>NC_140070.1:107814454-110314454 GCF_964194135.1 Talpa europaea | reverse complement strand
TTGAAATGAGGCCATCTGATTTTCATTCTGTTCTTTCCTCTGTACAATCCCGGTGAAGAGTAATTTAGATATGACCTTAGTTTTCTCAGTGCTTCCTGGTCCTTATTTGTTACAGTGGCTCATTGTCAGAGAGGACATGTGGTTAGCACTGCAGAAAATAATGTGTTTGTCAATCTTCCCTGTCCCTCTTGGATTTTTAGTAAGTTCCACTGTGGTATCATTTCCTTTCTTTCCACTTTACAAAATAATCACTGAAAATAAGGCAACAGTATTTTGATAGATGCATACAGGAAAGATTTATCCTAGTTCTGGTAAGAAATGATACCCTGGGGAGGAGAATACAAATCTTTCACCATTGAGCCAAAATTATATGGTGAAAATAATTACACATTTTTCTGGCTAAAATCATTCAGTATTTTAAAAATAATCTTTTACCAGCTGATGCTGAGCTCTGTGTTTAAGAGTCCCTATGCTAAAAAATCTGTTGTAGTGTGAGAAATATGGGATGTCTCTAAAATGTCCGATTAAAAACAATTAAGAGGCTATTAGCTCTTGCACAAAAAATAATGCAACTATTAATCATCATGCTTAAGTAATGATAGGTGAAAAAAAATAAACTGAAACCACAAGGATAGTTGTTTAAAAAGGAGGGGAAAAAAACCTTTCTGCTGATTTTCGTACACAATTTGTGCAGAGTAAATTAAGTGTTTTGCATACTTTAGTACAAATATTTCAGAATCATAGGAAGTGAGAGATAAAAGTTGGCAATTTTACTCAACCTGGAATCATTCATTTCAAGCTGTTTATTTTACAAATGAGGCAACTGAAATCCAGAAAAGAGAGGGACTTTTCAAGGTCATGTAGCAGGTGGTATGTCAGGATAGGAATCAGCTTTGATGTTGTTTGTAATTCTCATTTTCCCTTATTTCTTCTTATTTTGTTCAGAAATCTATCAGAATATCCTACTGTGTATTTCAATAAAGGAAGAGATGCTTACAAAAATCTTCTAAGGAAGTAAATGCTATGGAAAGTACATATGTTAGCTATTCCACAGATGATAAGTTTTATCTTATGATAAAAGTACATCAAGATCTTTCCTTGAAAAAATTCAGGAGAACACATGACACCTGATTCCTCTTTGTGAAGTTTATCCTGATTAGTGAGATAATTGTAGGTGTCCCTGGCCCTCCTTTTTTCTGCTACTTCTAATGGTTTCCATCTATTGTTTTAAGATTTACTTATTTATGCATAAAAAACTGGGGTACAGGCCAGAGGTGTGGGGGGTGAGAGGATTCACCAGAGACAGAGTAGGGAACAGAACAGGCAGACGGATTGAAATACACTGCTGAGGGGAGCAGTGGGCAAGATAGGAGAGGGCTGCTGCGCCATGTGGGTTAGGTCCCTGGCCAGCCAGGAATCGAACTCTTGCTGCAGAGGCTGCGGATAACTTCAAAGTGCTGTGCTTAACCCCTTGCGCCACCAGGGAGGCCCTAATGGTTTACATCTGTGGCCACTGCTTTAGAGTAGTTGTAATAAGCCATTAGTAGTATCCTTCTGCCAGAGCTTTAAGGAAAATTTTTTTGAAGAAATATGTTTGGGGTTCGAAATTAAGTGACACATTAACCATATTAATGGTTACTGTAGATGAGAATAAATGTAGACAAAGAATATTATCATTTTACAATTATCTTAGGCATCATGGATTTTTTTCTTTCTTTCTTTCTTTTTTTTTTTTTAAAGATTTATTTATTTATTTACACAAGCACTGGGTACAGTCAGAAGTGCAGGAGGGTGAGAGAATTCACCGGAGCCAGAGCAGGGAGCAGAGCAGGCAGAAGGACCGAAGTACACTGCTGAGGGGAGCAGCAGGTGGCAGGAGAGGTCTGCGCACCATGTGGGACCCTCTCCTGGTGGCCAGGGATCGAAACCAAGCTGCAGAGGCTGCGGGCAGCTTCGCAACCCAGCACTCAACCGCTGAGCCATCAGGGAGGCCCATCATGGAGTTTTTCTTAATGGAAAACAGTTTATATTCAGACAGAGAAAAAAGTTGCTAATGAGGGCCTCCCTGGTGGCGCAGCGGTTGAGCGCTGGGTTGCGAAGTTGCCCGTGGCCTCTGCAGTGCCGGTTCAATCCCTGGCTGCTCCCAGCCACTGGAGGAGGGTCCCACATGGCGCGCAGACCTCTCATGCTGCCCTCAGCAGTGTAATTCGGTCCTTCTGCCTGCTCTGCTCCCTGCTCTGGCTCTGGTGAATTCTCTCACCCTCCCCGCGCTTCTGACTGTACCCAGTGCTTGTATAAATAAATAAATAAGTAAATAAACAAATAAATAAATAAATCTTTTTTAAAAAGTTGCTAATGAAAGAGCTACTAGTTTATATTATTTACTGCAAGACAGTTCATCATATTTAAATAGTGTTTCTTACATGTACAAGATTCCTTCATGTAGTCACTTTATTTGATCCTTTTAAAAATCCTGTGAAGCAGATAAAACAAGGTTATTATTCTTCTCAAACAGGTGAGGATACTAATACGGAGAACGATAACATGATTTGCTGGAAATAAATGGAGAAACTGAGACTTTTAGCTGGACATTATCTTCTTGTTATCTCACTATATCATATCACCTTCCACTCTAGGAGCTTCCCGGGATTTAAGATTTAAGGAGGCAGTAAGAATCCCATTGTATTAGATTTCTGTCCCAACTCAGAGGACTTTCTGAGAAAAACCATCAAGGTGTGAATAAAATATGATTATATGAGGAGCTCTTGGTTCCAGTTCACATTTAACAGGGGGAACAATATCACCAAACCATGTGATCATTGAGCCATTAAGTGAGTGAGATCCATCAAGAGATTCTGGTAAGTCTTTCAGTAAGAGAGCTGGGTCATTTCTCTAATGGTTGACAGAAAACTACACAGATTCTTTCCAAGGTGGTGCACGATAAGTAAATGCCACCCACTATCTGGTGGGTGCTCTCTCTTTTCTGAAAAGAACATATTTGTCCTTGTAACAGTGAGAGAAGATGATTTCTGCAAAGAGGATTGGAGCAATCAGAGCCAGGAATAGGAAGGATTTTCTGTCTAATGTGTTTACAGGAGAGAGAAACCAATCTTTGGTTCGCCAAAGTTTCACCATTGATATTCCTTGTGTGTTGATGACCCGTACAGTGATTGTCTCTCTCTCTGTATTATATATTGTTAATAATAATAACAAGCAGTTAACCCAATTCCATTTTCCTTCCTCTGGCTATGTAGATTGAAAAAGTTCATTTGATCATGTATATTTGATCACTTTTTTTGTGTGGAAGAAGTCTGCATCTGCCTCTGCCTGAGAAAGTGGTTAAGTTGGAAAGCTGGGTCATCCAAGATTGAACCCAAGCAAATGTAAACATCAGGGCATATATTTAAGTACCTAGATGTGTATACACACAGGCACATTGAACATGTGGTCTCAAAAACTAGTAATGGCTGTTGCATAGTTGTTTAGAGAAAGGACATTGTTTACCGGTAGTGCATTATTGTTAATATTTTGTTGTGCAATTCATTGTTTTGTTTTACCTCAGATATCCTGACCTACATGTGTGCATCTGTATGCTCTGATTAGATGAGAAAGTGTATTTATTCTATTGGTTCAAGAGTAATCGTTTTGATTGGAAACTTTCATTCCAAGAAGGCCAACTAAAGACAATAGTACCGAGTAAAATGAGCAAACCATTACATTGAGAAGAAATCAATATTAATATCGCAGTTTTTAATGGCAGATTAACAGTGGTCAAAGTGTTGACTATATTGATTATTCATAAAGTTTTAGACAACTGAGTAGTAATTCAGTAAATATTGCTTATAGAATCTACTATGAAAGCTGATTTTACACCTTACAATTGATGTACCAAAGAAGAAACTCTTTTTCTTGCTATACAAGTAATTAGAAATTTAGACTTTATGTTCTCCTACTCCTACTGTAAATGACCAAGCAGAATATGATTCAGATGGAAACAAGTACAATTCTTTTTTGATTTCCTGGGCAGCCATCCAAGGAAGCCCTCCTTGCTGAAGCTTTGAAGTATGACAAAGAAATAGCTGCCCCAGGTGATGTAGCAGCAAGATACCTTCACACTGCAGGAGTCTCATCAAGAAAAATCAGCTTGGTGAGAAATATTACTGAAGTGATGTGGAGTGATAGTGATTCAGGAGGGAACTGCTAAGTAGAATTCAAAAGGTCACCTAGGTTGACAGCTGTGATGAAGAGAGAATCTCTCCTCGGAAAAAATTCCCTTACCCTTCTTTTGCCATGCACTCCCTTGTTTGAGAGTTAGAGTAGCAGTGTAGTTCATTTAATATACAATAAACTAGGTAAACAAAAGAAGATACTACATAAAATTATATTTCCCTTTTTATTTTCAATCTTTGTAAAATAGATCCAAGAACCTTCTCTTATTTATTTACTTATTTTTGGTATTACTATTTTAGTCTTCACAATAGAAATAACACATTTTATTTTGACTTCTGTTAATGAGAAGAATTTTGAAACCAAGTGTACAGTTCTTAAATTTTTTCAAGGGAACACATTGCATATGAACACAAAGTGTTTTACTTGTGAGAATGAAGATTCTCATCATTACCACACACAAATTGGTAGCTCCATGTCAACAGAACTTTCATATTCTTAAGACCAAAGATGATGTGCTAGTTAATTTTAATTCCAAATACTCTTAGTAGTAAAACAGATGTAATTAGTGCTTAATGTTTTTTATCAGTTATATTAATTTGTGGAATGGAATGTCATTGATGTAAGAGAAACCGGAATGAAATGTGATAGTTAAAAATGTTTTAAATGAGAATTTATAGTCATCTGTGAAGAGCATATTTCTGCCCTCATGAGGGCATGGTGCAATGTGTGGCAGGTTATATCCCAAAAACGTTCAGTCTCATTTTAATCAAGCACACCTAATATTATTGTCTGTGAATAAACAGAACTTGTTTTATCCTTTTAAGTTAGTATTTTATATCTAAAGTACAAACTGCCAGAATATAATTTACTCAGAGAAATTCTATTGATTTTTAATATGATCATTCAGAAACTTATTTCATATCTACTCAGTTGGAAGCTGCTTATGGATGGTAATTATCAATATGTCCCCTCTCCCTGAATATTATTGGAGAAATGATTGCTACGTGTCCTGCGATCAGAATATCTGCTTCTCCCAAAATTTATTCAAGAAACCTTTTTAGACATCTATATCACTATTCCTTAAATTCGATTTAAGGAATAAATAGACTCTATTACTTTGAGATTAACATTTTTTCTAACATTCAGAATAAGATTTTTTTACTTGTTGGAATTACCTGCAGGATGTGCTCTGGTGATTAATTGAGATTGACTTAAATTATACACATAGATTTCATATTTATTCTTCTTTAAATAAAACAGTTTGGGGGGATATAATAAATAAGTTAACCTTGCAAAGTGTGTTTTGAGTTACATGCTAATTTAAAGGGGAGGCTGTTTGTTAGAGGACTGTCACTGTACTGGAGCTGCCAGTTTCACAGTTCTACCTGCTGCCTATGCTGTCTCTGGGTAGAGGTGTTATAACTAATGCAGTAATAAGGAAAGGAAGCCGTCTTGTCCTCTTGGCAACAATTCTTCTGTAAAGTCAACAGGGCCTGGAGTTATAGCTATTATTTTACAAGTGCAAAATTAACCAAAAACTGTTATAGACTCCCTCAAAAGTTGTCAACTTGTGGAGACTGATTCACATTAATCAAATTTATTTGAAGTTGAGAGAATACAAATATATGTGGTAAAATTAACCTTCCAGTGACTGAAAGATTCTTTGTTGGTATTCAAGATACATGGGATATAAGAATACCTATTGTATTAGCTTTTATATTATATTAGCTTTCTGAGTGTTGATTAGAGAATTTGGTTAGAGATGAGTTGATAATAGTCATTCTAAATTAGATTGAGAAGAATAAAACTCATTCCAATATGGATACTTAGTTTATTCTGTGCTTTCCTACATATTATTTCTTATTTTGTTTTTGTAAAAAGGTGATTTGACAGTGCTTACTGCATCTGATGTCAATTAAAGCGAACTTTTAAGTACCTCTTTTACTTAGAGTTACTGTAACCAATTGACAAGTTTAAATAAATATTTTCTGGTGTGTGTAAATATGTATATGTATATGTATATATATGCAAATATATATGGAAATACAAACATACAAATATTCATGGATATCTGTCAAAACCACTGTGGAATTCTCCAGATTCATCAAGGGAGATACATTTGTTCACCTCCTGCTTGTTTCACCTAGCTTTTGTTGTGGGATTAGGTTAGACTGAAGCTTGAATTCCAAGAGAATCTGATTTCCTGGTCCTAAGTAATTTAATTTCAAGTTGAATTATCTGTCTCCCTAAATGGTTAGAGGTTGAGCTGGTATACCTCATATGATATCTATGAAAACAATCTACAATCCAAAAGAATGAGATGTATATAATACTAGAGAGAGCTATATAATACTAGGAGAAGAACATTTGTTTGTAGATTTATATTTGAAAACAAATCAATTTATGTTTCTGTTTCCCCCCCAATATAATTCAATCAAATATAAAATCTATGAAACAAGTTCAAAAATAAGATTAAAACAACAATCTGAGACAACAGAGTAAGATGAAAAGGCATCTGGCTGAGAGGCGGAAATAGAGGGGAAAAAATGAGATAAGAACAGTGTGAAGAAACTGAAATTGCAGTTACAGAGGGGCTTAGTATCTCTAGTTTAAAATGTCATCTAGCCAGGAGCACCTAATAGATTTTGCACAACTTTTTCTCTTCTGAAAAATTCAGAAAGAAATGTTTTTTTATGAAACTGAAAACATGGACCGATACAAAACTAATTTGGAGAAAATAATTAGAAGATGATTTTACTAGGATTAAAATTTTGCTACATACATCTGCTCTAACCTGTCTCAGGAAGTTTACATTTTGCTTCATTTTTCACTTGAATATTCTTCTCATCCCACTTCCTTTTACTGATTGTATGTATATATACCTCCTTTTTCTTCATATTTTCCTATAAATATCATATGTTCAAAGAAACACAGATCAAATCTCTTAATATTTTCTCAACAATGGGTTTGCCCACTAGAATAATTGGATATTAACGGGAACATGAAGTTTATCTTCCTTGACTGATATATCTACAGAATCTAGAATAGTGGTTAGCACAAAGGAATCACTCAATTTTGTTGACTAAGTGAATTATGACCAAATAGCATTCACCAGAATAGGTTGTTCATTGCTTTTGTATGTGTAGTTATTTGATTATCTGTTTTATTTGAGCAATAGGTTCCTTAGTATAGAGGAACATCAAGCTCTATGTCTATTTTGATCACTTTTTGTCAACATCAAGCCATACACTTGGCTCAAAGTACACAAATATTTGGAGATATTTATTGGGTATTGAACACACACTGTTGGGCAGAGACAGAAACACGAAAGCTCTAATAGTGCTAATCACTAGGAATTTTAGCTGTTCATGAGTACTAGGTAGTCATGCTTTGTGTGTGGCACATGTGAAAAATACTACACTACAGGTATGAGATAGTGATGCTGTGAATAAGAGAGGGAGAGGGTACTACCAAAGAGCAGACATATCCTGGGTGCAAGACCAATGGAAACTTGGAGTTGTATTTTAAATCTGTGATCCACTTGAGATCTGTTAATGTCTTTTAATAACCAGGTCAACAGAGAATGAGAGGAAAGCTACTCCATCAACAAACAACAAGTTTCTACAGATTCCACATTATCTAGGGATATAAAAGATTTTTTTTAAGAAACCAATTGAAAATTTCTAAAGACCAAGAGAAAGAAATATAGAGTGTAGAATTCAGTACAGAAAGGAATATTAGTATAGGAATATAATGCAATTCATAAGACAGAGAAATGTTTGCAAGATCATTGATCTCTTAAGAATAATGTACAAGGGCCTCCCTGGTGGCGCAGCGGTTGAGCACTGGGTTGCGAAGCTGCCCGCGGCCTCTGCAGCGCCAGTTTGATCCCCGGCTGCTCCCCCCGCCACCAGAGGAGGGTCCTACATGGGGCGCAGACCTCTCTTGCCACCCGCTGCTCCCCTCAGAGTGTACTTTGGTCCTTCTGCCTACTCTGCTCCCTGCTCTGGCTCTGGTGAATTCTCTCACCCTCCCGCGCCTCTGACTATAACCAGTGCATGTATAAACAAACAAACAAACAAATAAATAAATAAATAAAAACATGCCTCTAAAAAAAAAAAAACACAAGAATAATGCACAAGAATATGGACCTCCTTTGGATTAGAAGCAAATTCATAAAGAATGGCCTGAGATAAAAAGGGCACCTAAATGTTATACAGAAGGAAAAAAAGATGAGCTAGAGAAAATTTTTGCCCAAAATGGAATGCCATAGCAGAAATAAATCAGCTTTATACAGTAAAAGTCAGAACTTAATCTGAAAGCATTTATATCAGTAATATAAAATACAAATTTGGGAATTTTTTTCAAAAATATACTTTAAAGGAAAAGAACTATTTAAATTATGAGAAACATGGTGATCATTGTGAACATTTTATTTCTGTGTGCTAACACACAGATTTGGAACATTTTTGAATGATGACTTGAATAATACATCAGAAATAATAGCAGAAGGAAATTTCTTTGCTATAAGACCCGACAATGCAAATCAAAAGAACATGTCAGCTTTAAGGTTAAACAGTAGAAAGATATCAGCACCTGGTCAGATTTAGGCAAAACAGGTTAGCCACATAATGATTTAAAAAGGATAAAAACCTGAACATTTAAATGTATACTCTGATTTTTAGCAATATTAGATACTGAGAAAGTATCTATTTTGAGGGAAATTATTGTCATCTAAGGCTTTGACATGCTGCCAGCTAGTGCTTTTTGTACATTTGTAGAAAAGACTCTTAAAAAATGTATTGACTCAGAAAATATGCCACCTGTATATCCTCCTTCTTAAAACAAACAAACTTGAAAGTGTACTCCAAATAACTGATCAATCAAATTTAAGAGCCTGATATAGGGACACTTATGGAATAAATTCTGATTGTGATAGTGAATAAATAAGCAAAATTTAGAATATAACAGAAGCAAAAATTTAAGATGATTAAAAAAATCCACACTATTTTAATAAATATTTAAATTGAATGAAGAGGGGGAAATTAACATTTTAGTCAACTAATTGCTAAAATAAAAGGAAATTTAAAAATTGTGTATGCTTGAATTGGAAATATTTGCTGTTATTTAGTAGAGTCCTATGTAGTGCTATTTATTTATTAGTATTCCATAGCTTTTTTGTATAATAACTCATTTTATAAGAAAAATTGCTTACATAATATATTTAGAAAAAAATTAATCAAACCTTTAATAGACGTAAATAGAAAGTGCAATACTATTCATAGCACTAGTGGAGATGAGGATTAAGAAAATGTGAAAATGTGTAAACAGATTTATGATGTCATCATTTATGATGACATAAATGAAAGGCAAATATTTTATTTCAAAAGGTAAATAAAAATGGAAGTCTAAGATAAAGGCAGACTCTTAATTAAATTAAAATTATTGGTGATTTATATGAGTAAGACCACAATAAAAAATTTGAATATGAAATGTAAAAATTGGGCATTATTATACCAAAGCAAGCAGTGTATGCAAGGGATAATAATACTAAATAGAAAGGAGAATTCAAAACAAAGTTTCTCAAGACAAAGATAAATCATGTTAATAAAAGCTATAATTACCAATGGTGAACTACCCAAGAAATTGTACATCTCACTATTCAACAGAGGCAAATGCTCTTCCAAGATTGGGTTGGATCCCTGACACCACATTCACTTTGTGGTTTCTTCACATTTACTCTAGGATTTTTGGCAACTGCAAGTCAGTCAAACCTGACTGACTCTTCCTGAGTACCCTCTATCTTCTCCATCACCAGAAATTTGCTGATGTTATTTATATTGGCCATGGTCTAGTCAATTAGGCACACCATACTATAAATTGTTTTGCTTTTTACTGTATCATCATCATAATATTTAAGTTTCTTTTCCTTTGACTCAAACTATAATCTTCCAGATATTGCTACTGTATCCTCTGGGCCCTCTGTTTCTGGTAACCAACTCTGCTACTTCTTGCCCTTTACTGAAAATATGCTCTCTTCTCAGAACACTATTTTCACTGCATCTGTCTTAAACAGATGGTGCTCATTTCTCTCATAACCCATACAAACCAGAGTAAGGAAGTGGTATACGCATTTTCCCACATGCACAGTGGTATTTCCAGCCTATTGCTGTTTTTCTCATTAAAAAACCCTGCACCTTTGAGGCATGTGACTTCGATGTTGTCTGCCTTCTACTTGTCCTCATTATCACCCCATAGTGATGGCAATGTTGCCCAGATCAGGGGATTATAATCATCCTAGACCTAATGCCAAATGTTTCAATCATTTGTTTACCCAAATTCTCAACTCTGTGTTCACCTATTACTTTTACTTGTAACACATTTATTATAGATCTCTCCATATGTCATCTTCTTTCCTGTTTTATTCTAATTTAGATAAAGACCTTTATAGGCACTAAAGTTTAAATACTTATGCTTCCCCTCACACCCCACCATATGCAATTAAAATAAACAGGTTTTAATCATTAAATAAATGCATGGTATCCAGAAAAATTCTGATTTTTTTTCTCACTGTAATGATTTTTAAAAAGAGTATGCACCTTAAGTCTCCATGTTAAGTAATTTAATACTTACTAGATAAAGATTTCTAGATAATGTAGAAAAAAATCACATTATCTTTACATTGGTACCTACTATAGTTACTTATGCTACATAATGAAATATGATAGTTCAGTAGCCTAATTCCACTCTTTCCACTCTTTCATAGTACTCAAATTCTGTGACTCAGGCATCTATACATGGTATGCTTACCTCTGTACCTACATAGGACTTCAGCAGCAAAGAATTCACAATGGAGGGGATATTTCACTACTAGCACTGGAATCATGGAGATGCTTCCATTTATGTATCTAATGATAACTCTGGCTATTGACTGGGACCTCAGCTAGGCTTATCTACAGAAGTATTTATGATCTTTCCATGTAGTCTGGGCCTTCTTGCAGTATGAAAACCTCCCAGAATTTGAACTTCTTCCATATTAGACCAAGATTCCCAAAGTGAGTGTCCTAGCCTTTGAAGCAGAATTTACATATAATTTGCTGTGGCCTCTAAGTCACACAGTTTTGGAAGACACATAGTATTATTTGCCAAATAATGTCAATTATAAATTAGTTGTAAACTTTTTCCAAATTTATGCTAAGAGACATAGACACCATCTATTGATATAATGGCTCATTCCATCTTTTAAATTGCATTGTAACACCATTATAAATGTGTGACCTCCTTCCTCAGTAAGCCTTTAATAATGACCCAATATTGTATTAAATAGTTAACTACCCCTACCTTCTTAAGAGTAATTGATTCAATCTTTCATCTTAAAACTCTTATTATACCTTTAGTAGCCAGAAAGCTAAGATGACTAACCAATGACACATGCACTTATGTAATATATCCTTTTGAATGTGGGTTCAATATATGACTTGCTTCTAACTGATGGGGCATCACCAAGATGATGGACTTTTCCAGATGTAATTAAAGTCCTGAATCAATTGATTAGAATTAATTTAATTAAAGTAGAAATTATCCTGGATGAGCCTGACCTAATGAGGTAAGCTTTAATAAAAAGTTTAGAGGTAAGAGATTTTCCTGATTGCCTTGAGAGAGAAATAAATATCCATGAGTTCTACAGATGTAATAAAATGAATTTGACTGAATGAAATTAGAAACAGAATCACACCCAGGAAAATCTCCAGATAACAACATGTCTGGTTTACACCTTGATTTCAACCTTGTGAAATATTGAGTAGAAGGCTCAGTGAAACCATGCCCAGTTTTCTAGCCCTCAGAAACTTTGAGATTAAAATGTGAGTTTTCAAAGAAATGGAAAGACATCCCCTGCTCATGGATTGGAAGAATTAACATCATCAAAATGGCCATCCTACCAAAAGCAATATACAGATTCAATGCTATTCCAATAAAAATTCTAATGACATTCTTCAAAGAAATAGAACAATTATTGATGAAATTCATATGGAAGCACCAAAAAACCCGAATAGCCAAAGCTCTTCTGAAAAAAAGAGAAGGGAATGGAGGCATCACACTCCCAGACTTCAAACTATACTACAAAGCCATAATCATCAAAACTGAATGGTATTGGAACAAGAACAGACACACAGACCAATGGAATTGAATAGAAAATCCAGAAATAAACCCACAGATTTATTTTCAAGTAATATTTGATAAAGGAACAAAGACTATGCACTGGAGCAAAGAAAGTTTGTTCAATAAATGGTGCTGGGAAAACTGGGTCACTACATGCAAAAGAATGAAGCTTGACCACTACCTCACACCATGCACAAAAACCAACTCAAAATGGATTAAAGAACTAGACATAAAACCTGAAACCATAAACTACATAGAAGAAAATATAGGTGAAAAACTACATGACATGCACCTCAAAAGACATCTTTACAGACACATCACCCAAAGCAGTGATAGTGAAGGCAAAGATAAACAGCTGGGACTACATCAAATTAAAGAGCTTCTGCACTGCAAAAGAGACAATAACCAAAACAAGAGAAACCCCACCGACTGGGAGAAAATTTTTGCCCACAACACTAACGATAAAGGACTGATCACAAAAATCTACAAAGAGCTAATGAGACTCAACAAAAACAAAGAAAATAATCCAGTCAAAAAATGGGCAGAAGAACTAAAAAGAAACTTCTCTGAAGAGGAAATGCAAATGGCCAACAGGCATATGAAAAAATGTTCAACATCACTTGTAATCAGGGAAATGCAAATCAAAACTACAATGAGATACCATCTCACACCAGTGAGAATGGCACATATTAAAAAAACTAGCAACAATAAATGTTGGCGTGGTTGTGGAGAAAAAGGAACTCTCCTGCACTGCTGGTGCAAACTGGTCCAACCACTATGGAGAGCCGTGTGGAGATTTCTCAGTCTACTAAAGATGGAGCTTCCATATGATCCAGCAATTCCACTCCTAGGTATTTACCCAAAGGACACAGAAACATCAATTCCAAAGAGCACCTGCACCCCTGTGTTTATAGCAGCACTATTTACAATAGCTAAGCTATGGAAGCAACCCAAATGCCCAAAAATAGATGACTGGATCAAGAAGATGTGGTACATATACACCATGGAATATTACTCAGCAATCAAAAAAGATAAACAAATGCAGTTTGCAGCAACATGGGATCATGCTCAGAGAAATAATTCAGAAATAAAAAGAAAAATACTGGATGGTCTCACTCATAGCAGGAATTTAGAAAACCTAAATAAGAGACCAGGAAAAAGACTAATCAATGCAAAGTAAAAATCAAAATCAACAAGCAGCTATAAACCAGAGACACACTAAGGGGTTGGGGGGGGAAGGAGAAGGGAGGGTGGGGCGGGGAAAGGGAGGACTAGAGTCAAAATAAGGGGTGAGGTGCAATTGTATGGGGAATATAACCAAAATGAAAATGCATGCATTGTGCAAAGATGAAAAAAGATGTAAGAATTATATAAAATAAAATATTTTAAAAAAATAAATAAAAAGTGTATGTTTTAAGCTGTTAAATATGTGGTGATTTGTTGCAAAGTAAGAGAAAACTAATTTGTAGCCAGAACTCAAAGATTCTCAGACTATATTCTTGCTTTCTACTTTTCTACATAAAATAGAAGCCATATAGTAAGAACTCAGTTTTCAATCATTACATCTGAAATTTACTTTTCCACCATAATAGAGCTTTGTTTGTTTTCCTTTTATGAAAGCTTTGCTTTCTTCATGACTTGCTAATTTCCTGAGGTAAAACTTGCAATATTTTTTTTTAAAGATTTATTTATTTATTTATCCAAGCACTGGGTACAGTCAGAAGCACGGGAGGGTGAGAGAATTCACCAGAGGCAGAGCGGGGAGCAGAGCAGGCAGAAGGACTGAAGCACACTGCTGAGGGGAGCAGCGGGCGGTAGGAGAGGTCTGCGCGCCATGTGGGACCCTCGCCTGGCGACCGGGGATCGAACCTTTGCTGCAGAGGCTGCGGGCAGCTTCGCAACCCAGCGCTCAACCGCTGTGCCACTAGGGGAGGCCCAAAACTTGCAATATTAACATTCCCTAAACATAAGAAAAGAATATAAGAGATTATAACAAAATATTAAGCAAAATACTGAAGATTTATCCTCTTGGGATTTATAGGATTTCCAGTAATGTTGGCAACTTGTGTATCATTCCAGCTATGAGAGTTTGTTATAGACTAACAGTTACAGTAAGAACCACTAGAAAAACAACAGCAGCATTTATGTGAGCAGATTGAACTAGGGCTTGAAGAGTCACAAATCCTATCAGAAAGTAATTTAACCAATGTGAAATGCCTCATAATGACAGAATATTAAATCCATAAGAAGATACAACAATTTTAAACATTATGTACTTAAAAAGATAGCTTTATAAAATGGAAAGAAATAAAATTTGAAATAGTCATACCACCAACCAATTGGAGATCTTAAGACTTTTATCAGTAGCAGCCCCCCCAAAAAAACATAAGGATATGAATAACACAATTAAGACAATCTGAATATAATACAACAACACAATCTAAACAGTGCAAAATAACATGTAAAATCAGTTATCTCCTGTTCAAAATTATTTCTCCCTACAAAACTTCAGCTTTCACAAAACTTTATTTAAAAATTTCCATATTGGTACAAAGAAGATACTGACACAATTACCACTGGCAGAGGCATGATGCCATATTCTTAGCAGAATTAACACAAAATATAAAGCAGCCAGAGTTAGAAATATCCTCCCAGAGCATCAATAGATGGTTTAAATCAATAGTTTCTTCAGACTGAAACCCGACAAATGCTACAAAGACATATTGTACCTTCCCTAGAAAGCAGAGTAGAGACAGTAATAATGTAGCCAGGACTCTATTTCTGCTTTTAATACTAAAGCTACTCTCAGTGGGGGTTATAGCCTGTTCTGTAACCCCCAAAACAAACAAACCAAAAAAAAAAAAAAAACAAAAACAAAACCAAACAAAAAAAGTGGAAGACAAATTTGTAAGTTACTCCTTTCTGTGTGTATAGATTTATAAAAAATTGGCTGGAAGTGGGTGATATTTGTTCCAGAGGAAAGTATCTTAAAGACTGAAATTCAAGTTCTTGGGTATGCCCAAAAGGAACATAGTGTTAACTGAAAATACAATAAAATCTCAACTATAGTTAGACAAAAAAATCTAGTAGATAGTCAGCATGAGGATTCAAATCCAGTGGGCAATCCAGCAGATTTTACTTTTTGAAAGCTCTTCCAATAAACACAAGTTTGAAGGTTTCTGCAGATAGGAATAGGGAATCATTGACATTAAGAATGTAATATTATTCTTGATACGAGTAGCTTCTTGTTCTAAGATGTCCTGACCTAAAAATGTGCTGATACTAAGGGAAGGCAGTTCAGAATTTAATCTTTATTTCTAAGGAATGTTTTCTAGCTGCAAAGGCTGGGTGTCTGGTGTCCACTGTTACATCTTTTTTTATATGGCTGGTAGATGGTCACTGGGGGTGAATAAGCTGACTTTCCCTGCAGGCATCAGATTTTGCAGATAACTTTTTTCTCTTTCCTCCTAGAAGTGAGGGAGAGAGAAGTTATAAGGGATTGGGGGATGGGGACCTGGGAGGGCAGGGACATCTTAAATAAGTTTGTAGTATGTTCACAATAGGTTTTTTCAAGAGATGCTCAATATCCACATGTATGTGCCTATTTGACTTAACTAAATGTGCCTCAGAACCAAAGTTTTCTCAAAACAAACTTATCTAGTATCACTTTGATCATTCTGGTTACATAGTTGGTTAAAGATTAATTTTAGAAAAATCCTTTTTAAAAAAAAAAACAAATTTTGGTCCAAATTTTTACCCCTTTATTTTCATTATTTTTTATTATTTCAACTGCTCTGAATGCTTACATTGTATTGACTGATTTAAAATAAATGCCTGGGCCTCCCTGGTGGTGCAAGGGGTCAGGCACTGCACTATGAAGTGATCTGCCTCTGTAGCACAAGTTCAATCCCCGGCCATCCAGGGAGCAATCCACATGGTGCATCAGACCTCTCCTGTCTCACCTGCTGCTCTCCTCAGCAGTGTATTTCAGTCACTCTACCTGTTCTCTTCCCCATTGTGTCTCTGGTGGATCCTCTCACTCCCCGCATCTCTGGCCTGTATCCCAGCTCTTGTATGCATAAATAAATAAATCTTTAAAAAAAAATAATGTCTATCTTAGAGTGTGTAGTTCACATCTCAATGAGTGAACCCACCTGATAATTTCAGTTACGATGCAAGCAAATCAGAAATACTTGCAATATGATTTGTTGGGGGAAATCCATATTACCATATAAGCATAGAATTTAATTGGCAGTAATAAGGCCAAGCCATGAACAACTAAGATAGGTTTGGGAGAATAAAGCATCTGGGACATGGAACTTCCCATTCTGAATCAACTTGGGGGATAGGAGGATGTGTGAGAACTTTCTGTGGCCAATGTGAAAATCTGGAGAAGGATTCAGAGAACCTACAGGCTAAAAGTTCAAAGGTTCTCAGATTAGTTTATTCAACTTCCATATTTGTAGTGTTTCAGAGGTACATTACCAGAGGCTCCTGTTAGTTGTGTGGGCTTTGACTCGTGGCCCAGCTAGGCTTTTATCCTTTCCTCATCTATCTATTTATAAATGCCCTTGTAAATAAGTAGTTGTTTTTATTTAAAACTGTTAGTCAAAGCCACTCTATTTCAATGGTATCTTTTTCCTGATCAATCAGGACCATTTTAATATCTTTCTCTGTGTATTACATTTCTCCAAATTTATTGTCTAGCCTACCAGGCTGCAAAAACTGAAATACCTTACACAGGGATCACATCTGAGTCATCTCCAATTCCTCATTGTCTAGCAGGGTGCCTGACAAGAGCACAGAGTGAGGAGCCAGTGAAGGATGAATGCGTTTTATGTTGTGTTGATTGTAACATATATTGCTTTGCTGTTATTTTTTTTAAAGATTTATTTTTTTTTTTATACAAGAACAGGGGTACAGGCCAGATGCGCGGGAGGGTGAGAGGATTCACCAGAGGCAGAGTGGGGAGCAGAACAGGCAGACTGATGAAACACACTGCTGTTATAGATGAAATCAAGTAAATTACTTGGCAATAAATAGAAATTAAGAATATAAGAAATGAAATACCAGTGGTTACATTAATAACACATAACTATTTTGAAAGGCTCTGGTCCACTGGCATTAGTGCTTCAAAAGAGTTTTGTCAGCCTGTGGATTGTTGCTGTTAAGATTAGATTTCAAATGCTTTTTATTGCTTTTTTTCAATTATAGGCCTTTTAAGATTGAATATTGATGTCAAGAGGGGAAAAAGCAGCCAACATTGGTCAATACCAAAGCAATTAACTGTTTCACATTAACATTTTCTAAGCAATTATTTTAGTAATAATCTATTATCATATTCTAGACTCTTTTCAAGGAAAACATCATTTAATTTATTGTGGCATCCAAGAGAATCTTTGCATATACCAACAGATGTTTAAGTACTAACAAAAAAAATGTTTGGAATATTTTTAGATGTAATTAACACAGCACATGTTATAACTAATTTGTACCTTTAAAAATTGCTTGCAGCAGTTTTCTTCTTTATAAATAATTTGACCTTGAATAGCACAATTTTTGGGGAGTGGTATAGAAACTTCTTAATCAGTGCATATTTAATCTTGGATTTTTCGGCACATTTTTTCTAGGTTTTTATTTTTTGGCTGTACAAAAATGCTGCTTTCATAAATCAAGACAATGCATAAAAAGAACTCGTAAGATCAAGGAAATTTTTCAGATTTTTTAGATAATTAAGCAGATCATTTAAAGTCAGTTAATTATTACTTTTATCCAGTGTGATCATTAAAATTCTGACTAATGCTCTAATTTGTTAAAAGAGCATATTAAATTTCTTATACAAACATAGGTTATTGCTGTAATTGTAATTTATAATCTGTACTTAAATATAATTGATGCATGTATTATAAAATGGGCTTATGATAGGAATTAGAAGTCAGCACATTCTATTGTGGTGTCCCAGATATCTGAATATCTTTCTTTTTATATGTTCGCTTTAGAGAAATTGATAAAGCAAGATGTAAAGCAAATTTATTTCCCAAGCAGTAGACTGGTGTTTCAAATATTCATCCTTCCATTCACTAATTCATTTCTTTTTTCAACAAACATTTTCTGAGTTTATTGTCTGTGCAAACACTGTTCTAGGCACTGTGTGTGTAAAGCAAGTAGATCAAAGTCTTTAACCTTCAGGTTATACCATCATATGAGGGATGAGAGAGAGAATGAAAAGATTTTACTACAATCTGGGTGCAATGATAGAGACATGCACAGAATATTGCTGATATATGAATCAATTAACTCATCTAAACCTGGTGATCATGATAGAAAGAATTTCTAGAAGATTCCTCTTGAAAAGTAAACAGTGAAATCTACATTATGGATTGAAAGAGAAAAGATGTTTGATAAAGAAGCAATAATGAGCAGTGGCAGAGAGGCAAGAAATAAAGTTTCCATAAAAAATTGTGTATGATTGTATAATGGTATACGTGTTTAAAAGTCTGTTAGTCAAATCAGACAGAAACTAACAGTAAGTCTAGCAATAGGCAGGGTCAAATCAAGAAGAGTTTACAAGGTAAATTAAGTTCAAGAAATTAAATTTGTAGGCAATTTTGAGCTACTGAGCCATAATCAGTGGAAAAGTTCAAATAGATAATTCTGGAGAAATGTGGAGAATGACTTTAAATGAACAATCTTGAAACTATCAGGTCTGCAGTAAGCATATGAAAGGTAGAGTAGTTATAGGAACTGATAATAATAGATTCCTGAAATAAATAGTAAAATCAGAACTACGTGATTGTTTGGACAGGGTGGTTAAAGATCAGTTTCTGATTGACGTTTTGTAAGACTAAGTGAATAATTGTACTAAATCACCTGCTTCATTCTAAATCTAATTAGAAATTGAATTAGAAATTGTGAATTAGAAATTGGTATCTTTAGCCAAGTGAAAGGAAGCTTGCTATTTCCAGAAATCAAGACAGCCAGGATAAAAACAACTTAAACTCAGGGCAGGCTTTCAGATCTTTTAAATAATTGGACTGATAGTTTATGTTCAGAAATTATTATTTTCAGGGGCCTTCTTGGTGGCATAAGGGGTTAAGTGCGACACTGTGAAGCTATGGGCAGCCACCACAGCATGAGTTAGATCCCTGGCCAGGGACCTAACCCACACGGTGCTGCAGACCGCTCCTGTTTTGCCTGCTGCTCCCCTCAGCAGTGTATTTCAGTCAGTCTGCTTGTTCTGTCCCCTACTCTGTCTCTGGTGAATCCTCTGGCCTTTACCCCAGTTTTTGTATGCATAAATAAATAAATCTTTAAAAAACGCAAATTATTATTTTCATCAAAATTAAACTTTATAGATCTCTCAAAACTATAATATATTGAAAACACACTTTTAATTTTACCTACAAGAGTTGGTAATTCTTATCATATTCCCCTATATACAGCTGTTACATTGTAAATGTTTAATAATTGTTGAAAATTAATATTTTGGAAGGTTTTATTATTTATAAAAAGCTACTGTTACTTGAGTATATACTGTGTGGGAGATTCTGTGCTATGTGCCAAAGAAGTAAAGGAGAAACACACAATCCCTGATTTCAGAGAGTTGTTTTATTTGAAAGATGAATTTTGAAACAGATTTTTGTGGATTAAAAATATTTTTGGTGGGCCTCCCCGGTGGCGCAGTGGTTGATCTCTGGGTTGTGAAGCTGCCCGCGGCCTCTGCAGTGCCGGTTCGATCCCTGGCTGCTCCCCGGCCACCAGAGTAGGGTCCACATGGCGCGCAGACCTCTCCTGCCGCCCGCTGCTCTCCTCAGCAGTGTCCTTCGGTCCTTCTGCCTGCTTTGCTCCCCGCTCTGGCTCTGGTGAATTCTCTCACTCTCCCGTGCTTCTGACTGTACCCAGTGCTTGAATAAATAAATAAATAAATAAGTAAGTAAGTAAGTAAGTAAATAAATAAATAAATCTTGAAAAAAATATTTTGGTAAGATCCATATTTGTGCCTCATACACAAAAAAAAAAATGCTGTGTCTTTCAATCTATAAGAAACTATAGAATGCACATTTACCTTCAGAAAGAATGTACTGCTGCTAAATTAGTGTTAATCATATTTATTTATTTATTTATTTATTTTTAATTTTTTTTAAATAGAGGCATGTTTTATTTATTTATTCATTTATTTGTTGTTTGTTTTTGTTTATACATGCACTGGGTACAGTCAGAAGCGCGGGAGGGTGAGAGAATTCACCAGTCAGAGCGGGGAGCAGAGCAGGCAGAAGGGGCTGAAGTACACTGCTGAGGGGAGCAGCGGGCGGCAGGAGAGGTCTGCGCACCATGTGGGACCCTCCTCTGGTGGCCGGGGAGCAGCCGGGGATCAAACCGGCGCCGCAGAGGCCGCGGGCAGCTTCGCAACCCAGCACTCAATCGCTGCGCCACCAGGGAGGCCCTTAATCATATTTAAAGTTTCATTATTTTTTATATTTGAAGATAGTGTTTAATTGTTGAATCATTTATATGACCTGAAATAGAATTTCATATGTTAATAGAATTCACTACTACTAATAAACAAAGTAATAATTGATTTGTATGTTTCCTTTACCTCTTGTTTTGGAGGGTATTTAGTTCAAAGAATTTTGACAGGGATATGCAGTCATGTAGCCAAACACTACAATCAAGATATAGAATATTTGCATCACTGCATTCTTTCAATATGCCACTTTTTAATCAATATTCTGTCCTCTACCTTGTTCCGTGGTAACCTAATTTCTGCACCTATAATTCTGACTTCATAATGCCATGTATATGAAATTATTATGTAGATTTTTCTGTCTAATTTCTTTCACTCAGCCTTTTTAATGAGACATAGTATTCCATTTCAAGATATACCAAATTTTTTACCTATTCACTACTTGATGGGCATGAAGTTTTTTTTTTTTTTTTTTCCCCATCTTTGCTCTTATAACCTGTGGTAAGCATTCTTTGAAGTTCTTTGTATGGACATGTGTTTTTATATTTCCTGGGTACATAATGAGAAATAGATTGCTACATTTTAGGTTTTAACCTTATGACAAACTATCAAACTTTTCTATATTGGTTGTTATATATGTGTTCCCACAAGTATGTATGAAATGTTCAATTGCTTTACATTTTTGTTAGCAAGTTTTTCTTTGGCAGCTACATCAGTATTGCTCTCAGGGCCTCAAAGGTTGTATGATGTGTTCAGTGCTTAGTCTCTGATTTTCCTCATTTTTCCCAAGTCCTGAGAAATGGCACAAAACTAACAGAGCATTAATTTGATAACTATTCCATTCAGAGACTAAGAGCAGCTGCAGTCCCATGGCAAGATTTACCAGGCTGAATTATACTTCCAAAGCATACTACCTGAAGAAGGAGAAGGGATGCAAACAGTTTGGTTTTTAGCTCCATCAGGATCCCAGCTGACTTTGTGGTACAGCAGGTGCCACCTGAGATCATAAACTCATCCACTAAAAATTTACCTAGTCACCCGATTTGGATTACACATCCTGTGTTTATTTGACCCCACACTTGGAGGAGGGCAAATCTGGAATTTTCTCCCGGTTAAGGAAGAATATTAATCCTGTTTAACAATATGCCAAAAACTAGGATTTTTAATAAAATAAAACACAATTTAATTTTTGCCCTGTCCCTGGGTTAAAAACTACAACAAAGTTATGAATTACCTGCCAAGATTTAGATAACAGACAATCCCACAGTCACCTTGAGCCACAGACTTTCACATGTGCTAGCTAAATCTTCACCCTGTTCTAATGCAAACCACTGTAGACTATAGTGGGGAATGAGGGCATAATTCTTTAATTCTTTTTCTCCCTGTCTTACCTACTTCCTCCCAGCTGTATAGCTTTCCTATCAAGGTTGAAGGGAAGAAAAAGTAGAGAGGAGAGTTCTTACATGAACTTACACTATCATCTGCCTGCTTCAAGTTCTCTGGGCATGCCATATGTTTTGAGATGATTCTTTCTCTCCCGGGACATTTTCATTGTTCTTTACTGGTTCCTGCTAAGCTCTTTTGCCTTCAATCCCTGGGTGCTTATTTCTTCCCAGCAGTACTTTACAGTGGCTTCTTCTGAACTTAGGTACATCTAGGGAATAATTCTTGCTGCTGTCTTTTTAGGTCTCCTAGATTCCATAGCCCATAAGACAGAAGTCTGGATGACCTTCAGTTCTGTACTATTCACCCAACAAATGCTGGCTATGCATATCAGTGTATACACAATCACACTCTTGTGACTCTAACACCAAAGCAAGTACTTAGCCTTCCTCTTATCCTGCAGATTTTGCAGAAAGAAGTCATAGCCTAGTCAATATTCTCTTTTAATTATCTCTAATTTAACTCAGTCACAATCCTTGTTGTTCTCCACCCAAGTAAGCTACCTTCTAACTTCTACTTGTCCATTAGAGCCATGTTCAACCTCTCTCTTTTTACCTAGGAATGGTCTTACCTAGTTCCTAATAGGCAAAAAAAAAAAAAAAATCCTACATGGTTTTTCATTGTTACCTATCTGTACTTAAAATGAGAGGTCCGTTCTCTAATTGTTTTAATTTGGTTGGTTGTTTAGAGTGATTAAAAAAGAAATTCTCAGGAAATTACAGAAGGAAATGTACTGAGAAAAACTGTTCATATTTTGAGTTATAACCTTGTTACACATCATCCCCTAGTAAATACTTGCATCCAATGAAATTTATTTCTTTCCTTGGAGCTTTTTCTTCCTGAAAATATAAGTGGACATAGAAGGGGTTATGCTAAGATAAATAAGTCAGAAAAAAGACAAATACTGGATGATTTTACTTATATGTGGAATATGAAGAAACAAAACAAAGGAACAGGCAAAACTAAGCCAAGACAAAACCTAGAATTCTGACTATAGAATGGAGGCTACCAGAAGAGGGGCAGAGAGAGGTGAGCGTTTGGAGAGCAATGGGGAGTCAATGGACGAAGGATTTTGGTTGTGTTAGTGTTGGATGCTGTCATGTGGTAACATACATCTGAAAAAGTGTCAACCTATATACTTAAATCATGTATAATAGCAAGGTTACCTTAGTAAAACAAGTAATTTGATTAAATAATAAAAATAAAAATTGAGTCACCTTTCCCTTTCGTAGAAATCTCTAATTCTGATTACTTGTTCTTGCTGGCATTTTGGTTTGATTTAGAGAGGTACCTGGAATAATCAGTCATCATAATTTCATACGTACAGTCCTAAAAGATTTATAAACAGTAGCAAAAATAAATAAATGGAGCTGCAGAAGAACATAATGTTCTTCAAAGTCCAGGTTTGGAGAAAATAATTATGAGATTAGGCATGAAGATGCAAAATAGAGCAATCACAACCTCTGTGAGGTACTCACATTTAAAAATCATTAATTATTAAACATCAAGTGTGATTAACACATGTACTAATGCAGTACATTTTTTTTAGTATTTTGGAAGTTTTAAATAAATTTCAGTGATACAAAATAAAATCTTTGGATTGGGCCTCCCCAGTGGCGCAGCGGTTGAGCGCTGGGTTGCGAAGCTGCCCGGGGCCTCGGAGGCGCCGGTTCGATCCCCGGCTGCTCCCCGGCCACCAGAGGAGGGTCCCACATGGTGCGCAGACCTCTCCTGCCGCCCGCTGCTCCCCTCAGCAGTGTACTTCGGTCCTTCTGCCTGCTCTGCTCCCCGCTCTGGCTCTGGTGAATTCTGTCACCCTCCCGTGCTTCAGACTGTACCCAGTGCATGTATAAACAAAAAAACAAAACAAAATAAATAAATAAAAAAAACATGCCTCTATAAAAAATAAATAAATAAATAAATAAAATCTTTGGATTATAAGTAAACAATTATAATAGGAAATATGTAGGAAATCTTAGTGCTTATAGATAGAAATTACCCAATATTCAGTCTATGATAGAGACCTTAAAGACAAGATGTTTCCTTTGAGTATGATATTTCTATGAGAAGGTGGGGTGTGAATGTGGTATTTTTGTGTTTTTGGATAGCCTTCACAAATTTACATCTTACAATGGAACAAATAATCCATCTAGAATGATTTTTATCAGTGAGAAATTTGTTCTCAAATAGTTCATAAGAGGTTTAAGTTTTAATGATCAAATTTTCCTTCATAAATACTTGGGAAATATTGGGTCAAGCAAAGTTTAATCAGTTTCTCTCCTGTTTATTTTACAGTTTTCAGTATGTTTTACATATTATGGTTTTTCAAAAATGAAGTATAAGATGGTAGTTTTGAATGTTTGATCACATTTTTCTGGATTTTTTTTTTCTTTCACCTGACTAGAGATACTTAACAGCATATTAAACTTTGTGAGCAATACAACACAGAATCAATGAATTCTGTCTATTAATGGTTTTGAGTTTTATAAGATTCACTCTAATAGGCAGTAAAATTATTGACAGATCATATTTTTCTTGTGAAAGATTGATTTTAGACATTATTGGGTGTATCTTTTTTTCATTCTTTCTTGTAGGTCAAATGTTTTTAATTCTGGGATATCACTCTTACTGCTATATTTTCTGTGGTTTTACTAAAAAGTTTAGGAGGGTTGCTACTCTTAAGTCCACAAGACCTGAATTTCTGTCTCCATTTTAGCAGATCCATAGTGCTGTTGATAACTATTAATTATATTTAGCACTTTAGATACTGCTTTCCTTGAGACCTTTACTCAAAGATGTGTAATTTAGCAGTTACCCAAGGATTTGAATAGTTTTTATGTATATTTTGGCCCTTGGTTTTGTAAAGATTTTCTATCCTGGATTCATTCCCAAAATTCCAATCACTCTGGCATCCCTGAACCCTGCCTGATACCTGGTCACTAACTCAATATGAAACATGTTCTCCTTGAGATCCAGCTATACTTTGTATGACATATCAACTGCTTATAACTTTTAAAAAGAGCTGTTTATGGAGAATATAAACAAATGTGACTATGTCAAATTAAAAAAGCTTCTGCCCAGTAAAAGAAACCACCATTAAAACAAAAAGGCAGCTGACTGAGTGGAAGATTTGCAAACCATATATCAGACAGGGGTTAACATCCAAAAGACAAACAATATATAAAACTCAACAACAACAAACAGTACAATTAAAAAATGGACAGAGGATCTAAGTTGGCATTTCACCAAGGAAGACATACAGATGGCCTACAGGTACATGAAAATGTCTTATATATCACTTATCATTAGGGAATGCAAATCAAAACCATGAGATTATATGTCATGCTAGGTAAAGTAGTTTTATCAAAAAGTCAAGAAATAAGTACTAGAGAAGCAAAAAAGAAACTTTCTTGACCTGTTGGTGGGATGTATCAATGTAAATTGGTATAGCTACTTTGAAAACAGTGTGAAAGTTCCTCAAAAAATTAAGTCTATCTACCAACCCTGTATATGAATTAGGGTATAGGCTTACATCGCTTCAGATATATGTTACCACAGTATATCCACCACCAGAGCACATTATCTTAATCAATTATAGTACAATTTTTTAAAAAGGAAAATTTAGAATTACCATATGATCCAGTAACCCCACTTCTGGGTATTTACTGAAAGATTATGATAACTTAAAAAGATACATGCAACTCTATGTCCATTGCAGCATTTTCCATAATAATCAAAATGTGAAAGCATGCCAGTTGCCCAAGGATGGATAATTAGATGAAGAAGATGTAGTGTATATATACACAATAGAATACTACTTAGTCACTGAAAAGATAAAATCTTGCCATTTGCAACAATGCAAATGGACCTTAAAAGGATTATGCTTGGTGAAATAAGTGAGAAGGACAAAGGAAAATACCATATGATTTCACTCACTTCTTGCATGTAACTAAAAATTAGCAAATGAACAAATAAAACCCCAAACAAACTCTTAGACTCTGACAACAGAATGGCAGGTATACTAGAGGGGAAGTGGGGAAGTAAGGGGGTCCAATTAATTGATGGTGGATGATAATGCACATTTGTTGATGCGCATGATGTGATATATGCAGTTGCAGAGATGAGAAACTGTACACAGTTGTCTACCGATGTTACTTCATTTAAAAAAATAAACATATAAAGATATCTCTGGGTTCTAATGAGAAAACACTAGTGATTGCTAATAAATAATGTAATCAATGAATTTCACCTAATACCCCAAACTATTTAGATAATAATATGTAGTAATGTGAAAGTTAAGGAAAGCAAAGAATAAAATTACATATTTACCTGAGTTAAATATCACCATGTTAATATTTTATTGTGTTTTCTGTACTCATAACATTTTAAAATACATGTTCATAATTATATTATGTACCAAAATTGTAATTGTCTATCTCACTCAAAAATGCTGTGAGTAGATTGCCATATGAAGCTGTTACGCTTTTATTAATGATTCATTAATATTCCATCAGTTTTATTTGAATAGTCCCTATTTCCTAAATTAGATTTCTTTTCTCCTTCTAATGTTTATATTTTTTAAATTATAATTAGACAATTTTGTTCATAATGCCACTTTTAGTTGATAATTACTTCCATAGGATATTTTCTGAAAGCTATAATTTCTAGGCCAAAAAACATAAATAAATTCAGACTAATAATAATACATTAAAATAGCAATGTATGTAAATACTCTTTCACTGTACCTTATTAAATTTCTATATTGTCTTTTTTTGAAAAAAGTTAATATGATAAACAATCAGGATTATTACACTATTTATATTTTCATTTTTATGATCACTACTGAGTACCCATGGTTCCAGATTTAATATTTAAGCAATAGAATACTTTTGAATATTCAAGCACTAGAAAATTGTTGAATAACTGAATTTCATTTAATATCAAGTTCCATTCAACTTTAATTGCAACATATTCTGAAAGGTTATCATTTTTTTCTATATTTTAAAATTTTTAAGAAACTGATACTGACTAATGTTTCCTTCAGTATTTTTTCCTGTTTTCTTTTTATTACTATTTCATTGGTTTTAATTTATTTAGAGTCTTACCTTGGTTATCTGGTTTGTGTGGTTAGTAAATTTTTCAGGAATAATACTCTAATTAATATAATATTTTAGATCCTGCATATATAAAAAGTTATTTCTTTTAACTGTCTTTTTTTGGCAGTAGTTGATTAAGTAGAGAATTCTGGGGTATGACCTCTTTCTGTTAATACATTTCAGATATTACAGTAGCAATCTCTAATATTTAGGTTGTGGACAAGATGACTAATACTTATTTTAAGTTCATAAACTATTTTATAGTTCAGTCTATTTGTAAGTACTTCTACTCATATATCATTTAACTTTTTAAAATTTTAATCCATTTCTTCTGAATTTCAGATTACTGACACAACTATTACTTCATTACTTATTTTTATATTGTGACATCATCTATTTCTTGCCTGCAATATTAATTTATATCAAACCATTCCATTTTGTTTCCCTAAGGAATCTTGTCATATAAATTCGACGATGAACATAACCATGATGAATACTAACTTTGATATGACAGCCAATATTTAATCTATAAAAATGAGCTGTGTCTTTTTTGTATGATCAAATTGAACCCTCAGAAGTATTCCTTAATGTTGGTTCTCTTATCAGAAATGAAGACTAAGAAAAATTCATCCAAAGTCATGCAAATATTGTAGTAATATTAAGATGTTCAAATTCTGATTTGAACTTTAGAAAGTATTGCTCACAACTGGACTCAATTGTTTTCTAAAATGTTCTCATAACATTTTGTAGTGAATTTTGGTCAGGGGAATAAGTTTTCTTTGATGTCTGTCTTCTACTACAGGAATAGTTGCAGGTTTAAAATATGTTTAATCATTTCACTAATCAGGAAGATCTAACATCCTTGTCTCTTTTCACTAAGAAGGCAGAACTTAATCTGCACATATTTACTTGCTGTACCTTCCCTGGTAAACTTCCTGATTGAATTTTCTGTTTATTCACCAACCTCCATTGTCTTAGTTAAGCTGTTTAAAATGACTTCTAAGTATGTGGGCAAGTTACTCAGTTATGCTGGTTTCTCCCATATATACAGATGGAATTCATGTTACATATATATGTACATGTTACATATATATGTATTTGTGTGTGTGAGTGTGTGTGTATGTCATAGGAAAAAAAGGTAGGGGTATTATGAAACATAATGCCCCATAGGTGGAATTGAATTGCTCTTCCATGGCTTGCGAAAGGGTGGTTATTTGAGTTTCTAAGACTACAACAACTTATTTCAGCTTCTTGCTTCTTACTTGTTTTACATAATGTGTGACAAAAGTTAGGGATGTCACTCCTGTGATTGTGTTTGGCTATATGAGATGCTGTCTTAGCAACCAGGTAAAAGATTATTTTACAGGCCTTGAAGGAGTAGCTAATAATGTTACAAACTGCTGCAGAAGAGACCAGCTTGTTAGGGAACATTTTGGCAGCCTCTTGGGAACTGAAAGTGGCTTCTATCCTCCAGTCAACAAAATATTAGGGATCTCAGCAGACAGCTGCAGGGAAATGAATTCTATCAACAATTTAAATGAGTGTAGAAGCAAATTCTTTCCTATTTGACCCTCCAGATGAATATGAAATGGAGCCCAAGCAGCAAATTATTTAGTCCACGAGACAGTGAGCAGAGGACTCAGCAAGTCAGGGCTAGATTTTGGGCCTATAGAAAAGTGGAAGACAATAGGTTTTATTTTTTTTTTTAAGATTGATTTACTTATTTATACAAGCACCAGGTACAGTCAGAAGTGCAGGAGGATGAGAGAATTCACCATAGCCAGAGCGGGGAACAGAACAGGCAGACTGATGAAGTACACTGCTGAGGGGAGCAGCAGGTGGCAGGAGAGGTCTGCATGCCATGAGGGACCCTCGCTGGTGGCCAGGGATCTAATCAGTGCTGCAGTGGCTGCAGGCAGCTTAGCAGCCCAGCGTTCAACCGCTGCACCACCCAGGAGGCCTGACAATAGGTTTTATAAGCCACAAAATTGATAGCAATATGCCATGCAACAATAGAAACATAGACATGGTTATTTATCAAATAAATCTAGAGGAGAGAGTTACAAATATGTTATTATGAATTTTTATTATTTATTTATTATACTTTATCATGATCTTGAGGTAAGGTCATCCTTTCAAAAAAAATTTTAAGTAAAGCATACTTTAAAATAATCCTTAGAACAGTATTGAAAATACATTCAGCCCTAAAGCACTACAAAGAAGAAAGTCTCATTCAGTAAATCACAATTTAGAGTTTGGGAAAAAATCCCCAGTAATGTGTGGAAAGTAATGATATATTTAAAATTTGAGGAATAGGAAGTGTTAAAAATATTCAAAAGCCTATTTCCACTTATTCTGGGGACATCAAGAATGGCGTTCAGAAATTGATGATTGAATTGCCCCTTCACAGGCTTGGGCTACATTTGGAATATGATAAATGGAGGGTGGGTTAAGATATTTTGAACCTACAATTCAGGAAGAAATGAAACTTATCAGGTAAAGCGTTATTTCCATTATAAAAGAGATCTATATTCCCATCTTAATGTCTCCACTTAGAGCTCAGATTAGCTGGTTAATACAGTAGTAGCAGCTTTTAGGCTTTGCAATCTTGGTAAACACTGTATTCAAGCCTAATCCCCTAGAGCAACACAGTATGTTTAATTGAAGATATGGTATTTCTGGGTTATTTTGCTACAAACTTTAAGAGAATTTAAGGCAAAACCCATTAAGACTTTTTGAATTATATCATAGAAGAAAAAAAGATAGGGGTTTTATGAAACATATTGCCCCTTAGGTGGAGCTAAATTACTCTTTCATGGCTTGGGAAAGGGTGGTTATTTGAGTTTCTAAGACTACATTTCAGTACTAATTTTGAACTGAATGCTTCAGCTAATTCTATGTGCTATTTGAGTTTTGCTGGAAGGATACATTTGCAAATGCTAACACAGAGAATGCTCTTTATGTTATGGTTTTAAAAAAAGCTTAGATTGATGGTGTCTTTTTAACATGTTAATTTGTCTGCCAAGTGTGCCTTTTCAGGGTGGCTGTTAAAGTTTTGTCTGCATTGTAAATGTGCTACTTCCTGGAATATTTCTTTATTACCGAGTCTTTAGAAGAAAGCTCTTGCCTTAGAATTACTTTTGTGCAGGCCTGTTTTTCCCTTAATATTTAAAATTCCTATGATACAGTTTTATTAATTCATCTTTGTAGCTCAACAACATTTAAAACATAATTGGCACTCAAAATGCTTTCTGTAGTCCACCTTCCAACAATAATATATCTCAATAAAACATAAAATGTTTGTGGACGACCCTTGAGCATCTTTGCGATAAAAGATCAGGTCATTGTCAAAGTGTTTCCCAGCTTTGTCTAATAGTTTTCTGTGGTTTTTACTGACTCATATAAGTTCAGGACCTACTCTTTTTTTTTAAAGGATTTTTTTTTTTTTTAATTTAAGTGACATTGGTGTTTAGCACTGAATGTGATTCAAAGATATGAAATGACATCTCCTTAGATGAGGGTTTTTTTTTTTTTCTTCATATAGCGTTCTCACAGTCTGAGCATGTGAATCCAATCTTTTAAATGGCCCTTGGGAGAGATGCATTTTAAAAAAATGAGATTGCCTTCTAACGCCAGCTGCATGGATATTGCTAGTTTTACCAGGGAGGGAGGATGCAATGTATATATGTCCCCTCCTAATTACCCATAGTATAATTGAGAAAGGTGTTAGGAATTTCAATCAATTTAGTGTGGCTTAGTTTTTCTATAATAAATTCCCAATTTGAAATGCCTGGTGAGAAGCTTTCTAAATTTATTTCCTCATCTAAACATCACCCCAATCAACATATAGAACATTTACATCACCCAGAATGTTTCCTTGAGTCCTTTATAGACAATCTCTTATACTTTTTCTTTTTCTTTTTTTTGCCACTGTACAATAGTTTATCTGGTCAAAAATTTCAAGGAAATGGAATTAAACAACAGAGACCCCTTTTGGTGTGGCTGCTTTTCACACAGTATAAAGGTTTTGTGATTGATTTTCTTCTTACATGTCCTCACAGTACATTTCATTTTTGTCTCTGAGAATTATCTTATTATATGATTAACTATCTTCAGATATGTCCATGTGTTTAAGAACATTGGTGTTATTTCTACTTTTTTCCTTCATTGAATGTTCAAGATTTTGTACAGGTATGGATTTTGATTTCTCTGGGTTTTCAAGTCATGGAATTGCTGGATCATGTGGTAGATGTGTTAGTGCATGACCAAGGGGCACCCTGTAACCTCAGCCTTGCACACTGTATAATGATCCAGCCATCCATGTGCACAAAGACAAAGCATACTCATAGTGTAAAAAAAAATGTTAATAGAATAATTGTGCATACAGAGAGAAGGATAATAGTTTTCCAATAAAACACCCCAAGTTACCCACCCCCTGTTGTTACGGAGCAGCCCTGATATAAAACGGGTTGCCTGGCTGTGGGTCCTCACCTGCGCTTAAAAGGGACTTATTAATACTCCACTACAGGCACACACAAAAGGTTAATAAAAGGTTTATTTACAAGGGAAAGGGAATTGAGGAAATGTACAACTCAGGGAGAAAATAGGGAAATAAAGTCTTTAATGCGTCCTACCCAATCCACCGACCTGGAAACTGAAAGGTCCATGCAGGGGGCCAGAATGCAGGAGCCAACCAGGAAGCCCACCTGGGGGGCAGGAATGCGGATACCTGCCTGGAGGATTCAGGCGGTGCGGCTCCCCCCTTCTCCCATGAGTCTCTTCTCAGACAAAGAACTCCTACCTGCCCCACAAACCTTTTCACGCCCTACAAACTTTTCCTGCTGAACGAGCCCACCTGACCTCTCCTCACCCTATAAAACCCTGCTTCCCCTGACAACGTGCGTGACTCCACTGACCCCCGCCTTGGGTCTGTGAGGTCCGCCCGGGAGCAATAAACTTTCCCTTCTCCCCCCAAGGAAACTTGGCCTGGCTCTTCTTTACCGCGCCGAACCTTTCAGAAACCCAAAGGCACTTTTTCTACCAACCTGGAAACCCAAAGGCACTTTCAGAGCTGGCCATTTGCTGCGAGCTGGCGGAGAGCCAAAAAGGGGAATCCCCCAAAGCCCACATGTCTGGTTTTATACCAAACCTGGCTGCTTAACCCCACCCTCAGGTTCCAGCAACCTTCCCTTCGGTGGTGGTAGGATTTGTAGTTCCCAGTGTCTTTTGGCTTTGGTCTGGAGTGGGAGTGAAGTCCACAAAGCCTGTATAGAATTAGCTTTAGGACATCCTTTTCCCCCTAACACTGTGAGTAAATGTCCAGCCAAACAGGATTAGCCCAGAGGAAGGCCACTGAAACCCAAAAACTTGCCATAAGTCTATAATATACCTTCTGGTGGGGAAGTATAAGAAACAGGTCCCAGAAATCTGGGACAAAAGGAGAAAAATCAAAGTACATATAAATGAATATATGTACATATGTATGTGTGTATATGTGTGTGTGTGTGTGTGTGTCTATCTATAAAGGGAGAGAATGTAGAGACTATCCATCTCTCTATCTATGTCTCTATGTCAGTACAGTCGGGGTACCATTTAGTAGAGTTAAAATTTAGTTTCTGCACTTTGCTCAGCTGGTAGATACGAAATAGTTAAGTAACTGGAAACTGATAGAGTTGCCATGGGACCTTGGCTACAGGTGCACATGACCAAAAGGGAGCTATCAAGAATTCTGGAAAATGCAGAAACAGGGCAAAGAGAATCCAGCAGGACACCTTCTGTGTGGACATGTTCGGAGAATGCAAGCTCGTGGGTCTGGGTGTATATGCTGGTTGAGGAATAACAGCTGCCACACCTAATGTGATAGCAAGCAAGTTTGGGTTTATTGAAGCAAGAACTCCTGACAGCAAGAGGAGGTCGAAGGGAGGATTCCCTTTTACTCCATCCCTGTCTATGACTATATACTGTCAGACTTCCTGTTGCCCAATATGCCAGACTATCAATTAGGCACTAAGTGTAGTCAGGAAGTTTCAAGGTGGTTGTTTTTCTGTTCTCTAATTGTCCCATAACAGGATCTTACTCTAGGTGGTGGCTAGCTCAGCAACATTTCAGCAAAGCACTTCTATTTTTCTGGGAGCTATTTTGTTTCTTCTGTTCCTATAGTTTAAAATCACTGTCCTGTGTCTAAGTGTCTCCTGTTCTTGGGGCTTGGTATCATTAGTCCCTCTCAGAAGGTCTACCATAATCTGATATCCCAGCAGATAGCAACTACCAGAGACTTATTCCTCTAGTCACGGAATGCCCACAAATAAAAATTAAAAAGGAAAGCTCTAAATCTTTCTTAGACGCAAAGGACCATTTCTCTCTTGCCTGCTGCTCCTCTCAGCAGTATATTCAATAAATCCACTTTTTCTTTTCTCTACTTTGTCTCTTTTGAATTCTTTCACCTCCACACCTCCAGCCTCACCCTAATATTAGCCACCATATATATGTCTGTCTTTATGCTAGTACCATAATGTTTTGATTACTGTAGCTTTAAAGTAAAATTTGATATCAGGAATTATATTTGAAATTCCTCCAGCTTTGTTCTTCTTAAGATTCATTGCAGCATTCATGGTCTTCTGTGGTTCTATACAAACTGTCAAATTAGTTTTTTTTTCCTCTTTCTGTAAAAGATGACATTGAAATTTTAAATGGGATTGCATTGAATCTGTAGTTAAATTTAGGTAATATGGACATGCAAAGGTTTAACACATACTTTGCTAATTACACTACATTTTTTAAATTTCCGAGTTAAAAATAATTTTGCACTCAGAATATTTTCAAAATAGTATTAAATAATTTACTTATATTTTCTTATGCAACATCATTTTCCTTCCAGGATATTCATTCTGTACAGTAAAATACTGGCAGGAAATTAGTTGCACAGAGAAAGAACTCTGAAGATCTACAAAGCATTCCCCCCTGATTTCCAATCAGCACAAATGTATGAGGAAATTGTCCAAGAAAGGGAAAAATAACCAAACCTATTAGAACAAACAGTTGCTAAGGATAGTAAGGATAAGAAATATTGCCTCTTTCTCTTAGACAGAACATAAATGCTAGATATTCATGGGGATAAAGTCATCAAAAGGATTTTGCCTCACAAAAGGGGTAATTAACTTAGAATAAATGATCCAGTGATATCACCTAATAAAGTATAAAAAAGCAAGACCTTAAAAGAGCAAACATTTTCCAAAAGCTTAAGAATAATCCAGAACAAACTCATGAACGTTTATAAGAATATGAAAATATATAGCACACAAAAAAATACACAAGTTATAATATCTGGAATCCAATAGAAGATTTTCTGGCATGAAAAGAAACAGGAAAATGCTTCCCTTAGTGAGGAGAAAAGCAATCAAAACTAACCCCAAACTGCCATGAATAATGCAATTAGAAGACAAAGACAATAAGAGTTGCCGTAATTGTATTTCCATGTTTAAGAAGCCAATGAGAAGATTACGATGTTCAGTACTGACAATAAGGATATTTTTAAAATCTCAATTGAACTTCTAGAGATAATAACTGCATTGTCTAACATTAAAAGTGCACCCAGATTCATGGCATGTGTACTGGGCAATAAAGGGGCCTACCCCACCCTAAATGTTGTAGAGACTACAAGAGGTGCCAGATGTTTGACCTTACCCTCCAGCAAAGCACAGCTTGCCTTCTCCACTAAAGTATAGGAGGAGATTTGGTGGGCATGTAGGACTTTCTTCACTGCATTAAGGAGGCCCCTGTCTACTCTGTGGCGTGAGTGGTGGTCATGGAGGATGATAATACTCACTTCTATACTTTCCAACCAGGGAGGTGTCAGTGAAGGCCTAGTGAGTAGTCTTAAACTTTGTCTGGCATGTAGCAGTATGAAAAGGCTCTCCTGTGCTTACAGGTTGGCTTGGGAGTCTGGATTTCTACTCCAAAGCAGCAGTAAAAGGCGGAAGAGCCCTCCCATCTTCTCTGCAGACAGTGGTATCAAAGAGGCCAACTCAAGCTAATCAGATTTTAATTGAAAAGTGCTAATGATACTTAGAAAGAAAAAGATTCACACTGCTTGGAAAAAAGACAGCCAATATATACCAACACTAAAATGACAGAAGTGATACAATCACCAAAAGGTTTTTAAGTAGTTATTATGAAAATACTTTAATGAGAAATTATGAAAAGTATGAAGGAAATTTAAAAATAAAGTCTCAGAGAAAAGAAAAAACAAATATTATAGCAAACATAAAGAACCACTCTGTATTATGGTTTACAACTGTAGGTGAATGTAAAAAATAAAACTTTTCATTAAAAAAAAAGCATAGAATTGTTTCCCTTCAAAAATTAGTTTATCGCCTGATATATTTTTAAATTGGCAAAAAAGATAAAAGAATGCGGGAAAGGTTAAAGACTGACTGTACTAAGTGTTGGAAAGGATGCCATAAAATATTTCTGGAAAACAGTTCAGCAGTTTCTTGAAAAGTTAAACATACACCTGTCATTTGTTACTGCTATACCCCTCATAGTTATCTACCCAAATAAATAAATCAAATGTCAATAAAAAGATTTGCACGCACAGCTTCATTTATAATAGTCAAAAAGGGGAGATAACCATCCTTTAAAAGATGATAGACAAACAATTTGTGTAAATAATGTGTACAACTCAGCAACCACAAGGAATGAAGCATTGATATAGGAAAGATAATGAATGAATCTCAAAACAATTATGCTTAATCATGAAGTCAAACAAAAAAGAGGGAACATATACCATTCTATTTACATAAAATGCACATATAATTGCAGAAAAATCAATGGTTGCTTGCTAATTCTGTGGTGGCAGGATTTGAAGGAGCAATACAAAGTCAGAGGACACTACTAAGGGCAGTGTGTTAAATTCATTACCTTGATTGTGATAATGGCTTTGTCAGTGTATACATATGTCAAAGTTCATAAATTGTTCGATGTATCTATTTGCATTACAAATAGAGCAGTTAAAATATTTTAAATGATTCTGTTCTACTGTTGTCTTCCATTTTTATGTTGGTTTGTAATTTATTTTACTGGCAGCTTTGAAGATCTCATTGTGTTTGAAGTATAAATATTATTGACAATGTTTATATTGTCAACATAAACAAAATTATTCTGGGTTAATTATTTCAAGTACCTTGTGAACCTCTTCAATGTATAGCTTGAGGTCTTTTTCTATTTCTGATTGCATCAGAGTTTTAAATATTAGCTCTGGTTCATTTTTGAAAATTATTCCATTTTTTTGTTCTTCCATTTCTTCTATTTTTTTATAGTTTTGTTATTTTCCTTTACTTGTTTTCATAATTGGATTTAATTTTGGGGCCTAATTTCTTTCAGTCTCTTATTTTTTATTTTTAATTAGCTTTACCAAGGTATAATTGATATACAACAGCATGTATGTATTTAAAGAGTACAATTTAATGAGTTTTGACATCACCACATGTGAAAAATCCCCATAATCAAGAAAATGAACATATCCATCACTCTCCAACATTCCCTCATCATTTGTAACTCAGCCCTCCCCTTTACACCCAACCCACTGATTTGTTTTCTGTCACTACAGATTGGTTTGCACATTCCAGAGTTTGATATTAATTGAATCGTACAGCATATACTCTTTTTTTTTTTTTTTAGGATCCTTTCACTCAGCGTAATTATTTTGAGATTTATTCATGTTGTTGCTGAACTACTTTTTCTTGAAAAGGAAAGAAGTACATGGTTGAGAACAAAGGATTATGACTTTTACACCTTTGGGTCACTACTAGACTCTCCTTGACTATTTTATTTCCTACATGGCATGCTTCACTTAGCTGTTCTCTTGTTTTTTTTTTTTTTTGGTTGGTTTGCTTTCACAGCAACTTTCCTTATCATAGTCCTCAATTTCTGGCCAGTGAATTACCCTAGTTGTCTTCTAATAAGGAACTTTTGGTTTCGGTCTTAGTACTTTATAATTCATGAAACACTATTCTCCCCACCCAAAGCCAACAAAAATCTCAAAAAGGTACTCTGTAAAATAATAGTTTGAGAAATGCTGCCTTTCTATAGCTAAAAAGAAAAAGAAAAAAACCCAAACTAGAGAATGCTAAAATAAATCTTTATGCACATGCAGTGCACACAGAGATGGAAATTATGAGACACCATGGCTAAGTGGCATTAGTTTTGTATCTGCACCTATTTTCATCCTTCCTGACTTTTAATCTCCTTTCTCATCTCAGATCCATGTGCTGTTCTTGAATTCCTTTGCCGTATTGTGTTCTAGTAAGTGCATTAAGGCAGAAACTCAGATCAGTTCTGAAACTCAAACTTTTCTTCTCTAACAGTTACACCATTTTGTGCTTCCTCTCATACAATGTGTAGAAGGAATCATTTCATATGTCTTCCCCAGGTTTTCAATTGTTTTTGTACAATGTCTTTATGAGATAATAAGTATAAACTTGGATAAATTTCTCAGTGTGGCTTATTAAATCTTTTCTAATATATTTTTCATTGATTCTGGCACTTTGATTTTGCTTCTTTGTTAGTCATTGAAAATGCATCCCCAATATGAACATATTTATTGTTCATAAATATTATATGTTTGATCATTCTAATACACTATCTCCATTGTAAAAGCATATATTCAATCAGAAATATAAAAGGATGTGATACAAATACAAAATTCTTCTGGTGTCTGCTTAAGGTTTAGAAAGTTGGTGGGGGGAACTTTGCTTTCACAATAAAAATACCAAAGAATCAGGGACATCTGCCACATAATAACTTTTCTTGGTTTTATCAGAAAGCTGCAATGCATGGCAGTCAACTACCCTAAAATCTAAGGAAAGGCAGGATTCTGAAAGAAGGGGCATATCAGTGCAAACATTGAACTGGACAAAGTTAATTAGACTTCATTTAATGAAGTCTATTTGCAATATGAAAAAGATATCAGATTTCGTCACAATTCAGCTCTCCAGAAGCAAAGGGTGAGAGGGAGTTAGAGTGCTAGAGTAAGATAGTGGAAAAGTACTAAAAATTGTTAAGAGAAAATCATAGGCTGCCTGTTTTTGCTGACTGACTTTATCTAAAGGGAAAAAAAAAATAAACTCATATGCCATGAAGTCATTTTGCAAAGTGGAACAAAACATTCACTGAAGTTGCTCCTATCCTCCCACAAAGACAGGGAGATAGAGGCAGGATCATTCTTTTGGATTACATTTCAAAAGGAGCACTCTTTCCAGGAACAAGACATTCCTGGGTTATAAAGCTAGCAAACAGCTTTTAAAATGATTTACATCTCAAAGGGGGCAGAACCAGTTTATAGTTAAAAGTTTTCTAAAGAAAATGCTCTAAAAAATGGGCATTTGGGGACCTCCAGTCAGTAGGAAGCCTGTCTAAAGTTTAGTGAATCTAGTCAGGTGGGAGGTAAGCACTTGCTTACCTGGGGCAGACATGCAGTATCCTAAGAGCTGGGAAGAAGAATTAAGATAGTTTTCAGTAAATTGCTGAAAACCCAGCGTGGGCTAGTGTGAGACTATAAAACTACCAGGAGCCATAGACATAGTGGAGGTTATCACCCATTTGTAGGCTGTTCTCTTTGGAGCTCAGCAGATGCTCATGAGAAACACTAAGGGCAAGGCAAGGGACTCCAGAAGCCGCCATTGAAGGAGAGTGCAGCAGTGCTGTGTACAGGCGGGAAATGGCTAGGATCCTCTGCCCTTTCTTCCCTCTGGAACAATAGCCATACACCCTTGGGGAAAGGCAACAGACCCTGCTTCCCTCAAACATAGAAAGTGTTGTGCCCAAGATCAGCAGACTCAGCAAGCATAGCCTCCAAGAATCCAAGTCAGCCGATGCAAACACAAAAGGGAGTTTATTACAGACTCGAGTCCGGGTTCATGGCACCTACCAACGCAGTGACAGATATCGAGAGCACCGAACAGAGGAAGCAGAGGCCTTAAATAGGGTCACAAGCAGGTGCGAATTTTGAAACAAGCTGACAATTACTCATTGGCTACTACAAAGGCATTTTAGTGCGTGCAGTTACAGTTTCAAACTGATTGGATGGTTAGAGATGCTGTCCCATTTATGGATAGGACTGCCCTCATGGGCGGCTGGGGTGGTCTGCTTTTTCGTCACCAAGGGAGTGAGGGTTGTGACTGTTGAAACTATCTCCAGAATGCGACTGTACAAGGACTAACATATCAAGGTGGAAGATATACAAAATGGCTAAACCTTGGCTAAGCTTGGTTCCACAAAAGACCTATTGCAGTGGTAGGAAAATGTAAGGAAAATAACCCTCAACTTCTGTGGTAGGAATGAGTTAGCATTCCAGGCTTAGACCCTCCTAAAGGAAAGGGGCAGAGTGACCAACATAGACAGACCCTACTCTGAGAGTCCACCAAACTTTATATCATCTTTTCTAATTAAATATGTCTCATATTTGAAGGAGGCGCACATGCATGACATTTCTTTAAATGTAAGAGATGAATCTGTAGAAGTAATAATACAGAACACCTTAGTGGGGCCTCTCTGCTGGCACAGGGGTTAAGACACAACCTATGAAGCTGTCCACAGTCTCTGCAGCATGAGTTCGATCCCCGCCCAGGGAGCTACCCACATGGTGGCAGACCTCTCCTGACTAGCCTACTGCTCCCCTCAGCAGTGTATTTCAGTCAATCTGCCTGTTCTGTTCTCCATTCTGTCTCTGGTGAATCCTCTCACATACCCCCCACACCTCTGGCCTGTACCCCAGTTCTTGTATGCATAAATAGACAAATCTTTTAAAAAATCAACTTAGTGAGAAGTATATTTTGGGGGGAAAAACAAGCAAATGTGAATGTGAAAGATTTGCATGATCTCTTTCTCTCCCTGTCCTTACTTCTAAGTAAAAGATGTGAAAAACAATGGCATGGAAATTTCAGCCCCTGATGCTTTAACAGGGTTGTCCAAAAAGACTGTCTCCTAAGACTACACCCTGAGATCTGTGCCACCATAGATATGGTGGAATAAAAATTAAAAGGGGAGATTGTAACAGGGTGGTCCCCAGGAAAGGGGGAGGTTCCAGGTTTCCTGTCCTGCCCAAGGGAGGGTGGAGCTGAGCAGGGAGAGAAGAAGCTGCAGAGGAGACTGAGGAAGGAAGGAAGCAGGATGGAGAGCCAGAAGGAGACCTGGAGGAGGCACATGGAGCTGAGAGACAGGTAAAGAAACTACACTTGCCTTTTGGTTGTGGACTGGGTGACACAGATGTGGATGAGAGACCCCATGGAGTGGAAAACAATGGTGGTTTTGGTGTAGACTTTGATTTTGCTCTTTTCCTCCCAAACTTGTCTGGTTGTTTCTGATCCTTTTCTGTGGGTCCCCACTAGAAGATGCCTTAGACTTGTGGCAGGCTTTGGGGCCTTGCTCTGGGCCAATCCCATTTGAATGGAGTTTTACCCACAAGGGGATGGGTAACTTTGGGTGCTTGATTTAGAAACTAGATTCTTTGCCTTTCCTATATTGTTTCCTAATTGTATTAAAGTTCCTTCCCATTAAAGTCTCATGTTTTGTGTTAATGCGGTGGATGGCAAAACCCTATATAGAATAGGCAGGTTTGCAGGGTTTGGGCTGCCCCTCTCCCTTCCCTGTAACAATGCCACCCCCACAGCGTGGTCCCAGGATGATGATGGATATTGTTCAGCAGATGCTATTGCTTTATCATATAGCTTTGATTTAATTTTATTCCTACACAATTGCATTGTTCTTTATGCTTTTATGCTGCATATTATTAGAATATAAAAAAGAGATTTTGTTATTATGAGCCTACCAGAGGGACCCAACAAGAGTCTCTAATCATTTTTTTTTTTTAGAGGCATGTTTTATTTATTCATTTATTTGTTTGGTTTATACATGCACTGGGTACAGTCAGAAGCGCGCAGGAGGGTGAGAGAATTCACCAGAGCCAGAGTGGGGAGCAGAACAGGAAGAAGGACCAAAGTACACTGCTGAGGGGAGCAGCGGGCGGCAGGAGAGGTCTGCACGCCATGTGGGACCCTCCTCCGGTGGCAGGGGAGCAGCCGGGGATCGAACCGGCACTGCAGAGGCTGCGGGCAGCTTCGCAACCCAGCGCTCAACCACTGAGCCACCGGGGAGGCCCTCTAATCATTTGGTTTTGAGATGGTCAAAAGGAGTGAGTTGTGTCCCTAATGCATGGTAATTTATAGATACCATTATGAGGGTTTTAAGAAGGGTAATAATAATAATAATAATAATAATAATTGCTAAAATGTTAATTCCAACACGTTCTTATTAGTAATAATGATGCTTTTAATTATACAGATAAGATTTCTAAGATATAAAAGTGTAAATGCCTTATTCAGTATAACATAGTAAGTCGGATGCTGGAATTCATATCCAGACTGGCTTCAGAGGGTCGTGATCTCATATAGCTTTTCATTTTTTTTGCAAAGTGTTGTCTAGTAAAATGATTAAAGAGACTAATATTTTTTATTGTATTTCAGAATTCCATGGAGTATTTTATTAAAAGCTGTCGATTCTTAGGTCAAATTAAAATTTCCCTCTCTTGGAACTTTTAATTCCCAAGGTGTACCTCTGGAGACTGTGATTTATTTATTTATTTATGCATACAAGAACTGAAGTATAGGCCAGAGATTGCAGGGGATGAGAGGATTCACCAGAGGCAGAGTGGGGAGCAGAACAGGCAAACTGACTGAAATACACTGCTGAGGGGAGCAGTGGGTGAGACAGAAGAGGTCTGCTGCACCATGTGGGTAGCTTTCTCACTGGCAGCAGAGGCTGCTGATAGCCTCACAGTGCTGTGCTTAACCCTTTGTACCAGCAGGGAGGCCCCCTGGAGACCATGATTTAACAAGCAACTCTGGACAATTCCTATGCACAGCCAGTTTGAGAGCCCCAAACAATTGACTTCACCTAATGTCATTTTCTAACACTTCATTAATGAGCTTATTATAACAATAGATGTGGGAAAGCTTTGTTGGTGCTATGCCAGAACCTCAGTGGTGACAGTCAATGTTTAGAGCAGTACTTTAAGTTTTCTCCAGCTCCATAAGTAAAATCTATTAGTCGGCTGTCAGCTTCCCTAGCTGATGGTAGTAAGTCAGCCTTTCCTCTTCAATGTTGCTAGCATTGGTCATCCTTGCCTGGTCTTGAATCGCCTCACCTATGAGGAAGGTTTCTACATGATGAAACTGACAGGTATGGGAAAACTAAAGTCCTCTATCACCTAAGTGATACAGAAAAACAAGTAGAAAATGGATGAAGGAGAAGTGGGAAATAGGAAATTGCTTTGACTTCCTAGAGAAAACTTAGTTAAAAAGAAATGAAAATGTAATGCATACTTACATATTGATAACAGTAGTGGCTATTGTTTTAACTGAGCCTCTCTATTTGATTTGCTATCTGCTGGATGATGTAGATATAGTACCTGCCAAATGAGAACCTTAATTTTAATGATTCATATTTAATTACTCTTTTATAGTTTTATAAGCATTCTAATGTATTTTTACCATTAGACCCACAAATAAATAAACTGTTGGTAATTTAGTTGATCAATAATTTTTCTCTCCATTTCAGTACATAGTAAACCTAAGTATAACTTGAATGCATTTAGAAATACCTTAACATGATTAAGATTAAAGATTTTTATCCATGTTCACACAGTTGTAAGTCATATAAGTTTATATCCAGGTAATTGTTCAAACTTACCTAAATTTCTTACAATACTTTCAGATATTATTCTATTAGCGTCTTTTGTCTTTTTGGGTAATCCTATTTATCTCTGTATTCTTAGGTCTAACATAATGCCAGTTAATAAAAATGGTACAGGATTCCCCTACTATTCAAAAGTAAATATTCCTATTTGGTATGGTAATAGGTTATTTGGGGGGGGATCCTGAAAAAATATTCCATATAATTTAATGTAATAGCATTTCCCCACCTAAAAAATACCAAATAGGAAATCTACTTTTAGATAGTGGCAGCAACCCATATATTATTCCTGTGTTTAGAAGTTTCCTATCTCTAATGTTTATTTATTTTTTTAAAGTTAGTATCCTGATATTTTTTTTAAAGATTTATTTATTTATTTATATAAGCGCTGGGTACAGTCATAAGCGCCAGAGGGTGAGAGAATTCACCAGAGCCAGAGCAGGGAGCTGAGTAGGCAGAAGGACCGAAGTACACTGCTGAGGGGAGCAGCAGGTGGCAGGAGAGGTCTGCGCGCCATGTGGGACGCTCCTCCGATGGCCTGGGAGCAGCCGTGGATTGAACCGGCACTGCAGAGGCTGAGGGCAGCTTCGCAACCCAGCGCTCAACCGCTGCGCCACCGGGGAGGTCCTCTAATGTTTAAATTTTATTGAATTATTTGTCGGCCTAATTATTTTAATAATATTTTTTAAATTGAGTAAACATTTATTTACAGTACTGTATATGCTTTAGGGGTATAAGTTCACACTAATTCAGATATATGTTACCAAACCACACCCACCAACAAAGCACCTCTAATCTTCCATCATAATCTGGTAGATTTTTCCGAGCTTTACCCTCATTTCCCCCACCCAAACTCCCTTCTGGTAGCCTCAATTCTGCAGTTGGATTTCCAGTTTGTTTCCAGATGATCTGGACTTCAATTTTACCTGTTCTGCAGTTTGTTTCTCTATATTCCTTTTGAGTGAAATCTTCCTTTCTCCTTCTGACTTATTTTGTTACCATAATCCCTTCTGTTCCATCCGTGTTGTCACAAGTAGCACAAGTTCATCTTTTTTTTTTTTTTTTAACAGCTGACTGGTATTCCTCTGATTGGTATTCTGGTATGAATATATATATATATATATATTTATATTTATATATTTTAGAAGCCATGTGGGAATCTCCCTGGCTGGCCGGGAATCGAACCCGCACTGCAGAGGCTGTGGACAGCTTCACAGCACTACCCTCAACCTGCTGCGCCACCATGGAGGCTGGGGGGACATAATTAAATTAAGGAGACTTCGACGTCATGTAGACATTCTATAAGGCATAAAAAGTATGTAATAAATTAGTTTTAAAAGCATTAAAAATTTTGGTGGCATTTGATAAAATGATCTGTGTGTGGCCCTTGAATTAAACCAATCAAGTAAGAAATAGACTTGTATTCATTCATGTATATACAAAAATATTTAAGTATATAAAATATTAATATAATTTTTTAAAAAAATTATAAAAAATAGTCCACCTCATTTCACTAAGCATTTTCTTAGGTTAAAGAAATTTGATTTTGATGCAAATTTTATCACAAAAGATGTGATACTATTTGAGAGTTTGTTTTATAAACTTTTTTAAAGATTTATTTATCCATACAAGCATTGGGTATAGTCAGAATCACAGGAGGGTAAGAGAACTCACCAGAGCTAGAGCGGGGAGCAGAGCAGGCAGAACAACAAAATACACTGCTGAGGGGAGCAGCGAGCGTGGCAGGAGAGGTCTGAGCGCCACTTGGGACCCGCACCCTTGGCCAGGGATCGAACTAGTGCTGCAGAGGCTGCGGGCAGCTTTGCAGCCCAGCACTCAACCACTGCGCCAACATGGGAGGCCATATATCACATTTTCTTAATCTACTTCTCTGTCCTCTAGTACTGCAGTTGTTTCTATGCCTTCACCACTGTAAATAGAAGTACAGGGAAGCTAGGGATGCATGCATTACTTCAAATTAGTATTTTTGTGTTCTTCAGGCAGATGCCTGGGTATAGATTTACTGGATCATAGCTAGATCTATTTTTAATATTTTGATAAACCAACTTAATTCCTTCTTTAATTTAATCATTCTTTCCCATGTAACCTAATATGCCTAGAGGTTCTGGGGGTCAGAATACAAACATATTTAGGAGGCCATTATTCTACCCATCAATAATGGTTAGGGGGAAAAGAAGCTGATCAGCTAATGAGTTATACAGAAAATACCCTTGGTAAAATATTAACAATACTTTCTTTTCTCTTATATGTGTTTACATATAAGCAGATGTTTTTCTAGAAAAAGGAATGTTTGAATGATGAGCTTTGGCAATCTATGAAATATTTGAATATTTACATGTACAAAGTTCTATCATGCTGTGAAATATTAGATTTGCTGAGAATTGAAATGGTGGGATTTATATAATAATAATAATTTTTCAGTGTCATGAATCTTTAATGTTTGAAAAATAATTCACCAGACAATAGTCCATTTATTTATAATAATTGTAAAGTTTTTTGCTGTCTGTCCTGTCCTGACTGATTGCTTTTCCCAGAAACATTTAAAAGATAATCCTGTTATCAAATTCATTATTGTATTTTTATAATTCATTTAGTATTTACCATTAAGTTCAGGAAATCTCTATATCACCATTGGTGGGTACAACCTGGCACCTACCTATGATTATATATCTTTACCAATAATAAATGCATCATGAATAATCATTTCAAAGAATTTACCCATAGAGAAGGAATAAATACCTAGTGATGGCTGAGTTCAGTATTAGAGTATAGTACTCTGAATCTAATCTTAATATCTGAACTGAGTAATGATTTAGCTAAAGTTTATAAAACAAACTTTCTCAAATAGTATCACATCTTTTGTGATAAAATTTGCATCAAAATCAAATTTCTTTAACCTAAGAAAATGCTTAGTGAAATGAGGTGGACTATTTTTTATAATTTTTTTTAAATTATATTAATATTGTATATACTTAAATATTTTTGTATATACATGAATGAATACACGTCTATTTCTTATTTGATTGGTTTAATTCAAGGACCACACATAGATCATTTTATCAAATGCCACCAAAATTTTTAATGCTTTTAAAACTAATTTATTACATACTTTTTATGCCTTATAGAATGTCTACATGACATGGAAGTCTCCTTAATTTAATTATGTCCCCCCTGGCCTCCACAGTGGCGCAGCAGGTTGAGGGTAGTGCTGTGAAGCTGTCCACAGCCTCTGCAGTGCGGGTTCGATTCCCGGCCAGCCAGGGAGATTCCCACATGGCTTGGCAGACCTCCTGTCTCGCCTGCTCCTCGCCTTAGCAGTGTATTTCGGTTGTCTGCCTGTTCTGCTCCCCCTCTGTCTTTGGTAAATCCTCTTACCCTCCCTCATATCTGGCCTGTACCCCAGTTCTCTCTCTTTTTTTAAAAGATTTATTTATTTATTTATACAAGCACTGGGTACAGTTAGAGGAGTGGGAGGGTGAGAGAATTCACCAGAGTCAGAGCGGGGAACAGAACAGGCAGAACGACGAAATACACTGCTGAGGGGAGCAGCGGCGACAGGAGATGTCTGCGGGACCTTTGCCCCGTGGCCGGGGATCAACCAGCGCTGCAGAGGCTTTGGGCAGCTTCTCAACCCAGCACTCAACTGCTGCACCACCTGGGAGGCCCAGGCCTGTGCCCCAGTTCTATGTATAAATAAATATTTAAGAAAATTATGTCCCCCATCTGTTAAGTTAGCATTTTGTAAGATGTTATCTAAAGGGAATAACACAATGTATTATTTTTTTCTTTATCTAGATTCTTTCACTCATTTTGATTATTTTGTGATTAATCCATGTTATATAGCCTGTTTGAATGGTTCACTCCTTGCTATTGTTAACCAAAAAACCCCATTGTGTTAGCAGACTACAGTTAATTTTTCCATTAAACTATTGATGTATATTGGTGTTGTTTCCAGCTTTGGGTTATTATAAAGACTTTTGCTATCAACATTTATATACAAATCTTCATATGGACTATTGGGGAAGGTGATAATGAGAATGTGACCACTTGTTAACCTATGAAGTCCTGAGCAATAAGAGACTCCTTACCCCCACTCCTCAGAACATACCTTCTAGCCTCACCCCTTCGAAATGTATGTTCCTAGAAGTTGCTGGAAGGATACAACTTTCAGAAAATGCATTGTAATATACAACGTATTATTGAGATTATCTGGACTGCATATGTCACTGCATTTAAAACCTCTATATAAATGTATAAGATTGGGGATGAGGGGATGAAATGCAGGAAACTCATCTGGAAGCTGCCTAAGACAAAGCTTCATAAGTAAGTTCCCTTGCTTATTAAAACTGCTACCTACTATGCTACCTTTCTTCTACCTAAAACTTCTGGTTTCAGGTTACATCTGGAAAGCTTGTGGAGTTGCAAACAGTGGATGTATTTTTTTTTTTTCTTGTATAAATTCTTAGTAGTGAAATGGTTGAATAATTTGGTAGGGAGATATGTGCTTCATTTTGTTTTCTGTAGGAGTTTTACCATTTTACAACCTGCTCAGGAGTGAATGAACTTCAGGACGATTCTATAAGTATTCTGAATACAAGTTCCTATCAAGTTTATACTTTGCAGGTATTTTTCACAGTCATTGTTAGGCCTTTTCATTCACTTGACAATAACTTTGGGACCAGTAGCTTTTCATTTGGATGAAACTGAAACGTTCGGTTTCGGTTTCAGTTCTTTCTTTGGCTACTTCCTCCTGAAAAGGGGTGAAGACCAAGGGGGTGACTCAGGCCTGGTTATGAGGGTCTTCTGCAGGGACGCGAGAATATGGGTGGAGAAGGAGTTGGTTAAAGGTGGTAGGAGACATTTCCCGAATGCAAGCCTGTATGAATTTTAGTAGGCAAGGAGCGAAAAGGAAAAAATAAGGTTATCATTAGTATTGACCCCAAGAGTGGGAGGAGCCATGACATTATAGGATTTTGAAACCATGTCAGCGGAGGAGAGGTCCCAGGGACGAGAAGGCGGCCCCGGCACCAGGGGACACAGCCTTCTCGGGTTTCGGCACTAAAATGAAGGGTTCGGTGCGGTAAAGAAAAAGAGAGCCAGGCTACATTTCTCAAAGAAAGGGAAAGTTTATTGTGCCCTGGGCGGACCTCACAAACCCAAGGTGGGGGTCAGTGAAACCGCACACGTTGTTAGGGGGAAGCAGGGTTTTATAGGGTAAGGAGGGGTCAGGTGGGAAGTTGGGTTCGTATGGCGAGAAAAGTTTGTAGGGCGCGAAAAGGTTCATGGGGCAGGTAGAGGTTCCTTTTCTGAGAAGAGACTCGTAATGGGAGGGGGGATGCTCATTGTCTGTGTCCTCCAGGCAGGTATCCGCATACCTGCCCCTTAGGTGGGCTTCCTGGTAGGCTTTTGCATTCCGGCCTCCTGCATGGACCTTTCAGAAACAGTTCTTTAGTTTGTACTTTGCATGTTTGCCTTGTCATGAAGTAGATTTGTAAAAATTTCTAACAAAATATTACAAAGGATTTTTCACATATTTTCATCCAAAAATGTTATAGTTTTGGTTATTTCACTTAGGTATATGATCCATTTTAGATTAATTTTACATGTGATAGAAGGAGTGGATCAAGTTTCTTTAGTTTTTTTAAATATAGACATTCAGTAGCTTTAGCACTATTGCTGAATAGATTTTTTTTTTCTCCATGGAATTATCATTGCATTTTTATACAAAGCTTGGGTGTCCATATGTGTCAGTCTATTTCCAGACTCTCTATTTAGTTCAGTAGTTCTATTATGTCAAATTATCTTTATCAGTATAGCTGAATGATAAGGATTATAATGAGGATATGATAATGCAACTTTGTTATTTCCCAAGGCTTTTATTTTGTTTTGCTCTTCTTCAAAAGTTCTTTGTTTTTCATTTCATTTCATCACAAATTTAAGGAAGAGGTTGTCAATTTCTATTTTTTCAAAAAAGGCTGCTTATACTTTAAAAAGGGACACATTGAATCTAAAATAAATTTCAGAATTCATATTATAGCAGTAGTGAATCTTTCAAATGATGACCAAAATTTATTTTCTCATTTATTTAGTTCTTCTGTATTTGGTTCATCACAATTTTGTAGCTTTCAGTGTACAAGTCTTTTGAAATTTTATCAGACTTATTTTTAAGTCTTTCATAAGCTTAAGGCATCATAAATAGCATTTTTAATTCAAGTGTTTGTTAGTGCATAAATAGTTGATAGTTGTTTATAGAAATCTTGTAAATCATTTGAATTCAGTAGCTTTTTTGGGTAGAATAAGTTGAACTTTGTATAGACAATTATGTTTTCTTTAAAGTAATTACAATAGGGCCTCCCCTGTGACTCAGCAGTTGAGCACTGGGTTGCGAAGCTGCCCGCGGCCTCTGAGGTGCCGGTTTGATCCCCGGCTGCTCCCCGTCCACCGGAGGAGGATCCCACATGGTGCGCAGACCTCTCCTGCCGCCCGCTGCTCCCCTCAGCAGTGTACTTCGGTCCTTCTGCCTGCTCTGCTCCCCGCTCTGGCTCTGGTGAATTCTCTCACCCTCCCGGACTTCTGACTGTACCCAGTGCTTGTATACTAAATAAATAAATCTTTCAAAATAAATAAATAAAGTAATTACAATAGATTTTGCTTCTTTCACAATCTGGTTTTTATTACTTTTTCCTGTCTTGCACTTTTCAGAACATTGTGCATTCTCATCTTGTGTCTAAGCTCAGGGGCAAAGTATTCAGCATCACATCATTTTATCTGATGATGACTACAAAGTTTTAATTGTTTTCTTGATTAGGTTGTGTTAATTATATTCTATACCAGGGGTTCTCAAGACTACCCCATGTTTGCTAACTTTCTTGTCACTATGGTCACTGTTAGAGATCATCACAACAAAAGTATGCACAGCAAAATCAGCAAAGGGCAAGGGCCCATATTGCAAAATTTCAAGGAAATAAGACATAAGCTTCCAGAATCTTCTTCCTGCAGAGCTTCATAGGACACTTTTAATTCCTCCAGCAATGAGTTGTGACAACACATACAGAGTGATATTTACCAGATAAGTTTGCTGAGCCATGAAATGCAGAGCTTTCTATTGGGGATCAGCCATGCAGGCACATACATGCATTACTGTACCTACAGAAACACCAGACCCCTAGGAGAAAAGCAGGTGTTTACATAAATTGCATTGCTTTCACAAGCTGTCTAGGTAAGCTAAAACACTATGGGTCAATGCCAGGGACATTCAAAACACTCATCGGTTGGAACTTTCTGAGGCCTCAAGTCCCAGGGCTTGGGCCAAAAACCATTTATGAAAATTGGTATATGTGTGAGTCTTGAGCAATAAAGGTCTGCAATGTTAATTCTTTCCTACATACTTTCTATTCCCAGTTTATAGAAAGTTTTCATGAGGAATGGATGTTGGACTTTGTCATATACTTTTCAACATCATATTTTTCTTAGGATTAAAATGATTAAATATGATGATCGTTTTTCAAATATTAAAAAAATCTTTCATTATGGGCATAAACCTCCTTGGACATGATGTATTTTAGTTTATATATGTTCTTGGATTTTATTTGCTAATATTTTGCTGAGAATTTTTGGTCAAGTTGGGTGAAATAATTCTTCTAATCTTCTATATAGCTACTTATTTTTTGTCTGTTTGTTATATGTATAATTGAAAGCAACAATGAAATCCCCAGCTATAACTTTGGATTTGTCTACATCTCCCTATAGCTCTTTAACTCTTTGCTTCATTTATTTGGAAGTTCTATTAGATGTTTAGAAATTATTTCATTTTGGTTAAATTTCCCTATTTATTATGATTTATTGATCTTCTTTATATCCAGTCTCTGTATTTTGTTATCTTCCTACCATTTACATTAACTGTGCTTATGTAATTCCATTTAGATCAATTGATACTTGTTTTATCTGTGCTGTTATTTTTCCCATTTATTTATTTTATACCTTTTTTCAATTATTTCTTTATACTTCTCTATCACTCCATTTTCTCATAATATGTATCTTTTATGTTAGTGGTTATTTTAGGGTTTGTAGCACACACTTATTACCCTCTAACTTCAAGTGATACTATATACCATTATGAGCATTGCTCATTCTAGTGCTATTAATTGCTCATTATTGAAGAGTCATCTGTATACTCTACCTAATTTCCAAGAATCATGATTTTCCATTTTAGCTGTTGGGTGCAAGAGCTATTTGCATCTGTGCTGAGTGTTCCACAGTTCCTCTAATTCTTAAGTATTTATTTCCTCAGTCTCAGGTATTTTCCTTACATGCACATGCAGATTAGATTTCAGCTGAATTGTAAAGGGGACTCTGCAGATAGCTGGAAGTGGCTGTGTGTAGCATTCTTTCTATCCAGCAAATCTAGTCACAGTGATCTTCCTAGAATCTCAGAAAGCCTGCCAGGCTATTTCTGGTATATTTGTTTCCTATCGCTACTGCAGCAAACTACCACAAACTTAGTGGCATACACCAACATAAATTTATGATCTTACCATTGTGTAGGTTAAAATTCCAACATGGATCTCACCGAGAAGTCAGCAGGACTGAATTCCTGTCAGGGTGCTTCAAAGAAGAATTTGTCTCCTTAAATTTTCCAGCTTCTAGAGGCTACCCTAATTCCTTAGAATGTGTTCCTATCCTCCATCTCCAAAGCTAAACATCTACAATGTCTCTGTGCTATGTGAGGTAAGATATTTACAGGTTCAGCAGACCAGAAAATAAACTTGATTGGAGGACCATTGTTCTACTATGATAGTTAAGAACCTCTTCACTGTATGTCCTAGAAACTTCCTCAAGTAAACTGGACAATTAGAGGCCATATTTCCTTTATCTTGCAACTCTAAGAAGCCAGTGTCCTTCACTGACTTATATTCAATGTGTTGGCCTCTGATATTATAGGTTTTGTCTGATTTTTTTAGCTGCTTTATAGAAAAGAAAAATTCAATCTTTCTTCACTCTACCTTTTCTAGAAGCAGAAGTTTTTGGTATTTCACTGTACCATAGAAATCAGGTTTTTAAATTTTTTTTCATAGAGTTGGGCATCTTTTAGTTTCTCTTTTACTTTTGTTTTTCTTTGGTTATTCAGATTTACTTGTTTTTGAATTGCCACTTTATTTTCTATTTTGGTTTTCCTATTGAGAAGTCTGCCATTTTTTCTATTGATTTATATTAATTGTTTATATGTTCTGGATAATAATTTTTAACAGCTGTGTACAATATAAATATTTCCTTCCGGTGTGTGGTTGATATAGATCCATATGTTTATTGGGAATTTTTATTTAGAGAAGGGTTTCATATTATTAGAAACATTTATCATGTTTTTAGCATTCATGCTTAAACATCTTTCCTTGTCATTGCAGTTGTAGAGATATTCTATAACATATTTCTCCTTTAAAAATAGTCCTTTCTACATTAGGTTTTTAAGCATCTGTAATTTATTTCTGATATATTAACTACAGATTCCCATTATATTTTATATGAATAAAAGTCTTTTTCATAATGATTTATGAACCCTGCTGCTGTTTCCTTTAGTATAGTCTTGTGGTGATAACTTCTTGTCTATGTGAAAAATATCTTTGGTATCATTATCATTTTTTAAAGATACTTTCATCAGGTAAAGAATTATAGCTTGGAAGGTGTTTTCTCTTAGACACTAAAGAGGTCATTCCATTTTTTTTTTTTTGCTTAAAATCATTTGTAAAGTTTTGCTGTTCTTTTGATTTTAATTTTCTTTGTGTCTTTTAAAAGATGTTATTTATGTTAATTCTTATAAGAATTACTGTGATATATGTACATGTGATTTTTGGTATTTATTCTGTTTAAGGTTGACTACTTGTATCTTTGGCTTGCTATATCTTTAGTCAGTTTTGAAAATTTCTTCATTTCTGAATTATTCTCTCTCCTAAATTTCAGTTTATGAACCTCTTTCCTACATTTATCTTTTTATCTTATTTGTATTTTTCTTCATTATTTTTGTCTCTCCATGCTTCAGTCCAGTCTACTATCCTAGCTTCTGCTTCTCAAATTCTGTTCTCAACTGGGCTGAAAATGCTATAAAATCCATGCTTTGAGTTTTAGATCACTGTATTTGAAGTGATGCATACATCAGCATTCTTCATTAATTCTTTGTTATATTTTCCCCTTACCTCTCATGATTCAGGATCTTATTTAAATTTTGAAGATTAATTTCCTATGAATAATTTCAAAATGTAGTTGTGTTTTTATAAAAAAAATCTAAATTTCATATGCAACTCTTTCTATTGTTATTACTCTTGATTTTCACTCAGTTCTTGTCTCTATGACTGATTACTTTTGATAGAGAGCCAGAAACTGTGGAAGAAAAATGAAAGAATCACTTTGAGTTTTTTTGGATGATGTTATTTTCCTCCACATATAATTTGCTGTTCTTTCTGAAAGACAGTGCTAGGCACTCAAGAATTGAATTGACTTGTATCTGGGTTTCTAATGCAACTCTCCTTTGCACAAGCAGATGATGTTAAGTGACCCCAAAAAGTCAGAGTTGAAAAGCAATAAGTATCCAAAGTAAAGACAGATCTACTTTGGGCAGAAGAATTAAGGGCATTTTCATGAAAAGAAGTGTTATTTCAAAATGATCCTTGTGAATAGTTAGGGGTTTGATATCTTTTAGAGTAACACACTGAGAAAAGGGAGAAGACATAGAAAGTAAGAAAAGTGACATAAAGTTGTTTTGAGCAGATCTAATGTATTCAGAGATACAGAGACATTTTATTGTCAGATTTTTTTTTCTGTAGGTAAACTGAGATTATTTTTGGAAAAAGATGCATTTCTTTGTAATTAAGTGAGAAATAAGAAATAATGGTTTTTTGATTGTTCTCATTTGTGCTGAATATTTTATAATATTGCGATGCTTAATTTGAAGAAATCATTACCATTCTACAAGGTGTTACCTCATAGAATAAAAATTACTTTCCTTTCAACAATGTACACATGAATTTAAATGTTAACTATTTTAATCGTATCAAAGCTTCATCTCAAAGAATGCTTGCTTATGTTTTTGTCTAAATCCTTAAAACACAGTGAATTAAATAATGCTGAGCAACTTTTTCTGACAGTTTAAAAATTTGATCTCTAGGGGAATTAAATGATTTGGGATTTTTTTTCACTCAACATATATAGAGTAACTGTGTACTAGATATTTTGCTAGTAACATAATAGTATTTTCATTGTAGGGTTATTATGAAATATATGTATATATATAAAACACTTGCCTCACTTAATGGCATTAAATAAAGGTTTAACGGTTAAAAGATATTTATAAAAAAGATATTTTATGACTAGCCATTTTTTTACTTAAGAATTTGATGACTTATTTGTTAAAGTTCATGGAAATTTAGTAAGAAGAGCTAAAAATGTTTTCTGTGTTTATCATTTTGAAAAAATTGGGGATATTGGACATCCCTGGTGGCGCAGTGGTTGAGCGCTGGGTTGCGAAACTGCCCGCAGCCTCTGCAGCGCCGGTTCTATCCCCAGCTGCTCCCCGGCCACCAGAAGAGGGTCCCACATGGCCCGCAGACCTCTCCTGCCGCCCGCTGCTCCCCTCAGCAGTGTACTTCGGTCCCTCTGCCTGCTCTGCTCCCCGCTCTGGCTCTGATGAATTCTCTCACCCTCCCGCGCTTCTGACTGTACCCAGTGCTTGTATAAATAAATAAATAAATCTTAAAAAAAAGAAAAAAAAAGAAAAAATTAGGGATATTAATGTACATAAATGTTCCATGTGTTTCCCGCATATAGGGGCTCATATGTACACACACATACTTACCTCCTTCTATCTTCATCTCACTCACTTTTTTCTGAATGCTTAAATGGCAAATATGTTTTGTACTTTCCCATAACACATGGTAATTGTAGGAAATAGCTCTCATTTTCTTACTAAATATGAATACACATGGTATAAGAAGATAAAAACATGGAGGTCTTATTTACTTGTATTTTATTTATTTTTTTAAACTTTTTTTTTTTATAGAGGCATGTTTTATTTATTTATTTATTTGTTTGTTTGCTTGTTTTTGTTTATACATGCACTGGGTACAGTCAGAAGTGCAGGAGGGTGAGAGAATTCACCAGAGCCAGAGCGGGGAGCAGAGCAGGCAGAAGGACCGAAGTACACTGCTGAGGGGAGCAGCAGGCGGCAGGAGAGGTCTGCGCGCCATGTGGGACCCTCCTCCGGTGGCCGGGGAGCAGCCAGGGATCGAACCGGTGCCGCAGAGGCCGCGGGCAGCTTCGCAACCCAGCGCTCAACCGCTGCGCCACCGGGGAGGCCCCTATTTACTTGTATTTTAGATGCTATCCCACTTTTCTCAATTCCCCCATTGTCTTACTCCACTCAGCTTCTGAGATATAAGGTTATGTCAAATATGGAAATTTAGACTTAGGCTCTTTTGTCTACTTCATTTCTTCATATATATTTCTCCTTCTTGTTTGGCTAAAAATATTACTTTCATTTCAAAGATACCTCCTTTGTTTTTCACACCAAATACAGCCTTCTGACACATTCTTCAACCCCTTTCTTTCCATGGAGCTTGTCTTTGGCTGTGGTTACATTGCCTTTCTCAGCCTGCCATGTAATTAGCTTGTGCTCTTATAACTCAGTTCTCTCAACTAAAGGCAGAGGAGATACATGTGCTGCTTCCTGGCCTGGATCAGAAAAATTCTCACATATTCCTTTGTGCTTTCCTCCCCCTCTGAATTGAATGATAATGACAAATTGGGAGGACTTAGAAGTCACATATTGAAAACAGCAAATCTTCAGTTAATTGGGTTCTGAATGATTGTGTCAAACAAAGTATCCTCTTCTCCCTCACCCTGAACAGCCCATTCCTAAACTATTACAAAGGAAGAGGAAAGGATTTTTACTGTGTTGAAGTCATCACACTTACACTAGAGCATGTTTTCATCTAACAACAGTGCCGACACTGAGAGTTCTCCTCTGGGTCATACTTCTCTCTGTACACATCATCATCAGAAAACACCCAGTGACAGAAGTCTGCTGTAAGGATCAGCTTGGATCACTGTGAAACAACATCATGCCATGTTGGAGATTATAGATTGTTGATCTGCAAGGAAACAACAAGTTCAGCTGTTTTCTAATGTATTAAGAAGCAGAATCCTTTCTTCAAGTGGCATTATGTTATGAGTCCCATCTAGAGGACCATCAAGGTAAAACATTGAATGGCTGAAGCAGTGCAGGGGTGAGTGGAGTCATCCAGAATAAATGTACAAGTTTCTTTCCGCCAATCGTTTCCCCAGAGGCACTTTTCCCTGAAGCTTCCAAAGAATATTGTTTACAACACACCAATGAGCTGTGAGACTCAGTTTTATGAGGCAAACAGAATTGATTTTATATCACACTTGAATTATTCTGCCTTTGTGCTATTACCTATACTTTACCCTCTACCTGGGATGCCCTCCATTTAGTTGTTTTTGTACTCCCACCCATATATCAAAGTTTGTACATGAAGCCTGTGTTTTATATGCTGCAAATGACAAGTTACCCCAAATTTAGAGGTTTAAAGAATGCATATTTTCTATCTCACAGTTTTGTAGGTCAGAGGTCTCCATCAGCTCAAATAGGTCCTCTGCTCTGGGAGAATATCAAGGCATCAGTGGTGCTATTCCTTAGTAGAGACTGTGGGAAAGAGTCCATTCTCAAGTTTATTCAGGTTGTTGATAGAACTTATTTTCTTGAGGTTGTAGGACAGAGGTCTCTGGTTCCTTTCTGTCTGTCACAGAGGTGCTAATTTTTGCACCCCATTCTTGATTTTCATGTAGTCTCCACTGGCAATGCTGGGTTGAGTGTCTCATACTTCAAATCTCTTTGACTTTTCTTTTTCCTGCTGCATCTCCAGCTTCCTCTCTTGTGTTGAGCTGGGAGAAAGTTCTGCTTTTAAGAGCACATGCATTTATATTGGGTTCACCTGAATAACCCAAACATTAATTTAATGTCTGTTGATTAACAACCTTAAATATATCTGCAAAGTCTGTTTATATAGTGTGATATATTCACAGGCATGACACAGACATGAAGAAGGTTCTAGGAGCAAAATCCTGACTACCACACAACCTTTCCTGAAAACTGTCCACTGAGCTCACCTGCCTTAGAACCTATGTATCTCTCTGATAGGATCTCTCATAATGCACATACCTTAATTCACATATGTTAAGGTCATTTATGTAATTGCCTTTATTATTCAATTGTGAGATCTTTCTGTTGGTGGTTAATTACAGTTTTGCACCTCTAGTTTCTAATAGAGCTGGGACACTAAGGAATTTGAATGAACTAAATTGAGCAACCCAAGTCACACAGCTAGTGAAGATAGAAATGGGTTTAGAACCAGATTTAGAACAGGACTCTCCATCCATCATTTTCTCTTCAATAATATACTGGCATGTGACTTGCTTCTTTATTTCAAGCTTTTCTGTTTAAACACAGTGTCATCTGTATATGCAAATACTAAGCAGAGCACCCCAGAGTTTCCTTTGCTGGATCAGGAGAGAAAACAATACACTTTTTGGGTGCCCCTAAGAATTGGCCATCGTTTATAGATGGATATTTTTTACTATATTTTAAGGAAAAACTACTTTATTTTTTCAGTAAAGATGATGTGGGCTTATATAATGGCCTTTTAAATTCTTGATTTATCTGTAATCAGGCCTGAGCAGTCTGGTTCTCTCTTCTATTAAATGCTTCAGTGAGCAGTCACACTCAAATGCCAACAAACCTCAATGTGTTTCTTAGATGCCACCTTAATTTACCAACCTGCCTTTAGCCTTAAGGCTTTTTCTTTCCCTTTTTAGTTGCTGTCCTGCTGAGATCCTATTTGTACATTCTAGAGAAGAATTTCTCATTTTGGTGGAGCAATTCAGTTTGCTTGTGTGGCTGGCACTGTAAACATTTCAAAATCTAACAAGTTGGTCTTCTGGGACTGAACAAAAGCAGAAGTAAAAACCATAGCTTTATTATCTTTCTAGAAAGAGCTTACCCACTATATTTCCAGAGTAGAGAATAGCAGTGTGCTGTCTGAAACCTTGAACTGGAATTAGAAGATGTGAATTCAAACACTGGCTTTACAGCCCACCTCTTTTTTGACCTTTGGTAAATCAAATACTGAGTTGCCTTAAGCACAGGGGGAAAATACAGGCCTTACTAACTTGAGTCTATTTTAAAATAAAATGAATGTATTTTGTAAGTTAGAAAGAATAATACAAGTTACCACTAAGAATAATGAGCCCCAATCCATTGTAATTATATGTAAATATATATACCACCACAACTATCATTATTATCCCTTTCTCCAGAAAATATTGAAGAACAGATAGACTCCATGCTGGTGTAAGGTCAAACGGCAGGTTAGCTGAGGCTTCAAGTTTCGAATTTGTTGGGATATAGGGGGAAATCCCTCATCCCTCAGGGTTCTTTTGGACTGGACAAGTAATCAAAACAGTTTGGGCTGAGGAAAACAGTCTGTCTAATAACAAAAGGAAAACACTCTGTCTAATAACATGCATGGGGAGTTACAATGATTAGGCAGATCCCATACCAATTTAGGGAGCAAAGGATACAAATCCCAGGTTGAGGGTCCCAAGGTGCCACCATGAAGATGGGAGAGGGAAGAATATATGAGACAAGGAGGAGATGACTTCATATTTATTCAGATCAAAGGAAAAATTCTTAGCAAGGACATGGTAACAGATAAACTCACCTGGATGACACCCACCCAACTATATTCTTCTAGATAATAAAAAGAGAAGCTGTGATTACTTCTTTGATTAGGAAGCCAAAAGCTTTGGAAGCAATACTATCCTTTAGAATAGGGAGGGGTGAAGGATTCAGGCAAGGGTAAATGCTTCAGCTCTATCTCTAGGGGTTTTATTGCTTTTAGGTCCAAATACACTTTAAGCCAGAGTGGGGTGTCTTGAGGAGACCAGTTCTGAGATTTTTGGGGTTATCTGTTTTTGCACCTTCAAATTCAACAGGCCACAATTCCCCTTAGATTCACTAATTTCCTGACTCTTCCTGAGGCAGACTGTCTCTCTATAAAATTACTGCCAATAGAACATGATGCACATCTTAATTATAATTTCTCTGCATTTTCTCAGGATAAAGAAGAGAGCTTGGGGACTTTTACTCACTTTCCCAAGAATATCTTAAGTTTTTAAATATGCTCATTATCATCACATCTTCATATTTTAACTCTCCCCATAACCAACGTTCAAGTCTCCTGATTAATCTGTTGATGAAGTTCACCTCTATGTTTTCTCTCAGGATGATTTCTAGCATCTGCCACATCTTTACTTACTCATTCACTAATGGGAAGAAAGAGACAATTTTGATGACTATTGCCTTAATCCAGAACAGGTGTTAGAATGGAAAAGCATAACTATAAAATTATTTTTTTCCTCAATTTCACACCTGTATCATATGTTTTTTATTTAAAAATCTATAATGATTTGACTTAATTATATGCATTTTTGGTTAAAGGATAACAATTGTTCTTCCCAAGCAAATGCTACCTAAAAAATTTTACTTTGTAATTGTCCAGTTGACAGAGTGAGTGACCACTGACAATAGGAGAAAAAGGAAAGGAGGTGAAAACAGGGTCACTGGGAACTGGATAATTGATGAAACTGAACTTTTGACTAATTTTTTACAATTGAAATCTTCCATAATAGATGCCAAATATATCTGCTTAATAATAAAAGTTAAAGATATGCATAAAAATGCATTGATGTTTTTATTGGGTAGGAGTATTTGATCTTAAGAATGCCTTTCCTGTTTGGAAATAATTTCAGTACTTTTAAATTGCATTCAAATGGAAGAACCACTTTATTTTTCATAGATTTAGCCCATTCCAAAGATCCTCTATATAAACTTAAAGGTTGGCAACAAGTCCTAAATCTAGATCTTCCAGCTCATTAATTCTCTTGATCTATGACCTACCTTTGTTTGGTATCTGGATGTAAACAGAATTTTCCTCTTCTAAGGCTTATCTTCACAGGGGTTGTTTAGTGCTATTTGGATCCATTCCTCCTCAAAAAGTATCATATAATTTAAGCTACTAAGATGCTTTGGGATTTGTTTCGGGGCTTAGAATTTTAATGACATCTTTTTAATTTAAGGCTACATTTCTTGTCACAAGGGTAGTAAAAGGAGCTCTGAAAACATATTTAACTAGATAGAGTCATTTCTTTTTTAAAGTAGATGCTCGAAATTGTGACAGGTGTTATTTTCATAGTCACTCAGAGTCACGTTGATCCATCTTTTTCTATGTCCTTCCCTATAACTTTCACATCAATTCTTTTTCAAGACGTTTGATGACAATCAACTGCTCTACATGTGCGGCAATAAATTCTCAAATAAAAGAATAAGCAGAATTGGAAGTATCACTCTTCAGGATAAATATGAAATGTCATGCTTAACAATCTTGACAGGATACATAAAATGTATTGGGAGATAGTGTCCCCAGAGGGAAAGCTCAGATTTCATTATCAAGTAATGTACTACACAAGGTTACAGCTAGATATTTTATATAATTATATCTGTGATATTCTGACTACACAGAGGGAGAAAAGGGCACAGATTAAACATGATCTAGTTGGTATTAATATCAACCTTTTTGACAAATTTTATTTAGAAGGATAATACTATTTAAAGATGATTGCTAAAAATGAGATTTTATGTGAGAAATTTCACATATTCTCTTCCTTTTCATACAAAAAGCTGTAACAACTATATATCATGGCAGGCAGAAGTTAGTTTATAACACTTAATTTTTGAATGTTAAAGTCTGATTCTTGTAATTCAAATCATTTTATATACTGTAAACTCATGATTTGCATCACAATGATCAAATATAGCATTTAACATCTCAAGCTAGACATGACCTGATACAAATGATTTTTTATTAGAGAGACTTGATAGCAACTGTTACTAGTAACTAGAAATTGAGAATATGTTGGTGATCTTTAAGCAAAAGATATATGTACAAGAGTTGCCAAGCTACTCTGTGCAGCAGAAAGATGAATTATCCTGAGCAAAAATGAAGAGAACAAAAGTGCATAGGACTCTTGCTATAAAGCCAATGTCCAGAAACTTCTTTGGTCTCATTTATTTATTAAGCCATTCATTCATTTATTCTTTCATAATGTGGATTAAGGAAGAGGCAAAATATCTGATTCTGATTACATCTGGGTCAACTATAAAAGGAAAAGGACAGACCTACAACCTAGAAAAGGATAAGAAAGAGTTGGGACAGGGAAGGAGGAAATGAGGGAGAAAGAAAGAGTGGAAAACAGCAAATCTTTAAAGTGTTTACTGACAAGTAAAGGAAAATTTGTTTGATCTTACCTAAGCAGTCATACCCTCATTTTCCTATTTAATTCCACAATGGAAATATAGCTATCATATCAATCATGAATGTAATTTATGAACTGCCTAATAATATAGTTATTATTTTAAATATATTACACTGAGCTACATTGGCTATAATCTTGTGATTCCTGAAAATCTATTAATTGGATATAAACTTGTAAATTATCTTCTATGGCTTTAGGGAATAGAACTAGCCACAAGAAGAATTTGATCTAATATGTATAATAGCCTTCTAAGAATTTAGTTGTCTGGCACACTAATGAACAACCTTAGAATCTGTGAAACTGTTGCCACTAGAGTTATTTGTATAGATGGAAAAAGCTAATTCATAAACTTGTTGTAGGTTTTCTACAGTAGGTGAAATAGGTATTTTCCTTCCAACGTCTCATCAATAATTTCATGGTTGCATAACATTTAGAAAAATGTCACAACTCAGCTACAATTAAAAATTTAGCACTCTCCTACCCCAAGTGCCTTACCAGTTTATACACAGCATCTGATTATTAATCTTACACTACTACCAATACAACTGTTTTGTTCTGAGGTTAAGGTGATCAGAGGACTAAAAATACTTGATATTAATTAGAAGTTCAGTTATAGTCTAATTTCTAATACCTAAATAAGAGTTAAAAAACTGGTCTCATTCCAATTTGCCTTCTAAGAAACTATCTGATCCATAGGAGTTTTTATTTCAAAGGGCACATATGACAAAATAATCTCCATATTTTGTTACCAAAACGTTACACTGGAGAGACCTCATGAAGAAAACCTGTGAAATTATATACTTTGTCTTTAAACTAGGTCCCATGCTTCAGAATTGTCATTAACTCCAAAACTGTCTGAGTGAAAGGGATCAATATTCAATTTCACAAAGATAATGCAGTACCTTGGAAGGGGAAAAAAACAAGTTTATCAGAAACTTTCCAAAGTATAAGATTTGGGGGATATGGAATCAAACCTTGTAATGTCAAGAGTGTCACAAAGTTTTTTGGGACAGTCACTGGATTAAAGATAACTTCACTGAAACAACTGATCACCTTGAATGTGGGCATGCCATTTTTAGTTCTCTAGTCTCTCCCATAAAACTGGACGTATACTGAATATCCAGTTGCAGAATACTGACAACCAGTTCAGAAATGAATTACCTCTTGAAATAAAGCATAGGACCATTCTTTATTTTAGATAACCAAATCCTTCCTTCTGTGATTCCAAATATAAAATTAAAGAAAGGACAATGATTTGGCTGACATTTTAAAATAACTTTAAGACATTTCAAATAAAATTGGACATCTTTGTAGCAGGGTTAAATAAATGGTATTAGGTAAGGGATAATGGGCTTAAATAGTTTTCAGATTTAAGATAAGGGACGATGTTTACAGTAAGCTTCTTTAGTCAACATTCAAAGAAAAGAACCACAGCTTAAAAGTCAACTGCTAGATCTAGAATTTGAGGTATGGAGGGTCTTGAAAGATTGGTTGATCTCATTACCACAGAGCCTTGAGAAGCTGATGGCAAATTTCAATTTACAATGATGTAGAGCTTTATAAGTTCCAAAGCTATAGTTTAACCTTTATGAATTTTTCATTTTTATGCAGCTTTAATCAAATCTGTGTTTCTGGAAATTTTGTCCATTGTTTATAACTTTAAAATTAAAAGCTTATAACTTTAGAATTAAAAATCCATTACCTCTTCTCCATGCTAGTGTTTCTGGTCTTCCTCTGTGCTAAGGATTCTCAAGCTATGCATCTCTTCAGCTGTGCTTTGTACTTTTGCATGCCTCTTACCACCCTCGTATGTTCTTTCAGAGCTGTTTTAAAGACGGCTAACTATAACTTAACACAGTTTTCTACCCAGTACAGAGTAAATTGTTTCAGTCACAGTATTCTACATCTCAAAATTTGACATCCCACCTGAAACAGAGATGATACAATGGGTTCATATAAATCTCATTTCCTCTTCTTTCCTTAGCACTTAGACTTCATTTCCCGGACTTCTCTGAAGTTAGGTAGAATTAGTAACTTCAGTTACTAAAATCATTATCATGAAATTCTCCCTCATCTCCTGGCTTGATAGAAACCATCCAAGAGAGTACTCAAAAGCCCAATGGGATGGCAGATATATGACATGAAAGAAACCTAAATCTTTGGCCAGAACTATGCAGAAATCATTCCCTAACTCGATTCCTATGCTCATTAGGCTATTAAAAGAGTGAGAAATGTTGCATTGTATTAAAACAGTGAGAATTTAGGTATGTTTATGAAGTTTGAATTCAGTTTTAGTACAGAGCCCAATTAATGCACATGATAAGATAATAACAAGTAGGAAATAAGTAGAGCACCCTTCAGCTAACACACAAGTTGATAGACTTTTTTCTCTTAACCTCTACTTTTATTGATTCTTGAAAAATGATAATAAGTGATGTCTTTATACCAAATTTTAAGCATGATGTCATGAATACTTGGGGTATCAGAATGCACTTTCTGATACTAGGATTTGTAAAAGCATGCACAGGAAGGTGTTAACAGACCCACATCAGCATCAAACAAGTCAGCTGTTAGGATACAATCACTGTAAAACAATATGTCAGTATCTTCCAAAGCTGTTCCAGTCACTACAAACTTTAATTGCCTTTCTTCAACATTCTGCCACTATTTGAATAAAGTTCAAACTTCCTCTAAATTTTATCACAGAAATTTATCGGTCTTTGGTGCCAGAGCACCAGCTTCACTTACACTGTGTTTCTTTCTCGCTAGTTGTAGGACACATTGTGTGACATAGCCTGCTAAGATTGACATATTGTGTGACAGATATTGTGTGTTATATTAAGTTGCAAAAAAAATGAAGTTAGCACACTGTTCCAAATTTTGCTGAACACTTGAGAAAGTTTAGCTGGACAGTAATATGCCACAGCACACCGATGAGAACTACCTGAACTGCCAGAAATCCTTGTCTAGATGTTTTTTTCTAATACTAAATCTTTCTTTCTAAGAAAGATTTATACTGTCTGTATCTTTACAGAATAAATTATCACTCTTTGTGTTCATTTGCTATATGCTATATAACCAATGTGATGAATTTTGGTAATTACATATTGTATATGATTGTTTTATGCATGTGTGTCTGTATGTGTGCATATGCAGTCACTTAGAGGAGACCACAGAATGGCTAAAATATTGTAATTACTTTGTAACAAATGATTTTAACTAACTTCCATGACATTTGGATGAATTTATGGCTTGTCATGTAGTTTCCAAAGAATGAAAGGGTTAATTTCAGCTGATAACCAGACTAAGCCAAGCACCCGTATCTCATCCAACCCATTAGTAAGGTCACATGATTCCAGCAATCTCAAGAATCACTCTAATTGTCTCACATCCTGAAATGCATTTGACTTATTCCAGCAGTCATCTGACTTTGATGGACTGATACTTAAATTAAGGTCCTCAAAGATATCCAATATTAAATCATACTTCACTTGGCCACATCTCATCATGCATCTCTTCCCTCTACTTAAATACCCAAACCCACATCACATCGAGCTACTCATTCATCCCCATATTCCACACCTGCTGATATCTGTTTAGAATGCCCTCCCACTACTGCTTTGTACAATTCTAATGATTTTTTAGTGCTCATACAAATGCTTCCTCTTTGTGAATCATCTCTTTCCCAAGTTAGAAATAATTCTTATATTCTTAGTACCTTCAGTTTCCTTTGTGCATTTTTATTGAAAGTAGGACTTAGTTTCTCATGTGCAGTTTTACCATTCTTACTGGTTTATAATCTACAATAATCCCATTTCATTCTTCTTATATGGCTCAAAGGAATTGTATATAAACAGATTCAATAGATGTAAAATGAAGCAAGTAAATGTATGGACAGCTGAGTGTGTCTGAATCTATTGGAAAAAAGTTCAAATTGCATTTTAGTATTTTTCAATTTCAAAAAGAAAAAAAAACTAAATTTGTTTATAGAAATTATGTATATGGGTTTAAAAGTTTTGAAATTGGTATCAAATCTCCAGTGGAAACTTCTAGTCTGGATTGAACATTCTGTAGTGCCCAGAGACTACCTTTAGACAGGAAGTCATCAGCCTGTGGTGGTCCTATCTTAAAATATGCCTGGAAGAGAAGGGATCTGACATTCAGATACAAATGGCATTTGATAATGAACTGTGTGGAATATTCTGTTTTCAGTGCTAGTAAACATTATTACAAAACACTAAAATCCTATTTATACTATCCTTTCATTAGGGATTATAACTATTTATATATCTATGTATTTATGTGTCTATAAGGGAATATCTGCTTAATACATTGCTTCCATATTTTTACTTTTTTGAAAAGTTAAAAAATTCTTAATTTTTTATACCTGGTATCACCACCACAATTTACAGGGTGATATGCCTGATATAACGAAAAGAAAAAGTTGCAACAGGTAAAAGCCCTCAGGAATGTACATATAATTGACACTAAATTGAATTAGTTAATAGCTGCACTTTTTTTGCAAACTGTGGCTATGGCAGTCCTGAACAAAAAGAATTTTCTGTTCAAGTGTCAGTGAAATTTCTGTGACTCATCTTTTCTTCTAGGATTTTTACAGCTCCTCTAATGGATTTGAAATGAGTATCTCAAAGTAACCTGCACATTTCCTGACAACTCCTTGGTTTCTCTCCTATTAAGACCTGTAACCCTTTTCTGCTCAATTTTAGAAGCTTCTGTGACCATAGTCATCACTTCCACCAATCAGGTCCATCACCACCAGCAAAGGGACTGACTGCCCAAATTTCTTAGACAAAACTGCAGCCCTTTGTGGGTTCATCATTTGATTGTTGTTGTCCACAGTAATATCCATCATCATCAAAGTTACCACAGCTACCATAATTACCACCAAAATTACCTCTTTCATTGTAACTATTATATCCTCTACCACCACCATCATATCCTGGTCCACCATCATCTGGGCCCCCTCTACTGCTATAATCAGGACAACCACCATAATTGGAAACATCACCTCCTAATATATTATATCCACCATTACCTCTTCTATAACTATCTCTGCCACTACCACCTCCATCACCACCACCACCTCTTCCACCAAAGTTTCTACCTCAGCCAAAGTAACCCCCACCAACTCCAGTTTCCTCCACAACCATTAACACTTCCAAATTCACCTTGATGACCTTTGTGATGTAGCAGATGCATTTCTTGTTCAGCAAGGGCCTATTTCACTTCATAATTATGCCCATTGATAGTGAAGTATTTCTAAGAAACTTAATCTACTACATTATTATCATCAAAAGTTACAAAAGCAAGTTCTCTCTCTTTCACTTCCCTTGTTTTACATGACTTTTACAATTTCAATCTTGCTATGTATTGCAAAGTACCTTCTCAAATTATATTCTTTCATTTCTTTAATACCACCAACAGAAATTTTTCTGTTAAACAGATATCAGGCTTTATAAAACTCTCTCTAGAATTAGCTGTCTTTGATTCTACTACATGCCCATCAGCCTTGTGTGGCTGAGCACATACTGCTGTATTCACCTTTTCAACACAAGAGTAAATCACAAAACCAAAATCCCTGGTGCTTTTTGTTTGGGGTTCTCTCATCACCACACCATCTGTAGATGAACCCCATTTTTCAATTTTTTTTTCTTAAACCATCATCTGTACTTTCAAATAAAAGGCCAGCAATAAATAGTTTCTCACCTGCTCTGGTTCCATTGCATCATGACCCTCCATTTTAAACCAGACTTGTCTCTTACAACTTGAGTCCAATATGGGGCTGAGAGAAGGTTCCATAGTTCTAAAGGTGAGAATAAAATATGAGAGGTTAATATACCTCCACATGTAACAGTCACAAATAGCACACATATAGAGATAATTACTTTCCCATTTGTGGTTGTTTAACTCATATTTTTCCTTTCCAGATAAAAGGCTTTCCTCACATTGCTACTATAGTAAAATGAGCTAAAAGGAAAACTGCATAATCAAAATGATAGAGTGAAAGAATGGTTTTTGAGTCCGTCTGACTCTAAAAATAAATAAAATATTGCCTCTCTGAGAACATCTGATCTACCATATGAAAATCTTCATTATAAAATTAGGTTTAAGAGCACATTGAGATGAAATACCCATAGTCATGCATTCCTTGATTTTAAGCAGGGGGAAAATGCTTATATACATGCATATTTTTGAATTATACCATTTTTCATTAGTTGACATATTTCTCATATTTATTTTCCCCTTACTATATCCTTTGTTTCTTTTTTTCTTTTTTCAATTTTTTTTAAAGATTTATTTTTATTTACACAAGAGCAGGGGTACAGGCCAGAGTTGTGGGAGGATTCACCAGAGAGAGATCAGGGAGCAAAACAGACAGATGGACTCAAAGCACTGCTGAGGGGAGCCGCAGGCGGGGTGGCAGGAGAGGTCAGCTGCACCATGTGGGATTCTCCCTGGCTGGCCAGGAATTGAACTGGCGCTGTGGAGGCTGCAGACAGCTTCATAGCGCTGCGCTCAACCCACTGTGCCACTGGGGAGGTCCTACTATCCTTTGTTTCAAGTGCATATAACATCTTTCTACACAAATTATTGTAAGCATATTTAATTTATTTGATTCTACAGTCATTTATTAGATTTTAGTCTGTGTCATGAGTGCTCTGTGTGTGTTAGAGATTTAGGATAAATAAGTCATAATCCCTGTCTCATAGAATTCATAATTTGTGGGATAGATTTACATGAAGCAATGCTATAAAATAAAGAGCTGTCATTATATATATACATACATATATACATCTATATACATACATACATACATACATACATACATATATATATATATATATTCAATGCAGAACCAAGTAGGGGAAGTATATTGTCAAATCTTCACTGCAGACTAACCAAGACTTATTGGAGAAGTTGGTATTTAATTTGGTCCATGAAGAACAGGTGAAACTTCAGTTCAGAGATGGACGTGGGCGTGTGGATGTTTCCAAGAGAGCAAGTAGCATAATTAAAAGGGTGGAGGTCTGATAGTGCATAGGATTGGAGTCTTGGGAATGGCTGGTATGTAGCTCCTTAGCCATGATGGGGAGATAGTGTGTCAGAAAAATAGTGTGTCAGAAAGATAGACTGGGTTTAGATTGTGGATGACTTGCAGGAACTCATGAAACAGTTTACTTTACAAGCTGGTGAGAAATGAAATATTTTGAATAAATAAATAACATGATCAAAAATATATTATATAAAAACAAGCAATTGTCTAACTACTCTTCATGGAAATTATGCATATATGGTTATACAAAAAGGGTGAGTGATTGGGAGAAAAATTTGGAAACAGATTTATGTCTAAAATTTGTCAAGTTAATTATGTTAGAGTAAGGATCTCAAATTATAAGAGTGGCAATGGGAACTTTGAAAAGTAGACATTATAGAGGAATAAACAGTCAGTATCTTATGAACCATCAGATTTCATAGCAGTGGGAATAAGGATTGGAGCCACGGCCACATTTCTCTGATCCCTGTACCAATTTTGCACTCCCTTCTTTGGAAAATGCCTGGTTTCTTTTACCTCTGTAAGATGGCCTTTGGGCTAACTAACTGGCATGAAGTAGAAAAGTCCAGCTTTCTTTCCTTGCAAACTGAAACAAACACTGAAGGATTATTTATTGTCAGAAGTCCTGTATGGGAACAAGTTGAGACCTCTCCTTTGCTAAAGTAACAACTTTGTCTAATCTTCCCCTTTTCCTATCACTTCTCTCTCTCTCTCTCTCTCTCTCTTTCCCCCTCTCCCCCTCACTTTTCTCCCCTGAAGTCCCTTTCTTAGTGAATCAGCTGCACATAGATTCCTCATAATTTCTTCCTGAAACACTCATCTGCATAGAGAAGTATTGAGATGGAAAGTTTGATGGAATTAAAATAGGAAACAGGTTCTAACTTTAGTAGAACCTAATTGCCTCCTGTTGGAAATTTAACTAAAAGTGTAAGCAACAGAGGTTCTATCAAAATAACATGGTCAAAATTTAAAGCAAATAGATGTACTAGGAAAGAATAGGGAAAACTAAACAAAATCAAGTTAGTGGAAATTGGATTCTGACTTGATTCCGGTTTTTATTCTATCACTAAATTTACTTAAGAGCCTCGTAATCCCCTTCCCTGTGAAATGAGACTCCAGAGTGTACACATAAATCCTGAGTCCTCCCTCTGGACACATATCCTGTAGGCCTAATGGAAATATGAACTTTGAAGTTTTTCTCCCAGCTTCACTGAGTATAATTGACAAATAAAATTATATGATTTAAAAAAAAAATGCCATGTGATGGTTAGATATACAATACATTGTGCAAGGATTCCCCCATCAAATTAATTAACACATCAAACACATCAAAATCAGTGTCACCTGGGGACTTGTTACATGAATATAAATTTTCATTCTCACCACAATTAGTGAATGGAAAACTTGGGTATGGGGCTGTGATCTCTCTTTAATAAACATTCCAGGTAATTTTGAAGAGTACTGAAGTTTGTGAATCACTTGTAAACAGATGACTTCAATAGCAATGTCTGTATTTTCTGACTTATCTGGAAATGAAGTTTTATACATGTAGATTTTTATATGGATTTTTCATATGAAAAATAAGATTTTCAAAACTTATTCCAGCAGCATGAAGAGATTGGGACTTTCAAAGTAAACAGAATTATGTGCAAATCTAAGCTTCTCCTCATTAGCTGTATGTTCTCAGGAAGTCACAGTCTTTTTGCATTTTATAATGTAAACAAATCTATGCATTGTGATAATAAAGTTTATAATTAATACATAGGAAGACTATATAATGTCTGACCCATAGTAAGTGTTCAATAAATGATAATTTGCTTTCTTTTAAGGAAAAACCTTTATTCTAATAATTTTGAATAAATGCCTTTCTGAATATTTCAGTTTTTACTGTATTTTTAAAGATCCTACCTGTGTGAACTGTAAGTTGCCAAAATTATATCACTTCTACCAAATAGAACAATGAACTCATTTTCAATAGAAAGATTTTTAAAATATGGGTCTAAATAATACTTGATTTCAAGAGTGGAATTTCATGTTGAGTTATTGGGAATGATTTTGCAAGAACTGGAAGATGCTCTTATGAAATTGTATATAATTCTTCAAATATCCTAGACATTTGGAATATGAGTTTTGAATAATTTTGTAGGTACCTCAATTTTATCTAAGTGACATTATAAAGAAATGAAGAAAGGTCAAACAGTACATTTCAATGTAAAATTATCTAACATTGATCATACCATTTTAGTTATTTTTTTGATTTCTAGAGTAGATGACATAGTAATTGATGGGTTTTTGCTGTATTAATTTCATGACTTTTAGGACCTTCTAAAGAATATAGTTTAGTTTCCTCCCTCCTCGAGATGGGCCCAATTGTTTTACTCTCTGATTTCTTACAACTATCACTTAATTTTTTAAATATCTTGCTATCTTTATAATCAACTACCGCCTTTAAGTCATTCTCTTCGTAGCAAGTTTAGTATAATAATCTGTTCTAATCTCTTATGAGCTGGGAAGCCAACTAATTAGTACTTTTAGTATTTATATTTATGGAGGGTGAAAATGTTTTCAGCTGGCTCTGATTATCAAACATATATTTTATGACTTTTTTGATCCTTATAAATTCAAACCTGTAAGTCTGCAACTTAATATGGTGACTTTCACAATACACACAGTCTATAAATACCATTGAATGAATGAATTCTATCTACATGGTCAAGATTCAAGGAGAGATGACTTTCAAGTTATGTGAATGTGTGAATGTTTGTGTGTTATGTATCAATGAGAATACATTTTTATAATCATAACTGCAATAATATAAACCAGTTTCTCATTTCCCTAACAGAGAAGTTGTAAAATCTTAGCCTCATGCTCTACCACATCTTAATGTACTTTCTAGTTCAACTTGGCAATACAATTGTATGAGGATCAGAAATCACTATGTAACAAGGTCACTGTATCCCATAACTCTTTTCCCATTCTCTTGAACCTTTTAATATTAAGCTTTCATTCCACTCACTTAAGTGGTGCAGGTCTGATAACTGTTGGTAATGCAACAATCATCATAAAATTCAATATACCAAACATTTGAAACAGCCAGTCACCCTCTTCTTGAAATGGTTTTCTTTGGTCAGGCATTGCTCTTTTGGGGTTCTCTTATGTCACTAACTTATTTTTATTTCCTTCTGCCTGTTTTTCTGTAACCTCATCACTTCTATCCCTGAAATTACTCTCTTGGTATGTTCATCTATAAGCTATCTATTTGTTAATAATACTCCAATTTTCTATCTTATAGCCAGCTGTCCCCTTGGAATATCCACTTACTTGTCCAATAGGCATCTCAAAATTATCGTATCTTCAAATAAGTTTCCAATTTCACTACTCCATTCAAACTGCAATTCTTAGCCATCCTCTTTCACATAAATATACATAATCTTGGAGATATTTTTGATTCCTCCCTTTCTTTCACATCCACTCAATATTAAGTCCATAAACAACTACTCTCACTGTATTTTTTTCTCTCTCACTGTATTTTAAAAATATATTTAGACTTTGACCACTTATTATTACATCGACCAATAAAACCCAGATCCAAGCTGCCAGCAAACTTAACTGCCATTTTGCAATATTTTCTCATCTAGTATGCCTATGGCCTATTCTTCAATGATTATATTAGTGACAAATCAAAGGTTTTGCTCATTTGTTCAATACTTAGCAATGACTGTTGATCAATTCATTATAAAAAGTAAAACTACCCAAATAGACTATGAAGTTATTGGGTGCTTACTATCCTTAGCTTCAGTCCTTAATCACTTATTAGTTTTTCCCTCTGCTCCACCAACATTGTATTTTTTTTAAAGATTTATTTATTTATGCATCCAAGAGCTGGGGTATAGGCCAGAGATGCAGGGGGTGAGAGGATTCACCAGAGACAGAGTAGGGAACAGAACAGGCAGACTGACTGGAATACACTGCTGAGGGGAGCAGCGGGCAAGACAGGAGAGGTCTGCTGTGCCATAGGCGTTGCTCCCTAGCCCGCTGGGGCAGAGGCTGCGGATTGCTTATCATGCCGTTGCTTAACCCCTTGTGCCACCAGGGAGGCCCAAACATTATATCTTAATAATAGGATGATAACACTGTTTTCTTGTATCATTACATATTTCTTTGGATATGCATATGGCTATTTTATTCATTTTTTTTTAAGATTTATTTATTTATTTATACAAGCACTGGGTACAGTCAGAAGTGTGGGAGGGTGAGAGAATTCACCAGAGCCAGAGTGGGGAACAGAACAGGCAGAACGACGAAATACACTGCTGAGGGGAGCAGCGGGCAGCAGGAGAGGTCTGCGTGCCATGTGGGACCCTCGCTAGGGGGTCGGGGATGGAACAGGCACTGCAGAGGCTGCGGGCAGCTTCACAGTCTAGTGCTCAACCGCTGTGCCACCAGGGGAGTCCCTTATTCATTTGTTTTTGATTCAAATTTCATCTACATAAAATGGTAACAGCTTCTCTCCATGCTTCCTATTCCCAATATTCAACTACTGTCATGTCTGTTGCATTGATCAGCACCATATGATAAAATATTTACTTAGAGATTTGCTTACTATTTGTCTCTGTTTATTAGAATACTACTTAAAGGAAAGCAGTGTGTCATTTTAGTAATTTCTGTATCTGTGTAACCTTGAAGAGTGCCTGACTCATGGCAGCCCTTACTATATATTTATTGAAGGACTTGTTGGATAAATTTAACCCCAATTTTGGTTCTCTCCTTAGGTAATATTTTTATTATTCCTCAAAAATACAAGTCAACCTGATTAATCATGGAAGGCATAGAAAAGACCTATCCAGTGACTTTAAGCAAAAATTCAATAATTAGCATAGGTATTTACAATGTGTCTTTATACATATTGCTTTGCTTTGTGAATTTCAGGTGTCCCATATACAATGAAATTCAATAGTCCTGTGTTTGGTACAGAATTGGAATGAATTGAGGGAACATGTTAATTGTACAGCTTAGAGCTTACCACATTAAATAAATTGCATAAAATTAGTTCATGCCTCTGCTTACCCAAATTCTCTGAGACATAACATCTGGTAACTCAGTAGAAATATTGCTAAGTAACAATCATAATTACAATAGATTGTAATTGTTGAGAGAAAGTCTTAAATATATATGGTTACTTAATCCAAGGACTTTATTCATCATGGGAAAATGGACACATGATTTACACTAATTTAAACCAACCTTGGAAAGCAGTATAGTTTGGGAGTAAGTATTGGATTTGGCATCAGAAGTCATTAATTTGAATCCCAGTCTCATTACTTTTTGACTGGGTCATTCTGTGCAGTGTTTTTACATCTCTGAATTTTTATTCTATCTACTGAAAAATTTAATTGACAATAACACAACTGTATAAAGTAGGGAATTTTGAAATGAAGATGAATTCTTTGAGAGTTTTTGGTAAATTGTGAAACTCCCTGTAAATAAGATTCAGTATGTTATAAGAAGCCTTGGGCATCCTTTTCACTGTACTCCCATTGCATTTCCTACATTATATATTAGCACTTACTTCATGGATCACACATTTGAATAAATCTCATCAATGAGGCAAGAGTTCCTTAAGGGCAGAAATTATTTTATTCATTTTAGTTTTACAGTACTTATTTAATGAAAGTGGAAGAAAGGAAAGGAAAATGAATAAGTGGTCATAATAAAGGTATAAGCATAATGGGGGAATAATAAATGTCAACTTGCATAGAGGGATAGGAATAGAAAAGACCTCTCAGGGGTGGCATATTCGAATTGAAACTTGAAAGTTGAATTGGAGCTTGACAGGCAAAGGATAAAATAATATTACAAATGCAGTAGATTCTTCAGTTTTGCTTAAAGGACACTATTCTAGGAACAGAAACTGATTATATAATTTTATGGGTTTATACATTTGCTCCCAACAAAAGGGTCCATAATTTTCATCACATTCTCATAGTTGTTCATGTCACAATGAAATGTTAAGCACTGAGGTTGAGAGAAGATGAGAAAACAAAATATTAGATGGCCAGAGCATCATTAGGGAGTAAAAATTGATTTGTTATAACTGGATTGTAATCACTTTATACCTTAAAATCTGAAAAATGAAGAATTTTTCTTTTGAAAAATAAGTAATAGAATTTTCTTATATTTCCAAACACAGTATCTCAATATGAACTAGTTTTGTTATATGTTAATGCATAAACTTTTACTCAATGAAGCTTAAATATAGTCCAGAGGAAAGGAGGGAGGATAAAAAGCCAGTTATTCATTCAATACTGGCCATTTATTGATTCATAGCAACTCTTTGAAGTTTTCTTGATTCTATGATTCTCACTTATTCTTAAACTGCAGGATTTTAGTCTTTGATTGTTTCCAACTGAGTTCTGGCCTCCTTCCCTCTACTGGAGAACAGCTGGTTGCCTAAGGTAATCCTAGCAGGAAATGCCAATTTAAAGATGGGCTATGGAACACCATGTTTGGAGCATAAGTTAGATCCTCATTCGAACAGAGTCAAAATTGTTCCTGCAGTTGTAATGGCAATAATTATTATGCTGATTGCAAGTCAGAACAGTTCTGCTTTTTGTTTATTTTGTTTTCCTTACAGACAAATGCCATTAGATTCTTCTCTTTTATGCAATGCAAAAATCACTCAGAAATTATGCAGTTCACCTCAAATCTTATACAGAGGAGCATACTATTTAGTAAGAAGTGTCTCATGTTATGGTTTCTCCAGAGGATGGTCGGCTGAGTTATCTGATAGTTAATCTCCTCATGTCAATTTGGGAAAAGTACTATCAGCATCAGGGCTTGTGTTTTTGACAAGTTTTATTCAAGTGAAATTCACTTGATCTGTAAATTAGGTGGGAAGCTTCACTTTTACCTTCATGCATGATCCACACAAGTAAATGTGTCTCCTCTTACCAATATCTTTCTGCTAGACTAATAAAGATACACTGTTGTATAGAGATAGGCAAACAAGAAGAAATAATAATTGTAGTAATGATGATCCTGTATATTTCTATAGCAATTTGCTGTTTGCTAAGTACTCTCACAGTATGTGGCATACTAGAAAAAGGATAGAATTTGGATTCAGAGTGATCTGGATTAGATTATTACAAGTAAAATAGTAAATTTATTTCCCCTCTAAATTTCAGTGTTATTGCCTTTATAAGAGGAACATCTGTCTAGTCCACCTATCAGCCTGGTGAGGAAAATTGATTAGAATTAAATGAGGCATGAAAGTGAAAGCATTGGTAAACTTAAAGTATTCTATTGAGGTCAAACATCATCATCACTACCACCACCACCATCACCTTTGTTATTATTATTTCTTTAAAGCTGCATAAAGGAACATAAATTGTCATTTACTTGATGGAAGTAAAAAAAAAATCATTACATTTTAGTCTTATGAAAAACAAATATTAAGTATACAATTAAAATTTTCATGTATTATATTTAAAAAAACATTAATGGGGAGTGAGAAAAACTCATTTCAGTTACTGTCTTAAGAATATAAATTAGTTCAATATGGGAAAAATGAAAATTTACTTTAAGTTTTGAAAAATTAAAGATAAGAATGAAAAATTTATATAGTAGTCAAGACCTTGAGTTAAGGAAAAGTAAAGGAAAAAACCAGAATGCATGGAGAAATAAATTTTAATATATAAATATCTCCTGATGAGTCTCAGGGAATAAGATTTGGAGTTTGTCCTCTTTCTGTCAAGATTCTTGAGGGATTCTATGTACAGCCTTATTTAATATTTAGAGATTTTTATTGTCTAAGTTTGAATTAAATACTTAAAAATGTCAGGGGTTAGGGAAACATAAAGAGAATAGAATATATTTGATTTTTAAGATTATGGAAAAAAATTATAGTGTTGAAAAAATTATCTGAAATTTGAAAACAAGGCAAAATATAATTTCATGCCTTTTCATTTTAATTACTAGGATAGTCTAACAAGTCTTCCTAGGAGTTATTTAACTATCCAGGGAACTAGGCCTTTGATTGGGGCCCAGATTCTGAGAAGTTACTTTGTGAATTTTTAAAAAATCAGGGATAAATGAGTTCTGCCCTATGGAGGAGATATCTATCTTTTACTGTCCTACAGTACTTTATCTTAGCAAAATTATTCCAATATGATTTTCCCAAATTAGCAAAATTATTTCAATATGATTTTCCCAAATAACCATACACATCTCATTCCACAAATGTTCTTTGAACCACGCTATTAATTCTTCTACTCATAAATTGATCTGTAACATGTATCATTTTCAATTCATACTTTTAAACTTTCAAGAAAAAGACAATTTCACATTTTGTTTTACTATTGTATTTAACATGATCTGTATATTTTTTTCCAAAATTGAAAAACATAACAAATTTGGCATGTCTATTTGACTTTAATAGAATTTGACCTGTGGTTTGCATTTATATAACATTATTTAGCAGTATTTGCCTTAATCTTATTGACCTGACTTGATAAGCTGTGGCCTTACTCATATATTTAACTGAATGATGTGACATGGAAAAAAAGTTTTAAAATTTTGATATTAAATTCTTAGCATCAGAAAAGAGATTAGGAGTTTTAACAAGATGGTGAATTAATGAAATCTATAGGTTTCCTTCTTTAACCCTGACTCAGAATATACCAAAGCTTTAAAAGGGGATTGATATAAATTAATCTAATAAGCTAATTCAAAGAACAGTAAAGAAGTAACTTGAAAAAGAGATTTCAACATGTAAAGCATTATGTAAAAAGCATCTAGAGTCTTCAAAGAAAGAAGAAAATGATTAAAAATTCTATAAAAATTGAGCAACTTCAAAAAGGGATTTGGTGACATTTCTATTCCACTAGTGACCCCCCCCCCAAGTGTAAATCAAAAACACCATGATGTACTATTCATGAACAAGTCACATCAGATTAAAAAAAAAAAGTGGAGGGAAAGTTAAAGATATATATAACCATGGTAGTTCAAGTAGAGAAACAAATGGTGATTTGTTTAATGGTGATTCAAATAATATTCTCATGACAGAGATTTGACCTTACACAATGATAGAAATTAGTTATTTAGTCTAAATGAAGCTGTAGATCTATTTATTTATTTATACAAGAACCAGGGTACAGGCCCGATGCATGGGAGGGTGAAAGGAGTCACCAGAGACAGAGCAAGGGACAGAACAGGCAGACTGACGAAATGCACTGCTGAGGGGAGCAGCAGGCCAGACAGGAGAGGTCTGTGGTGCCATGTGGATCAGTTCCCTGACCAGCCAGGAATCGAACTCTTGCTTCAATAGCGCATTTTATGTTAGAATAGAAAAGGAAAGATGGAAAATTGGTTAATATATGCGTAATATATGCATAATAGTATATATTACATTAATATAAGAGAAATGCATGTTCATAACTATGACAATTCTTATCATTATAGTTAGTCCAAGCTTGCAGCTGGTATTTATAACAACCTTCTTCTACTACTTAGTATATATACCATTCGCGTTTCTCATGCATCTTGGGCTAGTTCATTGCCTGATGAGATGTTAACACTCATCTCGTTCCTGGAAAAATTTTGACCAGTGCAATTTTCTCCAGTATTGGATTTTGCAGTTTTTCTTTGACTTTAATTACAAGGTTCTATGAATAATAAGAAGCAGCTCAGGGGCTGCATTCCCGAAATTTGACTTATTATACAGTCTGAAGGGAGTTACAGTCAAGTGCTCAGTTCTACCTTTGCTCCCCCACGCCGCAAGCTGGCCATACTCCCACGCATATCTCCATTCCCAGTCCAAATGCCTTAATTTTCAAATACTTTTGCTATGACCACTTTATTGGGGGAGAACTTAAAGACATTTTTCTCTACACTGGTGCTATTCAGTACTTTTCCATTCTTTGCCCTTTTCTTTCTCTATTCCTCCCCACCAGGTCCATAAAACAGCAGGAGCCTTTTGTTCATGGGCTCCCTTGGCAGATTCTCCCATCTGCACTGATACAGCTGACCTTCATCCTGCAGCATTCCTTGGGGAAGAACAGAACATTGAGGTCACTGGTGCCTTTTAATATTTAACCTCTTATCTGTACATTGTAATAAGTGATGAAAGATGACTGTTACTTTCCTCTTCCTCCTTGTCTTAATCTGGCCATCTTAACTCTCAGCAGTCCAGCTTTCTTCAGCTGAATTCTTGATACATACCATTTAGTAAAAGCCCATCTGAAAGAGCTATGTGTGTATTTATATATATATATATATAAATACACACATATATATGATATATATCTCTATGACATTCTATTGCACAAATTTCTCCTGTTCTGAAGCCTACTCAAAACTGAAATCTTCCTAGATTCATCATCTAACTAGAGCTTGTTCAAATGAGATATATTTTGACTTCAAAACCCAACAAAAGTCATCAGACATTGTACCTTCTTCTTATTGGCCAGTTCCAGGAATTTGTCTTTCACTTGGCAGGGATAGCTTCACATAGCCCAGATCAGTGCCCCTACAAATTTCACCAACCTAGAAGGTCTTTAATGTTTTGTTGTCTTTCTTTTCATAGCCAGTTGATTTCCTGGAAGTATTGTGTGATATCAATTTGTCTCTGTTGCCCACAAGTTGGGTATTCAAAGACAGATGTAGATGGTTGTGTCTTTAAGTAGAAATCCAAGTGTAGACCCATGTGTAGTGTCTGTTTCTGCCACTGTGGCTACTCTGTTTGACCATTGTCATGCCAGAACTGGAATGACTAGTAATTAGATAACTGGCCAATTCATTTCATTGATGTAATTGTTTCAGAGGCTGTTTAAGTTGGGTACTAAGAGATGGTCAAAATTGAACTCTATGCTTATTGTCTTGAATTCACCCACATGCCTCTATTACTTACCTCTTTGTAACTGAAATTTTGTTACTTCCTTATCTCTGATTAAATGTCTAAGGTACTGGTCATACCCAGAAACCCCATTATATTCTCACTTAAGTGGCTTTTCCTTCTATACAAAGTAAAGTACTAAGTGTACTGCTAACTGCTCTGCCCCTAAGAGTCTCCATTCTTTCTTGGCTTACATCCATGGACTGAGCGAAATCATTGGGAAACTGAGTTTGAGTACTTTGACTCTTTTTACTGTATTCACCACATAGCTGCTGATTTTGTGCAGTCCTTCAGCTGTTTATGGATTGACATTACTTATTTTACTTTAGGTTTTTGTGGCATTTTATAACTCCTATGAATATATATTTAAAGGTGATGTTCACTGGTGTTTTTCCTTCTACACTATCTTTACTACATGGTTTTTGGTGGGAGGGGTATTAACATATGCAAATACTGAAGTGACTATAATCATATTGATTTTGATTTTGCTTTAATCAATTAAAAAAGGAGGTGAAGTGATGGGTGCTCAATTGGTTTGTGGTTAAACTAAAGTTAATTTGCAGTATAAATGATGTTTTTATAGAGCTAGACTCATTTTAGAAATATTTATATCTTTTATGAGTTTTTACAGAACTTTAGTGTCTCTGTTTCTCTATTGAAATGTATGACATGTGGATAGTACCTCATATTACTTCCTAGCCATTAAAGTGACCAAGTATAATTGGCTATCAAAAGAAAATCATTTATTTATTTCTCTAGATAAGAGGGAAATTTATTGCTGCAATTATCAGTTTACCAATTTTACAATATAAGCTTTTGAGAAATTTTACATATTTCTAATATCATTTAACAAAGCAGTTCATGTTAAATGAAATTCAGAAAGCAAATAGAAGGAATACTTTCCAAATGCCAATATCTCACTTAGTGCTGTCGTTGCCTTATAGTAAATCAATATAAAAATATATCATTCCATTTTACATTTCATAAGAATTCTCTATTGTGTTCTCTCATAAGATGAATGTTAGAGACATCTCACCAGGAGTTATTTATTTTCAAATTGCATCATTTACAGCTAATTTCATGGATATCCTTCTGTTCATTCATATACTGCTCATCCACACATTCATTCAATAATGTGTTCAAGTTAAGTAGCAACTGGGAAAGCAGCAGCAAGGAGAGTGTAGTTTCTTCTTTCATGCAGTTAATTTAGAAGTGAAAACATAGAAAAATTAAACAATTGAAAGTAATGTATTCAGTATACAAAAGTGTGGTTCATTTTGCAATGACCTGAAGAATGAATTGGAAGAAAACAGAACATCAGGTATTTGTTTTAGGGGACTAGCAATGAACAGAAAGGGGGAAAAAAAAAAAAGGCTGTTGCAAATGCTGACTTTCCATGAAGGTAATGAGCTTAAGCTTCAGGGGCCATTATTTGCTTTAGTCCCATGAGTGCAGGATTTGCTGAGAGTTGTGGAATATTCTGTGCCCGGTTGCAATGGAATCATTTCCTTTCAAACATCTCTGATAAATTTCCAAAGAGATTTTAAAAGAAAAGGTCTGAATATCCTTGCTCATTTGTGGAAATTTCTGTATTTCATAATAATAAACTTCAAATCTTCTCTTTATGTTTCCATTTTTTTCTTAAAGAGGTCCCACAAATTGTAGTGCTTCAAACTACAAAAAAAAAAAATCTCAATTTATCCAGTAGTGCTAGGTAACAAGTTTGCCTGGAGGAATTTTTTCAGAGTGGTAGAAATGTGACAACATTTGTTTGCTAAATTAAAAGGAACTAGAAAGTTGGAAATTGTTGAACACCCAAAAGAAAAAGAAATAATGAGACTTGGATCTTTAAGAGGCACAAGAAAATGAAATATAATGTATAAACAAAGTGGTATTTGACAGAAGGAAAGTGCTGTTTCTTCTTGACAAGCATTCTTCACTTGAACAAACTTTTGTCAAACTCCTAAACCTTCTCCTTGACCCATGTATTCATTTCCCTATAGAATTCAACTATAGATCCCAGGTCAGTCAATTTAACCAGAACTACTGGTCCTTGATGTCTGATCTCCCATGATATGTGATCTGGTCCCTTATCCCTCACCATCCCCCAGTAGTATCTGATCACCTGGCCTGCCTTCAGTAAGGGATCCTATGAAGTCAGTTTGCTCAGACTCTTCCTTACCGCTGATGTTCCCTTTAGTAAGTTCCACTGAGCCTCCTCCTGCTCTCTAGCTTTAAATTCACACTCCTATTCTATTTGTGTAGTTGAGCCCAGTCTATTCTACCCCACTATAAAATCCCATTGAAGTGGTTCCTACACCTATAATAATGGTCCTGAATAAGTCTGCTTTACCCTGTTAATCAAATATCATTGAATATTTTAAAAAACACAACTAAATATTCTGTTAACTTTCCCTTAATTGAGGTTTCTTAGACTCTGTATTAGTTTCCTTTGCTTTCAAGTCGTGGAACTGCCAGAACAGGCAGTATTGTAACATATACAGGACATGTATTGTAACAATATCACATTATGAAAGAAACATGAAAGAAAAAACCTAGGACTTTTGGAAACAGAAAAGGTATTGAGAGAGAAAACATAAAATTTAGCTTTTATTAGTCACTGTGTTGTGCAACAAGTTCAATATCTTAGTGCCTTGCAACTGCAAATATCTACTTTTACTTGCTTGTGATTCAATGGGGCTGTTCAAGTGTGGCTGATTATGGCTGAGTTTTATGCACATTGGGTTGTCTTAGACTTTGATAAAGCATGCTCTGCTCATGGTAGATTCCAAAATCACAATGAGACAAAATTCTCACAATTGCATGTAAAATTTCTGATTGCATCATGTCTACTCCTGTTCCACTGGCCAAAGAAATTTGATGACAATTTCACAAATTGTCATCAGGTCAGGAACTTCATTTCCAAGGAGAAGGCAGATAGGGTTTAATAAACACTGAACAATAATTTGGTCTTACCTAGTGCTAGAAACTTATTGCCTATTAAGCAGCAAAAGTTCTGATTCTAGTATATCTCTTAATAGCTCTTTGATATTCAGTCCCTGTCTATCCATAGCATCTCTCTTCAAAGTTCTCTTCCTGTTTTAATTATGTACATTTATATTTCAAAATTCACATTTTTCATAGTAAAGACTTTAAGAAGAGTTCTTAGATCATCATATTTGACCTTTCTTTCCCTTTTTGTGTCAGGATATTTCACAAACCACAGTTCAGATTATAGATTGGTGGTCATTGGGTGAAATGCCTGACATTATTCAAACAACTCTGTTCAGTGGAAGGAGTGGGTTAAATGATACAAAATGTGGTCAGCCCTTCTCAGACACAGGCTAAGACCAACACTCCCAAAAGGGACCAGTGGGCAGAAAGTTTACCTGAGGTCTTTGAGTACATCAGTCATTGCAATTGAACTGACCACTATATACTCAATCACTGTCCACTAACTTCTTTCCCTTCAAAGATTAGTTGCCTTATTTATTACTTCATTTTTCCTCAAACTCCCAAAGCTATGTAGATGTTGTGAAAACCAAATAGTTATGAGACATGGGTATAATTACATCCCCAAATAAAGTAAACCTTCTGATAAAAGAAAACATTTTGGTATCACTTAATTGATTAAGTCATTTATGTTGGCAATCTTATAATCATCTAAGAGTGTTAAGCAAAATTTTAAAGATATTTTGAAATTATCCTTATTATTATGCATAAGTTATTTGTAACTCTTACACAGCTTTAAAATTATATAGTCTTCATTTTCCCAATGTTGTTGCCCCAATACTTAATTGTATATGATGAGAAAAGGAAAAGGCACAGATAAGAAAACATTAGGAATTCAGGAAAAAATGACAAAGCAACGTAGGACAAGAGTTGTTTCTTCCTTTTAAGAAAATAACATCAATAACTCCATGACAATATCTTTGGAGAGTGGATTAAATTTACTAATTATAAGGAAATATATTTCACCACATTTTACTAGAAATATAGGTATGATATAAAGAAATCACTAACCATTAAAATATCGAATAATTGTAAAATACTATTCTGCAAGCACATCAACCTCATTGATTTAAGAGGCAATTAAAGGAAATTCTTGTCTTTATATAAGTAAATATATAGGAAAAATTTCAGCAAGTTCACAAAGATATTTGTACACTTGTATTCAAAGTAGCATTATTCACAATAGCTAAAATGTGGAAGCAATCTGAGTATCCATCAACAGATCTATGGATAAGCAAAATGTGGTGTATATATAATTTATATAATATATTCTAATTACATATATACTTTATAATAATTTAAACATTATAAAATATGGTATACATAAATACATATATTACTCTAAAATAAAGGAAATTCTAACATATCCTACAACATGATTAATCCTGGGAAAATTATGGTAAGTGAATAAGTGAGTCCCCCAAAAAGACAAATACTTAAGATTAACCTTACATGGGGTACTAAGGTAGTCCAAATCATGGAGACAGAAAGTATAATGTGTTGCAAGTGGCTGGAGGAGAAGGACTTGGAGAATAATTGTTCAATGAGTACAAATTTCAGTTTTGCAAGATGAAAGAGCTCTGGAATGGATGGTCATTTTTGTTACATTCATCCAGGTGTTGAAATTCATTGACTAGAGCTAAATGAATCTGTATGCATGTCAATAATATGAATGTTAAAGAAGAAAACAAATGGAAAATTGATATATTCACAGCTATTTATGTTTTCTAAAGTGCAAATGAAACCATATGTGCTTGAGATACAGCGCATATACATAATAAGAATATACAAACAATCCTGTGATTCCAGGTATTTTGAAAAAAATTAGATTACGTTAATTTCTTTTATAGAACAGAAGTAAATGAGATTGGGAAGGATTGCAGAGTGTAGAGAAGGCTGCACTGTAATGGTAATGTTATGTATATGTAGTCTGAAGCAAATATAACATAATAGGTGGTAGATAAAAGTTGCTAGTTTGTCACCATACGATTTTTGCATGTTTGAAATATGCTCAAAATATAGTTTAGAAGAGTCATCAATACAAGTAATCTTTTCAAATTTAAATCAGTCCTACTCATCACAAAAACATTAATTCAAAAGGCTATCTGCACCCCTGTGTTTATTGCAGCGCTATTTACAATAGGTAAGATATGGAAACAGCCCAAATGCCCAAAAATAGATGACTGGATCAAGAAGATGTAGTACATATGCAAAATGGAATACTACTTAGCAATCAAAAAAGAGAAACTCATGCCATTCATAGCAACATGGGTGGAGCTAGAAGGGATTATGCTCAGTGAAATAAGCCAGAGGGAAAAAGAAAAATCTCAGATGATTTTACTTATGGGAGGAATATAGGGGAACCAAATAAGGGATCGGAAAAAAAAATAATAACAATAATAATAAATAAAAAATAGCAGACAACTCTAAATCAGAGACATTCTGCAGGGAAGAGAGAGGCAGAGGGATCAAAACAGGGGAGGGAAGAGCACAAGGGACTATGGTGATGGTTCATGGGTCAATTGGTGGTGGGAATTTTACAGGGAATACACCTTTAAAGGAGAAAGCATACATTTACAAAAATGAAGAATGATTTAAAAAAAAGTGTGTGTGCATGTGTGTGTGTATAAATAAATAAGTCAGTCCCATTTGTAAGGTGCATTTCACAATTTGATCCAAATATAAACCATTGTTATCTGAAATCCTCATTGTTATGCAGATATTTTCCTCCATCTAGTACATACCAAGCTCAGCAGCTAATTTTGTACTTTTGATATGCATCTTAGGTGATGTTCAATCATGAATTTTGAAGAGGTCTTCATTAGGTTATCTTGACCCTAAAAGTCAAATCTTTTTCCTTTCCCTTTTTTTTTAAATTTATTTTTTCAACATCCTTGTTTATTTTTTCACGACATAGCATTTCCCCCCTTGGGTGTGTTCACAATAGTTTCCCTCTACTAAAGGGCCCATAGTCCACCACTGTGCTTCTCTCCCCCTCCACCCTGCTCTGTACTCTCCGCCTCTCCCTCTGCTACCCTCCCTGCTGTCTTAGATCTATGGTCTGCTTTCAAGGGCAATCTACAAGCATTTCCTTTCATTTCTAATGGAAGGTCACACAAAATTTCCTTTTCTTTACTATAACTTTCCTAATATTTACAGTTTTTCTTGTCCTTTTATTTGTAACTTGATACATTCATTTTTTTCATATGTCCCTATACAAGATATGTTTGAGGATTCTCTCTAAGTCTGTTATTTGTCTGGGATAAAACCACACAGAACTATGCACAATAAACCAAGATCACCATTACCAAACCATGCCCTGGAATTACCATCATTATAACAATCCAAGGAAAAAGAAAATGATAATTGTAGAAGTTAATAGCTTCCAGAAAGAACTTAGGGTGTATTTTCATTAATAGCTATGAATGAGAAACCATTATTAGGTAATATCCCTGCTAGAATTAGTGTGACTATGCCACTTCATTTTTCTCAAGTGCTTACAATCTTTATAATTAGCAGAAGCTATTTAAACAGCAGTTTGAAGTAGAATCCTATTATTCACACAGGTATAGAGGAACGGTCCATGTACATTCTTATGAAATTCTCAGCAGCGGTGATGTAGCAGAACACCAGATTTGAAGATCAAGACCTATCTTGAATTCCCATATTGACTACATATTTCTTTCTACAGTGAGTATGTCTTTCTAAATATTTGCATATATAAATCATTATGTCCATCTGCTTACCTCAAGTAATAATTAACAGATCATTTCTTACTTTAATTGTAAAAAAAAAAGTGGTGAATTTAGTAAAAAAATCCAAATATTGAGAAAGAAAACAAACGAGTCACTTAAAAGCATATAAAATAGTCCTGAGGCAGGGTTGCTGCATAGATATTACTAATAGTAAATGTCATTCTACAGTCTAAATAGAGTTGAATAGATTGAATCCTTGCTCTTAAACCTTGCTCTTTCTGAGATAAATAATATTGAAACTTATGTGGTAGGTAAGAATATAGGGATAGCATATGTGATAGATAAACATTAGGAAGTAGAAAGTACATATGCTAAGAATGCAAATAAATAGTGGAAAATAATTCAAGAAAGTTATATTGTGTCTTGGAGAGTTTTGATATTCAACTGAAGAGATCTTTGAATTATTCCTTGAATTGTAGATACTAGAGAATTATTTCTGATTTTTGATCAAGAGGTAGATATGATGAGATTAGTCAATGTGATCTGTTATCTAAAGAGGAGGTTTTAAGGACAATTTGTCTAATTAAGACAGACTAATACTCTCTGTTATTTTCATGACATACTTCTATGCCTAATGTACATAGAAGAATGACCCAAAATTAAAAAAGAATAGAGAAGACAAAGAAACCAGAACAATACATTGAGTATTTAAATGTATTTTATTGTTTTAACAAGATTTTTTATATTCTGATGATTTACTTTTGGGGCAGGATTATCAAGTACTATTAATGATACCGAATACCCAATCTCAGTTTCTCTTAGCCAATAAAAAGGAACAGTTTGAGGAGAAGAAAAGTAGTTTAATTTGGCAACAATCTGAGGAAGGCAGCAGACTCTTTTTGAAAGACAACCATCTGGCTCTTTGGCAGAGGGTAGGGGTATTTATCCAGAGTTATAAGGGATTAGAAGGGGAGAGTGAACAAGGGTCAGCAAGCCCATCCTTGCAACATGAGCATCTGGAGGTCTTGATTGACACTGGCTTGCTCAGCTAGCAGCTGGTGGTCAGCAATTCAGATATTATTCCTAGTGGTGCCCTTTTCCTTGGGGATGTAGGAAAACAAAGTTTGTTGATGCTAGAGTATAAATAAAGGAAATGGGAGAGCTTACCTGGTGGAACAGAGAGACAAGCTCTTCATTGCTACTACATCAATATCCAGCATTTATGATACTGGAACCTGATTCAATGTCTTTGTGGAGGCATTTTTTGTGACTTCTTGACTGTGTTGGCTATGTTTCATTTTTAATACCTGCACCATGAAAATTTTTATCAAAACCCCAACTCAAATGAATAAATGCCTACTATCAAAAGATAAATACGTCCTCTGTTTGAAACTTTCTGGGAGTTCTGAAGGATTACCCCTATATATGTTGATGAAATAAAGGTAATGAGCCATAAAAACAAATACATCTAAGTGCCATATAAGAAACTTGCACATAGAGGTGTGAGATTCTGATGTAAACCTTCAACCACAGGAAGCCATTATTGCTTTGGACAACACAAATGACAAATGAACAAAAAGTGCCAAACAGAATTTCTAAACCTGCTGAAATTCCAGAACATATATATTGTGTCCTGAAATATAATGTAAATTAAATAGAAACGTTTGAAATGCAACATGTAAAAGTCCCATCGGCACCAGTCAGTCACTGTATCTGGATTCATTCCACTAAAAATTATTTAAGATATTACTCAAGGACAATATGTTGGAATTTGCAATGTACAGTTTCCAAGCCAAGTACCCAGCCAAAACCAACATTTGGTATTGTTTTCTTATAGTCAGACTGGTCTATTGCGCTGTATTAGATACATTTGGTGCTCCTGTTGTCATGCTCTGGAAGGCATGCTCTCCTGGCAATATTCTACAAGTGGGGCTTTACTTTCTGCCCTAGAACTGCCCCTGGAAACCCATTCTAGAAGTGCAAGTAGAGCTCAGAAGTAAGAGACTTAAAACCCCAGGGACAGTCCTTTACCCACTCAGGAATCAGTGAATAAATGCTCATTCCTCTGCTGTAGGCAGATAATTCTGGGAAATGTGTATACATTACTCCAAGGGTCAAGGCAGAAACAAGCTTCCATTTCACACAATGGTGACCTCAATACCACATCTTTACATTCTGTTTTCCTCATTTTCTACTCAACTCCTCCCAGGTATTCTACTCTGGCTCTTCAGGAACATCTTGAAAATAACAAACCCATCACAACTCTTTCTTTCAGTCATTGCTTTGTTTGGAAAACCACAGCAACAAAGAATCTTTGAAAAAAGTACATCTGTGATTCCATTCTTTCTTTCTTATGAACATTTTTTGATTTATTTTATTATTTTTTATTTATTTTTTTGTGGAAGAACTGGGGTGTAGGCCAGAGGTGCAGGAAGTGAGAGGATTCACAGGAGACAAAGCAGGGAGCAGAACAGACAGATCTACTGGAAAATACTGCTAAAGGGAGCAGTAGGCGAAGACAAGAGAGGTCTGCTGTACTATGTGAATTAGCTCCTGGCATGGGATCAAACTCAGGCTGCTGCTGAGAATTTTCTAGGTGGTAATGCTGAGACTTAATCCCTAGGCTACCAGGGAGGCCCATGATTCCATTCTTTTTAAAGCTTGCAGTGAGTCATCATTTCCTCTGGGATATCACTAACCCCCCTTAAAGTGAGGCATACAAAGTCTTGATGGCATAGAACTTGCCTAATGCCCTTGTCCTTCTACTATCACAGTGGACTCCCAGACTGCCTTGGAATACTGACTTGCTAGCAGATGCCTGATTATGCTATGATGTATCAAGTGTTCAATCTTGGAAACTGGTTTTTGCTACTCTTTAAATGCTTTTTCCTGCCCTTTAGCAAACTCTTTTTCATCTTTCTCTTACCCTTCAGATACCCTTGTGTCTTCAGAGAATTCTGTTGTCCTTTCTATGGTGCTGTTTGTTTAAGGAACTTGTGTATGTGTTTGTTGCCTCTATCCTGCTTAGCTCTACCAAACTGATATATTTATTCCATTTTTAATTTCCATGTACCAGCAGTGTCTGATTCATAAAATGTAGTCATAGACATTTATTGTATTAACAGATAATGGTTAATCAGTAAGCTCCGCTGACTTTTCTATTTAGTGAATCAGTCTACTACTTCCTCTCAATATGACTGGTCTTGTTTACAAATTTTTCAAGCAGACCTCTGGGCAGATTTCTCCTTCAGTATGTTCTGATATTGCAGTCAGGCTGGATGACCACATAATTCTTGGCCAAGTGGAGTTTTCCTAATTATATAATTAATACTAATCAGATATGCCAGTTTATAAATGCTATATGAGTCTAGTACATTCCTTATTTTTTTTGAAGATTTATGTATTTATGCACACAAGAACTGGGGTACAGGCCAGAGGTGTAGGGAGTGAGAGGATTCACCAGAGACAGAGTGGGAAACAGACAGCCAGATTGACTGAAATACACTGCTGAGGAGAGCAGCGGGCGAGCCAGAAGAGGTCTGATGTGCCATGTGGGTAGCTCCCTGGCCAGGGATCGATCTCGTGTTGCAGTGGCTGTGGTGAGCTTCATAGGTTGTGTCTTAACCCCTTGCACCACCAGGGAGGCCCTCCTACATTCTTTATTAAATACAGACAAGTGGAGCAGTCTTTTAAGGGAATTAAATGTAACATTAGAATAAACAAAACTAAAATTTGACTAATGATGCTGATGCAATCTTACTATTTGAATTTTTATAATATAAAAATGTTACCAATGTGCTGAATAGCACGTGCATGCTAATTTCAAATTCACAGAATTAATAATTTCTGTCTCAAAAAGACATGAGACTATAGGAGAAAATTGTGACTTTTTGCCTAAAACTTGTTTTTTTTTTTTTTTTTACCAGATGGCTTTATTGTTTTTAATTGTGATATGTCTTATTGAGGTAAATTGGTTTACAGCATTATATATGATTTAGGGCTACAGATTTATACTTCTTCAGATACATGTTACCATCCCTCATCCACCATCAAAGCACCAATAATCCTCTACCATAGATCACTGAACTCTTGATGATTTTAAACCTTGTCACATGTTCTTTTTTCATCTTTTAATATGGTCAAATGATTTTCTCCCTTTTGAAAGGAAATATGATTGCTCATATTAATAGATTAACATTCTTTCAAATAAATATAATTTGGTAAGGGTATATTACTTTTACATGCACTGCTGAATGCTACTTGACATTATAATTCAATTTTTTTTCTTTTTTTTTTTTGCATTTATGTTCAAGAGAAATTCACCTGAATATTTTTTTTTCCCTGTAAAATCAGGGCTATGCTGGTTTCATAAAATGGAATGGGAAGTTTGTTTAGTCTTTTTCTATTCTCTGTGATTTATTATTATTCACATTATTACTTCCTTAGGTATTTAGAATTTATCAATGAGTTTGAAGTTTTCTTTTTGGGAAATATTTTAAATATGTAATAAATTAAATGACTAGTGAGATTTTCTATTTTATTGTTTCATTAATAGCAGTTGCTTTAGTAAGCATTATTTACATTTTTTACTTTGATTCATAATGAAATATTTTGTTACAATTTGTTAATTTGTTACAATTTTGTTAATTTGTTAATTTTTTTTTCTTTTGCAACTTTATTTTATTCATGTATGCTTTTTATTTCTGGCAAGTGTTCTGTTTTCTTTTCTTCTTATTTTCTGATAGAATATTTGACTGATACTATTCCAGATTTTCCTCCCTCAAGAATAGGTTAGACAAAAAACTATGAACCAGAGACACTTTTAGGGGGGTGGGGGGCGGGAGGGGAGGGATTGGGGTCAGAATGGGGGGGCTGCAATTGTATGGGGAATATAACAATAAAATTAAAAAAAAATAAATAAATCATGGGTCAATAAAGAAAAATGAAAATTGGAATACAAAAAAAAAATAAATAAACGTGATAATAGAAAAAAAAAAAGAATAGGTTAGATATTTGTTTGCTTCTTTCCTACATGCTTGCCCTAGTACCTTTTTAAAACTAGTTCCATTTACCTCAGAACCAGTACCAGTTAACAAAGAATTTAGTTTTAGCCTTTTGTTTAAAGCACCCATTCTATGGGAGTTTTAAAATTAATTTTGTTTAGCATTGTTAATGTGCATTATTTCAACTGTTTGATTCTTCCCCCACTTTTCTGAAATTTCTTTGAATTATTTCTATGATTTTAGTTAAATCTAGAACCAGTTTCATTATATTTCCCCCGAAAATAACTCCAGATTCAGACTATTCTTTTAGTCACTCAGCATATTTAACTTCGAATCATCTCTGTCTCCTCTTACTCTTAGTTAACAAGACACTTTAATTTTTTCTTAATAACAATCTATTGTTTTCCTTTTCATTTTGCCTTACTTTCAGGACTAGGAATTTAACTTTATTCTCCAAATACAGTCATTTTCTCATCCTTCTAATTTGCCCTAAAAATATCATCAAACAAATTTTCTCCAAAATTAATTGTGCAGAAAATCACTCAATTGTTCACAGAAAAATGTCCCAGTCATAAATATTAATAACTCTCTATTTTCTGATTCCAAATAATCTCTCCAATCATCTTTTACACTGTTCCTTTCATGTACCATACATTCACAATTTCTGCAATGCTTTCTCAAATTAGTGACTGCCTTCAACTACTCCTTTCTTACAAAATTCAAAATAAGAAAAATTATATTTGTAGGCTTTGACTTAGAAACTAAGAATCTTGAATTTGTTTTGTTGTTGCAAAGAAATGGCAATCTAAACGGAAACCAGTGAAAGAAGTTTTTGTTTGTTATAAGTGCTTTCAAGGATAAATAACCATTTAAAACAAAAATTGCAATAATGATTTGTGAATTTTTATGTGTAATGATAAAGGTTCAGGAATAGTAAGGTTATCAAGTTATTACATGTAATGCTGTAATATTATTTGAAGATAGTCTTAGGTGTATATTTCTATGAGTACAATGTAATCATAAAATTGGTCAATTAAACCCATAGGAAGTAAAAATCAGAAAAAAAGAGGAACAAAATAAAAAAAAAATAAATAGGACACTTTTGAATAGGTACTTTACAGAAGAGAATCTCTGAATAGGTCAACTATGTAGTCTTCAGGGAAATAAAAATTAAAATTACCGTGAAGTACCATGAGAATGTCTCTAGTGAAAACAGAAAAAATATAAAGTGCTAACACAAATGGGACTGTGCTACATTGCTGGTTTGACTGTCAGTTTGCAAAACTACTCAAGAAAGTCATTTGGCAGTATCTACTAAAGTTAAAAATATGTATAAGTCAGAACACATTTAGTTGAAGAGAAATTAAATCTATGTCTACCATATAGCAATATTATTCATATTAGCCACAAATTAGATGCAGAAATATGCATCAGTATTAGTATACATAAATTTACTGGTATATATTTGCAAAATGAAAGTCTATAGAACGATAGAAAATAATGAGTCACTCTTATGTATAGTAACATAGATAAATCTCTTAGAATATCTGTCAAAAGAAGCTAGACACAGCATTTAACATACTATGATATGTGAGTCCATAGGAAGTTCATATGGTTTAAAAAATTTTTAAATTTATAAATTTTTACAGGCAAAATTAATCTATGGTAATAGAAGTCACCATAGTGATTTCTAAAAAAGATTTATTGTATTTATTTATGCATACAAGAATTGGGGTCTAGGTCAGAAGTGCAGGGGGTGAGAGGATTCACCAGAGACAAGGGGTACAACAGCAGAACAGGGTGGTCTATTGACATACACTGCTGAGGGGAGCAATGGGCGAGACAGGAGAGGTCTGCTGTGCCATGTGGTTTAGCTTCCTGGCCAAGGATCAAACTCATGCTTTAGTAGCTGTTGATAGCTTGATATCACTGAGACTTAACCCCTATGCCACCAGGGAGTCCCACCATAGTGATTATTTTTAGATATCAAGTGGTATTAAGCAATAGAAAGATATCAGGGGTGCTGATAAAATATAATTTGTTGAGCTTAAGATATTTACATTTCAATACATATGTCAGATAACATATGAAATTTATACTAGAGAAAAGGTAATAGCACATCTTTTATCTTTCTCATAAAACTCATATTTTTTTTTATATTGAGTAGTTCTTTGCACTTCATAGTTCTTTCTCAAACATTACTTAAATCCCCTCAGCAAACCTGTGAATTTAGCATAATATATTATCTCAATCCTTTTTTTAGAAATAGTAGGTTGGGTGGGAAGGAGGGGAGTAGGTAGAAGTTTTACATTTGAACAAAAAACAAAGCAGTATTTCTGAGATGAAAAGGTTTACATATAAATAACTCGAACCATGATTAAGTCATATATTCTGACCCTACATAAAACCTAAATATTGACCTCTGTGACAGTTCTCAAATCTTAACTGCAAAATATGGAAATCCACAGGTGCCACACTAGTTTGAAAATGCTCTTCAAACTTTTCTATTCTTGACTTCAACACTTGGTCCAGCTCATCATTAGCTTTGTAACTTGGAACACGTCATTTTCTCTTTCTAGTTGACAGTCAATAAAACAGAAATACAGGTGATTTCTTACTAGTTTTAGGTGAAAGTTAAATATCACAGTATTTGTGAATACATCCTTCATACAAGGAATTTTCAAAAAGATGAGTTTTAAGATCTTTGTACAAAAATTAATCTATGCCTCTAATCTACTTTAACAAGATTGTCTTTAAGATTAAATAGCATGGCCTCCCGGGTGGCACAGTGGGCTGAGCACAACGCTGTGAAGCTGTCCACAGCCTTGAATTCCAGCGCAAATTCAATTCCTGGCCAGTCAGGGAGAAACCCACATGGCATAGCACACCTCTCCTGCCTCGCCTGCTGCTACTCTCAGCAGTGTCTTCAGTCTGTCTGCCTGTTCTGATCCCAGCTTTGTCTCTGGTGAGTTCTCTCACCCTCTTGTGCCTCTGGCCTGTACCCAGTTCTTGTATAAATAAATAAATCTTTTTAAAAAGAAGATTAAATAGCAAAAATACATACATATCTTTCATTCCTGAAACAGTTTTATACATTTGTCTGGGTTATTAAATCCTTGACTCCACAAAACTTATGGTAGCAATAGTTTGGGGTTTTGTTTTGTTTGCTTTAATTACTTTGAGATTAAAGTTAACACTGTGATGGGGGCTTGGGTGAAATTCAACTTTTGTAGCTTAGAAAGTGAGGCAGGAGAGAAGATATCTAAAATTTTATCTCTCCACTTACTGTCAACTTTTTTTTTAAATTGCTTTCACTAACATTTTCTCCATTGTTTTTATTGATTAAATTTTTTTTTTATTTTCTTACATTGTTGTTCATTTTTTAACTTCTTTCAGGTAGTCCCCAGAAGTCTCCCACCACCACATCACACTTGAACTATCTTCATAGTCCCCTGGGCTCTTATCTTTCCTGTATTGACCCTTCTCCCTCAACCTACCCTGCTTTATGCCTCAGATCTATAGTTTGCCTTTAAGTGTCTTTTTTTTTTTTTTTTTTTGATCCTTTGTTCAATTTCCCTGTATTTCTTCTATAAGTGAAACCAGCTGATTTTTTTTTTCCTTTCTGGCTTATTTTACTGAGCATAATCCCTTCCAGCTCCATCCATGTTGCTACAAATGGCATGAGTTTATCTTTTTTGATTGCTGAATATATTCCATTTTTGTGCGTGTGTGTGTGTGTGTGTGTCACATTTTCTTGGTATTGTCATCTATTTTTGACCATTTAGGTTGTTTCCAAACCTTAGCTATTGTAAACAGTGCTGCAGTGAACATAGGAATGCAGGTTTCCTTTTGAATTAATGTTCTGTGTACTTTGGATAGATTCCTAGGAGTAGAATTTCTGGGTCATATGGTAGCTCCATTTTTACTAGTTTGAGGAACCTCCACACAGCTTTCCATAGTGGTTGGACCAGTTTGCACTCCCACCAGCAGTGTAGGAGAGTTCCTTTTTCTCCATATCCTTGCCAGCATTTATTGTTGTCAGTTTTAAAATATGTGCTATTTTCATTGGTGTAAGGTGGGTATCTCATCATGGTTTTGATTTGCATTTCCCTGATTATAAGTGATGTTGAGCATTTTTTCATATGCCTGTTGGCCATTTACATTTCACATTTGGAGAAGTATCTTTTTAGTTCTTCTGCCCATTTTTTGATTGGGTTCTTTGCTTTTTTTCTTGTTGAGTAGTGTAAGCTTGATGTAGTCCATTATCAGTTGTATGGAGTGCAAATATTATCTCCCCATCTGTGGGTTGTCTCTTCATTTTGGATATTGTCTCTTTTTCTGATATAGTCCCAATTGTTTATTTTTCCTTCATTTTCACTGGAGTGCTTTGTCTATGTTTTCTTCTATATATTCTATGGTTTCAGGTCTTATATTCATGTCTTTTTTCCTATTTTGAGTTGGCTTTTTTATATGGTGTTTGAGGTAGTAATCTATTTTCATTCTTCTGTATGTAGTGGTCTCTTAACTGTCAACTTCTGATGGATTTAAAGACATACTTTTATCAATGAATTTAACTTATTTTTGCTAGGAGCATGTCAAATTAAAATGCAGCCAGCAGGAGGCTCAGCTGAGAACAACACTTTAATTCTTACACTGCTATACATTATTACTCACACATATTTATTTCTGTCTCATATAAATCTTCATTTTTTTAATATTTGGTGTCATTTTAAAAAATGGATGACTAGACTGAGCAACAACAACTGGTATTAGATAAACACATCTCTTCAGACAAGATTATTCATTAGATTAGTCTGTGTGCTCAGTTTAGGCTGCTAAGTGTCAAATGTTTTTGTTCTTTGTGTGTGCTATGGATATTCTGGTAGGCAGAGAAATGAATGACCCTATTTGCCTTCCCAAAGCTGCTTGTGTCCTAAAACCATGAACCTATGAATATGTTAATTTATTTGGCAAAGGGACTTTACAGATGTGATTAAATTAAGGGCCTTGAGATGAGGTTATCCTGTATTATCCACAAGTGCCCAATCTAATCACATAGGTCCCTTATAAGGAGAATCTTTCCTGACTGAAGTCAGAGTCAGAGAAAGATGTGATTATGGAAGAATGATCAGAAAAATAAATAAAATAAATATTGTTGGGTTTGAAGTTGCATGAAGGACACAAGGAATATAAACAGACTCTAGAAAAGGTCAGGAAAGGAATTTACCCTTTCGGGCCTCCAGGAAGGAATGCAGCTCCATTGGTACCTTGACTTTAGTCCAGGGAGACTGATGTCAGACTTCTGCTTATGGAATTTATGATAGTAAATTTGTGTTTTCAGCTACTTAATTTATAATCTATTGCAACATTTGTGACAAACTAAACAGATCCCTTTGGTACTGTTTTGAAGCTTTAAATGTTGTCTTACAATATATTCAAATGTGCATAAAAGACAAAGATTTTAAAAAGAAGTCAACTATATGGAAAACAGTTCTCAAATATTTTTAAACAATCATTTGTGACAAAATGATATCTGTGTCTGTCTGTCTGTCTATCACCTATCTGCTTTTTGAAGGATCTAGTTGTGGATTTTAAAACTACCATTATTTTGAAGTGCTGATAGACACAAATGTTATTTTCAAATATTTGCAGTAGTTGTAAGGAGAAACTATCTTGATTCCTACTGCTGACAAAGTTAAGATAATGCTAATTTTACCATGATGAGTTGTTTATACTCCTGACTGAGGAAAATTCTAAATTTTAAAATAATAATAAACATAGATTCTCTAAAAAAATCACATCAAAGTACTATCTTTCAGGATAGAAAACTGAAAGACTACCCTCCTGAAAGATGTTAAAATCCACATAAGATTGTTTAAAAAGATTGTTTAAAAAGAACACTAGGAATGCAAATAAGAGTGACAGTCTTTTTTTTTTTTTTTTTTAATAGAGGCATGTTTTATTTATTTATTTGTTTGTTTGTTTGTTTTTGTTTATACATGCACTGGGTACAGTCAGAAGCGCGGGAGGGTGAGAGAATTCACCAGAGCCAGAGCAGGGAGCAGAGCAGGCAGAGGGACCGAAGTACACTGCTGAGGGGAGCAGCGGGCGGCAGGAGAGGTCTGCGCGCCATGTGGGACCCTCCTCTGGTGGCCGGGGAGCAGCCGGGGATCGAACGGCGCCGCAGAGGCCGCGGGCAGCTTCGCAACCCAGCGCTCAACCGCTGCGCCACCGGGGAGGCCCCAAGAGTGACAGTCTTAATAAATTCTCTAAAATTGTTTTTGAAGGATAGGTGTTTTCACTAATGATTTTCTCAAGTCTCTGGCTAGAGTCCCTGGAGAACTTAACTACCCCCATTCTTCAGTTAAATTTCTACAACACAGAAGGACTCAGAAGTCTTAACTTTATTAGGCAAAGAGGCATTGTAGCTGATGGATTGATCATTTCTGTCCAATCAGGATTTTTCCGGGTCTGGATTAGGTTTGAATTTCAATAAGAGTCAATCCAACTTTCATTCAAACCTATTATTTACAGATGGACCTGCTGGATTTTTAACCCAGAAAATGGAAAGTCTTTTTTCCTTGTCCTTGAAAGAGTACAAGAGATTTAATTCTTCACTCAGAGGTTTTGAGTTTATTTCTTTAGTCTCTAACCCTATGTAGTACAAGTTTATTAAATTTCTTGAAGGGAAGATCAGCTAAGTACTTTTCCTTCCTCTAACAATCTTTTTCTCCTAAGACACAAAACTATAGAAGGACTGTTTGGAAGTCTTTCTCTCCCTAATCTTTTGGACACAGTTGGAAATTTGGTAAAAATCTCGTCATCAGAACTTGTCACATATTCAGGCTCCCCCTGGACTCAGTGCATCGTAGTAGCCCAGCGTGCCCATCAAAAGTTTGACTGAGTTATCTCTTTCACACACTCAGGGCCAAATGTAATCCTTAGCCCTCTGCTGGAATCAGAAAATTAGCCTAGGGAAGATGATACCTGATGTTTTTCATCTCAGAAGGAGTCTTATTTTATTTTTCCTGAAATTTCAGTACATCTACTTCTTGTTCCTAACATCTACTTCTTGCTCCTAAAAGTTTCCAGTGCTTAAAACTATAATTCTTGTAACTGGTTCACTATTTCTGGTTTCATAGTGAGAGTGTTTTTGGTCTGCCATGACCTACAGCATCCTCCGCAGGATAGGAGGCCTCTCTGCTATGTGCTCAGTGTAGGTTTATTTTCCTTCCAGTGCTTGCTCTTGCCTACTTATAAATCTTCATTCTTTTTTTTTTTTTTAAGATTTTTATTTATTTATTTTATACATGCACTGGGTACAGTTAGAAGTGCCGGAGGGTGAGAGAATTCACCAGAGCCAGAGGGGAGAGCAGAGCAGGCACACTGACGAAGTACACTGTTGAGGGGAGCAGTGGGTGGCAGGAGAGGTCTGCGCGCCATGTGAGACCCTCGCCTGGTGGCCAGTGCTGCAGAGGCTGCGGGCAGCTTCGCAACCCATTGCTCAACTGCTGCACCACCGGGGAGGCCCTAAATCTTCATTCTTTGGAGACGATTAGACTACAATACTGTATATGATTTAGAGTTCCAGGATTAGCCCCTTCAGGTGTTGTTACTACACCCTGCCCCCAACTAAGACATCCATAGTCCATTTTTTGAAAGTAAGTTTTACATGATATCAGGTGCCTAGTAAACGTGGTGCTAAATTAGGTGACACTGGTTACTCCTCAAAGCCCGTCCTATCCTCATGTAGGTTATCAATGCAGAGGCTATGAAAACATTTTAAGTTTATATGTGGCTTTCAGTGAGATTTCTTTCTTATACTTAGTTTTGGCCTCATCTGCCACATTGCTTATGAAGATTACATGTCCTGTGTTCTTGTAAAATGTATATATCTTAACAAATTTTCATTAATATATTTTTCAACTCAGAGATCACTCACTTGTCAGTGCCTTCATGCATAAAAACTTTATATTCTTTTTTTCATTTAGCTTATTTTAAAACATGCCAAATTTATCTTAGCTGGATTAGTTGCCTTCTAGACTTGTGTACTTATATATCCTTTTTTGTTTCAAAGTAAAATTTATTAATGCTGTTGAATCAAATTACTGAACTTTCTGAAGTCTATCATTGCTACTGTTTTATATGACACCATCCTTTTTGTATAAGTTTTTATTGAATTTTCTATGTTCTCATTTGAATTATTTTATAAAAGGATAATTTCTACATTAGTCATTTAAATGATAAGTAGCCAGCAGTTGACAATGCACTTTTTTAGTTCACAACACACTGGAGTGACAGAAAAAAAAAAATTTTGATACACTTGGATCCTACCATCTTAGCAAAGGATACAGTTTTGTCTTTGCCTACAGAGGGTTTTGGTAGATAAAATCAGATTGGGTTGATTAATATGCATGGCCATTTTGAGAACATTTGAAGCAGGATTGCCAACTGAAGTTATTGTAGGGGCTAGAAACAGAATCTAAATTAATGACAAGGACAAATAAAATGTCTGACAGGCAGCCAGGCAGCCATGATTGCTAGAGAACATTATAAACTGCAACAACTATGATACCTTTTGTTGTGGGTAGTATCCTTTGAGTTTTAGTAAGTTGTGTCTGTCTAGAAATGAAGACCAGTATTAAATATCCCAAGATTTTTCTAAGGAAGCTATATTTTTGTGTGATATAGCCTGATCATTTTTAAGAAATGAGCTCAGTAGAACCTATACATAAACTTACCTGCTGGATTGATATAATCCATAGAGTACAAGATGGTTTCTTCTGGTTTAAAACAGTTCTGTTAACTTTCATGAGAAAGTGCAGGTCTAATACAATTCACAATTCAATATTTTATGTCTACATTTATAATTAATCACAATTTTCATTTCCAAAGTTACATCTTAAAATTCTGAATGATATTTTAGTGATCACACATTGTTATCATATTATATTTTATATAACTTCATTAAACCCTTATGTTTTCAACCCAAATCTGTTTACTCATTCAGTGCATATTTACTGAATAAAATCTACACTTTGTCTGCACTTGTTTAATGGTAGGGCTACATTAAAAACAAAAAAAAACAGGTCCTCCCTTCGATAATATTGAATGTGAATTCAGTCATTGAAGTACACTTTTAGATATACTACACAGTTTTTATGATTTGAGAAAATTTTTTAGCATGAAAATATATTGAAAGATGCCACATGTGCTGAAAAATCTTGAGAAGAGTTTCTGATGAAGCTTTAGGATTAAGTGAAAAATTGGAAAATACTTTGTAACATTAATCTTGTCCAATTTAGTTAATTTGTGCCTACATTCTAAAAATATATACTTATGACTAAAATGTACATTGTCAAAACTTTGTACATCCCAGATGAAAATTACATGGATCTTCTCAGATATATTTTCATACCATTGCCTGAAGACAGTTTCTGTATCTGTAGTAAAATGATGCATCATCTGATGATTAAGATACGTCATTCGCTGAAATGAAAACTTTAAAGAGCTAGTGGAAAACTAATTGCATTCCCTTCCTATTTTCCCAGTGTGTATGTTTAATCTCTGATAGAGTTTAGAGGGGCATGATATTAGGATATGGGCTCTTTATGGTCTTTACAATATTTATTCAACTGATACAGATCTTGGTCACTGTTCTACATAGCCATTTGCTTTCTGCCTTTTGGTAACAGTCCTGTTATTTCAGAGAGTAGTCAGGCTCAGAAATTCCATCTGTTTTAATAGCACAAAACCATCTTCCATACAAATGACTATGCCCTAGGATTTTTTTTCTGGCTACTGGAATGTCCCAAGGCAAAAATACTTGGAAAAAGTTAGAGAGAATATTGTTTTCAATGAAGAAGAAAATAAAGGTTGAGTTTGTCACTGTCTCTTATGCATTGGTAGATATAGTGTTGTAGGGCTTAGTGTTCATGAACTACAACACTTAGGAAAGGTAGCTGAGAAGATTCAGCTCCACTGTGTGATTCTAGGCAGTACTAACTTAATGAAAAAAGACATTGGGTCACAAATAAGACAACTTGATTCTCTTTTCTTGAATTTTCCAATTATGTTTTATGTACCTCTGCATTAATCTCATTCCTTACCAAAATTGTCTACATAATTTATAGCCCCAATACAAGTGAAAATGTTCATTTCCATGTACAAATATTAATAAATTTAAGGAGGCACCAGCAAAATGCTAAGCCAGACTCAGGACCCTTATACCCTTCTAAGCACTAAGCCCACTGTGATTCCACAGACCTTATGCCTATGAAACTGGTCTGCTTAAAACATCTGGTCTTTATTTATAAAATTACTATTACTTAATGTATCTAGACTGAGCTATGAAATTCTTATCAAATTGAATGTTGATATATTTTGTAAATTATAAATAATATTAATATAAAGAATTGCCAAGGCGTACTCTTCAATTTACCTAAGTATTCCAGCAAAAATATATTGTGTCACCTATGTATGTTACATTATTTCTCTTACTTCTTCTAGATCCCAGACTCATGAAAGTTGATTAGAAAATAATCACCGTGCATTCTGGAACATTTTTTCTTGAAAGTCAAATGTATATACTTGTCCCAAGTATATACACACTTCATGTGTGTATTTGTGTGTGTCTAAAGGTTAAGAGAGAGGTGTGAAAAAAGGCCCCAAGTAACCAAAGCTAACCTAGCAAAAAAAGTGAGGGGGCATAGTAATATTATGCTTCCAGACTTCAAACTGTGCTATAAATTCCTAATAATTTAAACAGTATGGTACTAGAATAAAAACAGACACACAGATCAATGGAACAGATTTGAGAGCCAAAATATAAACTCACATACATATGGACACCTAATCAACAACAAAGGAGTGAATCACCTGGTAAAGGAAAGCCTCTTCAATAAATGCTGTTGGGAAAATTGTACTTTCAAATGCAAAAGAATGAAACTATCTCATACCATACATAGAAATTAACTCAGAATTAACAAAAAAACATAGATGTGTGACCTGAAGCCATAAAATACACAGGAGAAAATATAGGCATAACCCTGCATAACATAAATTTCAGAGATAGCTTTACAGCTTCATCCCTAGCAGCAAGGAAAACAAAAAAGGATATAAACAATGTGGGCTACATCAAACTAAAATGTTCCTGCACAACTAAGGATACCATAAATAAAACAAAGAGGCACCATATGGAATGGGGGGAAATATTTGCTTATCATACATCTGACAAGGGACTGATATCAAAGACCTATAAAGTGCTCGTAAGTCCAACAAAAAGAAAACAACCCAATCAAGAAATGGGCAGAGTAGCTAAACAGACACTTCTCAAAAGAAGACCTACAGATGACCAATAGGCATAGGAAAAAATGTTCATCATCACTTATCATCAGGGAAATGCATATCAAAGCCAATGTGAACTACCACCTTGCACTGATAGGAATGGTTCACATTAAAATGAACAGAAAAAAGTGCTGGTGAGGGTGTGAAGATAAAAGAACTCTCTTAACTCTCTTACACTCTTGGTGGGAATGCAGACTGTTCCAAACCCAGTGGAAGGAGTGTGGAGATTTCTCAAAAGAATAAAAAGGATCTGCCATATGACCCAACAATTCCACTTCTAAATCTCTATAAAAAAAAAATACAAAAACGCTAATTAGGGGCCTCCCCGGTGGCACAACAGGTTGAGCACAGCACTGTGAAGTTGTCCATAGCCTCGGCAGCACGGGTTCGATTCCCAGCCGGCCGAGGAGATTCCCACATGGCACGGCAGACCCCTCCTGTCTCGCCTGCTATTCCCCTCAGCAGTGTATTTTGGTCCTTCTGCCTGTTCTGCTCCCCACTCTGTCTCTGGTAAACCTCTCACCCTCCCATGCCTCTGGCCTGTACCCTAGTTCTTGTATAAAAAAATAAAAAATAAATTAAAAAACCACTAATTGGAAGGAAAAACTGCAGCCCTTTGTTCATTGCAACACTATTTACAATAGCTAAGGTATGGAAACAACCTAAGTGTCCAAAAACGGATGAGTGGATCAAGAAGATGTATATATACACAATGGAATACTGCCCAGCAATAAAAAATACGAATGTATGCCATTTGCAGCAACATGGATGTAGTTGGAAGAGATAATTGGTCTCACTAATATGTAGAATACAGAGAAGCCTAACTAAGAACCAGAGAAAGACAACCTTAAAAGCTAAATCTTGAAAATTAACTGAAGAACTGAAGCATCCAAAGCAAATAGGAACAAAGTGGGAAGGAAGTACAATGGACTATGGTTGTGGACTCTGGGTGATTTGGAGGAGGGTACTCTGTGGTGGAGTACCTGATGGGGAGAACCCTAACTCAATCCACAATTAAAAGAATAAATTATTATTTGAGAAAAGAAATTAGGTTGAATGCAAATAATGTCATGGGCTTTTTCTAAATCATCCTACACAATATTGGACAAGAAATGGAAACGACAATCAAATCTCGATACTTAACTGGTTATAAACAGTAACACAATGAGGAAGAAAAAGTCTTTTTTTTCCATACCGGTAACTAAAGCCACTATCAATTCTAAATAGAACCCAATTCTAATAAATAACCCTGTTTGTTATTTTAGATTTAGTCTCAGATAATTCAAGTGAATCATCTTAACATGTACAGGGTAGAATTGGAATATATGTCATTGATCCTTTAAATACTCATTTTAACCTCCAAAAATATCCCTTCTTTCTATTCATTTTTTCTGGTACTTATCACTCTAAGATACTGTCATATTATGGGACCACTGTGGTGCTCCCTAGCCAACCTTTTCTCTTTCCTTCCTCACCAAAAATCCAATCTCCAAGCATTACAGATAAAAACCATATCTGGTCATTTCCCTTAACTTCTGGAGTGGCTCTTCCTTGAGTTTATAATAAGGTATCGATGCCTCATCTCTTTCCTGTACGGTTTCTTCTCCTGGATGCACTTGCTGTTCACTCACTTTTATTTACAATTCCCTTCTCTGCCTTATAATTCTCCACACCTGTTTACCACACCCCTAATTTCTGGCATTTCTTTCTTCTCATATTGGTGTGTCATTCCTATAGCTGACTCTTACCTAAAACATTTACTTAAATAAGCCTATGTTCTATCACAGTGGCTTGTTTTATTCAAGTCACTTGTTAAAATGTACAATTTGAAATGTATTTATCCGTGCTTTTCTTTTGTTCATTCATTCAGCACAAATGTGTATTGAAAACTCATCACATGCCTGACATTCCTCAAAGTTCTTTTCTAAAAGTGAAAATATCAGATAAAATACTTCATAAAGCTTGTATTTTGTTAGGGGGAGGTAGATAACAAAAAACAAATAATGATTAAGTTATATGAAATATTATAATATTATAAACTTTCATTTTATTTCTTTTAAAAGAGGAGTAGTGTGAAAGAATTGGAAATGCCAAGCGGTATTTGAAGACTTAAGGAGAGGTTGCCACTATTTGGAGCAGGAAGATTCCAGGCAAAAGAAATAACCAATCAATGATTCTTTTGAAGGAGAATACCTGATAAATTTGAGGATGAGTCCAGATGTCAGGGTGCCTAGAGCAAAGTGAGTGATGGCAAGAGTACAGGATGAGTTCAGTAGTGATAGGGATTCCTTGTGAGTTCATCTAAGTCTTTGGAGGTTCTTATTGAATGCTAACTCTTACTCAGGGAAAATGGGAAACAGGACAAGGAACATGGAAGTAACATGATGTGGCTCACAGCTTAACAGAATCACTCTGGTGACTTATTGAGATAAAACTAAGGGAATTCCAGGGAGAAGTACTGAGATCAATTAGGAAGCTGTTGGAGCAGTCAAGGTTTTATTTGATCCATACTTGAATCAGGCAGTTAGTAGTGGAAGCAGGTAGTGAGTATTGGATGGATTGTGGAGACATTTGGAGGTATTAGCAGCAGATTTATCAATGGATTATGTGGTATATGAGGTAAAAAATAACTTTAATGTTTTTAGCCTGAGCAAAGCTATTTTTTATTATTATTATTATTATTATTATTATTATTATTATTATATTGCTTTAACTGCAATGGGAAGGATGATTTAAATGAGAAGGTTTGAAGAGGAGGATAAGGTGCTCATTTTTGGCCATAATAATTTTGAGATGTCCTTTGACCATCCAAATGGGAGTCCTTGCTAGTAAGTTACATTTAAAGCTCTGAGACTCAATCAGCAAGAGAGTCCTGGCACAAGTAGAGTAGGGAAAAAAAGGAAGAGCTAGCCCTGGGGCATTCTCAATTAAGGGAACTGGGGAGAAGAGTGTGAACTGGCAGAGGAGAGTGAAAAAGAGATTACAGAGATAAGATGCAAACTTAAAGCTAAGCACAAAGTGAAGCAATTGTAGTAAGGAGAAGAAGTGACTGTGTCCATTGTTTCTATTTTATTTTCTCTTACCCTCATTAGACTATAAGTGATCAGAAGGCAAAAGCCTTATTTCTTACAAATGTGAAGCTCTTAACATTCAAAGCGACAAGTCATAAAGCAAAAAAATAATAAAGTTGTTTACATAATAAATAAGCTTTCTAGTTCAACCAAGGACACCATTGACAAAATTGATATAAAGATGACAGAATGGGAAAAAATATTTTTGATTCCCAAATGTGACAAGGAAGTCCTGCAAATAAGCAAGAACAACAATCTAACTCCAATGGGAAAATTTCAAAGGATATACATGGACAGTTTGTAAATAAGCACAAAAACTAAAAAGCATGAAAGAAGATTCTCAATAATAATAAGAAAAATGTAAATTGAAACTGAAAGAAGCCATTCTCCCCTATTAGCCTGCTAAAAATAAGAAAACTGGATATAAACAATGTTATTAGTGGTTTAAAACCCTTGGTTCCTTAGATGGAATTAGAGTCTTGGGTGTCCATGCTAGTGAGGAATTCTCTACTACTTAAGAAAATTATGGTCAGTGAAATAAGTCAAATAGAAAAAGAAAAGTATCGGATGGTATCACTTATAGAAGGAATATAGGGGAACCAAATAAGACATTGGGAAAATAATAATATAACAATACAAAACACAACAACCAAAAACCAAAAACAAACAGACAATTATAAACCAGAGACATCCTGCAGGGGAGGAGGGAGAGGGCTCAGAGGGAGGGAGGGAGGAGCATAGGGGACAGAGGTGATGGTGCACCAGTGCATTGGGGAAGGAAATTCTATGGGGACTACACCTGGGGGGTGGGGGGGAGAAGCAAACATTGTTTAAAAATGAACAATGATGTAAAAAATATATATATATATTTATATATATATATTTGGCACTATATATATAAATTATATATATATTATATATATATATATATTTGGCACTAAAATTCTATTCTGGGGCAGAAGATATATAGCCCAGACAAATTCTCAAGGAGGTCCATAATGGAATACATACAAAAAAGTTCTTATGGCTTTATCTGTGAGGGTAGAAATTTGAGGCATTCTGGTGTCTGTGATTTAGGGACTAGAGCAGTAAAGCATAGTGACTATCCACCATTGAACATTATGTAGCAGTTAAAAGCAAAAATTGGGCACATAAATAGCATAGCAAATAATTACTAGGAACATAATGTTTGGAAAAAAAACTAAGAACCAAATTCATATAATATCACTTAACATGCATTTCATAAAAAAGAAAAAATCAGAATTGCCAGTAGAATAATGGTCGATTTTGTTATGCGCCTAAAGAGAATAAACAGATAAATCACTGTAAAGACCAATTATGAAGTTACCACAAGCTGAATAAATTGATGCAACTCCTATTAGTTGTACTATCTCAAAATGAAAACAAAACAATTCTGTTCTACCCTTGTGAATTACAAGAAAAATTCTAATTCTTTCATATGTTCATCCTAATAGTATTTGTTCCTCTTTGCTGCAGGTTACACTAGTATATCTTCAACTTCCATCGTATGTTTTCTAGACTCTCTACTCTTCTGGAACATCTTCCTCTGCATACACAATTTTTCAACATCTTGTGTGTGTATGTTGGCACCCAGAACTGTATGTTATTTACACAAGTAATATTCTCATTTGGACATTTTACATCTATTGAAGAAAGAGTTCCTACTATTTTGCCTGCTGTTTACTCAATCCTTGTATGGTTTTTCTTTTATTTTGTTATTATATATTCTAACAACTTCGATGCAAATTACTTCTTTCCTTCTATCTGCTTTTCTACACTTTAAAAATACTATTCCTATGCTAAATGTGTGTTAGGTTCAAAGTGCAATCACTCCTATAGAGGGTTTTTCTCTTGCAGGAATGCAATAATCAGGCTTATTGGGCCTTAATTGCCTAATTTAATTTCTTGTGTTTACCAAGGAGTTATAGCAGCATCATTTCTCACCCCCCCCACTGCTATTTTTAGTCAGTCATTATTCTTTTTGAAATCTCTATGAAATCAATAGACCACTTTGAAGGGCCATTCTTCTTGATATGAAAACAAATGCAACTCCACTCTTCTTGCAAATGTTAAGAATTACCTCTAGAAAGTTATCTGTCAATATAATTTTAATGAATAGAGAGGTCTTCTAAATGAGAAACTATTGGATTTTTTATATTGTGTATTTTATTTGTTAAGGAAATCAATTCTAAAAAAAAATTTCATTTCTTTAAAAACTTAAGGAAAACATAGAAGTTACAATTTTGTGAATTGCTTAATTCAGGCCCAATATGATAGATGCAGGAATAGGAAAGTACTTTAGATGGAGTTAACAGATATAACGAGTAAGACATTTTTCTTTTTTTATGTAGTCAACCACAGTTTGCATATATTCTTCCCCCAAATAAATAATTTGTATTCAAGCACAAACAAGCAAAAGCAAAAGCTCTCATATCTAACTATGTCTGCACATATGGTTTCCCTGGATTTATCTACACTGGAAGCCAGCTTTATTTCCTTCACTCCATTCTCCAAGGAAACAATGTCCCTCTTTATATTAATGTTGAATTTTAAGTGCCAGTTTTCTGAAGGCCAACCTCTCTTGATATTATTGTTCCACCTATTCTTTCCTCCCTTTATCTCAAGCTCCTTTCATTTCTTTATTTGCCTCTGATGACCAATCCTGACATTTTTTAAAACAAAGATAAACTTTTTTGAACCTGTGTCCTCCAACTCCTATAACAAACATCTTTTTGTTTTCTTGCCATAGATACCTATACTTTGTATGTCTAAATATTCCCCACCCCCTCAACATTTCACAGTCCACTGGTGCCTTACTAAAACTATCAGCAGAACCATCCCAGGTGCTAAATTCAAAGAATATTTTAAATTCCTTGTTTATTTTAGTAGTACTGGACACTATTGATCAAATTTTCTCTCCTAAAACATATTTCTCCAAAATCCAATCATGCTACATTTCCCCCAGTTTCTTTAACTACTCGCTCTAATTCCCATACAAATTATTGATACAGCTAAGTACTGCAACCCAAAATCTAGAAATTATTCCTTACTAATATTCTTTTAATCCCATTCTTCCACATAGAAACATTTATACAGCCTTATCAATTTCGTTTCCCCAATTTCTCTTACATATAATTCATTCCCTACATTTCTACTACTACAGCCTTAGCTCACAATTTGGTATTTCTACAGGACTGTGATCCCAGCAGGACTTGTTTCTGTGTTGTATTTAAATGTCTTGATTGCCTTACTTTGGCTCTCTCTGAAGGTGTCTCATTGGAGGTTTCTCATTGTCTCTGGAAAATTGTCTCCCAGGTCTTTGTCTTTTCCATCCCAAATATTGCTAAGGTCTTATCGTGGTCATCGCCAGAAATTTATCTTAATCATAATCTAAAATACACTTTAAGTCGTGCTACACAAAGCCCTATAGCATATAAATATTACATGTGGTTACTAGATTTCAAAAAAGTTTTATTCAGCTATGCTAAATTCACAATTCTAATGGCCTCTGCATTAGTATCTGGATACTTTATATTTGGCTAATAATGCTGGTTTTTAGGTATTATAAAAGAATGGGTCAGAATCTTAAATTTGTTTTCTTTTTCAGAAGCAAATCACCCTGATCAAGTTTCTGGGTACATTTTGCCATTATTTCCATTACTGATAGGTTAACAGGGAAGCTTCCACCTTTTATAGAAGACAGAACTACCAACTTTGTAGACATGTATTTGTGCAAACAATGGGTTGTTGCTCTAACACAGGCAATCCTATATTATCATTTATTCAAAAAAAAATACTATCCATGGCAGGGAGAAACTGTAAAAAGCACTAATTACTATCATGAGACCGCATTTTAGAGACAATTAGCACATCACAGGGGTGTATATTTTACATCAGATACCAGATGGGGTAATGTGAGAAGACTTACAGTTTGAGAAAATGGCAAAGCCTTAAGAGTGAGAAACTGTCACTTTATATTTCTTTTCTTTAGAAAAAAATCATAAGAGAAAAAAATAGTGAATGAAAGCAAGCAAAATCTTGAGTCTCTAGGCAGAAAATACTAATACGCAGTACACAAGAAAGACAAGGAGCTCTCTGGCTTAATTCAACCACACTTCCTTTTACTTGGGTTTCAGATGTAAATGCTGTAATAATATGTATTTACAATTATATGCAGTATATAAAGCACTTTTATATTTTTTTTTGTCATCATGCTGACAGCAAACCTGTAGACAATGCAGATATGAATTATCCCTTGGGAAAAGTCCAGAATCTTGTAAGTGATGGGAGTATAACTTGATTTCAGATCTTCTGACTCAAATTCCATGTCCTTGTTCTTTCTATTGAGTGACAAGGACTGAGGAACAGTTCCCCTCTAGTCTTTGTTCTCTAGGAGAAAATCTAGCCTCCTAAATATTTCTCGCTCCAAGGACTAGCAAAGATCAGCTTCTTCTGTGTGTTCTGTTGATCTGACCTGTCAGCATATTGCCTCAATGCTTCCAAATCTAAGCCTGACCATAAATAAATAGCATCCTCAACAAGGATAACTCAGGATGGCTCCTTTGGACCTCTGATGATGCTGATGTAGCCAGTTATGGAGGAAGCTTTTGCTCCTTTGAAATGATATCCTCATTTATTATTATTAAGATAAATCTACATAATTTATTTTAAATAATTTATGACCCATTGGAACCAGCAGAGAACAGTTTACAGTTTACATGCTGCTTGAAAAAAGTTCACAGCAATGGTTTCTTTTTCTTTCTTTGCAAATAAGCAGCTGTTTAATGCCTAGGTTTTGGTTCAGTGACATGATAGGTCAGCTCACATTGTAGTTCATCCTTCTTTTAAGTGCTCTTCCTTTCATCAGTTGCTGTCAACCTAGTGGCAAATAGTACTGTTTTCACTAGTTCATATATAACCTTACAAGGCAAAGCAGGAATCTCCCAAATCAAGATGGTCCTTCTGGAGTGTTGAACTTTTTATACACATTTATAACTCACTGACTATTTTAATTCCATTTTCTCTGCCAGTTTTCTTTCCCTATTTCAAATGCTATGCTGATAGTAAAATTTTCTAAAGTTGCTGGCTTCCTCTAGAAGCACTCTCATATTGCCTGCTGTGAGTCATCACTGTCTGTTCTACATTCCCACATTATACAAGAGAGTATGTTTATTATCACTTGTCTGTCTTTTCCTCTACTGCAGTGATTGAATTATGTTTGTACTTTCTATAGTAATCAACCTAGTATCATGCAAATTACTGATCCTCAATAAGTGCTTATTGTGTAAAGGAAAATGAGAAATGATGTCATACTTCTAGAAGAGATGACTATTCCCTTGAATCTCAACTAGCCTGATTGATTTCTCACTGTCTTTAGTAATTAGATTTACGAGGGACTAATGAATACTTTCTTGACAGGTGGGGTGTTGTTTTCCACTCATTCTTTCATTTACACATCTAGTAAAGAGGACTACACATAGAGAAAGGCAAAATTAAGAGGCAGAATTATTTGGTGCTGGAGACATGTGTTCATCTTCTAATGTTGTCGTCTGTGCATAGCACCTTCCAGCAAATAAATCCTTACTGTTTCCCTGAACTACTGTGTTGACTTGCATCTCTGCTATGTACATGCCAGTAACTCTGGACAAAATTTCCTTTTCCCTCTTATATAATGATTTCTCATTGTTGTTGTTTTTATTTTAATACACATCTAGTTCGTATGTCACTGCCATTGCAAATTCTTCCTTAATTCATGAGAATTAAGGACCCTTTTTTAGTGCTGTCAGCACACTCTAGAAGTATTACCACTGTAAAATTGACACATTGTCATGAGCTTTTTAGTTTGTTCCCCTCTTCCCTCAGACTGTGAGTTACTCTGGAAGGAGTATTCTTTCTCTCTATAATTATAGAATTGTCCACAGGACTCACAGAAAGTTAATACTCAATAGCTACTTAATAAATTGATGATTTTTTATAGCTGAGTATTTATCTCCTCTATACAAAACACCTTATCAGGCACTGAGAGAGGAGAGAAAATGACTTGACTAACGACAAATGCTAAAACATCCTCCATTGGGAGGCAAAAGATATGAGGATAGAAGAAATAATTGGAACAGGAACTTGAGTTGTACCTCAAAATGGGAGAATTTCCATGGACAGAGAGGACTGGGGAGAGAGGTAGGAGAGACAAGGCCATTTCAGGCTGGGGGAACAGCTTCCCTAAACTGAGTTAAAGGTAAACTCTACTAAATGTAAGCAAAGCTGCATGACTTCAAAGGAAACAATGCATGATGGATTAAAGTAGATTAAAACTGAGACAACCCTCTGAGAGCCCAAATGTGTTTAGTGTGCTTTGAAATTAACTTAATGTACAAAAATTCAGACAGTTTGTCCAGGAAAACAGAAGAGCTAGATGGTGTATTTTAGCCTTCCATTCAAAACAGCAAGTAGCTGTGTTCATAGTTACCCTTCAGCATGGTTTATGTCATTAATTATGGCCATGATTCAAAGTCAGGATTAGAACTTAAATGGAATATTTGTGTGGGGAGCTCAGATGCGTGCTGGACTTCCTGTATTAAACCTGTCTAAGGTAGGCACCTCTTCCCCGTTTACTCTACCATTTAAACTGATTTGATATACTTCAAAATAGGATGATGAGCCCTTCTCTGGTCTCCTGGAGAAGCATAAGCCTGTGCCATGGTCAAGACCTGTGCCATGGTCCTGACCTATATCAGGAGATATAGGTCAAGCTGTGCTAAGTAAAGGGGTGTTTTGGGTAGGTTAAAAATAAAAGGTCAGTGGGTTTTCTGTGTCAGCCCAGAATGCCCCACTCTAGTTCCCTGATGAAAATTGCATGGAAAGATCTACAAAAATACCATGGTAAGGTGACTAGCATTTTTGCTGAAATACTTACTCAGAGATATACAATATAAAGGATGCAGTAACTGTTTAGACAAAAAAAAAAAAAAAAAGAACAGTTGTGCCTGTGATTTGTTGTGAACATATGGATATATCAAAAGCAAACTAATTTTCTGGGCAAGACATTAGAGAAGCGGTCTTGGCTGCTGTCTTCAAATACACCGGGGGTATGCAAATATTTGTTACCAATGAAAATACCATACTGGGCCTCCCCTGGTGGCGCAGTGGTTGAACGCTGGGCTGCAAGGCTGCCCGCAGCCTCTGCATCGCCGGTTCGATCCCTGGCCACCGGCGAGGGTCCCACATGGTGCACAGACCTCTCCTGCCGCCCGCTGCTCCCCTCAGCAGTGTACTTGGCTCCTTCTGCCTTCTCTGCTCCCTGCTGGCTCTGGTGAATTCTCTCAGCCTCCCGTGCTTCTGACTGTACCCAGTGCTTGTATAAATAAATCTTTTAAAAAAATAAAAATAAAAATACCATACTTATTAAATGAATTGTTTTGTAATAAAATAATTATCAAATTATTCTTAAAATAGATCATATTTAAAAATTGCATTCCAGTACAAGGCTAGAGAAGAAGAGATGCTGAGGAGTTATATGTGGAATATTGCTTTTATCCATACTAGATATTCTCACAGTGATTCTCCAGACGAGAGGCATCTACAGGGAGCTTGTTGGAAATTCAGTCTTAGGCTGATCTAATGAATCAGAAACCTTAGGGGTGACCAACCAACTATGTTCTGTTAAACAGTCTAGGTGATCCTGATACACAGTAAAAATGTTTGAGCAACATACCTATCTATGTCTCTAGTGGGTGTATACTTTCATTGGTAGGATTACAAAGTGCATTTATAAATTTACAACAATGTAAACAATATAACTCTATTAGTTTTATTTCCCACAAATCAACTTGTGCTTCTGAAAATTGATTAATCTTATATAGATACTAGTCTCTTTTTATGTAAATGATAAAAATTCACAGTGCTTTTCTGAAGTGAGAACACAATTAGGGTTTCTTGTGTCATGATTTTCTTGTACAAATATCACACTGAAAACTAAAAAGACAATTTGCTATTAATAAGGCTAGTGACATGAAAGGCCTGTATCTTATTATGTGTTTGCTTTGTAGGGGAGAAACAGTTTTCTCTTCCCCGTCTAAGTTATTTTTCTAAGAAAAAAATTAACTTCACTGGTGTGGGGGGCCCAAATACCTGTGACCCAGACAATTCACATAAGCATCCAACTATTATACATTTTAGACAGAGAAAATTGAGAAGAAAGTTAGCTTTTAGTAAACAAAGTTTCATTTGTTTATGCAAACCTTGTGGCCCTAACTTCCTTATTTCTGAATAGGATGCCTTCTATCCTTCAGTTATGAAGATAGTACTTTTTAACATGGGAAATGTACCCCTGTTTTCAAGAACAAAGAAAAGTTAGAATGTTCTTCTTGCAACTACTGTTTCTAAAATACCTTTAATTCAAAATAATCAATATGCCAAAGTAGCATATTTTTCAAAGCCTGCCTTGAACCCTATCAGATCCTTGTCCTACTCCAGAGATCCCACTTAGATGCCCGGAGAAATATGTGAGTAAGGAAAGAGGATTGAACTTTTCTTTTCTGTCAAGTTTCCAGTTAAATGTTTTTTTAAAAAAAATACTCTTTTGATTCAAACAGTCTCAGGCAGATCTAAGACTTACTTCAATTATAAAACCAATTTTCCCCCTCTGCAAACAACTCACTAAAGCCAAAGTCTGTTGATGAAAACTGAAAAATACTATGACCTAAAAAATTGAGCTTACAAGCATAACTCTGTGTTTGTGTAAGCAATAATACACGATAGCAAACACACTTAAAATGCCATAAGGTTTCCTGTGGGTATACTGTGCTAAATGAAGTCAAAGGCTAAATGAATCTAGACCCCAAGAGTTTCATATAACTGGAAAACCTGCAGTGTATCACTGCAGTTAGAAAATGGTTATTTTTAAATTTGCCTATTGAAACTCTCCTGACCGTGTGCATGTAAATCCCATTAACATTCATAGATGTTGCACATATAATCAGTGAGTATCATGCAGCCCCCTAATGCTTTCCCTAATGAAATCTGACTCAGCAGGTAGGGACTAATAATTATACAGCACAGAATCTGTATTAGATTGCTTTCTCAGTTTATTACTATCTGGTAACTGTGAACCCAGTATACCTTCTGCTTGAAGATGAGGGCAGGAATATTTTTGTAGTTTGAAATGTAAACATGGAACTAAATTCCTAGCATTTGTAATTAAAGGATTCAAATAGATAATTTTTCAAAGGGGAAGCAAAAAGTAAGTCAACATTTTAGAATAAATTAAAATGAAAATTTTAAAATAATAGATGATCTTTAATGATAGAAAATGTAATAAAATCAAATAATTTCAGGCCATAAAGATACCACTAAATCTCTTTATTTTTCCTTGGAAATTCGATTTTCTTTATGAGGAATATCTGGCAATATTGTAATGAAAATTGCAAAGTATATTGCATCCTTCATCTAGAAATTCACTATTCGTAATTTGCACAATAACTGATTAAAAAAATAAAAGTCAAATAAAGACAAGGATTGTGGTGGCATTTAGCTAAGCTATCTTAGCATGGAACTTTATTCTATCCTTCCATCAAAGTATAATAGAAGAAAGTGAAAAAATCAGGTGTACAAAATGCAATTAATTGTTCATAAACTGAGTTCATATATAATCAGCACTCATATATAGTTACCTAGCTTTATAAGTACTTAGAAAGATCCCTTCATTTCTTCCTCCATTGATGACAATGCAAAAGATTAACAGCCATATTGACTTCTAATATAGAGTTTTGCATATTTTTAATTTCACATAAACAAAAGCACATACTCCCTTATCTCTACCTTCTTTTGCTCCACAAACTTCTTTATATATAATACATATTAGGCCTTTATTTCTATCACTTTGCCTTGCCTTCTCTTTCTCTTACATCTGTCATTTAATGAACATATGCTCCTAAATTAATTTGGATAAATTTATCTGGTTTTTTGCCTACCAATTTTTGTGCATCCTGTTTATAAAACCCTATACAATATAACAAAAAATTTCCCGGTGCTTTCTTCTATAAGATTTATTTTTATACTACAGTTATATATGTAACTTATCTATCATAACTTAATACTTGTCTATGTAGCATGAGTTATCCAGTGTCCCAATATGATCATTTTTCTCCATTGCACTATAGCATTGCATCTGTCATAAATTAAGTGAACATATGTATATGGACTTGACTATTTTTTGTTTACTTATCCATCCTTTACCAATGTAATTCTATATTAAAGTTTTATAATAAATATTGTTATCTATTAATGCAAATCTTCTAAATTTGTTTTTTCCAAAACTACTTTATAATTCTTGCTATATGTGTTTCTACATAAATTTAGAATTAGCTGTGAATCATCCCCACTAAAATTAGCTTTTGGGATTGGGGTTAATGTTATGCTTTTAATCTGTAAATAAATCTCTGAGAAATTAATATTTTTATACATTTTATTTTCCAATCCATGAACATGGTATTTCAATACATTTCTTCAAGTTTTCTTTTATTTTTGTCTATATTGTTTTATGTTTTTCTGGTAAAGGTCTTGCATATTCCATAGTAGGCATATTCCTAAGTATTGTATCATTGTAAATCCATCCATTTATTAATTTTTTTTTGGCAAAGTGATTCTTGTTCATAGAAATGCAAACTGTATCCAGTAGACTGGAATTTGTTATCCAATGTATATCAAACACTTTTGCATTTATTTATAAATTCTTTTCAGCATTCATTTCTATTATTATTTAGCTTATATATTTTTTACATCATTTTTCATTTTTGCACAATGAATGCATTTTCATCTTGATTATAGTCCCTATACAATTCCCACCACCCTTGTTTTGATCCTACTGCTTTCTCTCCCCCACCCCTCATCCCCATAGTGTATCTGTGGTTTATAGTTGCTTGTTGATTTTGATTTTTACTTTATTATAATTAGTCTTTGTGGAGAAAAAGGAACTCTCCTGCACTTCTGGTAGGAGTGCAAACTGGTCCAACCACTGTGGAGAGCTGTGTGGAGATTTCTGGACCTACTAAACATAGAGCTTCCATATGATCCAGCAATTCCACACCTAGGTATTTACCTAAATGACACAGAAACATTAATTCCAAAGGGCACCTGCACCCCTATGTTTATAGCAGCACTATTTACAATAGCTAAGCTATGGAAACAACCCAAATGCCCAAAAATTGATGACTGGATCAAGAAGATGTGGTACATATACAAAATGAAATATTACTCAGCAATCAAAAAATCACATGCATTTTGCAGCAACATGGATCGAGCTAGAAGGGATCAAGCTCAGCAAAATAAGTCAGAAAGAAAAAGAAAAATACGATGGTCTCACTCATAGCAGGAATTTAGAAAACCTAAATAAGGGACCAGAAAAAAAACTAATTAATATAAAGTAAAAATCAAAATGAACAAGCAACTATAAACCAGAGACACACTACGGGGTGGGGGGAGGGCAGGGAGATGAAGGATTAGGGTCAAAATAAGGGGGGGTGCAATTGTATGGGGAGTATAACCAAAATGAAAATGCATACATTGTGCAAAAATGAAAAAATGGCATAAGAATTATATAAAATAAAATATTTTAAAAAGGAGCACAAAAACAAAACAAAACAAGAAAACCTAAATAAGAGACCAGGAAAAAACTAATTATAATAAAGTAACAATCATTTATTAAATTTAAAAAATTTTGCCTCTGTACTTCAGCAAAATTAACTTTAATTCACTGTGCCCAGAAATCTTTCTAATTCATTTACCAATTCTAAATCTCAGTCTGTATAATATTTAGATTTCTCACATACCTAACAATGTCATATGTAAATAATGGTACTGTCTCTCCTTTTCTGTGCCTTTTGTTTCCTTTTCTAGTTGTAATCACAACTTTGGCAAAGTCTTGAAAAGGTATTTAGCAGACATTATTGTTTCATGGGTAAAGCTTTCAATAATTCTTGATTAATTGAGACCCATTATAGATTTTTAAAGATTTATTTTATCAGAACAATGTAATTTCTTTTTATTTTTAATTCACTCAAATTATCGATCATGATTACATAGTAAGTTCCACAAAGAATGAAATTTGGAGAATGAAATACATAGTGTAACCTCTGCTTTGGCAGGTTTCTAACAGTGCAAAAAGAAAAAGAAAAATTAAAATGAACAAAATATATGCATTTATGACATTATAAAGATATTTTCTTATAATTGATCATCAATATCTTAGCAGTCTAAACAGTGTGTCCCTCTTTATTCCAGCAAAGATAAATTTGGTAATTTCTTGCCAAAATGTATTTTATTTATAATTTTTCTAATTCTTATCACTCAAAGATTTTAAGAATTTTTTCAGTGTGTTTTAGTTTTATCAACACTTAAATGAAAGTCATCATTGAATGTTTTCCATTGAATAAAATATCAAAATTTCTTTATTTTATAAGTATATAAAATCTAGTTAAAGAAAGTAAAGTGAAACTCTAACAATGTAAGACATACAGCCACAAGTTTGGGAGTTATAAAAATAAAATTTGTTTTAGTTTAAGCACTTCTTAAAAATTGACTTTAGTAAACAGTTTATTTTTGTGGCATGGAGGTAACTCAAATTCATTTTTGCCATGAGATTCAGAAATTTTTTTCTCTAGACAAATTCAAAACTTGGAGTTCACCAGCACATTGAAACTTGTTATATTGGTTTCTTTATGTGATTGTAGTTTATTATTCAAAGCAAATGGTTTGAATCTTAATGAAATTCCTATTTGCTGTTACCTTACCCTGGTAATTTTCAAAATTACCTTGGCCTCATGCCATCCTAAAAATGCTTATTAAATGACAGGTTTCCCTACTTAGTAACACTGAAAGTAAGAAGAATCATTTGTTGGTAGATTATAGATCAAAAAGACTAGATGTTTACCTATAAGGATTCTTTATTTTTTTCAAATTTTATAGATGAAGTCAGAAAGTATCAGAAAGACCCACTAACATCTGCAAGGTTACAAAATTTGTAACAGTCATCTCATAATTTAGCAAGCTGATTATAGTGGAAGCTCAGGGTAGAAAAATTAACATGGAATGTTTCACAAGGACAAAAACCAGAGGTGGGGTTAGTGATAATTAACCAGTTGCTAAACCTGCAATGGAGGTGGAGTCATGAAGCATTATCTGTTACAGAGAACCAACTGAAACATAAAATTTCACAAAGAAATAAGTCCTTGCAAAGAACAATATAAGAGAATACCCCTTGCTCTGGCAAAATTTAACTTTATGGACACCTGGGATCTATGCATGCGCCTTCCCACCCTCCTTTTCTCTTTTTCCTAACAAACCTGCCCTTTTAAAATGCAGCCTTTACCTGTTCGTGTCTAAGCAAATGTCTTCAGTAAGCTTGCTTAGTGTGCTCTTGAAAAGGGAACTATCAAAATCTTTCTCGGAGGGACCCAAGGGCCCCACTCACTGAACCCTAACATTTGAGCCCTGATAATGGCATTGAGATTTTTCTTCTAAAATCCCACACAAGGGTAAGGTGAGGAATTTGGGCTATAAGTTGCAAAAGCTAACAATCCTGATGTTTCAAATATGGACAATAGTGTGAATGTTCAGTACAGCTTGAAATGTAGCTATTGTTCCTTTCAAGCAATACTTACATATTTGTATATGTATGTGTTTAAATTCAATAAAAACCATGTGGGAGAGGGGGACGATGGAAAGAAGGAACTGTGGAAAGAAATAATGGATTTTAAACCTACTGAAATGATTATAGAATCTGAACATCTAATTTCAATTCTATTTTAATTCAATGACAAAATCATAGAAGTATCTTAATTTTTTTCTTCTATAATTGGTTTTTATAAAACACATCTATGTCTCTGTGGTAACAGAAAAATATTCAGCCTGTAAAAGCCTGTCTTTTACTCATGTAGATTTCAAAGATAGTATTTCCTAACTCAATTGGAAAAAATAATCTAGAAATTTTAATTATTCAGAATCAAAGTGATGGGTTTTACAGAGATCAATTACATTTGATGGGATATAGAATAATCAGTAGATCAAACATTGATGAGTGTTTGAATATTTTATTGCCTATTACAATGGAACATCTCAAAAGGTTTCTTTCCACTATTCCTCTACATAAAAAGGACTAGTTAGTTGATTTCATACTAAAAGCATTTACCAAAACATTTTCTACTGAAGTAATGACCAATTTTATGAAACAGGAACTAGCATTATACAATGCTGATTAAAATTACAGAAACAAAATCTGACACAAACAACTATTGGTTTAAGTTTCCTCTGTCCTGCTCTTGCTCATGCTGTTTTATAAGTTCCAGTTTGAGCACTGATTGAACTATCCTGTAATAGAAGACATGTTTATATGCTCCTAATTAAGTGCCAGAAAAAGATTGTCAGTAGAGTCAACCATCACAGTTATAGGAAGTACAATTCAAAACTATAGCACATAGACTTTCAACTCTACTTCTTAACTCCAGATGTTTAAGCAATATCCTTACATTTAATCAAATAATATATCTGAGATTATTTTAAACTAATTTTCAAAGGGTATAAAGATAATCAAAAGTAATTCTAATATATCACCTTAGTCATTTTGTATTTTCTTAACTTCTGAGCTTAACAGTCTATATCTGTATAAACTTTATCTTTTAAACAGAAAGCCATTTGTTGTACTATCCCATTTATATGAAACATTTAGATTCACGGAGACTGAGATTAGATTAGGAGTTTCTTGATTCTGGAGGAAGAGGTAAATGAGTAGTAACTATAAATAGGTACAGATTTCTTTTGGAGGATAGAGAGACTGTGAAATTGTGATTATACAATGTTGTGAGTAGTAAAAGGCACTGAATAGTACATCTTTAGGGAGTAAATATTATCTATGAAAATTATATCTCAATAAAACAAATTAGTAAATATGCCAAATAAGTGAAATTAGAACGGAAACTAGTCAATATGACCTAAGTAATTATGAAAATGTCTGAATAAAATTTCTATGTAAACAACAAATCTAACCCAAGAAGTTTTACTGCTGAAGCAGAAATGATAAGCAAACCTTATAATTCAGAAACCTTATCACATGTTCATTGAACAGAAAGTGAACCTAAAATTATCCTACAGCTAAGCATAAATTATAAATTTAACTAAATTAAAATTAGCCACAGGAATGTATTTTATTAGACACATTAAATACTTATTATATTTTGTATGTAAATTGTGGATTTAGTTTTTCACTGAAGTCAAATAAGAAGTAAATTGTTCATGCTAATATTTAAACTTATTAAAACTGAGAACATGTAGCCAAAAGCAAACCAAATTATGGACAATTAAATTTTAAAGGTATCAAAAAAGAGTCAACCAAGATGGCAGTATGAGAGTCTCTTACACTTTTCTCTTCTCAAGGATACATTTGTACAGAGAAATTCTCCCTGGAACAAATTGAGAAACTAGCTGAGTGACTTCCCACACATAGTGAAAATGAGAAAATTCCCAAATAAAACAGGCAGACAAGACTGAAGCATGAAGAAACAGAAAATCTGAACAGATCAATTACTAATAAGGAGATTGAATTAGTAATTAAAACCTGCTAAGAAAATAAAGTCCAGGACCAGATAATTCACTGGTAAATTTTACCAAGTATTTAAAGAAGAATTAATGTTAATTCTTCTCAAGCTCTTCCAAAACATAGAAGAGGAAAAAATACTTTCAAATTCAGACCAGACCACTGCAAGAAAATCATAAACTGGACCTCCCTGGTGGCGCAGGCTGTTGAAGTCAGCACTGTGAAGCTATTGGCAGCCTCTGCAGTGCTGGTTTGGCCATGGAGTAACCCACACGGTGCAGCAGACTTCTCCTGTCTTGCCTGATGCTCCCCTCAGCAGTGCATTTCAGTCAGTCGGCCTGTTCTGTTCCCAGCTTTGTCTCTGGTGAATCCTCTTACCCTCCTGCATATCTGGCTTGTACCTCGGTTCTTCTATAAATAAATAAATGTTTAAAAAATAAAGAAAATCAAAAACTAATATCCCTAATGAATGTAGATACAAAAATCTTGAATAAAACAAAATATTAGCAAACATAATACATTACATTAAAAAATTCCATTTGCTATGATCAAGTGGGATTCATGCCATGGATGCAAGGAGGATGTGTCATTCACAGATGAATCAATGTGATACACCATGTTAACAAAATGAAGGATGTAACTCATTTGACCATCTCAATAAATGCAGAAAAAGCATTTGGCAAAATTCAAAACATCTATTCATCATAAAATATTCTCAGTGAAGTGGATATAGAGGGGATATAGCTCAATAAAATAAATACCACTTGTTTTATTCAACAGAGTCCTGGAATTCCTAGTCAGAGTAGTTAGGCAAGAAAAAGAATTAAAAAGCATACAAATCAGAAAAGAAGTAACATTATTTGTTGAGAAGCCAAAGCTGGTACACTAAATTAAGAATATGCAGATTGATCATCAAAACTGCATGGTATTGGAACAAGAACAGACATACAGACAAATGGAATCGAATAGAAAATCCAGAAATAAATCCACAGATTTATGGTCAACTAATCTTTGACAAAAAAAGCAAAGACTATGCATTGGAGCAAAGAAAGTTTGTTCAATAAATGGTGCTGGGAAAACTGGGTCGCTACATGCAAAAGAATGAAGCTTGACCACTACCTCATACCATACATAAAAATCAACTCAAAATGGATTAAAGAACTAGACATAAGACCTCAAACCATAAAATACATAGAAGGAAATATAGGTGAAACACGACGTGATATTCACATCAAAGACATCTTTACAGACACATCACCCAAAGCAGTGATAGTGAAGGCAAAGATAAACAGCTGGGACTACATCAAATTAAAGAGCTTCTGCACAGCAAAAGAGACAATAACAAAAACAAAGAGAAACCCCACCAACTGGGAGAACATTTTTGCACACAACACTAATGATAAAGGACTGATCACAAAAATCTGCAAAGAGCTGATGAGACTCAGCAACAACAAAGAAAATAATCCAGTCAAAAAATGGTCAGAAGAGCTAAAAAGAAACTTCTCTGAAGAGGAAATGCAAATGGCCAACAGGCGTATGAAAAAATGTTCAACATCACTTGTAATCAGGGAAATGCAAATCAAAACTACCATGACATACCATCTTGCACCAGTGAGAATGGCACATATTAAAAAAACTAGCAATAACAAATGTTGGCGAGGGTGTGGAGAAAAAGGAACTCTCCTGCACTGTTGGTGGGAGTGCAAACTGGTCCAACCACTATGGAGAGCTGTGTGGAGATTTCTAGACCTACTAAACATAGAGCTTCCATATGATCCAGCAATTCCACTCCTAGGTATTTACCCAAAGGACACGGAAACATCAATTCCAAAGAGCACCTGCACCCCTATGTTTATAGCAGCACTATTTACAATAGCTAAGCTTTGGAAACAGCCCAAATGCCCAAAAATAGATGACTGGATCAAGAAGATGTGGTACATATATACCATGGAATATTACTCAGCATTCAAAAAAGATAAACACATGCAATTTGCAGCAACATGGATGGCGCTGGAAGGGATCATGCTCAGCGAAATAAGCCAGAAAGAAAAAGAAAAATACCGGATGGTCTCACTCATAGCAGGAATCTAGAAAACTTAAATAAGGGACCAGGAAAATGAATAACTGTAAGAAAGTGAAAATCAAAATCAACAAAAAACTATGAACCAGAGACACTTTTTGGGGGGTGGGGGGCAGGAGGGGAGGGACTGGGGTCAGAATTGCAACAGGGTGGTCCCCAGGAAAGGGAGAGTTTCCCTGCCCCACCCAAGGGAGGGTGGAGCTGAGCAGGAAGAGGAGAAGCTGCAGAAGAGACTAAGGAAGGAAGCAGGATGGAGCCAGGAGACCTGGAGGAGGCACATGGAGCCTAGAGACACGTAAAGAAACTGTGCTTGTCTTTTGGTCGTGGACTGGGTGACACAGATGTGGGTGAGACCCGTGGGGAGGTGACCATGGCAGCTTTTATCTTGATGTTGATTTTGCTCTTTTTCTTCCGGGCTTGTCCGGTTGTTTGTGACCCTTTTCTGTGGGTCCCCACTGGAAGATGCTTTAGACTTGTAGCAGGCTTTGGGGCCTTGTTCTGGGCCGATCCCCTATGGATGGAGTTTTACCCACTAGGGGACGGGTAACTTTGGGTGCTTCATTTAGAAACTAGACTCTTTGCCTTACCTGTATTGTTTCCTAGTTTTATTAAAGTTCCTTCCCATTAAAGTCTCATGTGTTTTGTGTTGATGCGGCGGATGGCAGAACCCATTTAGAATAGGCAGGTTTGCGGGGTTTGGGCTGCCCCTCTCCCTGTCCTATAACAGAATGAGGGGGTTGAAATTGTATGGGGAATATAAAAATAAAATTTATAATAAAAAAATTAGGGGGTTGCAATTGTATGGGGAATATAAAAATAAAATTTATTATAAAAAAATGAAAACTTGAAAGGACAAATAAATGAACATCCAAATGTATACACCAACTAAATGAACAATTTTAGCATTTAACATATTTCTCGTGTGTATATATGTATGTGTGCCTATGTATGTATGCATACATACATATATATATGCTGTGATAGAGCAATGAATAAATATAGAGAGATATATCTATATACATGCTGAACAGTTGAAAATAAATTACATTTATTCCCTCAATGCTTATTTTAGCATCCATCTTCCAAGAATAAAGATGTTATCTACAATACAATTATTACACCTGAAATGAAGAAAGCCCTCAAAATGATTTCCTAATTTCATCTAAAATCTAGACCATGTTCATGTTGTCCTGGTATTTTTTATTTCATTAAATTTAAAAAATCTGCATTATTAAAGGGCAGAACTTTCTGTAGGACTCTAGATTCCATAGTACTGGTCCATTTCTTTGCAATTTTAAAAATAACCTCAATTTTAGATTACAGGTTAAAGCATATTATTAAAAAATTCAAACAATGCATGTGGGTCTGCTAGACTTAAGCGGCCTGTTCAGCCACCATTATAAGAAAAAAAAAAAAAGAATGTGCAGATTGCAACCTGCTGAATGAGGCACATCCCACCTATGTGGAAGTTTGGTAGGTAGTGACTCAGCATTCAAGCTCTCACTGTGATGAAGTAAAACCCATAGTGTCACTTTGATTTAAGGTGTACTTTCAATACACTCACATAAAGTATGCAGAGTCACAATATTAATTACAGATTCCAAAAGGGTGGAGGCTGCAATAAGTCAGGGGAAGAGAAGTCCTCTATTATACGTCACTAGTGAGCTGGAATCAGGGTAGCTAGCATATTTTATGTATAATGTGGTTGGAGCAGAGGTCACTGATTTTTTTTTCTTTTCAAGCTTAACTCTAAGTGGTTATTTTTAAAACGTTCCTTGAGAAAAGCAAACTAAGAACCTAGGTTAGGAAACGTAAACACAAGTCCTTATCTAAATATTCAGACTCTGTGTGTGAATATCTACTGTAAAATGCCTAGATAGTATTTTGCCTCAGTAAAATCAAACTTTTCTCATCAAAAGTTCTCTATTTGTAGATAGCATGATACTATATGTAGAAAGCCCTAATTACTGTACCAAAATACTATTGGAACTAGTAAACAAATTCATTAGCTACAGGGCACAACAACAATATACAAAAATCATTTTGTCTTTATATGCTAATAACTATTAGAAAGAGAATTTAAGAAAACAATCATTTACCACTTGTAATTACATCAAGAAAAATGAAATAAGTTTAACAAAGTTGTTAAAACATTTGTGTACTAAGAACTCTAAGACCTTGATAAAGGAATTAAAGACAACAAATACATGTAAAGTTGTTCCATGATAATTGATAGGAAGAATTTTTATTGTTAAAATGTCCATACTATCCAAAGCAATGTAGAGATTCAATGTGATCCCTATCATATCTCTAATTGTATTTTCCATCGAAATGGAGCAACCAATTCTAAACTATATGTGAAACCACAAAAGACACTTATAGCCAAATTAATCTTGAGAAAGAAGAACAGAGGGGTCAATAATATACAATAGGGAAATGGCAGTTCTTTAAGCAATGGTTTTGGGAAACTGGACAATGATACTCAAAATAAAAATATATCTTGCATCATATACAAAATTCAATTTAAAATGAATTAAAGACTTGAACTTAATACCTGTGCTAATTAACTCAGTGGGGATATTCCTTTACAGTATATACATATGCCATATTATCACATTGTAAACTTTAAATACCTAATCTTTATTGATTATACCTCAATAAAGTTGAAAGGGGAAAATTAAAAAAAAGGCCTATTTCCAAAGTTATATTTACAGTAAATATTGATGAATTTAACAGCCATTTAAATTTTGTAGTATACTAAATTAGCTGTTATGTTCCCATAGAAATTTATGTTGATTTTCTCAGTACACTCATGGGGTTGTAATAATAGGTTAATCATACCCAGAGACATCAGTCAGTTGTACTCTGGCCCAGTCATCTCTGCAGATAATCCTTTGTAGAATATGTAGAAAATATGAAATATTTGTAGAAAATGTGAAAAAAATGTAGAAAATGTGAAATATTTCTTATAGAAATACCTTAGTTACCAATACTTTTTAAAAGAATTAACCTCTACATTGGCACCCAAGTTTTTGTATTTGGTACGCAAATCTGATCATTACAGAAAAAAGTGCAGAAGAGATCAAATACAGGGAAGATATCAGCTAATACTGTATTTCAGCTGCTACTTCACATACAGTTACATTAGGAGCCCTGGGTTTCTAGCCTTTCAGGTGCCCTCTCTTCTGGTGAAGATTCTCTTCTCCCTTTGGTCCCATGCAGGCTTGATGTTAACTTCCCTGCCTGAGAAGTCCAGGTGCAGGATGTGTTGGCCAGCTCAGTACTGAGCTGTGGATAGCTCCTGTTGGCCCCCATTAGCTCTCTGTTTCTGTTCCGTTAGTCATAGCAGGGATGGGTTTTTTTGTCTCATTGAAAAAGTGAACATTTTGGTTTAAACTTACTGGAAAGAAAACTATTTCAACCTCTAGGCAAGAGAGAGAAACTCTGTGATACAAGAGAGCTTAATAAAATACCGGAATGTGTGGTGAAGGGCCTAGTTATTAAAAAAGTATATATTTACAGGTCTTTGCTTCCTATGAGCATTTATTTCCTTCAGGTACCTGAAGAGGAAAAAAAAAGAAGAAAGGAAAAAAAAGTCTTTATAGAAGAGATCAGTCCCAGCATCCCTAGCACTCCTCTAATAGTATTTAAATGAGCATAATCATTATATTTTATCCTAATTTTAGTCAGCTTCTAACACATGCCCTTTATGAATGCTTTCTTAGGAAGTTCTTCCTCCCCTATGTCCAACAGAAAAACTGCTTTCTTCAAGCATTAAATTATATGCAACTTTCTTTAGGAAACCTCCCAAAGGAAAAAAAGTTTCTCAGCAGCCTATACGAAGCTACATTTTGCCTTTTATTAAATTGCATTTTAGTTCATTGCTTAGAACTGTTCATGTCACTTGACTGCAGCTTCATTAAAGAAAAGGCATCTAGGAGAAATTCTACATTCTCATAACCTAACTTTGTGCATTTCATGCTTATCACATGATGGGGTACTAAATACTTTCGAATATAAGTGCACATTTAGAAAGAACAAACAAGATAATTGAATGTTTAAGTGAGATTTATTGAGTCCCATTTCTAAGCATAACATTGCAATTGGAGATATAGAGAAACGCAGACACACACTTCATAAAATCCAAATGCTTACATCTGTCTGCTTGTCAAAACCTAACTTGTTTCATTTAAAATCTAACTCACAATACTTTATACACAAATCTATGAAAGTATTTGTCTTTTCTTACATGCTTCACATGTTTCTGTGGCTTTGTGCATGCTTCCTTTTAAAATGCTTTCTAAACATCTGGTGCACATTTAGGGAACCTTGAAAGCCTTGCCTGATTTTCTAGCCCCTTTCTCTTCTGTACCAAGCATGTGAATGTCATGTCACCCTGATATGCATTGTTTGTGACTTTTGGTAAGATTTTTCTCATACACTTTATTAGGACTTTAGCCATTTGGAGCATTCACTGTGAAAAGAAAAATTAATGTCATTTGGGTATTTGTTTTAACTTGACCACTAAGAATAAACTCTAAAGTCAAGACTTCTTACTTCACATTGAATCCTGTACTGTCTTGGGAACAAAGGAAACATTAAGTATTTTTTTAAATGAAATTTAATTCCTGTAGCAGCCTGTTGTGGGAGTTTCAAATAAAATGAAAGTTGACATTTGTCATTTTGAACGAGTTAATTTTTGTAGGATTTTATTATTCTCATTTGTAAACCACTAGTACTGAAGTAAAATATCTTTAATGATTCTTCAGTCCTAGCATTTTAAATTAAATATTTTCTTTCAACTTGAATATTTTCTCTCTTCAACTTGTACAAATCACTGTACATTTTTCCTCTTTTATTCCAAGAAGCTAAGAAGAGATTTACCATCTCTATGCTATTTCAAAGTCATTGTTTTATTCTGAGTTGGTTTGCCTTGTAAGGATAAACCATTATTTGTAACAATCACCTATGAGCACCATGAAAATCTGTGCAACAAAAATTTATCAGAGCATAAAGACAAAACTAAAACTTGCAAAATCAGATTATGTTTACAATAGCTGAACTATGATGCAATAGGAAAAAAATCAGAATTTTCCTAATGCTGCTCCTAATATCATTAGTATGACTGATTAATGAATCCTTTGGCATTAATATTTTAAATAATACTCATTTTTCACTAAAGGTGAAAGAAATTTTGCTCAATGTATCAGTCTAAGAATGACAGTGACAAATTATTTTAGCAGGAATCTCTCCTGCTGAGCTGATCTTTGACCTTGAGAAAAATTTTCCAATGACCTGATATATCCATTTGTACAATACATAATATTTTCTGTGCTTACAGTCCCTAAATATTAGATTCAATTTTGTTATGCGAACAAGACTAAAATATCATGATGGCAAATATTATTTTAAAATGATATTATTAATTCCACAGAGTCAGGTCCCTAAATAAACCTAATTTTTGTTGTTGTTGTGATTCTCAGCCACATTTAACATCAAGAGATAAATTGATTTTCATTGCTGTCTTTTTCATGCTCTTCATTCTCCATGCCCACACTGCTCTTTTAAAATTATTACATTGGCCAGCTCATCCTCTACCATCCCCCAAAGGTACTTCAAAAAATGAAAGATTCTTAGTTGACATTGCATCACCAATAGTGTGTGAATTTACAAATAATTATAAACATTTAGTAAAATCCTTTTCTTAACTTTCCCTATTTTCCCAAGAACATTTAGCTGAAGATTTAGAGTGAGACACACATTTATTTGCTGAATTGAGTCACATTTAGATTGATATATTTAAATTCTGGAAATTTTTAATTAATATAGATGTAGATACTTTTTCTTAAATTTGCTCAGTTGATGAGGAAAATAAAGTTATTTGATATTCACAAATGTTTAAAATTGATGATTGTAAGTTACTCAAAATAAGCTGAAGTATAAAATCCCCTTATACTTATTGATGTCTATGAATAGAAGAAGCAACTAGAACAGAGAAAGACCATTTACCTTCAAAATCATAAATAATTAAAATAAATAGAAATCCTGGGGCCTCCTAAAACAGAACTGTCAAGCTACTAGTCATAGTTACTAGTGATCCTCTTTTGAATTTCTTAAATCAGTATTTCTCAAGGTGTAGTGCCATTTCCAGCAGCATTAACTTCATCCCAAACCTATTGAATCAGACACTGGTGTAGGAACCCAACAATTAGTATATTAACAAACCCATAAGATGACTAACAGACTTTAAAGTTTGAGAACCATTGCTCTGAATAGTAGAGGTAAATAGAACTTGAACCTGTAGATCTAACCAGGAAATTGAAGTAGAGCAAAATATATATTATGCAATGCTATATGCTACCTGGGTTTATGCTCTTAGGTTATACCTCTCTACACGGCTCTGTTGGAGACTTGCATTTTATAATAACACGCTAAAAAAATATTACTCTTGTACTTGTGGTCTATATGCTATCTGGAAAGTGACTCTTTCATTTTCCTACAATTAATTATTGGTCCCATTTCACACACCAACCTGCATCTACACCTATGCTATGGCCTTGTTATGGACAGAGTTTTACTCTGTCCCTTGACTTTTTCCTTAGCTTCATGATTTATATTAATCAAGAGAATACTGGCAGATGGAAAAGCATTTATAAGCATAGGCTATTTATATTTATATAAGCTATTTATAAGCATAGGCCTTAAGAGACTTGTTTGTTTTTGCTTGCTCTCTTCTGCTTCTGTTCTTATTATGAAATTTATATGTCCAGTTAGCCTGCTGGCCAACCTAGACATGTGGAGCGGACAGTGGATCCACCTACGGACAGTGGTTAAGCAGAGCCAGGGCATGTGCCAATTGGTGAGGCAGAACTTGGTCAGATATATTCAACCACCTCAGAGATCTGAGTGTTACAGCATACTGAGATTTCATGATTAGTATGAAGAAAATACTACCCAGTGAGAACCCAGTTAGAGAAATTAGGGGGCAGGCAAGATGATAGTCAAAATACCTATCAGTTCTAACTTAGTGAAATGGTCTCAATGGTGAATTTAGACATCCTACTAGAATATAAACACAATGATCAGCCTGTAAAACAGATACTTCAGGGCACATTAAACCCCATGTTTACTTCAAAATATGCTATAAAGTTGGTTTCTATGTTTGCAAGAGTAAAAATAAAGCCTAACTTCAAATACTAATAATATAGATTATTCTCTAATTCATGTATATCAGCATATCAGAAAGGGTATATTAGAGTCTAGTTATATGTGTCCTAAGCTCAGCAATAGAAAAGACTAGCTTTGACTTCTATAATCATTTACTGCTTCATAATATTAATGGATTAAAATTTCATGTTACAATGTATGCCCAAGACATTCACTAAATGACTAAATAAAGGGAAAACATTCTAGCAACTTATCCAGTTTCATTCACATCTTTCTTCCCTGAACATGATAACTAGTATTTGCTACTGGTATTAAAACTAAATAGATTTCTTAAACTTTCAAAGAGAAGAATGGGTAAGAATAGTTTTTCTAATGAAGATTTTTTTGATATTTAACTACTATACCTCTCCTCCTAATTTATCTACATCTATTGAAATTACTGTGCATTTCTTTTTCTCTTTTGGCTAGTTATGTTCAATTACATCATTTGATTATCTAGTGTTATACTAATCTTGCATTCCTGTGATAAATCAAATGGGGTTACAATGTGTTACATTTATTGTTTTCTGGGTTCATTTATCAATATTTTATTAATTTTAATGTCTACCTCCTGAATGTTATTAGACTGTAAATTATTTTTAATTGTATTTAATTAAGGTAACACTGGATTACCATATTGTAAATGATTCATAAATATACGATCCCATGTCTTCAGGTGAATGCTACCACACTTCAGCAACCACCAAGACAATTATAGTCTCTCACCATAGTCCATTGTGCTTCCTCCCCCTTTCTTTTCATGTTCTTTCTGGATACAAGGCTAATATTCAGAAGTCAACCACTTTCCTCTCTTATATCTGCAATGAACTAGAGGAATTTGAAATTAAAAATATACCTTATTTACAGTATTTACATTAGCAATCAAAGCAATGAAGTATTTAAGTAAAAGTATAAATCTAATAGGAGCAAGATATCTATTCAGAGGAAAATGCATAAAATTCTGATAAATAAAGTCATATTACTAATTAAATGGACACATTTCATATTTATGAATAGACACAATATTGTCAAGATGTCAGTTCTTTCCAATGTTATGTATAGATTCAAGGAAATCCCAACCAAAATTTAAGCAAGATACTTTATGTCTATCAACAAGCAAATTTTAAAATTTCTGTGGAGAGACAAGAGACCCAGAGTACCTAATGCAGCCTTGAAGGAAAATACAAAGTTGGAAAATTAAGGTGACCCAACTTCAAAAAAGCACAGTAATCAAAACAGTATAATGTTAGTGAGAAAACAGACATACAGGATAATATAATAAATAGACAGCCTGTAGATAGACTCATTTTGATATAACTAACAGATCTTTGACAAAAATGAAATGACAATATACTGATGTGTAGACAACTGGACATTCACATGGGAAAAAAAAAAAAACAACTTAGCCATAGACCTTATGCCTGTCACAAAAAAATTCAAAAGGAGTCACAGATGTATATGTAAACATGAAGCTATGAAGTGTCTTGAAGATAATATAAAATCACCCTGGATCACCCTGCATTTGTTAGTGATATTTTAGATGTAACACCAAAAGCATGATCTATGAAAGAAATAATGGATGTACTGTTCTTTGTTAACATTAGAATCTTTTGCTCTGTGAAAGACAATGTCAAAAGAATGACACTTTTGCAAAAGACTCTTTTGAAAAAAGAATATCATCAAAAATATGAACAGATCACTTAAAACAACAAGAAAATAAACTAATTTAAAACGTGGGTTGAAGACCTTAATAGACACTGCATCAAAGAAAACATACAAATGGCAAACAAGTATATGAAAAGATGATCCACATTGTATGTCATCAGGGAAATGAAGATTAAAATAATGAGATACTACTACACATCTGTTAGAATGGCCAAAACATGAAACACCAACACCACCAAATGTTGGCAAGTACACTTGACAACAAACACTTTCATGTATTGCTGGTGGGATGTGAAATGGTACAGTCACTTTAAAAGACAGTTTGGCCATTAATCAAATATACACTTATATGATACAGCAGTTATACCCATTGGTATGCATATAAAGGAGTTATAAACCTGCACATACAAGTTTAGAGTAACTTTATTCATAATGTCAAAACTTGCAAGCAACCAAGATCTATTTCAGTAGCATAAAGGGTAATTAAACTGTAGCCCTTTAGACAATGAAATATAATTGAGTGCTAAAAAATGATGAGTTATCAAGCCATCAAAAAATGGAGAAAGCTTAAATGCACATTACTAAATAAAAGAAGACAATTTAAAAAGGCTATATACTGTATAACTGCAATTATATATTATTCTGGAAAAGGCAAAACTATGATGTCAGTAAAAAGATCAGTTGTTACCAAAAGTTGGCATGGGTGGTGGGGGGGAAGGTAGAACACAGGAGATTTCTCTGCCATGAAAATTCCCTATATGAGACATTAATGATGCACACATAACATTATACATTTGTCCAAACCCAGAGAATGTACAAAACAGAAAGTTAACTGTAATGAAAACAATGGACTTTGGGTAAATATGATGTGCTAACGTAGATTAGTCAGTTGTAACAAATGAACCCCTCTGGTGGGTATATGATATGGGAGATGTTATGCATATGAAGGCAGGAAATATATAGGAAGTCTATCTTCCCCTCAGTTTTGCTGTGCCCCTTTAACTTTAAAAAAAAAATATTCTTAATTTAAAAAGATCGTGCTGTTACAAATAGCAAGAAAATTAAATCCAAATTCCCAGATACTGTCTCACAAAACTCTCATCTTAATTTTTCCCATGTGCTATTAGATCTCAGTCAAAAAACTGACCTATTCTGACATTTTTTCTCTCTTAGATAATAGGGTCATTGAAGCTGGTGAATCTCTTTGTAATTCAGCTGAGACATAAGAGGCACATGAGTCCCCATCACTTGAAAGGTCGCCTAACTCAATGTCTGTTGTTTTTGAACTAAGAGATCAACTTAATTATTTTTAGACTGAAATGAGAAGTTCTTTAAGAGTGCTCCTCCGTCCTTAAAAAGTGCCCCAGCAAAAGCTCAGAGAACTCACATTACTGTTTTACAAAAATCTCAGCAATCATAATAGATAAAAGATATGTGTCTGTAAAAATATGACCAGATTCCTTCTTTTTTTTTCCTAAAATTTAATAATTACTTACTATATAAATGTAGATAAAGGGTCTGTTATAAGTCAATCGTGAAAATACTTGCAAAGGTGAATGCAGTCTAGTCTATCACACAGGGAGCTTTCTGTTTGCAGTGGTAGAATGATGCAAAATGTATTTACATAATTAACTACAACAACAATCTTTTTAAAGAGCACTATAAAGAAGAATTAAATATATAGTGTAATTGGGTATAGGAATCATGCTGTGCTATTAATGAGAAAACACTTTTGACTTCTTGAGTTTCAAATAGCATGTAAGTTAAAATGACTCCTAAATATTTAGACATCAGGCTGCTGGAATTTGAGATGGTCCTGGAATCCCTCATCTAACTAAAATCTAACTAAGACAATCCCACACTTAGTTTTCTAAGTCAGCACCAAACCAAATATAGACTCTCTATTTAGTACATCATTATTTAGAACACCGCAAATAAATAGTTGTGATAATTATAATGCTATTTTAATAGTCATAGTAGTAGCTATTATTTATAAATCACTAAGAAATTTGCAGGGACTGTGATAATCATTTTACATTTCTTAAGTCATTTAGTTTGAAAAATTGTCCTTTAAGATCATTACTGATATTACCACCTCAATTTTATAGAAGATATGTAAGACTTAGGAGGTTAAATTTCTTGCCCCAAAATTACGCAAGCACAAAAGGTGTGACAGACTTCACCCTAGTAGTCTAGCTTTCAGAACCCCAGTTTTATCCACAGTCAATCCTCTCCATTAGTGTAGTCCATTGTGTGGCGCTCACTTTTGTGCTGGATTCCTTTCTCCTCATTCCAGCCATTTTCCACACATCTCCCTTTATCCCACTGAGTCAGTCTATGGTACTGGCAAGAGCATAGACTTAGAAAATGTCCAAATTTCTTGCTGTCACTTCACTTTTTTCTTTGTTCTTTTTCCTGTGAGTAATGGTGACAATCTTTACTTTGCATGTAGTTGTATGGCTTAAAATGAGATGTATAAAATGGACTTCTAACCCAAAGGAACATGTTCTATTTCCTAAATTACTCTTGGAGGTCTCCAGTTTTAGTTTTTTGTTTTTTTTTTTTTCCTTACTTCTTTTTTTTCTTCCTGGAAGATCTTTCAAATTAAATCATTTCTCAAAATATTCCCTGTATGGAAGACATGTGAAGCTTTCAAAACCTTAACCATCCTTCAAATCCTTACTTATGTGTTATACTTTCTGTGTCTCCATGGTCCTTCTCTGACCTGCACTGAGGTGTCGATTGCCCTCCTGAATCCACTGGCCTATTTTATTTGTACTTACCATAGTCCGCTTTGTATGTGTTATATGAGTTTCTGGAGGATTTTTGTAATTTTGTCCTCCTAGCTCTCTTCACCAGAGCCTTGCATGGAAACTGGGTTAGAACCTCCATAGAAGTTCTTTGAAGTGAGTTGTTTAGCCTTGAATCCTTGGAAGCTTAAAATCTAGGGAGATACATACAAAGTAGGATGTTCTTATTCCCCACAGAGACTACAGCTGACAGAATCAATTGTCAGAAGACAGATCATCACTTTGCAGTCTCTCTTGCTTTGTGGGCTTTAAATTAAGGAGAAACATTGTCTACATTTTCTTATTATCCATCTTTACTGCTGTTTATAGTCCATGTACAAAGAAAAGGACAAATCAATCATAAGACCGTTTACACAAAACAAGACCTAAGTTTGTTATGACCTACTGATTCATTCATTATTTTGAGTATTCAAAAGACTCTTTTGTCCTTCACAAAATATGGTTATGCAGCTTATCCTATTCATAAAATTATTTTTATTGGTAACATTTGCTTAACGATGCTATTAACTGTTTGTTTGTATGTGTGTGTGAACAAACACCCATGCACACCTGCAGGGTGTTAATGTGAAAAATTCTGAATGTTTGTATAGAAGTCATATACCATTTAGAAGGACCTGAAGTCTACCTTGTCTGGGTTATATAACTGGAAATCATAAAGCCACCTGCTTAAAAATCTGTAGAAAAAGCAATCTGATATCTAATATACAATTAAATATTCTTTTAGGCAAAATGACAGATAAGAACTTTCACAGTCTGATCTTTACAGTTTTAGCCCCATTTCTCTATATTTCCTCACATAAACACCGAATTCCCCATAAACCACAAGCTGACAGCCAGTCCTTCTGCCTCCAAGCCTTTGAACACACTGCCTGGGATAACTGTCCACACCTGTCAAAAACTGAAAATCCTGTGTCCTAGTTCAGTCACTTGCTCTGGAATCCCTCAACAGTAATTATAATTTTCCTCTCCTTATAGGACTTATGAGCTCTCTTTTGATGTCTCTTTTAGTAATAACAGTATAGTGCCAAGCACTTTAAACTGACTTTTTCATTTATAATTTGCATTGACCTAAAAGGTATTTACTAATACCCTGTTTATTTACAGTAAGAAGACTGAGAACTAGGGAGGTAAAATAACGTGCCCAATGGCATCCAATTTGAAATTGGCAGAATGGGGATCTAAGCCCAGACCATCTGTCTCTGGAGACTAAATTGTTAGTGTTACGTTCTCCTAACTTCCATATAGTGAGCATTATTGTGATCAGTAGCCCTTATCTCTGCTGCTAGACTCTGTAGCAGAACCTGTGTTTTATTTATTCTTTACATAAAAGTAACCTCAGCTATTGATTTATACATAAGTAATATGTATTCTCTACACTTTCACTTGCCTTTCGAAGATTGCAACAAGAAGTAAGGTCAAGCATAAGAGAGATATTCATCAATTAAACTATTAGATCATTGAACACATAGTCTCCTATGATAGTTAAAGAGGAGCCTATTTACTGCTGTTCATTTATTATATTAAATGTATATTAGCATAATTAGAAATTTAATTTTCTAACAAGATTAAAAAAATACGTATTTTAAATACAGGTTTTAAAATAAAACAGATTCAAAACATGGTATCTAAACCTCACTGAAATGAAATTTTAATCAAATGAACATAGATTCTAAACATTCAAAAATGGATATTTTCTATTTTCTACAAATAGTCAAATGGCACTGTAATATTATGTAGAGCATTTTAACATGAACAATTATGGATAATAAACATTTTTTCATTGGGAGATCAGAGTTGTAATAATAGAAGCATATCACTAGAGGGGAAGATTTTGTATATATTTTCATACACATACACATAAAATACTTGGGGAAAGTTTTATCTAAGAATATAACAATGAAAAGGGAAAAAGAAAAACAGAAACTAATGCTAACAGAAAGAAATCAATATCTTCATTTGCAAAGCATCATCTGAATATCCTGGTATTCTGTGAAAAAAAGTAAATAAATAAAAGGACTTGGCAAATTAGATAAATTTATATCACAGAAAAGTTACCTTATTTCACCAAGAAAGAGAAAGTATTTGGTAAAATTAAATACTAAAATAAATTTTATTTGATGTTACATAATTGATTTTGAGAGGAAAAATTCTCAACTACAAATTTGGTAATACAAAATATATGAAATTTTCAATGGTTTCTCTAAAGCCAAAGAAAACAGTAAAAAGATCTCAATGATGATTTCGACAAAAAATACAAACCAAGTGGATGAAACCATTATCCTCAAATTATATTGTAAACAAATATACTTTTATCATATAATTAGAATCAAGTTAAATTATAATGTGTAGAAAGAGAAGATCCTTTACCCAATGTTCTTTCAGTATCATAGTTCTCATTTCAAATATTATTTGGCGTTTCCCAGTTTATATTCACCCAATCCTTCTATCACCTTACACTCTAACCATCAACTTATATTCCAACCATAGAAAAATATTTGCAATTCTCTAAGCACATTTCTTACTTCATGCCTTTAAACCCTTTTACATGCTTGTTTTTTAACTAAAGAAAACTTCATTCTCTACCATTATCCTGTAGAATATTAATCACAGTTTCTCTGAAAATGTCTGTGATCCACAGATGCAGGTCAGTTTGTTTCTGCTCTCTGTTTATATATTTTAATATTTGTTAAGGTAATTGCTTTCACATTGTTTCTCTGAAATAATATTTAACCCAGGGGCATGTTATATATTTTGTTCACTTTAAAAGAGCATTTTATAAAAGGAGATATTTGTAAATTCATGTTGAATAAACCAATCAATTTCAATCCATCAACAACTGAACAAATAATGGAATGTATTATTAAAAAGGATTATACATAATGTTAGCCTTTGGAATAAATGTTAGATGAAATCAAATCATTCATAAAATGGGCTTAGTGTAGACAATTGATAATAAAACTGAAATGGCTAACTCATTTCTCATTTTACTCCATTCAATATGCCCTATAAATTCCTGTTATTTGTGATGTAGTCTCCTTATAAGAATCCTCCAGGCCACACCAAGTTACATAGTATTGTCGAAGGAATATATTATAATCTATCATATATAAGGAAAATTGTCAACACATCGTGCAGATTACCCTAGTCTAATCATCAACCTGATAAAATATTTTTCACTCTTTACAAAAATAATTCCACACCAGCACTGTGCTCTGAAGTTGGATAATGTATGGTCTTTGTAGAATGTCTGTAAGACCTCCAAGTGGAAAACACAATTAAAAAGTCAGAGACTTACACAAGACAGGTTTTTGGAAGCAGCCAGCCAGTCTTTCCTGTCTCCACATGTCCTTTCCTATAAACACTCCCAGGAGGGCAAAACTAAAGAAGGAGAATTAGGGGATGGGTGGAGAGAAGTGTTCATGTTGCTTGAAAATGCTTAGTTCATCTGTTTAGAGATTCTCTTTGTTTTGCTAACCTTTTTCTTTAGAGGATTTCTCCTCTAAGTCAATCTTTGAAGTAGCCTAAGAGTCTTTATTTATGAAAGCTGGAACAAAGCTCTGGTGCATATACAGATTCATGGGTTTTATCTTTTCTTCCCCATGGAGTATCCTGATGATTAGGGGTCATTGGTTAACCACTTTGAGTGTATCACAGCATTTCTAGAGATGAGTGCTACTCATACACAGCAGGTGCTCCATAAATGTTTTAGTATGTGGGGAGTTCGAGGGAGATGATTCAAAAACATTTTATTTCCTCAGATTATTCTGAAGGTCGCCACTACAAAGATACTTTTTAGTGGATCCCTTAAATGTTTGGATATGACATATTAACATTAATTTTGGAAATAGAATTTAATAATAAAATAAAATATTCTAATGTTTTCTCTTTATTTACAAGAATTGCAAATAATAGCATAAATTTTATATAGAAAACTTTAAAGGTTTAATTAGCTGTGTTTTAATTATATTTAAAGTAAAAATATTGTCACTAATAGACTACTAATATTTCCTACAAAATATCAGCATAGTGGAGATTCCAAGTGAATGTAAAATGTGTATGAATGCATATTGTTATAGTTATTGGTAAGCTTTAGATAACATGTTTATATGTTTATAATAATATAAATATGCAGGTCTTATAAAGAAACCAGAAAAGAAAATAACGACTGCAATAGAGAAGCCAGTTAGTATAGAAAATTTTTCCTTGTTTTGCACTTCTGTTGAGCCCTAGAATGTGTGGTAGAAGGAGTTTACAGCTCTTTTTTCCAAACACTTGACAGTCAACAGAGATAGCAAGACCACAGATGGCAAAGGATGAATGTCACTCAATCACCAAATCCATCTCTAATTAAAGCAATGCTTTATCTTGTGTAAAAATCTTGCCAATATCAACTTTCCCAATTTTCTCTCTTTGTACAAATAATATGCTTTAATTTACTTGTATAACTTCTTTCGTTTATCCCCCAAACAGATTTTTTAAAGTTATAGTTACCAAGACAGAGGCAATGTTGGTATTCCTTTCCACAGACTTTTCTCCACGAATTTCATAAATTATCCACAGACCTTCCTAAGCCACATAGTTTATATAATTTAAACTTATCTTAATTTATAAGTGTGTTCTAATCACCAGCTGTTTATGAACAGAATCAAGGCTAATGCATAGTTCCACTAGTCTTAAACTTATTGTGAAAATGCCTTAAAAAGAGTCACCAATTCTTTGTCACTTCACATGTGATCTGAAAATAATTCATAGACTAAACTTTCCTCTTTTCCACACACTTCTCTAACTTCCATATCCTATCAAATGTCAGAGGAGATTGTGAAAGCAAGTGTTTTGTCTGTTACCTTGACTCAAGCTGTGAACAGTTCTGTGTGCCTCTTCCCTCAGCTGTGAGCTATCCTGAGGCAGTCTGAGAAACAGAAGTAACAAATAAACAGGGAGGAGAGATATGTACCATCATTAGAATTTTCACATATGTTTCAGTCCTACGGTGACAATACTCTGAAAAGCAAGACAGTTCCAAAAGTAGCAGCAGGCTGCGGAACATCCATTTGCTTCCCCCAAATGTATTGACTTAAATTTTACAGAAACTTGTTTGATATTTGGGGGAAGGCTTTTGAGTCAATAACAAATGCCTATTACTGAGGATCAAATCTGGAGCTAAAGGATCTGCACGAAATGTTTCATTACAAATAGAAATCCCTGTTGCTGGAATGAATAAGCTATATTTATTTATACCTTGGCCATGAATATTTTGAAAGCTGCAGATTCAGCAGTGACATATGGTGCATCCAAAAGGCCTAAAAAGCTTTTATATATTTTTGTTAACAGAAATGTTCCGAGGCTTTTTCCTCACTGTTCGTATTACTAGAAGCTGCTGTGATAAGGCTATTTTTAGAGAATCTCAAAATAAAAATCTGATAAAATACTATACTCTTTAAGAGTTCCCATAATACTATACTCTGTCTACTACTTCTAGAAATGTGATTCAAATAAAAAGTACAGGGCTTAATATATACCTGCCTCCCTCAATATTAAATTCCAGACTCCTTTGCTGAAGTTTGAAATTTCTACTCATTGTCCTAGTTCCTCTCTGTAAATACATCTGAGGAACAGTAATTTTGAGATAGCTATTCCACTGCGATCTCAGATTATCACAGGGTCAAATCTGGACTCTATTACCACTATTTATCTTCCTCTCTTGGTGCCGGCATTCCTCTGGCAGGCTCTGAGTCTTACAGATACTTTGTAGTTCAATGAGCCAAAGGGAATTTCAACTTCAAAAATATATCTTTTTAGTACAGTGGAAGAATATACTGTAACTTAAGGTGAAAGCATACAGGTCATTTTCTATAAAATCATTTCAAATGGAAATCATGAAATTGTGAGGTTTTTTTTTTTCAGCTCAAAGAAAAATTTTTATTTTTTAGGTGCTATATCACAACTACATATCATCTTCCTTATTTATCCATTCAACAAATTTTAATATAAATATGAAAAACAGCAAGTCATTCTGAAATTATAGAAAACATGGTGGATTAGGCAACTGTTTTGCCTCCAAGTGGTTAGTAATCTATTTCTTCTGTTTGTTTTTGTTATTTGGCTACTCACTTTATCTTAAAGTGATTTTCATGGAATTATAACATGTTAATCTGGAAAGGAATATTGTGTGTGTCATACTGCTGATGAGGAAACTGAAGCAGGTAGACTTGGAGTGTTTTAGCCAAGAGCAAATGAAAAAGTGGCAGAGGGTAATTTTCTTATGGGTTTTGCTTCTTTCTAACATCAAATGATATAGTTTATATGTTTCAAATAAAAGTAACTTCTAGATTCTAAACAATACAACTGATGTTATGTGACAAACAAAAGTACTCAAATGTCCTTCAGCTGTATAATTCCTTCATTGTTACCCACTTTTAATTCTTTATCCTTAGCACTTTTTAAATATCTTAGCACTCTAGCCTTATATCATTCTTAAATTATAAAAAAGCTGGTTCTTTTTGGAATTTTGACTCAATGAATAAATGAATCAATGTAGTTTTTCTTTATCTCTCTTTTTATTATGGAAATAACAGAAAGATTCAATAAGAGGATACTTTGTTAGGAAGTCAGACCTCTGTTTCAATACTATTTTAGCCACTTTCTAAGTGTCTAATGACATATAGAAGATTAAAAGTAAAAGTAAGTTGAGAGTATTATTATTATTATTATTCATTATTCTAATTATTGCACACATGCACAACTACCCCATTTACAATATTTTTCTCAGAATGATACGTTTGTTGCAATCAATGAATAAACATTATATATCATAATTATCCCCAGAATACAAACTTTATAATTTACTCTTGATATTGCATATTTATGTTTGATCAAATGCATAATGCCATGTATATCTTTACAGCATCATACAGCATATTTTCACTGCCCTAAACATAATATTGCTTTTTCATTATCTTCCCATACATCCTCTAAACCTTGGAAATACATGATCTTCTTACTGTCTTTATAGTTTTGCCTTTCTGGAAAGTCATGTACTTGAATCATACAACAGATAGTCTTTTTGGATTGTTTTCTTTCACTTAGTAATATGCATGTAAGTTTCCTCTGTGTCCTTTCATTACTTCATAACTCACTCCATTTTATTGCTGAATAATGTTTCATTGTCAGATGTACCTCAGTTTATTTACCTATTCACTGACAGAAGGACTTCATTGTTCCTTTCAAGTTTTGACAATTATGAACAAACTTGCTATCAACTTTGTGATGACTTCCAGCTTTTGTAACTTTTTCCTTCATATAAATAGGTCAATATATGAGCATTTATTGATGATGGAAATTGGATTCAGACTCTGAAAATTCAAAGTAGTACTGGAGTATATTTGTTTGACAAGCAAAGACTTGGAATATCTTACTTATGCAAATATTATCAACATATATATATCCTGATAAACTCCTTTAATCATGAAGTTAAATTTTGACTAGCCTCTCAAGAAATACTGTGCAAGAGTTCTTAGTGGTATGAATAACCCATCATTAAGTTGTCATCTTCTTGGTACAAAGGTCAGACTAATCTAAGTTGAGTAAGTTTAAATTTTCAATTTATCGATTATAGTAATTGTATTGAATAAAAAGTCAGAGCTTGGCTATCTCTCTTTTAAGGTCTTCTCTGTTAGCTATTCAGCCATTTGATCAATACTTCAACTACAGACTGACAAGTCCATTTCACAATTTCATCCGTCATTCTTGGTTCATTTCCTCTGGTTTTTGAGACCCTCACATACAGTCACTTAATAAGTGAGACATTACAGTGCCTAGTTGTATGTCTGAACAAATGATTCACTTCTTTTATGCTTTCACTGTGAGTATAGAATTTGCATACCTTTTCACATTTGCTTTTATAGAGTAGATTTAGAATACATTGGGTCTAAAATGTAACATCTGCCTACTGTCCTTAAATTCCTCAAAATAATGGCATGGCGTTCTTCGCTCATCCTAGGGTAATGTTTGTACTCTAATTGGTTATGTCATTCTATTTCACTCCCTGTAGGACTCCCAGGGTAATTGGTCGTGAAAGCACCTTTTAAGATCCCTTCCGGCTTTAATATTCAAGACTCATTTCGAATGTCAAGTCTTTTCCAGCAAGAGGCAGCTCAGTATTTTAACCCTATGGATTTTTAGGATGCATCGATTCTATCCATGCACTGTCTACAAATATTGGTAAAATAAATTCATAGTCTTGAGAAAATCTTATAAATATCACACAGGTGAGTGCATCTAATTCTAAAATAATAAAATGTGAATATCAGCTCAAACAAAGAAATATAAAAAATTCCCCAAACAATATTTCTACTCAGGAACAATGAAGAAACTAAACTGATGTCTTATAAGCCTGCTTGATACATTTTTTATAAGCTTTAACAGGAATTTAAGAGTAATGCTGTTGAAGATCTTTTTGTTCCAGTCTTGACATTTTTGTATTCTACAACAAAAGCTGTTCTTCCTTTAAGACTAGCTGATGTAAAACACTCATACTATGGCAGTGACTATTTTCTATGGGCTCTTCTTATCTTCAGTCTTTGATATTATTCTGCCTTCATTGCCTTTTAAGTATATTACAAGTAATTTGTTAATGATAATAAATATTAATGCCATATTTTTAAAAGTAACTTTATGAAGTTTCAAGTTATCCCTATAACAATTTTATTGTACTTATATTCCAAAATGTGGAGGTATCTACATTTTACTTGAGTGAGAGACAAATAAAGTACTAATATAACCTATGGAATTGCTTGGAATGGACACATTCTACAACCTGTGTTGTAACCAGTAATGACTGCAATCCATATACTTTATAATTCATTTGCCTTCAAAACTCTGTATTTGTTTAATCAAGATGGAGGTATACTCATAGGAATGTTGTTCCCATGTGTACACCAATGTCATATTTTCTCTGCCTCCCTTTGATTCTTGTACGTGCTAAAGAACCAATGCCTTATAGCATTTTTATCCTCTCAATTTGTGCTTTTCACATGTATTGAAACAAAGTCAGGTGTCTCTTGTTAAAAGAAAAAATAAAATCCCAACATAAGGATCTCCCCTTGAATCCATATCTTTTCCTTACCTCCACATCCCTCTGCCTCTTCAAAATGATTTTTGAAAGACCTCAGTCTACACTCACCGGTAATACTACACTCATCATTTCCTCACTTCTTACTTCTTACTGCTCAAAACATGCCCAGTTTGGCTCCCTATGGCAATCAAGTCACTGAACCAACTGGGCTTCTTTAGTCCATGTGTAATTGTGACCCTTGGCAGCATCTGGTATAGTTCACCACTACATCATTCTGGAAACTCTTGTTTTCTTTGCGATCTGTGATCCAGCACACTCCTACTTTTGCCCCTAACTTCTTGGCTATGTGTCAGCCTATCCATGTGGAGTTCCTCAAGACTTACTCATAGATTCGTTTCTCTTCTTGTACTACATATTTTTTGCCTAGGGAATTTTATTTGTCAGCTACATGTGTTCAGATTACTTTCAAATTAATTAATTATGACTATTCATTTATCTGTCATTTCCACTTGGATGTTTCCCAAAATCAGAATTATACACATGCCTCCATTATCCCCCTGACCTGGTTGTTTGTTACTTTCCTCTACCTCAGTGGAAGACTCTGCCATCCATCTAGTTATAAATTCTGGAAATCTTGACATTAGCTTTTCTTCCACCATCATGTCCTATTTCCAATTCATTATCACTTTTCTCTATTTTACCTTGTATGTCTCTCTTAAATCCATCCTCTATTCTCATCTCCAAGGGCATTATTCTAGCCAAAGTCATTCAAATCTCTGACAAAAGCATCTAATTTCCCTGTCATCTGCTCTGATTCTGTTAATAGACTCAGGAGTTCTGCTAGACCCCTGCCAAACTTGCATACTAAATGGATTCTGCCTCCACTGCATAAAGACAAAGCTTACTCCTTGTGGGTAAGACTGACAATAGAAAAGAACGTTTATAAAATTTGTGTGCAGAAGAGAGAGAGAAGAGAGAAAAAGGATAATAGTCTCCAAATGAAGCACCCAACTTAATCATCCCCTTGTGGGTAAATGCCCAGCCAAACTTGACCCAAAGCAGGGCTACTGTGCCCTGAAAGCCTTGCCACAAGTCTAAAGCACCTTCTGGTGGAGAACCATAGGAAAAGGGAAGAAGGAGACAGGCAAGTTGGGAAGGAAAGGAGCAAAATCAAAGTACAAGTCAAGATAAAGCCTGCTGTTGTCACCATACCCATGGGTCTCTCACCCATGTCTCTTCCAAGTGTCTTTCTGTGTCCCTCAAGTCCTGGTACAAATCCAAGACCAAGAAGCAAGCATGGCTTCTTCACATGCCTCTCTACTCTGTATGCCTCCTCCAGATCTCCTTTCTCAAGACCTTTTTAGCTTCCCCTCACTGCTCACTCCAGCCTTAATTAGATGGGGCAGGGAACATGGAACCTCTCCTCTTTAGATTACACTGTTATCATCCTTATCAAGTTTTCACTATATACAGTGTAATTTTGAAAGACAAATGTAGTCGACTTACACATATCCTTAAATATCTTTCTATCATGTTCAACATAAAGGACAGATCATAAAAAATATGAAGTGTACTGCATGTTCTGGTCCTTGCCTAGCTTCTTAATATTGGTGCAAGTATATTTTCCCCTTTGCCAGCTATGATGGACAGAGCATTTCAGGAATGATCATTCATATAATCTTTGTTTCCCTGTGTAGACTATGAATTAATTCACAATTTATTGTAGGGATCAAGACTGTGTTGTGCACAAACTACAGAGCTACTTTGTCTTAACCTGTTTAAAGACCTGGTTGATTATCTCTCTTATATCTCTGCACTATATTCTATATGGTCAGTTGGGTTTTTGCCATCTTTCATTATTTTTTCAAATCCGTTCATTTAGCAAGGATTTATTCAGTAAAAATGAATTTAAAAAAAATAAATTGAAGTTCTGACATCCAGTGGAAGAAGTCGAGTATGAGGGTTAGGGAAGAAACTGATTTGGTTAATGGGATAGGGATGGAAAGACCCACAATTGGCACCATCCATTCTTACATATTCTGTTTATTTCATAGAGCTAGCTTAAAGCATAAAAAAATAGATCTCTGATATTGAGCCTTGAGCACTAACACATATAGTGAGCCCTGGGGTACTCACTATCTACCAAATCATTTAAAGACCATTATAAAATCTTGTCAACTATGCTGAAGAAATAATTATATCTGCTCTCCTGTGCATTTAGTGCCAATACTCCATCCCAAACCCTAATTGTATCTCACCAACATTTATCTCTGATCTGCTTTCTTGGTCAATAGGCTCCTTCTTCAGCGTATTCTGTATTTATCAACAGATGCTATCAGCATTATCTCACTCTTTCTCATAAAAAAAAATCTCCAGGGCCTCCTCGGTGGCGCAGCGGTTGAGCACTGAGTTGCGGAGCTGCCCGCAGCCTCTGCAGCGCCGGTTCGATCCCCGGTTGCTCCCTGGCCACTGGAAGAGGGTCCCGCATGGCGCGCAGACCTCTCCTGTTGCCCGCTGCTCTCCTCAGCAGTGTACTTCGGTCTTTCTGCCTGCTCTGCTCCCTGATCTGGCTCTGGTGAATTCTCTCACCCTCCTGCGCTTCTGACTGTACCCAATGCTTGCATAAATAAATAAATAATTCTTTAAAAAAAAAATCTCCACTGTTTTCTCATTGTACCAGATCTTTTCATAAACTGGCAGAGTTAGTCATTCATTATTGTTTCCAGAATATACTGTTATTTCTCACACACAGCATTGTTGTTTCACTTTTAATGCCTTTTCACTGGGCAGTGAGGTTTTAAGTACAAAAACTGTATCTTCTACAACACACAATGCACATGGTCTTGCATATAGTAGGTACCCTATATATGTGTTGACTAAATATAGCAAGGGGTATGATAAAACGATGTTTTAAGATTTATTTTTATTTATTTATACAAGAACTGGGGTACAGGCCAGATGTGCGGGAGGGTGAGAAGATTCACCAGAGACAGAGAAGGGAACAGAACAGGCAGACTGACGAAATACACTGCTGAGGGGAGCAGCAGGTGAGACAGGAGAGGTCTGCTGCACCATGTGGGAACCTCACCGACTGGACAGGATCGAACCGGCACTGCAGAGGCTGCGGACAGCTTCACAGTGCGGTGTTCAACCGCCTGCACCACCAGGGGAGGCCCTGATAAAATGATTTAAAATATGAAAAATTAAGTGCTTGACGTGATTTTTTTCATTATCACCAAAAAGGAGTTCATAGTTAATTTTTTTCTTCTTGAAAAGAAAGATAGCTTCCACTAGGGCTATAAATGTATGCATTAAACTTTTGATTTAAAAATAAGACAACTAAAAATGTTATCTAATTTCTCAAAAAAAGAAAATGATTTTATACAATAAAAAATTAAATAACAGCAAAAACACAGCTCAGTAAGTGTATAGTCTCCATCCATAGAGATCTAATCCAGTGTTCTTTCTGGGAAGGTAATGAAAAGGGAGAATCACACATAAACACTCCTTTGGGAACATGTGGCTGGTTGAGAGACACCTGCTGAAATGTCTTTGCCAGTTTTCCCTTTCAGGAAAATGAAAAGTAAATTTTATCTGGCACATTTTCAGATACTTATTTGAGCCCTGAATAACATAGCTAAATAACACTCCATTTTAATGCCTATTTTCTTATGAGAAAATCAGGGCTTCCTTTTCAAAGATGATCAATGAATTTAATCTGAAAACATTAGATCTTTTCAACTATGGAAGAAAGGAAATCCAGCAGCAGATATGTGTTATTGTTCAGTGAGTGGAGCTAGAGCCACAGTAAAAAAGTGTAGTAAATGAAAGGGTAATATAACTGTATGAAATGGTAAAGTATTATATACATTGATTTCATGTTAGGAGTCCCCTTTATAAATAAGAGGTTGAATGTGGTTTGTAGAAGATCTACAATGGATTAGAACTAAAGTTTCTTAATTTTAAACAATCTGCTTCTCCTCTAGAGTTTTACTGTTATCTCTCAAAACATGGATCACTGGGCCTCCCCCGTGGCGCAGCGGTTGAGCACTGGGTTGTGAAGCTGCCCGCAGCCTCTGCAGCACTGGTTCGATCCCCAGTTGCTCCCCGGCCATGGGAGGAGGGTCCCACATGGCGCGCAGACCTCTCCTGCCGCCTGCTGCTCCCCTCAGCAGTGTACTTCGGTCCTTCTGCCTGCTCTGCTCCCCGCTCTGGCTCTGGTGAATTCTCTCACCCTCCCGCGCTTCTGACTGTACCCAGTGCTTGTATAAATAAATAAAAATAAATCTTTTAAAAAATAAAAAAATGGATCACTGATATTATTGCAATAACTACAGTTAACATCATTTCTAGCAATATTTTTTATATAGAAACAAAATATATATAAATATCTTGTCATAAATAAAGAGTTTCAGCTTCTCATAAATTAAAAGTTTTAATCTGTGACTATTATTACAACTGTGTAAAATAATTTTTTAAGTAGGAGGTGCTGTATAAAAAAAACATTATAGAGCTCTCCCCAACATTCACCCCATGATATACAGTCTTTTGTTCATGCAGTATATGTAAAAATTGTCCTTGACCCTAAATATCCTTTTATATTAAGCTCAATATAATATATAAATGGAATATTATTCCATTCATTACATTTCTGTGGGTCATTCGATTGAGAGAAACACATAAACACCTTGATTAAGGGGTACTTTTGGGAGGGTTTACACAGCTCTTAGCTACAACACAAATATTAGTACAATTGTGGGAAAAATTAGAAAATAGTCCTGAACTTGAGAATATATACAGGAGTAGTATAGATATGAATTGCTAATCCTTCAACTTCACTGCCTTAATTTACTGTTTGTACCTGAAAAGCTAGATCCCTCTCCTCTTATCTATCCTCAATACATTGGTCCATGTGCTACGAAACCACTGATCCAATAACAATTTTTTTTTACATCACCCAAAATCATCTTGATAGCATTCATTTTTTTTTTTTACTTAGTTTTTACTTGCTAAAGGTAGTCTGAACAAGCACAAGTATTAATTATTTACATAAATTTATCTGGAGCCCAGAAGAGAGTTATTCATTTGGGGGCCTGCCCATATTTGGAGTATTCCAGAGAGTGAGATCATGTCTTGAGCCTGTTCACTATTCAGAGACCAATTCACCAGGAAAATGTGCTGGCTCTCTCCATTCAAGTTGATTCCACTTAATCTCAGTTGAGTTGAGTACCATATTATTTTTATGGGTCTTGTCTTTTTATAAATCATATGTTTCTTTTTAATGCCAAATACTGTGCTTTCTCTTTTCTCTGTAATAGAATGGTGACATTAATTTTTTTTCTTGAAGATTATGTGGGAATAATTTCTTCAAGATAGAAGTCTTATTACCACCAAAAAGTACAAACTAGCTAAAAATGCATAGATACTATAATATAATGATCTCCTTACTGATTTGCTCTCTCTCCAGTTTCTTCTCTAGCTATTACATCCTAGAAATCCTAAAATGTTATTCTCTGCATGTTAATGCCCTGCCATGAATTTTTTATGTGCTAGTGAATATGGTAGTATGAACTTGGCTTTGCAGACTCCCTATAGTATGTATGGTCTCTTGTGCACTGCCCCATTCTTATCTAAATTCCTCAAAGACAAAATGAGAAATTTAAAACCTGGACATTATTATTCATGCAGAGGTGCTTAAGTCAAGAGTGTGGACTGCAGATCTCAATATTCTTCATTTACTATTTGCATATAAATAAAACCTGTATCCTACTTTAAGCAATGATAATGCCTTGTGGATTAGAAATGATGGTCATTCTGAAGTAACGTAAGACAAAAATCTTCTAACCCAGGAGTTCAGACTTAACTATTCTTTGGAATCATTTAGATAACAAGCATGTCAAGAATATGGTCTGGTTTTATATATTTTCAGGATGTGCTTTAAAAAGAATGTAGTGCTGCCATCAATGTCATGCTTTTTCTTTCCTGTACAATGGCAGGGAGTATCTATCAAGTTTATTTAATGAATATGGTCTTAGAGTGTTGTGATGAATTATCTGCGCAACTGGTTGTGATAATCCCTATATTCTAAGTTATTGTTTACAGTGTTGTGTGAGTGTGGGTGTATTATCCTGTTGATCATGTTGTTAATAATTTAGGAATACTTTGTAAAATTTTTGTATATTTTATCAGTTACTGAGAAAGTTGTGTTAAAACTTCACCCCGTGACACCTATTTTTTTTTGTAATCGTGTCAACTTTATCTTATCTATTTTGATGCTATATTACTAAAAGCTTAAAATTTTAAACTTGTTAGATATTTCTGGTGAAAGAAATCTTAACATTGTGAAGTGATTCTCTTTATATTTAAATAAATGCCATATATTAAGTAAAGCCTTTTCTCCTTGAAATTCATTTCATTCAATCTTAATATAGTCTATCAACTTTCTCTCATAATTATATAAAATCATTATTTACATGAGAAAAATTTCCCCATGTTTTATTTTCAATCCTTTAGTGACCTTATATTATAGATCATCTGTTTTTATGAGCAGCATTTACTTAACATATGAATTTGTTTTTAGTCCAATCTAACAGTTTCAAACTATAAATAAGCTAGTTTATTTCAGATTATTCTAATGATACATATTTGGGTTTACATCTGTTATTTTATTCTGCATTTCTTTTGTGCCCTGCCTTTCATTTCCTCACTTGCATTTTTTTCTTTTTCATATTTTCTGGATTGATCGTTTTATCATTATTGTTTCATAGTTTCCTATACTGTTTAGAATTTGTGTACCTACTGATCATCAAGTGATGTTCCAGAATTTAGAGCAAACCTTACTATTTTTCTAGTATATAAAATTAATTTTTCCCATAAAATCAGAACTTGGAACACTTTCAAACCATTTACCCACATTCCTGACATACTGTTGCACATTTTCATTCTGTAATTTTAACACCTAAATATACATTGTTTTATGTGGCAAATGCATGTGTAGTTTTATCCACACATTTACCATGTTTGAACTTCATTTATTTATATATCTCAGGTCATATGTTAAGTATAGATATTGTTTTAACATGTCATGCTTGGAATTGGCTAGAACCTTGACTCTGCAGATTAGATTCCTTTATCCATTCATGAAAATTCTTAGCACTGTTTTTTACCCTATTCCAACTTCTATCTTATTTCCTTCTGAAATTCCAATAAAAATTTTAAAGCATTTTAGTATTGACATCTCATATCCTTGATTTTATTGTTTTCTAGGCTAAATCAATTCACTAGTTCCTTCTTTAGCTATGTCTAATCTCCTATTTAATGCTTTCTATTGCGTTTTTACTTGGGGATCTTGAAGTTGTTTTTTTTTTTCCCCCTGGGAATTCTAGTGGCTTGATGATTTTTAAATAATTTCTATAAACTTAACATTGCTTATATATTTGTAAACAGTAAACACAGTTATGTCATTATCTGTGTCTAACTTTGTTAAGCATGTTTTGATATGTTCCTTCTGATTTGCTTATAATATGTTTTCTCTGTGTGCTTAGTTATATTTTATTCTGAGCTCATATTTTGCTAAAATATGTTGAATGGAATCCTTGGAATCCTAATAAGCTTCATGTGGACTAGATCCTCTGGTGGTCATTGTTCACCTTAAATAGATTTTTTTATTGTTGTTGTTAACTATCCAATTATGTAAATTTGAGTGATAAGCCAATCTAATGACTGGCCTGTGTATGCAACATCCTGGACATAATTATGTTGGTTTTCTTCTTTCCCTTTATTCATTCTGTGCCAAGGAAATTTTCCTTGTATTTTTCTTATGACTAGTCTGAAGAAGGTGAGAGTTGACTAATGTGAACTTTGATTCTCAGCTTTATGTAACAGTGAACTTAGGGAATCCCCATCATGGGCTAGTCTCTTATAGAAATATATTTACACTCTTTGGGAGAAGTCCTTAATTCAAAAGTAATTTTGGTATTCTGCCCACCTCTGACTTTATATTTTCACTTACATTTGTCTATTAAACCCTATACCAACTTATTGGAACTTGCTATTTGAGGAGTCTGTAATTCTCTATGTAACCATGAACTCTAACTATGAACCTCTACTTTTGAAAGGTATGGAAATTTGAACTCTTAAGGGCTGCAAGGAGCATTACAGTTCTTTTAGTAGAATGATATCTTTACAATATACATTTATTTAATGCTTCAGGCATGCATATACTAATTTTATACATCGGCCATAAACACCTCAAAAGTAGAGGAGATAGAGATGTGTTTCTTCTCATCTCTGCATTCATCAGTAGGGTGCTTGGTGCTTAGCATGGACATATTTTGATTTCTCTAAAATTGGTAGTCTGAATTGCCTGAAGATATATTTCTATTTTGTGAGAAGGTGAAAACATCAGAGTAAATTTTAAAAGACTCAAATATGGGCCTCCCCGGTGGCGCAGCGGTTGAGCGCTGTGTTGCGAAGCTGCCCGCACCGGTTCGATCCCCAGCTGCTCCCCCGGCCACCGGAGGAGGGTCCCACATGGCGTGCAGACCTCTCCTGCCGCCCGCTGCTCCCCTCAGCAGTGTACTTTGGTCCTACTGCCTGCTCTGCTCCCGGCTCTGGCTCTGGTGAATTCTCTCACCCTCCCGCACTTCTGACTGTACCCAGTGCATGTATAAACAAAAACAAACAAACAAACAAATAAATAAATAAAAAACATGCCTCTATTAAAAAAAAATAAAAGACTCAAATATGACACAATTAGCATTTAAGAAATTTGCTTTAATTAGAAAAACATAAATGTAATTTGACATTAATCAGAGAAAATTGTCCTTTTAAGAACTTGGTTCTGTACTTTTCTCTAACACTTGGAAAGAAGTCAGTCAACTATTTCTAAGTTTTCATCTTATGGGTACAGTCTATGCTTATATTTAAGTGATCCCCCCTATAAATTCTCTTGCAGGTTGAAATATAACCCAAAATATACCCATTCATACACACAAATACAACACAGACTGTTTTCTGCTTGAAATCAAGAAAATAATTCTATGTGGGTCAAAATTTATTATTTCAGAGAAAATGAAAATTTCCTAAATGTGAAAATGAAAATGAGATATAACATATAAAAGCCAACTGGAGTTAAGAGACTTTAATTTTAAATGCCAGTTATTTGTGTCCCTGGGATGAATCACTAATCTGCCTCAATAAGAAGGGAATTGAAATGCCATGAGGTGTTTTAGGAATAAAATAAAAACTAGAAAGTAATTTATGTTTGCAAAGTATTATATAAATGCTGAAATACATAGGTCATCTGACGAGAATACTTGCTATATGTTTAATGCTATGCCCTAAAATTACTTCCAATTTATGATTTTTGTCTCCTACTCATATAAAATATGAAAAAAGTTTCTGCTATGTACATGGTCCCCCTGAGAAGAAGGGTCTTGCAATGAAGAACTTTGGTGGAAGTTACCAGTTTGAATTACATTGGCTGCAGAATTTGGGAGAAGGCTGACCTTTGATGAACAGTGTGTTTGGAGGGATGCTCCATGGGGTCCAATAAAAATTGATACCAAATCCATTGCAGTTCCTCCTCTCACTTTTCTAAATGTGAGAGGAAGATACAATAATATCCAACTCCCCAATGACTGCACTAATTTGCATTCTTAAGATGCCCTGACCTCCCTTTACTTTGTAGTGATTTCTAATCACCAGTGATACAAGTGATTCTTAATGTTTTATAGCAGAGTCATAAGATGAATCCTCTTGACTTATTCTTTGCAAATGAAAGCTACTAGTAAATTTAGTCTGTATTTTTGTGAAAAGTAAAAAAGCCAGTAAAACCCATGTTAAAAAAACAACAGCAACACACACTTGTGTTGGATTTAAACTAATGTCTGTGCTATGTCACTTTTTAGTTAAATGTTTTATTTTCTGGGTCCAAAAATGTAACAATAATAGGGCCTCCCCTGGTGGCACAGTTGTTGAATGCTGGGCTGCGAAGCTGCCCGCAGGCTCAGCAGTGCCAGTTCAATCCCTGGCCACCGGTGAGCGTCCCACATGGCATGACAGAACTCTCCTGCTGTGCCCACTGCTCCCCTCAGCAGTGTATTTCGTCATTCTGCCTGTTCTGTTCCCCGCTCTGGCTCTGGTGAGTTCTCTCACCGTCCCGTGCTTCTGACTGTACCCAGTGCTTGTATAAATAAATAAATAAGCTTGTATAAATAAATAAATAAATCTTTAAAAAAAAAAGGTAACAATAATAAAGCAGGTTTTGAAATCATATAAACATAGCTAGTCTCCAAATAACACATTAATGATGGCAATATAAACAGTATATCCTTCTGAATGAAAAATTAGAACAGGGTTTCTTATGTATGCTGGTTTTCTTTTCTTCCCATTTTTTCTTTTCAACTTTTAATCCAGTGTAGCCCAGTAATCCAAAGAACCTGGGTCAGTTAAATATCTGATTTTGCTCTCCTCTTGGATACAGTAAATTGAATGTGGTCTTACCCATATCACTGGGAGAGATGTCTAGAAAAATGCTGTACTTGAGGAGCCTCATCGAATGTAGACAAAGGCATGTGTGGAGCACTGTGACAAGGCAGGAGATGGTGACAGCCAAGTGTCTGCAGACCCTCAGAGTTCAGAGATGATGGCTTTTATAGCTGCCTTAAGGGGTTTTCAAATATTTAAAAGGGAAAGACAGAATATAGTGTTTTGTTGGTAGACTAAATAGCATGAATTCCCAATAGAACTGCAAATAAGCAATTTGTAGAGGCAACACCTGTTCTTGGAATTTAGGTGGTGAATGGTGCCTAGGAAAATTTGGTGGAAAATTGGACTAGGAAGAGAAATTTTTCTGTGACTCTAAGTTCATGAATGTTATTTCCTTTTTATACTCAAAATTTTGCTGCTCAGTTTTTTAAGAAATAAAGCTGATGGACTCTGTGTCATTAAAAGATAAGATGGCAATGTTAGACATTACCAGTCATTTTTCTCTGTTGGTAAGCTTTAAAGAATGCAATTCAAAATTTTTGTTTATTTGTTTGAGTTGTCAAGACTTCCTTCAGCAAAAATGGGGCAGAGATTATTTTAGTATCAATAAAAACATGAATACAAATGGTTGGTATTTTAGACCTCAGAAATTTACTATGAGATGATCAGAAAGTGGATCCTAGCAGTATCTGCCACAGGGTTAAAGTTAGACTTTGGCATCAAAGAAGGCAAGGAAGGTTTGAAATTGACAGCATAGGGCAGATTGTTCAGGGACCCCTTATACCTCCGTCATGATAATGTCCAAGTTTGCCTGCATTTGGTTTGCAACCAAGTACATAATTGTTAGCAACATACTTCAAGTTGTTATTGGGAGTAGAGCAGAAAGAGTGTTGGACTTGGAGTGAAAAGAAAATGTTTCTGAATGACAACCTAAGCTTAAGGTAGAATGACAAATCCATCAGTAGCTTTGTAAACTTGAAAAAATTCTGTGAACTTTCTGGGCTTCAGGTTCTTCAATGCTCAAATAGGGATAATAAGTCTTAGCCTATCTATCTCACAGGGGATTGTGAAGGTAAAAGAGATAATGGGTGTAGAGTGGTGCTGGAATAAATAGTTACTTCAAAGGAGTCTTCTAGGAAAATTATATAGATTAGAAGATGTCAGTATTTAAAACAGTACCAGGTATATAATAAACTCCTTTTAATTACCTGGTAAGTAAATATTTATACACATACACACATAAGTATATAAAGAAATAAATTCATAAATTAGCAATATCTCAGTGTATTTCCACCAAGATGCAGAAGCAAGAACCTTCAAGTGTAATGAAGTTATTTGCAAAATAAGGCAGGCAGGGAGTATGGGTTTTGCCTCTGTTTGTTCTCTTTGTGCTTCATTTTCAGCTTAATTTCCCATCATGACTTTTATAGCCCTCACTTTCCTCTTCCTCATTTATTATTTCTCTAGGCTTCTGCATTTTTCTTTTTCCAATAGCTGCAAGACCATATTTTAACTCCAGGTGGGAAGGGAGACATCCAATGGGGTTTTAGTAACCAAAGTGACTTAATTAATTACATTTTTATTTGATAAGTTTCACTGCAGATTTTTTCCAGATAGAAAAACCAATATTTATATACTGTAACAAAAATTTCCCTGAGATCAATATTTCTGAATTATTTTATGATGCTGCTGTCATCTGTGTTAAGATGCAAGAAAAGAGCCATCTTTCTGGGCAGTTTATATAAAATAGTCCACAAAAGGGTTTCATTAATTTCCCATGACTTCACCAAAACTAAATGTTCTCAAAACTAGTCATATTTCTCACTAAGTACAGAACATATTATTCTTTCCAGTGTCTGCAATGGTCGGTTAGTATATGCCTCTGATAGATCCAGTGGCTATGTGCACATGTCCTCAGATGCTTTAGCACTGAAAGAACAGTCCCATGTGTTTTTTTCCCTCCTTACCCTGCAGAAGGGCATGTGTAAAAATCTGTACTTTAGAACTGAAGGTCAACCCCCAGTAAGTTTGTTTTTCATATTAATTTTAGCAAACATGTGGAAAATAGGAGAAAAAAATACAAGGAAATTATAATTCGAAATTCTGTCATTTGTAAGCCTCAACAAAGCAGTAAATTTTAAATCAGTGTTCTGGGCAAATTGTCTTCACGCTTTTATAACAAATATTTTGTGCAAGGCCTTTGGAAAACTTCCAGCCCATCTGTTTCTACTCAGTTGTTATCAACCATGATTTTCTATCACATTTATCATAAATTTGACTGTCTATCTAAATGGAATACATTTGATGTAAATGCTGCACAATATAGAAATTAATAACCTCAGTTGTCTTCAGAGTAAATTAAAAATGACAGTATTTCACTCTTTGATACAATCAACATCTTGATTTGCTGTTTTGGTTTTTTTTTTTTTTTAGGAATTTCCATTAGAGATTAAAAAATCTATAATCTTAAAGAATACTTAAGATAAGTTTATATTTTGGTGTGATTGCATGAGACATTTGACCCTATACCCAGATAATTTTATTCTTGATGAGAAACCAGTTTTCTGAACTTCATTACAAAATCTAATAAATTTTTTGATATAAAAATGTTAAATAAAAAATTGTTCAAAATCTCTTTCTAATCAATCTATTTTTAAAGATTTATTTATTTATGCATACAAGGACTGGGGTGCAGGCCAAAGATGTGGGGAGTGAGAGGATGCACCAGAGACAGAATGGGGAGCAGAACAGACAGATTGACTGAAATACACTGCTGAGGGGAGCAGCGGGCGAGAAGGAGAGGTCCGCTGCACCATGTGAGTAGCTCCCTGCCCGAGGATCAAACTGGTGCTGCAGTGGCTGCAGATAGCTCCATAGGTTGCTTCTTAACCCCTTGTGCCACCAGGGAGGCCCCAATCTGTCTATTTTACTACACATACTCTATTTAATCTTCAATTGATTCTCATGTCAACAATAGAGAATAGACCCTAAGTAGATTCTCTGTCTATGTTCTCCTCCTCTTCAGTCTTTCACGTTGGGATCTGTTAAAAATGTGAATATTGTGAGTTTTGAAAGTCTATGTATTATCACATAACCAAAGGTGCCCAGGGACCCTCAAACTTAGATACTCTAAAGGGGCTTGGCCATCTGTGTGCACAAAAGTAGAGCTGACTTAGTATGAAAGAACTTTAATAAAATACGTGTGCACACAGAGAGAAGAAAGGATAATTTTTTCCCAATAAAACTCCAAATTATCCACCCCCTCTTGGGTAAATGCCTAGCCAAACAATTACAGTCTGAAGCAGGACCACAAGTCTAAGGCACCTTCTGGAAGGGAACCAGAAGAAGGGATTGAGAGGGACTAGGCAAGCCTGAATGATGAAAGGAGCACCTTAAAGTACAATCAAGGTAATGCTGCCATTATCAGCCTCCCCACATGTCTCTCATGCACAAGTCTTTTCCATGTATCTCTAGGTCTATCCTCCACATGTCTCTTCCAAGCAATACCAGAGTGTGTGTCAGGCTGCAGGTAGAAGAGCTGTCACCATCAGCGTCTTCTAACTTCTTGTTCTTCCACACCCACCTGCCTTCCCTGTTAAATTAGCAACCTGACCACTCAGCTCTGCCTATCATTAAAGCTCTGCCCTTTTATGGTGATGCCTCTATAATGTGCGTGTATTATAGAAAAAAAATATGGTATACAAATATTCTCTCACAGCTTAGACTTGTTTTACCTACTTTTAAGAGTATGTTTTAAAGAAAAGAAGCATGAAACTTACCATTTCAGTTCTGAAATGCAAAGAAATTAAAATTTGTCACTCTCAGCCTTATAATCAATAACTTTTCTTAAACCCATAGGAAAACAGGCTAAATGGATAAATGTCATTTAGAAAGGAAAATTCAGAAAGATGTAGCAACCAACATCTACTTATTAGAGCAGAAACTGCTAGAAATTGATACTGGTAGTGTAACAGTGTGATATCCATAGAAAGGGGAGATTCCTAGTTTCCTGCTCCACCTAAGGATAATTGTAATGGAGCAGGAGATAACACTAGAAAAGAAAGAGGGAGATGCAGAGAAAACCTGTAGGAGGTACCTAGAGCAGAGAGAAAATGAGACAAAAGGCTTTCTTCTCAGCCTTGGACTTGTACCATGGACTTGGGAACCATGGTAGGAGACACTTGAAAGAGATGTGGGAGAGAGACCTGTGGGGATGCTAACAATAGCAGCCTTTATCTTGCCTTGTATTTTGAGGTTTATCTTTCCTTTCCAGACTTGACCTGACCCCTTCTGTCCCTTTCCTATGGGTCCTCTCCAGAAGGGGCCTCAGTGGCCCCCCTTTGGGCCAATCCTGTGTTTTGATGGGCACTTACCCACGAGGGGAGTATAGTTTCGTGGGAAACTATTTTAACTATAGTCTCTCTCTTCTCTCTAGTGCATACTAATTGTATTCAAGTTCCTTTCCATTGAATATCTTAGGTATTGGAGTATGTTTATCTTTATGTGGCAGATGGCAGAACTCAGATCAGGTAGGTTTGGGGGTCCTGGGGTACTGCTCATTCTGCCTGCTAACAGTTGGAAGAACTAAATAATAATTATTTATGTATTATGAAAAGTTATATGTGGACTAAGATGAGAGTGAGAAACTCCAGGAAACTACAGTTTCAGGAAGACCCAACATTCTATTGGGTTTTCCCTCCAGGAAAGACAAGTTCTCAAGGTGAGGATTTAAGAAGTATCCCCTCAGGACTCTGGTAGGAAGACAGGAAGACTAATAATTGTAAAATGGTCCCATAACCATCTCTATAAAAACAGTCTATTCCTCAGGCAAGAGGAACTTGCCAGTGCTTAATCTTGAAGACTCAATCCCTCTGGGAGAAGATAATTGCTTTTGTAATATTCTTTTTTGTGATGTCTTTGTCTGCTTTTGGTATCGGAGAAATTTTGGTCTCATAAAATATATTTGCAAGCATTCCCTCTTTCTCAGTTTTTTGGAAGTGATAGATATTAGTTCCTCTTTGAAATTTTGGCTGAACTCATTTTTGAAAACTGCTAATCTTGGTCTTGTTTTTTGATGACTGTTCCAGTTCCCTTGCTGTACTTGGTCTGTTAAGGTTTTCTAATTCTTCCTGATTAAATCACAGGTGACTGTATTCTTCTAAGAGTTTTTCCATTTCTTGTAGGTTAATTAATTCATTTGCATAAATGATGGTCATTTGTCTCTTCTGATCATTTGTACTGCAGAGGTGTCATAATTCCTCTTTAATTTCTGATTCTATTTATTGGAGTTTTCTCCTTGCTTTTCTTTGTGAGCCAAGTTCGAGTTTCACCTATTTTTTCAAATAACTTTGTTTTATTTTTGTTTATATTTTAGACCATCTTTTCATTTTCTATTTTATTTGCATCTACAATTTTTATTATTTCCTTCTACTTACTTTTGGTGTTGTTTATTGTTGTTTTTCAAGTTACTTAGAGCATAAGGTTAGATTATTTGAGTTATTTCTCCCCCCCCCATATTTATTTACTTATTTTCTTACATCATCATTTCTTTCTTATTTCTTTTTATTATTTTATTATTTTTTATTTTATATATTTTTACATGATTTTTCATTTTTGTACAATGTATGCATTTTCATCTCGGTTATACTCCCCGTACAATTCCTACCTCCCTTGTTTGGATCTTACTCCCTGTCCCCTGCCCCATAGTGTGTCTCTGGTTTATAGTTGCTTGTTGATTTTGAGTTTTACTTTATTATAATTAGTCTTTTTCCTGATCCCTTCTTTCCTATTTCTTAAGCATTAATCATTATGGAGGTTTCTCAAATTATTAAAAATAGATTTACTATATGATCTAGCAGTTTTATTCTTATGTATCTATCTTAAGAATGCAAAAACATAATTCAAAGGGATAGTTGCAATTTTAAGTTCATTACAGCAATCTTTACAATAGTCATATTATGGAAACAACCTAAGAGCCCAAGGACAGATGAGTAGATTAAGAAGAGGTGATATAGAAACATAATGGAATTCTAGGCCACAATAAAAAAGATAAATTCTAATAGGGAAACCAAATAAGACATCAGTGTAGGGCCTCCCTGTTGGCGCAAGGGGTTAAGCACTGTACTATGAAGCAGTCTGCAGCCTCTGCAGCACAAGTTCAATCCCCAGCTGGCGAGGGAGAAACCCACATGGCGCAACAGACCTCTCCTGTCTCACCTGCCGCTCCCCTCAGCAGTGTACTTCGGTCTGCTTGTTCTGTTCCCCACTCTGACTCTGATGAATCCTCTCACCACCCACCCCTGCATCTCTGGCCTGTACCCCAGCTCTTATGTGGATAAATAAATAAATCTTGAAAAAAAAAAAAGACATCAGTGTAAAAAAAAAAACAACAACAATACAAAACACAACAAAGCAAAAACATAATTATAAATCAAGGGAGGAGGAGGGAAAGGGATCAGAGGGAGGAAGGGAGGGAGGAGCACAGGAAACTGAGGTGATGGTGCACAGGTGCATTGGTGAAGGAAATTCTATGGGGACTACACCTGAGGAGGTGGGGGGAAACAAATATTGTTTACAAATGAACAATGATGTAAAAAATTAAAAATTAAAAAAAAATGTTTATTATTATTAAAAAGAAAAAATCAAAATTATAACCAAAAAAGATAAATTCTTGCCATTTGCAACAACCTAGATTTGATTATGCTAAGCAAGATTAGTCAGAAGTAAAACAAATACCCTATGGTTTCACTCATGTATCCTATAGCACACACAAAATTCCCAAGTAGGATCTGACTCCTTTTAAATGGATTTAACATGCTACTTGTAAAAGAATTTAAAAAGAAAGCAAGACAACATCCAGACAAGTTTCTTAGACTTATGTTCAAACACAAGTGTTGGAAGGAGAAAATTTCCAAGGTAACTGACATGAGAGGAATTCTAAAAGACTCTTTTTTTTTTTTCAGGATTAGTATTTTTTATTTATTTATTTATTTTTATTTATTTAAATATTTTATTTTATATAATTCTTACATCTTTTTTCATCTTTGCACAACGTATGCATTTTCATTTTAGTTATATTCCCCATACAATTACACCACCCCCCTTATTTTGACTCTAGTCCTTCCTTTCCCCACCCCTACTTACCCCACCCCCCAGTGTGTCTCTGGTTTATAGTTGCTTGTTGATTTTGATTTTTACTTTGTATTGATTAGTCTTTTTCCTGGTCTCTTATTTAGGTTTTCTAGATTCCTGCTATGAGTGAGACCATCCGGTATTTTTCTTTTTCTTTCTGACTTATTTCGCTGAGCATGATCCCTTCTAGCTCGATCCATGTTGCTGCAAACTGCACGTGTTTATCTTTTTTGATTGCTGAGTAATATTCCATTGTGTATATGTACCACATCTTCTTGATCCAGTCATCTATTTTGGGGCATTTAGTTGCTTCCATAGCTTATCTATTGTAAATAGTGCTGCTATAAACATAGGGGTGCAGGTGCCCTTTGGAATTACTGTTTCTGTGTCATTTGGGTAAATACCTAGGAGTGGAATTGCTGGATCATATGGAAGCTCTATGCTTAGTAGGTCAAGAAATCTCCACACAGCTCTCCATAGTGGTTGGACCAGTTTGCACTCCCAGCAGCAGTGCAGGATAGTTCCTTTTTCTCCACACCCTCGCCAACATTTGTTGTTGCTAGTTTTTTAATATGTGCCATTCTCACTGGTGTGAGATGGCATCTCATCAACACGCAAAAATCTAAAAGACTTTAAAAAGGGACTACCTATTAGAGCAGGGTAAGGCAATAGGTCATCACATATTTCCACTGGTTTATACTAGAACATGTGTAGAAGAGCCACATGCTTTTACATTGTCTCATGTCTCTATTATCTTAGGTCTGCATGGCATTCCTAACCCAGTCATTTCTGGGTTACGACCTTTGCTAATTGTGCAGATGGAACTCCTAATTGTCTCCCAGGATACGGTATGATAATTAATGCTAAGACCACAACTTTTGTCAAAATATAGGGTACTTTCTGTCAAGATGTGGCACCAGGTTGGAGTTATTCAGGTTGTTAAGACCAGATGTCTAAACAATCCTGCTAGCTGTGATAAGATGCATCTTTCTGAGGCAGGATATGATGCACTCCATGTGTCAGTTGCGATTCACAGTGGGACAGATTTGGCTTCAAAGTGAAAGGCCAAACAACTCCAAGGTTGTTAAGGAAAATGTGAGGTAGTTTTCCTACCAGAGACAGTTTTCTGACCAGCTTGCAATTTTTACTTAAATTAATCATTTCATGTGGAATGGAAATGAAACAAAGGGTCAGACAATACCAACTGAAAAATAAATCTTAGAAATCTGACTCTCAAATCGAGGTTACCAAAGGAGGAACAGGAGGCATGGTGGAAAGCAAAGTACAAAGGGGTCCCAATGGATGATAGTGGAGGAATCTGGTGCCTTCATGGTGGTGTGGTATGGTGACATGTGTTTGAAGAAGTGTAAATCTATACCTGTAAACCATATACAGTGTTATAAGCCAGTATTACCTCAACTAAAAGAAAATAAAAATAAATTTAAAAAAGTTCTTATTCCAGTGAGCCTGAGATTTCCTACATGACCTGAGGAGAAAAAAAATGATAGATAGTGGTCGGAGACTGAAGCAAATAGATTGAGAATGTTTTGGCAAAGATAAAGTTGGAGGGTTGGGGAAAAGCTGTAACAGAAGGGTGACTGCTGTGGGCCAGCAGCCTGGGACTCAGGCCCTCTGTAAGACTGAGATTTAATTGGAAGATTTATAGAAAACTCTATAGACCCATAGGAATGACACTTTTCTTTTTTTACCTCCATTTACAACTATAAATTTTATTCAAGGCTTTCTATCACTTATTCTAGTGGTCTATAGACTTTAATTTGGAGTCAATAAGCTGTAACATGATAGTTCTACTTTAAATAATTTAAAATTATCTTTATCCTTCATGACCAGTGATTTATTATCCTTTCTGACCAGTCATTTATTTTACTTAACACATGATAATTTTTTAGAAATCTTTTGACTATTCTAACATCACTATGTTGTGTTAAGAGGCAGGATTCTATATGAAGGATCAGCAAGTAAACTATGGCTTCTAAGCCAAATGCAGTCTGGTAGTCATTTTTCTAATTAATTTTTATTAGATGAAATCCAGGTTCATTCTTTTAAATAGTTTGCCACAAAAATGAAGGATGATGTAATAAATATATATAATATAAATAAAAATAAAGGTAGCAGGGATTATGGATAAAATATGGAGTATTTACAGGTTGTTTTGGCTGCACAAATGATGTCACTAGCTTTATATTGAATTGTACTGATAAGTGCATTTACTTTGCCAGATATTTCCCCTTCATACTAATGTATTGTAAAATGCAGAAGACACTTAAAAATAAGTAAATAAATATTGTTTGCTATGGTCTGTGCTATTATGGCAGAGACAAGCAGTTATATTTGAGAGTACATGGTCTACATCTAACTCAAAGATAAATGGATAACTTTGGATGTCTTATTGGAAACTATTGTCCTTTCTTCTTTCTGTTGTACACTACTTATATTAAAGTTTGCTTCTATTAAAGGCCTTATACACTAAGTATGCTTTTTCCTTATGCTGTGAATGGCAGAAACTATTTAGAGTGTATAAGGTTTGTGGGTACCCCTCAATCTGCCTGTTAACACCTTGACAATAACTTTCTCTTGGACTTTTGTAGATATTGCTAGACTCTCTTCAATTTGCCATTAGTATTAATGAGGAGCATAATAAGTCATTCTAAGTGTTAATTCCAGTGTTGGTCAGGGTAGAGTTTGGCAAAATGGTCCCTATGGACCAAGTGTCTGTGTCTGATTTTGTTCAGTTGCTCAATTAAGAATATCTTTGACCTTTTTAATAGTTATATGAAACAGCAAAGAAAAATATGTGATAAAAATATTAAGTGGTATGCAAAGCCTAAAATACTATTTGGATTTTTCAGAAAGTGTTTTCCAAACTTGGTATAGATAAACTGTTATTTGTCTATGGCTAATTTCAAGATCTCCATTTTCATTTAATAGTCTGTAATTGTGGCTATATCTGTTGTAAATAGTGCTGTTGTGCTTCTTAATGATCTTTCCCCCATTTTAAAATCTGTTTTCTTTTCTAAAGTAGAAGAAAAGCTGATTTTTATACATTTGCTTTTTTTTCTGTCTAATATACTACACTTATTTATTCTAGCTACTTACTAGTTTTTTCTAGTACACAGTATCAGCACAATGAAACATTGTTTTATATTTTTCTCTTCAAATATTTAGCCTATGATAATATTTGCTTTTCTCCTGCATTTACTGAAAGTACTAGAAAATGTTAAGAAATCAAAGGACTATGGAAAGTGTTAAATGATTGTAATGGTCCTATGCTTTGGATTTTTCTGGCTTCCTATTCACTGACTTTTGAATCCAGAGTTAGAGGACTTGCTCAGATAATAGGTTCACAGTCACTAAGAAAATTTCCATTTGATTAACTCAATGTCAACTAATTAGAAAACTTAATTGCATCAGCAAAATTCTTTTTGCATATAATTCAGTCCACTCATGGACAAAATGCCAGGGAATAGAGAGCATGGAGGCAGTTTCAAAATTTGTCTTCCATATCCTTCCACATACAAAAGTTTGAGATTTATTGAGATGTTAAAATTTTGCTGTCTTTCCTTACCAAATCTCATTGCATTAATGAATTTTTTTTTCTCTTTTTTCTTGCAATTGTCAGATACACCACTGTATCTTTATTACAAATTCTCAGGGGACTTTCTCCAGCCAATCTCTTGTTTGTTTCTTTTCCAAGATTGTCAAATTATCCAAATTCTTCAAATAAGTATGGCAAAACTGGATTGAGATACATCATCCCCTAGGAAATTCTGATCTCAAGATATTTACACTCCATCATTCCACTTGAGGCACAACCTTTTATCCCACTAGCTGGCCCTTTGTTTTGACTTAAAATCACCTTCAGATTCTGAAGCCTCTGACTTTGTTCTACTCCTTGGTCAAAATTTTCTTCTTTAGAAAATTGAAAAAAATTGTTCCTTAATGTAATTATTCTTTTGGCCTCCCTGGTGGTACAAGGGGTTTAGTATAGCACTGTGAAGCTCTCCTCAGCCTCTGCAGCAGCAGTTTGATCCCCGGCCGGCCAGGAAGCTACCCACATGGTGCTGTAGACCTCTCCTGTCTTGCTTGCTGCTCTCCTCAGCAGTGTATTTCAGTCAGTCTGCCTGTTCGGCTCCCTGCTCTGTCTCTGGTGAATCTTCTCACCTCCTGTACTTCTGGCCTGTACCCCAGCTCTTATATGCATAAATAAATAAATCTTTAAAATATATATGTAATTAGACTTTTTAAATACTTTGAAATTTAAGATAGATTTAGATTCTATTAGTCAATGATCTAGAGCACAGGAGGTTGACCAAAACAGTGAAGGCACATTTAGGAGTTATCAGATCAGCCTGTAGTCTTTGGTGGAAATGGTTGCTGAACTTTGGAGTCTCGACTATGTAACACAAAGGTGATTTAGGAGAATCAAGAAATACACTAAGAGGGTCTCCCCAGTGGCGCAGCAGGTTGAGCGCAGCGCTGTGAAGCTGTCTGCAGCCTCTGCAGCGCAGGTTCAATTCCCGGCCGGCCAGGGAGATAATATCCACATTGTGTGGCAGGCCTCTCCTGTCTCGCCCCCTGCTTCCCTCAACAGTGTATTTCAGTAGTGCCTGTTCTACTCCCTGCTCTATCTTTGGTGAATTCTCTCACACACACACATATATACACCCGCACCTCTGGCCTGTTACCCAGTTCTTGTATAAATAAATAAATCTTTTTTTTAAAAAAAAGAAATACACTAAGATAAAAATATGTATGCTATAGACTGAATGTTTATGTCCTACCAAAATTCCTGTATTAAAATCTAATTTTCAATGTGAAGGTATTTGGATGAGGGGCCTTTAAGGAAGACACTGTGAAAACGAAGACCTCATAAATGGAATTAATGTTCTTATAAAAGAAACCAAGAAAGCTCCCCCAATCCCTTCCACTATGTGAGGACACAGAGGAAAGAAGCTTTGATATATGTGTATCTATAAATCAGAATGGTTTTTGCTATTCAGGGCCTTTTGGGGTTCCATACAAATTTTGTAATTATTCTATTTCCTTGAATAAATTATTGGAATTTTGATAGGCATTCCATTGAATCTGTAAATTGCTTTAGATTACATAACTGAAACATATTATTTTAGTTGACCAATATTTGAACTGCTACTATGGGCAGACTCAGCGCCAGGCACTAACCTGAGATAGTGAGCAAGTTCCCTGCCCTTGAGGAGTTTATCATTTCCCTCAAAATAAAGCACATACCTATACAAAGAATTATATACAACTGGTCATGGCAGTTTTATTTGTATAAAGCTTTAATAACATTTTTGTTTTCTAAATGGTGGAATGACTCTATTTAAATTTTTTTCCTTCTTCTAAATGGTTTTGCAAAATAATTGTATCATTTTGCATTTTCACCCACAAATTATGAGAACACTATTTTTAGTACATCCTTACTGGCATCTCATATAGTCAGTAATTTTCACTTTAGTCATCCTAATTGTTGTATAATGGTATGTCATTGTGATTTTCGCTTACATTTGCCTGATGACTAATGATGTTGAGCATCTTTCCTCTACTTATTTATAGTGTATATATACCCTTTGGTAGAGAGTCTGTTAATCTCTTACTGTTGAGTCTAACACCTGTGACAGGTCTGAGTCAGGTTTTTTGGTTGATTATCTCCTTATTATGGACTATGATTTTCTTCTTCTCTGTATATGTGATAATTTTAAGGCTATTAGACATCATGAATTTGATCTTGTCAGATGTGAGGTATGTATGTATTCTTATAACTATTTAAGTTTAAAGTACTTAGAAACTATTTAATCATTTACAGTCTTTTATGATTTTCGGGGAAAAACTCAAACTTGGGGAGGAGTGAAGAATTTGATAGAGAATTCAAAAAGCTTCATTTCAATAGCTGGATCCTGAACAATATTCTTTCTAGGGCTGATTATCTCCACTAACACAGCAAGGCTCTTTCGAGTACTTGCCGAATTCTCCACACCTCCAATTTTGAGTTTTACCAAACTGTCTTATAGAAGTCACTAGTCTTGGGCCTGTTTGATTGCAACACTGATGCATCTAATGACTTCCATCAGTTCTTTCCCCAGCTCAGCTAGTTTTTGTGTTCATCATTTCTTAATTCTTAAAGGGGATGTACTACAGATCTCAAAGGTCTGTCTACACAGTTAGCTCTTCTCTTCCTCTCCTCTGAGCACTGTCTGTTTCTATTGCAGGCTCTGTGTTAGTTTTCTCTCACTGTGCTACAACCTAGAAATTTCCTCAGTATGTAAAGTGAGGGAAATCATTCTCTCAGGAATTACCATCCTTTATTGCCTAATGTCCAGGTTCTTGAATACTGTTGTTTTATACATTGTTCTGTTTTTTAACTTGTTCCTGGTGGGAAGGTAAGTCAACTTCTTAGTACTTCATCTTAGCTGGAAATAAAAGATAAGTTCCTTGAGTTTTTAAATTGCTGTAGTTATTCTCCAGTGGAAAAAAAAATGGAAATCTCACTCTTTAATGTAAATCTCTTTTTTATACCTCAGGGAAAGAATTTACAACTGTTTTTCTTATTCCAAATACTTCAACCTGTGTCATTTTCAGGTCACACAATTTCAGTCATTTAAGGTATGTGAACATTTCCATGACAAAAGATCAGTTAGTTAATCTTATTTCAATTTGCAAGTAAAAACTAAAATGCTATTGATCTGTCTTATGAACTCACTTAACACTAGCAGTGCTAGAATTATATCCTAGGAGGTAAAAAGTTGTACAGGAAGGATATTTGCCTTAACTGAATTTTTAATACATTCACAAGATGATCCTATCTGTCCAAATCATAATAGATGTAAGACTCAACAAATCCAGTTATTACTTTATAGTTAAGTAGCAAACTAGATTTATAGAGAATTCTTGGTTATGTGACCAGGGAATTTGGTCGAGTTATCTTATCCAAATGCATATCAAAAGAAACAAAAGAAAGACAAAGAAACGTAACTATAAGCTAAATATGGAAGAAAGCATATGCCAAAATCCAGAGGGACTTTACTCTAATTACATTAATTATGAGGAAAACTTTTGAAACACTATCATAAACTAGTAACCATATGGTCCATCTTCTGATAGAAAATTGTATGTACAGCATCAAAAGAGTTAGAAAAAGACACTCATTAAAATCTGCTGTTCCCATGATTCTGGAATGGAAAGTCTTAACTAACCTGAGAAATAAACTGCAGTTCTCTAATTGCACATAAGTCTCTAATGAGGTAGTCATAAGTAGGGAATCTTATTTTCCCATTTATTTGCCCTTATACTTTACCAATCCTACCCTTTCAAAATCCCACTAGTGATTTCAACTATCAAAATAATCCTGAACACGTACAAAAGGTGGTACATTTGGTCTTGGGACACTGAAATTAAAAAAGAAGATCTTGTAAACTGAGCCATTCACAGAAAGAATTACAGAAATTTGGGATACTAGGGAAAAAGTTGAGTGTACTGAGTCTAAGTTCCAAACACCTCTTCCACTGATAAACTACATCTTTTTATATTTCTTATCTTCTATGTCACTGTTTCTTCATTTAATAAGAATTAAAATGAAATACAGAATGTGAAAAGTTTAGTATAGTGATTTCATATAGTAAACATACAGCGTTAATTATAGTCATTGATGATGATAATCATCATTGTCATCATTAAAGCTTTATATTGTTGTATGAAAATAATTAGTAGTAAGGATTTAGCTCAGTAAGAGAATAGACATGGTGCAAACCCAAACATGGAACATTAGGTTAAAAGACCTAATTAATAACAAAAATTTTGCAATTTCCTGGACTATTTGTTTACATACCTTCCTCAAAAACTCATCATAATAGTGTATAGTTCCAGATAGCTCCTCCAAGAAGATAAAGCTATCAATGCCGTAGAGAAATTAAGATTTAATAGCTATTCCTGGTTAAAATGCTAAACACATTGAAAATAGAAGGATGTTTTCTTCATGTGATAAGAAATGTCATTATGAAATCCAGTAAGCAGTTACACTTAACTGATAAATACTGGTAGCACACACTTAAGTCTAAATAAATAGACATAATGTTAGGGGGAAAAGGATGTCCTAAAGCTAATTTCATACAGGCTTTGTGGACTCTACCCCCACCCTAGGCCAAAGCCAAAGACACTGGGAACTCCAAATCCCATCACCACCAAAGGGAAGGTAGCTGGGACCTGAGGGTGGGGTTAAGCAGCCAGGTTGGTATAAAGCCAGACACGTGGGCTTTGGAGGGGTTCCCCCATTTTGACTCTCCGCCAGCTCTCAGCGTCCGGCCAGCTCGGAGAGTGCTTTTTGGGTTTCCAGGTTGGAGGATAGGGTAGGACGCATTAAAGACTTTACTTCCCTATTTTCTCCCTGAGTTGTACATTTTCCTTATTTCCTTTGCCTTGTAAATAAACCTTTTATTAACCTTTTGTGTATGCCTGTAGTGGAGTATTAGTAAGTACCTTGTAAGCACGCGGGTGAGGACCTACAGCCAGGCAACCCGTTCAATATCGGGGCTACCCTATAACAATAAGAGCAAAAAAGAAGAGCTCTAGCTATTGGAAAGAAACTAACATCAGTTTCCAAGAATCATTTCTTTTACTTCAAAACCTTGAATTTCTTCTGAAGCACTTGGAATTAATTAGGGCATAAATAATATACTAGCTCAAGCCAAAGTAAATTCCTGGTTTATTTAACTTTGAAAATAAAACTGCTTAACTGAAAGAAAATGTAGACTAATTTTCCTAAGATGAGAACACACATTCTAAACATAACATTCTAAACATAATATCAATGGGTGAAATCAACAAGATAAAAACTGAATATTTTATTATGTTAGAAAATTAAATCTGTATCATAAAAAATGACAAAGTATAAAATGGGAGAAAGAATATGAAACACATTTCATAATTTCTTGTTTCATGTATTTTATATTATTCATTTCATTTTATATTTCCTAGTATGGCAACAGTAATTAGGGAGCTCATAAAAATCCATAAGAATAAAAGTATCCCTGTATATCAATGGAAAAGGCATGCATTTCTGGTTTATAATAATATTAATATATATAGGAAATAACTAATAAAGCAATGAAAATTAAAATAAGAATACAATTTTGAGTTAGGCTATTAATAAGAGACTTTATAAAATATATAAATGAATATTCACTAGGATATGTTCTGAGTATAGCTCATGTTATTGACATTTATCAAGCAGGTATTTTATTAAATATTTTACATGTATTCTATTAAATATTTTACATTATATGTTTATATAAATTATATTACTCCATTAAATATTTACAGCATCCTTATAAAATAGGTACTTATTAGCATCACTGTATGCAAAAAATATGTAAATGGAGAGGCAGAGAGCGATTAAGAATTTGTCCAAGCACACAAATAGCTAGAGGTAAAATGGGGCTTAACTCAGGCAGTTTGATTAAAGATTCCTGTTAGGTAATCACAGAACTATACTGATCTATGAAAAAGGGGGAGGAGGAATGTTATAGCAGTTCCCTTAATTGACAGGACAAATATATATCAGGAAATATTTAAATTCATCTACCAAGTACACAGCTCTGGCGAAGATTGCTTCAACTCCCATTATTGCCTTGGTCCTAGACAGATGATAAGACTTGTTCAAGGTGAAAAAGCAAATCAGAAACAAAAATGATCTTATTCTAAGTCTTGCTTTTTAATCCTAATGCTGTTTGCACTAACACAAATTGTGGAATGTTGTAGAGCTTTTTATTTGCTTTTTTTAAAAATTTCCTATCTCCTACAGTGGCTTCTGCTCTTATTCCAGATGGATATAAGTACAGCCCAACACTAAAATAATATCTTCAGAGAACACATAATTGGATGCCTGTCAAAGAATGGCAATGATGACAAGGGGGTTATTAATCATAGTAGCACTTGAATGCTATTTTCCTACCTACTTCCTTGTAAAATAAGTATAGTCTTCTATCTCTGACAAGGAGGATTTAAAAAACATTTTACAAACCAAAGAATATCCTTTCAATCTGGGAAAGAATCATGTATAATCAATTCCCACTAGCACTTTCCCAGCTATCAATGTCTTTACTAAAATTTCAGTTCTGATAATATTTCCCTCACAATATAGACATGGGTTTTTGAAATTTTTTTTTTAAAAGGTGCAGTAATACACTTGCAGGTACTTATGTACAATTTATAAAGATTAGAACCTAAATTATGAAAATGACAAAAGCCCTGGTTCTTAACATTTTTTGATTTAAACCAATGTTTCTCAATGAGAGGGAGGAAATTTGGCAATGTGTGAAGGCATTTTGGGGTGTGAAAACTGAAATGTAATATTAGCTGAAGTCTAGGATGTTGGTCAACACCTACAATGTACAAGATAGTTTCAAAGAATACACAAGTGAAACAAAGAATTATCTATTAAATATGTCATTAGTGCTGTAACTAAAAAACTTGCTTTAGGCTGGGTATATCATTGATTAGTCCCTCTAGGCTAAGTTAAACAGAAACCATTTGAGGATTATTTTGTTGTTATATCTCACTTATTGCAACATCTTACATTTCCCTGTGGAGGAACATCCCTAGAATCATCTTTGGTGACATCTTTCTCTCTTTACCTCTTAATCTCCATTTATCAAAGGAAGAGAGATGATTTCATATTAAAAAGTTTGAAAAAAAGAAATGAACTTCATATTTCAATTCAATCTTTCCTCCTTTTTCAGAAACAGATTGCCCACAAATGCATATTTTCTAGGTATTTCTCCTCCATGTCTGGTTCCCAAAGCAATCCACACTAGGGACATCTACAGTTATCCAGGCATGCCAGTTACCCATGTATAAAATTGTTTAATTCAAATGGAAATTTTACTGACTATAGTCTATGACTAAACCACAAACCCAGCCATTAAGTAGATTTATTCATCTACATCTTTTAGAATCTTCTATCTTATTTCACAAATGGTTCATAACTCAAGTGAGGAGTTTAATAGTTACATCCTGTAAACAATCCCTATTTTCTCAAATTTTTTAACATAGCCTTCTCAGCATTGACACAGCTTGCTTAATGATTTTTCTCATTATTGCCTTATTTTCTGAACTACTTCAGTCATCCTGTTAGTCTCTGCATCTATTGATCCATCATAGCACACTTCTAAAAAAGGAATTTTAGATTTAATGAGACTTCATTCTTTTTTTTTTTCAATTATAGCCATAAAGATACTCAAAGTTCTTGGTATTGACTTCAAGAACTCTTTCAGCCTACACCTCAAATCTGCACTCCAGTCAAATTGGAATAATCAGGGTTCCCCTTACATACACTACACATGCCCATCAGTGGAGTTAATATAGTGTGAAATTAAACTCTTTTAATGTGACCACAAACAAGTAACTGAAGCTCTCAATGCCTCCTTTTTTCCTCATTTATAATAAAAGACTAATTCTGGTTTTTCTTTTCACAGGATAATTATGAGAATTAAAAATAAATATGCTTGAATGCTAACCCAAGTTGTTGCAAATATAAGATGCTTATATAATAGCAAGGAAATATACATAACTCAAATGTGCATAGACAGGACTTTGACTATAATTGTCAATGATGGCAAGATTCCTTATTAGAATTTCCCATATTATATAATTTGCAAGAGGTTAATACTACCTTAAAGGTTGAATTCAGTATTTATAATCATGTCATAACTTTTGTGTTACATTAATATTTTATTTTACTTTTAGCAGAGGAATAAAATATTATAAATTGTCAGTGTTTATTTTGAAGTTAATAGTTCATTTACAGTGAATGTCTGAGAGTCTTGAGCATTCATTCAAAAAAGTGTGGTGAATGATAATGACCTCTGTTTCCATAATGCTGTTTCTCAGAGACCTCAAAGCACTTTGCATATTACAAATTTGTGCAAAATTCATACCCTACACTAGTCCAGTGGGGGTTCATGATGACATATGAACCTACCCTGGCCATGTGGAGGCTCTTATTCATTTTGTGCAGTCAAAAGAGATTGTCTTGCAATGCAGTGAAATAATTTTTTAGACAAGGATCATCTGTGGACACTGAATCTATTAAGTGAACTGTTGGCATAGAACTGGATATTTGCAGAAAGGGGGAAAGTTATGTTTACAAACTCTTTATGTAGTCATCAATCTTAACATCACTAACAGGATACAAACAGAATACATGCATCTTCTGATTATGCAACATGCGGCATACAGCATCATCTAGAAAGTATGCTCATGAAGAGGTTTCAAGCAAAATTTTCTGTTGATCTACAGTTCAACTGACCTGGTATTTTCCATAATTTAATGGTATAAATGGAAAAAGTAAGACCAATCTTTCCAGATTTAAAAAGATCTTAGAGGTATAGCAAAATGCACTTGGTCTTTAATATGATCTTGCATTGAACGTGCATAAATACACATTGAAGACAATTGGAGAATTAAAAAAAAAGTACATGATATTCAAATATTAATTTTAAAGTACATTAGCTATTGAAAAGATACAGGAAAAAGTACTGATTTTTAGAGATGCAACAAAATATTTTAGGTGAAATGTTATAATGTTAGTGATTAAATGCTGTAGCAAGAAAAAAGATAAAGTCAATTGGTAAAATGCTAATTACCATTAAATGTATCTCATAGGTAAAAGAGGGTTTTACTGTTTTATTATGATTATGTAATTTTGAAAATTTAATAAGACAAAAATAGTTCAAATTATTGGAATGGTTTAAAATAGTTTGCTTATTTGTGTTTGTGTGTTTATTTTGTCATCTAGTGAATGAAGATTAATGAGAAAAATTAGATTAGTTATACAAAAACAAAGAGGTGACTTCTTTTGTTTGTAATTCAAGTTCTTTTGTAACAAAAAGTTATTACCTTTAAAATTGAAAAATAGACCTATATAAAGTGATATAGATACCATTAAAATTTGATGCTTTCTAGATTCCTGCTTCTCAACAGAAGAATTGAACTCAATTATCTCTATTAATCAAGTATTAATTTGTAATAGGACTGTTAAATGACTAACATGGTGTTTGAAACATAGTAGGTCCTTGCACCATTGTTGTAATTATTAATATCGCTATTAATTATTCCCCTTACATTCTCTCCACATTCAATTTATTGATTTCCCATTATGCCTGCCATATATATCTCAGCCTAACTGCCTTTTTCCATTGCTGTTGTCATTATACCTTCATCAATTCTCACCTATTATTTCTGAATTATTCCAGCTATGATTTACCTTGGATTCACACACTATGTTTTGCTTAATGCCATGTTACTTTGCACTATGATAGAATGGAACTTGCATCTCAGTGCAAATTCTGACTGCATTATGTTTAGCCAGACATTAAGTTGTGATTTAATCATAAACTCATCTGCAATATGTTTATACTAGTAATGTCTACCTCACACATTTGTGGTAAGAATTTAATTAGCTTATACATGTGTATCACTTAGAACAGGATCTAATACTTTGAAAGGCTCTAAATAGTTTCTAAAAATAGAATTAATGGCTGAAATAGTAATTTATTCTCTTAATTTTTAATATGTAGTTATTAACCATTTTAATATTCTTTTTTAGCAATAAATCTTTATAATTTCATGCTCAACTCACATTTTTAAACCTTAATAGATTATGCCAATTTATATATCTGCTACCAGTTTATAAGAATAAGCATTACAAAAGAAATTTGCTGATGAGAATTATTATTTAATATTTGCCAAATTGTTAGACAAACATTGTATTACTTATGTTGTAATGTCCTAAATTTACAGAGACTTGTATAAACTGGAAAGCTAATTTAGCATTTATATAATTCAAATACCTCATTATAAATACCAAACTAAGGTCCAGGAAGGTGAAATGTCAAATATCAAATGTCACGATAATTTACTGTCCAATCCAGGAAAAAGTCACGTCTCCCTCTTCCAACTTCATCTGAATTTCTTTGCATGTTACCATGTTGTTGTCAATTGTATTTATGTTTAATTATGTTATATCCCTTACTTTATGCTGAGTTTTTTTCAGAGAAGAGACAATATTTCCCCTAGTGACTCCCATAGTGCTTTGCACAGGACATTTTTCAAGTAAATATGTACTGAATGATTAAATAAGTGTATGGATCACATGCCAAATAAACAGTGCCAAAATAAATTACTCAGAAGTATTGAGCAAACCCAATTTTTATTTACCATATTTGTTCTTACTTTATCTGTCCCTCTGAAGTGACAATATTAATTTGAAGTTATGTAGAACAGTTTGCTATAGAAAAATAAATCAGGCAGGAATGGAATTTTAATCTGAATGGGTCGGAAGTCAAGAAATTAATAAGAATCTTACTCCAGGAAACACAACTGTGTGCATAAGTGTAAGTTAACCATCATAAAATGAGGGTATGTGTTTTGGCATTTGGGGGCATCTTTGTTCCAGTTTAAATTATCATTATATAAATACTCTTAGTACAGGATTATTTTACTGGAAAACTGGAATTAAAAACAAGATCAAATGCCTCTAAAATCTACTTTCTCAGAAGTAAATGAGTCATGCAGAGTAGAATGAGCGCTTGAATCTGGTTGCTATGTAAACAGACTTCCTTACTTCATTCATTCAACCCTCATTTATGCAACAGCCATTATGTCATAGAAACTGCACTGAAAATTAGGATGAAACAATCACCAGTAGACTATTTTCTTACCTTCAGAAACAATATTCTAATGGGAGAGCCTCATATAACACAAGGAAACAAATAAGAAGGCCATGACTGGGTGGGTGGTAGGATAAAGAGGAAATAGGGTGTAATGGGAGCAAGTAGAGCTGTGAAGAATGTCTTTCTGGAAATATGATAATTAAGCTGAAATCATGTGTAGTAGCACACTAACCACCGAGAAGGGAATGGCATGCCAGGTATGGAAAACAGTCTGCCCATTTTTAAAAACCTCAACTATTTCAATACAGTTGGAGCTAAGCAAGTCTCTAGAGGAGTGAAGGGAGATGGTACGTGTGTGCTAGACAGAGGCCAGACCAGGAGACAATATGCTAAAATAAGGAATTTTGTATTTATTTACTAACATTGGGAAACTCTTTAAGAATTGTCAGCAAGGGAATAAATGTTCAGATTTGTTTTTCTCTGCATTCATCTCCAGGTGAGTGGAAGGTATGTTGCAGGGAAGCCATGCTCAAACCTGATAGAGAGGAGTGAGGTGCCAACTGTGCTAATCACTTAAGAGGTGGTGAGGACCAGACCTGAGATACTGATAGGGGTCTGGTAAAATTAAGAGTAGAAACTAAGACACTTAGAAACACGTTATTCATCTCTCTTTCATAGTAGTTATTAAACTATTCTGTCATTTGTTGTCTGTCTTCTCCCAGAATACAAGCTCTTTGAGAGAATCATACTTTCCCCATGACTAGTGCATTTGCAATGCTTCTCGAAGTGTGTGCACACACTAATTGTGTATATAACTGGTATATAAGTGAACAACTTGCTTAAAAATCTCATATCAGAGCATCTTCATGCTATGTGCTTTAAACACAGTGCTTTTTATGATATGTAGAACTCCATTTTTCAGATGGAGAAAGTAACACTGATGTGGGGAGGAGACACTCTTATCACTTGCTCTTCCAGTTCCATTTTCTTTCCACATTACCAAGATAAAATGTCAGGAAGGAAAAGGCTATTCAAACCCATGATGTTCATCTCAGTTCAAAGCTATCCCCTATTTCTTCCTACTCTGACAAAGACAAGTTTAAAGATAAGATTATCACATATGTTTAACTTTTCCAAATGTGATTTTTCTGACATTTACACAGAATTTAAAAAGTAAAACAGAATGAAAGCAGGTTCAATCTTCCATTTCAGTTTATTTTGGGCTCAAGACTTTAGATACTTCAACAAATATGTTTTGAGTTAAAGATAACATTGGGGGGTGCTCCCTGGTGGTGCAGGGGGTTGAGCACCACACTATGAGGCAATCCCGCAGCCTCTGCTGCATGAGTTCAATCCGCGGCCGGCCAGGGAGAAACCCACACGGCGAGGCAGACCTCTCCTGTCTCACCTGCTGCTCCCCTCAGCAGTGTATTTCAGTCAGTCTGCCTATTCTGTTTCCCCACTCTGTCTCTGGTGAATCCTCTCATCCCCCATACCTCTGGCTTGTACCCCAGTTCTTGTATGCATAAATAAATAAATCTTTAAAAAAAAGGATAACATTCAACTGAAGACTTCCTAATTTATTAGTGTTTTATCTTGATGTTGATTTTGCTCCTTTCCTTCCGGGCTTGTCTGGTTGTTTCTGGCCCTTTTCTGTGGGTCCCCACTGGAAGATGCTTTAGACTTGTGGCAGGCTTTGGGGCCTTGCTCTGGGCTAGTCCCATTTGGATGGACTTTTACCCACGAGGGGATGGGTAACTTTGGGTGCTTCATTTAGAAACTAGACTCTGCCTTACCTGTATTGTTTCCTAGTTTTATTAAAGTTCCTTCCCCTTAAAGTCTCCTATGTTTTCTGTTGATGCGGCGGATGGCAGAACCCATTTAGAATAGGCAGGTTTGCGGGGTTTGGGCTGCCCCTCTCCCTGCCCTATAACAACATGAACAACATCATTATAGAACTAGCATTTTGCACATCAACTGTTAAAAAAAAATTATTTTGAAAGTATGTATTTTTTGAAAAATAAACCCGTTGTTACAAATTAAATGCTTATTTACAAAAAATAAAAGTTTACAGTGATAGTGTTTGAACAAGGTTACGAAATGCCTAGCATTGACTTCCCCCTTTATCCTGTTCCTTGAGTATAATAATATAATACAGTCGCAAATGACAAAATAAGGTAGCACTTTTGGTTTCTTTTTTATTATTCTTACACACACTGTATCAAGTCAAACTACAGTCTTAACCTCTTCTATTTCTATAGAGTAGTGAAGGATGCGCTAGAATCTCCTAGAAAATGTGATAACTCACAGATTCTGATTCAGTGAGTGTGGGCTAGAGATGAGATCTTCCATTTCCAACGAGATGTCAAATGACAATGCTACTGCTCATCTACAATTTGAATATCACTACTTTAAACAGAGGCTGAAAATCCACATTTACCTTCCTGAGTGTCTGTGTGACCCTGTATCTGTCTTTCATGAGGGAACAGTTTATGCTACAGCAACAAACAAATACCAAATATAAGTGGCTTAAAAGAACAGTGATTTATATCTCAACTCAAGTTTCATATACAAGGAGAATTGTTGTGAACTCTGCCTCATGGGTCCAAGGGTTCTCACTCTTAGACCTAGGCATATACAGTTGTCTTGAATATTCCTGTAGATAATGTCAGAGGGACAAAGGTGTGATAACTTGTATAATGCAATCTAAAAAGTACAGCTCAGAGGGGCCTCCCTGGTGGCACAGGGGTTAAAGTCTCTATACTATCAAGCTATCTACAGCCACTGTGGCATCAGTTTGATCCTGGGCCAGGGAGCTACGCACATGACACAGCAGACCTCTTGTGTCTCACCCCTTGCTCTCCTCAGCAGTGTATTTCAGTAGATCTGCCTGTTCTGCTCCCCACTCTGTCTCTGGTGAACCCTCTCACCACCCCCCACCCTCACACTTCTGGTATACACCCTAGTTCTTGTGTGCATTTTTTTTAAAAAAGTACAGGGCCTCCCCAGTGGCGCAGTGGTTGAGCGCTGGGTTGCGAAACTGCCCACAGCCTCTGCAGCGCCGGTTCGATACCTGGTTGCTCCCTGGCCACTGGAGGAGGGTCCCACATGGCGCGCAGACCTCTCCTGCCGCCTGCTGCTCCCCTCAGCAGTGTACTTCGTCAGTCTGCCTGTTCTGTTCCCCACTGTGGCTCTGGTGAATTCTCTCACCCTCCTGCGCTTCTGACTGTACCCAATGCTTATATAAATAAATAAATAAATAAATCTTTTAAAAAAAAATTAAAATAAATAAAATTTAAAAAAAAAGTACAGCTCAGATATTCCATAAAATTTTCACTTACCTTTCATTGACCAATGCATGTGATTTGTCACATTTAAATTCTGGGGAAGAAAGGGTAGGGTGGAAGGTGCTTACTAGTGAACATAGATAAGATTCAGCACAAATACAGTTCTGACCTTCAAGGTAAGACAAAGTTATGGGGTGGGGACTTCCAGGAAGGAAAACAGTTGGTAGACATGCCTCTTCTGATTTCTACTCTCCTCAACATACCCTTTCTCTTAATTGGAATGTCCATATGATTTCTGTGGGTTTGGAACTTTGTTGAGGTCAGAGGGTTCAGTAAATTAGAACCTGCCAGCCAACCTGGCCTATGGCCTATTTTGTAAATAAAACTTTATTGGAGCACAGTCATATTCATTTACATATTGCCTATAGCTACTTTCCTGTCCTGGGGGGAAAATAAGCAGCTACAACAGAGCCCTTATGGCCCATAAAAATTAAAATATTTATTCTCTAGCCAATTATAGATTAAAAGTTTGTGAACCCTTATACCAAAGGTTCAAAAGCAGAAAGTTAGAGGGAACTCTATCCTTGATTAACTATACAGATTGCCTTTTTAAGAGTTCCTTTATTAAAAAACAGGGAGCCATTAAGCCCTATTTATTCAAACCAGGTTAACAGGGTGTATTACATACAGCTGAAAACATCCTTAAGCGATGTCTCCACTGGGCTTCGAAGCTCCTTGCAGCCTCTGCAGCACCGGTTTGATCCCTGGCCACCAGCGAGGGTCCCACATGGTGTGCAGACCTCTCCTACCGTGCCCGCTGCTCTCCTCAGGAGTGTATTTCGTCAGTTGCCTGTTCTCGTCCCTGCTCTGGCTCTGGTGAATTCTCTCACCCTCCCGCGCTTCTGACTGTACCCAGTGCTTGTATAAATAAATAAATCTTTTTTAAAAAGAAGTTTTTCACAATGGAGCATTATTTAATTCTTAAACAACTGAAGTAAGACAATACTTAGTTAGGTTCCTTTACCCATCAACTATCTCAGTCTCAAAGAGTTGTTAAGACTTGTTTAGGGTTCTCAACTGGTTTAGAGTGAAACTTGAATTAGAGATCCAGTTTTCTGAAAGGTCATGTAATATTCTCTCTCTTGTTCTTGTTCTTGTTCTCGCTCTTGTTCTTGCTCCTCTCTCTCTCTCTCTCTCTCTCTCTCTCTCTCTCTCTCTCTCTCTCTCTCTGTCTCTCTCTCTCTCTAACAGAGTATGTTTTCAGATAGACGTGAGTGGAGAAGTCTGTGGAATCTTGGTTTTGGTTTTGGTGGATACCTTACTTCCCTTCCATTTCCTTTCTCCTTCAAAGAGCTATAAGCTTTTTTTCTAGTACAGCCTTACTCCACAGTGATTTTCAAAATGTGGTTGCTGAACCACTATTATCACTATTACTAGGAATTTGCTAGAAACACAAAATCCTGGGGTCACCCCAGATTTACACTATCAGAAACTTTAGAAATTCTAGCCAAGTAATCTGTTGTAAAAGCCATTGGTTTGTTCTGAGGAAGCTCAATATTGACACCTTTTTCCTGAAGGCATTGTATTAACCCTAATAGTTGCCTCTCCTATTCGTATGTAAAAACATTCTTAGAAAGGATTAACAAACCATTGTTTACTTTATTTCTAGCCTAGAGTTACTATCATTTTGACTGCTTTCTGGGTGCTGGATACAGAATAAACCAGCCAAGGAAGGAAGAAGACTCCTGAACAGGTGATGCAAAATATATATACAACATATGTATGTATTATATATATATATGATATGAATATTTATAATAAATATATTCCAGAAAACTTGATAAAGGGTAATAAGATTTAGTAAGCAACCTACTCACTGTGATAGAGACAAAAAAATTTAAAATCGGAACAAAAAGTGTTGGTAGAAATGTCATACAGTCATTTAAAGAAAATTTTATTTGACATCATTTAAGTTCTAGCCAATATTACTATAAAATAGTATAATAGACTTAATAGAACATTATAAGTGGAGGAGGAGATATAGTTTGATAAAGTGATATTTGAACAGAAACCTAACTGCCGTGGAATGAGCTATATAAATATCTGAGAAATGAGCACTGTAGGCAGAAGAACAAGTATGAGGTCCATGTGGTGAGACTGTTGAATCAGCAAGGTGCTAATGACTAGAATGGAATGAAGAATGAGAAACATCTGGGAGATGAAGTAGAGAGATATTTAAAAGAAAGGTCAAAAATATTGGGTTTTATTTAAGCGTGATAAAAAAAATATTGGAATTTTGAGGTCAAGGAGTGATGTGCTGTAAGTTATCCTTTAAAAAGGATTCCCTTGGTGCTGAGTAAAGGATAGTTGATGTGTGGGAGAAATAGAAGTAGGTAGAACAGTTTAAGAGACTATTGCAGTAATCCAAATGGCTCAGTGCTTGATGGTAGCAGTAGGGAAGGAGACTTGTGATTCGAATTGGGTAATCTAAGCATAGTGCTGAGAGAATTATGTGGTGGTTTAAAGACCAGTATCAAAGAAATATTTGGCAGATAGGCAAAGATACCGCCAAGACGTTTAGCCGGGGCAATTGCATCCAATGGTGATCTGCCATTTTCTGGGTCAGGAAAATCTAAAAGAGATGCAGACTTTTGGTGGGAAACTATGCCAGCAATCTATAAATCTGTTTTGGTATGTGATGAATATTGACATCCAGGAAATACAAAGTCTGGAGCTCAGAGGGCAGATCTGGAAATCTTGAGAGGCATCAGCATATAAATAACAAAGACAAAATAACTTTTTGGGGGGACTAATGATATGGGAATTGAAAATAGAAAATGAATGCCTAGGTAAAGAATAAACACCAACCCCCCCCATCCCCAAATCCAAAAAGAGGCTTAAAAAGAGATGATAGTACATGAACAGTAGAAATGTGTAACAACATAGAATTCAAGGTGTAAAGTCAGGAACTGGGCACAGTGCAGGTTTTCTGATCCCATGCAGACCGGGTAAAGGAGGAGTCAGAGTCCTCAGTAGTTTTGCAGGTTTTTTATTTGGGGTTCACCAGGCATATGGCAGGCAGGGGTGCTGGCTGGGGGGCTGGGAGGCTGGCAGGCCTCCCAGCCCCCAGCAAGTCTTCACTCTATCTGGGCTCTCTGGTGATCTCGGCTTCTGCTTCGGCTTCTGCTTCGGCTTCTACTGGTGCTGCTGCTGCTACTACTGCTGGCATCCCCCTGTGACGCCGCCCTTAAAAAAGCACAGTCTTAGCTCAGCTGAATCCCATCTACCTATGCCCACACCCTATTCCAGGTGCCCGCCATCAGGCATGCATTCAGGACAAGGATCCATCATCTATCCTGATGGCAGAAGGGCAGAAAAGCCTGACATTTTCTTTACCCTACACAAGGAAACAGAGTGTGTTGAGAAGAAATGTTGATCAGCAGTGGCAAAAACAGCCAATATGTCCAGTGTACTGGTTAGGGAAGCACAGCATTCCTTCCTCAATCTCTTGTTCTTGTGGTGGGACAAATCAAGTCAAAATTGTTTCATGAAAGAGGGAAGTGGGAGGGCTTTGAGAGAGAGCAAAGGAGAAAGAAAGAACAAGAATGAAGCTTCAGTGCCTCCCTGGTGGCGCAGCGGTTGAGGGCTGGGTTGCGAAGCTGCCCGCAGCCTCTGCAGCGCCGGTTCGATTCCCGGCTGCTCCCCAGCCACCAGAGGAGGGTCCCACATGGCGCGCAGACCTCTCCTGCCGCCCGCTGCTCCCCTCAGCAGTGTACTTCGGTCCTTCTGCCTGCTCTGCTCCTTGCTCTGGCCCTGGTGGATTTTCCCACCCTCCCACGCTTCTGACTATACCCAGTGCTTGCATAAATAAATAAATAAATATAAAAATAAAATAAATCTTTAAAAAAAAATGAAGCTTCACTATTTATAATTTTAATTAACAAAGTTTTTACAAAATTACAAATTGCAAACATTTTGACAGGAAACAAATGTTTATTTTGACAGGATATTTTTGTTCATTTATGATTTTTTAAATAAAACTCAGGAAAAAAATTATTTAATAACTTAGAAGAATATTCCCTTCTAAGATCAATTTTCTCGCTTGTGCATTAGGGTTAGTATAAAATTAATTATAGATCCACTGTGTGTATTAAATCTAATACTTCAAATAAAATGCAGAGTGCAGAGCTTGAGGCATAGTAGGCACTTATACAGGTTACCTGTTATTATTTCATATTATTATCACCATTGTCATCATCATTATCATCGATATTTGACAGCCTCTCCCTCAGAACTACGAGTTAGCTGTAGGCTGTTGGTTTATTCACCAGCCAAATCAATCACGCCTTTCAACTTCTTTGGAGATTTGCCTTTTTCCTTCTAATTTGGAGTCAGTCAAGTTTGAGAGCAATATCATTGATTGGATGCTCTCAATGAAAATTCATATTTTGCTTTTATTTTTGTTGTTTTTCTACCTTTGTCCATGTGATCTATCTTCATCTATTCCTTTTTCATTTTCATCATTTTCCCTTATGACATTTAGTTCCATTTTCAGAACCATGTCTTCTTTGATACTAATTAGATTTTAGAGCAGATTTCTGAAGTTTTTATCAAAGATCCCATGATAGCACATCTTCAAAAGTTGTTTCCTCTGAGTTTGCAGGGTGCTGTTTGCTTTCTTATTTTTTTCAGTGTGTCCTTATTCCTTAAAATGTTATTTAAAAGTATGTGCTACTTTTTAAAACATTTTTTTCTTACCCACTGGATTCTTGGTAAAGACCAACCCTCAGAATTCCTGCAGTTCACTTATGAGGACTTGCTATCTTCCTCAGACCCGTAGCTGAGGAGCAGCTGGTGTGCTCAGCTCTGCATGTGAGACTGGGGTGGTTTTCACTCAGGGTACTACTGCACCACTGAGCATCATCTTCCTCCACCACCCCCTAGATGGTTCTTTATTTATCCAAATTGACGCAACACATAAAGAGCCTAATAAATTGCTAATGAACATTGTTCTTCATGGCTTGCCCATTTCTGTTGACTATTCTTTTTTCTGAAATAAAACTTCAGAAATGCTCTAAAGAGATTTTTTTTGAGATCACCTAGGTCAAGCAGGGCTAAACCCTCAGCAAAATGGCACACAGCCGTTTATCACTTAACTACTTAGCTTTCCAAGAAAATATTTAAGAAAATAAACATACATTTTTTTATCAAGAAAGAAAATTTTTAAAAAAGAAAGAGAATAAATCTCAGCTATTCCAAGACAGTTAACTGGTGTCTTGGATAATGTTCCTTATGGGCAAACCTGTGATGTCATTTAATAAGCAGTCTCCCCATCCCATTTGATTTATCAGTGTTGTTGGGTCAATGTGCAAGATTCATCAAAAAAGAGCCTGACCTCATCAAGGAGCCCTGGTTCATAGGAAATGACTAGAGCCAACACCTCCACTACTCATTACCCTTCTACTTTTTGAGGCAGAGAAGAAGAAAAAGAAAAAAAAATAATTATAGGGAAGGAAAAGGTACAACAGAAGATTTCTTATTTTTAGATATCAGTGGGGATGGTTATTAGTGAGGAAAAGAAATATGTACTTGGTAACCTTCAAGAATATTTGCCCATGGCCTCTCTGGTGGCATAAGGGATTAAGTCTCAGCACTATCAATCTATCAGCAGCCAGTGCATTAGAAGTTTGATCCCAGGCCAGGGAACTACCCACATGGCGCAGCAGATCTCTCCTGTCTTACACGCTGTTCCCTTCAGCAGTGTATTTCAGTCAGTCTACCTGTTCTATTCCCCACTCTGTCTCTGTTGAATCCTCTCACCACCACCACCACACCTCTGGCCTACACCTCAGCTCTTGTATGCATAAATAAGTAAAATAAATCTTTTAAAAAAATATTTGCCCAGTGCTCTGCACTGACCTCTTAACTAAGGTATCTTCATAAATAGGACCGGGATTCTTCCAGCAGTCTATTCCAAGTCTATGTAAGACTATTTCAGTAAAGTCTCATTAGGTTTTTGTGATGTCCCTCTACTGCACATTTCCTGTTGGGCCCACTTTCCTAACACAGACAAAAGACTGAAATAAGCAAGAAAGTATTGTGAATTATCTAAATTATTTTAGTTCACCAGAGTCCATGTTATGCTCATTTTACAGAGATGCAAACTTAGGTTCTAGCTAAGATAAGGGACCTGGTCCAGGACTACATAGAAAATAGGAAGAAAACAGAATCCGTACTTAAAGCAAAACTGACTCCAGTAACCCTGCGCTTTATGTTCTGGTTGAAGACTTGGAAAACTGAAACAGTTCTGTAGAGTTTACATTCATTGGCTTTTTTGAAAAAAACATGCTTGGGTAAGTATGGCAAAAGAACTGCTTTTGAATATAGCAGAAGTAGAGTTCTGTTGTCTGTTGATTTTTATGGTGTGTTTGTTGTGGGATTATCCTTTTCAATTGTCACATATCACTGTGTGATTCTAATATTAATGAAAGATTGCAGGTAAAAATGTGGCCAGTCCATATATGAAAATAGAATTCTGACATCACAACCTGCTATAACCAGGCCCAGACACGCACCTCCTGTCTACAGTAACCAGTCCAGGAGGGCAGACTACTCTCTGTAGCAACAAATCCAGGAAGTTAAACAATAATCCCTATAGCAATTAGACCACAATGGCTAGCACTTGATTAGTACTGACAGTTTCTGCAAATTTCCCCCCATTTGCGGTTTAAGATTAATCAGAGAAAGTCAAATATGTATACCAAGCAATCAATAAGTTGTCTTGCTTCTGGTCAGCCTGCTTCCAGCTTCCCGAGGCCAACAACGTCCCATTGAGAGCTTACCTGATCACTTCCCTTTTTTCTACTATCAAACTTTCCCACACCTCTCTCTTTACCTTAGAGCTGACTCTTTTGCTGTAGCAAACTCTGAATAAAAAGTCTTTGCTTGCTCCCATTTGAGTGCTATTTGTTTATTTCCACAGTGCCTACTTGAATTCTGGGCTATGTATCGTCTGCCTCAAAAAGTGAAGATGAATCACTTTATATTTAGGAGAATAATGCGTTTCAAGAAGGAAAGCAAGATTATTCATATTCAGTTGTTGTACCCAACTCATGATTAAACTATTAGTTTTTCATCAAATTTAGTTTTCAATTTTTTTAGTGAAAATCTTGAGAAGGTTCTAAATGCTAGGATCATAAGCCAGGGGTAGCCAGGTTACTATTTACAGGTTTGTTGAATATGACACAAGCTCTAAAATACTAAATTCAAGGCTAGCAGTGATTTCTCTCAGGCTGACAACTTTGACTGTCTCTCCATACACACCAAGAACACACACACAGTTCCAGTGACTAATGAATACTATTAACCAGATCATTTGTTGTTTTTTAGTTTCCTCTCAAATGCATCCGTATTTTAGATGACGGTATCATTTTCCTTGAATTAACCATAACTGATTCTCTGAACCACCTGGCTGTCTAATAAATCTTCTAATTAGTGAGATGCCTTCTAATTAAAAAAATGTTTATTTTCCACATTATGCTGCTAATAGCTTTGTCACTTTTATAAATAAATGAGAACCTAGCACATATCCTTAAAAGAAAAAAGGCATTAGACTATTTAAAAGCAATGAGTAGGCCTTCTTTTTAGCTCTTTCTATCAACTGAGAAAAGTTAAATTTCACCACTTGTGTTTGCTGTGTGAGGAGTCTGTTTTTCTTTCATCCGCTTTTCACCTCTGCACACAGACTTGTGTCCTTGAGACACAAAGTAATTTAGAGTGGCTCTTTGCTATTCTTGGTAATTCAGCCTTATTTTTTCTATTGCACACTCCAAAGCTCAGTGTGAAACATTTATCCTACTTAATCATGACAATGTAGATGCCAGAAGGAATTGGGTAAAGCAGCAGTGCAGGGAGGATCTGGCATTAGTGAGAATGAATCCTGGATCCTTTGTTTTCCCTTGTAAACTCCATTGCATGCGTCCCTTTTGGTATCTTAATATGTCCTTCACTTAAATGCACTGCCTCAAATTATCAATGAATTATGCTATAATCTATAATTATTTTTTTTAGTCAAATCTCACAGATTTATTATATATATGGTGAAGTTAACAGTATATTCCTATGTCTCCAATATCTATAGATGAATTCTGAAAATTCATTTAAATCTATTTGATGATGATAACATGATCTATGAGGCATTTGACTTGAAGGATTTCATGGGGACATGCCTTCTTATTTGAGTTGACACTTGACTCAGAATTTCCTTATCTAAAGTATATAGTTAATTTGGAGTCAGCTAAGTTAGCATCATGTTAAACCTCTATCATTTGATTCCTTCCTCATGTTTTTATACCAAACAAGGATACAAAACTGGAGCAAGTATTTTGTGAAGCAATAACACTTGTCACATGATTACTCTTAATTCAGTGCAAACTCTAACCATAGCTGTCTGTGCATGCTGTGTGCCAGGAACAGTTTTCAGGAGTTTAAGTTTCATAGAAGCCTCAAGAAGAACATTCCATTAGTAAGTCAATTTGACAGAAGAAAAATCTGATTCATCATTTGGTTAAGGAATTTGCTCAAGTCCACAAAATTCCAGTCCAAGTCCTTATTTTGAATGGGTGTTATTTCAAATTTCTTTCATAATTTAAAGAAAACTACTGTGTTTAACAAAAATCTTATGTAAATTGTATTTCTTAAACTTGACTTCTTCAATGTAATTATCAAAAACAAAATGGGAGAAATGATGGGAGGGAGAGATTGCACTACATTCATGTACTGGCTTTTTAAAAATACCTTTTAAATCTCAAATCTGACATTTCTCTCTAGAAATGATTAGAAGGTGAATCATAAAACATCCCATAATTTAGATCAAGCCAGTAAAGGAGCCAAGGCTGGCTGCCACCAGAATATTATCTTAAGACTCAATATTCCCTCCTAACACTCTAGTTATCTTTGTTTCTTGAGGTACTTTAATTATTTACATTCCAAGAACTTCAATTTTTCAATTAAAAGAGATATTTAAAGAACTGTGAGGATTAAATAAGGTCATGGCTGTAAAGAGCTTAGCAAAGTGTCCTGTACCTACTGAGACATCCATAATTAGTAACTACTCTCAGAGAAGAAATGTGTCCCCCTACCCCTTCAGGTTTTTGTAGGCTGGCAAATAATCAAATAAACATCACACTGACTGATAAAAGGGAAAAATGAAATCATTTAATTACATATGGAAAACTTACACAGGCAATAATTCCAAAGAGGGGTAGATAAATAGATGGTATATATGTCATTTTGGCTAAGTAGAACTACAAAAAAAAAAAAAGGAAGGCAACTAATGGAACAATGAGAAAGAGCTCATGCATTACAAATATTGCCAACTAGGGATGCCTGCTATGCATGCTTGAGCTTTGGAATCCAAAGTTAGTTTCTATTGGATTTTTGTTATATGAGTGATTGATACAATCATTGGCCACACAGTTGAACTCAGTATCCAGTCCCAGTTACCTCCACAGGGATTCGATTGATATCACATGGCTCAAAGATTCAACCCTCTCCTCTAATCATGTCTTTCTGGCATAGCCAAATCCCACCCTGAGTGATCTTCTTCCCTGAAATTACTAGGGGGCCCACTGTGAATCAATGTCTTTTCACTATGGTTAATAAAATCTCTGGGAAATTCCAAGGATTAAAGTTCTCTCCCAGGAGCTTAATGCAAAGTCAGTCAAATTCCTTATTACACAATAGGTAATATAGAATATGCCCTCCAGGAACACTTTAATTCTACTTCCTAACTTGCACATGTGATCTCTAAATCATCTATGGATTTTTTCTTTAAATAGAATAATCAGAGAATGGAAAAACCAAAGGAAAGTTGGAAAGCTCTCTCCTCTCCATGAAGGGCTTTCATGAAGTAGACATAGAGGAAAGAGGTGATGTTGGTGTCAGAATCACACACTGGCTGAAGTTGATCTCTCTGACCACATAGCACATAAAAGATACACAGTATACATATTTGGTCAATAAAATTTAAACTGAAGCATATTTTCAATAAAAGTGTCAAGGCAGAAATCAGGACTCTCTAATGTTTTGATTTTTTGGTAAATATAAGGCAACATTTTACAATCTATATTAAGCTTTGTTCTAGACCTTTACTCAAAATAGAAATCATGTTATCAGTTGATTGAGGATAAAACATTCAGGTAGAAGCTTATCTTTTTTGGCACTTCAAGCTATAAATTCATTTTCCATTTTCAAAGCCATAAACTATGTTCTTTAATAGTCAGTGCAACCAGAAGGTTTCACTGTACAATTTTTTACTTCCTTTGTTGATATAACCAGATAAGTTATTGCTTTATGAGTTATGTTCTATTAACAGAAAATTGTATTGGGCAACTTCTTTTGCATAAAAAGTTCCTGGGGAAATGCAGTTATTGCAAGATTATCATTAAAGCAGCAAAGAATTATATCACTTGAGTAAAGGAAAAAACCTTTGCTAACTAACTACATTCTTTTTGGTCCCAGTGTGAACACCTTTTTGACCAGTTAATAGCTCTTCTTTTGCAAAATAATTTCCTTCTTCATCTTGTCCCTTCATAGTATTTAACTTTAAAAACATCTACAATCTTAATTTTCTGTTTCTTGTATTGCATTATAAAGTTCACAAATAAACTTGATGTTTCTGATTCCAGTTCCCTGTATCTAAAGTGATGATAAGTTATCCTAGTTGGTTTAGTGATAATATATGAGATAATGCTTTGTAGAGATAGATGTATTGTTTGTTGATTAAGTCAAAATTAGAAGCATCAATGAGATTCAATTTACAGATTTAAGAAATTCTCTTCATAATAATGAGCTACCCCACTGTAGCATCAAAATGATTAACTTTGGTTTTAGAAATTTGTGTATTTTACCTTTCATTTTTTAAATTATTTTTTAATTTTTGAAAGATTTATTTATTTATGCATATAAGAGCTGGGGTACAGGCCAGAGATGTGGGAGGATAGGGGTTGAGAGGATTTACCAGAAACAGAGTGGGGAACAGAACAGGCAGACTGAGTGAAATACACTGCTGAGGGAAGCAGCGGTCAAGGTAGGTGAGGTCTGCTGTGCTATGTGGGTTGCTCCCTGGCCGGCTGGGGATTGAACTGATGCTGCAGAGGCTGCGGATTGATTCATAATGCGGTGAGACTGGGTTAAGACAACACTTAAGACAACAAGAATCTGACAAACAAGAACAATTAATAAGCAGAACCAGTGAACTTTATACTTCTGTTTAGGATTTATATGTGCCAAATTAGCTTCTGTCTCTTTGGTTTACTCTCCCCATGTCTACAGGCTCAGACCTGACATTTTGAGTCCTTCACTACCTAACTATTCTATGATCTCTAGGAGGTAACTCTTCTTTAGTGTATTTAGTACTTTCCATATAAACTTAGTTTTCAAACAAACACCTGATTCTCCAAACTTCCTTGTTAAATAATTTTATAATTTTATACCACAGGGATCTTAAATTCATTTTAAAAAATTAGACAGCTATTGTTTCTAATCCTGAGTAAAATGCCTAAGATATTTGTTTTTTTCCCATTTGGTGCAACCTGTGTATCTTCTTGCTAACTAGGTGAGTAAATATTTACTGAGTAATTTAGCTATTTCTTATTTTGTCTAGAATCTTCCTCAAATAAAAACCTGTAATAGTTAAAAAATTCTGTCCACTGAGTTTTAATGGAAAGGTTCCGCAATATGCCACCGACCCTTCTGTGTGGGACATGAATCTGTATTTTAAGTGTGGAACAATACTGCCAGGAGTCTCCAGGCTATAGCTACTGATGAAGTCTAACACTCATCAGTAAACCAAAATTTTAGTACTTTTTTCATGCACACACAGCTTGTTACAGTACTAACTTCTGCTTCCCCTTTTTCCACACACTGTGTTCATGTATGGCCTTTAATTCCTTACATAAATCTTGCTTTGTCTTTCAGAGAATCCTAAATAGTGCTTCACAAATGCAAGTCAGCTACACTCACCATGAGAGGCTCCCCATGTTTTTATTCTCTGTGTCATATAAATCATTTTCCTATCAAGAAGTCACCATGAAAATAAGTCTTATAGAACACTCTTGGTATTCTTAATGCAAAATTTATGTTTCATCCATGTAAAAGTAGAGAGAGAATGGCCTTTTTTTAAATTGAAGAGTCATATTTTCCATCTGGACGAGGAAATAATACTCTTTCTGCCTAGAGATTTATAAAATATTTTATGAAGGTATATTCTGTAGCTTCAAACTCATCTTTTTCTTTCAAGGGCATCGAGTTTATCCTTAGAGAGGAAGCAGAGCCTACATCAAGTCTCCTGTTACCCTCATTGCTCCCTTCTTTTGCTCTGCCGCTGGATTAGATGGAATTAGGAAAGGAAGAAGCCTGTTCCCATTTCATTGGTCAGTCCTCAAAACTTAAACCCCTGCTGTGTGTCAGCTCTAACTGTGCTGAGATGGAAACCTCCGCTACTGGAAGTTCTTAATGTTGTTAATAATTATTTATCAAAATAATGTTTTCAGTCCCCATGAATGTGACACAGACAAACTCGAAGTCCATTAGCATCTGTGTTCCACTTCTTTTCAGGAACTGACTCTGATAATCAAAATGTCCAGAATTTTTTAAAGCTAAATTATAACTTTTACTAAATAGGTAAAAACAGCACAGTACACAGCTAAGAGTGACCTTACTTCTGAAGACTTTACCTCTCTTCAAAACAGCTTTGAGCCCAATTTTTAAAAATAAAGTCATTGAGAACAAGAAATTGCTTTCACTAAGTCTTGCCACTACTTTTTTTTAAGACTTATTTTTTATTTACATATGCATGCAAGAACTGGGGTGTATGCTAGAGGTGCATTGGGGAGGGAGTGATTCCCTTGAGACAGAGTGGGGAGCAGAACAGGCAGAGCCACTGGAATACAAAGCTGAGGGGAGTAGCAGCTGAGGAAAGGTCTGCTTCTCCATGTGGGTTAGCTCCTTGGCCGGGGATAGAACTCATGTTGCAGTGACTGGTAATAGCTTGATAGTGCTGAGACTTAACTACTTGCACTACCAGTGAGGCTCTTGCCTACTACTTTTTGATCTTTAATTCACATTATCAACTTACTGACCACTATATTGCATTGTGAAATGTATCATACTTGCAGTTAAAGGTTTAGGCTCAAGGTCTGTAGTTAAAATATACTGTTTATATAATTTTATGAAATGCTTTCTACTTACCTTCCATTTACTTATTTATAAAGTATACCTGTATAAATATTGATCACTCAGATTTGCTCTGATGTTTAATGTATATCAAAATGTTTGCAAATTGTGAACTGCCATGTAAAGGTATTTTGCCTTTTTATGTATTATATTATTCTTGATTTACTGGTCACCAGTTTTTCTTCTCATAAAGATGAAGGAAGAAAGAAAACAAAAAGGAAATGAGTGGAAAGGAAAATTATTATGAAAGAAATGCCAGCAGCCACCCAACATTAGAGAAGATGTTAAAGTAACCAAGGAAAGATGAGATTGTTCTATAATAACACATAGATATTTATAATGATAACCTCTCAGGAAAAACAACAACAAAATGTGAATCAGACTCAAAATGTGAGTGAAAAGGCAGATGAAAGTAGAGAAATGAACTCACTCTGCCAAATTAATATAGGTGTCTTCACTTTTATCTAATATGTTTAAACATATATTTAAACATTTAAACATGATGGTTATTCCGTGGCCAGAAGAAACATCATAGTTTAAAGAAGAGTTACCTTAGAAAGAAGTTATAAGTTAATTTGTTACTACAAAGAGAAGTTAACACATTAGCACAGAGTCTGCTTTACTTTAACATCCCCCCCCCAAAAAAAAATGCTTCATAGGGTTGAAATAATCTTCCTTAGCGGCTGATGGTTAGTAGGGTGTATGTGTATGTGCATGCATGTTTATAAAAAATGGCTAAAATCATTTTTAAAAGCAGTTTAATAATTCAATATGTTCTTTAAAGTTATTTTCAGAGGGGGTGGTTAAAACTCTCATGATTTAAGATTTTAATAAAAATGGTACATAGTGTGAAAATTTTAGAGACTTAGAAAATTGAATGTTAAGTATATTAGGGGAATGATGGGGGGCAAGTTTAGAGAAGCAAAAAGGTTCAAGGCCATGTCATGGGTCTAAGCACTAGGATTATATTTTCAAAATGAAATAGAAACCATTAGAAGATACTGAACAAAGCTAAAGCAGCATCTTGTCATGTTGTTGAAAAATTAAGCAGGTGACAAAAAATGGGTGAGATTAAAGGGGGGGAATGGAGAACAGAATAGAACTTTTGCAAGTTCTCAAGCAAGCAATAAAGGTAACTCCTTCAAAGTAACAGCTAAGGAAATAGAGAACACATGATAAATCTCCATTTTTCTTCATTTTCACTACTGCTACTAAATCAACAAGATTTGGCAACTGATTAGGTATCAGACCCAAGGGAGATGAGGAAGTCAAAGTTTACATTAATATTTCAAGAATGGGTGCCTGCCTGGAAATGGTAACTCAGCTAACCCCATTATAATCTATATGAGTAATAGGGAGTATATGATTTCTAAGGAGCTGCAAAATAAATGGCATCTCTGTGGTATGACTACCTATTATGTCAAGGCATTTTTATGTACTCAAAGGAATACAAATTTATTTGAGCCAGTCAGTCTCTGGTAATTATAGTTGTGATTAACCCAGGATGTAAAATGACATTTGAAGTGTTTGCATTAATTGTAGTTTGAAAGTTCTGTGATATCCTAGTGACCAAAATAGTACAGTTTGTGTGTTCAAATTCATTTTGAGAACTATTTATAACCATTGTTGTTTATACATAACTTATACACGCTAATAGGAAATGTGAAGGATTTCACAGCCTCACTTAAAATAGCTTCTGCTGTATTATTTGAAATATATCTCTAAGTTTTTTTTTTTTTTCCTAAAATCAAGTGTTTATTTACTGCTACAATCACAAGATTCTATTTTCCTCCTTGGTACAGAGCTTTTTTTGTTTGTGATTTCTAGCCTTGCTTTCATCTTCTTTTCCTTTACAACTGAATAGATTAAAACATCAGACTTGAGAGCAAAAGAAAAATAAGAGTACTTTTTGAGAGCATGAATAGTCAATTCCCTTAAATGCAAAATTACCCTAAGGGGTCTGTTCTACAGTTCTGTCAAGTCAAGATAAAGAGCCTTGGATTTGTGGAAGCTTTTAGAAGTATTAGGTCACTTATGGAAATCATTAGAACTGTCCAAAAAAATTAAATAGTCTGCATTTTGAAGGAGTAAATTGCAGACAAGTATGATTAAAAAAAAACCTTTTACTAGATGTGTTTAATGTATTATTTAGATACTGTTAGTGGAATGCATGAGAAGTATCAGCAATCAAAGCATCTTGATTTGAAATATGCTCTAGCACCAACTGGTGTGAGAATTTGGGGAAGTCACTTTCCCTCTAAGAACCTCAGTTTCTGTAAAATGTAACATTAAACTCTATCAAATATGAAAATAAAAATTATATTATTGAATCATTTACTGAAAGACAAACAGTATTAAAAGGATTTTATTCAAAACAATAAAGACAATGGGTTAGTTTCTTTAAAGATAAAGATGAACAATATTGGAAAGAAAAGTAAACACATGCACAACTCCACAGTCCACATAGTTTTACAGATATATAAACACTAATTACTGAAAGATAATGATAATGTTAATTCATCAAAAAGCATCAGAGAGTGAAAAAGCAAATTATACACTGGAAAAGACAATATTGATATCTGAAAATCACTTATTCCAACTATATATAAAGAGCTTCTTCAAATTTGTTAAGTATAAAACAGCCACCCAAATTATAAAATAGACAGAAGCTCTGATGATCTGAATATGTCACAAAAGAGGATATTCAAGTCACCAATAAGTAATTAAAAGGTGCTTAAGACACAGCTGACCTCTCCTGACTCACGCACTGCTCCCCTCAGCAGTGTATTTCAGTCGGTCTGCCTGTTCTGTTCCCCATTCTGTCTCTGGAGAATCCTCTCACCCCCTGCACCTCTGGCCTGTACCCCAGTTCTTGTATGCAAAAGTAAATAAATCTTCAAAAAAAAAAGGTGCTTAACATTATTATTCATTAAGGAAATGAAAATTGAAATCACAATGGATCAATACATGCCCAGCAGATAACAGTTTATAAAAAATAACAATACTCAGTGTTGGTGATGTGACAGAACAACTGGAACTCTCATACATTGTGTGGAAGTTAACTCATTATACACATATTGGAAAATAGTTTGATAATATCCACTCAGCTAGTTATGTGCCAACCCCATGACATAGCATATGTACTTGGAGATACATTTCTAAAAGAAGATATTGTACATGTTCATCAAAAGACACACAAGAAAATTGCTTCAAAATTAAAAAAAATCACACATCCATTAAAAAAAGAACAGATGGATCTAATCATATAATGGGACAATAAAAAAGACAAGATTGGACTATGGTAGCAGATAGCATAATTTCACATATTAGTAACGAAAAAATAAAACTGAATGGAAAACTCAATATTCTGTTTGATTTTATTTTTTTGAAGTTCAAGGGTGTAACAATTGAGAACTTCCTCTAGGTTAAAAGCTACAAGATTGCAATAGATGAATAGTCTCAGTTTGATACTAACAATAAATAAGCAAGAGAGGCAACAAAATTATATACTTTTAAACCCACCTGATAACAAAGGGCAGAAAGAAACCTAAATGAATTCCAAAACGTAAACATTTCTATCTAGGAGAAAAGAGGTCCATGACTGCCCTCATCCTTACCTAGTGGAAGGTAGAGAATAAGAATTATGGTTTAATGGGAACAGAAACAACCAGCTAATGTTTTTAGCAAATTTAAAATGGGCAGGGGCAGCCTGCCCTGGTGACTTAGAAATCCAGGGAGCTGCAGACTCACGATGATTTGCTCATATCTGCTGCTCTTTCTCACAGACAGTCATGGCATGCAGGAGTGTGGCAGCAGAACAAGAGTTAAGAGAGAGGTCTAGGAAGGGGACAATTTCTTTATCCCATGGGAGCAGCTTGCTGGAGGGCAGGGAAGGATATGCAAGGGGAAGAGGTTTCTGAGGCTCTGGCAGTCCTCACCGAGTTCACTGCAGCTGTCCTTCAAAGGCTGTGAGGGCAGCAGAAAACATGAATATATGAAACCACTGAGCCTTCTTGCAATGCACTGAAGTTGCCCCCTCAAGTCAGGTGGGATGACAGAATGACACAAAGAACACTGCCAAGGCCCATAATTATCAAGGCAGGGCTGGAGAGCAAGATAATTTTGAAGTGACCAGAAAATTTAGATTCCAGTCTTTTTTTTGGCTGTTTTTTTTTTTAATTGAATAACACATTAGTCTATAACACTGTAAGTTTCAGGTGTATAACTTTCACATTAGCATTTGTAGCTGTCATGCCACACCCACCACCAAATATTCAGTCAGCAACTACCACCAACTGGTTGGCCACCTTTATCTCTGGCCCACCAGTGTGTTGCCAGAATTTCAGGGTTTCTTTTAGCTTGGTTTTATTTGTTCATTTGATCGTATATTCCTGTATATTCCACAAAGGAGTGAAATCATATGTCTTTTTCATTCTCCTTCTGACTTATTTTTTTTAGCATCATCTCCTCAAAAGCTCATCCATGTTGTCACAAGTGACAAGAGGAATCCAGGCTTTAATGCAGAAATATTCCCTCAGTTCAGAAAGTTGGCACCTTGGGCGTAAAGCAAAAAAAGGCAGCTCTGAAATTTTACTAGTGCTACCATTCTGAAGCCTATTAAAGGGAAACACTTGTGTTTTATAAAATTATAAACTACTCCCCAGGTAAAGTCTTACTCTTACATGAAATACTTATTCTCAAAATATTTGAAGAAAGTGGATATAAGTGGAACTCTAAGAAATCTCAAGCTAGAACAACTACAGGTTAGATTTACAATTGATCCTTGAACAATGTGGCGATGGTTTATGCTTAAAAGAATGGAAAATAGGAACTCTAATTGATATTTTTGCACCTATGTTCATAGCAGCATTTTCACCATATCCTAAGGTAGATAGAACTCTCAAGTGTCCATCAATAGATGAGTGGGTAGCAAAAATGTAATAAGAATATATGAATAATTTTCCAATATTCATTGTACATATATATGAATAGTTTTCCGATATTCATTTTATATATATAATTATATATATATTCATTATATATATTCATTATATATATAATATATATTATATATACATATACATATATACATTATATATACATATACATACATATATACATATATACATATATATACATATAATGAATATCTGTATTCAAGAATGTATTCTATGTGGATAATGAATACTGGAAAATTATTCAAACTTGAAGGAAATTTTGACACATGCTACACCAAGGATGAACTTTGAAGACATCATACTAAATGAAAGGAGGCAGACACAAAAGGCAAAATCTGTATCTTTCCACTTCTGTGAGGTACTAGATTGCTGAAATGAATACAGTCAGAATATAAAATAGTGCTTAGAAGGGCCTGAGGAGAGGGAATGTGAAGAGTGGGGAATTATTGTTTAGTCAACACAAAGTTTCAGTTTGGGAAGACAGAAAGGTTAGATGGTGGTGATGGTTGAACAACATTGTTAGTGTATTTAATGGCACGGAACTGGATACTTAAAATGATTAAAATGGCAAAGCTGATGTTATGTATATTTATAATAAAAAAAAACTAATGGAGAAAAATTATGAAAACTGGAAAATTTCACATCCTTTATTTTTATGATTTTCATTGTTTATGTGTTAAAATAAAAATGTGGTTATTTCTCTGTCTCTTTGTTCTGTCTTTATGATACTATTAAAATGTAAATAAAATCACACTATTTCTAGACTCAACACCTACCACTGACTCTCCAATTCCAGTGAGTAAAAGTTAAAACCCTTAAAATGGTGTGTGATACCCTCTGATAGAAATATAAAATTACCCACAAACTTCTAGTAAATAATTTTTAAAAAAGAAAAATGTCAATTAATTTTAAATATATTCTGCTTATTTAATATAGCTAATATAGTATCAGGTCAACATGTAATTAATATAAAAATTATTAATGAAACATTTTACAGTTTTAAACTAGGTCTTCAAAAGTCAGTTTGTGTTTTACACTTGAATAGCATAATTTAGACACTCACTCGAGTGCTCTATAACCCGGTGGAGCTAGTGGCTACTATATTGAAAACATAGAACTATAACATCCCATTTGGTTTACCCCTTTCATTCAACAACTTGAACTCATCTTCAAATATGCATCCTTAAGCCACACTGGACTTCTTGCTGGGCCTATGATTTTCTCAGTGTATCTGCCCTGACAACCCTCTTTCAAATTGGGACTCAGGTCTCCAACCCTGTCTTGTTTTATCTAGATCATTTATCGCCTTCTAATATATCATAAACTTTACTTTTTCTGTATTACTTTTTTTTTTGTCTTCTACTACTAGAATTTAAGAATTGGGCAAAAAGTATTACCTGTTTTGTCACTGCTTGTATTACTAGGACCAGAAGAGTGCTCGGAGCAGTGTTAAATAGATGTTTGTTAAATGAGGGATTACATTCATATTATAATAGTCTATTATTCCAGACTCTGAAGTTATACATAAATATCCCCTTCCCTTCAGACACTGGCTTATATTTTCTCTTTGGGCTTTGACCAAAGAGCAAGTTAAAATTCATCATTTAAGCTAGAAAACATGTACTGGTTCTAATAAAGAAAAATCACTAAAATAAGATTGTTTTCAGAGTTGTATCTCTGCTTCAGTGGCTTCGAAGTAGCAATATGGATCCTTATGACTTCTTTTTCCTTCATTTTTATGTCTTCCATTTAATTTCAAAAATATAGCCAACAAAACATATGCAGAATTCGGTGCTCTGGCAGTGAGATAACATGTGTATTCCTTACTGTAATAATTTTCAAGTTCCTCCACTCAAATAGTTACTTCAGATCTGGAAGGTTATCAGTCAAGAATCCCAACCAATTATTCTTTTGTCAGTGCAATTTTGTCTATTCAACTTTTAGCAAATAATTGAGAGTAATGTTGAAATTTTTGTCAACTAATTTTCATATAGCAAGGATTTATTGTTGATGGATTGACATCAGAAGTAGGCATAGAAGTCAAGTAGTTAGGTTTACAAGGAAATACAAGGTTTCTAGAAGAAAGATTTTTAAAATATCAATATTCAGTCATTTTCATAGTATTTCTTCAGTCTTCTTTACAAGAATCTATTTTCCTTCATTAGTAAGGCAAGATTAAATACTACTTTAAGCATATTCACTAACAGATACTAAGATTGTGGTGGGGGGGTTAAAGGGGGGGCTTAGCATGTAAAATAAGCATTGTAGACCATTTCCCAGAGAGCTTCATTTTTCCCCCTCATTTTTGGATTTCATTATAATTTTGCTTCTGTATATCTGCCTATTATTTTTACATTCACTTTTTGAGTCCTCGAATGTCTAACAAGAAAGCCTTTAGTTGACACATACACTTGAGTAATAATTTCTGTAAAGAGGTTTGTAGGTTTAAAAATCTTTCCTTCTCGTTTTTTAGCCCAGTGTCTACTAAGAGATCATGTGCTGATGTGAAATCTGATATGCTTTGCTGGTGTATAGGTATACCATTTTTGTTGTTTCTTTGTTTTGCGCTATAGATTTATCTTTTTTTAATGTATGGTTATGAAATGTCACTACATTGTATCTTTGGTTTTTCATCAATTGCACTTTCTCTTTGTTAATCTTTCTTAGCACTGTGCATATTTCTTCTGTGTTTTTTCCCCACAGTTTTGCCCCTTTTCAATTTTAATGGATTTTGACTTCCACTGTTTCAATTTTTTCTGCCAAATGTTTCATCTTTCAATAATATTCTGAGAAGGAAATTTACCTCAATTTCTGCTGTTGATTTTTTTTTAAATTGGCCAATCTGTATTGTTTCTTTTTTTCCTTGTTTTTTTCCTTATTCCTCCTAGTTAAAAGGAGTATATTTGTTGTATTATTGTTTATTTGAATGATATATATGTTTGAATCATACGAAGATTTAAACAAACTAGATTTTTACTTAATTTTTGTCCATGAATTGCATTTATTTTTCCAGGGCAGACTGGTTTTTTGAGTGATTTTTGTTTATGCTGACATTACTTAAATCTATCCAATGATTTACACTTATTCATATGTATGTTTCTAAATTCCCCTTCTTGCTTTACAACATACCCTGAATAAAATCGTGACTATAGGAACTGTGGGTGTTGGTGAAGCAAATGAAATGACATACTTAATAAAAATGCAAGGTGCCTAAGCCCCTTCCCCTCTTTTACCAAAATAAAAGAATTTTCTTTTCCGTGACTCCAGTTTATCCTAAGCAGGTATCTTTGTCTCTTTGCAGACTATTTCTCCTGCTTCAGCAAGTATGTAAGTAGTCAAATTAAAAATAAGTGTATCAAATCTCATTAATATTTCTGCAATGTTTCTATTGTAATAAAATGAGTTTCCATCAATAAAATGGATAGGTTAAAAAACTAAATGGATATCTGATATTCCATTTTCTAAGAAACTCATGGTAAAACATTCTAACTTCTTTTACATTTTTGAGTACTATAATAAAAAATTTATGCATGCAGGTAAATTGTAAGTATGTGCTTTTGGGGGGCAGGAATGAAGGAAATAGGGAGGAGAGAAGAACATTGCATTACTATTCTTTAGTTGCCTCTTGAGAAAGGGTCTTCCAGATGGTGTTGGGAGTTTGTAAAGTTATGATATATTCCTTTGGCACACTGTACCCAAAGAAAAATGTAAACAAGGAAGAACACCTAAAATCTGAATGTTCTGTTGGTAAAGTCCCAAACAACCAGGGAAAACCTTACAACAGAATACTGTCCTAGTTTCAAATTCTCCATTTTGTGAATGTGCTGGTCAAAAGCTGCAGTCTTCTTATACAAATATACAGTAAGACAATGTGTCACATGGATTAGCAAAAGCTAATGTTTTTTGGGTAATAAACCAGCAAAAATTTGATGGACTCCCTTTTATGCTATAATATCAATAACTTCTTAATTTCTTTGGTGCTTTATGAGATACCAAGACTTTCATCATCCATTATCTTCTCGAGTCTCACAATAACCCTGTGAGTTATAAAAGATTGATGTTTTCAAGTTTGTTCTATTGAAATGGAGAAGAGATAACAAAAGAGTGATTTGGCCGAAATGATGCCTAATTCCACTAATCCTAGTTCAACACACCCCTCTCAACATCACAGTGAAGAAGTCTCAAAGTATATATGGTGGAAATAACCCAATAAAGTCTTGGATTTCAGTTGGCCTTTGAAACTTCGGTGGCCACAAGAATCCTCAAGTCACTTTTTTTTTCTGTTGTTCCTCTTGCATACCCTAAAACCACACTGCTGCATTTTCCTCCACTAGCATTGAACTAAGATATTTCCAAGATTTAACTGTGATGTATTCACCCCAGGGCTTGTACAGAGCACCAGGAACCACGACTGTCTTTCAGTGAGACAGCAGGGATTGTCTTTCATCTCACTACTTGTCCAAAAGCCTAGAAACTAGAGATAAAGAAAAAAAGAACTGACAAAGTGCAATCTCTCCTCCTATTTTCCCTCACCCCCGGCAATAACTTTCTGATGCATTTCAACCTCTTTGAGGTATATAAAGGAACAGAAACTTCAACAAGACACATGGTAGTAGTAGTGGAGCAGCAGGTACTTTTTTGAGCTTTATGATTTGTGCTGGTTTGGTAATACCCAAAGGGAGTGCTTTGGGGATCAAAAATCTTTACCACAAAGCCTATATACTCCACAGGGAAATCAGATGACTGAGCAGAGTAAAAACATTTCAAAGGCTCATGCATCACTTTGGGAAAATCAAAGTTTCTCGTGAAACTAAATCTGGAGCTTAGCACTTTTGACAAGTCAATTCAAACCTTGTATTATAATCCCTCATGTCTTTGGAATTGCAATTGGTTTTAACATTTCTGGGTAAATAAAACATTGTCCTATAACATGGAAACAGAAAATTGTCATTTCAAAATCCAGTCTTTGTCTGTCATGCTGGAACTTCATGAAGACCGTTTTCTTTTTCTTGGTTACTGTGTGATAAATCACAAAGCCACAGTTCTCAGTATTTTCAGAATAGAACAATAGAAAATCTGACATTTTTATTTACTAATAAATAATAGTACCAAAAATGATTGGCATTTCATAAGAGCAATTTGTATCATTGTAAGAAAAAATATTGACATTAGAGGATATTAGGAAAATGGAATCTCCATACTGTTTTTCCATTGTGACCACAACAATTTATATCCCTTCCAGCAGAGCATAAGGTTTCCCTTTCCTCCCATTCTTGCCAACATTTTTTTAATTTGTTGTCTATTTTATTATACTTTTTCTCACAGGTGTGACATGTTATCTCATTGTTGTTTCGATTTGCATATCCCTAATAATAGGAGAGAAACATCTTTTCATGTGTCTAATGGCCATCTGTATTTTTTTCTTTGGAGAAGTGTCTATTCAGACATGCTGCTCATTTTTTCTATTATATATATTTGTTGTTGTTTTTATTTCTTCATGTATTTTATATATTAACCCCTTGTCTCATATGTGATTTTCAAATATCTTCTATTCAGTAGGATACTTTTTAATTTTAGCAAAAGTCTCTTTCATTGTGCACAAGCTTGTTGGTTTGATTTAGTTCTTTTTGTTTACTTTTGGTTTTGTTTCTTTGCTGTTGAAAACATACTGCAAAGACATTACTAATGTCAATATCAAGGAACGTATCGCTTATGCTTTCTTCTATGTGTTTTATGGTTTCAAATCTTTACATTTAAGTCTTTGGACCATTTTTTAGTTATTTTTTTGTGTGTGTGTAGTGTAAGATAGTGATCTTGCTTCATTCTTTGGCAAGCAATTGTCCAGTTTTCTCAGTACCTTTTTTGAAGAGATTTTCCTTACTCTATTTTATACTCTTAGCTTCTTTGTCACAGATTAGTTGTCAGTGTATATGTGAGTTTATTTCTGAGCTCTTAATTTCTTTGATCTGTATGTTTTTGTTCCAGTACCATCCTGTTTTCCAGTACTCACTTGTTTTGATTACTATTCCTTTTTAATATAATTTTAAGTCAGCGAGCATGACACCTCCATTTTGTTCTTTTTACTCAGGACTGATCTGTCTTTTTTTTTAGTGTCTTTTTTTATTTATATATTTTTTACATTATTGTTCATTTTTAAACAATGTTTGCTTCCCCCCACCCCAGGTGTAGTTCCCATAGAATTTCCTTCACCAATGCACCAGTGCACCATCACCTCAGTCCCCGGTGCTCCTCTTCTTCCTCCTCCCCCCCTGCAGGGTGTCTCTGGTTTATAATTGTCAGTTTGTTTTTGTTTCATTGAATTGTTTTGTATTGTTCTATTTGTATTTGTGTTTGTCTTTTGCATTTCCAATAAGTGTCTTTTATATTTCCAGATAAATGCTATGATATTTTGTTCTACTTCTGTACAGAATGTCTATGCAGACCAAATCTATACAGGATTTTGATGTGGATTGCATTAAATCTGTACATTATTTAAGATAAAATGGCCACTTTAATCATGTTAACTCTTACAATCCATAGCTTTCTGTCTCAGTCTATTTTTTAGCTGTATTATTTTTTATTGCTGTTTGGTTTACAACACTATATGATTTATGGGTGTAGCTTCACTCCTCTTCAGAGGTATGTTGCCACACCATACACAACACACAAGCATCCAAAATCCTCCTTCATAATTCATATGACTCAGCTGGAAAGGCCTTTAGACATAGCTAATTCAATTTACCCAAATTATAGAAACACTGAGAGCAAGAGGGCTAGAGTGAGTGAATATTAATTGTCTATGGTCTCAAATGTTTGGCAAAACTTAGTTAAAAACCCTTATCTCTTGACTAAATCAATGACTTTTCAGTGTCCTTCTAAAGTCAGAAGTGACTGTCAGGATAGTCATTTATCTGTAATTTCCCAATTATTTATTATGTTCTCTCAAATGCCCAGGATCTAAAGTTAATAACAAATGCCAAGTTAAATACACCTATGTTAAAATGTTGGCATATCAAATAATTGTTAAAATATAACTCGCTCAAAAATTTTATCTTATTTGGGCTCAGGTTGTGGTTTTTCTGTATTCTAAATTTCCCTTATCTTATTTAACTTCCCTCTTCAAATCCATTTTCCTTATATTCTCATTGTTATAGTTTAGTATATTGTGTCAATATGAAGAAGCAAGCTTTCCCACTAAATTAATTAGTCTCCATAATATGTTTTTAGACATATTTAATGTATTCCTAAGAGTGACTTTGATTATACTTTGCTGACAGACATCAGGATCTGCCATGCACAACTAATTCCAGAGATATATTAATTATGCCACTTAAATAGCATGCCCAGATACATCAATATTCCTTTCCTCACAAAATTGCTGTTTTTATGGAAGCTATTAATATGCTTTTTTTTTCAGAACATGAATTCCTGCTCTGGTTTCATGCATTGGTAATTGAGTGATACAGCAAACTATATTTAAATATGAATCAAGTAAATGAGATATATTTAAATGAGGCAGAGACAAAAATCAAGTTGAAAAACAGATCAATAATTAACAAAAGCTAGTTGTTTTTCTGGCGCTTCATTGGCATATATACCTTGTCTTCTTGTTTCCTCTTTGTTTCCCACATGCTTTACTTTTATACAGGGAAACAAAATATCAGTTGAAAATACATTGTAGGGCCTCCCTGGTGGTGCAGCAGGTTGAGCACAGTGCTGTGAAGCTGTCTGCAGCCTCTGCAGCGCGGGTTCAATTCCCGGCTGGCCAGGGAGATTCCGACATGGTGAAGCAGACCGCTCCTGTTGCACCCGCTGCTCCCCTCAGCAGTGCTTTTGGTCCCTCTGCCTGTTCTGCTCCTGGCTCTGTGTCTGGTGAACCTCTCACCTTCCCACGCCTCTGGCCTGTACCCCAACTATTGTATAAATAAAAAAATGAATCTTAAAAAGAAAATATACTGTAAACTCCTGATGATCTGAGGAGCACAGAGGACTCTAAAAGGCAGAGTTGGAAGGAATGAGAAACATTAGCGTGCAAGGCATCTTATAAACTTAATAAAAAATAGCCCATTCTACTTAACTAGAATAAATGAAGGTAGCAGCAAAGGGTGTATAACCCCACCAACACCAGTATGTATTCAATAAATTTTCTTATGTCATTGACACTCTCCTAGCCTTTCTAAGCCTCATCTCTCAGGAAATGCAGCTATGTATTTGCTTTCAAGTTCAAAACCTGTACAATTCATAAATGTAAATTTGTAACAGTGTGAAATTCATAGAAATGGGAGGTTCCAGGTTCCCTGCCCCACCCAGGGAAGGATGGAGCTGAATGGCGAGGAAAAGATGAAGAAAACTTGAAGAAAAAGAAGCAAAAATACTGGAAGAACAGCTAGAGGATGGATGTGGATCAGAAACATGTGAAGAAGCAGCTGTGCCTACTTCTCAGTTTGGGGCTTGTACCAGATTTATGTAACATCGAAGGAGAGACCTAAAAGAGAGAGACAAGGGTGAGAGACCTTTGGGGTGGATGACAATGGCAGCCTTGATCTTGCATTTTGATTTTGATCTTTTCCTTCCAGACTTACCTTCACCTTCTGCCCCTTTTCTATGTTCCCCACCAGAAGGTGCCTTAGACTTGTGACAGGCTTTTGGTCTTCACTGGACCTGCTTTGGGCCAACTCTGTTTGGCTAGACTTTTCCCCACAAGGAGATGGGTAACTTTAGGTGCCTCATTTGGAAGTTGTAGTCTTCTTTCTATTGCACATTAATTATTGAAATTTATTAATTATTAACTATGTTAATTTTAATTATTAATTATAAAAGTATTAAAGTTCTTTTCTACTGAAGGTTGTATGCACTAAGAGTATGTTTTGTCTTCATGTGGAGGATGGCAGGACCCATTTAGAGCCACCAGGGTTGAGGGTCTTGGGATGCTCCTCAATCTGCCTGCTAACATTATTGTTTATTCCTATTTTGCCAGATCTTTCAAAGCAGTCTCTTAATTGAATAAAATACTGCAGTTAAATGTTCTCCTAATGACCAAACCTTAGTGTTTTTACAAATGGATAACCTTAGCGTTTTTACACAACTTTAGCTTTTTTACAATTGATAACCTTCCTCTAATCAATCATTCATTCCAAATATCTATATTACATAAAGTCTCCATCATTCCTAGAAAGACAGCCATGAGTCATCTTTGTTTTGTCTCCTTCACACCTGCTATCAAATTAAACGTAAGGTACTGCCAAATCTTCCTGTGCAAACATATTCTTAACAAGTACTTACATATTCATGATCTCCAAGACACCAAAACAAAAATGACCTCTAATCTCAAAGGTCTTAAAATATCGAAAGAAGTATGCTACAAACAAAAAACTTATTAATATTGTATAGAATACAGACATTAAATACAAACATGCATGCAACGTATGTTCACACAGAATAAACTGTTGTAGAAGCTTAAAGGAGGCTGTCTTAGTTTCAATTAAGCAAAAATATGTTATAGAGAAAGACTTCAGCAGATGTTGGTGGTGGTTAAGATGCAATAAGATGTTGCACCAATAATATGGAATACGATGTGTGCAGTGCAGACTGGCATTACAATGAGGCAAGAGAGTGACATATTTTAACAATACTATGTAAAATTATTCCAACAGTGTTTGCAACATATAATGTAGAGAAAATAATTTAAAATCCAGAATTAAAGTAACCTGGAAATGTTTACTACATACATATACTAATGTGGTTATAAGAAAAATACACAAAAAGTAGATTTGAGCTGTTGTAGAAATTCATCCTGTCATACTTAGAAGCTATTGGATTTGGAAGGAAACCAATGATTTTATGACATTCAAAGTGCTTTGTGATATCTCATTTTGGTTTTTAGAAAAACTTTACAAAATAAAAAGGATAGTTTAGTTTTCTTAAGAGAATGAAATGAGCCTAAATGATACAAAGATAGACAGTTCACAACAGGTCACAACAGGTAATCCAGAGGCAGAATAGGAAATCTGACCCATGTCTTCTGCTTTTCCCTGTTCTCTTTACAGACACAGGAAGATGGTAATGGGAATCTTGTCAGAACTAAGTTTTCCATTTCTAGTATCCAGGAAGAAAGGGAGGGGGTTTAATGACTCATCCTAAATAGATATATTGATTTCAGTGACCTATTTCTTCAATCCATGTCCAAACACACGAGCTGCACGGGCAACTAAGGTATTTTTGAGCTCAAAACCCTGCGACCTTGCTCTGGGATGCTGAGTCTGATAGTGGAGTCCTGCTTTCGCAGCTTTTCCTTGAGAGAATTTTCCAGTAGAGGGCGCTGGAGGGAGCATGCAGAGTTGGAACATGGAGAGACTTGCTCCTTGCTTTTTTGTTTGTTTCCCTGAGGGATCTTTCTGTCAGCTTGTGGTTCTGGTAACACGATGGCAAGGTTTTCTCCTCATGAAGGCAGACGTTTGTTCCCACAGCAGCAGCATCCCCTTCTCAGAGGTGTATGTCGCACACCGACGAGGCCCCTGCGCTAATCTGGATGCTGAGAGACCCGCCAGGAGCCGAGGGGCTGTAGTCTGTGATGACAAGACCCTTCCTTTCTCTTTCCCTTTGTTCCCTCAGCTGTGAAGATGGTAGCAGCTTTCACAGTTGGCTACCTCTCTAACAATTTAGAATTCTTCTTATACTCTTTTAATAGTTGGTAATTTTATAGCTAATTAAAATTATGTTACATCTGCTATGTCATATTTCTGGACCCTAACACATCAGTTTCTAAGAGTCTCCTACTAATCAGGTATCTAAAGAGGACTTTAATTGACTTATTTTCATGTATACATACTAAATATGTGCACAAAATTTTCCCAAACACAGTTCTTATTCCTACTTGACCAATAATGCCCTTTACCCTCCAAGAAAATATATCCCCTTTGCCTTCTCTAAATATGGTTTTTAAATACCTCCTTTATGCCTCCTTGCTTAAGCCACTCTTCTCTCTCTCTCTCTCTCTCTCTCTCTCTCTCTCTCTGTGTCCCCCTCCCCCACCCTCCCTTCCTCTCCCTCATCATCTATGTCTCTTGGTTTATTGTTTAATCAGAGTCTCTCCAGACTAATTCCATAATTTCTGTTTAATTTTTCCATTAGAAATCATACAGAATTACATATTATATATTAATCATGCTATACAAAGCATTACTTACTGCATTAACTCATTACTTATATGACATAGCAATAGAGAATAGCATTCTGCTTTCAGAAGAATAATTTCATCATAGTATTAGCTAAAAGAATGTCAAATTAAAAACAACCTAACTATCTAACATTATGTAAGTGTTGAATTTAAATTGCTTATCCATTAAATGGAATAGTATGCATGAAATAACAATTTCACAAAGAATTCTAGTGATGTGGAGAAATTATGACAGTATTATGTAAATACATAAAGATATAATATATAACTATATCATGTTCAACTATGTAAAAAATCATAAAGTAAAAACTAGAAAAAAAACCCAAAATGACAACAGTGATTGCCTTTGAATGATTAGATTATTCATAATATCTGTATGACCTTGATGTACCTTTTGATCAGAAAAAGTAAAAGAAACAAAAATACTAAAGAAAGGAAATTGAGGACTAGTATTTTTTTCTTTTATAGTTTTCCTCTTAGACTATTATCATATTTCTACGTTCCTCTGTAAACTCACATGGTCCTCATAAAGGGAAATTTTTGTCCATTAAAATAAAAATGTGGTCAAAGTATCTTATGTGGTCATCTGTATGCAGTAGTGGCAGTAAACAGATATTGCCTAATAGAGTCATGTCTTTAAACATAATTTGCAGTCTTTATAAATAATTTCAGGGAGGACATCCTCACCAAGGTAGGGTGGTGAAGAAAAAAAGTTGGAGCTGGAAGGCTTGGACTTTATTTCTGGTCTGATCCTTTCTAACAATGTACTTTTTAATGAATTACTATTTTTCTGAGGCTTATTTCTCATCTCTAAAAATCTTTATCAAATCCTCACGTGTGGGTGTGCTAGACTTAAGTAGCCTGTTCAGCCACCATTATGGTTACCTGCAGTTTTGCATTCCTATACAAAGGTCAGAACTGCTCAGTCAATCAGTCATATGAGCCAAACCTTATAAGGTGCCTTTCAAATCAATCAAGAACAGAAAGCTTGATTACTCTGGGAAGGATATGCATCACAAGGTATGACTGGGAATGCCCAGGGGGCTGATGATGGATGCATAAACTTACTCCTGACTCATACATCCTGAGGTATGACTGGGAATGCCTGGGGAGCCGAGGACTAATGTATGACAAGGGACCCCAAAAGCTGATCAGTGGAATATCTTGTTGATAAGATTAGTGCCATGGCCAGGGGTCTGGGGTCTAGTTTCGATTACAACACTTGGTCATCAAGCTGATAACATAGTCCACAGACTCATGTCCCCCCAAGCCCTAGATGACATTCCTGAGTTTCACCCATCCTTTTCTCCGTGTCCTCCTAATGCATGTAGCTGATACTATATGATTATTCTATCAATAAAAACGGCCAGGTCCTTACTCTCAAGCAGCATCCTGCATTATGTAGCCTGCTTCATGACTCCCATTTCTTTATCAGTGTGGTGTTGGCCCGATGCAACACTCACAGGATTCTTGTGGATTCATGAGAAAGATTACATTTTGTTGTCAAAATGCTATGTAAAATGAAAGGTCATATAAAATATTTTCTCTTCAAATTATTTTACTTCTAACACTATTTTACCAGAAACTCTAAAATTGGATCAGTCCCCAAGCTTCTAAATTTTGCTACAAATAATCCCTTTTTGTAAACACCTGTCATATTACCACAATTTTACTACAACTAAATTGCAAACAGAATCATCCTGCAAGGAGCAGTTGCCTATTTAGGATTCTTGCTCTTTTTGCTCTTTCTCACTCTCCCTCTCTTATCTTCTATGCTGAGGATTTTGCTTGTATTATCTCAGCCTACAAAATGACATCCATAAACAGTCAACTGTTTATTTAAGATGAAGAACTGTGTCCTACAAGTAGTCTTCTCAATGAAGCAAGTTTCCAGAAGGTCTATATTGCTATAATATATCTTAATTGACCACAGTCAGCATAAATCATGTTAATGGCCTCATTATTCTAACCTCCTGTTTGGGATTGTGAATTTTAAGAAGAACATATTTCACAAAGTGGCTTTCACAAACATAATCAATGTTACGGGAGTACTTGACTGTTTTTATTGCCAATCTTTGTTTTCACATGGCATTACATTATTTGGAGAAAATCTTTTCAATATTAAAATAAAACATTATAATTGGGGTTAATATTCCATTATTTTTGTATTACCTTCTTAGCACCAAAACTGTTATCATGATGATTTGCACATCTCTTCTGAGTAGCTTATCTCCTGAGCTGTCTGTAGAGAACTATATCTGTTAAGACTGAGATAATAAAAAAGTAGAGAATACATTTCCAATTTACTACTTTAGGCATAGAACACATAAACAAAAAGTTATGAGTCTTTAATTGTTATTCTCATCTATTTTAAACTTCTCCTTAATATTGAAATACATTCAACAGCATCTCAAACTTGTCCACGTCTTATTCCTTCAATACATCTTATACTGGGTCATGTCCTGAATATTTCTTGAACATTCCTTGGGATGGAGTGCACATGTACTGCAAGGTAAGCTAGTATTTCTGACAGATGGATACAATTCTTCTATTTAAATATGAGCATCCTCTAATACAAAACTGAGAAGGGTGGTGTTTAATGAATCAAGTCATTCACTGTCCACAAAATGCAAAAGGATGCCTTGGTACTTATCCCTACTACGACACTAATCACACTCTATCACAAATGTGACACTCTCTTTCCTCTGCATGGAATACACATTTCATGATGGTCCATGTTTTATTAACTTTCATCCTCAGCACTGAATAAGTGTTACTTAATATGTGGATATAATAACAATATAATTTGTTTAGATATCTCTTTTATATTGAACTGAAACAAATCCCCTCTTTAATTGTGGATACTTAGGCTAGTTTTATCTTCTAAAACTACACAGCATTAGCATTTTCCATCTTTACAAGACCAACCTGATATTCATAGGAAGTTTATAATACACTTTTTTCTTCTATGAACTAATTCTGTTCTGTCCTTTTAACTTTAAACATGGTAATTACTGACCTCTTACCATATTTTTTTCCTTATGTAGACACATTTTTGTTTATCAATGCCCTGACTCATCAAAGGTTAAAACAGGAATATTGGAGACTATTAAAATGTTTTCCTTCATACAAAAAGAATTCTTTATTTGCAAAATTGAAATTTGTTTTTAGCTGGAAAGGGAGCCTGAAAATGGGGGGAAAAAAAGTGAGTTGGAGGAGTAAGGCTTTTTTCTTGGCTGTAGCATAGGTATTTATCCTTTACTTTTGACTTTTGGCTTACAGAGTCTATATTCTTAAATTGCTATTTCATGCATTCCCCCTATTCATTATAGTGGTCTGAGATTCTTGACCTTAGAGTCCATTTGTTTATGGAACATGTTATCACTAATATTTGATTCCCAGGGATGGGCAGTTTTGTGGTACTTCAATGTGAGACTTTAATTAAACAGTGGCATGTGTAATTGTTACTATCATTGTTTACAAATTCCAAGCTAACTTTAGTAGAACCATAAAAGTGCATCCATTCAAACTAATATCATAAATTAAATAAGCAACAGAAAAAATAATTTGATTCTAAGGTAGTAGTTTTTCCTTTTGCATACTACCTCTTTATAAAATAAATTCTCAAACTTAAATAGAATGAAAAATAATTTAAAAATATACAGCTTATTTTACTGTTATTGCTTTATTTCATTTTGTATCTAGATAGAAAAAAATAGTTATTATATCTCTGCAGTAATATACAAGTAGCTAAACAGTATTTATGAAATAAATTGATGATGTCAGTGGAGGTTATAGTTTTTATTTTCTAAGTCATGCTATAGAGTCCGTAGTTTCTTATTCTATCACTGCTGTCAAGGATGACTAAATATTTTCTTCACATTGCAAACTGATATAGTGTAATATACAAAACACTATTTTATATTATATGCCATAGATTTATTCTTTTTTTTCCTTCCCTATATGCCATGGCAGGCAATCATTATTCCCCCAAAAGTTAACTTTATTCAAAAACCTAGAAGTGTTTGGTTACTACAATGGTAGAACTAAGCTTAATAAGCTGTTCTTGTCTGAAGACTGCCCACCTGTGTCTATGCGGTTGCCTTTATTTTTTCAATTTCTCCTTTTACTAATAAAACTGTCCTTTTAAAATGTAGTCATTATCCCTTGCTGAGTAATTTGGGTGTATCATCTAAACCTACATAAACACAGTCAAATGTTTATTTAAGATGAAGAACTGTGTCACTCTCTTGCCTGCCAAATTTAAAGATAGTGTGACTTGTAGAAAATGGAAATAGCAAAATGATAAATAGCAAAATGATAAATAGCAAAATGATAAAGAATCTTTAAAATACCACTCCACATATGGAAAACATGTCAGTGAAAGTCTTTCAAATGAGGCATTTTAAATGCAAATGGAACCAGTACAGAAAATACTATCCTTTATATATGAAAAAAAAAATACTAAGCTATGAAGTGAAAATCATTCTTCATAGGCTCATGTTTCTCTAGAGAATGAGTAAGTAGAAGTGAAAATAAATGTGACAGAAGATCTCAGCTGTTTTATCTTATTCTCCATCACAGATTTTGATCCACTATTAAAAAAATAAAGTAATTCTTATTAAAAATTGATAAAGTAGACATTAATATTTGTGTTTATTACAAAGGTTCCAGGGCAATGTTATTCCCTATTTAGTCCCAGCTTTAAATGAAAGATGGAAACCTAACCATTTCTTACAATAGTTACAGTCAAAAATATGTAGCTCATTGTCTAATATCTCCATTTTCTAAATAATGAATCCTTTTAACCCTCTCCACTATTAATAGAATAGTTAAATAGTTAAAGAATCAAAATGTTGACACATCTGCCACTTACTAGATAAGCAACTCAATATAAATCTTTCTGTCTCGATTACCTAAACTGCCTCCCAAGTACAGTTACACAGGGAAAAGATGTGAGAAATAGAAACTTATGTATATAAATCACTTAAACTCTCAATAAGTAAATGTTAATATTTTATTATTTTCATTTCTATATTTTTTTTCTGTACTCTATCTGAAGGAAAGCATAAATCTCATACATAATTGGTGACCACCATCAAGTTAATTTTCCTTTATGACATTTTTATTTAAATTGTTATCTTATTCCCAAAACCATTAGTGGAAACCCACTTAGATTTAAATGACAATAAAGGGACCATTTGGAACATTTTTAGTCTTTCTACCTAATAAAGTCTAATTTGATGCTCAATGACAATTTTTGATAAAAAGAGACCATTTCTATAAGATACACATGTACTCTATAAGAGTGGGAGCTCCATTTCTCTTTTTACAGTTTGAAGAGGATCTGAAAAAAGAGGCATTGACATGTTTCTTGAATGAATGAATGAATGAATGACAGAAACTTGTACTAATGAGATGAATGCCAATCCTTCCTCACAGAAGTTATTTGAATATTACAGTGGCATGTTTTTGTAGTGGACATTTGTTGTTTTGACTGCTGGCATCTTTCATTCTTATTTTGGTAAAAGCACCTTGATTTTCATTTAGGAAATTACCTCCCCCACTGTGCAATGTGACTTGGGTGCACTGTCAAAGACATCACCACTAATCAGCTACTCTAAGGGACTACTCTGTTTTATTTTTCTTTCTGAGTGTTGGTTATTCAATTTTTCCTTTGATTCTTCAAAGTTTTGTCACTGTATTACTAATAAATTAATTTTAGTCTGTTAACTATATAGTAGGTTGTGTTTCTTATAATCAGAAAGTTCAATTATAGCTACTGATGATAATTAATATATAACAGATTTAATTGGAAAAGTAGTGATATGCATACAACAATTAGCCATTTTATATCAATACCAGTCTGGGTCAGTGATACTGTTTATATTAATATTTGAAGAAAATGATCAGGTCATGACTGATGTTAAAATTTCTTGTAGCTTAATTCAATTTAAATAAATTTGTCTTTCAACTCCAGAAATGCACAGAACTATACTACTCCTTGGCAGACATAATGTATGCCTATGACTGAAATTACTCCTAGACTTAACCAAGAGATCCCGAATTCTTTTTTTTTTTAATTTTTTTCTAAGATGTATTTATTTATTTATTTATACAAGCACTGGGTACAGTCAGAAGCACGGGAGGGTGAGAGAATTCACCAGAGCCAGAGCCAGAGCTGAGAACAGAACAGGCAGACTGACGAAGTACACTGCTGAGGGGAGCAGCGGGCAGCAGGAGAGTTCTGCTCGCCATGTGGGACCCTTGCCCAGAGGCCAGGGATCGAACCGGTGGTGTAGAGGCTATGGGAAGCTTCGCAGCTTCGCAACCCAGCGCTCAACCGCTGCGCCACCGGGGAGGCCCAGATCCCGAATTCTTAACTGCTGATTCACAAACCAGGAACCTGTCTAGAAATTAATGAATCAGCTCTGGCAATGGCATTTCCTAGCTCTGCAGTTACCTTGACATATATTTCTATATAAATCCCCAAACACAGCTCTGCAGTCTTAAGTGTGTTCTGTAGAGGTCAAAATAATTTATTTCCAAATAGTGTCAAAGAAATGGTTCTTTAAGGGGGAAAAAGAAACTTATCAGGCAAATTTTGCCATAAAACTGTCTCATAGTATTGGTTCATATTTTTCATTTCAAAGGTAGAGATGAATTGTTTGATAAAAACAAGTTCATAAACATCACAATGATATTCAAAGCTAAAGTATTTCCCCCAATTCTCATTTTCTTGGTTTTTAAACATTCCTTAAATTGAAGCTCTAATAATATAAGATTTGGGAGTTATTTTAGTAATAACAGTCTTTCCATTTAAGGTAAGGCAGCAGGGGGAAAAGCAAGGACACCTGAATTCAATCTGCTCTGAATCAGGACAGCATCCCTGAATTCCCTGCCATTTCTGCCTTGACTGACATTTATTTATCATGGTCAGTAAGCAGGCTTTACCAATTACCTTGTTATCAGCATAGAAGAATCCTATCTATAACACAGAAAGGCTCATGAAAACCACTATGTCACCAAAGTTTGTGCTGCAATTGGCACACTACTTAATTTTTTCTTTTCTATGAAAATTCAACTGATGATATCTGGTCATTTGGGGGCAGTATATAGGGCAAGGCAGACATGTCAACTATCCAAATTAAACATAGGTAAAAGCAAAGTGAATATATAACAGATGAAAGTTGGGGCCCAATGGACTGTAGTTGAGGATTATGGGTGCTTAGGTGGTGGATGTGGTATGGTGAAGTATATCGAAACCTGTGTAAATCTATCCCCCTAAATCATACACAGTATTGCAAATGGATTTTACTTCAATTTCAAAAAGTTACAAAAAAGTCATGATCCTGAAAAGCAAAGAGAAAAATAAATTAGATAATTTATTTCAAAAGTATAATATCAATCATTTACTGAGTTCTATTTAAAAATATAACAAGTTCCTTCCAAAGTTAAAAAGTGAAATCTCTTCAGGCATCTGTTCATGACTGGACTGAATATAGATTCAGTCTGGGTGATAAAGGCTGGAGGATAGAGGGTGTTATAAGCCTTCAAGAATACCTCATGGGAGTATCCTAATATCATCTCAATTAAAAATAAAGAAATTAATAAACAAGAATCATTACAATGTGTTTGACATTTAGTGTTGCACATATCTAAAAATATGATCTGCAAGCATCTAGTAGTAGAAAATAAATATATATGTCACAATTATACCCAATCAGAATTTATATAATTTTCATTCAGTTGATATCAAAGGAAGTACAAAAGGTCCGTGAATCCCAGACTCCTGTGGCTTCTTCAGAGAGAAACAAGAAGACCACAAGGGAAGAACAGAGAGCATGCAGCATCACTATCCACGTTACATGCAGCATTATAGTTCTCGTGGTAAGTTCATGAGCCATTTTTAACACAGATGGGGAGAGGTTGCTTTCACCAATTATGCTTAATTATCAAGTAACACTTTCCTGAAAATCAACAGCCTCTCACACCAACTCAAGTTGTTCAAGTGTGTTCCATGAATGGTTACTCTGATCCACAGCTGGATGATACTTGTTAGTAATAAGAAGTGAAGATGAATTTGGGGCACCCAGGTACATGTGGAATAACATTTTAGCTTATAAACATGCTAGCCTCTTAAAAGTTGGGTAGGAGGACTCTTCTTCCCTTCCCTCAGGTCTCTGAAGTTGGCAGGAGACTGAAACAATGCTCTTCCTGTACTGAACCTCCAGCAGGGTTTGCCTGGACACATCTGAGGAATCCTGGAATCAGTTTAATCCCTTGATTACATAGTCCTCTGCTAAATGTAGGACATTCTTTGATATTAGTGTCCTTAAGGCTTAGTAATTGAATATGAATCATTCCCAACCCCCAGCTATCTTTTCTCTTAGAATTTCTTCCTTTTGTGTGCTATTTTCCTTCTTTGGAAGTATCTAAGTCCTTGATTCCAAAGGGTGACCTGAAATAACACTGTTATGTATTGAGCAAGCACAAAAAGTGTCCTAAGGAATTCCCCGTGAAGACTCTCCATGCTCTTTCATCTTTCTGAAGTTAAGGTCAAATGAACCCTGAGCAGATTCCTGAATTCAACTGGAAATTTAATTACACAACCTTAAGTCGATTTCCCATTCAGAGATTCAATGCCCTTATGAATTTACTCCTAATCATCTCTTACAAGGTCAGTTAGCTTCATTTTTTTTTTTCCTACATTTGCCAGCTAGCAACACTATGTATGACCTTGACCACAACAGACCTGGCTGAGTATAAAGAGTTCAATATTGCCAGGACTGGAAAAATAATTGACTGTACATAGCCTATTGAAGCTTAAGGAGCAGTGTCATTTCTGTCTGCAAGGGCAGCCACATTAAAACATAAAGGCTAATCTGTGGGCTCAGAGTCCCACTAATCCTAGCAAACTATAAGCTGCTTTGCAAATTTATCATGAACTTGCAAAGCTTGTTTGCAACTCTAAAAATCACAGAATCACTGAAATGTTTGGTTGGAGGACCCAGTAAGGTCATTCACTAACACATTCATTAACCTATCTTTAGTCAGCTTTCCTTAAAGCATTTCTTATAGAGAAGATTCCTTTAGTCTCAAATTTCTCAGGGGAAAGACTGTCCACCACAACTTTTACAGTTCCTTCCAGTTCTAATACAGCTCGAAGCACAAAAATTATTTTTATACTGTTAACTTATACTCTCTAAAAAATGAACTTCTCGGCCTCCCTGGTGATACAAGGGGTTAAGCACAGCACTGTGAAACTATCCGAAGCCTATGCAGCAAAAGTTCTATTCCAGGCTGACCAGGGAACTACCCACATGGTGCAGCAGAACTTTCCTGTCTCCCCTGCTGCTCCCCTCAGCAGTATATTTCAGTCAGTCTGCCTGTTCTGTTCCCCACTCTGTCTCTGGTCCTCTCGGCCCCCCGCACCTCTGGCCTGTACCCCAGTTCTTGTATGCATACATAAATAAATCTTTGGAAAAATAAATAAATAAATAAATAAAAATTAAAAATGCACTTCTTAAAATTTAAAGCAATAGTTCACAATGGTTAGAAAATAAAAGAAATCTTATAAGGAAAACTATCCAAAGAAATGTATTAAACCATATCCAATATTTTTACCTTAACATTTGTTTTAAACATTTGAATATGTTTGGTGTATAGAATTTTATCAATAAAGCATATAAAGCTTGTTTTATAATTTTGTACCTCTCTAGCCTTCCAACCTTACTTCCTGCCCTGCTTTTCTTTCAATTATTAAATTTCAAGCCAGTCAATACCAGTTGTACTGATGGTACATCTTTTATTTCTCAATATGGAAAAACAACATTGTTCCTTGAGACATATTTTCTCCATTGTAATTTTCCTTGACCTCTCTTCAATTCTGCCTAAATCATCTCCAAACACAGTCACTTTTATGTACATCTGGAATGGAACATATCACAAAACATGATTGATCCATACATATTTCTCCTGTATTAGATCTAGTAATTATGAATCAGTTCTTATTTTCTTTTGTATTGTTAAATGGAAATAACGTCTCCATGATAGTTATTTTACTGGAATAGACCTGGGTTCTGTTGCCTGTCACTACCAAAAAGCCAATAAGCCGAAGTCTATACTATGCACTTTTATTTTTCAGATTGCTGGCCATCGGTATGAGAGAACGCTGGACATAGTGCCCTGAAGAAACCATTCTTACATTTCATCTCCAGGGATCTGAGAGAAGGGTGGGCATAGCATCTTGAAGAAATCTTTCTGACCTCTCATCTCAAGCTAACCTTTCTATTACAGGCTAAACAAAGACAGTCATAAACAAACAGCCCACCAGAACACAACGACAGTTGAAGTTCCTGGTATTCATAACATTCATCCCCTAGAACTTGCTATCAGCCCCCAGAACTTGCTATCAGCCTCCCAGTTATCTGGACCCTGGTACATCCAGTGGCGTCAATGGCTGGCACTCCCTTAGGCAACACTAGAGCAGGACTCTCAGGTTCAAGGCAAGAGTTTTGAAATAAAGAAAATAGATCATTAGTCATATAGTGTGTGTGTGCAACCTGTGCCCCCTCTCAGTTAGACAAATAGTTTATTAGATAATCAAAGTGAGGATTCAAACCAGAAGTGCAATAGATTTTACTCTGCGAGAGTTGGTCCAATAAACACAAGTTTGAGGTCAGTTTATATAGGTAGAAGCAGTGAGTCATTGTTGTTAAGAATGCAATTATTTTTGTAGGAAGAACTCATAATTCTAAGTTGTCACAACCTACAGATATGCGGATGCTAAGGCAACTATCTACTACAAATATACTTTAAATACAAAACAGGTAAAAGTAAAGGGATAAAGAAAATATGCCATATTAACAGTAATCAAAAGAAAGCTGGAATAGTTATATTTATTGCAGACAAATAGTTATATTTATTGCAGACAAAGCTCACTTCAGAACAAGGAAAATTATCAGGGTGAAGGGACATTGGATGATGATAAAGCTGTCAATTCTCAAAGAAGACATAACAACCCTTATCACATATGCACCCAACAAGGCATCAAAATATTTGAGACAAAAACTGATGTGCAAGGAGAAAAAACTTGAATTCAAGGATACAGATAAATCCACTATTATAGATGGAGTCTTCAACACATCTATATGAGTAATTGATAGATCTATCAGGCAGCAAGCATTTATTAAACTGAATAGCACTATAAATCAAATTGCCCTAATTGACATTTATTAAAAAAATCCTCAGCAAGTCCCTCCCACTCACCTCATTTTGCTAATGTGAGGGCATACTAAGTGTGTGTGTATGTTTGTGTGTGTGAAGTCCTGGAACTGTAATAATGCTGACATAATATTATTTAATATAAATGTTTAAAGTATTCTGATGCTTCAGCTATACTTGTTGCTGAAAAAGCACTCTTAATTCTATATACTGGTAAAAAATTGATCCTGAGCTTTGACCTATTTCCAGATTCTATACTACTTACTGTTTATATGTCTGCAATTTAAAACTATCACTGTTTCATTCAAAGTGCTGGTTAGCCCCACTGTTATCACCGGGAAGTCCAACCATTACCTAGACCTACTGCATAGGACATGCACACTGAACCCTATGCTCAACTGTTCTGTGATTTTAAATTGCCCTCTCTACTTGTCTTACCATGGTCTTTACCAGTAGATCCACTCTAAGCTCACTTCTGCCCCCGTCCACTATACCTAAGCCTTCCATACTTCATTATTTCATTCAAAGTATTTATTAATTTTCCACAATTAGCATATTTTTATTTGTCAAAATTAGTAATCTTACTGAACTAGTGCAGAATCTCTGTGGTCCAATAACAAAAGACCACATTTTTTCATATTGGATGATAACTAAGCAAATCACTGGAAATTAGGGTAAATAACATTCCTACAAAGATTTAAGTATCTTCATAGAGTGCATTCCTCTGAAAGTACACAAGAAAGTTTCTCGATTTTGGGCCATTTACAATAGCAAGAGAATATCCACACAGTAAAAATTTTAGTGGAAATATCAACTACTCAGGACATTACAAAATTTCATTAGCACTATAGGGGGTAACAGTTAAAGTACTGGCTATGAAGGGAAATTTGGATGAACTGTTAGATATTTATGAGCCATAATTGACCCTGTTAGTAGCAGAGATGGTTTAAATCAACTGAACCCATCCATTGATCTAAAAAGGAGAAAACTGCTCCCTTTATATTGTGCTTCCTTAACAAGCACATAGCAATGCATGTAGCATGATATTAATGTTTTATTGTCTTTGAAATAAGACAAACTTGAAATTTTAAGTTTTTAATAATTTCCAAACCTCAATTTTTTCTCATCTATGAAATAATAAAATTACTGACATTCTAGGCTTCTTGTGAGGAGCAAATGAAATAACTTATGTAAAATAGTTGACTGAGTACCCAGCACACAGTAATGTCAACAGATGTTCACTGTCTCATCATGTTTCACTCAGGAACACAAGGTTGTAGGTCAGAGCCCATGTTATATAAAATAATGGGTGTAAATTAGTGTAAAATCTATTCACATTGTTCTACTTGTATTGCCAACCTATGTCTCCCCCTCCTTCAGTTTCACTCTCCTAGCCCTTATCTCCTATGACTTCTCTCTCTATGATACAAATTCTACCTTAATGATACCTAAGATATGCCTGCTTTCCCAGGAGAAACAGGAATAGCAGTTCAGTCCCTGGATCTCACTTGCCTCAAGAATCCAGGCTTGCCACTAGCATAGATAACTAGGTCAGTCACATGGTTGCCTTTATTCACAGTGTCTGAGCCTTGCATAACTCCATACTCATGGTGCAGGATTTCACACACCCAGACTTGGGCAAGGGTTCCCTCACCAATTTGACCTTTCTTGGTATCAGAGCCCTCAGATTTTTCCTTTGTAAACCAGACTAAAAAAGAACTTAACTCTTCTGTTAATCAGGAACTGTAAAATAAAAAGAATCAGGTCTTCCCTGTGGCAAGGGGTATATTGTATGATAATCATACAACTGTGGGAGCCTCTGCAGAAAAGAAAATCCTTATTACAATTTTCAAGCCTAAAGTTAATCAAAATTCCTCAGAGAGCTTCCTCACAGAATCTGAAAACCTTTAAAACCTGAAGCTGTGTATCTCAAAACAATGTACATAAGAATCACCTGACTGTATTTGTTTAAATATATGAAACAAAAACTAATTTAGTGGCAATGTGGGTCTGGCAAAGATTACTTATGGTGTTTTCTAAAAAGTACTTAGCAACTGTTTCTACTAACTTGTCAGGTTAAGAAATAAAATATTGCTAACATAGTTGAAGTCACCCACGACATGTCACTCAGTATCACTATGCCATTGTCCTTCCCAATCAGATGAATCATTTTGATTTGGGGTTTACAATACTCATGCATTTCCAAGCAAGTTTAAAAAAATTTAATTGCATGTAAGAAATGTACACTGAAACAAATACAGTTTCACAGTGTATTCAAAAGCAAGAGATACCAATGGGACTCTATAGCAGAAAACATCCAGCCTGTCTGTCCTGGCTCTGTCATTAGGTATCACATCAACCATCAGGGTACATAACTTTCCTATTGTCTAAAATGAAGGACTTGCTTTATTTTCAATGCAAGAATTTTCCAAATGACCTGAATCTCAAGTTAACTATGGGTCCCTTCCAAAAGTCTACACATTTGTCATTATTTCATACACAATGTAAAAAAAAAAAAAAATGTAGGAACTCATGAGGAATCTGGTATTATAGTTGAGGCACTGAACTATGCATTATAAATAAATGTAGAATAAACTTAAAATTAAATGATGTTCCCCAGTTTTTCACTGAAACAACTGCTTTTGTCATTGTTTGTTTTTCAATTTGAGTTCTATCATCTGTGATAATAGTAAAAGTAATTAGCCTATCTTCCAAGGCTATCAATTTTCATGAGGTCATCAATAAATATTCTGATTTGTGTAAGGTAAAATATTCAATATTGTCCCAGTAAGCAACTTTCATTCTAACCACGATAAAAATATATTGCATTTTAATATCCCTGTGTTTTAGTTTTTTGAATGTATAACCTCTGTGTGTATGTGTGCAACATACATTGTGTTACCTATTTGTTTGTTTTTTTTAAACAGGTATTTTTCGAATATTGAAAGTACTATGTGGTTCCTGAAGGTTTTTGCAACCTAGATTGAACCATATTCATAAGAAGTCAAACTAGAGAAGAAGAAAACTGTTCTAGAAAAGAAAGGTAACTTGCATTTGGTGACTGGGTCTCAGGAACCGAGGTATGCTGCTGGAACCTACATCTCATTCACGCTCTCAAATACAGCCTAAAAACTTAAGTCATGAATTCCTAGCGCTTCCTGTAGTCAAAGGAATAATTCATAATAGAATGTCTAGGGACACATTTTATTAACATTTTCTTTATAATTATTTTTAAACTGTATTAAAATAAATATGTGAAAGTATATGTAGGAACACAAAATTTTTATAATTAATTCTAATAACTCAGTTTATATCCTGTTTCTCCTCCAATATCATTGCATTTCATCAAAAATATTTGAACTTGAATTAATATAGCATATTAACTTCTGAAGGATCCTTAGGTGCTCTATAGTGTGTACATATACTGTGTATTTATAAACAGTATCCAGAAACCATTTTGCCCATCCCAGGAATTTTAAGTAGGTAGGAGGAATATTTGCAGGCTGAAATAACTTTTTGTGTTTTCATTATTAAATTAAAAGTAATAGCAAAATTTCCAGAGTAATTTAAACAATAACACATGTTAAAATGAAAGGATATCACCTCATCTTCAAAACAGAAAGGCAATCTTCAGGGGAGAGAGAGAGGGAGAGGGAGTGTGTGTATATCTAAGCAATATCTGGAGAATGGTTTTTAAGCATCTAGAGTCAGTTGGGTCAAAAGTCTCTTTTAGACCCAGAACATAACTTGGATTTCAAAAAATTTTTTTTCATATATCCCATAGTCCTTTGTCATCCAGAATTAAATTAAACCTGTCTGATGAAGGTTTCATTGTCATTTTTGAGAGCATGATAGGTTTGTGTCCAGCTACAATCTAAACACAGACTAAACACAAATATACGTATGATGTTTCATTCACACACTCCATCTAGAAGACTCCACTCTATTCTAGCTCATCAGAGCCTCTCAGATTTATCCCACCATAGTAACAGTAACAATAACAAAATTATTGTAGAACCTGATTTGACTTAACTTATCAGTTCATTAGAAAGACTATCTAATGTGTGAATTTAATGACTTAGTAAACTGCTCCCAACAAGAGTTTAAGTCTAGGAAGTCCTTATAGAGTGAGAATCACAGGGAATTACAAGAAAGATTTAGTAATGTTAGTTGTTAGAGCCTCGTTAGCCAATTGAAAACATCAAAACTCCCTCCAGAAGCAATACTTTAATTGACTCAGCAATATGTTGTCTTTACATTTTTTTTTTTTAAAGATTTATTTATTTATTTATACAAGCACTGGGCACAGTCAGAAGCGCGGGAGGGTGAGAGAATTCACCAGAGCCAGAGCGGGGAGCAGAGCAGGCAGAAGGACCGAAGTACACTGCTGAGGGGAGCAGTGGGCGGCAGGAGAGGTCTGTGCGCCATGCGGAACCCTCCTCCAGTGGCCGGGGATCGAACCGGCGCCGTGGCGTCTGCGGGCAGCGCCACCGGGGAGGCCCTGTCTTTACATTTTTAACTGATTTTTTTTAGGGAAGAGTGTGTGTGTGTGTGTGTGTGTGTGTGTGTGTGCGCGCGTGTGTGCGCGCGCACGCCCTCACACTCAAGGACTTGCAGGAGGGAGCAGTGGTTAATAAAACATCGTCTATCCCTTTGACTTCAAGGCAGGGACCAGCTGTCCAAATTAATATGAAACTCATACATTTGGAACCTGACATAAATTAGACTGAGAGGAAGAAAATTTAATGGAAACTGAAAGTAAATCCCACAGCACCTGTACTGGGGTTTTTTGCAGTAGTTATTCCCAGCTGAATCATTGTAATGACTTTCTAAAGCGTGAACCTGGCATCTTGGGGAGTGGAAAGAGGCAACTTAAGATAGTGCATCAGGGCCTCCCCGGTGGCGCAGCGGTTGAGTGCTGGGTTGTGAAGCTGCCCGCAGCCTCTGCAGCGCTGGTTCCATCCCCGGCTGCTCCCCGGCCACCAGAGGAGGGTCCCACATGGCGCGCAGACATCTCCTGCTGCCCGCCCGCTGCTCCCCTCAGCAGTGTACTTCGGTCCCTCTGCCTTCTCTGCTCCCCGCTCTGGCTCTGGTGAATTCTCTCACCCTCCTGCGCTTCTGACTATAGCCCGTGCTTGTATAAAATAAATAAATAAAATAAATCCTTAAAAAAAAAAGTGCATCAAAGTCTAATTAGTTTTCCTTAAAATTTTATGTGCATATATTTCATGATAACCTACTGAATGATAAGCTCTAAAGGAGGGATTTTGGTCTACAAATTTTACATTTTTCATACTTTAATAATCTAAAACCCTGAACCAGAGTTGGGAGCAAAAGCATTGGGTTAAATTTATCATTCCTTTCATTGACTTGAAAAATATGTGTTGATGCTAATTTTTTCTAAGCCCTGTGCAAGATGCAAGCATACAATAATATTTAAACTTGATATGGTCCTTTACCTGATGGAGTTTACAGTGTAGTAATGGAGTGTAACGAACAAATAATAAATTTATACATTATTGGTGAATAAAAAAAAAGTGCATCAGATTTTTCACTCTATATAGAACAATTAGATTTTTTAAAAAAGTCACTAAATTACATAAAAAGTAATTATAAAAATAATTTAATTCCAATTGCAAATAAAATATTCAGATGACTAACTTAAGTTATTCTAAATGTATGTGGTTGTATTTTATGTTAGCTGGGAGCAAAAAAGTTAAATTTAATCTTTTTTTTTAAATATTTATTTATTCATGCATACAAGAACCATGGTACAGGCCAGGTGAGCAGGAGGGTGAGAGGATTCACCTGAGACAGATCAGGGAATAGAACAGGCAGACTGACTGAAATACACTGCTGAGGGGAGCAGCAGGTGAGACAGGAGAGGTCTGCTGCTACCCATGTGGGTAGCTCCTTGGCCAGCAGGGCTCGAACTCGTGCTGCAGAGGCTGCAGACAGCTTCACAGCACTGCACTCAACTGCTTGCACCACCAGGGAGGCCATAATCTTTATTTTTTAAAAGATTTATTCATTTATGCATACAAGAACTGGGGTACAGGCCATAGGTAAGAGGATTCACCAGAGACAGTGGGGAGCAGATTGAAGTACACTGCTGAGGGGAGCAGTGGGCAAGACAGAAGTGATCTGCTGCACCATGTGGGTTGCTCCCTGGCCGGTGGGGATTGAACTCGTGCTGCAGTGGTTGCTGATAGCTTCACGGTGCTGTGCTTAACCCCTTGCGCCACCAGGGAGGCCAAAATTTAATCTAAAAGCAAGCACTGTCATTTGTGTCCCTCCCATATATGTGGGAGCTATGTGTGCTATTAGTAAACATATTTTTGGCTTTTTCTCTTAGTAAGAAAAATAAAACGCTGGGTCATCAAAATTGTATTTTTTTAAAAAAGAAATCTGTTTGTGTGTGTGCATGTGTGTGCCTGTATTAGCTTAAACCCCACAGTTATCTGGGTCCTTTCAAATCAAAGTGTGGGGCTTGGATTTGCAACATCAGTGTATTCTCAGAATTTATTAGAAGTGCAGAGTCTCAGGCCCCACCCCAAATTTGCTGAGTCAGAATCATCATTTCAATAAAGTCCCCAATTTTTCAAATGGGCATTAATACTTTAAAAGCACTGATTTAGGCCACAGAATAAACTACCTCTTTTTAACTGGTCTGAAAAATGAAGATTTTATTTTGTTATAGTCCTCAACAAACACATTATTATGCCACAACATAAAATGATTTTAGAGCTGGAGGGGGTCTTTGAAACCTTTGTAGTCAATCCTTCTTTCTTATACATTAGGAACCTAAGAGCTTGAAAATTGAAAAGGCAAACCTAGGGTCACACAGTTATTTAACTGCAGAGACAAAATTCAATCTCAGATTCTTTTGTTTCTAATTCAAATGCATAGAAAAGCAAGACTCACGAAAATAGTAAGTGAAATTTGAATCATTTTCACAGATATTTCTCACCAGTAAAAAAGAATTCAATTTTTCTTCACTTTTGCCTAACAAAAATATATAAATTTGCTTGTTTTCTCAGTTTATACAAGTGAAACAAGTTATCATCTGTACCTAGGTGTAGACTTTCAATTTAAAGTTTCTTTACTCATGAACTTCTCTTTGCTAGTTCTGCTCCTCCAGTTCCTTGTTTTCACGTTAAATCAGTTTACTCTTCTAATGACAGAGGAGCTCACTGAGTAAGCAGCACACTGTTGTGGAAACAACAGTTTGCAGGAATGGAGGAAGGTCCTTTTCAGGTTAGAAGAGCACAAAGAATGTGGACCTGAAATCTGTTTTTCGATGCTAATAGTTTATCCTGGTTAAGTCCAAGACAAACTGGGTGAGCTCAGAACCCTCACTGCAGTGATAGTTGTACCTGCAAAGAGAGGGGTAACTCCAACAGAAAGTCACAGTTAATGTGCTACTGAGGCAGCTTACTGTCACCCATGTGTCTGCTTTCAATGCTATTCTTTAGTAAGTAATCAAGTTACACAAGCAACAGAAATTTTGACATGAAGAGTGATAAGGAGTAGCTATTGAGGAGTTTAAGGGAATTTTAAAAAAGATTTATTTATTTATGCATACAAGAACTGGGGTACAGGCCAGATGTGCGGGAGGGTAAGAGCATACACCTGAGACAGTGTGGAGAGCAGAACAGGCAGATCTACTGAAATACACTGCTGAGGGGAGCAGCGGGTGAGACAGTAGAGGTCTGCTGCACCATGTGGGTCAGTTCCCTGACCAGCCAGGAATCGAACTCTTGCTACAGAATCTGCAGATAACTTCACAGTGCTGTGCTTAACCCCTTGCACCACGTGGGAGGCCCATAAGGGAATGTTTTTCAAAATGTATTTAAAATTTTACCAATGTGAAAAATAGATACAATTCTTAAAATGCATTATGCTAGAATTTCTAATTCTCTTTGGCATCTAAAGTATTCGTGAAGAGTCAGATACTGATGAAAATGGTGAAGTGGGGTCCTAATAGCTAGATGAGTTGCCTCCTCTAGACTTTCAGCCTAACTTCTTACCTCCCAGGAGTTTAAGCTTACCCAGAGGGGAAGGAGAGACAAAGAGAGGGGAAAGGAAAAATGCTGGGGGAGCAAGAAATGAAAAAGGAGAGTGAGAGGGAGGGATTTCTTTTCTTTCTTTTTTTTTTTTCAAGATTTATTTATTTATTTATACAAGCACTGGGTACAGTCAGAAGCCTGGGAGGGTGAGAGAATTCACCAGAGCCAGAACAGAGAGCAGAACAGGCAGACTGATGAAATACACTGCTGAGGGGAGCAGCGGACGGCAGGAGAGGTCCGGGCGGCAGGAGAGGTCTGTGCGCCATGTGGGACCCTCCTCCACCGCTGCGCCACCAGGGAGACCCCAAGAGAGGGAGGAATTTCTAAACTGAAAATATTTGGACTATAGACCCCAGATGCAGACCTCAGACATGTCCCTTTCCTTTCTGCCCTCACCCCCTTGGTGAGCTCAGCCCATTTTCAGGCTGAAAACTCAGTTTACACCCCAGTTTGGACCTTACCTTTGAACTCCACTGTTTCAGTTATCTACTTTATATCTTCACTTGGTAACTTTGTGTCACAAAACTTAGTCTGTTCTGAATAGACTTCCAATTTTTTTTGCCTCTTCCCTTACTTGCATCTCCAAAATTGCTCCTTATTCTCAGTAAATGTGCCCCTACCCTTTGGGACCAAAACCACCCTAGGTAATCCTTGATGTCCTGCTTTCCCTTCTCTGAAATCTCTCTTTCCCTCTCTCTCTCTCACCAAATGCTGTCAGTATTACCTTCAAGTAATAGTCATACTATATATTTATAATCCCAGGCCAGCTACCATCATCTTTCAAACCCTCTATGAGAAGGAGGATGACAACAAGAAAGAAGATTAAATAGTGTGAGAAATCAGAGAGGGGTGGGGAGAGAGAGCTAGGAGGAATGAAAGGAAGATTAAGAATGAAAGTTAGGCCATATAATGCAATTTGAAAATTTAACTAAATATGCAGAGATGCACCTATATTATATTTTACTGATATATTTATAAAATTGAATTTGCTTAACTGATATACTCTGAGCATTTTAAAAATGATTTCTGTATTCCTCTTTCCCAGCATGCCAACAAATAAAACGTGTAATCATTGCTGCAAATGTATGTGAGAGGCTCAGTACTATATAACACATTTGTTAATAAGTGTGTCTACCGCAAAATGTACTAGTGAAAATTCCTGGGAAACCTCAATGTTCAAAGCGCATACAATACACCACATACTGCAATGTGCATACAGCAGTCCCAAGCATGCCAGTCTCTCAGTGTTTCCTTGGGTCCTCTGTATGCACTAATTCTTAGAAATTGGTATGAATTTCCTTCCCTCCTACCTTGCATAAAATAGTTTCTCTTTTCTCCTCCTCGCTTTGTGACCCTTGGAGGCTCCCAGTCTAAAGAGTGGTAGCTGCGTGTTGAATGACTACAGCTAAAACACATAATACACAGCAGGGCAGTGGTGTGTATGTTTAAGTTTGCAAGAAAGAAAGAAAAAAAAGAAAAGGAAAGAAGGAAAGAAGGGAAGAAGGAAGGAAGGAAGAGAAATTGTAGATGATGAGAAATTCAGGGACATCTGATATCAAAGCTGTGAACCAGTGAGCTGAGGCAGCACTGGGCCTTAACCAATGGGCTGGTTATGCAGCACTGGGGCTTGTGCTCTGATGGCCAAGCATGGGGAGCAGAGGGAACCTTGATCTCTGTATAAAATGATATCCTAATGCAGGGGCCTCCCTGTCAGCAGCCACTGCAGAACGAGTTTGATCCCCAGCCGTGAAGCTGCCCACATGGCGCAGCAGACCTCTCCTGACTCGCCCACTGCTCCCCTCAGCAATGTGTTTCAGTTCATCTGCCTGTTCTGTTCCTCACTCTGTCTCTGGTGAATCCTCTTACCCGTACCCGCAACCTCTGGCCTATGCCCCAGTTCTTGTGTGCATAGGTGAATAAATCTTTAAAAAAAAAAAGAAAAAAGATCCTAATTCAACATCTAGATTCATATCTAGATGACCATCATGTCGAATAATAAGCTAGGAAAACTGATGTTTCTAATGTGGCTTGAAAGATCTTTTTAGATTTTGTGGCCAGACGCCTACACTTCATATTTATTTCATACACACAACGACACACACACACACACACTACAAATTCAGGTTACTGACTACCTAAACAAGAGAAAAAAAAGGAAAAAACAAGGAAGTGAGAAGGAAAGCATATGCAGAGACTCTTTAATAGGAGGAATTAAGGCATATTTGAATTTGGGGATTGAAATGAGGTCTAGTGGGGAGGGAGGTGAGGAAACGAGAGTCTGCAATTGGAGAAACTAGTGATAGACAAAGTGGGAGAGCTTGCATGCAAACAACTACAAATAAGTTGTGATGCAGTGACTAAATTTGAGAATTGACACATCTGCCCATTGTTAATCACTAAAGAACTTTTAATGGGTTACTTACTGCATTTTGCAAATTGAAGGATAATATTCATATCATTTTAGATTCATCTATGGCAAAGGACTACACTCATGTCAGTGTCATTTGAACTCAAAAAGTAGGTCTGAGTTAGTAGTACTACAAGATGTAGTTACTGAAGAGTTTTCTAGACTTAATTTTGCATTGAACAGATTGGATGTTGTGGTAGATAGACTGTAAACAGTAGATGTAAATGTCATTTTCTTAATCCCCAGATTCTATGAATATGTTACACATGACAAAGGAGATTTTGCAAATGTGATTGAGATAAGTATCTTGAGATGGTGGGTGCAGGTTTTCCAGGTGGGCCCAATGTAATCACAAAGGTCTTTTCAAGAGCAGAGCATGAGGGTCAGAATCAGAGAAGTTACTGTGGGAACAGAGGTTGGAATGAGCCTCTCACAAACCAAAGATGAGGGCAGACTCTGGATGCTGAAAAGGGCAGGAAACAGATTCTCCCTGAGAGGATCCAGAAAGAGCACAGCCCTGGTGCCCTATGTATGACTTGAAACTTGAGGTCTGTACCATGCTGTGGGTGTTTGGATGGTGGGGGTGGTTATAAGCCTGTTCCCTAAATCATATAGAGTATTATAAACCAATGTTACCTCAATAAAGGAAAATTGGGCCTCCCTGGTGGCGCAAGGGGCTAAGACTCAACCTATGAAGCTGTCCACAGCCACTACAGCAGGAGTTCGATCACTGGCCAGGGAGCTACCCACAGCAGACCTCTCCTGTCTCGCCTGCTGCTCCCCTCAGCAGTGTATTTCAGTCAATTTGCCTGTTCTGTTTCCCACTCTGTCTCTGGTGAATCCTCCCATCCCCACACCTCTGGCCTGTACCATAGTTCTTGTATTACTAAATCTTTAAAAAAAAAAAGGAAAATAAATGTAAGATGATAAATCTGTGTTGCCTTTAGTCACTGAATTTGTGTTGTTATGTTGGAAAATAAAAGTGGACCTTATTACAGACTGCAGAGATAAGGGCATGGCAACTGTGAAGGTTTTTAGTGGATAATATCAAGTTAAGCAACTCCACAATTTATACTGTTCAACAAGGCACACCTGTGTGGTCCGATATAGTAGTTATTAGAGCAGGTAGCTATTGAGCACTTGAAATGTGCTTAGTCCTGATTGAAAGGGGCTGAGGGTGTAAAACACATAATAAATTTAGAAAAGTTATCAAAACAATGTAAAATCTTTCATTGAGCACAGGCAAATTGGTGGTGGGATTTTACTGAGACTACACCTGAGAGGAGAAAGCATGAATTGTACAAAAAGGAAGAATGGTATAAAATATATATATATATGTAATTTCTCATTGATAATTTGACAATGATTTATGTTGAAATGGTAGTATTTTGGATAGATTGAGTTAATTAAAATAGGTTGTTGAAATGAGTTTCATCACTTTAATTTAATTTTTTTAAGATTTATTTATTTATTTGTTTGTTTGTTTGTTTATTTATTTATACATGCACTGGGTACAGTCAGAAGCACGGGAGGGTGAGAGAATTCACCAGAGCCAGAGTGGGGAGCAGAGCAGGCAGAAGGACCGAAGTACACTGCTGAGGGGAGCAGCGGGCGGCAGGAGAGGTCTGCGCGCCATGTGGGACCCTCCTCTGGTGGCTGGGGAGCAGCTGGGGATCGAACCAGTGCTGCAGAAGCTGCGGGCAGCTTCGGAACCCAGTGCTCAACCACTGTGCCACCGGGGAGGCCTTTAATTTAATTTTTTTAAAGATTTATTTATTTATGCATTCAAGAACTGGGGTACAGGCCAGAGGTGTGGGGGGGTGAGAGGATTCACCATAGATAGAGTGGAGAACAGAACAGGAAGATTGACTGAAATACACTGCTGAGGGGAGCAGCGGGTGAGTCAGTAGAGGTCTATTGTACCATGTGGGTAGCTCCCTGGCCGGGGATCAAACTTGTGCTGCAGTGGCTGTGGTAGCTTCATAGTATGCGTCTTAACACCCCTTGTGCCACCAGGGAGGCCCAATTTTATTTTTTTTAATGTAACTACCAGAATATTTTAAATGATGTATGTGACTATCATTATCTTCCTATTGGATAGTACTGAGACAGTCATTTCTACAATAGCCCCACCATTTAGACATCACCATCTATTTAGAAATTCTGTAAATTTAGAGCCAACCTAAAAGTTAGATAGTAAGGACAAATATTATCAATCAATGATCTTGTGTACACCGTATAAATATATCCTGGTGATACAGGGCAGCAAGGGGCACTAAAACTGGCCAAGGACACTGGCCAAATAGTTTACCGGTCACCCAAATGCACAAATGCAAGACTACTCAGGCTCAGAAAACAACAACAAAGGGACTTATTTTTATTCAACAAACTAGGGAAAAATAAAGAGTTCCTGAGGCCAAAAATGGCTGTTTACCTTACCTGGAGCCATGTCCAGTGTTTTTAAGTCCTAAACAAAAGCAGCTAAAATTTTGTCAGTTCTGCCACGGAGGAAACAGAGCTCCTCTCCCCACAATAGGCCACATGTTCCAGATGGTGTCTTCCTGCCACTGAGGGCACGCAACAGCCAGACTATAGGCCATGTTCCAACTCACAAAGACAGCAAAAGACAACAGGAGATGAGCTCCCGAAATGTCCCAGCACATCACCAGGCGAGTGACATTCAAAACAGCAGATGCAGCAATTAAAAGACCTGAGAAACAGCCACACTCACGCATCTCAGTGAGGTGTGTGGCTCCAGGTCTTGGCTTTCTCTGCCAGGCTATAACAGCAGCAATGGGTTACTTGCAAAACCACCAAACTTTTTTCTCTAAGGCTGGCTGCTAGAGGTCTCCACCTTCAGAGGCCCACAACAGCTTTCTAAATCCGAAACACTAAATCTTCAAAAGCTGAATCCGGGACACTGAATCCTGAAGACTCAGTAAATCTGTGGCTGTTTTTCCAGTCCCTTATATTTTTTTATCCCTCTCTCCACCCCAAAATGAGATACTTTTCAGCATTTTTCCTGAGGCTATCTATTCTCACCAGCAACCCCCTCCAGGGGGCGCCATCTGTCACAGTCTTTTTGCTTCAGCCACGGGTTACACCGGCACAGGATGTATAGATGATTATTTTCAAATATATTAAAATCACCAAAGTAACCTTCAAATGTATTCTGTGATATTCCTGTTAGTATCAGTTCTAAAGTATGATCTTCCTTGGTATAAAGCGTGACTTTTTAATCTCTTTTATTTTGCTTCTCTGGATATGGCATTACTTTTCCCTTTCCCAAGTTAAATAAACCTCCCCTAGATTAGAATAATGCATCGGAAAGAATAAAGAATGGTTTTGTTCATCTTGGCAAATGTTTTGCATTGACTTTAATAATGCTCTATGTCACATATATGGCAAGAAAATAAATTGGACACTAACACAAATCAATGAAATAAAGCAGTTAACTGACTAGTAGAAATATTAAAAGACATAAATTTTAACAAGTCCCTCAGAATTCCCAGCTTTTAAGCCTGCACAAATCAGAATATTTGTAAAGATTTATTGCATAACTACCTAAAAGCTTATTATAATCAGCCTAAGTGATTCTATTTAGTAAATTTTGTTTTTCATTAAAATATGTAAAGTATAAATGCCCCTTCTAAAGAACACCAGATCTTAGTGATATAATTGTATAATTTTTGAGTATGAATCATAAAGGAGAAATGAAATGGTATCAAAGTGAAACAAGAAATTATTATGATTGCAAACAGATCATAGTTATGACCTTGAATATGTGAGAGGTGAGTTTGAAAGTCATTTTCCTGGCAGCCCATTTGTCGATTACATTTATCTTAACTGTGAAAGTGTGGAGCCACAATTATCATTATTCATGTAATGTATGAGGATTCATTCTAAGCGCAGCGTCTGTCTCCTCTGCATTTATTCCAAATGTATTTAAAGGGCAATCATTCTTAAGAGATAAATTAAAAATCAGTTTTAAAATTCTATTTTCATTTAGAAAATGAGATTAGAATCCAAATATCTTTTGTTCACAAAATAAGTTCTGCCAAGATGAATGCACCGCATTTAAAGTGTCTAAGTCTTAATTGAAATTATTATGAAATGCCGTCCAACTGAAATACAAAAAAAAATTCACTTTCTTCCTTGTGAAAAGCACCAAATACTCAGACTCACCTCTCTCTTAACTGCCAGCAACCTGCTCTACAGCAGAATTGGTTCATAAACTAAAGAAAATTTTCGAACTGCTCCCTTTTCCTTCTATTTGTTTTCATTATATAAACAAGTAACACATTATAACTTTTATACAAGATTTAGTAAATAATAACACATGAAAATGGTCTGATATCACCAGAGGGATTCACATACGGAAAAGGGCAGAGTGTCAGTGGATGAATTTAGAAGCATCATGTCTTCCAAGGGATGTCAGGAAAAGAAAAGCATAGACAAGAAGTTACGAAAAAGCAAAGGTGGGGAGTGATAAGAAGCCCAGGGAAGAAAACCACCACAGAAACCAAAGTCTGCGTAACAGTGCAACTTCATATGCAAGTGAGCTAAGGCAAATGTCCCAAAGATGTCACTAAGATCAGGATTTTTAAAAAAGATTTTTATTTATTTATGCATGAACCAGGGCACAGGCCAGATGTGCGTGAGGGTGAGAGGATTCACCAGAGACTGAGCAGGGGAACAGAACAGGCAGACTGACAAAAATACACTGCTGAGGGGAGCAATGAGCGAGACAGGATTTAAACAGGTCAGTTAGATTTGGAAATCTGAAATTCTCCAGGGGCCTCACTGAGAGCAACTTTTCTTAGAAGTGAAAAGGAAGAATATCAAATTGCGATTAATAAATACAAAATCTTGAAAATTTTCAAAAGAATGTTTATTTTTACAATGTATTTTTATTTATATAAGGTCTGTTATGCTAATTTCCAAAATTACAGCAGCCAAAAAAGATTGTTCCTGTTTCGCTTTCTGTTTCTATTCCATTTTTCTTTCAGAAACTCATTCTGAAAAACAATGTCACTGAGTGAGAAGTACCTGTTATATTTCAATCTGTTTCAGACACTTCTACTCCTTTTCTTATCCATCAACCTCTTCCAAGATAAGGGAATAAGGCAAATTCGGCATGGGAGAGTTCAGACAGCTCTGTGTGGAGATTTACCCAACTGGGAAAGTTCATTTTCTAAAGACATTGTCCAATGTAAGCAACTTAATGAAAACTCAGCAAGTTATGAGGAATTCTGTAATATTGAATTGGGAGTGCAAATATAAATTTAAGACTCATTACTTTTTAAAAACTATATTTCCAGTTTTATCCACTGAAAGAATCTAGAAACAAGGATATTGGCAGCAATGAGCATGCTTAGAGGTAGTTTTTAATTTCTAAATACCAATCCATGTAGAGGACCCAGGAATTCATGAAGAAAGGAAGTAATTTGTCATCATTGGAGAAGACTACTTCACCAAGATTTTACTCTGAGAAACTGGTAATTAAGAAAAAAAAGCATTTGCCATAATTCTATATGAAAATAATGAGTTCTTTCTTATACAATGACAAAAAGCTCTTTGTGAAGAATGCTAGCAAATATATTAATAACAATGCTATAATTTAAAAGTCATTATTTTGCAATTCACAGTAAAATAATTGATTCAGGCAAGGACCATCAATTACTGCAGCCATTAGGAAAAAACAATGGAGAAATGCACAAAATCATCTCTTCTTCTTTCTCTATACACACACACACACACATTCTAAAATGTGTGTGTGTGCTTAAAGTGTAAATATCTTTTCTTAATACCCTTAGAGGAATGATTACATTAAGCATCCCAAATATTGGGAAAAACTGAAATGCTGTACTTTCTAATTACAATACAACATAAATTACATAACTTCATCAATGAAGTTGTGTTGCTAAATGTGTTTAACCCAAACAGAAAGAAGTCATTAGACCTAACTTTCAATTTAGAAGATTTGAAGCCATGGCAAAAATGTAAAGGAACTCCTCTTAATTGAAACCCACATAATAAGTATGTGAGTGTTTGAACCTTGACAAAAAATACTTGGAATAAGTGGGGAAATTTAAATATGGTCTCAGCAATAAATGATATTGAAAAAACATGAGCTTCCTTAAATATGACTTTGATGTTTTTATAGTAGAATGTATGTCTGATTATGAAATTCATGTGAAGTACTTTGGAGTAAATAGTCTTGATGTCTGCAATGACTTTTCTGTATGTTGGATAATTTATAATAAAGAGCTGAGAAAATTAATTAGAAAGAACTGCTGACAATTTCCCCAATCAGGATTGCTTGTTGAGCTTCAGATGCTTATTGTCAACTGCTTTTTTGAAATATCAATTTAGATATCTAATAAGCATCTTCAACTTTCCATGATGAATATGAGCTCCTTGTCTCTCCTTCCAAAGTCTTTTAGCAGTCTTCCAACCTCAGATGATGGAAATTTTACCCTTCCAGTCGTTTATGCCAAAATCTTAGAAAACATTCTTAACACTACTCCTTCTCTCAAACACCACCTACAGTATGTCAGGAAAGCCAGTTAGCTCCAAGATTAAAACATATTCAAATTCTTTCTAATTCTCCTCACCCTCGCTGCTACCACACTTGTCCAATCCACTGTTTTATCTTAGTCTTTTACTCAAATTCTTGAATTAACCTCCTTACTGCATTGTTTTCATACTTGCCAAGTTACAATCTGTGCTCAATCCAGCATCCACAGTGAACCATTTCTGTTCTGTATTTCTGGGTTTGGGAGGAAGTTCCAACATCTTAAACATAACACCTTTACAGTAATTCCATTTTTTGCAGCTACTTCTTAGCCCACGAAGAGAGAAGGAAAGTTGAGCAAAAGCATCTTTTTTTTTTTTTTTGTATAGAGGCATGCTTTATTTATTTGTTTGCTGGTCTTTTTGTTTGTTTTGTTTATACATGCACTGGGTACAGTCAGAAGCGCGGGAGGGTGAGAGAATTCACCAGAGCCAGAGCGGGGAGCAGAGCAGGCAGAAGGACCGAAGTACACTGCTGAGGGGAGCAGCGGGCGGCAGGAGAGGTCTGCGCGCCATGTGGGACCCTCCTCCGGTGGCCTGGGAGCAGCCGGGGATCGAACCGGCGCCGCAGAGGCCGCGGGCAGCTTCGCAACCCAGCGCTCAACCGCTGCACCACCGGGGAGGCCCTGAGCAAAAGCATCTTTAAGGAGATGACACTGACCAAAATTTGGCCAGAGGATCACTTTTAGCAGAGAGAGAGACAAGGAAACATGGTCTGTTTTGGGATGATAAGGAGTCAAGCTGAAAATCAGAGTAACTGTTTCTAAAAGAAAGCATAGAAAAAAATCTAGAATGTGCAACCCTCTTCATCGTATCGAGAATTGACTCTTCAAAATCAAGCTATCTGTTAACTAAATGACAAGATATTAGGGCCTCCCTGGTGGTGCAGAGATTAAAGTCTCAGTGCTATCAAGCCACTGTGGCATGAGTTGGATCCCCGGCCAGGGAGCTAATCCACATGGCACAGCAGACCTCTCCTGTCTCACCTGCTGCTCCCCTGAGCAGTGTATTTCAGTGGATCTGCCTGTTTTGCTCCCCACTCTATCTCTGGTGAATCCTCTCACCCCCACACACCTCTGGTATGCACCCCAGTTCTCGTATGCATAAATAAATACAAACAAAACTTAGAAAACAATGATAATATATTTGATTCCCTTTCTCCTAATATATGTTGATAGACCAGGAATGGTATAACTATAATAAAATGTGCTTCAGAAAGAGAAAAGAATGGAAAACACAAAGTAACCAGTTGTAGGGTGAGGAAAAATGTCAGACTTTTCTGCCCTCCCACCATCAGGATAGATGATGGATCCTTGCGGTCCTGAATGCATGCCTGATGGTGGGCACCTGGAATAGGGTGTGGGCAGATGTAGATGGGATTCACCTGGCCTGAGACTGGGCTATTAAGGGTGGCATCATGAGGATGCCAGTAGAAGCCAAAAGAGAAGCCGAGAAAGAACAGCAGAAGCCAAGAGAGAAGCAGAAAATGCCGGAGAGCCCAGATAGAGTGAAGACTTGCTGGGGGCTGGGAGGCCTCCCAGCCCCCCAGCACCCCTGCCTGCCATATGCCTGGTAAATCTAAATAAAATACCAGCAAAAAACCACTGAGGACTCTGACTGCTCCTTTACCCGGTCTGCTGGATCAGAAAACCTGCTCCGTGTCATTCCTGCCCCTACACCAGTATTCTGTATCAGTTATAAGTCTGCTGGATGGAAATCAGGATTCCATTCCCCAGGCTTGGTTAACTGATCTGGCTTCCCCTGGTCTTACCTTCTGGAAATAAGTCCTTAATCTGTTTTTGTTTTGTTTTGTTTTTTGCCAGGTCTCATCCTGTCCTTTACTTGGTGTGACCAAATCTGAAATAGGATAAGTTGGAGAGTGTTCCCTTTCTGGGCATTGGGGTGTTTTCACAGTGAAGGTTTTGAGAATCAAGGATTGCTCTAGGATTAAGCATAAACTCTTGTAGAGAAACACGTCATTTCACTGGCAATGTGATGGGGCATAATAAACTTCCCATCTATGTACTTCTAGTCAGTCTATGTGAAAAGCAGCTCACCCAAACGTCTCAATAGGCCATCATTGCTAAAATGGCACGTATTTTTTTCCTCTATTTACTGGCTTTTATGATAGGCTTATCTTCTTTAAGTAAAAAATGTAAAATGATCCCAATGAAAGCAATTGAAATATTAGAAAGGTAATGGTTGTCTCGTATCTCTTGCTGCTTAAGGCACAGATATAGTTAGAATTTTTAAACTTCCAATGGCCCCAAGTTTCTGATTTTCCATAACTTTAATTCATTCATTTTATCACTTTTCTAGCCACTTTAAACTTTGGAGTTCTCCTTGACGCCCATCTCTTCGTGAAACCTGGACGCTTCTTGTTTGTTTCTACATCCTTCTTACAGTCACTTGGCACAGTGTAAGTAACAGCCAACACTAAGAATTATTCTGAATTTGGCCAACTAATTTCTGTAGAATTATAGTCTCAGGAGCATGTGGTCAGTCTTCCAAGTTATGGCAACAACAGTTTTACTGAACACTTTTGTCACAACATAATGACATTCTCCAGTTTCCAACTCATAACATTTCTGAATTTTCTATCTGCCAACTTTGTCCTTGTCACGTATGATCATAATTTTTATAATAACATCCCACTTCTAAGTACCTTTTATTTTTTTCTTTCAGAAAATCCAGAACAATTAGAGATCTGAAAAAAATCCCCAAATGTAGTGACTTTTTATTTAAAAAAATGCGATCGTGGGTTAGATGTGAACACTCGAAGACTAGTAGGGTAGTTTCCTATGTGCCCTAAGTCATCACCATTATCCTGCCACCACAGAAGAAAAAGCATCAAATCCAGGCTAAGCATCTTAATGGAGATATCTGGGAAGGTGTGAGCATTACTCCCACTCATGGCATATAGGTTACACAGGCACATATAACTGCTACAGCAATTATTAGGAGGGTGCTGACCTACTCACCTAACACTTTAATTTTCCATTATTTAAAATATGAAGGGAACAGTTTTGATCTTTATTGTATTGACCTTTGTGCCAGTTACTCTGCTGAACACTAGAGATAGAATAGACAATCTCTAATATTACAGAGTAATTGGACTTTAGGGGAGTCACCTCTAGATTTTGTTCAAAACTGGTGAAATATTAGTTTGCATATAAAATCATTGCTAATTGTTAAGAAGGATAAAATGGTAAAAGACACATTCTTGGGAATAAAGGGAGGAGTCAGTTTTGGACCAAAAAATGGAGACACAAAAGATTACTAGAAAAGTGAAGAGGATAGAAAGACATTTGCTGAAGATAAAGTGGTAAGTGAAAAAGAAAACTTATCTCATTACCTAGAAGAAAGAGGTACAATATAAAAGGGATAAAAACTGCAGCTGTACAAAGGTACAAAGGACACACAGGGAATATCCATCCATGGAAGTGTGAATTGAAATGGGAGTGCTAGTGGATGGCTGATTGTTTTGACCTAACAAGCTATGTATTTTTCAGAAGACACTGTGTTGGCCGATCCAGATCTCCCTTTCATGGTCTGGGCATGCAGTGTGAGTTGTGTTGGTGAGATCTGGGTTAAAGTGAGTGGTGTGAGTTGTGTCTCACAGTTCACAGCTAATGTCTCACAGTTCACAGCTCTCCAGGCTGTCCTTAGTTAAAGGAGTTGTTGCGAGTCAATTCACAAATCTTTCATAAGGGCGATCTGCTTGGAATAACAGTAGACGAGAGAGTACAAAAGTCAGACTGCTTGCCTATATTTGGGTCAACTCTTCACAGCCATCCCAGCTGCAGAAACCATCACTCCATCCTGAGTAGACTAGGATCTCGATTTTATTTTATTTTATTTATTTTTTAAGATTATTTATGCATACAAGAACTGGGATACGGGCTAGAGGTGGGGGTGTGTGTGAGAGGAATCACCAGAGACAGAGTGGGGAGCAGAACAGGCAGAGTGATTGAAATATACTTCTGAGGGGAGCAGCAGTGGAGTCAGGAGAAGTGTACTGCACCATGTGGGTAGCAACCTGGCCAGCCAGGATCTAACTTGTGCTGCAGTGGCTGCGGATAGCTTCATAGGTTGCATCTTAACCAGTGTGCCACCAGGGAGGCCCAGGACCTCGATTTTAATTAGATCAAAGTTTAATTTCCTTTCACAATTAATACTTCTTCTCTTATTCACATATTGTTATCCCTAGTTTAGTATCTCAGTTTGAAAATTAGAATTTTTCCATACATGATATAGTTCTGACAATGGGTAAGAAATAAAAAGTGATAATACAGTAATATTTTCTCATAAGGATCTCACACTATATAAACTTAATATATTTGCAATAACATAACTTAAAAACAAGTTAGGGCCTGGTATTTAGTCTGAATTAGTCTTCATCAGTTTTCTAGGATTAGCAGAATTTTAAAGGTTTAAATATACAGCATACCATGGACTCATCTCAATTTTATAATCTTAGCTACTTGTGTTATATTTACATTACATATTGTATTTGCTTAGATGTTTTTCTCTCTCTGATCCCTTCTGAGAGGACAGATTCCTATCTAAAATCATTGTCATGTTCTAATTTTCTATTCAGTCTCTGCATGTGAGAGTTATTTAGAAAGTACTTGTTCACAGAATTTAGAAAAATCAGGGGAAGAAAAATTAAAATATAAAACTAAATTTGGGGAGGCATCCGCTACTTCACTTCTTGTACTATTTCAATACCTAGTCAGTTGTTACATTTTATAAGGCCTATATGTCCTTATAATTTGTACTCTACATTACACTGCTACTGCTTTAATAAAGGCATTCATTATTTTAGCTCAAAATATTAACTTTTACTTAATTCGGTTTACTTAATTCCTCTTTCAGAAAGTAACTAGAGAGTTCATTCTAAAATAAAAAAAAATATGAGCAAAGTCATAAAAAGAAGGTATAATGCCCCAGCTCTGCAAGTGTTGACAAAACCCCTTGCCCAAATATTAGGTGCCTTGACATCCCTCCCTCTGCCCACATCCCCAGTGTGTAGTCACATCCTAAAAGGATGTGACTGACTACCTTCACCCCAAATGTGCCTTCCTTATTGCATTGTTGCTCTCTTCACTAGAAATCCCCCCCTTTCATTTTTCACTTATTTAATCCTTCCCATCATGAAATTAAACCATTGTCTATTTTTAGGAGCATTCTCTTAATCCTCTTCCCCCTTCCCCCTCCACACCCAACGCTTCCCCAGCTCTCCTGAACCCTACCCTCGCCATACAGTTTTAAAATGTCCTTTGTAATATTCTAGCTTCTCGAAAAAATAATAATATATTTCATTGTTTGATATGATGCAATATGGAAAAAAATGGAAAGAAATGGAAGAATAAAAATGGAGAAAACCTTTCAGTTTTAGGTAAAGGCTGTTTTGTTTATTATAGGCTGTTTGGGGACGTGGGAAACATGTAGAATTGATCCACAGAGGGAACTTAGAAATTCTTGAAGAAAAGGTGAAAACAGGGCCTCCCCGGTGGCTCAGCAGTTGAGCGCTGGGCTGCGAAGCTGCCCGCGGCCTCTGCAGCACCGGTTCCATCCCCGGCTACCAGCGAGGCTCCCACATGGCACAACAGACCTCTCCTGGCGCCCGCTGCTCCCCTTAGCAGTGTACTTCGTCAGTCTGCCTGTTCTGTTCTCTGCTCTGGCTCTGGCGAATTCTCTCACCCTCCCCCGCTTCTGACTGTGCCCCAGTGCTTGTACAAATAAATAAATAAATCTTTTTTAAAAAATTCAGTTTTTTTTTTTTTTTTAAAGAAAATGTGAAAACATACTATGAGAAAAGATACTTGGTGTGCTTTAGACATTATTGGTTTCAGATTTGACTCCTGGTCTTTTCTCTTTGTATAATACAATTCGTTTTCATCATTAGCAATAGTTATGTTCCATAGAATTTCAGTGAACTCTAATTTAGCAAACACTGGACAATTGCTCCTGGAGGAAATGTGGTGTTAACTTCCTATGGACCCATGCTTATAAAATTTTTGTCACCCAGTTAATATATAACCTTGTTTTATATGTGTTTCTGTTTAAAGCCACCTGATTTAATCTCTATATTGCTTCAGTAATGTTGAATCACTATAATTCATGCCAGAATGAAATTAACCTTTAGTGAAGTTATCTAACATATGAAAGCCCTTCTTAAGTCATACTGCAGCCTCTTTGCACTTAGGAATACTAGACAACACTTCAGCACTGCGGTAGGGCTATAGTAAACAGTGAAATAATTTATATGTGGTATGTAGTGGATATATGTGGGGTATATAGAGGATGACCCAAATAAAACAAAAATAAACTTTTAGACAATAAGACCAATTAGTGACTACCAGAAGGGAAGGGAGAAGATGGATGGGTAAGTAAGGTAAATGTGGACATAGTAGAATGGATGGGAATGGACTTCTCACAGTAAACTTAATGTAATAAACAAACACTGACTTACAGTGATGCACACCTGATATTTATAAATGTAATAATGCAATTATAGCAATGTTACTTCAATAAAAAGTAAGTATATATAATATATATAATAAACAACAAAAAGCACAAGATGCTATAGGCACAACGCCACTAAATAGACCTAGGAAAGGACAGTTGTATAAGAGCTAAAATCTCAGTTGCAAACATGTATGTCAGATGCTACTCTGCACTTATCTTGGAATGACCATTTAAGAGCTATGAGTATTGATTTTAGTGCAAATTTGTAAATACAGAAGAGAATAGACTTGGGTTTTGGAATATCCAGGAGAGAAATGAAAATTTTCCTATGTTGTTTCAGCAAGCAGTATTTTCTCAAAACATAAAAGACATTATTTCACCTACATTTGGTTGCTTTCTTTTTCCTGGAAAGGTCAATTATTTTAGGTATGGAATACCTAAGTCAGAGCAGGGAGTTATCAAGAAAGGAATAAAAAATTATGAAGGTAAGCTGGATCAGTTGTCATTCTACCACAGCACAGAAGACTGAATCACTGATACTTGTCATGAAAATGGCTGCTGCTTGAATTTTCTCATATAAAAAGTCTTCCTTTTCTGTAATGGACCAGCAATTCTTCTTTTATTGACTCCAATCTCCTTTGAAAATTTCCCTTTGTTTCTGCAAACATTTTTTTGCTGAAGAAAAATGAAACTTAAAAAAAAAAAAAACAATTCTTGATTCCCCCTACAAAAAGATAATATAAAGTTCTTTTTAAATTGGATTTCTAATTTCAAGAAACTACTTCCTCTTTGCGTGCCACACAGTGACAGTAGGTGGTGGTTACTCACTCGGTGATTGTTGATCTTTTTGTCCTTCAGTTCAGGATTTGTGACAGAAACAGAAGGCCATCTTCTCCCTCAGACTGAATGCTTGTCTCCAGCGTATTGTTAAAGGACCTTTCTCCATGTCCTCGCTGGATTTTCCTGTTCAGTGTTTAGCCTAGCAGAACCAAAGCCCACATGCTATTAACCAGATGTTCCACAGAGAATTAGAAACCCTGAAATAAAGGACAGCCAGGCCCCCTAAGAAGGAAGCATTCATGCAGACTGATTTGCTGTCTGCTTTAGACCCTAATAGCATGAGGTAATTTATAACCTGTCATTTCCTCACTGAGTGGGAGGAATTCTTCACATGTTGTCAATGAAGGCACAATGTAATTTAAAATGTTCTACTCTCCAACCTTTTGGGTTTCACTTTCCTCCATCCTCTGGAGGGAAAGGGTAATGGTTAACTAAAAAGCTGACAAAAATGGATGTTTCTTAAATGTTGATGTAGCAAAGATAGTAGAAAAGGAAAGAGGGATAGAGGAAGAAAGAGAAGAAAAGAGGAAGACAAGAAAATACATGAGCAGGAGAGTGAGTAGTGTTAACAGTTATTAAAAATCTTAGAGTCAGGTCTCCCTGGTGGGGCAGGCAGTTGAGCACAGCACTGTGTAGCTGCCCGCCACCTCTGCAGCGCGCATTCAATCTGGCCAGCAGGCGAGAATCCCACATGGTGTGGCAGACCTCTCCTGTCTCACCCGCTGCTCCCGTCTGCAGTGTTTCAATCAGTCTGCCTGTTCTGTTCCCCGCTCTGTCTCTGGCGAATCCTCTCACCCTCCCGCACATCTGGCCTGTACCCTGGTTCTTGTATGCATGAATAAATAAATCTTTTAAAAAAAAAATCTAAGAGTCACAAGGACTGGAAATACAGGGCTTTCGACTAGGTCATTCAAAAAGAAGGAGCAATATTCTTTGGATAAATGCTCAAAAGAGGAATTACTAGATCATATGGTAGTATTTTTAATTTTTTTTTTAATTTTATAGAGGCATGTTTATTTATTTATTTATTTGTTTGTTTTGTTTATACATGCACTGGGTACAGTCAGAGGCGCAGGAGGGTGAGAGAATTCACCAGAGCCAGAGCAGGGAGCAGAGCAGGCAGAAGGACTGAAGTACACTGCTGAGGGGAGCAGCGGACGGCAGGAGAGGTCTGCGCACCATGTGGGACCCTCCTCCAGTGGCTGGGGAGCAGCCGGGGATCGAACCAGCGTCACAGAGGCTGCGAGCAGCTTCGCAACCCAGCGCTCAACCGCTGCGCCACCGGGGAGGCCCATATTTTTAATTTCTTAAGGATACTCCATACTGTTTTCTACAGTGGCTGCACCAACTTACATTCCTACCAACAGTGCACAAGGGTTTCCATAGACTGACTCCAGAATGGTGGTTACCAAAGAAAAGAGTGATTGGGAGGAGCTGCTACAGGGGGCAAATTGGTGATGGATGGTGACTGGACATTTGGTGGTGGGTGTGGGACGTGAGAAACTGTACCCCGAAACCTAAACAGTGTTATAAACTAACCATACGTCAATTTTTTTTTTAAAAGGACAACAGATTAGGGACCTGCAGCTAAGTTACAAAGTTTATAAAGTGAATGGGGGTATTTCAGTAAAGATGGTGGCTTTGATACAGAGCAGCAAAACTGGCCGAGTACACTGCCCAAATAATTTAGAGGTCACTGAGTTCTGCACCCACATACACAATTGCAAGAATATTCTGGTTCAGAGAACAACAATAATGGGGTTTATTTAACAAACAAGGGCAAACAAAGAGTCACTAAGGCCACAAATGGACATTTACTCACTGGATGCAGTGTCTAGTACTTTAAAGTTCTAAACACAAAGGCTCCCAGGATAGTGTCTTCCCACGACTGAGGGCCTGGAGCATGTGGCAGCCAGACTATAGGCTGGGAGCCAACTCACAAAGATATCAGAGTACACAACAGGAGATGATCCTGGAGCTGCCAAGATGTGTCAGCACAGCACCAGACAATCAACACTTCAAACAGCAGCTGCAGCAGCTGAACAACCAGACAAACAGCCACACTCACGTATCTCAGTGAGCCGCCCAGCTCCGGGTCTTGGCCTTCCCTTCCAGGCTATAACAGCAGAAAACTGGGAACAGTTTCAGTTGCTTGGCTACATGCAAGGCTTCCCAAATTTTCTTCTCTGAGGTTGGCTGCTAGAAGCCTCTCCACATCTTCAGAGGCTTGCAACACCCTTCTGGAAGATCAGCACGGTGGGGGCAGAAATGGCTGACCCCAGAATCGCTGAAGATCCAAAAATGCTGAAATCCTGAATGCTGAATCCTGAGGGCTGCTTCTGCAGTCCCTTATATTTCTTATCAGAATCCCCACCCCCACCAATACTTTGTTTGCATTTCGCCTGTGGCTATCCATCCTCACCAGCACCCACCACCAGGGGGTGCCACGAATAACAGCTTGAACACATGTATGTGATGCACTCTTTCCTGAAACTCCACTGAAATGAAAACCTTACCGAAATATCAAGTAATTTTCAAGGCATAAATCTACAAGGATGGGAATAATAGGAGCACAGAATTTATGTCAAAACTGTAGATGCTACAAAGCAGATGGAATGGAAACAACTGATTTAGCAGCAGTAAGAAAGCCAAATTCTGAGATGGCAAAGGGAAGAGCCAGTACTCATCTTGAAAAAAATCAACAACACTAGAACTCTAGAAGCAGTGGTAAAGTTTGATGTGTGGGAATGGTGGTGGTGGTAATCCCCTTTCAAGTTAGATGAGTACCATGTAGAAATCCAACTGTTTCTAAAGCAGATTTCAGTGATCTCTTATGTTTTATCATATCTCTGAACAGAAGATGGCATGTTTATCCACTGAAGAAGATAAAGGTGAAAGTCGATCAGTCAAGGTTTACACTTGGGAGCAAGGGGGCGACGAGTGTTAAAGTATTGGGTTTGGGTTGTAGGAATTGGTCTTTCCATAACTTTGGGAGGAGAAGATATCTGAGACATTATCACCCAGTCAATGCAAGAAGTCAAGCATGTCCAACAGCAAAGAGGATGTTGTGATAAGGTCTGTGAGAGGCTATTGCAACTAAGTGAGTGTCTGCTGCCCTTGTGAATCTTCAAAATACCATTGGAAGCAGGTCTGGGCTCCTTGTGTTCAGTATGGCAAACACTCAGGAAGTAAAACTGGATGAGTTCAGGAGATTAAGGACTAGTGGAACCCTGCCAAATCCCTCAATGTCCCTTTTTTTTTTTTAATAGAGGCATGTTTTATTTATTTATTTGTTTGTTTGTTTGTTTGTTTTTGTTTATACATGCACTGGGTACAGTCAGAGGCGCCGGAGGGTGAGAGAATTCACCAGAGCCAGAGCGGGAAGCAGAGCAGGCAGAAGGACCGAAGTACACTTCTGAGGGGAGCAGCAGGCGGCAGGAGAGGTCTGCGCACCATGTGGGACCCTCCTCCGATCGGGGAGCAGCCGGGGATCGAATCGGCGCCACAGAGGCTGCGGGCAGCTTCGCAACCCAGCGCTCAACGGCTGCGCCACCTGGGAGGCCCAATGTCCCTTTGACTATCTGATTGCAAAAAGAATTTCAGAATGTGTTCACTGGTACTTCATGTCTTCCTTTTAATCTTACTTTAGTTTCTTTTTGTGGCCAAATCTAACCTCAAAAAAGACAGAGACATAGATTCTGATAACTGCATTTACAGCTCACCACTGAGGGACTCTCAACTGAGGTACTCCAAGGATAACTGAAAGCTGCTTTAGTTTGTACAAGCAGGGAGATGAAATAAATTGTTGTATATAAAATACTTATCTCCCAGTCTGCTTCTCCCTATCCCCAAATACCACGACCATCCTTTACTTTATAGACTAGAGATAGGAAGGATTCTCCCATGGAGTCTGGCAAAAGAAAAACCTAAATATTTGGACATCAGGGGCTCCCTGACAATTGACTAGCTCAGTCAGGTTCCAGTGAAAACAGTTGATTAAGAACCATCCAAATGCTTGGAATTGCTAGGCAGGATTTTTAGTTCGTAACATTCTCAAATATGAAGAAACAACAGGATCGCTAGATATCTGAGGAAATGCTCTAAACACAGATAGGGAATCCCAAACTATAGGTTGAACAAAACAACTTGTAGAAAATTGAGATATGTAGAGAAAAAAATTAAAGCATCATTGATCTTTTCAAAGAAACATGAAAACACATTCATCAAACAACTTCAGGATATTATGAAAAAAGAATGATTCAGAAAACAAGGAGATATCCTATACACATTAAGTAGTAGGAGGAAAAATATACGATGCTCTGGTATCTTTATAAGTTTCATGATATTTAAAACAATGGGGAATGTAGAATAAAAAAAAAAGTGAAGTCTTTTTAGACAAATGTCAGAGATTGAATATTATTAAACCAAAAAATATAATAAATCTCTTCTGAGGGAGGATAATATTCAAATTTCCTTATGATCGGAGAGATGTGGAGGGAAGAGGAAGTTCACTTCTCATCTTGCATAGTGGATAGTCAATAGATAGTGTGCAAATCCAAAACCAAAAAAAGAAAAGAATCAACCTTGGTATTTGGAGATAAAATATTCAGAGATAGGAATATATATATTATATATAATATATATATGAGTTTCATTGAAAATGATATCTCTGGAAAAAGTAAAATGGAGTATGGTCTAGGCTAGTCGTAACTATTTATCTTAACAAGTTTGATAGAATTTTTGGCCTATAAACAAACTGAGTACACAATTATGAAATTCAAGCTTAAAACACGTAGTTAGAAAATGTAGTTCAGATTTAATTTGATGTTCTTAGGGAAAATAAACAAACAAAGACATACTACTGATGGGAGGTAAGGCAAGTTAAATGTGTGTGGGGGTGCTGTGGGGGTAACAGGAAAGATGTATATGAACTTGGTTACTGTGGGATGTCAGTGATAGAGAAAAAGAGAATAATTGATAACACAGGAGATGGGGCAGCTAATAGGCTGTTATGCTCAAGAATTGTTAGGGAGGGCACCCTGGTGGGTCAAGGGGTTAAGCATAGCACCATGAAGCTATCCACAGCCTCTGTAGCGCAAATTCGATCCCCGGCCAGGGAGCTGCCCACATGGTGCAGCAGACCTTTCCTGACTCATCTGCTGCTCCCCTTAACAGTGTATTTCAGTCAATCTGCCTATTCTGTTCTCCACTCTGTCTCTGGTGAATCATTACCCCCCCACACCTCTGGCCTGTACCCCAGTTCCTGTATGCATAAATAAATAAATCTTAAAAAAAAAAAAAAGAACTGTTAGGGAAAAACACACACACACACACACACACACAAAGAGCTTATCTCTTTGAAAGATGACAGACACAATCTCTGGAGAACAAAGAGCATACACATGAAATACAAATCTGACATAAAGAAGTGGATTTGCTCTAGCAAGACCTTAAAGCAGCCAGACCAAAAAAAGGCCAATGCCATTGGTGCTGGGGGTGTTAGGGGGAAAGGATGTCCTCAGTTAATTCCATGCAGGCTTTGTGGACTCCACCCCCACTCCAGACCAAAGCCATCAAGACATTGGGAAAGACAAATACCGTCACCACCAAAGGGAAGGTGGCTGGGCCCTGAGGGTGGAGTTAAGCAGCCAGGTTGGGTATAAAAACTAAACACGTGGGCCTTGAGATCTCTCTCTCTCTCTCTCCCTCACTCCCCTCCTGGCTTCACGGTTCGTGGCTCGCGGCCAGCTCTCAGAGCGCCATTTGGGATTCCAGATCTGCGGATCGGGTAGGATGCATTTAAAACTTTGTCTCTCACTTTCTCCCTGAGCTGTACATTTCCTCACTTCCCCTTCCCTTGTAAATAAACCTTTTATTAACCTTTCGTGTGTGCCTGCAGTAGAGTATTAATAAGTCCTTTTAAGGGCATGGGTGAGGACCCACAGTCAGGCAACCCATTTTGTATCGGGGCTACCCTGTAACAGGGGCAGGCAGAATCCCACAGCCCCCATGGTCACATGTGACACCTTGTTATAGGACAGGGAGAGGGGCAGCCCAAACCCCGCAAACCTGCCTATTCTACATGGGTTCTGCCATCCGCCGCATCAACACAAAACATAGGAGACTTTAATGGGAAGGAACTTTAATACAACTAGGAAACAATACAGGTAAGGCAAAGAGTCTAGTTTCTAAATGAAGCATCCAGAGTTACCCGTCCCCTCGTGGGTAAAAGTCCATCCAAATGGGATTGGCCCAGAGCAAGGCCCCAAAGCCTGCTACAAGTCTAAAGCATCTTCCAGTGGGGACCCACAGAAAAGGGTCACAAACAACCAGACAAGCCCGGAAGGAAAAGAGCAAAATCAACATCAAGATAAAAGCTGCCATGGTCACCTCCCCACGGGTCTCACCCACATCTGTGTCACCCAGTCCACGACCAAAAGACAAGCGCAGTTTCTTCACGTGTCTCTAGGCTCCATGCACCTCCTCCAGGTCTCCTTCTGGCTCCATCCTGCTTCCTTCCTCAGTCTCTTCTGCAGCTTCTCCTCTTCCTGCTCAGCTCCACCCTTCCTTGGGTGGGGCAGGAACCTGGAACCTCCCCCTTTCCTGGGGACCACCCTGTTACAACCTCAGTATTTTGAAGTAGACCTATCATTTTCTTTTTCTTTTTCTTTTTTTTTAAGGTTTATTTATTTATGCATACTGTAGGTCTACTACTCCTAAGGAACCTGTTCAGTCACCATTTTGATCTAAAATCTAAGCAAGGTCAAAATGACCCACTCAGTTAGGTACAGGAGCACAACACTGCAAGGTGCCTTTCAAATTAAACAAGAGCACAAAGCTGCATCATACTGGGAAGGCTATGCATCAGGAGGTATGACCGGGAACACCCGGGGGGCTGAGGACCAATGTATAACAAGGGACCCCAGAAGCTGATCAGTGGAACGCCATGTTGATAAAATTGAAACCATGGCTGGAGAACTAGGGTTTGATCTCAATTACAACACCAAATCAGCAAGCAGATGAGAAGTGCCTAGAGGGCAGATGCACAATCCCTGATCTTCTACATTCTTCCCCTTTCTTTAATCTCCTTCCTCCTTAATCTCCTTATTTCCAGTAGCCGCATTTATCACTTTCAAACAAAACAAACGACTTTTTGGATAGATGTATTATTGATTAGATTAGATTAGATTAGATTACTTTTTTTTTAAGGATTTATTTATTTATGCATGCAGGAACTGGGTACAGGCCAGAGGTGTGGGGGGTGAAAGGATACATCAGAGACAGAGTGGGGAGCAGAACAGGCAGACTAACTGAAATACACTACTGAGGGGAGCAGCAGTCAAGTCAGGAGAGGTCTGCTGCACCATGTGGGTAGCTCCCTGGCCCCGATCAAACTCGTGCTGTAGTGGCCATGGAGAGCCTCATATATTGTGTCTTAATCCCTTGCACCACAAGGGAGGCCTCCTTGTTGTTTTCAATAGAACAAGTTCACAATGTGTCCTTATAAATGAGTACAAAAATACGTATGATTCATCTTCTATCCATTTCTCTGACATTTTTAGCACCCTTTAGCTATAAATTTAGGTCTCAAAAGTACCACTTTTCAAATAATAAATGGGATTAATTTATTCTGGAAAAGTTAGATAAGAATTAACTGACTATGCAGGAAGCCTTTATTTTCTAATTAGGTAATTAAATTCAGTTTTGTTAAATTCCAGTGTTCATCAGACTTGATCAATAGGCAAACAACAGAGAGGAAAACTGCCAAAAATACTAAAATGATTTTATAAATGTTCTATACCTTCATAAATTCTATAAACTATAGAAATGGACATGGAATATAACAATATTTGAAACAGAAATGGAAAAATATCTATAGTAGCCCACTTTCACTAAACAAAAGTCATTATTCAGAAATGTCTCATTCCTTGGAGTAGATGTTTATGGAATATGCATGTGAACTAGGCTACCTGTGCACCTGAATGCAAAGGGAACATGAACAATCTTCCACATGTGGCAGAATTCCCACAAACCCCAGAAACCACATTAGCCAAACTGCTAGAGCTCAGCAGGCTTTCTAACAGGACAGTTTGTCTCAAGGAAGGTTAGAGTGACCTTGCCAATTGCTGAGTTCATGAATAAGGATTTATTTAATTACAAAACAAAGAGACTTCACATTCTGCCTAGATTGAAAGCAATACTAGCATAAAAGAAAATTCTTCCTTGCCCACAGACCCATTTTCTCCTAAAAATATCCTAAGCTTCCAACATGGAAGTGGAGACAAGGAAAAGTACGATCATTTGCTGAATACCTACTATGTATCTGGAACTTTACAGATATAATTGCAAATCTGTCTCATTGATATTAAATAGAATGAAAATTCCTGCCAAAAAGAAATTATTCACAACCATTATAATTAACATGTGCAGCTGTGATGAGGATTAAATGCTGCATGCTGGGTTCAGAACTATGCAGACAAGGGACAGGAACACTGAACAGCACACATCCAATCCCCAGGGACACAGTGCTTCCGTCAAGACAGAGCACACCCTCTGCCCCTTCTTCAGCTTGTACAAATCAGCTAACAAGCTTATTCCCCATCTGCTTCTGTATGGTCCTGGGTGGTTTGGTGGAGGGTGAAAAAAATATATATATGCAAATATATATATATATATTTGTATATATACATATATGTATGTATGTGTGCATATCAGCATATAAATATATATATTTGTATATATACATATATGTATGTATGTGTGCATATCAGCATATACATATATATATATATCAGTAGAGTTGAATAAAAACAGACTTTGAGCTAATCTCAGTTCTGTAAAACCAGGGTATATATCTAAGTAGAAGGCCAGGAATCTTCGCTTTAAGAAATTTTGGGGCAAAGTAAAAACCACTGCCTCTTTGCCTTTTTCTTATCAAATGACTCCTAGTAGATAAATAATTGAACCACAATTCATGAATTTGCTGGGTCAATGAAGAACAGGACTTCTTGGGGAAGACTTTGTATTTCTTTCCAATGTAACCTGGTAAAGAAAGTGAGGCAAAAGGAGTTAATGTACTTATCCAAGAACACAGATCCATAAGGAGCTGTGCTGCCCTCTTAACTTCTGTCTTGTGTTGAAAGACATAAAGTCTTGGGGTAGGCCAGAGAATAAAGGCCTCAAAGCATTTACCTAGGTTGAGATTTAGTGAAACAAACATTTAAAAAACAAAACCAAACAACTCGCCTCTTTGAGGTGCCACTGGGAAGGAACAGGAGCACACTCAACCATACGTGCATATGCACACACAGACACACACAGATTCGCACACACCCCAGCAGGCTGTATCTGTATGGCTAAAAACAAAATCCAGGAATTGGAAGGTAACCACAGAAAAAAGAGGCACAAAGGGGAACAAAGATTAGGGCGATAGCACATTTCTTTTACAGAAACCATGCAGTAAACAATGGAGTAGCATTTTTCAATGCTAAACAAAAAATATCTAACAAACAAGAATTCCATTCCAAATAAAATTATCTTATATGAGAATGAAGAAATACTTTCCTTAGTAAACAAACGCGTCGGAAGTTTATTGCTTATTGCTAGTAGGCACAATCTATGTGATATGAAAAAGGAATTTTGCAGTTAGAAAAAAATATGACACTAGATAGAAATTTGGATTTACACAGACATAAAGAAAATTAAAAAATAAATAAGAGTAATATGTTTCATTCTCTTCTTTTTAATTACTTAAAAATATAACTGAGTGTTGAAAGCAAAAATTTTAGCATACTAGTTTGTGTTTACATATGCTATCTGAAATTAAAAAGTATATAAAAGCACAAAGGATGGGAGTAAAGCAAAGTAAATATATGTGACACACGTGAAACAGTATAATCTTATTTGAAGATAAGCTGATTAAATATGTATACTATAACCCTTAAGACAACCACTAATAAAACTTTATAAAGAGATATAAATAATAAGTCAATAGAAGAGGTAAAATGAAATTAAAAAATGGTCATCTAATCCGAGAGATAAGAATAAAGCACAGATGAAACAAATACATAATAATTAACGAGAGTAGATTTTTTATTAAGTTAAATTGTAATCACATTAAATAGGAATCAGCTGAACACCTGAGTTAAAAGATGTGGTTTTCAGATGGAATAAAAGAGCAACACCAAACCATTTACTATACATAAGAAAATCACTTTAATATAAAAACATGTATTAAAAGTAAAGTGACAGGGAAATATCTCCCATGCTAACATTAATAAAAGAAAGCTGCAGGAGCTATATTAATAAGAGACAAATTAAAGAACGTTGTCAAGGTTAAACACGAACATTACTTGAATAAAGGGCCAATTCTCTAAGGAGAGAATCATTTCTAATGTGTGATTAGCTAAGGACACTTTCAAAATACATGAAGTGAAAACTGATAGAATTAAAAGCAGATGTTTATATGTAAGAAAATTGACCTTGATACATATTTTGCCCCTTAAAAAATTAACTTATAATAAATCATAGATATAAAATGTTCAATTGTGAAACTTCTAACATCAAGAATAAAACTTAAGAGAAAAGTCTGCATGGTTTTGGTTTGGCAATCTTTTTTTCTTTCTCGATGCAATGCCAAAACTCAAGGAATATGAATATTAGTAGACTAAAATGTGAGAATATACACAGTATTTATACAACCTCAATACAGCTTTCCAATAATGATAGAATGAATAAAACGGGACTACTATCAAAATTAAAAGATATTATACTACCAGAGAAACTATTAAGACAGTGAACATAAAGTCATAAAAAAAACTTAACAAAACACATATCTGATAAGTATATCCAAAATAAAGAACTCTAAGAAAATACTCTAGATAAAATGGACAAGACTTTATAGATTGATATTGTCCCATACATGGTTTTGTTATTTATTTATTTATTTATTTTGGCTTATGTTCCATTTACCATTGGAGATGAATCCAGACATCACTAACATCAAAATTTATAGCCTATGCTTTTTTCCTAAGGATTTTATGATTTCAGTTTTTACATTCAAGTTTTTATCCATTTTGAGTTAGTTTTTGTGGATGGTGTGAGAGAGTGGTCTAATTTCATCCTTTTGTATATGGCTGTCCAATTTTCCCAATACCACTTAAGAGATTCTCTTTGCTCCACTGTATGCTCTTAGCTTCTTTGTTGTGAGTTGTACACACATATGTGAAACTATTTCTGGAGTCTGGATTCTGTTCCATTGACCAGTATGTCTGTTTTTGTTCCCATGCCCTACTTATTTGATTGTTATCATTTTGTAGCATAATTTAAAGTCAATTGTGCTCCAATTTTGTTATTTTTTTCAGGCTTATTTGGTTATGTGAGGTCTTTTATGTTCTATACAAATTTTGTGATTTTATTTGTTCCATTTCTTTGAAAAATGCCATTGGGATATCGACATGGATTGCATTGAATTGGTACATTGCAAATTTAGAAAGTTTCTGCACAGTGAAAGAAAAACTCTCATCAAGACAAAAAGGCAACCTAGTAAGGGAGAGATATTTGCAAATAATTTATCAGGCAAGGGTTACTATACAAAATACATGAACAATTAACACAACCCAACAACAACAAAAACAGCCAAATTTAAAAAATGAGCAGAGGAGGGGCCTCCCTGGTGGTGTAAGGGGTTGAGTTGTAGCACTATGAAGCTATTCCCAGCCACTGCAGCCCAGCACAGGTTTGATCCCCAGCCGGCCAAGGAGTTAACCCACATGGCACAGCAAACCTCTCCTGTCTTGCTTGCTGCTCCCCTCAGCAGTGTATTTCAATCAGTCTTCCTGTTCTGCTACCCACTCTGTCTTTGGTGGATTCTCTCACCCCCTGCACCTCTGGCCTACACTCCAGCTCTTGTATGCATATATAAATAAAATCTTTAAAAAAAAAAATGGGCAGAGGAGATAAATAGATATGTCATCAAAGAAGGCATACAAATGGCCATCAAACACATGAAAAGATGTTTATCATCCATTTATAATTAGGGAAATACAAATAAAAACCATGATGAGATATTACTTCACAACTGTTAGAAGCAATTGTTGGGGAGCATGTGGAGAAAAGGGAACCCTCATACACTGTTGGTAGTAGCAATGTAGATTGGCCCAGCCCCTGGAAAACAATGTGGAGGGGTCTCAAAAGTTAAGTATAAAGAGAAGAAGCAAAGCAAGATTTACAGTGCACAAATCTGACTTACATCACTTTAATTAAGATGTTAATGTTAATATAATTAGTAGTAAAATATATTGATACATTACGGGCACATTATCTCTATGGTGTTTTGCCTATCCAATAGTCTTGAGAAAATGTCAGATAAACCCAAATTGAGAAACATTCTTCAAAATACCTGACCAGAACTCTTCAGAAGTGTGAAGATGATGAGACAAGAACAGAAAAATAGCATATTAGTGGAAATACTGGTGAAGTTCAAATGAAGTCTGTAATTGAAATAGTATTGAATTAATATTAATTTCTGTTTCGATAACTGTACCATGATATTAGATGTTAATAGGAGAAGCTAGGTAAAGGTAATAGTAACTTCCTATGTTATTTTTTCAATGTCATGTAAGCCTAAAATCTTTAAGAAAAAAAAAATAATACCCATTGTTTTCCCAGATCCTGATTAAATATCCTGTTTAACCTGGATGTTAAGCCGGAGAAGCAGTAGTACTTCCTAAAGGTCCCTGTAGATTCTACTGTCAGTCAGCACTAACTCCACTTTTCTAAAGCAGAAATCAGAAAGAATGAGAATAACAATGGAAATGGTCAAAAATTATTGAATGTAATAAGTTGCAATTTACTTTTATTTTCCAGAAATTTCATTTATACAAAATAGGCTTACACAAACCCATATGTTGTTTGAGCAGGATTTTTGATGTTCCTTATGAAAGAGACAGTAACAAAATAATACCTTTATCTGGGTAATTGCATATAGATATATTATTCCTGTTTTTTTTTTTTCTTTATTTCAAGATCAGATTTATAATTGCTAATTTTATGGTCAGAAGAAAAAATTTAAAAGCCACCAAAAAAGTATGCTTCAAAGTGATTCTTACACATTTTAAATTTTGAGAATATCTGCCCAGAAGCAGTCACTTTACAGTTCTGGACATCCTAGGCAATTTCTGAATAGCACATAAGAGTTGGTTAGAAAAAGTGAAATAATCCTATCCTCTGTGTGAGTGCTGGAATGTGAAGACTGACAAATTAATGTATGCACAAAGAGCAACTCTTTCAACCCTCCCTGGAAATAGATGTCTTTGCGCAAGTCAAATCACTTTTGGAGTGCGTAAGTTATTAGAAAATGGCCATACAAAATTCAGTACCATGATTCCTTTTTATTCTGTCTTCTTGACTCGAATCCAGACCTTGAAACATCTCATTTAAATTAGCTGTCACTTGGAGAATGGAGGACAGATGTGAATAAGAAGTTCAGTGTCTACTCTCACCTAATTCAGTCACCCAAAACTTCAAGTACAATTATATAGAAGGGAAAATTGTAAACGTATGAAATAAATTCAAAATCTTCCCACCTACCTCCCAAGTCCCACATCAGTTCAGCCCAGAGAGATTCTTTGGTTTAAAAATAATGAAACCACCTTTAAAAATGGGTAATCCTTAATGAAAATGTATGTATAAATATCTAGACCCTCTAAAATACTGGATCCAATGGTAAAATTCAACCAGATAAAACAAATGTTTAGCACAATCTAAACCATCCCATAATTCCTTGCACTAGAGACATTCATTTACATTACTTGCCTTATTTCTATAATTATAGGGGGTTTTAAATGCCTGATTACATCTTCAGGAGTATGCATTCCTTGCAATGAAAATGTTTTTTTATCTGAAAAAAGAAAAGTAACACAAAAAAACCTTGGGTGAGTAACATGCTGAGCAAAAATTTTAGGATGGGGTATATGAGAAGAAAGAGTAAGAGAGAATTAACAATCTTTAAGCACTAAAATGTGTGGGATTGTGCTAAGCACATTAACTATTTTATTTTTTTTACTATTGGTAATGATATCATGTTTAGGCATTATTCATTCCATTTTATAGATGTGTATTCAGGAGAAAGAGTGCACACCCCTGCAGTAGATTTAATGATGGCAACTCCTCATTCTCTGCTACATTGGCTGCAGATTTGGCCAATAGGAGAGATTAAGGGAGGCAAAAGGGGATCAGTTGAGTGCTTTCAGCTGTCCCATGCCAGGATATCTCCTGCTACAGAAATTAGGATGGTTTATTCTCTATAATGTGCTGTATTTTATTAGTGTACCAAGCAGGATATTTGTATCTTAAAGGAATTAGCACATTACAAGCTAAATCTAAAATATAGATTGGGGCCATGTGACCATAGAACATCAAAGTCAGAGGGAGTTTAGAAATTGTCATTTCATTCATTTTCAAATGTTTTATACGTGGGATGGGAATATCCCAAACAAAATTTCACCCAGAAGATCCCCATGTTAAACAGTTACATAGAGGGCTTCACTATCTACAGTGAAGTGGGATCTAATACACTGGCTGATTTGCAGCGACATGGATGGCCCTTGAGGGGATTATGCTAACTGAAATAAATCAGAAGAAGAAAGACCAATATCATATGATTTCATTCATACACTCACATGTGAAAGATCAAGAAACAAAACAAATGAACAAAGCAAATCCATAGATTCTGATGGCACAGCAGGGGTCATCAGAGAGTAAAAGGATTTGAGAAGAGAGTAAAATGGGCAAACGGGGTCAATTGTAGGTGATGGTGGGAATGAGATTTTGGTGGAGAATTTAACATAACATATACAGATGTCATGCTATAATGTTGTACACTTGAGACCTACATTGAGTTGCAACCTGTTGTTAGGTCAGTGAAATTTCAAAATAAAATATTACGGCTTATGTCACTCCCCAATTACTCCCACCAAGGGGGTTGCTGGTGTGCCTCTGCAGAAATATGAATAGGAAGGGAGATATGAAATAGAAAAAATTCCTAAACCTTTCATTTTCTGCAAAGGGAAGCTAAAGTCCAAGATTATACAGAAACTAAAATATCACATTGGGAAATGAGAGAGATCAAGCCCAAACTGTTCCAGTGAACCAGCACAGACAACAGGGAAAATTGTGACCTGTTCCTCAGCAAAACCTCAATCAACCCAGCCTACATCTTGCTAAGAATCATTTGGAAAGTGCCACACTGAAAAAGAACTCTTCCTTCTCTGTGCAACTTTATTTAGAAGATGAACTGCAGGGATGGGTGATAAGGTAGAAGAAAGAGCAATGGATAGACTGATAGTCAGAGAACAATCATAGTACAGCTTCTCTTGATCCCATCGCTTTCACCTTGATTAGGAACCCTTACCCTGTCACCTCACAGGGCTGTGGTGAGACATAGGACAGTGTTTTTAAATCTGACCGTTAAGTAAAAGGAAAATTCACCTTATTTTTTAATGGCAAAAGTCCTGCAGGTTGGCAATGAGTCCTTTACATCACTCTGCAGTGCAGTGGGCAAGCCTAATGACTGTTATTTCATCATCTCTGCCTAGCATACTTTAATTTTCAGCTTGCATGCTTGGTGGTTTCTTTTCAGAAGCCAACAATAAAACTCAGTGATCAGACCCCTTGGCATGCCATGTTATTCTTTCAGGGGTTCCACCATTTCTGCCACCTTGAAAAGTGCACTTAGTCTGTAGAACCTGGCGTGGCTAATCCTTCCCTTACCCAGCTTGTCACAGGGCAGGCATTCGGTGGAGCTGTTTGAGTGGCCCAGCTGCAGCCTGGCTTTTCGCAGCAGAGAGGTGCCTGTCAGCCTTTCACTCCCCCTGGCTCTGCTCCAGTGAACCAGCCTCTCTACCACCCCCTCCACTTCCTGGCAGCTGGAAGGGGAGGTTGGAAGCTGATGGCAAACTGTGGCACCTGACTGTTTGGTCTGCCACTAATGACAGCCCCTGCTGAATCATGACTCAGTAGCTGTTCCGTCTGTCAGAATAATCCAAGTGGGAGGAAAGGCCATTCTGACCCCTGACCCACATTCCCTTGGTGTAGAAAATTCCCTTGGACTACTCTCCTATGTCTAGTAGATGGTAGCAGACTGAAAGTGTAGGTTCGTGAATTTCTCCAGAACCCTTGAATTTAGAAAGGAACCATTTTACTCTGGGGAGGATAAGAGGGGAAGAAAAGGCTGTGCATATCATCTGACCTTCTTCAAAGGAAATAAAGGAAGGGGGTGCTAGGGGTGACTGCTGAGCAATAGCGTCCTGCCTCAACCTGCACCCATGATTGGAGGTTGCCCTATGATAACCTGATAGCATTTCTTCCTCCCTGACTCTATGTATCCCTCTCTGCCTATTTATCCCCCCAAAGCAGCTACTTCAATATCACTTACATTAACATACTCCTTAGCACTGCAGATGGCCTGGCCTGAGGAGCCTGGACCCCCCCCAAGCTAGGAATGAGTGAACCTTGGGGCTGCAAAAATGGCCTCCAGGGGAATTACAAAGAAGCCAGGAGCAGATAAGAAGTAGCAGTCAGTTCTTGCCTTTGGGGCTCTTTGGGGTCACATTATCATTGGGTTCCCTTCCTTTTGGCAAGGGAACAATGACTGGATGCTATTTTTCTTTCCATTCATAATATTTGTCCTATTTCTTCCCTTCACACTAATTTTTCTCAGAACAATTTAATTACATTCTAACCTTGGTTGGAACTTCTTTTCTTTTCTTTTTTTTTTTCAACCTTTCTGTTTGACAAAATAATTTATTATTGCTTCCCAGGTATACCTTCCTCCACACAGTCCTTGCCCCTCCGCTCTACTATTTGTGGACATCTTTGTTCACGTCTTTTCCCACAAAATACAAAGAATGTTTTCCTTAGGTGTCTGCTTTTTCATGACTCCAGTTTTGACTTTTATCTCTAAAGTGAATATTCACAAAAGCCAAGTAGATTTAACAATATAAAGCATATTACCAATTGTTTCATAACAGTGAAGGAATTGAATGTGGTAACTGGTTAATGAAAGAGTCAGGGACAGCATTTGTGCTAGTAGCCTTAACTCTGAGCTCCTAATCTGTTCTGATAAGTGTGCCTTACAGGGAGATAAGAGAAATCAAAGGCAGCTTTTTCAGCCAGAGTTTTGAAGTCAGCTAAGGGCAGTTGCTGTTAGATGCCATTTTAACTCTCTTCCAGATTAAAAAAAAAAAAAAAAAGTCTGAGCCTCAAAATCAAATATTTCCGTGCTATCCCCTCAGGCTGCCTTGTCAAACCTTCCCACTGATTGAAACACCAAGACTGACATCATAAAACAAAATCTCTTAACCGTATTAAGATCAATGAATAGTTTACCTAGAAAACAGGTGTGGTTTTGTGCAAATGAACAACTAACACAGCCAGTGCAACCTGACATCCCTTTAGCATTAAGTGTGTACCTGAAAAAAGATTAATGAACATGAATATTTATGGTGTGAATCATATTGTGTCATAGGATTGCACTGTAACTATGGAAGCCTAACACAAAGGTAGAAGAGGATTAGAAGCCAAATTTAAATATCATGGCCTGCGATTTTTAAAAGGCTGACTTGATAATTTGCAATCAATGTATATTTATTTCTCTCATATGAAAACTCACAATAGGCAATCATAGACAATATCCATTATCTTTGGGCATTCACTAAAAAACACATAGTGAAATAAATTATTGCTATTTGCTACATCATAAAGAATTCACTCCAGCTCCAGGAAACACCCAAACTTAAATCACTTAAATAATAATTCCTGGAAGTTCACTAGACTGTCAAATATACAATATGAATATTCATCACTGTTTATTTGTCAGTGCCTGGAACACCAAGGTCCTAAAGTTAAAGCAAAGCACTTAAATGTCTTAACTTGGAAGAAAGTTCTCATGACAGCGTAGTTCCTCCATCATAGTCATATAAATGATACTGTGACAAAGAACTTGGAGAGATATTTCTAGTAAACCAGGAGGAAGTTAAGCAGTGTAAGAGCAACAACAGAACCAAGCAGGAAGCAAACAGCTTAATTAATCTTTTCTTCTTAATCATCACAGTTTTTGTTTGTTTCCAACTCATGTCACCACTGGAGCTGCCAGCACAGAAGAGGGGTCATACTGCACACCCCATGTCCATACACAGCCTGAGCAGGAGGCAATGACACCTGTGCAGCGCCAAGCTCCAAACACCACCCCTGACATCCTGAATGAGGGGATTGCTGGGAGGGGGTGGAACTGAGTGAACATTTTGTGAGCCTTTAAAGGAGAGTGATGCACATGGGCTCGCTTTCATTCCTTTTCCTTGGAGCTGCTGTGGAAGGGAGCCACCCAACTGCAGGGTGGGCCTTAATCTCTCTCTCAGCCCCTTCTTCAATTTGGGGAACCCCAGACCATGGCAGCTTCAGGTCTTTGCCTACCCTGCAAAGTCCTGTAGCTGCAACTCCACCTCACACCACCACTTCCTGAAACCCTCTCTCTCCCTGTTGGTCAGACTAAATTGTTGGATTTTTTGGGTTGTTGTTGCACCAAAGACCCTTTTGTTTACATTGCTTGTGGCAGGTGACCTTACCTAGAACCACGGAGAGAGGTTCTGACCAAGTGACACTTTTTAGAACCCCTGTCCCATAACATCAGTGATGTTGTTTTTTGGAGTTGATGGGTTTGGAGAGCGGGGTCCTTGGGTTCACTCTGGGAAAGGTTTTGTTACAGGGCACGGAGAGGGACACCCTAGAGCCCCAAACCTGCCTGCTATAAACAGGTTCTGCCATCTGCCGCATCAACACAAAACATATAAGACTTTAATGGAAAGGAACTTTAATACAATTAGTAAACAATACAGAAAAGACAAAGAATACAGTCTTTAAATCAAGCACCCAAAGTTACCCATTCCTCGTGGGTAAAAGTCCATCCAAACGGGATTGGCTCAGAACGTGGCCCCCAAAACCTGCCACAAGTCTAAAGCACCTTCCAGTGGGGACCCATAAAAAGATCAGAAAAAAAACAGACAAGTCTGGAAGGAAAAGAGCAAAATCAAGATAAAAGCTGCCATTGTTAACCTCCCCCCTCTGGGTCTCTCACCCACATCTGTTTCACCCAGTCCAGGACCAAAAGGCAAGCACAGTTTCTTCACATGTCTCTCTGCTCCGTGTGCCTCTTCCAGGTCTCCTTTTGGCTCCCCATCCTGCTTCCTTCCTTCTCAGTCTCTTCTCATTTTTTTTTCTCTTCTCTTTAGCTCCACCGTCCTTTGGATAGGGCAGGGTACCTGGAACTTTCCTTTTTCCTGGGGACCACCCTGTTACAGTTTCACCAGGGGCAGTGGTAAGTTTCCCAGGCAAGTTTCTCCACAAGATGGAGAGGTTAGTTATATTTAAAGAGCTGTTTTATTAGAAAAGGGACAGAAAAGTAAAAGCTACTTGCATAGACACAAGTGGGCAGGAAGAGCTGCCCTTAGTGGGGGCGGCATTAGGTTTTATCATCTTCCTTTGGTAGGGAGGGGCTCGTCTTTGTGAGCCATCAGTTCGTTGCTGATTTTGGATACTATGTAGAATTTGAAAGGGACCAGGGATTCTACAATGGGCTCAATCTCTTTACCTTTGGGTCTGCATTTTAGACACTCCCTATAGGAGTCTGATACCTGCTTGGATCTTATGCTTTGTAATCTAAGCATTGGCGCCTAAGGATCTTGGTTTCTATAGCTGGGCCAATGGCTATGCTAGTCCCCTAACCCCACTTCCAGCTTTTGGCATTGTGTGAGCCAGTTTTCTGGTCTTGCTGCACCTCCTTTCTAGCTTTTCTATTCTCATCCTCCATCATTTCTGCTTTAAGTTTCCATATGGGGTACAAGGTTACAATTAGTTGTCAAGTCTCCTTAGCTTCCCTTGGATGTGGCAGTTTCTCAATCTCTCCTTGTAAGAACTCACACAAACACATGTGCACCCCAAATGGAGTTCTTCATGGGTTTGGAGAAGGGGGAGACAATTTCATACTTAACCTGATTGTAGTTGCAACCTCTCCCCAAGGTGGAACACTAACAAATCAACCAGGAGTTACCCTGCTAACACTAGTGATTAGAACACCCTGCTTTCTCCTGGTAGTTTAGCCTGAAATAGTCTTTTATTTTGGTTTGCTAATGCTCTTGTCCCATTCTCTTTCTGACTACAAAAACTTTCCTTTTGTGCAACACTTTGCAGAACTTTCCATAACTAAAGGGGATGCTGCCCAATTCATGAATATTTTAATAAAGTCATTTATGTCTGTGGAACCAAGCATAAGTATTCTTAGCCATTGCTTTGTGTAACTGCCATTTTAGAATTTTAGGTTTTGCTGGGGAAAGACTGCATTCCAGAGATAGTGTCGACTCTCACTCCACCCTCACTCTCCAGTCACCAAGGAGGGCGAACTTGCTGTAAGTGGAGCTGCAGGTTGGAGCTGCATGTTGGCCTGGCCAGTCAACTTAGAATTATAGCCGGGCCAAGTTGGAGAACGCATCCTTGTAGCCAATGAGTAACTGCCAGCATAATTTAACCTTATTAAAAGACCCCTGCTTCCTTTGTTCGGGGCTCTCGGTATCTGCCACTGCATTGGTAAGTGCCATGAACCCAGATTCGAGTCTGAAATAAACTCCCTTTTGTGTTTGCATCGGCTGTCTTTGGGTTCTTGGAGGCTATGCTCACTGAGTCTGCTGACCCTGGGCACAACAATGTCTTGGTGGGAAAATCAAGTTCTGGCCTGAGGCGAGGATGTGAATAAATCAGAGACAGAGTGGAGAACAGAAAAGGTGGATTCATTGAATACCCTGCAAGGGGACAGGGGGAGAGATGGGAGATGTTGCCTGTGTACGAAGAAGGGCATCAGCTCTCATTTACATGCTGTTGGGGCACCAGTTTGAGCTAGTTATCTTCTGGGGCATCTGGTCTCAGGCATTGACTCAGAATGAAGTCAAAAATTACTGAACATATATAAGGTTGTTGAAAGGAACACATAAATTTATGTGTGTGGTAATGATGGAGGAAAGAATATAAAACTAAAGGAGGCACCACAGACAAAAATATGGCTCACACAATGCCAAGAGCTTGAGGTGGGGATAGAGGGGATTAATATGACCATTAACCCAGCTATAGAAGTTAAGATTCTTAGGCTCCAGTGCCTTATCACAAGGCAAAAGACCCAAGCAGGTATCAGACTGCTGTAGAGAGTGTATGGAGGACAGACACTCTGCCCTGAGGGTTAAGATATGGAGACTGGGCTCATTGTGGAATCTCCAGTCTATCTCAGGTCTCCAAAATCAGCCGCAAACAGGCCACTCCACAAAGGAGTGAGCCCCTCCATAAGAAAAAGACTATATCAGTGCAGTCTCTTCACTGGCAGGGGGCAGCAGTCCTTTTCCCCTCCTGTGACTATGTAGGTGCTTCTTTTCACCAACTCTTTGTCCCTCTGCAGGGCAGCAGTTTTCCTGTCTGCCTATAACCTGTGCCATGCTGGCACTTCTCACTGGCCTCCCTCAGTGGAAGCAGCTCTCCTCTAGGCTGCCTGCCTGTGACCATGCAGGCTTCTCTCAGCAAATCTGTCCCTTTCGGGGCAGCTCTTTCTGCCCAGTTGTGCCTATGCACGTGTCCTTCATTCTTCTGTCCCCTCTTACTAATGAACCTGTTCTTTAAACATAACTAATGTCTCTGTGTCATGGAGAAACTTGCCTGGGAAACTCACCATGTGCTGCTGAAAGGAGAACTCTGCTGAAACCTTTCCCAAGAACCCCGCACTCCAAACCAACAAGCTCCAAAAAAAAAAAAAAAAAAAGCATCAGTAGTGCTTTAGAACTGTGATTGCTATTTTTTTATTTTCTCACTATTATGAATTATTGGAATTTTAACTCTGAATCTCATTATTCACTAAGTCAGCAAGTGCCTGCGTTACTGGCTAACTCAAAAAGTACTGTCAAGATACAACATTTTAACATGTTCAGAGGCACCCTGCCATAGGAAACAAGTGCTGTTCAGCTGCTCTGAGTTCAGCCATGTAATCAAAAGCAAGTTGTTGCTGAAGGATGGGGAAGGAAGCCTACCTCTACCCAGAGAATCATAGAAGGAGGACCCAGGAGTAAGGGGGCGAACAGAGACTTGTGACTGCATGAATTACAGTCCCCAAGAGCAGAGTCTGGAGGCATTTATCAACTCTGTGTGCTTCTCTTTGTTTATCTGAAACAAAGGATGAAACCTGCATGTATTTATCACCACATAAATTCATCTTGATACAAATGTCAATATATTTCAGAAAAAAACTTATTACCAAAGTTGTTGTCATTTTGTTATTTTATTAAATATTTGTCTGTCGCTCATTATGTGTTTACAAGTTCAACAATAAAAAATAAACTTCAGAAGAAAATAAAGTTGATGTTGTTTGTTGTCAGTGAACAGAACAGCGAACAGAAACAAGAAATGTGGGGTAGATTTTTGACTGTTGATTGAGTTGCTTATTTTTGCCTCTGAAATTTTATGATCTTGACATACATTGACCAAAGTTCCTTTTTTTAAAGTTTCTTTCAGTTTAACTATCTTTAGACAGACTCCTCTGTAACAGGGTGGTCTCCAGGAAAAGGGGAGGTTCCAGGTTCCCTGCCCCACCTAAAGGAGGGTGGAGCTGAGCAGGGAGGAGGAGAAGCTGCAGAGGAGACTAAGGAAGGAAGGAAGCAGGATGGAGAGCCAGAAGGAGACCTCGAGAGGAGGCACAAGGAGCAGAGAGATAAGTGAACAAACTGTGCTTGCCTTTTGGTCATGGACTGGGTGACAGATGTGGGTGAGAGACCTGTGGGGAGGTGACAATGACGGTTTTTGTCTTGATTTTGATTTTGCTCTTTTCCTCCCAGGCTTGTCTGGTTGTTTCTGATCCTTTTCTGTGAGTCCCCACTGGAAGGTGTTTTAGTCTTGGGGCAGGCTTTGGGGCCTTGCTCTGGGCCAGTCCTGGTTGGGTGGACTTTTACCCATGAGGGATAGGTAACTTTGGGTGCTTGATTTAGAAACTATATTCTTTGTCTTTTCTGTATTGTTTACTAATTGTATTAAAGTTCCTTTACATTAAAGTCTTATATGTTTTGTGTTGATGTGGCTGATGGCAGAACCTATTTAGAGTAGGCAGATTTGGGGGTTTTGGGGTGCCCCCTCCCTGCCCTGTAACACTTCTGGCTATAGATTCTTAATTTCCTTTGTCTTAGAGCATTTACTTAAAAAAAAATTGCCATTGTGAATTCTTTTTCTGCCTCTTTGAGATGTAAATCTTCTCCCAATCTCTTCTTTTTAAAATATAATCTTATGGGAAGATAGAACCTCTGTCTCCCAGTTGAGCTGGGAAGACGGGAGACTAACTACAGTAAGTGCCAATTAGCAAACACAAATGGACCAATCATACTAAACTATCTTCCCCCAAAGTTCTCCAGTGCTTCTCAAACATTTAAGCCCTTTCCATATTTTAAAAATATTTATTTATGCATACAAGAACTGGGGTACAGACCAAAGGTGTGGGGGTGAGAGGATTCACCAGAGACAGAGTGGGGAGCAGAACAGGTAGATTGACTGAAATACATTGCTGAGGGAAGCAGCAGACAAGCCAGGAGAGGGCTGCTGCACCTTGTGGGTCACCTTCCTGGCTGGGGATGGAACTTGCACTGTAGTGGTGCATCTTAATCCCTTGTGCCACCAGGGAGGCCACACCTTTCCTTTTTTTTTTTTTTTTTTTTAGCACAATTACTTTCTCTCTCCCCTACTATAATAACTTTTACCTCTACTGTAATAGTCACAAATAAAGTCTTCTGTGTCATTTTAACAAGTATCCAGTTCAATTTGTCTTTATTAATGTGCACACATGAACAATTTGTGTAAGTATTTAATGTATTTCTGTTTGTTTAATGTGTTTAATGTATTTTAGATTGTGAAGTGATTTTAATACAGTGTATTATAGAATGCAAAACAAAATCAGTATCCTTGTGTTCCAGAAAATGAGCCCAATAGTCAGAGAAACTAATTCTTGTCAAACATTGTAGTTATCAACTAAGGGATCTAAAACTTGAAAACAATATTTGTGACCATGTCTAGGGCTCTTCCACCTGTATCTCACTAACAGTTTTGCTCTAAGATACAGCTCAATAATGTATGTTATGTTCTAGAAAACATTAAAATATTTGACAACCTTGATGAATTATCAAGACTTCTGGTGGGGAGGGGTGTGTACAGAGGATTGATTTCCAAATGTCCTGAGAGCAAACTTATTTGGTGTCTAATACATGGCTGAATAGACAAGTAGATAACATTCTTTTTTACCATAGCTCCATTAAAACCAAGTTTAACATTCTTAATTATTCATAGGATTATACTTATTTTTATATTAATATTAGTATATTCCATTATATTCCATTGCATACACCATTTTGTAGCCTCAAGGAGACTTTTGGCAGAAAAAAATAAATAACCTTTTATGTAATTACAATTAGAAATTAAACTTAACTATGTATATTTCCATTAAAAATGCTTAAACAATATTTCCTTTCCTTACGCAATACCTTCCTCACTGTTTCTTGAATAATGAAAAGCACAAGCGTTTTAAAGAATGTAATTTGCTTCATTCTATTCTTCCCCTCCCTACTGAATCATCAAAGTAGAATTAGTTAAAATATGATTTTCTTGGGAATCTCTAATCTTGATAATAAGTGACTGTGAAACAGCTGAAGCATGGCGTGCTAGTCTTTATCATACTGCATGTGCAGGAGCAGAACTGTTTGAATAATTATCTGCCAGTTTATGAAGAGGACTAGGAGAAAGACACAAAAAGTAGGCTATATGATCAGCATCTGTAATTAAGTAGACTGAAAGTCACATCTTCTTTCTGGCTTAAATCCTATAATTTTAGGTACTGGAATAATGGAAAGTAAAAACCAAGGCTTTAATTTTGGACATTTGAACAGAATCCATCATGAAAAAAACATTTTAAAAGTGGACTACTTAGGAGAAAATGCAAATATAAACACAAGTATAGGTACAAAAAATATTAAAATATTAAACTGCCTTCAGGCATATCCCAGGAATTGAATATTCAGCCTATAAAATGTTCTGTTTATTTGAGAGTTATTGTATATGCCAGATCTAAGTTGGCTATTTTTCAAGTAAAAGCACTTTTCCTTATGATTTTGGACTTACTTTTCATAGTCTTTCCCATTAGAAGCTACCACAAGATATCTCAGTGGCATAGTGTCAATGTCCAAAGTATTGGTCATTTTCTTTTAAATGTGAAAAATAAAGATGAAGAAATATGTTTATACATAAAAAATGACTTGTGGCACATTTAAGTCATGCTTTTTGGTATTCATTTATAATAACTGACAATTCTAATTATTTGAAAGTCCAAAAAATAAATAAATAAAGACAAGTTACACTTACGCTATGGAGTTTTCTCAACTCCTAGTACTAGGGGAAAGGATGCCCTGAGTAAACTCCATACAGATTTTGTGGACTCCACCCCCACTCCAGACCAAAGAAATCAAGACATTGGGAATGACAAATCCCATCAACACCAAAGGGAGGGTTGCTGGGACCTGTGGGTGGGGTTAAGCAGCCCGCTTTGGTATAAAACCAGACATGTGGGCCTTGGGTTGCTCTTTTGGCCTCACAGCTCTTGGCTCTTTGCCAGCTCTCAGCATGCCATTGGGATTCCAGGTTGGCGGAATGGGGTAAGACACATCCGTGAGATTATCTCCCTCTTTTTCTCCCTGAGTCATTCATTTCTTCATTTTTTCCCTTTCTTTTGCAAACAAACCTTTTATTAACCTTTTGTGTGTGCCTGCAGTTGAGTATTAATAAGTCCTTTTTAAGCACGGGTGAGGACCCACAGTCAGGCAACCCATTTTATATCGGGGTTGCTCTGTAACACTAGGAGACAGTATGTTTTCAAAGAGACGTAAAATTCAAAATGATAAAAGCTTTTTTGAAAGCATGGCTCTTATCTCTTTATTTTCCCAAATTGCTTAATATAAAACTTCATATAAATGGCCAATACGTGCTAAGTTACAGTGTTAGAATTTAAAATAGAGGCTTAGGAATTTTTCATTTAAATATGAGTTGTTGAAGTATTGAGTAAGTCTAGTATTAACAGACATTTTGGTTGTTAAAGAATAAAAGGCCCCTTTGACTTCATGTAAATGTTATTGCCTACTTTGCTGTTGAATTCCTTCAAACATCTCCAACAGATTCTTTCCCATATACTGAAATCCTCACAAGCAAGGCCACCATGGTATGTTAAAAATTTCGTAGATTTAAAACCTCACTGATAATTCTAAAAGGTATTTAGTGCTTTACTTCAGTCCCTCAATCGACAAGAGCAATGCTGAGCTAATGAGCCACATTGCCATAATACTAATCCAGAGAAAGCTAATTAGAATAGAATCTGCTATCCTCCAAGTCTCTCCCTGACAGAGCAAGTGCTTCTTCTCTATATCTTCCTCAAGAACTTCTTGTTGCTCCATCTTGATTAAAGTTTTCAGACACCAAGACGCTAAGGATCTCCAGATACTTTTTTAATATGGGAATTTCTAGGGGCTCAAGATGACCCATATTTCTCTATGAATTCCAGCACAGTAGGGAGAAGATGAGATTGAACATTCCAACCAAATACAATGTGAACATAGAACTAGATAACTGATCATTGTTCACAGGCCCTTTAGGGTGGATCTCATTTTCTCAGGCACTTTTCTCAAGAAATGCAAGTGTCCCTTGTGTCAGTGGTTCCATAGGAGTGAGCATTAGTGAACCTCTCAGCATTTCTTTTCTGCTTAGAACCTTACAGAACAAAAGCTTTGGAAAGGAGAAGCTAGAAAAGGAATCAACTTCTAGAATGAATGAACCTTCGTTGGGAAAAGCAGATATAAGATAAGGTAAAAAGTATCAGGCTTTTCTGCCCTCCCGCCATTAGGCTAGATGAGGGAACCCTGTGGTCCTGAATGCATGCCTGATGGCGGGCACCTGAAGTGGGTCCATCTGGGCTGAGAGACTGAGTTTATAAGGGTGGCGTCATGGGGATGACAGAAGAAGCAGAGAGAAGAAGAGCAGAGAGAACGCCAGAGAGCCCAGATAGAGTGTGGATTTGCTGGAGACTGGGAGAACTGCCAGCCTCCTGGCCCCCAGCACCCCTGCCTGCCCTATGCCTGGTAAATCTAAATAAAAGACCTGCAAAAGCCACTGAGGGCTCCAGGACTCCTCCTTCACCCGTCTGCTGGATCAGAAAACCTGCTCCGTGGCCTGTCCTGCCCTTACGGTGGATTACCTCATGTTTATTTTAAATTTCTCTCCTTCCTGAATATGATATCAAGATTTTTGGAAAAAAAGGTATTTTAACCAGATTATTTATTTATGCATACAAGAACTGGGGCAATGTAAAACCAAAGGATCTTGCTCTTCAGCAGCATCCTGCATTATGTAGCCTGCTCCATGACTCCCATTTCTTTATCAGTGTGGTGTTGCCCAATGAAGCAAATGGCCCCCTGAACAGGGACCCCACACCCTGCTTCTCAAGCCAGGAGAAGGGAATTGGACGTCCTCCCAAGCCTGCCAAAGGCTTCACAGACCCAGAGTCTGCGACAAAGTGGTAAGAAGGTATTTTCAGTCATGTCTTTCCTATCTTCTTTTTCTTCTAAATCAGCCTAATAATAGGCCCACAGACACTGAGTCTGTGACATTAACTTTCTTCCAAATCAGCCTGGTAAAAAACAGACCCGGACTCTGTAAAGTTTTCAGTTAAATGTTTCCTTTCTCTTAGAAACATGGGTAATAATCTCACACCCCCTCAGATCCAATATAAAAAATACCCGAGCACTCTTCTAACCCAGGCATGTAACTTGTCTGATAATGAGTTCATTAAATTCTTAACAGCAATTAAAACCCATAGTCCCAGGCTTCCTCAAAAAGGAATCTAAAAATTTAAAAGCTTAAAAAAATGTAGAAAATCACTTACAGAGAGACTTAGAGACAACACCTGTGTCTCAAATTATATAATTTATGTAATTTGGCTATTCAGTCACCAGATGAGGAAGCTTTTGAGTCCAAAAGAGCGAGGCCATAACTCGGTCAATGCTCGACCTCTTCCCACTCTTGCGCCACCACCATAGTATGGGTTCAGCTGAGACCCAAAAGCAGGACCACCGCCTCCAACAAATTTTGAGCCACTCATAAAAAAAAAAAAAAAAAAAAAAAAAAATTCATAAAAATAATCGGAGGGAAAAGTGCTTCAAGCTTTTCCAGTTAGATATTTGAAGAGCAGGCCAGGGTCCCTGACACTAGGGTTTGCCATTTGCTGTTTTTAAGGAATTTAAAAAAGGTATTTTCAAAAATGGTAATCAAGATTCATTTACACAAGAAATTGTTAAAGATTATAAAAAATGGGTATATTATCTCTTCAAGGGACTGTAAGGTTCTTATCAAAACAGGATCAACCCACTGCAGCTGGGGGGTGGGGGCTGCCCCTGGTCTCAACAAGCAGCTGCCTGGACCTTTTGCTCCAGTGTTGGGATCATTGGCAGGTCTCTGCTGCTTTCCTGCTGTGGGAAACTGGACTCTGCTTTTGTCCACCTTGAGATACTGTTCTAGTCTGTTCTGTAGGCAAAAAATAATTCTATTTCCCTGTGTTTTCCTACAAAATGCTTATTGGTTAAGTAAAAACTGCTAACTTGCTTTTTGGATCTATAAAAAGTTTCTTATTAATTGACCTGATAAAAACTAAAAAGTAAAACTGCAACTTATTTTAAACTAAATCCCAAAACTTACATTTCTAAAAATTTAAAAACAAACTATAAAATAAAATCTTAACCTCTCTTCTCCTGTTTCCCTATGCATGGTCCATAAAAATTGTTCCATTGTCTTAAAAATGTGCTTGGTCTCAATAAAATAGAGCAAAAACAATGTAAAGCCAAAGGATCTTGCTCTTCAGCAGCATCCTGCATTATGTAGCCTCCTCCATCACTCCCTTTTCTTTATCAGTGTGGTGTTGCCTGATGCAACACAGATCAGAGGCGTGGGGGTTGGCGGTGGGGGTTGAGGATTCACCAGAGATAGAGTAGGGAACAGTACAGGCAGACTGACTGAAATACACTGCTGAGGGGAGCAGCGGGCAAGACAGGAGAGGTCTGCTGCTCCATGTGGGTCAGCTCCCTGGGCTGGGATTGAACTTGTGCTGCTGTAGCTGCCAGTAGCTTCATAGTGCCAAGACTTAACCCCTTGCACCACCTGGGAGGCCATGAGATCCCCTTGTTTTATTTGGTGAATGAATCAACAGATATTATAGTTCTCTGTTCTCAGTATAAGGTACTATTTTGAAGATCGTTGGGAGAAGACTTAGCTCAGTGATGTCCTAGATGATTACTCACACAGGCATACCAGCTGTGCTAAACAACCTTTTCTTTTGCTGGGACAATTTATTCCCCCATGCTACCATCTCCTGCAGTTCATGAGAATGCACACTATATTTCAAAGAACGAAACAGAGAAAACAGTTCTACAGATATACCTGTACTTTCAAAACGACTGCTTCCTTGGGGCAATAAAATATCTATTTCTTTGAAAATGTCAAGTTTATTAACATTCACATTTGAGTCAAAACAGGCAAGTAAAGTAGGGAGAAATGTTACCATGAGAAATCTGTTTTATCATTTAGCTCAGAAGAGAGAATGAAATTAGAAGAGACAATAAAATATGCACAAGCACAAAGTAAACAGCAGAGGATAGTGGCAAGGCATTGGTAACATCATCTCATATTTATTTATGTATCACTTTAGAGTTTGATCTACATCCATCTGTGTGTGACATTGTCAGAACAGATAATATAAGATTCTTATTGATGCTGAAATTCATAAAGTATAAAGATGGAGAGTGATACTCTTTCCCAGCCAGAAATATTCTACATGCATTAATCTGTGTAACTCTTCATGTATTAATGATCTAATTTTCTTTAATTTACCCACCACATGATTTAAAGAGCATATATACACTGAAAAAAAAAAAAATGTATTCCCTCTGTCACTCTGGGCGCACTCACATTGAATCTGATCCCTCCAGACATGATATGAAAGAGTTTACACTGCTGTAAAAGATGATGTCATGTCAAGATAGCTACACCTGTGTGGATTTTATGACTCATTTATGGAGGAAGGAGGAAGACTCACGGAGCAGGCAGGAAGATATCACCTGTAGTTTATGGAGAGAATGGATGGCAGTTAAGAGGGAATTGATCAGAAGCAGGCTCAATTACTCTGTGCTTCTTGAAGATGACTATGTATACGTGAAAATGGTATTTGACTTGAAAAAAAAATGTTCAAGAAAGTAATTAAAGGAGATTTTGGTATTTGGTATACACAACATCAGCTTGAGTCCTTGGGCAAGTTAGGGATAATTACGCAGCATCAAGGACAGTGCAGGGACTTCAGGAGAGTTAAGGAAGGCTCCAAAGATAAGGACAACAAATTCCAAAGGGGATAATCAAACACCCCCAGGACTAAGGTCAACAGGACATTCCAGATAGAGAACAATAAAGAAAAAATGTAAGGGCTGGAACACAGAGACATTTAAGCAGTGAGTGAGACCACGGAGAACTACCCAATCACAAAGAGACTGGTCGAGCTTTAGAATATTTAGGGAAAAGAGGTGTATATTCCCTGAGAAACAACTCCACTTTGGTTTCCTTGCCCCTCCCTGGCTTCCATGGCCTGGGAGTTCCACTTTATTTCTGTTCCTTTTCTCCGCAATAAACTTTTCCTTTCTCTAAACAAATCTGCCTCTTCTCACTTGCTTTCCTGGGCATCAGCGAAGTTCCTGCTGCAGCTTCATGAGACACCAACTTATGGTGGTCTAGTGGCTGGAACTCAGCGCTGCCCTCACAGCCTGGGATCCATTCCTGGCTGGAAGGCAGAATCAGATCTTGGCTTTGGCGTAAGATTGCTGGGGAAACTTGATTTGGTCTCTTGTAAACTGAGTCTGGGAAAATTACTTCACTATCTTAAATTTGCTTCATTACCTGCAAAAATTTGCAGAATGTTTGCTTAAATTTAAATTTATATAAAGTACACTTAGTTCCCAGTACATGAAAAATACACAAAAGGTATATGACTTACTATTTCAAAAGCATCAATATTCTAACATTAACATGTTCCCAGAAAATTATTATAAAACTGTAATCTTCTCACAAAAGGTTTGGTAATACACACATGTCTGACTTGATTATGGCTGGAGATTTTCTTCTTGGTAAATTCAATGATTAATCTCCAATCAACCTGAACTGATTGACCAAAAATAAAGAGTAAGAGGTAAGCTTCAGGTACACAGAGCTTTCTGAATTACATTTGCTGCTGTCAGGAGTTGCCCAATCCTTTATAAATCCTGAGATTCATGTGATTGTGGTACATCAGGAATATAATTAGTAGTTTCCTTGCTTCTCTCACCTATTCTCCAATAATCTTAGGATCTAATGAGGTGGGGAAAATAAGATTTTTCCGTTCTAAGTGATCAGGAGGGTTAAGGAAGGCTTAACCCTTATTTTTAAACTTCTTAGAAATAGTGATAATAAAACATGGACACATCATACCTTTCTTCCTTAGAATGGAAATAAATAAAATCTGAATTAAGAAACCCATTTGAGTATGGCTTTGGTACTCATTTTACGAAAGAGCCATTCTTGTTTTTGTCAGTGGCCTCTTCACTTTCCATATGTCCCACTGGAAACAGTGCTGAAACCAACCAGATTCCAAGCTACTTTCACCCCTGCTCCTGTGATCTTTTTCAGGCCATTTCCCTTTTTTTTTTTTTTTTTAAATGACCTGTGGCAATCTTTGGAAATCTAAGATCACATTAGGGAAGCTTCTGAATGATTCAAAATTTGATAGTTTTGAAAAGGAGTGGTTTTCTAGGACTACAGTAACAAAATATCACAGTCGAGGAGACTTAAAGTGTTAGGAATTTTATCTCCCGGTTCTAGGAACTAGAAAGCTAAACTCAAAGTGTCAGCAGGACTAGGCTCCCTCAACAACTGGCTAGAATTCTTCTTGCATTTTCCTAGCTTCTTGTGACTATAGATGCTTGGCGTCCCTTGCATCATAGCTGCATCACTGTAATCTGCCTGTTGTCTCTGGCTTTGTCCCTATATGTCTATGTTTTCTGGGCACTTTCTTTTTTCTCTTTATGTCTATGTTTCCAGGGCATTTGCTTTTTTACTTTTTTAAAGCTCTACTTATTTATGCATACAAGAACTGGGGTATAGGCCAGAGGTGTGGGAGGTGAGAAGATTCACCAGAGACAGAGTGGGGAGCAGAACAGGCAGACTGACTGAAATATACTGCTGAGAGGAGCAGCGGGTTAGACAGAAGAGGTCTGCTGCGCCGTGTGGGTAGCTCCCTGCCCGGGGAATGAACTCGTGCTGCAGTGACTGCAAGTAGCTTCGTAGGTTGCGTCTTAACCCCTTGAGCCACCAGGGAGGCCCTGTTTTCAGGGCATTTTCCTTTTTTTATAGGAAAGCCTGTCATAAGGGCACAGGAGCCAAATTAATGATCTCCTCTTAACTTGATTATACCTTCAAGGAACTTTTATCCAAACAAAAACACATTCATATTTTCTAGGGGTTAGGACTTCAACACATCTTTGAGGGAAGCAAAACTTAACCCACAAGGAACTGGGTAAAATATAACATTAACACAGATATTAAAAATTAATTTTTATATCTTTATTGCTAAAGATGTTTGAAACAATGCTCTAAACATAGCAGGATGTTAAAACATATATTGATTTGAATTTATTTTATTTTTAGTCCCATAGTGATTTAAACTACGTTATTTCCTTGATAACACAATAGAAAAATTTCTAAATGTAAAAAGATATCTGATCCTAGTGATAGCTATAAATATCTAGTAGTAGTCTTGCATTTTTTTTTTTTTTCAGTTTCCCAAAGCACTGTTTCACCTTTAGAGACTGTATTGATTTTCTTTACTGTGTCACAGCTTGGAGACAAGAGCTTGAAAGCACTTGTAAAAGCCACCTAAGTAGCCAAGTGGGAAGCTGATTACATGGGTTTTGAAACCAACTTGGACAACTTATCTAGATGTGTAATTTTGGAGACTCAGCTGCATGGGAGGAATTTCTTGCTCTTTCTGACCCTCTCTTTTCCCCATTTTATAAATAAAATTTTAAGAAAATATACAAAAAAAATCTTATCAACTCAAAGTGATTTTTGCTTGCTATGACGAATCCATATCATCATATGGCCTTACATATGTGATCTTAACAAACCCACATTAAGAACATACATTGTACCACTAACTCAATTACATTTATTTATTTATCAATTTATTTATAGACCTTAAATTCTATGTATACAGATATATTACCTAGGGATTAAATTCCAAACCTTATTTTGTATACTTATATATGCAACAATTAATACTTATTTTTCAGGGTTACATAGTGATAATATTTGTGATTATGATACTGTCAAAAAGATAAGCAATTTAATTATATTTTACAATTTCAGACCTAGAATCTGGGAATTCTGATTCCCAGACCAGGATCTCTTGATAAGAATCTGTACCAAGCCTTAAATTTTAGCTTTCATGTTAGGTACACATTGTTTTCAACTATTTAAGAAATGTACATGTATTTACAGATGCTGTTTCTCAGTCATCTAAAGTTGCCATCTAACTTTCACCACCACTTGCCGAATCTTCTGTAATAGAGTTCATCACATTTAACCTGTGAAACTTCTGTGACACACTGATACCCAATGAATTTTCAGTGTTAAGCTTTTAGCTTTTGTAAATTTTACTTAATAAACCAATCAAACTGTATTCATTATAAACCCTGGAGTGTTATCCACCAAAACACAATGCTCTTACAATTAATTGTCTTATTGAAATATGTTCAATCTGTCTGAAATTGCCATTGAAGCATTTTACTGCTGCAGACCAACAAAATTGGGTGGGGCTTGGATTCATCTAGCAACTTGGGAGACAGATGGTGTTAAAAAGATACATACGTAGCAGCTTCCATTGATTTTTAATATGTACTTTTTTGTTGTAGCATTTTTATCAGTAAATGAAACACTTGTTTGGCTAACGTCAATGATTTGCATATTCAGTGATGGGAAAAAGCATAAAGCAATAACTAAAAACTTGGACCATTATTGCTGTGGAGAGGAAGTCTTCCAAAAGAAATCTTTAAATTTAGAAAGCATGATTATATCATTACTTATTAATTCATTTATACATTTATTTATCCAATAAATAATTTTGAGAACCTTTCATGACAGGTACAGTGATAGCCACTTGAAGATGGGTATAAACATAATTAAGCTATGATTTCTGCTCTAAAGAACCTCTTTAGAAGAAAATGAATAATGAATGGGAAAACTCAAAAGAAGATAAAAAATGGGGAATACATGTAAGTTTAAGTGTCAAAATTCAGACATGGGAAAGACTATTTGTAAACAAATTTATGGGGAAAGTAGCATTCAAAGTAGATTGAACTTGAATACTAAGTTGCTTTCAATAAATGGATATGAAAAGATAGTCAGGGTGGCAGAACTTGGAAATACATAAACACTAGAGATAATAAAGAAAATAGAAGGTAAAACAATTATCTAGAACGAAAATATACTGGAAAAGTTGGCAGTTTTGAAAAATAGAGAGTTTGAACTTTACTCACTGAGTAATAAGAAGGCATTACAATTTTCTGAGTAGAAGAAAGCTGTGTTTAATGAGATTTTTTAAAGAGAAGTTGGATGGGATAATTTGAAGAAGCAAGAAGCCTCAGGTGGAGAGACTTGAGTTACTGAAATATGTTTAGTAGGAAAAAAGCCTGAAGATAGAAATGAAAATAAAGGTGGAATCAAATAAGTTTAAAGGAAAAAAAAAAGTATAATGCTTGATGACTGATTGAATTGGGACAAGGTAGGGAAGACAGTATGTGGTAGAGAAAGGTTCTAAGGCAGAAATGTCAAAGATCCAGGACTAAGTCAAAGGGCACAAGAAAAGAGCTACTGTTCCATCCAAAATAAAATATCAGGTAACGTCATAGTTTTGAGAAGGAATGTGGGAATTATTTTTGGTTACTTCAAACAGTATATTTTGATCTTCAATCAAAATGTAATGTTATCCCATATTGCTTTTAAATATTCTAGTAGACACATTTCTAAAAGGAAAAAAGATCTAAAATTAATTTTCATAGAATATTTTCTGTGGGGCCTTCCCTGGTGGTGCAGGCAATTGAGCTCCGGGCTGTGTAGCTGTCCGCAGCCTCTGCAGCACCAGTTTGATCCCGGCTGGCCGGCGAGGGTCCCACATGGTGCAGCAGACCTCTCCTGTCGCGCCTGCTGCTCCCCTCAGCAGTGTACATCAGTTGTCTGCCTGTTCTGTTCCAGCTCTGTCTCTGGTGAATCCTCTCACCCTCCCGCACATCTGGCCTGTGTACCCAGATTCTTGTATAAATAAATAAATCTTTACAAAAAAATATTTTCTGTGATCCAGTGTTTATCAAAATATTATTTCAACATGTAATCAATAACAATATTAGATATTTATACTAGATTTTATAGTATGTTTTTAAAACCAATGTGTATTTTTATAATTATTGAAGATATCAACTCCTATTAGGCACATTTCAAATGTTCAACAGTCACATGTATTTCATGGCTACATTTTGGATATAGCAGTTTCAAAAATTTTATGTGAGAATATCCAAAATGTTGAATGAAAAGTTGTCACCATCAGATGAAGTGATTCGTATACAAGATGATGAATGATAATATAGAAGTAGATCATAAAGAGAATGAAGCAAGAGATGAAGGCGGTCATAGGCACATTTTTGGTAAATAGCTGTATAATATCCACATTTCCATGTTCAGGTTGGGCAAGCAGAGTGAGTGAAGAAGAAAATATTTATTGAATAGATAAGACAAGAAACAAAAGGAGTGGTCTTGGAAGACAAATAAAGGGATATTTAAGAATCAAAAATGCAGACTAGTCAGCAGATAACATTACAAGGAATAAAGAGAATAATGATAGGGAAAAAAACCACCCCAAAACCTTCCTCTACATACATATCAAATCATACTTTTCCTGTTCTATTTTTCCACCTAGCAGCTTCTAACATACTTCAAATAAATTGTCCCTAAACACACCTCTGACCATGAGCACTCTTACTACCAGGTGATACGTCAAAATTATTATGGTGAGAGAATAGGTAGGAAGTTATGACCTTATATTAATGAAGAGGTAAATATGTCTGTATGCAAATGACAAGTGAACAGAACTTAGCTGTATTCAACATTAGGACTAGGGGTCAGTTCTGAAAATAAGAAGATGAAGTGATAAAAATGTGCTTCTAGGGCCTCCCCGGTGGTGCAGCGGTAGAGCGCTGGGTTGCGAGGCTGCCCGCGGCCTCTGCGGCACTGGTTCAATCCCCGGCTGCTCCCCAGCCACCGGAGGAGGGTCCCACATGGCGCGCAGACCTCTCCTGCCGCCCGCTGCTCCCCTCAGCAGTGTACTTGGGTCCTTCTGCCTGCTCTGCTCCCCGCTCTGGCTCTGGTGAATTCTCTCACCCTGCCGCGCTTCTGACTGTACCCAGTGCATGTACAAACAAAACAAACAAATAAATAAAACATGCCTCAAAAAAAAAAAAAAATGTGCTTCTAGCCTCAAAGGAACTTACCTCCCAAAGAGTAGAGAAGGAGTTGTCTATTTATTTTCACATATATAATGTATGTATACTATATATAAATAATTTTTATATGTAGGTACCTACTATTTATATATAGGTAACATCTGTTTACATCTATTTGCCTTGATCTACACACTGTAAATCAAGCCATCTTGCTGAATATTTAATTCATCTCTATTTTAATTATTTACCTATAGTCTCAGAAGTTTAAAGTTCATTCAGACTAAGTCTTTCAGTTTATAAATAAGAAAACAAATATAAAGATTGTAAATAATTAACCATTCAAATTATATATGAAAATACAGATCTAGAACACAATGAGATATATTAATGTACTACTTATAGTATATGATCCTTTTTATAACAGAATATGCCTTACACAAAGCAGAGAAAATTAAGTATAAAATTAATAGCATGGGGTATATTTCATTCAAATGACCTAAACTACTTAGGATTTAGAGGGGTTCATGTTTTGTAATAATTTTTTTTCTTTTCAACAATCCTTTTTCTGTGCATGGCAGGTTAACACAAAGCTATGCTACAATTTCGCAGTATGTGATCCTCAGAGACATTCATTATTCATATAAGGAATTGTGTGTTTCAAACCAACTTAATATGCAAAATAGTCATCTATTTACTTATCTTCTTCACCTTTCTCTTTACACTTGAATGAATTTTGAGACCTTTGATAAATGTTTTCCTCAATGACAGGAATTCTTCAAGCACATCTTAAAAGAGCAATCGATATTCATTGCTCAAAATCAGAATTATTTAACCTTTATATGATGAATCTGATCCCCTTTCCACTGAGCTCTTACCATTTATAAAATAGTGGAATGGTATCACACTTTGTCAACATAAATTTGAAATGGTGGTATCTCGCAAAATGTATAAATAAGAAGCAGATAAATGCACACTGCCATGTTATGAAATGAAAATATATCAGCAGTCTCTGTGTGTTACATACATCAGTTGGTAAACACACAAGGCCAAGAAGTTATGTCTTCAAACTCTCCTGCATGGTAAAATCTGTGTTGTAATTTGAACCTTAGCCAGAGAACACACGTTCACTTTAAAAAAATATTTTAAAAATCACTTCCTTTCTGGGCCTCCCTGCTGGCGCAAGGGGTTAAGCACAGCACTGTGAAACTATCTGCAGCCTCTGCAGCACAAGGGAGCTACCCACATGGCACAGCAGACCTCTCCTGTCTCACTCGCTGCTCCCCTCAGCAGTGTGCTTCAGTCAGTCTGCTTGTTCTGTTCCCCACTCTGTCTCTGGTGAATCCTCTCACCCCCACACTTTTGGCTTGTACCTCAGTTCTTATATACATAAATGAATAAATCTTTTAAAAAAATAAAGGGAAATAAATGTAAAATGATAAAGCTGTGTTGCCTTTAGTGCTGAATTTGTGTTGTTACATTGGAAAATAAAAGAGGACCTTAGTACAAACAGACTAAAATAATTTGTATATACTCTATGATGTACTAAAATCATTCTGGCTTAGTTGTTACCCTGCAGTGTCAGGATCCCATCAGAGGAGGGCTTCTGCAGGATGTATCTCTGATTGTCTGTGCTAAGCAGAGTGCCTGCCTCATACTTCCCAAAGAGTGAATGAATGTGAAAGCACAATGTAGGTGTTTAGTTACTATTTGTTGAATTGAATTGATTAGGCCACTGAAAGATCCAACTCCCTCAAGGTTTCCATTGTTAAATGTCACTTCAGACTTAGGCAGCAATGATGAATCATGGCTTCTGAAAGACCACATTTAAAATAAGCATCTGTTGCCTGGGAACAGAGCAAGGCCCACTGACAGTGTTCTGTGGATTATTTTATCAAATTAGCTCATATCAGTAAGAAACTGATATTAAGTATAAAACAGAAAGAGAGAAAGGGGAAATCTTCATAGCCATTACAATCATGTGCATAGAATTTTGCCACTTCCATATAATTTCTTTGCCTCTAGTTCATTTCATCCTTGTGATAGATAATTATTATTATTTGTGGTGGTATTATTATAATTATTATTCCCAATTACAAATGTCTTTTTGCCTTCTTACTTTTTACTGTAAATTCTCATGTCATCCTATTCTCTTAACTCACAAATTCTAACAGTTCTAGGTGAAATTTTATATTAAGATGATGACCAGTTTTATACCAGTCTTGTACATCACTTTTCACAAAGATGTCTCATCATCTCTTCCATTTGTTGAAAAATTCACGAAATTTACTAGGAGAAATTAACTTGAAAAGATATTTTGAAGTGATCTTTAAAATTTCACTTTTTAGATATGTATTTAAATTATATACACATATGTACACATATTTCTTTTACTAAACAAATCTGTGTAGGAGACAGAAACTGACTAAAGACTAATTCTAAGCACTTGATAGATCTTAGTGTTACTTTTCCCCCCAAGCTAGATAGTGAAGAAAATTTTCAGAACATTTCAAAGGGCACATTTGTGATTTGTGTCAGTAAAATAGCTTGGTAATAGTGCCATCTGCGAGAAGTGCCTGGAGGCACCTACTTGGGTGTCTGTGTCTTCCCACAAAGACTCCCCTTTACAAGCCAATATCACAACTGGACCATTCCTTAGGGGTCTTGTTATGATTGCAAGATGCAATTCATCAATAATCATCAAGAAACTTTGAAAAATTAGTGCCTCCCTGGTGGTGCAAAGGGGTAAGCACAGCACTGTGAAGCTATATGCAGCCACTGCAGCACAAGTTCAATCCCCGGCCAGGGAGTTAACCCACATGGCACAGCATACCTCTCCTGCTTCACCCATTGGTCTCCTCAGCAGTGTGTTTCAGTTATCTTCCTGTTCTGTTCCCCACTCAGTCTCTGGTGAATCCTCTCACCCCCACACCTCTGGCCTGTACCCCAGTTCTTGTATGCATAAATAAATCTTTAAAAAAAAAAAAGAAAAAAACAATCACAGACTCGTCAAGTTCAACTTTCTTTGAAACATTAGTGTATAAACTGAATAGTCATCAACTGAATAGAATGTATTATCTAGAGAGTGTTTTATTATAAAATATTTTGGCTGGAAATTAATTTCTAAGGCCAGGAAAAATTATAAATATACGTTGAATATAATTGGTAATATTTAGCAATCAGAGAGGAAGGTGGATAACAAGATTTCACATTTATATCAACGTAACAAGAATCCATAGGAAGTAAGATACTATGGTTATAAAAAAGCAATGGTTTATATAATATGCTGACTTTATCAGTTAGTTACATTTGGACTAACAGTATCTTGGGTTATGAATCCCAAAGATAACACTTTGGGTTATCTTTGGGAGCACAGGGCAGTGCAATTTATCCATTACCAATGACCAGCTTTCACCAGGGAGCATATTTCTGAATTTTCACCATGGAAACAGGAAACAAATGGCCCCTAAAATAGCCACTATTGCAAAATTAAACTTATCCAAGAGCAGTAAGTGGTGATGTCAATTCATTTGATTAATACTACATACCAAGTCACTTTTATTCTCTAATATCTTAGGTAAATGAAAATGCTCTTTAAGTCACCCCTCAGGGCACTGAATGTAAAAACATCAAAAGAACATTTTGATTCAGGAAAGAGATAAATCTCAAGATTTGTTACAAAAGATGAGCTTTGGTCAGCTTGACTGACCCAAAAGAAGGGCACTAAATATTCTTATTGTGAAAGGGGACTCATGAGTAAGACAACAAATCTCAACTATGTAAAATTATCTATAGGAAGATTTGATCAGGATAAAATGCTATATAATATGCTTAAATAAAACTTAAAAAGTCATGATTTCTAGAGCCCTTTTCTTTTTTCACTGATGTTATGGCATGGTTTATCAATCAATTGTTAAGTGAAGCAACATTCCTATATCTCTACTAGTAGTATTAAACCTATCGTTTCAACCTATTGGGAATTAGTGCTAGTCTTTCTCTCATTAATGTCATTATAGGATTTGTCTCTAGCATATCTTCAACAGTGTCCTTCACACATCTCTGTCACAGAAAAGTCTAATTTTTGTGTAGCATATAGAGGTGTGTGTCCACTATATTCTATTCAACCCCCACACAGTGAAGGGCACCTCCACCTGGCTATTATTCTTTGCCAACACAAACAATAATGCAATGGTCCTTTCAGCTATAACTTCTTTTGATGTTTGGATTGTGTGAGCTCAATTGGACTTGGGTCCAGGACCTACCCACTGCACATTATGAGATTGTTGGCAAGTCATTTTCTCTTTCCATTTTTTCATTAATTTAATCAGTCATGGGGGCCTCCCTCATGGCTCAGGGGTTAAAGACAACCCTATGAAGCTATCATTAGCCACTGCAGCATGAGTTTGGTCCCTGGCCAGCCAGGGAGCTGACCTACATGGGGCAGGAGACCTCTCCTGTCTCCCCACTGCTCCTCTCAGCAATGTATTTCAGTCAATCCACCTGTTCTTCCACCCACTCTGTCTCTAGTGAATATTCTCATTCCCCGCACTTCTGGACTACACCCCAGTTCTTGTATACATAAATAAATAAATCTTTAAAAAGAAAAAAAATTAAAAAATTTAATCAGTGACACATTCATTCAAGCAATATTAATTAAGCACTCTCCACACCCCTATTTTCCCACTGTATCAGCTGGTATATTTCTTCAGTAGAAGGGGATCTCTACACTAAGTGCTTAGAAGGTGGTGGTCTATCCGTTGGGCCTTCCTTGCTCCAAGAGAATTATTGGAGATTCAGGGATTTCCACTCTGAGACAGATAAATATTGCTATAATTTGAGACTCAAATTTGTTAGTAAAAAATTAAGAAGAGATAATTGTTAGACTGAACATGGCAGGAAGGAGTATATTCTACATAAAGGTAACATTGAGCAGACATGGAGAAACACACCCTAAGCCAGCATCCAGGGATGGAAAAAGTGCAGGAGAGGGAAGAGAGACAGAAGCAGGAGGCTCAGAGAGGTGGGGAGGTGGTACCAGAGCACATTCCCAATATGTACTTGGAAAACATATTGAAGTGGAGAAAAGTGTGTATGGAGAGTGTGAGAAAATTCAAATATAAGACAAGAGGCAGGATTAGAACTTCAACAATTTCTTCCAACCCTTGCGTTCTATTCCTTCTAAATCTATGCTTCCAACAAAGTAACCCCTTGGCACACATGGTTATTGAGCATTTGTAATGTGGCTCGCCTGAATTGAGATGTGCTGCAATTATAAAATAGAGCAACTTTTGAAGTCTCATTATAAAAACAAAAATATATTTTTAATGATTCATATATTGAGATGAGATTGCTTTAGGTATATTGGTTTATATGTTGTATCATAAAAAATTATTTCATGTATTTCTTTTTACTTTTTTTAACACAGCTACTAGAACATTTTAAATTACATATTGGTGTTATTATTTATGTATTTGGACAATGTCATTCTATATCATTTGATTCTTAGGTAGTCACAGAATATTGAAGATTCATCTGGTGTGAAGATGTTCCTGACCAAAAGGGGGGGATTTTCTTTCTGTTAAATTTGAATTCTACAGAGATGATGATTTCAACCAAAATCTCAGGCAGAAACCATCTAACTAGATTATATGCTCTACAGACTTCAGGAGAGCAGCTTAGAAGATTATGTGGGAGTTAAAATATATGCACATATCCCATTATATATCAACAAGATATGTGCTCAGAGAAAACTCCCACACACCACTTAGAATACTGGCTTAAATTTTTCCACCAGTAAAGTCACTTTGAATAAAAGAGGAAAAAAAAACTAGCAATAGTACAGTGAATGCCACATACAGTAGTTAAATGGCAAAGATTGTTTGCAAAAAATGAATTTTTCATGAGTGTTCTTTAAAAAATGACTTGCCAAGATCCTTTTCCTTTGATGTGGCCAGCTTAAAAAAATACTTCTCATTGAAATTTCATGATTGATCTTTTGCATATTTGAAACAATTTGAAGAACATTTATTAAACTGTTTTATGCCTACCTAGCTGAACGAATGTCATTTCCGACCTTCAGGGATCTCACAGTTCAATAGAAGAGATTAGCACACAAAGGAATAAAACAGTGTGAAAAATTGAAGAATCAAATTACATCTAAAGCTACAAATGTAACCTGGTGCTCTCTGAGAGGAAGCATTTTAGTTTCTGTACCTATATTGTGAACATTTTTCTAGGGATAAAAATAAAACAGATGATTACATATCATCCAGAAATGCTTTAGCTACATTTAAAAGCTGTCTCACATAGCTAAATATGGAAATGACTGACCCTTAATTTGAATAAATTAATGTTTTCTTTGGAGGATCTGTCAAGAATGACACAGTGCAGAAGTGTTTTAACTGGTATCTTATATTTCTTTTTCTTTTTTTAAGATTTATTTATTTATGCATACAAGAGCTGGGGAAGAGGCCTGAGATGCCGGGGGTGAGAGGATTCACCAGAGGCAGTGGGGAACAGAACAGTCAGACTGAGTGAAATACACTGCTGAGGGAAGCAGTGGGTGAGACAGGAGAGGTCTGCTTTGCCATGGCTGGCCAGGGATGGAACTCGCACTGCAGAGGCTGCAGATTGCTTCACAGTGTGTTGCTTAACCTCTTATGCCACCAGGGAGGCACCCTAGTATCTTATATTTAATAATTAGAATCAGAGAAGGAATTTTTTCCCTAATGTTTTGAATGTTCTGTAACAAGATTTTGCAGACTTCACTACTCCATGTAATACTCACATATATGAAAAGTGTCATTGATTTACAAAAGGATTGTACCTTGAATGGTGATCACTCCCAGCATGCCCCTTAGTGTCCCACCAACTCTAAGCCATGCTGTAGGGGTGTTGGGAAAATAAGCCTGGTATTTGACAACACATTTTCTATATGTAGTCAGTGCTTGCATTTCTTTTGAAGCACTAAGCTGCAATTATGGCTTGTATGATGATTTTATAACAATCTTTAACAATGTTCAAGTAAGGACCAGTTTCCTCCCTGATTTCTAAATCTGAATCTGCCAACTAAACTGAAAGCTCTATTTTACTATTCATATCTTCTTTAAAGAAATATTTATAACGACATATCTTGAAAGTCATATAATATCACATTTTATATTCACGTAGCAGCTGAGTTGGATAGAGACATTTCACTTTTCTTCAAATCATATTGAATCAGTAGAATATTATCCTATTTGATGTTTACTTGATTCCCATTTCTTCTGGGTTTTACTTTTTCACTTGGCACGTGGACTTTTAACATACCACTGTTTGTTTTTTTAAAGATTTATTTATTTATGCATACAAGAGCTGGGGTACAGGCCAGAGATGTGCCGGGGTGGGGGGTGGGGGTAAGCTGATTCACCAGAGACAGAACGGGAAACAGAACAGGCAGACTGAGTGAAATACACTGCTGAGGGGAGCAGCGGGTGAGACAGGAGTGGTCTGCTGCACCATGTGGGTTGCTCTCTGGCTGGCCGGGGATGGAACTCGTGCTGCAGAGGCTTCGGATTGCTTCATAGTAAGGTGCTTAACCCCTTGCACTACCAAGGAGCCCCCATACCACTGTTCTTTGAGGAGAAAAGGGGAAAACTTTAATTTGGTAAACAGACTTGATAAAATAATTAAAATACTTAACTAGGGGACCAGTCTAAACAAGACAGAGTAAATGTCAGCTACTGTGTGTTTTTCACAAAATAAAATTTGGACAGAATGCATGGAGAGCCTCTGTAAACTCTGAACAATTAGAAAATTGAGGAAGAGATCCAAAATTTAGCTGTTGTTGAATTTGTGGTGACGTTATCATTTTTGCTTCCAATATCCCCCAGTCAACACTGCAGTGGACACAAAGGAGCAAACCGAGAGAGCTGATGAGAAGTTCTTTAGACTGACTCAAGGAGCAGAAAGGAAACTCATACTGTGTAAAGAGGGTGCAAGAAGTCCCTGTTGTGTACCTCTCTCTTTGTTCTGTTTCCCCATGGCCCAGTTCTTAAGCATGCTTGTGAAATAGTGGATGCTAACAGGAGCCAAAACTCTGTGCAGAGGAACCAAGAGCATGGGACCAGTTACCAGTTTTTTTCTCTTGCTTGTCCTTCCATTGTTTGGCATGAGATATGGGCACACTTTAGAAGTGTACTGCAGGAAGGAATAACTAAATCCTAGTTTCTTAGCTGAAATACAAAATAGAGGAGTCCCAGGTCATGAAATGGAAGAAACTTGAGCAGTCAAACCCAAATAATTGCTAAGCTTTGAACTCATTTCACATATGTGGAATTGATCCTGTGTAATAAGCATAAAAAATAATTTGACGACAGAACAGATGTTCATGTTTGAGACTGGCCACTAGGTGGCATATACACTGGACAAATTCAAATAACACTGGGGATGCTTTGAAATATACACTGGAATTGGAACCAAGAGCAAGGGAGACTGGTTGAAACTTGAATGTCTGAATCTAACCAGGTTGACTACCTGCAAAAATGAAAATGCCAACATTATCCATTAAATATACAGAAGACACAGAATCTCATATAATGTTCACAATGTCTGAGATACAGTTAAAAAGTTAGCTGGCATGTGAACTGCCTGGAAAATCTCAACTTTCAAGAGAAAGACAATCAACAGACATCAATGGTGAGATGACAAAGATGTTGCAACTATCAGATTCTTGGAACGAAAGGAAAAACTAAAAGGGTACATAAATAAGTAATAAAACATATAAAGAACCAAACAAAATTTTAGAACTGTAAGTACATAGTCAAAAACAAAAGCAAAAACTTTCTGCTCAGTAACAGAATAGAGATGACAGAAGAAAGTATCAGTGTACTTAAAGATAAGTCAACAAAAATGATTCAATCTGAACCACAGATAACAAAATTGGAAAAAGTAAAAAGAAGCCTGGAAATGTCTGGAATAATAATCAAAGCAACCTAGCATTTATATCTTTGGCATCTCAGAAGGCGAAGAGTAAAAAAGTAAAGTGTAGGAAAAAATATTTAAGGAAACAATGACTGAAAATGTTCCTAATTTGGCAAAAGAACTAGACCAACAGATTCAAGAAGTTCCATGAATGCCGAACAGCCCAAACACAAACAGAGTAACATCCAGGTGCACCATAATTAAGCTGCTGATAATTAAAAGAGAAAGGGAAAAAAAACGCCTGAAAGCATTTAGAGAAAAATGACTCATTACCAATAGGAGCTGAACCCTGGAAGCCAGACAGAAGTGCCACACCATTTTAACATAGCAAAGAAAAGAAGTGCCAACCCAGGATTCTATATTCACTATGTGCTTCAGAAATAAAAATGAATAAAAACATTTTCACATGGAGGAAAACTAAGGGAGTTCATTGGTCACAGATCTGCTTTAAGGAAATTATTAAAGGGAGTTCTTTAGACTGAAAGGAAATACCATCAGAAGAAAACTTGCAACATTAGGCATGAAGGAAGAACAACAAAAATGGAAAACACTTGTGCAAATATGATTGATCCTCCTAGCCTTGAGTTCTTTAAACTATGTTTTAGGTATTTCAAATTATGGCTAAAACCATAACGTGAAGAGGAAAGGGAAAGGGAACAATATGGTGGTACATTTTCTCCATTCCATCCAAAGTGGTAAAATACTAATTCTAAATAGACTATAAAATGTCTGTTTTATATATTGTAGTCCCTCGAGAAATCACTAAATAATCCAAAAAAAAAAAAAAAAAGTCAGGGAAAGGGAAACAGAAATGCAAAAGAGAGGAAACTAACAAAGGAAAAAAATAGAAAACAAATAATACAGTAGTAAACTGAAATCCAAACACTGCATTTAAATAATGCAAATGGGGCCTCCCTGGTGGCACAGCAGTTGAGCACTGGGTTGCAAAGCTGCCCTGGCCTCTGTGGTGCAGTGCTGGTTCCATCCCCCGCTGCTCCCTGGCCACTGGATGAGGGTCCCGCATGGCGGGCAGACCTCTCCTGCTGCCTGCTGCTCCCCTCAGCAGTGTACTTCGGTCCTTCTGCCTGCTCTGCTCCCCGCTCTGGCTCTGGTGAATTTTCTCACCCTCCCGCGCTTCTGACTGTACCCAGTGCATGTACAAACAAACAAACAAACAAACAAATAAATAAAACATGCCTCTTTAAAAAATAAATAAATAAATAAATAAATAAAGCAAATGGTCAAAACATACCTTTTAAAAGACAGATTTTCAGGATTGGTAATCCTTCCAAACTCTGCAAACTCTCTCCATTTTACAATGAAGAGCTAAAGATTAGTGGGCAATTAATATGTTCGAGATCCTACTGCAACCAGATTTAGATGAGTTTTTCTAATTTATTAGTTATTATTGCCTACTACATTACAAAATATTCTCTTCTAGCCCATATCATATTACTGATTTGAAAAGAGAGAGAATGGGGACAAAAAGGCTGCATGCTGTGAGGACTGAAATCAGACTTCATTGGGATGGGAGACCTGCCAGAACTTTGCTTACTAGGAGAGTCACTGGAAAACCTAATAACCACACGAGAGAGTAAAAAATGGGTAAAATGGCACCAAGCCCTAGAGTGATCTACTAGCCTGACCTAATTTCTAGTCTCCACCTATTGCAAAATAAAGGGCCAGCTTCCCCAGGCTTTTCCTGGGAGGAGTTAGCTGGCAATATGACAGAGGCAGAGAAAGTAAGCTGATTTCCAGGTATGTTCTTTAGATGCACACACCTTGCAATCAGTGGGTTCTGTGCATTGGAACTGAGAATAACAGAGGAAATTTCTAACCCTTCATTCCTCAACATTGGGTCAAATTAAAGGGGTTTATGAACTGTGGCAAGGTGTGTTTCTGATGGAAAAGATACAGGAGAAATATTGGGCAGATGGACTTAGATGGCAAAATACAGAAACAAGTACCACTGAATTACCCAGCTTTCTGGAACAGACACAGAAAGCTCTGTGACAGAGTTAGTCAGCGTGTATGTCATATGTCATATGTTGCCTCTTATCTGGTTTCTGGTGGAGAAGAAAATATCAAGGGTGACAATTTTGTTTGCAGAGGACAGTGTGTGCTGAGAGAAAATATGGAAAAAGCTATTGTAACTTAATTCTATCTAGGGAACTGATGCTTTAGACCAAGAGAATAAAGCAAACAAACCATGACATTAAGAGGTATTTCTTAGGTAGAACTGCACTGTCAGGAGAACTGAACTTTCATTCCAAAGAACAGGGCAGGGGAAGCCTGCCTCAGCTGTTCACACTAGACACAGTGGCAAGACAGAAAACCAATTTTCTGTAGAGATTCAGGTTTCTCATGTATGCCCTTGATGATTTGGGGGGCACTATTTCAAGCCAGTGGCCATACCAATTGACCTAATTCAGATCCAAATATCTTATGCAGATAAAAACACCCTTTTAACAAGGCTGTTTAAACTAACATCAATTGGAACTCAGAGAGCAATGATTGTCTCCCTATATATAGACAAGAATAACATATGGCTAAACTCCTCATCAAGAAATCTCTGTATATGCCATTCACCATTTCTAGGATATTAGTTAAGATGTGAGAATGTGGCCGGGGCATTGCAGTGACTTAGCTTCTAGTATCTCTTACTACTAAAATTGTCTAAGTCTCATCAGAAAGGGATACTTTGCTTAGAATACTCATGGATATTTACATTTTACAAGTTTAGAAATCCAAATTCATCCAGCCTTGATTGGGCACTTAGTAAATATTGGCAACGCATTTGTAGGATTTCATTTAATTCAGTTGTTCTCAGAGTTTACAGATGAGAATTTCTTATCTTCAGTTTAAGGCAGTTATATCAGAATTTGAAAGGGTGGGGCATGAGTCTAGGTGATTCTTATGAGCAAGTTTAAGAACCCCTGAAAAGGTCCCACATTAGGAACTGAATAAATTCCTTCACTTCGTTAACTAGATGGAGAAGGCCTGAAAATTCAATTACCAGGTGCATTCTCTTTGAGGATTTAATTTTGTTGGAGTCCTTCACCAGGATGATGAATACATACATTTTATTTAGATCTACTTGTAGAGGCTATAGCTGGGGGAAGTATGAAAAGGGGTGAGCTAACCCCTCCAATTTAGAGCCAAGTTCCAGATCACTACACACTCTGCATCAGAAGTGCAAAGACACCCACAAGTCCACAATGCTTGCTGTGTTCTAACAGGCCTGGTCATTTGTATCAAGGTCAGAAATAGCTGTAAAATTTCAGGTGGAGAGTGGGTTAGTCAAGAAAGTCAATGACAGTCTTGTCGTAATTCCACACTTGGTCTGCGTGTGCTATGTGATGTGCTAGCTCAGGCTATTTGGTGATAGTGTGGGTGGGGATATACCTAAGAGAGACCATTAAAAGGCAGTATTACAGTGGCTGTTGTACTTAGCCAGATATACTGAGCCAATGGAATCCATGCTAGCTCATTCCAGAGTTTATCTGGCAAAACAACAACTAAAAGCTACTCTGTATATGTCTTAGTGTACATCTCTGGCTCAGGGACATATTTTTAAAGACAACAAACTGCAACACTGCTAATACCTCAGTGTGTATGTGAGACATAATAATTAGAATATATTATCTGGAGCAACATGGCGGCGAGGAGACGCTGCGAGTAAGATCTCCCATTAAAAAAAGTTAATAGGGAGGAAAAGCGGCAGGTCCCAGTGAGAACTGGGACACAGAAGATAAACGGACGACTCCAGCAAACTGCCCGAAGAAGAAAGTTGCCATAAAAGAGGACCAGAAGGGAGGGAAGCGCAGAACCCTGCTCCCCTCCCCCGCCCACAAAGTCGGCACTCTCCGACCGGCAGAGAGGAGGGAAACAACAAACCAAAACGGCCAACAAGAAAAACGGACGCAGCAAGTGGGACTGTGAGTGGAAAGGAACTATTGCAGCCACCACACCCCGTGAACGGGAGCTGTGGAGAACCCTGCAGGATCCGCCGCGGAGGTGAGCTCCAGGCGCCATTAAAGAGAGCCCCGCCCCCCAGGAGGAGACCAGCACGAGCACACAGCCCCGGCCGCCAGGTAAGCTTGCGCAGAAAGCAGCGCGATGATCCAGATCGGATCTCAGCTGCCCAGGTCCCCGCGCCTGCGACCTAGGCTTGCGGGGAGACCGCGGAGGCCTTCCCTGAGTGAGCAGGAACAAGGCGCCCAGGCAGGGAAGCGGGATTCAAAAGGTGCCATTCCCGCGCCACTGATCTGGGCTACAGCCCGCGTCCTGGAACTGAGGGCTTTGGAACTGAGACCCGGGGCACGAAATTAGGGGCGTGGGTTCCCCACGACGGTGGGGCACAAGGCAGACACAGCACCCCAAAGCCGTTGAGGTGTACCCTACCATCCTCGCTCTGCTCCCTGTCCCACGGGGTGGAAAATCAGCTCCCCAAGGGCTCTAGGAGAGATCTCTGGCGCCACCTAGCGACTTGAAGCCAGCAGAGGCTCCTGAAGTGGCCAGCTGGGGAGTTAGCCCACACTGGGCCCCTTCCGAACAAGTAGTCTGAGCCCACAGGGAGAGCGAGCACCCACAGCCGGGGCAGACCAGGTGCGCAGAAGAGTATGCCTGAGACCAGACGCGCAGGGAGTGTGTCCCACATCACCATTTTAGAACAGGGACATTTCTTCAGTAAAGACTACCTGCAGAAGGCTTCCTCAGGAGCCAGAGGTGAGCGGGGGAAGTTCGCCCACACCAGACCCCCTCTGGCCTGCAGTCCAAGCTCAGAGGGGGAGCAGGAACCCACCGCCGGGGCAGACCAGGCGCACAGGGGAGTGTGTCCCCACATCGGCATTTTAGAACAGGGACCTTTCTCCAGTAAAGACTGCTTGAAACTGACAGATGACTCCTGGAGGAACCAGAGGGGAGCAGAGAAGCCCACCCAAGATGCCGGCCAGTCCCAACAACACAGTGTCCCAACGCATACGGCAAATTAGAAAACAGACAGTAGGGAGGAGAAGAACCACACGCAACCTAGCAACTCTCCAGAGAAAAAGCACACCACAAAAAGAAAACCAGCCCCCAGATTGCAACGACAATAACTTGGAAGAATTTCTGAGCCTTCCAGAAAGAGAATTTAAAATTGCCGTGATTAAAAAACTGACAGAAGTCATAAAGGAAAACAATGATAAGGGAAAAATAATCAACGATCAGAAGAATGCAATTGAGTCCCTAGAGAGGGAAAACAATGGTCAGAAGAAAGAAATTGAGTCCCTAAAGAGGGAAGTAAAAGAAATGCAGGAGATCAAAGAATTAATGGAAGAACTAAAGAATTCTGGGAAAAGCAATGAAAGCAGAATAGATGAAATGGAAGAACGAATAAGTAATGTTGAAGACACAGAAATAAAAAGAACCAAAACAGAAAAGGAGAGAGAAGTACGAAGGAAAAAGAACGAGGAAAGACTTCGGGAACTATCTGACTCCATGAGGAAAGGAAATATAAGAGTTATAGGAATACCAGAAGGAGAGGAGAGAGATGTAGGAACAGAGAAAATATTCAAAGAGATAATTGAAGAGAACTTCCCAAATGTGAAGAAGGAGCTGAAAATTGATATACAAGAAGCAAGAAGAACACCAAACTTCCACGACGAAAGGAAAAATACAGCAAGACACATAATAGTAAAGCTCCCAAGAATCCAGGACAAGGAAAAAATAATGAAGCTGGCAAGAGGGAAGAAACAGATAACATTCAAAGGAAAACCAATCAGGCTGACATCAGACTTCTCCGAAGAAACACTACGGGCAAGGAGAGAGTGGAGGGACATAGTCAACAGACTCCAAGAAAACAGATGCCAACCAAGAATACTCTATCCCGCAAAGCTCTCCTTCCTCTTTGAAGAAAGAATATGGACCTTCCCAGACAAACAGAAACTCCGGAATTTCATTGCAACTAAACCCCCACTCCAAAAAATACTACAAGGAGTCCTAAAGCCAGAACCTCAGAGGGACGAATAACAATGAAAGAAGGCCAAAAAAAAAAAAGTTATTAAAAGAATAAATAAATAAAATCAAAGGAAAACAAACATAATGGCAAATACAGATGTTAACATATGAACCAGAGACACTTTTAGGGGGGCGGGGGCGGGAGGGGAGGGATTGGGGTCAGAATGGGGGGGCTGCAATTGTATGGGGAATATAACAATAAAATTTATTAAAAAAATAGAATATATTATCTTCTAGATAAACTTGTCAAAAGGGATGGAAAGACAACATGATGATATTTTTAACTCCTATGAAAAATGTGAAAACTGTGCTCAGAGAATATATATTACATCTGAATAAAGCATATTAACTCCTCTGTGAAAAATAAAGGTGGAAGTAATGGAAAATCAAAAGAATGTTACGGAAGAAGGATTTGATGGCTGCCTAGATGTTGCTCCTAGAAAAGGCAGAGCAAAAGGCATTTCAGGTCAACACAGCCTCAGGATGTCATCAGCTTAGGAGCGTCTCAGAGTGTGCCCCAGAATACTACAAGCTGACTCTGCTGAGTGATGTTTGAATAGGAACTAAAGAGTTTTTAAAACGATTATTAAAATAAGTAAAAAATTAAAAGTAGGGAATAAAGTAATGAATCAGTGAGAAAGTAATCATTCTGATAAGTCTAATTACTGTAATTCTTGGAAAGGGACATTAAATTAATGGAGACTAAAAGAGGAGAATTAAAAATGGAACAAAATCTTCTTTCTTCCATAAGAGCACGTATTTCCTGACTACCTGCCATCAGAGTGATCATCCTTGAAAACTTGCCCCAGATGAGAGGAGATAAAATACATTGTGGTTAATCCCAGAAAATGTTGAGCTGTGCACACAAAATTAGGTATGAATACACAGTTAAGTAAGGGTTCATAATTATTAGGCATTGAATGAGAATTTTGTGATATATCTTGAAAATGCTGAACATTTTATTGGATGTTCATTTCTCTTGGGGTTTATGCTTCTCAAAGAGATAATCAAATCAGAATGATTTTTATCAGTCCACTAACAAACCTCCACCTTAGCTAGAGTCATAGAGATAAAAAGATGAAAAAGCATTTAAGTGTTTTAGTAGAAATAAACTTGAACTTAGAGCAATACAACCTTGATAATATTACTATATCATAAAAGAGGAAATGTCTTTGGACCAGTCTTTATTTACATCAGAAATATCATGTTTTCTTATGCACTCCAAGTTATTAGAGTTTGTTCCAAGTAAATAGAATGAAACGAAGTGTCTGAAACTATTTCACATGAATAGAGAATAGTTAAGGAAGAAAAGTAAGACAATGATCATCAAACATCTGTTCTGTATGACTTCCTTGTAGGTGGAGGAGTAATTGAAGTTGAATAGTCCTCAGGAGTGAAACTTGAAATAATGGGTAGAAGCTAGAGAAAAGCAAATTACCTCATACAAGGGAAAACTTTATAAAACCAATATTTCCCACAAATATTTTACCATCACCCAAAATGTTCAAACATAAGCTATAATCTGCAGAGAAAATTCAAGAATGGCACATGTAACTGCCCCCGGTGATTTTGAAGTCCCAAATTTCTCTGAGTTTAAGACAAAGAGTGACTACTTGAATAATCTTTTGAGAAACATTTTATAAAGGCCTAATTCTAGGAGCATATTCATGAGTATGAAAAGGTAGATATGGTATAAACATCTGATCTAGAATAATCAAGCTGCATTTTCTAATTCTATGATGATTATTTAAAACCTTAGGCATACTAGCTATATTGATTTGTTACCAAATGCACCACTTTTCTTTAAAATTGCAGGTTTTAATTTCTTCCTCAGTAGCCCACACACAGTGCCTTTGCAAAGAAGGCATTTAATAATGCTTGAGGAATGGAATTGTCCATGCTTTTGTTGTCTCCCATGGTTTATGCCAGTCAATTTACTTCATCAATATTTGCATTTCTCTGTTGGTTTTTAGAAATTCCAATGAGAAAATACACTTATTATCAGATAATAGAAATTTACCATTTTTTGCTACTCAACATTCATTTCCATTACCTCTTGATAAACAGACTCTGAAATTTATTCAAATAGTCACTCTTCTTCTATGCAGACTTGCATCGTTGTGGAAATACATGCAACCTACAAGTCTAGAATAAAATCCTGGTTTATCAAAACTAGTTGACTTGAACATTCCAATTTCCTGGATACAGTCTTCCATTTAAATAGGGACATAGGACCCAAATTGGGAAATTGAGATTTGGAAAGATGTTTTCTAAAAAACTGTAAGGGAGACTACATGATATAAGCATGTCATGTCTTCAACTTATCAAAAATTTTGTGACTCCAAGAGTGAAGTTATTATATCCTGAACTGGACAGAGCTAAGAGAACAAAAGAAAAATCAAGCCACAATGGTGACTGGGTAAACCTCTAGATGAAGTATCAGTTTGGTTAGGGGGTTCTGCTATGAGTAACCAGAAAGATCCTTATAGACATAGAGGCCCCAATAAATTCAAAAAGTATATTGTCCAAACTTTTGATAATTTTTTCATTTATTCATCATAACTCAGTTTTTTTCACTTCTTCCCCTGAATATTCTCCCCTTGTTTCATTCACAAATATTTTCCAAATAAATCTTACTTTTAAAGTATCCACAACTTCTTTCAAAATATTTCCTCTTATTGTTCAGTAATCTAGTCTCTTTTCAATTTGTCTTTGCTATAGGCCTCATTGTTGCTCATCATTTATTGTTATATATACAATGAGTAATAGGCCTGTTGTATGATACTTGCAGGTATTACATTATTTATGTTTCTGCCTTTCTTGGATATTTTGAGATTGTAGTTTATGATCACTAAACCCAACTGAGAATTTAGTTAGTAAATTATGAATTTTAAATGAATGTACCATAGTTCTTACCCTGAAAAAAAAAGGTGTTAGGTTTACCAGTAGTTTCATATTTAGAAAATAGTGTTTACTTTGTACAGTGCAAAAACTTGACTTATTTCCCATCCATAAATCCATTTTTCTTTTTTAAAATAATTTATACCACTTTTTTCAGTGAAACATAGGGCAAACACACTAACAAAAAGAGAGACTTCCCAAAGAAGTTTAATGTTAAAAAAAAAGTACAAGTATTTTGTCTACATGCATGAGCATCTCAAGATTTTAATTACTTTTTACTTCAGGAAGGTTATGATGTATAAACATTTTACAAATCTGATCTCCAAAAACAATGATTTGAATAATCTGTTATTTAATGCAAAAACAAAACATTAATTTGTCCATTTTCTCATACAACATATTTATTAAACATTTCGGTGTCAATAATTTCTTAAGATTGCATCATTTAACCTTGTAATGGAGCTAATAACAATTTTCTTCGTGGGAGTCTATTTTGGACTTTTGAGCAACTTTTAATAAATGAATGTTATTCGCTTTCCATTTGCTTGAAGCAAAGCCAAAGAAATATCAAATCATTTTTTCCAACTAATAAAATATCTAATGATGCATTTTTATGACGACATAATTTTAATGCTATTATCATAATGTTGAATGTATTTTTTGCTTTTGTTTGTTACTGAGGCCCAGTATATCAACTTTGACCATTAGCAACTTTCATTTAATTTAGATCATAAATAATAAGTTTTTAACTTGGGCTCCAGGAAAAATCCTGAAAAATAAAGATTTACATTTAGCACTGGTTTCTGCCTTCAAGCATAAAATTTCAACATATATGACTTCTCATGGAATCTGTGTCAGGAAGTATAGCTTTTAAAGATAACTTTTCAGAAATAAAAAATAGTTACCTGTGCATCAAAGAGGGGGGATCAGAATCACTGAAATTCTGAAGGAGCATGTGCTTTGATTATATTCCTACCTGTTTCTTCTTTTATTATAAAGTGGCAATTTATACTATCATTAGAAATATACATTTATATATAAAGTTTTGCATTCAAATCTCTTTATTATTTGATTACCTATGACTAAAGACCACAAATCAAATAAAAACTCTATATAATATATCCTTATTTCAGAAGCATATGTATATATACACATATATATTTGTAGAACAATCCACTCTTTTAAATGTGATTCTGATTTAAAAAATGCTATTTACATTTTATGACAGAGAAATAATCTCAGCCTTTAGTGATATTAAAATGAGCAGGGAATTTTTATATTTGAATGTGTTTCACCTTGTGCAGATGAAATTAAGCAACATCATGGAAAACCTTCTCAGAGCAAGGCCTTGTAGACTAAGCCATGAAGGTGGAGTAGATTTGCTATTTCTGGGTCTGTATTGAAAAAAATTACTGTTGATGAAGTCACGCTTCTTCACCAAGAAATAGTGGTCTCTAGTTTGGACCTTTAAACTTTTCAGTACACTATAACTCATTCTTCAATCTTTATTCTTGTCCTAATAGTCTCATCTTTTGCTAGTGGCACCACAGGGCCACCTACTCCCCTATAATACCTATCCACAACATTATCATTTTCATAAATAGAAGAATTCTTCTAAAATGCAATCTGGATTAAATGAGGCCCATAAAATTTCACAATTTGCATCAAATTGATGATGTTTCAACCAATTTGATGTTGCCAATCTAGAGTGGCTAAACATGTGCTATGAAATTCATATGTAAAATTCATAACCCAAACTATAACTGTGATTGTAGGTTGACTTGCTGTCCTGCGGTTTCCTGCAACTTCAGCACCATTTTGTTTCTATACCTCAAACATCTGGCTTAAAAATCTGGCAAGGTATTGAACAGAAAACTGTGAGATTCTCAAGCTTTGTTTTCATTTCTAAGCATATTAATTTTGAAATGTTAACATAAGGACTCATAGAATACATGTGTCTTAACTCACATATATATAACTGATTATAAAGCTTTACTAAATATTGTATTTTTCCTGAGAAAATTCCAATGCATTAAAAAAAGTTGCTTCACTTATAGGAGAGTGAATGATGAATGAATTGAGACCCAGAAATTGGAATGATGAAAATCAGAGTATAACATTATATTACTTGAAATAAAACAAACAGAAAAACCTATTTAAACTGGCTCACATATTAATTATATGTTTATATTTGGTAATTTTTTAAAGCCTAGACAGTGAATACTGACTTTTCCTATTAAAAGTTTCATGTACTTAAAAAGTAAACAGAAGTTAAGGAAATGTTCACCCTGTGTTCTAAACTACAGCTTTTGACAGGTTAATGTGTACAAGAAATATGAAGTTCCCAATTATTCATTGAAATTAACTTTTTTCATCTAAATTGTAAATTAGACAAAGCTAATTTCTAAAACATTTTATTCTGGTGAACACTTGCTTAAGCTATATGGAGAAAACAATATACAAATTGGAACTCTGCTTCTAAACATCTATCAAGGAGATAAATGCGTCTATATGATGATGGACAGCCATTAAAAATAGAGGGAAAATTTTTGTTGGGGATTCAAATCTGTAACATTTCTCATAATATTTACCTGCATTAAATGTATTCTGTCATGAAATCATCAATGTAATTGATAACATTTTTTGAAATTGCCAATTTTTTTGCTCATGACTAAAGCGTTTGTGTAGGTGTCTACCTGCATACCACCATAAACGTTCAAGTGATTTCATTCTAAATGAGCCTGTGAGTCATTTTACACAGTCTTAATTTTTTTAAGAAAATGATGCCTGTTGCTTAGAATTTGGTTTTGGGGAAGTAACAGGTGCCTATATAGTCAAGTTGAATCAAGAATGACAAGGAGAAATGCACAACCAGATTTGAATTTTTTTATGAGTGTTCTTTTCCTAGATAAGCAACATTTCTTTTTAGATTTTTTATACTTTAAATTTATTTGCTACTTTCCAAATATCTCTTGCAAATAGATATTCAAAATCCTTGTCTAGATGCATAACTTTTACTCTTTTTGACTAATGAGGCAAATTCCTCCATTTTCTTTTCTGCTAACTTCCTGAAAACATAAATAAAACACTTGGTGAAGGACACAAACCACTATTGAGGAATAATGATTGTGTGGAGTGAGGGAGACTACATTGACCTTGAAAGAATACAGCAACCAATGGCAAGGTCATTGAAGTGAGGGCCTAGTGCTTCTGCAAAGATTATATATTTTAGGGAGTCATATTTGGAACAATACATGCTGGACAGTAGAGCTATAGGAGAAGTAACATGCTAAGTCTTCTCATTGTTATATCCATAAATCTGCATACATTTTTTAACATTCTGTTTTGTTTTGTTTTAATTTGGATGTCTCTACACCGTTCCTGAGTTGTAGGACTAAATCTATTTCTTCCATGTCAATTGCAAAACATTTATTTCTTTCCTATTTTGAAGTGTTTGAATACATCAGTATTCTCAACTAAAGTGTTTGAATACATCAGTATTCTCAACTAAACATTTGCCAGGTCTTACACTGTTATTTTTTTTTTTTTCCTAAAACTAATTTAAATCATTCACACAACCCTGTTAACTGGAGCCACAGTTATTAATTCCATATTGTTTCTCTATGACTCTTAAAGATTCAGTGTATTACAAGTACCCTTCTGTGTTCTAGGAGACAGACATATTGTCAGCTAGACTTATAAACAAGAATACATAGCAACAAACAACCCACTGGTTTCATAAGATAGTAAGTTTGGAAGTTCACATCCAGGCCTCCCAATTTCTTTGCCAAATTTGGAAAGCACTATATACATAAAACTCTGGTAAGCTACAAAGGCAAATACAATTTGATTTGGCCAATTTCCTAGGACATATATGCTTCTGTAAAACCCCTCTTCCTTCCTTCCTGCTGCAAGAGATGGTACAAAACTCCAAGATGACAGACATGCACTTATACTTTCAAAGATGTCCAAAAATTAAAAAAAAAAAATCAGACCAATGATAAAAGCATATAACTTATACCCCACAACCTGCATGTAGCATTTTTTTCCCTAAATGACTAAAAAATGAGATCCTAGGTAAATACTTTTGATAAAATAAAAACATGATATTCTCCTAGGAGAATTTGAAGCTCTTTATGAAAGAATAGAATAAGCAAATACCCATTAGATTCAACATAAGACTATCCTTTGAATAAACAATATTAAATAACAAATTTAAGAATAAATTTTATATAATGTTATAATGCAATGTTACCTCAATAATAAAATATATATATATATATAGATATAGATATATGCTAACATTACAGACATGGCATTAAAAAAACAAAAACAAACAAAAATAATAATAAAATTTTAAACATTTCTTGATGTCAAGTGATTTCTGGCTTTATACCCTAGAAGCACTAGATGAATCCGTCACTCGTACATGTTCAATATCATGGTGAAAAGATCCAGGAAAAGGGATTTACTTATGTCAATTCCAGATGATCCCAAAAGCACAAAATCAAAACAAAACACACATCTCAGAATTACCCATAGCTAAACTATTTAGGGTATTACATTGATTTGCAAGTTCAATTCTCTAAAAGCCTTTTCTTTAAGGTCATGATTTAATTTCATCTTTATTATAGTTATGTCTTCATTACAAGTAGCCCTCTGTTAATAACAGCACGGATTAGTGTTCGTAAAGTCTTGATTAATTTTCCCTTGCTTTTTACATGTGCTAATCATTGTGCATGTGCATTTTCTACCACATCGCAACAGGCAAGCTTGGTTCAATTGTTTTGTCCTACACAAAGGAAGATTTTGAGTGCAGAATTTTAGCCACTAGGTCCTGCGATGACATTTTACTTTCCTCTCCTTGGGTGGATTTATTGGAAGGACATGGGTAAAGGGGAGGGAAGAGAAGGGAAGGAGTGATAAAGGGACGAAGGGAAGAGTTCTCAGCTATGTTGAATCTTGATTCACAACTTTGCCTCCATTCATGGTGGGTGTTCCAGAACTTTTCCTTGAACGCCCTTGTTTTTCTCCAATTTCATGTAGTGATGGCTCTCTGTACATACACACTGGAAAGAAAAATCACAGCAATTATTTGTTATAAAAATGGACATGAATTTTACCTCAATAAGCATGTCAAATTTGATTATGTAATATTATTCCCTTTCGTTGCAATCTCTTCTCCCTATTGTATAAGTTAGACTTAACTTGCTAATAAACTTAGTGGCTTAACATGGTTTTCTTTCAGATCTGTCACTCACAACCTTTTCAGTATTCCTGAACTGAAGACATATTTGTGTATCTCTTCTCTTATAGATAAAGGTAGACTCTTCACTGTATAATAACTTATGTAACAGGATTTTCACCTGGAGTTAGAGGGGACATTGGGTGTAGAACATTGAATGTACAGAAACAGGTATTTTTAATTATTAATCTGTAATATAGTTTGGGTAGGAAAAAATCCCTATTTACCTCTCCCTAAACTTTACCCTGCTACAAGAAATAGGAACGTTGTTGTGTTAAATTTAAATAGCTACTGCCTATTTTCAGGGCATAATAACAAGAAAAAATAATGGGAGAGAACAGATAAGAATGAAAAAAAGTAACAAAGCAAACAAACAAACAGATCCACAATTCTCCCTGTTGCTCCAGGTTTCCTTTACCTAAGTTTATGAATATATTGGCTTCTTAGCTATTTGTCAATAAGAAATGTGATTATGCAACCATGAGACCTCAGTTCACATATATATAAACAATTCCTTTTTTTCATCTATTGTTTTGTTTGGCTCTAAAGCTCAGTCATCTGTGAATTATCATGGCTGTTGCTAGATTATTACATAGAACAATGTATTTCAATTCATACTTTTTTTTTAAAAGATTTATTTATTTATGCATACTAGAGCTGGGGTGCGGGCCAGAGGTGCGGGGCTGAGGGGTTGTGAGAGGATTCACTAGAGACAGAGTGGGGAGCAGTGGGTGAGGTAGGAGAGGTCTGCTGCGCCATGTGGGTTACCTCCCTGGCTGGAGATCAAACTCATGCTGCAGTAGCTGTGATAGCTTCATAGTGCTGATACTTAACCCTTTGCACTAACCAGGGAGGCCCCCATAGTTATTTTTGTAAGGTAGGGTCTATCAGCATACTGAGTATATTAAAACAGTTTCATTATATTGCTGTGATCGCTAAGTGTGACTCTAAGAAAATATGAAATATTTCACTTAAATATCAAGAGTTATTTTTATTATTGATTTAGGAACACAAAGTTAAGTGTCTCCATCTATTGAAGTATCTCTACAATGCCTTTGTAATCTGAAATTTTTCCCAATCAAACTGCTTCCCTCCTTGGGCTTTACTTGGGTATTGGGGATCCGAGCATGGCCATGACTGAGTGGATGTCACAGTGCGAGGACTCAGTCACTTTCTAGCTCTGACAACTTGGACACATTTTTATAACTGAAAAGTAGCATTTTGATGAGAATTAATTATGAATTCAATTCCTGGCATATAGTCAGCATCCACTGTTGTTTAAGAAAATGAAGGAGCTGACTTCTTTGTGAGAATTCCCCAACAATCAGAACATAGTGATGTTATTTTTTCTGAAATTAGTCTGAATTCCAAATTAGGTCAGGAGAGTTAATGTACAAGAATGATTTTCCTCAGGCTAGTTCAGTGATGAAGAGAAAGGTTTATTCTAACATACTTAGTAGTAGAGCTTCTTAAATTTTAAAGTACATATGAATCACCTGTGGATATTGTTAAAATGCAGCTTCTGCTGGGCCTCCCCTGGTGGCGCAGCGGTTGAGCGCTGGGCTGCTAGGCTGCCCGCAGCCTCTGCCGCGCCGGTTCATTCCCTGGCCGCCCGCGAGGGCCCCACAAAAAAAAAAAAAAAAGCAGCTTCTGCTTCAGAAGTTCTGTAGTAAACTATACATTCCCAGGTGGTGTTAATCCCCCCACACACACACATACACACAGTATGCTTGTTAAGTATATTATGTAAAATTATTGAACACATATTTTTTAAGAGATTTTAAAGTATTTCAATCATTGCATTTACTATCACCTGACTGCCTCTGGCATAATTACCCTTAAAAGCTGCAGAATATTTGGAGAGATGGAGAGGCTAATAAATAAGTTCAGGTTATATCAGAAAAGTAATCACTAGGGGCCTCGAGGGTGGCACAAGTTGTTAAGATGCAGCACTATGAAGCTATCTGCAGCCACTGCAGCACGCGTTTGATTCCTAACCAGGGAGCTAAACAACATGGCACAGCAGACCTCTCCTGTCTTGCCCACTGCTCCCCTCAGCAGTGTATTTCAGTAGATCTACCTGTTCTGCTCCCCACTCTGTCTCTGGTGAATCCTCTCACCTCCCACACCTCTGGCCTGTACCCCAGTTCTTGTATGCATAAATAAATGAATCTTTAAAAAAAATAGTAGTCACTAGTCAAAGAATGGGGTAAACTTCTGGGCTAACTTCTGTCAGATCTCCTGAATTTCAGACCAGAAGATTAATGCCATGATCATTCATTTCAAAATGAAGAGTTAATATGCCCATCAAATACATGAGTGTACAGGGAAAATCTACTTATTCTCTGTATCTAGAAAAATATCTAATATGTTTTTATATGACATGAAAACAGATAGTTTAGTCAAGAAACATCATGGATTCCTACTTCATGGATTCCATAAGAAATGGCTGGCAGCATTTGAAACATTTACGAGTAGTTTGATACCTTGCAAACACAATCTTAATTTCTTAGGAACAATCTTAGTTGAGACACCATTCTGTATTAGAACTGCTGCTTATCTAATTAACCCACTACAAGTGCAGGATTTTAGCTGCAATTGAAAGGTGGGATTCCCTCAGTTAAACATGTTGAGAAGGGCTATCATTTTGTGGGGAGCTTAAGAAAACTAAACAAACAACAAATGATAAATCCAGAATTACTAATTCCATATATGAGAATCACACATACTTTACAGTAAAAACGAATCATAATTCTATACAATATTCTATTAGAGTACTACATTTAGAATTTTGTTATTAATATCCCAATCATATACTGCTAAGCAATTGAGGGAAATCTTTAAGAAGCAAGTGTGGAAAACAGTCTAGATCATAATCTTCAATAGTTACATATGTTCTACAGTTTCTAAATTGTGCTTCTCAAATTATCCCATAGATGTTTCCTCTTTGTAATAATCAGGACTTTATTAGTAATTGCACAGCTCCCCAGCATTTTGATTAGCAGTAGTCAAAAGTACTATGATGTTTAATAATGGGGCTTTTCAATTACTTTCTGTTATAATAAGTTATTATTTCACTAAGAATAGATTTATTTTCCTTTAGGAGTTTTTAGAATTTTTAAAATAATCTCTTTGTTCTTGAGTATTTTCTTCCCACACCCTCTGTGTTATGCATTCTGGATCACTAGAACTGTAAGAGCAAAGTTTGTTATTCTAGTTCTTTTGATGAGTAATAATTTACAGACTGGGAATAAAATGAAAAAAAAAAAAAAAACAAGAAACAAAACCCAACTTTCTTGTCCTCCCAGCTTCCCATGCTGCTTCACAGAAAGTCAGATTCTGTGTCACTGCCCATTTGCTAATTTGAAACAAATCTTCTGATTTAGACAACCTGAGATGTGATTCTTTAACCATGTCACTCAGGACACTCTTGCTGTCGGCTAAGTTTGTGATATAAATTTTCTTTTCAGTGGGCATGAAGTGATGGATAGCACTTGGTTTGAAACTGATTTCACTTATTTCTTTCTGATCTCACTTTACACTGTTTTACTCCCAAAATTTCAACATCTAAATTTCAAGAATGTTCAGTGTCCTGATCATGCAATATCCGGATGATGAACAATGCTCCCTCTGTTTCACCTGATTCCTCTGGATAGCCCTTTATCATGTTTCTTGCTCTCTTTCCTTTTTAATGTAGAAAAAAAATGCTTGCTCTATTTCATACCACAGGATTTTTTTTTTAAAGTTTATTATTATTATTTTGCATAGATGAACTGGAGTATAGGCCAGAGCTGGGGAGTGTGAGAGGATTCACCAGAGACAGAGTGGGGAACAGAACAGACAGACTGACTGAAATACACTGCTAAAGGGAGCAGCCAGTGAGACAGGAGAGGTCTGCTGCACCACGTGGGTTAGCTCTCCTGCACCAGGTGGGTTAGCTCTCTGGCCAGGAATTGAACACTGGCTGTCACGGTGGGCCTTCATGGTGGTAGTGCTGACACTTAACACCTAGGCTACCAGGGAGGCCCTCCCACAGGATATTTTTGAGACAAACACAATTCTTCTAACACAGATGGCATAATAGTTCGGGATAAACGATGAAAGAAGTTAATGTTCTGAAAGGAAAACATTTTTGTTTGGATCTTTCCTCCAAACCAGTTTTCTTATGATTTTCCCTCCATGCTGATATGTTTTAAATTCTTCATCTTCTTCCCTTTCCCCTTCCTCTTCACATTCTTCTTCTGGATATTTCCCTCTGTTTATATTTTGACTTTTCTTGATCTCCATTATATTTAAGAAGAGGAATTCAGTCCAAATGAGGTAAAGAGATTAATGAGAGAATTTTCTCCCTCATTTACAGACACAAGGACAAGTGTAGCTCCCTAATAACACAGACCATATCATATATAACATTAAGATAAAGCATTTGTGGACTTCCGTACTGGCACAAGGGGTTAAGTCTTAGCACTGTGAAGCCATAGGCAGCCCCTGCAGCATGAGTTCAATCCTTGGCCAAGGACTTAAGCCACATGGCCCAGCAGCCCTCTCCTGTCTTGCCCACTGCTCCCCTCAGCAGTGTATTTCAGTCAGTCTACCTGTTCTGTTCCCCGCTCTGTCTCTGGTGAATCCTCTTCACCTCTCTACACCTCTGGCCTATACCCCAGCTCTTGTATGCATAAATAAATGAATCTTTAAAAAAGAGAAATCCCTAGTTCAATTTTTTAATATGAGCAGATCTCACTTGATTGGTGGATAAGTCACCTCCTCTCCTTCATAGTGAAGGCTGTCATTTTCACAGCTGCCTGAGTAGCACTGGTCAAGGAGCTGTAGAAAGCCCTGCAATTCTGGTATCACAAATAAAATGCTACACGTGGTCATAAGAAGACCATAAACCACAAATTTGTAACAATATATGGTATTTTCTCTATTTTTTGCCTTATTTTTAAATTTAAGATTATGGCATTTGAAAGGAGAAAGACCAAATATGTATCATTGGACTTTGAAGTCTTGTTAAAAAAAATAATTCATTTTCTCTTTGTAAGATTAGCTATGAGTTTTTTTCCAGGGCAGGTTTTCCATTTAATATTTTCTATTATATTCTTTTCACTAGTGCTCCTGCTGCAAATGTAGTTATCAGAATATGCAGGTGCTTCTTGCTATTGTAATAGCTCAGTCCCTGTTTGCAATGTTTAACATTCAACAATCACTTTTATTTGAGTTATCAAAAACTTCTCCTGGAAAACTTAAAGTAATGTCTCACTTAAAAGTATAAAAAGGTGAACTCTCAGGAGTTGCTGTAATTTACAAACAGACAATTAGCACAAATGGGGTACTAGGCAGCCTCATAACCAGCCTCATAACCAAAGCTAATATTTTGGAGCTTTGCTTTTCATAATCAAAGCTAATACTTTTCATAATCAAAGCTAATACTAATGGACTACTTACTAGCTATATGCACTTTATAACATACTAAGATTATTTTAAATGACCTTAAAAGCTAGATATTTTTATATGCCTTTTTGCAGTTAAAGAAATAGAACAACAAAAAGGATAGTTTGTTGAAAGTAGTGCCCAGATGAAGGGCAGAGTCAGCAATGAAATTCATATGTGATGAGTTACAGGGTCTCTGCTTAAAAGTCAAATGGTTTAACATGGCTGAAGGGAAACAAAAAAGTTCATTTATTGGTCTCAAGTCTAAATCTTGACCTCAAACCTCATACAGGTGCTCACTACTTCCCGAAATCCTACTCCATTAGTATGGCAAATTCCCTCTCCATGGTGTCTATTCCATTCTTTCTCTTTCCTCCTCAAACTTCCAACACTTCTCAGCCTTTCTCAGATGGAGGCGGTAATCAGCCTGCCTCCTTTCTCTGCTTTTCTTTCCTCTCCCCTCCAGCCCCTTTCCCTTCTCCCCTCTGCTCACCTCTCCTTTTCCCCTGTCCTAGCCCTTTCCTCCCTACCTGCCTCCCACCTCCCTCCCTTGCTTTTTATCAACAAACTAACTTATTTTGTGTTTCTCTTAGAAAAGCGAATGTTTTCGTATTTCTGCCACTAAAATTACCAACTTTAACACATCCGCTGGCACGTGTTCTGGCTTCCTGCTTGTGACAGGATTGAATTCTTCCTGTTCCTATCTAGATCTAGCATTCCACTTGCCACTTGTGTACTTGATCCCACCCCCTGGAGTCAGTATTACTCAGTGACCCTCTCACCAATTTTACTTCTCCCCATTTGTTCGCATCTATCTATAAATATGCTGTAATAACATGAAACAAACAAAAATCCCCTGTGTAAAGATCAGGTTCTATTCTAGCTTGCTCCCCATTTCTCTACTTCTCTTTTATAGCAGAACTCCTCAAAAGTGGCCTTTGATATTACTTTCTTCTTTTCTTTACCTCCTATTATAATATAAATTCACTCCTATTAGGTGTATCCCCTCTGCTTCACTGAGATCACCTTTTCCAAGTTGCCATTGACTACATATTACAAACCAAATCTTCAGCCCTTTTTCAGGCACTTCCTGGATGTTCCAGCAGTGTTTCATAAGGTCACAGCTCTGGGTATAGTATTGTCTCTTTGCAGATATTTTTTGTAGGTGTATGGACCTAGCTCAGCTATGTAACCTCTCCTAAATGCAGTTTCCTCATTGTAGGGTATGTAAAGTATCAGGCTTTTCTGCCCTCCCACCATTAGGAATAATGATAGATTGGCCCTGAATGGATGTCTGATGGTGGACACCTGGAGTAGGGTGTGGGCATGCATAGGTGGGCACACCTGGGCTAAGGCTGGGCTTATATGGGTGGTGCAGCGGAGTGCAGGGTGTTGGTGCGGTGCAGAGGGCAGAGGAGTGCGGTGGAGCACAACGAGTACAGGACTACTAACAGCCGAGAGCATGAAGACAACATGGCTGCTAGAACCGGTAAAGAACCTACCTGGTATGGGTTGGTTGCATTACACTCATCTTTAAAATAGGATGGTAATTTTAACCTGCATACTCTAAAGAATTAGTGACCATCAAATAATATTCTGGTTAGGGAAGCATGGTGAGACTATAATGGGCAATGCAAATGGAATATAAAGCAGTGTAACTGTTACCAATTATTACTTTAATATTCCTAGTGAATTCTTTCAAATTATTTAAAAACTGAGATTTCTGGAAGTTATGGGGTGAACTAGGTGTAAGTCTTTGGATGCCAACATTCCTTTCTAACAAAGCTGGAAAACCTGGGAGAAGGGCAATTGTAGTTGTTGCTGACAAATTCTGTTTTCCAGTGAAGGCAATATATTTCTGGTTACTAACAAAGTTCATAAATGGCACTCTAGAAAGAACCCCCATCCTATATCAATTTCCATCAAAGAAGAGTGAAATATGACTAATCTTTTTATTGCTACCAATTTAATTGAACTTTCCTTTGCTCTATAATTTCTGAGAAGTGGTAAGGTTAGGCTGCTCCGTTAGTTAATGTACCATTAAAGATATTTAATTGTCTTAATAGCAGATCATGGAAGGGTGTGGGCAATTAACATGAAGCAATTTCACACCTTAATTAATGTCACATGGAATCCCTTTGGAGCTGTAGGAGAAATTTAAGTGCTGATTTGAAAGCAATGTTTTCAAATCAGCATCCAGTGTGCCATAAATATATGGTATAGTGGATTAAGAGACACTGTGAACAAATCTTCATTTAGAATGAGCTATCTAATGAAATGAAATCCATATCTTCATTTAGAATGAGATCAGAAGAAAATCTGTGTTTACAAGAGAAACAAATATGGAAGAGGAATGTACAGAAAAGAGACAGGAGAAATTTATTAAAGGCTAAATTAAAAATCAGAAAAAGCTGCTTCAAATAGTTACAGTGATTTGGAGAAGAATGTGGCACAGGCTAGCAAAGATGAGAGAGGGAGAGAGAGTGAAAGATGGGGGCGGCAACTACTATTTTTCCTGTAATTAAAATAATCAGAAGTACTTTTTTGCTCCATCTTTCAGTTTTTATCTTTTATTACAATTGGGTGCAAAAGAGATCTTGGAAAACAAACAATTTAATTCTCTTTTCAGTTAATTGAAATAAATATATGATAATGAATTTGCCTTTAGCTCCCTACTGGAGCTTTACCACATCCAGAGACCTAATTTGTTCTATTCTTTCATGTTCCTTAACACAGTTTTGGAAGGTAATATTTTCCCTCCAAATTCAATTATCATTGTCTCTGATTCCTTATTCAATGCTACATTTTATAGCATTTCTCTACTACACAACACAATATCCAATATCCAAGGGAAAATGAAAAAGGCACTTTGCATTCATCTGATAGATTAAAAAAACTCAATGTTTTAACTGTTCAACCTTCATATTATTCCTATGAAATAGATGGAATTTATACTTTATCTTCAGAGATTTTTGAGGTCAAAGAACATAAATTATTTTCTCAAAATTACATAACAAATTGTTGGCAAAATTTTATCAAAAGAATTAGGCATTTATTTATACTTGATTAATTGATGTCTATTAGATTACTCTTTTTCAGCCATCAATTTAGTAAAATAATTGGTATTGCCTCCAGTTAACTCCACATCATAATTTAAACCAGAACTGAAATACACACATATAGTGGCAGTAGGAAATTTAAAAATGTAGCAAGCTTAATGTATTTGTTATCAGATTGAAAATTTACTCTATATTAATTTAGGCTTACTCTAATATATTTATCACAATAATTTAAATAAATCAAATAATTATGGCCAGAAATATCCAGAAATGAGTCAGAAACACCAATTCACTTTAGAATGCTAATTCTCAAACCTAGTTTCACCCAAATCACTTCAATAATTTTTCAACCTGTTGATTTGTAGTTCAGGCCCAGGTTGAATAACTTAGAACATTTTGAAAATTTGGTTTGATAATTTGTGACTTTTAGGCATACTCCACATGGGTCTGATCCCTAACAAACTGCTGGGATTTAATCAGATCCTGTTAATTTTTTTTTTAAAGATTTGTTTATTTATTTATACAAGCACTGGGTACAGTCAGAAGCACGGGAGAGTGAAAGAATTCACCAGAGCGGGGAACAGAACAGGCAGACTGACGAAGTACACTGCTGAGGGGAGCAGTGGGCGGCAGGAGAGGTCTGCACGCCACGTGGGACCCTCACCCGGTGGTCGGGGATCGAACCGATGCTGCAGAGGCTGTGGGCAGCTTTGCAACCCAGCGCTCAACCACTGTGCCACCGTGGAGGCCCTTAATCATTTTTTTTAAAGATTTATTTACACATACAAGAACTGATGTGTAAGCCAGAGGTTTGGGTGGTGAGGGGATACACTAGAGAGCGTGGATAGCAGAACAGGCAGATGTACTGAAATACACTGCTGAGCGGAGTAGTGGGAGAAACAGGAGAGGTCTGCTGCACCATGTGGGTTGCTCCCAGGCCAGCCGGGGATTGAACTCATGCTGTAGTGGCTGGTAGTAGCTTGATAGTGCTGTCTTTAACCCCTGTGCCACCAAGGAGGCCCAGATTCTGTTAATTTAAAGCAACAGTTTTAACAGGAAAATTGCAAATTTTTAACTTCCCTATAGTTGTGTGTGTGTTACTTTTGTCTCCCCGCTAGAAAATACACTGGAGGAAATGAGTAAATGCTCCTTGATGCCAAGTCAATACTTTCGTGGTCTCTCAACTGATACTAATTTTACTTTGGAAACAGATTTCTCTCTGCAGGACTAACTTTCCAAAGTTTAAATCTCTGGAAAGAGCACATACTCCTTTTAGGAGAAAGAACTACATTTTGAATACCAACCACCTGCAGGAGCTGAGTAATGAGCTTCTTGAAGGAGGAGGGAGGAGAAAAGGAGGAGATTGTATCTTGTTCTTTGCCAAAGAGTATTTGGCTCCTCTATCTGCTAGAGGGAGGTCACCACTGAGATAATTTAAATCTGGGGGAGTTACTTATCTGTGGTGTGAACAATGCTCTGAAAGGGCAAAACTGGGAATTGTGAAGCCTGCACTGTTGTCTTAAAATCTAGGAGGAGGGTACCCATATAAATAGAGGTTGATGTGCAGTGTACATAGTAACGGGTTTAAATATCAAGTCCATCCATCTGTCTGAATAGATGTCCTTGCAACCCCTTATTAACACCTCCTATGTTCTAAACACAGGATGGAGGGTGAAGTTGTGAAGGTGCATGATTATTACCACATAGTCAGTACAGGACTTAAGATCCTCAAACAGGCAAGCCTAATTTTCAGAATCCTGACATTCAAAATGATATCACCAGTAGCACTGGGAAAAAGGCCGGACTATTTTAAAAAATCACAAAAATAATACAAACCTACTTGGGTTTTCTTCTGTAAAGAATCAGTTCCCTTCACTGGCAGTGTGGAGGCAGGGGGATTTATGCTGCTGCAGAGGTTTACAAACTGTTTTTGTAAACAACAGGTTTCTAAAAATTCATTTAAAAACTAAAATAATTGACCACCTTTTTTGCTTAGCCAACAATATACTGACATCTTATGAGGCTAATATTTTCTATTTTTTTCTTAAAAATGTCTTCTAGTAGGCCTCCCTAGTGGCACAAGGGGTTAAGTCTCAGCACTATGAAGCTATGGGCAGCCACTGCAGCAGGAGTTCTATCTCAGACTAGGGAGCTGACCTACATGGCACAACAGACTGCTCCTGTCTCCCGACTCCTCCCCTCAGCAGTGTATTTTGGTATATCACGCCTGTTCTGCTTCCCACTCTGTCTCTTGTGAATCCTCTCACTCCCTGTACCCTCTGGCCTGCACCCCAGCTCTTATATGCAGAAATAAATAAATCTTTTTTAAAAAGTCTTCTAGTTATATACTTTATACTTGACTTATGGAAAAATATTATCAAAAACTTATTTACAGATATGAATTAGGTCTAGAATGCCTTTCATCAAGCTGCCCTGTCCAAAATCACAATTCACCCATTGTGAAATACCTCATAACATTGTACTTTTTCACTCAATATTGCAATAAAGGGAAATGTATTTGAAATAATATGTAAATGCTAAGCTAGTTTCCATGAAAGAACATGGTTTTATAATGAAGTGGTAACAAAGACTTCCACAGAATTTCATTGTGAAAGAACTTTAGGAATCAACTGGTTCTTGATTCCAAATTCCTTCTACAGAATACCAAACAGGCATGTTAAAATTCATCAGAAAAGTGATTTATTCTTAATTCTTCCTACCCACCCAGCATTCCATATCCCATCATCTAGCAAAATGAATTTATGCCATCTCTTTAAATATTAGTTTTGCATGGTTTAGAATTAGCTTACTCAAGTTGTGTCATGGTATAACATTTGTTCTTGCTATCTCTGAGATTTTTGAGTATTTTAGTTTCTATAGCCTTACTTCAGACAGTAGAGCATTATAGTGTAGAGAGTAGTTGCATAGACTTCTACACTGAGCACTGTAGTCATTAATCCTAGTTCTGTATTTATTTAGCTCTGTGACTTGGACAGGTTGCTTTCTTTAAACAGTAATTTCTTCATCTTTAAATATTAGAATAATGTGGGTTTTTAATGATGATAATGTGTGCAACCTTCCTAGCCAATGGTAAATTAATATATTGCATGTAAAAGTCGTAAGACTGGTAATAGTAGTAACCATAGTGGTAGCAAAAGTAGCTTTGAATTCTAGAAGGGAAAAAAGTTCTCAGTGCGTAGTAGAATGATGTTTAACAAAACCTCAAGTGTACAAACCTTTGATAATAATGGTAACCTATAAAAATCATTTAATGACATAAAATATGGCGAGTTGCTGGGTAAGTTGGTCACCTTTTTGGTATATAATAATGATATTAAAGTACAGATGAGGTATAAGGGAACTGACTAATCTTTTTTTTAAGATTTATTTATTTATGCATGTAAGAACTGAGGTATAAGCTGGAGGAGTAGGGGCTGAGAGGATTCACCAGAGACAGAGCGGGGAGCAGAACAGGCAGACTGACTGAAATACACTGCTGAGGGGAGCAGCGGGTGAGGCAGGAGAGGTCTGCTGTGCCATGTGGGTTGCTCTCTGACTGGCTGGGGATCGAACTCGTGCTGCAGTGGCTGGCAATAGCTTGATAGTGCTGTGTTTAACCCCTGTGCCACCAGGGAGGCTCAGGAACTGACCAATCTTATAGTTTAACTGGTAAGTTATGATAAAAGAATGTGAAGGTTTTCATGAATCCAAAAGGACATTTATTTCTAAGAAACAAGTATATTACTGATTTAAAAAGAAGAGAAGAAATTAGAGATATTACTCAAGAGCATTTGCTAGGGTCCTACTGGATATTTTAAGGTTACATCTCAGAACTGACAGTGGTAAATCTTACCAGTCTTCATGGTAATTAGGCAATTGATCTCTCTTTTTTTAATTTTTTTTTTAATTTTTATATTCCACATACAATTGCAACCCCCTGATTTTGACCCCAATCTCTCCTTTCCCTGCCCCCTCGCAAAGTGTGTCTCTGGTTCATAGCTGTTTGTTGATTTTGATTTTTTTCTTATAGTTATTCTTTTTCCTGGTCCCTTATTTAGGTTTTCTAGATTCCTATTATGAGTGAGACCATCTGGTATTTTTCTTATTCTTTCTGGCTTATTTCTCTGAGCATGATCCCTTCCAGCTCCATCCATGTTGCTGCAAATTGTATGTGTTTATCTTTTTTGAATGCTGAGTAATATTCCATTGTGTATACCACATCTTCTTGATCCAATCATTTATTTTTGGGCATTTGGATTGTTTCCAAAGCTTAGCTATTGTAAATTGTGCTGCTATAAACATAGGGGTGCAGGTGCTCTTTGGAATTAATGTTTCTGTGTCCTTTGGGTAAATACCTAGGAGTGGAATTGCTGGATCATATGGAAGCTCTATCTTTAGTAGGTTGAGGAATCTCCACACAGCTTTCCATAGTGATTGGACCAGTTTGCACTCCCACCAGCAGTAGGCACTTGATCTCCTGACTCAGAATACCTTGATTTGAATTGAATCTGCCACTTACTAGCTTGATATGGGAAAAATGACTTAATGTCTTTGCGCATTGTTTTTCCACTTTTGTAAAATAGAGATAATACTTGACTCTAGTTTATAGAAATGGAATAAAAAATAAGAGGTAATAATTAAGAAATACTTAGCATACTACATTTTCACAGTAATTACAAAACACAGCTAATATTGTACAGAAAGCGAACCTTGCTCTGTAAGACAATACACATTTGTAGAGAATTAAAAGATCTTTTGTTTGAAATCAATTAAGTTCTTCATTTTCTAAAGTGATTCTCATGGTATTCTATAAAATTCACACCTAAGTTTTCATTCCCACAATCTAAAGACACAAAGAGCCTTGGAATTAATTCCAAGTATTAGTGAATCTGATTTACACTGGATTTTATTTTTCCCACAGAACAAAAGGAAAATCATTATAAAGCATTGGTAAATAAGAAAAATAAAACTAAAACAACCAAAAGATGGCAAAAACTAATGGAACCTTTATTTGGTATGTAGCCATCCAGAAAAAAAAAAAAGACTACATTTGTAGACATCCCTGTGTACACATGGCCTAAATCACAGTTCTAACAGACAAAATGGATAATTTATAATTTTTCTACTGTGTGTGTGTTTGTGTGTGTATGTCTGATCACTTACTAAGTAATCAGTAAGATAAAAGTATCACATAACAGCTACCAACATAGGCTTTGCTGCTATCTTCTTCATCCCTTCCTCTGTCTCTGACTAGAATATGAATGCTGGGTAAGCATGCAGATAAGGGCATACTCAGCACCACTGTGTGTGGTGGCACTGACAGTTCAGGGCACAGTTGTACACAACACTATGAAGAGAAGAAGAATGAAAAGCTGGACATGGCCAGAGTCCCTAACAATTGGGAAGCCACAGTGCCAGCCGTGGGCAGCTGTTCTCTGCATTTGGTTTGCGAGAGAATAAAACTTTGTATGATTAGGCTTTTCCTGACATGGGTCTTGTGTTGTTGGCTGCTAACCTTACTTCTAGGAATGTCTAGTTGTTTCCACATTTGTACTAAAATGCAGCAATAATATTAAGGCAGTTTTAGAACTAGGGCCATGGTCATTTTATACATCTCTTAGAAATGTGTAATGGCATATATAACCCAAGAGGAAACTTGACTACAAAAGTGCAGATAGTAGTTATGGTTGGAGATTAGGAATAAGTGTTTTTGTGTAATTTTATTTTTATTCCTGTATTTTATATTTTTTTGGGAAGTATAATGTGCATTATCTATAAAAGAAATAAGTACATGATTTTTTCCATTTCCCTTTTATTTTCTTGAATGTCCCTAAGTATGTACCACTTTTATTACACACTAATGACTTAAATACACAAATATAAACCATGCAACAGTTAAGGATTTACTCACACTGCAGCTGAAGTGTTTTGTTTGCCTACTTCCCACCTCTTATCTCAAATGGACTGAGCCTAGTCTAGTTCCAAAGATATACCTTGACCTCACCATGCCTTGTAGATATTTAGAGGTCAGCTAGCCTCATTAATGCTCTTTATCTATCTATCTATATCTATCTATCTATCTATCTATCTATCTATCTATCTATCTATCTATCTATCTATCATGGAGTTCAATGCACCAATTTTTGCAGTTTTGCAAACAAAAAGCTTGAACAAGTGTTTTAAAGGATTGTAATATGTGAGTGTGTGACTTTTAGAAGAGAAGAATGTCAGGTCGGTAAATGTCCAGAACACTGTTGCTTTCTTTGCCTGCATTAAAAAGTCTTGCTGATCACAGTAAATGTGGCCAACTCAATGGTATATCCTCATCCTGCTTAAGGAACAAGTCACCCAAAGTGATGGTATCTTAGCATCAAATCTGATCAATTTGAAAAAAGTGAACATTTTGTCAAAGGAGAAGAGTATAGTTTCCAGTGAGAAGGAAAATATGTAATACTGTAAATATGTATTGACCAAAGTAAACAGCATACTATTTTCTCTCCTTGAAATAAAAATTAATAAATATACTATACTGCTACATTTGTTTAAAGATAGATATTAGGATATAAACATATTTCCAAAAGTCTTTTGCACACTTTTAAGCACAGTAATGGTATCAGTAGCACTCAAATGTATGGCCTAAGAAATTAAATGATTGTGTTCAATAAAGAAGGAAATTATATTTTTAATGGCAGCTAGTACTTTATTAATTTCAGGATTTTTCCAGCTTCCATATGCAAACAGTTTATTTTCTAAGTGCCAAATATTTAAATAGAATTTTATTTTTCATTCATTCTTTCTGCTATGATTATTTTTTCTAAAATAGGAAAAAGCACTATTGTGTTTTCTGAATCTTATTCTAATCAGCTGCATTCCAGGCCAATACCACTTAGTGGAGGGACAAGCAACAGAATTGGCATCAACACCCAGATCATGGTCTAAAGGAAAGAAGATAATTTCGTACCTTCAATTGGTTTTGGTACAAAATGTGATGAAGGCTTGGTTTTCTTCACTCTGTTCCCCTTCATGATTTGACCTTCTTTATTGAGTCCCAGAAACCATGCCCGGCCTGATTCTTGCTGACGGTACAGGGTAGAAGAATAGATCACGTAGTAGTTTTCAAACACAGATTCCTTAAATTTGCATTCAGGAGTGAAAACATCCTGCAGAAGAGACAAAGTAGGAAAAGGGATTTTAAATTGAATTGTCAAATGCTTAAATCTAATGACCTGAAATTAAGAACAAATGAGAGGCAACCTCATGTAACTTCTGTTAGCACTTGATTTGAAAGATTCATTGCACAAAATTAAGAAACAAAGATTTCCTTTCAACCAACTTTTACTTCAAAGAACATGGCTGCTCAGACTTGAGTCATTCATAAGACCATTCAAGGCTTTGCCCAGGTCTGAGCTCTGATCCCACACAATGTTTTTAAATTTTAGAGATAGGCCACACTGCACATTTTAGTGTCCATTAACATGTGAAATGTGTCCTGGGGCTCAAGATCAAGTTGAATTACAATAAACACAGGTTCACCAAATGTTTAAGGAACAAATTATATGTAGAAACATGTTACCCAACCAAATTTGTTTCTAAATCACCAGAGATACTACACATTGACTTAGTGCAAGTAGCTTTCTCTTTAATTTCTTCGAAATATTCTTAGTAATCAAAACCTCAGTTAAAAATACTCAGGAGTAGAAAAATATGTAGAATATGTGACTATTATATTTTATGACCTCCTGTGAAACATGGAATGAGAGATTTGGTTCAAGAAGAAATCCTGAAAATCCTCTAATGACATTGTTTAAGTGTGAAAACCAAAAGATTATATGATTAATTCAAATTTACACCAACTGCATCAATGTTAGAACTCACATTTATTGCTATTTTTACTTAGGCCTCTTAGTATTTTTTTTTTTTTTTGCCTAGGTCTTATTTAGTGACTTGGAATAAAATTTTATAATCACATCACAGCCTAACAAATGGACAAAATGTATTGCATAGGAAGAACAATTCCTTCCCTTCTGGTAACAGAAGAAAAACAAATTTGAGTGTTATTTTCTTTAGCTACAGATAAATAATACTCCTACACATCTAACAGACCCAAAACAGTTACTGTCACCTACATTAGGTACTGGAAGTATATCTTTCTTTTCATCCTATGAATGAAAGGCCCCATGATTTAATGCATTAATCTGGCATTAACTTGCTAGGAATATAGGGATGAAAACTGGCTGTAACCATGTCCTTGTAGGTAATAATCCCAGGCCTATCCCCTGTCTTTATTTGCAGAGAGCTATATTCTATCTATGGGAACTGATGAAATGATACAAGACACAGCTAACGCTGCTCCATTGATTTTAAATGGTTCTAAAATTAAAAACTGGAATAAAAAGGCTAAAAAATGAGAAGGGGGAGTTGGAGAGCTGGTTGTAGGTATTAAAATGTGAATAACTAATTTCAATGATCATTATTATATCAACAATAAAATATGTTCCAGCATACTCTTCATTTTAAATCATGTTACTTAATTAGAAAAACCAAAGATTATGTGATACCACTTCATATCCACTACAATGGTGATTTAAAAAAAAGGCTAATGAAAAGTGTTGGTGAGGATGTGGGAATGTAAATAATGCACAGTTGGGAAATAGTTTGCAATGCCATAAAAGGTTAAATGTACAGTTATCATATCCATTAATTCTACTTCATGTATATAATTATGAGAAACAAAAACATATATCCATGCAGAAATGTTCATAGCAGCATTACTCATAATGTGGAAACAATTTATACACTGAGAAACAAATGAACTGATAATCAAAATGTGGCATAAACATATGAGAGTATTATTTAGCCATAAAAAAACAATGGGAGCACTGTTCTATGTAACAACATGCATGAACCTCAAGAACACTATTCTGGGCCTCCCTGGTGGTGTAAGGGGTTAAGACATAACCTATGAAACTATCTGTGGCTACTGCAGCACAGGTTTAATCCCTGGCCAGGGAGCTACCCACATGGTGCTGCAGACCTCTCCTGACTTTTCCGCTGCTCCCCTCAGCAGTGTATTTTGTCAGTCTGCCTATTCTGTTCCCCACTCTGTCTCTGGTGAATCATCTCACCCCCACACCTCTGGCCTGTACCCCAGTTCTTGTATGCATAAATAAATAAATCTTTAAAAAAAAAAAGAACATTATTCCAAGTTGAAAGAGGCTAGAAAAATTAGGCCACATATTGTAGGATTCCATTTATATCAACTACTCAGAGAAAAAGCAAATTAATGTCACTAAGGACTGAGGAATAAGGAAATGGGGAGTAATCACTTTTTTTTTTTTTTTTAGAGTTAAAAATGTCCTGGCATTAGGTAGAAGCAATGTGTTCATAGATTTGTGATTAAAACTACCAATGCATACATTTTGAAAACATGACTTTGGTATGTGATTTGTATCTCAATAAAAAGAACAAAAATAACATGACTAGAGAAAGTGAGGAAAAAGAAGGAAACCATTATACAGTCCTTGTCTGGCAACACAAAATTAAATGAGTAAACTGCTGGAAATGGGCTCTTTGTCTCTTTGTGACCCTGCTTCAAGATTATTAGGACAATATATCAGACAACTGTTGTCCTCTCTGAAAACAGACATCAGAGAAAACACATACGTAGTGGGAGACTTCAACACACCACTATCAACAATGGATAGATCAACAAGACAAAAAATAAGTAAAGAAACCAAAGCTCTAAATAAAGACCTAGAGCAATTGGGCTTAACAGACATCTATAGAACACTAAACCCCCAAAAAACGGAGTACACATTTTTCTCAAGCGCACACGGATCATTCTCCAGGATCGATCACATACTGGGGCACAAGACAAACATCAACAGATACACCAAGATTGAAATCATATCAACCATCTTTTCTGACCATGAAGGCATCAAACTAGAAATAAACCATAAAAAGAAGGCAAGGAACTTTCCTACCTCATGGAGATTAAAAACCACACTACTGGAAGACCATTGGACTAATGAGGAGATCAAAGAAGAAATTAAAAAATTTTTTGAATTGAACGACAAGGAGGACACCAATATCCTAAATGTATGGGATGCAGCAAAAGCAGTAATAAGAGGAAAATATATAGCAATAGAAGCTCACATCAAGAAACAAGAAAGAACGCAAAGAAACAACCTAATCTCGAAGCTCAAAGATCTAGAAAAAGAACAACAAAAAAACCCCAAAACCAGTAGAAGAAAAGAAATAATAAAAACCAAAGCAGAAATAAATGAAATTGAAACTAAAAAAACAATCCAAAAGATCAATGAAACCAAGAGCTGGTTCTTTGAAAAAAATCAATAAAATAGACAAACCCCTAGCCAGGCTCACAAAGGAAAAAAGGGAGAAAGCACAAATAAACAGGATCATCAATGAAAGAGGAGAAATCACAACGGACACAGCAGAAATCAAAAGAATAATCAGTAACTACTATGAACAGTTATATGGAAACAAGTTTAACAATCTAGAGGAGATGGACAAATTCCTACAACTCTACAATCACCCAAAGCTAGATAAAGAAGAAATAGAACACCTAAACAGACCAATTACAATTAGCGAAATTGAAATGGTAATCAAAAACCTCCCCAAAAACAAAAGCCCAGGACCTGATGGATTTACAAATGAATTCTACCAAACATTCAGAGACGAATTAGTGCCTATCCTTCACAAACTCTTCCAAAAAATTGAGAAGGAAGGGACAATACCAAACACGTTTTATGAAGCCAACATTACACTAATACCAAAACCGAACAAGGACAACACAAAAAAGGAAAACTACAGGCCAATCTCCCTAATGAACACTGATGCAAAAATCCTCAATAAAATTTTAGCTATCAGAATCCAACAATGTATCCATAAGATAATTCACCACGACCAAGTTGGATTCATTCCAGGGGCACAAGGATGGTTTAACATCCGAAAATCAATCAACGTTATCCAACACATCAACAAAAAGAAATATAAAAACCATATGATAATATCAATAGATGCTGAGAAAGCTTTCGACAAAGTGCAACACCCATTCATGATAAAAGCCCTTGAAATTCTGGGGATACAAGGAACATACCTCAACATCATAAAGGCCATCTATGACAAGCCAACAGCCAGTATCATTCTCAATGGTGAAAAGCTGAAAGCAATTCCATTAAGATCTGGAACAAGACAAGGATGTCCACTCTCACCATTGCTTTTCAATATAATACTGGAAGTCCTAGCCAGGGCAATAAGACAAGAGAAAGACATCCAAGGAATCCAAATAGGAAAAGAAGAAGTCAAACTATCACTATTTGCAGACGATATGATATTATACATAGAGAACCCCAAAAACTCCACAGAAAAGCTAATTCAACTCATCAATCAGTTCAGTAAAGTGGCAGGATACAAAATCAACACGCAAAAGTCAGTAGCCTTCCTATACACAAACAATAAATCTGAAGAAGAAGAAATCAAAAAGACCATCCCTTTTGTTATTGAAACAAAAAAAATCAAATATTTGGGAATAAATCTAACAAAAGAGGTAAAGGACCTATACAAAGAAAACTATAAAACACTGTTAAAAGAAATAGAAGAAGACACAAAGAAATGGAGAGACATCCCCTGCTCATGGATTGGAAGAATAAACATTATTAAAATGGCCATCCTTCCAAAAGCAATATACAGATTCAATGCTATTCCAATCAAAATTTCAATGTCATTCTTCAAAGAAATAGAACAATTATTGATGAAATTCATATGGAATCACAAAAAACCCCGAATAGCCAAAGCTCTCCTGAAAAAAAAAGAAGGGAATGGAGGCATCAGACTCCCAGACTTCAAACTATACTACAAAGCCATAATCATCAAAACTGCATGGTATTGGAACAAGAACAGACATACAGACCAATGGAATCGAATAGAAAATCCAGAAATAAACCCACAGATTTATGGTCAACTAATCTTTGACAAAGGAGCAAAGAATATGCATTGGAGCAAAGAAAGTTTGTTCAATAAATGGTGCTGGGAAAACTGGGTCGCTACATGCAAAAGAATGAAGCTTGACCACCACCTCACACCATACACAAAAATCAACTCAAAATGGATTAAAGAACTAGACATAAGACCTGAAACCATAAAATATATAGAAGGAAATATAGGCGAAACACTACGTGATTTGCACATCAAAGACATCTTTACAGACACATCACCCAAAGCAGTGATAGTGAAGGCAAAGATAAACAGCTGGGACTACATCAAATTAAAGAGCTTTTGCACAGCAAAAGAGACAATAACAAAAACAAAGAGAAACCCCACCAACTGGGAGAACATTTTTGCACCCAACACTAATGATAAAGGACTGATCACAAAAATCTGCAAAGAGCTGATGAGACTCAACAACAACAAAGAAAATAATCCAGTCAAAAAATGGGCAGAAGAGCTTAAAAGAAACTTCTCTGAAGAGGAAATGCAAATGGCCAACAGGCATATGAAAAAATGTTCAACATCACTTGTCATCAGGGAAATGCAAATCAAAACTACCATGAGATACCATCTTACACCAGTGAGAATGGCACATATTAAAAAAACTAGCAACAACAAATGTTGGTGAGGGTGTGGAGAAAAAGGAACTCTTCTGCACTGTTGGTGGGAGTGCAAACTGGTCCAACCACTGTGGAAAGCTGTGTGGAGATTTCTGGACCTACTAAACATAGAGCTTCCATATGATCCAGCAATTCCACTCCTAGGTATTTACCCAAAGGACACAGAAACATCAATTCCAAAGAACACCTGCACCCCTATGTTTATAGCAGCACTGTTTACAATAGCTAAGCTTTGGAAACAACCCAAATGCCCAAAAATAGATGACTGGATCAAGAAGATGTGGTGCATATATACCATGGAATATTACTCAGCATTCAAAAAAGATAAACACATGCAATTTGCTGCAACATGGATGGCGCTGGAAGGGATCATGCTCAGCGAAATAAGCCAAAAAGAAAAAGAAAAATACCGGATGGTCTCACTCATAGCAGGAATCTAGAAAACTTAAATAAGGGACCAGGAAAATGAATAACTATAAGAAAGTGAAAATCAAAATCAACAAAAAACTATGAACCAGAGACACTTTTAGGGGGGCGGGGGCGGGAGGGGAGGGATTGGGGTCAGAATGGGGGGGCTGCAATTGTATGGGGAATATAACAATAAAATTTATAAAATAAATAAATAAATAAATAAATAATAAAAAAAAATAAAAAAAAAAAGATTATTAGGACAGAGCTTAACCATTGCCAAACACAGGAATCAAGGTGATTCAGATTCAATTTGTAAGACAATTTTAGTTCTGGTTTTCTGTTAGGACTATGTTAAAAGACTTAGAAATGCTAGATATTTCATACAAATTTTACTATTTATTACTTTTTAATTTTTTTTGTATTTATTGTTGTATATCACTGCTAATTTTTGGACAGTTTTTGATTTCTCCCCTCAGGTGTAGTCCTCATAGTTCTCCCATCACCACAGTCCCTCTCTGTGCTCTTCCCTTCCCTGGCTTGACCCCTCCTTTTCCTCCTCCCCTTCTGTATGCCTCAGATCTTTGGCCAGCTTGCAGGTTGTGTGTGTTTTTCCTGACCCTTTGTTTGGTTTCTCTGTATTCCAAATATAAGCGAAACTCTCTGACATTTATCTTTTTCCTTTTGACTATTTCACTGAGCATAATCCCTTCCAGCTTCATCCATGTTGCCACAAATGGCATGGGTTTATCTTTTTTGATCATTGAGTAGTCCATCTTTTTAAGAACAAACCTATTAAAGTAATCCTAAAGCTTTTGTTTCTATGTCAAACTAAAGAGACTCTTGAATGTTCAAGGAATAAATTCTACATATAAGATTTCAGATCTCAATAAGATTTAGGGAAAGAATATGGGGCAAGGAATTGTGTATAAATAATTTATTATCATATGTGCAGATGGTGACACAGCTTTTTATCGATATTTATAAGCATGCTTCATAGGAATATGAAAATTTGGAGAGAAATATAAAGCTGTTTAGTGATAGTTCAGTTTGGTGCCTTTATCTAACAAAGTAATGAAAGTCCAAGATAGTGGAATAATTATTCTGAGAGTCATAGGAAGTTAGAGGCTGACCTAGACCATGGGCTAGAACCATGGGCTTCTGGACACTAGTTCAGTGTTGCTGCCAGTGCTATTTGCAGTTGCTTTCCTACAGCACAATCAAGCCTACTTTTGGTGCCAAACTGTTAATTTGAGTCAAGTCTTAGTCATCAATACAAAAACCACATCAGACAGGTATAATTACTATGTTATACTTTTTACATGAGAAAAATAGCATTTTTATTTAATATATGTTGAATTCCTAACTTTCTGTTTAGTCTCACAATTATTTAAAGGTTGGCTCCTGGGACAGAAAGAGCCCAGGATATTGGGCAGGAACTGAAGTCCTGGGGAGCATGAGCCAGAACAGCGCTAGGTAGGGGCTGGGTCTTGAGGTCCTGGTTGGCAAATGGGAACCCCATATATAGATAGTATCCAGCTTCTAATCAGAAATGAAAAGTCAAGTGATATTAAAGTTCCATTTAATGCCATGGCAAATTGGAAATGCAAAGAGACAGAATTCAGAAATGAGACAATAATGTCTGGCCAGGGCAAAAAATTTCAGGAAGAGTTTAGTGAAGACACGTCTATGGGATATGAAAAGTCTCTCAGAAATGGGGAGGGAAACCACAAGAGCACTAAGTCAACTTGGGCAAGCTTTACAATTTCAATTTCAGTATGGGGTTGAGAATCACAGAATTTATAATTTTGTCATTATCATTCTTTCGTGTAATAAGAAATCAGTTGAGGAACTCTAGGTGATTGGTTTAATTTCTTTGAATTGGACATTTTTTTTTTTAAAGATTTATTTATTTATTTATACAAGCACTGGGTACACTCAGAAGCGCGGGAGGGTGAGAGAATTCACCAGAACCAGAGCGGGGAGCAGAGCAGGCAGAAGGACCGAAGTACACTGCTGAGGGGAGCAGCGGGCGGCAGGAGAGGTCTGCACGCCATGTGGGACCCTCCTCCGGTGGCCGGGGAGCAGCCGGGGATTGAACCGGCGCTGCAGAGGCCACAGGCAGCTTTGCATCCCAGCGCTCAACTGCTGTGCCACCGGGGAGGCCCTGAATTGGACATTTTTAATGTAAATTGAATTTTAAGCAGAAATAACATGATGTTAAGTTTTACCATCATGGATAAACCTGTAGTAAGTTTTTAGAATGTACAAAAATGCTGATTCTATATTCTTAATTTTTTTCTTATATCAAGAAAAATGCAACCAATTATATAAAAATTCATTTTATTCTGTGTTTTTGTAATACATATTTATATCTGCTCCATCATCCAGAATTCTATTCCATAAATTTAGGTTTATCCTGAATTGATTATTCCTACTGTAACTAAAGCCAAAAAACAAATACACATGCACTTTTAAAATAATCATCTAAAGCATTTGCAGAGACTTGGGAAGTCACATATTTTCGGGGTGGGGGGGTTATGAGTTCATAAAAACTGTGTTTGGAATGACAGTAACTCTAATATGTAATGACACAGGAAAGTTAAAGTTGATAAAACTCTAGACTTCTTCAATCCAGAGCATATAAGGAAAGCAATGAAAACTAGAATAGTAAGGAGGTTTTCTTTCTTTTTTTTTTTTAACCTTTGAAAGACTAACCATTGGTCATGTTGCATCTCATGAAATTTTTTTAATAGATTTTATTTTATCTACTTATGCATACAAGAACTGGGTGTAGCACATAAGTGCGGGGGGTTGGGGTAAGAGGAGTAGGTGTGAGAGGATTCACCAGAGATAGAATAGGGGAACAGAACAGGTGGATCTACTGAAATACACTGCTGAGGTAGCAGTGGGGAGAGGCAGGAGAGGTCTTCTTTGCCTTGTGGGTTAGCTCCCTGGCCGGTGATCAAACTTAAGCCACAGTGGCTGGCAATAGCTTGATAGAGCTGAGATTTTAATCCCTGCACCACCAGGGAGGCCCACTCATGAATTTTTATTTGTGTCTCTATATTCCTGAGCTCTGCTTTCAATAGAAGAGCATAGCAAGGTTTATAGAAATGATTATTGATGAATCAGAAATATCTTCATGTTTGCTTTATATGTATAGATATGCGAAATGCTGGTTTTGTTTTTCACATTTATTGCCTTAAAATCTCTCCATTGTTCAACTCAAGCTGATCTTGACTTTAGTGGAATACGAATTTGACCACTGATAGCGTTCTGAAATCATTTGTTGAGTACACATTCCTTTCAGTATTTGCATAAATGTGATTTCATTCTAGCATTATAAAGTCATTATGTGACTGATTCTTTTTCATATTCCAAATACTCAGGCTTATCCAGAAAGTAAAGAACACCTACCCATTTCAGCCTAGATTATGAATAAATGCTGGAACACTATATTACACTACATAGACCCACAACGACCACTCGAGACTTATTCCAGTCTCCTCCTAGTCAATCTGATTCTAACATATTCTCCCAAGAATTCTTTTTTTCTGATCTGCAATGTCACAGTATCATACTCAGACTGGACACCTCTTTCATATTGATTCCTTCCTGACTCTTCTCTCTGAACTTAGGCCAATGATGTGCCACAAAGGCTCTTGCTTCTCCTCCAATCTTTGTTCTGCCACTTCACAGGAAGAGGCCCTTCCTCATGGGCCAATCTTGGCCCTTACCATTCCCATTTGAATAATATTTTCCTTTAGATATAAATATCATGACAAATAAGAAGACAAACATTTAGGGATTTTCATTATTATAAGGATAAAATGTATTTTTTTTACAGTTAGCTTTCACTGCCAACAATATTTTCATCACATGATAATTCTTTGACAGGCCAATATTTCCTAATCCTCAAATTGTACTTTGCTTAAGTTGTTTTCTCCTTCTCTGTCTCATATGGCTATGACACATGATTTACCCAGGCATTTCAGGGAATTGTGAACTTTGCCTCCTCAAACTTGTCTTAGTATTTACTTTTATGTGTGTGTGTGTTTGATGGTGGTATAATGCACTCTGCCTTATATCATGGTGCCTAACCAAGATATATGAGTTTTGGCTTATAAAGTCATGTTTCTCATTAACTGTTACTAGGGAAAACTAGCACACTCAGCATTCACTTTATTCCTGTTAAAGTAAACAACAAGAATCTTCTAAGTAAAAGAAATAGCAAAGACTATGTTGTAAGATAGACTTGAGTGACAGTATTGACTGTTTTATTAGTTGTATTATCTTGGGCATACTACCTAATGTTGATTAATTTTTTTTTTCTCTTTCTGACTTTTTTCTAAAATGTTTGCTTTTTGTCTTATACTCTATTAACTATAGAAAGTAATTCTCACATTTAAAAACTTGGTGAAGACACCTAAGACTGGCCTTCCTAGACAACCTCAAGTATATAATACAATATTGCTAATATAATCACATTGTTGTACATCAGATGTCCAGAACTTACTTACCCTACATAACTAGAATTTTGTGCCTCTTGATTAACATCTCCCCATTTTCCCCTCCCCTGGCCCTTGGTAACCCCCATTCCAGTCTATATTTCTATGAGCTTCATTATTTTACATTTACCATGTAAATGAGATGAAGCAGTGCTTGTCTTTCTAGTTTATTTTACTTAGCATAATGTAGGCTAGGTTCATTCATAGTATTACAAATGGCAGAATTTCCTTTTCTTTAGCACTAAATAATAACCAACTATACAAACATTTTCCCCCACCCCAACACACACACTTTCTGTCTATTTGTCTGTCAACAGACACTTTGATTGTTTCCCTATCTTGGCTATTGTGTTGTTTCTCTTTTTTTTTTTTTTTTTTTTTTTAATTTTTTTTTTTTATAGAGGCATGTTTTATTTATTTGTTTGTTTGTTTTTGTTTATACATGCACTGGGTACAGTCAGAAGCGCAGGAGGGTGAGAGAATTCACCAGAGCCAGAGCGGGGAGCAGAGCAGGCAGGAGGACCGAAGTACACTGCTGAGGGGAGCAGTGGGCGGCAGGAGAGGTCTGCACGCCATGTGGGACCCTCCTCCGGTGGCCGGGGAGCAGCCGGGGATCGAACCGGCGCCGCAGAGGCCGCGGGCAGCTTCGCAACCCAGCGCTCAACCGCTGCGCCACCGGGGAGGCCCCATATCTTGGCTATTGTGAATGCCAAAATGAGCAGGGGAGTACAGACATTTCTTTCAAGACTTTGCTTTTATTTCTTTTGGATAAATACCCAAGTTGGATTATTGTGTAATGATTGTTATATAATGTAGTGTCACCATCAAGAAATAAAAAAGAAAATAAAAGGTAATTTAGTGAGGTGACAGATGACACTAATCAAAACTGATTGTGTGGGTATTTCACAATGTAGATGAGTGTCAAATAATCATCATGAGGTATGTACATTTTACATATCTACATATTTTTAAATTGTAAACATAGCTTAAAAATTCTGTAAAATATCCATCATGGATTATACTCAAGCATGGCTAAAATGAGAAGATAGATAATGCCAAGTATTGATAAGATATAGAAAAGTAGATCTCTCATATATACAGAATACATGAGAATAAATTGGTAAGACCACTTTGGAAACTGGCAGTATTTATAAATACAAGTATATTCTTTGATACATCATTTTCTGGATTTATACAAAGTGAACTCTGTGTGTGTGGTCTATCTGTCTGTCTGCCTATCTCTCTCTCTCTCTCTCCATCCTGCCAAATGAAATGCATTCCAAAAAACATGTGTAAGAATGATCAGAGCAGCACTAGTCATAACAGTCCCAAACTGAAAACAACCCAAATGACCATGAGGAGTAGAATGTATATGTAGTATAATGAAGAAATTAGAGACTAAGAAGAAGTGAGACTAAGCAAACTACAACTATAGGTAATAATATAGATGATTTTCACCAACATAATGCAGAGCAAAAGAATCACCCCTCCCCCCAAGGGACAACTACATAGTATAATTCCATTTATATAAAACTCAAAAGCAGGTAAAACTAATCTAATATAGAATTCAAGTAGAACTCAGAGAAGTTAGTTATTGGGATGAAGCAAGAGGAGAATTTATTTCTTGATCTGGAAACTGGCTATACAAATGTGCTTACTTTTTGAAAATTCATTGAGCCTTATTTTATTTATGTACTTTGTCAACAAAATCCAAATAATGGTCAAAAATGTGGTATTAAGTGAAATGATAAATATTATTTCCCTAAATCACTGTCCTTTCAAAATCAAGTTTTTTTTCCCATATAGTTCATGTGATAGATGGCAATTTTATATCCATAACAATTATTCAATTCATAGGTTGCAGGTAAATGTTCTTCCAGCTGAAAACTGGAATTATACAACTCATTTACAAAAAAAAATAGTTTCCATTCTTTCTCCAACTATTCATTCTGCTTATTTTTTTTCTTTTTTCTTTTTTTTTAAGATTTATTTATTTATTTTTATTTATTTATACAAGCACTGGGTACAGTCAGAAGCGCGCAGGAGGGTGAGCGAATTCACCAGAGCCAGAGTGGGGAGCAGAGCAGGCAGAAGGACCGAAGTACACTGCTGAGGGGAGCAGCAGGCAGCAGGAGAGGTCTGCGCGCCATGTGGGACCCTCCTCTGGTGGCCAGGGAGCAGCCGGGGGATCGAACAGGTGAACCGGTGCTGCAGAGGCTGCGGGTAGCTTTACAACCCAGCACTCAACTGCTGCGCCACCGGGGAGGCCCCTGCTTGTTTTTTTTTTTTTAATTCTAAGCTGTTATATAATGCACATACTCACATGTTTCATTTATCAATAGTGTTTATAAAACTGTAAGTTCAAACTAGCAATTTATAAATTCCTATAATACTAATTATATCAAAACATAAGATGAGCAGAGTAAAATAAGAGAAATGTCCACAACACATGGAGAAAAGCACAGTACACGTTTTCTGCAAAAGCATTTGGATTTTCTAAATTTCTGAGTTATTAGCCACTGACAATTTCCACCTGGCTTTTTGCAAATCAGTAATCTCTCTGCTTCCTCCACTGTAAACTGAAGACATATTTGGTATATATTCATGAGGACTTAAAGATCAAATTACACATGTGTACAAGTTTTTGACACTTAAAATAGCTTATATAATTGAGATTATGTCTTATACATAGACTTGATATAACTTTAAGTTTCTACATTTTAGTGTGAAATCCATTTAGAAGACATTTTTTTGTCAGGATGTTATGTGATTTTCTTACACTCATTTTGCTCCCCTTAGTTTTATTTGTAAAATGTATGATTTCCAACTCAAGTACAGGCTTGCTAAGTTAATATAATTAAATAGTACCATAATTACAGTTTACAGTTTACCTTAACCCTGCTTTTTGCAGAACTTCACCGCGACTTCTTACTACTCTAGTTGTAATAATCCTCAGGATGAATGTGCAATGAATGTGCACTGGTCTCCTTGCTCTTTCTAAAAACAATAAATATAACCCATTTAAAGCCCTTCAGAATTAACATCCTTTGTTCTTGGAAGGTCTGTTCAATCACAAATTAACATAGCATGAGCTCTCATTTTATTCAGGGCACCACTCCAGTGTGACTATTTCAGAGACCTTCTGCCTATTTACATAAGATAGTGTCTCCCTTCAGTCATGGTCCAACCCTATATTTGCTTTTTTCTTCATAAAATTTACTACTATATGGTAATACTAATACTACTATTTGCTTACATATAAATCCATGTGATTTCCTTGAAGGTAAGAACCATGATTGTTATATTCATCTCATATTCTCAACAGTTACTGGAATAAGGAAAAAAACAAAACAAAAACAACTATTCCAACAAAGTAATCTGGTGAGAGACATCATGAGACCTAGATTTTTTAATCTCGTTATATCTCTAATTTGTGTCCCAAACGGGAAGATACATTACCTTCTGTTCCCCTAAAGGTAAAAGAGAAGTTTCTGTCAAACTGGGCAATCCAGTGCCCCCCCTTTTTTGTTAAAGATTTATCCATTCATTTATAGAACCAGGCTACAGGCCAGATGCACGGGAGGGTGAGAGGACCCACCAGAGACAGAGCAGGGAACAGAACAGGCAGACTGACAAAATGCACTGCTGAGGGGAGCAGCAGGCATGACAGGAGAGTTCTGCCATGCCATGTGGGACCCTTGCTGGTAGGCCCGGATTGCAGTCTGCATTGCTTAAGGCTCAGTTTGGACATCTACTTATGAAGCACACGGAGACATCTGAGCACTTCTCTTTTTCTGGTAGAGAATGTTTTTTTTGCCATCAATCTTTCATTAGAAACCTCACAAAGTGATCATTTAGGATTAATGACCACATTCCAAGTATGGATCTGTCCATTCCCAGGCCTAAAGACAGAACCAAAGTAGTCAAGACCTAAACACAAACACAACCTGCAAAGATGAAGAAATTAACTGGTTATTTATCTGAATTACAGATCAGAACACACACTCTACTGGAGGATAATACAATGCACTCAACAATGTATCATAGAAATGTCTACCATATAATGAGAATTTATAAAACATGGATATAAGCAAGGCAAATTAACCCATAATTAGTCACTTGAGCAGTCAGTTTACTCATTTGTGGAATATGATAAACAAAGCGAAGGAATACACAAAAGCAAACCAAAACAAAGCCTTTAAACCTGGGTGCAGATCTGAGGCTACCACAAGGGAGGGTGGAGAGGTGGCAGCAAAGGAGGAAAGGGATGCAGTGGAGTGTGGAAGAAGATTATTGGTGCTTTGGTTGTGGGCATGTTGTCATAACATACAGGTGTAGAGGTATATATCTATAAACTTAAAACTTCTGCAGTGTCGTAAATCAACATTACCTCAATAAACATAATTTTAAAAAATAGCAAAGACCACAAGATGACCCAGATGTTAGAATGAACAAACAAGAACTTTAGAAAAAAAGAATATGATGAAAAAAGAACCAAATTAAAATTTTAGTCCTGAAAAGTAGCATATCTGAAGGAAAAAAAATAGCGGGCGACTTGTTGACAGACTTAAGACTGGCAAATGAAAGCATCATGAACTTGAAAACAGATAATTGAAATTAGGCTGAAATACACAGACAAATAAAGTTTAAAAATACCACAAACAGACTCAGTAACCTGTCAGCAATATCAAATAGTCTAAAACGTGTGGAAGAAAAAGACAGAACGATGTAGAAAAATAATTGTAATAAATTATTAGAATTTATGAAAAATGGTAAAAATAAACTCCAGGCAGGATAAATTATATCAACATTTGTAGAATGCAATCAAAGAAGTGCTATCAGAAAATGAAAATAAATCTCATTTTACAATGCACATTAGTTACCCTTTGACACTTTTGGAAATTTGACCTGCAGATATAGTAGCATTGATACAAAATGGAGCATATGCAACATTATATTTAACATTAAGATGTTTAAATATCAAAATACTGAAAACAATCTAAATTCCCTTTAATAGAGGATCAGTTAAGTCAATTCTGTCATATCCTCAGAAATGAAAGCATTACACAATGGCTGAAGACAATAAAGCAGCACACTATGTATTGCTATAGAGAGGTGGCCCAGACACATTGTCAAATAAAAGAAACAATCTGTAAGTGTATACATATTTGTACAAAAGGTTATGTGTATTAAGTACAAACACAACCATAATGCCGGCACCCATATATTTTTCCATGCTACCATTTGCTTTTATGGGGTAATGTGTCACAATAGACATGCTATATAACTATCCCTACTGTCATTGAGGTGAAACCACCCTAGAATTTGCTTGTGCTGCTTGTTCACTGGGCTTGAATTGTTTCATTTAAAGATCTTTCTGGAAGTGATTACAATGCTCAGTGACTGAGACATTTTTCAGTGAGGAATGACTGTAATGGCCAATGGATGAGAAATATGACTGTATGCACTATGGCTGCAGAGCACCTGTGATGCAAAATTGCTGTGATGTTGCTGAGAGGTATAGTAAACATCACAAATCCTTTTATTAATCTGGAAGGAATGATTTTTTTTAAAGCAAAGCAAAAGAATCTGGGTATCGTGCAGGAACCCAGCAGGTGTGAGCCGAGTGAGCCCTCACATTACATCCCTCGCAGTGTTAGTAAAAACATATCTCACAGGTGTGTACTGTTCACTCTCAATCAAGTCTGTATGTACTGTCACACAAGTCACTTTCATTTCAGCAGCCTAAAGAGTGATCTGCTAGACAAACAGTTCTGACAGAACGCAGACACTAGGGTTGTGTTTTCTTAAAAACATCTTAGCTGCAATGCTTCTTGCTGTGATAGAGTTCTCAGAAGGATCATTCAAAGTAAACACACAAAAAAAAAGGAATGAAGAGAGGATTTTTGTTCACTTTATGCTTTTCTCTAAAGTCTCAGGTTATTGGTAATTTATCTCTATCATGTTTTGAATATACAAGCATTAAGACAAAGATGACAGGCATACATTTAATTTCATGAAAGTTACTAAAAACAAAAGAAGTTCATAAGTTCCATTCCTTATGATAAGTATAGAATCCTTGGAATTTAGAGTTGCAAATTTGTAGTCTTACTCTCCATTTTTTTTTTAAAAGATTTATTTATTTATTTATGCAAACACTAGGTACAGTCAGAAGTGCAGGAGGGTGAGAGAATTCACCAGAACCAGAGCGGGGAACAGAACAGGCAGAGTGATGAAGTACACTGCTGAGGGGAGCAGTGGGCGGCAGGAGAGGTCTGCGCACCACCTGGGACTCTCACCTGGTGGCCGGGGATAGAATCGGTGCTGCAGAGGCTGGGGGCAGCTTTGCAACCCAGCGCTCAACCGCTGCGCCACCAGGGAAGGCCCCTTACTCTCCATTTAACAAAGAAAGAAGATCTAGAGTGGGAGGAAAGGACCCAGGCAAGATCATGTGCAGTTAGATTATAGCAGAATTAGCATGAGAATTCAGTCTCCAGCCCTTACTGTGCTGCAGTGCTTTAGTTATAAGTATGCTCTTTCATAGATTAAGATTTATCAGGAAAAATAGGTCCTGACTTATAAGTCTGCATATTTTCTATTGATTAAATCACTGACCAAAGTGCTTCAATTATTGTAACAGCAATTATAATTTTAACTGTCATAATGAACACACTTTATTTTTATTTATCCATTTGGTTGCAGGCAGTGCGCATTTTGCTTTTATGTTTCCATGATGCAGGGAATGGTAATATGACAGGGGGCAAAAGGCACAAAAAGGTGAATCTTTTCATATATATATAAAATAACACGTAAGCTTGACTGATGGTTTTGATGAATGGAGAAGTCGCTGTATTTTTCTAAGTGGAGTTTTCATTTGTGAACAAAGAGAAGACTGGGTGAAAGGAAAGGGCTGGGTCCATCCAAATCAGAAGCTTAATAGCTTTCTACTATTAATGGTCCTGTCAATACACCCTTTGAGTTTGATTCACTTGTGATTCAGGACTTATGACTTAATTCTAGAATATTTTTTTTTGCAAACTAAATGATGTTAGTCACTTATTCAAAAGCATCTCAGAAGGTACAAAAATGGTTGATAGATGAAATGCTTTCATTGAGAATGTTTGCCTATCTTCCCATGTGTACAGTGTTTGAAAACAAATCCATACAAATAAAAGATTCGGGCCTCCCTGGTGGCGCAAGGGGTTGATCACTGCACTATGAAACAATCTGCAGCCTCTGCAGCATGAGTTCGATCCCCGGCCGGCCAGGGAGCAACATACATGGTGCAGCAAACCTCTCCTATCTTGCCCACTGCTCCCCTCAACAGTGTATTTCAGTCAATCTGCCTGTTCTGTTTCCCACTCTGTCTCCGGTGAATCCTCTTACCCCCCACATCTCTGGCCTGTACCCCAGCTTTTGTATGCATAAATAAATAAATCTTTAAAAAAAAAGATTCAGACATATGAGGATTATTCGTTAATTATCTTTACCATTAGGTTGCTAAATTACCTCATGCATATGCATCTATCTTAACAAGTTATTGGCCATATACCTTTTTTTTTTTAAATAGAGGTATGTTTTATTTATTTATTTATTTTATTTGTTTGTTTGTTTGTACATGCACTGGGTACAGTCAGAAGCGCGGGAGGGTGAGAGAATTCACCAGAGCCAGAGCGGGGAGCAGAGCAGGCAGAAGGACCAAAGTACACTGCTGAGGGGAGCAGCGGGCGGGACCCTCCTCCGGTGGCCAGGGAGCAGCCGGGGATCAAACCGGCACCACAGAGGCCGTGGACAGCTTCGCAACCCAGCGTTCACCGGGAGGTCCTGCCCTGGCCATATACCTTTTCATCTCCACATATATCATTGTCATTTAAAACATATTTTATCTATTGTTTCTGCTGTGTTTTCATGTGGTAAGTTCTCCTACCTATATCTGCAAATCCAAATCTCACTTAAAGATCTAGTTCAAATTCAACTCCACTGACAAAATCTTCCCATCTTGTCAACTGAAAAGAATCTTTTCAGTTTCTTAACTGTGGTTTTCTTAACACTATGATCACTTTTTGTTTCATATGAATATTGAATGTGTACTTGCAAATATGACCTTTCTTTCATGTGTACTTGCAAATACGACCTTTCTAATTACAACTTATTTGAGATCAGCAGCTGTCTTATCTCTCCTACTCTTGCATAGTATCTAACTATGGTATCTTCTCTCCAAATGCATTTCAATGAATGAATGAGAGAGTGAATATATCCACTTTCAAATGTCTGGAATAGTTTGCTGAACACAAGTTGTCACAGTTCATTCAATCTAGTACAGGTAGCTTCCAGAGCTCAGCTTCCTTTGGTATGCAAACAAAATTCAGAATCCAACTATTTACATTTTCTTATTTTTGTCTTTAAAAGTGTCTTACAGTTGGGGCTTAAAAGTTGCAGCTAAGAAGCAACAAATCACTAGGTTAACAAGAAATAACCATTTATTCTTTCAGAAAACATCTGAGAGAAACATTTTTTTAAAGAAAATGCACAGGGATATATTTTCTCAAGAGCTAGCAATATGAGAGAATAAACATAGGTATGAATCAACGTCCTTTTCACATTCTGTGATTCCTTACAAAAGATCAAGATTTCACATAAGGTGTCTATAAAAGATATTATTCTTTTCTTGAATTGAGAAGCAATTATACAGAAATTCAAATACATTTTAACTTGATAAATAGCTAGAAGCCATTAGCCTGAATTAATCAAAGTAAATAAATGTTATTTTGGATCTTGAAGAATGTAAGAAGAATGCTAATGATACTTTTTTGATATTAACACTTTCATAATTACATAAGAATTTAAGAGTAAAATCATTCTTTGGATATACTCTTAAATGTTAAGATACCCATTCAATTCATGCCTATATACTCCCATTACCTTGAATAACACCTTACATCAAAATCTCTTTAGTATATAGTGAAATTTATATAAATTATTTACATATGAGTGTCTTTTTGCACAGATTAGGCTGATTATTAAAAGGGCGACATGCTCTCCTTTTTATATAAATTCAACTATTAGTCATTTTTAGGAGATAGGAAATGAATAAACAATTCTATTTTCAGATCACTGAATATAAAATGCATCAATTTTCAATGTCTCTTCAATTTTACTTTGTGCAATGTTCATTTAATAGGGATCTAATTTGGATTCATTTCCTGTTTTGATTTTCATGTCCTTATGTAAAAAAATAAATGGGTTGACAGTTAAAAAAAAAAACAACTATTAGAAAGCAATTGTCTAATATGAGTCATATTTCCTTTTCTGTTAATCTCAAATTCTTTTACCTGCCTTAAATAACTTCAGTTTCAAGGTTTGAGGTTCAATTGTTTGGTAAGACTTTGGTTTCTCGCTCAAGTGTGCCAAAGATGCTCAGAGTTTTGGATCATTTCAGATATTTTGCAGCTTGCCATTTTATATTTCTTTTCCTCCTAGTAGAAGTCTGGTTTATTAAAAATGGAGCTGAAAAGAAACTTGAAATTGTTCTAAACCAACCCCATCATTTTATAAAAGGGAAAAATCCAGTATTGGGAGCCAACCTCAACACTGATGCTATTCTCTTAAGCCATATTATTCTTGAAGCCAAGTGGCAAAGTCTCACAGCATCTCACCAATTTAGATTGTATTCAATCTGAATAGAATCTGACCATTTTCGCTAATAGAATCAGCATGCAAATTTCTAGCATTCAATTTTTGAAAAGCTGTATTTAAAACTACTGTGTGGGAGAGCAGAACAATATGTGAAGGAGATATTATGCTAGACTCGACAAGTTTTCATTTCTGACACATATAGTCTTCATTTGAAGCAGAGGTAAAATTTATGTAGCCTATCTTTTAATACTTATAAGCAGATCAACAAAACTGTAAGCATATATTTGCCTAAATTCTCAAGTTCAATATATGCTTTATTTGTAAATTAGCTATAAATTTCCAGTCAACATAGGTAAAGGAAGGGGTGGTTGAAACATATTTGTGAAGTTGAAAACATATTCGGTATTTAATTCCTGCAACCACTGAAATATTTATATAAGTCATGCATTCTTTCAGCTAACATTTAAATTCTGTTTGTGTTCTAATCAGTTAATGATATAGAGATTAGACATTCCTTATAGTCAAAGAGCTTACAATATTTTGAGGCATAAGATTTGAATAACAAAATCTCCTTGAATGAGAATTTATTGGCACTTAGAGAATGAGGAGAGGAAAGGGAAGGAAGGGAAAGGGACATGTTGGATAGGAAAAGAAGGAAATATTTTATTAATTCAATAACCAATTTTTTTTTTAAGATTTATTTATTTATACAAGCACTGGGTATAGTCAGAAGCGCGGGAGGGTGACAGAATTCACCAGAGCCAGAGCGGGGAGCAGAGCAGGCAGAAGGACCGAAGTACACTGCTGAGGGGAGCAGCGAGCGGCAGGAGAGGTCTGCGCGCCATGTGGGACCCTCCTCTGGTGGCCGGGGAGCAGCCGGGGATTGAACCGGCACTGCAGAGGCTGCGGGCAGCTTCGCAACCCAGCGCTCAACTGCTGCACCACCGGGGAGGCCCCACAATAACCAATTTTTAATGTCTTAATACTCCAATATTCATATGATTTTATGGATGAAATCAATACTTCAAGGAGCCCACTGATGAGATAGCCTAACCTAAAATGTGGTCAGATGGCTCAAATTCTAAGCATAAGACTTCCATGCTCGGTGCTCTATACAATCTAATGCATTTAGGAGACTACTCTTGCCTTTAAATGATTAGGGTAAGATCACACACTGAAACTATATACCTGTTTTTCTTTGGATTTTGAAGTTGTTTTCCAATGGCACTTAACCTCCAATTACAGATTGCTGCCACTAGGTAGAGGAGTGGTGACTTGGTTTAATAGGCATGGATTGACTGGACAGAGAGGGTTATGGGTTCCATGACTCCTATTTCAATTTTTTTTTTATTTTACAAACTATATTGGCTAGCTAAGAAGTATAATTCAAAATACTCTTTCAGAAATATTAAGTTCAGAAATAATTAACTGTGCATATAATACCTGGATTTAAATACATTTTTAAGTGGCAGCATGAAACAAAGGAAAACCCAGGGTTTTGATGGTAGACACAGGGGTTTTAATGCTTTTTCTGCCATTTATTAGTTGGATGAAAGTGAGCAATTTCTTTAATATCATTGGGCTTTCGGTTTCTCATGTGAAAACTTTGAATCATCATAGCTATTTTACAAGTTTGTTAGATGGTAAGGAAAGTCATATGGTTCACTGTGCTCTGAGAAGAACATGGGTCACAAGCAGAAATGTCCTTGGACCCGTGGATATGCTTGATTTAACCCCTACGGTTTTCTAAAATTAAAAAAAAATCACAAAGAAATATGATTTCTGATTTCTTACAAAAAGTCTGAAGTTCAGGTAACATTGGGTCTCCATCTAAAAATTACAGCAATTCTATTACATAGGTGTCCTGTCCTCCAACACAGGCACCTGACACTTGAGAATGCCAACAGGATTATAAGTATACTTGCCTGGGACTCTGATTTATTAAAGTAAAAAAAAAAAAAGAAACAACTTCAACATTTTCACATGAGTCAAGCCTATTTAGTCCTTCTGAGCCTCAGCCTCAGTTTCATGAAATCTCCTGTGCTACCAGAAAGGGACTATTCAATTCCCATTGATTTCTCTGTTTTATTTTCCCACTTTACTTCCCACACCTGGAGGAATCCAACTGAGAAAGACTATAAACTAGGCCATCCTTTTAGGATTAACATTCTCTTCTGTGACAAAGGCATAGTTTTTCATTTCAAAATGAGAGAAATTTCACCTGTTTGCCCAAGAATTAGCTGATCATCATATTCATTCATTAGCTTATGAATTGGATTTATAAATATAAATCCAACCAGCTTTTCTTCCCTCACCTACTGTTAATAGCTGAATTGTGTCCCCAAAATTGATATGATGAAATTCTAATCCCTATAATGTGACTGCATATGGACATAGGGCTTTTATATCTTTTTCAAATTTTATTGCTTTGCCACTAGTTTATATAAATACATGATTTGGGGAGCACAGCTTCACATTTCCATATACGTGTCTCACTCATCCTGGATACAGACCTTTTAAGAGGAACTAATACGTTAAATAAAAAATATATCTCCCAGTAATAAGAGAAAAATAATTAAAATGTGTGGTTGGCATAAAGTTTTACATTTCAAAATTTCCTATAAATATCAAAAACTATTTTAGTTGGCAAGTGATTGAGTCATTGCTACTATTTCTAAAGTAATCAAGTTTTAGAAGAAAAAATTTATTATTGAATAGAGCTTTACTATGCTTTCCATTCAAACCAATTTTTAACTGATGACTGGATTCTGACAAATTCTAATCTCAACTCTTTTCCAAAATAATCTTCCCAAATCCCAGTAGGTCAATATTTCCCCCATGAGACACATCAGAATTCAAATGTGATAATGTTGGTGAAAAGATATTGTAAATTATATTATGCCATGCCTTGTGTAAGCAGTTATCGTTCATGTGGATTTATTCTTGAAGAAAGATAACCTGCTTTTATGTTCATGTCTTTAGAGTTTCATAAGAGGGAGCCCTCCCACCCTCGCAAATGCAATAGTAGATCTTGTGAAATTAGACAAGAATATTGTAGTGAAAACCTGACAATTTTTCTCTGAGAGGTAAGCTCTCCTCATTAATACTTCCAGCATTGGTGACTCCCTGGAAGTCACCAATATGGAGAAATACACTAGAGTTACATAATTAAAATAATGAAATCCCATTCAAATAACAGGGTTCTAGAGAGAAATGCACAAATAAGGTTAGGAGAAAGGTTTCCCAGAAAAAAAGAAAGTTACACTGAAAAACAGTTGTGGTAATCTCTGGTTCTATGTAAATTTTCAGGACAAACTGGTGAAATCACACTCAATCTTATTTAACATAAAATCCTTACATGCTAAAAGATCTGTCCTATTTGAGCTTAAAGTCTTGGTTCCCAAACTTTGAGGAGAAGGAATCAAAGATTACTGGCTTTGTGATTTTCTGATAAACTGACAGAAGTGAGCCTACCTATTATGGGATTTTCAGTAGAAAGGAAAATCCTTTCTCTCTCTCACTCTCATTATTTCTCACACTTACATATGCAGACATATTTTCCCTGGACAAAGTAAATATTGAAAAAATAAGGAAGGCACAAGTAAGGTCTTCTCACTCAAAAGAGGTTTTTAAGTTAGTAGTAATAATTTCCACCCTTCGACACTTATATTACATATTTTAATTCATGCAATCAGAATCACAGTGTTCTGAAACTTAAATGGTACACCATTAGATTTTACAAAGAAATAAGGCCCTGAAAGGGGTAATTATTTCCTCAAGGATCACTTTGGAAATGAAAGAAGCATCTTTAATTTTATATTACATTACTAGCTGTAGGTTCATTAGGTATTTATGAACACCTGCAGCTATCTGTTATCTACATAATACAACAGTGTATACATGTCATTATGTAACTGCAGCATTGAGATGTTATTTTAAATAGGAAATATTTTGTATTGTGGAACTGCCAATAAAAAATAGAATTAGTGACAACATAGTAATCATTTAAATAGCAATATCAAGAATACTTTCAGTACCTACATAATGACTGGAGTTATATTAGATTTGGCTGTTATGAAAGTCCTCTTGGGAGGTAGAGAATACATAGAGCAGGACACAGTTTACTTCACATAAATCAGAAAGTTGGTCTTAATGATCTGGTCTCCAAAGCTTTACATTATTCAGACAATAGATTTCATAAGTATCACAAATACTCTTAAATATTTACAAAATTTCAACCATTTCACATGATATGATCTGACTGACTTTCTGGTCTAACACACATGGTGCAGCAGACCTCTCCTGTCTTGCCAGCTGCTCCCCTTAGCAGTGTACTTCTGTAGGTCCACCTGTTCTGCCTCCACTCTGTCTCTGGTGAATCCTCTCAACCCCACACCCCAGGCTTACACCCCAGTTCTTGTATGCACAAATAAATACATCTTAAAAAAATAAAGAATGTCTATTATATTATGTGCTCTGATGACAGAAAAAAATTTACTTCACTTTTCATACATTGGATCCCCCATTTCTGTGATCACTCTACTATTCTCTTAGACCCAGACAACTAGACCTCATGGAATATCTTCATTATTTTTGAGGTAATAAAAGATTCACTCCTCAACAGTGATTCAAATTTCATTCTCTTTTAAGTAGGTGTCATAATCAATTTTCTATTATAATTATAAAATCCTACTATTGTAATTCTTTTATTTGACACACTCTTAATAAATATGTCCCCTTTGCTTGAAGATTGAGAATAAGATTTGCTGTGGTTAAAATGTAATATTTCAAGGCTAAGCCTCATGACCTCATCCTATGTCATCTTGACATTTGGGACTAATATCTCAAATTCTACTTAAAGTGGGATGAGTACCAATCTATACTGAAACATTTTCAAATGTTGAGAAGTGGGCTTTGTCCTCCCTCCTTTATAAAAACATTTTGATTTTAGCTACTATGTTTGTACTTCTACCATCAGGAGTACTATTATCTTGTCATCCAAAGTATCTGCTGTTAGCTTATCCTTGTGTATTTGGAGTTCTGCTATGAGTAAATGGTAGTTGGTCTTTCACAAGTTCCCTTTCTACCAAATGGCATACACTGTATGAGTAGGTGTGTGTAGTATCTAGAAAAAGAGAAAAGCAGTGTTTTTCTAGTTAAAACATCTCTACTCACAATTCACATAGTGTTGGATTTGAGCTTCTTTTGACATAACTGTAGAAAATGAACTTTAGAATTTAGAACTCAGGCATATGGACTACCTGGTCCTACTCTAGATTTTAAGTACTTGAGAGTAAAGACTCTCTTCCTTGTATCTGCATTTCCCACAGTGTCTTGTAAATAGGAAGCACACAGTAAGTCTTTGATGAATAAATAACAATGAATAAATAAATGAAATGGTGAAATAATAAGTAAATGAAGTGAATGAAAAAGTGACAAAATAAAATGCAGGCATAATTTTTAAAAAGCATGTTGTTTTCTATTGAAGAAGCTGGTTTATATAAAGCAGAAATGCATTCAAATAGGTCAGGAATCTGTAAAGTGGATAATAAGAGATTTAGCACATTATGTTTTTCTTGTGGCTTGCCCAAATTGCTAAAACACATGCTTAGAGTACACTAAGCCTTTTCAGCCTTCTGGCTCAGAGATTAATATGTTCTAGTCTAGTGCAAGAATCATAAATGCATATGCCAAAAAGGACCAGGTAATTCACTAGTTTAGGGAATCAAGCTGAGGGGAGTTGTAGAGCCCAGGAGATGTTATAAATTATAATATACCTTATTTTCACTTGTAAATATAAAAAATATAAAAAATTAAATATAGTTTATACTAATAAATAGTATTGAGTTTCCCATTCATATTACTCTGGAAAAAAATTTCCGTAACATCTCTAAACATCAGCTTATTTCCATATGGGCTTATTTTCATACATTTAATGTTTGGGAACCTTAAATATAAAACACTGGGTAGCTAGTGGAATTTTTCTCTTTCTATACATAAATATCATATAGATATATATGGAGAGTGTTCCATTTCTCTCTTGAAAATATAGTTATAGAAATGCATCTTTCTTAGCAGTCTAGAAGTCAGTACTATTCTTGAAACCTCATCATCTCTATACTAAACTGTAATCTAAGACATTCTAAAAAATAATACACATGATTTTAATAAGAAAGTTGATCATTTTTATATAAAATATATTTTTCAGGTTTCTCACCAATAACAAATTAAAATATTCATGGTGAAATCAGTATTAGTTTTTGAGATTACTTAATTTATAAAGCAAGGATTTACAGGATTTTTACTTTGGGTCAGACACTTCCCAGGATTGGAGCAAACCAGAAATAGTGGTTAACTGTCCTAATAGAGCTAATAGTTTAAATAGTGAAAAACATCCCAATCAGTTGTATTATCTATCATTATGACTGTCTTAAAGTCAGAGTTAGAATGAATGTTAACAGTTCCATATATGGCCAGCAGGGTTTACCAATTTCTTTTTTTCTAATTTAATTTAATTTTATATAATTCTTACATCATTTTTCATTTTTGCACAATGCATGCATTTTCGTTTTGGTTATATTCCCCATACAATTGCACCCTCCCCTTATTTTGACCCTAGTTCTTCCTCTCCCCTCCCCCTGGTAGTGTGTCTCTGGATTATAGTTGCTTGTTGATTTTGATTTTTACTTTGTATTAGTTTTTTTCCTGGTCTCTTATTTAGGTTTTCTAAATCCCTGCTATGAGTGAGACCATCCGGTATTTTTCTTTTTCTTTCTGACTTATTTCACTGAGCATGATAAAATTTTATTGAGAATTTTTGCATCTGTGTTCTTTAGAGAGATTGGCCTGTACTTTTTTTTTTTTAAAGATTTATTTATTTATTTATACAAGCACTGGGTACAGTCAGAAGCGCAGGAGGGTGAGAGAATTCACCAGAGCCAGAGCGGGGAGCAGAGCAGGCAGAAGGACCAAAGTACACTGCTGAGGGGAGCAGCAGGTGGCAGGAGAGGTCTGCGCACCATGTGGGACCCTCGCCGAAGGCTGGGGTTTGTGGCCAGGGATTGAATTGGCGCTGCAGAGGCTGCAGGCAGCTTCGCAGCCCAGCGCTCAACCTCTGTGCCACCAGGGGAGGCCGGGTTTTGTGTTTTTGTTGTTGTTGTTGTTCTTTTTCTAGTTCTTTGAGCTTTGAGATTAGGTTGTTTCTTTGAGTTCTTTCTTGTTTCTTGATGTGAGCCTCTATTGCTATATATTTTCCTCTTATTACTGCTTTTTCTGCATCCTTGTCATTCAACTCAGTGTTTTATAATTTCTTCTGTGATCTCCTCATTAGTCCAGTGGTCTTCCAGTAGTGTGGATTTCAATCTCCATGAGGTAGAAGAGTTCCTTGCCTTCTTTTTATGGTTTATTTCTAGTTTGATGCCTTTATGTTCAGAGAAGATGGTTGGTATGATTTCAATCTTGGTGTATCTGTTGATGTTTGTCTGGAATCCCAATATGTAATCGATCCTGGAGAATGATCCGTGAGCGGTTGAGAAAAATGTGTACTCAGATTATTTTGGGTTTAGTGTTCTATAGATGTCTGTTAAGCACATGAGCTTTAGATCCTTATTTAGAGCTTTGGAGTCCTTACTTATTTTTGTCTCATTGATCTATCCATTGTTAATAGTGGTATGTTGAAGTCTCCTACTACATATGTGTTTTCTCTGATGTGTGTTTTCAGAGATGATAATAGTTGTCTGATATATTTTGGTGCTCCTTCATTTGGTGAGTATTTGTTAATGAGTGTTATTTCTTCTTGAAGTATTGTCCCCTTGATCATAATGTAGTGACTGTTGGGGTCTCTTTTTACCTTTTTTGAGTTTGAAATCTGTTTTATCTGATTTAAGTATAGCTGTTCCTGCCTTCTTTTTTGGTCTATTTGCTTGTAGGATTGTGTTCCATCTTTTAACTTTGAGTCTATTTTTATCTTTTGTAGTTAAATGTGTTTCCTAGAGACAGCAAAAGGTTGGGTTTTGTTTCTTAATGCAGCCTGCAACTCTGTGTCTTTTTATTGAAGAGTTTAGTCCATTTACATTTAGAGTTAATGTTGATATGTTAGCATCTGTATTTGCCATTGTGTTTGTCTTTCCTCTGATTTTATTTACTTATTCTTTTAATAATTTTTTTTTTGGCCTTGTTTCGCATTTTTTGTCTTAGAGTCTGTTGACTATGTCCCTCCACTCTCTCCTTGCCTGTAGTGTTTCTTCGGAGAAGTCTGATGCCAGTCTGATTGGTTTTCCTTTGTATTTATCTGTTTCTTCCCTCTTGTCAGCTTCATTATTTTTTTTCTTGTCTTGGATTCTTGGGAACTTTACTATTATGTGTTTTGCTGTATTTTTCCTTTCATCCTGGAAGTTTGGTGTTTTTCTTGCTTCTTGTATGTCTATTTTCAGCTCCTTTTTCACATTTGGGAAGTTCTCTTCAATTATTTCCTTGAATATTTTCTCTGTTCCTAGATCTCTCTCCTTTCCTTCTCCTTCCTTCCTATAACTCTTGTATTTCCTTTCCTCCATGGAGTCAGATAGTTCCTGAAGTCTTTCGTCACTCTTTTTCATTCATACTTCTCTTTCCTTTTCTGTTTGGTTCTTTTTATTTCTGTGTCTTCTAGAGTGCTTATTCGTTCTTCCATTTCATTTATTCTGTTATCACTGTTTTTCCCAGCGTTCTTTAGCTCTTCTATTAATCCTTTCATCTCCTGCATTTTTTTCATTTCCCTCTTTAGGGACTCAATTTCATTCTTCTGAGCATTGTTTTCCTTAATGACTTCTGTCAGTTTTTTAATCATGGCAATTTTAAATTCTTTTTCTGGAAGGCTCAGAAGTTGTCCCAAGTCACTGTCATTGCAATCTGGTGGGTGGTTTTCTTCTTGTAGTGTGTCTTTTTCCTGAGGAAAAACATAACACCTGCTAGGTGTTATGTAGAAAAACATAACACCTGCTAGGTGTTATGTAGTTTTTCTTCTCCCTGCTGCCTGTTTTATAATTTGCCCTATGCGTTGGGACATTGGTACTGGCCGGCATCTTTTTGGTGTGCTCTTTCTGGGATTTCAAAAACTGGTGGTCCAAATGAGTCAAATACTGTTATGCCAGAAGTCCAGTGAGGGAGTGGTACTTTGAGTGTGTTAATGGTCACTGTCACAGAATATCTCCTCCTTCTGTGTTTGTTTAATTTCCAAAGGTGTGTCTTGAAGTCCCACAGATTTCCCTGGAGGTGGGGCAGCTGTATTGCACTCTGTGCTCCAAACCCTCTGGGCTCCAACTCCCTGCCAGGCGGGACCAGGATGGTGGGGGCCTTCAGCTCTCCTCTGGCTGCACAGGGAGCCTTCTCCCTGTTTCAAGCAGTCTTTATTGAAGAAAGATCCCTATTCTAAAATGGTGAGTTGGAGACGCACTTTCCTGCGCGGGCGGTCTGCCCTGGCCTTGGAGGCCTGCTCCCCCTCTGGGGTCACACTGCTGGCCAGGCGAGGCCTGGCATGGGGGTGCTTCCCAGCTCACCTCTGGTTCCGTGGGGAGCCTTCTGCTGGTTTCAAGCAGTCTTTATTGAAGGAAGGTCCCTGTTCTAAAATGGCGAGTTGGAGACGCACTTTCCTGCATGTGCTGTCTGCCACCAATTTCTTATCTGTTTCAAAAAGACATCTTGAAACCTCACCTTGAAGCAGAATCAAAAACCCTTCTTTTACATTTAATTTAAAATGGCTTTAAGTTAACTTTTCATAAAGGCTCTATTGCAACTAGGTATCATTTAAGTAATCAAAAGGAAAAATCAGATTCAATTAATTGATTCTGAAAAGATAAAAATCAATTCTCATTTCAACAGATGCTGAAAAAGTATTTGACAAGATTCAAAACCAATTTGTGATAAAAACAACAAATTGGGTATAAAATGAACATATCTTAATGTAATAAAATACATATCTGGCAAAACCATAGTTAATATACTAAGTGTGGAGTAACTGAAAACATTTCCTGTAGGTCAGGAACAAGTCAAGAATGTCCACTTTCACCACTACTGTTCAACATAATATTGAAGTCAGAGAACAGAGTCAGTAGGCAAGAACAAGATAAAATTGGAAAAGAATCAAAATTGTAAAAGAAGTGAAACTATCACTATTTGCAAATGACATGACAATGTACATAGAAAATCCATGACTCTATCAAAAAAAAAAAAAAACAAACCCACAAACTACTATCAATAGTAAATGAATGCAGTAAAGTAGTAGGATATAAAATCAATGCAAAAGAAATCTGTTGTGGGCCTCCCTGGTGGCACAGCAGGTTGAGCGCAGCACAACCTGCTGTCCACAGTCTCTGTAGCACCGGGTCGATTCCTGGAGGGCCAGGGAGATTCCTACATGGCGCAGCAGACCTCTCCTGTCTCACTCACTGCTCCCCTCAGCAGTGTGTTTTGATTAGTCTGCCTGTTTTGCTCCCCACTCTGTCTCTGGTGAATCCTTTTACCCTTCCGCACCTCTGGCCTGTACCCCAGCTATTGTATAAATAAAAAATAAAAATAAAAAAAAATCTGTTGTTTTTACACACAAAGAGGAAATTAAAAAAAAAAAAATCCCATTGACATTTGCACCAAAAAGATAAAGTATCTGGGGGTAAACTTGACAAATGAGCTGAAGGACTTAATACACTGAAAACTCTAAGAAAATAAAATTAGACATGAAGAAACGGAATTATATCCTGTGTTATGGATTGGAAGAACATTGTTAAAATGATCATATTATTTAAAGCAATATGCAGATTCAATGTAATTCCTATCAAAATTCAGTGATATTTTTCAAGGAAATAAACAATTATAATATTTGTAAGGAACCACAAAAGACCCCAAATACTCAAAGTGATCCCAAGACAAAAGAAATACAGAAATATCATACTCCCAAATTTCAAATTATACTACACAGCATTGATAATCAAAACAGTATGACATTGAAATAGAAGCAGAAACAGCAATGGTATCGCATGGAGAGAACAGAAATAAACTCACATAAATATATATGGATATATATGGTTAATCTTTCACAAAGGATACATAACCATAAAATGGAGAAAGGAAAACCTCCTCAACAAATGGTATTGTGAAACATGGACAAAATATATGTATGCAAAATATAAATAAAAAATAAAAAGCTAGGAAATTTCTTAATTCCATACACACAAAAAATAATGTAAAGTTGATTAAAAACCTGGATATTTGAAACTATAAAATACATTAAACTTAAATGATATTCTCCTGGAGATTAGCTGTAGAGGTGAATTTGAGCTACTGAACTCTAACAGTGAGAGAAACAACAGCAAAAATAAATGGGAATACTATCAAACTAAATCAAGTTTCCACTTTATCAAAATAAAAAGCTTTTGTTCCATGAAATAAACCACCACAAAACCAAAAAGACATCCTACAGACTGAGAGAAGATATTACTCATCACGTGTCCTACAAGGAGCTAATTTCCAAAATATATAAAGAACTCAAGAGAACTCCACAACAACAATAAGAAATGACTCAATCTAAAAGTGGGCAAAAGATCTAATTAGCCCCAATTAGCCCCTACTCCAAAGAAGACATAGATGGAGATAGAGATGTTGAAAAAAAAAAAAAAAGCTGAACATCACTTATGGTAAGGTAAATGCAAATCAAAACCACAATGAGATATCACCTCATCCCTGAGAATGTCTATATTAAAAAGGCGAGAGATAACAAATGTTGAGGAGGATGTGGAGAAAAAGGAACACTCATCTGTTGTTGGTGGGAATGTAATTGGATGCAACCTCTTTGGAAAATGGCAAGGAGGTTCCTCAAAAAACACCACGTGATCTAAAAATGCCACTTCTAGGTTTTTATCTAGAGACTATGAAAACACTAATATGAAAAGATTTATGCACTTCTCTGGCCACAGCAACCTGACTCACAATAGTCAAGTGATGGAGCCAGCCTACATACCCATCAATGGATGACTGGAAGTTGCTGAATATATACTTAATAGAATACTACTCAACTATGAACAAAAATAAATAGTGCTTTTGGGATAACATTGATGGATCTTGATGTGGTTATGCTAAGTGATAAGTCAGAAAGTGAGAGAATTAGATAATTTAATTTGACTCTTTTATAGAATAAAAATAACCAAAGAAAACACACTGATATAATACAATGCTTAGACTTTGTGAAAACTATAGTTATTACTAGAGGGGATGGTGGGGGGCAGTGATGATGGAGAGAATAATGGAGGAAAGCTAGTAGGGTATTGAAACTGGAGCTTTGGTGTAGGATGTGTAAAAGATGTGAATTTGTACTCCCAAAATTATATGGTTATGTAGATGAATAACAAATCAATATATTTTGGAAAAAAATAAAAAGTTTAAAAACTCCTCACTACTATATTAGAAGAAAAATAAAACACACACGCAATTTTCTATATATCTTTCTGGAAAGTCCTAGTAAGAAAGAAAAATGAATTTTTAGTATCATTTTTGTTATTTAATTTTGTAGTCTTGTCAGCATCTACATAAAGATACTATTAACCTCAGGATCAAACAATCAAATTTAATACTTTCCAGGTGTCTTATTTTATAAATCTTTAAATAGGTTTAATATTCAATTGGAATTTTTTATATTAGGGCTGAAACAAGTGGTCTGAATTGTATGAAAATCATGGTGAATGTAAGATCATTTGAAGACAATTGTTGTATGTCCTTTCTTATCAGGCTTTTATAAAATAATCTCAAGTAAACACCGGAGAGATCATTAGGGCAATAGTCTAACTCTCTAGGTGGCCTGGTTGAAGTCACTCCTGGGAAGAAGAGAGATTATGTTCTTCATAATTCCTTCAGGATATGGGTGGTTTAACTCTTTTGCAGAATAAAAACAAACAAACATATAACAAAATTCTTAGACTTTGTGAAAAATACAGTTATTATGAGAAAGTGATTATCCTTAAAAGATATTTTAAATTTTCATTTAAATTCTTTAAAATTTTAGCTCTCATAATATCTATACATTTACAGATTTCTTAATTTTTATCCATTTTACTACATATTTTGAATAGAAGAACCCAGAGATAATCCAGAAAAATGCAAACACAAACACAAAGAGTTGAGCATATTGCACTGCGATAAAGTTATGCTTATCAAATAAATCACATAAATAAATTAGGAGAGGATGTTCAACTTTCTTAAGACCAAAATATTTTCAAGCACCTAATTAGCAGTGAAATGTTCAGTGATGGTCATTATGGAATTAATGACTTTTAAAACTGACAATATATATTTTTCATTACATTATTTACTGAATATTCTATAACCTGTAACCTAACTAAAAATAAACCTGCACATTAGAGTGAAGATGAAAATTACTGAGAAAATGGGAAAGAACTAAGTCAGTACATTTGTAAGTGTTGAAATGTTACATTACCTCCCATAACCTTAGTGAGATCTGAAAATTGGGTTAAGAGGGAAGAGGAAGAGATAATTTCTAATGGCTGTTATGGGCATAAGAGCCTATGAGTCTAAAATGGAATGTTAGGAATATTAGAAAGAAAAATTGAGTTGAAATTGAGATGTCAGAGTTAAAAATTTTTTGAAAATTCTCTTTTATATGTGATGGTCCCCCAAATTCCTGAAGCATTTAATAATATCTTCACTTAACTAGCTAGGCATATGTAAGCAACTGAGGAATATGTGGGGGAAATTTGAAGTATTTATAATGAACAAGTAAATATGATCAACATGCTACTCTCTACTCTCAAAGAGAAATTTCATTCTGGTATAGTCAGCCCATGTGGGGGGCACTCTCAATAACATCGATCTTACTGCCTTTTAAGGTGACTTCTTCATTGCTGGGCAATAGACAATTTGCAACTATGTACACTTTCTATTCTGGAAAAGTTTATTCATATGCTTGTTTTTTAAGATTGATTTATTTATGCACAGAAGAACTGGGGTGCAGGCCAGAGGTGCGGGGGGTGGAGGGTGGGTGTGTATTAGAGAATTCACTGAGGCAAAGTGGGAAGAATTACAGGCAGATTGAATGCAATACACTGCTGAGGGGAGACAGTGGGCAAGACAGGAGAGGACTGCTGAGCGATGTGGGTTATCTCCCTGGCCAGGGATCGAACTCAGGCCACAGTCGTGATAGCATGAGAACGCTGAGACTTAACCCCTATGTCACTAGGAGGCCCCATTATTCATAGGCTTTTTAAATAAATTAGAATCAACTTAAATAGTAAGATAATTAAGCCTATCTCAGTAGAGTATCAAGGAAAATATGTACAAGATAGGACCTCCCTGGTGGCGCAGCGGTTGAGCGCTGGGTTGCGAAGCTGCCCGCAGCCTCAGCAGCACCAGTTCAATCCCCGGCTGCTCCCTGGCCACTGGAGGAGGGTCCCACATGGCACGCAGACCTCTCCTGCCGCGCCCGCTGCTCCCCTCAGCAGTGTACTTCGGTCCTTCTGCCTGCTCTGCTCCCTAATCTGGCTCTGGTGAATTCTCTCACCCTCCCGTGCTTCTGACTGTACCCCGTGCTTATATAAAATAAATCTTAAAAAAAAAAAAAAAGAAAATATGTACAAGATATATGAACAAGAGGAAAACAGCTGGGGTCAGTAACAATGATGACTAAACTTGTTACTGATGAAATGTTACTTCACCTCTTTGGACCTTGCTTACTGTATCTGTAAAATGGGCAGAAGAAAAGAAAAAGCCAAAGAATCGCTAAGATCTCTTCTCAGAATGGAATGCTAACAAGGCTGGGAAGGAAAACTGAGTAATGGCTGGACCCAACTGTGCTCCTGTCCAGTCTGTTGTATTCATCCACCTTAGCATTTCATCCCAGGCTAACATTTTATAAGACCAAGATCAGATCAAAGTCTTCCATATATGAGGTTTATTACTCTGTGCAGAGAGAGTGAGTAGGGAGTTTAGGGGGAAATAAAAGCAGTGTCTAAAAATAACAAGTAGGTTTCTGAAGCCAGCAGGCAGATGGAGGTGAGATATATACATTCTCTTCCTATAGAAGCATGCCATGGAATACAGAAAACCCACCTTCCTAGTGATTGCTCTAAGGGTCAGTGCATGACGTTTAGGGTGGGAAATGAGAATTATTTGGCCACCTGGGCAAAGACAAATCTTTCATTGTGTATTAAAAGACCAATTAAATAATATTCCTTGTCAATCTGGATAGGTGAAGAAAAAACATACTTTGACTGTTCATGAGATCTAATTGCTCCCTTTACTTTTCTCCCTGAAAACAAAGATGAAAGAAATTGTATCAGGAACTCTTAGAGACAGAAAACTGAAGAATTAACCATCACCACCTGGAATGAAGGAGGGGCATTTTTTTGGTCTATGACCAGAATGACTCATATGGCAAAAGTCTATCATCTACAGAAACTGACAGAGGGATTATCAAGCGAATTATTTAAAAACAAAAGGTTTGTTTGCTTTCTCTAGGAAACAGCAGTTCTAAAGAGATCAATCAAAAAAATAAATGGAAATTACTCACATTTTAGAACATAAAATATTAAATTCTGAAATTATTTCCCCCTTATGTGTACCCTAATTTTTTTTAAAGATTTATTTATTTATACAAGCACTGGTATAGTCAGAAGCGCGGGAGGGTGAAAGAATTCACCAGAGCCAGAGCCAGGAACCAGAGTGACAAAATACACTGCTGAGGGGAGCAGTGGGCACGGCAGGAGAGGTCTGTCGCACCATGTGGGACCCTCACCAGCAGCCAGGGATCGAACCAGTGCTGCAGAGGCTGCGGGCAGCTTTGCAGCCCAGCGCTCAACTGCTGTGCCACCAGGGGAGGCCCTGTGTACCCTAATTTTTATATCACATTCACATGCCAGCAGTTATGAAAGCCTCAAAATGTAGATTACGGTCAATAAATGTTTCATGAGATGGATCTAACTCTATAAGAAATATGATCTTGTACAGAACAGAGGTTCTATGTTTTATATTATTGATCAGAAGCTCAGTAAGACCCCTACTAGAAACAAAAGAACCAGGCTTTTGTGCAGATAAAGTGAGCAGGTAATTAACCAAACATGATGAAATTAATGAACGATGAAACATTTAGTTTTTGATAACTAGATGAAAAAGGTAATAAAAGCATACAAAGTTTCCATAAGAATCCACAGTCTGTTAATTGTAAAAGGTCATCTAGAGAAGGTCATTGGTCTGTATTTGCTTACTGAGTTAGCAAGCTAACACTTGAATTCTTAGGGAATAAAATCAAGAGTATATAGGATTCAAAGAGATAAGCAGAGCTTCGCACAGCGTTTGATACCTAACAGATGGTCAATGCATAATTGTTTGACTGAATGACTGGAAATGGAAAGCAACTACTGACAGGGAGATATGATGAAAAGGGGCAAAAACCAAGCTATAAAAGTAAATGTGAGTCATCAGATTATACCTACTTCACAGATTTATAAATTTTATATCATACATTTAAATTATACTTGTCTTTTTAAAATATAACCTGTCAACATCTGTTATTTCACTTGATTCTCACAACTCCATGGGGTAAGTAAAATTATTAAAACTGAGAGGGTTGATACAGCTCAACTGTGCTCATGGATCTGGTGAACTACAGGGTTGATCCTGGAATCCAGTCTTCTATTCATCCGTCTATGTATGCCACCAGCATTGGCACTTAAATAGGGTACTCTATTAGCATAGAAAATCATTAAAATCATGTTTACACTTTTGTTAACTTAAAATCATATTTATCTTGATGTCTCATTAGCTTATTTGAGTCATTACTGCCTATCAGTCAGAAAGAGAAAATGAATGAATATCCTTCACAACAGAAGGACAAGCAGGACTATAATTAATGATGTTGTTAATAACAGCTTTGTGTTCATGCACATTGATTTTCAGAAATGGAATATACACTTAGAATCTCTGGGGAACAACATTCTTCTATTTACCAAGAATCAATCTACTAACAATTACTAAAAATAAATTATTTTAAAAGTTCTATCCCTAGTTATATCTTACATCTAGACATTCCTTCAATGTCAACAACCTATGTGGCTTTTAAATATGCTCAAGGAAGTCAAAATTTTACATTTAACTCACTCAGATAATGAAAGTAGATACCACAAAGGTACTTGCTATGCATAAAGGGCATCATTACTGAATGTCTTCTATAGTTGGTAGTTGGATTTTAAATATACAGTGATGTAATTAAAGAAAATTAAAATATATAGCATAATTATCTATGTAGAAAATCCAAATGAATCAATAAAAAGCTTCTCAAACTAATAAGCAACCACTGCAAGGTCACAGGGTATATGGTTAATATACATAATTCCTTAACTTTCAAAGATACCGGCAATGAACAAATGGTATTTCAAATAAATATGAAGAAAAATAGAAAACTCTGATAAAATCAAAGACAAACTTAATACATAGATGTACAATATTTGTAGAGAGAAAGACTCAATATTGTCAATATACTAGTTCTTCCCAAGTCAATCTATAGTTTTAATGTAATTTCAATCAAAATCTCAGCAAGGTCTTCTATAGATATTAACAAACTGATTCTAAAGTTTATATGAAGAGATAGAAGACCTACAATCTCCAACAAACTATTTAAGGAGAAGAACAAAGTTGGAGGACTGATACTATCCAAGATTTTCTAAAAAGCTATAAAAATCAGGCAGTATAGTACTAGTGTAAGAATGGACAAACAGATCAATGACATATAATTGAGAGTCTAGAAATAAATTCACATGAATTTTGTCAACTTATTTTTGACAAAGGAACAAAAGTAATATAATCAAGTAAAGATAGTCTTTTCAATAAATGGCAGTGTAATGAACATGCATCTGTATTTTTTAAAAAAAAATGTGTCTAGATCTTTAATAAAATTAATTCAAAATGGATCACAGAAGTACATGTAAAATATAAAATTTAAAAACTATAGAAGATAAAATAGGAAAAATCTGGATCACCTTCGTATTGGCAATGACTTTTAAATGTAACAACAAAGTTACATGAAAAAAAAAATGGGTAAGCTGGACTTTGTTAAAATTTAAAACTTCTATGAAAGAAACAAAAAGAATAAGAACACAAACCATATACTGGGAAAAAAATATTTGTAAAAGACACATCTGAGAAAGGACAGTTGTCCAAAATACACAAAGAACTCTTAAAACTTAACAACTGGTTAAGAATTTGGGTCAGGACCTCCCTGGTGGTACAAGGGTTAAGCATCAGCACTATGAAGCAATCCACAGCTACTGCAGCACTAGTTCAATCCCTGGCCAGGGAGGTAACTCCCATGGCACAGCAGACCTCTCCTGTATCTCCTGCTGCTCCCCTCAGCAGTGTATTTCAGTCAGTGTGCCTGTTCTGCTCCCCGCTCTGTCTCTGGTGAAACCTCTCAAACCCCTCCACCTCTGGCCTACACCCCAGTTCTTGTATGCATGCATAAACAAATCTTAAAAAAAAATTTGGGTCAAAGAGTTTAACAGACAACTTACCAAAGAATATATAGAGATAGCAAATAAGCATATAGATGATGTTTCACACCAAATGTCATCAGGAAAGTGCAAATTAAAATAATGAGATGTCACTACATACTTATTAGAATACCAGTCTGGAACAATGAAAACACCAAATGCTTGTGAGGATGTGGAGCAACAGGAATTGTCATACATCGTTGAATGCACAATGGTACAGCTGGATACCAAACAGTACAGCCACTTTGGAAATCAATTTGGCAGTTTCTTACAAAACTAAACATACTCTTATTATACAATGTAAGAATCACTCTCCCTGGTATTTACTCAACAGAGTTGAAAAATTATGTCTACCCCAAAACCTGCACATTGATGTTTATATAAGCTTCAATCATAATTGCCAAATCTTGGGAGCAGCAACATGTTGCTTCAGTATGAATGTATAAATAAATCTAGTACATCTGGGCAATAGAATATTATTTAGTACTGAAGAGAAGTGAGCTTTCAAGCCATAAAAAGATGTGGAAGAGTCCTAGATACATATTGCTAAGTTAAAGGAGCCAATCGGAAAAGACTTCGTACCATATGCTTCCAAGTATATAGCATTTTGGAAAAGACAAAACTATGGAGACAGTCAAAAGATTGCAAGGGATTGGGAAGGGAAAAGAATGAATAGGGAGTGCACAGATGAATTTTTAGGGCAATCGACAAATCTGTATGAAGCTATAATACTGAATGCTTCATGTCACATACATTAGTTCAAACTCATAGAATGTAAAATACCAACACTGAACCAAAATGTAAACTATATACAGTGGGTCATCTGTACTTTCCTTTTTCTGTGAAGCTAAAATTGTTTTATAAAAAATAAAGTAAGTTGGAAAACATTTTCCACTTTTGGTCAAATATAGATTTACTATGTGCCTGTTCTCACTAAGTTATATGGGCAAAGATGCCATCTTTATTGAAGCACCAAACTATTTTGCTGTTTTTATACACTCTTGAGGAAAGTATTAAAATGGGTGATGGGGTTTTATTTTTACTGTTGGCAACTTGTTTCTATAATGGAAAGATAAAATCAAGAAAATATTTAACTTTGGCTCATATCTGAGTAGCAGAAACACCACATTGTTGGAATATAGAAATGGAGAGCTAGAGTTCGAAAGTGCTGTAACATGGTGAGAAGCTATCAATTTAGAGATTATAAATAGCACTTTAAAAAATAAGGCAAGGAATTTATGGTTGTTTTATACTTACCTTTTATATTGCTAGTGTTTTCTATATCAGTGAAGGAAGTGGGAGTGACAATCTGCTAAATGTTTGATGGTGACAAAACAATGTTAAAATATTTCATAAATTTAGTTTTTAAAAATTGGTCCATGGATTAGGGTGCAAATGACTAGTCAAAACAGTTGTTGGGCAACCCAAATGCCCAAAAATAGATGACTGGATCAAGAAGATGTGGTACATATACACAATGGAATATTACTCGGCAATCAAAAAAGATAAACACATGCAATTTGCAGCAACATGGATGGAGCTGGAAGGGATCATGCTCAGCAAAATAAGCCAGAAAGAAAAAGAAAAATACCGGATGGTCTCACTCATAGCAGGAATCTAGAAAACTTAAATAAGGGACCAGGAAAATGAATAACTACAAGAAAGTGAAAATCAAAATCAACAAACAACTATGAACCAGAGACACTCTATGGGGGGTGGGGGGTGGGGAGGGGAGGGCTTGGGGGTCAAAATAAGGGGGTTGCAATTGTATGGGGAATATAAAAATAAAATTTATTTGAAAAAAACAAAACAGTTGTTTGGATTATTAAAAAAACAGTTTAAAAAATAATCATCTATGTGTATTTTTGTGTGTGTGTGTGTGTGTGTGAGAGAGAGAGAGAGAGAGAAAGAGAGAGAGAGAGAGAATGTGCACTATTTTAAAATAACACTTTTCCTCACTCATAGCAGGAATCTAGAAAACTTAAATAAGGGACCAGGAAATTGAATAACTATAAGAAAGTGAAAAATCAACAAAAATTATGAACCAGAGACACTTTTTGTGGGGTGGGGGGAGGGAGGGGAGGGATTGGGGTCAGAATGGAGGAGTTGAAATTGTATGGGGAATATAAAAATAAAATTTATTATTAAAAAAATTAAAAAATAATAAAATATTAAAAAATAAAATAACACTTTTCTTTAGTATAACTGACTAGTAGGACTAATAGGGAATTTTCATTCCTAATAAGTTGCATTTGCATTTGACCTATAACCTGCTTTTCACCTTGACCTAAATTAATTATCTTTCTAAACAAGATCTTCTCTAGTGAAAAGTAATTAGATTTATGTGAAATCGACTAATGAGGTACTTCATTTTTACTCATTTGCACAAGGCCTTTATTGAAAATGTCAATAAAATTAAGATTTGGAAGACCAAGTTGAACTTTCCTATAAATATCACATGACTTTATGTCTAAGGACATGGATATATGTTATATTAGAAAGAGTTTAAGCATTATTTAAAAAAAATATTTATGCATTCAAGAACTGGGGTACAGGCCAGAGGTGGGGGCAAGGCGAGAGGATTCACCAGAGACAGAGTGGGGAGCATAAGTATCTCTATCTTGATAGTATTATACTTCTAGTAAATAAAGGCCAAGATACTTTATATGGCCTAAAAAAATTAATCATACTGGTCAATTGATTTAAGTAATTTGTTAAATGGCAAGAAGAGGAAAACTGACATTGATTATTTATAATTCTTTGATCCAAATTATCAAACTTCATAAATGGGAGTTTTCACTTTTCAATTAGTTAAGGTGTTTGACAAAAGCCACCCAAAAATTGAGTTAAAAAACAACTTGGGGGCCTCCCCAGTGGCGCAGCGGTTGAGCGCTGGGTTGTGAAGCTGCCCGCGGCCTCTGTGGCACCGGCTCGATCCCAGGCTGCTCCCTGGCCATGGGAGGAGGGTCCCACATGGCGCGCAGACCTCTCCTGCCACCCGCTGCTCCCTCAGCAGTGTACTTCGGTCCTTCTGCCTGCTCTGCTCCCCGCTCTGGCTCTGGTGAATTCTCTCACCCTCTAGCGCTTCCGACTGTACCCAGTGCATGTATAAACAAAACAAACAAAAAAAAAAAAAAAAAAAACTTGGAACAACTTGGAAAGGAAATGATCTATCTCATATCAATCCTTGTTCACATTTTTGCCCCACACAGCAGATCTGAGTACAAAGAGGGAGGAAAATTCCATTTCCCTTATCACATCACAAGTAAGAATCCCAGCATGCAACACTCTCTGATAGAACTTTCTGTGATGATAATGGTCTATTTCTGCACAGCCCAATCAATATAGTAGCCACAAGTCACTTGTGACTACTGAACACTTAAAACTGGTAATTATGATGAAGGAACTAAATTTAAATTTTGTTTAATATTATTTAATATAAAATTTAAAAATCTATACATGCTACCATAATGGACATCTCAGCTTTAAAGTACTACAAATTGATCAGACTTACTTACAAATTGATCAGACTTAGCTAAAATTATGAAATTCCATGGTCCAATCATATAGGCTGCCTTATACTAACCTTGGAAGTAGGGCTACTGCCTTTTATCCAGGACCCATATAGAAGGAGTTTACCTTTCCTCATATTTGCACTGGGAATGACTTATGATTAATTCTCAGAAGTGTGTACATCCTCACTGCATTACCCCTTGTGTTCCTCTTTGTTAGAGATGGCTAATGTTGATGTTCTACTCTCATAAGTTTGGGCTGCTCCTTTCTCTTGACTTAGACTTAGCCTAAGAGTGGGGAGTGGTAGCAGTGCCCCCCCTCTCTTTTGGAGGGACTAATGGCAGTCATTGGAAAAATATTTAATGTAACTTAGAGGTGCTTGTGTAGATTTTCATATGGACTCAGAATTGTATCTAAATCCAAGATTAAAATATTCAGCATTAGGCACCCCCAAATTCTAAATAAACTTCCTGGACTAGTGCCATATCACCTTTATTTTTCATTTTATTTTTTTTCCATATTTCCTTTATAAGGCTTACTAAGAAACCGATGAATAACCATCTCATACCTACCTCCAAAGTGAATGTAAGAAAAGAAATAATGAGAGTTTTCCTAGAGCTAGTCTTTGAAGGAATGCAGTGTTCATGAACACAATGAATTCTATTCTACCTATGTGGGTTAGGGGAAGGGAGATTATCTCACCTCCCTAAAGACAAAAAAGGAGTTTCCAAGACTACCACTCATAAAAATACAAGTCCCTGCCAACGGGAGACTGGTATCTTATTCTGTGTCTGGAAACTAACTAAATTAAGCAAATTAGTATCTCCATCTTGATAGTGTTGTTAAAGTAGGGAGTGATTAAACAGTTATTGGTAGAATTTAAGTTATGTAATCTGAAGTTTGGGGTCTAGGATATAGGATATAGAAAATAGTGCACACTTCTGATATAGAGACTTGGAAATCAGGTTATCTCAAGAATAGAATGATGGGCCTCCCGGGTGGCACAGCGGTTGAGCGCTGGGTTGCGAAGCTGCCCAAGGCCTCTGCAGCATCGGTTCGATCCCTGGCTGCTCCCTGGCCATGGGAGGAGGGTCCCACATCGTACATAGACCTCTCCTGCCGCCCGCTGCTCCCCTCAGCAGTGTACTTCGGTCCTTCTGCCTGCTCTGCTCCCCACTCTGGTTCTGATGAATTCTTTCACCCTCCTGCACTTCTGACTGTACCCAGTGCTTGTACAAATAAATAAATAAATAAATAAATAAATAAATAAATAAATAAATAAATAAATAAAAAGAATAGAATGAGAGGGGGTCTTGCAGTAGTGAGGTGTGCAAAGAAAGAAGATGGGGTGACATCCACTCCACTCCAGTCTCTGTTTCATTTGGAGGACACAGAAAATGACTCCTAGTGTTCCCCCTATTCCTCACTGAAGGCCCAGCTGATATAAGCAAAGAATTGAATATATTACTTAGAGAAGTTGTTACTATTGTGTACCATTGATGAGGATAATCAGAGATATATTTGCCCCCCTGACAGTGTCCCCAGCAGAGAAATTGAATAGTACTCCAATAAAACCGTCAGCTTAAGTCCTAGTGCCAGATACGCCAGCTCATCCACAACAATGCCATAAGCAGCAGTTTACTGTCTTTATGTATACTCATAAAGAGGCCTCTCCCTTCCTTATCCTTCCCCTTTTTTGCAAAATCAAAGGCTAGGCCCACAATAGGTCATAGGAGAAATTACTACTGAGAACTCACTTTTCCTCCACTCCACAAAGCTGTTTTAGTTTTGAAAGGGGAAGAGTAATCGGACAGAGATTAGAATTCTACACTAAAGTGGACCAAAAGGTAAGAATCTCAGAATCTACCTAGAAAGTCATTAAAAAACAGGAAAGGGTAATTTGACAAAATAAAGTTAAAAGTAATGACAGGAAGAAGAAATCAAAACAAAACATAAGTATGCGTTGATGTTTATATCCATCAGTTACGTAAAAAATACAGCTGTACTTCTTGTTTGCCTTTTGGTTCATTTTTAAGTGCTCAAACTTAATCTACATTAATAAATGAATGAAACCATATCACAATGCTTTATCACACATCACTAATCTTTTTACTGTGTATTCTACCAAACAAACAAAAAAAAAAACTTTCATTAGGCAGGGTAGATGATGCGGAATCATCTTAGTTTTTTTTTTTTAAAAGATTTATTTATTTATTTATTTATACAAGCACTGGGTACAGTCAGAAGCGCTGGAGGGTGAAAGAATTCACCAGAGCCAGAGTGGGGAGCAGAGCAGGCAGAAGGACCGAAGTACACTGCTGAGGGGAGCAGTGGGCAGTAGGAGAGGTCTGCGCGCCATGTGGGACCCTCCTCTGGTGGCCAGGGAGTGGCTGGGGAGCAGCCGGGGATCGAACCGGTGCTGCAGAGGCCGTGGGCAGCTTCGCAACCCAGCGTTCAACCGCTGCGCCACCAGGGAGGCCCAGAATCATCTTAGTTTTATTTTTCATTTGAAAAACCCTGCCTCTTTGCCATTGAAACAAACATTTAGTGATGAAAATGAAATAATGATGAAAGGATAGCAGCATCTCACTGTAAAATATGACCATGTCTCTAAAAACTCCTGAAAGTCCCTTTAAGAAATAGGAGTTTCCTTCAAATTAACCTCAGTGATGGGAAATTTTATTCTCTGGGTGAATATAACATTTGGAGACAGACTAAAGTCAATTTGATACATTTTTCATGTGCTAGTTATCAATCAGGGTGCCAACTTCTGAGTATGGAACATGTTAAGAAAAAATATCCAGGTTTTGGCATCAGACATGGGTTTCAATTCAGGCTATATACTTTACTGGCAGTATGATCATGAAAATGTGCCTGAGCATCTTTGAATATGTGTTAATCAGTGAAGTGGAAATAATGCCATATAATTTTATTGATAGTGATTAATGATGTATTATTTGTAAAGTAAAACATCTCTGGGACTTAGTAAACATCCAAATGTTACCCACACCCAACAGAGAAAAATTATTAAGTCATAACTCTTATAGTTGAGGAAACAGACATATAATGGTAATTACAATAAAATGCAACCAGCGCTCTCAGATATGAGCAGATTGCTATGGGACCGAAGAGACATATGATTGACTTTCTTTGGGGAACTGAAACAGAGATATGTGAGCAAAGGCTTTCAGAAGGTGAAATTCTTTAGGTGGGACATTGTTGGAGTCATTGTAGTCCAGGCATAGCCAAAGGTAAATCAGAGAAGTTGGAAATATTCAGCATATTTGGAGAGTGCAAAGAAGGTAGGTATGGTTGGAGCATATGGCATATATCAGGGAATGACAGAAGATGTTGCTGGAAAAGCAGCTTGGGCCAAAATGTCAAGGGCCATGAAGGCACTGCTGAAAAGCTTGGCATTTATCCAGAAGGCTATGAAGATACAGCAAAGATTTTTAGTAGGGGAGTGAAATGAGTGTATTTGTTTTTAGGAAATATTTCTCTGGTATCAGAGTTGCTGATGAATTAGAGTGGAGTGAAACTAGAGTCAAGACTTATAGCATTACTGTTCTAACTGGGCTTTCTGCCACCATTTCAGACACGCCGAAGTCAAGGTGTCTGTGGGACATCCAGTGCAAAGCACACTCACTAAGCTAAACATAGGAAATCCCACTTAAGTCCAGATAAATTACAGGGCAATTATTTCCATTGCAGGAACATTCTTTCTTTTTAAAAAGGGATTCGTTTCAGGATCCCAGAGTTCCTTTAAATAACAAATTTCTTCGTGCACTTAGGCATCCCTTTACAGCTCATTAGCTTCTAGGCAGAGGTGGAGAAAATAGAGACTCTTAAGCACATTGTTTCAAGAGTTATTATTAAAAATCATGGTATGAAGATGGTACTTTTTTGCAGTTATTGTTTACCAGTGGGAAAATGATTTCGATATACAAAAGTATTTAGATGAAGGATTTCTAATATGAAAACATGTATGCTATTATATCCATAGAATGGAGCCAACAAATTTCAAAAACCACAGCTCAAACATTGTGGGGAAATCTCTTTGAGGAATTCCTTCAGAATATTCTTTGAACTATCCTCATGTAGCTATTTGTTCATTTGTATTTGTCCGTGTGTGTGTGTGTGTGTGTGTGTATGTATAATATATAATATATATATAATATATATATGAAAGTATAAGAATAGAGTATGCCTTATCCATTTCTTTACATTGAACTATTTCAGAAAATTTCTTGTTGTTAAACCAAATGTTCCTTCCATTATTCACTTTATGCTCTTCTTCAGTAACAAAATATATACTTTCAAATAGGTACATTATAACAAAAACAATGAAAGAATGTCTTTAACTAGCCCTTCTTGTAGCTACAGGTGGTCATATATCTAAATTAGGGCTAAAATATGATATAGCAAAAGTAATTATGGGACAATTAGAAAAGTTGATTAAAAATAGCTAATTTGGGTAGGAGGAAAACATTTTGTTCATCTCTGCTTCTTGCAGCCATTGTGAAATGTAATGACTAGAATTACAACAGTCATTTTGATTCAAGAGGTGATGAAATTTAACACTCAGAATGAAAAACAGAAAAATGAAAACCTGGGTTACTGATATTCTCTGAAAATCCTATGCTAGCTGTGATTGTATACCTTTGGAACTCGTTTATGTAACAGAAATAAATTTCTATCTTGTTTAAATCATTAGCACGAACATTTGCTATTATAGTAAAGTCAAAATTAAATCCTAACTGACACATATAGTATCAGAAGAGAATGCATTGTTGTCTATATAAGTTATCAGCATAAGCATGCATAAAATGAATTTAGGAGAAATATTCTATCATTCTGAATTCTCTAGTTTGACAGATAGTGATGATGGGAGAAAGGATATCCTTTTATATGAGTACAGGTTTTTAAAGATAGGAATTTTTATATTCATGACCACACTTAATCCTTGATGTAACTGTGATAAAGCAGCAGGACTCCTATTTCCCAAGCAAACAGGTGATGAGATTAAATCTCAGAATGACCTGCCCAAGGTCAAACAGCTACAATTGATGGAGTCAGAAATTAAATCCTCTGACTTACAATTTAGTGCTTTTCTGTTGATAATATGCAGGGGAACAACTATGGTAAGAATTACCATTGTCTAGGAGGAAGTTTCTAGGTAGTGAAAAAGAAGGAAAAAGGAACCCGAGACCCCAAAAACTCATAGAACTGAGGAAACTGAAATTAGAGTTCAAGGAGCAAAGATAGGTCTAAGTGCATAGCTCAGAGCGCTGGAAAGGATGAAGAACACTCTCGATTTCTGCAAAGATCCTTAAGTATTTGGATGAGTACTGCACTTGTGTGGGAGAAAATTACTCAAGACTAGGGAAATAACCATTAGGAAACAGGAAGACAAATGATTCTTGGAACTTGCACAGAAGTGGGAGTAGTTCATGCCCTGATATATCAGAATGGAAAGACCTGGTAATACCAAGTCTATGCAGAACACTTTAAGAGGGGAAGTTTTATTTTCATGTTAGTGAAATTTTAAGAAGTTAACAACATAGTTGCAGAAAACAGAAGAACGGACAATTGCATAGCCACCTAGAACCCATGAAATTGAAAATGAATGATAACTTCAGTACTTCTGCTTGACCTTGATAGCTATCATTGAATTTTTTTTAAAGATTTATTTATTTATGCACACAAGAGCTGGGGTGCAGTCCAGAGATGAGCGGGGTGAGAGGATTCACCAGAGACAGAGTGGGGAACAGAACAGCAGACTGACTGAAATACACTGCTGAGGGGAGCAGCGGGAGAGTCAGGAGAGGTCTACTGAGCCATGTGGGTTGCTCCCTGGCTGGCCTGGGATCAAACTCATGCTGCAGAGGCTGCGGATTGCTTCATATTGTGGTGCTTAACCCCTTGGGGACCTAGGGAGGCCCCTCTATCATAGAATTAATGCAATAATTACTAGCCATTGTTTATGAGCCAAGCATTGTTCTATATATTGAGGTATAGCAAGGGAGAGAGAAAAATCTGTATTGTTAAGAAGTTTATAATTTATCAGAGTGAAAAAGAGAATAAATATAATAAATGTTGTGGGAAAAGTTATAAAAATACAAATAGCTCTAAGGTTTGGGATCTGTGGGGGTAGAGGAAAGTGCTACAATTTTAAGAGACTCCCACAGTGACATAGAATGCCTGGAGAGAAATAAACAAAGAGGAGAACAATAAAAATATTAGGTCAGAAATGCAGGAAGGGACCCTAGAAGGTGATTGTAAAGATACCGCATATAAGTTAAAGGGGAAGGCCTCCCCTGGTGGCTCAGTGGTTGAGCGCTGGGCTGTGAAGCTGCCCGCAGCCTCTGCAGCACTGGTTTGATCCCCAGCCACCAGCCACCCTCCCGTGCTTCTGACTGTACCCAATGCTTGTATAAATAAATAAATCTTTTAAAAAAAAGTTAAAGGGGAGACAGCAGAGATTAAAGCAAAGGCACCCCATGATGTCTCCTGTATTTTTAAAGGATCATCTGACTACTGTTTGGATTAGGCTTTAAAGGACAATGGTAGAAGATGGAAAACCAGTTAGTAGGTGATTACAATACCCCAGTGGCGAACTGCTGATGGTCTGAATTATAGTGGAAACTGTGGAAGTGAGATGTTGTTAGATTATGCTTATATTTAAAAGAAATAGAGCCATGAACATTTCCTAAGAGATTACATGTGGAACATGAAAGGAGAAAAGACTAAAGGATGATTTTAACAATTTTACTGTGGTTTATTTGTTTGTATTTTGGCTAATTGGAAGGGTAGAGTTATCACTAAGTGAAAAGGAGAAGGCAGTTTGAGAGTATTAGGAACAAAAGATCAATTTTAGACATGCCAATGAATGACAGTTGAGTTAGCAGTGCCAATAATTCTATTTCAAAAAGAAATTCCAAAGAAAGTCTGTGTGATTGGCTGCATGATAGTTTCTAAATACTTTTAAAATGTTGCAACTCAAAATCTTTTTACCCAAAGAACATAATAATTGCATATTTTAAAAGAAATAAGAAAACACAAAAGTTTCAACACTTGTAACAAAGCAAAATCTCTCACATTATACACAGGAACATTAAACAGCCTACAGTATTCCCCCAAATAGCCCACTGTGCAATTTCAGTGACATGCATTTGCAATTTAACTTCTGTTTTGCTTAAATTATTTTGTAAATCCACTCTCTTCGTGTTGCAACACTTATTTTACATAGAGGTCCGCAGGGAGGCCTACCTTTAAATACTAAGATCTCGGAGAAGTTGCTGCTCTTTACATTACTAACTTGACTGCAAACTGTTAGGTTGTTTTCATGATTAAAAGTTATCCTTTCACAGATGATAAACACAGGAAGGCTGAAGAGCCACAAGATTTAGAATTGGAAATGAAGATTCTGACCATATGGATGGAAACTGTCACTTTGCAGATGTGGAAACTGACGACTAGATTACCAAATGGATTTATCCTAAATTCTAAGGTCTTATTTAGCTCTGCCAGCTACTTTCAGTAAAAATTGTATTGCAATGTGTTATGTAAAAATAGTGTGGGGAGAAGAATGGTTAAATTCAAACTACTTGTTATTTTGAAGACAGTAGGTGACAAGAAGTAGTTTTTGCTGCTGTCTACCCGCCCCCTCTCCCTCGCTGCTTAAAAATGCAATGAACTGGGCCAATAATTTACAGTGCAATTTGCACAGCCAAAAGGAAGGTTTCTGCTCACCACCATTAAAATCAAAGGTCACATTTAATACCAACCTTTTAACTGGACTCAATGCAGTTTCAAGATTTTTCATTTAAAAGTTATAAATAATGTGCCTTTTTTTGTAGTCTTTGGAAACAAAGAATCTTTCATATTTTCTTTAACATAGGAATTCACACAAATGGGGCATTTTAGAAAAAAGAGACAAAGACAGTAGGTGACAAGAAGTAGTTTTTGTGGGGGGAAAAGACAACTTGAAAATATTTGTTATGATTTCAAAAGCTAGTCCTTGAATTTTGGTGGAGATAAGATGGTTAGCATCAATAAGTGCAATACAAAGAGAAATGCAGAGGAAAATGACTTGTCTACAAAGGCAACTGCTCTTTGAGTGATGTGCTCTATGTCTGTGCTGGGATTACTATGAATACTAGTCACTATTACTATGCAACAGGGTGGTCCCCAGGAAAGGGGGAGGTTCCCTGCCCCACCCAAGGGAGGGTGGAGCTGAGCAGGGAGAGAAGAAGCTGCAGAAGAGACTGAGGAAGGAAGCAGGATGGAGCCAGGAGACCTGGAGGAGGTGCATGGAGCCTAGAGACACGTGAAGAAACTGCGCTTGTCTTTTGGTCGTGGACTGGGTGACACAGATGTGGGTGAGACCCGTGGGGAGGTGACCATGGCAGCTTTTATCTTGATGTTGATTTTGCTCTTTTCCTTCTGGGCTTGTCTGGTTATTTCTGACCCTTTGCTGTGGGTTCCCACTGGAAGATGCTTTAGACTTGTGGCTGGCTTTGGGGCCTTGCTCTGGGCCGATCCCATATGGATGGACTTTTACCCACGAGGGGATGGGTAACTTTGGGTGCTTCATTTAGAAACTAGATTCTTTGCCCTACCTGTATTGTTTCCTAGTTTTATTAAAGTTCCTTCCCACTAAAGTCTCCTATGTTTTGTGTTGATGCAGCAGATGGCAGAACCCATTTAGAATAGGCAGGTTTGCGGGGTTTGGGCTGCCCCTTTCCCTGCCCTATAACAAAACCATATGAAACCAATGATCTTTATCCCATGTTCTTCCTACAGCATAATTTGCCAGGTTATATGTCAATCCTTTTCTATTTTTATTTTGTAAAATTATATTTTTTTTCTTTATTTGTTTTAATTTTTCTTATTGAGATGCAATTGACATAAGATTAAAAATATAATTACTATATAATTCAACAGTTCCACTTCTGGATGTTGAGAATATAAAGATATACACATATAATCATTGCAGCACTAGTCACTATTACCAACATATAGAAACAACTGAAGTACCCAGTGGTGGATGAATGATATGCTTTCCATTCTTTAATCAATAAACTCATGAAATGCTCTGTAGAAGGGGGTTCCACACAGAATGTTCTAAACCTCCTAGACAAGGAAATGCTGCATGCTGTCACTCTCTTCTCTCCCTTCAAAGCACAACTTTGCCAGGAGGCAGAGCCAGAGCTGAAAGCATTCCTCCTACTCTTTTTCTGGGAAATCACATTTGTAGTCAGTGGGGGGTTGTGCATAAATCAGTAGAGGAATCACCCTTTGAAAAGGGGACACCTGCTAAGTGTTTAGAATTCCACATCCAATAAGAATATCCCCTAGCAAGAATTATCAAGCTCTTGTATTCTAGAAGTTCTTATCTGATTATATTTCTTCCTATAAAATATACATCTCATTCATTTAGAAATCTATCTTTAAGATAAGTGTTACACAAATTTTGTGATAGGAAAGGATTTTTAATAAGTGCAGTGACCTACTCAAGATCACCCAACTTAGAAGGGGCAAGACCATTAGTAAATACAGTCTTGCTCTTCACTGTATCTTTACTGCTTCACTTAAGGAATTTATATTATCTATTAGTATGGGATTTTACGTTCCAAAAAATTGAATATGGTAAGAGTTATGTCTCCCTGTGGTCCCAGAGAGAGAACAACACTTTGACTACCAAGAGAGTTTGAGATACTACTAAATTATCTCCTTGTTAACATTACTGGTGGTGGGGGGGTTCGTTTTAGAAGATTGGATATTTGTGAACCATTTATTCCCATGAGCTTCCAGTTCCACTGATTATTGTGAGATTGTGGTCATGAGTCAGCTAAGTGAGCTTGGTTTCCAAGAACTGAACTGAACCCACAACTGGGGACTTCCCGGAGTGTAAAGATAAATCCAAGTCAAGGGCAGGGAATACCATGTTACCTAAACATCCACTTTTCTGCTTGTGTCTATGCACATTACAAATATAATGAATTATGTTTCCAGACTCTCAAACTCTTAACCAGAGCTAAACATGGTAAAGATAATGATGACCCGTGAGTAAACACAATCCATTTTTTTCCTATGTCTTGATGTGTTTTACTTCTTTTATTTGCAAATTCTCCTTTTTTTTTTTTTTTTAGGAGAGGGGACAATGCAGTCAAATATTTTTGATAAAGAAATATCTAGAATGAAGGTATTACAATTTGTATTTGTAGGGTACAGTAGGAAATGGAGCTCTTACTACAGACTGACCTCCAGATCAATTACATCTTTCTTATGACAGAGTTTTAGTTGTTACAATTAAGCAACTTACACAAGAGTGAAAAACAACATAGTGAATGTGTTGGTAATTGACTGGAAAATGTGTCAAAAATATAAAATCATAAGCATCCTTAGATTTTCCAGCTTGAAACTGAGTTAGATGACCAACAACAGTTGGCTTAACGATCAACATTTGCACAAAGCTAAATAGTAAGAATAGCTATGACTATATATGAATGGTCAGAAAGGAATGGTTTTAGAATCATTCTGTCAAGAAAAATATTTACTAATTTGAATTTGTTTTATGAAAACAATCATTTAGGACATTGTTATATGCAACTCAATGCCCTCCTCAGGAATGAAAAATTCACTCATTTGTTGCTAGGAGCACTGTTGGTAGAAACAGCTCATACTAAGAAATAGCTCTTTTCCCCAAATGTCTGCTGAGGGAGTTTCCTTACCCAAGGTGATGGCTTCTTCAGTGATCAATGACTGATCTACATGAAGGAGTAAAGGCTCAGTCTCCTCACCCCAACTCAGGACTCTTAAATTATTACTCACATTCCACTTCTTGTAGAGTTGGATGAGTCCTCCCTTAATTCAAACACTCCATTCTCTAGTAACTCCACGCAACCTGAACTCCATTTTAGAGTCTGTTTCCCTGTGCCAATGATGAAGTGAAGTTGTAACAGAGTAGTCCTCAGGAAAGGGGGAGGTTCCAGGTTTCCTGCCCCACCCAAAAGGAGGTTGGAGTTGAGTAGAGAGAGAAGAAGCTACAGAGGAGACTGAGAAAAGAAGGAAGCAGGATGGAGAGCCAGAAGGAGACCTGGAGGAGACACGTGGAGTGGAGTGAGATATGTAGAAACTGCGCTGGCCTTTTGGTTGTGGTTGAAAGAGATGTGGGTGAGAGACCTGTGGGGAGGTGACAATGGTGGTTTTTGTCTTGTTTTGATTTTGCTCTTTTCCTTCCAGACTTGTCTGGTTGTTTCTGATCCTTTTCTGTGGGTCCCCACTGGAAGATGCTTTAGACTTGTGGCAGGATTTGGGGACTTGCTCTGGGCCAATCCTGTTTGGGTGGACTTTTACCCATGAGGGGACGGGTAACTTTGGGTGCCTGATTTAGAAACTATATTCTTTGCCTTTCCTGTATTTTTTCCTAATTGTATTTGAGTTCCTTCCCATTAAAGTCTCATATGTTTTTTGTTGATGCAGCAGATGGCAGAACCTATTAAGAGCAGGAAGGTTTGAGGGGTCTGGGCTGCCCCTCTCCCTGCCCTGTAACATATTGAGGGAAATTCTTAATACTTATCTTCCAGCAATTTAAGAAACCTGTCTCACCCTCACCCCACTACTACATGGGACTTACCCTTAACATTATACTTGATGGACACCACATAAATCATGGCAATATTTCATCAGAATCTTTATTCATCAGAATTCTTTATTTGCATAGTTGATTCATTACCAATAGTATTGGGTACCTTAAGTGTCAAAGTAATTAGTCACTTAAACCTTAAACACCAACAACAGACAATAAATTGGAGCATCCTGAATGCTGGCGCCCCCTCCACAACACTCTTGTGGATTTGTATCCATTCCCTTTTGCAGGTCTCCAATTATGGGCCTACCATGGCCTCCTCAATAGCCCAGGGACATCTTTGGACAGCTTAAAACATTCACCCTTATTTTATCCAAAATCTTTTTCCCCAATAGAAGAGATTCATTTTTTTTTCTCATTCTGTTGCTAAAATCACATGAAACAAATGCAGCTTCTTGATATATTATAATTCTCTAGCTACACAAAAACAGCTTTTTAGTTTTCCTGAAAATTTCACCTAACACACTCAGATAGTTAAACCTTTCTTCATAGGACTTAATATTTTAAGACTTCTTCACACACTTCAGTCCTCCTCTGTATGCATCCTACTTTGTTATTTTCAGTATTAAAATGTTAAATATTGTCACAGCTCATTCATTGCACAAATATTTGACTTTCTACTAAAGAAAAGGCACCATGCTGGATCCTAGGAATACAGTCCACAAGAAACTCAGAAAACTAGTTTAGGAATATTTTACTTTCCTCTCTGAAACCAATTTCCAGATCACGGTGACAAGACAATGCAGTGTGTTGTTATCGTCTGCAATAAAATAACCCTATTTTTTTCCTACACAAAATCTGTAATTTATCTCCTCTCATTTACATTCCTCTAAGTGATTATTACTTTTCTTTCCAGGCACAAAGAACTGTTCCCAAATTACTGTTAACCTGAACTACTATAAATTGGGCTGTGTCACATCAAGCTATTTGTTATCTACCTACCCAGGTGATGGAGGTTATCCCTTGTCTACCCTGACCCTCCCTGCTTCACTGTCCATTGTCTTTAACAATAACAGGGAAATTGTTTTCTCAGCACTTAGGGCTTAGTCTGAAATGCAAAACAGGATCCCTCTTGCATGGAAAGTAAATGAATTTACACATTGTTCTCTAAAATGCAATATGCATTGTATAATTTGCATATATTAAAAACTTTGCTCTCCCTCAAAATACAAATGTCTTCCTACCCTATAATAAACAATTCTTTTAAATGCCAGATAATCATAAACTTTTCCTGCTAAAACTTTCATATTAAAGAAAATTATCAACACATTTTTCTAGGCAATAGCAGCCAGCATAGAAAACAATTCCCAGATAATGTCCTTTTTGAAAATTTTGTCTTTGGAAAATACTTAATTCCTAAGATTTTGGAGTTGAAAAGTATCTTCAAGACCATCATTTTGAAGTGAGAAAACATAGGTCTAGAGAAGTGCAGTATTTATTTACTCTATTACAATAATGTTCTCTTTGACTATACAGTATGATGAATTCTTTAATAATTGGATATTAAGGGTGTGACAAGATAATTGGATGTTTCTATTGTGTTTGCTTTATTTTATAATCTGTGTGTCAAGGCAGCATGTTTACTGAGTGGCACTTACAATATGTAAAGAATACAGTCGGACATGGTCAAAAACATTTCCTTTGAATCAGATCCTGGATTCAAATCCCCATATTGCCACTTACTGACTTCCTGACACTGGGGAAGTCACCACTCTCAGCCACCATTTCTTCATCCTTCAAAGGCTTATTTTGAGGATAAAATGCACATAAAACAGAGCATGACACAGTAAGCACTACCTAAGTCTCCGCTGTTGTTTATGTTGTTATTAATGCCATTATTTCTAGTCTCTAAATTTAACTTCTTCCACACTCTTCTCAAGTTCAGTTCTGTCATTTCTTTCACTTGGTACCTGCTATTGATCAAATGAAGTCAATGCAAAGAAGACTAATCCAGAAAGAGAAGTAAGCATAGGAGCTTGACACTATTGCTGTCTGTAAATGCTCTCTATTTGATGAAATGAACAGAAATCAAAGAATGGAATAGTACAGCATCTCTGCCACTGTACACTGTGACCTATAGTCACAATTCAAACTCATCTTCCAGGTCTTGGCCCTACATTGCAGCTGTTTTAAAGTTACCAATTCTTTCTGTCATCATTTAAAAAATGCTTTCATGAATATCATATAATAAAGCCTTAGCATTTTATTAAGAATGAGATATAAAGTCAAATTTATATCTAGTTCTTTCTTTCTTCAATCTTATTTTTAAAAGGGTTAAGTTCTGATTGCTTCTACCAGTAACCCAGGACTTATGAAATACTGAGTTCTTGTCAATATTCTATATCAGGAAATCAAATTGTATCAATAGGCCTAAAAAGTAAAATTCATTTCAACTACCTCTTGTGAGAAGGTGTTTGTGACATGTGGGCTGTACATGAAAAGGAAATAAGGGCATCTTTGGAGTCAGTAATATGAATAATTCATGGATTTATATACAATGTACTTGCCTAAAAATGGCAAGGGTAAAAAGGAGGAAGAGCTTTTAAAATTGTTATTTTATTTGGATAATATAAAACTTTCTTGTTCTCATTTGGTTGCTGAATTTGTTCCATGTTTATAAAGTACACATAAATATGCAAACCTATAGTCACAATCTAGACTCATCTTTCAGGTCCTGGTCCTACATTGCAGCTGCCTAAGCCAGATGTCTCACCTACTCATGTATCTGGGTTAGCCAAACTGGGAGCACAGATAGTTGTTTTACTTGGATGATGCAATACTGTAAAAAACTAGAAAATTCACTTAAAATCCAAAATTATAACTTCTTAAATAGCAGAAGATCTGACTATTGGTTTTCAATCAGGTTATACACTAGAATGAACTTAGGGACTCAGAATTCTTAAATAGATGTAGTATGAGACCTGTTACTTAACATGCTTATAAGTCTTCTCAGTTGATTCTCTCTGCTTCTGGGAACTATAAGCTGGGGCAGAATAGTACAGTTTTCAAAACTGTTGACTAAGAACATCAATATCACCTTGGAATATGCTAGAAATGCAAATGATCACTCCATGCCTCCACCATCACAATCAGAACCTCTGGGAATGAAGTTCAGGAATCTGCTTTAATAAGTAGTCCAGGTGATTGTGACAAACTCTCAAGTTTTATAACCCTTGCACTATATCACAGACCCCACAGCTGTATTGTTAGTACATTCTGTTTTCACTCAATTAGTGACCCTCCTAAGACCTTAGTTTGCATCTGAAGATCCCGAATTGAATTAACTCTCATTTCCCCACTCCTATGCCTTCTGTTTCTATTTATGACAGACAAATGTAATTTTTTAGTTTCTGATTATGACACCAACCCAAGCATCAGAATCATTTTCCTTTCTGGTGCTAATGCTATATTCTCAGTATTACTTACAATCATTCTTTCTTTAATGCCCCATTGCCAAGGTCCCAGTACAGGATCTCATTACTTCTTATCTTGACTATTGAAATTGTTTCCTAACTAAGTTCCCTGCCTCTAGTACCAATTCACTCTAATACATCATACATACTGTTGACAGTATAATCTTCCTAAAGTGCAGGCCAGGTCATAAACTCCCTTAGCTCAAAATTCTTCAGAGATTCACATTGAATAAGTTAAGTCTTCTCTGTCTAGCATCAAAACCCTTCTTCACTGCTTTTTTGTACCACTCCACTTTGCTTTTAACCTTATACTCAAGTGATTTACTATGCCCCAAACATTTCTAGTCCATATTTATTAGGAATTTTATGTTTTGGTTTACTCATTCTTTCAATGGGACTGCCTTAATTTTGCTTTTTGTTACTACAAACTCTAAATTCTTTATATGCTATAACTTCCAAACATAATTTCCCCTGAAATCTTTCCCAATGCTCCAAATCTAACATAATTGTTATACCTCCTTTCTCATATATCACTTGACATATTAGAATACAAGCAAACACATACATGTTCATAACCAATCAGAAATGGCCATCCACTTATTTACTTAACAAAAATGAACTCCTCCTATGAGCTGTACTAACCTCTTCTAGATGATTGGTAAATATATGTTCATTGAATAAACAATGTCCTAAATATGAACAGAAAAATATTTTCCAAAATTACCTTTAAAACATTAAAAAGCTATGGCAAACATGATATCCAACATCACAATTATTTACTAAAGAAGATAATTTGGGGAAACTCTCCTTTCCACACTCAAGGTGATTCCTCTATCAAGTGACATGAAATTCAATGAGTCTTCTGAATATGTGTCATCCACAAATGCCTTAGAAGATCTTGCACCAAACAGGTGAAAAAGAGGAGCAAATTATGTGATGCTATGAGATGTTGTCAAAAGGAAGCGTACTGGTAATGCGATGAGTGGGTCTTAGCCAAACCTGGCAGTTTGTCTACCTATGGTGCTACTTGGATTTCATCAAGTATGTGCAATTGTCCAGGTTCCCTCTTTACTTGATAGGATGACTTCTCTTTGATGAAGCTCTACTTCTAAAACTAAGTCTCCTAGTCATACAAAGTCAGCTTTTCTTTTTATTCTAAGCATTTTCTAGGGAAATTGGAAATAAGACCAGCCCATGAGAAAATAGCAACTAGGTTTAAAGGTAATGCTGACCTAATAGTAACTAGAGTTTAAAAGGACTTGTTTCATGAGCCACAGACCTTATTCAAATGAGAGATACTAGTGTGTCTGTGGGCATCATGATAGCTCAGAGAGGTATCGGTACTTTTAGACTATGATATATCTACAAACACCAGTCATATTGGAGGGTGAAAGAGATATGAACAACAAAGGAACCAATTTTCTGGGACCTTCTACAGGCCCATTATAAACAGTCCATCAATAACTGAATTTTAGACAAAGTGATTCAGGATACCTAAAGATGAAGGAAATTAGGAGAACAATGTGCATGGATAATATAAGGAAAGAAATAAAAACCAAGTCCTAAAAATCTAAAAGTAAAATGCAATTCATGTCAAGAAATACTGATCCATAAAATATTAAAAACATTAAAAAGATATTTGAGATGAATTCCTTGCTCTCAGAAATGAATAGCAATAAATGCTAGGCTATAATAATTATAAAACAATTGTCATTTAAATATCATAAAGACCAAAAGGTGTGAGGATTTGGAGAAGCATAAAAAAATGAGAGCAAGGAAAAAATAACTTTTGTCAAAAGGAAAAATAGGCATTTGAGATACCTTTATGCTTCAAATTCAATTGTGACCAGAAAAAAATAGTAAGAAGTGGAAAGTACAGAGACAAGAGGGGAGAGAGACAAAGAGAGAGAGGATTCATATTCTGGCATTAGTGATAAATCAATGAATACATATACATTGAGAAAGGAAATGGAGATGAGATTGGAAAAATCAGTGGGCCCATATTGAGTAGGATCAGAACGGAAGAACAGCTTAGTATTAACTGGGTAAAGAAAAAAACAAAGAAAGCCAGATTTTTTGTTCTCTTGTGCTTAACAAAAATGTTGGGGAGACAATATTCATAATAATCAACTCCACTGGAAAGACAGATAAGGATTTTTGGCCGAGAACAGATCATTAGAATGTCCAGAGGAGAATCAGTTTCCATTCCAGTTGGGTTAGCATCTATTCTTAAGAATTTTATAAATTCCTTGGACATGATTATTCTTGGATTCCAGCTTTGAATTTTCAACAGTGAAATGTCAGCATCTGGAAACCCAAGGGGAAAGAATAAAAAGAACTACTTGTATATCAGATTTTACCTTAATCTCATGTGGTGTTTCCTGCAAGACAGAAATGGCAGATAATGGTGAAAATATTCTCTATACTCAGATAAAAAAGGTTATATCAAAAGATGGTACTTCCAGGGTGTATGACACAGGTGAAAACTCAAATGTATTGTTATGATTACATTGACTGATATGAATTAGTCCATCTATAAAACTTAAAAATGGAAGACATTAAATCAATGAATTCGGCTACTATTTTCAACAAATTGACTGCTGATTCTGGACCTTTGTAACAAACATAGGCTGAAGTTCAGCACACTGTCATTACCTTTCCTGTAGAAACTAGTTATTAGAATTCAGAAAAATGGATGGTGAATTGAACCTCAATATCTCCATTATGATGCAGCAGGCATTTTCTGTCTTTCCTTTTCATTTGAATACAGCATCTTTACCTCCTTCCAAATATCTTACACTGTAAATCTGATCATACTTTCCTCTGGACTAGAGATAGGCAGCTTAGTAGAGTGAATATGAGATTATTAATATTTTCAGTTCAAATAAAATTACATTAAAGAAATGCTGGAATCATCTAAGATGAATCCAGTTTCTTATAGCTTGTTCCTTCAACACATTTTACTTATCAAAGGCGCCTGAACACTGAATATTATAGGTTACCTAGGAAACTTAGTGACTACACTTAAAAACAACGCAAAGCCCTCTTACTGAAGCAGAGTGCCATTTAAAAAAATTCTATTTTGGGAATGGTTAAAAGAAGTGATTAACAAGTAAATATTAGCACACAGAGAGTGTTCTATCTGGGTTGCCTTCTATTGCTACAACTGTGTTGCACTTAAAATAAGTTACTAAAGAATATAATAATGGATCAAGAACAACAATTTCTATTACTTGCTACAACACAATTCATGAGATCTGACTTTGTGGTTCCTCAGAGCTATGATAAATAATTTTTATGCCATGTTAGCATTTGTTTATGTAGGATGACCATCCATGTAACTTTTCTGGTAAGATTCTGGTTTTTCCCTGAGGTCCAGACAAAATTCTTTTTTTTTTTTTTAAGGTTTTTATTTATTTATTTATACAAACACTGGATACAGTCAGAAGCGCGGGAGGGCGAGAGAATTCACCAGAGACAGAGCAGGGAACAGAACAGGCAGAGTAACAAAATACACTGCTGATGGGAGCAGGGGGCGCGGCAGGAGAGGTCTGCACGTCATGTGGGACCCTCGCGGGGTGCTGGGGATCTAACTAGTGCTGCAGAAGCCGCGGGCAGCTTCACAGCCCAGTGCTCAACCGCTGTGCCACCAGGGGAGACCCTTCAGACAAAAGTCTTAATGATACCTCATTTTACTTGAAAAATTTTTGAAGTGTTTTTGATAAATTATATGATTGCCCGAATGAAGTGCCTATTATAAATAAAATACATTGAGGAATATAGAATTTAGCTAGCACAATTATATATATATATATTTTTTTAACAAAGATTTTTTTTTTAATAGAGGCATGTTTTTATTTATTTATTTGTTTGTTTGTTTTGTTTATACATGCACTGGGTACAGTCAGAAGCGTGGGAGGGTGAGAGAATTCACCAGAGCCAGAGCAGGGGGCAGAGCAGGCAGAAGGACCGAAGTACACTGCTGAGGGGAGCAGCGGGCGGCAGGAGAGGTCTGCGCGCCATGTGGGACCCTCCTCCCATGGCCGGGGAGCAGCCGGGGATCGAACCAGCGCCGCAGAGGCTGCGGACAGCTTCGCAACCCAACGCTCAACCGCTGCGCCACCGGGGAGGCCCAGCACAATTATAGAGCTAAATATCTATAATCTAACGGAAGAACAAAAAAGTAGCATAGTATATTATTTACAATATTTACTACTAAAATAATACAGTGATGTTGTATTATTCATTGTTATCAAAGTGACAAAATTAGCTCTTTCAAAACCTTCCTGTCTAGTGTAAAATATTATGTCAAGAAGACACTTCTCTAAAGCTCATAAACAGACATATAAAGAGACAAAGATGACACATAACATGCATAAAATCATTGTTATGATTCAGCAAGCTCATAGTAGCTTGGTTAGCAACAAAACTAACATCCCTTTGTCTACTACCCAATCCTACATCTACCAATGAGAGATTGCCTCGGGGTTGGGATTTTCTAAGATACCTTGAGAGCTGCAGGGTTTTCTGAAATCCAACTGCAGGGTTTTCTGAAATCAATTACCATGTTCATTGTTACCACCAGGCAAACTGATAACTACCAAGTGTGATGCACATACAGCTCAGCAAAAAGAAACTTGAAAAGTGCTTTTGGATAAAGCAGGCAGTGATGATGAAAATGATAAAAATAATGATGTAGAATTGTGTTTCTTTAAATCTATTTTTCTACTTTCATTAGTTAAAAACAAATCTGAATGACCCCTCTACCACCACACCCCACTTGAAGCTGGAAAGTATATTATTCTTTCCTTTTTTCAGCCACTCTTGTGATAGTAAATCAATATTATACTATGTGACTTGATAGAGTGAAAAGATATTGTAAGGTTCAAATTTCACTTGTCACCTCTTAGTTCTGTGTATTTAACCCTCCAATGTAAGTTTCTCATTTTATAATGAAGATTATAATAGTCCAATAAAAATGTTAGAATGAAATGAAAGAAAAAAAAATTGTGTCTGGCATGATGCCGGTCAAACTGAACCTGAAGGTCAATTCTTAATCGTACATAATCCCCAGAGTCCTCAGGTTAGTGTTATCAGTGAGATGCCAGTAATGACCCACTTTTAGCCACTTCTTAGTTTAAAACTGCAGTTTTTAAACTGCAGCATGTAAATGAATCAGCAGAATTACTTGTTGAAATACAACTAATTTTACATACAGAATTGTGATTTTCTACATCTGGAAGAGGTCCGAGCCATTTTTTTTTTAAGATTTATTTATTTATGCATACAAGTGCTGGGGTACAGGCCAGAGGTGTGGAGGGGGTGAGAGGATTCACTAGAGACAGAGTGGGAAACAGAACAGGCAGATTTACTGAAATACACTGCTGAGGGGAGCAGAGGGCAAGTCAGGAGAGGTCTGCTGTGCCATGTGGGTTGCTCCCTGGCTGGCCAGGGGATCAAACTTGTGCTGCAGAGGCTGCTGGGACAGCTTCATGGTTGTGTCTTAACCATTTGTGCCACCAGGGAGGCCCTTATTAATTTCTTACAAGCATCTGCCTACACATTATTACAGACCATACTTGAAAAGTGCAAGTTAGAGGGAAAAAAATGAAGGCTAGTCACAACCTCAAGGCTCACGTTTCACCTTAAAATATATAGCTAACCACTTGGCATCTCCCTCTGAGACATTCTTCCAGCAAGTCTGTCCCCAAATGAATAATCTTAAACCTTAAAACTTTGTTGCTTATGTAGATGACTCTTCTACCTCAAAATATCAAGGTGCTACTTAATCGCTAATGGGAATGTGACAAAAATTGAAATCTTCATATGTAGCTGATACAAATGTGTAAAATGGTGAGGCAGTTTTGCAAACCAGTTTGGTAATCCCTAAAGTTAAAAATGGAGTTACCATATAACTAGCAATTCTACTCCTCAGTCTATACCAAAGAGGACTGAAAGAATATGTTCCGGCAAAAAAATGCTCAATTATTTCTTATTGATGTCTGTGATACACAGTAATTATTTCTAATTTGTATTTAAAATCAGTGCAACTTCAACAAAAAATATTTAGAAGCATTGAAAGAGTATTATAAATAGTTGAAGCAAGAGGAAATTTTTTGTGAAGAAACTTTTAGTTTGCTTTTTCAACTTTTCTATATTTTCTACAAGAAAGCATATTATTTAAAAAATTTTGTAAGAATTAAATGATTAGATATGACACTGAGCATGTATCATTCACCACTCACCTCATTCCTCTATATCTTCTCTTATCTGACTTCTGAAATTGTCATTTTGCTAAGCATATCCACTAATGGCAAATACTTTACAGACATTCATGATACAGAGAAATTAAACTAGGTTAAATGTAACTAACTCTGCTTCCATCACAACTGTATTCTGTCTATTCAGCAAGACTTCCAACTCAGCCTGTCAAGGCTCATCACCTTGTACAGTATGCAAAGGTGAGATCCTTCAAAATGATGGGAACTTATCTCAACCACTATGCCCTCAGGTATATTTTTCCTCAGAGCAATAAATGATACATCCTTATAGGAGTAAAGAAAAAAAAAAACAGCAGAATCATTGTCACTATTTTAGGAAAGAAATTATACTAAGATTTGAATGTCATATGCTAAAGAAACTGACAATCCATGTTTGCTTACGGGACTGTAACTGTCAAGATTGATATAAGAGAATATCACTTGCTCCACTGATATATATTCAAGATTTTGTTACAAGAAATAAGAAATAATTTACTACAACTGTCTAACACTGTGTCTGAAATAAAGGAAGGAGGAAAAACTGGCATTAAGAGAGTCTATATATTTCCAGTGATAGAAATCTATCACATTTGTTTGGTGGAACTATTCAACACTAACAATTTGTGTTACATAGGTAGCATAATCCTCATTTTATACTGTGTTGAATAACTTCAGACTATATAAAACATAAGATATTGTGAGATTTCCCACCCCACAAACGTGAATTCTTTGAGAGTAAGGACCTCCCTACACCATTCTATAAGTAGTCTAGCATCTGGCACACAGTGGAAACATAATACATTTTATAGATCTAAATGACTGAAATTACAACAAAATGAGTCTTGGAGAGTTAAATACACAAAATTAATTGATAGAAGAATTGAGATCTAAAATATCTTTCCTACTTACCAAGTCATGTTGATGTAGTGTTTCTTTACTGTATAAAATAAATAACTTCATGAACAAGGAAAGAAAAAAATGGTATCTTTTTTCCAATTGTGAGTTATCAGCCCTTTACATTTCCCTTTTAATTGATGGTCCTCATTCACACAGGATGTGAAAGAGTTAAAATTTTTACAGAGATAATTTGATTCTTGTATGTTTCTACTGTCTTGTAATTGTTTATTAGATAATGCTGTATGAACTGATAATTATAGATTTTAATTTCTTAGAAATTTTAAAATTGTTTTTAAAGTAGTACTACCAGGTTAGAGGCCAAATATCACTTATCACTGAATAATACCATGCAATAATTTGAGAATTAATTTGAGAATTAACAACATATTGTGCAGACTGAGAATAAATTTTTAATATGAAGTAAAAATATTTTCCTTTGAAAAATATGAAAATGTTTAATATGAAAAATTTGAATGGTCAAAGATTATCATTCTCATACAGCTTTGGAATATATAATATATACTAGATATATACTACAACACTTCATATATATCTAGTTTATATATTTTACATATCTACATATATAGATCTATAAAATGAAAGAGATCTGTTTGTGGAGTCTGAGGAGTTCTCATGCTATATTTACTAACTAGTAATTCACACATTTGAGAAGCTTATAAAAGCCACACACTAATGGGCCTCCCCTGGTGGCACAGTGATTGAGAGCTGGGCTGCGAAGCTGCCCGCAGCCTCTGCATTGTGGGTTCGATTGCGGGCCCCCGGCGAGGGTCCCACATGGTGCGCAGACCTCTCCTGCTGTGCCCACTACTCCCCTCAGCAGTGTACTTCGGTCCTTCTGCCTGTTCTGCACCCTGCTCTGGCTCTGGTGAATCCTCTCACCCTCCCACGCTTCTAACTATGCCCAGTGCTTGTATAAATAAATAAATAAATAAATCTTTAAAAAAAAAAAAAGTCACACACTAACTTTAATATTCTCATCTGTAAAATAAACACATCTCCTTTGCATGCTTACATAATTGTTGTGAAAATTAGGTGATACATGACATGAAAAAGAATGTTGTAAACTTTGAAGTGCTGTGCACATTGTGGAACTTATTATCTAATACCTCATTACATAAACTGTGATCACAGTATCATGGCATCATCATGCCAATTGAACTGAACTGAAGAATCCTGGACCCCATTCCAGACCAAATGAACCATAACATGCATTTTAATAATCTTATTGGACAATTTTAGGAATGTGTGAATATTCCAATTATGTGATGTGGAAATTCAGTGAAGCCATGACCACTTACACAGATATATATATTTCACATTAATCTTTTATATTTTAATTAGTCATTCTTCTAAGAGTCAAGAGTATATTGGTTTATATATTTTTTAAATTTAGATTTTTGCAGCAAATATTTTAGAGCAAGAGCTGCCTTCAAATACTTAGCTTATTAACTAAAAAATATGTAAAACAAACCTTGAGAAATGATGATAATATAATCTGGCAAGAATTAGAGGGAAAAAAAAAGCTTTTGATGTAGTGCTAATAATTTCAATGTACCAGAATAGAAAACAAAAAGTTGTATTTTAATATTCTTAAGCAATTACAGTTAATTTTGATGAGATCCTATGTCAAACTGACCTGTAATTTCAGGTGGGAAAATAAAAAAACACATTCTTCCTTTTTATCTCTTTAGTTTTACTACAATAAGAATTAGAGCCTCAATGTAAAATCATACAAGGACAGGAGTCTACCCTGAAATTCAAGGAATGACAAATCCTATTAATTCAGCATATCAGGAAAGATGACCTCTCAAGTTGTAGAAATAGAGTAGAAAAATATAGCAGATATTGTCTGAGAATTTTCAAACTGAGAAATTAAAACTTTAATAAAACTAAGCACTTTAAGCTAAGGATGACCTACTTAAGAAAATCATTTACTTTTCTAATCTTTAAGCACCTGAATTAAATAGTTTATATTTATAGTCTCTAGATATTGCTAAACTTGATTAAATGTGAAATACTGGAAGTTCATATCGAATTATATCCTTGATTAATTTTATCTGTGAAGGGAAAAACCTACATTGTTCTCTCTGGCCTTAGCAATTGTCTCTGACAGAATTCTAAATTCTTCTCTTTATTTTAAATGCTGTTGATATATTATTGATATAGTTTTCAATCATCATGAACAAATCTTGAAATGTATGGAAAACCTGAAAATGGCTATTTGGACAGGTGACAAGCCCCCTTTTTACTAAACTAATATTTAAAAATCAAGAATCACAGCTCATCAATAGCAGTGAGAGAAGGTAAAAATTTGAGTTACGAGGTTTTCTGTAGAATTCAAAATACTTTAAATTCATATTTACATGTATTTAAATTATAAATTAAATGTCATAGTGAAAAGAGATACATGTAAAACTAGAAACCCAGCCATACAGCAAGCTTAGATTAATCAGCTCATATAATATGAACTATCGACCAGCAGAAAGGAGACTAAACTCTGTACTGTCTACTACTTATGATATGTAGGCCTTGTTCCTTTGATGGACTTCTAGATTCATCACGTTGTTCAATGCCTAAGGCATAATGAATTCTCAACAAATAAATAAATCAGTTGAAATAAATTCCAAAAGTGCTCCATAATATCTCTAGAATTCAATAATATATAAATTATTGAATTTATATATATATAAATAATATAAAAATTCATTTGATATATAAATGCACCTCTTTTTTTGGTTCCCCTTGTGACTTGCATTCACAGGGGCCTATCTTTGACATAGACTTTAAGACGCATGGCTGCTCCTTCCCATTTTATTGAACACAGTGGATAAAGAATGAGTTTACCTCTTTGTATTTGTCCTGCTTACTTCTCTGATGATCTCAATCTCCTGGAGTAAGTCCTTTTTCTTTCTCCAGGTCTGTTTTATTACCTATAAAATATTATGACTGGGACCTCCATGGTGGTGCAGGGGTTAAAGACCGTGCTATCAAGCTATTGCCAGATCCCCAGCCAGCCAGGGAGCAACCCACAAGGCACAACAGACCTCTCCTGTCTTGACCGCTGTTCCCCTCAGCAGTGTATTTCAGTCAAACTGCCTATTCTTTTCCCCATTCTGTCTCTGGTGAATCCTCCCACCCCCCATTCCCTTGGCCTATACCCAGTTCTTGTATGCATAAATAAATAAATCTTTAAAAAAAATAATGACTGGACTGACATAGAGATTTCAAAAAACAGGAAGACTTTAGTTATGTTATTTGATGGAATAACATACCAAGAAAACAGTAAATAGAGGCTCAGAAAATGAGTGAGTTATTTCTTGAAGGGAACAGAGCTTAGAAAGGATCTGAGGTCTTTCTGTGTACAAGTGCATTGCTCTTTCTATCCTCTCACAGCTGCTCCAAGGTTCTTTACAGTTCCCAAGTTTATCCTAACTCAGTGAAATCCTTTGGTCATTCCACATCTAATCCTTTGGAAAACATTACCACAGGAGATCTTTTGATAGTGCTGGGATGCCAGATGCTCATGCAGAATCAAGCCTATGCTACTCTAAGACTCTCAAATCTGGTGGGGAGTAAATTCTCCACCAACAGCACTCAACTGGGCAGTCCATAATCTTGGAAAACACAGAGGTTTCAGAATCTATAAATCAAATTTCTAATCCACAGAATGAGCTAATTCAGTTCATAAATTTTCAGTCTTTGTATTTGCCAAATGACATAATGGTCATGTTATAGCACCTAGAAAAGTGCCAGATTTAATGTATTCATAAGCACAATAAATATCCATGGAGTAAATAAAATGCTAGCTCCTTGAAGTTGTCTATTTGTTTATGAATTTTAAACACTCACACATTCTAACAGTATCAAGATTAATGGTATAAAAAACACAAATGGATTCAACTTTGTTTGTATTCACTATCTCAGAACTATTCTTTTCTGTCAATTTGTTCTTCCATCCAAGAAACTAACTACATGTCCCTCAATGTCTATGCTAAATTTTAGTGAAAACACTGATGATGAGAGAAATTATTGCAACTCAGTCTGTTCTTTTAATACCAATTTGGGGCAAAACCATTAGCTATGTGAAGTTTATTTTATCAAGAGCTCTCTAAATATGATAGACTCTTCATCCTGCTAATTGTGTAACTCAAGTAATAAGGAAGTTTAACATTGGAAAGTCCCATGTGGGGGCTTAGTGGGATGTGGGGAAAAGGAATGGCAAGTGAGTTATATTTGACAGTAAGTGTGCAGGGGTGGAGAGCTCATAAATAATACAGTCTTTTATGGAAGTTCAAGATATGGCCATACTGGTAAAACAGAACTCAACAAGGAAACATGTCTTATAAATTTTTCATAAACCTTGTGCAAGTTAAGTCCCTACCCTTATGGAAATCCATCAGAGTGCTGAAGGCTCAGAGGAAATAAGGAAAAACAGATGCATTCATGCTTGATTTTTCCATATGTTTGTTATTCAATAGAAGCTCAATGAGTGATGAATCCTATATCTAATTACCATATATTTGAGAGGTTTTTAGAGTTTTTCTAGCCTAACATTGAAAATAATTTTCATTCAAAATAGGTAAGTGAAATCAATATTAGGACATGGCTATAATGCTTACCTGGTTCCTTAAATATCTTACATCTATTTAGAAATACTGATTTTGAACTGAATTAAGATGTGTTTCTAATGATAAAATCATTTCTTTCTCTGACAACTAATTTAAATAAGGCTTCCATGCTGCACATGAAGATGGCAATAAGCAATGGGGAAAAGGAATGCAAAAGATTATTCTTGGAATTGCAAGGGACAAAAAAAAATATCAAAATATTTGCTATTTCAAGGTGCTTGGAATTCAGTAAAAAAATGACCTAGTACACAATGATTATATCACACAATTTCTCATTTCAATCCCCCTGGATCCTATTGACTCCCAGTTTCCTATGTCCTAATCCTTCAAAGTTCAGCTTAAATTCTATGAAAAACTTAGCCTGATGTTTTTTAAGAAAAAAATTCTCTCTCCAATTTCTCACATCCTTATCTCTACTTTTTAAATGTTACTTATAATTTCTCATTTTATGATGTTATCATTATGTTCTTGTCACAAAAAAGGACATATCTTTTATTTTTTAAGATATATCTTTTTAAAGCAGCTAGCCTCAAGGATAAAGAAAGGATCCTATATAGCTGTCAGGAAATAAGAACAAGTCAATTACCACTGGGGAAAAAAAAAGTTCACCTTAGACATCTCCACAACAACATTCAATTTGAGAAGACAGGGAACAATGTCCACAAAATCTTCCTAGGAAGAAAATAATAACCTAAGTTTTTAATAACCAGCAGAGTATTGTTCACATGCAAAAATTTGTTAACAAAAATTTGTTAACAAAAAATTTGTTAACTGACAACAAAAATTTGTTAACATACAAGAATCTAACAGCTATTGTTCCATGAATAGTTCTTGAGGAAGAATTTCACCCAGCCAAGAGGTAATTTTGGAAAGACTATGTAAAAAGATCAGTAGTGAAAGCTGAATCTTCTTATTTGTGGGAGAAGATATGACCATAAGCAAAGACAAGACAAAATGGAATGTAAATGTTACATGCCCTCACCATGGTGGGGAGAACAAATAAAAGACAATGTTCTCACTTACAAACCCAGTGTTGAAGAATATTGTCAATACTCAAAATAAGTACAGGCGCACAACTATATTTAAGAGCTTAGATTGAAAAACACATGATTTTACTCATATGTGATATATAGAGAAACCAAACAAATTGAATAAAACAAAAATAGACTTTTAGACAAAGACTTAATTAGTGCTAACCAGATGGAAAGAGGAAGAGGTGAGTTAATTGGGAATAAGGGGTCAATGGTAAAGTGAAGAATAGAATGACAGAATTGGACTTTTAGTGGTGGACTTAATGTAGTATAAACATAGACTTTTAATGATGCACACCTAAAATTTTAAATGGAAAAACTGTAAAACACTAAGAAATATTATGTAATTTACCAAAGTCAGGTGGAAGAATAGAACAAGGAAAAATATAAAGAACAGGAAAGATAAGAATTCTACCATATAACAAATTCTATTTTATAATCAATGTTTATAGTGGAAAGTCAAACACTGTCATAAAAAATAGAAGACTGAAAGCATCTAAAACATAAAACTTTTTCTTTTATGTTTCCCAGTTAATGGAAGTAAACACACTCACACACACACACAAACATGTAAAAGGGCAGACAACAATAAAAAACTAAAAACACATCTTCTTTACTAATGGCCATAGAATATTCTTAAAAACTAAGTTATTTGTGGGCCTCCCCAGTGGCGCAGAGGTTGAGCGCTGGGTTGCTAAACTGCCCACAGCTTCTGCAACATCGGTTCAATCCCCTGCCACAGGGCGAGGGTCCCACATGGCGCGCAGACCTCTCCTGCCACCCGCTGGCTGCTCCCGTCAGCCGTGTACTTCGTCAATCTGCCTGCTCTGCTCTGCTCTGCTCTGCTCTCCGCTCTGCCTCTGGTGAATTCTCTCACCCTCCCACGCTTCTGTCTGTACCCAGTGCTTGTATAAATAAAATCTTAAAAAAAAAAAACTAAGTTATTTGTGATTACGCACACAATATAAATAAAATCAAAATGAAAAAAATCCATCATTTTCTGATTATATTAGAAATAAGAAATTAATGATGAAAACAGAAAAAATGATATTTTAATGTTTTAAGTATATCTTTCGCCTAAAAAGAGATCAATGCCAAAATCCTACAATATTTAGAAACCAATAATGAAATATATTTTATCAGAACCTACAGGACATAGCTGAGATGAAACAATGAGCAAGGAAATAAGTCACTCCTTTACATATTTACATTAGAAAGATAAATATATGAAGCATCCATCTTGAGAAGGTAATTAAAAGATTAACAAAACCTAAGGAAAGCAGAATGATAGGATTAGTAAATAAATCCAGATTATTTTTGAAAATTAATAAAAGCAGATTCTTTACAAAAAAATAAATACTGGTGGGGCACAATTTAGTAAGTTGAAAAATTAAGTCCCCTCTCTTTGCAGCAGGCAGGTGTGGAAAGCTTGAATAGATAAGGAAATAATAAGGTTGCCTTAAGGAAAAGGATATAAGATTGACCACATGACTAGAAAAAACAGCCCAGCTCCACCCACGCAGAAGAAGAGGCCAGGGCATGTTTCTATGTCAAAGGCCAGCACCCACGACTAGACACCCAAGCAGATAACTAGCATCCCAAGCAAATTAGCAAATTAGCACCACAAGTTAGAAAGCCCACAAAAACAATATAAAAGAGAGACTCAAATCCTTCCTGCGTAGACATTTTGTCTCACCTGCTATTCGTCCTTGCAGTGTTATTTCAACAAATCCACATTTTGTGTTCTCCATTCTGTCTCTGGTGAATTCTTTAACCCCTGTAACACCAGCCTCACCCAAAAATTTCTCCCCACTACAAATACTTGAATATATAATATGGTTAGCTTCAAGGATTTGCACCCTTTGCAGTCAGAGAGGATAATTCTTTCTTTTAGGTGTTATCCTTTTCATTATGTTTAGCAGCATAGCTGGCCTCTTTACCTAATAGAAGCCAGTATGTAGTCACTCTTAACACCTGCCCTGTTTTAACAACCAAATTCTATAGAAATTGCCATTTGTCTTCTGGAGAAACAGTTGTCAAAACTGCCCCAACTGATGACACTGAACCTACCCAATCAAAAGCAAAGGGAAAAGACATAAATACCTGTCGTGAGAAATAATAAGGGAGGAATGATCTGCAAGAGAAAATAAAAGAATCAAGAGACCATGTTAATAAACTACAATTAATATTAAGCTTGGATAAAACTGATGATACTATAGCAAAATGAAATTGACAAATCAGGATATATAACACATCGATTACCAAAGGAAAATAATTGTCAAAATAAAACCATCTTAAAAAAATTCATTCTGCTATTTAAACACTGTCCATACTTCTGGATATACTTGGACATATAATTGAATAAGTGAAAAAAAGAGGAAGAAAATATTAAGGAAATAAAATCATACTATTATTCAGATGCTACTGCAGGAATATAATTGCTTACTTTAAAAAAAGTGAATTTTACTGAGCAACTATTGAATACAATGAGATTTAATAAGTTGGTTCAGTATAAAATTAATAAACAAAAATCATTTTCCTGTATGCATGTTAATAACTTCTACTATAAGAGATCATGGGGAAATAACACAAAACATCTAGGAATAATACTGAGAGTAAATTTTAAGGATCTATATAATGAAAATACTAAAAATGTTTCTGAGGGAAACAAATGAATACCACCATGTGCTTAAATAAGCAGAACCAACCTCATAAGATATGAACAAACCCTAAGGCAATCTGTAAATAAAATACCACAGATAATTTGAGAAAATTGGAAATGCTTATTCTGTATTCATACAGAAAAATAAATCAAAAAGAACAGCAAGATCAAGAAAAAATAAGAGTATTGGGGGAAAGGGAGAGGGTGACTATTGATATTAAAAAATAATGTAAAACTAATGATTAAATGAGTGATACTGGGACTTGAAAAGTCAACAGTGAGATACTCTAGAAACACAGAAATCCAAATAAGTAAAGATTATGTATATATTTAAGGTGGTACTTCATATTAATGAGGAAAAGAAAGGTTCAACGCTACCACCAAGAAGCCTGTGTTCAATCTCCAGCCAAGGAGCTAAACCACATATGACACAGCAGACCCCTCCTGTCTCTCTGCTACTCCCCTCAGCAGTATATTTCACTAAATCTGCCTGTTCTGCTCCCCTCTCTGTCTCTGGTGAGTCCTCTCATGCCTCACACTTCTGGCATTGTAGTATATGGCATTGTAGTATAGAAGTCATTCTCAAAGCATTTGATTAAATCTCAGAAACTAGAAAAACAAAATTATATGGTAAACAATTAGCAAATCAATAAAATTTGAAAAAAGCTGGAAGAATATTAATGAAATGTTAGCATCTTTATGTTGTTAAGTCTATCACACAGTATTCAGAAAAACACAAACATTTCTGTTACAAAAAACATGGGTAAGTGTAAAGTTAAAAAAAATACTAAGCATTTTCAAGGTCAAATTGTCCTAATACATAAAAAGTTCCTTTAAATCAATAAGAATAAGGTTACTATCTAAATAAAAATAGGACAGAAGGGAAGTATCAAAAAAATTATTTTAATAAAGAAACTCTTGACCATTCACTTATACTAAAAGCCGTATACCCTATGTCACACAAACATTAACACTAAAATGAGTAATTATTTTTTGCATCCATCAAATTTGAAGAATGACATAGTCTTAGTTCAGTAAAATAAACAGTATTAGTGAAGCTGTGGAAAATTTACACTGTCATTTTGCTTTAGAAAGTGTACTATAGCTATGGAAGTCAATTTGACAATATCTAGCAAATATTTTGACAATATCTTACAAATACTTTGCTTTCCTTTCACTTCTAGAAATTTGTTCTGGGTATACTTTGAAATGTGTACAAATACTTATTTCAAATGATGCTATATATTGTTTACATTCACAAAGAATTGAAACACAACTTCACCAATGTGGGACTGAAAAAATCATGTATAGTAAAACATGATGCACATGTTTTAAAAAGAACAAACTTTCTGATCTAATATTAGTTTTAGGTATTAAAAGTGCTGAGTTCTGCCAGGGTGAGAAGTTTTACTTACATCTCAAGCCAATGACATAATCACAATATAGTCTTATGGGGGGGGAGGGGGATTCACAATACAACAATGTAAGCACAGGTTTCAAACACATTGGCAAGTCCAGTAGACCAGCACACCCACCCCTTCTGGTCCAGGGTGTCTCTGGCAGCATCAGTTCACAAGGAGGGAGAGTCCTGCTTTCTCTAAGCAAAGTCTCTGGAGAAGGCGTCAGAGATTCCCCAGGTCTGTAGTCCGAAGCATCTCAGAGTAGCTTAATTTGTCTCCTAGATTTATACTAATTTTCAGAAGTATATTACCAGAACCACTGGTTAATTTTAATTTGGGCTGGTCTCTCTGCACAATCACGATTCTACCTATCCTTATTTTTTTTTATATCTTCTGTTTATCAGTGTCTTCCTAAACATGTTGCAGCTTATAATTGGTTAAGTCACTCCATCTCTATTGCCCTCACCTATCAGTCAGAATCATTACAATAGCAATCCAGTAGCTATGTACTGATGAGGAGTCATCTCTAAGAAAAGGAATTAAGTGAAAAGAGCAAAACTGATAATGTGACTGAGGCTACCTTTTGTAACACAGTGAGGGTAAATGGACATCTTTTGTATATGAAAAAAAAAAACACTCTAGCCTATGCATAAGAAATTTTGCATTTAGAGGCTGTAGGGAAGAATGGTTGAATGCAAGTGGAGTAGAAATTTAAATTAACATAACACCTCTTGAAAAGGAAATAAGTCATTTTAAATATGACAACCGTATAGCTTGATAAATACAAAGTTTGATAAACATATGCACAATAAAACCAAATGAAGTCAAACCAAATGTTGATTTGTGAAATCCAGAAATCAAGTCTATATGACTCAATTTTTTTTAAATTTAAACTTCATGCTAACAGATAAATTCAACAGATAAAATTATTCATATAGCTTTACCCTATGTATCCAGAACAGTACAAGTCTGAGTTTTCTCTGACCCAAATGATCATTTTCTCCACATAGACAGGATTCTATGTCCCAAACAAATAACATTTTTTATCACTGGAAAATTCTAATTCCAAGACTTCATTGCCCTTTTCTGCTATGTGTGAACAAACGACCATGATGTTTAAGCAGGTATATTATACTTTTGTTTGAACAGAACTTACTGTTGATATTTACTAAAAAACTGCCTTCTGTGCATCAATTACATGCTAGGTGAGATGGAAGTCACTAGAAACAGAAAGAGGCAAAGACATAGCCCCTGCTCTTAAGGAAATCACATAGCAATCATACAGGGAAATAAGAAAATGGTAGAAATTAATGTGATTAGACTGTGTTTGAATAGTAGTGATGAACAACAAATGCAGTGGGAGGCTAGGAGAAGAAGGCAAAAACTGTTCCTGATGATTCAGAGATGGCTACAAAAACTGGAGGATATTCTACTTGCCAGATCATTTAAAGTTAGAGTGACAATAAAGACCTTCCTTCATGCTATTTGAATACTGAAAGATTTAATAAATATAATAGTAGAAATACATGCTTAGTGAGATGAATGAAATTTTGACTTCACAGTTGGATATTTCCACTTCATATCCACTTTACTCATTGACTTCCAAAAATTTGCTTTAGAAAGTATTGTAGTTGTGTTAATAGCCATAAAAACCAAAACATTTGGTACTTTGGAATAATTAATATCCAAATGTCTAAAATTCCTAGTTTCTTGGAATCTCATTAGAAAATTCCATGTTATTCATGCCTTCAGAACATAAGAAGAGTTTCAAAATATCTATCTAAAATAATAACCTTAGTATAAAAATAGTTCTTTAAAAAACATGCCAATCCCAGGTAATTACTCATCAATCAAAAACATGAGTATCATAATTTCTATTCTTAGAATAGTTTACCAAAATATTAAAAGGAAAACAAAACAATCACTCTGTGTCATCAGTTCTACTAAAATAATCTTTAACATAAATGGAGCTAATATAATTATATAATATGGGGCAATATACAAATGAGACAACTCCTTTTGTATAGTGACTGTCTGGGGCTCACCACCTGCCAAAGAAATTCTAAGTACGAATTATACCAAATCTTTAGTGCTGTCAGAGGATTTCTGAAAGCTTTACTGTTTTGTAGATGAAGACATATTCTCCTAGACTAAAGATTTTAAGAACTCATTTTTTAGATGTTATGACAGCCTTTTCCATGAAAGGTTTAGTTCTAGTTGATATAAATGTTAAATGGATACAAAAACCTAAAGAAGCTTTCAAAAAACAAAACAATATCTATGATAGAGGCTTGATGTTCTGGCAGATGTCATGACCTACTGACAAGAGCCGACTGCCTGATCCTGTAGGCACATTTCCAGCCTAATCCTAACACTCAACAAACAGATTTACTAATTGGCATCCCAAACACTTCGGCACTGGAGTCATTTCTTCATTGTGAGGTGTATTAAATTAGTAGGTAATTTTGTCTTTCTACCTAGTTACAAAAACATTCATTCAACCTATTAGCTTAAAGGTCATTGTATTTTGCAGTCACCCTTGCATGCAATCAGATTTGGCTCAATCAACTGCTCACCTCACAAGCATGCATACAATGCTATTACTGTTTAAAGGTCAGCCAACTCTCACTATGTCAAAACAGTAAAAACAGAATAGCAGCGACATGGTCTGTAAGATGGTGCATATTTTGCTGAGAACTTTCTGAAATCCACATCTGGAGACTAGTGGCAAGAACATGATAATTAAGGGTCAAATTTTTAATCAATGGTGTTATTATATGTTTACTGATTTAACCATATTTAATGAGGGAGATATGAAAACATCCCTCATGTTAAAACTTAAAAGAATCGAGAGTCAACAATTTCCACGTGGCTTAGTGGAGAAATCAAGAGCAAATGAGTAGGGTAGATTTGGGCTACAATTAAGACTTTACTAATAATGACAAATACTGAAAATGGAAAATGTGTTAGCTTCTGAAAGTAGCGTATAAAGCAGATGATAGACTAATACATAATCATATTTTTAAGTAGGACACGTGTACTATCAATAAACTATCTGACACCCCAAGATTTTCTTCTTTGAACTTTTATGGTTATTTATGAGAACTCTTATGGAGAGCCAAATGGCTCAGCAATACATTTTTTCCTGTTTCTTGTTTGGTAGTAGTGGAGTCAAACTATTAACATTTACTTCCCAGGGAACAAATTTAATCTAAATATCCTGTATGATATGCAGTTTCAAAAGGGGTTGACTTAATTTCACAAATGGGAAATTAATAAACAGCCATTAAAGAACCTGAACAAGTTTAAAGCCATACATTAAACTTAAAACATTATTACAGAGATTATTCTTGACAATTCTCAAATATATTCTTGATGATTCTCAAATATATTCTTTGAAGGTATTTTAAGGTGTATATACTTCCCAATATGTCATTTTTTTATGATTTCTATGCAACTGATTTCACTTATCCTGACAAATTCAAGTTATTTGAATATAGGAAGTATCACTATTCATGTTATATAACTATTAACACTGAGCACACATTTTCTGGAATGTGACTTTCATCGATCCTGAGTATTTCAGGTAGTTATGACTTCTTTATGATCTAAAAGTTTTCCTTTAATTTTCTTTAATAATCTTCTGGACCATGGTAATTATAAAACCTTTAGAAGAAAATATTTTAAAGAATAATGTGTTACTGTTTAACATAATTAAATTGATTTAGCATGAAATCCTACCTAGTTTATGAACCAAATTTACTACTGCTACTTTTTAATCTATCATTACAATCAGTAATTATGCATTGGTTAGCTAAGAGTTCTCAATACTTTTACTTTAGCTATGTTTGCACTCAACATGATTTCACTAAGCCATGATAAATCATTCAACCATGAGTAAATAGGACATGTTCTAATTATTAAATAATAAATGTCATGTCACATTTTAATGCAAAGTGTGTATAAACACAACCCACTGTACTATTATAATTGAAACAGGGTATGTGAGATAACCCTGATGGCTCTTAGCAAAGTGTTTTTCACAAAACAAATGTTCATTAAATGCCAGTTGAATTAATAAAATTATATTGTAGAAAACTCAGGTGTAAATCAAGTATTCTATTTTAAAAACTTGCTTGTAATTATACTTATATACAATTCTGCATACTACAGGTACTCAATAAACATATGTGAATAAAAGATTAAGCTTGGTCAATTACTGTGAATCAAATTTGTGACACAATTTCTTGGCTCAGCCCTTTCAGAATATTTAAAACACAGTAACATTATTATAAGATTTCTCTACCCTTCATGAACTATGGGTAGGATCTGCAACACTGTCTTTGGATATGCAATGCTAGAAAAGGAGATATTTTTTTTCCTCTAACACAGAATCCTGTTCTTATGAATGACTTTGTGAAAACTCCAGCTTTTATTGCTAGGGAACAAAGATTATTTTGTGCAGTGCTTGAAAAGACATTATTTGCTTTGATTCTTTTAATGAATTTAGACTATCCACATAGTATCTTCAGAAAGGAAAGAACAAACCGTTCCTTTCTTCTGGTCACACTGTGACTACATAAAAAAGAAGAGGTGTATGAGGTGACCTTCTCAATGCTGTCTGAACAATGAGGCAATCATTATAACTCACATTCTGTCCATTTTTACAAGGCACTGACCAAAGGCAATCTTGGGCTCCTTTCAAGCAGTTTGCATCAAAAGACATTGAATGGCAACATTACCTTTACTATCCTGCAAAAAAAAAAAAAAAAAGGTCCAACCAATGAGAGAGGTTGGGGTTTAAGTCACAGCACAAGAACGTTTTAGATATGATGTCTTTGATCGGATGATTTAAAATACATTTTCAAAGCAACATTATTATTGATTTGTATGTACCTCAAGTCTCCATTCTTCTTTGTACTTGAAGTATTTAGTCAGGTGGATAGCATGAAACTTTGAGAATTCAAATACTATTTATATAAAATCTGGGCTTAAATTAAATTTGATACATTATCTAACTTTTTAAGGGATGGCAAAGTCTTTCTAGTTCTCTTTATTCTGACATCACTTTACATTTGGTTCTCTGATCCTGAATATGTTACATTTTACTAAAGAAAAACATTTTCAGAAATATATTTCTGATTGTGGGATATATTTCTAACACCAAATATTAGCTTATTATATAGTACTCAGAAAAATTATGATTCATGATTTTGATGGGTTTGCTAAAAGTTACAGTCAGGATGAGCAAACATGTCACCTTCATGCATGGTCACGAGAGAATATAAACTTATAATTAAATTTAAACATAATTAAATTAGAATTATATATTTTAAGATAAAATAATGCCATAATTACCAGCATCAATAATTTTTGATAAGTAAATAATATGAAAGTATTACAGAAATTAAGTAAAAATATTAATTTCTCCTTTAAATTTCTGATTGTAACAGCCATCAAATGAATAAGAATAATTTAAATTTTTTGGTTAATCTAATTCAATGATATATAAATTACAATATAGCTAGAAAATAGTTTTGCAAAATATTTGTCAAACAAAAAAATGGGGGAGTTTATCTACCACCTTCTTTTTCTGGAGAATTTAAATACACTGGAAATAGCAGCTCTCTTGTTATTGTAAATAATTTAAGAAATTATGGAATAAAATAAGTCTTACTTGAAGGTTTTAAATTTATGGTAGATACAAAAAGGATGTAATTTGGAGGTTTATTTATTTAAAATCAAATATAGAAGATAAAAGTCCACAAAAGTCAAATACCATTGGTCTTTTGGAGAGAGAAAAAGTGTAGAAACAGGCTGACCAGACTTAACTGTTGATATGTAGATCTCTTATGCAGAAAGAGCAAAATCAGGAGATGCTATTTCTTCTGGGAGAAAACACATCATTATTTATGATAGTGAGCTTTAGATGAAGGCAATTAAAGGTTGTAAGCTGAATATAAATCGATAGTGAAAAACTATTGGGCCAAAAATGAAACTATATTCCTCCCTTAGGAATCTCTTCTGTCTTACCACAGCACATATTTGCTGCTGATTCTAGGCTCATCCAACTCATACAACATAAGATTCTCCAAAATGAGTTACCCCTTTTTTGAATAAGTACATATTTAATTTATACAGCATGTGATTTCTCAAACATATACACAATGAAGCAATTGCAATAGTCAAGCCGTATCTTCTCCTCACATAATACTGTGTGTGTTATGAGCACCTGAAATCTAGTAATCCATTTTCTTCCACCAAGAGCAGTAAAAGTTCCATGCCAATATTATCCATGATGAGTGCCTACCTTAATTCTACTAGAGAGTAAATTATACTTTTTTTGTTATTAGAATGCTGTATACTGATCTTGAATCTATTGTAAATACTGCATTCCTAAGTTTGAATATAACATTGAAATATCAATTAATTTAATAACTTTGGAAATATATTTGAAATGCTGTCTACCAAAGTAAAACATATCTTGTCCATGACCCAGTCATTCTATTCCTATATAAGTTCCAAAGATAAATGACTATACATGTCCGCCAAAAGACAATCACTGTAATTTGCCTAGAAACTTTACTCACAATAGCCCCAAAGTAGAAATTACCCAAATGTTCATCATCAGATGATTTAGTAAACAAACTACACTATCTTGTAAAAAGGATACCACATAGAGATAAAAATGAATTATATACATACCCAAATCAATTTGATTTATATGGGAAATTTCTCTAATTTCCCCTCAATTTTGCTCTGAACACAAAACTCCTTTAAGAAAAAAGTCATAAATAAAAAAAAAAAGTTGGAAGATACTACATGTTCATCTATTAAAATTAGTTTAATTAGTAGTTCACAGTGTCAAAAGTTTAACCATTCAATAAACAGAATTTATGAAAAGTAAACAAGAAAATACATTTTTTTGATTTGGTTTATACTGAACACATACAAAAGCCTCCAACTTCTCTGGAAGATTAGGTAACATTGCATGATTTCTGCTAAGGTTCTGTGGCAATCCTTGCCATGGGCTAGGACAGATGAGAGGCACTGATGAGCAGAGCTTGAATTCAGGAGGCACTCTGATCAGGGGATGAGTTGACTTTGCCCTTTACCATCTGTGAGACCTTAAGGGTCTCACAGCGGTGGGTGTACACTATCTGCTTAAGCCTTGGTTTCCTCATATGTCAAGTAAGTTAAGAGCATCTCTACCAAAATATGCAATGGTAAGGATTAGAAGAAAATGCTGCAGACCGAGTATCTTTCTTACTAGGAACATGCACTCAAGACCTCAATAAAAGATCACAACTACTATTAAAATAGAAAAATTTTAATTATTAATATTACAATCACTATAAACTTTTACAAGTGACATTCTTTCCAGCATAGCATGGTCTAGGGCAAGGCATTATTCTAAAACTAGAAACAGAGGAGAGAAAACATTTCTGAGTGTGTTAGGTACAATGTGAGTAGGCTGATTTACAGGGGAAAATGGTTATTCTATCCATAATAAGATAGCATGTTGATATTTTGATAATTTGAATTATCAGTGCACTATAGGTATGACATTAATATGTCCGACCCATAGTATAAAATTTTACAATGAGTTAAATTTATATTTATTGTTATAGAATTTGGATTCAAGCCAGAATCTATTTAGCATACCAAAAATAAGCACAACTTGGGCCTCCCCTGGTGGAGCAGGCGGTTGAGGGCAGCGCTGTGAAGCTGTCCGCAGCCTCTGCAGCGCCAGTCTGATCCCGGCCGGCTGGCGAGGGTCCCACGTGGCGTGGCAGACCTCTCCTGTCTCGCCTGCTGCACCCCTCAGCAGTGTATTTTGGTCATTCTACCTGTTCTGTTCCCCGCTTTGTCTCTGGTAAATCTTCTCACTCTCCCATGCATCTGGCCTATACCCTGGTTCTTGTGAAAATAAATATATCTTAAAAAAAAAAAAGAAAAGTTTAAAAAAAAATAAGCACAACTTGATCTCTGACTCATTTCTATTTTTTTTAACTTGCAAACTCTGAATAATCAAAGGTAAACCCAATTGCATTCTTTAAAAGCAATCATTAATATTTGTATTTTTCAAGGGTTACACTTCCATATTTTTTATGTCTGACTCTTACTTTTTAACCTACAAGTGAAATCTATTGGATTTATTCTACACATTACCAAGCAGATACATTTTTTTTTTCCTAGAGAGGTGTGTATTAAGTTCATGAGGACCTCCACAGTGGCCATCACTGTCCTTTCTGGGGTTATATGGTATCTCAGAAGTGGACTCATCTGGCAGGACTCTGGTTGCCAGAGTCAGAAAAACAGAGCTTTCTGACATGAGTTCTAGTGGGAAAGGAAACTACATGTCACTTCTGTTATGACTTGTCTGGTTGTCTCTGGATGACTAATTCATTGTCATAAATATTCAGGTCCAGGCCAGAGAACATGAATTTAGTTGGTCCTTGTCCTTGTCTTCTATCATAATTGTATCCAAGTAGCTACAGCGAGACAGGTTCTTATTTTCCATGTAACAGTTATTTCTTTTCTTTCCATTTTTTGACTTGTAAGATTTACTTAATTTATAATAGTGAAATAATTGGAAAATTCAGTAATCTGACCAAATATACATTACATTTATCCTATTATTGCTGTGTGCCCTCTGTTCAAATCTAGGGCTACATTTACTCATATATACACACTATAGCTGACAGAATTGTTAACATATAGATGCTTACACAATGCTTATACAATATTTACTCACAATTATAAATTCATTTAGAAATAATTTGTAAATATTCTGTAAGATAAAGAAACTAGGATATGCATGCATATCATGTTTATTTACTTTTAAAAAGATGCATACTAATCTGTATGCCATTTAGCAAGCAAAAACAATATTTTAACTTTTTGCTCCCTTCAGTTTTCTGCATCTTTGGATCATTTTAATAGGATCAAAATGCAACTGATTCCCATGTAACAGCATAAAAAATTGTAAAGTAAGTTCTAAAACTTTGATTTGAAAATAATTTCTTTTATGGTATTATTTGTTATAGTTGTTTATGAATAGATGTGCCAATAGATAGTATATATAGTTAATGAGTTTTTCTGAACAGGCAATTTGAACTGAAGGACCTTGAACTTTTAGACTTTCATTTTATTAACTTTGATCTGGTAAGTGAGGAAGAGGAATTTAATATCAGTTTTTACCAACTCTAATTTTCAGTGTGGATTTCAAGTATTATTGCCTCTCAGAAAATTCTCACACTTTAACAGTTGTTTTCCATAAGCTCATAAAATGTAATTATACTCTGATAGGTTAAAATTTATGATTCTAGTAGTTGGTCCTTGTTAAACTATAAACCAATATGCAATGGTAATATAATGTAACTTATTCTTCAAAATATTAAATCAGTAACATTACTTTTCTAGTTTTCTGGGATTTATTAGATTCATTAAGTACTATCTCATCTCCTTAGAGGGGATATCTTATTGGTATTAAAACCACTGTCAGAGTGTCAGCATTGGCACTGGCTGTGGAACCAGGAATTTCTATTTATGACTCAGTTTTCTGTTATTTAGACTCAATTTCCTATTTAACAGTCATCAAAATATAGCCTGTCCATCACCTAAATGATTTCTACACCAATATCTGAGATAAAAGCTATAATCCTGCTATCAGTTGCACACATATTTCCTGTCACCATATGCATGCCAGACTTTTGAGTAATTTCTCTTAAATCCTTATCCAAATTATCCTAGGGTTTTAACTTTTTCTTTCTCAGTGTACGGCTTAGCCATATCCTTCTGATCAGAGCCATTTTGGCTTTCACCTTGGGTACAATAATGAGTATATGTAGTTCATCTGTATTATGAAGGAATTGTTGGTCCTGATTTTGCTCATTGGTTGGAAAAACAAGCATTCTAGACACTTGGCTAGGGAATTCTTTTTCAAACAAGAAAATACTGCCTTGCTAACAATCTCCTTTGGACTGATGTCCCTGTAAATACTAACTTTTTCCAGATTTCATGCCAACTACAAAGGTTATTGTGGGGTGAGTTAATTTGGAATAGTAAATATACTATTTTTAAACTTGGGTTTGACTTCTGAGAAGTCTATAGCAAATGCTTAAGAAGCAAACTCCTGAATTCTAACTTCAACCTAGCCTGTAATTCAGGACTGTTGAAGCTCCCCTTTCTGTTAAATAGCAGTAAATTAACAGCAAAATAAAGTCACTACAAATTGTGTGAAAGTATTTTTTGGAATCAGTAAGTTTTACATGGGGATATATATATATATATATATATACTCTTAAAATATAAAAAGTGTAAAACAATATAGTAGTTTGGCATTGTTGATTTAATCAGTGATGTTCATTTATGATAAACTGCATTTAAATCACTAGTAGTTTAGAGTTAATTTTTTTGCCACAGTATCTGGAGAATTTAAATAGTTCTTTTCTCTAATATGTAGTTATTTGTTTTAATATTGTTATAATCCATATGAACTTTCAAATTACAGTTAAGTATTTTAGTGGTTTACCAACTAGTTTTCTCCTTCTGAGTTCTTTTGGCTGGTCTAAAAATGAACAAAACATAACATAATTTGACATAAAATAAACAGGAAGAAAAAACAAATTTAGTTTAATAATCCATATTATTAAATCACAGATATGCGACCTACAAAATGACCAGAGCTCATATATATTTTACACAAAGAAAAATTTTGTGAAGAATTGAGAAGACAAAGAGACTTAAAGACTTGAGTTCTAATTCACAAGGATCCTAAGCAGAGTTTTTTTTTTAATTTATTTTATTTATTTATGCATATAAGAGCTGGAGTGTAGGCCAGAGGTGTAGGAGTGGTGGTGAGGGGATTCACCAGAGACAGAAGAGGTAGATCTACTGAAATACACTGTAGAGAGGAGCAACGGGTGAGACAAGAGAGATCTGCTGTGCCATGTGGGTTAGCTCCCTGCACTGGGAATGAACTCATGCCCAGTCAAACTTGTGCCCAGTGGCTGCTGATAGCTTCATAGTGCTGAGACTTAATCCTTTGTACCATCAGGAAGGCCCCCAGAAGCTGAGATTTTTACACAGCTTTCACATGGGAGATTTAGATAGGATGTCAGAGTGCCCTTTTTGCACCAGCTAATTCTCAAGCTATTTCAATTCAAAATACTCAATGTGCCACTTGGCATATTTCAAGGTGGTCTCTCCCAAGTCCCAACAAAAGGTATAAAAATGTGTGTATTCCTCCAGAGCAAAATAGCAAACACTGGCAGATTGCTGGCTAGAAGTTACTCTAGTGATGATATATGAAAGAAATTCTTGTTCCACATAAAAAGCATAATAAAAGAGTTGCGTTTCTACATAAACTGAAAATTACATAATGTCAGCTCAGCAATTCAAGAAATGTCTGTGCCACTGATGAATCAAATTTTATCATGTGTATATGTGTTGTTTATGTTTGCAAGTATATATGTTTGTATCTATATGTGTACATATAGGTATATATATATTCCCTCTTCTGTAATACTAGCAGTTTTCCTTATGTAACTGCAATTATTCAGCTGAATGTATTCTGATAGAAAATAAGTCATTCTCTCAAGAGTCCAAACAAACTACTTTGTTGCATTTAAGATCTAACCAGAGTGACTTATCTTTTGTCAATTCATACCCAAGAGCAATTCTTCTATTTAGTCTCATTTTCAAGGTCATAGCATGGAGCTTGATTAATATGGCTGCAGAATAGAATCAGAATGGGAAAATATTTGTCTAGTTAACAAAGAATTCTTTGTTAATAAATTTGAAAGGGTAAAGTTTTACAATATTTATGGTACAATAAGCTAACAATTGCACTGTAATGTTTTAGTTTTTGTTATTTTTAAGTGACTAATAATAAAATAGATGCTGATCCCATGCCTGAGTGGTTTTAAAGCAAATTTCTATATATGAAATACAATGAACAATTTATCTATAAAATAGAGGAAAAAAGTGAGTGAACACAATCATGTTATTACAAAACTTCAAAAACCATGAGATTAGAACAAAGAAATTGTAAGAAATTGGGTAAAATGTAAGTCCCTGACATGTCATGTATGAATATGCTCATTTCTGTGGATAAAAGAAAAAAAAAATGTTTACAAGGAACTTCTTATAAGTAGAATGGAGAGTGAGGAGTTTATATTTTTCTTCTTTAAGGCAACCCATAAACTGAAAGTATGCCTAATCATAGATCACAGTAATGAAATTAAGGCAGGTGTTGGAGTTCATGATCAAACCAGGGATTCAAAACTAGTACTTTGGATCTTATGCCAGTATTTTTAATCATTAACCTAACTTGTAGAAGATATTTTATGTGATATTCCATTAGACATATCTCTAATGCCTAACACTCTTCATTGTAGATGCTATCTGCAGACAGAAATTACAATAAAATATTTAGACTGAGCATAAGCTTCCTTTAAAACCAGAAACCTGGACCTCCCCGGTGGCGCAGCGGTTGAGCGCTGGGTTGCGAAGATGCCCGCGGCCTCTGCGGCGCCAGTTCGATCCCCGGCTGCTCCCCGGCCATGGGAGGAGGGTCCCACATGGCGCGCAGACCTCTCCTGCCGCCCGCTGCTCCCCTCAGCAGTGTACTTCGGTCCTTCTGCCTGCTCTGCTCCCCGCTCTGGCTCTGGTGAATTCTCTCACCCTCCCACGCTTCTGACTGTACCCAGTGCATGTATAAACAAAACAAACAAACAAACCAGCAAACAAATAAATAAAGCATGCCTCTATAAAAAAAAAATAATAAAATAAATAAATATCACCAGAAACCTATTCCAGGTGAATTTATTTCTTTAGGTTTCTCTTTTACTTATTCACCCCAATCTTTCATTGTTTGAAATATGTCTATAAGTATCAATAATGCCATCAATTCCCAAACCAAAATAATCATCTCAAAGTGTCCCCATACAATATATTCCTCTACCCTTTGGCAAATACCAAACCATCTGGATTATAAAACTATAAGATGCCAGAATAGTGTTATTTTATCAACTCTATTATAGACATGTTCATCTAAATTGGGCTATTTATAGCATATCTAGCTTTCTGATCAGGGTTTATACTCCTGCACACTGTTAGTGGGAATGTAGGTTATATACCCATGAAGACAATTTCCATATTTTATAATCTTTGAGTCTTTCACAAAATTCTTATTTTGTGTAATTTTGCCAAATCAGTAGTTTAGAACCACAATGAACGGAATTGCTTACATCTTCAACTTTTCAAATATATTACATATTTAATAACTGGGATTCTTCCTGCCTCGGATTTAGTAGAGGATTCAATATGGTGACTCTTATTACATTTTTCAGACTATATCTGCAGATCCCATATGCAGAATATACATAGATGATAAAAGGGAACATATTTCATTACTGTTGGGTTTCTCAACTACTATAAGATATAAACAGATGTCCAAGGGTCAGAAATAAGATACAATTGATCAACAGTTTTATCCAGATAAAGCTACTGCTGTGCTCTAAGTCCTCCTTTCTACTTTGGGGGAAAGGGTGGGGACACTATCTCTGCAGTGGAAAGACAGTGAGAAAACTGGGGCCTGACTCACATCTAAAAAATTAGAATTTTACTAAGATCTCTGTGTATGTGTGCATGAGGGTTGTGTGTGTGTGCATGAGGGTTGTGTGTGTTTCTGTGTGTGTGAAAGGGAGAGAGACTTTGGATAGGCTAAACTGGGGTGCAGAGGTAGAGGTTCCTCACCAGAAAGATTGGATCTGCACAACAGGGTATGCAAGAGCTGAAGAAGGATCTACAAAGAAAACGCCTGCAATAGAGAGGCCAGCTAAAGAAACTGCAGGTAAGAAATCCTTCAAGTTTCCATGAAAGTGCTCATGTGGGGAAAATAGCTTTTATTTTAGTCTAGTCTACCCAAAGACCTCAACTTTTTTTTTTTATCTCATAGTTCATGGATCATGATTTGTCAATTATTTACATAACTGTATACTTTTGGGGATACAGCTCCACATCTCCATATACACTTTTGTCTCATTCACCCTCCATCAAAGCTCCAGTGCTTATAGTACACCACCTTCACTCTCCTATCTCTCCTTCCTCCTTATCCCTGTCACTGCTAGTAGTCAGCATATTTTTCTAAGTGCATGAGTTATTCTTGTTTTTTAACAGTTTGTTTTATTTGGTTATTTATATCCAGTAAATGAGTGAAACCATCCAGTAACTGTCTTTCATTTTCTGACTTATTTCAGTTAGCATAGCCACCTCAAAATCCATAAAGTTTTTCCGAAAAAAGCACTATTTCACCTTTTTAAATAGCTACATAATATCCATATATTCCACAATTTATTTTAATAATTAAGTGTCCATGATTATTTAGGTTGATTCCATGACATGGTTATCATGAATAATGCTATTATGAACATAGGAATGCATATATTATTTTGTATTATTATATTCTTTGGGTAAATACTTAGAAGCGATATTACTGAATCAACAGTATTACAGTATTACCATTTTTGTTTTTTTAAGGAATATCATACCTTTTGTGCATAGAGGCTGCACCAAATTGCATTTCCACCACAAGTGAATGTTTCTTTTTTGCCATATTCATGCTGTGGTTTTGATTTACATTTCCCTTATCATAAGTGATGCTAAGCATTTTCTCATGCCTCAATAGACTATTGGCATTTCTTCTTTGAAGATGTGCCTATTTAGGTCTTTTGCCCATTTTTTTTTTGATTGGGATTTTTGTTTTTGCTATTATTGGGTTGTATGAATGCTTTATATATTTTGGAAATCAATTCCTAGTCAGACAGAAGATTGCAAAATTTCTTCTTCTACCCTGCATCTGACCTTTTTGTGTGTGTGGTGGGTTTCTTTCACAGTAAAAAATGCTTTTAAGCTTGATGTAGACCGCTTGATGTAGACCCATCTGTTGAATTCTGCTTTTGTTTCCTTTGCCACTAGATTTGCGTACTCAAATAATTTTCTTTGGTTGATGTTCCAGAATGCATCATTTATGATTTCCTTATATATTTTATGGCTTCTGGTCATATATCCCAATCTTTAATCCATTTTGAATTAATTTTTGTGCACAGAGCTAAGTAACCATCTAGTTTGAGAAGTATAGGCATTAGCTTTTTTTTTTTTTGACTTTTCACTGATTTTTTTTAAAGATTTATTTGTTTATACAAGAACTGGGGTAAAGGTCAAAGGCACAGGAGGGTGAGAGGATTCACCAGCGAGAGCAGGGAGCAGAACAGGCAGACAGACCGAAGACACTGCTGAGGGGAGCAGCGGGTGAGGCAGGAGAGGTCTGCCACACCATGTGGGTTTCTCCCTGGCTGGCAAGGAATCGAAACCACTCTGCAAAGGCTGTGGACAGCTTCATAGTGCAGCGTTCAACCCGCTGTGCTACCAGGGAGGCCCTCATTGATATTTTTTAATCAGGTCTTTGTTTTCTATTCACTTATTTCTGCTCTAGTTTTCATTATTTTCTTCCTTCTACTTACTATTGGTTTTCTTTGTTCTTTTTCTAGTTCCCTTGGATGTAAAGTTAGATTCTTTATTTGAGATTTTTGCTGTTTATTAGTGTAGGCCTATATTGCCATGCACTTCCCTCTTAATACCGTTTTTAGTGTATCCCATTAGATATAGTAGTATTTCTTTCTTTTTTATTATTTCTTTAGGTATTGGGTTGTTTGTTTATTTGTTTTATTTCTTCACTTACCCAGAAGCTATTCAAAAGCATTTTGGTTAGTCTCCATACATTTGGGTTTTGTCCAGGTTTCTTTTTATGGTTGATTTCTGGTTTAATACAAAAGACATCAACTTTAAACATAAGCCAAAACACAGGGTTATACAGCCACTTAGACAAACAAGGCTGTTTATCACATCTCCTTACCTTCAACCAAACCTCTGCCCTTGGGGGAGATAATACAGCAGCAAGATGACAAGAGATAGTATGTAAGGATAGTATGTATCCTCACTGTAAGAAGTGAGGATTTAACTTTTGATAAGTCAGAAGTTTTGGATAAAACTTGCAACTCTGTTCTAATTATAAAACTGACACAATTTGTGACTTAAAGTGTCTCTGGGGATGTAAAGATGCCAAAGGCTTCCCATTGCTATACCCAGGAAAAGATAAAAATTAGTCCCCATTAATTATAGCGTAAGGGGTGCAGTGGCAGAAAAATAGTTGTATTTTGTTAATATCACAATACATGTTTTTAACATATTGGTTAAAAATAGATTAAGCTTTAATTAGTAAAATAAGTTCTCCCTACCTATAATAATGTTAAAAATCAGACTATAGAAAACTTAATAAGTCATTTCTGTAGGATAATCTGAATTGTTTTTCCTTTACAGGCAATGGCATATAAAGGAGAAAACAGTAGCAGTAGTCCATGGAAATTCTGCCTTAGAGGGCTGTTTTTCTGAGAAAGTGACTATTCGATTTCATTAAGTCGAATGCCAAACATTACAAAAGCTGCCACCTAATACTTCAAAAATTAAAAAATGTATTCAAAAAATAACTTGAAACCTAAGGCATGCCAAGAGGAATGGAAAAAGCAGAGTCCCATAGAGGTTCTTAAACAATGCTGTTAAAATTCACACTCATTTCCTTAACATTAAACCCAGCAATTAGCTAACAAACCTTAGTGACAGACTGCTATTAATTTTGTGCTGACTCCATACATGTAAATTAAACCATTGCAAGTTCCCCACGTGCTGGCTCTGACATTTGTTTTGTACAAGTTAGCTGGCAGTGGGGAGGCATAAACTTTGCTCTTAACTCCCTTGGCAACTGAGCTGGTGATCACTTTGTTAATTTCTTGAAAGATATTCGAAAACTATTTTTTAAGGACAAAAGGAAGTAATCAAGACAATATCTTCAACTGAGCATGTCTAAAACACAGAAAATTACACTGTAACAAGAAGTTTTCACAACAGGTTTTAAATCCAGCTGAAGATACTTAGGTAGTATTATAAAGTAACAGAAAATATATTTATTTTTCCCCTGAAGTAATCAAAAGGTTATATAATTTCTTATCCTGAAACTACATTACGGAGTATTAGTATTTGAATTCAGTCATTTATAAAATGAAAACAAAGAAATGGCTGGCTTAATAAGAAATAAAGTAATAAACCTTACATTAGAGAATTCTCATCAATGATTGAGTAAAATTTACAAATTCTTCTGAAAAAATTCCCATGATCTTCGGTTCAGAGTTTCTAATGGGAGGCTAAGTGTTCTAGCAGCCTTGCATTGCTTAAACAAACCAACCTCTCAACAAGAGATTCCTTTGAATTTTAGAAACTTGATTACCTGCTATATAAAATGCCCATAATATCAGAGATACATGTCATTATGTATAAGAAACAGCCGATTAATGTTTGGTGAATAAATGCAGCACTGAATGAATGCACAAGTGACAAACAGGAGGGGGATGTTTAAATAGATTTATTGGTCTCCCAAATACTAGATGACATACAATCTGGGAAAGACTTTCCTCTGGGAAAGACTATCACCAATCAACATAAAATACTGTTTGTCAAGCATATAATCTTACTATATATTCCTTACAAAGATATATATTCCAGTCTAGGACTTAGTGTCTAAATTATAAAGTGCCAGGGCGATAGTAGTTGTAGTTGTCAAAGTCAGGAAAGGCAGTATGGGGGGGGGGAATGGCAAGCAATAAATTAATATGCTAATTAGACACTGAAAACTTTCTTTTTTTTCTGTTGCATATAATCAATCTTACTCCATTTTATATTAAGAATAAGTGGTTCTACTGGCTATATTCTTCTCAAAAGTCAATTTGCTCTATCTTTTTTTAGATTTATTTATTTATGCATACAAGACTTGAGGTATAGGCCAAAGGTGTGGGGGGTGAGAGGATTCACCAAAGACAAAGTGGGGAACGGAACAGGCAGACTGACTGAAATACACTGCTTAAGGGAGCAGCAGGCGAGACAGGAGACTGTGTGCTGTGACATGTGGATAGCTGGCCAGGGATTGTGGCTGACCAGGGATTGAACTTGTGCTGCTGGGGATCGAACTCATGCTGTAGAGGCTGCAGATAGCTTCACAGTGCTGTGCTTAAGCCCTTGTGCCACCAGGGAGGCCAATTTGCTCTATCTTTAACACTCTCTCACATACACATATGCACACACATATGCATGCACACACATTTTTACAATTAGTAAAAAGAAAAAGCAGGGGAAATAAAGAATGTGAGTTATATCTCACAAAAGCAGCTAAAAAGGGTCCTCCCCAGTGGCTCAGCGGTTGACTGCTGGGCTGCGAAGCTGCTCGCAGCCTCTGCAGTGCTGGTTTGATCCCCAGCCACCAGGGGAAGGTCCCACATGGCGCGACAGACCTCTCCTGCTGCGCCCGCTGCTCCCCTCAGCAGTGTACTTCATCATTCTACTTGTTCTGCTCCCAGCTCTGGCTCTGGTGAATTCTCTCACCCTCCCTCACTTCTGACTGTACCCCAGTGCTTGTATAAATAAATAAATAAATCTTTAAAAAAAAGCAAAAAAAAAAGGCAGCTAAAAAGCAATAAACCCCACATTATAAAACAAGGTCAAATATCTTCTCATTGGCTATGTACTTCAAATACACTGATAGCTTAAGGAATCAGATGATGCCTCATGGTCATTTAAAATTTTGGTAGTGGTAGGCTTTGATTATATGAAACTTGAAAGACAGCACTCCAACAAATTGCAAAAAAAAAAAAAAAAAAAAAAAAAGCAAAGAACAGATGTCACCAAAGAATGCAAAGGAGATTTAATCGAGCCTCAGTCCTTGAAGAGGTGACTTCATCTGAGAGGGCATTATAGGTCACAGTGATTAACGTACCTCAGATAGCTAAGCTTGACAGGCAGCAGCATGGTATCCACAGGAAGAATCCCAGAACATCATGTTAAAGCCTGGAGGCACCTTTATGCCAAACACATGGTGCAAGGTAGCATTGTACCCCAAGTGTAAAATTTCTATACATTATACTCTCAGTAGCCATAAATCAAAGGCTTTTGTGTTATTTATTTCCATTTTAATGGAGAGTTTCCAATAATAATTTTAGAAAATTCACATTAGGAGTAGTCAATAAGAATTCCCAACTATTTGCAGTAGACTCTATCTATCTATCTATCTATCTATCTATCTATCTATCTATCTATCTATCTATCTATCTATCTTAGAAAATTCACATTAGGAGGAGTCAATAAGAATTCCCAACTATTTGCAGTAGACTCTATCTATCTATCTATCTATCTATCTATCTATCTATCTATCTATCTATCTATCATCTATCTGATTAGCATCCAGCTGTCTCTTCCTATAAGACATCAGTGGAGATACTATAGTAGTATTTGGAATCACAGATAATTAAGAACATTTGATTAAAAAAACCATAGTTGCTTCCCTCCTAAAAATGCTCAGATGCACTTAAATAAACTTTCTGTAAAATTTCAGGTCATTAATATATCAATCTGAACCAATTCAATGACCCCCCCAAGTTAAAAAGGTTTTTACAAGACTATTTTAAATTATAAACTAGAATTTTATATTATTCAAGCTCATTCAAAAAACCATTTCAGGTAATTTTGTTTCCATCTTTTACTACTATAGATAATACCGCAAAGATATAAAACATTTTTCTTGTTTGAAATTATTTTATAAAAATGCTTCTTTATGATTTGAATAAATGAGCCAAAGTGTCTGAACATCTTTGTGTTCTAATGATAAAGAGAAATAGCATTCACAAAGGTAGTGGCTGGATGTTTCATTCATTTGGATGGAATATCTGTATCACTGCAGTATCACTTAAAGAGAGTAACTTTCATGATCACAATTCCAGTTCTGTGCTCCAGACCCTCTCACCTCCCAAGGTTAGCAGAGTCAAGATCCAGTCCTTTGTTCAGTGGAAACCTTTCACAATGTAAATTTCAATGCCCTTCTGCTCTGACGACCACAGAGCTCTTTTTCACAGAAATAAAGCTTTTCCTGATGGCCTTGGAACAATTTCCCACAGCTCATTGAAAAGTGAAAGCATTTTTCTTCTCGCCAAGGAGCCTCAGGCTGCATGTAATATGGCACTTAATTTGCTGCACCTTAGTTGGCCACTGTTAAATCAATTCATGAGCAAAGAACTGAACTTTTCTTGAAATAATCCACTCAATAGCCAATTACATCAACATTTTATAAAATTCCCATTTTTTTCCCTTTCTATCATTTGACAACATGAGCAAAAGAAACAAACAAAAATCTCTATCTAAATTATAATGAAACATAACAGGACTCATGAAAGGTACTGGGAGAGAAATGAGTGCATGATAGGAATCAATAAACTAATTCTGTAAGAACTAAATCAAAAAGGCTTATGAGAATAAATATATCTTATACTCTATATATACTTCATGTATAAGACAAACAAAAATCAAATATGTTTTCATACTTATATAGCCTGTATATACTTCCAAATTATAGAAAGGATAATGTTGAGATTTTAAAAAAAAGCTAAAAATAAATTAAAACAAAAAAAGCAATCACTAATACAGTGGGAAGAATAACAGGGACATACAACTGGATTAAACATGACAGTAGAATTCTACTAAGCATACCTCAATTCAATTCAAATTGAATTGATGAAATTTTTTCTTGCCATTCTGAATTTCTTAGCTGGATTATTAGCAGGCTAACTCACTCTATGCCAAGGAGAGGATTCTTAGAAAACTAGACCATGGGCAATCAATTAGACAATGCATAAATATCTATCCAACTGTCATCTAAAAGTCATTAACTTTGGGCACAAAATATGATGGCCATTTTATAAGTAAGAGATGCATGTATTTATTGTGGAATACCAAGGAGAAAAGAGTCTTACATTTGAAACTACAGCACCTTCTTCATGTCAATGTATTTTCTGACATCCAAAAGATGTACTAGCTTTATATGAATTTAGAGGTTCAAATTCTCTTCAGAATCTTTAATCCTATATTTTATGTCATTCATTAAACAATTCCTGAGCTTATATCAATATCTACATAGTTGAATCCTGTAAGTAATTTATCAACCATTCTCTATACATTTGATGAATGTTACAATAATATGACTGAAGAAGTCTCATTTGACTCTAAGGTCTAAAGTTAAAATTTCCATCAAAGTCTCCCACCCACATTTAAATTTTTACCTACAAAACCCAACTGACCATTTCTTATCTAATCCCTATGTCCCTATCTTCCCCTATCACCTTTTTATGTCTACCTTCTTACTGCTAATGGTGTTTTCCAACCTTTCCCTGTTTACTACTAATTTTTACTTCAGGTATTTTTTTAGTGAAGTCTTTCCCAAACCCCACCGTCAAATTAGATCAATCCACTCTCAAGTGGATTGATATTTTGGAAACAAACACAAGAGCAATTTAATACAGGAGTCTGAAAAATTTCCCCAATGTCTCAAGGAAGAGGTATCGAAGCTGGGGACATCATTTTTGAGAAACTATAGGATGAACTACGCCTAGGACAACATCTCATGGGCTATGAACTTCCAGGTTTATTCAAGCCCTATAAATGGTTTTTTAAAATTGTTCTTCAGAGAACTGTGTAATCTGACCTGGCTCTACTCATTTCTCTTTGCCAGGTCTCAAGTTTTCCAAGTGGACATAATAGGGAAGGATATTGACTCTCTACCTAGTGATATTGTTAACAATGACTAATAAAAATGATGGGCAAGTCCTGGAAAATTCATAGTGCTACATAAAAAAATGAATGGCCCAAGTTTCTTTGAGCCAACTGAAAATGAAATAATCACTCAGGGACAAATCTAAAATGAAAAAACATTTCATACCAACACAATTTACACCAGAAATTTTCAATAACTGTTATTGCTTTTTGTGGCAGCTAAGGTTCATGGAAGGCTCATTGCCTTTCAAGCCTACCTTTGCACTCCTGCCAACAGGGAGAGGGCAGGGGGAAGTTTATGTGTATGCATAATCTGATTTTGTGAAATTGTTATGTCAAAATGTAATCTATGAAATACTGCTGCATGATTATAAGCAAAGGAGCTTGAACCTAATTATCAGAAATTTATAACCCATGCCACTAAACGAATATAAATCCACAGCAATGAAAAGGGGACTGTACATGCATATGATATGTTTGTAAAGTAAAGAAGAAATTACATATAGACAAGGCTAGAGTTTTTTAATTGATGTGAGGCTAGGTGCTTATGGCTTATTTGTCACAATTCTCCAAATTGGTTATTTTTTTTCCTGTGTATTAGACAATCTCTAAATTTAAGGAGGAAAGAGCTCTCTGTCATTGCTAGTGCCCCCAAATAGTCCCATTAACTAGTCATTGTAAACATATTCCAAGATGAAACTAGAAGGTGCTCCCTACACTGATATCCATTGAATTGTGTTCTGCTAAACTTGACAAGACTTCAAATTTAGTATCCTGTTTCATAGAATAATTCCTGACCAGTTTTCAAAGAAAGAGATCATCTATTTTAATCTTCATCTCTTTTTTCCAAATGTTCATAGATGAATGGGAAGTACCTTCATGAATATATTTTAAGAACTAGTTTCATTAGATTAGAATCAGGGCAGGAAAAAAATGGGTGAAGTTTACAGGGCTATGTATCCACAGACTTTAGAGCAAGTTAGTATTACCACTTCTGTATAAAGAATTCTGTGTCAAAGAATTTGCTCCTTTCATAATAATATCAATCAATCTTCTAACAAAGCTACTGAACCACTCACATGGTTACATAAATGAGTTAATGGGGAATCCATTCAAACATACCACTACGTATAGATAAGTATAAGGTTCAGAGGCACTGACACGTTAAAATGCTTATGTTGCAAAAAGGCAAAAATGTACTATATAAAATAACACAAAGAGAAAGAAGATTTAACAATATACTAACTAGTTAAAAAGGGAGGAAGGGTAAGACAGAGGGACGGAGGGAGGAAGAACAGGTGATTGGGTCAGTTTTCCATTGACCTGAAGGTGCATTCTCCACACAAAAGAATTCAGAGCCTTTCAGAGAGTCCAGCCTGTGAAATGGTATTTAAAGTTCTATCTCACTATTAGCTCTTGCTGTACTCAGATTTAAGCTCCAGGAGTCAAATGGCATCTCCTCACATTATTGGTTGTTTACTTGCTGGTCCTGTGTGTGGGTGGACAGAAAACCATTTTCAAGGCGGTGAGTATTCTTCCCAGGCTTTGCACATAGCAGGTCTCATTCAATGTTAGATGAGTGAATGTATTTCTGACACTGAGGGTGTCAAGGATTTGAAAAATTTACTTCCACTTCTATAAAACTTTTTCTTTAAAAAATGATGGCAAAAATAATAGATGAAGGGATTCAATCTCTGAGCACAACCTTGAGACAAAAAGCTGGGAGATTGGTTTGTCTGCTTCAGCCTGTGCCCTTCTTGCTCAGTGAATTGATTCAAGGACCTGTGTCTTCAGGATGTCAAGTGAGTGATTAAAAAAATTAGAACGGGAAACAATGAAAAAATGTCTGTCATCAGCATCATAATGATTGATCACCATTAGCCAGATAATTATACAAGCGGAGGAAGATGTTACAAACATAAAACCTAAAATAGATGCCTCAAGGTTAACACATCCTAATTGCCTTTTATGACATCCTATATACACTTTTACACTCCGCTTTGAAAGGAAGTCTGAAAAAATAAGAGGAAATGGAGTTAATAAAGACTATTTCCTATATCCAGAAAGATATTGAAATGACAGAATAAACTTGCCTCATACAATCTTACTTCGCTAGAGAGAACAGGGAAAAATCTCCCAAATACATAAACTCTGTAAAATAACATACTAATGAATATCAGACCAAACAATTTGAATTTATCTCTTGTTCTCTGGAAAATCACTTCAAATTATCAATCATGATATCAATGTGATCATATTTTCCAGATACTCCCACTCCCCAAACTCCTAGCTAAAGATTTCTCCTTAATGTCACCCTATTGACCTAGATTGGAATCTTTGTTTCCCTGGAATCTGAAACTAACAGAAATTATATCGTCAAAAGCATCCTGTATGCTAGACCCTACTGATGAACAGTGCAACCACAATTACTTATTTTTCTAGGTTATCATTGTGAAGTTAGCAATTCATTAAGTCACTAAATATTGATGTTAAAAGTGATTCATATATTCAAGTGTGTTCAAAATCAAAAACCTCAAAATCTCCCAAATGCTTACTGAGAAGAGAACGGATAAACCAGATGCAGAATATTCACCCTGGGGACTGTGGCCCATACATAGCACTGAAGACTCACTCCCCTTAAAACAGCTCTAATAGCACACCTATCAGGAGAAATGTGGGAGAGAAATGAATGGACATCCCAGGCTTGTACAGCCACATAGATGAATTCTAGAAATCTAGTGTGAGTAAAATGAACATGCCTGTTTCAACTCCCATCCAGAACAGATCACATTATTAATGAAGTTTGACAAGGTTTTAGGGTGTGGATTTGTTAATTTTTTTTGTTCTCACTTATTTTTAAATAAATGTTTTCTCATAGACTCACAGAAAACCAAAGTGCCTAATGGGAAATAGAATAGAGAATAGGATGTTTCTAAGTAAAAGTGTTGTTTTGAGTTTATTCAGATATAATAAATAAGCTGTGCCAGAAGGAAAAAGTCACAAACTGGCAGGGAGAGCCAACTGTGGGGAATAGTCATATTTCTTTTCTTTGACTCAATGAGGAAGCACTTTGTAGCTATCTCCATGCATTGCACAACCATGACTGCAAAACTAGCAGAAGATAAAAGTGGTTCCAAAAGTGAAGGAAGAATGATGCTTTGTCTGCAGTGAAAGCATCTATTTGGCCAACGCCCTTTGGGAACTTCATCTGAAGCTTTCTTTTTTTAATAAAATGTGAACATGATGATTTTCTATACATACTGAACTGATTACTACATTAAAGCTAATTAACATATGGTTTCCCCCACACATTGTGTTTGTGCGTGCATGTAATGAGATCACCCTCTCCTTTTTTTTAAGAGAGGAAAAACCTTCACTGATTGTAGTTGGGTAACAATGGGTGCTTCTTACAGAATCTATAGCTATGCTGCAGGACTCAGTCTGCCTTCATGGGTCTTTAAAATAAACATTCTTCACTCCTTGTATGAGTTCAGGGCAGTAGAACCGGCTGCCTACCCTTTACGTGGGTATCTGACTGTCAGGTTCTCAACCCCATCTCACATACACACATTTCCCCCAGTAGTTTGACATTGTGATAAGCACTTTGGCATACCTGTAGTAGTTATTTGAACTGTAGTATAGTTATTTACCTGAACATGTTTAGGAAACTGAAAATCATCAATTTATTTATTTTTTTAAGATTTATTTATTAATGCATACAAGAACTGGATATAGGCCAGAGGTGCGGGGGGTGAGAGGATTCACCAGATACAGAGTGGGGAACAGAACAGGCAGAATGACTGAAATACACTGCTGAGGGGAGCAGCGGGCGAGTCAGGAGAGGTCTGCTGTGCCAATCACCAATTTAATAACAAATTCTGAATACAGTGTATTTGATGGATTTTGTTAAAATTATAAACTTTAAGGCTTCAAAGCATAATAAATCTGAATTCACAGTATGATGCAAAATATGTGGAAATTTAAAAATGATATGAAAATTGGTTATACTGATCTAGATTTTAAAAGACAGATCTAGAAAGGTTGTGTATGGAATAGAGCTTGATAATTTCTCATGTCAAACCTAGAGAAAAGGCTTCTATAGGACTATACAGAGACCTTGATTTTCTCGCCATATTGGGAGCACAGCAAACAAGGCAAAACACATTCCACCTGGGAAAGTTAGAGAACAAGGGAGGGGAGGTGATTGATACTTATGTATTGACTGAGCTGCATTCCCAAAGTTAGTGAAGACAACGGGGGTTGAGTGTTCCTCACAGATAGGGTGTAGGCTACATGGTAGAAAGAGTCAGCCTAGAGTCATTGCAATTCCCACCCAAGAGGACAGGATAGAAAGGTAATGGATCTTCAACAGGAGAAATCTCTTTAAATTGGAAACTGGGGCTGACAGAAGAGTTGTGGTTTGAAGATTAGAAACCATCACTGAACTGACAGAATTGTGGGTAAAAAGTTCAGTTGGGTAAATCTCTGCAAAGCCATTAAAACAAGAAGCAAACAAACAAACAAAACAGGACAGTAAGTGCCCCCCCCCCATTTCTTATGGCAATACAAATAGAGTAAGAAGTCCTGCCTCCCTTTTGCTCCTCACTTCCCATTCTCTAGCCCTGATTTTGCACATATTTATGTCATAGTGAGAGGGAGGAGTAGAGGTGAGCGAAAAGCTAGGCAGCCTCCCCACAAACATGACCCAAATAGGGCCTCACTCAGGGTAGGAGTGGAGAATGAGTAATCTTTGAATAAGTGCTTCCATTACAAGGTACTGGGCTACTTCAATTTATTATAAATGTAGAAGTGTCACGCAACTTTAAGAAAGCAGTGGGTTCCCTTGAGGCACATAGGAAACCCCCCCCAAGCTCCCAGTGTATACATTTTTAAAGAATGGTCTAAAAAAACCCATGTTGACTTCATCTTATATATCATGCTTGTTTAGCAGATGAATTTATACATATTTCTATATGTGCACCATGCACATTTCCACAGAGAATTTTATTTAACCCGGGCAGTACTGCAATGTAAATATGTCTCTCATTGTCTAGCTGAGGAAATTTAGTCTAAAAGATGTCCTATAAAAGAATTAATAGCTCACTTAAATGACTATATGCCACACTCTTCCAAGCATTTTATATATTTACCTCATTTAATTCACATAACAATACTATGATATAGCCCCATATTATATATATTCTAATTCTCATTTTACATATGAGAAAACTGAGGTTCAGAAATATGCAAGTGATACGTTAGTAATCAAATCCAACCAGCCTGACTGTAGAGCACACAGCACTATGTATTAGGTATGGGGGTAGAGGAAGCAGCAAAGTTATAATCTGAACTGCCATCTCAGTGAGTTTTCCCCTATATTTATCAGTAAGGACTCAACTGTATCAACTCAATAAAGCATAAGATACAAGGGGAGGAAGGGAGCAAGCAGGTCTGCCAAGCACCTTGCTATGTGACATGTGGTAAATGACTTTCCTTGTTTGGAATTGAGTTTCCACATCTATTAAATTAGGGAAATGAACTCGAGAGTCTCCAAAGGTCCCTTTCAGCTTTGGATTTGATGTGGAGCTCTGAAAATATATGTGTGTGGTAGACAGGTAATGCATATTAAATTATGCAATTTCGTTTAGACTGTGACTGGTATGGCTGATGAGATACTTATAAATTTTACATTTCCCTCCTTTCCTCTCTGAAAAATATTACCTTAACATAATACATAATCAAAAATATTTTATAATATATCTACTGTATGAAAATATAAAACAATTTCAAGGATCGAAGAAGCTTAAATGTAATTTTTTTAAGATATGATGGGGTTATGCTTAGATTCATTATTATTATTTTTAGAACTGCACAGCTGTTTTGGCAGCTTGTTTTGTGAATCCTACTTTGCAAACGTAGTGACTTTTTTTCTACACAAATTTTAGTTAATCGAGCAGATAACATATTTATTTCCTTGTCAAAGCTTGGCATTAAATAAAAAATGCAGCAAGAATTCATAGTTTGAAATTTGAAACATGGTATTTGGACCTTTTACTTGCTAGTTATAAAATTAGGAAATAATTCAATATTTTAACTTCTCTCTGTACATTTTGATGATACCATCCATGATTAGATAATATTGCTGTTCAGAATTTCATTTCCTGTTATGTGTTTTTGTTTTTTCATTCTAAAGTCAACACGTGTACATGGATTTGGAGGAACGTTATTCAACCCACTATGGCAGTATGAAGATATCATAAGCTGGCCATAAAATGTCACTTTCTAACACCTCTAAGATTTCGTGCATCCAGTACAACATCCAAATAGCTAATTCACAGAGAAGTCCCCTGCCTGCTAAGATAGCACTGTGAGCACATCCTGGGCAATTAGCAACGCCTGGGAAAAACAGGTATCAGAACTCTCCCAAGACTGGACTAGAGCAATGATGGGTAGTCCTCTGGGTGAAAAACCCCCAGGGCTCACCTAAAACATAACAAATATGTGGCTTCAGTCCTTCCAAATCTATTCCCTACAGTCCTTATGCAATCCTGGGATGGAAAGGTTCAGTGTTTCCAGTCCTCATATTTTCTGTAATGGCCTCCTGACAGCACTGAAGATGCTGGCATACAAGTGACTGTCCATGTGGAGATTTCATACAGAGCTGTTCCCATTGATCTCCAATAACAGTACACATAAAAAACAAGAGCAACCTAAACTCATCTGATAACATGACAGCAAATTTCTACTTACTTATTTGCTCTGTCTCTTTCTTCTTTAAGAAACATTGAAAAGTGATACTTGATTGCTTTTAATAAGGATAAATGAATAAAATACATATTTTAAATTATTATAGTTACATTTCCAATACATATCCTTGAGCCTATCATTAACTAATATTTCTCAATAATTGAGTAGTTCACTAGAGCAAAAGCTCCATTTGTTCCCAGATTTATGACTAATTTGTAGATAGATGTCAGACATAGTAGGTGTCCCATATGCATTTTTAAAATAAATGATTTAATAAACAACTTGAGGAAAAATAGGAAAGCACAAAATTAATAAATGCTCACATATGAAAAAAGTTAAAAATAATTCATACTAGTAAACAGACTCTTTTCTGTTTACAGAAACACTCAAACTCCCTCTATGAGATACCATTTGAAATTTTTCTCTAAGTATTAGCTATGTTTGATATGACCTTAAACAATAAAAGTTATGTAAATCACTATATCTCTGTTTTCACTGTGGTTTCCAGTAGTTCTGGGTTAATTTCATGTCAAATATACTATAGAAGTTCCATAATTCCTTTATGCCTACTGGCTATATATATCTGATTGCATTTTGTAGATATGTTATTAACCTAGTGTTTTAATCCGCACGTTTTATGGTTTGATTTTTTTCATTTATGATTGACATGCTACCCTTGTATTGTCAATTTCCATTAGCAATCTCAAATCTGTTGTGGACTAAGAGACAGTGCATTTTTTAATAGATCAAGTTCTCATATATCATTCACAAAATTACCTCTAAATTTCCATTTATCTCTTACACCAAGTAGCTCTGTTCACTCTTGACAAGTCTCAGATTTACAGAAAAGAATTCACACACACATACACAGACAGAGTCTCCCCTATTTGTTTATTTTTTTAAGCACTCAAGAACTGGGGTAGAAGCCAGAGGTGTGGGGGAGAGGTATAATGCCATGTTGAACATTACAGTTTTATATTTAGTGTCATTATTCTAAATATCCTCTATGCACAAATTTTTCATCACTGTTCCTCCCTTTTCCCCTACCTGTGGAAACCAATGATCTTTCAAATGTTTGTCTTTTCAAAAAACTTAGATAATTGCAATCATACAGTATATATTATTTTCAGACTGGTTTTTATCACTCGCTATAGGCATTTAAATTTCCTTCATATCCTTCTGTGGTTCATTTCTTTTTACCATTGAATAATATCCTATTGTATTGTATGGAGATGTACTTATCCATTCATCCATGGAAGGATATCTTTGTGGCTTCCAAGTTTTGGCAAGTATGACTAAAGCTGCTATAACCATTCATATGCAAGTTCTTAAATGGACATAGATTTTTTTATCTTAAACGTACTGATTTGGTGGAATGCATTAATTAGGTTTCAATTGTTTAAACAGACTTACATACCTGCAATAAATATCCTTTGGTCATGGTATATATATTATTATAAATTGTTGTTGGCTTCCATTTGCTAATGTTTTGTTAAGGATTTTTGCATCTATACTCATGATAATTATTAGTCTGTAATTTTCCTTGTAATGTCTTTATCTACTCTTGGTATTTGGATAATGCTAGTCACAATGAATGGGTTAGGGGGGTATGTCTCTGTTTTATTTTGTAGAGATTTGGTGAAAATTTCTAAAATGTTTAGCAGAATGCACCAGTTGAATGATCAGGCCTAGTGCTTTCTGTTTTGTGAAGTTATTCCTTTAATATTTATTTTTATTAACTGACATAGACCTATTCAAATTATCTCTTTCTCTTTGTGTGAATTTGATAGTTTGTACTGTTAAAAGGAATGTATCAATTTCATGAAAGCCATCAAATTTATGGATATATTTGATATTTCTTATTCTTTAAATGTATATTTCTGATATTAATAATTTGCCTTTTTCTGATTTTTACATGATTAGTCTAATTAGAGGTTTATCCATTTTGATTTTGTTGATTTTATGCATTGAATCTGTTTTCAATTTCATTGATTTCTGCTAAAATTTTTATTTCTTTTCCTGTGCTTAATTTGGATTTAATTTGCCTCATTTTAGTATTTCCAAGGTGGAAATATAGATTATTGATTTAACATCATTCTTCCTTTCTAACATATTGTATTCAATACTATAAATTTCGCTCTAAGCACTACTTTTGCTATATCTCATGAATTTTTGAAGTATTTTCATTTTCATTTAATTCAAAATATTTTAAAAATTTCTCTGGAAACTTCATTTATTGACTAACATGTTGATTAATTTCTAAGACTTTTGAGATATTTCCAGCTATCATTCTGTTATTTATTCTGAGTTTAATTCTATCTGAGTCTGAGAGCATACTTTATTTTACTTATATTCTTTTAAATGTGTTAAGGTGTCTCCACAGGTAGTCTATGTTTGGACAGTTTCGTGTGAACTGAGAACTTGTATGCTGCTGTTGTTAAATGTAGTATTCTATAAAAGGCAATTAGAGCTAGTTGATTTATGTGTCTTTTCTATATATACATACATATATATATATATATATATTACTGATACTGCCTCTAATTTGTCTATTATAGATAGAGGGGCATTGAAGTCTTTATGATAATGGATTTATCTATTTCTCCTTGTAGTTCTATAAAATTTTGCCTCATTTATTTTGACATTCTGTTGTGTTTAGGCACAGATACATTGAATATCATGTTTTCTTGGTGAATTGTCTCCTTTATCTCCTTTATTATTAAGTAAAGCTATTCTTTATGTTTGATAAACTTTCTTGCTCTAAAGTCTGCTTTGTCTGAACTGAAAACAGTTCGTGGTTTTTTAATTACTAGTGTTAGTATAGTATATCCTTTTCCATCTCTTTACTTTTTAGTCATAGGTGTGTGTCTTTATTTCAAGTGGATTTTTCATGGATAACATGCAATTAGTTCTTCTTTTACTTCAATCCACTCTGAAAATCTGTTTTTTTTTTTAATCACTGTATTCAGACCACTCCCTTTTAAAGTGATTGTTGACAAAGTTGGATTAATATCAACCATATTTGTAACTATTATCTTTTCATTCATATTTATCATATTACTTTTTAAAAAATTAGGTGGGGCCTCCCCGGTGGCGCAGCAGTTGAGCGCTGGGTTGCGAAGCTGCCCGCAGCCTCTGCAGCGCCAGTTCAATCCCCGGGCCCGGCTGCTCCCCCGCCACTGGAGGAGGGTCCCATATGGCGCACAGACCTCTCCTGCCGCCCGCTGCTCCCCTCAGCAGTGTACTTCGGTCCTTCTGCCTGCTCTGCTCCCGGCTCTGGCTCTGGTGAATTCTCTCACCCTCCCGCGCTTCTGACTGTACCCAATGCTTGTATAAATAAATAAAAAAAATAAATCTTTAAAAAAAAAATTAGGTGTTGCTCTAGAGTTTGTAATAAACATTTATAATTATCCAAGTTCATTTTCAAACAATAGTGTACTATTTCACAGTTATTACAAATACCATATAACAGCATTCCCAACACCTCCCTTTCCTCTCATAACATTCTTGTCATTACTTTCATTAATCCATAAGCTATAATCAACAAACTCATGGTTGTTTTTATTAATTTAAATGAATTAAACAAATTAAGTATAAGAAAAAATAAAATCTCATTTTATCTTCATTTAGTCATTCCCTAACATTTTCCTTTATTTATGTAGATCTGAGTTTCTGACCTATATCATTTTCCTTCTCTCTGAAGACCTAAGTGTTCTTGCTAGAAAGATCTACTGACAACAAATCTTGTCAATATTTACCTGTCTGAGAATGTCTTTATGTTTCCTGATAATTTTGAAAGACAAATTGCTGGATACAAAATTCCACATTGGTGGGTTTTTTTTTTTCCCCTTCAGTACCCTAGCTTTGATTGTCTGTTTTCTGAAAATAACTCTGATATAATTATTTTGTTTGTTCCTCTGTAGAAAAGTTGTCCCCCACTTCCCTCTGGAATTTTTTTGGATATTCTCTTTTTCCTTCCATTATCTGTGGCTTGAATATGATATAGTGTAAACTTTCAGATATTTTTTGCTTGGTGTGTTTTGAGCCTCTGGTTATATAATTTGTTCTGTGTCATTAATTTTAAAAATTCTCAGACACTGTTACTTCAAATATTTCTTCTCTTTCTATTTTCTCCTTCTGGCATTACTATTACACATGTTATACATTTCTTTAATTGTCCCATAGTTCTTAGTGTGCTGTGTTTCACCCCTTCACTGGTTATTTTCTAGTTTAGGAAGTTCCTATTGACATATATTCAAACTCTTTGCTTCATTCTAGTCTACTAGTCTACGAATGGGCTATGAAAGCATTCTTCATTTCTGTTAATGTTTTTTATCTGAAGAATTTCCCCTTGATTTTTCTCTTAGAGTTCTAATCTTTCTGCTTACATTACACATCTGTTATTTATTGCATGTTATCCACTTTACATTCAATTCCTTATCATATTAATCATAGGGATGCTCAATTGCTGGACCCATAATTCCAGTTTCTTTGCCATTGCTGATTCTGTTCTGAAACTTGACCTGTCTCTTCTGTGTTTTTTGCCTATCATCAAGCCTTACAAATTTTGTCAAAAGCTAGAACATGATGTGTCGTATAAAAGGAACTAGGATATATAGGCTTTCAGTTCAAATTATATATCCATTTGGCTAGGAGTTACAATGCTTTTACTATTTGCTATCGTTGTAGGTATCAGAAGCATCTGTTGTCTTTGTTTTTGCTTCCCTTGTTGTCTGGTTTTCCCCATAAGCTCCTTCTTAAATAGAATTGCAGTTTATAGTTGAATAGTTGATAGTTGTAACTGCCTATTATTACAGAGGAGCCCTGAAGATATAGTGAGAAACTACTGAGAAGGAATATATTTTATATTACTATGACTAGGTTTCAAACTAGGGTCTTGTGTCCCTGGGCTGTGACCTTCACAAGTGCTTCTCAGCTTCTCCCACACATGCTTATGTGAGATGGGAAAACTAGGCAGAGCTGAGATTGGCAGACCTAAGCTGTCTTGGCTAAGTTCTGTTGAAAACCATGTTGGTTAGAGACTGATAAAATACTTTTCCTGAGGGGATGTCTTTGTCAATGAGAACAAATGCTCATGACATACTGTAAAATGGCTACTTTACCCTCCCCTTAAAACATGCAAGAAGACTTTTTTTTTTTGTCTTCACCCTGAGAGCTTGATGGGGCTCCTGAAGCTAAAACTAATGAGATTGTCTCACCCACAAGGACTGCACCTCCATGTTTTTCTCATTCATGCTATCCCATGTTCTATCTCTAGCAATTAGTCAATTACCCTTTCCCTTTAAGTAGTCCTTGCAGGATTTAGCTGCAGCTTCTGCTCTGAGGAAGCTCGAAACTCTGTATTTTCCTATCTCCCCAGTTTCCAGCTGGCAATTTGCCCTGTGACCTCAATTCTGTGATGTATCCAAGAAAAGTTTTTGATTTTTAGTTTGTTCAGCTTTTTTTCTTGTTGTGGGGATGGGAGTGGCGACTTCATAGCAATCTCCATGTGGGATTAGAAACCAGTCAAGGGATTTTTATTCTACTTTTGTATTTTTATCCTTTTTATGTGCTATTACTTCTTTCTGGAATATCCCTCTTCCCTTTCACAGAATAAGGATCTCAACATTTCTCCGAACCCAGTTCATGTATTACTTCAATTCTGAGGTCTTCACTCAGAGATTTAAGGAGAGACTTAATCACTTTTTAACTATGTACTTCATACCACTAGGCCCGTAGGATGATTATATCACTTCTCTCATATTTATATTGTGTTATTCATAACATTATGTGTGTTACAAGTGAGTGTTATAGGAAGTGACTATAGACTATACTGTATGTTTTATTAAATCCAAATAAATAATTTACTAGTTTATTGAATTCAGGATTTTTCTCTCAGGTTTGACTTTAATTCATTCGATCCCTTCAGCATGAACTAGGTCTGATAGTCCACCAGGTGATATTTTTTGAATTTACAATGGAATCTTTGTGGTTCTGTCTCATCTTTTATGTAAAAGCTACAGAAAAGTAAGATGGTTATAGAGAATGATGCATTTTTTTTAAGATTTATTTATTTTTATACAAGAGCTGGGGTACAGGCCAGAGGCATGGGAGGGTGAGAGGATTCACCAGAGACAGAGTGGAGAGTAGAATAGACAGAATGACCGAAATACACTGCTGAGGGGAGCAGCGGGCGCGACAGGAAAGGTCTGCTGCACCATGTGGGATTCTTGCTGGCTGGCCTGGATCGAACCTGCACTGCAGAGGCTGCAGACAACTTCACAGAGCTGCACTCATCCCGTGTGCCACTGGGGAGGCCCGAGAATGATGCATTTTAAAAACATATATTCAAGAGATTCTGAAGACAGATTACTATTATCCAATGTTCATTAAATTACTTGATAAGTTTTAAAAGAGTTTGCAGGGGCCTCCCTGGGGTGTAAGGGGATAAGCTGCAGTACTATGATGCTATCCACAGCCACTGCAGCTTGAGTTGGATCCCTGGCCAGGGAGGTGACCCACATGGCGCAGCAGACCTCTCCTGACTTGCCTGCTGCTCCCCTCAGAGTGTATTTCAATTAGTCTGCCTGTTCTGTTCCCCACTCTGTCTCTGGCGAATCCTCTCATCCCCTGCACCTCTGGCCTATACCCAGTTCTTGCATGCATAAATAAATAAATCTTAAAAAAAAATGGGTTTGCAGATGATCCCAAACTTCACTGGTATATTAACATAGTTTAGTATCACTCATCTTGCCATTCTAAATGGTTCGTTACTTAGATTAGAATTAGAATCACTTTCTATTTCACCAAATCAATAAGAAACTAGATTGAATGAGAAATCTGAGCAAAAGTTTGCCTAGTTTGGACATGAAGTGGAAACTCCTTATCTCAGAACCGGTTTCCTGGCTAGTGGCAATAAGAAGAAAGTTGTCCCTATAGTTACCAAATAATCAGTGCTCTAAAATTCAATATCATTTCCAAGTTGGAAAATTCTTGATGGTAAGATGGAGTACTTGCCTTACACTGTTCATGGTATCCTGATGATCACATGACTTCTTGCCCATCATGAAAGATCAATGAATAATGTTAAATTGATATCTGGTTAATAAAATAAAGTTGAGATTTTTGCTGAAATATGCTCCAATTATAGTTTTTCCTTACCCTGTTCTTCAAATAATCTCTACACCAGAAATTACTAACATAACTTAGAAAATATAGTATAGCTACAAAATTTGCCTTTCCAAAGATTCGATTCTGGAGAATGGGAGCAAAAGGGCAAAACAGGTAAACAGAAGAACAAAATGTACTTATTTACTTGGATTTTTGAAAAGCAGGTCATGCTGCAAGATTGCCTTTAAACTACTGTTCTCTAGGAAGAGAGTAATGTTTATTGTGACTCTCATGGTAGATCAATACAGTTAGGGAGTAAAAAGAAGAGAAATCCAAATCACAAGTTCCCAATAATTCAGAAACTATTGAACTCTAGACAGATTTTATTGCGATTATTGACTTTCACAATGTCATAATATTATTGAGTTAGAAGTCTTAAAATGAGTCCCTGAAACTGGAAGCTGAATCTTTGATTTACTGGCCCTACTGTTATGCAAAGACCACCAACCTTTACTTCACAGTACTTACACTAGACAAACTGAAAGGACAGCTTGACAGCTACCCCTGTTAGGCTGGGTGAAGTATCATATTCAAAATTACAATCTAGAAGAAAAGCTGTTCTAGTATAACAGTACGTGGGATTTCATATGACCTCACTAATGGAGAGCCTTTATACACTGGTCTCCTATGATATAAAGTATAACATATCACCCATTTAACCACTATGACCCTTATGATAAGTAAACAATTAATTACCACGAGAGTAGAATTATCTCCACTTTATAGATAAAGCATCTTATTATCTAATAAATAGAGGGACTTGTTCATAGCCATATAATTGTTAATGGGTCAAGTCTGTTCTGAAATTTGAGCTTCCTAACTCGAACTGGAGTGTTGTTTCCACTGCAATCCCAAACAAATTCCTTTGTGTCAAGAACTTATTTTCTAGATCAGTGAGTTGTGAAGAATATCAACTTATTATAGAGAGTAAGTGAAATGAGCTAATGAAATATTATTAGATGTAATTTGCTCCTGTTTAAAGAAAAAGTTTATGTAAGTAAATAGGCATTTCTCTAAGAACCCATCCTGTGAATACAGTTTCATTTCTTTTATTTTCTCATTATATCTTGAACTTCCTTTAAATTCTGAAGCTCTTGTTTCATTCCCTACTACCTCTCCCAATAAAATTGAAATGTCAGAAAGTAATTATGCTTTTAATTTTGGTGTTCAGACTGAGTCTCCCTTATTAGATCACATAACATGATTATTTTCATGAATAAAGTGGGAGCAATTAAAACTTTTTGCAAAAGGTAAATGAAATACACCTCTTTGAAAATACATCCTGTTGCAAGAGTGTTTAGGTAAGATTATAGTCTATTTTAAGTTTGATCGTTTTAATGGAAATAAGTAGAGATAGTCAAGCCAACTAACAACTAAGTATGCTCATTTAATGTCAAGAAATGTTTGAGCACCTACCTCAAGTTTGAGTACCTATCTCAAGCACATAAAAAAAAGTGTACAGCCTGGTTCTGAGTCCTGAGAAAATCACAGCTAGGGAGAAATGGATATATATTCAATTGAATAAAAACGTGTCCTGTTTGTTGATAGAAATAATTTTCTTCTTGGAGAAGAAAACTCAATAATTCTGCTAGTGCAAGTGAAGACTTCAAAAAGGAAGTGATAATTTAATTGAATTGTGAAGAGATGTGTTTGTTACAATCTGAACGTAGATGAGTAATCCCAATTTTCCAGATGGTATGTCATCAAATGCCTAACCGGGTGTTTCATGGTGCAGCAGACATCCATCAGAAGTGAATTTTATGATGGAATTATTAGGAGTCTTTTTTTTCTTCTTTTTTCAATATGTTAGTCTCCATAAAGTTCTCGCCAAGTTTTAAAATCCTCCAAGTGAAATTTGTACCAATGGTAGACTGGCAGAAAGACTTTTCATACACAATAACTTGCTCTGAATACTGTGGTATTTTTAAGCTATGGAAAATTTTAAAACACCCATAAATATGTTCTTCTTTTTCAGTTACCCAGAATTATCTACAGCCTGGACGAATTGATCGATTTCTTAATTTATGAACTCATGATCAGAGTTTTTATTGTGTTAGGCATTCAGAATGGAGAACATTGAAGTTTCTTCAAGGAAGTTTTAAAAGGTGTTCAAATAGGCCCACAGGAGAGGATGGTATAGATACATTCATAAAGCAGAACAAAGAAAAAATTCCTAATAATTGCAGTAATTTCTATTTTTAAAATATTTTGACTATTTTTATTACTGTGTTAAGTATGCTAAAACAGGCTACATATACCTTGTAGTGTAGAGAAGTGTTATTGTTTATTGCTGAGATACAATCTTATGATATGTGAGTCAGACCTGTTGTCCTGTTGTGTAAAGCATCATCATCATTCTAGACTTTCAAATTATTTTCTTTAGAATTTATATTCTATACAATGCTAAATTACAAGGCAAACAGATAATAGTGAAATAAAATATAATGGTAAAGTAGAAAATTAATGGTCAAACACAAATGGAATTCCTCAGTGACCCAGAAGATATTAGAGGTTTCTAGGTCTAAAACAAGAACTATCTATTTTTACCTTCAAATAAACTTTAGTACTTGTTGATCACTCCATCTCTCTTTGCTTAACTTTCAAGGTTTAGATTTAATCATATAGCTTGCCTTGATAATTTAAATCTTCCTTTATTTCCCAATTCCTCTATCCTTATATCCATTATACTCATGAGCATTGCACAATTCAGTACTGATTATATATATATATATATATATATATATACACACCCACACACACAGAGAGAGATATGTGTGTGTATATTGTGCGTATGTATCTATGTATGTGTGTGTGTGTATATATATATTTATATAATCTCATTCTCCATTATATTCTCTTTTTTTACAGATTGCCTCTCCAAATAAATCAGGGAGGCCATGCCTAGTATTTTCTTTGTACCATCCTGATGCATAACACAAAGCTAAGCATAAAGCTTTGTTCAGAAGTTGTTCAGAAGTTAACAGTCTGTAAAATTTAGCTTATTGTTTTAATGTGCTTAGTTATCTGGTCTGTTGCATCAAAGAAGATTAGACACAACCATGAGAAAGAGTCTGAAAACTTACACAAATAATAGATTACGTGGGGAAAGCTTGCCAAAGCAGTAAAATCACTGACCCCAGAATATTCAGGGATCATTGAGTAGAGGAGTAAATAATTGCAAAATCTTAAATGTCAAAGTGAACATAACTAGAGAAAGCACATAATAATTTAAATTTCTAGTTCAACAACTACTTATCTAATAGTATGCTCCAAAAACAATACTAGAAGCCAAGTTTACAAAGACTGACACAGCATCTGGGTCATTTGTTCCTGAGAAATTCATTACTTACTGGTAGAAAGAGAGATATTATGTTTTATTCCAAAATAAAATGGCAAATGTTGTGGTAGATATAGTCACCCCATAGGCACACAGAAGAAAGATCTCTTAACCTAGTCTGAGTGAAAAAAGGGTTCCCTGATGAAATAACACCTTGATGACCTCAGGTCTCAAGGAAAGGTAAAGTTTTGGCCTGTCACTGCTTAATAAGGCATTATCATTCCTAGAAATAAGATAAAGAATTGTTTTAGAAACTGCTACCTGGATTTGGGATATAATTAAAGGAGAAACTTTAGGCAGAAGTGACAAGTTTTAAGCAAACTGTGGGTAATGAAAAATAAATTGTGAATTGCAATACTACTCTGTGTGACAATGATCCATCATTCACAGAATGCAAGCAATTATCTAACAGAAGAAAAATATTTCACAGCAAGGAACCAGAGCAATTTATAGCAATTAATGCAGATTACACCTAGTTATCAAGAAATATTATCAAAGCCAAAGCACAATTACATAAACCATCTGTGTGGCATTTGAGAAGAACAAAAAAAGAGAGACTTTATTTTCCTATGGGATTCATGAATCTTCCTTCAAGAATGAGATATTTGTCTATGGTTAATTTTTTAAAAATCTTCATTAAAATATACTGTGGGCTTTTGTTATATGTGAAAACAAGATTAAATTTATGTTCAAAATCCAAATGATATTTAATTGTTTAGTCTACATTTTCAACTAAAATTCATCCATGACCATACCATTTCTTGAAACATCAACTATACAGTTTTCATAATTAGAATTCTGGCTACGATAAATGCACTACAGCAAGTAGATAGCAAACTAAACTTTTAATTTTTTTAAAGATTTATTTTATTTATTTATGCATACAAGAGCTGGAGTGTAGGCCAAAAGTAGGGGGGGGGGTGGCGGGGGGGGAGGAGAGGATTCACTAGAGACAGGGTGGGGAGCAGAACAGGCAGATCTACTGAAATACACTGCTGAGGGGAGCAGCCGGTGAGACAGGAGAGGTCTGCTGCACCATGTGGGTCAGCTCCCTGGCTGAGGCATGGAACTCATGCTGATAGCTTGATAGTGCTGAAACTTAACCCCTTGTGCCACCAGGGAGGCCCCAAACTAACCTTTTTAGTAATGAGCTTTCAATAACAAAGTTGACAAAATCTTCATCAGTGAGTCTATTCTTAAACTAGTTGTGTTAGTTACCTAGGCACAGGTATGATTTTTATTAACCCACTTTTCTATTTGGATCTGCTCTTTAACTATTGTCTACAAATAGTTTATACAAGATATAAGCTCTTCTCTGCCTTTTGAATATTCAAAACTTCCTGATGAGTTTTCATGTATACTATATCTCACATGCTTAGCTTTATATCATGGAAAAGAGCCAACAATAGTGATGCCAAAATAAACCCTAGGTCAGAGCGACCTCTCTGTCTATGGAGAACATCTCCAGGTACAATATGATTAAGGACAAGTTTTTGAAGTCAGGTAAGCCCAGCCTTGTGACATACTATATATTAGCCAAGCAACCCCCAAAATTTCATTTCTTATCAAAAATTCAGCTTCTTGGGCCTCCCAGGTGGCGCAGCGGTTGAGCGCTGGGTTGCGAGGCTGCCCGCGGCCTCTGCGGCCCTGGTTCGATCCCCGGCTGCTCCCCGGCCACCGGAGGAGGGTCCCACATGGTGCGCAGACCTCTCCTGCCGCCCGCTGCTCCCCTCAGCAGTGTACTTCGGTCCTTCTGCCTGTTCTGCTCCCTGCTCTGGCTCTGGTGAATTCTCCCACCCTCCCGGCTTCTGACTGTACCCAGTGCATGTGTGAACCAAAAAACAAACAAACAAAACAAAATAGATAAATAAATAAGACATGCCTCTAGAAAAATTAAAAAAAAAAATTTCAGCTTCTTGTCCATTAATACTCATTTGAAGTTAATAACCATATTTATAGCACAAAAATGTGCCAGCAATTGAATAGCATGTTGCATGTAAAACACCTTACACATTATGTGGCGTATAACTAGTGTTCAGGAAGTAGTAGCTGTAGTTAATAGAAGGCCACTTCTCATATTGTTAAAAGATTTCACCAATATATATAACTGTTATTTTTAGAAAAGAATGAATTTCCAGTTTTGCACAGTAATACTACCATCATGAGGGTAGTATTCATAATCAAACTAAATAATGTGCCTGATGTTATAGTCTGTACAACACACCGATGAAGTAAATAGCCATACAGATTGTTGATGCTGACTTGGACACACTATATAGATGAATGACTGGTAAAATTACCATTGTTTCTGTTAATGATGCCCAGCATTTGGTGTCACAAGGTTAATGCAATACAGTGAGGTTCATACTACATTAATCATGAGGTCAAGTCATTTGCAAGAGTTGCAAATCTTCTTATAATGGGATATTCCTAGATAATGTGCAAGATAGAACAGGCATTTTGTGACTAAAGGTTCTGACCTCAGTTCTGAGTGGCCTGCAAAAATTATAATGGCCCTTTATTTTTTTAATGCACCCTATAACTAGAGCTCTAGAGCAATCAATAACCATATCACCATGTACAGAGGGCAGCATTTTATGGCTCCAGAATTCTTTCAATATTATTACCTCTTTTGAGCCTCACCACCCAGTTAGGTGGTACAGCAAAGATTAAAATGCCTATTTTATAGAATAGGAAACAGAGAATCACACAGAATTGATTTGTCCAATCAGAACAGTTAGTAAGCCGCAGGGTCTTGACTTGATCCCTGATTCTCCACATCCTAACATCTTCATATGATGTACTGAAAAATTTCACTTGCCATATAATACAGACAGGTCTTCATGCTATAACTTATTAAAGTGAATCTTTGTTAAAAAATAAAGATGCCTCCACTCAGTTAATAGTGTATCCTTGTCAATAATCTGAGGGCTTAGAATTATTGGTAGTTCTCTGGTAAACTAAAAAGTTATGTATTTCAAAAACATACATAAACATCTGTACATAGATGCATATAAACATATAAACATATATGCATGTATGCATACATGTGTTTCTACCTGTACCTCTGATTAATCCTTGCCTATTAGATAGCATTAAATTATCTTCTCCCCAGTTCATGGATTATACATAATTTGTATGTGAATAAATTACCTTTTCTATAACCATCTGGTGATTTAATACCATTGATTAGCATAGGTTTTTTTTACTATTAAACATGTCTGGATATATATAAAAGTCATAACTTATTAATTGGTATATGGAAAAAGAGTTTGGGGACCTGTGAGTGCTACTTTTTCTTTTAATTAGCACTATAGCCAAAGAAGCATTCAGGATAGTTCCTTAAAAATCTGATTTTCTCTTAAATAAATACCCTGGGAAGTACTGGCTTACTAATATGAATTGAAAGGGATATATTAATAGGTATAGATGTGAGAAACTTATGGAAATAAGGGAAATAAGCTATACAAATGCATTATTTCCAAGTGTTAAGACAAAATCCAAAATTTTATAACCTTCGACAATAAACTCCTAGAGGAACAGATTGTGAATCTTAATTAAAAGGACTAAAGAAATTATTTTCCTGCAGTCCTCATAAAAGCAAAATGTGCTGTAGTTGACAATATTTGTATCAAATTAGCATAGGAACCATGTGTCTAGCCCAATTCAAAATACCATTTAAATGGAAATAGGAAGGCAATGGATAATGATCTCACAGTTGAAGCTCAAAATATGTGCAGCAACACTCAACCAAAACACAAAAATGGTTAAAATTAACCAAATTTTAGTTATATCCATATTAATTTCCCTATTATTACTCAGAAGCAAAAGTCTGTTCAGCACGATATAAGTGACTTTCTAAGAGCTTACTTTGTTCACAAATTGACCCAACAAGCTATTGCCAAACCATGTGTTTTCTTTTCAAATGTGTAGTAGCTTTGTGTTGGGCATAGTATCAAGAATATCAAACAATTTTTTTTCAGTGTTCACAGCTCCGTCTGGCATAACAGTCACAGACACAAAACAATATGCTCCACAGAGTCAGCATTCTTCTTTTCCAATTTTTGTAAAGGAAACTAATAACTGGGGGCTATTAAAGGGAAAATTATTCATTTATTCAAATAGTTATATAATCTCCTTAATGACTGGTACTAAGACAGTTTGGGGGGAAAATATTTTAAAGATCTATATAATTTTCTGCTTTGTAAAGTCAATCTCTCTTCTGCTCTCTGATTCTCCCATCTATCTAAAACTATAAAAATATATATATATGTGTGTGTGTGTATGTATGTAAATACACATTCTATCATAGTGGAACAAATGACTTCTAAATAAGTGATTCTGAGTAAATTCCATCTCAAAATGTCATTTAGAGATCTCTGTAGACAGACAAGGAGACATGTTAGTGGGGAATAAGAGATTTCCCTTAAGTCAATCAAAGTTTTCTCTGGTTAATCTAATTCTGTGACCTTGCAATGTTTTCTGAAGGGAAAATAAAGGCAGGGTATGGAACAGGGAAAATCTTTTCCCTTGCGAAATAAAATTAAATTATGTGAAAAATTATTTGTTACAATTTTTTAACAGAAGAGAAAATGAAGTGTGTCTGGGGATTTCCAGTCCTCTCGCTTCTGCTAAATTCTCACCTAATGTTAAAGGGGGTTCTAAAATAAAACTTAAGATATATTTTACTACATTCTCACATCTTCACTGGCAATTTGATTTAGGGGTTATTCCACTGTTTGATTTGTTACCAATTTGACCTCTTCTCAAAAGAGTTACAAACTGGGGGAACTTTTGAAGAGAACAGTTAAGCTCAGTAAAATCAGAGTAAATGGATTTGTCAGAAGCATCTACACTGGATTGCTCTTTATTATTAATTAAAGATTTGGAGATTTTGCACCTTTCAAACTCTCCTCTTTTTTGCATGTGGAATTTATTCTATTGGTATTTGTCATTCCCCTGTCTTTTTTTAAAATTTATTTACTTATATATATATTTTACATCATTCATTTTTGTACAATCTTTGCTTTCACCTCTCAGGTATAGCCCATGTAAAATTCCTCCCCTGTCTTTTCTTTAAATTCAAGATTGCTTTCCCTAGTTCTCACTTCCTGTTATTGCTGTTACTCTTTCCTTTTTATGTATAACTTCCTGCCTCTTTGAACAAGGAAACAAAACAATCTGGATTGGTAGAACTACAGATATATGAAAGAACTGCATATCATATGAAAGCAGAATAATGTTTTCACTTACAAGCAAACTACAAAAGATTTCATACAAATAGATTATAATTTCTCTTTTGAATGTTTAAAGTATCCTTTCTCTCTCTTTTTGGCTTTCTTCCTGGTTTTCCAATTTCTTTTTGTTTGTAGAGAATAATAAGTGGTAAAGTAAGAGCTTTCAACTATTAAATAAAAGAACAAAGTAAGTAACATCGATCTTCCAAATGGATAAACAGGCTTCCATAGGAATCTTATTTAGATTGGGTTAATACTACTAGATAAAATGTTATCTTCCCATAAGGACAAACTGTTTACCACTAAGATGGTTCATTTGGGCACACAGAATAAGGAAGTCACCTCAAAACTAGCTTTCTTGGGACACAGACCCTCTCAATATTGGCCATTGGACTCTACAAATAATACTAATGGACTCTAGCAGGATAAATAGTCTACAAAGACTAGGAGTCTAAGTGGATGCTAAGTGTATTGTTTCTAGTGACACAAAATGGTGGGACTTTGAGTCTCAGAATAATCCAGAGAAGGGCAGCATGAATCCTGCCTAATTTCCTTGTTGTTTTGCGAGCCCTTAGATACTCTCTTTGGCTTATAAAAGCAGGTGTATCTAAGAGAAACCTACCTGGAGCCTTCTAGTAATGCATATCTCTGTCTTGGGAAGTGACAGGATTGGGACTAGAAAAGGATTTCCTCTCTACTAGTTTAGTTACCTATCCACTTCAATGCAATGCGATAACTTTATCAATATTTCTACTACTGGGCTATCATGACTGTTGAATAATCATTGACATCAACTCTATACCAGGCATCTCCTTAAGTCTCAGCTAATTATAATCACAACCCAACAAATAAATGATGCTGTCTCTTTAGATGCTGTCTCTCCTGGGAACAATTCAGCAGATGAATGACCACAAAAACCGAAAATGTGTTAAAGAAATACTAAAAGACAGAACATCCAAATGTGGATAGATCAGATTAAGTTCTACATTTCTCCCCTAATTTTTTGTACAGTGGTGAGGAGCTGAAAAGGATCACAGTAGGGACACCACGAAGTGTTTCAACAGGAAGCTAACAAAATGCATCAAACAGAATTTTTTTTGACAGAATATTTTTCAAGGTAAATCTAGATTTTTCTTTTATAGTCAATCTTGTAAAATCAAACAATTTTTTTCTTAAATTACTAACCAAGAGTTCAAACAATGGCCCCAGCGCGGGAGAAAGCAAAGCACTGCGGTGAGGGAGATGCGCCCTCCTCCTAGTCCTCGCCCGGCTGACCTCACCTCTGCTGTGGCCAAAAAGAAAGACCAAGTGAAGAAGGGCAGCCCTGGGGCCGAGTGTGAGGAGTGGACCTGGGGACCCTGCACTCCCAGCAGCAAGGACTGCGGCGTGGGTTTCCGCGAGGGTACCTGCGGGGCCCAGACTCAGTGCATCCAGTGCAGAGTGCCCTGCAACTGGAAGGAGTTTGGAGCCGACTGCAATTACAAGTCTGAGAGCTGGGGCGCGTGTGGTGGGGGCACAGACACCAAAGCGCACCAAGGCACCCTGAAGAAGGCGTGGTACAATGCCCAGTGCCAGGAGACCATCTGTGTGACCAAGCCCTGCACCCCCAAAACCAAAGCCAAGGCCAAAGCAAAGAAAGGGAAGGGGAAGGACTAGTGACCCAGCTGGACACCTGGAGCCCTGGCCCAACAACCACTGGCCCAGGGAAAGCCTACCAGTGCCTTTTGTCTGCTCAGGTAGCTTTATCAATCATGCCCTGCTGCTTCCCTCTCACTCCCCTGACCCCAGTGCCCAGAGTGGGGAGGAACAAGGGATTCTGGGAAGCTTGAGTCTTCCCACAAAGGGATTTGATTCCCCGGACCCCCTTTTGCTCTTCCCCACAATGATGTCATTATAAGAAACAAATAAACCAAACTGTGTTTCTTTTTTCCCAATAAAAGCTTTTCTTTCAATATAAAAAAAGAGTTTAAACAGAAACTATTTTTATCACAAATATGTCCATATTTGACTTTTGCAAGAGATGCCCACTTTATAAAACATCATAATACAAATAATTCACTGTATTTTTAAATTAGATCTTTAAAAAAAAACTCATGATTTAATAAGAAAACAAAACTTCAAAACATGAGATTAATATGTATCCTGTTTAGTTTCCTAGATTTTTTTTTAAAGATTCATTAATTTTTGCATACAAGAACTGAGGTACAGGCCAGAGGTATGGTGGGGTGAGAGTATTCACCAGAGACAGAGTGGGGAGTAGAACAGGCAGATGTACTGAAATACACTGCTGAGGGGAGCAGCAGGCTAGACAGGAGAGGTCTGCTTGGCCATGTGGGTTAGCTTCCTGGCTGGGGATCAAACTTATGCTGCAGTGGCTGCAAATAGCTTCACAGGCTGCATCCCAATCCCTTGCACCACCAGGGAGGCCCAGTTTCCTAGATTCTTTAGCTCTTTATGAAAAACATTACTGTGCCTTCATGATGAATGAAATAATTGCTTTTTACAAATCTAGCACACAAGTGATCTAAATTTTGCATGAAACTTTTACAATTCCTTGGAAATTCCATGCAAATTTGACACATTCAAATTTGAAAACAAAAGAAAAGATCCCAAAAGTCCAAAACTCTATGTTTTAAAAGAGAAACAAGTTAGAGTCTTGTAATCCTCTTGTCTCATTTGTGCTGATATAATTATACCTGAACACAGGCTGAACCTGAACACCTGAACACAGCACAAACACAGGCTACATATAAAGTTACAGATATAATAAAGTCCAGGGAGTCAGCACAATACCCCAAAATTAGATAACCCAACTTCTTTGAAATTGTGTTGGCATTTCTGGCATCTCAAAGATATTGTTAATTTTACAATCCTTTCTACCATTACATGTTATCAAGCACTATTAAAGTACTATACTCAATGTATAACTATACCTGGGCATGGGAGGGTGGAAGACAGGAGGGACAGAGGGATGGAGAAAGGAAGGAAGATAAAGAAACTATTTGATTAGAATACTGCAACCTGAGTATGTAGTTCACAAACAAGAATGTTTCATTCACTTTCTTGAAACTATGCTATAAAATCAAATTTTAAAAAAAGAAGAGATAGCAGCATTGTAGATTGTTACACTGAATACTTTGAAGAGGGAATAGAAAAGTATACTCTTTGGTAATTGAAACTCAAAGCCCACATCCCATGTTATTCAATGCAGATCTCTTGACTGGCATCACAAGGAGTACCACAATATAATTATTTTAATTGCCAATTCATGTATCTAAAGAAAAGAATGTATAAAGCTCCCCAGAGGTACTGTTCTACCACAGGAGTTTAATATACCAATGCTGGTTTTAACAAACAGGGCTTTTGTCAAGATTTCACTGGCATATCACCCACAATATAACAACACCATTTAAAATTTATATAGGCCTTTATTTACAAAGTGCTTACAAAAATTAATCCCCAGAATACTCATTGTGGAGGGAAGAAGAAACAGATTATATTAAAACAGAGGATTTCAACCAAGAAATGGTTTAAATTGAAGGAATCCTGTTGTAATACAGAAATAGAATCTCTAACATCCTCTAAATCAGAAATGTCATTTTGATATGATTCATATGTCTAATATTTTTTGGGCAGTGATAGCAGAATCACACTGTTAATATCCACCATATTTCTCAAAAGTTCACTTCTGTACTTCCATAAGGGTTAAACTTTCAAGAAGCACAGATTTTCCCATTGAGATTTCCCATTCTCAAAAGTGGTAGTAGGATCCTACATTTCTGGATATATATGCTTTAACAATGATAGGGAATTTATAAGTGCTATTATATCTTAGACCATTGGTACTGTGACTGCAGATACAAGTTTACCTTGATCTGTATATCTAGGATTGAACACAGGGCATAACACACAGTAATCCAGAGGTCTTCCAACAAATCTCTGTCGAAAAAAGAGCTAATATTATTTCAGCTTCATTTGCTCATTGATTCCTCGTTCATTACTCAACCATTATTAATTGAGCACTGCTATGTGGAAGGTACTGAATTAGATGATTTAGCAAAAAGAAGAAAAAATAAATCTGTCACTTGATCTCACAGAGTTTATAATTAACCAGGAACAGATAGGTAAGTGAAAAGATGAAGATTAACACAATGCAGGGTTGGGAGTGCAAAAGAAGGAACAAATATGTCTGTTTGGTAAGAATTCAAAACCACACTTCTCAAAAGTAGTTTGTACTTACATGTAGATGAACATGGTTTTGATAAGCATAAGAAATCAGAAAAGGTTATTAAGGACCAAGGGAAGGCTAAACGTAAGAACAGTTTTCCTGCTCCCACTAATTTGGGGAACTTTGTAGCTAAAATAATATCACTTTGACTATACCCTGTAAATTCAAATTGCATTTGTGTTGCTGAGAATTTTGGATGAGAATGACTTGTGATTATCATACAAATTGATTGTATGTAAATGTATGTCCTTATAGTGCTTGAGGATACAGCTTATTCCTTCAAATATTTTAAATATTCTTAAGATTGTTTGCCCTCCAAATGCATATTGTATAAAATGGAATTTAATCTTCTTTTGAATATAATACTAAAAGAATGGGACAGGACACCATGATTGGTTATATGGAAACATGTAACAAGTCTATGGGATTGCTTCAAATATACATGTATGTTTAATTTTGCTCTAGGCACTATGCAGGATCTGGTCTAAAATAAGGTCATAGGTCTCACAACACAATGGACAGTCTCATCAATAAAAAGGAACAGGTAATGACACATGCACCAACATGGACGAATTTCAAAAAACAATAAACCAGAAGACACAAGTTATGCATGGTATGATTCCATTTATGATGATCTAAAACTCGTTATTGCTCTGGTGATGGGAAAATGCCTGCAAACAGGAAAGAGAGAGCTTTGGGGGGGGGGTGACGGCGTTGGTAAAATTATGTCATGTTATTTGATATTTGATATTTGTCCAAATTCATTAAAAGAGTGAATTTTGTTGTACATGAATTATGGCCACAAAAAGTCTGACAAAATACCCAGAAAAAATTAAAATAAAATGAGGTCCTAACATAGCTGAACACACTAAATGTTTAATAAATTGTTTACTAAATTAAATATTCCCCAATGATTTTATAATCTAAAGTGACTGATGTGATTTCAGACAAGTGAATGACTGGAGTGTCTCCACAAAATTTCAGCTAAGTACCCTTTGCCCAATGTACAATTATGAAGCACCGAGTCATTATTTGAACTCAATTCTTCCAATTCCAAGAAGAAGGTTCTTGCCAATGTGCCACAGACAAGGATGCTACTGGGTATTTCCTTATTGGCAGGACTTAAACTTCAGTATTGGAATTACAAAGCTGCCATAGGTGTTTGTGCTGGGTTTTTTGTTTGTTTGTTTGTTTCATAGACTCATTGCTCTCCCTGTCCCTTTGGGGCCCATTTTCTACATGGTTCATTTCATGGCTCACAAAAGTCAACTGAAATGCCAGCAAAGCCTCAGGGAGAACAGGTAATCCTCTCTGCCACCCTGGACTACCTCAGCCAGACACGGGTCCCACTGCTATTAGCACCTGCAAAGTCAGTGTCCTGGATTGGAAAATCTTACACAATCTATCTCATGGCAGCTTTCCTCCTGGCACTTATCAGCAGTGGCACTTCTGGGATTATAATGAACACGTTAAATGTCAAAAAATACATGTGTAACCAACCGTAAACACAATCTGAATATTTGTCGAAATATTCTCTTTTGTTGAGGAATTGTCAAAGGCTATTTTAAAAAATTAACAATAGAGTTGCTTGGAAGTGACCTTACAGTTTACCTCAATTTTTTACCTTTAACATAGAAGCCCTAACAGATGTTTCCAACATCACATCCTGACAACCACCCTATTCACTTTTCAATTGTCCCTGGGACCAGAGCCTGGGAGTCAGGTGAAAAGAGTCTATTTTTATCAAACTAGGCCTTTTTCACAGATAGTCATGAGAAAATAGAGGAGTAAATATACCTCAATATGACTTGTTTTTAATTTTATGCATCCTTTATGCATTGAAATTATTCTTAAAAGAGAATCCATAGGCTTCAGGAGACTGCCAATAAGATCTATAGATGAAAAGAAAGATAACTAAAGGCTGTCCAGAAATCAGCCGGTGTGCAAGCATCCAAATACATTGGGCCAAAAAGAGGAAAGAAGTCACTATTCATAAGAAAAATAAAGTCCAAAGACAAAAGGATATAAATTTTACTGTGGGAAAAAAATTAAGGGCAACAGAAAGGAGTTTGTGATACCAGAAAGGGAACGGATTAGCATTGGGCAAAAATAAATTAATCCCGGGTCATGGAGTGGAATCATTCTAGGAGAAACCTCAGGGATGTGAGTTCTCTCCTTCTCTTGTGTTAAAGATGATTTGTAAGATGAACAATCTCTGACCTATCCAAGTGGGGGGAAGAGTGTTCCAGGTAAGAAGAGCACAAATACAAAAAGAAAAGAAATAAATTACTGTATTTTCCACTAATGGAAATTTGCATATATTCTCTATTTCATAAACAAGACAAGAGAGGAAAGGAGTAGAAGCCAGTAAGGAAAGGATAAGGGAAAGAAACAGGATGAAGAGGCAAAATTTTGTTTCATAACCCGTTCATTGGGGGCTGGGCAAACTTGTTTCACTTAGTCTCTCTTGTAACGAAGAGAATGTATGATTGTGATTAAAAAAATAAGAGAAAATGTACTTCATTTCAATACTTACTGGGAATCAAAATGGACAACTCCCAATGTGAATTCAAAAGTAAGTAAGGCACCACACTTGCACTGCAGAACAATTAGATGAGACAGAAAAATCTAATGAAAGCTCACTGGGAGTGGAGCACAGCCCAGCCGCCACGCATTTGGGTGTTGGCCCTGGGCAGGATGAGTCTCTTCTGTGGGCTTTCTTTTCCACATCTGTCAAAGCACATCTGTGCCAACTGACTCTGACATCCTTCCAGTATAAACAGACTGTACTCCATTTCCCAGACTCTTTAATAAGAGTATGCTCAAATACCTCTGAGTATGGATATGATGGAGGCCATTAGCACATTTTAGCCACTGAAGATACATTTTTTCCCCTTCAAACTTGGCATTTGAGATTCCTAAGCCTAAATGAGCTGTTTGAAGACTGAGACAGCACCTGGTCATGTGCACTTACTAATTCACTGAACACCTTGAGGCTGGTATGAGGGTGCAGAGGACTATCTGCTAGGTCCAGGCTACCTGCTCCATCCAGGCACAGTGCTAAAGGCTGAACATGGTGTATAAAATATGGATCTTAAACTTTTAGATATTCAACAGTTAGTAATAGAAATGACCACACAGAAAAAAAGTGACTATGAAGACAGTTTACTACAGGAAGTCCCAAAATAGAATAGAAAGAAAGTGTTGGGAAGACATGAGAGAGTGAATAAGTGGCAGTGACAGAGGTGCCTGTGCAAAGTATTGCCATAAATCTTGCTTTGGAGCCTGATCTTAAGGAGTGAAGAGGAGTTAACTAAGCAGGGCAAAGAACATTCCAGGCAAATAGATCATAATATATAATATATATAAAGGCAAGATGGGTAAGACTGCACATAATGCTCTTCTTTCCCTAGCATCTATTTCAGTTACATTGCAGATTTTGAACATGGGAAGCCATCCAAATCGAACAATCCTCATTCTTTTATCAAAATCCTAAAGGGATTATTTTAAATTCCTTTTTGTAATTGCCAGGAAAATGATGTTATTTCTTCTTATTTAGAAGAACTAGCCCTTACTTCCTTTAATCAAACAATATATCACTCTCCCACTAGAGCTGGAACCAAATTCTTCTGCATTTCAGATGTTAATTGGAATTTACTTATTCTTTTGTAAGGTGCAGGAATATGGTCTGTCAGCAACTAAACAAATTTAAGCGATGAAAAGAAGTAAGAAAGGACAAAATGGGCATCATGAAAAGAAATGAATGCATCAAAATTGGGGATTCTGTCAGCCTAGTCAACAAAAGCATTGACTTGAAGGATGTCCTTGCCAGGTGAGGACACATTCCTTTTCTAGCTACTGTCAACCTGGGCTCAGTTCCACTCAGAAATGCCTGCCTAGCTGGCAGCTGCTAAGAGATGGCAACCCCTCCTAGCAACAGATGAAGCCAATCGGAAGCCAGCAGCACTGATCCTTGCCATTCAGTGCAGTGACATCTCATTTATCTGGCACCTCCAGTGAAGACTGTATAATGCCTAAGATAATTACTAAGAGACTGAAATTGACATTCCCAAACATCAAGCACCAGAAATGATTAGATCTTAGCCAGTTTGACTGGAAATTTGCCTAAAATTAAATTGTGAACAAGCATCATAGTGTAGTGGACTCTGTGTACTTAGGTTTTGGAGTAAACAGACCTGAAGTTGAAGGTCAGTTTTATCACTTAAGCATGGTTATTTTCCCTGGACTTTAATATATTTTCATCTCCTGAAAGAGATAAATAACCTGACCTTATAGATGTGTATGTGTATGTGTTATAAATAACAAGATAATGTCAAAACCCTTTGAAACCACCAAGCACCATATAAATATGGTGCTGACATTTTATTATTACAGAATCAGTATTTGATAAAGGTAATAGCTTTATCATCTGGATAATCTCAGGTCATTTCCTTGCCTGAGCAAGGAAGATAATGCTAGGGCAAAATTCAGGGAGTTGCTGTGAAAATGGAGTGAATAAGTTTAGAATCCAAATATGTAGAAAGCAGTCAAGAAAGTTAATTAATATAATTATTATCATCATTTTCATTTCACCATTTAATATTGTGAGAACTTGAAGAATTGTTAAATTGGATAGAGCTATTATTCCTACTAAAGGGCCCCAAGGCAATAAGCTGTTGAACTCAAGACACAGATATCCAAGAGATTTGGCACAGTAATCTCTTAACCCTCCATAGCTTTTGGACACATTTGTGCATACTAGAGGTTTATCCACAAGATTTCCACAGTAACTGTCGCTATTAAGTACCGATTTTGCTTTCCCTTATTTCTTCCCTGTGTCCATTATTCTCTCCCTCCTCTCCACACATAAATACACGGGCTAGTCCTTGTATGTTTGGCTAAAAAAATAAATATGTCAAGTACACGGTTCCTCATAGTTCTTTCTAAATAGAGCACAGACTTTTAATCCTACTACCAGTTCTCACTCTTGCATAGGAGAGAGAGATTTTTTAACAGAACTAGAGTACTCAGTTTCTCTCTTTACATTCAAATTCCATTTGGATATGATAATCTTTACTATTAAAAAGGCATGATAGATATTATCACATATACCATATTTGTTACTGTAGTACAATAACAATCTTTTATCTAGATTAGAACAGGTTACAATGACCAGTATTTTTCTGGACTCAAATCAGCAGGACTTATTGATATGAACTACATTTTCAGACCGAGATTCCAAAATACCCTTTCTATTCCATAACCCTAGTACTTCACTTTGAATACATGAGAAGTTACAAATTCTATACTCAGAATTTTGGCCGATTCCAACTAAAATGTCTTTATTTTTACAGTCTACCTATCCTGATAGAATATAATCTTTGAAAGCATACGTTTTATATCCAGTTTTATATTATATATATCCAAAGCATCTACCTCACTTTGTATATAGCACATGTTCAAAGAATATCTATTAAGTAAATATACCTATAATCTCTCTCCAAAAAAAAAAAAAAGAAAAAAAGGAAGGAGGGAGATTGGAAGGATGGAAAAAAAGACGAAAATAAAAGAAGGAGGGGGACAAAAGGACAGAGGAAGGGGAAAGATAAAAGACAAAGTAAAAGAAGTCAAGCAACTATAAACCAAAGACACACTACACTGGGGTGTGGGGGGGGCGGAGAATGGAGTAGGATCAAAACAAGGGTGGTGGGAATTGTATGGGGACTATAACCAAGATGAAAATGCATACATTGTGCAAAAATGAAAAATGATGCAAAGAATATATAAAATTAAAAAATTTAAAAATAAATAAGTAAAAAATCCAGTGTGAAAATCCAGTGTGGGTTAAAAAAAAAACAAAAAGAAGAGTGGGCTCATGGGCAGAAATCTTAAAGATGTTTGATTACACTACTCATTGATCAGCAAAGATTAACTCAGGCCATTTGTGGCAAGTAGATGGAGCCGGAAGGGATTATTCTAAGTGAAAAGAGCAGAAGGATGCACTGTTGGTGGGAGTGCAAACTGGTCCAACCACTGTGGAAAGCTGTATGGAGATTTCTGGACCTACTAAACATAGAGCTTCCATATGATCCAGCAATTCCACTCCTAGGAATTTACCCAAAGGACACAGAAACATCAATTCCAAAGAACACCTGCACCCCTATGTTTATAGCAGCACTGTTTACAATAGCTAAGCTTTGGAAACAACCCAAATGCCCAAAAATAGATGACTGGATCAAGAAGATGTGGTACATATATACCATGGAATATTACTCAGCATTCAAAAAAGATAAACACATGCAATTTGCAGCAACATGGATGACGCTGGAAGGGATCATGCTCAGTGAAATAAGCCAAAAAGAAAAAGAAAAATACCGGATGGTCTCACTCATAGCAGGAATCTAGAAAACTTAAATAAGGGACCAGGAAAATGAATAACTATAAGAAAGTGAAAATCAAAATCAACAAAAAACTATGAACCAGAGACACTTTTAGGGGGGCGGGGGTGGGAGGGGAGGGATTGGGGTCAGAATGGGGGGGCTGCAATTGTATGGGGAATATAACAATAAAATTTATAAAAAAAAAAAAAAGAAAAGAGCAGAAGGAGAAAGATAAATATTGGACGGTTTCACTTACACATGAAATCTAGAGAAAACAAAGAATCAGACAAAGACAAACTGTAAGACTGACCCTTAAAGCAGACTGTAGATCTGAGATTAGATGCCTAGGAGGGGATGGGGTGGGGGAAGGAGGGAATAGAAAACAGGGAAAAGAGAGCTCAGTGGAATGTTGTGGAGACTGGGTGCCCTGTGGTGGTGGGAAATTTATGGTGACCACACCTGAGGGGAGAAATCCTCCACTGTGAAAAAATAAATAAGGATACTTAAAAAATAAAGAAATTTGAAAAAAAAAAAAGATGTTTGGTTACTTCAAATAAAATCTTTAGATCATTTTTTCATTAGAGCATTATTTTTTATTGCTGATCTTTATACCATTTCTTGATACTAAGAATAAATTTAGGATTTTTAATGCTTATACAAACTTTATTTTTTTTTCTTTTTTTTTTCTTTTTTTTTTCTTTTTTTTTCTTTTTTTTTTTATAGAGGCATGCTTTATTTATTTGTTTTTGCTGGTTTTTTGTTTGTTTGTTTTTTTGTTTATACATGCACTGGGTACAGTCAGAAGTGCGGGAGGGTGAGAGAATTCACCAGAGCCAGAGCGGGGAGCAGAGCAGGCAGAAGGACCGAAGTACACTGCTGAGGGGAGCAGCGGGCGGCAGGAGAGGTCTGCGCGCCATGTGGGACCCTCCTCCGGTGGCCGGGGAGCAGCCGGGGATCGAACCGGCGCCGCAGAGGCCGCGCGCAGTTTCGCAACCCAGCGCTCAACCGCTGCGCCACCGGGGAGGCCCTATACAAACTTTAAAAGCTAATATAAAAAAACAAGTTTTGAGGCAGAAATATCATTGTGTTTGTTTGTTTTTTTCCCTTTCCTTACCATAAATCCAGGTTGAGTTGCCCTTTTACTGTCTCCCTCCCACTCCATCCCTTAGCCAGACTGTCTATTCTCAGCTTTTGCATCTTCAAAGCACAGTATTTATCCTCTCAGACACACAGCCCAGACAATATTCTAACCTCAATTAAAAAAATAAGCAAATAAATAATATTCTTAGAGATCTTAAACCACTGCAAACAATAGATTATTTTTTTTAAAGCAAAGGAGAGCAGTAAGTTTTAGGTATGAAATATGAAAATGTTAGAGTGGGCACAAGTATTTGTGACCCTATCACCTTTGAGTGACAATTACTCTGATCTGATTCTCTCTGGGATCCAATAACATTGTGAATATGAAAGTTCCTTGAACATAAAACAATGTGTACGAAAATGCAGTCAGAAATTATTTCTGGATGCAAGTTTTTGTTTATATGAGAGGAAAAAAAATAAGCTGTGAACTCCTGCATAGATTCACATGCTATAGAAGCCCTGATTCTCACCACCTCAATCAGGTATGTATGTGAAAACATGCTTTAACACCCTGCTAAGAGAAGTTGGAGGTCTTACTTCCTTAAGACAGAGAAAAGACATAAGGTTCTTCAGAAGACTCATGTTGACCTATATTGGCCAAGAAAATATCCTCTGGGTAAGTGGATAGTGAGACCCTTTAGAAGAGGGGTTTTGGCAAATATATGAGGAATAATTACATATAGATTGGGCTATTCAAAGGCTTTGATGATAAGTGGAACAAAGCAGTGATTTGTGTGCAGTGCAATGTAATGGGACACAAAGATGGGGAGAACTCTACTTAAAAAAAAAGAGTGCCTCTCCTGATGGCGCAGGTGGTTGAGCCCAGCACTGTGAAGCTAAGCTGTCGGCAGCCTCTGTTGCACCAGTTCAATCCCCGCTGGCCAGCGAGAATCCCACATGGTGCAGCAGACCTCTCCTGCCTCACCTGCTGCTCCCCTCAGCAGTGTATTTCAGTCAGTCTGCCTGTTCTGTTCTCCACTCTGTCTCTGGTGAATCCTCTCATCCTCCAGCACTTCTGGCCTGTACCCCGGTTCTTGTATAAATAAATAAATTAAAAAAAAAAGATAAGGAAAAGTTGGTGCCAGCATGGGGGAAAAGAAATAGTAAAAGTAAAATATACCTAAGAAAGACCTAAAGAGTTGATATTGGCAAGGGAAGACCTTTTATGACAGCATGAAATCCCCTCTGGACTTCAGAAATGACTACTAAATGGAAATAAAAGCACATATAATGAGGACCATGCTGGGAACAATATCTTAGTTTCCCTACACTGTACTTAACAAGAACTCAGCTTATCATGGATTCAAGTCACTCATTGAAATGTCAGAAAAATTAAGGCTATTATACTGGGCAAGCATAAAGTCAGTGAAAAATTACACTTCTGCAGAGTTATCATATATCAGAAAATCAGGTAAAATCAGGTTCCATATATCAGTAAATCAGGAGACCACTAAAGCAATAGTAAAACAATCATTATTTTCAGGGAGAAAATTATCAATGCTTGAAAATAAAGCAATAACATAAAATTTCTTAAACATGCTGACCAATACATACTAACCATGAATGGGCATTTAGTGCCCCCCAGGGTCAGCAAATATTCATTTCAGCAAGAGCTAAGCCAGGGCAGAAACTAATAAAAACATCACTTGCATAGATTATAATGTCACATGTGTATAAATGTGTATAACTGTGTGTAATTAAGAGTGTATAAAAAAGACTGAACTTTGAATGAGATGAAGGAATGAAAAAAATCCAGAAAACAGATTTCTATCTCGCAATGTGAAAAAAAGAAGGGATTGGACCAAGTGATTTATGTTTCCTTAAGTTTAAAAAATTTAATGATTCTGTTGTATATGGTGGTGGGAGAACTACAGGGACTACACCTGAGGGGAGAAATCAAATACTGTACAAAATGAACAACAATGTAAGTATAATAAAAACAAATAAATAAATTTTGGAAAAAATATTTGCTGAGGTTAGTTGGTTTACCACACTGTGTATGTTTTAGGGATATAAATTCACACATCAAAATGAATGTTATACTCATTTCATCTTTATAATAAACTTTCAAAAACTATGTATCAAGCACTGCAGTCAATTAACATATATTCTCTGTGACTCCTGACTGTAGATCTAGGGCCAAAAATGGTGCACCAAAGAGGATAAGATTCTAATAATCATCATCAGTGTGCAAAACAGGTAATAAAGACCTCCATCTCAGAGACATTTCAACAAAGATTAGATTCTGCTTATGGTGAATATTAGAAAAGGAGCTACTGATTTAGTCTAATTGACCTCTGTGATCATTTCTGAGTCTATAAAAAATACAGTCAGAATAGGTACAGTACTAGATTGCAGAAAGAAAATTGGTAGATTTGGAAGATCTCTCGATTCTACAAGGAGGATTGAAACAAGAATAACAAAAACCAGCTGATTATTAGGGGAAGCACTTGAGATGAGTTTTAAGAGTTTTTGAGAAGCTGATTTGCAGAGATAGGTACACTTGGACTCCAGTGAAATAGTCAAATAAATAACAGTGCCCAAAGAGTTATATTTACTGCCACAGAAGATGAATCATGCCTCTTAGGGGAATTTTTTTTTTTTTTGAAACTTCATTTTCCATTTTGGACTACTGGATCAGTCTCTCAAAAGAGTTTGGATTGTGGCCAGTTATTTCCCTCTGCATTTTTCATCTGAGACTTAAAGTCTGTACAACTCCATTTTCCATTCTCACACAATGCATCTTAGTGAATGGGGACTTGGTCCGTTTGTCTTTATTTTTGTCTGTGTAAAGAATAAGACACCAAAGCCATAGTGTGTTTGGAAATACAGATTTGAGGATGAGGGCCAAAAATACAGCTAAGAAGTCTTAAGAAAAGCATCTTATTATATTACTTTATATACCAAACCTCTATTCTAGATAATATAAAACCAAATTACTATTGGGATCATGAATTATCAGACACTATTAACGATTTTCAAGAATAAAAACTATGCCCCAACAGTACCCTCATTAAAACCTGCCATTAAAAAAGCATGCAAATAAACCCTGAGGAATAAAAAATTAAAAACAAATTTGCAATTCTCCTAATTACATATTACCTCATATTATCATCTGAGCATTAAAGTTAGTAACACTTGACAGATCTAATGGCAAAACAGACAACTTAAAATATCAAAGCATATTTCAAACCAAATAACAATAGTCCATTTTATTTAAGTAGCACTAGAGGGACACTGCAGGCAAATCATTATAAGAAATCAAATTGTGTGATTTTAAATATCCCAGTATTCTTCAGTGGAACTGTCTTATGAATGGACATGAGGAATTAGTTTTACGATCTGTCACCAACTTGTGGCATTAGGTAAATCCCTTAAGCTCCCACAGCCATAATCCACAAAATAAGCACAACATTTGCCTTTACCTACTTCTCAGGGGTAGGAAGCAAGTGAAATGATGAATGCAAACATACTTCATAATCCATAAAATATAATGTAACTATTATAATTCATGTATAGAAATATTGCTAGCTTTTTATAAATTGAAGAATCACCTTCAAATTATCATGTAATAAAATAACTTTGTCCTGGGTATCACATAACTTTTAAGCAAAGGCATAAATCATAAATATATCAAATTGATTATAAAAAATAACGCACAAAGGGCAAAGGAAAAGAACAAAATGAAGAGTCCTACATAGCTGATAACAGAAAGAAAATTTGCCTCCATGACTTAAATCGCAAAGGGAAAAACCAAGACTGATGCCATAATTTGTGGCCTAAACTTAAGATCAAAATCCCAAATATTCATTCTGATGTGATCTCAGAAATGGCTATGGTCAGGTCAGAAAACTTCCATGTACTTGATGAGCAGTGGAAGGTCAAACAACAGTGGTCATAAATGAATCCTCCCCCATGGAATCCTCCCCCATGGAGGTGTGTTGTGTGGGCTGGGAGAGTTTGCAGGAAAACAATAGACTGAAATTCTATTGTTTTTTATAGAGGACAAATCTTACACAGAACTTACTTAGATGCTAGTAATTGATTTCTGGGGGAAAAGGCCTACAAACTAAACCTAATGTAGTATAAAGAACTGGGGGAGAGGTATAAGCAAAATGTTATGAAAGGATAAAGAAAGGTAGAAATAATTTGTTTACCTTTAATAGGGAAGATTTCATTTTGGAGATATACTGGTGTTTTTTTTTTTTTTAAGATTTGTTTTATTTATTTATGCATACAAGAGCTGGGGTATAGGCCAGAGGTATAGGAGTGAGAGGATTCACCAGAGACAGAATGGGGAGCAGAACAGGTGGGTCCACTGAAATACACTGCTGAGGGGAACAGTGGGAGAGCCTGGAGAGGTCTCCTGGGCCATGTGGGACAGCTCCCTGGCAGGGGATGGAACTCTTGCTGCAATGGCTGGTGACAGCTTGATAGTGCTGAGAGTTAACCCCTTGTGCCACCAGGGAGGCCGGATTACTGCTTTTTAAGGAAAGAATGGAACACTGATAAAGAGAGAGAACAGAAAAAGTCATTAGAACTGGGTGTATGGAAAGGAAATATATATGCAGGAACTCAAAATGAAAAGAAAAAAAAACTGAAAAGAAAGGGAAACATAAAGAGAAATGAAAATGAAGATGAAAACAGAGTTTATGTTGGGCTCAAACTGTTAAAGGGCTTTGAAGGTCAAAGAAGTTTGGATTTTATAGTATGGTTTACTTGAATTCATTGAAGGCTTTGGAAGCAGTAAATGCTAATTTACCTTATAAGGTGGTGAAATATAAAGTAGTGGGAGCAACATAAGGTACCCCTCCAGAGTGTGCAAGGGTAGAGATTTGGGGGAAAGGAGAGACTGGAGAATAGAGGTAAGGATGTAAATTAAGAGGGAAGATAAACATAGATAAAAGCATCACCATATTCCCACTAAAATCAATATAGATAAGTAATTTTTTTTTCAAATGCAAAATACACACACACACACACACACATACATCTTGTATTTTGCCAGGTCTTCCCACATTTATGGAGGAAGGAAGAAAACACATTTACTGGTGTTTATAATTGATTGGAGTTGTATTACTTGTCATTTTATCTTTTTAAATACCTCTAAGAAACATAAAGTAGATATAAAGCATTCTTTTCTTTACACGATAATAACTCAGAGACATTAAGCAAATAACCCAAACTCAACGAGCAACAAGAACAAAATTACAATCTATGACTAATTCCAAATCCTGCTCTTCACAGTACTGCACCAGAGTGGTGTGCACCTCTAGAATGTAAGGGGTTCAGGCAGAGATTGAATGGCTACATAGGGAGTCAGTCACCGTATGTTATTTTTGGTCAAATTGTTTTGAAATTTTTCATCTCTCTTAAAATTTTATACATTCAGGGTGAGTTTTAGAACATTTCAATGTATTTTCTTTTTACGTTTTCTTTTTTTAGATGACCTGAATAAACTATACAAGTCGAACTATAATAGATATAAAATATTTCAACTGGTGTATCTTTGAGAATGAGACCTCATTCAATTCATTGAGTGAAACATTGATTTCAGGGCCATGCTCTGGACTTGAAAACAGACACACTGAATGCTATAAAGGATACAAAAGAATGATGGTAAAATAATTGTGACAATGTCATGAGATAAAAATTGGATTAATAACCATGTTTCACAAAATAGGATTCTATTATGACTTGAGCTGTGCTTATGATGTCTAGTGATGAGAAAGGTGAACAAGTAAACTGAGAACCAAGATATGCCCCCCTTCAACTGTATGCTATTTTGTTTCTTTTAGATGATCTTCAAGTAATTCCATCATAATATGCAAAAACAAAAATAAACATTTAATTTTAAAAAGCATATTTTTATGTATCTTTCTTTAAATATTCCAGTGGGTTTCAAATTTCAGTTAACGTCTGTTTAAAATATTCATATTCAAAACTGCACCATAATTTGAAATTTCCAAATGTATATAAAGAACTCTGCTGTAAGGCACTAAAATGTGCATTGTGAAATAGATATATACATATCTATACCTTTTTTCATCAAATAGCTCCAAAATGAAATTTTAAGTTACAAAATATTTAAGAATAGCTCAGAAAACCTTACAAAGTGAGCCAGAGAGAGGAAGAAAAAATATATTCATGATTTCAACATGTAGGGATCCAAATGTGTGCCACCTCATCAATATGTATGTTATAATGGTTATAATGTTATAATATGTTTATATATGTATAATATATATGAGACCTGACAATAATAATTTAAAAGTCCAAGTTCTGTAAATAAAATCAATACTATAGTCCTAGAAAGTACTCATAAAATCTCTTCTCTCATACTAAGTATTTAGTGGTAAAGTCAATGTTGTTTACAGTTGTATTTTGGTTCACAATGAAAACAGAATCTTCTCTATTTTCACTCCTTTTTCCACATTTTGCCCCCCACACATGGTGCTAAAATTGTGTCACACCTCTCCACTTGTGAGGAAATTCACACCTTTGCATTACTTAAGCAAATAAAAAATACAATTCAATTAAAATCTCTTAAATCTATTAGGGAAAAATTATTTTATTGACTTCTAAATCTCTACTATACCTTTGACTTGATATCTGAAAAAGAATTAGTTTTTTAAGTAACAGCATTTTTAAAATAAAAATCAATATTATACTGCTCACTGAGCTAAAGTCTACAATTCAATGGTACACCTTCCTCACAACCAACTTTAGAACACTTTCATTACCCCAAAAACAACCTTACACTCTTAGCTGTGACCCATTGCCATTCAGCATTATACAATCATTAATCAACTTTCGTTTCTATAAAATTGTCTACTCTGAACATTTCTGATAAATAAAATTATGCAATATGTTGCATTTTGTGATTGCTTTCATTCAATGCAATGTTGACACTATCATCCATGTTATAGCAGGTATCAGCACCTCCCTTCTTTCTAACCAAGTTGTATTTCATTGTGTGAATACAACAAACTTTGTTTATCCATTTGCTAGTTTATGGACATTTCGATCGTTTACACTTTTTGACATTATAAATAAAACTGCCATGGATATGAGTATACAAAAGTTTTTGTGAGGACATGTTCTCATTTCCCTTGGGTCTGTACCTAGTAACAGAATTGCTGGGTCATATATTTAGCATTTTGAGGAACTACCAGACTGTTTTCCAAAATGGTTACATTGTTTTACAATCCCACAATCAGTGCAATGAGGATTCAAATTTCACCATATCCTCACTACACTTGTTATTAAATGCCTTTTTCAGTTAGCTCTACCATTTAAATTCATGGTCCATTCTGAGTTACTTCTTCATCATATGTGGCGTGATGCTTTAAAAGTAATTCTTTTTGGTAACATGATACTAATCAGGGTCTTAAGATAATATCAACAAACTCTTTATTGAAATAACTAAGAAAGTTCTTGGAATCCCTCTAAGAGTAATAATCATGAAAGCATTTAATTAAATTGCATGCACAATTTTTAAAACATACGAGGTATTCCTAGACTTTCTGTAAAAAAGAGTCAAAATATAGGGCTAACACAAATAACAGAAATTCATGATGAGTTAATGCAAACTTAAAAATTAAAAGCATTAAGATATATGACAATTAACAATTTCAATTTTTTATTATGGTATTAAAGAACAGTATTTGTCCTTTTCCTCTTTCAGGATTAGAGCATTTAAAACAGTACTTCTGACATGAATATGTGAATGTATTTTAAACTGAATAAACTAACGAAAATGGATGATATTAGAACTGGCAATCAGATTGAAGAAATATGACAGGATAGTGAGAAACTGTAAGATTTACAAACATCTGTTCCTATGACTGTTTCATGTTTTTTTTTTCCTCTGTTAATATTCCTTGTCCCCTGGTTTGGTGCAAGATTCTCTTTCTTTTCATCCTTTAGGTTTTGGCTTGGATATCATCTCTATAAAAAATGCTCTTGGCAATCCTATCTAAATTAGTTTCATCTTCATTTTCTATCACAGAAAAACATTTACCTCTTTCACAGCACTAATCCTAAATTACACGTTTTTGTATTTATTTGTTTACCTTTTGTCTTACTTCCCCACTATTGTAGAAGTGTTTTTCATAAGACAATGCATGCTACATAACCAATTCTACATAAATAATTTGTAAACTATTGGATAAATGGAAGCATGGAAAAGCTGCTGATTCTTGTGTTTTCAGGAACATCTACCCTGAAACAGCAGACAAACACACCCAATCAAAGTCAAATTCTATGATCTTTTCCAGGGTGGCTTTTAGCTCCTTCACTACTTCTCACAGTTCACTACAGAGGGAATCTTTTCATGTCCAGTGAAATAGAAGAATTAAATTTGAAGTAGCAATGCTGATTCATCTTCTATAGATATATCTCCCACAGTTATAAAAAGAAATAAAAAGAAATTCTCCAGCAATCTGCTATGAAAACTCAATAAGCGGGAGTCTGTCTCCAAATCTCAGGTGATTACTAATCCATTTGTATCTAAATAAAATTACAGGTAACTTCTACTCTCTCTAGTCTCTGCAATTTAATATTTAAAATATCTTATGCAACCTGATGGAGAACTGCAGACATATGCCTGTTCTTTAATGGGATGACGCATTCTCTGCCTTGCTCTTATGCTCAAATCTTACCCTACATAGTAAATTTTCAGTCCAAAGAGGTGTGGCTAATTTTTGATACCTATCCAATATCCATTTTTCCGTCATATTAATAGAATCCTGGACTTAATGCCAATATAAGTAGCTTAAATATTTTTTTTAAAAAAAAAGGTGTTTATATTCTTTCCACCTACAGATGATTATGTAATAGTTCTGTCCATAAGTGCACATCACTGGAACTTCTGGAAAAGTGTTTTTTTAGATAAATATACCATCTCTTTCTCTGCACTCCTTTCAACTACCCAAAATATACATGTTAGTTGGGGATACAGAAACTATCTTTTATCATGAGGAAAAGCCATATAAATGTAAATACCTTGACCCTCATGGACTTGCTGAGTCAATCATTGAACTAACTCCAGTAACTGTCTATCTCCAGACTTGTAGTTAAGTGAGAAAACATGAACCTCTGATCCCTTTTAACCTTTGTTTGTGTATCTCTTTTACCAACAGCTTAGCTCATTTCCTGGTTAATACAGGAAAATGAACTCAAGAAATTTGTCATTTGTAGGGGATGAGAGGATTCACCAGAGAAAGAGGGAGGAGCAGAATAGGCAGACTGACTGAAATATACTACTGAGGGGAGCAGCGGGTGAGTCAGGAGAGGTCTGCTGCGCCAGACCTCTGTGGCCGGGGATTGAACGCATACTGCAGTGGCCGCAGACAGCTTCATAGGTTGTGTCTTAACCCCGTGTGCCACCAGGGAGGCCCTATTTCTATGTATCAAAACCATTTCCTCAATTTGACTAAACTCTAACATTCTGTGGTACAGAAGAAAACTTTAGGTTCACCACAAATGCAGTAAGCTTGAAGTCTTCTCTAAAGGTAACATTTCATGCAAATGGCCAATAGGCACATATGAAAAAATGTTCAAAATCACTAGTTATTAGGGAAATGCAAATCAAAACCATAATGAGATATATCATTAACAAAATCAGAATCAGCAAATACTGGCAAGGATGTGGAGATAAAGGAACCCTCTTACACTAATGGTGGGAATGTAAACTGGTCCAGTCACTCTGGAAAGCTGTGTGGAGGTTCTTCAGAATGCTAAAAATGGATCTACCATATGATCCAGCAACTCTACTACTAGGAATCTACCCAAAGGACTTGAAAACATTAATTTGAAATGAAATTTGCAATCCTATGTTTATTGCAGCACGATTTGCAACAGCCAACATATGGAAACAACCCAAATGCCCTGAAATAGATAGATGAATCAAAAAGTTGTGGTTTATTTATATAATGGAATATTACTCAGTGAACAAAAAAAAAAGGACAACCTCATGCCATTTGAGGTAACATGGATGGAGCAGAAAGGGATTATGCTAGCTGAAATTAGTCAGGAGGAAAAGATAAATATTGAGTGGTCTCACTTACATGTGGGATATAGAGAAATCAAACAAACGGTCAAGAAAAGTAAAAACTAGCCACTGACCATAGAACTAAGGTATAGAGCAAAGTGGGGGGGATGGGGAGGGGCAAAACAGAGGAGAGGTGAACACAAGGGAATATGGTGATGGTTCATGGGTGATATGATGGGAGGAGAACTATGGGGATTACAATGATGTAAGGAAAAAATATATATTTTTAAAAGGTAGCATTTTGAAATCTGTCCCTGTCTGCCACTGTTCTCATTTGGCCACTTATCACAGTGTTTTGTTGTTTTGTTTTACTTTTTTTTTAAAAAAGATTCATTTATTGGGGCCTCCCCGGTGGCGCAGCGGTTGAGCGCTGGGTTGTGAAGCTGCCCGCAGCCTCTGCAGCGCCGGTTTGATCCCCGGCTGCTCCCCGGCCACCGGAGGAGGGTCCCGCATGGCGCGCAGACCTCTCCTGCCGCCCGCTGCTCCCCTCAGCAGTGTGCTTCGGTCCTTCTGCCTGTTCTGCTCCCCGCTCTGGCTCTGGTGAATTCTGTCACCCTCCCACGCTTCTGACTGTACACAGTGCTTGTATAAATAAATAAATTAATTAAAAAAAAAGATTCATTTATTTATGCATATAAGAGCTAGGGTACAGGCCAGAAGTGGGGGGGGGGGGTGAGAGGATTCACCAGAGACAGAGTGGGGAACAGAACAGGCAGATTGACTGAAGTACAATGATGAGGGGAGCAGCGGGCGAGTAAGGAGAGGTCGGCTGTGCCATATCGGTAGCCCCCTGGTTGGCCAGGGGATTGAACTCATTTCGTGCTGCAGTGGCTGCGGACAGCTCCATAGGTTGCATCTTAACCCCTTGCGCCACCCGGGAGGGCTCCTTGTTTTACTTTTTTTGTTAAATTTATTTTACATATTTTTTACATTATTTTTCATTTTTGCACAATGTATGCATTTTCATCTTGGTTATAGTCCCCATACAATTCCTACCCCCCCCTTGTTTTTATCTACTCCCTTCTCTGCTCCCCCCCTGTAGTGTGTCTCTGGTTTATAGTTGCTTGTTGATTTTGATTTTTACTTTATTATAAGGGACAAGGAAAAATACTAATTATAATAAAGCAAAAATCAAAATCAACAAGCAACTATTAACTCTTGTTTTACTTTTTTTGTTTTTTATATTTTTTCTTTTAACATTTATCATTTTTTACATTTTTAGACAATATTTGCTTCCCCCCATCCCCTCAGATTGAGTCCCCATAAAATTTCCTTCCCCAAGGCACCCATGCACCATCACCACAGTCCCCTCTCCTCCTCCCTCCCTCCCTCTCAGCCCTCTCCCTCCTCCTCTCCTGCAGTATGTCTCTGGTTTATAATTGTCTGTTTTTGCTTTGTGGTATTTTGTACTGTTATTATTATTTTTTTACACTGATGTCTTATTTGGTTCCCCTATATTCCTGTTATAAGTGAAACCATCAGCTATTTTTCTTTTTCCTTCTGGCTTATTTCACTGAGCATAATTCCTTCTAGCTCCATCCAAGTTGCTGTGACCTTGTTTTACTTTTTAATGTTCTTTTTCTCAGTGCTCTGTTGAAAGAGTCAACTGCTCTGCACACTTCGTCATAAGTATCTCCATTAAAAAACCACTGATTTTTCAGGGAAATGCAAATCAAACTACAATAAGATACCATCTTACACCGGTGAGAATGGCACATATTAAAAAAACTAGCAACAACAAATGTTGGCGAGGATGTGGAGAAAAAGGAACTCTCCTGCACTGCTGGTGGGAGTGCAAACTGGTCCAACCACTATGGAGAGCTGTGTGGAGATTTCTGGACCTACTAAACATAGAGCTTCCATATGATCCAGCATTCCACTCCTAGGTATTTACCCAAAGGACACAGAAACATCAATTCCAAAGAGCACCTGCACCCCTATGTTTATAGCAGCACTATTTACAATAGCTAAGCCCAAAAATAGATGACTGGATCAAGAAGATGTGGTACATATACACCATGGAATATTACTCAGCCTTCAAAAAAGATAAACACATGCAATTTGCAGCAACATGGATGGAGCTGGAAGGGATCTGCTCAGCAAAATAAGCCAGAAAGAAAAAGAAAAATACCGGATGGTCTCACTCATAGCAGGAATCTAGAAAACGTAAATAAGGGACCAGGAAAAAGAATAACTATAAGAAAGAAAATATCAAAATCAACAAATAACTATGAACAAGAGACACTCTATGGGGGGTGAGGGGTGGGGAAAGGAGGGATAGGGTCAAAATTAGGGGGTTGCAATTATATGGGGAATATAAAAATAAAATTTAAATTAAAAAAAAAAAACACTGATTTTCCCTTTGTATTTTGCACTCATAATTTCCTTCTTTTTTCCCTTCCTAAATTCCATGAAAGTCATGGCCTATAGACATATTTTATGTAGCATATTTCCCTCGAGGTGAGTTATATAAAGAGATATTTTGAAAAAGTAAAGTCCCCAAAAGTTGAAAAATTGGCTTATGCTTAGGGATAAAGAAGAATGGAGAATTGCTGCATTTTTGTTACAAGCCCAATAAACATTTGCAAATGGAAATTATTAATTCTTACATGGTGTTGGAGGTGAACAAGCAAGAGAAGAAAAACTAACAAGAACAGGGATTTCTTTTGAGATTCAGATAGGACAAGGAAGTCATTGCAAAGTCACAATTCCTCAGGAGAACACTGGATAATCCTTCAGTGAGAAGAAGCAAAAGGAGATTTAGCTTTTCAGAAAGTCTGACTACTCTGAAAATTGGTTCATCTTTTTATCTGTTTGTCAGATTAAAAAAAAAAACAAACAAACATACAACTCAAACTGGTTCAAAGAAGAAAAGCAATTCTTGCTTGATTCATGACCGAAAACTCCAAAAGAAGGGCTGGTTCCACTGTTTCTTCATGTGTAGCTTCCAAGGATGAAAATGAGACCTGGCTTTGCCATATTTTCATCATGACCTATCCTTTGAAGTTGGAAACATTCTAAGGCAGGAGCTTTCCTGGTGCTTCTAAGATAGCAATACTACTTTTATTCATTCAGCTCTAAATTAATATTAAAAAAAAAAGGCAATTCTCTTTTCAAAAAAGTCAAGTCTTGGACCTGAAGTCAATTGGCTTTAATTAGATGGCAAATACTCTGCAACTAATATAGTCAACCTCCCATGGTCAGTGTGGCTAAAGCTATCAGATAGGCAAACTGGGTATATCATTGCTGAAACTGATAGTGGAATTACTCTTACATGAATTTTATGAATTGATGGTAAGGAACTGACTGAGGACACACTGAGGATCTTCTTTCATATATCAATTATTTCTAATATTACTATTACTATGACTACAGCTGTTGCTGCACTTATAGTTAACGTTCAGCAAAGACTAAGTTTGAGACACAAAACCAGGGCTTTACAATTGTCTTTTTATTTAATCCTTACTATAATCCTATGCATCAGGTTTTCCATTATTATCCTCATTTTACATATAAGGAAACTATGTCTAGGAGGTTAAGAAATTTCACCAATGACACAAAGGAACACTACTCACAACATAAAATATCATAAATAAGGTAAAAATTGATACTTCCCATTACCCAATTAACTCTTACTAAAAGGATAACTAACAACTTGATTATTTTCAAAGAAAAGCAACCTAATTCCAAGAAAATAATTCAGGTCACATATTTACAAGCAACAGTAGCCACATTCTTGGGATGGCAGAACTCCATATTTCCTTTTTATTTTTTGGAAGGGGAGTGGTTGAAAAAAATACCCTAATTCAGTCAATTAAAATATATACCCATAGAAAGAAACAGTCATAAAATAAGTTGTTCTTTTATAAATGCTATGGGAAAAAATCAACCCACAATGAAAATGTTATAAAATCTAAGGAAACCACAAATATATAGAAGAAAAATTTTGTAAGTGTCCTAAACTGAGTATTTAACAATCTATTTGCTGATCAAGCCTCTGTTATTGAATCTTTGACTTCTCTCTATTCAGGTGCCATTTACTTCACAATTGTGATTCATTTGGCACCAATGGCTAAGGTGTACTCCCTCTCTCCCTCCCATTCTTGCTCTCACTTTCCTTCGATGTTAGAGACTTTTCCCAGATACTCTTACTCCAAGAAATAGTTACAAACATGCCTCAGATTTCATAATATTTCATGAAGAATTCAGTTGATGAGGAGATTCAACATACAAAGTAGGTAACTGTTTTGTACCTCCCTTCTAGATTTGTTTTAAAAAATCTGTCACTTCTTTTCAACATGTTATAGAAATTGATCCCCTAGAGATGAATTGTAATGACTAGGGAGATTCCAAGGAAGATGTTCTGGCCAATCTTTGCTCCCCAGTGCCCACTTTAATAAGCACTATTTAGTACAGAAGAGAAAACAGGAGTCAACATAGAACATAGAAATCAGTCTCAACATAGAAATGTTAACAATCAGAATCCTTCAGCCAATTTTTCAAAAGTGCAAAATGTAGAAGTCATTTCTGGATGCAGATATTGAGAAAAATTTTATTGTGTCATCACTGATGGGAATATCCAGATAGTAGGAAAGCAAAAGAAATTAGACAAATAAAAGGAAAAAATACTTTCTCCAATCATAAACCTTGTGGGCATAAACTAGTCTTCTCATTACTCTCAAAAATATTGTCCTTCACTTTTCTTTTTCCTCAGTGAACACTTCCATGTTTCCCAATAACTCTTGACTCAGTTTTTCAATATAAAATCAGTATCTCATTGAAAACTTGGAGCAGGGCTTTTCTGCTCTCACTGAAGCACAGGATTTTGGTATAGAATTCTAAATGATACAAAACAATATGAGTCTATCACATAATTTCCCTGTTGTTATTACTGACGCCTTTAAATGAAGTCATCACAAACAAGGTGACAGGCTCCCCTGGTTTTCAAAGAATTATGCTTTTCATACTACACTGGAACAGTATAGAGGGACACAGCCTCTATTACAACAGTAAACAGGAAAAGCAATGTGGATTTTTAAAATAAACTTTAAACTACAATTTCCTTTTTCTTGACCTACCTCACCTTTCTACAGAGAGACCTCATTTTAGTCATTTAACCACTCTGTGTCCCGGCTGTACTTTCTGTCATTGATTAATAATAATATCAAAGTTGTTGCAAGGCTCAAATGAGAATGTTTCTGTGAAAGTTCAGGGAAATATTGAGGAATAATACACAGTGGAAAGATTTCATTGTTATAAGACTAAAAACAGATGGTATTATGAAGATTTCATACTTTTGGAGCTTCTATTTAGATCTAAGTTTTAGTTCTGTTACTAAGATGGGCTTAAGTTAACAACCCTTTAAACCTATTAAAATTCTATACAGATTTGATGGGAACATTAAATAAAATGTAATGAAATCTTACAACTCAAGAACCATAAAAAAACTTTTTAATGTGCAAAGGACTGAAACAGTCCAAAGAAGACACACAAATCCCCATACATACCTGAAAGAATGTTCCACATCACTAATTCAAGGGAAATACAAGTCAGAACCACAATGAGAGCCCCTCACTCACGCCTGAATCACCATTATCAAAAACAAATCAATAAATAACAAGCAATGGCAAGAACTTGGAGAATTTGGAATCCTTGTACACTGTTCATAGGAATCTAAAACAGTGCAGTCTCTATGGAAAACAGATGGAAGTTTCTCAAAAAGTTAAAATTGGAATTACCATCTAGCAATTCTATTTTGGTTGAATTTCCAAAAGAATTGAAAACAGGGTCTCAAAGAGATATTTACACACTAATGTATATTTCAGCATTATTCACACTAGCTAGGATATGACAATAATCTAAATGCCCATGCACAAATGAATGTACATAGAAAATGTAGGATAAACATAATTTTATTAGGCCATAAAAAAAGAAATAATTTGCCACATACTGCATTATAAGTGACTCTTAAAGACAGTATACTAGGTAAATTAAACTAGCCACAAAAAGGTAAATGCTGCATGTTTTCCCTTACATGATGTATCTAAAGCAGTCATTCTACTTCATGGAAAGTGGAACAGTGGTCCCCAGGTGGTGGGGTGAGGGAGAAAAGAATAATTGTTCAATATTCATAGGGTTTCAGTTTTTCAAGATGAAAAAGTTCTAAAGATCTGTTGTACAATGTTCATATGGTTAAGATTACTGTAATGTACACTTAAAAATGGTTAAGATGAAGAATTTTGTCTTCTTCCACATTAAAAATAAAAATGGAAAAAAGCAGAGATTCAGACTATGATGAATCTCTGCTGTTCGACCAGATAACAATAATGAATAAATAAATAAATATAAGACTCAATGAAGAAAAATATGTCTCTTCAATAAATAGTGGTGGGGAAATTGGATATTCGCTTGTGAAAGAATAAAAAAATTGCTACCTTACATCACTCACAAAAAAATAAACTCAAAATATATTAAAAACTTAAATGTAAGCCTAAAACTTTAAAACTCCTAGAAGTACATATACAAAAAAACCTCCATGACTTGGGACTTAGCAATAATGGAACTTTATCAAACTACATATTTCTGCATAGCAAAAAAAAAAAAAAAAAAAAAAAAACTGAACAAAATAAAAAAATGACCAACAAATTGAGAAAAGATAATACTTTCACAAACCACATATCTGATAATGCATTAAATTCTAAAATAAAAAATTAATATGACTCAATAGAAAAACAAACAAATAATCCAACTAAAATTAAGCAAAGGTCCTGCACACAAAGTATTGAGCAGATTACAGGTACAGAATGAGGGGATCCCAGGTCAAAGCGGGGAGTATGGTCCACGGTTACTTTCTTGCCAGGTCCACAGAAATAAAATCCCTGGATGTAGGATGAGGAACCAGTGCCCAGCTACCTGTTCGTATGGGGTTGGGATAATTTTCCTAATCAGCTCTGAACAGGCTGCAATAAAAAAACACTGCAATTGATGGAAGGTGTGGTATAGTAACATACATAAAGAGCTAAAGATGCGTGAAAATATACCCCTAAATCATAAATAGTGTTGTAAACCCTCATTACCTCAATACAAAATATTTTTTTTTAAATAAGTGCCACTACTACTTTAAGCAGATGTAATTAAAGACAAAGGGTCACAATGAAAGGAATTATAAGCCAAGCTGTATTACAGTCCAAGTCCCCTTACAGAGCCTCAACATCACCTTAGGAAAGAAGTTTTGAAATGAATCTTAAAATACTATTCTATACTAAGGGCACTGAATGGCAGGAACCAAAAAATTGCTAGAAAGTGAGGGCCAATCTCAGGGGGCAAAAAATAGGTGGGGGAGATGGAGAGAAATGTGCCTGCAGACCAAAATTCCAAGCTCACGAAGAACTAATTTCTAAATTCTAACATAATAGAAATCCATTTCTGAAAGTGACAGTCTACAAAATCAATAATTAAAACATGAATTTATTAAAAAAGAAATTAATTTATGGAAAAGTATGACAAAGTGTTGTAATAATTTTCATTTATAAATCATAAGTGAGTTAATGACTTTCTGGAAAAAAAGCCAGAGAGTAAAAACAGGAAGAAATAAATCAAGAATATGTAGATATTAAATGGAAACTATTAGACATTCAAAAATGAAAAATACTGATTTGAAATCACAAAATAGATGGTTAAATTCTAGAATAGATGAATTTCAACATGTGTAAGCTCAGCCATTTAAGTACTGGCTGGCACAAGAGACTATAAAACATGATAAATAAAATGTATGTGGGCTGAGATATATGATTATTTGGATTAAAAGTATATTCCAAATTCCTAACAAGATAAATCATGATAGATTCATAAGGAGACATTCTAGGGCATTTGCAAGACATGGAATATAAAGAGCAAATAACATTTATATTTTCCAAACAGATTGCCTACAAAGGAAAGAATATTAAATTGTCAGCAAAGTTCTCAATAGATTCCACAAGTCGGTATACATGATTTTGGTCTACTGAAAATTTTATAACTAACTGAACTGTAATTCAAGAATGAAAGTAAATGTAAGGCATTTTTGTAGTTATCAGGACAAAATGAATTCACTATCTACAGCTTCCAGAACATAAAACAATTATTAGAGATTTCACATAGAAGAAAAGTCAAGTCAGAGGGACCCAATTTCACACACACACACACACACACACACACACACACACACACACACAATCTATGTTCATAGAAATCATTTTAAAAATCAGCAAATTTAACTGTTATAGAATAATAACCAGTTGTGCATATTATTTTATTTTAAAGTGCACCTAATTGAATTGGCAAGAAGAGCATCAGTAATTACTGGTCAAGAAAACATCCTTACTTATGTCTGTCAGCTGTTTGGAAGGAAAACAGAAACACTAAAAATATTTAGCAGAACAATATACTTATATGTGTATGTTAAAAAAGGGATAAAACACAAAAGAAATAGAAATAAAATCTAAGTTCATAAATCAGAAGAAGAATAAAACTGAAGTTGCAATAATGAGAAGAAATTGAAAGATCAGAGAAACAAAAAAGAGATAAAAAATTACAAACTATGATGGTAAAAATAAGACTGGATACATCAATAACTCATTAAATACCTACTATTAAACCCACCTATTAAAACACAAGATGTTCAGCATGAACTTTAAACTTTAGCTCTGTGCAACTTAACAGATAATTCAAATGAACCACTCTGTCTCCCAGTGTAAGGGTGATGGAGGAGAAATCAGAGGTAACAGGGAATTAATTTATAATGTAAATATGAACACAAACCAGGTAAATGACACTAGGTAAATGATGCCATTTGTGACTTTCTGAGATCCAGCTTCACTAGGATCTCTTCAATTTACTTCTAGCCAACTCTCCACTCTGCCATATATACCAACTCTCCACTCTGCCATATATGCCATATATATGCCATATATGCCATATATACCAAATATATAGCTTTTATTTGTGTACCTAATCATACTACTTCACATGCAGTAGGAAACTGCCTTGCAAAGACTTCAAGCCTTAATATATACCCTTCAGCAAAGCCTATGCTAACAGCCTTCTTTTAACTCAGCACCAATCTCATGGCTGTCGGTGCTCTAACCGCCTGTGGAGACACAGACACACAGGGGACCACTGCACAATGGGATGACGCCTTGATGCCCAATTCTTGTTCAGGCCTGCCTCACCCAAGATTGGCCCCCTTTAGTCTTGAAACATAATCTTCAGGACTGCCCCCACTGTTTAAAATTGAAAAACAATTTACTCCTATTGGTCTTATCCAGAATGAGGGTGATTTTAAAAAGTAGGGACCCTGATGAGCTACACCAGGGACACCATGCTTATAATGAAAGCAAAATTGTTCCCAGTGACTTCGCAGCAGCACCAGCATGGAAAGCACTGTGATTCTTGGTATGAGGCAAGTTTGATTTAAGTGAAAAGGAAAACTGACAATCTAGGCACCCCCACAGGTAACTCAACAGGTAATTATTGGCCTTACAAAAAATTACCTATAGTAAAATTTTTTCATCAAGATTTTCTTCAAACCTTCCTTCGCTTATGGGTTCAAGCTCCCTGTGTTTCAACCCTAATTCTGAGAAGAAGAATAGAAAGATTGTATCTTTGAAAACTCTGAAGAGCATTCTCCCAGGATCTTTGGAATTATAACCAATATGGGTGATCCCTCCCTGCCACCACCTGCCCCCCCAACACACACTCCTACACAATTTAATCATGTGGATATATTCTGATAAGCATGTGGATATATTCTGAGAAATATATAATTTCTCAGAAATTTTGTCATTTGTATGAAGGTAACAAAGATATAGTCACATGGTATGTGACTTGACTCTGTTTTTCTTCTCAAGCCATTGAAAATCAACTCTGGTATGAGAATCCGAACTCTAGATTTTATAAAATTACAATAGGAATTAATACCATAAGATGAATATAAAAGTGAATAACGATCTTCTAAATTTGATTATAGGTGTAATCAACAATGAGACATTAAGAATTGTTAAAATCATAACACATTAAGTATAAAACCCATTGTTTTAACAAAAACCATATTTGCCTTTTAGTGTTATTTTGAGAAAAAATGGTGAAAAATGTGTATGTGCATATATAATATATAAAGGCATATTCAGATCAAAATATGTTGAAAAGTAAAATTGCAACTTTAAGAATTCTAATAAGAATCACAGATGTTTTACTAATAAATAAGCACCAGAGATTCATTTAATTGAATATGGAAAAGTTTAATAAAAACCATTCAATAATTAATTAAGAATCCAGTAGGCATAAGTGAACTTCCAGAATAACCTTGTTAATTTACTGTGATCATAGAAAGTAAGGGTAGAAATCTGTAACTATGTTTTTCAAGGATATTTCTTAATGAGCTACAAATAGACAATTTCCTTATAAGAGAACAGAAATTTTTGTATATATCTAAAATATATATACTATGGATTCACATATACTTTATACATATATGCACACACACAAGACTCAGTGCAGTCACACTCTCTCAATAAATAAGTTATCTTGAGAGTGAAGCAGGCATCAGAATTACTTTAAATATGTTATTGCTCATAATATAAGCATTAATACAACCTAATTATATCAGTGTTAGATTTTTTTTATTTTCATTTAATTTTCAGACAATATAGGATTTCCCCCCTCTGGTATAGATTTTAAAAAGATGTTAAATGACATGGTGTCTAACACCCTTTTAAAGGTCTAGAAATCAACTCAAGCAAAATTGGGGGTTACTTGTCCAAAATGGAATAATAATTAACCAGCAAATAAAACTCAAATATCTTGGCCCATAATACAGAATCCATTTCATAAATTCATGTTGCCTTTGATGTGACCAGCTACCCCAGGAATTTGACATACTATGTATTACAGAGATTTATCAAATACAAATACAATCACAGTATTCTGAAAGTTCTTCCTCCCAAATAAGGCAGAAAACTCATAGACAGATTGAAGAATTTAGATTCTATACCCTCTACTGTGATTAAAGGGAACAGGAGAAACAAAATTTTTTAGCTCCTGACTGTGGGTTCTCTTGGTTTTGGGTATGGTATGGTAACTCACATCTGAAAATGTATGACCCTATACCTCTGAATCGTATCGTGTAAATCAGTGTTACCCCAATTAAAAAATTATAAAATAAACAGTTAAAAATCAAAAGATCGACTGTCTTCTAGAAATGGAAGCCAAACACAGAGAATTCATATTGTGTGGGGGAGAAACCAGCTCTTTTCATCAGTGTATGATCTTTAACATTTTAAATTATAAAATTTTCATAGTAATTCTGACATACTGGGGCAGAAAATACAAAATGACTTCAACTTCCAATTTTCTTCCCTAAAATAATTGTTGTTCCATTACCTGTCAATGGCAGTTAGTGCACACATATATACACATATGTATACACACACAAACACACACACTCTTACATTACAAGGTACTTACTGAGCTGTAGAGATAGCCTTCGCCATTCATGGCCACATAGAGGCTGGCCTTCACCCCTTGGATGGCCACCACACGCAGACCCACGGGAATTAAATTGAAGAGGGCTATCAGAGAAGAAAAGAAGATAGAGGCGAAAGGGTCAGTGATCTTTTATATTAATCATTTTACTTTTTAAGGGAGGGGGAGAAGGGTGGCAAGGAGAGAGAAAATATCTTTTCTCTGCACCACAACTAGTCACCTGTGTGACTTCAGGTAAGTCACATAAATTACTTTTTTAAAAGGGGTTAGTTTACAAGGTCTCCAAAGGCTCCACCTGGATCTTAGTGTTCAGGATCTCTGCTCCACAAAATGAATGCATCCTCAAACAGGGCAATATAACAAACAGCTTGAATTACAAAAATCTCAACAGTAGAAAACTTATTTGTAGTGATAAGTAATGATAAAATGTGATCTTTAAGACACAGGCCAAGACTTCTTGTTTTCATCTCTGTAGTCCTGAATGTTCTCTTGAACATAGGATATGAACACACAAATTACTGACTCACTGTAAACTACATCAGCAGAACATTTCTCTTTATACTTCAATTTTTTATAAGTAAATAGAAATGTAATACAGATAATAGATTGATGATTGATAGAGGGCTTAAACTGTACTGGACATATTTTATATCTTGGGATATATGTATGTATATCTATGTACAAACCATTAAAATCATTAAATATGTACTTTGTAAATTTAACTCAGTATCTTAAGATAAAATGGGAATATGCTTACAGACTTTTAATATATAGGTTAGCTATCACTAAAAATATTCAACAGTCTACATATCATTTGAAGATGTTACACATCAGAAAGAAGATAAGCAAGAAGGCAATTTTTCTTCCAAAAATGCATTTCTATGAATTGTATATCCCTAGCACTATTCTAGTTACTACTGGGATTTGAAAAAAGCAAAAGCATAAAAACATTGCCTCTATTCTAAAAGGATGTGTCTTACTGAATGGAGAAAAGAAATCAACATAGTTAGGCTCTGTAGATGGTAACATGGATATAAACAAATACTTCCTAACTGCAAGCATCAGAGATTATCTCTATGGTTCACTTTAACATATACACTCTTATCCATATTTTCCACTAAGAATTTCCCATCAGTTCAGTTCATCTTCTCTGTTTTAAATATGAAATATTTTTAATATAAAGATATACAAATTAACCCAAGGATTACCATGAATCAGGGATGCTTCCATTTTTCTGGGCTTCTCTTAACCTGGGATAATAAGACACAGACACAGACACACACACACACAATCAAATGTTCACATGACAGTTGTAGAGGACAAGTCTTAGGCCACAAGATTCAATTCCTAAATGTTTGACATTGTGCAATGTCTTTACCCCTTTTAACATGTTTTTTTCCTTTGTTGTGAAAGTTAAGACTACATCTCAGTAGATACTTAAGAATGGATAACGGACTCAATTTGAATCTTAACTAGCTTTTGTTCTTCTTATGTTCTTACCATTGTCTTTGTGCTACTGAAATAACTTTGGAAGTACAAGACCTTAATGTCTCCTCTCGTTAGGAAGAAAAAGCTAAGACATATGGAATATTCTGATACAGTGTATAATTTATTTCTATAATTAAATGTAATATATGCATTCTCTCTATATATTTTCTATGTTGCAGAAGTTTAGGGACATGAAAGATCTGTATGGCCCAAAGTTTTCAGGAAATGTCTCACACAGAAGATGGGACCTGAACTAACACAAAGGGCACAAGTCGAGTAAGCCAAGAACCTACAGACATTTTAGTGGGGCAGGAAGTTAAGTGGTTGTGTAATGTGTGTATACAGGAAGTGATCAGAAAATTGGACAATTTGATTCATATTGGGGAAAAATGGGTAGATAAAGTAGGGACAAAATTACTGAGTCACTCTCTCTAACTTAGAGATCTAGATTTTACCAAATGGGGAATGAGATGACATACAAAGACTGAAGTCAGCAAGACTATAGAAATATGTGAGAGATTTGCAGATAACATCATTTCTAAACTCACCACTCAGTAGATCCATGTCTTAGAGCCATTCATTTAACCTCTCTGCTTTAATCTTCCTTTGTGTAAAATGGGCATAATAAAACAGTGCATGGTTGATAAAAAATCAAATTCATCATATGTTTGAGAGAGTTCCATAAACACAGATGTGTTCTCTCTGCATGAGCTATTTGTCATTAATATTTGTCTCTTTCCTTGTCAAATAAGATTACCATAGGGTCTGATGTAATAACTGACATATGACTCCAGTAGTATTATTGAGTTTATATTCAGAAATTTGGTTAATACTTTAAAATAATATTCTATATTTGTGCAATAATTATTTTTCCCAGTTTTGATATACTCATCTTTGCATTTGACCCTCAATCACAAACATTAAGAAGAATTTAGGATAGAAGGAATACCTTAATTTTTAGAAGCATGTTCAGACAGGCAATCAGGTGAAACTCCATCTCAACAAAGGTTTTGTGACTCTCTAACATGGTTATCTGCCTAAAATATCATATTTCCACTTTCTCATTTAACTTTCCCTAATATATATTCTCACCTTTATCCAAAGCAATAATCAATTTAGTTACATTTCCCTACATACCCTGAAGTTAGCTGTGGCTGGGCAGTAAGCACTGGGCAATGAGATGCAGGCCGATCTTTGCACACTTAAAGACTCCTTTCTGAGAGACAGCTTATAGGATACTACTGCCATTTCTCAGCCATGTGCCTTATTGTTTGGGTGGGTATGGGGGTGTGATGACTGAATCATTTCAGACTGTGAAAACAAGGACTATTCCTGAGGGAATGTTGGAAAGTGATCTCGAACAAGATGGTCCCTGAGGACTTTGTAAAGCAGTGGCACCCGTCCAACATTCAGTTCCCAGGTCTGGCTTTCATGTGAGAAAATAAATTCTTGTTATTTTAGTCTGTGCAAAGCAGAACCTACCTTATTCCTAACTAATAGAGAGGGCTAATGAAATCAGAGATAACTTGCAAAGAAAAACCGTAAGTAAAATACTTATACATTGCAAATAAATGCAAGTACTAGAAAATACCAACTCCAGTGGCAATTCTTACTAGAAAGGAAAATAAAATCCAAAATGTTGCATAGCGCATTTCAAAAGCAAAGTTTTCCCAAGACAAATGCAGTTAAATTGGTTCATTTAACAAATACAGAATTAAAATAATAATAATAATAAAAAATAAACCTCTCTGGCCTCCCCTGGTGGCGCAGCGGTTGAGCGCTGGGTTGCGAGGCTGCCCGCAGCCTCTGCAGTGCCAGTTTGATCCCCGGCCACCGGCGAGGGTCTCACAAAAAAAAAAAAAAAAAAAAAAAAAAACATAGGCAAGAACAAAAATAAGAAATTATATGAAAGTTTTATATGAACCAGGGCCTCCCTGATGGCGCAGGCAGTTGAGCGCCATACTGTGAAGCTGTCCGCAGCCTCTGCAGTGCGGGTTCGATCCCGGCCTGCTGGGGAGAAACCCACATGACGCGGCAGACCTCTCCTGTCTTGCCCACTGCTCCCCTCAGCAGTGTATTTCAGTCAGTCTGCCTGTTCTGTTTCCCGCTGTGTCTCTGGTGAATCCTCTCACCCTCTTGCACATCTGGCCTGCACCCTGGTTCTTGTATAAATAAATAAATCTTTAAAAAAAAAGTTTTATATGAACCACAAAAAGATAATGGTTTTTAAGTAGTAAGCTTTTGGAGAGTAAGCAAGTCTGTTGAAAAGAAAAAAAAAATATCAATAAATAATTACGAATGAGACTTTTTACTAATAAAAGCTAAAAACTATACTCTTTGCAAAAGTCTTTATCTGCATCCGAAAATCTCAAAAAGTAACTACTCATACTTATCTATTATTTATATTCAATGGAGAACATTGGCTCTAGCTCACAGAGATCCTTGGCTATGAGGTGAGAATTCTTCCTTCATCTTTCTTGTCCATCCTCAAAGCCACTGTCTTAACTCAGGAAAACTGGGTCATATCTTTCTTCAAGTCACTTGCACATTTAGATGTCATTTCCCTGCTTACAATCTCTAGTAGATACTCATTATCTACTCATTATCTACTGAGACTATCTCAGTATCTATTATCTCTAGTAGATACTCATTATCTACTAGATGGTTCCAAAGTCTTACCTTGGCCTATGGACCCTTTCTTCAACTTGGATCTAATATACATTTCACTTTATCACTTGTCACACATCCACCATCACCAGTTTCATAGAACTTTTAGCAATTTCTTAATTCTTGATCTTCAATGAAGTTGGATTTTTTTTTTTCATTTATCCTCTCTTTTTGGAAGGCTTATCTTCCCACCTCTAAATTTAATCAACTCTTTTTATCCTTTAAGATCTATCTTATTGATGGCTCTTTTTAAATAATCCTTCAGAGATAGTGGTTTCCTTTCCATAATCATTACTTCATGGACATATTTCTGTAATGACATTTGGAACATGGAATAATAGTTATTTGTTTATACTCCTGTCTCCATCCTCAAAATGCAATAATTACAATACATACAATATAAGAATTATAAAGAAAACATTTAAGCTAGAAATCCATGTTTTCTCATGGGATAAAGTGTTTTTAAGACAAAATTTAATCTAAAACTCAAAACCTGTCAGCATAAGATTCTTGGTTATATACAATCACAGGATCTATTTCTGCTTTATGGCACTATTGACATTAATATATTTATTATTTTTAGTTATTTGACCTTCCTCCTTCTACCTTTTAGCCCATGTTTTTGCTTACTTCTTTCCCTTTGTTTGGAATGTTGTTTTCCTCATATCTTCATACTAAACTCTCCTAAAATGACACCAAATGTCCAGTGTTTCCTCTCACTGCTCACTTTTCTTAGCCCTGGATCTAAACTATTTAATTACAAGTTATAATTTTATTCCTGAAAAAATATATGTTTTATCTCCCAACACAATTATGTTATAAAACAAGGATCAAATCTAAACTACCCTTGTATAATATGGAGAGACAGAATGAGGGAAGGGGAAGAAAAAGGAAAGACAGAGAAGGAGGGAGAAGGCATTGAGAAAATAAGTAGGGTCATATACATGCTATTTATATTCAAAATTTCAGCAAATATTTGCTAAACAAAGACAATAAATACAAGCTAAGTAAAGTCCATCATCTAATCTGACATTTCTTAATCTTTTGCTTTCTAAAAGAAATAGCTCATCCTAAATCTTTATGTAAATCTGACACTTATGTTTTGAAAAATGAAATAATGGGGATGATGTTGCTGGGATCCAGAAACTAAACAAGCACTGAGCCACAGGGGAAAAGGTAATGAAGGGCAAGGACCGTTTCTTCAACAAATGGCATGGGAAAGCCAAATATTCATACTGAAAAAATGAAACTGGATTCTTAGTTTATATCATGTACAAAAATTAGCATGAAATGGATTAAGATATGAACATAAAAGCTGAAACTGAAGCAAATGTAAAAGAAAAATTTCTTGAAGACACTTGGCAGTGATTTCTTGGGTATGAAACCAGAAGCATAAGCAACAAAAGCAAAAATAAACAAGTAGGACTACATCAAAATAAAAGCTTCAACACAGCAAAGAAACTGATCAGTTGAGTGAACAGGCAACCTACAGAGTAGGAGAAAATATCTCCAAACCATATATCTGATATGGAATTAATATTAAAACTAGAGATTTCCTACAACTCAATAGCAGAAAACAACAGCAATAAAAAAAAAAATGGGCAAAATACTTAAACTGACATTTTTCTAAAGATTATATGCAAAACATCAACAGGTTCAAGAAGAATGTTCAATAGATATAAAGCTTCAGTAATTCAAGATGAATAAGTTTCAGAGACAGGTTATATAATGTAGGGCCTACAATTTAATCCATGGTGTACTTAAAAATTTCAAGAGAATAGATTTTATGTTAAGTGTTCTTTCTGCAAACAAAGAAATAAAAACAAAGCAAGAAGACATGCTTTTAACCCGATTGTGGTGATGATTTTATGGGTATATTCATATATCCAATTGTTCACATTAATCAAATTTATACATTAAATAGGTATAGTGGGATTTGGTGTATCAATTATACTTCATTGACACTATTTTACAAAGAGATAAGGAAGGAAATGGTAAAACAAAACAAACAAAAAAAAACTTGTAGATGAATTGCATCAACAAACCCAGATTTTTATGCCTCCCTATATGTGTGGGATTTTTCATAGAAATTTACAATATAAGAATTGTAAGTAGCTCTGGAAGGACAATCTGCCATATGGGTACTTGACACTGGGTTAAAACATGTGACTTGCTTTGGCCTATAGGATGATAGCAAATGCAAGTAGTTTTGGAGTAGATTTGAGAGTTCCTGTTGTACATTTCTCCTCTGCCACTGCACTGAGAAGAGCATGCAGAAACTAACTCATTGATGGGCCTCCCTGGTGGTGTAAGGGGTTAAGATGCAACCTATGAAGCTGCCTGCAGCCTCTGATCCGCTGGCCTGCCAGGGAGCTACCCACATGGCGCAGCAGACCTCTCCTTACCTGCTGCTCCCCTCAGCAATGTATTTCAGTAGATCCACTTATCTGCTCTTCACTCTATCTCTGGTGAATCCTCTCACCCCCCACACCGCTGGCCTGTACCCCAGCTCTTGTATGCATAAATAAATAAATCTTAAAAAAAAAAAAAACTAACTCATTGATGTTAGGAAAAGATGGAAAATAATCTAAAACAAAATCCAGTAACGTCAGTAATCCAGCCATGGTCATTCTAAATGGACTGACAAAAACCGAACCTCAAATATATGGCCCAGAGAAGATCAGTAGCACCTTTCTAGCCAATTCACCAGACATTAACTGTTGCTGTTGCATGCATCAAGACATTGTGATCCTTGGATACACAGCGTTATGTAGTAATACATAAATAAGTAGCAAGTTATTTATAGGAGGAATAATTTATACAATAATTTATAATTTATACAAACTAAACATGGACATAAAATGGCCAATTATGAACTACGAAAGTAAAAGAAACTTCTCTAAATTGAAAAGAAATAATGTATTGATTTTATTTAATCAGGAAAGACTGAATTTTTTTTCTACAGAAGATATACAATATTGTTGTTATATGAAAAAAGTTCATACATATACAAAATAAGGGAAAAGAAATATATAGGCATGCATTCATCAAGTAGCAAAAATATTATTTTCCTGGATTTTATATGTTTGGAAAGTTTTCAACTATTTAAAATGGAACTGAATAGAGAGCCCAGAAATAAAAGCACACTTATATGGACAACTGATCTTTGACAAAGGAGCAAAGAATATGCAATGGAACACAGTTTATTAAATAAATGGTGCTGGGAAAAGTGGACCACCACATGCAAAAAAATGAATCTAGACCACTACCTTTCACCATGTACAAAGCAAGGAAAGTCAAGGAAAAGATAAACACCTGGGATTACATCAAACTGAAAAGCTTCTGTACAGCAAAAGAGACATTAACCAACACAGAGAGACACCCACTGATTGGGGAAAAAAAAACAGTCAACTGATAAGGGACTGATCACAAAGATATACAAACAACACACAGGATTCCACAAAAACAAAATAAACAATCCAGTCAAGAAATGGGCAGAAGAACTTAAAAGACATTTCTCCAAAGAGGAAATGCAAATGGCCAACAGGCATATGAAAAAATGTTCAACATCCCTTATCATCAGGGAAATGCAAATTAAAACCACATTGAGATACCACCTTACACCAGTAAGAATGGCACATATCAAAAAAATAAGCAACAACAAATGTTGGAGAGGATGTGGTGAAAAAGGAACACTCCTGCATTGCTGGTGGGAGTGCTAACTGGTCCAACCACTATGGAAAGCTGTCTGGAGGTTCCTCAGCCTACTAAAAATGGAGCTACCCTATGAGCTGGCAATTCTACTCCTAGGGATTTACCCAAAGGACACAGAAACATTGATTCAAAAGAACACCTGTACCCCTATGTTTATGCCTAGTCTAGGAAAATAATGATGTGTCCAACAGATGTGGTCTTTGGAGACTATACCTTCGTCTCACACTCTTTCTGAGACCCCTGTCCTGGGGGCAGGGGGAAGTGAAAGTACCTGAAATTTTTATTATTATCCTCTATGTTTAGCATATCTTTGCCTTAGAAGCTAATATTTAATCTGTACCAAGCAAATAAATGAATCAGTCATAGCTTCTCTTTAGCTTGCTTATTCACAGCTTTTCTAGGTCATATTTACATAATTAAGCATGCAAAAAATTGAATATAATATATACCACAACAGAATATAATACAATATGGAATATAAAGGGAAAGCCAGAAAACCTAAATGATATGACATCTGAGAAGGCAGAAACATAGGTTGCGTGGGGCTGGTGTGCATGAGGTTAAGGGGTGGTGTGGGATGATGCAAGTTTTTAGATGGAATGATCTGAAAGAGAAGTGTGCTACTAGTGAAATATTAGACATCTTGTAAAATTATATTGGACTGTAAAAAGAAGCTCATTAAAAATTCTTATTTACAAAAAGTAAATTCAGTGTCTTGCCAAGTAACTTCTAAAATCAGATTTCTTATCACTTGTAGTAATGAATAGGTAAAAAAGAGTATGATCATGTTTCGAAAATATGATTTGATTTTATAGAATGAACAATGAAAAAAACCTGCAATTTATGACCTACTTAACACCCAAGAACATTTTTGGTAGAAGATACTGGGAGAATGGAGATATTTGAATTTCTAATCTATACACTCTCATCAGATTGTCTTGAAAGTTCAGTATCATTTCCCGTACATCTCTCAAGAGAGAAAGTTTGCTAGTGTGAATAATATTATATTCATAAAATTTAACCTAAAACTAAGTTGGAATGAGATCATTATCCCACATAATCCTATATTCTCTTGCCATAGTGATTATAATTGTAAAATTCACAACAGTATTTTCAGACTACTCAGTTGGTCTTTAATTAGTTATGAAATAAACATTTCTCTATGCCATTTACTTATCATCTACTAAAGTCAATTCCTCCTCCATCCCCATTTCAACAAGAAAATGCTGCTATTGAATAGTTGGCAAACCAGGAGTTAGTCTGAACTCCTAAATCCTGAGACACAAAAGTTGTTAACATAAATTAAAATTACGGTACAATGGATATACATCCAGGTAAGTTAATTGCTCCCTCATCCTAATTCCAAAGCACTTTAATAATAGTGCTCATCACATTGCTTTTTCATATTTATATGTTTGCCTGAATCTCCCTGAAAAGTAGGAATTCTTCAAGGTAATAAAATAGGTTTATTTTCACCCACATTAGAAAGATAAACAATTGTGGTCAATAAATTTAACTATCTTAAAACAGCATATCTTAGAAAACAAGGAAAAGATGCAATCATCTCTTTGTTTAGCTTTTTTTAAGTGATAAAAACAGACTGGGAAGAGGTCTGAACTTCAGTCCAGTGGACACTGGTTTCAATTATGAGCCCTAGTTTTAAAATGTAAGAACACTGTGACCTTGGTGAGTCAGAAATAACTTAGCTTCGTTGAGCCTCAGTGTCTGCTCTGAACACTTCACTAATTTGTTATGGTGATCAGTTAAGACAATATTTTGTAAAACATCCGTCGAACTATTAAAGCAAAATTAAAGTATCACTATTGATGTTAGTGTTCGGTGGTGGTCTTAAACCTACAAATCTAGAGCTTTCTTAATAGGGGCTGGGCTGAGGGTATCTGGGTAATCACTATCTCATATTTCAACTTAAATTTCTGAAAATAGCATAACAGTGAAAACAAAAGTGTATCTCATCTTACATATATAAGACCCAGGAAGAAGAAACAACTATATTTTTAAAATCAAATAATAAAAGGAATGTAAAGTCAACATTCTTTTGGTTATGTTGATTCAGTGCATTCAGTCTCATGTCCTATTTTACCAACAACTGGGCATAATCTGACTCTCTGATCTTTTCTCCCTGCTGAATTTATCAACCTAAGGAAAAGATTAGTGGTTTGGGGCTTAGATGCTTAAAATGTTTCTCTAAGTACTGGATGATAGCAAACATTGTTGATTTTCAATGTGAAAATGAGCAACACGATGATCCCTTTCTTTGTCAAAAGCTAGTTAAAATATTTGCCTTAGTGCTGATAGAAATGCTGTCCCTAGCTTTTAATCCTGATATTGTCATATAACCTTTCCTGTGTTACTTCAGAAATGTTCAAAAGCTTGCATAATTAACAAGGCAATTCAATGTGATTCTTTTTTTCTTCCTTAAGATGAAAAATGAAGCATATCACTATCGATAATGAAAGCAAATGCTTGCCATCACTCATCCTCTACAACCAATTTGTCTTACAAAGAGGACCTGTCTCACAGTCCACTGGAAGAATTCAGGGAACAACACAGATGTCAGTCCTTAAGATCAATGGGCAAAAACATCTTCCAAGGAATCTCTGCTTGTTTTGAAGGTTCTAGATTTGAATCTTCTATGAATCTTACATCATACACTATGTTGCCAAAATTGACATGGTCTATTATTTCATTAATTTGTCACATGTATTCAGACATTGTGTTAGGAACTTGTAATATTACAGTGGTGAAAAAGACAGATATTGTACCTGTCATCATGGAGGTGAAAGTCTAAAATAGAAAGAAAAAAAAAAACTTCAGGTGAATTCTCTGTGTTCATCACCAAGCAGAGGACACTGATGCATGAAGACTTATGGTTTTCTCAGGACCATGAAGTCAGCCAAGAGTTAGATTCTAGTGGCTATAAAGCTCTATGTTGTTTTTAAAATATAAGAGAAATTCTAATAACCATAACCTACATAGTTGTAAAGAAAGTGAAACAATGAAAACTATGATGAATTTGGAAGCCTTAAAAGGAATTTTTCATCCAACCAGCTATGTTCTATCCAGAAAGTACAAAACCTTTATTCTTAGTTAAACTTACACAGAGACAACACAAGTAAACTTGCTAGAGATGGTTTAGAGAAATGCTCAACCAAAGCTTAGCCCTTCATTATTATTAATGACAAATAAGAAAGCACTTTAGAAAAAAGTATGGACACAATATTGATGAGCAAATGCATTTAAATAGGTGAAAGTTAGTGAAGAAGTCATGAGAAAAAGTTAAGTTTCCATTGAAGTTTCATCGGTGTTGACACTCAAATGTTATATTACTACTCGTGATTAAAATGCATATACCCAACTGTAATTTCTATATTTTAATCTATATATATTAAGATATATATATATAGAAAAAGAAAGAGAGGGGGATATAGATGAGTTATAGCTGCTTTATTCCAAAAATGTTAATTGTATCTATAGAAATAAAGTGGCAAGATTTTTTAGAAATAGAGGGAAAACAATATACATCTGAACTGATGTGATCCTATACCTCTTAATCATACAGTTTTGTGAACCAATATTACCTCAATTAAATAAGTAAATGATAAAAAAGAATGTGAAAAATAAAAATTATTTTGTCATTACTAGTCTCTACCTTAAAATCTCTTCTTTAATACATCTTTGTTATAATCCCAAATTATAAATTTTCCTGCAGCACCACATTTCACCTATCAATCAGTTGCTCATGATCTTTCATTAGCTGCTCATGTCCTACCATATAAAGCTTAAACTACCCTATGTGTCAGTAAAGGTACTGTAAAATATGGTCCCACGGAACTTCTACATAATCTCCTTGCTTCATCCAAACTAGTCAGCTAATTTTTCCCCAACATTACAGAAACTTTCTCCACTAGGTGACTTTGTGCCCGTTTATTTGAAATTCAGTTCTCCTAATCTCAGTTGGCATATTTGATTACTATTCTTCAAGATTCAGTTTAAAATTGACTTTAACTGAACATCCTGGCTATGGGGAACTCCCCCATTTCTGAAATCTCATGATTTTTTTTCTAATCACCTAACAATACCAGTGCAACCTTGCATCATTGTTTCATCTTACATAAATATCCAACCTCCTCCACCACACTGGAAGCAGCTCTAAGGCAGGAATTCTATGGAACCATCTTTATAACCCAGTAAGGAGAACACAGTTGGTCCTCAGTATGTTGTCTTTAAGGAGATGAATGATACATATGGCAGGCATAAGGGGAATTCCAATCATTTAGTTGCAACTGCCGAAACCATGTCTTAAGAAGACATTTGAAACTAGGCCACAATGAATATTTTGTGACAATTTAGTGATGTCTGCTGTGGACATGGTGCAGGAGAGGCAGCATGTGGCCATATATTTTTCATATCCAGCTTGAGGGCCTCTTTTTACAACAAAATATGAGGAAAAAATTAAAAAAAACAAGAACAATAATCTGCACTGTATTTTAAAAAGTATATACATCTATAAATCTACCTGAAAGATTTTAGCTGCAGGTTACAACATCTGGGTTGGTCTTTTTTTTTTTTTTTAATATGATGTTCAGATGATATGGTGGCGATTTAATAAAGATTTTCAAACTTGAACTAAAGCATCAGTACTTTTTAAAAACTCCTCAGATGATTCCAAAATGCAACACTATTAAAAAGCAACTTCACGTTTATTAGGTCTGGAGTAGTTCTAACAAGTGCCTAGGTTATACAGATGCTCACCAAGCCATATCATTTAGTGAACAAAAGCTTGGTATGGGCATCATCAGCATCTTCCGTACCTCACTGGAAAGCAGAAACTCAGGTCCCATCAAATCCTCCTGAACCAAAATTTGCACTTTAGTAGGAACACTGAATGATTACACGTAGATTTGAGAAGCACTGTTCTAAAGCAATGGTACTCAAAATGTGCTCTTGTGAACTTAGATACACAAACTTCCAAGCCTACTGAATTAGAAACACTGGGATTAAATGGCAGTTGTTTAACAAGTCTTCCAGCTGATTCTGATGTAAACGAAAATATGAGAAGCAATGCTCTAAAGGAGCCATTTTTCTTACACTTGACTGCACTCTGGAATTATCTGTTAGTTTAAAAAATACTGGTGTCTGAGTTCCAACCTCAGAGATTGATTTTATTGATCTTGACAAATCAGTTATTTAAAAACGGGGCCTCCCTGGTGGTGCAGGGGTTAAGTCTCAGCGAGTTTGATCCCCATCCAGGGAGCTGACCCACATGGTGAGGCAGACCTCTCCTGTCTGGCTTGCTGCTCCCCTCAGCAGTGTATTTCATTAGATCCACCTGTTCTGCTCCCCACTGTCTCCAGTGAATTCTCTCACCCTCTGCATCTCTGGCATGTACTCCATTTTTTGTATGTATAAGTAAATAAGTCTTTAAAAAAAAATAAATGAATGAATCACCAAGGTGTTTCAAGTATGCAAAAACTTTGGAACCATTGTTCTCAAGGACCATCTTCCTTTGCACCTCAGCAGCACTTTCTTGCTCAGATTATCAGCAGAAGCTAAAGACTGAGGAGAGATCCAATGCAACTACATCTATTACAACCCCTGCAAAGGAAACCTCAAATGTACTGGGGTTTAAGTCCCCCAAAGATTTGAAAAGGCAGGATCTAGAATCAGAACGAGTACTGCTTCACAAAAACTCTACATTTTCACTGAAATTCTTCTCAATCATACTTCAGATAGTATAGATTCTTCCTTTTTAGACTTTCCAAAGCACTTCCTTTCATGGAGGCAAATTTGAATGATGTATGTCTTTATATGTTATTCCCATTTTACAGACAAGAAACTATGCTTTCAAAGTGCTAAGCAAATTGTCCAAGTTTACACAGCTTGAATGGAGAAATGCACACGAACATCCATGACTGATTGCCTCTAAAATGTTATGGGCTATCTACCCAAAGGACACAAAAACATTAATTTAAAAGGAACCCTGCACCCCTATGTTTATTGCAGCACTATTTAAAATAGGTAAGTTATGCAAACAACCTAAATACCCAAAAATAGATGACTGGATCAAGAAGATGTGATACATATACAAGATGGAATATTACTTAGCAATCAAAAAGATAAACTCATGCCATTTGCAGCAACATGGATGGAGCTAGAAGGCAGCATGCTCAGTGAAATAAGCCAGAAAGAAAAAGAAAAATACTAGATGGTCTCACTTTTAGGAGGAATGTAGAGGATCCAAATAAGGGATCACGGGGGAAAAAAGTTATTATAGTAAAGTAAAAATCAAAATCAACAGGCAACTATAAACCAGAGACATTCTGCAGAGGGGGAAAAGGGAGTAGGATCAAACGGGGTGGGGGGGAAGCACAAGGGTCTATGGTGATGGTACACAGGTGAACTGATGGTGGGAATTTCACTGGGACTATACTGAGATGAGAAAGCATACATTGTATGAAAGTGAAGAATGATGTAAAAAATATATATAATAAAAATATAATAAAAAAAACAAAAAAAATGTTATGGGCTACTCTCAACAGCACACTACTTCCACAAGTGCCAGCACTGATCCCTGGCACACACTAAAAGTGGATGCCTGCTGCCAGTACCTGAGTAAGAGGAAGCAAACAGGAAGTTTCTTTGGGACATGTTTTTAAATTCAACAATCCTATGGAGTGGGCTTAGTTATGCTGCGCAGACATATTGTGACATGGGTTTGTGTTTTGCATTCTGTTTCAATGTGAGGGAAGCAGATGTACTGAGTGCAACCTCACTAGATCTTGGCTGGATGCCTGCTCAGCACCACTATCTAGGCTACTGAATAATACATGTAAATCTACACACATACACACACACACACACATCCTACACACCCACGTCAAACTTCCAAGTCAGATATATGAAACAGTCACATGACTGTATAATGGTTTACTATTTCCACAATAATGTTTCAATTTACAGTTTAAATACATCAAACATATTGAAGAAAAATTTTCTCAAGCTCAGTGTTTAAACTATATAAAGAAAAACAGCTTAATATTTTTAAAGTAAACCACATCCCCTTCTTATTACTTTTGTCAATTGCTGTCAAAAGAATGCAGCACTGACTTAAGGGAATATTTATTATGCACAAGGAAATACTAACCAGGAGAGAGAAAGAGTAGGCACTCAGTGTGGAAGTGTAGAGTGAGTAAACAACTCCAGAAGTAAACCAGCCATCCATATCCTGGGTTGACCATTTCTTTAAACTTCCTATGCCCAGTGTTTACTCACCTTCAAAATAGGAATGATTACATAATGTTTTTATAGGATTGTTATGATCTTATGTGAATGAAATTTATAAACTTTCTAAACATCTACACTTAGTAAGTACTCAGTAAACATTAGCCATTATTATCTGATATGCCCCAAAACTCTAGGTTAAGAAACAAAGGTTGGCATATAGGTGATAATTTTATTTTCCAAATCCCTCACTGAAAAAATATTTATCTTTCCTTTTACTTCATGGTAGTATTCCCTGGGAAACATCAGTCCACGAGAGTATACAATTACGATTTATTTCTTATTTTGCTGGGGGCTATAGGCTGGATGCCTAATCAAACCAACTGCAAAAAATATAACCCACTATCATTAACTGCAACCTAAATTAAGTGTGAGAATGTAGGCAAATCTATATAACCTCTCAAGCAATAATCTATATAGAGGAAAGAGCAGAGGATATGGATACAGCAGTATTGAATTTTCTTACTCTATCTTTTTTTAAGATTTATTTATTTTTATACAAGAGCTAGGGTACAGGCCAGAAGTGCAGGAGGGTGAGAGGATTCACTAGAGACAGAGTGGGGGACAGAACAGGCAGAAGGACTGAAATACACTGCTGAGGGGAGCAGCTGGTGAGACAGGAGAGTTCTGCCACACCATGTGGGAATCTCCCTGGCCGGCTGGGAATTGAACCCACACTGCAGAGGCGGTGGACAGCTTCACAGTGCTGGGTTCAACCAGCTGTGCAAACCGGAAAGGCCCTTACTCTATCTTAAGAAAAAATTCCAAAGAGCACCTGCACCCCTATGTTTATAGCAGCACTATTGACAAAAGCTAAGCTATGGAAACAACCCAAATGCCCAAAAACTGATGACTGGATCAAGATGTGGTACATATACACAATGGAATATTACTCAGTGATCAAAAAAGATAAATACATGCAGTTTGCAGCAACATGGATGGAGCTAGAAGGGATCATGCTCAGCGAAATAAGTCAGAAAGAAAAAGAAAAGTACCGGATGGTCTTACTCATAGCAGGAATCTAGAAAACCTAAATAAGAGACCAGGAAAAAGACTAATCAATACAAAGTAAAAATCAAAATCAACAAGCAACTATAAACCAGAGACACACTATGGTGGGGTTGTGGGGGAGGGAGCGGTGGGGAAAGAAAGGACTAGAGTCAAAATAAGAGGGGGGGTGCAATTTTATGGGGAATATAACCAATATGAAAATGCATACGTTGTGCAAAGATGAAAAAAAAAGTAAGAATTATATAAAATAAAATATTTAAATTTAAAAAAAAGAAAAGAAACTCCCATTATAGCGCCTCAGAGTCAGGTAATTTCAGGGGTCCTGTAATAATGTTTAACTCATCACAACTCTAATACCCTTTCCACTACTTCAAGAATCTCCCCTCCTTTTTCTTTCTTACTTATTTTCTTTTTCCTGCATTGTAATTTTAAACTTAGTTGCTGGTCTTAGCTGAATAATAAAAACAATGGCTCTCTATCTTAGGGATAAATGTACCATTTACATACTTTCAGAAAATGATATCTCTGTAATTATCATACAACACATTGAAGATATATTTAATACTGTGCACGAGTGCTTTCTTTTACTATTACTGCTATAGAGATCACTTTCCAGACTAAGCACACTCAATTTTCTTCCTATTTTCATAATGGAAAATGACTTCCTTATCCATCCTTTGAATTCTTTTCAATTGTCTGTCATTCTCAAAACAAAATGCAAATGTTATCCAATTTGCATTAATCCTTCAAGCTGGGTGTTGTTTGACAAGATCATATTCATTTCTGACAGGGTTGTTCTGAGAACTTACTTTCATCCATTAATTCAAAAGCTAATGAAAACCTAATATGTATCAGGCACTGTTCTAGGGCTGGGGATGTAATAGTATGGGTAGCAGACCAGACAAAGCTGCAGCCCCTATGGAGGGAACATTCACTATAGAGCATATAGTCTAAGTCAGTCTTTCAATTTAAATGGAAATCTGATTACTCTATTGTTACTAAGAATTAGCCTACATTATTAAACCTTATCCATTAATAAAGGCTTATCTCATGCCAAACAGATAAATCAGGTATAATCTATAGCCTCATGAACCTAAAAACCTAAAAGAGCTAATTAAGTCACATATATAATAAATATAAGCAGTGGAAACTACATAAGTATCTCAAGACATGTGCCGTATGTGAAGGGGAAAAGTAGGATTTGCAGTTAAAGAAATCAGAAAATGTTTTCAAAGACTATAGGAAATTGATCTTATTCTTAGAGAATGATGTAATTAGTGAGATGAAGTAACATAAACAAGTATAGTATATATGGGAAATATTTTAGTGGAAGGACATGATAAAATAATTAAGTATATTAGATGGTGGTAACTATTCTGGAGGAATAAAAACCTAAGTACCCAGGGAGACTGAAAAGTTTTAGATAGGAAGTAAAAGTTATAGGGATTAACCAGAAATAACCTCCACAAGAAAAGGCCTCACTTTTGAGCAAACATAAGAAAAAGAATGGAGGCATATAGATATTTGGCAGAAGACAGTTCAGGAAGATAGGGATAGCTGGTACCAACATCTTGAGGAAGGAGCTGAGTGAGGTTTTTAGAGGAATAACAAGGAGTCTAGTGATAAGAAAAGAGAGAAAACCGGGGGTAATGGGAAGGACTATGTCAAAACTTTTTGCGTTAAGATAAAATTTGGCTTTCACCCTTAAAGAGGTGTGATGAAAAATGTTGACCAGAGAAGACAGCTTATCTGATTTATGTGTTAATGGCTGGCTCATGCTGCTATGTGAAAACACACTGAAGGGAGGAAGCTTTGAGAACAAGAGCAGTTAGGCCTCCCTGGTGGCGCAAGGGGTTAAAACGCAACCTATGAAGCTATCCACAGTTACTGCAGCATGAGTTTGATCCCTGACTCTGGAGATACCCCGCCATGGTGCAGCAGACCTCTCCTGACTCACCCACTGCTCCCCTCAACAGTGTATTTCTGTCAACCCACCTATTTTGTTCCATACTCTGTCTCTGGTGAATCCTCTCACCTCTGACCTGTACCCCAGTTCTTGTATGCATAAATAAATAAATCTTAAAAAAAAAAAGAGCAGTTAGGAGGCTACTGCAAAAGTTGGAAGATGGGAGTAGGCTACACTAGTGGCAATAAGAGTATTGTGAAGTGATCAAATTCTGTCTATATTTTTAAAGTAGAGGTGAATTTGTATTCAAATTCAGTGCCAAAATTATTGTACTATCTGCTTCTGCAATTTTGACATTTTTGTAATGTGTTAGAAAGGGAACGTTTCAAATTTTTCAAAGGTAAAAGCAAAAATCATTGTCAATTTACAAACTTGAAGTTTTAGGTGTGTTCAGGGGTACTGGAGATCTTTTCAAAGGCATGTCATTTTAGAGTAGAAAACTAAGAAACAGAAAGCTTACAGGACTTCAATTAGATACTACAGCTAATTAGGAACAAGACCTGAACGAGAAATTGGGTTATCTGACTCACAGTCCAATGTACTTTGCCTTACAGTTAGTGGTATTTAAGTGATCTATACTTTCCCGTTAGAGTTGTTTTCAGTTATTTTGAATTTATAAACAGTGAGTGACTCCAAACTCAAAATGACTTCAGGGCCTAAGCAGGTAAGAGGAAAAATGGGGGGGGGGGGGGCGGATAGAGGAAACAGATGCATCCATTGCTTGATTACACTCATTTTCCCCCTAAAGCATGCCAGCTAAATGAAACATCTGCGTAGTTCTCTAGTTTGAGATCTTGGAAAACGTCCATTGCTGTGCTAGGCAGAAGGGCAATAAGAAAGTTACACTCTAAAAGAGGAAACACAAATGCAGATAAGGAATTGCAGTGTAGTATGACTCGTGAAGTTATAAATGGGCATACATACACAGTCAAATGCAGTGAGTAATAACAGGGGTGGGTAGGAGGGGGCAGTGGAGTGGGGGTAGGGAGAATACTTCATACAGACAAAGGAATCTGAAAGGTAGTGGTGGCTTAGCAGTAAGAAAGAATTGGTGAAGTCATTCCAAGCAAAAGAGATTGTATGTGTAAAAGCTCTAAGACATTAAACTGCATGATAGGTTTAGCTATTCCATATCTGTTATATGTAGGTAGGTAGGTAGGTAGGTAGCTATTCCCCAAACCTATATTCAATCACATATCTGTCTAGAACTGAGTTCTGACTCTCTCCAGGTAATAGAACAAAAATGTAACAACTCTACAGGTTTAAGACTGTTAGAAAGATTGTTAGAATTCCAGTGTGCTTTTACAGAATGGCTGTAGACCTGTTAGAGAACAGACACCCATAGGTTTGAGTATGATAGTACAAGATAGAGATCATTTTCATTAGCAAATGTAAACACTCCAAATCCTGAAAGCAGAGTTACTGGTTATATCTACTGCCATGCATCAGAATCATCTGGAGGACTTGTCAGTGTAGATTTCTGAACCCCAGCCCAGTTTCTGATTCAGCAAGCCTAGGATGAGATTCAAGAATGTGTCTTTCTAACAAGTTCCCAGATGATGTTGATGCTGGGAACTATATGCTTTATGAACCACTGACTTAAGAGTACCCTTAAATTCACTTCCTCCCACGACCCCCAATTAAGCACTTTTATGTGACCATGAAGACTTTTACTCCTGTTAAAATGACCACTGTCCATGAACTCCTTGCAAACAAGGACTCTCACTCCTAGTGATGAGACAAAATAACATTTATTAAGAATTACTATATTTTAGTTACTATTTTAAACACTTTTCATGAATCAACCAATTTAAATGACACAATTCTATGATCTAAATGCTATTATTATTTCCCCTTAATAAATGGAGAAATTAAGATGTGAAGAGTTTAAATAACTAACCCAAAGGCAAAGACTCTCAAGTCATACAGCCTGCATTCAAATTCTGGCTCTATCGCTTATATGTGTGTCTCTCCAGATATTTCTATACACCTTGAGAATATCACATAGTTATATGTGAACTGAAGATTTCCTGACAGTAACACACCTTTCAGAACAAATTGGAATAAAAACAGACACATAAATCAAGGGAACAAAAATAAATACTAAAATAAAATCATACATATGGATAACTAAAAACAGTTAAGAATATACATTAGAGCAAAAATAGCCTCTTCAATTAATAGTGTTAGGAAAATGGAACAGTTATATATAAAATAATGAAACTAGACACACTAACACTACCCACAAAAGAGTCAAGTTGAATTAAAACTTTGATGCAAGAGTTAAAACCATAAATTATACAGAAAACACAGGTAATATGTTTCTTGACATTGGACTGAGACGTGTTAGGGGACTCAACTCCAAATAGGAAAATGAAAGAAAAAATAAACAAATAGCACTACCTCACACTATGTTTCTGCACAGAGAAGGAGATTTACATCAAAACAAAACATCCTACTGAATGGGAGAAGATACTTGTGCTTTACACATCCAACAACAGTTTAATATCCAAATTATATAAGTACTCACAAAACTCAACAATGAACAACACAATTAAAAAATGAGCAGAGGACCTGAATAAACACTTCTCCAAAGACATACAGTTGGCCAATAAAAAGATGTTCATCTATTATTATGGGAACACAAATCTAAACAATAATCATCTTGCACCTGTGAGAATAATTATTATCCTAAAGTTAAGAAACAACAAGTGTTGGAAAGAATGTGGAGAGAACACTACTGATGGGAATGCAAAATGGCTCAGCCATCAAGGAAAGAAAAGGAAAAGATCCTTTTAGGGGATCAGAAATTAAAAACAGAAATTCTATATGATCCAGTTTTCCCACTTCTGGGTATTTATCCAAAAAATACAAAGTGCCAATTCAAAGACATGTATGTATCCCCATGTTTATTATAGCATCGTTTACAATAGCCAGGAGTTGGAAACAATCTAAGTGTCTTATCAACAGGTGAGTGATAAGAAAGATATGACGTGCATATATAATAGAAAAATATTCACCTATAAAAAAGGTAAAATCCTCCTATTTACAACTACATGGATAAATCTAGAGGATATTTAGCTAAGTGAATTAAGTCATATGCTTTCATTCATATGTTGTAAGTGGGGAAAAAAACACAAATGAATGAACTAAATAAAACAAAAATAAACATTTAGACTATAACACCGACTAGTGGTAACTAGAAAGGCAAAGGGAAAGAAGGATGTGTAAATAAGGTTTTAAAGGGGTCAATTGTATAGGGAAGGACAGAACTGGACTTTAATATAGTACATACACACATCTTGATTTATAATGATTCACATCTGAAACTTAAATGTTACATTGAAATGTTATTTCAACAAAAATAAAAAATAAAAAACCCAAATGGGATTTATGCAAATGGAAACTGTCAATCAGTTTTTCTGACCATACTTTTACTTCTATATAGGAATTAAACAAAAAGTTATCAAAATCTTAGAGATTCTTTGTTTTTTCACTTTGTACAATCAGAGATTGTATAAACCTGAAAAAGCTTATGTGACTTGTCCAAAACACTGGTCACCTCATATAGCCAAGAATAAAGAAAATCTCAGTCCTCATTCTGTCTAGGAACACACTTGGTTAAGTAGCTCCCTTAAGATTCTTAACCATATAGGCCTCCCTGGTGGCATAACAGTTGAGTGCTGGCTTGCGAAGCTGCCCACAGCCTCTGCAGCGCTGGTTCGATCCCCGGCTGCTCCCCGGCCACCGGAGGAGGGTCCCACATGGCGCACAGACCTCTCCTGCCGCCCACTGCTCCCCTCAGCAGTGTACTTCGGTCCTTCTGCCTGCTCTGCTCCCTGCTCTGGCTCTGGTGAATTCTCTCACCCTCGCGCACCTCTGACTGTACCCAGTGCTTGTATAAATAAATAAATAAATAAATCTTTAAAAAAAAAAAAAATTCTTAACCACTATATACATTGTCTACTAATATGCTTATAAATAGTCATAGAGCAACTATGAAGAAGCATAATTTCAAATGACTCATGTTTCACTCCAATGACCAGCAGGACATATGAGGACAGAAGGTTTAGAATAAAAAAGAAATATAAAGCCAATAAGAAGGTAAGAGACCAAGGGTAAAAAAAAGAAATTTGAGGAATTATTCCCTTATGAGTTTGTGTGAATGGACAAACTATTCAAGGAAATAATTGGTTCTTGTTCAAGCTTGCCACAGATATTATTCAGAGGCACGCTCTTTAAAATTAATACAGTCAACAAAAAACAATTTCTAATAAATGTCCGTTACTTATCTTCCAGCTATCAAAATCAAAAGGTAATATTTTTCCTTCATGAAAAAACAAATCAAGTAAAGTAAGTACATACAGAAGTTAAGCCTGAATATTAATTTTGTTTTTGAAAAGATATGCCACTATAGGAGTAACAACATTGCACACACAGCCAGAGATTATGTAAATTAGTCTTGTTTACAGAAACTCAGCAAGACAACACATGCATTTCTTTTTCTTTCCATCTAACTTGTAGGTGTGATTTCACACATACAAATTGATGACATATTCTTAAAGTTTAGGTGACACTAGAAGAAAATAATATCCCTATAATTGGATATGCATAGTCCTGACTCTCCCATGAGTACCATAAAGTGAATGCTTGAACAGGTGAAAGATGTGAGCTCTTGTCCAGAAAAGAGAACATCTCCATCATTCTTTGCAATATTCCTTATGTCCTTGATTATTTCCCCCAGCCAACCATTTGGTTCATGTTTTTGTTCATAGTTTAGCAATACAGAGCTTCTGTTGTCTTTGGCTGTATCTATACAATTATGACTGGTGATATCAAAACATCATATGTTTGGTATTGTATAGAAAACATAACTGAATGACTAAATGTTTATATTTCAAATTGGGTTACTGAAAAGTCAGACAGATCATTTTGAAATGTGTTTCTTTATGTTGAAATCATGGAGAATTCAATACATTTATAAACTCTGAAGAAACTGTATTTGTACTTTACCGGTAATTTGTAATGAAAACTATTCGACCTCTAGCATCAAAATATCTCACGAAAGAAATTCTAGAGTAATTAAATATTAAGTATAAAAATGAAGCAATACATTACTAAAACAAAACAGAACATTGTTGATAATCTGTAATTTCATATTTTATAATTCATAATTCTTTCTAAATAGGAAGATAAAGCTTAGGGCAAAAAATCTTATTTAAAATAAATGAAATGGCAAAATTTCAGAGACAAACATCAAAATGAGTAAAAATATTCCAACTTGTCTGATAAATAAATAATTTTTAAATATAGATTTCTTGAAAATGAAAAAGCAGACATTCATAGAAACAGATATAAACAGATATTTAATAGATAAAGAAGTGCAAGTGACTCTTATAATACATGAATAAGTGCTCAACCTAACTGATAAGAAAATGAAAGCTTATATTTTTAGGTAACAAAAGATTGATAAAATTTTATTGACAAGAAGAAGAGTAGGATGGAAAGCAAACAGATATTTTTGAATTAAAAAAGCACATACACTTACCCAACAATTCCACTTGAATCTATCCTATAAATACACTTGCATACATATAGAATGACTTGCTTACAGAATATTCTTATAGCATTGTTTGTATTAGAAAAATATGAGGAAAAAATGAAATGCTTTTCATTAGGTTTAATAATCCCATATAAACATTTACTAAGTGGAAAAAATTTATGTACAGAACATTTTAAATTTTAAAACATTCCTGGGAAGAAAAAAGATCTCTCTCTCTCTCTCTCTCTCTCTCTCTCTCTCTCTCTCTCTCACACCACACACACACCATAGACATAGATAAAATTGCTTTTGACTGTCAGCAACTTCTAGCTAAAGAATCATACCCATGAATGAAAAGTTGGATTCAGTGACTTACAGCAAGGAGAATAAGTACACCCCATGGCAAAACTGGGATGTCTTTAAAGTGTATGAAAGGGTTTATTATAGGATATGGATTTTCGTTGAGTGATTTTAGGGAGGGTTCAAAGAAATATGGGTTTACTCTGTCTTGGATGTTCTACAGAAACAGATATAATTCTGTGATGGGCTATCTCAAGAATTCTTAGTATAAGGCAAGAAGAAAAGAGCTACATGCTCATTAAAGTAGGATAGAGAAATATTTGACTGTTTCGTAGTCTGGACAACATTTTTGTGTCTGTCTGTGTTCAGACATGACTATAGAACTGTCTTGTTTTTGTCTTGATCCAAACAAGTGGCCTTGTTTGGTGTTCTGTGATACTGTTGATATTCAACAGAAGCACACAAGGCCTGCCAAGAGCACTTAGTTGGCTTCTCTGGCTCTCAGGGACAATTTTTGCTATTTTGTATATCTTTTTGTGTCATTACAATTCTGTACCATATACTTATCTTAAAATAATTCAAAATAATATTTTAAAGAAACTCAGGACTACAATCTTAAAAGTCACTTAGTTCTGAGACTATCTCAACCCCCACTACCTCCTTCCCTCTCCCTTACCAGAGTGGTTTTCTTGTAAAACCCCCTCCCAGTGCTAGTATAACATCTGCTCGAATATGTCCAGTTTCACCATTACACAAATTTGTCAGACAGCTCATTCCACACTCAACTGGCTCTAAGTATTTTTTGTTCAGAGGAAAAGAGAACAATGCATTTGGTTATAATAATTATTTTTACCTCAGCGTGTTTGACCTCTTCAAACATATCTTCTCTTATGGTAACTAGTGGAGCAGAATAATTACCTTTCTAAATTTATGTAAAATATTCCTATTAATACTCTCCAAACTGCAATTGTCTTTTTCTGTGCCAATGTTCCAACCCTGCTTTGCATCTTTTGTTATCATTCATTTGCAGGGATTCTTATCTGTTGCTGCTGACAAACCCATTTGTTTTTGTAGTCAATTACATGTAATTAGTCTTTTCTCCATGAACAAAAGAACAGGTGTCTTTATCAATTCTATCCAAGATATCATGGTAAGGTTGGTTGGACCTAATGATATCTAGTGAATTAAACACATTTCTGACAGATGCTCATAGTAACAGGATTTTTTTTTAAGCAATTAAATGCTTTTTCTCCTACCCACACAAAGTGGTGACAAAAAGGCATTTTAACATCTTAGGTCTTATAATTTTCTATTTAAAAAATTGAGCAGAATTTAAAACCTTCTCCGATATTTTTACCTATAACCCCCACCCATAATAATATAAGTAAAATTATTTTCATTGGAAACTTTTCAATTAAAATCTGATTTCTGTGAAATAAGAAGCACGTTAGTCAAAACTGGTGAAATATGAATAAACCAGGGAAAAACTGGTGTTGATGTCCTGGCTTTGATAATTGTACTGTTCTTATAGTTACATAATAGCACCATTAGGGAAAATTGGATGATGAGTACACAAGAATTTCCTGTATTACCTTGTAATTTTTCTGGTTTAAAATTATTTCAAAAGACAAATTTTAAAAATATTTGGAGTTTATATTTATATCCATATCTATATCTATTCCTATATCTATCTCTCTCTATGTATCTATCTCAGTGTTTGCTCAGATGAGAAAATATATTTCTCACACATATTTGTTTTTTACCCACATTTCCTGGTTCACAGCTCCAAAGCCTTGGAATTTTCTAAGTATTGAGACTGAAAAAAGTTTCTATGTTACATGAATGTAGTGACTTTTGTAGATGGAAGTTGGCTACCAGTGGAGCCAACCAAATGATTGGAGTGTTGGAATTTTCCAGTCCCATTCCACATTATCAGGGGAGGGGAGAAAGGTCTATAGGTTGAGTTCAACTGCCAATAGCCAATAATTTAATCAACCATACCTATGTAACTGAGGCTTCCATAAAAGTCCAAAAAGGAAGGGTGTCAGAGAGCATCCCACTTGGTAAATATGGTAGATTTGGGGAAGATGGAACCTCCAGAGTAAACATAGAGTCTCTGCACCCCAACCCTTATGCATCTAACACTACCTGGCTGAATAATATCCTTGTAATAAGCCCAATTATCTAGTGATAGGTGGATTTGCTGAGTTTTGTAAGTACTCTAGCAAATTAATCAAATCTGTGGGAGGGGTCCTGTGAACTCCCAAACTGTAATCCATCAGTCCGAAGCACAGAGAACAGCCTGGACTTTCAACTAGCCTTTGAAGAGGAGAGTGGTCTTAGGACACAAGTCTTTTCTATGGGATCTAACACTATCCTTTATTAACTAGTATCAGAATTAAGCTAAATTGAGTTCTTAGATACTCTGCTGGTATCCAAAATGTGTTTGTTGGTGTAGGGAAACACCCACCCACACTCTCATAGCTTTGAGTCCAGGAACCAAAGACCTGGAGAAACTTTTGCACATATACATAAGCAATTATTCATTTGTTCAATTTTCATGAAGTACACACTAGATAAAACCATTAGAGACCAGCCTAAGGTTATAAAGATACCTCAAGATACTTCAAAACAGTTTCCTCACTCATGGAAACTACATTCTCTGGGAAGAAGATCAAAAGTTAAAAAAAAAAAAAAAGCAACAAAATATATGTCAGGGGTTGAAGAAGGTATGAGTAGAAAAACACTGGAGTATCAGAATAGAGAATGCCAAGGTGAGATATGCAACTTTGGAAGGTTATATTTTTTATTTAAAAATTTTATGTAAAAATACACTGATGAATTTATGGTGAGGGAAGGCCTCTTCAAAATCTATTTAGAAATGGGCCTCCCTGGTGGCACAGGGGGTTAAGGACCACACTATGAAGCAATCTTCAGCCTCTGCAGCATGAGTTCAATCCCTGACTGACTGGCCAGAGAGCTACCCATATGGCCCAGCAGACCTCTCCTATCTCGCCCGCTGCTCCCCTCAGCAGTGTATTTCAGTCAGTCAGCCTGTTCTGTTCCCCATTCTGTCTCTGGTAAATCTTCTCACCCCCCCTGCACGTCTGGCCTGTACCCCAGCTCTTGCATGCATAAATAAAAAAAGTTTTTTAAAAAAACTATAAGAAATATTTTAATTGTACTGTTTTTAATTGACTTGAAATAGAAATTATAATTATTCACCAAAAAGAGAATAGATAAATGTATTTGGTTATATTCCTTCAATGGGATACTTTACAAAAATGAATATAAACACTATAAAGTAAACGTATCACCCTATATACATGCATCTCAAAACCATAATATTGGGAGGAAAAGTACATGCTCTCACAAAAAGTTCTGAAACAAGAAACACAATATTATGAGTGATTTTAATATACATGCATGTAAAAATATGTTTTAAAACTTCATGGAAATAAAAATGCAAAAATCAGGGTAGTTATTATATCTGGTTAAAAAAAACAGAATTCCATTAGAGGTAGAACTCAGGTGGGGACTCAGATGCATTCATATATATTTTTTTAAAGATTTATTTATTTATTTATACAAGCACTGGGTATAGTCAGAAGCACAGGAGGGTGAGAGAATTCACCAGAGCCAGAGTAGGGAACAGAACAGGCAGACTGACAAAATACACTGCTGAGGGGAGCAGTAGGCATGGCAGGAGAGGTCTGTCACGTCATGTGGGACCCTCGCTGGCAGCCGGGGATCGAACTGGCACTGCAGAGGCTGAGGGCAGCTTCACAGCCCAGCGCTCAACTGCTGTGCCACCAGGGGAGGCCCTTCATTCATATTTTTAACAAAATTTTAAACCAGAAACTGGTTTTAAGTGCACAGATGAATTTATCTTATTCTCCACATTTTGTTCTTCTAAACTATTTTTAATATCAATTAATCAAAAAGTGTGTGCAGTAGTTTCTCTTCATAAAAAATTAGATATCTTAATTTCGTGAATTCAGTCATTTTCTAAAAACACTTAAAATGTATCATCTCAGTGTATCTGTGTTATCCATCATGTGATTGTGCTAGTAGATATATGCTTACTATACATTTATAAGTAAATGTGTATAAATATGTGTATTCATGTGTGGGTATGGGTTTACACTAGACATTGAACCAGCATCAGCAGAGAAAGCACTTTTACTTATTTTTCTAAAAATAGTAAAGGAAGGATTTGTGTTAATTGACTCCACACTTGTGCCTCCACCTCCTACCCACCCCCCCAACCCATGATAAATGTCACACACCTGTAGGACAGGAATCTGGATTACAGTTGCATCCTATGAACTGAGTATGGTTATTTGACTTGTTGGAGAATTAAATCTATCTTCATCAATGTGTGTACGTATATATATAGAGATAGATAGATAGATGTTAATATTACAATCACTTCATCTTACACAAAAATAAATTTATATCAATCAATAACTCAGAATTAGTATGCATTGAGGGAGGCAATCAAAAGAACATGAGGGACTGCTGACTGAAGAGCTGGAACCAGGTAATCAGAGGCTTCTCATTCCCTCCCCTTGGAACGTGCATTATAGTCTCGACTCTTGGAATGTGAGGTACAGCCTTAAGCCTCAGCAATTGGAGGCTTCTTATCCACTTCCACTTGGAATGTACAGTCCCAAAGGCTCCTCCAAGGATAAAGCCTTGACACTCTCTGGACTGCATACATGACTGGACACAGTTAAATCCTCCATAAAAGTTTTGAAACTTGGCAGGGGTAGAGAGAAGGGAGAGGTACAGAAAAACACATGCTTTGAGGCTACCCAAAGCAAGTTCTCATAAGTAAATTCCCTTATTCATTAGAACTATAACTTACCAATCAGAAGTGATGTGCCCCTTTTGTTGGTCTCTCCCTGGCCTCTGTTTGGTGACCACTTTCACATAATACCTGGGAAGCTTCTGACATCACAGCCCAGGAGTATGAGTGACACAGCTATACAGTCCCCCTGATTCTTTCCATCTATACTTGTACCTTTGCTAAACCTACATTCAAGTACAGATGTAGTTAGATGAAAATCCTACATGGGAAGAAAAGCATCCTTATCCTTCTGTGCTGAGTTAAAAACTTGAATCATTTAAAGAATGCATTCACACAAACACAAGCCAACAATAACCACAATAAGCTAATCAACTACTTTACAACTAAGAGCAAGAAAACTGGGATGAAATTCTCCATAATAAGATCTTTTCTTCATTGTAATTTGTATTTTGTAATGTGTAATATTAAGTGAACAAAAACTAATTTAGAAAGGGGTGGACAAGAACATTTTCACACTTAAGGGATTATAGCTATTTCCTCAAATCTTCATTTTTAATTTAAAAGATATTTCATCACAAAATATCAGATATCTTAGGTTACCTATGCAGTTTGGAAGATTGTCACTCTGATCACATAAATCACATTTCTCAGAAGATAACTCAACTGGACATATATTTAGTGAACTTTTACTATATATTCAAAACTGAAATTCTAGCAATGAATCCAGACAAACTTTAAAAAACAATATGACACCCTACATAATTTTAGAATATTAATTTTCCCCTTGATGTCTCTATATGATTATTAAGAAATTGAAAGATACTATTCTTAGCTCTTCTTAGCTCTGAGATACATTCTTAGTTCTAAGATTTGTTTCCATTTTTTTCTGAAACACAAATGTACTCTGTCACACCATGATGATTTTGTTTAGTTATTAAACTTGTCAATTTGATGATGCCAGAGGTGTTATTAATAATCTTTTAATATTTGATTTTTTTCAAAAAATTATAAACAAAATTTCAAGTCTACAAATCTTTATTATTCTGTTCTATTCAAATATACTGTATAAAATAAATTTTAATTATTTCAATGTTTTTCTTTTAAAACTTTGTCTTCAATCAAAAGAAAATAACATAATATGCATATGTATGTATTCAATGGTTTACCTTAAAAAGTAATTTGGAACATCTAGAATTTATGAAAATTGAGAATTATTCTAAGGTGTTTGCTATTTGGTTCTAGGATTAAAAATTAAAGATTTTCGAGCATCTTGTGCTTGAAGTCCTCCTTTGTTCCAATGAATACTTATTATCATCTGAACATAGACAATAGAATGAGAGGATATTCTTGTTGATTGACAAACTGAAACTCCTTTGCGCCTCCTTACCTTCCCATTTGGTATAAAAACTCTGTCCCTTACTATCCTTTGACATAGGGAATCAGAGCAAGAAGGATTAAAAAAATTTATACTAGCTTACAAGCAGTTAAATAGTTTAAAAGTAATTGTGGTCGGTCAGGCTTTAAGTCTAAGATACTCTGGGCCATACACTTGATTGTAAATGAATTGCAAGAACCTAATATTCCTTACTGTAGTCACTGTTTTCGTCCTTGGTCCCATCAATGGTACCATCTGGGTGCATCTGCAGGAAATATCCCTGCTGGCTGAATAACCTTGTCACAATTCCTTTCAGCTGGGGTTCTGCAAAACAAAATGAAATGATTATTCCAATTTTTATTTTGTTCATAAAAAATGCAAATTTGGGGCCTCCCTGGTGGAACAGGCAGTTGAACGCAGCGTTGTGAAACTGTCTGCAGCCTCTGCAGTGTGGGTTCGATCCCAGCCAGCCAGGAAGATGCCCACATGACGCACGGACCTCTCCTGTCTCCACCGCTGCTCCCCTCAGTAGTGTATTTCAGTTGGTCTGCCTGTTCTGTTCCCAACTCTGACTCTGGTGGGTCCTCTCACCCTGGCCTATACCCTGGTTCTTGTATGCATGAATACATAAATCTTTTAAAAAAAAATGCAAATTTGCAAATTGTCAAAAACATTCTCTAAGTAAATACATACATGCCAATAGCTTACACAGTAAAATAAGTGTTTGGGAAGGGGACATTTCAGTAATATATCTTTACTTTTTTTTTTTTCTTCTAAAAGCAAAGCTGGGCCTCCCCTGATGGTGCAGCGGTTGAGCGCAGGGCTGTGAAGCTGCCCTCAGCCTCTGCAGCACCGGTTCGATCCCCCGCCACCAGAAAGGGGCCCACATGGCGCACAGACCTCTCCTGCCGCCCGCTGCTCCCCTCAGCAGTGTATTTCGTCAGTCTGCCTGTTCTGCTCCCTGCTCTGGCTCTGGGGAATTCTCTCACCCTCCCGCACTTCTGACTGTACCCAGTGCTTGTATAAATAAATAAATAAACCTTAAAAAAAATAAAAAATAAAAGCAAAGCTATAATAATTTGCTGCAGTAAAGCATACGTAAAAAAGGAAAAGCTAATTATGATTAGGAAAATGCAGAAGCATGCTAAAATGTGAATTTTTTTTTCCCCTGGTGCATGCAGTGTCTGACCGCAAGGTGCCACCAAGTTTAAGGGTCCATTCCTATTCCAGAATCACTTCTTTAGAACAAACTGTCACTGTAAGTCCTAAGCTTCCAGCAGTCATCAACAGGACTTGGAAGATTTCTATTTCTGCTAAATTTCTTCTACTCAATTATCCATCAGAAAATCCTGGGTTTTGAAATTCTGATCAAGTTAGATCAGAAGAATGACTTAAGTGAGGGAAAAAAGGCAAAAGTATAACCCCCATGGCCATGAGATGTCCCTGAAAAATATGTGAAAACAGAGGTCATCTTCAGCAATTACTTTGACGCTGAAGAGTCTAGTACTACACAAGTCAGTGTCCACACACACACACACACACGTACTTACTACACACATGAGGAAATTTGACATTCTGGTTAATAATTATGTATTATATTTGTAAATTAAAAATTCAATTTAATTTATGAGTTGATTTCCTTCTAAATAATATCTAGTAAACTTAGTGATCCACAGTTCCTTTTATGAGTCTCTGTTGACTCTGAGCACATCAGACTCCACTGCTCTGAGTGGTGGCAGATATTATGGAATGGCTCTATCTCTGATCACTGCCTCCATAGGCCCACCCAATCGAACATAACAGGGACAGTGAGAGGAGCATGTGGCTAGCTAACCACATTATGAAAAACAAAACAAAACAAAACAAGTGTGTAGCCCTATCACCATCTATCAAACCCTACGAACCAATCCAAGTCCAGCTGAAGATCACCTCTTCTATGAAGGTTTGGCTGTGTTACAAGGGTTACATAATCGAGGGGGATAAAAAGAACACAAGTGTTTCTGCTGTGAGGGCTAACTGTGGGCAAGCAGGTGCTGGTCTGGCACACTTGCCTCTAGATATAGTCGGAGACCCAGCTTTGATCCCCTATTGCTGTGTGGTCCTGAGAAAGTCATTTAACATGTAAGGTTTAATTTTTCCATCTGCATTGTGGGAAAAATAATTTCTATAATAATTATTGTCATTGAGAATTTAAAAGTAGATAAAATAATCTGAATTGAAAATCCCTTAAAAATATAAATCTTAATTAAAGTCTAATTTTTCAAAGAAGTATGTAAGTGAGGCACAGTGAGCATTCTGAGAACAGAATGCCTAATTATGCTTTAGTAAAATATTATTTGAACTTGTAAAGTCTTGAAAGTAAACACTGGGCTAAGAGGACGAGATATAAAAGGATAGAAGGAAGGGACAAGTGTCTTTTAATTCATATTTTATTTCTAATCTTGATAAAGTAACTAAGTTGTCATATTTTCTTTGGTAAAGAGATGCAGAGCAGCTGAGTCATTAATACCTGCAAATAATTGATTGCTTTTTTTTATGCTCCTCTTTCTGTAGCTGTAATTAAACAGTTCTTTTGCTATGGTGAAGCTATCTCCCTGTTGGGTCCCTGTGAATTCAGGTTGCTAACTCCTGTTCAGGATAATGAGCATCAAGCATTTATACCATGCCCCACTGCCCAAGAGCAGTGGAGTTCTCTCAGAGTATGAGTTCCAAGTCTGAGTTTTAATAAAGTGATGATTTATGAACACACAGGTTTTGCACTATGTTTATTTCAAAGGAGTTCTGCCCATCTGCTTGACAAACATAGAAAGCAGCATAGCCTTCCTAACAGGTCATTACCCTTATTACCAGCAATCAAACCTGCCAATCTTTCCAAGATGGACTACAGATTCCTTCCATGAAGTTCTGGCTATCATAAATAAGACTCACTTTTATAATTGTTGTATTGTAAAGAAATGTGTTTCCAAAATGAGAACACTTGTTGACATATTGAGCATTCTGTGTACATTTGAAAAACATGCTTATATTTGTAGACTATGCCTGGTATCTAAGAGACGAATAAAGTCTGTGTTGTCCTTAGGGAGCACCAGTGTAGGGATGAAAAATATTTATATGTAATACTAGTGTGGGATAGCTGTTAAATGAGGACTAAATACACAGTGGCATTATGGCACCAAGGAGCAAGGACATACTTCTGTTTCAAGGCTGGGTGAAGACAAATCATCTGTCACTTTTATAGGCAAAGAAACAAAAGGAAGGGCATTCCAGACAAACAATGAATGGAGGCAAAATCAGCATGGCCAACTCTAGGAATAATGCACAGTCTGGTATCAACATAATATATGGCAGAGGTTCTCAAATGCTTACAGGCTTATTCTCACAAATGTTCACAGGTCAACAGTGAAATAAGAAAAATATGATCAGTGGGGAAGTTTTTTATTAAGCTTTCTTTTTCAATTTATAGGACTCTCTTTGATTCTATGATCACATTGTTCCATTTTGTTTTCATTTTTTAATGAAGTAATGCTCTATTATTAATAATAGGGGGTAGTGCTTGGTTTTTTATATTTTATTCTCTAAAGGAGTATGACAAATACCACTAGCTTTCCTCCCAAATCCATTTCCTCTTTTTCCTGGGCATCCAGTTGGACCATATGTCCTAGCCTCCCTTGCAGTTAGGTTTGGCAGATGAATGAGTGTCATATGGAATGTAAGTGGAAGTGATATGTGCCATTTTCAGGCCAAGGATTTAAAAGCAAACATTCTCCTCCACATTCTCTTTTCCTTAGCACTGGCTGGATTTAGATGGCAAAGCCCTAGGGATGTCAATAAAAGGAAGAACACTGAGCCCTTGAATAACAGGTGGAAAAAAGACAACAGTCATCAGAAATACTCGCCTTGGACAGTTAGGTGAACACAAAATAAAATTCTGTTGCATGTACACAGTCACTTCTGAGCAAAGAGGACAATATGAAAACGGGTGGGGTGACTTCACAGTGGAAGAATCTGACAAAACACTTCCTGGGCCAGGTGATCAGTGTTAACATCAATAGTTTTCCATCATGCTCAAACTATATACTTCGGATATGTGATAGGAACAGCACTTTAAGATCCTCTTCCCCAAAACCTAGAATCCCAATCTAATCATGAAAAACAGCAGACAAATCTCAACTAAATGACATTCTATAAAGTAGCTGACTAGCAGCCTCAAAACTGTTGCCATCAAAAATAAGAAAAGTCTGAGAAAGTGTCACAGCCAAGAAGAGAAATCTTAAGAGACATGACTGCTAAATAGAATCCTGGAGCTGAAAAAATAAAAGTAGAGCCATCTGAATAAAGTGGACTTTAGGTAATCACAGAATATCAACACTGATTTATTGATTATCACAAATATACCAAAATAATATAAAATATTAATATAGGAAACTGGTTGTCAGGTATATGAGAAATCCTTAACATTTCTGTGAATTTAAAACCATTCTAAAATTAGTGTAAATTGAAAACAATCATTATATCCACAAAACTAAGATATGTTATTTTCAAAGAGGATGGATAAGAAGATTAAGCACAGGAACTCAAGTTCAACACTGCTTCCCTTGAGGACGACATGGCAATTTTAACAGAAGGTTTGAATGCAAAGCCACGCAAAACAGCTTTAGTTCGTGTAGCACTATGAATCAGTTAGATACACAATGGAAACCCAGAAGACAGTCAGAGCTGAGGGGACCTGATCACACATTTGAGGATGAATACTAAATTGCAGGGGGAAAATGAATTTTAGAACTGCTAAGGGCCTGGGATTCTAACACCTTCCTCCATGAAAATACCTTCTTTCGTCATTGTCAGAGATTAAAAAAAAAAAAAAAAAAAAAAAGACCTGAGGCTCAAATGTCTTGTCTAAGGTTACCCTGTGAACAGATGGATTAATGAGGACAAGAATTCCTCTCCTATATACTGAATGATCATCATTCTTTCCTTTCCAAAGAGTCAAGATATAATCCATATGTCACATAAGTTGGGGGGTTGGCAGGTAGGGGAAGGAATGTAAAGGAAGGGCAAGAATGCCAAGCTGTGCATCAGTTATTGGATTAATGGGGTTATAGAAAATTATAAAAAGCATACAAGTGTGCGTGTGTATACACACACACATATACATGGCATTAACATAGGATTGGATTGTGCTTTTCTTAGGCCAGTCTAATGTCCCCACGTAAACTACAATCTAAAATGAAAAATGTAATAGTGATCCAAACATTGTCACAGAAGCCACACCCAGAGAATAATAATACTTATTACAGTGGCACTGACCATATTTTGAACTCATCTGCTTTGTACTAGGCAGTCACCTGATTATCTTACTGTGTTTTATTTAGTACTCACAACAACTGAAAGTATACTTTTGCTCAATTTTCAGATGAGATGATGGCAATCAAACAAGGTATACCATTTACCCAAGGTCACAGAAGGAATAAATGAAGGGGCAGCTCTAACTTAAAAGTCTATGGTCCTAGCCACTCCCCAGCATTATTCAATTACTTTAAGGACACTGAAAACCAGAACATGTCCAGAGAAAAGGTAGCTAAATAAAGAGGGCACAAAGGCCTGTCAAAAGAAGAATGGCTGAACAAACAGTCGATATGCAGCCTGGAGAAGAGAGGACTCAGGGGACGTAAGAACTGTCCCCACTTTCTTGAGATCAGACAGAAGTAAGAAGCCAATTTAATCTGAGTAACTCCGCAGAGATAGAACTACTGGGTAAAAGTTACAGAGATGAAGATAAAAAAGAACTTCCTATAAATTGTACAGATTGCTTAAAGAGTGAATTTTCTTTCACTGGACAAATGCAAACAGGGAGAAGCAGAAAAGCTACAGATCAGAACAGCTATGAAGGACGTGGATGTCTCTGAAGGCGAAGGTATTCTGCATGACCATCCAAAGTCATCTCCAACCCAGGTGTCCTGGAAAAGCTATGGGATAAGCCAGATGGCTGACAAAATACAAGCTCACTTTGCTGTTTTTTAGTGCCTGCTTAGGACAGGGAATTTAAAAGACTGTTTAGCAGGCATCCTGAAAATGCAAAGTTCTTTGTAAATGTTAAATGTGGATTTCAGAGTAATTTGATGGGATTTTTTAATCAGTCTCTGTGGGTTTACAAATGGGCCTGCAGTATTAAGGTTTAATGTTGCTCACTTAAAGGAACTGAGATTGAAGAGGCTGTTAAATGTGATTCTTGTCAAGTGCTTCTGGGGCCTCATACTGATACAGATTTCAAAATTAGACTATTAGGGTTGGAAGTTGTTCATAAACAGATACATTTCTAACCAATCACAGCTCTAAAGTATAGACTAGGGCCTATTTACATACCATAAATCAAAGTCTCAGACAGATCATAAACGGGATATAGTAAGACATTTGAAAGAGGCTAGAACTTATCAAGGCTTTGAACACACTGAAAAAATTAAAACACACTGAGCTATGGGAATTCATTAAAAATGCATGTTGTTTAGTAAAAGAGAAGCAAGCAAGCCCGAGGCCCCTCATTCACTCAGTAGACTTCAGTGGACACACAGGAAGGAGTGTGGAACTGAATGCATAAAACCAGAGCCATGTTGTGATGATATAAAAGAATCAGTTTTGTAGGGATAAAGAGAGTAGTATAGTGTTCTGTCCTGATTCCTTCATCTTCAGTAGTGACCTAGTGAAGGCCATGGGAATTCTTGTAAAGTGCTAATAATTGCAAGAGGGCTGTCTGTTAAGTGCATATCTGTTCTCTCAATCAACAGGTAGTAATGACACATATTTTTCCAAAACAAGTACTTATTATGCATCAGACTTTGTGGCTGATTTTCTTCTAGGCACAAGGTCTCAAAAAAAAAAAAATTTCCCTTGAGGCTGATTTCTTTAGTATAAATATCCCTACCATGGATGATATAAAACTACCACTTGACATGATTGAGAACAGACTTAGAGTTGGGGAGAATGGTGCACAATCAGCTCTAACACACCACTGAATAGAATAGATAATAAGATGTGACAATTACAGTAGGAAAGACAGAAAGTAAACAGATAAACAATGTCTACATAACAGAGATTTAGTGTAATGCTGTGATGAAAACCACAGCGGTGAAAACAGATGGAGCATATGGGGAATGCACATATGCAGTGGACAGAAAGGTTCAATGGTGACTTCACAGAGACCCGAATAAACAGGAGTATGCCATTGAGAAAATCTAAAGGAAGAGCATAAAGGAGAGCTTTCTGGGCACAGGCGACAGTAAATGCAAAGTAATCCAAATACTTGACAAGATTAGGCACCATCAGAATAAAGGCTCCCTGAAGATCCTTCTTCTAGACCAGGGGTTGGCAAATTATATGCTGGTCACTGCCAATTTTGTAAACAAAGTTTTATTGGAACGCAGCCATGCCAATTCATTCACACTTTGCCCATGGCTACTTTTGTGCTACAACATTATAGAAAAGTAGTTGCAAAAGAGTCCTACAGCCTGCAAAGTCTAAAACACTTACCAGCAAATCCTTTATAGAGAAATTTTGCCAAACCCTTGCTCTAATTACTTGATTTTGCAGTTCCCTCTGCCTGAAAAGCACAACTCCTGCCTTCCACTTGTGCTCAGAACTCTCCAAACTTCTATGCTCAGCTTTCTTCCAGAAGCCTTTCCCTGAAACCCTGAGGCAAAATTAATCACTCCCTCACAGAGCTTTCTTGTGCACAAGAGAGAACTTCTGACTCTGTTACAATTGTTTGCTAACATGTCTCTCTCTGGTGCTGAACTATAAGCTCCTCAAGGCTGGGGTCCTTGAACTTTCATCACTGTTCCAGTACCTACTACAGTGCCAGGCAAAGGGTAGGGAGAAGGGTTCATTTATGGAAAGAAAGAAGGAAATAAGTTATATATATGATCTTTCATTCATTATCACCAGGAACTACTCTTTTCCAGGAAGTTGTTTAAATATAATGCTTCCAACCTACAGTGCACTTTTTTTCATGTTCAACCTCTTCCCCCCACCCCCACACACTGAACACAATCTGACACACACAGTGTCATCCTCCATAAGCTACACAGTCTCCAAACAACGAGTTGCCTAACACTTCAATGGGACTCAAGTGACCTTGAGACAGGCAATCCATAACCTTAATGCTACCTCAAAGCTAAATGAAAAGAAAATACATGCTTTTCCAGAGTCTTTACTGAAGCAGTCTGAGTTAGGAGCACAGGATTTTTTGTACTGAGCCAATTTTACTCCTTGTACCATTGGCCCCTTCCCTCTCAGATTCTTCTCTATAACATGTTCATGAAAATTTAAAATAACTCAAACACCATGTATTGACTTCAACATACTGGGTACAAAGATGAGTAAGATGCAATTCCTGCCTGAAGGCACCCACGGCCTATTCAGGGAGACACATACACAATTCATCTTTTGAGCAGTGAGCATGAAAAGCACTGCCATGAAGCAACAAAGTGCCATGTAATCACAGCATGGAGATGCTAATTTTACTGGGATGTCGAGTTCTGGGGCAAGATGATGAGGCAACATTTTAGACTTAGTCTTGAACAGGCAGGGAAATTTTGCATTAAGCGGCATCAGCGGGAGCAAAAGCCCAGTGGGAAACACATTTTGAGCATATGCAAAATCTAGGCAAGTAGATGGGTGTGTGCAGGGTGTAGGAAAATAAAGGGGTGCACACAGTGGCTGAGGAACTCCAGAAGGAAAATATAGGTGCAGGACTTTTGAGCCTTCTTAAGAAAAGCTAGCAATTTTACTTAATCTTTAAATCAATAATGTCCAAATTCTTAATTATACATCCCTATTAGCAAAAATAAAATAAAAGCTAAAGTCTCCATTTGTGTATCTTTATTATTTAGAAATTGCATGTATGCACTACTCCATAAATGATGTGTAAATAACTAATCAAACTTGAAATATTTAAATGAGATGAATACTAAATATAAACAGAAATTAAGATGGTTGCCTTCTACATGCTGAAGGATCAGCTTGCTGCACCCACTTCAGACAAGAAAAGCATTAGATACCACATGCTGTAGGCAATAGGGAAACAGGGTAGGATTTTAAGTCACACTAAGTTCTGAGGGCAGTGTTTTAGAAAGTCAAATTGGGGGGCAATGGAGAAGGGTGAATTAGAGGGGGTGAGACTTTGGCCATGAAACCACTTAGGGAGCTGTCACATACAATAAAGACCATAGGTGGGCAGTGGCAATGAGAGAGAAGAGAAGGCATCCACCTGAGGACTGACTGCACTTGGTCGATGATAGGACGAGTAGACTCCCTCAGCTCTAGAAAACTGCAACCTCTTTGGCCCTAAATCCAAATCTATCAATAGGCTTCTAAGGAAAGGTTTGCTTAAGTGTAGAATACCATGGAAGGTATGGGAGAAGATTTCACGAAGCCAAATTATATCTTCACTATAAAGATGTTTGCTTATGAAGGGGAGTTTGACTCTGCTTAACCTCCCTGGTCTTTCTTAGACTATCACCCTGGAAAACAGACCGGAAATGAACACTGCCTGCCAGGCTGCTCAAGAAAAAGCTCTGGCAAATAAGGAGCACAAACCATATCATTCTAGAATATTAAGATTTTAGAACCAGAAAAGTCACCCAGGATGATCTAAACCCAGGTTCATTGTGCAGATAAAGAAGAACACCAGGAATAGGAAAACCCATGGCAGCTCACCTTCTAATTCCTGCAGTCTGGGGTTCTCACATACCACGATTCTTCTGTGCTGTACCCCTTAAAATAAAAGCCATCTCATACCTCCCAGAGGTATTCTGGCCTTCTTCTAAACTAGCTGTACAGTATCTACAAAGCAACTTCATTTCTTCATTCATATACAAAATACAAAATTTGCTTCTTATGACACTGTTGGAATACTAGGACCTGCTTCTGAAGGCTGTTCTAAGGAATTAAGCATATGCATCAGAGTGTGTTGTATGACCAGAAAGAAGTCATGCTCCTATAGTAGATTTAACTTTCATGCTGAATTAAAGAGGAGGAGGAAAAAGGGTTAGAAGCAGGAACAGTAGGCAAATTCTCCAAATTTGTCATTCACAGGTAACAACTGTGTTTTCCACAGGCCAGATGCTTTATGTGGATTATCTCTGAATTCTCAAGGAAATAATTTAAGGCAGCCACCATCATGGGGCCTTTTTTTTTTATATATAGGAAACTGAATCTTATAGAGCTTAAGTCACGTGCTTTAAATCACAGAGCTAATAAACATTAAGTGTCTAAGCCAGATCCCTCTTCTCTTTAAATTTCTCATTGTCAATCATCAGCAGTCTCTTGAAATGTAACAAGTTGATCCTCCCTTCTTCTTCCTTAACTGTGATCAGCCCACAAACCCAGTAGAAATCCATTACGCAAGGGGCCAGGAATAAACAGCAAATGTTAAAGTAGAGTTGAAGACATGGCCTTTGACCTCCTGGTGCAAAAAAGGGAGCGGGGGTATAGCCGCCTTTATTCATACAGAAAATCTTGTGTGATGGTGGCATCCTCACTTGGCACAGAAAAATTTTCTCAGTTCATCTTAAAGCCTCTTTTTCACAGACACATCCTTTGGCACCAGAAATAAATGAACAGTACACATTATGTGGCATCACAGTTTCCTGACATCAGAGTTGCTGTTCAAAGTAGGACCTATCCTAAAATTGTCCTTTGTCTCAGAGGAGACCTGCTCCTCCAAGCTGGCAAGGCAGGGGAATTCCTCACATGCCACAAATCTAAATCACCAGAAGGTAAAATGTGATTGTTGTAAAATGTGATCTTTTCTATCATCTTTTTTATAGCATCCACCAAGAAAAATGTGCAGAGTCAACCAGAGTGAGTTGAAGAGGTAATAGCACTTTCTGCAAAAGAACAGGGGAGAGTTCCAAGAGCACATCGATCAGATTCAACTCGGTGGCAAGTTCCAGCAGTGGGGTGCAGTGTGAAGTGCAGGTCAGGTGGACGCGGAAATTTCAGATTGATCCCAACTGTTTACTTCTTTCCATCCCCACGACAACTACCTTTGTCCAGGCCAGTGACAGCTCCTGGTTAGATTTATACAACAGCTTCATTTCTCACTAACACTTTTATCCTTTTTTCCCTTCCAAACCATACTGCAGTAGAGGTAATATTTTAAGATATAAATTGGATCATGTCACTCTCCTGCTTAAACTCTTTAATAGCTTCCCATTTCATTTACAATAAAATGTCAGCCCCTTAGCATGGCCTGGAGAGTTTTGCACCATCTGGCTCCTGCCTACCATTCCATCATCATCTCAATTTACTCTCTCCCTGACTCACTAAAGCTTCCCTTCAGAACCCAAATCTTTGCACATGCATTTCCCTCTGCCTGGATTGATTTTTTTCCTAAAATAAATTCAAATCTTAGCTTAAATATCATTACAGAGAAGTCTTACCTAGGTCCCCAATATAAATCTGTCAGCACACTATATTTTTCCCTTTCATAATACTTATCCCAATTTGTAACTAGATACCTATTTTTCTTTATTTGTTTAAGACCTCTTTTCTCTCTAGACTGTGGCAAGAAGGTGAGGTCATGTTAGTTCTATTCATCACAATATCCTAGTACTTAGCATAGTGCCTACTAACACAACATAGGAAGCAAATACGTATATTGGTTCAATGAATTAGTTTCCTGTCTCTGGGCTTCAGCTTTCATCTATAAAATGAAAGTACTAGAACAGTTCAGGGGCTTCAGATCACATATTCCAGAAACCAAAAGAACTCAAGTAGAAAAAGATACCTACATGCTCTTTTCAGTGAGATAGGATTGAACATGGAGAAAGAAATTAATAGATAACATGTCAAAACTATATGTTAATATGGTTTAAATCTCACTTAAAGTCTCCATAAACTATAATAATGCAATTAACTTGTTACATGATATTCCAAGACCCAAAAGAAGTGAAATGTTTATCAAATGTGGATGCACACTTGTGACATCAGTGTGGCGTGAGCTGTACCTCTAATTCACTTTGGGTGATGCTCGAGACAATTGAAACAGAAATACATGAACTACCACTGTGACTGAGAGCGAGAGGTCATTACAGACACAGATGAAAAAATACATGGGCCAAGAAATGAGCTGGTGGCTTCAGATAATACTCTACAGGGTGGCCACTATAATTCCAGACAGCCACAGATGGGAGGTGGGGAGAGTGGAGGAAGCCTTCTTCTCCTCTCATGATCAATTCTAAGAAGCATACTTTAGGCTTCACCGAAGCAGGGATTGATCCACCCATAGCTAATGATTCTCCCCAACCTTGCAGAGGAGACCAGCTTGACTTTAACACCCGTGGTTGTAAAAATCTTCAATAGTTTCTTATTTATATGTGATATAGCTACTAAGGAAAAGGCATGATTTATCAACAAATAAAATTTTAATGTCTCATATGTTTGCTTAGAAAAACAGCTAAACATTAGTATGTATGTTAAATTTTATCTATGTGTCAGAACCAAAATTTGAGAAAATTGCTTTTTCACTTGTTTCAAAGTCTTGTACTTGTATGTTATAAAAAACTGGTTTAATTTTAGAATCTCTGTGTTTTGTTTCTAAATGACAAGATAAGGGAATAAATTAGAAGCTCTTTGCAAGTATGCCTCTACACAAAACCCATTCTGCATGTGGACCATCTTTATTGTCATAAGCGGGAAACCAAATTAGAATGTTCATGATATTTTCTATTTTAATTTTGATAGTGAGGCTCTAAAAACTTTTTGATGTGTCATATAAGAATTTTGATCAGTGATTTTAATTGATAATTTGGTGAAAATTACCTTGATTACAATTTGCAGTTTTTTTTAATATTTCTACTACTCATTAACTGTCATTTCTTTGAACTCTCTTTTTAACAAGAAATATTTCAAACATAAAAATATAGAGAAAACAATAACCCTCAGTAAGTGCTTACCATGAACCAGGATCAATTAAATGATTTCTATGCTTAATGCTTATTCACTCAATCTTTGCAAAAGCTCTATGAAGTTGTGGGTTTGTTTTTCTTTTCTCTCATTCTACAGATGATGAGATTGAGGTACAAAGTGATGTAACTGCCCAAGGTCCACATTTTATATGTAAAGAGCTTTGAGGATCTTTGAGCCCAGTACATGAACTCTAGAACCCATAGTGAAGAATGTCATTATATGTTGCTCCCAAATATCCATGAACTGAACCATCTACATTTAATAAATATTAACATTTTCCATAATTGCTTCAAATCTTTTTACATGAGCAAAACATTCTAGTCATCTACTTAATGCCAATCCATTACTGTCCTGACCAGATCAAAACATATTTCTGAATGTAAGATGTAGCCTTCATGTTCCTCACTGTCTTCTAGCTCACATTATTACAGATGACAAGTCTACTGTGAATCTACCTATCATTCCTTTGTAATCTATCTTTTCTCTCTGGCCACTTTTAAGATATTATGTCTTCACTGTAATGTGGTCTTACCTGCAGCTCTTCATTCAGTAACTAAGAGTCTACCAGGGCCAATACAAGGAGATAAGAGGGAAGTCGTTAGTTAAATATTCCCAAACTTTAAATCTTCAAGGAAAACCAAATTTCAAATAATTTATTTGATTGCTTTAAGGATAATAATATATATAAACAAATACATATTGCAAAACATCAGTTGGGAAAGCTAAGCTTTATGGTCTTACTACAACATTTGCAGGTGGGAATTGATTTTAGAACTTGATGGAATACGGTCATGTGAATTTTTCAGTTCTGCAAATGCTCTTAGCCTGCATTGTCTCTCTTCATTTCCCATATTCCTATCAAATTCATATACTATCTATCTCTTTAATCCTCACTCAATATTTCCAACCTCTCAATCTCTCAGAGAAGCATTCTGAGTGATTTATCTAATTTCATTTCCAATTCAGTCATTTTCTCTCCTGTTGTGTACAACCTAGTTCGAATACATGCTTAGATTATTTTTTTCCTAATCTTGCAATTACTATGTAGTTATTCTTAGATGTTTTCAAATCTATTTGTTCTCAAACTATTCTGTTCCTACCTTATGGTTTCTGCTTCTTTTAACTACTAAACACTTAAAATATTCTTATTGTAAAATTTATTCTAGATACACCTATTATCTAGAATTTGGGAGTGTGAATTATTCAATTTGCCATTTTTCATGCTTTTGTTTCTATTTCTAGATTATGACATTGTCTTTATAGGGGCATGTTTTGTGTTTTAAATCTTAAGGGAAAAAAATTTTAATAACTAATCTGAATGCTTTAAGAGTAATAATAAATATGAACAGATGTGATCTTTCCCAGAGGATTGCAAGCCATCAGTTGGAAAAGGTATTCTTATTGTGTTGTGTTGTATTGTACATGTGAGGACTGGAAGGCTCTCAGATCCCTGAAGAACGGTAAGCACCCACATTGAATTGCTGGTCTCTGAAACCAAAAAGAAGGGTTTGTATTGTCTATGATGACTTTGTGAATTTCTCCAACTTCAGAGAAGTTTTAACCTTAACTTCTCAGACTGGAACTTCTAGAACAAACGAGGAGATACTACTATTATTTAAAAGTGTGTCGTCGGACCGGGAAGTGGTCTGGGTTTGGATTTCCAATTCCTCATGAGCAACTCTTTGCAGATATGGTATCTAGTTGCTTTCAGTTTTCCTTGGCAGGTGGAAAGTTTTTCTTAATCACTATTTCTCAAAGAAAGCAACATCTCTGCTACAGGTGCCTGCCTGCCTGCATATACAGGCCTAGGCCTCATCTCCTGTGCTGACATGAGGACTAAAGCCAGTGCCTAACTAGCAAAGCCTATGCCTCGTTCTGATAATACTTCTTGAAGCACCTGAAATCTGTCCCTGTTCCTCTCTTTGAATATAAATTTCCTCTAGATTTCTGGCACTTGAGGAGTTTCCATCTTTGGTTTTGAGCTCAACGATGCATTTGAACTTTTGGTACTGCTGTATTCTCTCTATCAGATCCACCTATTTTTAGTGAGAGGCAGAGCCCTTTTGCAACAACTCAGATTACAATAGTCAAAGTCTTATCATTTCAATATCAATTTTTTTTGCCTCCTGTCTTTAGCAAATTGTAGATTATACAGGTAACATTAAAACTGTATAATATTCAAAATTATCATTTTAGTTAGAAATGTACAATCAAAAAGGAAAATAATAAAATAATATCTTGAAGGACTGAGTCACAAACACACCTACCTGACCCCTTCTAAATACCTGCAGCTCTTCATTCAGTAACTAAGAGTCTACCAGGGCCAATACAAGGAGATAAGAGGGAAGTCGTTAGTTAAATATTCCCAAACTTTAAATCTTCAAGGAAAACCAAATTTCAAATAATTTATTTGATTGCTTTAAGGATAATAATATATATAAACAAATACATATTGCAAAACATCAGTTGGGAAAGCTAAGCTTTATTATATTTTATTGTACAATTAAGGAAATGAAGCCCCAGTGCAAAAAAAATTACTTTTATGATATAATAGATTTATCAAAATCTGACTCTCATACTTACTAAAATGGCTATTTTTAAAATGCAAAGATAAGAATAGTAACAATTTCTGCAGTTGGAAGCTAAATAGATAAATTCCAGATTATTGATAAACATAATTTCATTCAACTTAAATTGAAAATTTCCATAAGCAATAGAGCAGGGATTTAATTTCTGGGGATCCAATTCAATACCTTCAAAGAACATTCTCTGACTAGCAAAGTTTTACATTTTTCATTTAAGTAAATAACATTTACTTGTTCTTTGCTATTGATTCATTAATCTTCTTTCCCAAACTCCACAGAATCAGAGATACAAATCTATGTAATTCTAATGATCTATGTAATTCCAATGATCCAATTAAAACATATATTCTAGGGATAACCTAGGCAAAATGTCAAAGATGCCCATTTGTTGCTGATATCTGCAACATACAAAGGAATATCCACAATGATAAAGGAAGAAGTTTAAGAACATGAAGGATACTAAAAAAGCTTTAGGTCTTTGAGGGGAATGTCTTTTAGCTTAGTTCAACAAAGCAATGAAGTTTTCAAAGTGTTTATTTCCCATGTATCACACCTCTCTCTCTCTTTCTCTCTCTCTCACACACACAGACACACACTCAAAAAATAATTGTGAATTTTTCTTAAATTTTACACACTATGGATTCTGCCTTGGTTATTCATTTTAACTATATGAATATATATATATACATGTTTTATAGAGAGAGATATAGACACACACACATATTTCTAGTCACTACACTTGGCACCAATACACGACCATCAGGCGTTATTAGAAATAACACTAGAGGAAAATTTAAGTTCTAGTCTTACCTCTGCCACTTTGGCAAGTTACTGGAATCCTCTAATTTCTCATGTAAGATTAAAGGAGTTGGGTCCTAAAGATCTTTTTTATATCTTTTTTTTCTACGGTTTTAAGATAATACTAGTGGTACTTTTGATGAATATTTTATTATGTTTTAGTTATTGGGCACCATGGAATACCAGGATTTGAACAGATTTAAACACCACAGTGGTAGACATCAGAGACTTTTCACAGCTCAGTACTTGGGGCAGGGGAAGTAACTAGAAACTAATAACAAGATTTAAATTAAGGGCTGTGCCAGAAATCTGTAAGAACACTAAATCAGTTCCAACTTTCAACAATAATAATTAATATCCACTAATAATTAAGTGGGTGATGTGTAGTTTCAGTTCCAGGTGCCCAAGCTTCCGTTTCTTGTCTCATTATTAAGAATTACAATTGACTGTGCTGCAGATAAACCTTTAGGCAAAGCATATGTCATATGTTTGCTTAATGGACTGGCATATTCTTGGAATTCAGAGTTCTGGCACTTAATATTGTTTGCGAGATAATTTATGGTTGAACTTCATTCTTTTTCACATCATGAAAACTCTCAGGCTATTTCAAAGCCTGAAACTTTATTAACTTTCATTTGCTTAAGTGAAATCACCCTAAACCAAATTCCAGAATCTAGCAGAGGAGATAGAGATAGTAGCTATCAGGCCAGAAATCCATAAAAGAAAAGTAATCTCAACTATAGAACATTTATGAGAGGGCAACAATGATGTTATTTCAAAAATGGTGTTTCTCTCCAGAAATTCTATCTGTGACAGTGAAGTTGTAAAAATAACCTGGGGAAAACCTATCTGTCTAGTCTACTACAGTAGAACCACTTTGATGTCATAGCACAACATAATTGGAGGCAATTACATCATTTCAGAACTGACTTCCCTCTCCCTCAGGGTTTGGGACCCAGGGAAAGAACGCCATGTTCTACAATGGTGCTACCCAAAGTCAATATAATGCAAGTCACATAGGAGTCAAACACATTTAAGAAGGAAAATAAATGATTGAGATTATTTGGATAACAATTTCATTTAACGATATCCAAAATACATAATCAATAAAACAAGATAGTTGGCATTCTTTTCCCTTATGCTAAATCTTCCCATCTGATATGTATCTTACAATTACAATACATCTCAATTTGAACTAGTGATTTTCAAGTGCTCAAAAACTACATTAGCTAGTGGGTACCATATAGGAGAGCACAGGTACAGATGGTTACACATCTTCATAGAGATATTTCTTCACACAGAAACTAAATACCTGCTACATAAAGCAATAACAATCCCAGTGACCCATAATATGAATTCTTGGAATAACAAGGTAGAGGTCACAAAAGATCACATATATCCTGAAAAACACATATCAAAGGAGATGCAGGGCAAAATGTACATCCTAAGCATGCTGCCTTCCTTCTTGCCTACCAGCTTTCTTTCCTTTAATCCTGACATTGATCCTTCCTTCCTCCAACACACTGCCCAAGGAACTATGCCAAGAAACACAAATTGAACGAGACAGTCATGGTGAGTGACCTTGTGAAGTTGACCTTCTAGTGGGAAGAAGATAACTTAGTTAAATAACTGTATAATTAAGTATAATATGTGAAGGGCTCTGAAGGAGTCCTGGCCACTATGGAGAATAGATCTTATCTAGTCTCTAGGAATTGCTGTGGGGCTAAATGCTTATGTCCTCCCAAAATTCATATGCTGAAATTCAAACCTCCAGAGTGATGGTATTAGAAAGTGGGATCTTCAGGAGGTGACTAGATTATGAGAAACAGAGTTCTCATAAATGGGATTAGTTTCCTTGTAAAAGAGGTTCTAGAGAGATCCCTCACCCCTTCCACCATGTGAGTTCAGTGTAAGAAGATGGTCATCAGTAAGAATCTGTCAACACCATGACGTCAGATTCCCCAGCCTTCATCCATTCAGACAAAAAGATCTGCTGTTTATAAATCATGCAGTTTAAGGTAGTTCTGTAATACTGTCTAAAGGGGTAAGACAGAAGTAAAAATGGCTTCTATCAAGACAGAACATTAAAGATGGGTGCTAATGAATAAAACAGAATTAGCTAGATAGAGCAGATGGGACAGAAACCATGGGAAATGAAAAGTAATAACATTCCACAAAAGGGGAACAGTATAAGGAAAGAAGTTGAAGGACAAAAAGAACTTGGATGAGTCTGAACTATTAAAATTGTCGTTGCAATTTAGAAACTAAGACTATGGAAGAAACCAGAGCATTCAGAATGTTATAGACCAGGCAGAAGAATCAATATGAAAGCGATAGTCATTAGTAAACTCTGAACTGAAAAAACAGAAGCCATGTGGATACACAGAAGGAGCAATCTAAATTAACAATTTTTGTTGCAATTTGCCCAAATCCAACCACTGATACAGCAGTCCATCTCTACCCAAGCTGGCCAGCCCTTTGCATCTCTAGCAATGGTGTAGAACTTCAACTAAGTAGCTATAAAAGCCTACACATCATTGTACAAATCTTTTTTGTACCAATTATTAGTGTGGTCTTCTATGTATTGCCTGTAGCAATAACAAAGTTCATTACTATAAAAAAAAAAAGTACAAAGTTGGTACAAAAAAGCAGCTGGCTTTCCCAAGCAATATATTTTCCCTTCTTTGCTGTTACTAACCTAGAGTAAGTAATCAGCCAATATAAATTATAATTATGTAACAAGAAGAGTTCATAATTATATAATTTATATCACCTTATTCCCAACTGTATCAATCCAATATGTAATTACAAAATTTGCATTATGAAAATTATACTATGGGAAGAATTCCTATGTTTCAAACTTTTAACATTTACAAGGAATAATGAAAAGACATTGAAAAGTTCTAAGCAAGAGGGTGATATAATCTAACCCATATCTAAAAAGCTCAATAGAGTTTGCAAGAAAGAAGATTCATAAAAGGACAGATAAGAAGACAAGTCAGGAAATAGCAACAGGAGATTGATGACAAGATGACAAACTTGGATTAAAGAATGTTCTAGTGACAGAAAATAGTTTAGAATATAGAATTGTCTTGACTTAGTTATTAATTGTGTGTGGGCAAAGAAGGAGATGCGTGGGAGGGCAGTAAAAATAGAAAGTGGAAGTATGAATCCATGGCACAGCCAGAATTTTCTTAAAAGAAAATAGAGTAGATCCTTAACTGACGTATTTCCCCCAAAATAGGATATTCTTCCCAGCATGGCATGAAAGACAAAACCCAGAGTTTATACTTCTCTGACCTAATGAGCATGCCTTTCCCTTCTGAGCTACACTGACCACTGAGTGTGAGGTACTAGGGAGGCAGCAGGGAGCACGCTTGTCAACTTGAATTTTTTCTCTTGGGTGTACCCTTTGTATGATCACATGAAGGTGTGGTAATAAATCAGAGGATGAACACGCAATCTTAAAACAAGTCCAGCTGGTCTTCCTCGCCCGTTTTTAACCCAGATAAACCTTTGTGATCAGACCTATCTTAACATGTAAAGGGATGATTCCACAGTTTCTGATTTAAACAAGATGATATTAGTACCACTATTTTGAGAAGAGGAACAGGTTTGGGAGTAAATCTACAAATTCAGCTTGGGATATTTTCATTTTGAGGCACCAAGTATAAGTTGGATATATAGGTTGCATATGTTTCTCAAAAGAGAGGTCTTTATTGAGGATCTCAGTGTGGCTGACTTCAGGGAAGTAAAGCCATGAAAATATATTGTGAGTATTTAGGACCCAGAACTGATACTTGAGAATCTCTAAAGATGGAATAAAAGAACATAAACTTATGAAAGAGAATACAGAGAAATCAGAAAGTTGGGCATAAACAGAATTTCAAAAGGAGAGATTGACTAGCAGTGTTAAGTTAATCACTGGAGATTTCCAGTACGTATGTAAGAATTTTGAAAAAATTAAAAAAGAAACACAGTAAACTACACTGAATATCTACTGAGTAGCTACCCAGCTTTATCACTGAGTCACCCAGGTTTCTCACTGCCAAGCGCCAGGCCTGCCTTTCAGAACACCATCTGCCCAGATAGAAGGCCAGTTACCTACATGTCCCTAAGGCAGGCTAGAAGAGCAGAGGACAGCTTTAAGGGTTGGGAGAACTTGACTTGATTTCCAATACTCTCGTTCTCATGCTTAGTAAGTCACTTACTGTCTATGTTTGTCTTCATCTGAACAGAGCAGCAATAGATTGATAGAAAATGATCATGATCATGATGAAGATAGACAGACAGATGAAAGAAAGAAAAACAGAAAGAGAAAGATAGGTGCTGATGGATAGAGAGATTCAGGAAAGAAGAGAGAAGAAATAGATTTTACATGCAAAGACAGTGATGAAAAGGCTTGTTGTGTTCAATGAATTTCAACATTTTGGTGGCAGTGAGTTCCTACAATGTCCTGAGTACTATGTACTGGGATTGTACAAACTGTTAACAGCTAACTTCCATCAGGCTAATATTACCACATATTTTTATATTCTGACATAATAACAAATGCTAAATTTATATAGTATTTTTGGTAATTTAAATAACAATTTAGCATAGATATATCATATTGTTTCATGAAACATACTTTTAAGGCAATATTGCAACACATCCATAATATCTTTATGGCCCAGGACAAAAGAAAAAAAGTTATATGCTTAATAACATACACTTGGGTTTGCTAATTGAAAGCTACACCTTCCTAAAAGCCTAGAAGCCTGTTAATCCTGTCTTTTTTGCCAAAGAGGGCACCACTGGACAACTTGCCCCTCAGCTCAGGTAGACCTTTAGGTCTACCTCCTTCAAAGCAATTTGCTCTAGGGTATAAAGATGCTAGGAAGAGACCAAACAGTCCTGCAAGGGGCCTCATTGCTCTTGTGTAGAGAATTCTAGGGCCCAGGCACCTAGATTGTGATAAAGAATGAGGAATTGCAGGTTCCAGGTGACCATCAACCCTTTGCCCCATAGAGACAGACAAGCCTGGAAAAAAGCCACAGTGGAATCTAGGACAAAGGCCCCCTATCAAAGACTTTAAAAAGTCATTAATAAATTATTTTAATAGTTAGGTAACTGGGGCTCAGAAAGGTAAAATAAATGTTACTCAGCCAAATTATTACTACATGGTAAGCTTGCGATATGGGGTATACAACTTATAACTAGTTAGTGACAATGTATAAACACAAACATGATTTCTATCTCTCCAGTGCTGACTCTATGGTTCCAAACTGACTTAAATATATACTGTTACATGAGGATTTCACAGCTTTGTATATTCTTGATGTCCATTTACTCAGATATTTACCTTTAGCAGTAGGTAGATATATACTCCATAGGTACACACACTTTCCTGTGCTCTAGATTCAGCCTATTTTAGGAACACATCTTAAATATGGTTTATTGAAATTACTTTTGAGTCCTTTCTCATTTTTTTTATGTTTTCCCTACACAGATTTCATCTATTATAAGTTCTGACTGGTTTATGACTTAAGGATGCAATGTTTATACACCTTGCCCTCCAAAACAACACTCAAATCTCATCAAAAATTACCTCTCTCATTTCTTGAGTATATTGTAGATGTAAAGTCTGATCATCTACTAATATTCAGAATAAAATAAGTGCTAAAGTTAAAGAGATTCTGATATGATTAATATTAGAGCGGTTATATGTATGTGTGTGTTTGTATGTGTGTGTTTGTTTCTCTTTTTCCTTCTACACAGACAGCAACGCATGAACAGAAATAAACATGTAAAGAACGAAAATTGAAAATGACCAACTGGTTAAGGTTAGAAAGAAAACTATTTTTGATCTACCCAATTAGAGACTACTGAGAAAGACAAACCTCATATAATGAAAAGAGTCAAAAGCATTAGAATCATAAGCTGAGGCCAAACAAGAAATAAAATGTACTGAGCACTTGGCAAAGTGTTAGTGACTTTATATACTTCATTGTCTCCATAAGGTTGACCTAACTTGTCTGCTGTTCCCTTATCTCTAAATACTGCAGATGGTTGTAGTAGCCTAACTTACATGACATCAGAGAATACTGTGAGTAACAATGATATGTATATGAACAAGCACAATTACTAGAAGGGAGCTGTATTGTATTTGAGAAAGAATATAGTCTCACACATAGGATGAGGACAGCACACTGCAAACCCTACGATCATAATCAGATACCATTATTATTCCTGAATCAGAAGGTGCTCTGGCACACATGCATGTGGGAAAGCCCTACAGAGGAGCTGGTGAATATTTATGATGGTATCACACAAGAAGAAGTCAAATGACAACTCATCGTTGCCCTTTTTGTGATTTCATAGAATAGATGTGACAAGTGGAAGCCTACCTGGAGTTACTGAGAAGCTTAGAATTTTAAGGCTCACCTGAACTAAAAGTCTACCTTACTATTATGTTAGATGATTAGACATCCAGGAATGTCATTTTTTTCCAGGTTTGAAGAAGGAAAATTATTAAAATTAATAATTAATAAGCTGGGCCTCCTTGATGACGCAAGGGGTTAAGCCTCAGCACTATGAAGTTATCCACAGTCACTGGAGCACAAGTTCCATCCCCAGCCAGGGAGCTGACCCACATGGCACAGCAGACCTCTCCTGTCTCACCTGCTGCTTCTCTCAGCAGTGTATTTCAGTCAATCCACCTGGTCTCTGGTGAACTGTCTCAACCCCACCCCACCCCACACACACACACCTCTGGCCTATACCCCAGCTCTTGCATTCATAAATAAAATAAATCCTTAAAAATATAATAATCTAATTTATAAAGCCAAGATCTGCTTGGATAAACTTTGATACATTTCTAAAATTAGATTTTATTTTATGTTTTACTTCATTTTTCTAATAAGTCAGAAGTTATTTTCAATAAGCAGAGTAACAAAACAGAAATGGCATGCCTTTAAAGTTTGTAGCTATTCTTAATTATTTTATGTAATTAAAAGTACATAAAATGTGTCAATGAAAATAAGCAAAGACAAAGACAGTCCAAATCAATGTAATGGGATCTTAACTACAAGAAATGAAATGCTATAGTGAACAGCATCAGGATTTATACTGCATTTTGTTTAAATGTGTGAAGTTAGAGAAATTGAAGTATATTAGTTACTTGCCTTGTCTGCTAAAAAATAATGATGTGCCAGTACTATACTAGCTTCTGTGAGCATTACATATAGAACCCATGCCTTAAGAAAGACTACAGTCAATTAAGGGAAATATGTGACTTACAAATATATAATTTCTCACTTTCACTTAGTGATATTTGGAATAAGAGTTGGATATAAAGAGAATACTGAAGGAAAACTAAAAATTTTTAAATAACACTTTTTAATTAAAGGTATAATTTTAATTTTCAGACATTTTACATTTTTAAAACAGCTTTCTATATGTTGTACAATTATGAAATATTATGCATAAATAGTCAATTTTGGGAAACACATTTAAAAAATATTCAATTATTTAATGAAACATGAAAGAGAAAACTTGAGCAAAAACTATCTTACAAAATATAAGCTAGTATCAAAACTTCTTACTTATTTCCTTATACGGATGTTAAAAAAAGAAATAAAAAAAGAAACAGAGACAACCAAGAAAAAAAAAAGAAACGAAGACAATCTCATAATGTTAAAAGACTTAATTTAACAATATCTATTCCATAGTTCCCCCTGGGATCCAAGACCATCTGGTCTGAACAGTTTCTCAAGGGGATGATAGGGAGCTGTTTACATATATTTTAATGTTATCTCTTCAAAGTGAGCACATCCTTTTTTTTAATACTAGATTTTAAAAAGGAAACTGAGTATTCCTAGTGCTTAGTGTTGAATTGATTTCATAAAGTGGAAGGAAGCAAAAAAAAAAAAAAACCCACAAAACTTTAGATCAATTCCACTTTACTTTGATTCTACTTAAGTCAATTTAAAATTTTACTTGATACGAAGGGTTAAAAATAGTCATTCTCTTGTAAGTGTATTAAGTCTAAGAGTCACCTATCAACATGCACCTTTCTTTCTGATGAGAGGTTATAAACCAGGAGTATGAGGCACAAGCTACAATTAGACAAGCTGATAGCAGAAAATTCAACCCAAGGAACAAATGAATAAGTAAACTATGTGTCTGACTGGAAACATCATCCATACTACGCAGGCAAAAAGAATTACTTCTAGTTAAATATCATATTCTAAGTTTCTCAAATTTAAACCAAGTAAGGCACTGCGGTAATCCAGGTGTATCAGGTAAGAGCTCCGTGGTAGGCTGACTCATAATCCTGCCTTAATTCCCTTGGTTTATGAAGAAAACATTCAGATGTCTGTGAGCTTGCCTTTCACAGGACATTTGAATGTTTGCAAACCACGTGGAAACTATCAAAACCAAGGAGTGGGAGAAAGCCTTTTTGGGCCATGTATTTTTGACTCTCGGTAACTGCTGACATGCAGCCATACTGTCTCCCATCTCTATTCATTTGTTCCTGTGCTTACCGCCCACATTTACTCCTATTGAAATCCTTCTCATCCTCCCTGGCCTGGCTCAAATGCCACACTCAGAGCACGGGGGCTGTGGATAAATGCGCTAAAGAGGATAAAGAGACACACAAAACAGATCTCAGGAAATCATAGTCATGTTTAGACCATTTAAAGATGCTTTTGAAAGCAACTGGGAAATTTTCCATAGATATGTATGGAGAAGAAACACAATCTTTTTTTTTTTTTTTAAATTCTGTATGAAGAACAATCAAGAATTCAAGAAAAAGGAGGTTGAGATATTAGGTGGGAGCATTAACAATATTCCAGATTGTAACAAGCCCTAAATCATGCCAGTGACAAGACAGATGAAAAAGAGATAAATAATATGGAACAAAACTTGTCTATTTATGTTAGTGACTGGACCTAATTCACCTTACTATGTTTTATAATTCCCAGAAAGTCCTCAGTTAGTGCCTGATGAATAAAGGGAGAAAACTGCAGAGATTAAATCAATGAGGTACACGACTGGACATGAGGATAAAGAAGAAATGAGTCAAAAATAAGTGGGAGTCCCAAAAGAGTGACATGGAGGTCGGGGTCAGAAAGATACCAGTATTTGCTAAGTGCCCATTTGTGTATCATAAGTTGTGCCATTCGCTGAGATGGGAAACTCAAGATACAAAGCAGGCTGAGATCTGGAGGACAATTATAAATTCAAGATGAGGCAGGTTATATTTATGCTACCAGTGGAAACACATGGAGGTAATCTAGCTTGTAGTTGGAAATCTAAATAGAATACAGATAACAATATGGGCGTCAGAACTACAAGACCAGAGAAGTCAATGAAAATGAGCTTCTCCCAAGGAAAAATCATAGCAAAGGAGAAAAACAAACACAACAAAGAGAATAACAGAAATACCTCTATTAAAGGTAATCATTTAGCAAACACCAAACCCTAATATTCACATGAATGACTGCTTTCAGGGAGTTGCCAAAAAGTTCAAAGTTTTTCCAAAGAACAAAAATTAAGAAACAATTTGAATAAAGTGCTAGCAGGATTATGGTAAGAGTTTCTACAGAGGGGCCTCCCTCATGGCTCAGCGGGTTGAGTGCAGTACTGTGAAGCTGTCCACACCCTCTGCAGTGCAGGTTCGATTCCGGGTCTGCCAGGGAGAGTCCCACATGGTGCGGCAGACCTCTCTCTTTTCTTGCCTGCTGCTCCCCTCAGAAGTGCTTTCGGTCTGTCTGCCTGTTCTGCTCCCCACTCTGTCTCTGGTGAATCCTCTAACCCTCCCACACCTCTGGCCTGTATCCCAGCTATTGCATAAATAAAAAATAAATCTTAAAAAATATATAAGAAAATTCCCACTGTGAAATTATAAAATCCTTTTCCTAAGGTTTATTATAAACAGCAGTTGCAAGAACAGTTAACAAAATATTGCAGGAATAAAGTAACCCTCTCTATCAGGTTAATTACTAAGGTTATTTATTCTGGGATTTTCAGACAACACTGGGATTATCATGTTTGATACTAAGCAATGCTTACGACGATAGTGGAAACTAGAACTTGTTCAGTGGCAGGTAATCAGGACAGTCAACAAACACCTCACCACTCTAGACACTACATTTAACAAGATTCTCCATAGATTTCAAATGCATGTTAGCTTGAGATGTACTAATCTAAAAAGCTATATATACAACATATTTATATGTATATGTATTCATCCCTAAGTGTGTGCATGTGTGTGTGTATATATATATATATATATATATATATATATATATAGAGAGAGAGAGAGAGAGAGGATTATATACATAGGATTAGAGCTTTTTTCTGTTTTTCAATTCAAAAGACTAGAATTAAGAAGCATCCAGGAGACAGCTTTTAGAGCGACATTGAAAAAAGAAATCACTTAACAATCAGTTAATAATATATAAAATGGTGAGCCACTGGAGATAGTAAGGTCTTGACTTCAACTGTTCAAGTAAAAAGCTGGACTACACATAAAATTCCTGGTGCTTTGTACCTTCCACTAATTTATAATCTCCTTAAGAGAGAGACCTGCATCTTTTTATTTCTATTGTTCCACAGCACAGTGCTAACTAAGAGTATAAAGACAGAAGATATGTGCCAAGTAATTGTGTGAAAATGTAAATAAATGAATAATGGTATTCAAATACCAAATGGTATTCAAATATCAAACAAGTTAGATGATTTTTGTAGTTTCCTATAACCCTGAGAGTCTATCATTATAATGTTAAATAGTAAAATTTTAATTTTAATTCAATGCCCTTTGAGCCTCACTGAGTGACCCCATTCTTGCTATTGACCAGGAGAAATTATTGGTATTTATTCTTATAATTACAAATAAATTAACTACCTTTACTGGTTTAGTTAGGCTGATGACATTTGGTGAAATTATTTATTCAGCAAATATATTTTCTATGACATTTTTGTGTTAAGCATTACATTAGACTTTGTCTTTCAACATTAAATAGATCAATTACCATATTCAACATAAGAACTAACCTCAAAAAGATAACTTCATTAGCCCTGTGCACTAATCAAACAGTAAGTTAGTCACCAATGACTTTAGAGAATCCTATTTTCACTGTCAATTCACATTTAGATAGATACAATCCTATAAGAACCCTCCAAATTGTTTCTCTAGAGATTCCTCATATTCAGTTAACACTGTGAGACAGCCTTTAATGATTCTTAAGTCATTTTCTTCAAAACAATAAAAGTCCTTTTCAGGAAGGATTAAAATTGATTTTGTGCTATACTTCATGAGTGAGCAGGACAAACTTTTTACAGTGAAATAACATGATCAATGTTCAAAAGATTAAAACTGAAATTTGGGCCTCCCCGGTGGCGCAGCAGTTGAGCGCTGGGTTGCGAAGCTGCCGGCAGCCTCTGCAGCGCCAGTTCGATCCCCGGCTGCTCCCCGGCCACCGGAGGAGGGTCCCACATGGCCCGCAGACCTCTCCTGCTGCCCGCTGCTCCCCTCAGCAGTGTACTTCGGTCCTTCTGCCTGCTCTGCTTCCCGCTCTGGCTCTGGTGAATTCTCTCACCCTCCCGCACTTCTGACTGTACCTAGTGCTTGTATAAAAAAAAAAAAAAACTTTAAAAAAATAAAATAAAATAAAACTGAAATTCCCCTATGTATATTATAACCATACTGCACAGATAAATAAGGGGAAAGAACTAAAGAAAAAGGCCAAATACCGATAATACTTATGAGAACAGATATTAGTGATACAATGCTAACTCACAGAAATTCTCACTCTCATTTTAGGCAACAATATGTCTTTCCTTTCTAAATCTTATAACTTTACCAGTAATGAGCTCAATTAAATTTCACCAACTGTCCATTATTATGTATATGTGATGACTGTTAAGTCTGACATTATATAAATGGTGGTTTCTTCCTTCCTTTTTTGGTGAAATTTTTGTGGAAAACATGTCAAAAAAGATATAACATATACAAGGTCTGGGAAATCTATAAGCTTGATAATTAAGACATGACTTTCTTCTCTACCATCATTCCAATTCCTATGGCATCCTCTACTTAACACATTTTCATTAATTTAATACTATAATGAATTTAATACTATAATTTAATTTAATACTATAATACATGACATTTCATGTATTATCTTTCTCAGAAATAAGTCTTAAACTTTCACTCAACATCACAGTTCGTTTTCTTATCTATTTTGTATTGTTATGTTCTCAATGAGGCTGCATTAATAAATGAATAAATGTATTTTCCATTAAAACAAAATCTGGTTCCACAATCTTAATAAATCCCTTCATGCTAAAATCTAAACTTACAGATTAGTCTATCTTGAATATCCAAAGAAATGCTAAAAGCTAAATACAACCAAAATTTAGAAATACAGTTCAGTTGTAGTCAGCTAACATAATGGATCTAAGAACAAACGAATAATATAAAAAAGATCAACTAAATATGTTCCATTTAATATCTATGTCAAATCTTTTAGAATTTTCTACCCAACATTATATTATACTATTTTCTTATATCTGATAACATACAAATATACTGAAATCCTACCACTTGTTGGCTAAAGAATTAAAACTGGAAGTATACATCAAGAATGATTAAACAGAAAAGAATCTCAAGAACCATCAAATATAACCACTTTGCTCTGAAAATGAGGAAATTTAGCTGAAAAGAAAAAGGACTGTCCCAAGGTCAAAGTCCAGTTCATTTTGATGACACTATGTTACCTCAGACTGTATCGGAGTCTTCTTTTACTCATAGCTTCCTAAGGAAAGAAGCTGGGCATCCACCCAAGCAAAAGAATTACTACAGAGAATTGCAGCATACATGGAAGAGTTACTTAATGCTCCTATCAATAGCTTTAAGAATAAGAGAAGACGAAAGAAAAGCCAACGAGGTAATAAAGAATTGACAGAGAGAATCTTTTTCATTAGCCCAAATCAATATCGTATTCCCCCATCACTTGGAGCTCCAGGAAGGAAAGTAAAACTAGAGTGAATATGTTCCCTCAAGGGTATTTAACACTAAAATGACTTGTTGGTCTCAATTGCAAATGTAAGGACCAGACATGATTGAATTTGAAATCAACGGCAAAGGTTATTCCTCATTAATTCAATATTAAGAAACTAAAGCCAGTCAAAAGAGAAAATGATCCTTTTCCAAATTAGCAGTACCACCCACTTCCCCTTGGTTTCTGGGGCAGAGATATAAATTAATATAAAGAAACTCCCTCCTTTTGCATTCCCATTAAGACTGACCCTTTTCAGTAGCTTATTCTGCTGAGAAAGAAAAAAGTATACACTGAGTGAAGCAGGGGTAGCAATTGAGAGTTGTGTTAGGAAGGAAGGTAAGGAATGAGATTCTAAGTTTTTATCTACTAGCTATATATCAAATGAAAATGGATTAATATTTGTATATCTTAATGTCAAATGAAAGGAAATTAATATTAGTCTGAAATATAAATTCCTTTTCTTGCTCAGCATTTGCACATTTGTGAAATGTGGAACCTGAGTAGTAATTAACTGGTGTGCCATAAGCCCGTTTGTCACCAGTGAAATGCATTTCATCTTGATGTGTTCTTCTGACCACCTACTATGGAGAAAGCATTGCAATGACAGGCTCCTTTTCCTACAGGAACTCACACTCTAAGTGCAGAGATGGATACTTACACTGTAACTACATGACAAAACAGACTGTACCACAATCACAGACACAAAATCCAATGCAGCCTAAAGCGGGCATGATTCATTCTACCTAGGAGTATCTAAGAGGATCTGGGAAAGAGATGGGAAGTGAGCTGAGCTTCCAAAAATGGGCACAAAAACAATCGGTAGGGTGGATAAATGAGGAACCATGTCTGGATAAGTAAAAAGTAGGCATAGAGGTAAATGGCATCCCTTATGAGAAAAAAAAAATACAAAACAACAACTATAAACTAAAGGAACAGACCTGGATAGATGCAGTAAATGTACTAGGACTGTCCACAAGGTTGGGTGCACTATGGGACTATGTGAGGAGGGGTGAGAACTGACCTTGACTGTGCAACCTATTCATTTGATGATATGTATAAATAAAACAGCATGTTCCCGAGTCAGCCCTTGAACCCACACTGCATTTTTAAAAGATAGATTGTGGCTAATTTTTTTAATTAATGAATTGCTATTTTTCTTGGAATGTAGACATTCAAAAAGAACACAGCAAAACTACAACTTGGAACACAGTAATACAAATCTGGCCAGCATTTATAAATCTTAATTATATACTTCCCTACAGGAAAAGAACTGGGACTTCCTCATTATTACTGTATCCTGTTCCCAAGCACATGACAAGCATATATTCAATAGGTGTCTGGCAATAAAAATTTACTCTAGATATTTGAAAGCAACTACCCACATGAAAATGACACAAGACAAAGATCAGGTAGATCTTGTTACCAGCAGTAGGCACCATCCCACGGGCAACAACTTTGGGGAGATGGTCAGGCAGTGGCAGATGCCTGAGTTCCAGCCCTAACTTGGCCTTCCACAGTTGGATGATATAACTAACCTCACCTGAGAGTCTCAGCAACCTCTTCTGTAAAGTGGGTGCTCCTAATGAGGTTTGATGATTTCCAATTTAAGCCCACCAAGACTTTAAGTCCGATACTCCACTAGGAGGGGACTCCCAAGGCTAAAGTCACAGACATTCATCCTCAAGTTCGAATATGTAATGGCATAAGACAAAGCCTTAAAATGCCAATTCCAACAAAAGTCTTTAATCAAGTCTTCAGGCAATTGTCAGGATTCAAATAATGAACACAGGTGCATGGAGTATGCTATCCCCTCTCCCCCTTGCAGGTGTGTCAGCTCAGTGCAAAACAGCATCAGACCAAATTGGCTGCTTGGCATGAGAAAGAACAGACAGGGTTGTTTTTCAATGAAAGCGCCAAGAGTCAGATAACTTAGGTCAGGTAGTAAACCAGAAATGCTGCTCAGGAACACCCTGAAGAAGAGTTGTGGAAAAAATGACATAAAGTAAGATTTCAAAGTGAGCTTCTTTAGGGCACTGCTTTTCTCAGGGTCTGTAGGTAGAGAGAGAGTGGTAGAGAAACCAGAGCAGCAGAATATGGAGGCGGCCCAACCAAGAAGCTGCCAACTATTTTCCCCATCTTTGGAGGATAATGGTCTCAGGACTTATTAGAGACCTCTTTCTTCAGTTCTGAAGGTTAAGTAAATCTCCAGTCTCTCGGAGGGATATCCCACATGAAGAGGATTTCCTTCCCTAGAATTCTAAGCTTTCGGGCCACCACCTCATGTGCCACTTACCCTTTACCTCAGGGCTAGTCTCTCTGGTTACAAAAACCTAACATAAACCTGATTTCAAGCATTAAAGCAAAACAACAATGCAACTCTCTCACTCTCTCATAGTGAGAAATTGGGTTTTCTTAAATCTGAGATTCTACTTGTTTATAATCATTTTTAATTTTTTTTAAAGATTTATTTATTTATACAAGAACCGGGGTACAGGCCAGATGCACGGGAGGGTCACCAGAGACAGAGTGGGGAACAGAACAGGCAGACTGAAATACACTGCTGAGGGGAGCAGTGGGCAAGACAGGAGAGGTCTGTCATGCCATTTGGGATTTTTGCAGGCCGGCCGGGATCGAACCAGCAAAGCAAAGGCTGCGGATAGCTTCACAGCGCGGTGCTCAACTTCCTGCACCACCAGGGAGGCCCTAATCTTTTTTTATTAATTACTCACTGACCAACTTTTCCTGCTGGTTAACCCTCTCTAGGTGAATCAGGGTGTCTATAGTTTCTGAAAGTCTTCTCTTTGACATACTATCACATATTGTATGGATATTATGTGGACAGTATATCTAGAGCTATTTGTCTAAAAACAGAATCTGACATGTATTATAACAAGGCAACTAATTTTGGTAATTATTTAAATTTTGCCCCTGGTTCTTAATTATGTGAGGAGTATTATCTGATTCTAGGGCACAAGGAAGGTGATCTGGGTCATCTTTTGAATTCAAGTCACCCATAGCAAAACTCAGAATGGGTATTTTTGTTTCATGCTGCTAAGAAGAAGGGGCTTTCCAGAAATCCTCTATTTCATCTCTCCTTGGCTCCAGAAAAGAAGTCTTAGAGCAGGTGAAAGTATATAACACCAACTTCTGTTTAAAATGATTTATTTGAAACATTTTTAGGATGTAATTTTATAAATAAACATGAGTACTGAGCAGTTTAAAAGAATGTCTCTGATGGATGTTTAATTTTTTTTTCTTTTTATAATAACTCGTATCAGTTCACATTTTTTTCCTCCTGAATCTTTCACACTTCATTTCAATCCCCTTTTTGACCTTAGTTAAAAAAAAAAAAAAGTCTGAAACACTACAGTGCACTGGATTTAATTCCTATTGAATGGACAGATTCTGACCTAAATTGGGGTCGAAAGAAATAAAGATTGATATTTTAAACAAAGAGATGTGAGCACGGTGTAGGTAATTAAAACATGGGGTGCAGTTAGGAACATCCAAATTAACACATTAGGAAAACAGGTTTTTACACTTCCTGTCTAAGTCAGAACCAGGGAATGATGGGTATTCAAAGTGGTCAATGTGGCCAGCCACGGAAATTTCTCCTGGGGGAAAGTGAGCTCTCCAATGGCTGTTCAAGCTAAAAGAGCCCTTAGCTATCTGTAGGGTAAGTGAAAAAGTATCAGGCTTTTCTGCCCTCCTGTGATTAGGATTGATGATGGATCCTTGTGGTACTGAATGCATGTCTGATTGCGGGCACCTGGAGTAGGGTGTGGGCATATGTAGATGGGATCCACCTGGGCTAAGGCTGGGCTTATTAGGGCAGCATCATGGGGACGCCCTTGAGAGAGAACAAGAGCGAAAGAGAAGCAGAGACCACCAGAGAACACTGGAGAGCCCAGAAAGAGTGAAGACTTGCTGGGGGATGAGAGGCCTGCCAGTCTCCCAGCCCCGAGCACCCCTGCCTGCTGTGTACCCAGTAAAATCCCAATAAAAGCCTGAAAAGCCACTGAGGGCTCCAGGACTCTTCTTACCTCGTCTGCTTGGATCATAGATAACCTGCTCAGTGTCCTGTCCTGCCATTACACTATCCTTTAATATACCACCTTTGTTTTTCAAGGGAAGAAACTGAGGCCCATTTCCAGGGGTGGCAGAGTGAAAAGAAAAAAGCAAGACTAGGGAAAACAAACCTGAGTTTAAACACAGAAACTTCTTTTTGTTAGTCTCGTGAACTTGAGAAGCCTCAGGTTTGCTCTACCTCATCATCCCTATGTGAGAACTCGAGATACTGATTTAAGAATATCTCTACTTATAGATAAGATTCGATGAGTCAATGTATCATTTACTCATGTATTTAAAGTTGACTGAAGAACTGCAGTGACACAGGCAGAATGCTAAGTGTTAAGAATCCGTCCTGTCCTTTGAAACGCACATTATAGTCAGGAAGACGAGGCAGGCAAACGTATAATGCAGATAAGGTTTTAGATGCCATTGAACACTTGAAAAATTCAACAGTAAGCCAAAGAAAGGATCATCTATATAATTAAAATTGATGATGCTGTTTCTAAGTATCATAAACATATTTCTAAAGGCATTAATGAATAATATAATTATTTTTTCAGGGCCACAAAGTATGAAATCTTTGGATTGGAACAGGTTGGTGGTTCTCATTTCTGGCATCACATTAGAATCATCTAAGGGGTTAAAAACAAACTAACAAAAAAACAGATGACGGATAGATGGGGCCCAGAGTAGACATCATAAATTGGATTTTCTGGGTATGTGGCATTTTCACATTTTTAAAAGTCCCAGTTGTTTTCATTTTGCAGCTAGGGCTGAGAACCACGGCCTGTATAATCTCTAAACTCTAATATTTTGTGATTTGATGTGCAGATCCTATTTGTCCCATGTCATTCTTTCACTAGATGGAACCAAATTTGGTCTTAGGTATTGGAGCCCTCTCTATTGACCCCTGAAAAGTCATTTCTAAAAGATCATATACACTTAAAATCCAATTAAGAGGCGTAATAGAATTAAGATGAAGTCAGGGAGATTGGGCATGTGTAAATATCACAAGAAATCAAATGACTAATGATAGGCAGACAAACAAGTAGGACTTTACCAAGGTTGTCTTTTCACAATTACTCAGTTATGCAAAGACCAATGAACTTGATGCAAACTAACACATGAAATTCACCCAGGTGCCACACATCTTAGATCTATATTCAGGGCACATTCAGGATTGAACCAGGTCAAATGTCTTTGAAATCCTGTGAAACAGCAAATATTTTGCTTCCATTTTATAAGTCTAGAGAAATTATCAAGGTTTTTCTATCTTCCTAAATATTTTTCTCAGCCTAAAACATATTTGCTTTCAGAATTGCCCGTTATAGATAGAGGTTCTAGATCAACAGGGAAAGATGAGAATTCTAAAATATTTCCTTAAGAGTTTATGAATAAAGCAGATAGCCTTATACAGATAGGGATATAAATTTATACCCATCTTCATATAATGAAACTATTAAACAATAAATATTACCGCTACCTTAGCATTCTACAGTGCACTGTAATTTGAGAATTAAATGATATGCTCTGTATCAACACTTCATCTTCCCTAGCTTGCCTCCATCTCAGCACAAGTGCCCCTCACTATTGGATTGTTCAGCCAGGAACCGTCAAGGCACACCTCTTGACTCATGTCTACCTATTATCAAGTTCTGCTCATTCTGCCTCCATCTACTTGTTTCACATCCATGGCCATGGCCATAATATTTCATGTCAACATTATCTATAACCTAAACTAGCATTTCTCAAACTTTTTGGCCTTAGAATCCTTTAACATTTTTGTAAATCACTGAGTGGCCCACAAAAACTTTTGTTTGTGTGGCTTATATCTTTTAATGTTTACTATGTCTAGAAATTGCAATAAGTTTTCAAAATTTTGTTAAACGTTACAAAATGCCCATTATATATTAACATAAATAGCATGAAACATAACTATATTTTCCAAAACAAACAAAAAGATGAGTGAAAAAGTAGTTTATGTGTTTCCAAATCTTTTTAATGCCTGGCCTAACAGAAATCAGCTAGAGTCCCAAGCCTGCTTCTATATTAATCTCTTGTGACATGCTGTTGTGTTTGAAGTATATAAAGATAACCTGGCCTCATACAGGTATGTGGCTAAAAAGAGAGGAAATTATAATAGCTTTTCAGATGATTGCAAACATATCACATAGTCTCTGCAAAACTCCAAAGGATACTTGTGACAAAATGAGTGAAAAGGGCAAATAGTATTATTATGAAAATAGTTTTGATCTGTGGACCCACTAAAAGTGTGCAAGGAGTTCCCAAGGCCTCTGCACATTTTGAGAATTACTGACCCAGACTAATGTCCTAACTTCCTTTACTTCCATTCTGGCACTCTCGCAATCCATTATCTACTCCAAAGTCAAGATGCCCATTTGAAAATGCAAGTCACATTCTATCATTCCCTACTTTGATTCTTCTTTAGATACTAGATTAAAATACAGAATCACGCCAAGGATTTCCAAGGCACAACTCAGACTTTGTCAAGTTTCCTAATGTCTCCTGTTCCCCCTTCCCCTTGCTCTCATTACTCCACTGTCATGTCAGTTTCTTTAAAAGCAATGTTCCCCCTTTTACCTCAGTCTTTGCAATTTGTTCTTTTCTTCCTCTTTGCCTGCCTCATCTTTCCCTCTTTGTTTGCCTCATCCTTCAGAACTCAACTTGCTTTAGTCAGCAAATGTTTCTCTGGTTCCACCATCTTAATAATAGTTTCACTTTACAAATCAGCAAACTGAGACTTAAAGATATTAAGAAGAAACTTGCCTAATGTTCTTACAAATAATATATTCAGAATTTAAATCCACATCCCACAAAGTCCATGTACTTAATGGCTCCGTTACACTGTCACTTAAACAGCAACTTTAAAAAAAAAAAAGAAAGAAAGATTAAATCATATAGGACTCTCCTTATATTGGTATCAACCTCTTGAAATTTGAAAACATCTGAAGCAGTTGTTTATGTTTACAGTCAAGGAAGTCTGTCCCCTGGGACACACAGCTCCCAGCCTGCTCTTAGGTGCCCCAGGTGGCATCCCTTGATGTCACTGAGGCTCCTGGCTGAGGCTCCTGACACACACAAAGGGACATCCCAGCCGGAACCCTGGCATTACACAGAACCGCATAACCACAGGCCTCTTGGTGCTGACCTGAAGATCTCCAGCAGCCTTCCCACTTGGCTCTCCTCCCACACAGAGAAAAGCTAAGCGTGTCATCAGACTTCACATTTTCGTGAAGCAATCCTCCTCCTCCCCCCACAAGAGTTTCCCAGTTTCAAATCAAACTGAGTTATTTAGATTCAGCCTTCTTAGCTCAACATGGTGGAAGATAAACACAGGCTACCCACAGTGTGGGTGCTGGTGCATGTGACTACAAAGCCATTTTCTGACTCGAGGAACCTGATCAGGTGTCTCTGCTACCGTGAAGCTTAGTTTTTTTTTTGTTTTTTTTTTTTAATTTCTAAGATGGAATTAACTATGTCAGCGAGCACAGAGTACAGGGCAAAGTTGTGAAGAAATTCCGCAAATCCTGTCATCACATAGTCGATTTACGCATTATTATTAAAATTTACTCTTGTAGGTGATTAGTTTATAGACACTTTGTAACTATGCCTAGTAGGTGACCTTAGAATCAGAGACTTTTAGATGTGCTGCATCTTTCTTTGGGCAAGTGGGGTTCACTAGTTCAATAGGTACTAGTGTACCTATAAACTGTTTCCAAAATGGAGCATATCAACGGGTCCCCTAGACCTAGCAAGTATGTTTTGGACAGTCCTCACAAAACCTATACTAACTCTAGATGGAAGACATAAATTATAATGAAGCATTCAAGGAAAAGAGACAAGAAAAAGAATGCATCCCTACTAACAAATTTCCCAAACCAAATCTATCCTGTGAAATTCACACATAAATGTGCTCTCTGTGAAAATTAAAGCAATGGGACGCCATATTACCAGTAAGTCCAGTATTTCCTTTTAAATGTAATTTTATGAAACAAAGCTTTAGTTTCTAAAGCTCTTCCAAAATATTCCTCTACTACAGAGACTGCCTCGTTCCCTGGAATTAATTTTTCTTGTTCTGTTCATGAATACCAACTTCATTAAAACGTTAAAGACTTAATCCTGAGTTATGACTTGATGAGATCTCTGTGGGATGGGAAAAAAAAATCAAGAGATCACAGTATCTGCTATTATAAAATGTTCTTACAATGGAAACATAATTTGTTGATGAGAATGCACTGCTGTAGAGAAATGGAACTAAAAAAAAATCACAGGTATAAAATATTAGTTTAAACCCTAGGGTGAGTTTCTGAAGAAAAAAAACTTTTTTTTTTTTGTTTCACAGACATCACACCAAATATCATTTAATTAGGCTGATTTGTAGACATGAGCCAAATTTTTAGAAGAAAAAATACAAAAAAAGTAATTACTATAAAGGTATAATATACCTAGCATATGGATCTATCTGTTCTTGATCAATATATTAATCAAAATTATTTCAATTTATCATTCTAATTAATAATCCAAAAACCACATGATTAAACATTTTCCCTTTTTTTGACCATTATCTTCTTGAAGTTTGTATTTTCTGTGATGTTTTCTTCATCTACCTAAAAGGGTATGCTTAATAGTAAAATGTTGAATGCATGTGTTATTAAATACTATCCATCTACCAAAATGAGGTGGAAAAATACTAAAATGTTCTTAATAACCACAATTTATAACAGCAGAAATAGTACTCTGAAAAAAAAAAGACAAATGAAAAGCAACAATAGTATATAAAATTAAAATCACTTCACTGGTTTATTTTATCCAGTCAGTGTAAATATACTACATCATTTTGAAAAAGAGAGGGGCATGTAAAACCAAATACTTAAGTTATGAAAACTAATATCTTTTAGAAGAGAAATTATGTTTAATTGCTGATTTTTTTAAATTTTCTGGTTTGTTGGAAGGAATTAAATTATACAGAAAAATAATGACGCAAAATAACTTGAAGTACATAGATTTTGACTTATCTAATTAATCTGCAGTTTCCAGAGAGGCTCTTATTTGAAAAGTGAGAGTTACGATATGACTTCCAAGGTTCACAGCTACCTCAACATCCAAAGATTCTATTAACACCTTTCCTTTCTTGATCAGGAATGATATCCATTACCTGCAGTAACTTCTGAGTCAAAACATAAATTATTTTGGAGTCAATCATTGATACAGGTATTTCTATTCAGACTAAAACAAATGTTGGAAATAAAGAAGCCATGTAATGCACATGTATATACAAACAGCTTAGCTATAGCAAATTAAGTGACATCAATATTTAAGCAAATACTCTAGAAGGCCTGGCTCATGCAGGTATTTCACACCTAATAACTCAAATAATGCCACTAAGAATGCTCCTTTCCTCATGAGAAGGTACTCCAACAGAAATATTCTCAAGGTTTTCTTATGGTTCAATGACCTCAGTCAACTTATCAGTTCAACATCTCCAGTATTTCATATCCAGAGCTATATAACCCCTAAGGGACCAACTATTCCTGTGCTGTCTCTATGTCCTCACTATTGGATTTATTCCTATAACGTATGCTTGCTATAAATCAGTAATTTTAGAACTCCAATTGCTTGACTCAGCCTCTACTAACCTCCTTCAACCAGTTACCTCCATTCATTTACTCCTATTCTAGTTATAAAATATTAAGAATAATAATACCAATATCAAATGCTATAAATAAAGAAATCATTTCTATCCTTTGACAAAATACCCCGTTCTTCATTCTACTCTTTCCAGTGTTCTGTTGTGACAAGCACAGGCATGAAAAATCCGTTGAGTCTAGTGCTGGTCCCAGTTTTGCCACAGTCGAGCTGTGCAAGCTTGCATGAATCACCCACTTGCTCTAGTTCTAGGATTTCTCACCCAAGTAAAGATTTCACTGCACAATCCCAGGGTAAGCCATGACACTGTGCTCCAGGGATGAGGTTCAAAAAGCATCTGATTTGCATCACAGCCCTGGACTGGCAGGATGCGAGGTCTTGCCTTACTAGTTCTTACATTTTCACTCTGAAATATCAGGGTTTTTGAAACCTGAGTCCATTACCCTGTAATTTCTATATTCCCATTGTGTTTATAAAGTTTCAACATTATACACCTCGGCACTTGGTGAGCTAACACAAGAAATTGAGAGACACTCAATGTGTCAGCCCTGAAATCAGAATATAACCGTGACCTTCTTCCCATCCAATACTTGGCTTAGCTTTACTGTCTCAGCCTCACTCCACTGAAAAGTCTGGTCAATGGGGGAATGTGTCTTGGTGGTGGTAATTCTTTATCAGTACAAGGAATTATGTCACCACTTCACCAAGTGTGATCCAGCTTGTAGTTCACAAGGATTACACCAAAGAAGGGCCAGTGATTTTTAAGAGTAACTCAAATATTAAGCGAACATAACATCAAAGCGCTTATAAAACAGATTCTCTCAAATAGTTTTTTCTTTTTGATGTTTTGCAACTTCCTCCCAATCCAGCTAAAGAATCCTCTCTGGAATTGAGATGTGGAAGGTGCTATCTCTCTATAAATAGGCTCATCCCATGCTATGTGAATCATGGTTGCTGACAGCAAATCAACCGATTAATTATTTGGCTTTGTTAGTAATGATAATAGCATGCTATCATCTTCCTAAAAGCTTTTCAATACCCCACACTTTTATTCTTTTAAGCTGAGCATCAGAACAAACTCAAGTCCACAGTGTACAGATATACAGGTGTTGCCCTTGCACTGGGCATGTCTTAACAAGTCCTGTCATGTCCTGCCAGATTGTTACTTTGACACTTTCGCTAAGGGAAGTTACCCATCAGGATCCTTTCTGCAAAGAGGTATATATACAAAATAGATGAAAAAGCAGAGTAGATTAAATGAACACTGAAGAAAACAATAAAATCTGTTTTCTAATGAGGTGCTAAGGAAAGGCCCGCAGGAAGCAATGCACTCACTCCAAGCTTTCCCTATCTCCAAATCAGCTTCAACAAAGATCAGGTGGGTTTATCTTATCCATTCACAAATATATTCTTCCTGTTATTTGTATTGCCTTGCTTTTAATTGAGGACCTGAGTAGTATCTAGTCACAGAATCATATAATTTAACCAACTGCAGCACAAGAAGACATTTCAGAGACTGGGGATTAAGAGTCACGTTTAATTCAGAGCCTTGATGTTTCCTGTAGACCACACAAGTCCTGAGAGGAGATGGCCTCCAAATGATCTCTGTACAATAATACATGACATTTCTATTTTCCCCTAAAATGAATTATTTACTGTTTTATTAAATAACTATAGTTTCTGCATAAATCTTCACTTTATGAAATGCACAAGTTATGCTAATAACATGTAAGATAACAGAGACTTTAGTGACTCCTGCCTTGGGATCATAATTATTTTTTTATTATTCCTGAATTTAGTTTTTCCTGAACATCACAGAATAAGAAAATTAGAACATTACAGAGTGAACAAAGTCACAAAAACCCAATGGAAAAATGAGATGATATGACTTCTTTGTAAGGCTTAATCTCAAATTTCTAAACTAATTCTGAGCTTCCTTATCCAGAATTCCCACGTTTTCCTCACCCAATGACTCTAACCCACACACCTCATTCCTGGAACCCAGAAAGATAACAGCCAGGGTTGCAAAATCAACAATCTCAACCCACTGATCACAAAGTAGACTTTCTTTCTAGACAGTATTTCCTTCAAATTATCCACAGTAAGGATAGAGGATCTACAGAGTGTAAATGACCCTGCTGGTCCATCCAGAGGACTGATAGTCTGGTGAAGCACAGATCTCAGCAGTACTGCTTTCATTCTCTCAAGCTGGGACACTGACCTGGCTTGAGCTGGGAATAATCACTCTGAAACTCATGGTAGCCAATTTCCCTTTGCAAACAGAAAAACATCAAAGATGAACCAGTAGAGTTTAGGGAAGAGAATCAGCTTCATCTAAGCCTTGCCAGGAAAATCTCTGAAAAGTTTGAAGTTCTTATTACATTCCTTGGTCCCAAACTGCAGATACTATCAGTCTCTTAATGTCCCAAAAGGAAGCGTGAGTGTACAAAGGAAAGAAAAGTTAATGAGCAGAGTCCTTGGAAACCATGACAATTGTTGAAGACTGAGACTAGGGCATTATATGTAGAAAGAAGTGAAAGAGCATATGGGGAAATGGAGAGGTGAGAAATTGATCCAATGTCTGAAAGATGCATATCATGTGTTGCTGGAGCAAGAGTTAGAAAAAGAGAAAAATTTAAGTTCCTCTGGTGTCTACGAAATGTATGTGTCCAAAACTATGATAAATGATACGAGGGATAGAAAAAAAAAATGTTCATAGTTAGGTCCCGAGTAGGCAGTATAAGAAATCCACGGATGGATGGATGGATTGGAAAGAGAGAGAACTATTGAGGCTGAATGAGGTGGTCAAGGACTCTACAGGCTATTTGGAACCAAGAACACCTATACAAGTAACATACATCCTACACAAAACGTGGATTCATCAAGGTGTTGTGTTTTCCTGAATATGGGACAAAAAGCTATTAACTGATAGAAGATTACTGAGTGAGAGATGTCTGAAAATTAGGGGAGAAGGTGGCCCAGAATGGAAGAGGGAGTTTCTCCTTCCCTCGCACGGGTGCCCCCAGGTACTTTGAAGAGGGGAGGGAGGAGTCGATCTCTGAGGACCCCATGGCCTGGGCTTCTACTGACCTGGTCTCCGCCTCACTGGCCTCTTGCGACCGCTGCAGAAGCGCACTTTGCTGAATACCCCGAGGACGTGCCTCTCGCACAGGGAGCGCCCGTCTTTGCTGGGGCTGGAGCGGCGCTTGGAGGCCGACACCCGGTCGCTGTTGGACTCCCTCGCCTGTCGCTTCTGTCGGATCAAGGAGCTGGCTATCGCCGCAGCCATAGCTGCTCAGCGCGGGCCCGGGGCCCCGGGCTCCACTGCGCCCTCGGTATCGTGCTCAGCCGGGGCGAGGGCAGGACCTCGGCGGCCTGAAGGGATAGGGCAGGCGCCGGGAGGCAGTGCTAATATTTGAGGAGGCTGCAGTACCGAAAACCCGGCGCCCACAAGGTTACTCAGAGTCTGGGCAGTGGCGACAAAATGTGTGAAAATCCAGATGTAAACTTCCCCAACCGCTGGCGTTTGGGGGCGGGGCGGTCCCAGGCCTTCCAGCTAACTAGACTCTTGCACCCCAAGGCGATCCGCGTCCAGGGGCAATGGGGAGTTGGGTCACACAGCGCTCGGAGTACCAAGTGGAAGGGGTAGAAGGATGTCCAGAACAACAAGCCGTGCCCCCGGTGGAGAGGCGCAAGCGTTGTCAGGTGTCCAAAGTATATCTACACATACATAGAAAACCCGTTTACAAAGCAGAGTCTCAACCGAGGCGGGTAGCGTGCCCCCGGTAGAAAATACTAAAAAGTGAATGAAACGTTCCTTTAGAAAATAAGCCACCAACCGCTAGACAGAAGGAGAGGAAGGCAGCAATTTAACTCCCTGCAGCCCGCAGTTCTGGAGATTAGGAGTTCCGTCCCGGCTGAGTGAGGTCTACGGAATGCATCGCACCGGCTGCGGCTCTCCCGGGGCCCGCCGCCCGAGTTCTGGAATTCCGAGAGGCGCGAAGTGGGAGCGGTTAGCAGGAGTCGGAGCTGGGGAGCCGGGCGGGGGCAGCTGTTTCCAGCTGCGGCGAGCGCGACTCCCCGCCAGTAGCGCTGCAAAGAGAGCGGGATGCAAGGTCCGGGGGGGGGGGGGGAGAGGGAGAGTGTGGGGGAGGGAGGGAGGGAGATCCTCGAGGGCCAAGCACCCCTCGGGGAGAAACCCGCGAGAGGCGAGCGCCAAGGATACGCGCGGTCCCAGAGCGGGCGCTCTTTCTCTTCCCGCTGGCTTTCTGGCACGAGACGGGCACAGTTGGTGATTATTTAGGGAATCCTAAATCTGGAATGACTCAGTAGTTTAAATAAGCCCCCTCAAAAGGCAGCGATGCCGAAGGTGTCCTCTCCAGCTCGGCGCCCACACGCCTTTAACTGGAGCTCCCCGCCATGGTGCGCCCGGGGCCGCCGCGCCGCGCCGGTCTCCGCACAGGCTCAGAGCGAGCGAGGGAAGGAGGGGCGCCCTGGCGGGCTCGGGATCAGGTCATCGCCGCGCTGCCCGGGCCCCCCAGGCTCGCGCGGCCCGGCAGTCGACAGGTCGCAGGCGGCAGATCAGATGGGGATCGCCCGCCCGACGCAAGGCCGATCACTCAGTTCTGCGCGGCCCATCCCGGCCGAGGACGCAAGTCACCCGCGCGCTGCAAACACCCGCGCTTCGGCTCGGGCGGGGCGGGTGCTGGCTGCAGACGTCGGTCCGAGGAGGCTGTGGCTCTCGGCCGGAGCTGCCCACCATGGTCTGGCGCCGGGGCGCGGGCGGGGCCCCTAGGCCGCCCGGGGCGACGGCGGGAGGCAGCCGAGTGCGCAACCCGGGCCCTCGGGGCCGGACGCTGACTCTGGAGCCAGGGCCGGGAAGCAGGTGCGGGCTGCCGTCAACTCGCCCAACTTGCTACGCGGGTGGCCGCTCCGAATGGCTGGCTACTGGGGCGCCCCCCGTCGCCGCGCCACCGCCTCCCCGCCCCGGAGGGGGCGCTCAGGGCGGAGTCCCATTCATGGGCAGAGGCGCGGGGCGCGCCGAGCCGCACCGGCTCCCGGGCACCTCCACCACCGTCGCCGCCGCCGCCGGGTCGACTCGCTCGACTGGAGCGCCCGCTCCGCAGGGAACTCCAAACAGGGAAGACAGCCTCCGAGAAGGCGGGTGGGACGTAGAGCCGGCGGTCGACGTGGTGCCTCCTTCAGCGCCAGCCCACCTGCCCAGGAGCTCGGGAGCGCCCAGGTGGGGCCAGGCTGGGGGCCCGGCTTCTGGAGCTAGGGTAGCGCAGCGCACTCGGGTCCTCCTGCCCTCCCTCGCGCCCTCTGCTCCCAGAGTCCCTTCTCCTCCCTCCCTCCCGTCACCCCTCTCCCCCTTCTCTGTCTTCTGTCTCTCCCCTTTTCTCCTCTCTACGCAATCCTACGTGATTGAGGTTTGGATGAGAAATTCTCAGAGGCAGAGTGAGGGAACTGCAGCTCGGGTCTGCTCTGTCCCGTCCCTCCCCCCAGGGAAAAGAGAAAACACAACTACCAACCGGTTAAAGGAATCTGGGTGCACAAAGAAGGGACGGGGTGGGATTGGAGGGGGTGAGGCATGCTGAGAGGAAGCTGTCCACCTTCCCTGGAATAAGCTGAAGCACTTAGGATTCTGTTTAGGGAGGAAGGCAGTGGGCACTGGGGAAAGTAACAATGGCCTCTTGGGTCCTATGTTGGGCCCCACCATCAGCTTATTTTGGGGCAAGTGTTTCGGCATCCTTGGAACCCAGATTTCTTGGTTCTGTCTGGAAAACTGCCTAGCAGGCTCAATGAGGGGCTAAGTGAGCACCCTGCACAGATTGGAGAATAGAGGTGGTGTGAGAGTGACAGTGACAAGGACAGTCAACTAACACCCTAAATTGCAGTAAGGTCTCCAGGAGTATTTATGATGACAGCTGGATGTTACTGAAAACTCAGCACTGAAGATACTGTCTTCCAAGTTAAAATGCAGCATGAAAGGTTTTGGAAACATGAAAGGAGTAATCACCTTCCATTCACACTAAGGCCTGGAAGTGACTGTTCATTCCTTACATTTACAGATCTCTTCAACTTGTATTGAAATAACCTAATTCCTTCCCTTCAGGGACACTTCACTAAACTTCAAGGGTAGGGTCATAAGGTTAAAAGGATGATTTCCAAGTAGAGACAGGTATAGGATGGAAATACCCTAATGAAAGGCAAAAAAAAAAAAAAAGCAAACACTGGAAGCTACTGAGAATGAATGTGAAGATTGGAGATGCCCCAAGAACTTTCTAGATGTGGACACAAGCCTGTGAGCCTAGCAGAAATTCACTTAGCAATGAGAAGGATTGCAGTCTGGTAGGTTGTTTAGACCAAGTCCTATATCTACACAGAGTCATCCTACTGTGCTGGAGGCTTGGACATTGCATGCTGCCTCCAGGCATAACACTGACAGTGCTCATAGGGCAGACAATTAGGAAGATTACACAGGGGAGATACCTCAGAGGCAGGGAAATGCCTACTGCAGATGGGGAGGACACATCCCTTCCAGCAGATCATTGTGGCTGAATAAGGACAGTGAACCTGGGATTCTAACAATATAGAACAGGAGAGCCAAAAAAGATACACACACACACACACACACACACACACACACACACACACACACTGGTCTTTTCCAAAAGTGAAGAATTTCAAAAGTGCATGGATGGGACAAGGGGAATTACTTAAAATTAAATCAATTGCTAACACTATCAATCAGGGAATATTCACATTCTATAAATAAATTGCTTTCCTTCCTTGACTAGCATTCTTGAAGAAGGCAGGCACAGATCTGGCTGCCTGGCTTTAAGTGCTCCTTGCCTTTTGTATTTCAATACCCAAACAGAAAAGGTCAGTTAAGGCAAGGAATCCAGAGAAATGGATAAAGGGTAGGGGGATATAGTGAGGCCTTGAGGTAATCACACTGAACTCTGAATCTCTTTTTTATCCTCCAAATGGGGATAATCATTTCCATCTACCACACAGAACTGATTGTATGCGCAAGCATTTTGAAAACTGGAAAATGCCAAATGAATGAAGAGATGATGATAATTTAAAAAAAAAATGCATGATTTTTTCTGAGATGATTTTTTTTTTTTCAAATTCAGATTCCTGATGGATTTTCAGAACCTGAAACAGAATCTCTATGAGTAGAGCCTAGGAATTTGAGTTTTTAACAAGTTCTTCAGGTGTAAAAGTTTGAGATGAGATAGATATATAAATGTAGATATATAATAGACATATATATACTGTAAAGAAAATAGTATAAAAGGAAAAATAAACTCACTGTCATATTCCCCCAAATTGCAATCCTATCCTACTCACCAGCTAAAAAAAAAAAAAAAGAAAGAAAAAATGACCTGAAGAGACATGCACTGTAATCTTTGGAACTGTTGACTTTTTTTTCTGTAGGTTTATGAAAAATGAAATTTTTGATACAGAAGGTAACGAATGTAGTGACACAGTATAGAAGAAAATAATGGGGGAAGACATGAAAAGCAGAGAGCAGTTGCTGTTTGAAGTTCTTCTCTCTGTCTTCAAAGACTGTGTCAAGTTAGGCATTTAAGGAATAAAACAAAAGCAATAAATGCCAGCTTTCTGAGAACATTAGTCCTGTCTTTAGATGTCTATTAAAAGAATGTGGTGTATTCAATTCAATTAGACAACAAAGACTTTATGTTTTTCCTTGTTCTCCTGCAGCTAGTCAGAGTGCTTTTTGGCTGTTTAGTCCTTTTTAGTCATCATCTGCATCATTTACTCCATTTCCCCAATGAGAAGAGGTAAATATAGAGAAATTGGAGAAGTAATCTAGAACCTATGCACCTAGCTCTTAAGCTCAGAAGCCATGTACAGAACTAAAAAATAGTTTTAAGCTAATTTTTTTTATATCCAGAAATCCATAACTTTCTTTCCAGAGTCGTTAAAATTTCCATAAGTTTCCCTCCATGGTTACTAGGATTTTTCCAATATCTTTGCCTTTGGGGGTCAATGAGGTCAAATCAACCTACTTAGGATTTAGTTTTTAAAAATCAGATTATTTTAAAGGATAATATCTCAGGGATAACAATACTTTGATTTTCAGTATTTCTTTGAACAACTTGGGAATTTCCCTTTGCAATTCTAAAATATCATGATGGAAGCAGATTTAATTACTTTGGAGAAAGTTGCCATATACACATCAAAACTGTAATTATATAATTATATTTCTGGCCTCCAGTCAAACTAATAAAACACTAATAAAAAACTAATCATCTCCTTATTTTAAAAGGAAAAAAAATACATTCACTTTTCTTTCCCTTACTCATATGCCAAATCTTCCAACTCCCAAATTAAATTATTAGGGCTCTTGTACACATTCACCAGAAACCTTGTGTTGATCACAAATTGTCTTCAAAGTTTTGTTTCAGTTACCAGTGGGACTGTCTACATTCCATCTCTTCTTCCTTACCTTCAACAAGCTCATAGTTCCTGCCATGTATTTGTTGTTGTCTTAATCACCACTAGCTGTGTGCTACTGGACAAGTTATTCAATATGTCTAAAACCTATTTTCAAAATAGATCAATGATAATGATACTACCAGTACCTACCTAACTGAGCTACTTTAAGACTCAAGAATGATGTGATAATAATGTAAAACTTTAGAACAAACAGGAAAATATCCATTCAAATCAAGGCCCATCTCACCCCGAGCTTTAAAATTCAGACTTCTCCAAACAGGAAAACATACCCTATGATTCATACATATCATCGTTCATTCATGGACATAATGTATTTAACAAAGGCCAGAGATCTACTTGAAATGAATGATTAATCATGATATTGTAATGACAAACCAACTTTCATTAATGGAATATTGTCAATGTCCAGGTCTGTTGGGAACACAGAGGAGGCCAGCTCTGCCCATACCTCATCCCGCCGAGATCAGGCCCTTCACGCAGAGCTTGGTCAATGTGAGCTCACTGGGCTCTGACACTGCGAGCTTGACAAGCAGAAGACATTTTCTCCATGGATTTTATCCCAAACAGTTGCTGTACTTTCATTTGCTTTTCTCTGCCAGATTGTCAGTTAAAATAGGTTGGCAAAAGCAATACGAACAGTTACTTTCTAATAATTTACAAATTCCTTTATACACCAAATTCACTTTTGGTGCTTTATTCAACAACTGAATTACTACTACATGTTATATATTTGTTTGGTCATCTCTCAAAACAGGAAAGAAAATAGCTTTAATTCATCTTTATGACAGAGCAGTATCTTTACTGCTCAAGTTGAGAAATTATCAATGTTTTGGACAATATCTGTTTTGGTAAGAAAAGATAAAACTAAGGTGAGCTAATGCTAATCTTCCTGCCCAGGTCTATGTCCTTTACAAATATTGACAAATTGAATCCTTATTATACAGTCCTAGGAGGTAATTTCTGTCATCATTCTCATTTTGAAAACGAAGAGTCTGGGGCAAAGAAAAGTTAGGTTGTTTAATCAAGGTCACCCAGCTCCAAATTGGTAAAATTCAAATGTAACCCATGTCATTTGTTTCCCATTGCTTTTTATCTTCTATGTTAAAATGCATGTAAAGTATAATTATCATTTACATTTAATCCTTTACTGTTTGGAAATCATCTTCCCATGTATTATCTTAGTAAGCATCTCAGTAAGATGATAAATAACCTCATGAGGAAAGTTAAGGAGATGAGAATAAAGCAATAAACAGACAAAATGAGACTCCAACAAGTGACATATACCTCCCCATGTCACATAAATGTGAGTGAAGATCTCTGAGCTTAATGAGCTTAATACAGTCCTATTGACCTCAATGTGTCTGATGTTCTAACTTAGGTCATACAGAGAAAAAACGGGAATGTCAGATGCCCTTTTGTTCATCAACCTCTAGAGCTCTCCCAGCAGGATTTCACAGGGTTTCAAGAAACCTTAACGATATCACTTGAGGGTCTCCCTGGTGGCACAAGGGGTTGAGAAGCAGCACTATAGAGCTGCCCGCAGCCACTGCAGTAGGAGTTTGATCCCCAGTCAGGGAGTTGACCCACATGGCACAGCAGACCTCTCCTGACTCCCCTCAGCAGTGTATTTCAGTAGATCTGCCTCTTCTGTTCCCCACTCTGTCTCTGGTGAATCTGCTCACCCCCACCCCATACTTCTGGCCTGTACCCCAATTTTTGTGTGCATAAATAAATAAATCTTAAAAAGATATCATTTGATGTTGAAAAGAAGGGGACCCATGTGTCTCAAATCTTTTCCCTCTGCAGCTTTTTCTCTTTCTGGGCCAGGGAGATAGGATGTGGCTTTCCCTGTCTTTACCATGAGAAGATGGCCTCTGAAACTCTCCTCAGTTCAGTAATTTGAGTTAAACTTCATAAAAAAAACTATAGGGAAACTAAATCAAAACAGGAATTTGAGAAATTTATAATTTATAAATGTAAATTTGACCCCAAAAATTTGTATTTTTTTCTATTCCCCTTCCCTAAATATTTACATTGGTTTGGCTTGGAAGACAGCACTAATATTTGGTTAGTTTCCTTTCCAGCTGGGTTAAGGATATTAGAAAACCTGCCTCATTATGTCAGCCTTTCTCTAATTTTCATTGTCACTGATCCAGTGGTATCCCTTCTTCTAGAAAAGAAACAGCTAGAAGATGGCTATTAAACTGTATAACCTATAAAGAGAGAGAGTCATCATTTTATTTGATTTCCTACCACCAAGAAAAGAGGGAAAAAGACAAATACAAACACCTTGCTGAAAAGAGCTTTCGCCAGCAAGTCACCACTAGCCAATGTTCTCTATGAAAAGTACTTCCCGTTAGTAGATTTTACTTTTACTATATTACTTGGGCTCTACTTCTGGATCATTTCTGATACCTGGGTGATTGTGCATAAGTCACATAACCTACGGATATTCAGTTCTTCAATTATAAAATAATAAGTTGGATAAAATGAAGTCCATTACTCTTCATGTGAGTAAAATTCTCTAGTCTTTAAAAAAAAATTTCCTATCACCAGTACCTAAAATATCATTAAGCATATAGCAGATACTCAATAAATACTTGAATCAATTAATTAGTCAATTAATTAAGCAATTAATTAAATACTTGAATTAATTAATCCATCTTTATTAAAGTAAAAAAAAGACATTTAAACTTACATCGAGAAACAAAATCAGTTAATCCCAGAACAACTTCCGCATTTCCAATCCAATCTCTTCACATTAGCAGTAACCTTTAAAATTATCTTCCCACATTCAATCCATTTTTAAAATATGATAAGCTGAAAGGGCACATGGCACCCAGATTTCTGACCGACAAATCCCTTCTCTGGTTTTTAGGCCTGTTATGTTCTGGTCCCTCTGTCTCTTGTCTCTGCCTCTCTCTCACACACATTCCCCTTCTTAAAAGTTTACATTGATTTGATTTGAATCACCAAATTCTCACACACACACACACATACACTTTCACACGCGCACACACACACACACAATGCCTCGATCACATTCAATGAAGAAAATAAATATAACAAAAAGGAAGGCAAAAAAAAGAACACAGACAGCAAATAAAGTGAGTAGCAGATTTTTTTAAATCTCAGAATCTGATCAAAATGACTTTGAAATGGTTTGGTGACACTAAGGTCAGGCTGTCACCCATCTTTGGTGAGCTGCTTTCTCTGTGGACCATTTCTACTTGCTCTTATTTCTAATTTTAGATTCCAAACTTTTAGGGAACAGATCTTGTTTAAATAGCAGTCTCTCACAATACCTACCACATGACTGACACTCAAACTATATTACTAAAATGATAATAAATTCATATTTTTGTCTTTGCATGGACACTGTGAAAATGGGCCTAGTTAGGTGTATTTAAAACTTTAAAAAGAGGATGTGCATTTCTGTCTTGTACCTGGGTTTTGAGGAACTCATCCATGTTTAAGATGGTCAAGGGGAGAGATTTTCTACTAAACAGAAACAGGACAAAAACTATACAGAAAAGAAAAAAAAAAAAAAAAAAAACGATAGGAGCACCTAAGATACTGATGTGGAGTTGTGGACTCCAGAATATGAATCTAATCATGTTATCTAGGTGGTGTTAGATACCACCTAGGGTGTAAATTACCCTTCCTGTTGTAATGTCCTTTGTTACACATTGGCCTCTCCAGTATTATTTTATACTGATGTTCCTGCCTAGTCTCTTTTGTGAAGCCGATAATTAATGGGAAAATTTTATGTCAGTCCTTAGGCCAAAATACATAATCTGTGGCACCATGGAAATAGCAGAAATTATTAGCCTCCGTGGTGTATTTCTGAGATGAATTAGTACTTACTATAAGATTTTCTCCTGCAATGCAAACTATGAAGAGCTCACAGTTTGTTTTCATTAATAAGTCATTGGGTTTTCCTAAGGTCCTTTTATAATTTCAGCCAAATCTTAGGCCTTTAATTTGACTGATGCAAAAATGTCAACTGAAAACTCCATGTTCAAAATATAGTTTAAAACTGTTTGAGCGAGGGCCTCCCCGGTGGCGCAGGGGTTGAGCGCTGGGTTGCGAAGCTGCCCGCAGCCTCTGGCTGCTGGTTCGATCCCCGGCTGCTCCCAGGCCACCGGAGGAGGGTCCCACATGGTGCGCAGACCTCTCCTGCCGCCCGCTGCTCCCCTCAGCAGTGTACTTCGGTCCTTCTGCCTGCTCTGCTCCCCGCTCTGGCTCTGGTGAATTCTCTCACCCTCCCGCGCTTCTGACTGTACCCAGTGCATGTATAAACAAAACAAACGAATAAATAACTAAAAACACATGCCTCTTTATTAAAAAAAAAAAAAAAAACTGTTTGAGTGAAAGGAAGGTTGGGGTGGAATGAGAACAGAAACTAACATTTATTAGGCACCTGTAATGTACCAGGCTCAGTAGTACTGCCTCTACATAGATTGTTTTAATTAATTCTCACAAAATCTTAATAAGGCCAACATTATTATATACATGTTACAATGAGAAAACTGAAGGTCAGAAATGTTAATTAATGGTCTAAAGTACAGGTTAGTCAGGGCAACAATGAAAAATCTATTTTAGCTTCAAATCCAAGGCTATTTTCATGACCGTTCTTAGATGATATTCTTAAAATGTTTTTTGTTTTTTGTTTTTTGTTTTTTTAAGTTAGGCTAACCCACAAGTTAAGGCCATTCAGAATCTAAGTCATAGAACCATGGACATCCATACTGTTTGTACCATGGTGATCACAGCCCCATTTGAAGGTCTAGTTTAATAATAACTAGAGGCAGGGAAAGAGAAAATGAGGAAAGTAATGTCAGTCTTTAAGGGTCTGAAAGGTTCTTATATAATATATAAATATATAATATATAAATATATGATATATGTAATATGTAATATATAAATATATGATATATGATATATGTAATATATAATATATAAATAGAAAATATAAATATATAAAATCTTACGTGTATAATACACAAAATCTTTTATATACATATAAAATGTATATAAAATATATATAAATCTTTTATATACATATAAGTATGTATATATATTTTTATATATATAATATATAAAAGTACTTGAATAATAAAAGTTATCTGTTTGTCCTGAGGCAAACTTAGATTCCCTTAAGCAGGTACACACATACACACACATTTGTATACACATAGGTACATATACACATATGTGGAGACGCGACAAACCATGGAATAGACTGCTTCCCAAAATAGGGAAATGAATTTCCCATCATCAGAGAATCTAAGTCAAGACCAGGAAGTGAGATAGGTATTCTATGAAATGGTCACCAAATGGTCACCAATGCTGGCATGGAGGAACATCAGCCATTCTAGGTTGCTTCCAAGGTAATTATTGGCACTTTTTTTCTTTTAGAAAGTAAAAAGATAAGGATGAATGGTGAAACTGATTGCTAATAGGAAAAAGTGATAGTAGAACAGAGCAAGATTCAAGGAAAGCATCTCAGATCACCCTGTGAAGAAAGCACAGGGTTAATATTTTTACATGGCTCTTGTGTGTGTAGCAGAGGCTGCACAGCTAATGAGAGGGCTTAAACAGTCAAAAGGTTGAAATGTTAAATGATAATATTCCTCTGAGATGTGACATTCTAGATCAAGGAAAAGAAAATAAACAAACCTATTAAAATATAAATGAGGAGAGTCACCTGTAAACCCCCACTCCCCCGCCCTCCCCCCCACCAATAACCAGTATAAAATGCCTAGGTGTTAGCTAAAACCACAGTGGATTGTGGTCTTTGACCCTTCTGGGCTCCTGTGTAGGAAAGATTCATATTGAGGTAAGAGACTTTAAAGTAAATAAAAGCTAATGAACTGAGAGGTGAACAGAGAACCAAAGAAAATAATTAGGAGGGCAAAGAATAGTATCAGGAGCTCTATAATGGCTCCCTACACATAAGATTTTCTGTAGGAAGGCTGTGGGGTTCTCACTGAAAAGTGTGAAAAGGGAACACTTTTGTCAGCTGTTATAAGTTGTCTGTTATAAAATCTACAATTTCTACTCCCAGTAATCATTAAGAAATCTGGAGATTCAATATATGGTAGAAATAAGGATATTAATCTATGCACATATTCACAGCTTTTAATATAGTATCTGATTTCATTTTTTAGAAAGAAACTAGAGAATCACAACTTTGGGGTAGAAACAATTTGAAAAAACTTACTATTAAACCGAGAAAAAATCTTATAAAACAAGGCATCAACTAAATGTTCCAAGGTACAATGAAGAATAGGGAGAGAGATTAGATGTTGACTGACATTTGTCACAGCATAAAGATAGGAATTTTATTTTTTTATTTTTTATATAAATGAAGATTACTTTCTTTTTTAAAATTAATTAATTTATTTATTTATACAAGCACTGGGTACAGCCAGAAGCACTGGAGAGTGAGAGAATTCACCAGAGCCAGAGCAGGATGCAGAGCAGGCAGAAGGACCGAAGTACACTGCTGAGGGGAGCAGCGGGCGGCAGGAGAGGTCTGCGCGCCACGTGGGACCCTCCTCCGGTGGCCAGGGAGCAGCCGGGAATCGAACCGGCGCCGCAGAGGCTGCGGGCAGCTTCGCAACCCAGCGCTCGACCGCTGCGCCACCGGGGAGGCCCAAAGATAGGAATTTTAAAAGGCAGCCATCTCATTTCCTATTTGACAATTGTTAACTTACTATGTCCACGGTATTATCTTCAAAATTGGGGAGTGAACAAGAATACCACTAAGAGGTGTTTTACATGGAAAGTTGTGTGACTAACCTCTGTGCTTTTAAGCATTCTATCCTCACAAAAATCCTGTAGGATGAGCATGATGGAGATTATTATTATTATTATTATTTTAAAGATTTATTTTATGTATTTATGCATACAAGACCTGGAGTGTAGGCCAGAGATGCAGGGGGTGAGAGGATTCACCATAGAGTGGGGAGCAGAACAGGCAGATCCACTGAAATACACTGCTGAGGTGAGCAGTGGGTGAGACAGGAGAGGTCTACAGCACCATGTGGGTCAGCTCCCTGACCAGGTATCGAACTCAGGTTGCAGTGGTTGGTGTGAGCTTGATAGCTCTGAGACATTAACCCCTGGGCCACCAGGGAAGCCTGAGATTATTATTATTATACTGTTTCAGAACAAAACATTGAAAGAGGAGTAAATTCAATTAGCCAGGATTCTCATAAGTGATGAAACTAGCACTTAATTCTGTTGAATTCCCAAAGGATGTCTTTTCCACTCTACTACATGGGTCCTACTGACCTCTTCCACATCTGACAGTTTCTTCTGATCCATTGAACAAATCTTCTTACTCTCTTTCTTTATTGCTCAACCCGAAATTCACCAAGGAGAGGATGATGGCAGGTATGAGTTGCTATACTGTGATTTGCTGTATAGCTGCCTTGTCAGACAGAATACCAGCCATCCAATATTGCATTGTTGCCCAGCAATCATCAAAAAATAATCCTTGATACTGACATCCCCATGAGTTTATAACCCTGAGTCCTGTAATAGCATGTAATAGCACAGCATCTACCTTCTACTTTCTTGAAAATTGCAAGCAAGACTTATGCAGCTTCTGAAGCAAAATCAGACCGCCATGTGTGTCTCATTAATTTTTGTCTTTGTTAGAGAGCCCCCTGTTGCAAAATCTGTGTATTTAAAGTGTGTACAGATTAGCTAAGGCAGTAAAATGTGAGAGTTAAAAGAAATGCACCGGCAGTATACATAAAACGCCAACCTCTGATTTTCTTTTCAGAATATTCGGCCTCAGGGAGCCCAGGATAAGTATGTATCTAGAAGCAACTTACTGCAGCATTAAGTCACTAAGTTCTGAGGTTTTGCATTTTAATTCATAATTGCTATTTGAGCAAACAGTTTAATCTTTATGTTCCTTAGGATCATTTGGAAAATGAAAGTAGTAGATTTTTACTACAAAGATTTAGACATAGAATCACTGAACTTAAGTACAGGAAGGAATCTTAAGAATCATCCAGGCCAGAACCCTCATTTTTTTTAAAGATTTATTTATTTATTCATACAAGAGTGGGGATGCAGACCAGAGATGTGAGGGGTGAAAGGATTCACCAGAGACAGAGTGGGGAACAGATCAGGCAGATTGACTGAAATACACTGCCGAGGGGAGCAGTAGGCAAGACAGGAGAGGTCTGCTGCACCATGTGGGTCACCTCCCTGGCTGGGGATCAAATTTGTGCTGCAGTGGCTGTGGATATCTTCATAGTGCTGAGTCTTAACCCCTTGTGCCTCCAGGGAGGCCCCCAGAACCCTCATTTTAAAGATTAGAAAATTGAAGACTGAGATGGACTTAATCTTAGGTTACACAGTTACTAATGACCTAAGCCAAAATTGTCCCAGTATCTCAGTCTCCCAGATTCTGACATCAGTGATGTATGCTATATGATTTAATTTTTTAATGAATCACATATTTCAGAATTTATTTCTTTTTAAGAATGTAAATATAAAAACTAATTTGTATAGCATGGTTTCCATTCAACCCTCACAACTACCCAGTATGATAGTTTTATGTTATTATTATATGATTGATTTACATGCACATATATAGAAGCTCTGACTGCTGAGGGAATAAGCGAAGGTCATATTTGAGAAAAAATTATATTCCAGCTTTGAAATTCTTTGTTTCCATCTCTATGTTTTCCTCATTTCCCCTCTTGAAATTTACCTGATTCAGATAAAGTCAAATGAATTATAAAATCTGCACTAAAAATATGAATGCTTCCTCCCAAATGCCCCCCTCATAACATAATAAGTAGGCATTTCTTCTGTCTTGCCTCACTCCCCTTACCCTCATCCTCTTCAGTGAACATCTATTTTCAAATAAAACAGTATTCTTTATAACATGGGAATTTCTCTTACTGATTTGTTGCATAGGATAAAAGACACATAATTTTTTTTGCAATCATAGAAATATCATCAAAGTACAGAATTCACTGTGATGCTAGTGAGAATTTTCTTCACCAGGTACTGCCACTCACAAAACATCTGGTGCAGCATGCTAAGAATACATGTGAGCTGAAAGGTGGGACACTAACCTTGCCTCAGGTTCTTCTCTACCAGGTAATTTCATGACAGTCATGTCATTGCTTTTAATATATATATCAGATGCTGCAGCAACTTATAGTCACATAAATAATTTGTTTAATTAGCTCACCCCTTGTGCTTCTTGGCTGCAAACATTAAATTGCATGTAAAACTTGCAACTCATTGCTGGAGTACACAGCTTGCAAATCGTCTTTAAAGACAACCAAAGCTTAGAGGAAATTCAGTGAAGAAATGAATGTGTGAGTGAGTGTGTGTGTGTTTTAAGATTTATTTTTATTCATTTATGCATGCAAGAACTGGGGTGTAGGTCAGAGGTGTGGTGGGGAGGGGTGAAAGGATTCACCAGAGACACAGTGGGGAGCAGAACAGGCAGATCTACTGAAATACACTGCTGAGGGGAGCAGCGGGTGAGACAGGAGAGATCTGCTGTGGCATATATGGGTGACCTTCTTGGCTGGGAATGGAAATCATGCCGCAGTGGCTGGTGGATAGCCTGGGAGGCCCTGAATGAGTTTATGGTTTGAACACATGTAATTTGAACCACATGTTGGAAGAGAAAAGACTGCTAAGTGGCCATGTTTTTTCTCTACAACCCTCCTCCAGTATGTATAATTATGTCTCTGTGTGTGTGTGTGTGTGTGTGTGTATGCTTTAAAAAAAAAAATTAATGTTAGGCAAGAGACTGATGAAGGGAGGAAACTGATCTTTTTACTTTACTTTTATTTAATTTAATTTGTATTAAATTTTAGTTTTATTTAATTTGTATCTTTTTTAATTGAGGTACTGTTAGTTTACAACAATGCATATGATTTAGTGGTATAGATTCACACTTCCTCAGATGTATGTTACCACACCATATCCACCACCAAAGCACAGATAATCTTCTACCACAGACTACAGGGTTCCCTCCTTCCTTTACTCCCCACCCACACCCTGGTAGCCTCAATTCCATAGTCATGTCTAGGGTTTGTTTTTTGATTTAGTTTTGTCTGTCATTTGTTTTGTTTCTTGATACAAATGAGTGGAATTATCCAGTATTTGTCTGTTCTGTTTACCTGTTTACACTAAGGGGTTTCCCTAAGCATAAACCCCTTTAGTTCCACCCATAATGTCACAAATGGCAAGATTCTTTCCTTTTTTTAATAGCTGAGTAGCATTCCATTGTGTATATACACCACTTCTTAATCTGCTATTTCCAAGTTTTGTTTTTTTTTTTTAATATTTATTTATTTATACAAGCACTGGGTACAGTCAGAAGCACAGGAGGGTGAGAGAATTCACCAGAGCCAGAGCAGGGAACAGAACAGGCAGAAGGACCGAAGTACACTGCTGAGGGGAGCAGCGGGCGGCAGGAGAGGCCTGCGCGCCATGTGGAACCCTCTCAGGTGGCCGGGGATCGAACTGGCGCTGCAGAGGCTGTGGGCAGCTTCGCAACCCAGCGCTCAACCGCTGCGCCACCGGGGAGGCCCTATTTCCAAGTTTTCTATCAAGATATTTATTCTCCTTTCCTTCTACCTCACTCTATACCTATGTTTTTATTTATCAACTCTGGGCACGTACCACCTGCCTAAATGCTTGGCACATGGAGGACATCAGGAAAATAACACATTGCTTATTACCTCAAAGAATGTACTGTCTAGTGAATGAACCCAATATGTTTTGTGATAACAGTCAGAAGGAAACACTTGCTAATGAGAGGTGGACTCTGTTCTGAGATGCTCGGGAAAGAACACCACTCTTTTCAACTGGAAGGGACCACGCAATATTTCCTCAGGGAATGACATGAGAACAACTTACTCAAGGAGGATAAGTTGGATGTGATCTCTGGGAAAAGGTGCTAATAAAGACCTGGGGCAGTGAGTAGAGAAGCACAGAAATGTCAAACATCAGAATCATCCAGGTTGGGGACCATGTGCACCTTGCACTTAGTATATCTCATGTGCCAACTCATGATTAGTAAGACTAAACTGATCAAATAAAGCAAAAAATGAGTGAACAGGATTTGAAGCACTGATAGTTTACTGGGATCAAAAAATAAGAAATATGAAGACATGTTGTAGAAATCAATTCCCCAAGTATGTTTGGTGACACACTGCTAGAGAATGGGATGTATTGCAATGGAATCCGTGCCTCCTCTTGAAGGCAACAGAGAGCTATAGAAAGTTTTCAAAATGACTACTGCAATTTAATAGATACATTTTATACTATTGCATTTTTTAATAAAAATGAATGAGATACTCATGGTACAACATAGTTGGTAGTAATAAGATTCAATTTTTTGTACATTAAAATGAAATTACATTAAATTAAATTTCAACCTACATTAAAATTAGATAGGGATATAAATGTCTTACTACAACTTTTTTTTTTTTTTTGTGGGACCCTCACCAGTGGCCTGGGATCGAACCGGTGCTGCAGAGGCTGCGGGCAGCCTCACAGCCTTGTGCTCAACCACTGCGCCACCAGGGGAGGCCCCTTACTACAACTTTCTTAAGTGGGTATAAATAGTATATGAGACAGAGTTCCAAGCGTCTGTATTCTAACGTGTTCCATTTACTCACATCCACTCAACTGTTCTCTGTAAATGTTATTGAAAATCCCAGGTGGCCACAGTTGTCTGTTTTTAAAAGCAGAAGAACAGGTAAGGCTGTCCATAAATTCTCCCAAGGTCATACAAGGAAAACCGCTTAGGACTAGCTGTATAAGATCTAGGTTTAGTCCTAATACTACTATTCATTTGCTTTCAGACCCTGGGCCTTTCTTCTCCTTTCTGAGCCCCTGTCCCCTCATCAATAAAAGGAAGGCAGCCTGATGTACTCTATAGTCTGCTTTAGCTCTGAGGATCTATGATTCAAAAGACATAGGTGGGATTAGGACCTCAGCCATCACCTGAGGTTGCTACTCTTAGCAAAAGCAGGAGAGGAAATATACCTTGTTACCTTGTTGAGTGCTGAACCCCATGGTATCTTCCTAGGAAAAAAATACTTCATCTTTGTTTATCTTTAAAAAAGTACAAATTAAGGTATAGAATAAAAGATGAGACAGGAAGCTATACAGGCCATATAGGTGCTATGAACTGAATGTTTGTGCCCTCCCCCCCAAATTTATATGCTGAAACCTAATATCCAATGTGATGGTATTTGAAGGTGTTACCTTTGGGATTATAAGAGACCTCAGAACACTTCCTAATCCTTTCCTTCCACCACTATTGTCATAACTAAAAGGCACCATCTATTACTAATAAGAATTGTGAGAAATATATTGCTATTGTTCATAAGCTATCCAGTTACAAGCTATGATATTTTTGTTATAGCAACTAAACCAATAGTAATACTGCATTATTTTTAATGTTACCTTTGAAAATATATTGGGTTTTAAATTTAAAAATTTTGTGTAGCTGTTGAGATGATGTTTCATTTTACTCCAGAGATGACCCTATTTTAAAGGAAGGCAATCCAATATGTATAGCGTATGTATATTCTTCACTTCCTAAATTACTTCAGAATTGAAGGAGATAAAAAGTGTGCTACAAAAGAAAGATGGTAACACCCCTGTAACTATATTAAGAGCTGGAGAGAATGCACACATTTACTTTAACCTTAGCTATGTCTGAAAGAGAGACACTTACATAAGAAGTATCCAGATTCAAAGCAACCAAATGTCTCAAGAGTAGGAGAATGTTTGAATTGTAATTAGAATTCTGATTTCCATTTTAGTTACTTAACTAAATAGGTATAGATACTTAGGTTAATTGTTTATTTATTGCCTTTTAGTTTGGTAGAGACCATAGAAATGGGAATAGGTATACCTACCAATATGATTTTAAGGAGTGAGAAAATTCATTAAATTAATTTCATGGTTGATACCACAGAATATGTGCTGAATAAACAGTAGCTGTTTTTATCATGATGCCATCATCTGGAATTTTCAGTAACATTTGAGTGTAGCTATAAGAATAGATTAGAATAAATGTAACAGTCTCTAGTCAATATCCAATAAACATAAAAACACAACATTTTAAATCATCAGGGGATTTTCTGTCTATAATTTGTGTTATATGGGTAGAGCAAGAAACAATATAGAGGACAATCCAAAGTTAATCCCAATCAATATGGCAGACAGTTCCTTCATTTGAGAAAAATAAGAATAATGGTATAGTGGTTCTGACATCATTTCAGTTAGTACTCCAACAGTATGTATTTGTGAAAGGAGGTGTAAGGACCACAATGAGAAAAGACATTTTGTTTTGAAGAGGAGATCTGAGCAGCTGTTAAAGTGCTCCTCCTCATTCTGCCTGGACAGAGCATCCATGTCACTGACTTGGCAACTGGGAGCAGAAACCTTCTATGTCCTCTCCAAAAGTCAGAGAGACAGTCCATTTACTGTAGTCAGCAGAAGAACAGCAGGTGTGGGGGACTAGTTTCTAGCCTAATGGCATCAGAAAAAAATATTCCTGTTAATTTTTTCTATTTTTGAGACCAGAGTGCATACATGAGCCACAGAAAACATCTTAGACCTTCAAGATTCTCCCTCCCTTTCTGAATGTCAAGGTCACTTTCTGACTTTCTCTTATCAAAGAGAGATTCCTACCTTGTGCTTTATTGATATGTGTCTTCCCCATGTCTTAGCTCCTCTGCAATTTCCTAGAAGGCAGGGAATCTACTGCCCTCATTTAGAAGCAGGTGTCCCAATTAAATGTGTGTTGGGAAGAAGGACACAGGGAGGAAGGTGTAATAGAGAAAACAAGTTCACATGTATGAAAATAAGAGGAACAAATGACTATGACTGAAAACAACTACTCTGATAACAATATTGATACTTACATGCCTGATTTGACACAAAGATAATTCAGAATAAGTTCCCTCTTAAAATTATAAAATATTTCATATCTTAGAAATACAATGAGAAAAAAGAAAAAAAAAACTACTTGGGATGTTATCAACATCTAAAGGACCTAAAACCTGGCATCTCTTGTTCTCATAATGGAGCAATGCTTCAGGAGATGATGGAATAACTCCAAATCCAGGCACCCCATATACCCTCAACTTGGTGACAATGTCAGATTTTGCAATAGTGAGAGAGAGAGAGAGAGAGAGAGAGAGAGAGAGAGAGTCAAGATGGGAACATCAGGATATTCCAAGCAATGATAGGGTCTATCACAAGGGGAAATTTCAAGTGATGGCAAGAGTTGAGGTAAAATGGGGAAACCAGAGTTGATAAGGAAGAATAGAAGGAAATTGTTCAGCCTGGCCAGTGAAGAAAGCTTCCCAAGTCTAATATTAATTGGAAAATGCCTGGTGATGCATTTATTGCCATAGTACCCAGCAAAGCATTGGACACAGAGAGAAGAGCTCCACAGCCCCATGGGGTGGGTCCTGGGGCGCTGGCCATCTGGCCTGAGCTCACCTGTAAGGCAGTCCCTCCTGCCCTCCTCCCCTTCTCGCCTCAGCATTACTGAACATAAATAGCCTAGAGCAATACCTGGAAGATAGTAACTGTTCAGTAGCTCCTAGACACTCTGTTGCCATAGGAAGCATGTAATAAGTTCCTACTAATTGACTGATTTGAAAAATTATATTAAAGCCTGAATGGGCAACAAAATTTATATTCTGAGCAACTCAAAGTTATTTTAGGAATAAAGAGAATATTCTCCTTCAACGTGATGCCTTAAAAAGAGGGGCCATGACCACGTTCTCAAACCAATAGGAGTCTTTGACTCCTATTTATTTTGGGTGAAACCACCACCACCAATTACCTTGCATCCACCTGGGTTACATCCAAGCTTGCGATTATGGTTAAATCAGTGACTTTCAAAGTCACTTAATGGCAAACCAAGCTAATTGGTTCAAAATATAAATCTTGTTGAACAGAAAACAATTCTGATACAATCACAGGGTCCTGGGTTTGGAAAACCAAGGATCAAGTGACAAGCATTTCTTGAAGCTCTCCACTGCTAACTGGCACTCCCTCCTGAGGCCCTCCTTTACCTTTGGTGAACCATGACTGTAAAAATGTCTTCCATAACATTAAGAGAAAATGCATCTCCCCCTGGTGCTGGTTTCCCTAATGGGATCTTAGACTTAACCTAGCACCTCTTCCACTGAGCAGCCTGTCTGTAGAGTCATGTTATTCTTTCGGCACCTGGTCTAGGCCAGAGGTGCAGGGGTGAGACGATTCACTAGAGACAGAGTGGGGAACAGGACAGGAGGATCTACTGAAATGCACTACTGAGGGGAGCAGCTGGGAGACAGGAGAGGTCTGTTGTGCTATGTGGGTTATCTCCCTGGCCAGGGATTGAACTCATGCCACAGTGGCTGGCTATAGCTTGATAGTGCTGAGATTTTAGCCCCTGTGCTACCGGGGGGGAGAGGAGGGCATTATGTGTTATTTTTAAAGAAGAAATAAGACTTGAATGAAGAAATAGCGATGTGCAAGTGGTCACAGGGACTCTATGCAGAGAACCTTTTGTGCCACTGAGTATGAGAAGCAAGTAAGTGAGGGGAATGCTGTGAGGTCCATCCCAGCGGAAGCATCATGTAACTTACTCAACATTAGTTCGTTAAGTTTTAGTTAGAACACTGGGGGCTTTTCAGTGGATTGTTTTTCCATGGAATTTGAAGAATGTTCATTCTAATCAAAGATGATAAACAATAGTTTTATATTGTTCTTATTAATACAATATATAAGAAGATCAAGATTCCCATCTTCAGTGGGCATCAGAACGAAGATATATTGGAGGTAAAAAATTGCAAAGGGAAACATTTAATACTTTGAGATCTGTAATAGATGGTGATCAATGTCACTACCAGAAAATAACACATTTTCATTATTATCATGATGAAATAACTGCAAAAGAAATAATAAGATTCCTCATTTACTTTTTAAAACTGTTTCTTATAGTTTGCTCACTCATTCCATTCAATATTTTCTGACCTCCTAGGAACCGGCAGCAGGGATACAGCTAGAAGAGAGGCCAAGAAACTCTCCTTTAATGCCATTTGTTATTTTTATAGGCCTTCTTTCCTATCAGACAATAATCCTGAAGTCCTGTTTTTCTCATGACCCTTTTGCACTCAAAGAATTATAATTTCCTTCAGGGTAATAGTCCGTTTACATTAATCAGAGAAATGAGATAGGAAAATGCAAAGAACCAGGTCTACAGAACACCTAGCCCTTCTTCATGTGTCATCACCATCACTGATATGCCCTTGCATTACCTGTAAAATGGAATAAGAACATGTTTCCTGCTTACCTTCCTGGACTGTTATGAGATGATGGATGACGCACATTTTAAAAAATATTTATTTATTTATTTATGCATACAAGAACTGGAGTATAGGCTAGAGGTGCAGAGGTGAGAGGATTCGCCAGAGACAGAGTGGAGAACAGAACAGAAGGCAGATTAACTGAAGTACACTGCTGAGGGGAGCAGCGGGTGAGTCAGGAGAGGTCTGCTGCGCCATGTGGGCTGCTCCCTGGCTGGCCGGGGTTCTAACTCATGCTGCAGAGGCTGCAGATAAGTTCACAGTGCTGTGCTTAACCCCTTGGGCTACCAAGGAGGCCGTGGATGAAACACTTAACCTATAAAGCCCTGGACTACCTTTGGTCTACAAAGCTCTGTGTAGTAACCTATTATCCTTTCCTCTCCCCAGAAAGCATCCTTCTTCCAAAGCACAATCTTGCTTACATATACCCCTCCACCTCGACAGCCTCTCATTCCTTTTCACCCATTCATATCACACTATCTACTTCTTTCAAAGCCCACTTCTTCCAAGAAGTCTTTCCTAACAGTTCCAGGGGAGAAAATATGTATATTAAAACCTCCATTGCTATAACATGATCCCCTGAACTAAACACTCCCTACTTAAAATAAGAAAGCCAATTCCAAGTATTTGTTTGTTTGCTTCTGTTTCTATTTCACTCATACATTTATACATTCTTTAACTTGCATAGATATCAGTTCTACCATTCTTAATGTTATTCAAGGGGAAAGCAGTTTTGCTTGTTCATTTTTTCCAGGCAAGATATGAGAAGGAAATGACTTTAAACTCTATATCTTTGAAAACTAATTTGAGCATGGAAATCTGAAAAAAAAAAAAAAAAAAACCTGTTTGGAAATGTGTGTATGTGAGTACGTGTATTTGTTTGTGGTGGGGTGGTTTTCAAATTGAAAGTCACTTAAGTGATCATAACTATAATTACAGTGAGGCACCCAGTGAATTTCAAGTAATTAAATGGATCAGGGCTGCATATGAAATACAGGTTTCCAATACAGTGGAAATGACTCAATATCCAGAGATATTTTCATAAATAATACCAAATTAATTGCAAGCATTTTGCCTTTCCTCTAGAAGTCCTTTCTTCTTTAAAGGGTCTTTAGACCTGTTAACCAGGCCTAGTGTAAATTCAGCCTCATCCAAGCAACTTCCTAAAGATTAGAATATTCTAATTTCCCTCAAGGACAATGATTACTTCCCTAGTTCTTCTGCAGTACCCTGAATAACCTATGTGTGATAACCTTTAAAATTTGGGTTGCAGGCAACATGATTGTATATACAGGAAAAAAGATTTATAATCTGTAGGTAAAATATTACAATTTAAAATGTCAATTTAACAAGTTCGCTAATTATGGGCCTCCCTGGTGTGTAGGGTTAAGTCTTAGTGCTATCATGCTATCAAGACTATCACCTGAGTTCGATCCCCGAACAGGGAACTAACCTAAATATAACACAGCAGACCTCTTCTGTCTCACACTGCATTCATTTTATAGACTTAAGTTTATCAGAAGACATTACCGAGTCTTCTGATTGGGAAAAGATATTAGGACTTTCAACATTAAAACAACAACAAACAAAAGAAAAACCTGAGTTGTAATATTTTACAGTGAGTATCATGTTAACTCACAAATCCTTTCGCTTGATTCTCACAAACATTCTTTTGAGACAAATTGATAAATAGAACAAATTGAGGTTTAAAAGGCTGAAGTGATTGAGAAATACAACTCAGGTCTCCAGATGATATTCAGTGCTCTGTTCACTGTGCCATGATGATTTTTACCAAAACCATTAGAATGCGTTACAAATTAAATTCTTAAAAATTATTTTCTTACGTTGTTTTTCCTTTTGTTATACCAACTAATTTTTATTTCTCCCACTGTTTTCCACACAGACAAGTTCAAGAAATGTTTGCTAAATTAAATTGAAAAAAATTGGACAAGTTGAAATGTTGGGGAGGTGGAGGAGGTGCTTTACCTTTAAACTGTGCCATTGGTGATGGGATGGGGCAGCAGCACAGTGGACTCTGGGGAGGACTAGGGGTGCCGTGGTGGTGGAAGAGCTACCACACCTGAGAGGAGAAATTCTCTCCTGTCAAAATATTAGCAAGGATGTAATATAATGCTACTTCATTAAAAAAATAACAAAAATTACACTGTGCCATTCATTTATAAACAGTATTTCATTTATGAATTTATATACACTGCTCCTTACCTGAAACAAGTCCACATGCTATGTACAATCTCTGTCCCCTGTGTCTTTGTGTCACCCCCCACCGTGAGTCAGCACAGGGGGTAACTGCAGCATTTTGGCCATTTCAACATCGGCATGAATGACAGTGATTTAGTCAAAGGACTGCACACATTAATGATAATAATTCTACTGCCCCCAAATTAAATTTTATCACCAGCTCAACTTTCTCTTAACAGCACCTAAAATGGCAGTGCACCTGCCACTGTCATTCAACAGGAGAAGGAAATGGCTAAGAAAAAACTAGACACCTTTACCAACTGTAGTCAAAATATCCTACTTTTGCAAATTTACAAAAACATTTGAACATGAGAACACATTCCCGGGGCCCCTCACAGGGACTTGGAAGGGCCTGTGCAGGCGACAATGCTGGAAGCTAAACCTTGACTGGTCTCTGTTCAGTAGAGACTAAGATTTAACCTTGAAAACTGGAAGACACGTTTTTATGGAATGAGGAAAATAAAGTATGGGACAATTAAATAACTCTCCAAAGTCTCAAAGCAAGTAAAGGGTAGAAGTGGAATTAAACCCCAGAAGTCCAAACCCAGCTTTTCCATGTCTCACCAACATGCCACACACAGTCATAGGCACCAGCTTGTGACTGTACATGTGTGTGCATGCATGTAGACCTGCACACACGTGTGTACCTGTGTGCACGACTTTGGCAGGAGAAAAGGAATCATGACTTCTATAATTCAATCTTAATGTGGAGTTGACCTTTTGAGTTTTGATTTGTTCTACTTGATTACAGTTAAAGCCTATAGGAATAAGGACTCCCTCGTGGCATAAGGGGTTAAGCACAGCACTGTGAAGCTATCCGTACCCTCTGCAACTCGAGTTCAATCCCCAGTTGACCAGAAGCTACTCACATGGCACAGCAGACCTCTCCTGTCTTGCCTGCTGCTCCCCTCAGCAGTGTATTTTGGTGTATTTGCCTGTTCTGTTTCCCACTCTGTCTGTTGTGAATACTCTCACCATGTCCCCCTGCATCTCTAGCCTGTACCCCAATTCTTGTATGCATAAATAAATGAATCTTTAAAAAAATAAAGCCTATAGGGATAGAGAAGGGGTTGTGGAGAGATTTTTAAGGAGTCACAATGACTAATCACTACTACCTAGATCCTAGCTGGACTTGGTTTCATGGCAAGCCCATCTCAAAGCATTTCCTGCTACTCCACTGCACACTGGGGAGGAGGGATAAGGGTAAAAATAAGGGGGGTGGGAATTGTATGGGAAATATAACCAAGATGAAAATGCATATTGTGCAAAAATGAAAAATGATATAAAAATATATAAAATAAAATAAAGTTTGAATTAAAAAAAAGTCTTCAGACTATCCAAACCAGGACGGTAAACTCACTCACAATGGCTCCTCTCTCCATTTAGTAGGGGCAACAGTACCCTCAGTCAACTGCTTTCCTCATCTGAAAGCAATTTTTCCAGGGTAACATCTTAGCTACTGAAGGGTCCAAGGAACACAGAAGAAAGAATTAAGAAAAATGGCCTATGTATCATTCTCAAAAGGATTACATCCATGCAGGATGCTATGGATAACTCCTACCCCTCTCTTAGTCTCGGTTTCCTCAGTGGAAATGGGAGTTAGCTGTTACAGTGTTCTATGATCTATGTTTTTTATCTCTAACCTACAAATTGAAAGCTTCAGAAGAAATTCACGAAAGCTGCAGGGCAAGGGATTATCCTGGAGTTATCTCAAATTGCTTTCTCATTTCAAGCACAAACTTACTTGATTTCTTTGAATGCTAAAGGAAAAATGAATTTTTAATTATTATTATTTTTTAAAAGCAGTGAGAATTTTGACTGTGAAATTAAAAGTCACTTACTTAGAAGAGAGAAAAATCTTAGCAAAAGTCTCTGAGAGAGCCCTGGCCTTCTGGTTTCCTAAGGCTTCTCATTGTAACAATCTCCAAGATCAGTCGTCTCCTCCACTTGCATATTTTCAGAAAGTCATTGCACCATTTTGGTATAACTTTCAGGCTTATGTCTTTGGGTCTTTCCATAACAGAAATTCTCCTTTCTAAAAGGTAAGTTACTCTGAAAAATGAAATAAACTATTGTATTATTGCTAAAGTATACCAAGTCTTAATCAAAATAAGCATTTACTTTCCTTGTTATGTTTGGTCTTCACTGATATGATCTGCTTCTATAATTTTTTCATGTAGAATAACTTTCATTGTGCTACCATGCTAATCTTCCCAATCCCTTCTGTGTGGTTTTTTTTTTAGACTTTATTTATTTTTATACAAGAACCGGGGTACAGGCCAGATGCGTGGGAGGGTGAGAGGATTCACCAGAGACAGAGCAGGGAACAGAACAGGCAGACTGATGAAATACACTGCTGAGGGGAGCAGCAGGAGAGACAGGAGAGGTCTGCTGCGCCATGTGGGATTCTCGCCGGCTGGCCGGAATCAAACCCGCACTGCAGAGGCTGTAGACAGCTTCACAGTGTGGCGCTCAACTGCCTGTGCCACCAGGGAGGTCCCCTTCTGTGTTTTTGGAAGCACAAATGATAAATAACATCTGAGTTTTATAATTCACTGGTATTTTAAAAAAGAAAATTTACTTTAAAAAGTATTTTTAAAACAATACAATTTAAAGGAAAGAACAAACTAAACTAGTGCATTATTTCCAATTAGCTCAAGAAATCCTCAAAGTTTTCTTCTTGCTTTTATTGAACACCTACTTTGTGCTGGGCCCTGTGCCAGGTGCTAAGGTTCTGAGGGAAAGAGAACAATATGACCTCAAGGAAGATGTAGCCATAGCTCCCACGTTCAAGAAGCCCACTCTCATTCTAGATGGTGATCCAGGTAAACAAGAAACAGAGGCCCAAGGTGCCCAAAATGCTATGCTTTGTTATAGAGTGGTGTTGGAAGGACACACTCACCTTCTTTTGTGTCTAACTTTGCCGCTTGGAAGAGATGTATTGATTTAGTGCTGAAAATCGGTGATTCTTAAACATTTATACAGATCAGAACAGACTTACTTGGGGGGTTTGGTAAAACACAGATGACTGCACCCCCCTCCCAGATTTCTGATCCAGAAGGCCTGGGAGGGCCAACAGTTTGTGGTTGTAACATGTTTCTAGGTGCTATTGCTGATGCTGTTGATGTGGGATCCACATGTGGAGAACCTCTGTCTTTTTTTTAAGATTTATTTATTTATGCATACAAGAACTGGGGTATAGGCCAGAGGCATGGGGGGGTGAGAGGATTCACCAGAGACAGACTGGGGAGCAGAACAGGACAATTTACTGAAATACACTGCTAAGGGGAGCAGCGGGCAAGACAGGAGAGGTTTGCTGTGCCATATGGGTCAGCTCCCTGGCTGACTGGGATCAAACTTGTGCTGCAATGCCTGGCAGTTGTTTGATAGCATTATGTCTTTGGCCCCTGCACCACCAGGGAGGCCCCCTGGAGAACCCCTGTTGACTTGAGTGACCATGAACTTAGCTAAGTAGCTTAGAAGGGTCTGACATTGGTGGGTTTAAAAAAACTCCCCAGGTGGACTTGTGTGCAGTTGTCTCGGAGAACCACTGGATTAGGTGAAATGATATTAGATTACTTTCCCAAAATAATTGCACTTCCCACCACTTTTAAGTTTATGTCTTTTTCTGAGTGGCTTGCCTGAATGATGGTTTCTTCACCTGCAGGTTGAAATGTCTCCATTTAGGTATGCTTCAGATGACATTTCCCAGAAGAGATCAGGATGCAGCCCATATCTTTTGACCACCGACTACATGAAGATGCTGTTGGAGGACACAAAGTTGGGGACCTCCACAAACTGGGTAAGTGCTGAGGAACACAGAGATTAACTAATGTACTCAAAAAGTGCTCCTTTAGTTTTCACTTTATGCTTTGCCAAGGACTACCTCTTTAAAAAAGGGAGGCTATAGGGCCTCCCTGGTAGTGCAAGGGGTTAGGACACAACCTATGAAGCTATCCGCAGCCTCTGCAGCACAAATTTGATCCCCAGCCAGCCAGGGAGCAACCCACATGGTGCAGCAGATCTCTCCTGACATGCCCGCTGCTCCCCTCAGCAGTGTACTTCAGTCAATCTGCCTGTTCTGTTCCCCACTCTGTCTCTAGTGAATCCTCTCACATACCCCCACGCCTCTGGCCTGTACCCCAGTTCTTGTATGCATAAATAAATAAATCTTTAAAAAAAATGGGAGGCTGTAGAGGAATTTAAGGGTGAGAGTGATATAATCTGAATTGCATCTTTGTATATTACATCTCAGATTGATTAGACAGTCTTTTGGAGAAAGAAATGTTGGAGGGAAAGGGTTGTAGTTAGTAAGCAAAGGGAGAAGGAAAACTCTCTGGGAAAAGGAAGAAGAAATAGAAGTTATCAGCTAAGCTAGTGTCTGAAGGAACAGGCTGATACAAACGCAAAGATTACAATAAAAACAGTGACAGTCCCAGTCTCTATATCATTCATAAAATAGAAATACTGTTGTTGTTAAAAGACATCTGCGAAAAGAAGAAGATAAAAGAGAAATATGCTACCTGCATAAAGAACAAGATGGGTAGTAGCTCTGCCCTTTAGCCTGAAAATTTAAAGAGAATCTAATGGAATTTATAAGAAGAATGAGAGAATTATTTCCTACTATAACCCTCATTCCAAATTTACCTATTTCTTCAACTCACCATAACCTTGAAATATTATTGAGTAACCTCTCCTCCATAACCTCTCCAGCCTCTTTGAACTTCAGACACTGCCTCCTACTTTTTGTCCATCTCTTGCTCAGCTCCATTGTCTGCTTCTCCTTCTTTCTTTAGTCCCAAAATAAATGGATTCACTGAATTCTGTTCTTCTTTGGCAGGCCTATCATCTCAAGTGACAACAACAACCAAAAAAATCTCATTTGTCATGATAAATTGAACTTTTTCTCAAATATGCATAACTAACCTGTTACTTGTAGCTATAGTTCCCAATTACCCGACAGGCCCTTCAAACTGGACAATACTATGAATATTGCACTCATTTCTCCCACTGACAAGACCCTACCATTCTTTAAAACAAATGTCAAAGAGCATCTCTGACTCTAACTAGATACGATTCCAAACGTTCACCCTTCTTCACTTCGGTGACAATATAATGATGGTTCAGGACTTCCTAGTCTTACTCTCTTCAGATTTAAAAGTCATTGAGGATGATAAGTCTGCACATCTGCAACCTGAGGCTCACACTTACACCTGATAAATTGCTTTGGGAAGGTAAAAACTGCTGCAAAGGGCCTATTCCTCAAATGTGTGACCAATACAGAGGAAGCCGGGCTCAGGAAACTAGCAGATCAGATTTGGCTCTCCTCATCAGTCAGGAGGCAGAAGCAGGGACTCCCCATCTCTAGACTCTCAGGTGCCAGGGAGTCAGGTCCCCAGAAAGTCTTCTCCAAGCTCAGAGGAGGAAAAGTCAGAGCTGAGTACCCAGAGAAGAGAGAGCTTTGCTGCCCTAATTAAGCAGATGTTGTGATGGAAACATTCAAAGATAGACATATTTCAAAGATAGATGATTCCAGAAAACTCTAGCAAAAGCAGCTCATGTGTAAGCAGGGCCTCCTCACAGCATTTGTGGTAGTCCAAGGAATTTAGCCTGTGCTGTGACATTTCAGAGCAGCTTGGGCCTCTCTGGCTTTATGTAACACTTTGATTTCAAAGGGTTGGAAGTTTACCTGAAAGAAGCACCTCCACACAGCTGAATCTAAACCAAGAGTGTGGGCCTATAAATCATGGCCTGCGGGCAGCCCTCCCACCACTTTGTCCTGAACTATAAGACATGTGTATACATACCTGGGCCTACTCACAAGGGTGGGTGTTCTTTCTGGTGTATCTTAAGTACCATCCAAGACACAGCATAGTCAACATGGGATTGTGGGCCTGTCTTAGGGATGCTTGTATAGGGAAGCTGATTTCAGATTTTAGCCGAGTTTAAAACTGCTTAGAGGTTTTTATTTAAAATGAGTGATTTTGTTAGCTACACTAGATCTGTCAGGGGTCCAATGATCCAGACTTCACTCCCTCCCATTAATACACATTTTGTCACTGTAAAAATCATTATGTTGATTTTAGAATCTCCATTAGTAATTCACCCTCAAATTTATTTATGTCCCACATAATGTAGAGTTTTACCCATTCCTGGTAGAGATGGAAAGAACTTCAAACTTTTTTCAGTGTATTATAGTTTCTGATAAAGGTCCTTTTTAAGCTACACTTCCACGCTCACTTTCTGGAATCAGAAGATTCCCATTTTCTTGGATCATTCACTCAACAAATAGTAACTCCTCTCTATGTGCTGAGCACTGTGCTGGACATGAGGACACAATGATAAACAAAACCAGATCTGATTCTTGCCTCAATTGTGCTTACAGTCTAGTGATAGGAAAGGAACGTGGGAATCAAATGATCACAAAGGTTAAATGAGTTTTCCTCCAGGAAAAAAAAAGGCACACGATTGTACAGAAGTATCCTAACAGGAAAGGAGCCAGGGATGACTGGGCTAAGAAGCCAAAGTTAAGCTAAATTCCTAGGTACCTAAGGGAAGACTCTTTCAAGCAAGAGGAACTGTGGGGTGACTCTGGTTTGAGAACAGAGTACACATTTTCCTTAAAGCCTGGAAAAGAGTTGTCCTTGTAGACCCTTTGGGGAAGATCATCTTTGCAAAGAAGCAATAGGACATCTATTAAAAGGTTTTAAATGATTAGTAGGGTAAAATGGGGGAAAATTGCATTTGGAAGAGCATTCTGACTGTCCTCTGGGAAAATATCAAGTGGTAGGGGCACCTAGCACCAGGGTGGACTGGTTTGGAGTATTTTCCAACAGAGTCTGGGTGAAAGCAGTAAAATTAAATAGGGGGCCATGGAACCATAGATGCTTAGTCAGATGGGGCTTGGGTGGGAGAACAGAGTGAGTCAAGGGTGATCTCTGGGTTTTGGGACTAAAAGGACAGCATAGCACCACTCACTGAGCGTGGCAACACCGCCCACAGACACTCTGTGAGGGCTTAGATCACAAGTTGATTGTTGGTATGTCGATAACTTCAAGAGTTTCCTTCATTAAACTTCTTCTTTTACCTAGTTTTTAAGTGTCTTTTAATTTTTCTCTCCTGGAATCTCTATAAATTGAAAAGAAAGAGGGTACAGGGCAGCATCCATTTAAATCTGTTCCGCAGATGGTAAGAGGTTTTCAACATCTGCTACATTTGAAAACCCAGCTCTATTTACTCTTCTAATATGTGTTAATCACTCAACAAATTGAAAATGAAACAAGTGGTGGCTCTCACCAGCCACGCAACCTCGCTCATCAGTCCCTATGAGCATCCGTCGTGAGACTGAGGGTATTGCTTCATCCCATAAAATCTTACAAACTAATTAGATAATGACATATGGCTTATGGTTTTACTTAACATTTAATGTATATAGCATTTCTGTCAAATTAAGTTTAAGCTCACTGATAGTAGAAATCACATCTTACATTCCTAAGACATTATAGAAAATGCTCCAGATAAAGCATCTCTATCCAGACACAATAAATACCATGTGTTTCCCAGTGGGAACAATGCTCTGAATATTAGCAAGGTTATAGTGATCAATGGCATAGCAAACAGAGAATTGTATTTGGGGATTTGAATCCCAATACCTGAAATTTCCCCTTAACTAGCTATGCAAAAGTAAGCAGATTATTTCACTTCTCTGGGCTTTAGTTGCTTAATTATTAATCTCTGAAGATTCAGTTAGATGGGATACTGTACATTAAAGCACAAGCATTTATCATAGATGCCAGGAAAAGTTTCTTTGCATTTCTTGAGTAAATGTTGAGTAAATTAAGGCATGAATGAATGCATAGCTGACTGAGAGAAGCGGAAGGAGGATGTAGTGAGTAGAAAGGGGTTAACTAGGTGGTAAGTAAACTGGGGTCTTAGCCTCCATTCAGTCACTCATTTACTCACTCTCTCATCTCAATTCAGTCTCTTCTAGGCCTCTATTTTCTTTCCAGTGAAACCTCTCCCACTGAAGCTGCACATTCTTTTTCTGCACATTTTTCAGATATCCTGTTGTCAAAACCCCAGAGCCAGGGAGCGTCAGAGAGAAGCTCTTTACTCAGTTACATCCTTTTGAGAATGAAAAGATGGACAATAAGCTGAGAGCTTTGTTCATTTCCAGTGTGAAAAGGCCTCTTTAAACAGGAAATGACAGCACTTAGATTCATCCCTTAGATTCAGGCTGTATTATTTTCTTCCTCTTGTGCAAAGGATAGCAGGAAAAAATCTACTTTAGGAAACACAATTGTTTAACAAGTGCATTCTTAGCAATTCTCAAGCCAGAAACTTGTGGAACAAGGATATACAGGTACCAATTACCTCACAAAGATTGCCTGGGCTTTCAGGTGAGTAACTCCAAGTATTAAAGAATTTCCCTGTTCAGAAGTCCATAGATGTATAAGAATTTTATTCTCTATATTTGATTAGCCTAATACAATTTATTTTTCTCTGAGAAAGATAATACAAAACTTTGCAGCTACCTCTCCTTAATTGTGCATTAAAAATGAAATCTTGTTTTGATTTACTGGATATTACAGAGACCAAAATTTGAATTTCATTGTTGATATCAAAATAATGGTGCCAGGTAAATGAGATGAATCTTACCTAAATAATCAATTATTATGATCAGATAGAAGGTCAGAAGCCACATGTTCTCCATTACTAATGGGATCTATCGGTAAACTGAAAAGATGAGTTTTATTTGGGAAGATTGAATTTTAGCTAAGACATTACCCAGAAATTCAAATACCTGCAATGAAATTCATTCTTTGTAAAATGAGTAAACACTATAGTTACTCAAGGACTGCTCTGTGCACATGTTTTACAGTTGCTCTTAAATCCAGATTTCACTCAATGTGGCATGACTGGTGTTTTATAAAGTGCAGGTCTTTGTGCCCCACCTACATCAATTTAATCAGAGTTCCTGGGACTTGAACCTAGGAAGTTAGCAGAATGGAATAGTCTTTATCTCATACAAAAATCTCCAAAAATTTAGATGTTACTGTATAAAATATATTTCATAAAACCATGAATAAAAACAGGACAGCAGAAAGAAATAGCACTGGAAAATTTGATGGACAACTTTGAATATTTAGCTTATTGTTTAATTTTATCATTCAGGCCATTGAAGATTTTGAAAAGCAGATGTGACATAATCAACTTCTGCTCTTGGAAGGGCACCTAGATCATTTTATTGGGGCTCAACATTTCAAATAATATTTTGCTTTGGGACTGAGGTCAAAATTTTCCCCAACAGTCTTTATAAACTTAGAAAACAAAATTTGCTTTAAAGGTCATTTGTATCTCAGTAAAGTCTTCATTTTGCTGTCGGCTTTGTTTTATTTACTCTTCTTTCTCACAGATATTTGCTTCGCATGAAATAAGTCTGGATGAAAACGCCCCCTAACGGTCAAGATCTGCTCTATGACCCAAGTACGTATAAGACCAATTTCTGGGAATTATTAGAACAGCAAGACCAGGTGGCAGCGAGAAGCGGCTCGACAAGATGGCTGAGAAGCACAGGTTCTAGGGGTGCAGTGTGGCACAGCGCCAGGTACCAGGCTCCTCCACGGACTCACAGATTTGACCTCTAATTTGGTGACCAGGGAGTTCCCCAGTTGCACTAGTGCTTCAGGACTTTATGAAGTAGTAAGACTGGATCTTACTACCTACTTCCTCCAGCTAACTGGAACGTAGGCATTGGCATGAACTGATTGTGAAGAGAAAATAGGAAAAGGACCCTCTGTCTGGCTGTTCGGGTCCTTTAGCCCAACCGTGGAATTGAAAATGGCATGCCATCACATGCCATTGAAAGTAGCAAACTCCATCACATTCTCCTAGTGCTCTCTAGTCTAACCTTGAGAGTTGACCTTGGGAAGAGTGGCAGAAAGATTTGAGTTCAGTTGCATCTAATATGAATTCCCTTCCCTCCTCTCTTCAGTGTGTTTATTGGAAGAATTTCTGTTTTCACTCTCAGAATTCATTGCATTCTTATCTCTTTCTCTCTCCACCCCCACCTGCCCCCCCCCTCCCTCCTTTGTGTGGGGTGTTTTTTGTTTTCTCTATATACTCAATTGCTCAATTGATCTTCACATCGTTAGGAACAGTATAACGTGACCTTCAACATTTAGTCTGGAACAAGTGGGGAAAGAGAACAATATATTGGCATCCGTAATGTTCTAAGAATAATTCAAACAAGTCTGTTCCATGAGGCTGACCGGGTCTCCCCGGATTCTCTCTGCTGGTAATAGACCCACAGTCTCAGGCCAGCTCGCCGGCAGGAGAGTCCGGGAGTGGTGGGGCAGTGCCACCTCGTGGCCTCCGTGGAAAATGCTTTGTTCTGCAAACTACTGTTTCAATTTAGCTCTCAAAACACGTTTTAAGAGAACTGTATTTTAAAATGGCTTGGGAAAAAAAATGACTTGAACACCTTCCAGTCACTGAAGCGAAGCCTGAATTTATGAATTCTCCAGCCTCGGCATTCTCTGAGTAGCAGTAGAAATATCTGTACAATGAATCTGTCCTCAGGAAAAATTTAGGGTGAAGGACAACTCTACCTTCCTTTCTTTAAATGAAAGAAGTGTGGCAGTCAGAAGTACAAATAAGAAAAAGGAGCGCTAATTATGCAGATTAAATTCAAATTAAAATGTACATAGTATCTGAGCGCTAATTCTACACAGGCTTTAAAGTAGAGCACTAATTACTACTCCTCCTTTTATCTTACCTGAAGAAATCTCTTTGTTACTCAGAGGTACTGCTTATTTTACAAAAACCAGTTACCTTCTTATATTTGACACCAACGATTGTCAAAGACATGGCATAGGGGCCATTTACATTGAAATCAGTTGCAATACTTGTTCTGGTGCAGCTTCTTGAGCCTCACCTTCACCAATTTAATCACAGTTTCTGGGACTGGAATTTAGGAAGTTGACTCTCTGGCATACTGCCTCATCCAGGTAGACACCCTACTGTTCTCTGCATTGCCTGCAGAAATTAAGCAATTTAGGAGGAAGATTGCTCTTGCTTCTGCATATTAGACTGTTATTAGATTTTCATAGCCCAGCTTCTGGAAACACCCAGAAGCTTAACCGATTTACTCTAGAAAATTCAAACTGATGCCCCCTCCCCTGAGTCCTTCAGTCTAGTCACATCCTTACATACAAGTAGTCATTTTTCCATCTTTCTACTTTAGCTCATCTGAACTCTGTATCTTTGCTGATACATCCTGGAAGGCAGGGGCTCTCTTTCATCCATTCATGGGACTCCATACACAACACAGTGGCACTGTGCACACAAGGGTGAAAGAACCCCCAAACTCTGTTACTTGCAAATTGCACTTAGAAACTCCAATGTCAAGTGCTTAGCCAGGCAAGAAGACTTGCACCTATCCACTAGAAAACAGCCTCCTACCAATGCTAAGAACAGCAGACTGCCGCCCCAGAGCCATGCCCTCATCCCCACTTAGACACCAGGGCTGCAGAATTACCCACACACCAATCATGTCACAACTGCTTGACTCTCTGCAGAGTCCCAGAAATTCTGGTGACAAAGGAGACAGTCATCTGTTCCACAGCCTAGCAATTGTGTCATTAAACAAATTGCTCCGTAGTGTCAGAAGAAGCATTCTTTGTGACAGCCAAGTGATATAAATTGTCTTGATCCCAGACATCGGAGGCATCTGTCTGGAATCCGTGCATCCTATTTGACGTTGCAGGTTTATCTCCAGAAAAGTGAGACGATAGCCAGACACTGAACAGAAGTACAAACATTAAGTGACTGTGGAAGAAGGCATAATTTTGCCTTTTTAGCACAACTGTGTTAAAGACCATTTTTCTAAACTAGGTTGCTGTATGCAAGATGAAAAACATGGATTGCTCTTCTGTAGATAAAATTGATTTTAGAATAGATAAGTCAATTTGCCAGAATAACTGGAACATAATGATAGTTTCAGGTTAAATGCAGAGTTCAGTGGGCTGGATGTGTCCATTTCTAATAGATGCCTCTTGGAAGTATCACATTCAGCAAGAGTTTATTGAGGACCAATCGGGTGTTGAGTCACTAGATATTATGTAGCTAAGGGAATCACAACCTGCATCAAATTGTGTTAAATCAGGGATGATCTGGCAGAATGTCATGTTTTATCTTAAAGGATACTCATCTAGGTGCTGGAGGCAGAGGAAATCACATCAACAGCAGCCAGCAAAGCAGAGATCTTCCTTTTCTGCTCCTTCCCTACCATCTTTCTCAGTGCTGCCAGTATCAACACATATAACCACCCAAAAATGGCTCTTAGATCTCTCATCCTTAGCCTGAATAATCTCTCCCACCCCACCTAGAAACACAGTTCCACATCATGTGCCCTCTCTGAGGTCATCACTTCAGCTATTCAACACCAACTTATTCTTCTTTTCTGCTGTCCAACTCTTCCTGTATTTAATTGACCTCCATAATTCAGCTTTCTCACCACTGCCCATATCACACATCTTTTCCTCTTACTATTAACAAACTTTATTCATCTTTGTGGCTTTTGCTTAAACAAAACTTTTTTCCAGCAATAATCCTGTCTCCTTAGACCAGATGTGATCTCACTGCCATACTTAATTTTGTAGTATTCTAGGAATTTCTCCTCAATCAATTAAATGATTTAACCTAATCAGTCTTTAGATTGATGACTTATGCTTTGTCTTCCCCAAGAGAGGGACTGGAAACCAAGAAAACAGAAATTATTCTTCTAGTAATTTCTAGACATCTGTTTTGTAGATGAGAATATTGTAATGTATTCAAGCTTGGATTCTTATTTTGTCTCCTCTCAACAGTGTAACCTAAGCACTGTTTCTTACTGTTTAAAAGCCTATAGTAAACTTCCTTCAATGACTAACATTCAAAGACATTTTTTACTTTCTACTTTTTAATTTTTTTAAGGATTTATTTATTTTTATACAAAAGCTTGGGTACAGGCTAGAGGCACAGGAGGGTGAGAGAATTCACCAGAGACAGAGCAGTGGGCATGATAGGAGAGGTCTGCCACACCATGTGGGAGTCTCCCTGGTTGGCCCGGAATCGAACCCTTACTGCAGAGGCTGAGGACAGCTTCAGAGCACTGCGCTCAACCTGCTGCGCCACCAGGGAGGCCCTACTTTCAATTTTTTAAAAAATTCAGATGTTTTATCATTTTATCACTTATTGAAATATAAACATATATAAATCATATCTGTTCTATGAAATCTGTAAATATCTAATTCTGTATAACTATGGCCCCAATCAATTACTTAATGTTAACAGCACCCCCAAAGCCTCCCCCGTTTGTTCTTTCCCAGGAATTACCACCCAATGTTATCACTCCCACTTTTAACACCATAACTTAATTTTACCTGTTTTTGAACTTTATTCTCTTTATTTATTTATTTTATTTTAGTGTAGAAGATCCGGGGTATAAGCCAGAGGTGTGGGGAGTGAGGATTTGCCATAGACAGAGTGGGAAGCAGAACAGGCAGACTGACTGAAATACACTCCTGAGGGGAGCAGTCAGGGAGACAGGAGAGTCCTGGTTGGGGATCAAGCTCTAACTGTAGCGGTGACAGGTGACAGCGGTGAGACTTGACCCATTAGTCACCAGGGAGGCCAAAACTTTATACTCTTTTGTGCTCAATAGTCATTCATGCTGTTGCGTGTAGCAGCACATCATTGATTTCCACTTTTTTAAAGTATTTCACTCTATATATTGAATAAATATATCACATTTATCTGTTCCGCTACTGATGAACACAGGGATAATTTCCAGGTAAGCACTATAACAACTAAGTTCCCACAGTTAACCAAGTTTTTGATCAAGTCATATTTTTAGGCTAAAACACATCTTAGTGAGGTGGATTGCAGAAATCTACCAATGCTTTGAAGGACTGACTGCTTTTCCTGAATGTGCCCCATCCAGTTTATTCTGCACTCAGTACTAAATCATGTTCTGATGGTAGCGTGAAGCAACTGATTCTAAATCATTTTGTTTATCTGCTTCTTATTCATAGAGCCATATTCTTGAGTTGGACCATGCAGGTGCAAAAGGAAATAGTCACCTGAAAAAAAGGCAGAGTGGGGAACACCATACCAGACTGGTCAGCAGTGCAGAGACACCAAAAGTCCAAAATAAATACGTAACAAAATTTTGACCCTGGACTGGTCCTGGGGAGCCTATGCTCTGGTGCCCAGTCACATGCACTCAATTTGAATCCTGGTTTAACTCCTTCTATCTGTATAGTCCTAATAAATGACTTTACATCAGCTCCTCATTTTTAAAAAAACGAGGCTAACAATATTAATATTAGCAAGAGCAATATTTGTAATGCCTGACATATAATTATATTTCAGCAAATATTATTTTTATACTAACTAATCACCACCAACATGCAGTCTATTTTAGCTTAAAAGGTTCCATTAAGTTTAAGTTCAGATGAACATTGCTCAAATATAATTTTGAAATAAATCCCTTAAAACCTAAAATGGCAGATTTTCTTCAGTGCAATTTACCCAATCCCACTTTAGGCCTATAAATTTATGTCAGCATCATGTTTAATTACAGCAAATCATAAATATAGCAACAATAAATTTTTGTATTGAGACATCATGTAGTGCTTTTAAATTCAAAAATCATTCAACCCTCCTAATACCTTTGCAGATATTGCCTCATCTATGCAAGTTATCAATTTATTGTATTTCAGCTCAAATCCATTTTTATTATCAGCTGTGTCGTAATAGACTTGAATTCTTTCATTTCTTCCTTTACAACAAGCATCATGTTAAGCTCTGTCAGCAGAGGGCGCGAGAGGAAGGGGGAAGTCTTCATACTTCCAGTGTGCCATTATGTTGGTTTTCTTCTTATTCTTACTGCATAGCAGCCAACAGTTAGTATATAAGGGGGATCCAGGGATGCTCTGCCTGAGTCATGTGTCCATAAGGTACATACAGTTCCTTAGTGAACCTGTGGTCCTGGTCCCAACGTTGGCCCATGTTGACATGCATTCTCCCCATGTAGATACCATGCACCCCAAACCTTATCCTGCCTTGCAGGTGAGCAATCTCCTGACACCCTGACTTTCGATGAATCTGACAGTGTTCAGCTATTGTGACAGGAACTTTGCTGATGCTTTGCAGCAGAAACTAGATGAGGGACACAACAGTAGTGGAGAGGGTTTGCAAGGCAAGACTCTGCTACTTGAGCAGAAAGCATACAGGCTAGTAAAACCTGATCATGAGATAATGGTATGAGGGGTAAGTTCTGGGGGGAAAGAGGGAACAGAGAAGAGGACATTGTGACCATACGTCAAAAATATTTGCGTCAGCAAAGTATATGTGCTGATGTTATCACAACAGTTATCCTGAGACCACCTTGGAGACAGAAACAGCGGCCTAGGAGTCCCCAGGCCTGCCTCATGATGCATATTTAGCTACTGCAGTACCTCTGCTTTCTCCAGCATTAGCCTTCTGTAAAGTGCAGATCCCCCATTCCTATAGAGGAGGCATTCTCTGGCTCCTAATTCTTGCACCCTCTGGTGACCAGCAGTGCTCAGAAGCAATCAGATTGCTCAACACTAACTCCAGTAATTTTTCAGCAAGTCCGGTATCATAGAGACAGAGTTCTACCAAGTTCCAATGTGATATACTTCAGTGACTTGTGCATCATCCAATGAACCTTGGCCATGTTTCTCCAAAGAGGCCTGGATCTCAGCCTAGTTTGGGGGTAGGAGTTTATCCGTGGCACTCTTCATTAGCCCTATGGATAGGAACTGCTCCTTTTATATACTAGTTCCAAATTCTACAGAACTTCTTTATTTCTTACTAGCCAATTCTCTGTTACATCAATCACATTATATTTAATAATTCTTATATTAAACTTATGCTTTTCAAATCACCATGTTGTTTCTGCTTCTTGATTAAACTCTAGCTGGTACACTGTATTACAAGATAGAAACAGTCAAGTACATTCCAGACACACCCAAGACCACAGCCTAGGTGTTCTCATTCCCAAATCCCAAATCTCATTTTTCTACTACACCAAAATACTTTTCCCACGAATAAAAGTATATCAAGTAAGAATGAAAGACTTGGTTCTATAAAATGAGAACTCTCAATGTCACTCTATAGCAACATCTTTTTCACTCGTTCTTTGACACTAAATGACAAAAGCATCACATCATAGTATGTGTTATATTGGGGTGTTCTACTGCGCACCAGTAGGACTGCAGTACCCTGTTGAAGAGCAAAGTGAAGACTGACACTATATTCCTATTTTATTCACAAAGGAAATTCCAAAAGCTATAGGCAAAATACAATGCAGGTAAGACTGAACACAGGACACCAAGAAACACTCAACAGATATCACAGGCAAAATGAGATATAAGACAGCAGATAAATGAACATCCCAACTTTTGATGAGAAGAGTACACAGTTGTAATAAGCACTCCTTTTATGGCTCATCCAAATAAACCAAACTGAATAGAAAAGATGTTTCACTCTTCACAGGAGTCAAGGTTCATTTACTTAATATCTAAAGAAAATCTGGCTTCTAAAATTAGAAAAAAGAAAACTCAATATAACACAGTTCAGTGGATTAAGTATCAAGAGTTACCAAGCTGGCACAGTCTTATGTCAAATTCTGATAGTGAAAAGACCATTTAGCCAATGTACACAATGGTCTTAATTTCAAATAGAGTATAAATCCAAACTCTATGTTAATTCTGTTTTTCCCTCAGCTTCCAGAACCTCACTTAAACCTCCCTCTAGGTTGCAGCTTGCTCTGCATGTTCCATGCACCTCTGAACCTGGGTGCACGATCTATTCTTTACCTGGAATGCACTTCCGACAATATTCAATACTCTCCTCCTCTCTAAATGCAGCCTCAGGCATAAGGTTTTTTCAGTCTCCACTCACTCCATTCCATCGCTGGAAGCCCTGCAGACTGATCTGGGATTCTCTTAAAATACACATGGTACTGGGTTTTGCATTGCCCCCACTCTGTAGGTGTGTCCCACCAACTCTCCAGGAGCTGTCCATTACTCAGAAACAGAAAGCCTTTCATTAGTCACATATAACTTCTAGGGAATGGCCAAGAATAAACTCCATACCTCCTGGCTGTCCAACAACTCTCTTTGTATTATTCCATTTTAAATGCCAGGAGGCAGAATTTGAAGATACTGTTGGGCTTTGGGGAGGAAAGAGCTGAAAGTAGGAAAGGACTATGAGAATTCATTTGACAGCAAGACACAGATCATCCTTGGTAACAGGAAAATTTTAAAAAGATCATTATTGACAAAATATGAGAATTAAAACCAGTCTGCAGTTCTTTTAATTTACTTGGTGTGATCATGGCTTGTGAGCATGGAAGGGCTATTTAAAAAGCCAGGTTTCTGGTGTTCAGGTATCAAATAAACTGAGATAACTAATGGTGGGGGTTTCAGGAAGTTACTAAGCTTAGGAGGTTACTAGAAAGCCCCCCCTACCCCTCCTGCAAAGACTATTCAAGATCTGGTGTGGTATCACATGCACTATACTGCAGTTATTTTTTTTGCAATTTGCTTTTATTACTCAACAATCTGTTTCTATGACTCATGTGGTAACATAGCCCTAATTTATTCATTTCATGATTCTATAATATTGCATTGTGCAAATCTGCTAAAATTTACTTATCTTTTTTTGGATACAAAATTTTGTTTCCTGCACATCAGCCAATTCCAGGGAGCACTATACAAGCAGACATGTGAGTGAGTGGCAAACCCTCCCTTTCCAGAGTTGTTCAGTGCATGACCCTTCTGGCTACATACACTAACCTTGCTGTGATTTACTCAGAACTTGTTGGTCTACTTTCTTCTAGCTCCTATTTTTGAGAAGTCTTCTCTTTACTGAATTTTTGTTCTTTTCCAATAGATCAGCCTTTTTTCTCTCTGGTAGTTCCTAAGACCTCTTTTACCTTTGAGTTTTATAATTTCACTACAATTTCTTTGGCATTCTATTATTTCATTATATTTGGATATGTATTTCTTTATATTATCCTGCCTAATTGCTATAGACTAAATGTTTGTCACCCCGAATTCATATATTGAAAACTATTCCTCAGTGTGTTGGTATTTGGAGATTGGACTTCTGAGAGGCAATTAGTCATGAGGGTAACCCCTCATAAATAGGATTAATACTCTTACAAAAATGACTCCAGAGAGTTCTCCTGTCCCTCCCATCATGTAAGGACAAAGCCAGAAGATTGCCATCTATGAAACAAGAAGTGGATCATTAATAGGCATCAAATCTGCTCTGACTCTTAAGGACCTGAAAACATTAAATCTTTAGGTATGTAGGCAAAATATAAAGCATGGTCCAATTTCTTCTTCCTTGCTTGACTGTATTCCTTTCCAAAATTGAGCTTGCTGTATCACTGTCTTATATCATACAAACATCCCTGTTCATCTTCAAATTAGGCAGGAAGAGAGGGTTCTTTCTAAATTCAGAAACCTGCCTGAATGTTCTGTCTTGAGCTTTGCCCCAATTTCATAATTGAGCTACACAAATGACAATGAAGCTCAGAATATCCACTGAATCAAGTAGATCTGCTGGGTCACTGGTTAGCAACCTCATCTAGTACCTTCTGACCAGAGAAGGACTTCGTCTCTTGACATAAAAGTAAAATCATCTGTATGTGAAAAGGAGGTCTATAGAACACAAGAGTTGACTTGAGGGGCCTCCCTGATGGCACAAGGGGTTAAGACACAACCTGTGAAGCTGTCCACAGCCACTGCAGCACGAGTTCAATCCCCAGCCAGGAGGTGACCCACATGGCACAGCAGACCTCTCCTGCCTTGTCCGCTGCTACCCTCAGCAGTGTATTTCAGTCAATCCGCCTGTTCTGTTCCCCACTCTGTCTCTGGTGAATCCTCTCACTCCTCCATGCCTGTACCCAGTTCTTATATGCATAAATAAATCTTAAAAGAAAACGAGTTGACTTGAGTCCTACTTGGGGTATTCTAGGTAGTACTGGCTTACATCACCAGCTAAACCTCCAGTATGTTGGTCAGCAATAAACACACTCTTGATCACACAACACCATCTAAGGAATGGACTTTCTTCAAGTTCTTGGAAGATGTTTAACCCTTGAACTTAACAACTTTCAATAAGTGGAGGGACAGAAGCATAAACATACCTGACCCAGCTTTACCTTAGGCTTCCATTCACCTTATATTTGCTTAAGCTCACAATGAAATGCATTCAGTTTCCTGAGACAGTACAACCCAGCAATGGGTGTTCTGAAAATGCTGGGGTCAACAGCAGTTTGGGAATCAATACAGGTGAGTAGTGTGGCCTTGACTGTAATAAATGCAACATTTCCTGTTCTACCAGCCATGCTCACCTCTCCAAGGATCCAAGTGTCTGCCAGGCACCTGTGCCCTGCTGTGTTTGCCTCACTGTAAGGATGCCTTTCCCCAGGGCAGCTCTGATTGGTTACCAGGAAAGTCCTTGCTGCATGAAAGCACCCTCAGGGGAGAGAACATGTTCTGTTCTCCATCCTTTCAAAGACAGTACTGTGTTTATAGTGTTCTATTTTCCACCCTGGGAAGAGATTTCAGCAAAAGTTTTCTGCAAAGCTGATTGGGATAAGATGTTTCAGTTGGAAATTGTAGATTGAGCAAGCAATTCATGAGACCCTTAGAATATACATTTTCTACCATTTTGCTCTGAAGCAAGCTACAAAGGTGGGAAGAAAGGATTTTAAGCCCATGAGAAATAGCCAGAGACGTAAAAGCCCAAGCTACCAATGTAGCATCTGTGAACGCTGGGTGGGGAGAGAGGGTTTGTAAGTAGATGACATGATTAACTGGAAGAAATCATCACTTTCTGGATTAAAACTTTTTCACAGATTTTGCTCAATAGTAAGACACAAATATGAAGATGGCCTGCATGATGACATGAAACTCAATGCTGGGAGATGGAGTATATAAGACCTGTGCACTGGGTCTTTGGGAATCCACTCAAGCATATGCCACATAGACCTATGGCCCTTAGATCAATGGTGGAGTCACGCTCAACAGGAGAAATATGTGAACCATAATGTGTAATCTGCCCTTGGGGACTCCAGACATCCCTTTACTAAGTCCCTGATAATCTTGTTGTACACCTTAGTTTTCTCCCCCTGGATTCTAGACTCTGGTTTCAAGGCCTATGTCTTTCAAGTTCTAATATAATTTTTCTTCTACCATCAAATGACCAGCACAATACTCAGTATTAATACTCAGTAAAGTTTGTTGACTCTAACATTAAAAGACACAGGGAATGTGGAAGAAATACATTTTTGTCTCCCCTGTCCATTTGAAAACTAGTCCTTTTTTACCCTAAAAAATACCCACCAGAAGATGGGTGAATGCAAATTTAAGAAGTGCTTTATAATTGGCAACTTCTTTCCTTTCTATTATTTAACTTGTTTCTTTCTTTCTCTCTTTCTCTCTTTCTTTCTCTCTCTCTTTCTCTCTCTCTCTTTCTTTCTTCAAGCACTGGGTACAGTCAAAAGTGCGGGAGGGTGAGAGAATTCACCAGAGCCACAGAGGGGAACAGAACAGGCAGACTGATGAAGTACACTGCTGAGGAGAGCAGCGGGCATGGCAGGAGAGGTCTGTCGCGCCATGTGGGATCCTCACCGGTGGCCGGGGATCGAACCAGCGCTGCAGAGGCTGTGGACAACTTCACAGCCCGGCGCTCAACCACTGCGCCACCAGGGGAGGCCCTAACATGTTTCTTATAAGAGCATTTTGAAATGGTAAGGGAAGGATTACAGGGTTCAGAAAGATTAAATGAATTTCCCAAAGTCACTTGGTTCGGAATAGGAAGCCAAGTATTTTAACTTCTATGTATGTCCCATAATATGGTGTTGGTAACGAACCTTTCCTTTCAACCAAAGTACAGAATGAAGACATTAAGAGTTGAAATCCAAATAAAGTCTGGAGTTTAGCTAATAGTAGTACACAAACATCCGTTTCTTCATTTTGACAGATGCACCTGGGTACTAAGATGTTACTGTATGAGGAGTTAGGTATACTGGATTCTGAACTATCATTGTAACTTTTCATGCAAGTCTAAAATTACTTCAAAAAATATTTCAAAATACATACCTACAACTCCAAAGTGCATGACTTTATCAAACACTTGGTAAGTTCTAGAACTTGTGCTAAGTGACATGTGGGGAAGACAATTTAAAAACCAATAAGCCATGGTCTTTACCTCAAGGAACCTAATGTTTATTTAGTATGATAAAATATACACCACTAGGGATACAGTTTTCTGCAGGCTAAATCTTACATGAAAAATGCAATCAGACAAACAATGGGATTTTCTTTGAATGAACATTGTAAAACATTTGTTATATTTGTTCAAATGAACCTTGAATTATTTTGACAATGACTTGTTTTAAGATTTGAAGACATTCCAAATCATGACCCAAAGGCACATGTCAAATTCATAATATACTGATTTGAAATCATAAAAAATATATTTTTTCTGGAACAGATTTGCCAAATTAATATTGGCAAATTGAAAACACTGCATTATGATGTAAAAAATGATCAGCACTATAGGACATTCCCAAATAATATAAAATTTCTTAAGGTAAAATAAAAAAAAAATCACGAGAAAGCTTTGTAGTGATTTGAATATTTTATTTATAAAGGAAATTAAAAAATGATATATACCAAATCCTAAACAATATTTTTATACCATGTGGCTTCTTTTTTCTTTAAGAAATTTTGTTTTCACCCCTAGGAGGTAAATAATTGGGATTATATCTGAATTCACTTTTCCAACTATCTAACCTTAAATAGAAATGCGTGTACATGTGTGATGCTTAAAAAAAAACCCAATTATTATTTAAATATTATTAAATGTAGAGATTGGACTCTTCATGCTTACTTAGTTATTCAGCAGACATCACACATCCTGAGATTGCACACACCATTTGTCCATTTCATTTCAGGAACATTAGACATCTTTTCAGGCTGACATGGTGGCTAGCTCTAAGCAAGAAGGTACTCCAGGAGCCAAGCTTCTAGAAGCTCTAGGTATGATAATGAGTCACTTGAAAGGATGACAGAAGGGAAGGAAGAGCCTCAGGGTCAGGGTTCAGCCCCTTACTCACTTCAGCCAGTGCAGCTATTGATATTATGCATCTGCTGTATTGGGTAGTTTCCTTTGGCAGAAAGGATTTCTGTTTTATACATATGACTGGGAAGAGGGTAGTGCAAGACCATTTGAAAGTATTAAGAAAAGAGTGAGAGCTCCTAATTATAGGTTGAAAGAATGTAAAAACACAAATTTGAAGGGATATATGCACTTCTACATTCATTGCAGCACTTTTTACACCAGCCAAGCTATGGAAACAACCTAAATGCCAAGGACAGACAAGTGGCTTAGAAAAATATCATTTACACATATGCACAATGGAACACTTCTCAGCTACAAAAATAATAAAAATAGATAATTCTTGCTATTTGTCATTTGCAACAAGGATGGAAGTAGAGGGGATGACTAAGAAAAAAAAGTCAGAAGGAGAAAGACAAATGCCAGATGATTTCACTCATGTGAAATCGAAGGGACAGAAAGTGAAAATAAAGGGACAGACAACACCAAACCAACAACAAATCCTATAAATCTAACTGTGGAATTGAGGCTACAGATGAAGAGGGTAGGCAAAGAAAGTGGGGGGCACCATGGATAATGGTGAAGGACTGTGTGTACCTTGGTGGTGGGTGTGGTGTGAGCACGTACATCTAAGGAGGTGTGATTCTATGTGTCTAAATCACAGTGTTGTAAACCGACCTCAACACACACACACACACACATACACACGAGAGAGGTGTGAAGTAGTGTGACTATGCCTCTGAGAGGTCTAGCTATGAGAAATGCCCTGTAACTGACCTAGTAACACTTAAGCATAAAATAGGGGAACAAAGTTTCTAATTTATTTTCATAGATCTGAAGTTAATGAGAAAAGGTCTAAAATCTCCATGATAGGTGCTTCCTTACTAGAAAGCACATAGGTTACACAAGTACCGTTTAGTACAATACCTAATTAACATGATATAATGACATTTCTGTGGCTGTGTATTACTATAAATGTTCTTCTGTCATCTAAATTTGCACAGATAAAATCTCAGTTGGAGAGTACAAACAGTTATAAGATGAATAAATCTTAGGGATCTAACTTGCAGCCTAGTGACTATAATTAATAATTTGATTTTATATCCTGAGAGAACATCTTTTTTTATTATAAATTTTATTTTTATATTCCCCATACAATTGTGACCCCTTATTTTGACCCTAATCCCTCCCCTCCCCGCTCCCCACCCCCCATAGAGTATCTCTGGTTCATAGTTGTTTGTTGATTTTGATTTTCACTTTTTTATAGTTATTCTTTTTCCTGGTCCCTTATTTAAGTTTTCTAGATTCCTGCTATAAGTGAGACCATCTGGTATTTTTCTTTTTCTTTCTGGCTTATTTCACTCAGCATGATCCCTTCCAGCTCCATCCATGTTGCTGCAAATTGCATGTGTTTATCTTTTTTTGAATGCTGAGTAATATTCCATGGTGTATATGTACCACATCTTCTTAATCCAGTCATCTATTTTTGGGCATTTGGGTTGTTTCCAAAGGTTAGCTATTGTAAACAGTGCTGCTATAAACATAGGGGTGCAGGTGCTCTTTGGAATTGATGTTTCTGTGTCCTTTGGGTAAATACCTAGGAGTGGAATTGCTGGATCATATGGAAGCTCTATGTTTAGTAGGTCCAGAAATCTCCACACAGCTCTCCATAGTGGTTGGACCAGTTTGCACTCCTACCAACAGTGCAGGAGCGTTCCTTTTTCTCCACATCCTCGCCAACATTTGTTGTTGCTAGTTTTTTTAATATGTGCCATTCTCACTGGTGTAAGATGGTATCTCATGGTAGTTTTGATTTGCATTTCCCTGATTACAAGTGATGTTGAACATTTTTTCATATGCCTGTTGTCCATTTGCACTTCGTCTTCAGAGAAGTTTCTTTTTAGCTCTTCTGTCCATTTTTTGACAGGATTATTTTCTTTGTTTTTGTTGAGTCTCATGAGCTCTTTGTAGATTTTTGTGATCAGTCCTTTATCATTAGTGTTGTGTGCAAAAATGTTCCTGAGAGAACACCTTAAATGTTTTCATCACAAGAAAATAAATAGTAATTATGTGGCAAGATGGAAATGTGAGTAATGATATGATGCTAGTCATTTTGCCATGTATAAGCATTACAAATCAACACATTGGACAGCTTAAACTCATATAACATTTTATGTCAATTTTAGCTCAGTAGAGCTGGGGGCAGGGAGTCCTAATTATTCACTAAAGATTACGGGAGAATTTTTATGTTATAGGGTTTCCTGTTAAAGTAAATCCAAATTAGCTGCTTAAGAAGCCCTAAAAAAGTTTTCCTCAGTGTGTGAATCCACTGAAAAACTTAACTACTTCAAGAAGTACTTATTGTGAAAAATCATATGAATATATAAATGATGCATATAATTATATAAACAATAAAATGATACAGCTAAGAATAAGTATACAGAATAAGTATACAGAGAATAAGTACATACATCATGTGACATGAAGTTCTATGACAACATAGATAAAATAAACCCAGGATTTACTCCATGCTTAGAATCTGAAAACATCAGGAAGAGGCTGGAAATTGGGCATTACATAGAAAACAGTAAATGGAACAGACCTGAGGCTTCTGTCCCCAAAAAGGCTGGCTTGCATGGTTGGAAATCTGGGATTCTGGCTTTTGGAATGTGCCCTCTGTTTTCTAACTGAAAATGCTGGTTCACTGAGCTTAGTTGCTCCTATACGCATTGGGATTTAAGTTGAACACCAACCCCCTTCTGTGAGTCTAGAATTTCAGTAGATTAACAGGCAAGAGGGTGCCTTCAAGACCAGTACCACATTGAAATGCCTGGGTGTTGAATCTCAAATGTCTGGTCCTAAATACTGCGTCCTGCCCAAACTTCTCTGGGCAGAAATGTGGCAGTGGGTCACTGCATCTCTTTTCTGCTGGAGAAAGGACTGAACTTTGTGTATCTCTTCCTGGGAGAGGAGCCACATGAGAAGCCTGGGCATGGATTCTAAGTTGTCCACCATCTCTGCCTCCTTCGATGGACATTTTCCTCACAATAAACTTCAGTGTTGAGCACAACTATGTGGTGAGCCCTCTGTGTCATCATACGGGATCACAGATTATGTGGCTGGTCTTGAATATTCCCCAGTCACTTAAAAACATATGTGCCCTCAGAGATAAAATAAGCTAATGATAAATTCACTCATGCACCCTGCTGGGTGCATATATATGTATGCATATATATGCATATATATACATACACACACACACACACACACCCATGGAATATTATTTAGCAGTCAAAAAAGACAGACTGATGCCATTTGCAGCAATATGGATGGAGCTGGAAGGGATTATGCTAGCCATAATCAGTCAGGAGGAAAATACAGGATGGTCTCACTTATAGTGGGATATAGAGACACTAAACAAAAGGTAAAGAAAACATCAAAACTAGCAGCTGATCATAGAACTGAGGCATGTGGCAAAGGAGCGGGGGAGGGGGCAAAATAGGGAAGGTGAGAACACAAGACAATATGGTGATGGTTCACAGGTGATATGGTGGGGGGGAGAACTATGGAGACTACAACTATGTAAGAAAAAAAAATTAATTAATTAATTAAAAAAAGTGAGCCTAAATGTTCTGACAGTTACCAAAGTTTGCCAACTCCCCAGGAGAGGAACGGCAGATGCTGAGGGCTTTCTAGAGCCTTGATTATTAGGGGAGATACCATGTTCCCTGCCCCACTTAATAAGGGCATTTTCCATCTTAATGAGGGGTGGACTTAAGTGTCCAGGACTTGAGTGGCCATAATCCAGGAGGCATGTGGGCTCACAGAGAGATATGGGAGAAGGCCTTGCTAGCTTCTCCGCTTTGAACTTGCACTGGGGACTTGGGGGACTTGGAGGACACATGTGGGTGAGAGATACACAGGGAGACAGAAAATGGCAGCATTACCTTAATTTGTACTTTGATTTTGTTTCTTTTGCCCCAGACTTGACTGGCCCCCTTCTGCCCCTTTCCAGTGGTTCCCCTCCAGAAGGTACCTTAGACTTGTGGTGAATTTTCAGGCCTCAGTGACCCTGCTTTGGGCCAACTCTGTTTGTTTGGGCACTTACACACAAGGGGATGGGCATTTGGGGGTGTTTTATTGGGAAACTATTACTGTTCCTTTTTTCCTCTCTCTGTGCACACTAATTGTATTAAAGTTCTTTCACACTAGGAATATTCTTTGTCATTGTACATGTGGATAGCCAGACCCCTTTAGAGCGTGCAAGATTGGGGGTCCTGGGGCACCCTGCAGCCACCCACTAACATGATGAATTTCTTTGCCTCAACTCAATTTGGTCCCATGATTACAATAAAATATTAAGCATATTTATTGAACCTAACAGTTTATAACTAATTTTACCTTACATTTCTTAATTTTCACAAAACTCCTCTGTAAGGCATTTCTTTTTGCAGATGAGGAAATGGAGGGCTAGAGGAGCAAAGCAGTGGTTTGAATAAGACAACATGAATATAATGCGCAGGACTTGAAATCAGAGTTTTTTTTTTTTCAAATCCTGGCCCCGTTCTCTTCACTGGTATAATGTCTTCACTGAAGATCAATATATTCTTGGAAACTAAGACTGAAAGTTAAGTAAAGAACTATATGCTGAAGCAGATCCTTAAATAACATTTTCCTTCAACAGGATTTTTTTCTTTCTCATTAGTGTTATAATAAAATGATGTTGAGCAAAAGGCCATTAATTCAGGACCCGCAGTAGTTCCCTCAAATATAGTTTGTGGACAGATATTTATACCAGCAAAGAAGTTACATTAGCCCCAAGTGAAGTGGTGAAAAAATAAAGATGCAACACAAAAGAACTGCCATAGATTCTTAGTCATGCTCTGCCTTTTTAGGTTAAAATATCAACGCTTTTAGAAGCCTGCACAGGAATAGATAGTGACTTTCTATTTATATATTTTTAGTTGTTTTACCTAATTGAAACATTTTCAAATAGAAAAAAAGGAAGACACAGATAGGTATATACATACATGTACACATATGCTCACTATGTGCATATATGTATGGATGTGCTACAACAGGTTTTAGAATTTTTCTAGTTAGTCAAATTCAAAGACTTGGAAGCTTTATCTAGTTGTCATTATATATAAGATTAATTTCAACCTACTGGCCTAGGTTCTGCTCTTGGTTCTACCACTGATCCCTAAGCAGCGCAGGAAGGTCAATGTTCTTCTCTGGGCATCAATTTCATTATTAACAAAGGAGTTTGCTTAGGTGAATCTGGGTATCATCCACCTTTAAAGTCTATGAGTCTATTATTCCTGCATCTGTTTTCACTTTGAAACTGTTTCCTGGCCCTACAGTACCAGAGTTGGTCACAGGGTGGCAGCAAAGTGATACTTTGGTCAGATTGTAAGCCAAGCCGGTGAGCAAGACACCTGCAGCTTGTACCAAAGGGAAAAACAGGGACGGTAAGGTAGCAATTACCTCATTAAGCAGGAAGGTTTACATGTTAGCTGCTTCCCACATTGTGTCGGGAAACACAGCTACAACCACAGAGAAGGTCTCTGTTTTTCTAGTGTAAAAGAGGGTTGCAAGATTGTAAATTATTTAAGTTGAAAGGTCTTTGATGATTATATATTTTTCTAAAAGAACTACCACATGCCTAACACCTCATTGCTAGGGAATGGCAGAGCTCAAATTGGAAAATAGCTCTTTTGATTCTCTAGTTAATATCCTTACAAAACCCGTTGCAAAGTTTCCTCTGAAAATGCATTTGAATAAAAAATTCTAAGAGTTTGCAGGGCAGTTCTTTGCTTTCAGCCTACTGAAAGCTGAGGTTGTGTTCACTGGACACACCAAGTGTGAGTGTGTCTGGACAGTGAGCAGATCTTACCAAAGAGATTTAAAGGTCTTTTATAGGAGCATGTGAGAGATAATGTGTAGGGTAAATAAAAAGTATCAGGCTTTTCTGCCCTCCCACTATTAGGACTGATGATGGATCCATGCAATCCTGAATGCATTCCTGATGGCGGGCACCTGGAGTGGGGTGTGGGCATGCATAAGTGGGTACACCTGGGCTGAGAGACTAAGTATAAGGGCAGCATCACGGGGATGCCAGCAGAACCACAAGAGCAGAGGAACAGAGAGAAGAACCAAAAGACAGCAGAGAGAAACAGAAAACAAGGCCACCAGAGAATGCTGCAGAGTCCAGAAAGAGTGAAGACTTGCTGGGGGCTGGGAGGCCTGCTAGCGTCCCGCCTCCCCAGCCCCCCAGAACCCCTGCCTGCGGTGTACCTGGTAAATCCCAATAAAAGCCTGCAAAAGCCACTGAGGGCTCCAGGACTCCTCTTTTACCCAGTCTGTCTGCTTGTGTCATAGAGAACCTGCTGTGTCCTCCTGCCACTACATAAGGCATCCATGAGTAGGTTTTCTCTCTGGTGGATCCAAAGATAACATCATCATTTTCACTTTTTATTTCAAATTAATTTAGACTAATAGGAAAGTTGAAAAATCAGTAGAGTTCGCAAATAAGGCTCATCCAGCAGCCCCTAAGGTTAACAGCTTAAACACCCACCCTACAACTGAAAAAGCCAGTCAATTAACAGCAGTGCCATATTATTCACTGGACTGCAAAACTTTTTCAAATTTTACCAAATTACCCACTAATGTCCTTTTTTTCCCCAGAATCCTATTTAGGGCCCCAAGTTGCATTTAGTTGTTATTTTTCCTTAATCTCCTCCCATCTGTAACAGTTCCTCTATGATCTTGGCATTTTTTAGGAATATTGATCAGTAATCTTATAAACTGTCCCACATTTAGGTCTGTCTGCTGGTTTTGCATGGTGAGGCTGAGATTAGGCATTTGTTGGGGAGAGAAGGAAATAAAAATTTATGGGGTATCCTTGTCAGAGCATCATGTCAAGTTGTTAAGGATGTCAGAGATGTCAGCGTGTCTCAGTACCAGCAAGGTGAACTTTGATCACTTGGTTAAAGTGACGTCTTCTGGAGTTTTATAATGTGAAGTTAAAATCTCTGTTTGGAGTTAATAAATATCTTGGAGAAGATACTTTGAAGTTACACAAATATTTTGTTTCTTTGAACATTCACCGCTGGTGTTAGCATCCTTCAGGCACCTCATCTGAGTCGGTATTTCTGTTTCCCTCTCCCCTCTGTATTAGTTGAACACCTTCCACAAGAAGAGTAATCCCTTCTCTCTCATTTATTTGTTGGTTTGATAATTTTTTATGAGTATGAGATTAATACATTTACTTTCTCTTATGGATTAAATTCTATTACTATCATTATTTGTCATTTTCCTCAAATTGTCCCAGCATTGGCTATGAAGAGTCTCTTTGACACATTTCCATTGTTAAGGGAGGTGCTATATTCCCCACTCACACTTAACTAAGGGCAGAGCTGAGCCCCCAGGCCAAACTATTTAACATGGAAAGCAGGAGAGACACATGTTGAATAAGACCTGCTTATTCCTCAGCTTTGGACTGCATCACGGACTTTGAGGGACATGGAAGGAGACACATGTGGGAGAGACATGAAGAGACACTTGGAAGAGACACATGGGGAGGCTGATAATAGCAGTCATTACTTTGATTTGTACTTTCTGTTCTTTTTGTCTACCCTTTCTGGGATCTGCTTCAGAAGCCTCTTCCTATGGCTGCCCCCTCCCCACTGCCCCCAGAAAGTGCCTTAGACTTGTGACAAACTTTTGGGCTTCAGACTGATCCTGTCTGGCTGGGCATTTACCCATGAGGGGATGGGTAATTTGGGGTGTTTTATTTGGGCTATCTTTTTTTTCTCTTGTCTCTATGCACTCTCATTCTATTAAAATTCTTTAATACTAAGTGTCTCCTTAGTATACACAGGAGGAAATAAATAATACCATTTATTTAAATTAAAAACACATACCTACCTTAACATGATACAATTAAAAAAAAATAAAAACCCACATACTTTCACAACACAGTATATATTTTGCAAAGATATATGTATATACCTGCCATTTATCTATTCCTGTAGAAATACAATAGAAACTAGAATTGGATATAAAGAGAAAAGTTATTTTAGGATAAAATGAGATATATTTTCATTAAACCAAATTGATAAAGTGGACTGAAAAGTATAATTCTAATTTCCTCCCTTTAGGTAAAAGAAAACAGATATTGCATAATTGTTTAAGAAGTCAGTGAAATAATCAAATGCCCAAATAATGAAATACCTAATTAGAAAATAAAATTGTTAGTGATATTAAATTTATTGTCATTCAAATCTTTAAGAAGTTAAAGGGTAAGAAAGGATTTTTTTTCAAATTTAACACTGAAGATGTTTTAACTAAAGATGGTATATGAGAATTTGCATAAATGCCTTAAAATGTTTTGAAATTCTAACATTAGATTCTATTGACTAGATCATTAGAATGGTGGGGTTTGAGGACTCTTGACTTATTTGTCATTACCCGGAGAGTGTATCTATTATTCCTCTAGGCTCTATAAGGTCAACTTCCTTCCACAAGAGACAACAAATCTCTTTCTCCTGTTGTTCATTTTACTCTAGCACTTGACCTTTATCCATCTTTTGGGCAAAAGAAGTCCATTATTTTTGCGCCTTTGCTGCAGAAGCCAAAACTTCTGTTTGACTGCTCTTCCTCCCTATGTGCTCACCCCTGGTTTCCTTGCCAGACCACCTCTTTAAAGGACCTCCTCCTCGTCACATGGCTCCAGCGCTGTATATTTTGTTATATTATTTTACATGATTATTTTCACTTTCTCCCTACTTGATTGTGGGACCCATCAAGGGTAGCTCACAGTTTCCTTGGCACTTGTAGAAGGGAGGCTGTCAAGCTTCCATAAGTGTCCTGCTCACGCTGCAGAGACAGACCCTGGGGGAAAGGCATCTCTCTCTCTCTCTCTCTCTCTCTCTCACACACACACACACATACACACAAAACAACATCTCCAGGATGGCGCTTTCCTGAGTTCTTCTAGTCCTTACTTCCGGAGCCAGCTAGTGATGTAAATAGCCCATCTGAAAACACTGAGAAGATTATTACATGTCACAGAACTATTTTTAGTGATGATAGCAATAAAGACAAATTTATCAAGAGCAAAAACTTTATTTTGTTGACCCCTATGAATAATCAATCCAGTAATAATATAAAAATAATACAACAAAACACAAATACATTAATGTACTTTTAAGAAAGGGGGGAAGTACATACTACCGTTTGTATTTATTTCACTGATTTTGATGAGTTACTTTTAAAGTGTACTCCTTTTAAACTGACATACATAATATGTCAGCTTGAAGGACCACACTTTTTCCCTTTTCTAAAAAGTACATTAGGAGGAGGATAGGGTCCCTGATGGTGGGTGTGGTGTGGTAACACGCATGTGAAGAGGTGGAAACATATACCGCTGACGCATATACAGTGTTGTCAATCAGTTACCTCAATAAAAATAAATGCAATGAAAAAAAAAAAAAAACTAAACAGGGAGCAGCTACAGATTTTTTTTAGGGGAAGAGTGTATTATCACCGCCAATGTTTAGAATCCCCTGCACATACGGATAATAAAAAGCACATGGATTTCATTTGACTTGATTAATGTTTTTAAATTTCTAGACATTGCACCCACTGGCTTCCTATATGGGATGTATCTGCCCATCGCTTCTCTCCTCCTATACTGTTGTGGAAACTCAAATAGTTAGACTTAAAAGAAATGTTTCTTTCCCTTTCACATGGAATCTGGATGTCATTGAATATCGTTATCTGCTCTTTCCTCTCTCTGATTTATTCTATTTCCTAGAGTCCTAAGGTCCCCAAAAGCCCACAGCTCAAGGATCTCTCAAAAAAAAAGCTTGAAGACTTAAAATCTCCCAGGGACTCCCCACAAAACCAATAACCTGAAACTCCCGAAGAACTCCAGCTGTTTCAAAGAAGAAAAGGCTAGGAGAAAAAAATAATACTCTCTTTACTCCAATATGGGGAATGATCTTGTTTTCTCTACACTCTCTTGCTCTCATCTGTTTGTCGCCTCAATTCTATCTCTTTCCTTCCTTCCATGAAATATCCTTGATTCCTATAAGGGTATTAAAAACAAACAAATAAACAAGCAAACAAACATTATCTCTATATCTGTGATTTTGATTTTTCACTCACTATGTCCACTATTTGTCACTTCATAAACATAAATTCGATTTCTACCTAAATACTTCCTGTTCATAGTTCACAATTTACTGCAACTATTACCTGCTTCAGGAAGTGTCTCCCTATCTCCACACCTGCTCTCTCATGCCACGTTCCAGAGAGATTTAGTTATTCTCTCTTTAATGCTATTTCTATAGTTGAAAAAAAATGCCATCAATTTACATGCTTTCACTTTACTGATGCATTTCTTTGACTGCAGGGTCTACGTTTACCCATCTCTGTAATACTACTCTTACTACATGTTTAACAAATGAATATTAGTTTGACTGAACAGAGGAAATTAAGGAGGCAGAGTGTGTTTGGCAGACACCTGAAACTTAGCATGGGAGAGACATTCTCCATCACACTTCGCCATTCAAACCACAGAGGTCTGACTTAACCTAAAGGATGTCTGAGACTGAGCAATGCACACTTGTACTGATTTATTACCATGCCTTACTTCTGCAAAGTTTTCCAGACCAGCTGACAGCACTGGAAATTCTCTATCATACCAAGTAAATGATTATTAGTGGGTAACTAAAGTTATAATAGTATTCAAAAGTTCTAAACATAGATGGGTAAATCCAGGAAACTAAATACATATGTGACAGTAGGAAGATGGACTACCTCTAATCTCCATTTACCCTAAAGGAAAGTAATGATAATTATTAATTATTTATCAATATTCAACTTTTTCAAACACATGCCAAATGAATAAGAATGAAAATGCGATATTGCTTTGTGAAGTGCAGTCATTTGGGTTTTCTCAATCATTTGTTCCCTCTCTGTAACAGGATTAGGGCATCTCTGCACATTGGCATACACATGTGGAGAATGTCATACATTCTGGGAGAAGAAAATGATTCTGCCTCATTGATTTTGGCTTTGGCCACATGATACACATGGGTCAAAAGAATTGTGAACAGATGTTCCTTTTGACTGAGTAGAAGTTTCCAATGTAACTGTGTGGTCTAGCTTAAACTTTCTTGTTTTGCCACCACCATGAGATTATCATGTCTCACGTAGAGGTTGCTCTTTCAGTGTGTGGTCCAGAATGAAAAGGTACCTGGAGCAGTGACAGCAGCCTTGGCACACCTAACCCGTGGCACTCACAGAATGCACTTAAGAATCATGATTTATCCTTGTAGACCGCTGAGGTTTGTGATTGCTGTATGGCACACAGAAGAAAACCAGGCTAATACATAGTGTAATTTATTGAAAACTTTTTTAAGGGTAGGAAACATCAAATATGTATTTTTACAATCTGACACATAAAAAGTACTAAATAAATATTTTTGGATGGATTTACTCTGCAATAAGGTAAAACAGGTTTTGTTTAATTATGTAGAAATTAAAAATTAAAAAAATAGTTTCCTTTTATGCATTAGACATCTGTTGTTTTTGTCAGTTCAGAATCTCTTCTCCTATTTCCAGCAGCAACATCCATCTCTTTTTAGGGGCAAATTATTCTTATAAAGCTCTAATCAAGACACTGGCCTTCCCGCCACAGAAGGAGGCACAAAACCCATATTTAGCCAATCACAGGACCCATTTTCTCTCTAAGAGTGATTGGTGCATGGTGAGGAACATGAGTGAAATGATAACTCCATCTTATATTTTCATATTTTGAAGTGGTGGGGTAAAATACCCATATTGTTTTGTTTTTCAGGTTCACAGCTACAGCAGGCTACAACCCTGCCCAAACAGCATGAAAAGGAGAAAGAGAGAGAAAGACCGGATGTCCAAGACCGGAATCCTTTGCCCAAGAGATCCCCTGGGATCTCTTTTATAGCTTCATTCAAGAAACTCTTTTGCTCTGTGAGCAATCCTGGTATCCTTTTAAAAATTCTCTCATTACTTAAGTAAATTCAAAATGAAGTTCTGTATATGTAACCAAAGAAATACTATTGAATACAATGAGAATTAAAGTTTTTCAGCCATTGATTTTATAAACAAAAATAGAACAAAACATGGAATTGATCTAATCAAAAAACTTGGGCTGGAAGCATGATGCTCTGGCAAGCATGGCATTGACAATCTGGGACACTGCTCAGTGATGCATCTATAAACACACTGAGTTGTGCAGATGTCAAGGAGACTTATAAGGGGGTATAAAGAACATGGCTGTAAATCTTAGTGGATATAGAATACCAGCTTATTTTCAGAAATATAGAAACAAATGCAGAAAATATGAGAAAAGTGCATATTCAAACATGTTTTTATCCATTGATGAGCATTTGTAAAGGTAAAATAAATAGAAAGAGCCTGAGTGATTATGGATTACAGTATCACTAGGATAAGCTCAGTTCTTCTAGACTTAATATGTTCATGTCATGATTTTTAGTGATAATGGAATGAGAGGGTTAAAAATCAGTGATGAAATTGTTCAGGTGACAACTGAGAAATGGAATCAAACAGCTGAGAAATTTAATCTCCGTGAGAGCCCAGAGCTCTTGAGGAGATGACAGCTAATACTGAACCATGTTTGAGGCAGATCTGAGGTCACTGATTTGACAAGGCTTTCCATGCATGGTCTAAACATTGGCTTCATGACTCACATGCGAAGATCTATATGTTAAAGTGTAGGAAAGTATAAAAGTAATAATGGTAGCTTAAATTTTGATGCTTCTTCCCCTCCCCCCATCCATTTACTAAAAGGCTCTATTCAATCCTATCTCTTTTATTCCTCATAGTGACCTGTGAGGAAAATATTTTATTTTTTTTAAAAGATTTATTTATTCATATAAGCACTGGGTACAGTCAGAAGCACGGGAGGGTGAAAGAATTCACCAGAGCCAGAACGGGGAACAGAACAGGCAGACTGACGAAATACACTGCTGAGGGGAGCAGCGGGTGCTGCAGGAGAGATCTGCGCGCCATGTGGGACCATCGCAGATGGCCGGGGATAGAACTGGCACTGCAGAGGCTGCTCAACCACTGTGCTCAACCATTGCGCCACCAGGGGAGGCCCCGAGGAAAATATTTTCTTTGAGATGAAATAGTGATGCTCAGCGGTCCTCATCTAAAAAGTGGTAGAATGCAGATATGAACCCCAATTTTCTGACTTCAAAAGCCTGACTCTCACTGCCATTCAACATGATGTTTAATGAATTGCTCCTAGTTTATCATAACACACAGGAAGTACTTGTTAAATATTTAATGAATGAATGAATCCATGGTATTAAGTTCAAAGTCCACAAAGCCATCTGTGACATGTTCCTTGCATTGCTGGTATTAATTCTCACTGTGACTTTTCATGCAGTTATCACCACAAGTACCACTATCCTGTAAAACTGTTGGAAAGAAGCTTAAATTTAAGATCTGAGAACAGAGTGATTTTTCTCAAAGTAACTCACTGAAGACTGGAGAGGTGCTGGGTGGTTTAGTTTTGTTAGAATAGAAGGTATCTGGAAGAGGTTAGTGAGAACAAAGAAGAAAAATATGATTATAACCAAACTGTAAGTGGGGTTCAATGATCTTTATTCTAAAACCAAAATGTAGTCATAAACTAACCCTAAATGGAGGGGTAACAGGACTGCACCCCACACACAAGCATGTGTCAGAAACCAGCTTAAATGATGAAGGTTGGTACCATGTTAGATTCCAAAAGGAAACATAAGGCACCCTTAAATTCGAATAACTTGAGGATAGTTTACTTACAAAAGGGAAAATTACCAGGAATTCAAAAAAATTTGAATTCCAGGAAATTACCAGGAAATCAAAGTATAGGGAAGCTATAAGGAGCATGTGGGAACTGAGGACTAGTGCCAGCAGAGCTACAATAGCATGAAGGGTCAAGGAAATGATTACTTGAATCCAGGAGGAAAGAAAGTTCTACAATACAGGTTACTCAGAAAGGAATAATGGCATTTCTTGGCTTACCAGAGGTTGCTCCACAGAAAGGAGCTGGAAAAATAAATGCTCTGATCTCGCTCTCCCTCCCCCATCTCCTTCCAAGGATTCCACCAACAAACCTGAAAGGCAGCAAGAGTATATGGGAGTTCCTGGAAGGCTTCACATCCAACCTTCCAGGTAGAACATGGAGGAAAGAGAGTGGAGAGGGGATATGTACCCACAAACAGAAGCTATTTGACCTAAAAGGCTTTAAAAAATGGACAAAATTCTATTATAGTTCACTAACAACTTTTAGTTATTTGTATTAACAAAGACGAGTACAAACAATGATAGAACAGCTGAAATGATTAACAGTATACAAGATACTTTATTCCTAATAATTATGTAACATAATTATATTTATTTCGAGCATGTTCATTTATATTGTATTTCAAGTTTCTAGAAGTATACAGTTATTCAGATCCCCATGTAAATGATGGGGGGTGAAGACTGTGCGAGAGTCAAGATGGGCTCTGAAGAATATATGAGGTAATTTGATCTACTGTGAAAATTAGCAAAGAATTATTCATAGTAGACAACTGAGCATGGATAATTAAGCATCAACTTCACTTGAAGCCATGTATTGATATAAATAGTTTAACAAACTGTTTAATCAATTATCTTTCATATTCATGACTGAATAGAAAGTTCTCACAAACAGAAGTTTTGGTGCTTCCTCATCAGAATCTAAATGACTATATTTTATATCTTTAATTAGATACCTTCCTCAATTCTTGAGACAATGTGTTTCCACATAGGCACTCAGAGGTTGCAGTCTTATGACACCAATAAACACACTGGCTTATGAAAAATGTAGATCAAAGTTCTATATTTTGTTCTGTCCCAAATTGGTAAAATTTAAGTTTTCTTGATAGGCAGTAAGCCTGGGCCCCATTTCTACTCACGGACAAGTCTTCTGACTTTTAAACCTATCATTTTTGCTGTATCTAAGCTCTCATGAAAAATATACTGAGTATTTTCTACTTTCCAAGTACCATGTTTATCTCCTTCACTCATTACAACAATCCAGGAAGAAGGTACTGCCGATCTCTCATTTTTAACAATGAGGAATCTGAGTCTTGTTAACTCGGGTTAAGTTACTGACCTGTATTCTTGTAGCCAGTAAGTGATAAAGCCAGGATTTGAATCCAGGCCCTGGTGTCACTCCACTATATACTAGAACACTGTACTCTCTCCCTACTCCATAATAGTGCTTTGGCAATTGAAGGAAAGAAGATCTGTTAAAATACTCCATAAAGGTGAAGTATTAGACAAATGTACAGATTTATGAAATCAGATTTATAGATTTCTGATTTACAAATTCTGACATCCATCACCACTCCCTAAGTATAGCTTTCAAAGAGATCTCTTCATTCTTCACATAAATATCCTTATTCCTTATTAGTGACTTGCAGTCTTCTTGTGATGGAAGCAAATTTTCAAATTTAGATTATGTGGCAGCATACTTGAAGTAATTAAAAGGTGAATACTAATTAAAAGATAAAGGAAGTTTAGAAAATTCAAATTTAGACTCCTTTTCACTAATTTCACAGTATATATGTAGTTGCTCTTCAGAATTCACTGTTTCAGTATGACTGTTGACTTGCATTAAATGCAAAAGAAACATTTTCTCAAATTACAGTGATCATACAGGTTCTTGGCATCATCTTGTTGTTATGTTATATACTTAATACCATAAATTTCTCTACTCAGAACCTACTCAGGCCATATTTTCTCTGGTAAGTTATTATGAAAACAGAATAAATCCCAAGATATGCATGTTGATGCCTCTTGCTAGATGTAGGGAGAACATTCCCTTTTAAACAGGCAATGTCTGAGCCCACTTCCTGTTCCTCACAATAATGGCAATTATTCTAATTCCAAGTCTCTTTCAAGGCAACAGGAGACTACATTAGTGTAGTTTATGCTTAGAGTCTAACCCCATCACCCTCCCGGCAGGCAGCAGCAGCTATTCTAAAGACAGAGCATTAGGAAGGTCCCCAGGCAGAACAGATGCCCACCTCCCCCAAATTGCAGTGTCCATCTGGGTCAGATGTTATAGGGGTATGAGGTCCAATAAAGAAAGTCACAAGGAATCTTAGTAACAGATTTAGTCAACTTCTTTAGCTAGTTCAGTTGTTCAGCTCAAAATACGTGAGAGATTGTAAGCATTACCTAGTGTCTTTTTTCAAACAAAATAATAAATTAAGTCTATAAACTCTCCCATCTTCCCTAATAAAACAAAACATATGCAGACTTAATTTTTGCTCCTGAATGATGGGTGTGAGGGAAATGGGGAGACAAAAAAAAAAATAAGCTTATTGGGGCCTCCCCGGTGGCGCAGCGGTTGAGCGCTGGGTTGCGAAGCTGCCCGCGGCCTCTGCGGCGCCGGTTCGATCCCCAGCTGCTCCCCAGCCACCGGAGGAGGATCCCACATGGTGCGCAGACCTCTCCTGCCACCCGCTGCTCCCCTCAGCAGTGTACTTCAGTCCTTCTGCCTGCTCTGCTCCCCACTCTGGCTCTGGTGAATTCTCTCACCCTCCCGCGCTTCTGACTGTACCCAGTGCATGTATAAACAAAACAAACAAACAAATATAATAAATAAATAAATAAAAGCATGCCTCTATAGAAAAAAAAAAATAAATAAAATAAAAAAAAAAGCTTATTAACCTAGTCTGGTTAAACATAATCATGTGGTATATTCTCATAATAATGCTGACTAATTCATTCAGTCCACTTTAACTGATTGAATGCCTCCCATATATTCAGTTTTGAGGTGTGCAAAATTTAAATTACACTCCCCATTCCACAGAATATCAAGCTGCTTGATATTTATAAAAAGATGGGTAGGACTAAAGAATAAAAATTATGGGTGCAGGTGGTTGAGCACAGCGCTGTGAAGCTGTCCACAGCCTCTGCAGTGCGGGTTTGATCCCGGCCTGCTGCGGAGACACCCGCATGGCATGGCAGACCACTCCTATCTCACCCATTGCTCCCCTCAGCAGTGTATTTCAGTCAGTCTGCCTGTTTTGCTCCTTGCTCTGTCTGGTGAATCCTCTCATCCTCCCACACATCTGGCCTGTACCCCGGTTCTTGTATGCATGAATAAATAAATCTTAAAAAAAAAGAATAAAAATTATGGGTACTGACTAGGCATAGCATGTAAGTTAAAGGGTTATTTTCAGCTAACACCAGAATGTAGAACTATTTTCTGTGAAGATAGAGTTAAAAAAAGGGAATCAAATAATTAAATGATGACCCAAATGTAATAATCTCAGTGTAGATTAAACTGCTGGTGGGAATGTAGACTGGTCCAGCCTTTATGGATAGAAGTGTGGAGATTCCTCAGAAGACTGAAAATAGATCTACCACACAACCCAGCAATACCACTCCTAGTTATCTACCCAAAGAACACAAAAACACTAATTCAAAAGGAAAGATGCACTCCTGCTTATAACAGCACCATTCACAATAGCCAAGATATGGAAACAACTTAAATGCCCCAGGACAGATGAGTGGCTCAAGAAGATATGCAATATACACAGAATGGAATACTCCTCAGCAATCCAAAAAGATAAACTTATGCCATTTGTAGAAATGTGGATGGAACCAAAAGGGATTATCCTAAGTAAAGTGAGTTAGAAGGAGAAAGATAAATACTGGATGGTCTCACTAATGTCTGGAATATAGAGAAAACAGACAAAGGATCAGAAAAAGACGAACTTTAAAATCAACTCTTGAAAGCTGACCATAGATCTGACCATACAGGAGGGGGTGGGGAGGCAGGGGGAGAGTGGAAGGGGAAACAAGAGTGGGGGAGGAGAGCACAATACATCATGGTGTAGGACTATGGGTGCTTCGCTGGTGGGAAAACTATGGTGGTCACCCCAGGGAACCTGAGGGAGAAAACCTATACTGTGAAAAACAGAGAAGGATGTACAATAATGGTACATCATTAATTAAAAAAAGATGTTTATGAGCCTCCCTGGTGGTACAGCAGGTTGAGTACAGTGCTGTGAAGCTGTCCACAGCCTCTGCAGTGCCAGTTCGGATTCCTGGAGACCAGGGAGCTACCCACATGGCGCAGCAAACCTCTTCTGTCTCGCCCGCTGCTCCCCTCAGTAGTGTTTTCGGTCCTTCTGCTTGTTCTGCTCCCTGCTCTGTCTCTGGTGAATTCTTTCACTCTCCCCCATCTCTGGTCTGCACCCCAGTTCTTGTTTAAATATTTTTTTTTAAAAAAAGATATTGATGATGCAAAACTAGATAATCATGAGATTTTGAAAAGGAACCTCACTATTTTTCTCATCCTTGTTCAAAATATTCATTTTTTTCCCTCACAAAATCAGGACTATAGGTCCTAACATTCTACGTGGTATAATAATACCTTAAATCTCAACAATAATTCCTTCCAGTCTCTGAATACAATTAAAGTATTGGATATTAGTATGAGAGTCCATGATTAGCAATATGAATCACAGAAAATCATGCAGTCTTACACCATATATAATGTTATTCTATCTAAAAAAAAAAAAGAGAGAGAGGGAGGTTAAACTTATAAGGGAATCAAAATCAGCTTAACTACATTATCTTTTAAATTTTTAACATGCTTTTTTTGTTGAAGTAACACTGCATTACAACCTTACATAACTTTTAAGTGTGCATCATTATAAATTGACCCGCTTTTCCCTATTCACCCACACCTTCCACCTTCTCTTTTGATAAACACTAATTTGGTTTTATAGTATAAAATTTTATTTTAATTTTATTTAGTTTCTTCATTGTTTGATTTCTCTATATACCTCATATGGGTAAAGCTGTACAATATTTGTCTTTCCCTTTCTTCATTAACTTTTGACATTTGCCAATTGCTAGAGATTGATCAATGTGTTTTTATTGTTGATATGTTGAGCTAACACAGATTAATTACTCCAATAACTCCTTAAAATTAAATCAAATGAGACAGTATTATAATTGGTTAGATCTAATCATAAAGCAGGGAAGAGAACAGGACTGGTTAATGCTCCATATGCTTAATTAATTTTTCTTAAAGAACACGCTGGATTTAATACTCCCCCAATGTGAAATAACTATAATGCTGACAAAACTATTTTTATTCATTTTGTGTCTTGCTCAGATCACTATATATAACAGAAATTTCACTTCAAAGAACTCTAGGGTTGACTGAGTAATGATCTTATATGCATTTTCCAAAATAAATTTATTTTATATAAAGGTACATTAACATAACTTCAAAAAAAAACCCTTTTATTTGAAATTAGAAAAAGCATTAATGGCTTAAATGGTTTAAAAATATATTTTATCCTGATATGTAGTAAACACTTTTTTCTTTTCAGTATCCATTGAACAGCAGCCATTTTGTTTTGATAAGATTTACCATGATCCCCCCAATTCAGAGACAGATCTTAATCAATATATATCAGCCAAGGCAATCCTACCCACTTTATTTAAGATAAACTAGTTTTATATTAGTCAATAAATGATAATTCTCTGGCCAGAGATTTATTTTTGTTCAGTGGCACCTAAACTGCCCTACTAAGTGTAGTTCCAGTTTAGCCTATCTATACTCAGAAGCTCCTACATCCCTTTATATGTAAATTCTTTGCCCTTAAAAACAAAACAGTTTTAATCATCTTATTTTTCTTACTTGATGTGGCCCTCCATGGGTAGAATTATGTCTGATATGGTTTTACCTCCTTAAGATGCTAAAATGAGAATTCACAAATAAGTATTTTGTAAATATTTATTCAATTAATAAGCATAACTAATATAAGGAGAAAACTAGTCTTCAAATACAGGGATGAATCAGTGTGAGGAGCTATATATGTAAATAATGAGAATTCACACCAAGGAGTGATCATTCCCATGTCAATTGTCAACAAGTCGAAGTGTAGATGGAGGACAGTTTGAAAGAAAGACAGTATTTGGATTAACTGAGTGGAACTTGAAGAGCATTACAAGAAGAAAAAATATATACATAAACAGTAACCTAGGAGGGAAATGAGTTTTATATGTGGTAAAGTCAGGGAAGTAATCGATGTGCAATCACATGGGTTATGCAAAATAGAAAGACAAAATAAGAATTATTGTGATTATTAATAAGTCCAAAGCTTAAGATTTTGACATTTATCCTATAGGTATGAGGGAGAAAATTGCATTCTTGAGAAGTCACTTGTAGCATAATATACATTGTAAGGAAAAAATATTAATGATATGTGATTACCAATGGCAAAGAAAAATAAACTGAAGCATTAAAGCAATGTCCAAGAATTCAAGACTTGGAAATTTGGGACTGATTACACCCCTGATAGAAATGAAGAATATCTACAGTAGCCCACTTAAGTAGCGATGGAAAACTCTATTTTGGTCTTGCTGAGTTGAAGAGAAAGGGCATCTTGGTTGATACAGTGAGAGCAAGTGTGTCCCCAAGAGAGCACTCTCTAATATCACCACTGATGTGCAAAAATTCTAATTGCCACACGAAAGAATAACCACCCATCAGGTGCTCCTTTCACCCAAAGGAGATCATCCCACGCTCATAAAAAAGGAGACATCTGTTTCTGTTGACTTAGGATTTGCTCTTGAAACTCTTGTACATGTAGAATCTGAAACAGCACACAGACTTTTCAATCCAGGCTCACATATGAAAAAAAAAAAAGTATGTTGTATGTTGAACACCTCACATCTCCCCACAAAAAAAGCAAAACAGTCAGTTGTTATACCTTTATTATGCTATGATGAGAAATATGCATTTTGTATAGGAATTAGCTTTCAGGAGCTGAATATTTCTGTGAAAGGGAATTCTCATTTAAACAATTACCAAAACAGATGGCTGGCTGTGAGAGCTAGAGTGGGAAAAGCACAGGTTTCTCTGGGTGGATGTCCAGGACAGCATGGAGGGGCCCACCTTGCACAGCTCCAGGGAACACTGCTCATTTTGTGTGCATATAAATGGCATCTTCTGAACACAGTTCAGGAAAACATTATGAATGGTGTCCCCAGAACTGCAGCCCTTCCCCAGACCAAAGTCCAGTTTGAAGAAAGTAATTCATTTACTAAAGACAGTTTCATTTTCTTATTTGTATTTTTATTTTAAACCTACATGTTTAAGACTGGTCTAAAACCTCTCTTCCCATATGCTTTGGTTCTTCTGGGAATTGAAACAGTCAGATCTTCTTCTATACTATTTTGCAAATTAGGCAAAGGGTGGGGCAGGACTTGTCTAATTAAATTTTATATGTATACACACAAAGATATATTCATCCATATCTACTTATGTATGTGTGAATGTGTGTATATGTATATACGTATGCATGTCTGTTTATGTGTTTGTTTACATATTTGCAGGTAGACATCAGCTGGGGCATCTGGTTGATGACTTTATACATGATTAGTGCCACAAAACTTTGGAACCAATAGTTCTGGCTTTTGATTATGATTGTTTCACTCAAGTAAAGATCAGATGAAATCACAAAGCATAGACTAAGCAATTGTTTGTGATAGCTCAAATAGTCAAAAATGGAATAAAGATCTGACTTCTAAAAGCTCAAAAGTTTTCATGCTTCAGTGGTTAAAAGGTATTTATTTTGCAGGCAGATGTATTATAGAAATCCCAGCTCTGAGCATGCCACTGTTGCAACAACTCATTCACAGTAAGAATAAATAGCAAATGTGCAATGAGAAATTTCTCTGCTCTCAATTCCAGCAACTATTTCACAAGTCATCTCAATGTCTTTTTCAGTAATGATACCCTATTAATTTCCAATGAAAAAAGAAAACAAATTTAGGGTGACATGCAATAAAAGTGAACATTTTAGGATTTCTAGCAGGCAGAAATTTATTAAATATAAAGGTCAAATATCCTCAGTTAAGAAACAAAACTAAGAAATTACTAATCCTGTTTCAAATACTTATGTAAACAAGTATTCTTTGCATAAGTACTATTGAAATTAAAGCACAGGCGCATTAAAAATAGAACTACATCTAACCTGAGGTAATTGTATGTCCTCAACACATCACCTATAACATCAACTAATGTAGGGAAAGTTTGGCATATCCAAGGACGTTGGGAAAAAGAAGAATATGTCTGGGAAATACAGCAAGGGGAAGGATGGGATGAGATGAGCATTCAAAAGTAGGCAAGGGGCTTAGTTCTGGGTCTTATAAGATATACTAGGAGTTTTTAGTTTTATTCTGAGTGGAATAGGAAGCCACAGTTTGTACAAACATTATAAAAACATGATCTGATTTGTATTTTTAAAATGTCAGTCTGATGTGGGGAAAACAGCAAGATATGCAATTGACAAAATGCTGAGGACTCACAGTGTTTACAAGTGTGCTTCATGTTTTAGATTTGGTTCCCAAGATTATTAAATATATGAGATTTCTCCTAAAATGCCTGGATTTCCTTCATTTCTGTGTTTTTTTTTTTTTTTAATTTCTAGAAAATCTCTCAATACTGAGTCTGCCTTCCTGCTGAGAACCAATTGGCTGGAGCTAGACAGTGGCTGCCCCACATCCCATTGGAAAGTGCTGGAACTCCCTGTTCATCACAGTTCTCCCGCATAGACTTCTCAGTCACTCTTCTCACCTGTTAGATGATCAAGAAACACTGATTTTTGTTCCCTCCTTTTAGGAACTACGGCAACTAACAGATAGACTGTGGGAGCTCTTTCAGGTACTGGCTGGAAACCTTGGTTGAGATCATACTCACTTGATCAGTTTCTAATATCTGACTATTCATTTAGTAAATCCAGCTTATTTGTTAATTTGTTCCCCCAAGATAAGACCAAGACATTAAATACCAACTTAACTGTCTTAATTCTCATGTATAGGTTAGTCGTCAGCTTCAGTTCTGGGTACCACTATCCTATTACTCAAGTTCACCTATTTGGACCTGCTTCTCGCTGAAAATATTCACACTTGGACACTGCATTATTTACATCTTCTGCTCAATTCATAGCTCAGGAGTGTTGAGGAGTGTTATAATATATGCACAATCACGTGCTTTAGGATATAATATATTCTGCTTAAAGTGTTTTGTTTATAACAATGGTAAATTTAAAATTAAGGATGTTTAAATCTTATTGTATATTGTGTGTAACATCTTGGGTTGAAATACACTAAAGCCTGCTTCTAGTTTTATCCTTTTTCTTACATCTACATAGAAATCATGATAATTTGGTTAAGTCATGAAAATTTCATGACAACCATTTGCTTCTATAAGAATGCAGGAACATTAGGCTAAGCATTTTAATTTGCTCATTGCTATTGCTCCACTACCCAGAACAACATCATAAGGCAAGCTACTCAATAAATATTCTGTTGAATAAGTGAATGAATGAATGTCAGAATATTACACAGCCAGTGTTTTGGACATGTAAGGTAAAAAATGAAAAAACAAAGTTGTACTTTGAAACAAAAATCTCTGATATAATAGTCCAAGTATAGTCCCTATATCTTACTTCCCCAAATACTTAACTATGAGCTTTCAGCTCACATGTTTTCCTGAGCCTATTTATATTCTGAATCTGCAACATCCTTCTAGTGAAATCTGCCCACTAATTACCTCCTGATAAAAGCAACACATCTGGGGCCTTCCTGGTGGCCTAGGAGTTAAGTCTCAGCACTATCACCACGAGAGCCTGAGTTCGATCCTGGCCGGCAGCTAACCCACGTATGGCACAGCAGACCTCTCCTGTCTTACCCACTGCTCCCCTCAGCAGTGTATTTCAGTAGCCCTGCCTGTTATGCACCCTACTCTGTCTCTGGCGAATCTTCTTACCCCTGCACCTCTGGCCTACACCACCGTTTTCTACACAAAAATAAATAAATCTTAAAAAAAAACAACACTTCTATTGGTTCTACACATAGTTTGACACAGGCCAGTGGGCACTACAATTGTGAGATTCTGAAACAATCTAGGGAATTTTTCCTAATACAGAAACATTTCATTCATCACTAATAATCACATATGAAAATAGTTATCCAAATTTTGTTGAACTAGTTTTGAACTGTGCCTTTCAATCACACTCATACTCTTTTTCCTGTCTCTAAACAAAACTAGTTGGACAGAAGAGACATCCATTCATCACACTCAGTATGAAATAAAATCTCTCAGTCCATTAACTCTATCTTTATAATAACACATTGGATATGATATAGAGATTATGATGCTCTTTCTCTTTAATTTTACCCAAATACAGAAAGCATTAACCCATGCAACATTAATAACACGAACATATCATCAAAATAAACAATGAATAACTACTAGAAACAGATGTGTGTTTTGTGAACCTTAATTAAATAAATCCCTTATTTTGCTGCTGGAATGAAGTAAATTGCCAAGAAACCAAATTTATAGACTGATCTGATTTCTAAGACTTGTTTGGAAGGAAAAAAAATCACATGACAATTTTTCCTCTTCAGGCAAATACGTATGAGTTTTGGAAATAACCTCTGAACCAATGCTCTATGCTTCCATATACTAACTCGACTGATTTCATGACAAATTAATTTGTCAGAAATCAACAACTGCAGGTTAGAGATAGAAATAAAGTCACATGAAAGACCAATTTGGGGCTATTTTGGACCTGTTAGCCTTATGATGGGATGCTTTAATTTATGCATCATAGAAATCTCTTTACACCACTCTACCTGTAAATGCAGCAGCTCACAATGCTTGCTTGCGCTTTGGTTTCCCTTTATTCTAGAAAAGCTGGTAAAAAGTCATTTTATATAACTGATAATTTCCTAGGGCAAGCTCACTTCAGAGACATTATCTGATTTTTTTATCTCATCTCACTAATAATATCATAAAAATAAAAAATAACAGAAAAAACAAAAAGCCTTAGTGAGTTATAGATCATCAAAAAATACATCATATATAAGTATATATAAATTGTCTTTATGAAATCTCCAGTTTTTCTATGTGAATCTAAAATTATACATTACATAAAACCTTTTTCACTAATCTGTTCTTTTCTCTGAAACAATCATTTCTATAGAAGACCCATTTAATTGCCTAGTATCCATTTCCTTTTCTTTTCTGCTTAAAAGAGTCCCAATGTTCTTCAAGACTTTATGCTTAATCCCAGGCAATGAGTAAAAATTCTGACACAGACACTGTGGGGCTTTTTGTCTCTCCTTCAAGTGCTGGATCTGTCTCCATTAGTAAATTAATCTCAAACACAAAAAGTAGGTCTATGAGATAGATTGTCCTAAGCATCATCTGTAACCAAATAGGAGTGTCATCCATTAGATTAAAAAACACAGATTCAATTTCTCAACTGAACACAGAAAACTGTGCTTATTTTTATTTTTGTCAAACTTTTGGTGGTACTACAGGGAGAAAAATTCTTTAAGCAAACTTCATATATATCTTACATTTTTATTTAGGGAGTTTGTTAAAAAAAATGGACCAATATTTCAACAAGAACGACATACTTATTTCACATACTTTCTTTTTTTTTTAATTTAAATTTTAAATACAATTACAATCCCCTTATTTTTACCCCAAGCTCTCCTTTCCCCACTCCCCGCCCCCCCCATAGAGTGTCTCTGGTTCATAGTTGTGTGTTGATTTTGATATTTTCTTTCTTATAGTTATTCTTTTTCCTGGTCCCCTATTTAAGTTTTCTAGATTCCTGCTATGAGTGAGACCATCCGGTATTTTTCTTTTTCTTTCTGGCTTATTTCACTGAGCATGATTCCTTCCAGCACCATCCATGTTGCTGCAAATTGCATGTGTTTATCTTTTTTGAATGCTGAGTAATATTACATGGCGTATATGTACCACATCTTCTTGATCCAGTCATCTATTTTTGGGCATTTGGGTTGTTTCCAAAGCTTAGCTATTGTAAATAGTGCTGCTATAAACATAGGGGTGCAGGTGCTCTTAGGAATTGATGTTTTTGTGTACTTTGGGTAAATCTTAGGAGTGGAATTGCTGCATCATATGGAAGCTCTGTATTTAGTAGTTCAAGAAATCTCCACACAGCTCTCCATAGTGGTTGGACCAGTTTGCACTCCCACCAGCAGTGCAGGAGAGTTCCTTTTTCTCCACAACCTTGCCAACATTTGTTGTTGCTAGTGTTTTTAATACGTGCCATTCTCACTGGTGTAAGATGGTATCTCATTGTAGTTTTGATTCGCATTTCCCTGATTACAATTCACATAAACTTTCTTAATCACCTTTTCCATTCAGGAAAGTTAGTTAATGTTAGTCTAGTTAGTTAATGTATGAATATAACTTCATTCATTTTCTAACAAATTATTTCTTCATTTTTTTCCTATTTCCTCCATTTCCATGGAGATAAAAAATGTCTAAATAAACATGGTTTATCTATCTGTCTGTCTATTTTGTCTATCTATCTATCTATCTATCTATCTATCTATCTATCTATCTATCTATCTATCAGCGTCTATCACTGACTAAACAAGTGTAGGGCTTGATGCTTTTCTCTAAATTACTGAGTTATCAGTAGTGGGATGGGTAGGGTAGAGAGGAAGATATGACTCTCATTCATTATTTTAGAGAGCTTGTTAAAATAGTCTCACTTTAGTATATACCAAAGCATAGTAGGCAAAATTATTTTAGAAAACATCCAGATGAAACCTTTATGCGATTACAATTATATTAGAGTAGCTATTATACTAGAAAAAAAATCCAGCATACAAAACTTATGATTTTATATCTGTACTTGCTAGGATAGGGCTAAATTATTATTTAAAATGTGTTTATTTAAAGAAAAATCATATAGGTAATGCATAGAGCAAAATTTTACAGGAGGTGCATGAATGTATGGTTTCAGGTGACTGTGTTAGGTCATATTTGCTCCTTACATATCATTAAGTGCAGGAAATAAGTTCTAAAAGACTGCTCTCATTCATATACAGGACAGTAGAATTTATAAATAATGCTGTGAGTTAAAATTATCACTGTGAAAACTGAAAAATAAACATCTCAACATGTGATTATGTGAATTACATGTTTAAGAGACAAATGGACAAGAGGTGGCCCTTGGACAAGAGGTGGCAGGAGTCCAGAGTATTAGTCTTCTAAGACTATGTGCCTTTTAGCAGATCCCCCCTGGAATCTCAGCTATAAAAGATCTAAATTATCTCCAAGATTCCTTCCATAAACATCAATCTATGAGTTAAAGTATAAAACATTAACTCAGCTTTGGAGCACAATTTGCTGTTAAGTATGTCAAGTGGACTTACTGTTTAAGTGGCCTATAAATTAAATTGTTGCCTCTTTCACTTAATTTATCCACTTATTCAGAGTTATGTACTGAAGGGTTTTATTATTTTATAGTAAATTTCCTATCAAATGAAGATATAAAGAAATCTCAGAAGTTGACAATTTTTCTATCAATTAGAAGAGATTGAACTTCACACCAAAGATTCTCTTCTGATTTCCTAGTTCAGAATAGAGCAACAGAACAAGATGCATGCAGTATTTACCTCAAAATTGGAGAGCTGAAATGGCAAATTTTGTATCCCTAGACACCTTCTGAACACAACTTACAATCTTCCTGTTGTTTAGTATAACTCACCATTCTAACTTCTCTGTCTTCCTTAGTGGTCTTCTCCCATATCTCCATTAAAGCTCTGAAAATTCACTAGCTCTTCCTTACAGAAAGTCTTAGATTTGACAGAGTATTAAAGCTAGAAAAGCTTCATAGGTTGTCTATGGCATATGCAGTATCACTGCAAGATCCTGACAATCATACAACACCTGCTTCTACAATGACAGGAACTAGAAATTCATTGTTCTCTCGAGTTGTAACCATTGTGTTGTAGAGCAACCCCGATACAAAACGGGGTGCCTGACTGTGGGTCCTCACCTGCGCGCTTAAAAGGACTTATCAATGCTCTACTGCAGGCACACGTGAAAGTTAATAAAAGGTTTATTTACAAGGGAAGGGGAAATGAGGAAATGTACAGCTCAGGGAGAAAAGTGGGAGACAAAGTTTTAAATGAGTCCTACCTGATCCGCCGATCAGGAATCCCAAAATGGCGCTCTCAGAGTTGGCCACCAGCCAGGAGCGGTGAAGCCAGGAGACGAGCGATCGCGAGCCAGAGAGCGAGCCAGAGAGACCAAGGCCCACGTGTTTGGTTTTTTATATCCAACCTGGCTGCCCAACTCCACCCTCAGGTCCCAGCCACCCTCCCTTGGTGGTGATGGGATTTGTCTTTCCCAGAGTCTTGATGGCTTTAGTCTGGAGTGGGGGTGGAGTCCACAAAGCCTGTATGGGATTAACTTAGGACATTACTTCCCCCTAACAATTGTACTTCTTGTTAAGTCTAGAAATGTGTTCAAACTCACTCTATCAACCCTACTTCTACTTCCTTGAATTCACCAGAATACCAAATTTTACTTCAATCTTCTCTTTAAACTATCTTTACAGCCTTTATTTGCTCCTTATAAGTTATGACTTAAAATCCTACTAACATGTTAGTCATCATCTGCATGTACCCTAGTACAATAATATCTTTTGGAAAGCATGTTATTCAAACCTGGATATAATCCGTGGGATCCCCAATCCCCTTGTTCTCAGAGATACTGTCTTGGTGCCCAGAGTTCTTGCTTGTCAGCCAGATATAGGGTCATGCAGGGGATCTCTCACCAATGGCAAAAGTCCTGGTATGAGGAACATGCTGGGAAGCCAGTATCTGCTGAAAACAGCAGGCAGATAATAGAGATAACATGCTTTGACCAGCAAGAACAATGGAGCCCCCCAGGCAATAGCCCCAGTCACTCCACCCTAGCTTACATCCCCAATAATTGCTTACCCCAAGCATGTACACACCCTATGTTCTTTTTTTTTTTTTTTAAAGATTTATTTATTTATTTATACAAGCACTGGGTACAGTCAGAAGCGCGGGAGGGTGAGAGAGAATTCACCAGAGCCAGAGCAGGGAGCAGAACAGGCAGAAGGACCGAAGTACACTGCTGAGGGGAGCAGCGGGCAGCAGGAGAGGTCTGCGCAACATGTGGGACCCTCCTCCAGTGGCCGGGGAGCAGCTGGGAATTGAACCGGTGCTGCACAGGCTGCGGGCAGTTTCACAACCCAGCACCCAACCGCTGCACCACTGAGGAGGCCCACTCCCTATATTCTTGCCCCACCTTTATATTCAATATTAATAAATGTGAGACTATCTTTGGATCAGGGCTGCATGTTACTGCACCACGTAGCCCCTCTAGGTTTCTCGTTGATCTCCATGGACTCCAAGTCATCTTTCCTTCATTCTGTGCCACCGCTTCCAACATTGATGCCCTGTAAGGTGGCAATAATCTCTTTCCCACCTGCAAGTATCTCCAAGTATAGAACGCACCAATACAACCTATTTTCGATAATCTATAATCTAATTTCCTCTATCATTTGTGATATCTTGCCCAAATTTGTGGCAAGAAATCAGATCAAAACACAGCTGTAGCTCAGAAAAAGGCACCAGTGAAGTTCTAGGGCTAATCATCATATTTGAAAAATGTTGTGGGAAGTATTTTGGGGTGCAGACTAACACATAATTTCTTCCAAACATCATCCTAATATCTGAGGGAACCTAAGAAAATAATACTGAACTAAACACCTACATACATATTTGTATAAATATGTATATATATATACATATTTGTATATATAAACACCTACATACATATTTGTATATATATATACATATAATGTCTATATATACATATATTTAGTCAGTTTTACTTTGCATCACAAATGGTGATGAGATGTGAAGGTCATTTTTCCAAGATATTTATGTCACATATTGTGAAACTGTTTACAAATATCTTTTTCTCAAAATTCATATCAACAACTGTATGTGCATGTATGTATATACAAACATACATATATACAAATATATACAAATGTATGCATTTGTATACACAATGTATCCTTGCAGATATATGTAAGTCTTTACCAATTACGAAATGTATTTCACTCATTTAATCTTCTTAACTCTAGAATGGAAGTCAGAATAAATTAATATGCTCACTTTCATATGCAAACATAAAGCTTAACAAAATTCACAGTTTATAAATCATAGGCCAACACTAGAACACAGGTCTTTAGACCCCACATCGTATCTCCTAAATAACCAAGTATCTGAGCATCTGGTTTGGTTCTAAGTTGCAGTATATCAGATATAAATCTTAATCATCCTCATTGACCCAATTTTTAGAACATGTTTAAGCTTGATTTTGTGGTTATTTATGTGTATTCCTATAAGACATTCTTACAAAAGAGGAAAACACATGAACATTAGTTCTCAATGGGTAACTATGTATTTACACTCTTAAGTGTTTCTAATGACAAACAGTGAAATCCAGACACTTCCATTAATAACCCCCAGAGAAGCCACAGGGGCTCCAAAAATCATTAGCAGCCTCCAGTCACTAACACTAAAATCCTTCTTGAGAGTGCAAATCCAAAACTAAAAGATGCCAAAGCTATGAGATTAAAGTTGTATGAAAAGTAGATATTTCCAGCCTCATCTTCTCCCACCCCAAGCGATGGACTCTTGCCACCACTGCAATACATTATATTACCAAACCTACCTCTATACAATTCTCACCTGGGGCAGGCAGGGAGGGGGAGTTTTTTTTTTTTTTTTTAACAATGCAAACACATGGGATCTTTATGACAAGGGAATTATTTTTCCAGGCAAGAGTGTAATGTGACCATGATAGAGCTGGTTCAAACTTGAAATTTATTAAGCATGGGAAGCCACTTACTCTTGAATTAACACCGTTCTCTCTCCTTCAACAACAGTTTTCTTTCATCTCATTAATCATTCTCATCAGCATAGAAATAGGTCATATTTCTTATGAAAACAATGCTCCCATGACCCTACATTTTCTTATTTCTCCACACAACTTCACTGCAAAACAGCTAGGAAGATTTTTCTACACTCATTATCTCTAATATCTCACCTTCTAGTCTCTTGAATGTATTCCAATCAGATTTTTATACCCACCACTCCATTGAAACTGCCTGCTACATTTCCCAAGCTAAATAGCCATTCTCAGTCTGTATATAACTGGACTCTCATCAGCATGTGACCGGGTCACTCTTCCTTGACACTTTCTTCTCCTACCTTCTCTGTTATCATACTCTCTTTAAAGAGCTCCATTTCTCAAGCTACTCATTCTGAGTCTCTTTGGAAGGAGTTAAGTCCTAATAGCTAAATAAAGTAATACCTCAAGCTGAGTCTTAAATCTCTTATATTTCATATTGCCACTGACTTCTTATGTGACTAAGTGCAGTTCTGGGGTTCAGCTGATGAATCATATTTTAAAAACCTCCAGTTCTGGACTCCTCTAAATTCTAGACGTTTATCTTTTTATTCAATGTCTCTACTCTGTTCTACATCAAATTTAATATATTTGAAACAGAACACTTGTGTTTGTTTGCCAGGTCAATGCAAGAGCTCTCTCTTCACCTGGTGATTCAGGACTAATTACTGAAGTAACCACTGACCTCGGTCTTTCAATAGATTAGCAAATCCTGTTAGCTCTACCTCAAAATATATTCCATATTTTATCACTTAACACATGACTCTATTCCAACCCTATCACCAGAAATACCATTATAAGCCCCTAAATAGTCTCTCTGATAGTCTATTTTCATACTGCAGCCAGAATGATCCATTTAAAATGTAAATGGCTTATCACACTCCTGTTCAAAACCCTTTTCGAGACTTCCCATCATCCTCAAAATACATTCCAAGGTATTTGCGACAGTCTAGAAGTCCATAAACAATCTGCTTTCCTACCATTTCCCCCACACTTTGCTTCTGCCATGCACTCTTGTTCTTCCTTAAACATGCCAAACTTATTTCTGCTTGGGGATCTTTGCATTTGCTATTCCTTCCCACTGGAGCAAGTTTTCCCTTGGTATTTACGCTTGCTCCCTCACTTCCTTTAGTCTCCACCAAAAAGCCATTCTCTCAGAAAAGACTGCTATATCCAAAGAGCTCTTTCTTTCACTCTCTGGCCCCTTAATGTGTTTATTTCTCTCCATAGCACTTACCACCACATGATATTATATGTGTGCTAGAAATTAAGCTCTCAATATAGATGTTTTTACTCACCTTTGAATCCTCAACAATTAGAAGAGGCAACTGGCAAAGAATAGACCATTGATAAATGACTAAAGGAAGGAAAGAATGTAGCTGAAGCACATGCTCTTTCTTGGTCCCATGCCTTAAAGCATGATTTTCCCCTCTCTCCAAGTGCCCTTTCTTATTATTGTCTGTGCAAGGTACATTCCTATTTATTCATCAAAATTCATCTCGGATGGCAGTCTTCCCCATAAGCTTCCCTGACTACACACTCACACCACAGAAACATGCACACACGTGCACACACAATGCACACAACATGGAGAAGTAGGAGATGTTCTCATCTTTCTCTGCTTCCATGATAAACTGTTCCTACCCTGAGTCTAGCACCTACACTTGAAGAGGCGTTTTTGCTTATATCTTTGCTCCCTTGCCATGCTGTGAAAAAACTGGGGCAGGATTTAAATCTCTCTTCATAAGTTCAATATCAAGCACGTTAGGGAACTTAATAGCGTCTGGAATATGTCTGGTCACTGGTGTCATATGAAATTTTACTATTTCCTCGTCTGTGCTAAATTACTTTGATTAGAAGCTGATGTTCATTAATGTGGTTACTATCCCTAAAGATAGCTCATTTATTCTGTCTTGTGGACAAAAAGTCTGTAGATGCCCAGAATTAAACTGATTGTAAATTGTTGATGAAAACAAAATATTTTTCTGGCAACATTACAATAGGGCACACCAGATGTGCATGTGTATGTGTATGTGCAACAAGATGTGATAGCTATTGAAAGATAAAATTTTATTCCAAAGAATTTGTAATTTTCATGCTGATAACACTTGTTTCTTCCTTGAATCTCCTCTCCAAGATAACATAAAACAAAACTTTATCTTATCTCTCATATAGCCTTGTGTCATAAATGCATCAAATATAATTACAATAATAATAAATGAGTTGTAGATGTTTTATGCTTCCTAGATTTTGCTGCTTTTCACTGCCACTATTTCATTCAGACTTCAAATTTCATTTAGACAAGGGCAAGGATGAACAGACCCACTTTATAGATGAGGATTTTGGAGCTCACGAGGTGATATGCATTGAGTGAACAAAATAGCCAGATTCCAACCCAGGACATTAGTATCTAAATACTAGGTTAACAAGAGTTTAAAAGCATGTAATTAATGATCTAGCCACTTTTGAACAATTGGCTCAAGATTCCTGAGTTGCAGTTTCTTCATCTACCAAATAAAGGCATGTATTCAATTCTTAGAGTTGTAGCTAGCACACAAATATTATATTTCTACACTTTGAATCATTTATGTTCCATGTAAAATACAATAATCAGTGCCTTCACATTAGAAGTTTACAACACAGGTTTTATGTTTGATTCCTAAGACCTATGTTGTCGTAATAACAATAAGGTGTAGGGTAAGGTAAAAAAGTATCAGGCATTTCTGCCCTCCCACCATTAGGATAGATGAGGGAACCCTGTGGTCCTGAATGCATGCCTGATGGCGGGCACCTGAAGTGGGTACACCTGGCCTGAGAGACTGAGTTTATAAGGGAGGCGTCTCAGGGACGCCAGCAGAAACCAAGAACGAACAGAAGCCGAGAGAAGAAGAGAAGCAGAGAGAATGCCAGAGAGCCCAGATAGAGTGAGGATTTGCTGGGGCGCTGGGAGGAATGCCAGCCTCCCAGCCCCCCAGCACCACTACCTGCCATATACCTGGTAAATCCCAATAAAAGCCTGAAAACTCACTGAGGTCTCCAGGACTCTCTCCTCCTTTACCCCGTCTGCATGGGGTCATAGAAAACCTGCACTGTGGTCCATTCCTGCCCCCTATAGTCATATATAATGTTGTAAACCAATGCTACCTCAATAAAAATGATATAATTTAAGAGACAGAGAGGATGCACTATGCATAATGCATTGCATGTTTACACTAGAAGAAGCTAATTTATTTCAGGGAGTAGGAACTAAAGAAAGGTATTTAATTGAGGAAGAGAAAAGTGCAATACTACTGGAATGTACACATAACATCCCTCATCTGGTATTATTCAAAGTGTAAAAATCCAAGGGCCCCTATGGTGGCCTAGGGGTTAAGTCTCAGCGCTATCACCACAACAGCTTGAGTTCAATTCATGGCCACGGAGCTGACCCACAAATGGCACAGCAGACCTCTCCTGTCTTGCCTGCTGCTCCCTCAGCAGTGTATTTTGGTAGCTCTGCCTGTTCTGCTCCCCACTCTTTCTCTGGTGAATCCTTTTACCCTTCCCCCACACCTCTGGCCTACATCCTAGTACTTCCACACAATAAATAAGTAAATAAATAAATAAATATTTAAAAAATGTAAAAATCTAAGCCTTTAGAAATGTACCTACTACCATGATTTTTTTATTCTGACCAGGAGTGGCCAGACCATACCGTGTGTTGGGAGTGAGTGTTTCCTTTAAAAGACATGGGTACTACACTCTCAGCCATCCTGCAGTAAGAAAAGCAATGAGCCTTGGGATGAGACAAGAATAACTTCACTGTCTCTCTGGAACAGGAACTGGAGAAGCAATGCCTAACAAAGAGGGGAAAGAAGACACTCTGTGGAGACAGACTATGGATTGCGGAGAGATGCCTGGAGGCTCTCCTAGGGAATGACATGACCTATGGACCCTAGGGGTAGTGATATCTAACTCCAGTCTTCAAATTTCCATTCTCTGCCCTGTTACACACTTCTTCTTTCCTTGGATAACATATATAGTAAATTATTCTGTAAAACCATAGCCTGGTTTTCCTTAAGATTGGAAGAGGAGCGTGGCAGAGCTCTTACATTGCAGTGGTTCAGAGTGAAGCAAACTGGAAGATATCTTAAAGAAACACCAGATTTGTAGGATGACTCCACTATTGGGGCTCAGTTGGGATGAGGCTGGAATTCTCACAGGAAGGTCTGCCCTGTAGACCCAATATCTTCCCTCTAGAGGCTTTATATATCAAGATTTAGTTTGGAGATAAAGGTATTAAATTCAAGTGAGACCATTCTCTGATTTCATATTCCAGTAATCCAGTAAGAAAGCAGATAAATTTGATTGCTATCCATTTGACAACTTTGTCCATTTTCTCAATATTTTGAGCTCAAGATTAAAGGAGGAGATAGAGGAAAGGAAGAGACAAAAGAGTTATTACTGACTGCCATTCTTCAAGACCACCACACATAAAGAGGTCTACACAAGGATATTCATTAAAAATTAAAAAGCAAAATTTAAAGGCATAAAAAATGAATGTGGCCTGATGTCACTTTACAAAGTAACTTAAAATAATGTTTAAGAATCTCTTTTAAAGTGACATATCTGTTAGAACTGCTCAAAAAAAGACAAATGGTCCACAATTTCCCACCTAGCTTCTCCCTAGTTTACATATATAAGTAAATGAAATCAATATATATATATATATAAAATCATTAGAAACATTCCAGAAATGCAAAATAGCTATAAAGAAAATGTCTCTTTTTCTCACTGTCCTGAGTCTCTGTTTCCGACTAACCACTATTAACAGCTTTTTGTCATTCTTTCTGGGAAAAAGGTATTCTCCGTATATTTCTTTTTTTTTTTTTAAACATTTTTTTTCTAAACATCATTTTTTTTAATTAATTAATTTATTTATTCATACAAACACTGGGTACAGTCAGAAGCATGGAAGGGTGAGAGAATTCACCAGAGCCAGAGCAGAGAGCAGAGCAGGCAGAAGGACCGAAGTACACTGCTGAGGGGAGCAGCGGGCGGCAGGAGAGGTCTGCGCGCCATGCGGGTCCCTCCTCCGGTGGCGGGGGAGCAGCCGGGGATCGAACCGGCGCCGAGGAGGCTACGGGCAGCTTTGCAACCCAGCGCTCAACCGCAGCGCCACCGGGGAGGCCCTATTTTCCGTATATTTCAATAGGAGAATATATTTCCATATTTAGGATAACTGCTTACGCTCAAATGAGAATAAGTAAACAAAACATAACTTCTGTGATAAATTTTGTTTTAAAAATTCAAAAAATGGAAAGTATTATGTGGGTTTTACAAGCAATTTTCTTATTCTGTAGAAACTGCTTATTTTCAAAGTTTTCTGCTACAAGCAGATAATTGTATAATCTGATATATATATATATATCTCACTAGTTTTTTATGATAAAAGGAAAACATTTTCATAAAAGTTGAAATAAAAGCAAGTATTTTTCCATTTTGGCATTAATCCCCCTAAAGTTTCCTGACATAAACAAAGTGCATGCATTTTAACCCCCAACCACACACACATGTACACATATACACATAAGCACAACAACATTTTAGATGGAGATAAACTTATAAATTTAAAAGTTTTCAGAGAAAATAAATGTGCATAGACATATAAATTTAAACCTTAGTTCCCTAATTAGTATGTTAATAACTATAAAGACAAAGCCTGTCTTGTTTTTCCAACAGTGAAGTTCAAAAGTCAAGAGACAAAAGTAGTGAAAGACCTCCTCAGTTTGCCACATTGTAGTGGCTTTAGGTCATGCTCTGCCAACATTTGACTCTTTTTTTTTTAAAGATTTATTTTTATTTATTTATACAAGCACTGGGTACAGTCAGAAGCGCGCAGGAGGGTGAGAGAATTCACCAGAGCCAGAGCGGGGAGCAGAGCAGGCAGAAGGACTGAAGTACACATGCTGAGGGGAGCAGCAGGTGACAGGAGAGGTCTGCACGCCATGTGGGACCCTCTTCTGGTGTCTGGGGAGCAGCCGGGGATCGAACCAGCACTGCAGAGGCTGCGGGCAGCTTCGCAACCCAGCGCTCAACCGCTGTGCCACCGGGGAGGCCCTGACTCTTTTTTTTTTAAACAAATCCTGGTCATTCTTATGTCACCTGTGACCGAAAGTCTGTCACCAGGCTGTCACAGAAAAATACTGCATGGGAGTCCTGGTCACAATGCTGTCTTCAGTCTTTGACTAGCTGGAACAATAGGCTCCACCATCTCCAGTCAGTAAGTTATTTTCAGAGTGTCAGAGTGGGTTGGGGTTAAAGGTTCATCACTATCATTTTGAGAATGGCTTTCTAAACACTTGTACTATCTACTCACAAGTTCTTTAGTATCAAGGTCAGACAATGAGTCAACACGGCGATTCACTGATTCTCAACTTCTTCCACGTTAAGCAAATAATTAGTGTCTCAAAGAATGATCCAGCTCACAACAACCCCCCTCCCCTCATAAAAGAGATTCATTTTGTGACACTAAGTTTTATTTAAAGACCATGCAATCGAATCCCAGCTGGCTTCATTGAAGCAACAACGTGGGCAATCAGTGACACCAACTGCAATGCTATCGTTTCTATAAACAGTAATGAGTGGAGGGGGTAGGATGGTACTAGAAGCTTATGTATAAACAAAAAAGATCATTTCAGCAAGGGAGATTGTCTTGCAGATTCACAGAATCTTTCTGATTGGCACCTTAGGGAATGCAAATGCAACATTAAATGGCATAAGGAGAAATACTCATATATGGCATTCTTTAACATTGTGCAATGAAATGACATGACATAAAGACAGCAATTTCATACACTAAGTTGTCCAATGAAAAGTTTCATTATTTTACAATAGTCCAAGGAAATTGAGAAAACAGAACTATCTATATCCTGGATATATTTATCTAATTCTGATAGCAAAGAATAGAACTTGGATCTTTTTAGATATATCTCACTTTGAATAAGTGGCCTTAAGTTGAAGTAGGGGCAGAAGAAAGGTGTAACAGATAAAAAGGGAGAGTATCTGAATATGCACAATCTTGGGTACACCTGAATTGAGTAATAGGGTAATTGCTTTTGCAAATATTGCTTTCTTCTATTTCATCTATTTTAATTCAAAAGAATTCTGCCAGCAAATAATCCAGAGATACTAATAGTTTCCACTAGAGCCCCACCTATCCAACCTCAATATTATCTTTTGACTTCTAAATACTTTTCACAATCTAAAAGATTAACATGAATCTTAGGAAGAATTAATCATTCCTTCTTGGGGTGATCATTTCCCTAGAACATTAGCCCAGGCAAGAGGTTGTAAACTGAAACAGAGACTTCTGAGTACTAAACTTTGGGCATGTAGCATATCCCTTATAGTAGTATACCTTTTGCTCGTACATATATATCTCCCTGATGGTTCTCTAGTGACTAACATAGACTTTATCATGTAATCAGTCCTCAATAAATAAAAAAAATAAGTGTTTGCTGCAGTGCTTGAAAAATGGTAATCTGTGAAACCAGAGACATAGTTCTTTAACTTTATAGCCTCAGATGGAGAAGGGCAGAAAGAAGGGAGAGGCCAAATATGGAGGCCTAGTTGGCATGATACAAGTATCCTAGGCTTAGGGAAAATATGACTTATCTCCTCTCTCCTGCTCTACTTAACTCAGAGCCAGGCAAAGGGACTGCAGGTCCATGACCCAAACAAGAATATTCAGCCTAATCCCTTTACCATGAAGAACTGCTCTGATTTTCTTCCCATGCAACAGCTCCTAGTTCATAAGCTGGGAGAAGAACAACAATCTTAATTGTTGTTTCCATTGTCAGACAAAACTGCCATAGTGATGAATGAAAGGCACCATGCTACTTTTCAGGTAGCAAATTGTTTTTTTCCAGGATATACTTAGATGCATCAAAAGATAATTTCTGTATCTCAGGGTAAATTGAAGGAGCAACTGAGTCTTTAAAGGACTTGCAACTAAATTACAACTTTGAAAGAATAATCACAAACATCAGTGGAGATTTCATCACAACTTTGGGAGAAAGAAACATCATTTAAGAAATAAGGTACCCTCTAAGCTCAAGACATAAGCCAACTAACTAGAAGGGTGATGACACACCTCATACTTTGGTATGCTAAACTAATTACTCAAAGATAATGAAAGGTACCTATTCACTATATACTAGAGATGATATCACTGAGAAATTAGAGCAATAAATTTAATAACCTTCCATTTTACTGATTGTAATCTTATTACATCAGTCAAGATAGGCCAGATAGGCCTTAAAACATAAATACTTAACAAAAAAAGTTTTAACTTCTCATTTGTGTTTAATGTCCATCATGGTTCCCATTTTTGGACGCTGTTGAGGATAGATACATGGGGACACAGGCTGAAGGAGGAACCGCTATCTTGAAAGTCATAGACAGAACCTGTAGTGAATTGTGATTTAGCTACTGAAATTTCAAGATAGGAGTGAAGAATGTCACTTCTGCTTACATCGCATTTGCTGATGCCAGACATGTGGCCATTCTTCAAAGGAATGGAGCAATGCCATCTTTCAATATTCCTGAGAAGAACGTCCAAAATATTAGGTAAAAGTATTATTGATGACTATATTGGCACATTGGAAGCACAGAGCCATTTTTAAAAAGTACTTTAAGACTATTGAACTAATAATAAGCACTTAGTTTTCAAATTTTCTTACATAATATTGAAACTCTCATGTAAAACAACAAAAACCCCTTTGAAAACAAATAATAAGAAAGGGATGGACATTTTGTGTATTGTATAATTCATATTTATTTTAGCTATGAGAGCAGCATTAAAATAGTTAAGAATTTTAAGCTTATGTCATAAAAATCAGCTCAAAGAAAGATTTCACCACAATAATAATTGCTATGAATACATCAATGAAAGATAGTTACTTACCAAAATCATCCATATTTTAAAAAAATCTAAAATGTAAACATCAGAATACATGGTTAAGAGGTGGAATTTGTCATTTACTTTTTGATATACTAGATTTCTGAAGAATGAATTTGAATCTAAGAGCGCCTCAATTTATAAATGCATTATTGTCATTTGTCACAGTTTTGGAGGGTACCTGTAACCTACATCTTTGAAGAAAATGTAAAGAGATTAAATGATAATATAAGCTTAAAACAATAACTACTTTGCTACTGAACATTCTTTATCAAATCACTTGATTGTCGTAAAGTTAACTGCATGTGGGCAGTTTTAATTTATATGCCAGTACTGTACTTGAAAGTAATTCTGTGCCTGAGTCTTAGTTCCGTGTTTTTATATGGTTGGTAAATTATTTTTGCCTGGGGTGTTTTATTCCCACATCAGGGCCACTTGTAACTTATGATCGCCTCACTCAATCTCTAGACAGATGACAATCCTCTGTGCGACTGGGTTGAGTAACTCCTAATTGCCTGAATATTACCGAAGAGTCGTGATTGTAAAGAAGGAGGAGATTCCCATGACAGATTTTCACGAAAAGCTTCGAGTAATAAGACAAGCACAGAGCGCCTGTCTCTGGTTGTACGCATGCGCACACACTGCCATTGTTCCCATCCTAGGGACCTATTCCTCACACGTGCCCTGCTCTGTCCGGGTGAGACCTAGCAGTTTTCTCAGAAACCTGGTTGTAAGGACAAGAAGCCTTTTACAACACCAGAATAAGCTTTCCTAATGAAGTGATGAAAAAGTTAGAACCTTACACCCTTCTCTGATACTACACTTTCGTTGTCCTCTTTACTACATATTGAAAGGAATGGGAAAGGCTATTAAACCACAGTTTTAATCCCTACTCTTTTGTGAGTTGATGTTTCTTTGTAAGGGGCCCAGCACTAGAGAAAGATTAACCTGTTTTACTCTCCTTTTGAGCCTAAAACGTGGTATTTTATCAGATTAATACAAATGTCATAGGAGCAGAATTGTTTAGAATTTTAAACTCCCTTTTTTCTTTTATAGATAGGCTTCACAGTCTAAAAAAGTAATTTTATTTTGAGAAATGGCAAAAAGGAAGGATCAGAAGAGACTGGGAAATAGCCTTAAACAAGCCACTTCAACTTGTCTAAAATTGTATTCTATTTGGTGGCTCGGCCATGTACATCCAAGTCCAAAGGTTTTATTAAGTAATGTAATGGGTATATTAGATAAGATAATAATGTTTGATATTGCAGAAGCAACAGAATACTTTAATTATACTAAAAGCTGAACGTTGTTTTGTTTTTGTTTACTTATTTATTTTTTATTGAAGAAGTACCATTTTTTACATTCTTGTTAATATTTTTACAATAAGGTTTTCTCCCCCAAGGTGTGGTCACTGTAGCTCTCCTACCACCAAGGCACCCATAGTCCTCCACCATGGTCCATTGTAGAAACATAAAAATTGTAAAGAAAATTTTATATTTTCTTAACATCATTTATTGAACAAAATCTAAACAAAATGCTGAAATGTTTATAATTCCAGAAACTGAGTAATCTATTAGGAGGTGCTCCTAATCTCTTGTAACAAATTTAATATATTATTTATTGTCACTTCTCTGCTATTGCTCTCACTTCCCTCACCTGTAAAATAACGGGGAAGGAGTAGCTGGCATCAAATCATTCACTCTATGGTGACACACTACAAAATATCATTGTATTTCTCTTTAGGTAAGTTTGAAAAATTAAGATAGCATACTATAATTTTGTTTTTAAAAACTTACTCCATTAAAATATTTCTAATCTCTTCACTTCAATTTGCAATGTAAGATACATACACTGAGCACAACAAATCTCAAGCAAAATTGCTGTGATGTTATGCTAATGTCCATGAAATAAATTATTTTAAAATGGAACATAATATTAATATTTAAAATGTTAAGTATGTTGTGTATCATGCACTCAAACTTTTAGCACAATGCTGAGTCTATAGTGAGAGTTCAATAAAATTTTAGTTATGATTACTTCATTTAACTTTTAAAACAAACTTTGAGATATGTACTATTAGCATAGTATTTTACATTTATGCAATAAATTTAGGAAAAGCAAAGATATGTAAGTTATCCAAAATCATAAACTAAGAAAGCACAACTTACTTTATTTTTTCAAATTATGCCTACTGAGGTAGGTTTGATTTACAATAGTATATGTTTTAGGGGTGCGGGCTCATACCTCTACAAATGGATATTACCAAAGCCATCACAAAACACCAATAATCTTCCACCATAGTCCACTGAGCACCTCCTCCCTTTAAAGTCACAATTTAAATGAAGATAAAACAGTTTCCAGAAATAATCTCTTAGGAGCACTATATGGTATCTCTGTCTGTGGCAAGGGTTTGAAGAAACTTTGTCTTTACTCCTTGTTATATACCATTTTACAAGAGTATATTTCCTGAAAATAACCAAGTATTCCACTAAGTAAAAAGGCATATATAAACAAAGTGCAACAGTTTTCATAGGCTCACATGCTAAACCTAGAATTAAATAAGACAACCAGGCTAGAGATGTCATTATTTCATTTTTCAAATGAAAATACTGATTTAACAGATTTTTAGTTATTTTATTGAGACTGCTTTATAACTAGGTGTTCTGACCCTAAGTTTGTTACCTTCAATAACATATGGTGCCATATCACATATGTTATCACCTCTATTTGGATCTGTTAATGTTTGGGAAACTGACTTTGCATGTAAATTGATCATGTTAACTATTTTTATACAAGGAACTATACTGTTTCTACTATACATCATACACTCCTTAAAAATTCTCACTTCTGGGAAATACACATTCAAGTTATAACCTGAGGATGTTAATGTTAAGATATATCTGTATTGGCTTCCTGAAGTACATATTTTAAAGTATAAAACTTCAGCAAAAAGCATTTGCATTTAGAATGTAATGGTTAGATATAAATATGGTTGCATAAAGTCTAATAATCTTTAAATTGAATGAAAACATATCTCATAGCTGATTTCATTTTAAAAGTGCATGCTTTTTTTTTTATATTTCACATATAGTTAAATTATCTATCTAGTTTTAAAAGTAGCTTTATTTTTCATTTAGAGTGGTGGTGAGTAACCAGAAAGTTGAATTTTTGAAAGGATTAATATATATATAGACAGAGTGTATATATATATATCTATATATATCTTCTAATCTTTCCAAACATCATTTTCCAGAAACTCCAGAATAGAGTGAAAATAGGTACATAAATAATTCAGATCATCCAAAATAATATATTAAATTTTAAACCTGAGAGCTATTATAATATTGGCAAATATTTAAGCATTAAAGTTATTTGAAATTTCTGGATAAAAAATAATTTACAAAACACACTTGTTTAGACGAATCAGACGTAGCTATCCTTTCTCCTCACACCCTAACTCCATTTTGTAAAGCGAAAACCAAGGGACACAAAAGCTGGATTCTTTCAAGATAAATAGGCATAATAACACTTTTAAAAAGATAGAATTGAACGATAGAAAGTGTGGCGAATCAGCACACCATTTGTAAGGCACCAGCAGAAAAGAATCACATTTACTTGGTTTCAGTATGATATTTTTTATTAAAATTTGTAACCATTTTTCTCAATATTGCAGGTCATAAAAAGGGTCTGATGTTCTTTCTTTCCCTTCCTGAACATTTCCTAAGGGACCTGGTTGGTTAAACCCAAGGCTAATTGGGACTTTCCTGTTTCAGTACCGAGGACAGAAATTGCTTGATCTCTAAGGGGGAAAAAAGAAACGTCCTCTGCAAAGGCCTTCTGTCTACCTTCCAGACAAAGCAAATAAGTAAGTAAATAAATAGATAAATAAATAAAACCTGCCTCACCAGTCACCTGTTTAAAAGTCCCCTCTCCAGTTGACTGCACCAGCAACTTCTCAGAGTAGACACCTACTCCAATTCTCATGCCACCTTCACAAGTCACAAGGAGAGAGCCGCGAGGAAGTGCGAAAGGAGGTCACTTTAAGAACCCCTCTAAAAGAGACCGGCAAGTTCCAGTTTTAGGAGCTCGGAGAGAGCTAAAGCTATCTATAAAGCCTCTGGTGACTTTTGATATTCACACGCATTCTCTCTCTCTCTCTCTCTCTCTCTCTCTCTCTCTCTCTCTCTCTCTCTCTCTCTCTCTCTCTCTCTCTCTCACACACACACACACACACACACACACACACGAGCGCGCACACGCACAAACCCCAAATCGAATCACCCCAAGCCACAACCAGAGCCAGGATTTTGCCCTAACCCTACCTTCCACCACTTACAGCACTGAATAAAGAGCAGGAAGGCTCGGAGGGGGCCAGAAGGGCACGGGGTGGGGTGGGGCATTTGCAGTGTTTCAGGACTGGGGTAAAGACATTTTCTCACCACTTAGGCTGTTGCTGGACCTCAGGCTCGTTCCACAGAGACACTGCAGCATATGCACTCCTTTCTTCAAAGAAAGCTCAAGAATCTTCATGGAGAAGCGCTTGTGTGGGGTTCGTCAACTCCCCGCCCACCTCCGCTAATTGTCCAACCAAAAGGAGGCCTGTCTTCGTAAACCGGGTCCCGAGTCCATGGTGCGCGGGTCCCAGACCGAGAGCAGTTTGCACATCGACCAGGCGGTAGCCGGGGCGCGGGACAGAAGTGCCGCGGGCGCTGTGGCCGCGCCAGGGAGGAGAGGAAGAAAGTGCCGCTCGGCTGGGGGCAGCCCCCCAGGGAGCCCGAGGCGCGGCCACCCCCCAGGAGGCTCAAAGATGACACTTTGGGACTTTCCGAAAGCGAAGACTGGTCTTTGGGCGGGAGGATGAGGGGACCCGCTACTCAGAGGACGTCGCCAGGGGTCGATGCCCCCTTCCAGGTGCCTGCGCGCCGAGGGGCGCGGGCGGGTTCCCGCGCTGGCACCTGACCTTCTGGACTAGGCGCTGGAGCAACCCCTCAGCTCCTGCTTTCTACGTCGGGCGGTGAACCCTGGACTCCTGCCGCCCTCAGTCACCCCACCGTCCGGGCTTGAGGGTCGCATAAAGCAGCTCCTCGGGGGGGACGCGCGGCACCTCCGAGCTAGCCCGGAAGGCAGCGCTCCCGCGGGCTGCGCGCGGTCCAAGGGCGACTCCGGCGTGGGAATCCGGCGGAAGGAAAGCGCCCGCAGGAAGGGCTGGACCCTGGAGGCTGCCGAGCGTCAGAAGCGACTCTAGGGAACCCGGGGGTGGGGGTGGGAAGGCGGGGATGTGGAAGAAAGAAAGCTCCTGGGTGCGGGCAGTGGGGGCGAAGGTGTGCCTAGGCGTGGACGGAGCTCTGATGTGGCAGCTTAGACGCCTCGATTTTCGGAATCGGGCTCTGTGACCTTGGGTAAGTCACTTACCACCCTCGGCGTCACTTTGCTCCTCCATAAATCACGGCGGGGAAGAGGGTGTGGATAGAGAATAGGCAGCTTCGGGATTGTCCGAACGCCTTTCAGTCTCCTGGAAAAGCTCAGCCCAGGTGCAGTGGGAAGACAGGTGCAAGGGGAATGGAGGCCAGAAGTGACGGCCAGGGCGAGAGGGAGCGGCAGATGAGGCGGGAAATCTGAAAATGACAGTGCTTCACTCTGGGGCTGTATTCTGGTAAGCTCTGCCTCTGCCAGCCTGTCCTAAAGATGTCCGTTGAGCTTCTCTGTGGTTCCTTTTGTTTATTTACTTTCGGATGTCACGGATGCATTTTTGCAAATCTAATGAATGCTGTCTACAAAAAAAGTTGGCCATGGGGCCCAGCCTCCACCATACGTGGACTCTCAGTGATAGATGGGATGCTAGAGAACAAAGCAATACAGCAAGTGGTCTCCTGACCCTGGAGACAAGCAGTCTATGTTCAAATTCCAACTACTGGGCCTCCCTGGTGGCACAAGGGGTTAAGCACCGCACTATGAAGCAATCCACTGCCTCTGTAGCACGAGTTCAAACCCCAGCTGGGGAGGTGCCCACATGGGGCAGCAGACCTCTCCTGTCTCACCAGCTCTCCCCTCAGCAGTGTATTTCAGTCAATCTGCCTGTTCTGTTCCCCACTTTGTGTCTGGTGAATCCTCTCACCCCTCCGTATCTCTGGCCTGTACCCCAGCTCTTGTATGCATAAATGAATAAATCTCTAAAAAAAAAAATCCAAACTACTGTGTGATCTTGAACAAACTACTTAACCTCTCTGTGCCTCAGTTTCCTCATATCTGAAAGAGAGTTAATAATAGTTATCTAACTTATACACCCGTAGTTGAGAGTTAAGAAATATTTGATAGAAAATAAGGGCTATAATAGTGTCAACCATTATCACTTAGATAATATCATTATCCTATATGATTTTGAAACACTTTCACTTTCCAATAAATATACTAATGTCCACATTTCTGCCTGAACAGTGCAGATGATAGAGAACTTACCAGCTCCCCTGATAGTTCTTGCATAAAAACTATTAGACATTTTCTCTTGACATGGAGTCAAAAATTAACTTCATCTAGGACTAGCTGGTTAGCTCTTCCTGGCAAGGGGAGGTTTTCGTAACCCCTTTCCTTTTTCTCTTTTTTTTTTTTATAGAGGCATGTTTTATTTATTTGTTTGTTTGTTTGTTTGTTTGTTTATACATGCACTGGGTACAGTCAGAAGCGAGGGAGGGTGAGAGAATTCACCAGAGCCAGAGCGGGGAGCAGAGCAGGCAGAAGGACCGAAGTACACTGCTGAGGGGAGCAGCGGGCGGCAGGAGAGGTCTGCGCGCCATGTGGGACCCTCCTCCGGTGGCCGGGGAGCAGCCAGGGATCGAACCAGCGCTGCACAGGCTGCGGGCAGCTTCGCAACCCAGCGCTCAACCGCTGCGCCACCCGGGAGGCCCTCCTTTTTCTCCTTTACAGGCTAAACCTTCACAGTTCCTGTGATGTTCCCTAAAGGTTGAAACTTAAGGTTGAAGTTACCTGAAAAAATATGCTTTCAGAAGTCTCTTCCCTTTTACTCTCAAAGGTGGTGAAAGAAAGCCAGAACATTTGAAGGGCCTTTTAAATCTTCAGCCACCCCTGGTTCCACATCCTCTTAATTCCCTTAGAATTGAACTCCAGGCCTTGCCATTTACCCTGGTTTCAGGTCTCAAGAAGATATGACCAGAGCATCCCTGCAGCTCCCACTTAGTCCCATTGTTGAATGGGGTTGCTAAAACTTATTGGGCTCCAGGTCCTTGAAGATCGGGGTAAAACCATGGCACTGTCATCACCAGGGAGGTTCTGAGGCCCCACAGCAACCTAAGCCAGAACCTTTGTCTTTCCGTTCTCCGCGGGAATTAGTGAGAAACTTGGCTCATCTGAGGATTCTACCCATAGAAATTCCCCATGGAGAATGAGACAATTAGCTAAAGGAAAACATCTAAATATAGTCTTTCATGCTGCAGCAAAGGCAGAGGGCTTCCAGGTAGCCCTCTCCTGCTCTGGATCCCAGTACCTACAGAAGTTTCTTGAAGACAAACACCATTCCTTGGGAAGTAGTGCAGGAATAGGATAAGGCCCTAGTTCCCTCAGGGAAATTGAGCTGAGTGAGCAGCTTCTTGTGGGATTTTAAAACACATGTGATGTCCTGAGTATCAACTTTCATGTTTATAATGAGCATCTGCCTACCTAGTGAGGTTGCTGGAAGAATTCAATGAGGTGAACCAAGTAAAGTGCATTGAAGAGTCTAATTATTTGCAATAGATGAGGAGCTACTACCAACTTCTATGAGTTCTAAGTGTTTCTTGAAGATCTAACAATTTATTTGATATGTGAATCATCTGCCTCCTCAACAGAATTGTCAATTCTTAGAAGGCAGGCAAGAAATGTCAGTTCTGTCACAATTTTCAAATGACCCACTGTCTGATGTAAATGGCTGTCACAGTGATTCCTGTAGTCAGCTACTTTTCATCTCAAAGAAAATGGATCATCACAGTTCTTGAAAAACAAACCAAGTGATCAGTTACAGGTTGTTTGTTGTCACCAAAGTTCTCACATGAGTTCACATTAAATCAAAGACAGCATCTCACCTTTTGATGCAAAATATTTTCTTACTATCTGTTATAGACACTTGATCAAAGTAAGTATAAAAGAGAATTGATCCCGAAACTTTTCATACAAAGACTTCGTTTTTAAAAAGTAAAGGTTCTCAGAGACACTTTTAGGGGGGCGGGGGTGGGAGGGGAGAGATTGGGGTCAGAATGGGGGGGCTGCAATTGTATGGGGAATATAACAATTAAAAAAAAAAGAAATTAAAAAAAAAATAAAATTTAAATAAATCAAAAAAAATAAAATAAAATAAAAAAAATAAAAAGTAAAGGTTCTAATATTTACCAAGACTTAAAAAGTATTATTACATGCTTAGGCACAGAGATTTAGTTTTCCCAATGTATCTTAATTTACTTAAGTAACTTACTGAAGGAGAACACATTTTTACATGAATCACAACATACAAAACCAATACAAAGCAAGAGAACAAATAGTAGCCAGGAGTCCAATGGATGGTAGGAAAGTGGCACATTTTAGGTTTTATAAAACTTTCCAATTTTCAACTTTCTGTATATAATTCCATAAGTCAAAATCAAATTTTTACTAGCAAGCATAATCTTTTTTTTTAAACTTTTTTGCACTTTTTTTTTAAGATTTATTTATTTATTTATACAAGCACTGGGTACAGTCAGAAGCACGGGAGGGTGAGAGAATTCACCAGAGCCAGAGCGGGGAGCAGAGCAGGCAGAAGGACCGAAGTACACTGCTGAGGGGAGCAGTGGGTGGCAGGAGAGGTCTGCGCACCATGCGGGACCCTCCTCCAGTGGCCGGGGAGCAGCCAGGGATCAAACCAGCGCTGAGGGGCTGCGGGCAGCCCCGCAACCCAGCGCTCAACCGCTGCACCACCGGGGAGGCCCAGCAAGCATAATCTTTATCTTAAATTCAAGTTCATTATTTTAACGACCAATTTTAAAGTATGTTATCTGTCTCAAATAAAGAATTTTCAAATTAGGTGTTCTAAATGATCATGGATCAACTCTAGCAAATGACTCACTAGTGTCGTTTCAAAATGAAAGAATTTATCACTTTCTGAGAAAATATGGAATATCTGATACATAATGATTGGTGGACTTGTTTGGATTTCTAGTATCTAAATTTTTCCTTTTTACAAAAACTTACAGTATGTAGAAATTAATAATTGTACGAGGGATGCTATGATTTTTAAATAATGACTTAAGATATTTTCTGTTCACATTAAACATAGGAATCTGTTGACTATTGGCATTAGCTGTGCAATTAATTAGTGTATTTATCTGCTTGGAAGCCTATATTAACTCAGTAATAATATACTTGGAATTTTGCCAGGCCTGAAATTTTCTAATGAATATATAATGAAAAGATGTCTATCAAATAGAAAGCAGTTTTATTTTCACAATGAAATCAAATTTTCACAATGAAACCAACACATAAATCAAAGATCAAGATCAGCATGATAATAAACATAGTATGTCAGTTTTATGTTATATGTTTAGCCCACTACAACCAGGGAGGGACAACAGACCTGTATCTCATATCTTAGAAAAGCCTTCAAATCTCTGGGCCTCCCGGGTGGTGCAGTGGTTGAGCACTGCGCTGCGAAGCTGTCCTCAACCTCTGCAGCACCGGTTCGATTTCCCCCCAACCAGGGAGAGACCCACATGGTGGGACGGACCTCTCCTGCCTCTCCTGCCTCGCCTGCTGCTGCCTGTTCTGCTCCCTGCTCTGTCTGTGGTGAATTCTCTCACCCTCCCACACTTCTGACATGTACCCCAGTTCTTGTATAAATAAATAAATAAATCTTAAAATAAAAGAAATGCCTTCAAATCTCATTCTGAATGTTTGTATCCTCCTCCAAATTATTATATGACAGACTTAACTTCCAAAGTATTAGGAGGTGGGGCCACTGGGAAGCAGCACCACCATGAATGGGATTAGTATCCTTATGAAAGAGACCCTGGAGAGCTTATTTTATTAACAACATACATGGTCCAAGTAACACTGAGATTTTTTAAAAAAACATTTTTTTTGATTATCTTCTCCCCTTTGTTCTTTTTTTACTTGTTGTCGTTCTTATTTTTCTTCTCACATTTTATTTTAAAATGAATTTAGAATTAAAGAAAAGTTGAGCCATGTATAATCATCACCCAGCTCGTAATGTTAATAACAAACATCACCAGAATACAATTACCAAATCCAGAACACTTATACAGGTAGCCTGCAATTAAATAAATTAGACCTTTATTGGTTTTCCACTAGTATTTTCTCCTAATATCCTTTTTCTCTTCCAGGAGCCAATGAAGATCCACATTGCATTTAGTGTGTCTCCCTCATCTTCAATTTTTGTTAGTCTCTTCACTTCTCCATGTCTTTCAGAACCTGGACATTTCTAATAAATATTGATCAAATATTTTGTGCAATGTCTTTCATTTTAGGTGATATGATGTTTGCTAATGATTAGTTGAAGGTTATTCATCTTGGCAAGAATGTCAGATGTGATTTTGGATCCTTCTCAATACAGGATTAACAAGGGGAGACATAATATCAACTAGTGATATTAACCTTACTCACCTGATGAAAGTAGCGTCTGCTAGTTTGCTATACTATAAAGTTAATTTTTTTTTCATTTATAGTTGAAAAATATCCTGAGGAAAAAACTTTGAGACTGTGCTAATATTCTGTTACAAACTTTTATCTACTGATTTTAGTATCCATTAGTGACTCTTGCTTACAATAATTATTACAGTGCTATTTTTCAGCAGTGGATTTTTATATTTCCTTCTTTCTGCAGTAATGGAAATTCTTCTACAAGAGTTGTACTTTCTCCTCCATGTATATTTTAAATAAATTATTTGCTTATATAGGTATGGACTCATGGATATTTATTCCATGGGTTATAATTCAGTATTATTTCATCATAGCATTATTTATTTTGTGGCTCAGACTGTCCCACAGCTTTAGCCACGGGGAGGTCCTTCTGGTCTCCATTATTTTTTTTAGCAGTTCCTTAATTTAGGGCATCACAAGATGTTTCAGATATATCTTTTATTTCCCCTGTTCCAACCCTTGGAAACATCAACTAAATCTCTAACGATTCCTATTGGTTTATATTGGAGAGTAATAGGAAGCAAGTGGGTGCTGAGTGTGCTCACTGTCACTGGGCTGAGTCTGTTTCTCAGCTCTCTCAGTGCAGAGAACTAAAGACATACTTATGTATGGACCCCCCCACATACAAATATGTCATAGTTATTTCATATCTCTTTCCCTCTATAGATAGAGAGAGCTAGTAGTACCTGTGATTCCAGCCCCACACCACAGGTTACATTTTAGCCAGTGTCCTTTCCTTATTTGTAACTTCTTTCTCTGACAGTGAAGCCTGACTCTTATCATTTATAATGTATTCCTGTATTTATACAATCTTAGCAGATGTTTAAAGTAATGACACAATTTTAATCAATATTTCTGTGAGAAACAGCTTTATTACTAGAGTACATTGTGTATATATTGTTGTTTTTATCTTTAGTCTTACAGTAGTAAAAATGTTACTTTCCAAAGGGCCTTAGGTTAGTTCTTTTCTGTTCCACCCTCTTCATGTGGTTTAGTTTTCATTTGTAATTCAGTTAGTTTCACTTATTATTGCTTGTATTCCATACTGGTGAATTTATTTATTTAATCTTTATTTATTTAGATTTTGGATATGTAAAACATTTTGTGCTTCTAAGAGTTAAAGTTTTACAAAATGTCAACTCCAATTATTATTATTCCCTCATCAACACCCCCAGGCCTGTTCCCATTCCTCCTCTTTCTACTACTTTCCCAGTCACCTTTTCCATGTTTCTTTTGCACAAAAGAGCACACACTGTCCTATGTAGTAGCCTTTAAACTATCTCCAATATTTTTGTGTTAAAAAATTGCTACAGTAAATAATGTATATGCAGTACTTTTTGTTGCTGGAGGTAAATCTTCAGGTTGGAATGGGACTGCTGGGTCAAAAGTGTGTTAGGGATTGCCAAATTTCCCTTTAGAAGGTTTGTATTGTTTAGATTCTTACCAGCAATGTATAAGGCTGTTTGTTTCCCTACTGTCAGAATGTACTGTCCTACTTTCACAATTTCTGTTTTACTGAAATGTCATTTTAATTTTCATGTTTCCAATGATGAGTAAATTTAAACATTTTTGTCATTTATTTGAGATCTTATATTCTCTGGAGAATGGGTTATGCATGTCATTTTCCTATTAAAATAAACCCTATTTTAAATGACCAATATTTATCACTAAAGAGGATGTGGAAAGTAAGTTAAATTATAGTAAATCAATTTTTTAATGAATTTGGACATTGGAGTAAATTATTATTTAACAAAGCCCACCATGGTCACTGAAAAGAGGTATATTTTTTCAGCGCAACTAACCCATCCACTCCCTCATCTGTTCACTCTCTGCACAAATATTTAGAAACTAAAATTCAGTTCTTGCTCTAAAACACCAATAAAAGAAGAGAAATATATATATATATATATATATAGTAAGAAAAATACAGCTTTGTCATCCTGATAGCACTGCAGAGCTCAGTGAAAGTACGAAGAAGTGGTTCACTCTATCTTTTCAGGGGGAGGTAAGCAGTTGCAAAACAGTTCACATAGACTAAGACACGTAAGATGAACTGAAAGGGGTGAATCTGATTGAAATACACAATGTCCAGTGCTTAAAAAATGCTATTACCTTACTTACTAACCACATTTACAAGGTACTTTCTCCACTCAAAACCAAACTCTGCTTCTGAGAAGAACCAGCACCCAGAATTCAGGTTCTCTGTTTAACTCTATGTTCTATGGCATCACTATTAGCTGCAAGGTAATGATTCTCACTCACCATTCGAGCATCTTCTCTTACCACACTTAAGAAAAAAGAAAAGGTGGGGTTAGGCAGTAATGCCATTTTATAGTTCTTTTCTGATAAGATCTATTGAGATCAAGTTAGTGACTAAGTCTTCCACATATTTTATTCCAGTTTTCCCACCCCCAGATCAAAATCTTCAAATTGATAATATTTAGGATTTTCAGCTTTGGTTGGATGATTTCCATTCTCTTCTATTAACACTTTAGCACATTCTTTGGAATAAATACAGGACTTGTCATTCATTTACAAGAAAACTTTAAAAATGAGTTATCTGAGTCAAATAGAAGAAAATGTTTTTACCTAATCATAGCCAAATATGAATTGTTTGAATTGTTTATTGTGAGAAACATGAAGTCAATCAATCTAAGATAGCTAATACTGATGTATTTCAAAGAAGCAGCATTTGCTTATTAGTCAAAACTAATTACTAAAATAGGGGCACAGTTCCAAATGGGTGTTCTCACTTGTGTCACCTGAACACTTCTCTGACCTTAAAAATCCCACACATTCTTTAAAACCTACCACAAATATCACTGTTCTCTCTCTGGGAAATTTTCTCTCATGTCTCCCCTCTCCTACCCCAAATCAATCACAACTTCCTCTGAGCACCCAGAGTACACTGTAGTCCTTCTACCATAGGATTTATTTTATTCTGCCTGCACATAACTAACTTCCAAGAGATTATTAACCCATTTACCTACAAACTCAGGTATCTCTAATTTTTTTAGAGATGAATAAATAAATTGAATAAAGTTTCAATGTAAATCAAAACTAAGATTATCAACATTGAGCCAATCATTTCAAAGAAAAGAAGGCACAAAGGGGCCAGTGAATTCCCTTAGAGTCACACGGGTCACAGTGGCTGAGCTGTACCTGTCAGTGCACTGTCTCCTAGTAGAACACTCTCCACAAGGTGCTATGCAGTTGCTTCTGGTTTTGATAACACAGCATTTGAACTCACTTTATAAAATATATGTAAATGATCATAAAGTATTTCATTCTTCTTTGGAATGTTTTCTCTGAAAATTATTGACTTTCCAACAAGGAGCAGCCATTTGTTTAAAGACCTAAAAATAATAAAAATAAGTATTGCTTTTCCAGTAAACTATGAGGTTTTTATTAGTTTCCACTTTTAATAAGGCATGGGAGAGGGCCTTAGTTTAATGTCTTTGGTTGGCTCTCATCATGGTGAGCTCTAACTGTCTTAACACACATGGTCATGGATCTACATTCTGGACAGTGGGGGGAGGAGAGAAATTGCTAACTGGAGCCAATGGTTACAGTCTTATTGAAGGTTTGAAGGAAATGTGGTAATCTGAAGAGTGAATACTCTGAGAGAATACTTTAGAATACTTATTCTACATACAAATACATTCACAAATAGACACAGACACACATCTTTGAGCCTTGCGGAATGTATTTTAAAGCCATTCCCCTATACCAGGCAGGAGGCCCTTGTGGAATTTTCAAGCCTTCTGACCAATGCTTTGACTGTGTTTTCCAGCTGTCCTTACTTTCCTTCTTTTCATAAACATACAAATACTGAACACACTATCTCCATTTCAGCACTTTCTGTTCTTTCTTAAATCTGTGGACACTGCCTTTTGCCCTTATAATCCCACTGAAGTTCTTGTAAAAGCACCATGAACTAGACTGTTCTGGACACATTTTGTCCAATTTAAACATAAAACAGTATTCACATGTATTAATATTATTGATGACTTTTTATTTCATGACACTCTCCCTCCTTGTCAGAGACACTATCCATTTCCCTCTAAGTTTTCCCTCTTCTATATTTTAACTTCACAGTTTTCTTTTTGTCCATCTTCCCAAGAAGTTCTGTTTCTGAGAGTTGCAGCTTCTAATCCTTTTAGACTCTTCTTGGGCATCCCCTTTTATATTAAATTTCTTACACTATTGATGAATCCTGGATTTGTGTCTATTAAGCAATCCTTCCATAGGTTTAATCACTTATGTCCAAGTTCTCCTAGAAAGTTCTACTTCAATGATCCACAGGTTATTATTACAAAATGACAAATCTACAACTAGACACACCTTTCTTCCCCCAAGCCTACTGAGTTGCACATGTTAGTAAAAGACTGTATCACCTATGCAGTTTCCAAATTCAAAAATGTGTAAGCCATGTGGACTCCTTTTTCTAGCTATCTCCAATCATTCAGAGTCAGAATAATATCAGAGACACTATTTTTTAATCTCTCTCTTAATCTTCTTTTAGTACTTCATCTCTTCTTGGCTATTATTATATTATCCTTATGAAAAATAGTTCCATTATCTTCAATCAAACCTCACACTGCTAAATAATAACTCCCAAACTCAAATCCCTGACAGATTATGGTCTTCAGAAACCTGATAGTATTCAAGATAAATTTAAGCTTGATCAAAAGACCCTTCATGATTTTCCTGTCTTCTTCCACCTTGAAAAACATGGGAGATGACAGAACATGAACTTAACGTCACTCATATACTTGAGCCACTGTACGTATGTTCTGGAAACACTTGTTCCTCTTACCTGGATATCTTGTCTACTTTCTTCTTCCAGTGAATACATATTTCATCCTCCAAAAAGTGGGTTCAGGGCCACTTCCACCAAGAACCCTTTCCTTTAGGTTAGCTTCCCCCTCTGGAGCTTACCTGTGCATATTTCTTAGCATAAACTTTCACACAGCTATCTTGGATTTGTATAGCTTAAACCTTTATGTCTGACAGAATAAAGGAACCAAAAAACTAGTTGAAAATTCATCCATTAGTCATACAAACAATTGCAAAATGATAGGTGCAAGAAAATGAAATGAGAGAAGTACAGGTGCTATTGTGTCTAAAGTAGGAGGTAGGAGGAGTTAGGAAAAGCTGAGACACCTCCCACTAGTCACCTCTAACACACACACCACACACACACACACACTCTTCAACAATTTATTCACTCCCATGACAATTCTGAGTTTCACTCATCATGAAATAGCACCATTCCCACTTTCCTCTATATACAGATTCTGCCTAACACATTAACAATGGTTAATAAATGCCTATTGAATTGAAAATTTCACCCAAAGTTTCAGAAGTTAAATGCTTCTATCAAGATGGACTTGAACATCTAATTCACCTAATTCATTGAATTTATAATCTTAAATGACAGTTATGTACAAAAGTCAAGTATTGTATTCCTGAAAATCTTGTCAGACGGTTTCAGGTATGACAAAAATAAGGGAAGTCTTAAAATAAGAAGAAACTCAAGTCAGGACAAAAGTAGCCTTTTGAACCTTTGACTAGCCTAACACAATGATCCTGAAACACCAAAAGACAAAAACTTGGAGAAGTTTCTACAGAATCAATCTAATGGAGTCATACGACTATCTAATTGTTTCCATTTTTGGCATGGTAGACAAATTTTAAAATTAAACGAAAATGAAGGGATCACAAAGATCTAGTTTCCATAGCCCTATGCAAGTACATTCTAAGTATCTGATTTCATGGCCACGTCAGCGCTGGGAATGCTGGCACGAGTTAGCTCTGGATAACCTGCTTCAGAATCCTGGGCTTGTGTGAATTCTCTGTTTGGATTCAAATGTTATTTTCATTTTACATCTATGTCCTTTTTTTTTATTCCTTGACATGCTTGTATAACTTGAGGGCTACATTTTCACTCCTACACATGTGCACATATGTTCTCTTTGGGTCCATTTCTCTCTACTTGGTGGAGATCACTGCTCGTGGTTTCAAATCAAACCAGACCGGGGTTTACTTCTCAGCCCTAACACTCAATAGGTCACTTGGCTTCTCCAAACCTCAGTGTTTCTCAATTGTACGCTAGAGTGATATTAATGATGACCTGTAGGATTGTTATCTGAATTAAATGAAATAGAATATCTGAGGATAATGTCAGTCAGAAAGTGAATACTCAATAAATGGTGGGAATGATGATGGTGCTGGTGGAAATTGTATTGACATTGATTTAAATTGGGAAAACTTTGCCTTCAGTCATTGTTTTTATACTTAAATATATATTCTACCACAGTATCATCCATCATCTGTTATTTGAGATGACTTTTACAATGTTTCTCCTCAATCTATATAACTAATTAGGAACCATTTTGTTTGAGGAACTAATCTAAGAAAATTTTAGAAGAAAGGCTTTGAAGATTTTTTGCTTCATCAAAACTCTAAGAAGTGATCGCTTGGGCCCCCTTGGTGGCACAAGGGGTTAAGCACAGGACTATGAAGCAATCCACAGCAGCCTCTGTAGCACAAGTTTGATTCCCCACAGGCCAGGGAGTTACCCCCATGGTGAAGCAAACCTCTTGTCTCACCCACTGCTCCTCTCAGCAGTGTATTTCAGGCTATCTGCCTGTTCTGTTTCCCACTCTGTCTGTGGTGAATCTTCTCACCCTTCAAACCTCTGGCCTGTACCCCACCTCTTGTATACCTAAATAAATATATATTTTTTTAAAAAAAGAAGTGATTGCTAACAGATTTGGAGGTTCTTTTGGGAGCTGATGAAAATGTTATGGAATTAAATGATTGCATAGATTCATCAATACACAAGATTCACTCAACTGTACATTTTGAAAGGGTGAATTTTATATCCCACTTAAAAAAAACTATATAAGTAAAAAACTAGACTTCAGCAAGACAATGTACAACTACAAAATTGGTCCAAAATGTGATCACCCCCAACTTTTTCCTTTCCATTTTAATTGCCTCTCCTATTTGGATGATAATCCATTCTGGGTCCTAAAAATTATGGCTATTTGACTCTTAGATGACATCACGGGAAGTGTTTAAGACATCAGAGCCGTACAGTCCCAAGTTCAAATCCCAGCACTACTAGTTACCAACTCTGTGTGTTCAGGGACCGTGTTTTAACTTAAACTTCATATTTCTCATTTGCAAACTGAGGCTGATGAAAGTTTATATATTTTTGTGCATATACTTCCAGTCTCCCTTGCAGAGTTGTTGTAGCAACTAAATATGGGGGAAGAAAAGAAAAGGAAAATGCTTAGGGCAAAGTTTAACACTTACAAATGTCCACAAACAAGAGTGTCTTGTCTCCTCCACAGATCTGCACTTTGCTGAACAGGGAATAGTACTTTTTAAATCAGGCCATTCCTACATTTAAATTTTAAAACCTATAAATGTAAATAACTCTCTTAGAGGTAAATTCTAAAACTTTAAGTTTATTAACAATGTTTCAGATTCATATATTTGGAAAAAGAAGGCTATAAAGGTAAAGCCTGGAAAATCAGTGTGCCTTCCATTTTCTACCACATGCTGAATGCCGTCAGTGACACCTCAAGCTGGAGAATATCAGTAGCTTTTGCTTAAGAAGAGGTGTTAACATGATGCCCACTTGTTTGTAGAGTGTTCTTTATTTTTTGCTTTTTGTTTTAAATCCAAGGTATTATCTAGTCACTCAGCATTAGGGCTACTGTCTAGGTTGCAAGAACCAAGATTACACCTCAGTCATTTTATTAGTTAATAGGTTTATCTATCAAAACTAACACTGAAGGTGAAAAATATAGCCTGCACTAGGATGTTAATTATGTTTTAAAAGACACACACACACACTTGGGGTTGGGCTGAGACTGAAAACATATACACGAAATATATCACTGGATATTTCTTGGTTGTTATTAGTGATTGAGAAGAGAAACATTGGTGCTCAGACAACTAATTCTGGAACTGCATTTCCTGGGCAAGATTTCTACCACTTACTGGTAGGTGATGACTTGATGCAAGTTACTTACCTTTTCTAGCCTCCATTTCTATTTAGATAAAACAGGAACGATAATATATCACAGGGCAATATTTAGTTGAAGTTATGAACATAAAACATGGAGGACAGTGCATGTGGCACATCATCATCATCATCATCAATTTCTGTTCCTGTGTTTCTGCATTTTTAATTTTTCTACAGTTAATGATGAATACTTTCAAAAGCAGAAAAAAGTATTTGTTTTATAAAATATCAGCATCTTTTGTATTTTCATAAGTCATTGTTTTAACTTATAAAAATGTCAAATATTCAGACCATAACTCTTGAGATTGCAACATCAAAAAATACATTTCATCCCTGGACTCCAATGAAAGCCATAAAATATTTGGAAACATGCTGTTATTTAAAGTCCCTATGAAGTCAAACATAGGAATTGTCTGGGAAGCCTAAGATATGAATTAGATAGAATTTCTCATTCCCTGCACACACATGTAGGAATTGAAATGCTACTTCTAGGGAGTAGATTTAGCAATAAATATCCCTAAAGCAACTATTAAGCACTCTTTTTGAAAAATGTACCAATTACAGTTTTATTACAGAAATCTACCTGTTTCCAATACCACAAATGACATTTTAAAAAATGAAAATAAAGTGTACTTTTCTTCCTGGGGTCCCAGAATCAATTATTACATATATTGGAAGGATAGGAGACCAACAAGTTATTCAGCTATTTAAAAAAAGTAAGATGGGTAAATTTTCTAATCCCCAAGCCTTTGCTCCATGTTTCCAAAGGTATAGTTTAAAAACATACTAAGTATCTCTCTCTCTCTCTCTCTCTCTCTCTCTCTCTTTCTCTCTCTCTCTCTCTCTCACACACACACACACAGTTTTCACAGACATCTTTAATTTTTCAATTAATTTTACTAACATAGTTAGAATAAAATTATATTTAAAGGAATGTGAACAAAAGCGAATTAAATTACTGTTTCCTGTGGCTTCCTGGTTTATTTTTTCTTTCAGGAAGCAATTTTTGCAGCTTCAAAGCTAAGTCATTTGAGGACATCAAACCCTGACCATATTTATACAGTATGACACTTAGCAAGCTGCAAACACAATCTGAAATTGCTTTCTCTAAACCTATTTCTCCCACACACCTTCACAAAGAAACAAACAATAGATGTAAATATCTATTTTCAAAAGGCATTTTATCTGACATCATTATCTTACTCAAAGGAAAATATCCCAGGCTTTGAAATTGTAAGAGGAAATAAATTCAAAATAGCATGTGCTCACATTGTCGAATATTTCACTCCTTTCTTCAAAACCCTATAATGGTTCTTGATAGCCTAAAGTAGAACTTCCAGTATCTTCAATTTAGCAGTCAAGGGACAGCACACTTCTTTATCTAGCTTTATAGCCATAGTTTCCGTAATATTAAATCATCCACAATTACCTCAGATTCACAATCTCATATCTGAAGCACTGGGTGCTAGGTATGTATTGTCAGTTAGGTGTGGGAGCTCAATGTGGTATTTTTTAAGTAATACAGTCATTGTATACAATGTTAGCAAATGTCTGTTTGTTGGGGCAGCGCAGATAATAGCAACGCTGATACTTCTGCAGGAAAATCTTCAACTGTTCTCACAAATAGACTAAATAAAGATTACAAGCAACATCATGTCAATTCAGATCAGGTTACGCCACCAAATAAGTATGATGCAAATGTAAGCAATGATGATTTTCAGGAATTCTTGAATTTAGAAATTACAAAGTGAATCATGAGCCTGAACTTGCTTCATTTGAAAATATTTTGAAGTTTTGAGACTGTGCTAATTTTCTTTCCTTATCCAAGAATGTCCTTGGGATCACTTCTAGTTTATTAAACTGTATCATGGATGAGTCCAAATGTCAATCCATCTATGTCCTGAGTGAGGAACGCTGTGGTTTCTCTGGTGTCTACATGCTTAAGTCTCCCTCTAGACTGGAAAGAACCTTTCTGAAGGTACTGCCCTGTGTCCACTTTCCCTGTGTTCATTTGATAAGTAACAAAACCCAAAGCTGGCTCTTTGAAAATAAGCCCATAACTGAGCTAACAAAAAAAGGAGAGAGAGAGGACATTAATTGTTAATATCAGAAATGAAGAGGACATCACTGCAGATCTAAAGGACATAAAAAGATAATTAAGAAATATGATGAGCCACCTATGCTACACATATGATAACATATATGAAATGGAGCAATTCCTTGAAAGATAAAATTGGCCATAACTCACAGAAGGAGAACTATTCAATCTGAATAAGTATGTGTATTACATATTAATATATTTATACACATATACACATGATATATATAACTATATATGCATTGAAACATTAAATCAAAAGAGAAAGCATGAGGCTCACATAGGTTCACTGGAGAATTTTATGAAACATTTAAGGAAGAAATTATGCCATTTCTTGACAGTCTCTTCCAGAAGATAGAAAGAGAGAATACTTTCTAATTCATTCTAGGAGGCCACCATTACTCCAATAGCAAAATCAAACAAAGACATAACAAGAACAAAAATACAGACCAATCTCTCTCATGAACATAGGTGAAAAATCTCTCAACAAAATATTAGTAAAGTGAATCCTATGAAGCATAAAAACATGATGCACCATGACCAAGTGGACTCTATCCCAGACTGGTCAACATTTGAACCATGCAATTGCAGTTGAACTATGAAAGTCTCATTCAACATTTAGAAATAAACTAATGTCATCCATCATAATAACAGGCTAAAAATAGAAAAAAAATCACACCATCATATCAATAGACACAAAGAAATCATTTGACAAAAACCAATATGCATTTATGGCAAAAAAAAAACGATCTAAGCAAACTCAAAATAGAGTAGAACTTCCCTCATTGAATAAATATCTATAAAATCCTACAGTTGATATCATACTCATTGATGTGAAGCTTCAAGCTTTCCATGAAGAGGAATAACAAAGTAAGGATATCCTTTCACCACTGATTTTCAACATCACACTGGAAGGCCTAACTAAACAACAACAACAACAAATCAAAGCTACAATGAGATACCATCTTACACCAGTGAGAATGGCACATATTAAAAAAACTAGCAACAACAAATGTTGGGGAGGTTGTGGAGAAAAAGGAACTCTCCTGCACTGCTGGTGGGAGTGCAAACTGATCCAACCACTATGGAGAGCTGTGTGGAGATTTCTTGACCTACTAAACATAGAGCTTCCATATGATGCAGCAATTCCACTCCTAGGTATTTACCCAAAGGACACAGAAACATCAATCCCAAAGAGCACCTGCACTCCTATGTTTATAGCAGCACTGTTTACAATAGCTAAGCTTTGGAAACAACCCAAATGCCCAAAAATAGATGACTGGATCAATAAGATGTGGTACATATACACCATGGAATATTACTCAGCATTCAAAAAAGATAAACACATGCAATTTGCAGCAACATGGATGGAGCTGGAAGGGATCATGCTCAGAGAAAATTGCCAGAAAGAAAAAAGAAAAATACCGGATGGTCTCACTCACAGCAGGAATCTAGAAAACTTAAATAAGGGACCAGGAAAAAGAATAACTATAAGAAAGAAAATATCAAAATCAACAAACAACTATGAACCAGAGACACTCTATGGGGGGTGGGGGGCGGGGAAAGGAGGGCTTGGGGTCAAAATATGGGGGTTGTAATTGTATGGGGAATATAAAAATAAAATTTAAATTTAAAAAAAGAAAGATTAAAAAAAAGATAAAAGAAACAGAAAAGAAAGAAACCAATAAAAGGCATATGAATTGGGAAGAAAGAAAGAAACCTGTCTTTGATCATAGATTATATGATGCTTATGTAGAAAATCATTTTAAAAATAACCAAAAAACCTCCTAACAGTAAGAAGTGATTTTAGCAAAGTTAATTTATAAAATCAATGTTTATGCCAGTAATGAGTATATGGAATTTGAAATATAAGAACACATTCTAATTTGTATTTGCAAATAAAAATGGGTATGAATATAACAGAAGATGTAGAAGGATACAGCTTACAAAACTCTGATGAAAGGCAATGAGGACACATATCGTCAGGATGTGAGTTTTTCCTGATTTAATGCAATCCTATCAAAATTCCAGCAAGTTATTTTGTGGCTATCAACAAACTAAATCTTAAGTTTATGTAGAGAAGTAAAAGACCAAGAATAGCTAACAAAATATTAAAGGAGAAAAACAAAGTCAGAGAACTGACACTACTTAATTTCAGCACTCACTATACAACTTCAAGACAGTGTGTTATTGGGAAAAGAATGGGCAAGTAGATTAATGGAACAGAATAGAGAGCCCAGAAATAGACCTACATAAATATAGTCAACTGATCTTTGACAAAGGAACAAAAGCAATACAATAAATCAAAGATAGTCTTTTTAATAAATGGCAGTGGAACAATGGGATTTTCAATGCAGAAAATAAATACATAAATCCAGATACAGACCACAATCCTTTACAAAAATTAACTTAAATGGATTTTAGACATGAATATAAAATATAAAATTATAAAACTCCTGGAAGATAACATAGAAAGCCTAAATGACGTGGGGTATGGCTAGGTCATAGTTTTAGATACAACATGAAAGTCAGAATCCACGAAAGAAAGAATCTATGAAAGAAACAACTGATAATAGAACTGCATTAAAATTAAAAAATTAGAATTCCTGCTCTATGAATGACAAAGCCATGGAAATAAGAAGACAAGTCACATACTAAGAAAATATTTGCAAAAGACTCATATGTTGGGCCTTCCCTGGTGGCTCAGTGGTTGAACGCTGGCCTGCAAAGCTGCCCGCAGACTCTGCAGCGTGGTTCAATCCCCGGCCGCTGGCGAAGGTTCCACATGGCGCAACAGACCTCTCCTGCCACGCCCGCTGCTACCCTCAACAGTGTATTTCGTCAGTCTGCCTGTTCTGTTCCCTGCTCTGGCTCTGGTGAATTCTCTCACCCTCCCACGCTTCTGACTATACCCAGTGCTTGTATAAATAAATAAATAAATCTTAAAAAAATAAAAGACTCACATGTTAAAAGACAATCTCAAAACTCAGTAATAAGAAAAGGAGGGCCTCCCTGGTTGTGCAAGGGGTTAAGTACTGCACTATGAAGCAATCTGCAGCCTCTGCAGCACGAATTCGATCCCCGGCCCGGCCAGAGAGCAATCCACATGGCGAGGCAGACCTCTCTTGACTCGCCCGCTGCTCCCCTCAGCAGTGTACTTCAGTCAGTCTGCCTGTTCTGTTCCCCACTGTCTCTGGTGAATCCTCTCATCCCCCCACATCCCTGGCCTGTACCCCAGCTCTTGTATGCACAAATAAATAAATCTTCAAAAAAATAAGAAAATGAACCACTCAATTAAAAATTGGGCAGGGCCTCCCCAGTGGCGCAACGGATGAGCGCTGGGCTGCAAAGCTGCCCACAGCCTCTGCAGCGCTGGTTCAATCCCCGGCAGCTGGCAACGGTCCCACATGGTGCACAGACCTCTCCTGCTGCGCCCATTGCTCCCTCAGCAGTGTATTTCATCGGTCTGCCTGTTCTGTTCCCTGCTCTAGCTCTGATGAATTCTCTCACCCTCCCACACTTCTGACTGTACCCAGTGCTTGTATAAATAAATAAATAAATCTTTAAAAAAAAATAAAACATGGGCAAAAAGACCTAAACAGATACCTAATCAAAGAAGATATCTAGATGGAAAAATAAGCACATAAAGATTTTTACCATCCTCTGTTATTAGGAATTGTAAATTAAAATAACAACGAAGTGCCACTTAACACCTATGAGAATGGCCAAAATCCAAAACATTAACATCAAATGCTAGTGAGATTGTGGAAAACCAGGAACAAGCATTCATTACTGATGAGAATGTAAAGTAGTACAGGCACTTTGAAAAAGTGGCAGTTTCTTACAAAACTAAACATACTCATGCCAACAATTGAAAGCTTATATTCACACAAAGGCTTACAAACAAATGTGTATAGCAGTTTCATTCATAACTGCTGAAGCTTAGAAGTAGTGTAGACTTTCTGTAGATAGATGACTAAATAAACAGTGGTACATCCAGACAAACAGAATATGATTCAGCACTAAAAAGAAATGAAGATACCTAGCCAGGAAAGGACATGGAAGAGACTGAAATGCATATTATTAAAAACACCAAACTGAAGACTCCACACTATATAAATTAAAGTCCATGACGTTCTGGAGAAGAAACACTATAGAGATAGTGAAAGGGTAAGTGGGGACCAGGTTTGGAGAGGAAGGGATGAATAGGTAGGACAGAGAGGATGTAATCTGTGTTACATGGGTGGATAGACATCACTGTACAGTTGTCAACCCAGAGGATATACAACACAAAGAATGAACCCTGTGCTTTGGAGGAGGGTAGAGAAGAACAGAAGTTAATGAGAAATTCCACATGGTGAGTTTGGTGAAAAGAATTTTATTTACTATTTTTATACCTTTAACATCTTTAAAAGTTTTGATGATTCCTGGGACCACTTTCTATAGAGTTGGTGATCACATGTAGTTTAGAAGAAACTTTGAATGAGTGAATAAATGAGAGAACTATTATGTGCAGTAAGGTATATCAGATAGATGAAATTCTCTTTGTCTCTATGTCACCTAAAGTTCCTTGAATTTAGAGGATACCTGATCATTATTTATAGAATAAATGATGAATATACCAAAAAAATTGGTACCTGTAGGTAACAAATCAGGACAATGAAAACAAGTTTGTATAATCTTATTAGAATTCTGGAAGTTCAGGTGACTCAACATACCTTGGGAAATGTACTCTTCCAGATTCACTTTGTGTTTTGGGGTATCAGTGTTCTTAGCAAGACTTTCCAACACAAGTCAGCAGTTGGAACAGCAGGTGTTTTGTGATGTATCAGACAAGATGCCATTAAATGAAATCAAACAAGATGGCAATGGAATGGAATCATTGACTTACTGTAACAGACTTAAAAATAGTTGGCTTTTGTGGTCTCCAGACCATCTCCACACTTGCAACAATCCAAGTATGAGAGAAACCAGTGATCACAGTTCATTATCACATAGAGCACTGTGCACAAAATAGGCTATTTCAAGTTGAGACCTGATGCAGCAAGAATACAGCAGTGAGCCTGCCACTGGCTAGGAATTTTTATAAAATGTTTCTGTCTTTTGATGTTCAGAAACATCATTGCAGAAATGAAGTTAAACATTAGAGAAGAACATATTTATAGCATAGCAGTCACTTAATAATGTGAGCTCTTGGGACATCAAACCACAAAGACAAACCCCCGTGTAGCTCTCAATTAGGGAACAGAGAGAAGGCCAGGAGTAAAGAGGCACATCTGGCTCTAAGTCAGGGTTCCATGCTATCTTCAGCAATCTAGATCAGCCTGGTGGCATGGAAAGAGAGATGGTAAAGAGTTATAGAACATTCTGGAGAGAAATGAATCACAGTAAAAAGAAATGGATCAGAGTTTACTTGAAGGTTAAGGTTACAATATCACACTCCCCTCATCCATGAGCTTCCATGCCTTAACCCACTGGGACTTGTCTACTGAAAACTGTGAAACTCAGGACAGGGGCCTGCAATGACCCAGCAACTGCCCACTGAGTGCACGGCTATTATATGTTGTTTATGTATTTTGTATATATTTTATGGTTTCAGCTATTACCTCTAGTCTTTTTATCCATGTTAATTTTTATGTATGGTGTGAGACAGTGATCTAATCTCATTCTTTTGCATGTCCAGTTTTCCCAGAACCATTTATTGAAGAGGGTTTCCTTCCTCCAATGTATACTCTTGGCTGCTTTGTCTTAGATTTAGTGTCCATATAGGTGTGGGTTTATTTCTGGGCTCTCAATTCTATGCAATTGGTTTGTGTGTCTGTTTTTGTTCTAACATCATATAATTTTGATTATTATAGCTTTTCTTATATTTCTAACACTGACATTAGTCCTCTTTTTTGTCAGGATTACTTTGGCTATTCAGGACCTTCTATGGTTCCATATGCATGTCAGTAATATTTGTTCTAGTCTTTGAAGAATGCTATTGGAGCTTTGATAGGGATTGCATTGAATCTCATATTGCTTTGGGTAAGATGGTAATTTAGATAATGTTCATTCATCCATTCCATGATTAGAAAATATTTTTCCATTTTTTGTGTGTCTTCTATTTCTTTTTATAACAGCTTATAATTTTCTTTGTATAGGTTCTTCATCTCCTATATTAGGTTTACTTCTAGGTATTTCTTTTTTTTTTTTTGGTAAAACATTAAGAAAGCCTTTATTTTTTAAAATTTGTATTGAAGTAACACTGGCTTAAAGTATTATAAGGGTTTCAGGTATACAGCATTATAATTCAATATCTGTACATACTATTTTATGATCCCTACTGAAATTCTAGTTTCCATCCACCATCATACAATTGACTCTCCTTTATCCAATTTACCCACTCCCCTCTGGTAATTATCATTTTTTTTAAGATTTATTTATTTGTATATATAAGAACTGGGGTATAGGACAGAGGTGCAGTGGGTGAGAGGATTCACCAGAGACAGAGTGGGGAGCAGAACAGGTAGACTAACTGAAATACACTGCTGAGCGGAACAGCAGGCGAGTCAGGAGAGGTCTGCTGTGCCATGTGGGTAGCTCCCTGGCTGGGGATCGAACTCTTGCTGAAGTGGCTTCGGTGAGGTTCATAGGTTGTGTCTTAACCCCTTGTGCCACCAGGGAAGGGAGGCCCCATTTTGTTCTTGTAATGCAAAGTCTGTGTTGTTTTTGATTGTTCATTTTCTTTCTTTCTTTATCTTCCACATGTGAGTGAATCCATGCAGTATTGGTCTTTCTTGTTCTGTATGTCTTACTTTACTTAGCAAAATACCCTCTACGCCCATCCATGAGTCTCAAATGGCAAATTTTTTTCAGCTAAGTAGTATTTCATTGTGTGCATATACCATGTCTCCTTTATTGAATAATCTGTTGTCAGGCTCTTGGATTAATTGCATGTTTTGTCTATGATGAATAGTAGTACAATGTATTTCATTCTTTTTGATAGGATTGCAAATGAGGTTGTTTTCTTCATTTCTTTCTCTTCTAGTTCTTTGTTCACATACAGGAAGGCAAATGATTTTTGAGTTATAATTTTTTTGTATGTAAACCTGCCACATTGCTGACTGATTTATTGTTTCAATTAGGCTTTTTTTAAGTGCAGTTTTTAGGGCTTTTTATGCATATTATCATGTGTCTGCAGATAGTGATAGCTTTACTTTTTCTTTCTCATTTTGGATTCTTTTATATCCTTCTTTTATCTAATTGGTCTAGCTAGGACTTACAATACTATGTTGAATAATAGTAGTGAAAGTGCAAAACCTTGCCTTGTACCAGATCTGTTTTATCCCTTGGTTTGTGATGTTACAGATGGAAAGAACTCAACAGTGCTCACTAAATTAATGAATAAAAATAAAAATATTAGTGTTAAAAAAAAAGAATATGAACTCTTGTGAAAAAGTACACTGCTCTTAATCTCATCTCCTTTTCTTACCATTGTGGGACCTCCCCATACTTTTGTCTCTACCAAATAGGTGATTCTAGACTGATTTCAAAGTTGAATTCTTAATTTTCTCCTAAGATAAAAATTACCTTTTGTTAATATCTGAGTTTCCAATTAGAATAAGTATTGCTAAAACTATTAAATATTAAACTTTATTAAAACCAACAATGCTGATAATTACCAGAAATGCCACAAGATGGCAGCAAAGCATAGTGTAAAAGCAGCCTGAGCACGCGTCCTAGAAGGCTCCTAGCATGACTCTTAGATTTCATGTTTTGTGTGTATTGATATTTTGTACATACTAATCAACAACAAAATCTCCAGTACCACCATCTCCTGTAGCACCTCACAGACTGAAAAGCTCACAAAGTTTACAATTCTTTTCTGATCCGATCCTCACCACCACTCTGTGAAATCCACAAGGCCAAGATGACTTTTTCAGAGAATAAACAGTGTTACTCTGGGTCCCAGAAGTATCTCAGAAGCTCAAAAGAGAGATAAAGCTTGAAACCTTGTTGTTTTTCTATTACGATTTTCTCCAGGTTTCCCCTGGAATATGAGTGTGAATGTGGATATTGTACCTCAGTTTCAGTGGGGAAAAAAATCCTTTTGATAGAACTGAAAACATTTTCAAGGAATTGAGGGCTGTAAGAAATCCCCCACCATAACCAGAGGAAAAAAGGAGAAAAGAAGGAAAAGAAAATGCCTTTATTTTCATATAACAAAGACTGAAAAACATTCTTAGTGAATAATTAAAAGCACAGCTGGAAAGAAATCTGCCTGAGGAAGGGGAAAACATACCTATCCCTCTTAACATACCTACTTAACATACCTATCCTCTTGTTTTGTTTCCTAAGGCCCTTGTAACAAACTACAAACACCTAGGGGCTTAAAACAACAGTTCCAGAAGTCCAAAATCCAAGGGGCTGAACTCCCTCCCAATGCCTTAAGAAGAACCTTCCCTTGCTTCTTCAGCATCTAGCCTTTCTCCAGCACAGATGTTGTTTCTAACAAGTAGCATTCAGTCTCCTTCATTTATGGCATTTTCATACAAATACGTGTTTTCACTTGTATAGTGGAAAAAGTGGGTTGAAGAGTCTGATACCTGCAGGCTTCTACCCAGAAGGGACACACACTTCTGGCTAAGCAGGTCATCTGGTCCCATCTTACTTCAAGTGAGAGAAACATAATGTTCAAAATTAGAAGAGAAGCAGCTATTGGGGAAAGGAAGGGAGGCTGACCACAGGGAGCTGCCTTTATTATTCTCCTGTTGTGGAGAGGGAGGTGGAGACACAGAGAAGCTGTTATAGGGCAGCCAGAACATCCTTTCCCCCTAACAAAGCAACTCAAGGTCACACAGCTGGTAAGGGGCAGAACTAGGATTTGTTTTGTTTGTTTCTTCCTTATTTTTCTTCTTTTACTGAGGTATCACTGGTTTCCAACATTGTATATGATTCAGAGGGTCACACAGCTGTATGCCACCACACCACACCCACCACCAGAGCATCCATGACCTTCCACTAGAGTCTACCCTACCATTAGGTTTGAATTCAGGTCTGTCTGACACGAGAGCGGTCACTTTCTTTGTTACATGCATTCAATATATGCTGCATAAATGAAATTGGACTTTATTCCACAGATATTAGGGAGTTACTGGAAAGCTATTATCAGGACAATACAAATCATAGTAATATTTTAGTAAGATGTGTGAAAACATGACAGAGGAGGGACAAGACAAAGGATGTGAAGCCAGTGGAACTGCTATGATGGTTTCCAGAAGGGAAACAGTAAGACCTTAAACTGAGCAGGCCTAGACTGAGCCTCATGAGCAGGAGATAGATCTAAGGGTGGCTAAGAATCAGAAGTGCAGAGGGTGTAATAACCAAGTTGATATAAATGGTGATGAAAAAGGAAAGAGGCAGAATATGATGATCAGGATTCAGGCTGGCAACCAGGAGGACAGAGGCACCATTTGCCAAGACAGGGATGAAAGTCAAGCCTCCGGTTGGTTGTGTTTATTTGCTTTTATTTTCAACAGAGAGGGAGGAACATAAGCGGTTAAAACACGCTGAATTAGAATTGCCTGTGAAAAATCTAAGGGGAGAGCTCCAGCTGACATTTAGGTATGTGAATCTTACATTTATCAAAAAAGAAAGAAAGAAAGAAAAGAAAAATTTTAGATAATTATTTGGGAGGATAGGCCACGCAAAAGAGATGGTCCAAATCATGTGATTGATGACATTGTCAGGGAAGAGAACAAAAGACAGGGAAGGATGGAGCAACCTCTTTGGAATACAGAGATTTAAAATATCTCTGACGGTAGGGACTTGATTATAATCACCTTTGATCTCTCAGACTAATTCAGGCCTGGGTCCAAAAGATTTTCCCAATATGCTTGGCTAAATTTATGAAACAGAAACCACACCAGAGTGTAGACCATCTGGAAATAAGATTAATACCCACTGTATTTGAAGCGCCAGATTTTCTACATCGAGTTAAATGTAGGTCCACAAAGTTCACATCTTAGAAATGAAGATACCCTCCCCCCGACACAAACACAACATTTTCACATTTTTAATAAATATTTTTATTGCTTTGGGCTTATTAACAAAAGAAGAGATGATTACTATAAGCATCGCCAATATATCTAAGAAAAGGTAAATAAAACTGCTTGTAATCTTAGCTTATCCCCTCTTAATGATTGTAAGCTGGAAGCTGTCCCTTTGGAGTGCATCCTTGGAGGACTAGGAAAGCAAATGACGTAGTAATATGGGGAAGGGAGTGGAAACAGACCGGGAGGTCTATACATTTAGGGTTCCATGATTCCATTAACCTTCTGACGCTTCAGAGCTTCTCCACACCTTCCAAATTAGTCTCCGCTTTTATTTCTACCATTGAAAAAAAGGATGTAGCTTATTAACCACACATAAACAGCTGCCATTAAACTGCTCCGAAGCTATTATTGTTGTTAACACAATTAATGGACTGTCATTGTCAAATGTGAAACCCTTTCTGCAGGAGAGGCAACAATGACTTCGTGAAATTGTTTCTCTGTGCTCCGGCAGAAAGGGAGGGATTCTGGTAAGTCACTCTTTCTGCAAACATCGCTGCCTGTGAAATCTGCCCAAAAAAGAGCTGATCATATGCCTGTTATCCCAAAATAGCACCTTCCTCCATTATGCGAGGTTCAGCGCAAAACTGACTCACGCAGCTCCGGGATCGCTGCCAGGGTGAGCGCCTGCACGCGAGCTGGCTGCAGCCGCAGGTGAAGCCTCGGCATGGCACGAGGGTCCAGGCCTGCCCCCGGGCCCCGCCGGGAAGGCTAAGGCTTTCGGTACCTCTCTTATTGGAGGAGACACACTTACTAGGGCTCTCGGGGCCTATTAAAAGCAATCTGCCCTTTTCCCATTCTGAATAGGGAATTTGCCCCTGTTCCAAACTTGCCCCCCCACCCCAAAGTGGGTTAGCTTATACCCGTTTCCTGTACTTGATTGATCCTTAACACGAAAGCAAGGCGAGTTGCTTCTTCCACCCCCGAGGCCAGACCAGCAGCCTCCAGGAGGCTGCCCCTGCAGCAATCTGGAAGCTCTGGGGTTCTCACCTGGTGGTCTGCCCTGAGGCCCGGAATTCTTCGGGCCCCTCAGGTTCCCCTGAATCTCAAGGTACCATCTTTTGTCTTCTCTACCTGAGGAGGCCAGCAGGAAGCCCCGAGGTCAGCCAGCGACTCCCCTTTGACCTGGGCCTCTTGGAGAGTGGGACCCAGAGCACAAGATGAAGATGAGGAGGGTGTTGGCTAGGGGATGGGATACAGGGGCCAGGGTAGACCCTGGTCTCTTAACAAGCTAGAGGGCATCTTGGCTTTTGATTCTTTGCCCAGGGCAACTCTTGATTCTCTCAGAACCTCAGTGATCCTTGACCTTGCCCTCCAGCCCCAACCATCTTAAAATGTGAATTGTTCATCCAGGACTGTGAGTGGCTCTTGGCTGCTCCCGCCATCTATCTGTGTTACCCTGGACCCATTGCTGGGTCAGCTACCCCTGGCACTGCCTCCCACACCCTGTGCCACAGGCTGGTGTGAAGCTGAAATGCATCTTTTTACTCTCTGTGAATGGAAGGACTGAACTTGGATCATCTGATTTTTATTTCTTTTAATTTTGTTTAAGAAAACAAACTCAGTAAACAATCAGAAACAAACAAAATTGCTTAAATGTAGAGAAGCTGCTCCCTCTCTGTACTTGATGGTATTCTTGGAGACAATGAAAAATCGACCACTGGTTCACTTCTATTTGCTCATCTGAAATCTGGGTTCAGGGCAGTTGGGTGTGCCCTGTCTTAGCAAAGTAAAGGAACTTTCCGCTTTACCCTTCTCCAGCAAAACAGCAGGTGTTTAGAGCTGTTTTCTTTATATTCCAACTATTCTTAGCAAACTTCCTTATCTATCTCTGAAATATCCAGTGTCTAGTATACAATGGGCAATTTACTGAACAAATAAATAAGCCAGAATATTGGGGATGAGTTAGGAAACTGGGATTCATCTGAAGCCTCACATATAGAAATCTAGATCCTGGATGGAAGTTATTAATAATTACAAGTTTTATTTTCCTTCCTTCTTTCCTTGATCTTCTTTTCTTCTTGAAAGGGATTTTTTTTTAAGAGCTTTGTTTTGAGATTTTCTTTTTGTATTTTTTTTCTTTTTTAAAACAGATTTTATTTATTTATGCATACAAGAGTTGGGGTATAGGCCAGAAGTGCAGGGGTGAGAGGATTCACCAGAGACAGAGAGGGGAACAGATCAGGCAGATTGACTGAAATACACTGCTGAGGGGAGCAGCGGTGAGGCAGGAGAGGTCTGCTGTGCCATGCGGGTTGCTCACTGGCTGGTCAGGGATTGAACTCCTGCTGCAGAAGCTGCAGACAGCTTCACAGGCTGCGTCTTAACCCCTTGTGCCACCAGGGAGGCCCAGGGTTTTTTTTTTTTTAATTACATAAAATGTTTTCTTTACCTTCTATTCTTCCAAGAACATAAAATGGACAACCTTCTCTAAATGATTCTTGGTCTTAATTAGATTTTATTCTCTGAGTACCCAGTTCATCTTCCTTAGGCCCATTTGAGAAACTCTTGTAAGGGGAAGTCCACATGATGACACACAAATTCAAGTTCTATGTATCTATTGTTGTTTAATGGTGCTGATAAGTTTGTAGGTAATTTAGGAAAGAATGATGGCTCCTAACACTTACCAGAAGGACATAGTAAAGGAGAATGTGCCAGAGAAGAACAGCCAAACTTTTACAGAAACCAGCAAAACCCAAAGGAATACAAAGTTTGCTGGTATAGTATTTAACCATTTTATTTAAATCTAAGGACTCTGCTGAAATTATGTACCCACAAATACCACTCATTGTGTCTAAATACACAGTAATATAATAATAAAAATTGGCCTCTTAGATTATTTTGGAAATCCTCTACTAGAACACCTTTACGGATCTACAAGAGCACACAGTAACCATTCACAACTAACACCAACACTTCTTGTTTTTTCTGTAAAATTAAAAATGCAGAGAGACTCACTTTCTTCTCAATGCCACTTTATAGAACATTTTAGAAGCCTACAGAGGAAAAAAAAGAGGGGCCAGTGCATTGTCATCCTTATAGTTTTTTTCTAATCATTGGAATTATTTTGCATAGAATATGTATGAAATAAATGTGAGACGAAGGAAGAGAGAAGAGAGTGAAGGATGATGGAATGGCTCTAAGGAAGAAGAGATAGTATTTAGAAAAATACCAGTAAAGGTCTGAAACAATGAATAAAGGTACTAAGGAGAGCCATTCTGCATTGCTGGTCAGATATAGGAAGCTAATTTTGGGACGATGTTCCCTCATTTTAGGACAGGGTTCTTATTCTCAAATGCTTATAGAACATACCTCCGGATTGGCCTTAAAGAAAGTCTTGGGAAGGAGGTGGTGCCTTGTACAGAAAAGAAGGATATTTAATATACATTCGTAATGGTTACTTTTTAATTTTATATGTCACCTTGGCTGGGCCATAGGGCACCAAGATTTGGGGTATTTATAATTCTGGGTGTTTCTGTAAGGACATTTTAGATGAGACAAATATTTAAATTGGTAGACTGACTAAAAACAGATTGCTTTTGGAAATGTGGGTGGGTCTCACTCAACCAGTTGAAGGCTTGACTAGAATAAAAGGTATATATGTATGTGTATGTATTTCGTGTTTCTCTGAAGAAACTTGATTACCATAATGCCCATTTTTTATAATACCCACCAGATAAAATAAAACTCAACAAAGTTATGATTTGTAAAGATTACAAAATTAACAGGGCAAGAAGATGTTTTAAAGGGTCTGAATTTAAGAAAATCAACACTGCTGGTGTGCCAGCAACATTAGTTGCAGCTGACATCATGCCCTTCCACTTCCATACTCATTGAATGTCACTTAGTCCTCTTCAGGTTAGGAGCGGAAGTACAGTAAAAGGATTATCCTATTTCTCCACTTTCCCAGGCTTTCCAGCCCAAAGGTCATCTGAAGCAAAGGCCCCTGTCTAGTCACACCCTTGCGAGGATCACAGGAGTCAGGAAATATCTTTCCATTCAGATTGACTCCATCATTCTGTTTTGGGAAGGCATCACATTGAGGTGTCAAATATATAGGACTCTTGTATTTTGGTGATACCTCTGAAATTCATAATTCTATCTGCTTTTTCTAATACCTAATTCTAATATCTGAAAGGAATGCAGAAGTTAGCAAGGCAACACTGTTTATTTTCAACAAGGAGAAACCAAAACTCCAAGAGGGGACAGTAACCTGTCTGTACCACACACAGCAATCCTTACTAGATCTGTAAAGCCCAAAATACATAATGAAGTGGTACGTCTCTAAGATTTAAGAATTTTTAAAAAGCATGGTTGGATTTCTCTCTCATGAAAATCTATCATTCTGATCCCTTTCCATAGAAATTTTTGTTTAAAGAGCAAGAAAATAAAATCCAGTAACTCCTGGAATAGCACTGCCCACTTGGTAGTATTAATTCCACTAACATATAAGCCAACTCCTGTCATTGAAACCAGACTCTCATAACAACTGATTCCCATAGCTTAACATTGGAAAAGGTGAAGGGAAGGTGCAAATGTTTGAATCACTTAGCCTGAAACTTAAGGATGTCCATGATCAGAGCTCAACCTACTACAGCACACACTTTTAACAATACATTGCAGAATAAGGCACAGTACTTGGGTCAGTGGATGAAAATTTTCTTTGAAAGTGACTCCTCCACTCCTACTGAAGCACAGATAATTGTGGCCAATATCTCAACAGCACTCTCTTGAAAGAACATGCATCAAAACTACCCTGCTAAGCTACCCCCAAATTCCTGGCTCACTGAGATAATGAATGTTTGCTTTAAGACATTAAGTTCTGGGGAAGCCTAGCACGCAACAATGGAATAGTCAAACCTCCATCCACAGATGAATAGATAAACAAGGTTGGTATATCCACACAGTGGCATACTATTCAGCAATAAAAATTGAGCTATCGATACATCCAACATGCTTGAAATCTCAAAATAATTATACTGAATGAAATAAGCTAGACAGAATAATTACTCTATGACTCCATTTTCATGAAATTCTGGGAAAGATAAGCTAATCAATGAGAAGGAAGACAGGGTCATCTAGAGATGGAGAAGAGGTATAAAGGAGATGGAGGAGTAAAAAATGGAAAACAGGTATGATTGTTATATTCATTAATTTTATTGTGATGATGTTTCATGCCAAGACTTAATCAAGTTATACATTTTGTGTGCCATTTATAATATGCCAACTATACCTTATTAGAGGTACAGAAACAATTAATAGAAAAAAAATGCTTCCATGGTCTTGATCCTGTCCTAGTATATTCAGGTTTGGGGTGGAGGACATTTATTCCCTTTGCCACCACCTTCGTGCCCTGGGAAGAGGGCTTACACCAGCACCTGCCCAAGGCTGTCAGAGAAGTCATGCTCTCTGCCTCCCACTAGAGGGCGACAATGCTAGAGTCTTGTCTGTATGGTTTCTTTTTCTTTTGTTCCACCTAGTCATTAGGTTTGTCTTTGGTATCACCCCTTAAGCCTAACTTCTCTCTAATTTATACCTATATATTTAAGAGCTACTTGGGGTCTCTTTTCCAAATGACATGGCCTAATGGTAGTCTATTACCCCATACACACACACACACACACACACACACCCCATATATATATATATATATATATATATATATATATATATATATATATAATTTGTAAGATTATTAAGGTTTAAACTGATATTTGAAGCACCTGTCATGGAGTTACTTAATACATTGTAATTATGTTAATATTATTGTTACTATTTTGAGCTATACACTATGATAAGTAAAGGAAATATAATTGGAAATAAATAACCAAGGTGTTCCTTCATCAATACCATAGCTCTTCCTCATGGGCACATGAGAATTGTACTTTCACCATTCAAGTAACCTTATTTTTAAATAGTCAGGTAAACCAGGTCACCGTGGGAAGGAAGTGATTTGGAGTTAAACATTAACAAATCCTCTGGGAGGCCAGTAGTTGGACAATGCTCTTTTTCAGCAACTCTCTCTCCGGAAAAAAAAAAAAAAATCAATCTTGCCTTCGGGTTAGAAAAGTCATGTACAGGGGAAGGAACTGGTTTTATAATTTATAGGACAATTACACATTCACAATCTCATTTCATCTGCACAGAAACTATGTTGTTAGAAAGGGAGAGAGACCCCATCTCACAGGGGAGAGAGCTGAAAGTAAGTCGGCCGAGGTGACTTATCAAATGGAAGCAGTATCCTAAGTCTTGTACATTTTCCATAGCACACAAATGATAAAGAAAAATGGCTGATTGGAAAAGAACCCGAGATAAAGAATTACCAGGTGGCTCAAGAATGATGTTTTATTAAGTACTCAGGGGAAGCCAGGCTAGCGTGTGAGTTATTTGAAATAGAATAGCCTCTGTAAAAAGAGGATGATTAAATAAATCATAATTAAATCCATCAGATGAATCCTTTAAGAATGCTTAATGACACAGGGAAAGAACCCACATTTTAATAATATTAAGTTTGAGAAACAAATTAACAGCTTAGTCCCAAATCTGTTAGCAGACATAGGAGAAGAAATACATCAAAATATGAATGTTAGCTGTGTTCTTTCTGGTGCTGAGACTATAAATGGTTTTTGTTTCTTTATTCTATTTTATGCTTTCCTATTTTTGAACTACGAACATATATTGCTGTCCTTAGTAGACGAAAAAAATAGTTTTTTTTTAAATGAACAAATAGTTCTGTGCTTGGTTCCCTGCACATTTGGCCCATTGTACTGCTGCAGTCAAGTCCAGCAGGAAAATCCTTACGAAGAGTATCTGTAGCAAAATGGAAACCTGATCCTGCCAGGTTTACCTGGAATACTGTGTGCATTTTGGAAATGCTGGATCTGAAGCTGGAGCAGAGAACAAAGGAAGAGGAAATTTTGCCATATGGCATAGAGGAACTCATTTTAAAACTAAGCATCTTAAATGTATCTCCATTACAACTTAGGGGATATGACTGAAATGATTGAAGTTTATAAAATTATAGATTTTAATGTCTGAATGGCACTAGATCTATATGGTAGCAACTGTTTGATTCATCTTTCGAACCTCATGGTACAGGCATAGTATTGGCAAATTGTAGTTGCCTGAGTTGAAACAGTTTGCAGGTTGAATGAACATGAATTTATCCAATAAATATTAAAATACTAATGGAGGTTGTTTGATGAAGAGCTAGAAGGATGTTTCCTTTTTAAAAAAAATGGTCATTTTTCTGTAATAATAAGCAATAAATGTAAGCAAATATCTGTTTCAAAGAAAGGTGAAGGAAGATAACAAAGTCTGGTTGAAAAGATGGTGATAATGGGGTGAGATGTGAGGCCTACACCATTGCACAGTCACCTCATCATGAAGGATGGTCACGTTCTCTATGGAAACAAAAATATCTTTTTGGTACATTAGTCTACAAAAGAAAGTCAGACTCTAGTTTCCCAAATAATAGCAAATAAGTAATAGCATAGGCAATCACCATGTTTATATAGCAATTACAATGTGCCAGGCACTGTTCTCAGTACTGAATGTATATATTTTAACTAATTTAATACTCCCAAACATCCCTGCTCATAGGTACTAGTATTCTCCTTCCCAGTTCCTCCATTTTATTGTGAAGGTACAGAAGGTTAAGTGAATTGCTCAAGGTCACACAGTTAAATAGTAGCAGAGTCAGGATTTGAACTTATGGTCTTCAGGCTCCAGAGTCTGCATTCTTAATCCTGTACTGTCTTTCAAGGGCAAACAAAAACAACAATGTGTACACCTATGCACCTAGGAGGAACTTATTTATTAGTTGCCCTTATTCTTAATTCTGCAGTAGTTTTACCTCACAAAGTAGGTTTGTGAGCTGGGTGTATCTCCTCCCTGTCCATCCCCTTAAATCCCCATTCCCGTGACATCCAGTGTTGTTAGTGTCACACATTAGATATTGTTCTGCTAAGATATGTCTGATCTTTCTATGCTTGACATTCATTTCATTTAAAAATACTACCTTTTTCACTCAGAATGTCAGATGTAATGAAAAAACAACTCTCCGGACAATTATTAAGAAAATAAAAACTGGGTCACCATATGTGAAACATTTTGGAGATTTGATTTTAGCTCTTCTATCACTGCAAAGTGAGTAAGCTCATATTATTCCCACCTGCAAAGGAACAGCCTTCATGAACTACATTTTCACCACTTAGACACACACATCCACTTTCTATAAGAATGCTCAGCCCATCTGCTCATATTTAAAAATATAAATCGAAGACCTCCTACGCTGCCTGATTTGTAAAATGTCTATCACCAAATCTTTATTCCAAGACTTCTTCAAGTCTATGATATCTTTTCCTTTCACTTTTCTTTTAAGGTACTTGATGGTCATCATTAAGGTTTCTATACTAGACAATGACCTGTAGAGTTCGTTTCATTGTTACTTCCATCTATGATGTGTCTTCCTTTTGAGAAAAATTTCTACTATTTGGGAAAAGGCTATTGTGCAGTGTGGCACTAAGCCTGTTTCAAGGAAGGGGAGTTAGGATGCTCTATATCCCCACAAAATTTGGTGTCAATAACACTGAAAAACAACTCTTGAATATACAAACATGTTTAAGTGACATAAGCTAGAAAATGAAAGATAGATACTGGATGATTTAACTCATCTGCAGAATACAAATAACCAAAAAAACATACACAGGTAAAATACAGTAGGAATAAATCTTGAATTCAGTGAAAGAATATAATGGTTACCAGAGGAACAGGTGTGGGAGTGGGAGGGGGTAGAAAGGATCTAGGAAGGGAAGAGAATGAAGGAATGAAGGAAGGTATAAGGTATTGACAGGGACAGTCTGATGGAGGGTGAGTGGAACATGTGCACATATGGGAAATCAAAAATGTAACCCAATAATTAAAATAAAATATCAAGAAATTAAATTTAAAAATACAAAAAAGGACAAATTTTTACAGACAACCCTGATTCATTCAAAGTTTGTTCCTTCAAGATATGTTTAAGAGACTAAAAAGTAAATTGTATCTACATGACCCCAAGCAAAGGAGTAGAGATAATTGTTGGGGTATACCCTCTTCTATCCCTTTGAAAATAAATATCTCCTCCTGGGGAGGCTCAGGACCTGTAAGAATTGTGTCATCATTGTTATGAATCATATTTCATTTTTCTAAGAGCATCAGTGTTAACATTCATTCATTCCATTTGATTGAACTGAGTGCCATTTGCTAGGCATTCTCATAAGCAATAGAGAGATGCAGAGATGACAGCTTGCGCTCCCTGACCTCGAGGACTATACTGTCTTGGGAGAGAGGGAGGCCTGAACTGAGCCTTCTGACATTTAATTCAGCACATGTTCTTTTTTGTTTTTTTGTTTTTAATTGAGTCAACATTGTATGCTACCTTGTATATGATTTACAGATAAGGACCACCCTTTTCAGGTATATGTTATTACACCACACTCACTACAAAGGCACCTAAGTCAGTGCACACTATTTTCTGAGACAAAAACTGCTTTCAGTTTTCCCTGAAGGTCAACTCAAGATTTTTAAAAATCTTATCATAGAGCACAGAATCACAGAGCAGACTTTGCTACGGGAATGTGCACTAAAATTCAAATACGAGGGTCTTAGACTATGGAAGTCAATCCATTCACGCTGTTGAGGGCAATTAGTCAATGTCCCGTATGAGAGACTTTTCAAAAAAATGCTTCCCAATAAGGAACTTTAAATGACACTCATAACATGTTGGTTAATGTTGAATTGGTGTTGGGTTGTTATTGGAAATGCACAGTACATTTAATACTAAGGAAATGTTCAGAGATGTGTCTAAAATGTTGATTAAAGGGGGCCTCCCCGGTGGCGCAGGGGTTGAGCGCTGGGTTGCGAGGCTGCCCGCAGCCTCTGCAGTGCCAGTTCGATCCCCGGCTGCTCCCCGGCCACCAGAGGAGGGTCCCACATGGCGCGCAGACCTCTCCTGCCACCCGCTGCTCCCCTCAGCAGTGTACTTCGGTCCTTCTGCCTGCTCTGCAACCTGCTCTGGCTCTGGTGAGTTCTCTCACCCTCCCGCGCTTCTGACTGTACCCAATGCATGTATAAACAAAACAAACAAACAAACAAACAAACAAACAAACAAATAAATAAATAAAACATGCCTCTATAAAAAAAAATTTAAAAAAATGTTGATTAAAGTGTTCTCTTTATATAATGGAGAAAAATCAGGCACAAATATTCAACCAAAAGGGACTGCTTTTATTATGAGGCTGTAATTACATAGATAATTGTCCTGTCGCTAAACAATATATAGAAGAATTTCAATGATGTGAGCCAAAAACACAATTTATTACTAATGAGTAAAGTCAGTGGAAAAGTATATGATCCAAAGTGTATTAAAATATGTTGCACTGCATCTTTTTAAACTTTTTTTTTTTTATAGAGGCATGTTTTTTTATTTATTTATTATATTTGTTTGTTTGTTTTGTTTATACATGCGCTGGGTACAGTCAGAAGCGTGGGAGGGTGAGAGAATTCACCAGAGCCAGAGTGGGGAGCAGAGCAGGCAGAGGGACTGAAGTACAGTGCTGAGGGGAGCAGCGGGCGGCAGGAGAGGTCTGCGCGCCATGTGGGATCCTCCTCCGGTGGCCGGGGAGCAGCCGGGGATCGAACCGGCGCCGCAGAGGCCGCAGGCAGCTTCGCAACCCAGCGCTCAACCGCTGCGCCACCGGGGAGGCCCGCACTGCATCTTTTTAAAGAGACAAGAATGGCATCTCCTTTCATCAAGGGCTCTGTCCTATCCCTCCATGGCACATGGCTCTGTACCATCTGCCCCTGTCCCACACTTCAATTGTTAGTTCACTTATCTGAGAGATAATTAATTCCTCAAAAACTTCCACTCTGTCCTGCTTAAATTTTTGGTACCCACAACTGACACACAGGGCTCATATTCAAAAACAAAGTTTATGAATGGAGTAAATAGTTTAATTCCTTCTTATCACTTTTCTGGATTATACACAATTTCTTCAATAAACTTATATTTCTTTCACAAGTAGAAAAAAAGATAAATGTTGTATATGTTGTTACTGCCTTTGAGGATCTCGTTAAAATGTAAATGAAAACATCTTAGACAAATTCAAAATTTTCCACCCGTCAGAATCCAAATGGCATGGTGGCGTCTTAACCCATCTGAGGAAACTATAATTCAAAATTTTCCTACATCTTTCAGAATCTAAATGGCATGGTGAATTTTTAATCCATCAATGTGATGATTGCATTTACCTCTAAAATACCATCACGTTGAATTAGCTAAAAGATGATGAGTAGATACGAAATGCCTTAAACTACGAATGCCTTATTCTTTTTGGGAGTAGTCAAGCATTCTGATGGATTTAATGCTTAACAATGACAATATTCTGCTACATTGGACCTGCTCAGGATATGTAGGAAAACAAAATCACTCTAGGTGCAGTAAAATACTTTCCTTCCGAACCCCAGACTATGGGAGCTAGGTCTAACAGTTCAGTGCAGATGCTAAACTGAGTTCAATATAATTGAACTTTGCATTAAGCGTTGCCTTTTTATTTTGAAATTACTCAAATTATGACAGATTTAAAAATAGCTTTAGGGCCTCCCTGGTGGTGCAGCGGTTGAGCGCTGGGTTGCGAAGATGCCCGCAGCCTCTGCAGCGCCAGTTCGATCCCTGGCTGCCAGGCGAGGGTCCCACGTGGTGTGCAGACCTCTGCTGCCGCCCGCTGCTCCCCTCAGCAGTGTACTTCCTCAGTCTGCCTGTTCTCTTCTCCGCTCTGGCTCTGGTAAATTCTCTCACCCTCCTGTGCTTCTGACTGTACCCAGTGCTTATATAAATAAATAAATAAATGTTTAAAAAAAATAAAAAATAAAAATAGCTTTAAACTTTTAAAAATAATTATGGCTGTGTATTTAGAATCTCTAGAAAGTTATATATAGACTTCTAGCAGATCTGTTTTAGACTATTAATATAAAACACAATTTTATGTTGTATTTTTTTTGTCTCCTTCCAAAGTGCATACCATAAATACGAATGGGAATAATTGGCCTTAACAGGGAGAAAATTATCTTTTTAAAGTTTGTATCTATTTCTCAGTTTAATATAGAATTGAAAAGGATGAACTGATCTCTGACAAGGATGAAGCCTCTAGCCACTAAGCATTTTAAGCAAAACAAAACCAAAAAATGAGACTTTAAATGCCATGTTAGAGGTGAAGCAGACTTGGGGGTCTGGAGCCAAGATGGCTTGAATAACTTTAAGGCAAGGTCACTGCACAGCTAATGGCTGAAGATTAGAAGACGGGACAGGAAATGCTTCCATAGCTTATACAAGAAAACCCTTTTCCTACCATCCTTGTGAGCATAGATAAGTGAGTGTCAGATGCCTGACGTGAGTTCAGAGACCTCTGCCATCCTTCCAAGCTTCTTTTTTTTTTTTTAAAGATTTATTTATTTACTTATACAAGCACTGGGTACAGTCAGAAGCATTGGAGGGTGAGAGAATTCACCAGAGCCAGAGCGGGGAACAGAACAAGCAGGCCAAGGAAATACACTGCTGAGGGGAGCAGCGGGAGAGACAGGAGAGGTCTGTTGCACCATGTGGGACCCTTGCTGTTGGCCGGGGATTGAACTGGCGCTGCAGATGCTGCAGGCAGCTTTGCAGCCCAGCGCTCAACCGCTGTGCCACCAGGGGAGGCCCCCAAGCTTCTTTTGACCCCCACCTGGGTCATGTTAATTTCTCCCAAAGGGTACGCCCAGGCCATGCCTCGCTCTGTCCTTTCTTCATTCCCAGTCCTGACACAAATATGCACATTCCACACTCTGTGTTGCTCACTATCATTTTCTGGTTTCATTTCTCCTTCACTGTCCTCTCATTATATGAAGCCTGACCTAAATGAGATTCTGTCTGTTTCTCCATCTTCCCAAACACCTTTTTTCCTTCAAGGGCTGACATTTCATCACTTGCATCAAGTGGTACCTGACTACTGTGGGTCATGTTAATTTCTCCCATTTCTAAATCTACACATCATTAAATGATACTCAGTTTGTCATCAGCTTTTACATTTCCTCAAACAACATGCATCTTTGAGTTCTTTCCCAGTCATTGGTGAACAGGACTCTCATCTTCTAGCACATTCTCCACATCACGTCCTAGAATAATGTTATTTCATTCAATGTAATTTTGTGTAAGGTAGATGAGGTTAAAAAAAAAAGATTCCCAGCCAGGGGCCACTGTGAGTATGGAGTCTGCACACTTTCCCCATATCTGCATGGTTTTTCTCCTAGCATCCTGGTTTCCTCCCACACTCAAGGTTGGGAGAGCTGAGCAGAGCTGCCTCTACCTTGAGCCCAGAGGGGCCAGGGTGGGCTCGGGTCACCCTGAATCTGAATGGGAATAAGTGGGTTAGAAAATGAATGAATACAAACTATTGCTTATTATCAGGAGTGTTGGGGTAGGGTTGTCTTTGTTTAGAAGTTTGGTAATGTTTTTGTCATCAGAAATATGCTTTGGGAACTTAACTCTTGCGTACATCAATTAGACAATGTTAAATTGGTTTTGTTCTATGTAGTTTTGCTTAAAGTTGCCATTCCAAGAATCTGTCAAGGATATTAAATGAAGACTTAACTGTGTAGTGTGAAAAAAGTAGACGGTACACAGGACATAAGCTGACACATACTGATCGTTTAATGATATATTGCTTGAAATAATTTATACTTTTCCAGGCAGCTTCACAATGTGATCCTTTTCCTTTTCTAGAGAAAATATCATTGGTCCTAAAAGGATAATTTTAGCAATGAGAATGAGACTCCCATTGAAGTCAATTGGGTTTGCTTTCATGGGGTTTTTCAGCAGTTCTGAAATGGTAAGAACATTCTCAAAAGTCAAGATTGGGTATTAAGTCACAGGTAACAACAGAAACAGATTAGGGCAGTTTTGAGCTTGCAAGTGCCAAATATGGCTCTTTTTAAAATGGATCAGAAAAAAATATAACCCTAAATGTTTGGATCCTCTGCCTTTACCTTTCAGCACCTCTAATCTTACAGCTGCAGGGTCAGCCTGGCCAGAGCCAGGACACCTGAACTTCCTCTGGCTGTGCCCACACTGGGGCAGGTGGAGGCATCACTACCAGGGTCCTTGCTCTAGACACCTTCTTACAAAGATGTTATTTCCTAACCTTGAATTTCAAACTGAGCTTGTTTTATAGGTCTTTTAAAATCAGGTTCTGAAATCATCATTTTATCTTTTTCTCTGGTAATTTAAGTCCTGGGAAAAATTTGGTCTAAGTAGCTTCAGAAAGCATGCTGCTCTGAAGAATAAGGTTCGCTTGAAAAAGAAAATCTGAGCCATAATCTTTGAAAATACGTAGAAACATCAAACTATTGTACCATGGAATCATGGGGCTGAATCGCTAAGGTGTCTCTGAATTCAATAAGAAACCATTTCAGGGATCTGGAATCAGCCTTGTCCCACACATCCATCTCCTCTAATATTTCTATGTTGCCTTTTAGAAGAGATGGGGAAAAAAGTACTGGCAGATTAGCCATAGTATGTTGTTTCCTTGATACCTTTGTTAATCCTTCCAATCCCTCGTTTTCTCTTGACTCTAGATTTTCACATAGGGAAAAATTCTACCTTTCTTCTTTTTTCTACATTTTTTATTGAAGTACCATTGGTTTACATCATTGTTAGTAATTTGCAAGAATAGGTCTCACCTTCAGGTGTCGTCACCACAGCATACCCACCACCAAAGCATCCATCGTCCTCTACCATAGTCCATTATGCTCCCCACCCTATTTTCATCCCTCCCCTCTTTTCTTTACTGTACCTAATTTTCTTTTACCTCCTGTAAAATTCCACCTATCTTTAGATGACGAATATTATTTGCACTCCCTTCTTGTTCCAGTCCCTGAAGATAAAATTTTAAGAATTTCTGTCTCAGGGATCCTTCTGGGAAATGAAGTCCCAGAAAGGCCTAAAGATCTGCATCCTGAGGTCTCAATCCCAGTCAGGGTTACCTTGTGTCCAGAAGCCAATTCCAACGTGTGGGTTCAGAGTTTGAAGCTCTTTTTACCTAATGGGTTACCTTACCATTGCTCCCAAATATAGGGTTTGGCTTCTTTTGCTAACACTGGAATGTTTGCATAGTTCCTATATTCATCTTCCATCCCTGACCTTGTCATCAAAATGTTTAGACAGATTCCGACAATGCCTCCCTCCCCATCTAGGTTGTGCCAGGCTGTCTTTCACTGTCTGCTCTATCTCACTGTCAACTTCTAGTTTCTTTCCTTTCTCTGCTACCTCTGCTTGACCAAGGCACTGCCTCAGGTCTTGCTCTCTTAAGCTATTACTCAATGTTGCTTTTCCTCTATTGACCAATTTCTGTAAAGCTGCCAACCAAACTGTGCTCCTCCACAGAATGTCATCCTCATCCCCAGACATCTCCCAGAATACAACACTGGCTTTTCGACAGTTTATGCCAGGTCTTCTTTGGATGCCTGGTTGAAGCTGGCGCCTCGGTGAAAGGCAAAATGTGATTCAATTGTTTATAGATTAATTCTCATTATAGACACAGGCTTATTCTGTTGGAAGCAACATCAAGTGAGAAAGGTCACTCTGCGCTCAATAAAGTAAGAATGGTAATAGCGAAAGTTAATTCAATATTTAAGCAACAAATTGCAGGCTAAGTCAGTTCACTCTAGGTCAGTGCCAAATAACTTGTATAAAGTATCTAACACACACAAATGCTGGGCCTCTGGATTATGTGTACTTGCTCTCCTATGCCATTTAGACTTCACAATAACCTTGAGAGTAAGAGGATACAACCCTCGTCTATACAACTCCAAATCCTCTATTTTCTACAATGGACAATGAAAAGTGCCTTTTTTCCAGCCAGCAGCTTCAGGAGTGGGGGTTAGGGGGCAATTCTCAGATCAAACCCAACTCTCAGATGTGGTTTAGCCCCACCTGTTGGCTATTTCCTGCCCCTCTAATTGTCCTAGGGGAGTGCAGCCCAGAGGCTGGTGAGGACTTCCAGATGGCAGCAGTGATGCTGGCACCTCTCTCACCAGTTTAGCCCAAGGATACTGGGCCTGATGAATTCAGGGGACTCCAGGACCCACTCTTCAGCTCCCCACTTTCTGTGGAGGGGTTGCCTGCATTCTCTGCCTTCCATGAACTTCCTGTACATACACCCTCACCACCACCCAGCAAAACAATAACTGTAGTGGGAAGACTGGAGCCCACAGTCAATGGCCTTGTTTGAATGTAGGGGAGGGGAATGACTGTCATTACAGAAACGGAATATTACATCTGAGAGACCAGCGTGGCTGATGAAATCCATGATTACTTACATTGACTTGAAGATATTTCTATATATTGATATGAAATCTAAGTACATTTCTAAGTACTAGTGAAGAGAGCATATAATAGTATCTATAATAATATATGAAGATATATATTTTATTGCGTCTATGTCATAAAAATTCAAAAGTTGAATATTGCAAAGAAAAAAATCATTATTATCATGGCTATTGGACATAAAAATACCAAATGTATGTGTGAAATAGTATCATAAAAAATGAATGACGGAGAAGAAAATCAGTGCTATGCAGTAGTGATCACTTGTTATGAGGAGGAGTTAGAACACTCAGATGAGACAGGCATGAGTGAAAAATAACATGTAAAATCCCCTAAAATTGATCCAGACAATTACCTACATCAATTGGAATCTTGAGGCAGACAGAGTTACCTACACTGAATTCCTGGGTCTACCACTTACTGGTTTTGTAAAGTTATAAAAGTTTGTATCTCTGAACCCCAACTCCCTCATCTACATGGTAATATCCATCTCACTGGTTAGAAAATTAAATAAAATAATGTAAATAAAGGACCAGTATATTGTGTGGTTACATAGTAAAGTCTTAGTAAATAGTAGTTGTGCAATCAGCTGTTATTATTGACATTATTATTATAATAATTAAATCAAAAATGGTGCTTAAAAATTGATTTAAATATCACCAGAAAGAGCTTAAATGCCTGTAACACATTATCTATTGCAATATAACTTCACCTGAACTTAATAGAGAGTGGAAAGTCAGCAACTAGATCTCTATTTTTCTCAAAATGAAGTATCAGAGAGTAAATTTTATCTCCTTACTTTAGTAGAGAAACATTGGTAAATATATTTGAAACCCTATCAAGATCCATTTGTTTCTATTGGAAAAGTAGAAATGCCTGGATGCAGACTAAACTCATTTTCACTTATTTTTAAATCATTAAACTCTTATGAAAGATCTTTCTATTAAAGTTAACAACTATGTTGCTTATTAGTATACACTGTACATGTTTCCCCCTGTGGCTTTCTTCTATAAATCTAAAAAAATTATTATTTTAGAAAGAGTCTAAAACAATGATTCTTTTTTTTTTTTTATAAATTTTATTGTTATATTCCCCATACAATTGCAGCCCCCCCATTCTGACCCCAATCCCTCCCCTCCCGCCCCCGCCCCCCTAAAAGTGTCTCTGGTTCATAGTTTTTTGTTGATTTTGATTTTCACTTTCTTATTCATTTTCCTGGTCCCTTATTTAAGTTTTCTAGATTCCTGCTATGAGTGAGACCATCCGGTATTTTTCTTTTTCTTTTTGGCTTATTTCGCTGAGCATGATCCCTTCCAGCGCCATCCATGTTGCTGCAAATTGCATGTGTTTATCTTTTTTGAATGCTGAGTAATATTCCATGGTATATATGTACCACATCTTCTTGATCCAGTCATCTATTTTTGGGCATTTGGGTTGTTTCCAAAGCTTAGCTATTGTAAACAGTGCTGCTATAAACATAGGGGTGCAGGTGTTCTTTGGAATCGATGTTTCTGTGTCCTTTGGGTAAATACCTAGGAGTGGAATTGCTGGATCATATGGAAGCTCTATGTTTAGTAGGTCCAGAAATCTCCACACAGCTCTCCACAGTGGTTGGACCAGTTTGCACTCCCACCAACAGTGCAGAAGAGTTCCTTTTTCTCCACACCCTCGCCAGCATTTGTTGTTGCTAGTTTTTTTAATATGTGCCATTCTCACTGGTGTAAGATGGTATCTCATGGTAGTTTTGATTTGCATTTCCCTGATGGCAAGTGATGTTGAACATTTTTTCATATGCCTGTTGGCCATTTGTAAAACAATGATTCTTAAGCCTTTTGGAGTCACTGACCTTTTGCGAGGGTCTTCTCAGAATAATGTGGACTAATAACCCATATTCATACATATATATGTATATGTCTATTGTGGATTGTTATCATGTATTATATTATATATTATTATAGTACATATTTATATATTATTATAGTACACATTTCACATGAACATATAATTTATGTTCATGAATTTATGTTTATGAATATTTATATATCCACTATATATCATATATTATATACATATACATATACACACACACGCATACATGCACACATTCACCCAGGAATTCAATGTAGGTAACTCTGTCTGCCTCAAGATTCCAATTGATGTAGGTAATTGTCTGGATCAATTATATATATATATATGTACACATACATATATAATGTATATATTACACACATATATTCCTACACAAAATATCTTGTCTAAATTCTGGAGACTCAAATCCTAATTGAAAAACTCAGGTCTTAAGTCAATTTCAGAATCACTTTATATCTTTTAAGATTAATGCCAGCAAAGCATTCAAAGGGAAAATACTGTTCATATTCTCTCCATTTAGCACTTCTCTCAGTGAAAAGATATTACCTTCTTGTAATAGTGGAGTCACTCAATTTTCAATATAAGACTTAGTTAAGAGTGGTATTCAGAGTGGTTACCAATTAGTCCTACAGGAGCATCAATCAATCAGAGTGGATGCTGGTTAGTGCTTTAGTAGTTCCTGGAGGGCCCAACTGCCCCAAGAGCTAACCCATTAAGTTCTGGAGTATGGCAGCTTGGAGACGAGGACCCTGGCAGAGGCTAAGATGCTGGCAATGGAACAGTCTTGGGAAGTGGAATACGGTTATGTTCATTATTGTGATGTTCAGGACAATAGTATTGGTAGGTGACACATAAATTGCAGCTCTGCTCAAAATCATCTCAAGGTACCTTTGCAAATGTGAGGAAAGAAAAAGGATCTCTATCCTAGAAACCTTAGGCACTGCCTTCATAGTAGATGACTGAAAAAAACAAGAAACAAACTCATCCCTCCCCGCCCCCCACCCTTTTGCCTATTTAATTTAGTTATTGCATCAGAGAATGTTCCTGATTTTCTTTGGGCATCTATGATTTCTTTGGATTTTCCAGCACTTTTTAAAAACAGTGACATATTAACTGATAGTATATAATAATAATAATAATAATAACGTATTATTATGAAAGAAAGTAACTTATTTTTTAAGAAAGTCAATTCTTGGACTTTAGACTTTACAGTGTTATTTTATATTGATCAATTCTTTTTATCAATTAACACCCTAGAATAAGGGATTATTTGCCTACTTTATACATATGGATATTCGAGGTCAGAAAGATAATTCACTCAAGTCTACACAACTAGAAAGCTGAAGGTAGTATTGATACCTAAATCTTCTGATTTGAGTTCAGGACTATTTCCACTGCATAAAAGCCTCTGCGAATTCTTGAGATTTTTCTTTATGCAGAAAGTAAAGAAGTAATTCATAATGTTCCCGAGATGAAAAGAATGAAACATATTATCATTTCACTTACTAGCAGTTATATGTATGTATGATCACTTCTCAGATCTGATACCAGATTCTTTAATATCCAGCTTCTGAGACAAAAAGCGGTATGATTGAGGTCTCTGGACATTTGTGTCGTCCAGGTATAAAGGAGAATTTCCTATTTTATTAGCTTATTTTCAAAGCTTTGCCATTCAACTGTTGAGTTTAAAACATATACATCCACTGTAGTTGCCCTAACAGTTGCTCCAAGAGTAGGTAAAACCACATACACAGACACATTGTGTCAAATTGCCAGGATATATAAAATTCTCAGAGACTTGCAAATCCCAGCTTTTCAAAACGAAAAAGAAAGTAAGCTAACAAGAGGAAAAACACGGCTCCATGTGTAGCTCTCAGCAAATTCTATTAGCCTGTTTCAAAGTCTAAGTCTTATCAGAGGCCCAGAGTGTCTGATACAGAGCGCCTGTTATGCAGGTTACACCGGAGGGAACAGCCTTCAAGAGCTGCAGGGAGGGAGGAATGGCAGGCCCTGGAAAAGCTGAGCCAGGAAGGAGGTGAGATCCCCCAAACTCGCTGAATGACAGTGATAGATGTAAGGCCCCTAAGCAATCACTTTTAGTCCCCTCACTTTAAAGAGAGAGTGACAGAAGCACAGAAGATAGAAATTATTTTCTCAAGGTCACACAGTGGGTGGTGGTATTCAGTGAAAACGGGAGTGTTGAGAAAAAGGATGGAGCAAGCCAGGATTGCATTTTATGGGAAGAGTGGGGTGTACAAAGGAGAGGAGGCCAGAGAAAGAAACCTTGTTCAGCACTATCATATGCCAGGTTCAATGAGAGAAACTCGCTTTTTCAATCTCTGCAATCTGGAGCTTCACATTGTTTGTGTGACTACACAGATGAAAAAAGTCATCTTGGGAGAGTTTTTAAAAATTGCCCAAAGTTAGTAAACCATCAAGTAGTAAAGTGAGGATTCTGACCCTGGTACTTTCATCAACATGGCCTTTCCTCTTTCCATCCTACCTCTATACTTGATCTAAAACTCGAGCTACAGTTATCCGATTCATGCAAACAGTATGGAATGAATGTCAAGTCCAGACACCCTGGTGATTTATTCTGGGACTAGTTTATGTATAGAACCAGGGGGGTGTATCAAAAAAGAATATAGAGAAAATAGAGAGAGAGAACACAAAGAAAAAAAGAAGTGAGCCCAAAAGGCTTGCTCACTGCTGGGATGTTATACATGACTTAGTTCACTCAGGAAATATATATATATATATATATATATATATATATATATATATATATTTCTCAAAAATTTAAATCCTTATAATTCCTTTATTCTTAACTAAAATTTGTGTTAATATGTCAGAGTTCAGAATATTTCTTTAAAATGTGAGATTTTTTTTTTTTAATTTTCTAGAGGCATGTCTTATTTATTTATTTATTATTTGTTTGTTTGTTTGGTTTATACATGCACTGGGTACAGTCAGAAGCGCAGGAGGGTGAGAGAATTCACCAGAGCCAGAGCGGGGAGCAGAGCAGGCAGAAGGACCTAAGTACACTGCTGAGGGGAGCAGCGGGCGGCAGGAGAGGTCTGCTCGCCATGTGGGACCCTCCTCCGGTGGCCGGGGAGCAGCCGGGGATCAAACCGGCTGCAGAGGCTGCAGGCAGCTTCGCAACCCAGCGCTTAACCGCTGCACCACCGGGGAGGCCCAAATGTGAGATTTTTTTTCAGCAGCAAAATACTTTCTTTCCAGCAATAGAAATTGGATAATGTAGACACCTTTTCACTCTGAATCAAAAAGTCCACAGAAGTGAAATACTGCTTGAAATTTGTCAAAAATCATTTTCACACCCGTCTTTAAAATAAATCCCTTCCTTCTGCACAAAGACCAAAGATGGAGGGAGGTTTGGGTTACAATTACTCTTGTTCCACTATTTCAGGACCACACATCCAGCAGGTGATCACATGGACCTTGCCACATTTTCTTGAATTACTAGCTTTGTGAAATACACATTTCTTGGCCTCAGATCTTAAACCTTTCTAAAAATGACACCATTGACTTATGGTTCTGGCTTGATAAGGACCTCAATCTAAGTCATGGTCACTTGATTGCTTGGGATTCCCTATGTATCTCTGCTCTGCCTCCTTCCTTTTTCCCGTGCTTTGAAAGCTCTCTCCCTCAACGGCCCCCTCAGTTGTATCTCCTAATAATACACCGGCCCATCTACACATCTCTTCCAGATGCTTTGCCTTCTAAGTTCAGTGGAATCTCCTCTCTCCATTTTCTATTCATATCTGTTTCTACGTAGTATTAGAAAATACTCCGGTTCACACCCAAGGGTTCTACTTCATTTGGGGAGATAAAATCAGTACAGAAAGTGGCATCTATACAGATCAGGGCAGAACCCAATTCCTTCTCAGATACAACCAGGTCAGTGCAATAGCTTTTGTCTATGAAGAGTATCATCTGTCCCCTGTGAGAATGATCCTGTGGTTGGGAAGTTTCTAGACAGGCCTTTGGATGACTGGTTAGATCCTTATCACATTAAAAAAAAAAATAGAGACTCAATTTGCAACCACTGTGGAGTCTTACTTCAGGCCCATTCAGCTCTCAGTACTAATGTGTTAGAATAGCTGAGAGTAAAGGAAAATAGAAGGGATAGGAAGGGCTGAAATGTACTTAATGCATTTTCTACTTGACTGAACCACCAAGTAGGAAGGTGATAGCACTTTGGTGACAAATTTATGGGATAAACTGGCCATGGTGCCCAGTTCCAACCCCATCACCCAGGGTATTCAGGTCATGGTTGAAGATGCCCTTGGCCTTGTACAAGGCCCCATAGTGAGCACTCACCCTTCTTTTTATCATTTACTCATAAGGTAAAAAAGACATTTAGAATGCATATGAACAAGGCACTGTTCTGGATGCTGGGGCAAGTGATCAGAATGTGTATAGTGTGGTTAAAAATGTTTAATTTCAGTAACCAGAAAGCCCAATACCCTTAAGGTTTAAGGAATTCTAAAGATTCTCTGCACAAATCCTTTTACACAGAGAGCATGTAAGACCTTGAGTGAGGATGGGTATATGGGAAGGGTTGGAGGGAAGCTGGCCTAGATGCTTCTACCACAAATAAAAGGGTACCTAATCTCAAGGATTTAGCTAGGAAAATTTATAACATCAATGAAGTGACTACATTTCTCACTCTATATATTTTGCTATAGGCTATGTAGACAATAAAAATAGACTAGTCAAAGAAAAGAACCTCTACTAGGGCAAATAACCCTGGATACCTGGCACCCCTCCCTAATTCAAGACTCCAGAATTATGTGCACTCTTCCATGGACTAAACCCTAGTAACAGTTTGGTGTGGCTGTTTATCTGTATTATCTCGATGTTGTGAAAGACTGCTTAGTTTCTGCAAAGCTCTGTTAGGATAAGTTCTCCTGTTTGGGATAGGAGATTCTGTCCTCATGAACTGTCCCTGTCATTGTTGCCTTCCCCTGGATCTTGGTTCAGATCAATCTTTCTTTGCTTCTCCCAGCATATCCAATCCTGTCATGGATCCTAGGCAATGCATATTTATACATTGTGCTTGACTTCTCCTGTTCACAGATTCTTTCGGTCTGCAGGATTTCTTTCCTTCCACCATTGTTTCCTTCCCTCGGGTATGGGAAATTTGGGGGTCCTCACCACTCAGTGCATATCTGAGACTGGGAAGTGGCTCTGTTGCACATCTTCTCAAACTCCTCATGCAGCTATGCTCTTCTGCCATCCTAGCACCATGCACCATCGTGCACTTCTTCACGGGTGTGCAGCCACCCCCTGCAGAACAACCCCCCACTGCTCCAGTATCCTTTCAAAGTTATCCAAGAGCTCTTCTCTTCCCTCTGATATCCAGAACTTGGCCTGAAGCAAAGTGAAAGGGTCCTGGGAATTTCTTGGAGACTCTGCTTGTCAGCTCAACTCAGAGCTCCTCTAATTGCCCCTTTCTGCCATTTAGTCAGAATTATGTCTCCTTTGTGTTTTTAATGGGTTTGACTCACTACTTGAAATACATCCAGAAGCTGATAATTCCTCGCCCTCCACCACGACCATTGTGCTTCACTCAGGTGTATCATGTAATTGCCTCTACACTGGTCCCTGTTTCCTGAATATAGACCAGGCACTATATTCAGAACTTTAAAATGTAAACTACAGATCATGAGTCCTTGCTCTACAAAATCCTCCACTAGCTTCCCCTTTACTCAGAGTAAATGCCAAAGTGCTGACATTGTGCTGTGAAGCTATGTGGCGTGTCCTTCCTTCGTTCTCTCTGACACTGGGCTCCTGTTAGCTCTTGAGCTGGGCCCCTGCACAGGCTGTTTCCTTTGCTCAGATATCTACCTGCCCAGACATCTGTCTGATGTTGCCCTCACTGCCTTCAGGACTGATCAGTTATCCTATTGGAGAGCCCTACCTTCCCTCACAACCACATATTAAACAGCAACTCTATCCCCTTTGTGACACTCTTTGTCTCTGTCTCTCTGCCCTTTTACCTCAAGGCATTTATTACCACCTGACCTATGTTTATTTGTGGGGTACTTACTGTGCGACTCCAGTATCAAGAACTTAAATTCCATCATGAAAACACTTTGTTCTTTTCATTACTGTATGCCCAGTGCCTGGTACACTTTATATATTCAATAAATAATGGTAGGATGAGTGAATGAATAAATGAATGAAAGAATTCTAAACTATTTGGCCATCAAACTTTGATTCTTGATATGCAAAATCCATATTTTTAAACTGAAAAAAAAAATCTCACAAAAATCCTGCATTAGGTTTTAAGACTATTTCCTCTTGTGCAATTTTAAAAGTCTATTTTGGAACTCAAAGCTGAGCATAGGCTTGAAAGGTCAATGGGTAGAGGTTCTAGAACGACAAGGAAACAAGCAGGAAGAAAAATCCTCTTTTTGAAAATCCTCGATCACCTCCCTATTCCTAAGGATGTTGCAATAAGGATTTAAATGGCTTTAGTCTGACTTTGCCTAAACACTTCTTTCATTCTCAATCTTGCCTTGAATTCCTTAAATACTGATAGGGTAAGCAGCTTGTCTCCTAGGTTAGAATTGTAAAAGAAAGCAAAGCTGCTGAAATTTTCTGAAGAACACAAGGGAAGCTGAGGCCTGGAATATCTGGTAAGAACATTTGAATAAGAGACTTCCCTGTTAGATCTGCTTTCAAAATAGGGTTTAGTAATGAAAAACAGAGTGCTTAACGGGACACTATGTGAAAATGAATGGAGTGTATGACATCAAATGCTGAATAGGATGGTTTTGGGGTTTGCAAATTCAATAATGGTTTATACCTTGGTGGTGAGATTGTAATCCACAGTTATCAGTCCTCAAAGCACTTTTTATTTAGATTGTATTTCTAATGAGAAAATTTCACATGTAAGTCCCAGTTCTCATTTCCCTTTTAAGATTGGAACATCTCCCATATTTGTTAATAAAAATTATCCAAACCTCTTTTGTAAACAATGCAAAAGAGATTCCTACATGCTTTTTCATGCCTAATAGAGCATTGTCTGACAAGCCTGTCTAAGATTTACACAAATTCTTAGTCCTAGACAATCTAGGCGCTGGGCTCTAGGGATACAGTAGTGTTTGATTCAATTTTTACTGTTCATTAGGGACAAGACTCTTTAAAGTTTAGATGTTGACCGGTAGAGGATTGATTCATTGCAAAATTGTTTTGTTTTGTTTTGTTTTGTTTTGTTTTTGCCCCATAGGAAAAAAATAACAGGGTAGGAATTAGTGTGAAAGTTGCATAAGCTATTAATCACTTTTCAAACTAGCTTAATCTAATTCAGTATTCTTTTCTTCTATTGACTATATAAATATGCCAACCTCTCATTTTGTTCTTTGAATAGCTTTATCATCTTGTTAATTTCCCACTAATGAGTTAAATCCATTTTTGACATGTGTTCACTATATGTTTGCAAGATAATTCTTATCTTTTGGAAAATTATATCTAGATCTCATTCTCATCCCTAGTGGCAACCAGCAGCTGAAACAATCAGCAACAGCTCCCAGGAAGCAGAGGCAGTTCTCCAGTTCAACCCAGGACCCTCCTCCCACTCTTTATAATCTTTTGCCCAGACCCCACCCCCACCCCACCATACCTGTGTCCTTTCCTACTTCTGTTACCCGTATAGTTCATAACCTCTGGTGTGCACCTTGAGGTCTCAGGAGAGCAGTAGCTCTTACACTGGAACATGTAGTATAATCTCCTGTAATGGGGGCATCTCCATAAAAAGGGAAGGTTCAAGTTTGGGGGTCCTGGCATACCACTCAGTCTGCCTGCTAACACTCGTTGAGGACTTGCTAAAACAGGGAGAACTGAGTTCTAGCCACAGAATCTCAGACTCATTAGGCCTGCAATGGTGTCAAGAATTTGCATGACTAACAAGTTCTCAGGTGATGCTGAACCTGCAGGAGCAGGGACCACACTTATTAAATCTTTGCTGTAGTAGATGGTGGAACTCCAGCTTAGTTTTGGTAGGAGAGAAGGTATTTCCCACTGTTACATTTTAGCAAGTTGCATGCAAGAGACAGCAAAGTAAAATTCATTAAAAACTCTTGAAATGTGAATTACTAAATTTCAGATAATTGATAGTTTTTTCTCAGGATGCTTAGTTCACTTGAGAACCAGTGGATGGTTCTAAAGGAACAGCTAGAGCAATTATTATAATTTATTATAAAGTCAAGCCCAGCTAAGTGACTTCATTTTTTTTTTTTTGGAGTTTTAAGATTTTATTTATTTTTTACTTCATTTTTTTTTTCTTCATTTTAAGTTCGTTAAAGGCTGGAAAGTCATAGCAGCCTTCCCTGGCGCAACGTCTAACATCCACTCATAGAGTGGGACTAATTAACCTGGATACATTTGTATGTGTTCTGGTGGTTTCCAAAGCATGTCATAGTCATTTTTCTTTTCGATTAGTACAACAATTCTGTGAGTTAAATAGCATGTGTATTACCTCGTATTATTAAAAAAATGAGCTGAGTCTCCAGGGCTCCTGTGGCTTCCCTGGAAAACACAGCAGACACCAAGGTTAGTACCTGGGCTTTTTGTCTTGCTCAGCAGGAGTATTCACTGACACAGGATGATGACCATATGAATTATAAGACTGTAAGAGCTAATGATAAACTAAAAGATTCTTAACTACACTTGGGCCCATGTTAATCATTTGTTCACAAATAGCAGAAAACAATGATTTTTATATAAAAAAATCATTACACACCACAGTGTGGCGGTGACCACTTAGAATAAAATAAAAGGTATTTTATTAATTATCTTATTTAGTAATTATCTAATTAATAGTTTCAGATAGCAAGGCGTGTACTGAACTTTCTGGAATTTAAATTTATATTTTTTAAATTACATTGAAAATTTTTTTCAAAGAGAGAAGTAGTATGTGGAGAGGGGATGGATACTAGCCAGAGCCAAACAAATTTCTAGTATATCACTGACCCGTTGTGAAACCTTGAAAATCATTTTGCATCTATAAATTCCAATGCCCTTGCCTCTAAAATATATAACATGTATATAGTAAAATCAAAATGCCCTGGAAGGATCAAGCAAAACTACACAGAAAAGTAAGAATGGACATATAATGTACCCAGTCCAGGATCTTGAGCCTAAGAGCACCAGTAAGGGCTGTGTCCTGCCTCCACTCCAACAGGGAGGAACTGCTAGGATTTAAACAATAAGAAAGATGCTGGGAGAAAATATATTGCTAATCATCATGAATTCTTATGTTTTGTTGAATTGTTCAGGCATCAAACCACAGCATATTTCAGAAAAAAACAAATCCAGGCCTACTATTGCAGTGCTTATACAATACGCCATCGACTGGTGACTAAGAAATTGTCAGCGCCTAATAGCACTGTGGCAGGTGATTTAAATGGATAAGTCAGGTGCAGCATATTGTATTTTCATCTGATTGTGTTATGGTAGGAGAATCAATGAGAAAGAACAAGGCAACAGCTTGAGTTACAAAGAGAAAAAGGGAGAAAATTGGATGAATTGCATTCATCCTGGATGCAGAAATGTTATACAATTATAAGTGGCATGAAAGGAAATATACATAATTATAGTCTGCATTGAACTGAGAACAAACGGAAAGGGTGACTGGAGTGAGGGGAAAGAGAAGAGAAATCTGAGAAACTGGCCGCTCTGCATTCCAGACACAGGAAGATTTCCTCTGCAAACAGCACCCTGGCCAGACTTGCCAGTTATGTGTATGACAAAGCAGAAAACAAACGCACTGATTAAAGTGCTGAATTCATCCTCTGACTCAAATACAACTTACAAGAAGACAGGAGCCTCAGCTGGATGGAGATTTGGCATTTTGATGCAAACAATGCTGGGGTAGAGGACATACCTGGTGTAGCTAAATTCAATGCTCATAATGTGAAGTAAAGGTTGAGATTGTTTGGAACAGAGATATTAGGAAACACGCAATATATTTTTCCCTATTGTAAGAACATTGCAGCCTTCAGTTGTGTTAAAATTGACCACCCACAACTTCCCTGGTGGAAATGCAATAGCACTTCTGTGATTTGTAATAAAACATTAGCCCTCCCTAGCAACTCTCATTCCTGCACAACTGCAGATACAGTGTCTAAACTGGATTGCAGAAATCTAACCAACTACAATTACCAAAGCCTGACATTCCACTGTCCTCCAGATATCAACACCGCCACGGAATCACAGCAAGAAAAACAAGTTGCCTTTCCAGTGACTTTGTGAAAGAGAATAGTTCACACTGTTTGGGACCAAGAGGCTGGCTTGTTCACACTCAGCTACCTTTAGTCTTTCTAAAGGCTAAAAGTAGTTCATTACTCATGTAATTTATAATTCCAAATATCTAAAAGTGCTATGAAATGGGATAAGTGCTGTATAGGGACCACTGTTTCCCCCTCCAAAGTACAAGCTTCTCATTATGCTGAGACCCTGGTTGATGCATTAGCTGAGGGCATGGGAGCTTTCACTCTTGGCATCCCTGCATAGCAGCATTTCTCAGACATCCATATCTCATGCATACAAATAACCCTGGATTTATTTAGTGCAGTAATAAAAGTAGAGCCTGAGACCCTGCATTTCTAAGAATATCCAGGTGATGCCCTGGAGCACCTGGCACAGTGAGCAGCAGATGCTCAAGAAATGTGAAATGGATCAGCATAAACTGAAGTCACTTGATGTTCCACATCTAAGGACTGGAGTGGAAGAGCTAACTTCCTCCAGTTCTAAATTCCAACATGATGTCCTGTTTAAGAATGGCAATGTGGGGACCTCCTGGGTGGCACAGCAGGTTGAGTGCAGCGCTTTGGGGCTGTCCGCAGCCTCTGCAGCCTGGGTTAGATTTCCGGCCGGCCAGGGAGATACTCACAGGGCACAGCAGACCTCACCTGTCTAGTCTGCTGCTCCCCTCAGCAGTGTTCTTGGTCCTCCTGCCTGTTCTGCTCCCTGCTCTGTCTCTGGTGAATTCTCTCACCCTCCCGTGCTACTGGCCTGTACCCCAATTCTTGTATAAGTCTTCAAAAAAAAAAAAAAGAATGGCAACATGGGAATCTTATAACCTGAATTTAAGCATAACTTTGCTATTTACTAACTCTGTCACCTTGGATAAGTTAATATATTTGAATTTCATTTTCTTTCCTGTAAATTGCTTATATATTACCTCTATTATCTATTAAACTGTACCTATCTCAGAAGGTAATTAAGAGAATAAATTTCAATAATACAATTAAAATATATAGCACAGGGCCTGGTATCTAGGAGATAGTACAAATGACAACCAATATTATTACTATGTAAATATATAAGTATGTAATGTTTATGTAGCATATAAGAATCTCCAATTACCACTTTCTAATATTAGTAGAAGGATGAGCATAATTTTGATGGGGAAAAGATTTAACTCATTTACTAAACAAATACATATTAATTGAGAGCTAATCTGAGATGGGCATATTCTAGCAGTGATGATACTGCATTTAAAAAGTCAAATATTGGGCCTCCCCGGTGGCACAGCGATTGAGCGCTGGGTTGTGAGGCTGCCCGCAGCCTCTGGAGCGCCGGTTCAATCCCCGGTTGCTCCCTGGCCACCGGAGGAGGGTCCCACATGGTGCACAGACCTCTCCTGCCTCCCGCTACTGCCCTCAGCAGTGTACTTCGGTCCTTCTGCCTGCTCTGCTCCCCGCTCTGGCTCTGGTGAATTCTCTCACCCTCCCACGCTTCTGACTGTACCCAGTGCTTGTATAAATAAATAAAAATAAATCTTTAAAAAAAAAAGTCAAATATTGATCCCATCTCCGTGTAGCTGACATTCTAGTGGAAAAAACAACAAATAAATACACGTATAAATATGCACAAATGGTGATAAAAGCTTTTAAAAATGAAATATACAACTATATGACATTTTAGAAAATACAAAACTATAGAGACAGTAAAAAAATCCACAGCCGCCCACGAGGACAGGGGTTTGAGATGAATAGGGTGAGCACAGGAGATTTTTAGGGCAGTGAAATTATGCCAACGGGCACTCCAGTGGCAGAAACATGCATTATACGTTTGTCCAAACCCACAGAATGTATGACAACAAGAATGAACACTAACGTATTCTATGAACTTCGGGTGACGATGATGTGTCATATAGTTTCATTGTAAAAATAAAACTCTGGGGGGATGTTGGTACTGGGGAAGGTTATGTGTGAGTGTGGGCAGGGGCTATTTGGAAACATCTCTGCATTTTCTGCTCAATTGTGCTGCAGACTTAAAACTGCTTTTAAAAACAAAGTATATTTTGGAAGGAAGGAAAGAAAGGAGGGGTGGGAGAGCATAAAGGGGATAGAGAAAAGCTGGCAGGGTTTGGTTGGGTAAGAAGTATTTGAAACTTGGTCATCAGGTGGGTTCCCTCTGAGGAGATAGCGTCTGCAACATTTGAATGATGACATGAAGCCACTATATAAACCTAACCCTCACCTCTACCCTCAGATTTCAAGTTCATGTTGTAGGCAACGTTGAAGGTTACACATATTCTCACAGATGTGGAGCTGAATTGGGCTGACGAAAGTGTTTGCTCAAGGGGTGCGCACACTGCTGCTATATTTGTGTGTGATTCAGTTTCTAAAGGGCACAAGTAAAGGTATGTGCTCAGGAGAGCGGTAGGGCACCACTAAGCAGATGAGCAGGCTGCATGTTGCTGCTTATGAATATTACCTTGTCCAATTAAATCAGCTTCCTTAGTCATCACCACCATTTGCCTGGCACTATCTAATCTATGACTCTATTCCCTCACGGACCACCTCAGGGAACAAAAATATGGGAATTCTCCTTTTACACAGGAAGAAAGGAGGTTTAAGAAGTTATGTAAATTATCCAAGGTCATGCAGTTATTAAAAACCAGAGCAAATATTTGAACTCAGGTTAGTGCTACTCTCAGCTCCAGGCTGCCAAACAGCTTCCAACCAGCAATTGCCCCCTCAAACTTCTACCTTCCCTGTGACTCGAGAGTGGGAATCTTCCTTTTCCAAACTCGGTGCTGAATCTTAGAGCAATCACCATAGCAGGCTGAGCAAACCATGTGAATGCTAATGTTTATTACTGGAACATAATAGGAAGGCAAAAGCACAATGTCAAAGACAACACACACATACACAGACACACAATTGGCCACAGTTCTACCTTTCACCTCCTGATTGCTTCTCTACAACTTCTGAAATGTTTTTATTGTGGGACCCACACAGTGAGTCATTAGTTAGTCATTCACTATTGAACATTAGTCAGCTATTTGGCTAAGGTTGGTAAAACCCCCATACCAAACTGCCACCTCTCATAGCAGTTCCAGAAAACCCACCTGTGTCAGGGAGACCCTACTAGGATCCCCAAGGGAGGGCATTGCAACACCTGGGAAGGAAACTGAGTCTTGGAACAAGAAGGGGAGGAAGAATGAATGGAGTGTATGGAGTCCGTGGAAGGGGAGGCTGTTAGAGATGTCACACTTGAATTTTCATCTTGCTGCTCACTGGAGCTTCAGTTTCATTATGAAATGCAAATAGCAGCAACAGGGTGAGGGGAAGCAAAGTGTGATGGGATCACAATTACGTATGCCTGACACATAGCCCACTCACAGATACACTAGTTTCTTCGCTGAAATAAAAGAGTTTCATTTCAATCCACTGTTTTGAAAGTATGCTGACTATTACTCTTATTACTCGAGTCCATGCTTCGTTAATTTTATTGATGCTCTCCATCTATGTCAATAGAACTTTGCCAATTTAAGGAAAAGACATAAACCTGTTATTGGTGGAAATTTTCTTGCCAGCCCTCTCCATTTTATCACCAGCAAACAAGAACAGTTAACATTCCCTGAGCACTTAATCTGAGCCAGTCACAGTTCCAGAGAGACTGAATTCAGCCATGCTAGAGAGGTGCCCCTATTACCCCCATTGTAGAAAAAAGGAACCTGAGGCACTGAGGAAAAAAATAGCTTGCTCAATCATACATCTAGTAAGTGGTAGCAGCATGATTCAGACCATGACTGCGTAACTCCACAGCTATGTGGAAGAATATTTACCAGAACGACAGGAATATGTATCAAATTTGCTTTTTTCCTTGCAAGGAGCCATCAGCAAGAAGCAGGATTTGCCTTTGAGGTTTGTACAAAACTTCCTCTCCTGCAATAGAATCTTCTCGAATATCTGGTTAGATAATCAAGTCATGCCAGACAGTACCCAGGCCACCCAGCAAATACAAAAGACTACACATGCCTTCTGACCTTCTGGAAAGTCACTTTTATATCCAGAAGTAGATTATTCCATTATTTCTACTTTACTGTGAATCTTAAGATTGCTGATGTTTAAATATCTCAGCTGTCTGGGAAAATCCAGGTCCCAGTTTTAAGACTCTAAACCTTCTGTCAATTTGATAAGCAGTACAGACATAGCATGGCTATTCACTTTGTCAAATATACCAGCTCTGAAAGATTTAATGCAGAAGCAACCTACAATGGCATGGTCAGCTCCACATACTCTGGCATTGAACCAGATTAGTGAAGCAGGCTCAAAGAGGAAGATACTAAAAAGGGCACAGGGCTGAGCTATAATGGGCATCCAGCTTAAGGGACAGAATATGTAGTTAGTTTACTTTGGAAATTCTGTGTTCCTTCTGAATGGAGCTTGTCTCACTCTCTTCTGCCCTTAGGCTCCTTTTAATGATTAGGGTATAAGTAGGTAAAATAAGTTAAAAGGCTATAAACTCTCGATATTTGTTATTTCCATAACTGGCGTGTTGACTGTGGACAGTAGTCATAACCTTGATCCAGATATCCGCTTCAACTGCTGAATGGATGACACTCATCCAACTTTGAATGTATCGGATCTGGTGCCATACACCAGATTTTTCTACAGTTAATCATGAGTCAGGGTGAAGCATAAGAAAAGGCTGCATTTGCATCTGTTTCTCTCTACTCTCTCAACATCCTGTGGTTTATGATAGTTGCTTCTTAAAGTGCTGAGAAGCACCCAAGCCAGCAGGGGTTTATGAATGTGGATAAGGGACCCTTCTCTATACAGCTGCAGTCTGAGTGTGTGTGATGGATGCTGGCTCGAGACATTGCATTCCTGCTGCCAAGATGCTAGAAAGCACCAGGAGGTCAACACCATTTCCGACCATCTTACAAATGGCTTGGTTTCTTCTTTCATTACACACCCTGAAGTGCAGAAGGACACAGCTACTGTTCTGGGAGTGAGGTTTTAGGAGACCAAAAAAAAAAAAAAAAAAACAAACTAAGGATTTGTTGAAAATGAATCACATTTTTCTTCTTTTATTCTGTATTATTCACAATTGTAAAAAGGGAATCGTGAGTTCACAAGACTCCAAGAAAATCGGAAGATCAGCATGGTTACAACAAATGTCCTGGGAAAACTGTGTGTTCTTTTCATATTGGTCCATAGATCACAGAAGAGATTCATATAAAGTTGACCACTGTTAAGCCCCCATTGTTAACATCCTGGTCCAAACCACCATCCTATCACCTGGATTACTGCCATTGCTTCCTGACAAGTCTCTGCTTCCATTCACTACCCACTTCAGTCTATTCGACATCACAACCAGAGTGAGCCTGTTAAATTGTCAGGTCAGGTCACTCAGATTCTATCTCTTTAAGAATTAAAGCTCCAGGGCCTCCTTGGTGGCTCAAGAGGTTAAGTCTCAGCACTATGAAGCTATCTGTAGCCACTGAAGCATGAGTTGGATTTCTGGCCAGGGATCTGGCCTACATGGAGCAGCAGACCTCTCCTGTCTCACCTGCTGCTCCCCTCAGCAGTGTATTTCAGTGGATCTGCCTGTTCTGTTCCCCACTCTGTCTCTGGTGATTCCTCTCACCAACCCCCACATCTCTGGCCTATACCCCAGCTCTTGTGTGCATAAATAAATCTTAAAAGCTCCAATATCCATAACATAAGTTCCTATAAGATCTTATTCCCCCCACCATTTCTCTTTTACCTTTCCCCCCCACATCTTATCTCCTGGCTGTCCTGGAATAAACCAGGTGTGTGTTTATGTTTCTGAGCACCCGCTCTTCTTGCTGTTCTCTTGATTTGGGAAACTTTCCCCCTAGATAGTCTTTCATGTCTCTATTGTTTATAAGAATATGACTTTTCCGGAGGGGTCTAAGTTAGCCCACTCATCTAAAATTGCAGCTGCACTTCAATTTTTATGCCCTCTCCAGTTGTATTTTCCTATTTAACTCTTATCATCATCTTACATACACACTATTTTTCTTTACTAGATTGCTACTTCTGTGGGAACCAGGGCTTTTGTCTCTTTTGATCACTAGAATATTCTCAGTCTAGCACAGTGTCCATTACATGGTTAGCGTTTAATTATCAGTGAAGGGAGGAAAGAATGAGAAGAAGGAAAGGAGGCAGGAAGGATGGAAGGATGGAAGGAAGGCAGGAGGGAGAATGGAGGGAGGAAGGAAGACGCCTCCTAGGTAATTCTATATCTAAAAGTTTTAGGAGGAGTCTGCTTTCTTATTTGCTTGTGGAAAAATTTAAACTCTCAGACCTCTAAAGGATCAGAGAATCCTTAGGAAGCATTTATGACAATCTATTGGAGCTATTTCTATCCTTTAAAACCTGCATATACAGGAGTAAGAAAAGGAGACAGCTATTAGGGATTGTTTCCTGTCTTTGATTTTAGATATTATTTCAATACATTTTGCATTATATTTTAGTGTTGTATACATTCACTCAACGAAATATTTACTGAGAACCGATTAACCACAAGGCTGCTAAAATAGCCTTAAGGAGATCGGAAGCTATATGAAACACATTCCCTAAAATACATGAAGAAAGTTTACCATCAGACTGACTCTCCACACAACTGCACAAGAGGGTCATTCAGGGAATTTAGGAACAAGCCAGTGCCTGAAGTCCAGTTCTAGAAAATCTCAAGAGCAGGGTTTAAAACTCCTCCCCAGGTGATTATCTTCACCCCAGGTTTTACCAATACTGTGCTGTGAAAGGGAGGAGCATCAGATATAAAGCTAAGGGAGCACTAGCAAACAAATCATCACTTCTCTTCAGAGCAATGTTCTCAAACTGTGTTCCAAAGAATGGTGGTCAGTTGTGTTAATAGCTGGGTTGGTTGGAGGGGGAGGGAATAAGGCCATGTTCAAATGAGTTTTGGGAATGACTTATTCCCCTTTCCCTTCTTGGCGATTCAATGTCCCAGAGAATCTCCCTGCACTCAGTGAGTCGAGGAACATGAAGTGGAGATTCTAGAAGACCGGCTCTAAGATTCAGTGCTATTAAACAGCCATGCAGAGTCTCCGAGATGCAATCATGCTTGGACTTCCAGCCACTACATAGCTCTCTATATGCCCATTTATCTTAGCTAGGGGAAGTTGCAAAAAAAAAAAAAAAAAAAAAAAAGTTCATTGCATTGAAAACAAACCAGATGGAGTACTTCTCTACAGTCTACTTGACTGAGGGTGAGATTTTTTAAAATATTCTTTTTTTTTTTTAAACTGAAGTACCATTGATTCAAGTCATTTTTGGTATTTTGAAAGTATGGGAACTCCCCATCAGATGCAGTTACCCTAGTGCAAAGTGTGCTCTGGCTCACCTGCCATGACCCTTCCCTGTGGGTAGGACCCTTCCCACCTACCTGCCAGTGTTAGCCTCAAATTTCTGGAACAGGTTTTTTTTAACTTATCAAGTTCACATACGGTCTCCCTCCTCTGTGCTTCGAAAAAGTAAAGAAGCAAGAGAAATCAAAGTTTGTTGTATTTTGCTAAGACGAGATCTTAATGAACATTTTCTGAATTTCGTAACTGTTCTGCGTGACTGACTTCTTATTCAGCAGATACATGCTTCTAAATTAAAAACAAACAAAACAACTCATAAAGGAGATTGAGTAAATAAATTATGATGAATCTATGCTGTGGGTTACTTTGCAGAATTGGAAATGTTATACATAAAATATTCACCATCTAGTAAGAAAAAACTGTAGGTGATGGATATAATATGATTTATGATATGATATGAATTAAGACAAAAGTTTTAATTATGGAATAAAGTGGAGGGCTATTTATTTTCTTCTTTTACTTATTTTACATTTCATAAATCTTCTAATGGCAATACATATTCAATTCAAAATAGAAAATAACAGTAAAATTAAAAGCCAATTAATTTGTGATATTTTTAATGGGAATCAATGTTTTTCTATTCCTCCTTCTAGAAACATGCTACTTGTTGCCACATTTTACTTTGAGATTTAAATTGACAACTATTTTGAGTTCTAGGCAAAAGCTAATTAATGCTGATAAAATGCTCTGGAGCCACAAACTGTGAGATAGATAAATAACACTGAGAACACAAAACGGTGACCTTTCCTGCTCGTTTTTCTAGCTAGGGAGATACACGACTCCTTGTTTTCTGCTCTTTTGCTGATTTTTTTTTGCTTTGTTTCCTTTTGGTTTTTACTTCAAAACAAAAAAAGTTTTTGCTGACCAGTAGAAAGTTTGTTGAAGTCCATTATTCCTTGAAGACTTTCTTTGCACAACTTCCTTGCTGAAAAATTGCTCAGCAAAGAGATTAGTGACTTTATAGTGTAATTTGTGCCTTATTGATTACCCCCAAGTGACTTCACATTTTGTTTATGAGCATTTTTATAAAAATAGCTTTCATTACAAAGGAAATCACATAGACAACCCCATTCCCCACCACCACAGATGTACCACACATAGCTTCTTTTGTTTTATTTTCCTAGAACAGTGTGATGAGCTGTTTGCTGAGTAAATATGACACGGAAGACAAAGAACAAAACATTATGGGAACCCATTCATTTCCCCTGATTTGGTTAGTTGACCAAGGTCAGGCTCCAAATACATGAAATGAGTAAACAGTCCCATAAAATACCCTGTTGTAGAACAAATGCTCTTTGACCTTTAGACCTTCACCATGATTTTCCAGAGATTTACAAATATTCAACCAGAGTTATAACATGTTCAAAGAAAATCAATCATTGAACAATTTCCTTAATCATATTTCCAGTTAAGGGAAGTGGAGACTAAATGACCTGAGTGCACTGAAAAAACAAGCCATAAAGATATGTTTCCTTAGATATTCACATTATTGGAAACATCCAAAATGGAATCTTTGATGAGTAAAATTCCAACACTGTGTGCAGGTTTAGAAATGCAAACTTTTTTCAGTAATTATGCATAAGATTCCAAAGCATCACTTATAAATTTACAATTGTAATAAGTCCATTAAATTAAGGAATGTAAATTAATTCATTTATCAGTAGAAAGAATGCTCAACCTTGGAATGACGGATGGCTTACTCATTGGATCAAAAGCACAGTGGCGTGCAATACCATGGTGTCCCAGCATTCTTCATCCTTCTCCCTTGCTTCCCACTAAAAACAGTATCATTCTTCTCCCCCACACATAAAGACTTGCTCCCAGAAATATGGAAGATGAGAAATATGGAAGATGAGAATACACTTATTTGCAGGGTAAATGGTTTTTCAGGCTTTTCTGCCCTCCCACCATTAGGATTGCCCTGCCTGATGGGGCACCCGCAGTTTATATATTGTTGCAAACTGTCTTGTTTACTTCTGTGGGCCATGGGAGGGATATTGAGAGAGTCACCAAGGGAAGTAGAAGCAGGAGAGAAGCAGGAGAGGGAAGGAGAGAAAGAAGCCAGAGAAGCCCAGAGTGAAGACTTGCCAGGGGCTTGGAGGCCTGCTGGCCTTCTGGCCCCCCAGAACCCTTGCCTGCCGTGTACCTGGTTGCTTCTCTATAGGTAACAGCTCAATAAAAGCCTGAGAAAGCCACCAAGGGCTCCAAGACTCTCCTTTACCCGTCTGTGGGATGATAGATAATCTGCCCTGTGCCCATCTTGCCCCTACATTATCACTTCTAGAGATCATTTTATTTGTAGATTTTCACTTTGTCCAGGCTACTTTTTACTAATTCCATTTTTTTTAAAGATTTATTTATTTATGTATACAAGAACTGGGGCACAGGCCAGAGCTACAGGGGGTAAGAGAATTCACCAAAGACAGAGTGGGGAACAGAACAGACAGATTGACTGAAATACACTGCTGAGGGGAGCAGTGGAAGAGTCAGGAGAGGTCTGCTGCTCCATGTGAGTAGCTCCCTGCCTGGGGATTGAACTTGTGCTACAGTGGCTGTGGACAGCTTCACAAGTTGCATTCCAACCCCTCGCACCACCAGGGAGGCCCCTAATTACATGTTAAGGATTTTTCTCCTTTGGGGCAAAAGTTCAATGTGATTAAAGCTAAAATTATTTCCTCTAAACCCTCCGCTTTGAGGGACTACGGTGACTGATCACGGGTGTGATGGAACCAGGTGGAAGAACTACAGGGACTACACCAAAGGGGAGAAATCAAATACTATCCAAAAAGTAATAAAGATGTAAGAAAATAAGTGGATCTACTGTATATATACTCTGTTCGGCTACCCTTATATTTCTAAGTCTAGACCGAATGAAGACAATAGAATGAAGGTCTTACTATTCATAATGCCTTTTACTGATGATAAGAAGGAAGAAGTTATAGTTTTCAAGCATCCTTCAGCCCCTCACAGACTTCAGTGGAAATTGTAAAATAATTTGAGCCAGGAAAAGAGAAACACTATTTTGTTGACGCTAAGTCATCTTTTTCTGTACAATTCCTTTAAACTGCTCATTGTCTTGAATACATTGACAGAGCAAAATATGTTTTCCTTGTGTTGCTATAGGTGGAAGAATTTAAAACTTTTTTTTTAACTAGAATTCATTTTTTGTACAGTGCTCCTAAGGAAACATTTTTTAAAATGATATTGCATGTTGTCTGCTATTATAAGTAAGGGAAGAACAGAGAGGCTTCTGTGAACAGGATTTCAGGTAACTTTATTTGAAAAGTGATAGGAATAAAGGTCTTTTGTGAATTCCTGGACACTCTAGAGTCCATGTACCCCAAATTCTAGAGAAGAACTTCCTCTCTTTGATGGACCTCAACTTCAGATGTTCAGGTAAATCTTTGGATCATTCTTTAAAAAAAAAAATTTGGAGAGCCTGTCTTTTATTCTATCGTATTACTCTCCACTTAAGAAATTTTTATGAAAATAAAATTGTTTTAAGTGTCAGGAAGGAAAAAAAGGATAAAACTTGCAAGCTGACCATTGACCTGAGGCATCCAGCTGGGGAAGAGGAAGGAGAGGTGTCAGAACAGGGGAGGGAAGATCACAGTGGCCTGGGGTGATGGATCATGGGTGATATTGTTATAGAGCAGCCCCGATATTGAACGGGTTGCCTGGCTGTGGGTCCTCACCCGCGCGCTTAGAAGGGATTTATTAATACTCCACTACAGGCACACACAAAAGGTTAATAAAAGGTTTATTTACAAGGGAAAAGGAAATAAGGAAAATGTACAACTCAGGGAGAAAATAGGGAAATAAAGTCTTTAATGCGTCCTACCCGATCCGCCAACCTGGAAACCCAAAAAGCACTCTCTGAGCTGGCTGGACACTGTGAGCTGGCAGAGAGTCAAAATGGGGGACCCCTCCAAAGCCCACGTGTCTGGCTTTATACCAACCTGGCTGCTTAACCCCACCCTCAGGTCCCAGCCACCTTCCCTTTGGTGGTGATGGGATTTGGAGTTCCCAGTGTCTTTGGCTTTGGCCTGGGGTGGGGGTGGAGTCCACAAAGCCTGTATGGAATTAGCTTTAGGACATCCTTTTCCCCCTAACAATATGGTGGTGGGAGAACTGCAGGGACTACATCTGAGGGGAGAAATCAAATACTATCCAAAAATTGACAAAATGTAAGAAAATACATAATTTACTTAAAAAACTAAAATAGATTAGACCCCTCCCAATTTTTGACAGATCAATACAGGGAATATAATAAATAAATGATTTTGAAAATTAATTACAATTACAAGAAAGAAAGAAGGGGAGGGAAGGAGCAGGGAGGATTTGAGGAGATAGAGGAGGGGGAGAGAGAAAGACAGAGAAAGAGAGAGAGAGAAGAAAAAAGAGTATGATTCAAAATAAGAAGAGAAGGGTTAGGGAATGTGTAAGAAAGATAGCATGTTAACAATAAAGTTGAATATTCTCTTCCCCAGAACTGAAGCCAAAAATGTTCTTTCTAACCCTCTGCCCCAGAAATTGAAGCCTTCAAAATCTTAATTGCAGTTTCATTCAAAACTGCTAAAGCTTTTTGATCAGATGGAAAAGAGAAAAGTAATAACCTGTTCAATTGCAAATGTTGTCTCTGTTTTCATTGATCAAAGCTTCACTGTCTTGCAAACACTAAAAACAACAAAACTCTGGCTGAGAACAGTTTAAATAACTGACCTCAAATTAACAAGTCATGTAGTATCTACTAGGTGTGAGTCACTTGTTAGGGGCTGGGATGCACAGATACAACCTGGTTTATTGTGTGATAAATGTTACCAATAGATATCCAGTTAAAAAATACAACAGGCTAGCCATTTAAAATAAAGCTAAAAATACAATCTCTGATCACAGGGCAGGGAAAAATATAGCCTCTTTTCCCTCCAAGAATGGGGACATGGAAGAGACCTTATAGATATTTGGCCTGGGCCTCAAAAAAGGAATAGATATTTGCAGACAGAGGAAAGAACATGTACAAAAGCAGAGAGGAGTGAAAGCAAAAGGCCGAATGGGGAAGGTGGGCTTGAACAGTGTGTATCCCGGGTGGAGGTGCAGGCTGAGGCTCGAGAAGTAACCATAGGCCATATTTGGCATCCCTACCAGCCCCTCTGTCTACTTTCCTCATCCTGGTGATTTCCTTGAAAACACTTGCTGTCAAGGCCATGACTTTCATCACTTTAAAGGTTTTATTAGGTTCTCTGTACATGTTATAATCTGAAGATTACCTCTCCCTAACATTCAAGTAAAAGATTTGAGAATGCAAATACTAAGCCCAATTCTGACACTCATTTATGGCAAGGTTTTTTTGTTTTATTTTGCCTGAATAATTTTATCATGTGAGAAATGTGAGTTAAATTGTTGTAACCTGAACTTATTTGAACATAAATTCATATCACTTTGCATAAGGAATTGGCAATAGTTCTAGAGTTACATTTTTGGATGGCATACCTTAATTCAGAAAAGCATCACCAGTTGGGTCATTTTTTCAGCAGGCACAGAGGATAATAATAGCAGCCTGGGATAATCAGTTCCCAGTGCAACTAGCAAGAGCTATTCTGTAACCCCAGGGGAAGTTCGTTGAGACAGGTTGGAAGGATAAAAAAATCCATTGAGAAATCTATTGATTGTTTCAGACCTGGCTACTGTGTGGTCAATACAGTCAACAAATATATGAGAAGAGCTGCACGAAACTCTGCTTTTGACTGCCCCAAGGCACTCTCTTTGGCATCTGCTTTTTGTTACCACCCATCTTCTAACCCATCCCTATATTTCTAGATGAGGGAAACATAAAAATCTATCCGGCTTTAAATTTGAAAAAAAAAAATGTGATTCAGTTCAACAAGATTAAAATCTACATTTAAACACACACATATACACACAATCAAAGCTGAAAACCATTTCAAGTTTACTACGGACTAAAAAAGGGCCAAGGCTTTCTTCCTTCTAAGTACTCCTTGTGGTAATTGGAGAGCCTGCCAAAAAGACTTCTGGGACCCATATTTCATCTACCCCAGTGGATGTAATACACAAGAAGTAATCTGCTTCCTTCCCTGCTGAGAGTCATTTGCTCCGTGTGTGCTCTGCATAAAAGCTATGTGGTAGAACAAATGCTACCCTGCCTAAATAGCCAGCAGGCCTCCAGCCCACTGCCCAAGCTCCTTGCCCAATAAGCTGCTAAAAGAAGAGGCCACATTGTCACTCAAAGCCTAATGGCCCTGTTCTCCCTGGGTAGGTCATTCACTAAGAACTTTCCCTATATACCTCACTCATATTTTATTTATGAGGCCCATTGAATTCCAGAATTTGTCTCAGACACATTTTTAGAATGAAAATATCTAAGTTGGGGCTCCCTGGTGGCACAGGCGGTTGAGCGCCACACTGTGAAGCTGTTCGCAGCCTCTGCAGCGCGGTTTTGGTCGGGCCAGCCAGTGAGAATCCCACATGGCACAGCAGACCTCTCCTGTCTTGCCTGCTGCTCCCCTCAGCAGTCTGTTTCATCAGTCTATCTCTGGTGAATCCTCAGTCTATCTCCCAGTCTATCTCTGGTGAATCCTCTCACCCTCCTGCACATCTGGCCTGTACCCCAGCACTTGTATAAATAAAAAGTAAATCTTTAAAAAAAATGATTAAGAAAATATGTAAGTTGCTACATTCTCAAGTCTGAACTCCCTATCCATGTGGTGAACTCTGGATTTCACTTTGAGACAAGGAAAAAAAAACCCTGCAATGTATGTTTTTCCTATATTTTGTGGTGTTTAAAGTTTACCACTACAGCCCACAAAATAAATGGATTTAAGGTAAGGAGGCTCAGGTTAGGTCTAGATATACTGCTACAGGTCTGATTCCACCACTGCCCTCAGTCCCAAGTACCATCTGACTCCGACCTACTAATTTTATATTTCAGATAAGGTAAACTATGGGATACAGTTTTTTTTTTTTTTAAGGATAAAATCTATTTTTTTCCTTTTATCATTAATTTTTAATTTTTTTTACATCACTGTTCATTTTTAAACAATATTTGCTTCCCCCCATCCCCTCAGCTGTAGTCCCCATGGAGTTTCCTTCACCAATGCACCGGTGCACCATCACCTCAGTCCCCTGTGCTCCTCCCTCCCTCCCTCTCAGCCCTCTCCTGCCTCCTCCCCTGCAGGATGTGTCTGATTTGTAATTGTCCGTTTTTGCTTTGTTGTGTTTTGTACTGATATTATTTTTTTACACTGATGTCTTATTTGGTTCCCCTATATTCCTGCTATAAGTGAAACCATCCAATATTTTTCTTTTTCCCTCTGGCTCATTTCACTGAAATAATTCCTTCTAGCTCCAGGACCACATTGCTGTGAATGGCATGAGTTTATCTTTTTTGATTGCTGAATAATATTCCATTGTGTATATATACCACATCTTGATCTAGTCATCTATTTTTGGGCATTTGGGTTGTTTCCAAGTTTTATCTATTGTAAATAGTGCTGAAAACATAGGGGTACAGGTGTTCTTTTGAATCAATGTCTTTGTGTCCTTTGGGTAGATCCCTAGGAGTGGAAATGGTAGCTCAATTTTTAGTAGGCTGAGGAACCTCCAGACAGCTTTCCATAGTGGTTGGACCAGTTTGCACTCCCACCAGCAATGTAGGAGAGTTCCTTTCTCACTACATGCTCGCCAACATTTGTTGTTGTTCATTTTTTGATATGTTTTATATGACTCAAAAAATCAAACAATCCGCTCTTAAAACTCACATTCTTTTTAAATGACACATTGCTGACTTTAGATTCAACTATTATTTTGGTCTTATTCACTGTCAAAATAATATGTGCACTTTCCTTCACATTTCCTGCCTCCATTTAACTAGTATATTTTTACATGGATTTTTTTTTCTCTCAGAACTATGAGTTTTGCCCAAATGGATAGCAATTTAATATGATATACCATAAAAATTAACTGTTGCAACATTGAAAATGAGAAAGTATGTCTTTCTCCTTCTGACCTCAATAAAAAATTAAAATGAATTGAAAACATGGAATGTATTTGTAAAACAAATATAATAGAAATTTTTTTTTAAAGAGAAATTATGGTCTTTGGAAGCTGACAAGAAGAGCTGGAATTCAAGTTCTGTTGCTCTGGACTTAGAAAAAATAATAAAGAACCCCTTACTTTCCCACTGGGTTTGGGAATAATAGCTCTTACACTGTGGTGTTTTAAGGATTGGCGATAATGTAGATAACTCATAGAGGATAGTGTCTATTGCTGATTAGCTCTTCTTACTGGTGGGAAAATTGTCTCTGTTTAGGAAAGTAGGAAAGTTAAGTTAAATAGAAATGACCTTAGGCAAAAGCCAAATTCGAACAAACTAAGAAAAGAAAAAAAGTGTGCATGCACATATGTATACACACAAACACACACACACAGAGTCTCTTGTCTCTAGCCTAAGAATAGTAGATCTCAGAACCAGATGGGACTGCAAGAAATCTGGCAAGATTGGCAAGACATTTTGCTATCCTCCACTGCCAACAATGGAAATTAAAGTCCTGCAAATTCTCCTCAGGACAATCAGGGAAATGGGTACATGTCTACCAACCCAAATATTTATTCCATGCAGAGAAGTCAAATATTGCCAGACTGCTGTGAAGAAAGTTGTAGCTCAGTGGGATTAAAAACTCAGATCCTTACAGTTGTTGGTGCAAAGCCCACTGAGGAAAAATCCTCCTTCCCAATTCCCTTACTAGTGCAAGCCAGATTCCAAATCTCACCATTGCCAGGTGTTATAGGAACAAGTAAATAGGAACAGCATGGCTTCCCTGTGCCAACTGGCATGTAGCTGCAATCATTTCCCACAGCATGCCCTCCTGCTGCCCCAGGGCACTGAGCAGAGTACAGCAACCCAGAGATGGGAAAGTGGTGGAGCAGGGCAAAGGGAGGAAAGGGACAGACTAGAGCCAAGAAACCAAGTCCAGTGCTCCTTTCATCCTCATTGGAGCCATTCTTTACAATTATTGCCTCAGGGATGAGACCACAAAGCACCAATGCAGCTGAATAAGAACAGAATATTAAAGTCATTTAGTAGGAAATCCCCTAAGCAGAGAGCACCAAAGGAAGAGTCCAATCACTGGGTCAGAGGCTGCTTTACCTGTTGGACCTTAAGACACACAAGAGATGCAAAAATGTCTCACAAAAATAGCGATAAGGAGCTAGAGGGATCACCACTATGGGAGGATACATGTGAATTTTGAAGAAGGTCTCCAGGTAATTCTGCAATGCCATTCTTCTGCTTTCTTTGGAGTAACAGAAACAGGAGCCCATCTTGACTATGTCCCTTATTGAGAGAACCTGGATAAGTCAATTAACTGCTCTGAAGCTCAGATTACATAACTGCCAACAGTGGAAATTAAAGAATATATTTTTTTAAAAATCAGATATGACAATTTAAATCTAATTGATTTAAAATTCAAATAGATACTCTTCACAAACTATTAAACATCACATACTCATAAATAAACAGGGCTGTCACTCTTCTCTGCCAGATGAGGGCACACATACACACACATACACACACACACATACACTCATGGTTGAAAAGTCAGAGCTTTCTACTTTACCTGTTTTGACCTGCCTGGTCAGCCTAAGAGTTGCCTCTCCTCCCACGATACAAAGGGGCAACAGACCTCTTTCTAGATCATGACACTAGCATCCAGAGTTTAGCATATTACACATACAACAAGCAATTACATTTTATAACCTAACTTACCCTTTCCCACCTTTTCCTTCTAACTATTTACATTTGCATAATTAAAATGTCACTCATAATTCAGTTCAATCAAATGATTATCCATGTCATTATCCGTGTCACAACTGTGTGCCTGGTCTTCTGATGACTCTGAGGGGGATGAAGAAAGAAATAGTCCTGTTCCTGACCTCGGCTTGTTCACATTCCATTGGGGAGGGAAGATGTGAGAATAACTAATGACAACAAGGCAAAAATGAAGTAAAATGGGCTAGGAGAGGAACAGGGAATGTATTTTTTTTTCTTAATCAGACAAAAGAACCAATTTAAACAAATATATGAGGGTTTTGTTAACAGTTCTGGATCAAACTTTTCATCAGTTGATTAAAATATTTGCTAACGTTATTTTTTCAAATTTAGTAGTTGAATACAAGCGTAAGGTGCTACTCGTAATGATTTGGGTATGATACCCAAGGTCCACGTAATTCCTTCCAAAATTCCCATAAGCATGGTGCCTTAAGAATTATTGTTGTCTTTTGTTTTGTGCAAAAGGACTTGGAGTTTACTTTGTTTTGAATTCTGTTGTTTATCCAGGTGTATTGGTGTTTGTAGAGAGAACATGATTCATTGTGAATGTGTGAATTATCCACCATTGAATGCTGGCCTCCTTGGGAATAAAGAGGTGTCTTCTGGTGTCTACTCTTGATCCCTCCTGGTGTCTACTCAGCAGGAAGAAAAGTAGGGATGCTAAGAGAAGCCTGACAAACTCCACTTTCCTCCCCACTGTCATCAGTTTTTGAGTTTTTCTTGGAGCATCAGACCCGAGGAGTTAGAGAAGCAATCGCAAGTAGCTGCCAAAATTGAATGTTCAAAAATGTAATTATTTTATTGGAGTCTCCACTGCCATGTCTAAGAGAATATAATCAATTTTAAGATTGGATTATCACAATATTAGAGAGAAGGTTAATTAAATATGGCAATACATTATACCTTGAGCCAGGTCAGGATGGAACTTTACATACACATATGGCATACACCGGCTGGCAAATATGGAGCCCTCTATTTTCATTCAGTTCCTAAATGAAAATAAATGAACTAATAAAATCACTACGATAATGAAGCTGATATGTGCATAAATACAGTTTAATTCAGTTTCTGTTTGTATAATTATGGAAAAAAATTAAATATATAAATATTAACTAACAAATATTAATTCACATGGACCATCTCGATACCCATATTTTGGTGAATAATTTTTTAAAATTCTCTCTATTGCAACAAATGTCACAGGAGTTAAGCCAGTATAAAAAAAAAAAAACAAGAAAGAGAAAAAGGAAAAGGCAGAGGAGAAAGAGCTTTATTTCTTTAAGTATGTATTTATATTCTTTCACATTTAATAGAAACAGTAAGTTGATTTCAATACTGTGAAGCTCAATTCATCCCTTTAAATTGAAGAATCACAGCCCATTAGAAAATATTTATAAATAATTATATGTCATCTTTTTTTAAAGGAGGGCATTGGAAAAAATTAACTCTGCAACAAGTGGAAAATTGGTTTCAAGAGTTCCTTAGATTATAAAGAATATGTACATACAAACTTATTATTATATATGATTATAAGATATATAAAGCTATTATTATATACAGAGGCAATTATTTTTTCTGGTTAGATAATATATTCACATAGTTTGAAAATTAAAATATACAACAGACCATTTTATATTAAGGTCATACTGGTTCACATCCCCATTTCTTTATTGTGCACTGTGTATTGTGGGATCCCCTTCTTAGGTTATTATTACCATACCACACACTCTCCTCCCATTCTCCAGCCCACAGTACCCCCTATAGAGCAACCATTTTATCATGTTTTAATGTACTGCTACAGAGACATTTTATGAAAAGTATTACTAAAAATCAAAAGTATTACTAAAAAGTATTACTATACACAACTCTCACTGTTCCGTACCTTTAGTTCTCTTAATAAGTAAAGCATGGAGGTTATACCATTGAGCACACAGAAAGCTTCCCTGTTTCAGATGCATAGGATTCCACTTTATGGAGTCACTAGCATTTATTTAACTAGTACTTATTTAAGTTTCACCCAATTTAAGTGTCACATCATCATTAAAGATGATGCAGTGGTGAATAATTTTACATATTATATACCCAGGTATCTTTGTAATAAATTCCTAGAAATAGAATTGCTGGCTCAAGATATGTATATGTGTAATTTTGACAGGCATTTTAAAATTGCCTAAATGAAAATTATACTATTTTATTCTCACATCATTATTATATGATGGCCTGTTTTCCCTGCAGCTCTGTCAAGAGAGGGTGTTATATAACTTCCTCATCTTTCAAGTCTGAGAATTTTTAAAAAGTATAACACAGTCTAGTTTTTAACTTGCGTTTTTGTTATTATGAGTGAGTCGGAGCATATTTCCAAATGCTTGAGTCATTTGAATACTCTCCTTTGAAATTATATTTTTGTATTAATATAAAAATGTGTGAAATTAATTCAGTCTCCTATTATATCTTCTTAAAGGTTGATAAAAAATACTAGTGGTAAGCAGTAATGATTTTCAAAAAGAAGATAGTTCTATGATTCTTTGAAACTAACCAAATAAAGACAAAAAGCAATCTCTAGTCTCTTGTAAAAAGCCACATTTTTGCAAGTACTTTTAAAACATATCTAGACTATTCCAAGATATATTCAAGTTTAAAAATATTGAAAAAATTCAAAACATATGCAAATGGACAAAAAGGAGAATAAAGATAAATAAATCAATGATTAAATATCACACATCTCTAAATTTTTGAATTTTAATATCAACCATTGCCATTTTTCATAGGCTCTTAAGTTTGAGAGTTAAGGGCTAAAATTAGGTAGACTGATGGGTAGCTAAGTGGTCAAGGTTCTTTCAATTAGATTTGATTAGATGAGCCAGTCTCCTGTTAGTTACATACATTCTACAGAATCTGGTTTCTAAGATCACCCTTTTGCTGACATGGCTGCAATGTATCAGACCTACAGAAGTTTCTGTGACTACAACTTTTAAGGCAGATTAAGGTTCACCAAAGATAAATAAATGATTAAACTATTCAGAACGTGACACAACACATGATTGGAGTTTTCAGTTATAATCACCCTTATATCAGTCTTGTCCAAATAACCAGCATTAATTTCTTCAGAAATTAATCTTGTACTGCCAAAATAAACAACAATTTTTTCTAAACTATTTCTGTGTTTCAATATCAAGTCATATTCCTTAATTATTATCTTTAACAGTACCCATAGTTAGATGAAAACTAAATACTCATTTCAAAGTCTCTCTCACTTTCTAAGAGAATCTCCTAGAAAAGTTTGAGTTGGATAGAAGTTTGCAAAGTCCTTCTATCTCAGAAATAGATTAAGTGTAAGCATTCTGGATGTGAACCCAGCATCAACAGAAATGTTATTATATGTATACACATAGGTATACATTTTATATAAATAAGAAACATTTAAATATACACAGTACCATGTGATTATCATGGAAGAGATTTAAAATATAGATGAGCATCAGTATAATATTAGAAGAGCTTAAGTGATTATTTTTTCAAAAAGGAAGAGTTGATTTTATTATATCATTACTTGACAGAGAATAGTTCCACAGAGAGGATGAGCAATTTACTCAAGATCGCACAGCTAGTAAGTGTAAGAATCAGGAGTATAGGTAGGTATGAAGTTTGTAATACAAAAAGTAGCATATCTTATATTTTATACCTAACATTCTTTGCTGCTCTTTTTTTCCAATTAATAAATATTTGGGGGGAAATACAACTTTAATGAAGCATATAAAATATTTTTATTATGTAGTTTATTTCAGTTTCACTGGCTTCATAATACTATAATGTATTATCTTCTATACTGAAAATGTTTCTACATAAATTGAATTCATATCTCTAATTATTTTCCTAAGACCATTTCATAGGTGTGAAATTAGAGGATCAAACTATTTTAATGTGCAGTATTATTTTCAAAATTATTGCAATTCATACTCCCAAATTGTCTGCAGTGTCTACTTTAATCTATCCTCACCAGCATTGGAGGAGCATAGAAATGTCCTTCTGCCCATTTTGACAGAAGAAAAATACTAATAGTTTTGCAACTTACTTATTAGTAGGAGCATATTTTATTTAACTAAAATTTATGTGAGACAATTGTAAATTCACAAGCAATTTTAAGAAATAATAGAGTTTTTATGTTAACCCAATTTCTCCAAGACTAACATCTTCAATGCCATTTTAATATCACAGACAGAATATTAACATTTATATAATCCATTTTCTTCTTTTGACTTATATATATGTGTGTGTGTGTGTGTGTCCACGCACACTTAGTTCTATGCAATTTTGGCTCGTGTCCACCACTACACTCAAGAGAGTCAATGGCTTATCACTATAAAAATCATTCCTGCTGTCGTTTATAACCACATCCACCTCTTTCTGCCTCCCTCATACTTCATCTCCAACCCCTAGAAACCACTAACATATTCTCCACTTCTAAAATTTATCATCTAAAATCATGTTATATAAACAGAAATGTACAATAGGTAACCTTATGGGACTGACTTCTTTCCTCACTCAGCATTATTACATGGGATTCATCCAGATTGCTGTATCTATCAATAATTTGTGTTTTTTTTTTTTTTTTTTTTTTTTTTTTTTACTGTTGAGTGGTATGTCATGGCATGGAGATAAACCACAGTTTGTTAAACCATTCACCTGCTGAAGAACATCTAGACTATTCCCAGATTTGGACTATTACGGATAAAGCTGCTTTGGATAACCATGTACAAGTCTCTATGTGAACATAATTTTAATTTCTCTGGAATAAAACTCGAGCGTACAATTGTGGGCTGCATTTAATGTTTAGTTATACCAAAAAACAGCCAAACTGTTTTTCAGAGTTGTTACACAATTTTATATTCCCACCAGCAATATATGAATGATTCTTTTTTTCCAAATCCTTGTCAGTGTTTGGACTGCTCTTATTTTTCATTTTGGTATGTTTGGTATGTTTGGTGGATATTTTTATTGGCCACTGAATGTAGAGCTAAGGACCAGACATTCTGGTTGAGATTGACAATTGTGATTGTCTTTCCACTAATGTACTAATGCACTAGGTACTTGAGCAAGTCATTTCCTTTCTAGGATATGGTTTCCCTCTGTATAAACTAGAAAATCCCTAATAATCCTTTCAGTGTTAACTTTATATGAATCTAAGGAAAGAACAGACTTCCATGGCTGACTATGAAGGTTTAGAACCTAGGAAGTGTCTATAAATTATTTCTCTTCTAACAGAAAATTATTAATGTGCTTACAAAGTAGAAAATCATCTTTCTGGAGAATAGGTAACATGTGAGCCCTAAGATATCCACTCCCCCTGAAGTTGATTGCACATAGCGAGTGGATTTACTTCATCTAAAGTGAACTCAAGTAAGTCTTCCTTCTGTCTTATTTGGCAGTAGAAATCACTTCATTTCCATGATGACTTTCTTCCTCATAAATTTATTTAGGAAGACTATTTTTTCCCAAAGAATTTGAAATGCTAGGTAGATGTTACTAATTAGGATTCAAAAAGTCTCACAGTAAATAAAAGGGACACCAGAGGCTTCAAGAAAGCCAAATTTCAGCATACAAAAGTGGACTCTGGAGTCAGATGAGAGAAGATTCCACTGAGACCTGTGATGGTTTATACTGCTGATGGGAGTGAGATGATAAAAATGAACTCTGCTGTCTCAGTCAGTTCTTAGATTTCAAGTGTCAGTTGGGAATAATGTGCCAATAAACTTCTTTATTGAATCTGAGTATCACACCAGTCCATTAATATGAAGAAATGCAAAGTCAAATGATAGAAAGAGAAAGTAATAAAAATAGAATGTTGATGAAGCCCTATGGCTAACATTATGTGGCCTTATATAGGTTTTTTCCTTAGAATTACATGGATAATTGTTAAAGACACAAATTTATGTGATCCACCCCTAACTATTTTGAACACAGTCTTAAAGGGTAGAATCTAGGAGCTGTATTTTTTAACAATCTCCCAGGTGATTCTCACTATCACCCAGTGCCAGCCCAGAATCTGCTGTTTGAAAACTACTGCCATAGAGTAGCACTTTTATAGATATTTTATAGAGAAATCAGAATTAAAAAGAACTTTTCCCTGGAAAATCAAGCTCATGCATCCAGTAACTAAGAGGTTGAATTGAAAGACTTGTTACTCTTTGTGACATACAATTTGTAATAAGAAAATTCACTTTTCACTTTCATATTAAAGAAATGATATAGGCCCCACCTGGTTCTAAACTTCATCCTTTATCCACCTAGAACCTTGGTCTCACTCCCCCCTGCCTGCCCTGCACCCAACACACACCAGCTTTGTCTTGTGACTTAATTGACTCAACTGGTTCCAGTCCCATTCTAGAGTCCACAAGCCTCAAGTCCTGCTTGCTGAACTATAAATACTATAAAATATTAAAGTACTAGAAAATACTAAACAATACTAGACAAGTTTAGCACCAGAGTGTTTCAGTTTTCTACCCATTTTTGCCACATCTTGCTGAATATAAGTGGCCTGGTCCAATCGATCTTAAGCTCTGAAAAATGCCAGGCCACTTCCCACACTGTGCTGTCATTACCTATATCCTCTATGGACAGAGCACAATGATGGCAGGAGGCAGAGTCCATTATATTTACCGCTGTGCTCCTAGATATAAGGCAATGGAACAGAAACTTGAAGGCTTGAGAGAGCAAAAAATTTTTGCAATAAATAATAGAATGAACACCTAGAAAAATTATTGAACATTTTCAGCAGAGTCAGGGGGAGGGTCTTGGGTCCTCCCAATCTGTGAGTAGAAGCTTATAATTTAAGGAGTCTGACGCCAGCAGCAACACCTATTCCTTTTATTTATTGGGTAAATCACTGAACTGCTCTATTTCAGCTTCTGTGTTACAATAGGACACAACTCATAGTTCTCTCTAGAGAACACTAAGAACAAATTAGCCAATATTTACCAAATCATCTGAAAATGAATTGAGAAAAAGAGTTTTTCTCCTGGGATTCCAGATTCCACTTACTACTTGGTACATGGAGTTCCTTTACCTCCTTTTAATTCAGATCAGTCAGAAAAGAGAAGGTGTGCCTTTGCTAGGAAAAAGTCCTAATCGAGAAGCCAAGTGTGGAAGGCAAGCATCCACATAGGTTTTTATTTTAACTTGATGTAATAGGTATTTTACTTATAAAACAAAGCACATCAATTTTGCTTATCTGTGGGGGTAAGTGAGATGATTCTAACCAAGTAAAAAGCACTGAGAGAGAGTATAAATGCACTGAACATTTCTTTTTGGGCAAAGCACTCACTTTTCCCCCTCAATAAGTGATATCTAGGGCCTCCCCGGTGGCGCAGTGGTTGAGCGCTGGGTTGTGAAGCTGCCCGCAGCCTCTGCAGCACTGGTTCGATCCCCGGCTGCTCTCCGGTCACTGGAGGAGGGTCCCACAAGGTGCGCAGACCTCTCCGGCCGCCCGCTGCTCCCCTCAGCAGTGTGCTTCGGTCCTTCTGCCTGCTCTGCTCCCTGCTCTGACTCTGGTGAATTCTCTCACCCTCCCGCGCTTCTGACTGTACCCAGTGCTTGTATAAATAAATAAATAAATCTTAAAAAAAAGTAATATCTATAAAATTGTGTTGCCATTAAGTTTCAAATTCCAAGAAGGAAAAACGACGAGAGATTAGATCATTAACTATTGCTAGTTTTACCATGAGATGGATGATATAAAGTGTAAAATTCTTTCCTTGATGCATAGTGGATGATCAGTAACTGTTAGGGACATTTCACAATCCTAGACAACTGATATTTGAATTTGCAAATACTGTTTATAGTTGGCAAGCTTCTTTTTAATTTAATCGTGGCCACCAAAGCTCTCAGAGGTAGGTATCATTCCCACTTTACAGTGAAGGAAATTAAAGTTTGGAGATGTCCTCATTTCTTAGGTCTGCCAAGACCTAAGCCACACTGGGTGGCTTAAAACAACAGATGGATTCTCTTACAATGGTGGAGGACAAAAGTTTGTAGTCAATGTGTTAACTTAGCATCTTCTTAAGGCTCTGAGGGAGAATCTGTCCTGTGCTTCTCTCCTGAATTCTGGTGGCTGCTGGAAGTCCTTGATGTTCCTTGGCTTGCAGACTCATCATTCCAATCTCTACCTTTTTCTTCACGTGGCATTTCCTTCTCTCTGTGCTCTCTCTTCTTAGAAGGATAAAAGTTGTTGCATTTCAGATCCATTCTAATCTAGTGTGACTTCCTTTTAACTTAGTTACACCTGCAAAGACCCTATATCCAAGTAAGATCACATGAAATTCTGGAAGGACATAAATTCTGGGGGAGGGTGTGTGTGTGACACTATTCAACACACCACAAAAGTGTTCAGTGATTTCCAAAAAATCAAATAGTCTGTGGGCTTGAGAGCCAAACAAAGGTCTATTTGTCCCATGTCCAAACCATACACTTATCCTGTTAGATCATGCTGCCCTGGTCAGATAAGCCTGGATGTGCAGCACAGCAGTAGAGCCACCCTGTATCATTTTGTAAAAGAGTCTTGCTTTTTTCAACTTTTTCTAAACTATAATGATCAACACATACGGAAATAATCCCTCAAAGAGTTTCCAAAAGGCTTTTTCCAACCAACAGAGGAAAGCTCAGGGTCTTCATGCTTCTAATACTTGATAATCAATACCCGATCATCACTTCCGTTAATCTCTCTCACCCCAACATCCTTCCATGTACCTATACGTTCAACAAGATGAATTAACTATCTGTACCCATTCTCTTCTTTTTTTTTAATTTTTTTAAAGATTTGTTTATTTATGCATGCAAGAACTGTGGTGTAGGCTAGAGGTGTGAGGGGGTGGGGTCATAGGATTCATCAGAGAGAGTGGGGAGCAGAACAGGCAGACTGACTGAAATACACTGCTAAGGGGAGCAGCGGGTGAGACCAGAGAAGTTTGATGCACCATATGGGTTGCTCCCTGGCCGGCAGGGATTGAATTCCTGGAGCCATGGCTGGTGATGTAATAGCTTCATAGCGCTGTCTTTAACCCCTCCACCACCAGGGAGGTTCCCCATTCTCTTCTGTCTTTCAATAACTTTATATCTAGTTTCATCTCCTGGAATGTCCTTCCCCCATGTTCCTTCCCCAGTCCATCCTGCCTGCTCCACATCTGCTTAAGTTCAAATTCATCCCTAAAGACCCAGGGCAGATAAATTTCTTTATCCCCTCAATTTTGAAGCACTTCCTATTTGCTTTAAGATGGTACTAACCAAAATCTAATTTGAGTAATACTTTATTTTTCCTTTCTACTCCTTCCCTCCTTTTCCTTTCTCTCTCTCTTTTTTTGTGCATACATGTGTTTTCAAATCCATGTATGTAAATACACACATGTATTTATATATGTATGCATGCTCATGAACACACAAAGACACAGGCAGATAGACACATACACTGTTGGTTCCAAAAGTAGAAGCCAAACTCTTAGAGAGGAAGTCTCAGATCTAACTGTCTCTCAAAGTGTATGTAGCACTAAATGCCCCAAAATAGATGACTAGAACAAGAAGATGTAGAACATATACCAAATGGAATATTACTCAGCAATCAAAAAAGATAAACTCATGCTATTTGCAGCAATATGGATGGAGCTGGAAGGGATCATGCTCAGTGAAATAAGCAAGAAAGAAAAAGAAAAATACCAGATGGTCTCACTCATCGCAGGAATCTAGAAAACCTAAATAAGGGACCAGGAAAAAGACTAATTATAATAAAGTAAAAATCAAAATCAACAAGCAACTATAAACCAGAGACACAATACGGGGGGGGGGGGAGTAGGATCAAAACAAGGCGGGGTGGGAATTTTACGGGGACTATAACCAAGATGAAAATGCATACATTGTACAAAAATGAAAAATAATGTAAAAAATATGTAATAAAAAAATTTAGATTTTAAAAAATCATTGAAATTCCCACAGACTGAATGCTAAAATTTAATAGATTTGGCATATATGTGTGTATAAATATCTGTATAGGTATAGATATTATATATAGCTATAGATCACAAAGTATTACTGCTTCACTGAAGTACAACCTAGTAAAGCACATTGATTTTGCTATATCACTTTACAATTTAATAACCTAGCACTGACTTCCCTACATAGACCAGGACCTAACATACTTGAACTCAACACATTTTTATAAAGGTCATGACTTAATCTGAGGCTATGTATACACTAAGCTAGAATTAAAAGAGAACAATCAGGGGCCTCCCCTGGTGGCACAGCGATTGAGCACTGGGCTGCGAAGCTGCCCGCAGCCTCTGCAGCACCAGTTCAATCCCCTGCCATTGGCGAGGGTCCCACATGGCATGCAGACCTCTCCTGCTGTGCCTGCTGCTCCCCCAGCCTGTCTGCCTGTTCTGCTCCCCGCTCTGGCTCTGGTGAATTCTCTCACCCTCCTGCACTTCTGACTATACCCAGTGCTTGTATAAATAAATAAATAAATAAATCTTAAAAAAAAAAAGAGAACAATCAGTTATTTTATATCATTTAAGCTAATAAATTGATCCTTTAAAGTCTTTGGAGCACATTCTTTTTATTCTATTTTTATGTACAGAGAGGGGAGCAGAACAGGCAGACAGGCTGAGGGGAGCAGAAGGCACAGCAGGAGAGGTCTGCGTGCCATGTGGGACCCTCGCCCATTATCTTAGGGCTACAGAGATGATTTCTCTGCTAAATTTCTATAAAGAAGTGTGAATAAGATTCAGATCTATTTCTCTTTCAATTAATGGAATCATAGACTCTCATAAGACCTAAAAGATCATCTGCTATTGTCAGCTCTTCATTTAAGATATCTGGATCAAAGTATACTACACATTGTGTCCTCCCTCAGAAATGTAAACAGGTTTTCTTCCTGACTACAGATTCGACCAAGTGATATTAACTGCCTGGGAACAATCAAACACAGCAACATGGATGGAGCTGGAAGGGATCATGCTCAGTGAAGAAAGCCAGAAACAAAAAGAAAAATACCCGATGGTCTCACTCATAGCAGGAATTTAGAAAACCTAAATAAGGAACCAGGAAAAAGACTAATTATAATAAAGTAAAAATCAGAATCAACAAGCAACTATAAACCAGAGACACACTTGATTAGGGTCAAAATAAGAGGGGTGGGAATTGTATGGGGAATATAACCAAGATGAAAAATGCATATTGTGCAAAAATGAAAAATGATGTTAAAAATACATAAAATAAAATTTTAAAAACACAGTTGAAGAAGATTCTGAGAGAGAGCATAGAATCTGGATCAATGGCACACCTGTACTCCCAATAAATATTTATAACATCCAAATCCATGATACACTCAGGCCATTCTCACACAGCATTATACACTGGAAGTCATTTTAGAAAATGTTATATGACTAGGTAAATAACTTACTAAATTAGCCTGGAAGACTAGATCCTACTAAAGCATAAATTCTGAATACTTTGATCCATAGTCATCCTGTCCTATGTGCCACTAACCTGGGGCTACCTAGATTTAAATTGGTTGTAACTAAATGAAATCTGAAATTTATTTCCTCCATCTCACTGCAAGCCCTACATTTCACATGGCAGGTTTTCACATGCACCAGTGGCTACAGTGCTGAGCAGCACAGTCTAGAACATTCATTGCATTATACAAAAAGTTTAACCAGACAGCACTACAAAACTTTCAAAACTGGGCCTCCCTTGGTGGCACAGGCAGTTGATCCCCATGCTGTGTAGCTGTCCGCAGCCTCTGCAGCACTGGTTCGATCCCGGCCAGCTGGCAAGGGTCCCACATGGCGCAGCAGACCTCTCTTGTCTCACCCGCTGCTCCCCTCAGCAGTGGATTTTGTCAGTCTGCCTGTTCTGTTCCCTGCTCTGTCTCTGGTGAATCCTCTCACCCTCCCGTGCATCTGGCCTGTACCCCGGTTCTTGTGTAAATAAATAAAATCTTAAAAAAAAAAAAACCTTTCAAAACTTCTCTGGACTCCCGTAGGGTGATGCAGATGTAACTCAAGTCAGCAAGAGCTGTAATATGTCTCCTTAAGTGCCGATTGTCCTGGGGGGCGAGTTAAGACACAGTGGAGGCTGGAACTCAGTAATTGGTGCTACATTAACATTTTCTAGTTCACAAGGTTGAGGCTCTTAAAATGCTAGGGCCAATGTCTATTTCTCTTTTGCCTACACAAACCTCATAGTTTGACCCACAAAAATAAATTCAGAAGCAACTGTTAAATACTGAACTTGTATATTTAAATTGCTACATAGAATTAAATGGTAGGCACATGTACAGTGGGTGTGGAATATATACCCTATATGTATAGTGTGTATATAATAGACGTTATATATGTGTGCATATATCTCTATACAGGTATAGTTATTATATGTAGCTTAGATAGCTATATAGAGATAAAATATCACTATTTTATGATGCTGAAGTCTGCCATTTCTTCTCTCCTTCGTGAGTCAGGGATATGGCAGTAGGTGATCTCCTGCAAATGATCGCAAGTGCTTGTGGAAATGCAGAGTTAGTGTGAGGAAGGACAAGGGGGATGGTTATTGGCTGCCTTGCTATTGAGTTCGCTTTTGCCATGAGAGTCTTAGCGTTAAGGGTTATCTTAACACTTTCACTCATAGCTCCTTTCAGGCGAAATACAGCCATAAACTCTGGTCAGCAGAGGTAACTCCAGAGGACTTCTCCCCAATGACTCAAGTGTCCAGGGAAACAGCAAAGATGTTATCAGAGTGGCTTATTTTTTTTTTAATTCTGCAGTTGTATGCTCTTAAAATGAAAGCACAAATGAAAACTAAGATCATTCATGATGGCTGGTTCAGGAAAAGCAGAGAGAGGAGATGGGCAGTATCAATGAGAATGTGTGACTGATGAGGGATATGGGAGGAAGTCAAAGACTTTGCAGAATTACCTGGCAAACCACCTTTGACTGATCATCCTAAGTTGTCAGCTCAACTCAACAGTGGATGACTGAGAACACAGCTGATAAATAGACGTTTCCTTTATTTTCTCTCCCTCTTTTTTTAAAATAACATCTCTCGGGCCTCCCTGGTGGTGCAGCAGTTGAGCGCTGGGTTGCGAAGCTGCCCGCAGCCTCTGCAGCACCGGTTCGATCCCTGGCTGTTCCCCGGCCACCAGAGGAGGGTCCCACTTGGCACGCAGACCTCTCCTGCCGCCCGCTGCTCCCCTTAGCAGTGTACTTCGGTCCTTCTGCCTGCTCTGCTCCCCGCTCTGGCTCTGGTGAATTCTCTCACCCTCCCGCGCTTCTGACTGTACCCAGTGCTTGTATAAATAAATAAATAAATCTTAAAAAAAGAAAAGAAAAAGAAAATATTTAAAAATAATAATAATAAATAAATAAAATAACGTCTCTCTCCTGCTCTATTCCTTTGGATGGGGTAATGGAATTCTTACAAAATGCTGATAGTGCTTTTGGCTGGTTTTGCAGTGATACTTCAGTGGTGCCAAGTTCCTGTTGCCCTCTTCTCAGGACTCCTGTTATAACCATGTTCTTCTCTTCTCCTTTGCCAACCAATGCACAGGCTCCCTGGTATTTATCTTAACCCTTTCACTCATAGCTCCTTTCAGGTGAAATACAACCATAAACTCTGGAAGGTCAAGAGCAACACCCTATTGATCTTTGTGCCCCTGGAGTTTCTTAACATGGTGGCCCCAACAACTGGAGGCTATACAGCATTGACATTGCATCGAGGGCCCTGTAGTCAGACTGCCTGTGTTTGCATTTTACCCCAGCTACTGTTAACTGTACCTTGCAGAGAGAGCCTTCTCTGCTCTAAATATCATTTTACTCCTCTGTTAAATGGGGATAATGACATCCTCAGTGAAAGTATGGTAGCTATGGTAGTTTATGGTAGTTTAAAATAGCTCATTTAAGTGAAGATCCTTAGCACAGTGTCCAACTGTGTAAATACCCATAATAATTATGGCTAGGCATTAAATAAATGTTGATTAAACCAAATTGCTTCAATTTACCTTGTGTCTGGTACTGGGAATTTTAGAGCTAAAGGATCCTTTCAGCATCTTCTAGCACCATCTCTATATCTCATGGATGAGGAGACTGAGACCTACACAGGGAACAGCACTTTCCCAAGTTCACAAACTAGACCCTAAGCCCACAGGAGTTCCTCAGTGGCAGATTTTCCATTCCATCTACTGCTTTTCTGAGATGTTGTGGGGGTGCAGAACATGCCATAGGCTTTGTCTTATGGAAAATGCTGGTTCTCTTTATTGTACTAACAGCTCAAAATTTAAGGGCTACCAATAGTATCAGATTTGGTCATGTTCCTGTCACAGTGCCAATGAATTTATCTCCCCCAACTATAGACAAACTCTAAAACACTTTGGGGAGTTTGATTTTCAGATAGGTGACTTCTAGTGTCACACAAAATAACACAATGGTGTTTTTCATGCTAGGACACCAACACAAATTCAACATATTTTGTACATTTCTGAGTACTTTAAATAATGTTTTGTTTACTAAATGATAACATGATCAGTGACAATTACAATATTTCTGTAGATATATCATACACACACATGTGTGAATTTAATAGTGTATATATATATACCACACGCACACACTGTGTATGTGCCTACCATTTAATTCTTTGTATAAATTTAAAGATACAAGTTCAGCTTTTAAGGGTTGCTTCTGAAATTATTTCTGTGGGTCATAACTATGAGGTTTCTGTAGGCAAAAGGAAAATAGACATTGGCACTAGCATTTTAAAAGCCTCAACCTTGTGAACTGGAAAATGTTAATGTAGCACCAATTACTGAATTCCAGCCTCCCTTGTACCTTAACTTGCTCTTCAGGACACTTAAGGATACATATTACAGCTCTTGCCCACTTGAGTCACAACTGCATCACCATAAGTGAGTCCAGAGGTCCTAAAAGTGGAAATTTGACTACGTGAAATACTTAGGAGGGATTAAGATCTTGAGAAAATCTAGAGGAGGTAATTATCAAGCATTGTATTTGCCGTTTCAAAGGGTGTGTGCCTTTCAAATGCAAATTACTTATTTATTGAATATTTTATTTATTTAACAGAGCTTCTATAGTTCATAAGCCCCATCTTTGGTCAGAGGCTATGACTGAAAAGTCAGTTTTTAAAGCTATGTGTGCATCTCAGCTTCATTTGAGCATGGTAGAGTTGGAGGGGATCTTGTGGATCACAGAGTACCTTTGAAATCCTAAGCAATGAAAATTTTCAGATGAAAATTTAAAAGGCATCAAAATATTTAAGAAGAAAAAAACAATAAATGGAGTCCTTGGGCATATAAATCTTCAGTGTTTGTTGGAAAATACTTCACTATGGGTAGAAACACTGAGTATCTGTTCTGAGTGCTAAATCAAAGGGGCACAGTTTGAAACTTATGGTATAGTCCAATTTGATAGGAATCTAAGATCCAGAAAGGGAAGAAACTTGCTAAGAAAGGGAAGAAATAAATCTCTAAAGGAGTGGCTTTCCTCCAGCTCATTATTCTTTCTATAGTAACATCCTGGCTGATTTTCACATTTTGGTAAGTGGGCATTAGATAGCACATCTGAAAAACACAAGTCCTTGCCAGGTCATTTACATATTATGGAAGAGTGACTTAAGGTTTGTCTCTGAGGGTTCTTATCCAAACTACAATATTGATCATCACAAAGGTCAATTGCAACTATTAGTAAATTGTTGGCTATAACTTTTTCTCCCTTTAGACACAGTCTTAGCATTAAGAAAATTACAGATATAGATCTTTTATTAAATTATTGGATCTAACTGGAAAATTAATATAAAAATTTCTACTGATTCTTTCTTATTTGGATGGTGATATTACTATTAGATACTAATAAATAGCAAGAACATCTACAAGAAGAAGACTGTATCTGTCATCTAATGACTCTGGGGGAAGGGGAGATGATTTCATTAAAGTGTGACCTGTAGCTTCATGCACTCTGCAAACAAACTTAAATGTCAACTTGTTTCAAAATTACTGCCATTATATCTTAATGGCAAAGCACCCCTGGGAAATACCTAAGGGAAATAATAAACAATTATAGCTCTTAGCAACTGAATAATACATTTTATCCATGGATTTGAAAGTACTTTAGAAACATTAATTAAGTTTCATCACATGCCCACAAGGAAAGTATTAGTCTCATTTTGTAGATGTGCCCATTGAATATGAGTTACCACCCACATTTGTGGGAGTACTGGATTGGAAAAATCCCACCAAAATAAAATGTCTTCAGATTCACTAGGCTAGGCAAGGGTAACAATGGCAGTATCCCAAGTGATACTCAAGAGACATTGAAGAATTAATGCATATCCAAAATCTTTCATTTAATACAGAGAAACTTGAGAACCAAGGAAAACTGAACCCATCAAAATGCAGAAATCAACCTGTAAGTATATTTGAACTATTAGAAATCAAAAGCTTGCTTTGAGAAGGGTTTTGGGTGCATTTTACATATCACATATGTGTAAAGATGCACCCCAGTAGAGGGAGGTTACTCAGAGTGGCTAAACCACAAGATGTAAGAGCAGGAAACCTCCTAAGAGATAACAAATGTTTCTCCCTTGCTTTTTAGGAAGAATAAGGCTCAGAAGATGTGGTTTATCTGCCCTCATACAGTCAGGTCAGTCTTACATGGAACATTTTAAAAACTTGAATAAGTTAATCAAAAGTTGGCCTGGTAAAAGTTCATTTTCCTTTACACAAACTTGTTCTAAACTAGTGGTTGGCAAACCATGGCCTCTGGGCCAAATGTGGCCTGCAACATTTATTTGCACCGAGTGAGATCTAAAACTGCTTTCTACATTTTTAAATAATTGAAAAATAATAAAGAAAATATTTTTGTAAATGAAAATTATATGAAATGTAAACTTCAATGTCCACAAAGAAAGTTCTATTGGGGGCCTCCCTGGTGGCGCAGCGGTTGAGCGCTGGGTTGAGAAACTGCCCGCAGCCTCTGCAGCGCCAGTTCGATCCCCGGATGCTCCCCACCACCGGAGGAGGGTCCCACATGTCCCGCAGACCTCTCCTGCTGCCCGCTGCTCCCCTCAGCAGTGTACTTCGGTCCTTCTGCCTGCTCTGCTCCCCGCTCTGGCTCTGGTGAATTCTCTCACCCTCCCGTGCTTCTGACTGTACCCAGTGCTTGTATAAATAAATAAATAAATAAATAAATAAATAAATAAATAAATAAATAAATAAATAAATAAATGAATGAATGAATAAATAAATAAATAAATAAATAAATAAATAAAGTCTTTAAAAAAAAAAAAGTTCTATTGGGACATAGCTAGGTTCATTGGTTTACTCACTGTCTATGGCCACCCTGTAACTGACAGCTGAGATAACAGAGACCATATATCAATAGTTCACTAAACCTCAAATATTCATTCTCCAGTTCTTTACAGAAAAAGCTTGCTTGCTCCTCTAAATGCCCTATCTCAGATATATGTTATACATTCATGTCTGTGAATGGATTATGCTTTGTTCATAATTTAGAGATGTTTAAATTTTAATTTGATTTATATCCTTCCATATTTTGTTTTTACATCATGAGTTTATCCAACTGTTTCATCAAAGACATGAAATGCTTATGAAATTTTCCTGACTTCTCAACAATCATCACTTACTTTTAAAAAATATAGTTCTATACTGCTTCAAACATGTTTACACCCACTATTCCATTAATCTCATATGCAGTTCCAAAGGAAAAAAATTCTTTTCCTGATTTGCAGAGGAGGAAACTGAATCTCAGAGTATTCAAGTGACTTTCTAAGAGCATGATACACTAAGTTAAAGACTCCTGGGCTGACCCAGAACCCTGGCATTCTTGGCAAAACAGCACTCCAACTGAAAAAATACAGTCACAGCTGAAATTAAAAAAAAGGGAGCTTTATATAATAAAGGAAAATATTATAACACCACAAGTTCTAATTCTTTTCAATCTGTGTGTCATGGTTTCTGAACGGCTACCTAGGAAGACTTTTGTATCTGGTTCACTAAAGGAAGAGTTATTGATTACTCCCTATATACATGGGTTTGAAATTTGTATCATGTGCATGTGTTGTGTACTAAAGGAATAAGGTTTTTCTATTCTCAAAAAATATAAAACCAAGTGACAAAAATAAAAATTGTCTCTTTACATGTGAAGAAAGATTTCACATGGTTCCAGTCATCCCCAAGGAAAAGAGAATTCCAATTAAATGTTAAAGTCAGTATAGCACTTGCCATGAAGTCCATTTGGTGGATCACTTACTTGTAGTTTAAAGAAAATGATGGAGGACATCAAGGCTCTGTCACCTTGTCAGCACTTGCAGGCAATTGACAAGGGAGTTGAAGGTGTTTCCTTCTAATCCATCTGGAGTAGTAGTCTTTTCTTTCTTTTTTCATTTCTTGTTACAATGAAATGCTATGACTTACAGTAAGGCCAGCTGTCAATTACTTTTTCTTACCAGTAGCAAATTGCCCTGCAATATATTCATAACCAACAAGTGTTTCTTGAAGGAATGATGTTACACAAAAGTTTCCTGTACATAGATGTCAATCAGGATTTTTGAAAGGAATCCAGTAATATACTTAAGTTATTCAGACAAGTCTTACTGTTCCAATCTTCTGAAAAAGGTTAAAAGTTCTCTAAGATGACAGATAGATAGATAGATAGATAGATAGATAATAGATAGACAGACAGATATGCACAAACACATAAATATACACACACAAAATACACACAGAGTCATATCTAGAGAACTGCACATCTATCTTTCTCAAGGTAGTGAGAATACTATCATTTATTGATCTTGGCATACTGGAGAATTATAAAATTGAAGAATATTATATTATAATTGAATGTATTATTACAGGTCATCTAGTCCAATGTTCTTAATCAGCAAGAAAACTGCCACTGAAGGAGTTTTTGTTCAATGTGAATCTTAAAGGGTCATGTATACATTCAATTTATCTGTAATCTGGCCTCAATCTGCATCTTTAATCTTGCTACTCATCCTCCTGCCTCATGCAAATTGTGCTCACTGTCCCTCACCCCCCTTCTTAAAATAGTCGTGTTCTGTTTTTTCCTTTTTGTTCTTTCTAAATTATATGAATGAATGTCTTTCCTCTTCCTTCCTAAATCCATGTCCTACTCATTTGTCAAGGCTCTATTCCTCTGAAATACTAATGCTTTTGATTGGTCTTTTTACAATGTCTCTTACGTTTTTTACATCTAGCCTTCTGGTCTTCACTGTCTTGTGAGTGATAGGATGATGACTATTTTATATTCTTATTGTTGCTTGACCATATTTTCAAAATAATAAAAAAGACTATTGTAGAGTTTTTTATACCTGGATTTTGGTGAAACTATATATAGTGAAGGAACAGTTGATCCACAAACTGTAATAAGTAGCAATAATTAGTTTCCACAAAATAAATTGGTCTTGATTATTTGGGAGTTTTCTTGTTCAGGCTTGTCACTGACACCCTGAATGACCAGTAACTCAAGTAACCTTACAACTTTTAAGCTTACAAGAACTTAAAGCAATTGCTAGGTTGAACACCTAGTCTTGCACATAAAATATGGACGTCTCAAGAGATAAAGTGATTGACCCAGAACTAAAATCTGAGTTTTCTAGCACATTAGCCCCATACATTTCACATTGACCATATAGTCCCCATAACAAACATTTTTAATTGGTGAAGTCTGTTGCTCTTTGCTCCTGTTAATATCATACACAAACATTTTTAGAAGTTTCCTCAAGAAACCATAACTTTATTAAGTACCTTAGCCAGGACATGCTGCACCTCCCCCTGCAGTGACCTTTAGGGCTAATGGCTTTCGCCAGGGTCCCTAGGTCCAGCGCCAGGGGGAGAACAGCAAAACTCCCTGAAGCAGGGGGAGAACAGCAAAACCCCCTGAAGACATAGATAAGACAAATGCCTGTTGAAAGATAACGACCCCCAGGAGCCACTACAGGAATGCTGACCCCAGGGAACCTTATCTCGCCTTCTCAAGGCCCACAAACTTTATTCTAATACAACTGTCTCTCTAAAATCTTTTCTCTTTCTAAAATCTTTTCTCTTTCTCTGTCTAAAAAGGTCATTGGTTGCTGATTAAAAAAGAACATATGAAATCTAATAACTAAGCTAATTCAAATGAAACGTTACTAAACACTGTGTATTAATAGAACTGTTAGCTTAATAATTTCTCTGTTATATGCTTAGCCTTGTTAGTATTAATCTTAATGATAAAAATATTACATTGTGAAAAGTAAAACTCACCCGTGGTAATTAATAGTAATTTAGTGGTAGTGAGTAGTTTAAACAAAAAAGTAATCACATAAAACAAAACCAAAAATTAATAGCCTAACTACTTAGGAATGCGCCTGGGTCCAGATGTAAATCACTGCCCTGTCAATGATAAGCAAAACCTATAAGCAAGCTGATTTCGTTCACTGATGTTCACCATTCCTATGCTCTTAGAAAACATTTATATACTGATCACCAACTCAAAGAAAATTACACTCAGATTTTCACTCTCTTGAAGTGTGTCTTTTTGTCATTTCTTTCGCCGATTCCCTGACCACCCTGCACGCTTCTCTCAACCCTGAGACGGCCTCATCGTCTACTGCTGTGCTGGTCCACGGCAAGGACATATCTCAGGGATCATGGAGTCTTTTATGAATTCTCTAAAATTTTTTGACTTGGCCTTCAGCAGAGTTGGTGTAATGTCATCTGACTCACTCAGCCCTCTCCATAACCACTGCACACTAGAACCCTGCTGTCCTAACTTTTCTACTTGTATTTGTGCACTTGTATTATGGACCCAGCTCATAATTCCATTTTCAACAATTTTAGTTCATTGCAGTTTAATTGTTATTTACAAAAAAATGATGCAGATTTTTATTTAACTGATTCAGCAAATATTACTAATGTGTCACTCACTATCTTACCTTTGGGACAGTAGAACTACTTCTACTACTGTCCAAAATAGTGTTAATAATTACTGCACATGGTAAATGTTTACTGAATCTCAATTACTATATATGGAACATGTTCTTACTTCAAATTTTAAATGGCTCACCCAAGGCCCAAAATGAAATGTAAAGATCAGAATTTGAACCCAAGTCTGTCACCATCAGAAGCCCGAGTCTTAGGGGAACACAGATGTTTCCCTTAAAGGGGTCAGTATCTATAATCTGGAAGAAACATCCCCTGCAATGATTAAAGCAATATGTTGCAAGCTGTTGTTTCTATTCTGGAAGTACATGGTGTCATGGGGGGGAGGGGAAGGGACCTGACTCTCCTGAGGGTAGTTAGTCAAACTTTTGAGGAATACATGGCATTTGGAATCGTAAATAATGAGTAGAAGTTTGTTAGGCAGAGAAGAGACAGAGAACTTTGTAGATAGAAGGAAACTTACAAGACAAGAGAGAATGGCTTCTGCCCAAGTGGAAGAGGCAGGCAGGACTTTGCAGGCCAGCAATGGAGCTGAGACTTCGTCTGTAGGCAATGGGCAGTAACTGAGGGGCTTTGCAGCAGAGTGACGTGTCATTTTTAGAATTAGAAAGATCATGGTGGCATAGAACATGGATAAAATAATATGAGGAAAAGAGAGAGGAAGGAAGGGTGTGAGGGAGGGAGGAGAGTTAGGAAGGTATCACAATCGCATAACAAAGTGAAAATGAGAACTCGAACTTAGATAGTGGAAATAAAAAAAAAAATCAGATGTTTAGGAGACTGAATCAACTGAGGTTTGTGACCTATTAGTTATGAAGTGCTAAAGAGGGCAGAGAATGCAAGGTGATGCTCAGATTTCTGGCTTAGATCATAAGCCATTAAACAGAGCAGGTAAAAGCAGAGCTGGAGAAGAAAGATCATGAACCCTGTATTAGAAATTCTGACTGGTGTATGTGGAAGTGTTCAGACAGGATGGATATGTCCAGTTGGCAGCCCACACCAGGACTAAGCATCGGACAGTCTTGGGGAGAAATTTGCAAGCAGGGCTCATGAGGGTATAGGTGGTGTTGAAAGCCAATTGTTTGTTCAACAAACAGTTATTGAATGCCTACTGTGTTCCAGAAAATGTTTTAGATGCTGGGGATATGGTCTTAACAAAACACATTGAACAAAAAAAGCTCAGCCCTCTTGGAACCAACTTTCTAGTGGAGGTTCTATTTTAGAGTACAAAAATAAATCCACAATTACAAATTAGATTATGTGCCAGAGAGAAAAGGAAAAGTACAGAGTGTTATAAAATTGAAAAAAACAAAACAAAAACAGGGGATATGTAACTTCTACTGGGTTAGGGGCTGGAGGAAACTCAGGGAATGACTCTCTGAGATTTGAGATTTTTAAACTGTGACCTAGAGCCTAGTAAAGGGTTAGCTAAATAAAAAACACTCTAAGTAGGAACAGGGTATGTGAAGATCTGAAGTTAGAGTTAGTTGTATCAAGATACTATAAAAGGTCAATGAGGTTGGAAGATAATGTCTGAGCCCAGGGTGGAGAGGTAGGAAGTAAGTTCAAGCAGACCTGTTCATCCAGGGAAAGCCTGTCGTTTGAGACACAGTATCTGTCAATTACAGCATAGAACACAGAAAATCAACATTTAACTAGTGGGGAGAGGGGAAACTAGCCTCTGAAAAAAATCCAGATTTTTGTAACATCCAACACAGTGTGGTATCCATTAATAAACTCTTTCAATTAGTTATAAAGAAAGGAGCAGTTACTTGTGATGAATTTCTCCATCCTAAGTGTTCTCTACTGGGTGGTTGAAATACCATGAGGGGGCCTCTCCGGTGGCTCAGTGGTTGAGCTCTGGGTTGAGAAGCTGCCCGCGGCCTCTGCAGCGCCGGATCGATCCCCAGCCACCTGGCAAGGGTCCCACATGGCACGACAGACCTCTCCTGCCGCCCGCTGCTCCCCTCAGCAGTGTATTTCGTCACTCTGCCTGTTCTGCTTTCTGCTCTGTCTCTGGTGAATCCTCTCACCCTCCCGCGCTTCTGACTGTACCCAGTGCTGGTATAAATAAATAAATAAATCTTAAAAAAAAAAAGAAAAAGAAAAGAAAAGAAATACCATGAGGTATTTTGGGAAGACTGAAAATCTCATGGAATTCATAAACAAAATGTGGTCTACTTATATAATGGAATACTATTCACACAGAAAAAGAAATGAAATAACAATACATATTCCATATAGGTGAGTATGAAAAGATTATACTAAGTGAAAGAAGTCAACACAAAGACCACCTATTGTATGACATGTTCATAAATAGGAAAAACCTTAGAGACAAGATATAGGTTAGGCTACAGGGCTTGGTAGTGACTGCTTAAGGGATACGCCATTTTCTTGTGCGGTGATGAAAATGTTCTGCAATTTGATAGTAGAGATGGTTGTACAAGTCTATGAACACACTAAAAACCACCTTATTGTACACCTTATAAGGGAGAACTTTATGGTGTGTGAACTACATATTAGTAAGGTTATTTTTGACCTACATGCAACATCTCTCTGAATTTTATTAGTCTCAATAGATGATAGACATAGCTAGACAGCTCCCTTATACAAGATTTTACCAGAATTAATTCTTTTAAAGCTGATGGGATCCTTGATGAGCTATGGCTGAATGAATTATGTCTATATTTAATAATGACTTTGAAAGTTCAGTTCCATAAGATTAATTTTTTACCTGGAACAATGCTGAAAAAAGCTCTCACTAATCCATCACATAAATAACACAAAGAAGACAGAGTCCAAGTGTCTTATAAAACACTGCCACATACTCATTTGTAAAGCTACTATCAAGCCATCTCATTCCTTATGCTGAATGATGAGGATGAAAGATAAAAAAATGAGGCAGAACTATAACACGTTGGGGCTTTAATGAGGCTTTGGTTTGATCCCAACTGACATATTTATCAATGAAACAGAAGATGTGTTTCAAGCACACTTTAATCTTCCAGTACTAACCTACTAGGTTATTTCTTTCAAGAATATGGAGAGGGTTTATATTCATGTAATATTTTGGAAAATCAAGGTACAATTTACATTTTTAACAGATTTCCAATTTAAGAGACTCAATGATATCAAGGTGTTCAATCCTCATAAAATCAAGTACTCAAGAAGAATTTAGACACTAATAATCTTAGCAATTTTTTAGTTTTTCCTAGATATTTAATAATCAAACAATCATTACTTCAAATTTATATTAACCTTTGGGACATGGCTTAGCGTGTTTATCAGAGATGTTTAGATACCTGAGTATATATGATAGCAATTGCATAAAATTAGCCATTTCCTAAGGAAATAAGATGCAAATAAATGAGAAAATATGTGAACAAACTAAAAAGAGGAGCCACTCAAGAAAAAACAAATTGAAAATATTTACAACTAAAAGTTGCTTAGCTTTTTATAGATCTCAAAATATTTTTATTCCTATTAACAGACTTGGTCTTCACATGGGACACTGTGAAATGACTCATGTTGAAATAAAGCCCCATTTCACAGAAAGCAAAATAAGGCTGAACAGGATAAGGTCACTGTGTGCAGTCTCACACTTTTTGGTAAGTGGAATGTCCAGTTTTATGACATGATATCAAATTCAGTGCATTTCTCACATAACACAATATTTTATCATTATCTTTAACATGATGTTAACATCATTCCCCTAGGGTAGAAACCTAACTATTTTTATTTTATTTTATTATCATAGGATATAAAGATTTATACAAACATCAGATAGAAAGTGAATAATGCCTTATAGTATAACATAAATGGTCTGTGATATAAGAGCTGACTAGTGGCCTAAAAAGAATGTTTTTTACAAAATGTGGACTTTAGATTTTGTTGGTTTATGATATAACATAAATGATCTAGGGTATAAAAACTGACTAGTTGCCTAAAAATAATGTTTTTACCAAAAAAAAAATTTTTGTTGATTTTGTCATTGCTTTCGCTTACTTTATAAAGAAAATCAATGCACTCAGATACATCAATTTATATACACAGGTATGAGATGAGTATCTCTTCTTTTTATATGATCAACTCTCAACTATCCATCTTTATAAGAAAAAAATATTTGGAACTTTTTTAATCCCCTAGAATTCCAAATGCTCATATCTGTAGGGTAAAGAAAATGTCAGGCTTTTCTGCCCTTCCGCCATCAGGATAGATGATGGATCCTTGTCCTGAATGCATGCCTGATGGCGGGCACCTGGAATAGGGTGTGGGCATAGGTAGATGGGATTCAGCTGAGCTAAGACTGTGCTTTTTAAGGGCGGTGTCACGGGGGGACGCCAGCAGCAGCAGTAGCAGCAGCAGCAGTATGAAGCCGAAAGAGAAGCCGAGAAGCAGCAGAATCAACTCCAGAGAGCCCAGATAGAGTGAAGACTTGCTGGGGGCTGGGAGGCCTGCCAGCCTCCCAGCCCCCCAGCCAGCACCCCTGCCTGCCATATGCCTGGTGAACCCCAAATAAAAAACCTGCAAAAACCCACTAAGGACTCTGACTCCTTTACCCGGTCTGCATGGGATCAGAAAACCTGCTCTGTGTCCAGTTCCTGCCCTTACATATCCTTGGGTGTTTCTCATTTTGCCAAGGGCAACTTCATTGTAAAAACCCACCAATTCGGGCCTCCCTGGTGGTGCAGGGGTTAAAGACAGCGCTATCAAGCAATCACCAGCCACTGCACATGAGTTCGATCCCTGGTCAGGGAGCTGACCTACATGGCACAGCAGACCTCTCCTGTCTCACCCTCTGTTCCCCTCAGCAGTGTATTTCTGCAGATGTGCCTGTTCTGCTCCCCACTCTGTCTCTGATGAATCCTCTTACCCCCACACCTCTGGCTTATACCCCAGTTCTTATATACATAAATAAATAAATCTTTTAAAAAAACCCACCAAATTGTCAGCTTATGTTGTTGGTTTTTTTTTCCTTCTTGCTTAATTAGATATGCATCTCCTAAATAAATGATCATTTTTTTGATTGAATCATTTACAGTTCTGGGCTCCAAAATGTAGGAGAAATATGAAAAATGAGAAATGGCATGAGAAGCATCAATAGAAAAGAGAAGATTCTGGGAATAATTTATCCTTGAGATGAGGCATTTGATGGAGCAACAATCCAGTATGAACTACATTTACAGCATGGGGCGAAAAGGCAGGTTAGGGATTTCCTCACACTTGAGGTTGAATAATCCTCAAAATAGATTCTCAAACAGATCAATAGACTCACTCTTAGAATTATTTCACATTATTATGATGTTTGGGCTATAGCACAATGTTTTGTATGGAGGAAGGGAGTTTGGATCTTCACAGTTCAATGCCTCTTATTGAAAATCAGCACAACTGGGTGTTAGAGTTCAAGGCTTTTGGGTCGCCCTGCACAATCGCAGTTATCTCAGTTCTCAGATCAATACATCTATAAGTGGCCTTCATCTGATCTAACTGATAGTCCCAGTCAGTGAAAAATTCACTTCTGACCCAGCAAGTGATCTCATCTGCCTTTCCTCTGACAGCAGAGGATTAATCCTCCAAGCCAGAACCCAAGCCACTTTGCACAGTAGCTTATAACAGTAATAAGTAAGGTGGCTCTTCAGATGATGTGTACTCAGTGGTCAGGGAGTGACTAGGCCTCCCAAAGTAGCCACATCTCACTGATCAACTTCCTTGTAAATTTCTGCTGCATAATTAAAATCAGTTTTAATCTTTCATTCATAGATTACCTTGATAATCTGGATTTCTCCTTAATGTGACTTTGGGTTAGAATAAATATCCTGTTTTTTTTTTATTATTTTTTAAAGATTTATTTATTTATTTATACAAGAACTGGGGTACAGGCCAGATGCGAGGGAGGATGAGAGGATTCACCAGAGACAGAGCAAGGAACAGAACAGGCAGAATGACGAAATACACTGCTGAGGGGAGCAGCAGCCTAGACAGGAGAGGTCTGTCGCGCCATGTGGGACCCTCACCAGCCGGCCGGGATTGAACCGGTGCTGCAGAGGCTGCAGACAGCTTCACAGTGCTGTGCTCAACTGCCTGCACCACCAGGGGAGGCCAAATATCCCAAGTTTTATGTGTTATCAAATCTCACTTGAATCAATCTCACTTGAATAGTTTTGCTCAGGAAGATTTTTCTTAAAATGCGGCTTAAAGTTATTCTGCAGTATATTCTACTCCTGATATTTTTTTCTTATTAGCAATTTTAGGAGGGAAATTGTTGGTTTTGAAGGAAATGCTTTTTCTTTGACACTCTGGCAATATGTAAACTCTTCCTTCTCCCTTGCTTGCCCTATGCAGGAAACCATCTTTTACTTTCTTATTGGTTACAAGGAAGAAGAGCCGAGTCATGGGAAAAGCAACAAAGAGAGCAAAGTAAGGGCCCCCTGGTGGTGCAAGGGGTTAAGACGCAGCCTATGCAGCTGTCCACAGCCTGTGCAGCACAAGTTCAATCTGCAGCACGAGTTCAATCCCTGGTCGGCCAGGGAGCAACCCACATGGTGCAGCAGACCTCTCCTGACTCACCTGCTGCTCCCCTCAGCAGTATATTTCAGTCAATCTGCCTATTCTGTTCCCTACTCTGTCTCTGGTGAATGCTCTCACCCCCTGCATCTCTGGCCTGTACCCCAACTCTTGTATGCATAAGTAAATAAATCTTAAAAAAAAAAAGAGAGAGCGCAAAGTATCTGCTTCAATTCTCAGTCTGACCAGATCACATGACTCCCTCTTTGCCCACAGAATAAAGTTCCAACTCCTTTAATGGTCTTTTCAACATTTTTCAAAAACTTGCCCTGACCTCTCTCTTCATCCTGTTTCTACTACCAACCCCCAACAAATTCTGCCTCCCAGTGATACCCACTGACATACAGTCACCTGAATATGCCACTCTGTTCCACATCTTCGTGCCTCTGCACCTGCTATTTCTGCTACTGAAATTGCCATCCTTTCTCCTAGTTCCCACTTCTGATGAACTCCTACTCATTCTGAAAGAGAGTTCCCATCTGTATTGCTTCCCTGAGCCACCCAAACAACTGCCCACACCCTTTTGCATGTGCCAATCCTCTACCTATTATTTACTCCATTGTTGCATTTATATACTTCTCTGCAGCCATTGTTTTAAGTATGTTTTTCTCATAAGTCTGTGAGACTCTTCCAAACAAGACCTGTGTATTTTTCAACTTTTATCATTAGCAATTCCCCCAGTCTCTGGCACGCAGAAAATGTTCTATAAAAGGTTCCGAATGTAACTGAAGTACTTGTGATTTAAGGAATGAAGCATAGTCTAAAGAGTAATGATATTTTAAATCTAAAAAAAAATAACATGTGGCATATTAATGTATGTCTAACAGTTCTGGCTTTAAATAATCTGTTTTATCACTCAATTACATACACTGATTTTTTATTGAGAAAATGTAAATAATATAAATATAAAATGCAAATAGCTTTCACTGATCAACATTTAATCTTAAAACAATGAATAAGCCATTAAGTTAAACATATTTCATTTCTAATGTATCAAGTTGCCAGGACAATGTGGGTGAACAAAACAGCAAAAAATGGAGTTTGGAGGTTTTACCTGAAATCTGTACATCATAAATTCAAACATAGACCAACAGCTAAAATGATAAATTTAATCAAAACCCCACAAAACAAAAACATCCAAATGATTTAGGTGCGTGGACTGACAAAAACCACAATCCCAGAGCTGTAGCTTGCAACCTTCTGACAGGATGTTCAGGTGAGTGAATTGGGCACCAAGCAGCCCTGTGAACCACATATGTGACCTCACCTGGACTTAAGTTTCTTCACTGTAACACTAGGTGCCTAGACAATATTGCCCTGGCCTTCCAAGCTCACATTTCCCCCAGTCCTGGGGCAGTGGCACATTATTAGAAAACAATGAGGGAAGTTTAGTAAAGAACAAACAATAGGCTACTTTTCAAGTTAACCCTCCCATCTTTCTTTCACCTCTGAAGTTAATAAACAAAAACAAAAACTATATACTTTTCTTAGAGTTATCCATTTAAATAGTGATCAGTAAAAACTTTTTGAGTTTTATGCACTATTATTATACAAAATGTGTGGAAACCACTATAACTCTGAGTTATTCTAGAAGATGTACATCCTTTGGTTATACATAGAAACTTTAAGCAACTAGCCTTATATTTACATTTACATAGGATTTACAGTTTGCAAAACTAAAGTACAGTATCTTACTTATTCCTCAAGATACCTTTAAGGATTCTGATTCTTTTTTTTTAATTAATATTTTATTTTATATAATTCTTACATCATTTTTTATTTTTGCACAATGTATGCATTTTCATTTTGGTTATATTCCCCATATAATTGTACCTCCCCCATATTTTGACCCTAGTCCTTCCTCTCCCCTTCCCCCGCAGTGTGTCTCTGGTTTATAGTTGCTTGTTGATTTTGATTATTACTTTGTATTAATTAGTCTTTTTCCTCTTCCCTTATTTAGGTTTTCTAAAACCCTGCTATGAGTGAGACCAAGGGATTAGGATTCTTTACATTAAGTAAAGGATGGAACAGAAGTTCAGAAGGTTCAGGGTTCTGTCTGTGGCCAGGCCCTAATAAGCGTGTAGCTAAAATTCAGTGGTCAGTCTCCAGATTATGTTCTAATTTCATATCAAATTTATTCACAGTAGTCCAGTGATAGAGCAAAGCTAAATGCCCAGTGACAGGTGACTGGATAAAAAATATTGTGGAATATAAACTAATAGAATACTAGTTAGCTATCAAAAAATGAGATCATACCTTTTGGGACAAAATGGATAGATCTTGAGGTGATGATACTAAGTGAAGTAAGTCAGAAAGTGAAAGACAGTTACCAGATGGTTTCATTCATTTGTGGAATATAAATAACTAAAGAAAACAAACTGACAAAGCACAGCAAAACTAATTCCTAGACTCTGAAAAATATATTGGTTACCAGAGGGAGTGGTGGGTAGGGAGGAAGAGAGAGGAGAAGGAAGAGGATACCACATTGGCACCCGATTCCTGTTGAAGGGTGAGTGAAGCATGTGTGTATATGGAGGTGTGAAGTTTCACTCCCCAAATTATATCATTACATCAATTAACAAAATTTGAGGAAACAATAAAATACTTTGATTTCCATTGCATTCTCTATTAATGCTTCCTCTCCCTCCTATCATACTCTTCATGCACAGAATGTTGCCAAATGAGAGGGAAAAGGATTAAAACATGTATTTATTCATTCAGAAAGATTTGCCAAGTACCTACTCTGTGCCAGACACTCTGCTCTTTGCCAGGAGAAGCCAGCTCTCCCTCACACCCTGCCCTCCTGGACTTGTAATGTGTACACTTAGAAGAGAGATTGAAATGGATAAAACTAGGTACATGATGCAGATGTCTTACGTACCTCACAAAGATATAAGGAAGAATCTATGGGACCATGTCATTCAAACAATTCATTCTTTTTATGAGAATCAGAGAAAGGCTTTGGCATTAAGCTGGACCTGGAAGAGTGAGTATTTTAATCGGTGGGCACAGGAAGGCAAGGCATGGCAATGGGAAAAGAATAGCACAAGTGACAGCTCTGGCAGATGAGAGCACAAGGTTCACCCAGGGAAGCAGTTCTTTTAATCAATATGACAAAAAGAAGACAGTGAGCACCAGCACTGCTCAGCAAAAGGAAGACCAGCTCTGTGACTGCAAAGGAAAACATCCTCCCTATGCGTTCATTCCCTGATTTTCCCAGGAGGGCACTTACTTGCTTTGGAATGTCCTTAAAGAATAAAGCAAGATCTTCATATTAGTAACATTGGCATCACCTGACCACTTTGAGAAATACAAATGCTTAGCCCCTGCCCAGAAAATGACCAAATCTAGAGTTCTTGGGTCAGGATCCAGCATTCTGTGCTTTTGTGAGTCCTACTAGTCATTAAGGTGCCTACTTCAGCTTGGAAACCACTGTCTTAACATATATCTTCTGCCAATATGGATTTCTACCTGGTACTGTAAGGCATCTGTTTCAACCCTAAATTATGTGATGCACTCCCTAAGTTTGCAGACTATTTGTGTGTTTGGCTGGGGTGGGGTGAGGATAAGACTGCTGACCGAAGGTAAAATGGACCATTTGGGAATGAACTGGGAATTTATGCTGATGTGCAAAGTTATCTTTTTTTTTTAACTACTGGAAGGGAGATTTAAGCATCCCTTGATGATTTGAGTAGATGAGATTTATGATCCTACTCTCCCTGGTATAAACTTCTTTTGTGACACAGGGTTGGCTGTTAACCACTCTGTGATACTGTATTTTAAAGGACTCACAAATGGGAATTGTGAAATACTCTTTATGTGACCTGGAACAACTATGTCACATTTAAATATAAAAATTACAAAGGAGAGGATGGACACACTCATTTCTCTGCAATCTTTTGGTTTGCATTCAATGTGATGACTAATCTACAAGTTCTCTCCCACCATAACTAGGTTGGATCGTGTGATGGTTAAATTGTTGTAGTTTTTATCTTCGGTCTTTTTCTTTGGAATGTACAAAAAACCCCTCACTTTTCCTTCCAAGTCCCCAGGAGTTTCCCTGGTCCCTATTCTTAGGTGCTTCTTCCTGGAGTTTTAACTCATTTTCTATGCCCATCAAAGCCTGTAAAAGTTAGGTTTAAATGCCACTGTTTTTCCCTTGGCTAGATAAGATCTCCTCATAGACAACACAGACCAAAGAACTTTTTTCTTTTGTAAAGAGCTCTGTGGCCTTCTGGGAACACAGTACAGATCTGTATTATTAAAAATATTCTAATTAGTTCCTGTATGTCCCATAAGAAAACCTTGATGCAAATCATTTCTAATTAACAAAAAGACAATGGATCAAATTTTCATTATATCAGAATAAATAAATCACCTTCCTCTCAATATCTATTCCTCATTTTGTCCTTCTTACAGTTATGGTGCCACTCAGACTTTATAAATACTGAATATTACATAACAAATGTATGATGAAAATCAGGATCTTGCCATTGCATAAAGCAATAAAGAAGAAAGTATATTACATATGAATTTTAGACTTGGAAGTGGGCATGAAAGGAATCTAGCATTTTGTGAAAGTCTGTGGGACATGTGTGAGGGCTGGGGAAAAGCTGCAGGCTCTCTAGCTTGCTTCCCAGCTCCTCCTTAATCAGTGTTAAGGAGTAATACATAGCAGCAATATCTCATAGGAGAGGATAATTTTGAAATAATTGATTGCTATTAAAATATTGTTAAAGAAATTGAGTTTGTTACCATTGTTGCCAAGAATGGCTAAGTATGATCTGGATCTAAATCATAAAACCAACACTGGCAACAAAACTTTACACAGGTTGAATTTACATTACTCTTTCATATGTGATGTTTCATTGAAGGCTCACAATAGCTCTGACCACAGTATCTTGCCACCAGTGACTTTCAATACATCTTTGAGAAAGGACAAAACTTATAATAGGGAAGTTAAAGATTTTCCATTTTGTAGATGGAAGATGGAGCCCTAGAGAGAAAGAGCCAGGAAATCGTCAAGTTGAAGCAGAATACAGAATTCTCGAATGCATGCCACTCCTGCTCTAGCCTACGACCTCACAGTTTGAGAGACCTGAGTACCGCTCCTCCCCTTGACTGTCACAGCTGCTCGGCTTTCATAGATACAGCAGTGTCTTCATGGTGTGTCCCAATAAGTTTCAGCTATGTGTAAAAACCCACAGCTAAGCGGCTCTTTCTGACAAATCACTGGAGGAAAAAAAATAGTCAACTAGATTGATTGACCACATCTTTCACTTTTCAGAGGAACGTTATACTTATCCACCTAATTCCCTGGGGCAGTGATAAAGAATCTTTCCAATTCTACACAGAAACACAAAGGAATAATAACACCGTACTAATAGAACAAGGAATCTTTGCAGTATCAAATACGAAGCATCGTATTGAAGTCCTCTTTCATGCATGGTGCAGATAACATCAATGAGATAAATTTCTCAGAATTGTCAGTATGGCCAAGATGTCTGCTGTGTGAACAACATCTATCCTCACATCCTTCCTATTAGCACAATCTCTACGGTGTGGGCAGCAGCGATATGCCCAGTTGCATATCTCAGCTGCTCTTGTAGACAAGTTTTAAAATTTAAACAAATCTATTTTAAGAGCTTAGGGGAAAGAGAAGGTATTCCACTGATAGGCCCTCCTTTGCCCTCCCCTTCTTTACCATTTTTCTGCCTGAAACTCAAATATGATGGTCAGAGCTGCAACAGAGGATTTTTTGACCATGAAGTGACCTTGATTACAGAAACTACAAATAGGAATGGCAGAGTGGAAGGAAGAGGAAAAAGCGAGAGAACAATGAGACTAAAATATTGGTTTCATTTAAGGGAAAATTAATTTTATTTAGTTTAAATCAGATTATTATTTCAGATTGTGGTTAGTAATTGACCAATTCAATCATAGCTGATTAATCACCCCAAACATGGACAGCATAAAGAGCCAGAAAATTTTGATTATGATTGAATTTTAGAATGAAGGACCAATTGGGTAATAGATGGACCAGTGTTTCATAGTAATATGGACTAAAATGAACAGATGCTTTTTTCCTGAATGAGGCATCCAGAAATGGAACAGTATCAGGAGTCTGAGTCATGCCAGAAAGAAGATGATGTTGCTTGGAACTCTGAATAATGATGCAATAGAGGTGGGAGTGGAGGGTGGAGAGGTGAAATAAGGCATGAGTACTCCAGATCAAAATATTATTGGAGCTGCAGGGAAAGACAAACTGTTTGGAACTGGAAGGAATAGCATAACCAACCCAAGAAACAAGGGACCAGAAAAGAAATGTTGCACATCAGAAAAGAAATTCCCTCACCCAGGTGGTACAGAAAAATTTTTTTTTTTCTCCCTTGTAATATTTGGCACCAGACTTCTAAAAAGGCACATATTCATTAAATGTTGATTAATTTAAAACCAATCAGAAAAGTGGTTATTAAAGTTTAAGTGGGAAGTCTCACTCTCAAAAGATTGTCTGGACATACACCAATTCTTTCTCACTCTCCTTCAACTGTCTTTTTTTTAAAAAAGATTTATTTATTTATGCATACAAAAGCTGGGGTACAGGCCAGATGTGCAGGAGGGTGAGAGGATTCACCAGAGACAGAGTGGGGAACAGAACAGGCAGACTGACTGAAACACACTACTAAGGGGAGCAGCGGGAGAGACAGGAGATGTCTGCTGGGCTATGTAGGATCCTCACCGGCCTGGATCTAACCCAGAACTGCAGAGGCTGTGGACAGTCTCACAGGGCTTCGCTCAACCGCCTGCGCAACCGGGGGAGGCCACCTCCTTCAGCTGTCTTTAAAGAACATCTAAATTATAATGGGGGGGACATGTGATAGAAGATGTAAATATAGGTATCTGTAGCAAAACAGGTGAATGTCATTAAAGCACAAATCACCCTTATAATAGCACAAAGGCAGTGAGAATTTATAAACACCCAGCATTAAACTTGTGACTACTGTTAACACTCGACACTTGATATTTATACATTGGTTTTTCCAGTATGGTGGTCTCAACCAAGGTGATTTTGCCCTCCCACCCGCCCCGGACATTTGGCAATGTCTTTTAGTGCATTTTGGTTGTTACAACTGGGGTGAGGTCAGTGTGATCAGCATCCAGCAGTCAGAGGCTGAGGATGCTGCTAAGAACCAGCCTAACAATGCACAGGACAGCTCTACCTCAGCAAAGCGATCCTGCCGAAAACACAGTAACAGAGTGTCAGGTCCTTCAAGGGAATGTCATAAACTCCAGTGTTGATGGTTTTTAGTTTGTATATTTTTGGAGTGTTCAATAAGAAAACACTTGTGTAGGATAGGATCAAAAAAATGTGATATATGGTCTGTCATTCTTGGTACTACCCAACCTGTAATGTTCACATAAGGCTGGAAATAAATAATAAGCACAACTATTAAATACACAATATGTGGTGGGTGCAATGTAGAAATCCAACTGAATGAGAACTTAGAAGAGAACTCTAAGACTAAAAGAGATAAAACCCAAGTCCAAGGTCACAGAACATTAATAACAAAGGACATTTAGTGTATAATCATGACATGGCTGCTATTCTGGAAACCTCTGCCCTTTACTCAGAGGGTTTCCCCCTCTTTAATTTCATAAAAATAATAACATTTTGCACAGAATGTTTCCTTAAATCCATGATAATTTCTATTTTATTAGACATATCATATTGAACATAATTTATCTTTTCTTAACATATCAGGATGGTTGTAATGAACATTCATATTGTCCTAAATACAGCAGTGTGCTCTGAAGCTAATGAAAAGAACAGAGCTCCTGTCTCGTGACTACATAGCTCCAGTGCTTTTATTATTTTTCTGTCTGATTTTTATCATCTCTCTTTCCTGCCTTTTCCAGGAGTATCATAATTGCCTCTCTTAACGATAGCCAAGGAGCCTGCCTTCATATTCTCTAGTCTTTGATGGGATTAAAAAAAGAGATCACCAGGTCTGTTAGAACTATATCTAATATTAGATCCTAAAAGAATCCCCACAGTGTATGAGTGCAATGGTGGGATGGGGGCAGGGTGGAAAAAGGGACTGAGGACAGGGCTTCAAGGTATCCACTTTTTTTTTTTCCTGGTTTGTAGTTGGGTTCCAGCCAGCCGAATCTGTTGGACCTATGAGCTTCGCAGCCATGGCATGTTACACTAATGGACATTTTAATCTTCATCATTTAGAAAATCTTACATTTGGTTGTTTTATAAAAGAATATGCTGTGTTTCTACCATGCTCAGTGTCTGCTAACACATCAGCCTACATTTATTGATAGCAACACATTTCCTATATGTATCCAAATCATGTCTTTAGTCTTCAGTTTTTAAACTAAAGCAATCCTTTTTTTAAATGGAAAAAGAAATTACTCGGATAATAAAATTATCCAACTAGTAAATGTGGTATGGTGATATAAAGTTGCAAAGGCTTATTTACTCTGGGGAAAACTATATTTCTCCAATGAGACCCATGAGACCGTTTTGAGCTTCTTTTCTACTCCATCATTGTTCCTTTTGAAGAACAGAAAGGACGTTTATCAGCACTTTGTGATTGCAGATGCAAAATGGTGCACCCACAGAGACACTGAGGTTTAACGAGGACAAAATACAATCAGACACATCAGTGGTTTTTGAAGACTGCAAAAAACATGACCGATCTGCTAAAGCTGTTCATTGTTTTAAAATATTGCATTTAAATAGATTCCTTGCATCATTTTATGCCAACAATATAGGTGGTACACTGGGTCCAGGCATTTGGAAGGCTAGGCGCTGGTACTGAAACTGCTGGCGGTCAGAGGTATTCAGAACTTGGCATGTCAGAGCGCTGCATTGCTTCTGTGGCTTTCCGCTTGTCTTCTTTCAACTCTAGATCAGCTGCTGGTTCACAAGAATGTTCCCTTGGGTACTCAAATGACGCTGCCAGCAGTTTTATTACATTCCACTATGGCTTTGTGAAGCTGAGCAAGCTGCACCCTTTGCACTAAGGTCATCATGGAGAGCAGAACAAAGCAGTTTGGAGCATGCTAACTAGTAAATGAAATTTTAGAGTGCATTAGCTTAACCTTAACAAGCAGGGCATTTGTTTTATTTGGAAAATAAAGGGTTAGTTTGAGAAGAGATTGAAATTCTGCTTTTCTCTTAAATCACTGTTTTATGTGACTTAGCTTGTCAGCAATAATAATTTATTTCTCCAGTAGAAGATTTAATGTGAAATTACCACTGCAGTTAAGATGATCAAAAAACTCATTGGCTACATATCAAATATTTGTTCAATTAGGAACTGCAGAGATAGTAACTGGAAAGATGACTGTTTTCTTTTGAAATCTTTATACGCCTCTGTACAGTAACCATAATTCGGTACAGTCTAGAAACCTGGGTGCTAGGCCCTTTGAAAAGCAGGTAGGATGCAAAGATAAGTCAAACTTGGTCACTGCCTTCCAGGGATTGGCGGTCTGGCCAGGAATTTGAGCTGCTTTGCCATATACTTTGAGTGGACCAAAGGACAGGCTAAGTCAGGCTTGAAAATCACCACAGGGTTGTTAAATTTACCTGCTGATGTTAGGTTCCCACTGAGAAAAAAACATAAAGAATGGACATCTTCTCTTCTAATAGGATTCCAGGAAATTATAGCTACTGAAGTCTAGTGACAGTAGTGTGATATCATAAGGAACAAAGTGTAGACACAGCAATTTTTTTCTTTCTACATGTCCCACTAAAATACACACAAAAATTAAAAACATGACCCTGTATCATAATGGCAATAGAAACTAATATATATCTAAAAACAGTTTTCAGCCTTGGGGAGAAATTTCTCCTCATCTGTATGGGATGAGTATGTTGCCTCAGCCCCAGCAGCTGTGCACACATGCTGTGTAAAGTCAAGGCTAAGAAAGCAGCAGAAGTCCCTGCTGCCTCCCACTGAGTTCCTCCATCTCAGAGGCAGGAATCAGAAATCTGACATTCACGAGCCCACCCATGCAAGAAGGAAACAGTTAACTGCGCATCCAAGATGATTTCTTTTCTCCTCTAACATTTACTGCTGCTCAGTGCAGCAATCATGGGTTTCCTTATATGAAAAGTGGGAGACCTTAATACCCAGTGGTACAGAAAGACCAAGATAGGAAGGGATGCAAAATTGGTAGGCACTGGAGAAGATAAGAAGACTCTTGGCAGTTATACACTCTTTCTCAAAAAGAACTAAGAGCTATTGTATAAATAAAAATAATAATAATAATAAAAAATCTTTAAAAAGTAAGAACTAAGAGTAGTTTCAGACACTCTAGGGGGAAAATTAATTTTTTCACAGTAATGGTTAATCCTATGTGTCAACTTGGCTGGGCTAAAGGATACTCAAGTAGCTGGTAAACATTACTGCTGGTGTGTCTTTGAGGGCGTTTCTAGGTGAGATTAGCATTTGAATTGGTAGGCTAGCAAAGCAGATGGACATCATCCAGCCCAAAAAGGGAAGAAAAGGCAGAAGGATCATTGGCTCCTTGCTTGAGGGGAAGCACTCTATCTTCTCCTATCCTCAAGACAGGGAACCTCTCCTGGTTTCTTGGTTTTGGGTGCAGACTGAATGACACTACCACTGCCTGTTTTCCTGGTTCTCCCACCTGTAGTAAGCAAATTGTGAGACCTCTCAGCCTCAAAAATCATGTGAACCAATATGTATCTTATGGGTTCTGACTAATACACAGACATTACAACAGAAGATAATTCCTTGCTTAGGCAGAAATTTACAGAATAACCACCTACAAATTAGTGACGACTTTCTTTGTACATCAAAGAAACCTCAACATTAATGCCTGTGAGATAGAATCTATTATAGTCATGCGGAAATTACTGAGGAGTAATGGAAAATATAGAACCTTAACTTTGGGGAACTTGGCTTGGATCTATACCAAGGAGAAGTAAATGAGTTGTAAAACAAAACCACCATAGGTGTGACCCAACTGGAAAGAGGAGAATTACTCTAAAGGTACAGAAGAAAGTCAAAGGTTTCTGGTTTTGATTTTTTAAGATTCAGCAGCCAATAAAAGAATTATCTGGGAGTATCTGCTCTGTGCTTTCAAATAAATACATGTAATAGTGCACTTGTTAGAGTAAGAGATGCAGCATAAGATTAAAAGATAATTGGCAATCATTAGGTCTGAAATTACTGAGGAACCTGACTGAGAATAGCAGGGCAGCAAAACCAAAATTAATTACACACTGAAAAGGGAAAAGAACAAAATTGTCACTGAAAAAAATTACGTCATTGATGTAAAGAAGAAATTCTCCCCCAAATCAGAAAATACCAATAGAGTTATGAAAGAAATCATAAATACATCAAAGACAATAGATTTGTCTTTACAAATAATTTTATCAAATGAGAAATTTTCAAAAAAATAATCATTTTTGTCTCTAAAGAACAAGTCTACCTAATGAAATCCTGAATTAAAGACTAACCAGAGGCTGTGATTGCCATGTAATCAGTCAGTCAGGCAAATGAAACAATGACATTTGAAGCGTGACCCTCCTGCTCTCCAAAGATAAGAGGCAGACCTAGTAATTCTTTGCTTGGGTCCTCTGTGTTCAAGTCAGAAACACCCAATTGAAATGACTTTACCACTTACAATCTATAGAAAATGGGCAAGTAATTGTAAGCCCAAAAAATGGTACTTCAAGTTTTCTCAGCCCAACCCACCCCATTCCTTAAAGAAAAGTCCTTTTCACTGATTTCCTACAGCATCTGACTCTAAGTGCCATCCTTGTTATTCACTTAAGAATGTATCCCACGGCTTCCACTCATCTGGGTGTACTCAGAAGAAATGTGTATGGGCAGGAAAAGAAAGAAGGAGGATGCTTCAAGGTCACCCTCCCTGGAATAGCAGCAAATGGCCTAAAAAAGAATCCAACTAACTTAAAAAATATATATCCCCAAAGATGTATTACTTTCACCCTCCAGTTATTGTAAAGGCAGGTTTGTCTGGGTAGGCTAAGCATTCCCTTGTTAGCTTATTTCTGCCATTTATTTTCATTACAAATTCATTCTTGTGACTCTAAATCACTGCAAAGCCAAATTAAAAGCCTCCAATAACTTCAATAACTTATCATGATTTGACTTAATGATTTTTTAAAGATTTATTTATTTATACATGAACTGGAGTACAGGCCAGAGGCACAGGAGGGTGAGAGAATTTACCAGAGACAGAGAGGGGAGCAGAACAGGCAGACTGATCGAAATACACTGCTGAGAGGAGCAGAGGGCGAGACAGGAGAGGTCTGCTGTGCCATGTGGGTATCTCCCTGGCTGGCCGGGAATTGAACCTGCACTGCAGAGGTTGTGGACAGCTTTACAGCGCTGCACTCAACCTGCTGTGCCACCAGGGAGGCCCGAGTTAATGATTTTTCTACTTTACAATGGTGTGAATGTAATACATTCAATAGAAACTGTATTTTGAATTTTTATCTTTTCTCAGGTGAGTGATATGCAGTCTGAGATACTCTTGTGATGCCGGGCAGGGACCAAGAGCTGCTGCTCCTGGTCAGACATGTGATCTCGAGGGCAAACAGCTGATACACTACAGCTGCTTTTCCCTTTCAGTACAGTATTCAATAAATTGCACAATTCAATACTTTATTTTAAAATAGGCTTGTGTCAGATGATTTTGCCCAACAGTAGTCTAATAGGTAAGCATTTTGAGAAATTTTAAAGTAAGCTATAATGTTTAGTAGATTAGGTATATACAATACATTTTCGACTTAAGATATTCTTGATTTAGGATGGGCTCATTGGGGCATGACTGCTCAAATGTTAAGGGAGATCTGTATATTCTCCATCACATTAGCCAATATTTGAAAATGATCTTTCCTGTAGATGTCCTTAAATCTACCTTGGTTAGATAAGTCTCCAGCACATTCATTTCCTTTCCCATGAGATAGGCTGACTTTCTACAGGTTTTCACTTTCTAACTCAGGCTCGTTTAGGTCCTCTAGAAAAAGGAGTATTTGATGTGCTCAAGTTGTCTTAAAGATAGCCCAGAACTGATTCCATTTTTGTACAGATCCAATGCCTGAAATTGGGTCTTCTACAAATTTCAAAAGCAGCTTCTTCTCTGGCGCCTCCAAGTATAATTATCATTATAGATTAGGATCAAACCTTTATAATCTGTTTCCCCATGCTGATTTTATAATCAAAGTTTTATCTGCTCCCTGAAGGAATAAATCATAATTATGTCTTTTAATTAAATAATGATCTTAATAAATGTACAGATACTTATCTGTTTAGTACATTTTCTCTCCAGATTATTGGGAGTACTGGTTCTTAGGAACCTGAGTTCTACTCCAGATTCTTCTGCCACAAGACCAGACCAGAGGCAATTCCCTTCTCTTTCAATGTTGAGATAACAAAGGTAATAAGAGAAGGTCAGTGTTCTGATTCTCTTGGTCTTCTCAAGCATCCACTAGAACTCAGAAATAACACATGAGCATACCTTGGAACATTTGGGGACAGAGAAAGCAATGATCAAGAAAGTTTATTTGTTGGCAAGTACTTTGTAAATGCATAGTTATAAATATAGTGCTGTGTAATAGGGAGCGGGGGTTTAAAATAAAAAGAGTACTGGATTTAGAATTACAAGACCTAAATATACTGTAGTTTAGGGAATGTCACTTCACCACTTTGAGTATCAGATTTTCTAAATGCTGTTCTGCCAGTCAAATGTAAAAGAGTTGTAAAATGTAAAAGAGTTGTTCTGTAAGTCAAATACATAATTTGATATGAGTACCTATTAAAGAGCATAGCACCTAGTAGGATCTCAATAAGTGAAGGCCAAATCTAAGAGGTGATTTAGTTTTCTAGTCTTTCACATGCCACACAACTGGCCTCCTTTGAAGATGATAAGGCCTTAGATAACTGAGTACTCTTAGCCAAACACACTGGTTCAATCCCATTTGTCCCTTCCTGGTTGTCAACTTGTGCTTACAGCAATTTATAGCTTCCTGATTTATTGGGCTCTCATGTCAGGGGAGTCACTTAGTAGCTAAATTATTATTATGAAACATAAAGAAACATGTTTAAGCTCTCAGAATATTAAACAGGTTCTGGTTCCTATTCAGGATCATTTTCCTTCTCAGAGTGGTTCCCCTCCAGCGGTAGTCAATATACATATTTGGCAGAAGGGCTGCTAAAGAAAATAATCTTACAGTTTGTTTCCAAGGAGTTCACTTTTTCCATACATATAGATTCTACAATAATGATAACATTTTTTGTTCTATGCTTGGCAATTTGTCCAGCATTTTCACTTGTATTATATAACCCTATTAGATAAAAGTGTCAGTTACAGCACTAAGTTAGACAGAAAACTGAAGATCAAAGCAGATATATGCTGCAATTCCGACCACTAATGAGAAATAGAGCAGATCCTGGGACCATGGTCCTGAAGCCTAACAACTTGCGTGCTTTCCAACACAGGATTTGCCTCCACTTTTCTCAAGATATGTGGAAAGGAAGAGGCTGGAATTTTGAGGTTAACCCAATGTCTTCCTCTTTGTAAGATACCTTAGCATTTCATTTTGTACCAAACCAAATAAATCCATCATGAGATGTAACTAAAGACATCATTATAATAAAATGAAGAGATATTATAACCCAATAAAAGCAGTGCTGTTTAGATTAGACAAGTAATAGCCACTGAGTAACACTGAGTATAAGCACTTCCTATTTTAAATGAGCAACAGACTTGCCAAATGGTTAAAATACCCCCACCCCTCACACACACACAATTGTCCTAGAACCACATGGCTTCTGATTTTAAATCTTTGGTCACAGCACTAAAACTACCACAAGTGTTACTTCCTTAATTTATACAAAAAAAAAATTAATTCACCAAAAAGTCAACCCCACATCAATTTGATTATCTATTGTTATTTTTTCAAGGAATATACAGATTTACTGCAAGCCTACTATGATGATCACTTTCTAAAAATTTAGTTAACATTTAGTTTTCCACAACTAACTCATACCTATCTAGTATAAAAGAATTAGAAAACACAGAAAAGCATGAAGGAGCAAAATGAATTAGCTAGGAACCTCACCTACACTTCAGTAAGTTCAGGTGGATGCATTTTTAGTGCATCCTGAAAATTCAGCAAAATCAGGGTCATAGTCAAGGGTAATCATAAATATGATGTCTGTATTAGAGAGTTTGAGTTTTTTACTAAAATTCAAGCAGTTTCAAAATATTTCCTGGATGTATTTTATTTATTAGCATTAGGATGCGAGAGGGGCAGGGAAGAGTGAAAAAAAATGAATTAGAAATAGTTCTTTTTTTTTTTTTTAGATTTATTTATTTATTTATATAAGCACTGGGTACAGTCAGAACCGCGGGAGGGTGAGAGAATTCACCAGAGCCAGAGGTCGGAGCAGAACAGGCAGACTGATGAAGTACTACTGAGGGGAGCAGCGGGCGTGGCAGGAGAGGTCTGCGTGCCATGTGGGACCCCTCGCCCGCAGCCGAGGATCGAACTGGCACTGCAGAGGCTGCGAGCAGCTTCGCAGGCCAGCGTTCAACCGCTGCACACCAGGGAAATAGTTCTTTATAGGATCTTGAGGTTGACTAAGTTTGAAAAAAATCATCAACCAGGTCACAGTTCATGGAACAATCATGGAAAAGAGAAGGAAATGAAAAGGGAACCAGAGAGAAACCAAACAGAGAGAACAGATTGCTATGCCATCACCATAAATGACAAGTCTGCAATCAGTAAAAGTGTACGGTTTGGGGCCTCCCCGGTGGCGCAGCGGTTGAGCGCTGGGTTGCGAAGCTGCCCGCGGCCTCTGCAATGCCGGTTCGATCCCCGGCTGCTCCCAGGTCACCGGAGGAGGGTCCCGCATGGTGCGCAGACCTCTCCTGCCGCCCGCTGCTCCCCTCAGCAGTGTACTTCAGTCCTTCTGCCTGCTCTGCTCCCCGCTCTGGCTCTGGTGAATTCTCTCACCCTCCTGCGCTTCTGACTGTACCCAGTGCATGTATAAACAAAACAAACAAACAAACAAATAAATAAATAAATAAATAAATGAATAAATAAAACATGCCTCTATTAAAAAAAAAAGTGTACGGTTTGTGTAAGATCTCAAATTGTGCCTAAAACACAACTTCTGGCTCAGAGTACTCAATTTAATTAACTATGAAAGAATTTCACAGGGAAAACACAATCAGCAATAATGAAATTGAATTGTTTATCAATGGGCCTAATTTACTTCTTTTCTTATTTTTGGTGGGTTTTTGTCTCATTCCATCATCAAATTTTTATAGCGCTAAGAAATAATCTTTAGTTCCCATGTAATTAGAACAAAATCAAATCACATCAGCTACTATATAGAAGAGATAAAGATTTTTAGAAACAAATAAACCTAAACAATATTTCTCAATTTGATAACAGTATAATAAATATACAGAGAAAGAGTGCCATGTTACTGTAATACCTTCCTACTGAACAATTAAAGGTACCATATTGAATTTTGCATCTGTTTTCTAGTCACTTTTATTCAGCTTCATTTAGTTTAAGAATTTATTATTTAAACCACAAACTTATTCTAGAAAACAGCAAAGACTATCATTTTGCTGTAATTTCCAAATTTACCAGAAATATAGGTGGGTGCTCTCCTGTACTCAAAATATCTCAGAGAGGGTTTACAAGCTTTCTTCCCAGAACTTGCATAAGTCATTTCTCCAGGCATAAGTTGAAACATAAACACAAATTGTTATAACTCCTCAGTTACTATAAACAAGAGTTATTATGAAACATGAGGTTCACACGTCTATCATAAAATGGGCCAGTTTAAGTTTTGGACAAAGGGTTGTAATTGTAAGTTAAATTGTAAGTTAAAAGGCTACTGGAGTTGGAAGCTATCTGGGACATCTTCAGGCCCAAAGTCTGTTTAACCTGAGAATATGAAAATGAAAAAGAGACTCATCCAATATGGGTATTGATTAAAAGCATTCTGATGGTTGAGCAGGTAAAGAATCCACGGTAAACTTTCTTCAACCTCATGGATACTATAATTTTACCAATTTGTCAAACAATAAATATTTAGACAGTGCCAAGAATATGAATGACATTGTATTAGGAGATAAAAAGAGACAATCGATAGACTAGGTGGGGAGACAGATGATAGATAGATGACAGATAATTAGATGGGTGAATAGACAGATAGGTAGGTAGGTAGATAGATAGATAGATAGATAGATAGATAGATAGATAGATAGATAGAATATCATGATATATCTCTCACCCCCAACAAGTTTAATATGTGGCTAGGGAAATGAAAAATGTAAAGTATGTGACTCAACAAGATATTACTCACAAAGTTATATAAAGCATTTGTTCATCAATTATAGATTAAGTAAGCACTTTCTACATGTCATGCACTGCGCTATGGTTTGGGTTCAAATGACACTTTTTGAGGATTTCAAAACCTAGTGTTGAAGATAAGCAGGTAACAACTGTAGCAAATGCTACTACTATACTATTATAGAGTAGAGAAACTATAATAGCATAGGAGAGAGAAAAACTTTCTGGAAAAGTCTTTACAACTGGACAGTCAAGACGACTTCACAGGTCCACCTGAACAGTGTTGTAAAGGATAAGTAGAAGATCACTGTGGAGATGTGGAGAAAGTATTCCTGATAAGGGGAACAACATAGGTGAGGACACAGAGGAATGAAAGAACATATTATAAGTGCAGATTTGTAAGTATGGTGAATGGAGGAGTATAGTAGAATATGAGCAGCATAAAGAGTCAACAGGAATAAGATATTGGCACATTTTTATCACATCACATTGCTAGGGCTTTCTTGAAGGGAATAAAGGCAATTAAAATGATGGTATAAGGGTGAATTGGTAGTCAGAATTTCATGAGGACTCTAGCTGAAAAGATAAAGCATACATTGCATAAAAATGAAAATGATGTAAAAAATATAAAAAATACTAATTTAAAAAAGGAAAAAAAAAAGAAAAGAAAATCTGGAAGGACATATATAATGTAAATGTAAAAAGAAACCACCAGTTAGTTTTATTTCTGAAAATGTAATCTATGGATATAACAGTAGATATAGGCAAAAATTTAGCTATAGAGATATTTATTATTGTTAAATTTGTAACAATAAAAAACTGGAAACAATATAAATGTCCAAGAATGGGGAATTGGTTTAATAAATGTTGGCTGATTCTTACCATAGATTAATGGATCAAGATGGCAAATTAAAAAATTAAAAATATTTTCCATGGCAGAAATAGAGACAACCAACACCAATAAATGGGGATGAGGCTACTAGTCCATAGGGGATTGAGGACATATTTAGACATCAGGATTCTGAATGGGAATACGCAACGACTATGACTAGTATATAGTATGAGGACCGGAGATGAACTCTTCAAATGAATCCTGAAGCTGAGATTAGACTGCTCACCTGGCAAAGAGAAGATGGAAAAGGTTTTCCCACTCTCCTTTGGCCACTCTGAGAGCAGGATCAGAAATATACTTCTGACAATGGGACCTGGGTCTATATGGCACATGTATGCAGGACCTGGCATTATTCTATATGCAAGAGGGAAAACAAAAATGGGGCTGCTATAAAAGACCTGAGCTGTGCATTATATAGAACCCAGATCTAAGAAACTACAAAACTCCCATATAAAACTGGAGAGAAATTACCAAAGAATGTATCACAAGTAAGAATTTGAAAGCACATGAAATAATCCAGCAAATGTGATATAAAATAATCAGTCCCAACAAAAAGGATAATTCATATTCATGAAGTAGAGAAAATAGGTAGATCTGAAAACTCCACAGATCTCAGGTTGAGAGCATAGTTCTAGGCACTGTCTGCTTCTCTCTCTTGTGTGATCCATAATAAATGATCTTCTTTTGGGAAGAAAAAGGTAGGATAAAAAATCTGAGATAAGGGCCTCCCTGGTGGTGCAGTGGGTTGAGCGCCGTGCTGTGAAGCTCTCCACAGCCTCTGCACATAGTTCGATTCCCGGCTGGCCAGGGAGAAACCCACATGGCAAGCAGGCCTCTTCTGTCTCTCCCCCTGCTCCCCTCAGCAGTGTCCTTAGTCCATCAGCCTGTTCTACTCCCCGCTCTGTTTTTGGTGAATTCTTTCACCCTCCGGCGCCTCTGACTATACCCCAGTTCTTGTATAAATAAAGAAAAAAAAATCTTAAAAAAAAATCTGAGATAAGAAAAGGATTGATAATAATGTTATAAAAACTAAAGCTTACGAAATAGGAACAGGTAGTTAGGGAAAAAAATAGCAAATACAAGTAGAGTTACTAGATTAAAACAATCTCAGCAGACAATTGCCAACAGTATCCAAGTCAGATGGAATTTAGCATTAGTGAAATGGAAGCTAAGATGCCTTTGGCAGAAAATGTGAAGGATGAAAACTAGAAAAATATATCCTAATATGTCTAATAGATAGTGCCAAAATTGATAGTAGAAGAGAAGCCATGTTAAACTGGCTGAGAATTTTCCAGAACTGAACACTGAAAATGAGCCTGATTGTCAGATTACCAATTGAGAGATTCCTAGAAGTCCTTAGAATTTTTCCAGGACACCCACAAGGTAAAATTATATCTGCAACAATATTATGTTATTTGCCTTTTTCACAATCAGTCTCTTATGAATGAGTATTCTAGAATCCATGGCATGATGGTATTATATAATGAACTGTGTCAACAACTGAAAGATCTACATGACTTAATGAACCAATGTTTTCCAAAGGATCAATGTATGATGTTAAAATGTAATGCATGGGCAAACAATGCATTCAAATTAGAAGGTAGACCAATATAGAATGTGAAACATTCCCCCATATGATTTGTATGATTTTGTACTCCCTTTAAGAAACCATCACTTTTTGAATTTTGACACAGTATTAAAGAAAGATATCCACAATTATTTGAAACAACTGTTAAAATATTCCTCCATTTCCAACTATATTTCTCTGGAGGCTGGATTTTTTAAATATACTTTGACCAAAACAATATTTGCCACAGATTGAAAGCAATAACAGATATGAGAACCCAGCTGTCAAATTAAATCAGACATTAAAAGATTTGCAAAAATGTAAACCAATGCTGTTCTTCATACTAATAATTTCACTTTGAGAGATAGCTATTTTAGTAAAAATGCCTATTATCATCTATTCTTTTTAGTTCTAAACAATTTACTACTTTCAACATTTTTAGTTTTAATTTCTAATAAGGTAATTTTGGAATCCTCAAAAATTTTGAGGTATATAAATCTCTTGAGTTCAAAGTCTGAGAACTGATAATAGCATAAGTATAATCTTTAAAAATGTTTAATAACAATGTAAATAATATATGATAATATATAATAAAGGTCAAGATATGATGTTTAAAGAGCAAGTTAAATGGTATATAGTGTATGATCCTTTTCATAAATATCGATATTTATATGTATTTAATATGTATACATGATAAAAATGTTTACATTATTATTTGATTATTTGATACTTACTAGACATTAGGTGATTTTTCCCTCTATTCTTTATGTGCATTTGAATTTACCAAATGTTCTAAAATATATTTACTTCATCAACATTTAACAAATGTTATCTTGGCACTGGGCTAAGTAGTATTAAATGGAAAAGACATGATCACGCCTTACATGAATCTCACTTCTAACAAGGAAGGAAGAACAAATCAAATACATATGCTATTTAAATATAAGATTATAAATCTTGTTTGTTTTTAACAGAATAACTAGGGGGATGGGGAATGTAATTTAATTTGAGAATAAGGGAAGACAGACGGATGGATGACAGCTCTCACTTTGGTAGAGCGTGAAAAAAATGATTGAATAAGCATGAAAACAAGACAGAAGCCAAACACATTGAAAATGTAAACTAGTAGGAATGAATGGAATTCCAAAAAGTGCCACAGCGATAAGAAAATATGGATGCACCTAGAAATGGGTGGGGTTAATTAGGAAGGCATGTAAAACAGATTATGTTAAACCTGTGTTGGGAGAATAGCAGAAAGGGTTCTTCCTCAACTTAATACACAAGAATTGAATTCAAAGTAAACCATCTATCAGAAAGGGAGGAATCCACAGCATGTTTTTTTTTTTTTTTTAAATTGAGATAGCACTGGTTTACAGCATTGTATATGATATAGTATAGTACAGTGTAGGATCACCCCCTCCAGATATGTTACCACACCATACTCACCACCAAAGCACACATAGTTCTCCACAATAATCCATTTTGCCCCTTCCCCGATAGCAAGTATATCTTCATTTGTTTGAAATTTTCTGTTACACCTCAGAAAGTGGGAGGTAGATAGGTTGTACAATGTCGTTGAATACTACATACTAACAACAACAGCTTTGAAGAAATCCTAATTAGAATTAAAGTTTCAGCTTTTTACCTGGCATTTTCATTCTCTCCTTTATCTTTAGGTAGGCTATTTTTTTTAATTAGCCATTTTAAAATACTAAAAATAAATACTGCATTCCTAGCAAAGCTGGAATTGCACATAAATGTTCATTTATTTTTTCAATAGCATAAAAGAGATGACCTAAAATAAGCAAATTTAAACATAAAGTATGACTCTTATCTAGATATTTCCTCATTTATGTATCTGCAATAGGCAGGTTTATATACAGTGTAAATGGCTGTAGCACACGTAAGGCTGTGGTTCACCCATCCATTAACTCCACCTTTTGTGGTTCTCTTAAGGTTGATTCAAATCAACAGCATCAGTCAAGAGTCTCAGCATACTTTGCTGAAATGGCAAATGATCTAGTCACATGATCCTACCCAAAGGATAATACATTAGGATATGTCTACAAACAGATTTATTGATTGTGCAGTACTTTGATTCACAGACTTAAAGCACTAAATGAATCCTGATTGTTTCCCAACTTGCAGGTGTCTGCAATTTAGGGCATCAATGAATCTGGTAACAGTGGTATTATTACTATCATGGAGATAACAGAAAACATACAATAGGAGTAAAAAGGATAAAGTAGTTCAGTTCTTCATGAGACTCCAGGAAAGGCTTCATGAATGTAATAGAGATTGAGTTCTGAAGATGAGTAGATGTTTGCCAGAGGGAGAGAGAATGGATAAAATGTGAGGGCAATCTGAGCTGAGCATCGACAAATGATTAACATCTGGTTCGGCTGGACTGAAGACGATTATCTCAGACAGGGCATCACATAGGTCTATCTCATTTACCAGCTTTTATCTCCATTGTAGCATGGAAACTGGAATATCAGAAGTGCGAAAGTCAGTTCTGAACAAATACAGGATATGGAAATGAAGAGGCTATTGAAGAAGGAATTGAGATTACCCTACAGGCCTTCTAAGGAGATAATTGGAAAACATTAAAGGAGAATGATGTGATTATTTTTGTGCTTTAGAAAATTCTCTCTACAGTAAAAGATGTATTGGAGGAGATAGGTATGGTGGTCAGAGGACTAGGTAAATGGATAAGTGACTAATTAGAGATAATATGTCCCATCAGCTATTTTTTCTCGATTAGGAAAACTGAATCCATACAATTCAATTTTTAAAGGCTAAAAGTTAGTTGAACTTACATTGGAAATTTCATGCATTACTTCTGTTCTATAACAGACAAAAGTTAACATAAAATGCAGTAGAAGCACTGCATCATCACTCACCAGCTATATGTTTGGACCAACTGAGTGGCTTAAATCCTTTCCCCTAAAGCAAGATGGATTCAATATGCCCTTCCTGATACTTCACACCATTTCTATATAAAGATCACAAGAGATGATGTATGGGCTAGCCCATTACAAATTGGGAATACTCCTCCAGTTAGGGGAGAAGTTTTCGAATATCATTTAATATAGTTAAAACTTAGTCTGTACTTCCCTCAGCTGAACAATCCTGAGAGACGTAAAGTAGATAAGAAGGGGAAAGCAAAAGAGTTGCCATGGGAATGTGGCTATGGGTCCACATAACCAGTGGGGGACTACAGAGAATACCTAGGAATGCAGAAACAGCCAGGCAGGATACCTCCTGTTCAGAAGGCTGACAGAAACCTGATGTTCCAACAGACTGCAACTGGCAGAGACCAACACACTTAGTCATGAAAAAGCCCCCAAGGACAGGTTATAAAGGAGACCCCCTTCTTAGGCACCAACTACCTCTTCCATCTTGGCCACGGCTCCTCTCAGCAGTGTATTCAATAAAGGTGTCTTTTCTGTTCTCCATTCTGTCTCTGGTAAATTATGCTCACCCCTGTGCATCAGGACTCCCCCCCCCCAATATTAAACTGCCACAAGAAGCTGAGACTGTTGTGTAGTGGAGGTACTCAGCAAAGCATCTTGGCCAATAAAAAGAATAAATTCCATTATCAAATAATAAATCTGAAATTAACCAAGTGTAATACTAAAGTCATGTGATTTTAAGCTAATTTTAAAGAAATAAATACCTTTTCATTATAAATTACACTAAAACTACCAATCCTAAGATCACCATAGCAGAGATTTTATAAAGACAAATCTCTTTATATTTCACCTATAAAAATCTGATACCCACGGAGAGAGTTTGGCTTACTCAGTGTCGGAGCAACTTAATGACCAAGCCAGGAATAGAACCAATCTTTCTTAACTTCCAGTTCAATAGTCTTTTATAATAAACTGCAGGTGTGTGATAATGATGGGAAATAATGTTGAGGTTTTTTCTGTGTTCCTTAGAGCCCTACAGTTGTGAGAAGGGGCCTAGGGTAGGAGAAAAGACATATAAAGACAGGCAACCCCTCCAATACACAACTCAAAGACCAACTGCTTTGAGGACAATGTTGCAGTTTTTAGAAAAGAATTGAAAAATGAGATTCTTCTGCTGTAATAAATTAATAACTAAACAAATAATCATTACAATGTTAGAATGTTCTTTTTTTTTAAAGTTTTGAGTGAACAAACCTGAAAGATCCAAGTCAATGAACACATATTAAAATTGTCACTTTAAGCTGACACCCTTGCACTCATCTCTGTTTACCTCAAATCCCTGCATACATATTGCCAAGCAGCTTGGAAAGATGCATACAGCTTTTATCCATGACTAATCATCACATTTTACCTCTGCAAGCACAAGAGGACAGATCAGTGAGAAGACACAGTTATTTACCAAACTGTTGAAGTGATAACACAAATAGGCTTCTTTAAAAGAAATAGAGCATGGGAGGAGAAGTCTGTGTGGGCTCATTTTTGTCCTCTTTATTAACCAATTTGCTTAAATTTCCATAAATGTTTCCATTGCTGGGCTTCTCTGGTGCCAAGGGATCCATGAAGGCCATACAAATATGCAGGCCAGGTGTAAAGATGAAGTTATAAGCCCTTGGCACCAACAAATAGACTTGGAAACTCTCCACAAGGAATAGCGGGCTGGTCCTGATCCATTGAGTTCCCTCTTGTATCTCTCCTGCTCAGTTTAACATCAAAGCACATTTCAAGAGATCCTACTCTGTGTCATATTCTGTGCAAGGAATATTAGGAGATACAAAAAAAAAAAGAGGCATAGACTAGAGCATAATATAAAAGGCAAATAGAGGCATATATGCAAGCGGTATACAGCTGCCATGCTTCGAGGAATGACTGATCATTTCAAGTTGAAGACTCTAAAAAGGGGGAGATATTATTTGGACTATGTCCTGATAGGAAATTGAGGACTGGAAGAGTACATTTTGTCCATGAAATGAGTAGGTCCAGGTGATTAACCTCCCTGAGCCTCCTGAGCATGAGTGGTATTTTCATCGCTCTCTGCAGGTAACACGTTCATGCCAGCTAGTAACCTTAAGGAGTCTAAGAAGGGAGCAATCACAAAGAACCTAAATTGTAAGAAAGAAAAATGCAAAGAACGCCATCAGGTAGAATTATAATAGACTTCTTTCATGAAGACTACATCCAGAGACCTTTCCAAATCACCCAACCCTTGAATCCAATGCAATCAAATTTCATACTAAATTTTTGATTAGGATCCTCACTAAATGATTATTTCTACATCCAGATTTGCAGTCCAGTGGATTCACATTCGTGATCTGGAATTTTTGTGCCTAATCTCCCTTAATTCCTAGAACAACACGAGATCCTTGTCCTCCTGACAAATTATTATATGCCATAATGATTATATGATAATTATATAACAGTTACATAGAACATTATTACATGCCATAAATTGGTCAGTTGCTTTGCAAATAATCCATACACCATGAATGTTAAAAGTACTGGGGCCAAGGACTGGCCAATGTAATTCATGGAAGCAGGGAGCTCAGTTCTTGGGATATACACGCAAAAACAACCCAACTCATAAAAAACCTCATTAATCCTTGGGGAACACATTGTATTCAGTACATTCTACAAAAACAAAATGATAAATAAATGACTGTGAGAAGTATGTTAGGAAGAAATGTTGAGGCTGGAGACTTAGCATGAGACCCATACTGTGATTAATGGACGGTTGCTAATCTGTGAGTATTCATTTTCTTTAAGTGTCCAAAGTGGGAGAGGGTACAGAAGATTTTGTGGTCTTTAAGTTGCTTTCCAGTGCCAAAAAATGTAATAATAGTAATAGAAAAAAAAATCATGGAGTGAGGCAAATAGAAGTCCCTATTAAATGAGTATTCTCCAGTCTGTAAATCCTGAGAGGCAAATGTTCATTCAAAGAAAATCTATGTACTATTTATTATTCAGCACTCCTTGAGGGATAAGTCATTGATGGAGGCATGCTTTTCCCCAAAGGGGAAAATGGAGGTTAAGGAAAGAGAGAACTATGGTGCATTCCAACCTTGGGTATTAAATGCAGGGCACAGTAGCCCACTGGGGTTTGCAGTTGCTGTCAACAGTAAGCAGGTGCAGAAATATAGACCAAGGACTTTGTAAGAACATGACATCCTTTCTAGAGCCTTTCAAACTGCCATGTTTATGTTCTTTCTATAACCATCTGCATTCCAGTGAGATCAGTGGTTCTATCCTGAGCCTGAATAACCTGAGTCTGGGAGCAGAAAGGAAAGGGCAAACTAGAGAAACTGACATCATCCTTTATTACTGCTGGTGACAAGTAAGTGGTACGGAAAATCAGTGGAGTGACTGAAGCCTGTGGACAGCCTGAGTGCTGGCAGAGACTGGGACTGTCCTGGGGCAAAGTAACGACAGGTACATCTTGGGGTGTACTGTGGCCCACAACATCAAGTTTAAGAATAGGTACAGGCATAGAGCTCATATTTAGCTGACTATTCTGTTCTTCAAAGTGAGTGATGGAAATGTCTTTAAAAATGTTTTAAGTGACATTATTAAAGATCCTCTTTATAGTGACATGAATAATAAAAGCAAGGATCTTTACGGTCATTTTTTTTATAAAATGATCATGTAATTTTTATGCAAACTTAGTTTTGACAGTGAAGGAAGATACTATTAATTATCACCTCAAAACAATAAATATAAACAGGGACATCTGGTCTCACTGTCCATAATGTCCTTTGCTCACTCTCTGATATTTCACCTGATCCATTTTTATAATCCTAAACAGGGGAAAGAACAGAAATGTTTATACCTATTTTATAGACGGGGAATCTAATGCTTAGGGCAGTGAAGAACCTCATTCAAGATATAGAGATGGTAAACTTACAATACTGAAAATTCATACTCTGATTATTTATATATGTGTGTGTGTGCATACACACACCAAGAAATTAAAAAACAAGAATCTAAAGATCTTATGTGCATATAAAATAGTATATTAAATATATGAAACTCAAAACTCAATCTTTCCCTGTTACATTTCATAAGATAATCAAGAATGGCTAAGTAGATGTGAGACCCATCAGTGTTGATACTCCAGATTGGGCCCTAAACCCAAGACACCACCTCAAGTGGTCAGCTTTATTCAAGTGGACACATCCTAGGTAATGTCAAACTAGAGAAGTTACACTTTTGCCACTCTGTGTTCACACCGAGGCACAGCTGGCAAGCTGGGAACCCATCAAACACCCACAAAGCCAGAAGGTCATACAAGTATTCTTGCCAGTTAAAACAAAAGCATAAATCAGTTCTTCTTCCCCTATTGTTGTAAGTGCTTGGAATTCTCTGTTGAGGCAGGTCCTGACTCAGCTCATATCACTACAAGTCAAAAGGGTAAGTTCGGTGCTATTAAGCAACCTAAGACTTCCTAGACAGGTCAGGAGAACTGTGGAAAATGCATGTTCAACATGCATTGAACTGGTCAACTGCAAGTCAAAACGGAGAGACAAGGGCTGGAGTATGGGAAGCGAAAGCTTATTTAGAGACCAGTACCCGGGAGACAGGCAGATGCCTGTTCTTATGATCCATCCTCCTGATTAAGAGAGGCAACGAGGTTGTATAAATGTAAGGGAACCAGAGTTGAGAACAAAGGAGTGAAATTTTACCAGCTGAAGAGCAGGTTAGGGGCAAAGAAAAGTGGACTCAGCTGAAGTTCAATGGCCACTCACTGGGCACTTCATACATGAAATAAGAGGAGGCTTTTCTTCAGATAACTGGAGTTTTGAATTTCTGTTTGAGTACCCCTGCTTCTCAGTTCTCAGTGGGTCTTGGAGCTCAGCTTAAGCACAATGTTGTTGAAACACCTCCAGACTTGCTCTGTCCTCAAGTGAGTCTTAAGGAAAAGTGTAGATAAAGTTTTGGGTTTTTTTTTTCTTTTTTGCTCTTAGGGTCTGAAGACCATTTAACTCTTTTAGCTCAGTCTCAGAACTTCAGAGGAAGAAGTGCAGACTCCAAGAAGACTAGAGTTGAAAGAAATATATGAGTTTAGCATCAATCCCTCTATAAAACAGAAAGAGGCTGTTGGGTCTATGTGTCTGAGTCACATTGCAAATTAGAGGCCAATCCCCTCAGTTTTCCTGTTCTAACCGCCATGCTTCTCTCAAGTAATACATATGACAGAACTAGCCTCACCATAGTGTATTACCTTTTTATGTGGGGTAAGACAAGGCCTTTGATTTCAATTTATTACAGCTTCAGATAATCTTCAGTCCTTATTTACCTTTAACCTTTGGGTTCAATGATAATTCTTCTGTTTCTCATAAACTTTGGTCAAAATACCTTAAATTTCTTCAATATCTCACCAATTTTCCAGTCAGTAATTCTATATTAATGTGCCGGATATTATCTATTTGTGGTCCACTACATTTTTTAAAGATGTATTTTTTGTATGTATTTTATTTTATTTTAAAGATTTAGTTTTATTTATTTACACAAGCACTGGGTACAGTCAGAGGCGTGGGAGGGTGAGAGAATTCACCAGAACCAGAGTGGAGAGTAGAACAGGTAGAGTGACGAAGTACACTGCTGAGGGGAGCAGCAGGAGCGACAGGAGAGGTCTGCGTGCCATGTGGGACACTTGCCCTGGAGGCCGGGGATCGCACCGGTGCTGCAGAGGCTGTGGGCAGCCTCACAAGCCAGCGCTCAACCGCTGCGCCACCGGGAGGCCCATATATTCTTTTTTTTTAGAACTAGAGTAGATTCATTATATGTGCATGTGGGGGTTGCACTCTACTTCCCAAAATTCATATGCTGAAGTCCTAATCACCAGTAACTCAAACCATTGGAGATAGGGTCTTTACACAGTCAAATTAAAATGAGGTCATGAGAATGAATCCTAATCTAAAGATTGCTATCCTGATTAAAAGGGGAAATTCACAGGTGCAGGGAGAATGCCATGTGAGGAGGGAAGCCAAGACAGGATGAAGTTTCTACCCAGCAAGGAAAGGCAGAGATTGCCAATAAGGCACTAGAAGGTAGGGGAGAGTCTTGGACGTTTTCGCTCATGGTCCTCAGAAAGATCCAACCATGCTGACAACTTATCTTTGACTTTAAGCCTCCAGAATTGTGACCAATACATCTCTGTTGGTTAAGTCACTGAGTTTGTGGCATTTTGTTAGAACAGTTCTAACAAACTAATACAGCAAGCTTGGGGTCAATACACTATATTGCTGTAGTGTCTGGTAACCCCCAGAGTGCAGTGTGGATCTGTTCACTCTGTAGCGAAGGCTGAATTCCTTTCCCAGCCTACACCTGGCACAGAGGCTTTTGACTCTAGGTTGTATGAAGAGTCCATAACCCCAACACACCAACACCACACATGTCATTCTAAACACCTTCCTCACTTCCAAACCTCACACCTTCCTCACTTCCTCACCTCACACCTTCCTCACTTCCAAACTATATTCTTCAGATTATCTGCACAGAATGCCTTTATTCCCATGCCAAGAGCTGACTGTGCCTACTTCTATAGGTAAACCTGAGGCCGGGAATTTATAACAACTTGTGAACTTCAGCTTGCAGTGACTTCTCCCCTTGTCTCTATCCCTTATCTCACCTCTGCAGGAGGCTGGGCCAGGAGAACCTCTGGAGGTTGTATCAAGCAAACCCTAGGTCATGCAACGATGCTCTCAGGGCACTAGGCCAGGGACTGTTATGCATGCACATAGAATTCCCTTCTAGTTGAGCTCAAACAGCTTCTATTGCTTCAACATGAATACCACTTTCAAATCATTTTAGTAGCTAGTACACTATATTGTTGGTCCACCCCCCTTCCCTTTTTTTTCTAGCAGGAAGATGCAAATGACTCCAAAGAATAGGGAACTCTAAATTTGGAAATTGAAAAAAAAGCACTTGGTCTGAGCCTGAGGAGAAAGTCTTGGCACCAAAGGGGAAGCAATGTGACCTCAATTTCACTTTGTTTTTAAATGCAAGCTGCCCAGCCCACAGGCCTGCTTCTGGAGCCATTTTCATCTTATCAGAGGTTGTACCTTCAGGGGGCTGCCTAGCACTGGAAGTTTGGAACTAGGCAGTACTAGCCCAGAAGTTTGGAGCACTCAGATTGAGACTCCATTCATTAAAAAAGAAAACACTGAGTCACTTCCAGATTAAGTAAATCCTGGCACTGTATTCTTGACCAATACAAAGTAATCCTACCAAATCCAGCTGAGCTCACTCTCTAAATACTTTCTAGAGCTACTGTACCAAGAGTAAACATGATCAGAACACTTAGAGTAGAGTACCTACTTCTGGGTGTGCCATGACAACACTTAAAGACAAAATAGCAACAAACAATTTCTGTGCCCTTACTATGTGTCACACCAATGTTCCAAATGCTCTTCATCAATGATTGTGTGCCAATCTTCACAATAAACTTGTGAGGTCAGACTTTTGTTATTCCCAATTTATAGAAGGGGAAACTGAGGCCGAGACAGGATGGTAAGTAAGTGGCTCAAATGCTCAGAACAAGTAAATGGCAGATGCAAGCTGGTCACAGAACTCTCCACCCTAGGCTGCTCCTCAGACTGGCAGCCACAACCACTGCTCTGACTGTGGTTGTGTTTCTCTCCCTTCCTTTCCACCCCTCTCCCTCACTGTGAGCTTTTAAAGTTAGAAACTTTTCCTCACTTAGCTTTGTCTTCTCATCACCTACATTTAATGGTTGTTGTTGGATAACTCAAACTCACTCATGTCCCCATGCACCAACTAAGAAACTGTCCCTCCCTCCACTTGAGTTTTTCAGTCATTTTTAGATCATTTGGCAATGTCTGCCCTGTAGTTGTTTTAAATCTTAAATCTTCCTCCCTTCCCTCGCCTTCAGTTTCTGTATGTTATAAAATTCATGATGGAATCATGTCTGAAATTTCCCCAGTTACCATATTCCCTTCCATTTAGTAAGGTTTTCTCCATCAACATTTATGGAATAAACCAGAGTATATTCCATGCATGATATGGAATCCAGGGCCTTCCAGAAACCAGCCCAGGCCCACCTTCTTTCCCCTCCTACCTAATGGGACCTTTGACAATACTCACTGAGGACTGGGGAGGATTGGCAATGCATTCTAGAGTAGTGAATTTAATATGCTTCAAAATCCCCTGAAGAACTAACTAAAATACAGATTGCTAAGCCTCAATCTAGAGTTTTTGATTCAGAAGTTTTGGGGTGGGTTCTAAGATTTGTACCCTTAACAAGTTCCCTGGTAAGGCTAATGATGAAGAATTGGGGACCATACTTTTGAAAAGCAATGCTCTAGTTCTCAGCCCTGGAGATTAGCAAGTATTTTAAGTAAGAAAGAAATGGTCAGATAAGTAAGCAGTTCCCTGGTGGAGAAGTTGGTAAGGAGGAATGCAAGTCTCCTTACTTGTATGGGTGATGGCAGCATCTGGATTGTGAGATATATAAAGATAAGTAGAAAATTTGGGCTGGACCCAGAATATAAGCAGTTCTCCTCCATCTCTAGATGTAAAAGGTGATTTCAATTCACTTCATAAAAGGAGGCCCCAAATCTCACCAATCTCCCAATCCCACTCCCAGGGATCAAACCAACCACGTTACTGTTCTTAAGCTTCTAGACCATTGTGTCTGCTTTGTTTGTTCTCTCCATACAGCTGCGCAGTATTGTGGGGCCCAGCTGACCAGGCAGTGAGGCTTCAGACTTGGAGTCTGAGGAATTACTTTTCAGAATGGTGAGGTAGGAGAGAGTAATTTTTCTGGCAGAGGAACATAAAATTTTCCCTCCTATTCCCTTTGACACCAGGTGTGTGTGTGCTATTAAAGCATCACAGTTTCAAGGAAGGAAATAACAAAACAAACCTTTTCTTTGGCTCTAATGTTGGCAAAAGATTTCTATATTGTAGACATCTGTCAATACAAAAAATAGCTTCCCCCGTGTGTCCTATTCCTTCAATGCTAAGAAAGCAGTTTTTAAAAGGCAGAAAGAGATATAGCAAGGTAGGGATTTTGTCGAACTCTTAACAAAATCTGGAAGCATCACTGCTCTGAATCATCTTTTGAACGAAGTATTAGAGGGAGTGGGGAGAGATTAAAAGATGCAAGTCACACGCAGGTATGAGCCAAGGTGGAAAGGGTGAGGACTGCGGCAGGAGGACACGGTACTGTTAAGACAAGTGATCCAGGCTGAAAAGGCAAGAGGAGTTGGAGGAACTAGAAACCAATATGGACTCAGGTAGGAAAGTAAGAGGTGGGGGCCTTTGTTTGGGAGGTGATGGTAGGAAGGAAAAATGAAGAAAAGGGTTATTGCAGAGGTTATTCCGGAGAAAGCCAAAGAGGTTAGACCAAGAGATGAGGTCTGGTAGAGACAAAAGAAAACACTCAGCAACCAAAAAGACCAGGATCGCACAGCAGGAAACCCAACAGCGGACGTGAAAGGCATCAGAACAGCCTGCCAATACAGCTCTGCCTTGCAATGTGACTTGCTTCCTTCTTGCAATGTGACTTACTTCTTTGCCTTTGACCATAGCTGTGTTTATAAATGCATGGACACTTTTAAATGTTCTCAGTAGGCCTCCTAGCTCTCAAACATGTGAGGAAGTACATTCTTGCATTCACTCAGTCCACAAAAACATTAGCACATACTATTGCTAAGTAGTTGGATGCTAGACCCATAATAATAAGTGAAAATAGGGCCTCCCTGGTGGCACAAGGGGTTAAGTACCACACTATGAAGCAATCTGCAATCCCCAGCTGGCCAGGGAGCAATCCACATGGCGAGGCAGACCTCTCCTGTCTTGCCCACTGCTCCCCTCAGCAGTGTGTTTCACTCAGTCTGCCTGTTCTGTTCCCCACTCTATCTCTGGTAGATCCTCTCACCTCCCACATCTCTGGCCTGTACCCCAGCTGTTGTATGCATAAATAATAAATCTTTTTTTAAAAAAAGTGAAAACAAGATTACTCTTTAAAAGGACCAGGGTCATGAGGACCAGGGAAGATTTGGGGGCTGACCTAAGTTAGGCTAAATAATTTATTTATACAAAGGCACTTAATAAGAGCTGGAGCTGAACTCAGCTGACCAAGTCCTCAAGCTGATCTATTATTCAATAATGCAGTCAGCTCAAGGATGCACTTGCAAACATTTCATTCATTCAAAACTGTTCCTGACTGCAAGTCACCGAGGTCAATATAATACAGAACACAGAAAACGTGCGTATTATAAAGGGGGGTGGAGAAAAGGGGCACTCTCAGAAGAAGGGGAGTCCATTGCAGGAGACCAGAGGGAGACTGAGTGAGGAGAGGTAGAGGAATATCAAAATTGAAGCTGAGATGATACAGGAACATGTGGAGTCAGTCGGTCTGGAGAGGAAAGGCCAGGGGCGGGGAGGCTTAAAGGATCACTCTAAGATTATATGCTTTGAGTGCCTGAGCAGACAGCTGTAACATTTGGCAAGTTGAGAAAACAGGGATAAGGAAGGGGGTAGAGAGAAAATAAAGAGCTCATTTTGAGCCATTGGAGTTTGAGGTGCTTTGAGACTCAAGTGCAAGAGAAAGTTCTGAAATGAAAATTTACAAGTCATAGGAACTTAGGGGGTAGTTGAAAACTAGGAGTAGCTGACATCAGCTAGAGAAAGATTTTTGCTTAACTATCACCAGAAACTTAGAAAAGAAAAAAGACTAAAGAATAAAAACTTAAGTCAGCTAGTTAGACTAGCTAGTATTTTTTAAAGTATTTCTTTTTTTTTTTTTTCTTTCTCAAGCATTACACAAATGCTCCTCTGACTTTAAGCAAGTATCTACACAGAGCTACAGGGAGCACCGGTGTCTACCAATATACACAGCATAAAAGCTGGTGGGGCCTCATCATCTGATCAGTCCTCTAAATCCAGAAGACAAGAGAAGTGATATGCTCAGGGTCACAATGTAATGGCCCGCATTTTATTCACATTTTTAATTTGTGCCTCTGAAAAAATAATCTTAGGATATTTTGTAAACTTTGTATAGTGCCAGGATGTGACACTATTCCTCTCCTTCTCATTATAAGAATGGAGGTGTTAAGAGAGAGGGAGATAGGATTATTTCCCCATCATTCCCTCATGAGCTCATGAGAGTCAGAGCAGAGCCAGAAACCAAGTCCTTCATTTCTCTTTTATGAAAAAGTTTCTCCAGGCAAGAAAAATGATGATGCACACCCAACATTTATGTTCTAGTAATTCCCCCAGCAGTGATCTAAATAGACTTTTCTTAACCAGATGGCAGCCCCGGTAGATACAGGGTAAAAAGCAGGTGCCCAATATTAAAATACACACACACACACTCACACTCACACACAGAGACAACACAAACATGAGTGTTTTTCCTCTCCTTCCTAGGGTCTCAATGGTTTCCAACATTGGAATTATAGATGTCCTAAGACAATTATAGATGTCCACGGAGATACCCACATGGCACGGCAGACCTCTCCTGCCTCACCTGCTTCTCCACTCAGTAGTGTATTTCAGTCAGTCTGCCTGTTCTATTCCCTACTCTGTCACTCGTGAAACCTCTCATCCTCCCACGCATCTGGCCTGTACCCCGGTTCTTGTATAAATAAATAAATATTTAAAAATAAATAAATAATTCTTTAAAAAATAAAATAATTTCCCAAATTACAGGAGTGTCTTTGTTTTTTATGTCTGGCACTTAAACTATACTTGAATGCAGACTGTAGACAATGAGCTAACTTCTGAAGGGAGCTGGTTCTGCCAGAAAGACCAAATACATGTTTAGAGAGTTGGGTGTTTGAGCACTTGGAGAAAGGGGGAAGCTGGAGAATGTATTCCTTCACATGGTCAATGGTTCAATCAACCATGGTCAACCATGCCTGTGGCATGAACTCTGGACACCAAATCTCAGATGAGTTTCTTTGTTGGGGAACACATGGAGATACCGGAAGGAAACAAATCTTGATCTCACAGAGAAAGGGCAAGGAAGTTCCATGTTTGGGACTCCATCTGACTGGTTCTGATGCATATACTTCATAATAAAACTAGCTCTAAATGCTGTGCTTCTCTGATTTCTGTGAGTTGTTCCAGCAAATGATCAAACCTGAATGGGTTATAGGAATGCCCCCCCAATATGTAGCCAATTGATCATATGTAAAGGTGGGGCCCCCAAATTTGTGGCTGGCGCCCAGAATAAGGGCACTCATTGAAGATTGTGCCCTAACTCCAGAGAGACAGCATTGGAATTGAACTGCAGTACTGCATGATCTATCTATTGGATAATGATTTTGATTCACATATGGCCTTGGACAACTGAATGAGCCCCACACACCTTGTGCAAGTATTCTCTGGCCTATAGTTGGGTGTGCTTTGGCAGCAGCTTAACTATTATGTGATTATAACAGTATTATATGTGATTATAAGAGATCAATGCTGCCATCATTTAAAAATCATGGTTTTGCTAGTGTGATGGATTACATGAAAAATTGCTATGAGATGTCAAAGAGGACACATTCATGCACCAGCACATCCTAACAGGACTTAAAAAAGAAACGTTTTCCTGCTATATTAAGCAGCTGTTACAAAGTTTGGGAAAAAAATTCTGGGGGGCATCTGTCATCATTCAGGTGTTGACTAAAGCCCTGCCTAATATATCATCTCTTTAACCACTACTCTGTGGGGCTTATTTTTATCATTCTCAAGCAATTCAAATGTTGGTCATCCAGAAAATTCATTCCTCTTTTCCTTCCTACAGGCACAGGGAACAGAATTGAATTCACTGACACAGCTGAGCCAAAACAAATTTAAGAATATCTTTTTGTTCCAAAGTAAACTCAGTCTCCAAGCTCCTGTACTGTTATGCACATCAATTCATTGACCACAGCCAGCAGAAAAAAAAAGACAATCTGGGATTTGGGGGGGGTGGGGGGGGAGGTCAAATCAGGTTCTAGAGTTATTCCTATCCTCCATGATACTTCTGTAAAAGACCACGGACTACTTCAGTGGTTGGAATGTGTCCCTCCAAAATTTCGTATGTTGAAGTCCTAACTGCCAATGTGATGGTATTTAGAGGTAAGGCCTTTGGGATGTAATTAGATTTAGATTAGGTCATGCGGGTGGGGACTTCATGATGGGATTAGTGCCCTATAAGATCTATCTCTCTCTCTCTCTCTCTCTCTCTCTCTCTCTCTCTCTCTCTCTCTCTCTCTCTCTCCTTACACTGAGGATAGGCCATCACATCTATCAGCCAAAACAGACCCTGGTAGGCACTGAATCTTTCTAGTACCTTTAACTCAGACTTTCCAGACTCCAAAACTATGAGAAACTTAAGTCTATTGTTTAAGCCATTCAGTCCAAGGCTGCTATGACAGCTCCAGTAGACTGAGGCTGGGGAACTAAAATTCTGTGTTGTAAGAGTCATCTGGGGTGCTTACTCCCAATGCAACATCTTGGAACCGTCTCCCAGAGATTCTGAATCAGTAGATCCAAGTTGTGTCCCATAACCGTGCATGAATCAATAACTCCAGGTAATTCTAACACAGGTGATCTGCAAAAACACACAGAAATGCTTTCTATTGTTTCTCCCCATAGGTCATTATAGGCAAGGTACCAGTACATGCTGCCCACAGCTGACTGTGTTTACAGAGCTAAAATGGAAACACATCAGACCCTCCCAGAAGATCTGTGGCATAATGTTAGTGAGCACTGAGTAATCATCATGGGTGATTTGTTCTAAAAAGTGATCAAAGACTCCTCCACTATGCACATGCCAATCAAGACCAACTGATCAGGGTTTGTTTTTTCATTTGGAAAAAGGTCAAGCAGCTGCCCGTTTGCTTTTTTCTCTCTAGGGACATTTTAGGAAGTTCATCTGTTCTAAACAGCTGCTCACAAGTAGAATTGATCCTTGCAGAAAAACGACTGTGGGACCACACTCCAGAGGTGACATATGTTAAACTTTTTGCTTTCTTTTTTTTTTTTTTTTGTTTTCCTTTGATGAAAAAAAAAATACAAATAGACTCTCTCCTTTAAGTAATTTAAAATCAGGGTAAAAAAGTATTTTGATAGTGATTATCAAATTTATATAAAGTGTTATGTTTATAAGCCTTTCCTTTTGTCAGTGTCATGACAAATATTTATACATGGCTTTTAGCATGAAGGAACTCACCTTCCTTGTTGAGTCAACAGTTTGCATTTTAAAAAATTCATGTATCTGTTTTGTGGTCTTTATGATAATCCTACAAACAAAAAAGACACACACTATCACCCCATGAGATAGTATTTAGCTCAGAAATGGTCAAGGGGAATGGGCTGGGTTCAAATCTCAGCTCCCCAACTTACTTTCTATGTGGGCTTGGGCTACTTAACCTTTCTGAGCCTTGTTTACTCATCTGCAAAATGAAGGTAATCATGCCCACCTCATAGTATTGTTATAGGATTAACAAATTAATATTTCTGAAGTTCCTGGCACATAGTAGCATTATTTAAAAATTTATAAAATAAAACTAAGTTCAAGAAGAATTTGAGTGCTTATAACATATCAGATACTGAATAAAGACATGGAAAAAGGAGGTTTACACCACCATCCCTAAACTCGAGGAAGGTCCGGTGTAGGGTTGAAAGGGACACAAAAGCTCTAATAAACAAAAGACAATTTTTGGGGTCCCGTGAGAGAATAGTCAAAAGAAGCTGGTCTAGGTGGAAGAGAAATGAAGGAGATGGGAGCAGGTACCAGTGCAGGTGGAGAATTAAAAGATGACATTAAACTAGAGAGATGTGAGAGGGAGAAAGTAGAATTCCAAGCCAAGGGTACAATATGTATGAATAATAATAGCACTGCCTATTTCACATCAGAACTTTGCTTACTTACTTACATTTCATTGAATTCTGACCATCGCACTTCAAGGTTGGCTTCACTGTTATCATTTTACAAGTTAAAAACTGAGACTTAGAAAGGCTCACAGTATATTTTTCTAGAATATACCGTAAGTGGCAGAGCCCATCTGTTTCCAAGACTGAAGCTGCGCAGGCTGTTTCTTAGGCACCCCTCAGTCGTGGAGGCAAAAGTCTGATACAATCAAGGATTCTATAAAGAAAGGAAAGTTTTAAGGAAGGAGCTAGAAGGAAATGAGAGGTAGAGAGAAGGATGTTTCATGTGCTGATTTTGTTTTTAAATAAGATAGACGAGCATATTGATAAGCTAAGTCAGTGGAGAGAGAGAATAAAAATACCAGAGACTTAGGGGTTAGTGCAGAGGCAGCATCCCGTGAGACCCAGGAGGTGACAAATCCACCCTGGAGGTTGAACAGCTTTGAATGGGGCATGATCAGCTTGTTTTAAACAAGGAAGAGGGAAAGGTAGAGGCAAGTTTATATGTGATGAAAGGGGTCTGAAAGCTGGGGTTCAGAGCAAAGTTGGGGTTCAGGCCCTCCTATCTTAGTCAGACTTCCATGTCATCTGAGGAGGATGCTCTTTCTACTCCTTGTCCCCCACCCCCACAAGATTCCAGGGCAGGCATCCACAATTCTCCTCCACCCACTTCATGCCCCTGGTACTCTTGAATGTGTGGCAGCTGCTTATTAAAATATTAGCTTACATCTGTTCTTCTCCTTTTCCTTTGCTATTTGAAGTAGGTCATTTAAGGTAGTATTTCTTTGACTCAGGGATTTTTCTGGCTAGGATAACAGAAGCTATCTGAAGATTGTAGCTCTGGGGAAGGAATAAAATCATTAAGAAACTACAAAAGGGGTCTCATAATATCTCGATGGGAGGGGGGCTAGGTCCCATGGAATTAAAAATATATGAGGAGACTACTGAGGAGAAGCAGAGTAGACATAGCTACAAGATTCTGGGCAGTGATGACTGCATGGCTTGCCTGGGGAGCTGAACCCCAGGCAAAGAACATTTCTCCGTAGCAATAAATTCTCCTGCCCCAGGCATGGACATAATCTATAACGGTGGCCCATAAAACCCAGGCAGGTCATTGACTCAGCCTGACAGAGAAGGTAAGGGCTAATATTAAATGCACTACTTGGGATAGGAAATCAACATTAGATTTAGGTTGATTTAATTGAAAGAAAATAGAGGCATATTTCTTCAGCCTTTGAGTTAATAAGTTACAAGTTATATTCAATGCATTGTTCATTTGCTGCTCTGAATACAAGCTAGCATCTTCTCCATTCTTTGCTCTCATTATCCACTGGTTCTGTCCAGAAAGAATCAAATTCCACTTTCCAGGTCTAAGCTTTATTCTTTGGGTGGGAGGAGAGGGTGTCCCTTCAGCTTCCATCCTTGCTTGCCTGTACTTGCGCATATTTCCCTCAATCTGCAGGTACCTAGAGAGGATCTATTTCATTACTGAACCCCTCAACTACTTATTATGATGATCTTCTTACACATGGTGGGTTAGAAAATGGTGAAGCAACCACCTTCTTAGTGCCATCTAAATGCCACCTGGGCACAGCACACCGGTAAAATGGGGAAGCTACTATCTTCAGGACTGCAGAAAGCTGTGGTGAAGTGGTGTTCTGTATGTTCTCTGCAGACATGAGGGAGCATTATTCATGGTCCACCTGTGGTGTTAAGCTCGATGTCATTTGCCATCCTATCAGTGTGGGCAAGAATGGAAAAACCCATTTGTACCCATCAGAATGCTGCCATTGTGTTCTCTCAGTTGTCATATTCTGAATTTGTGCCCCTTTATTTCGATGAGACTGGAAAGTTTTTGCAGAGAAGGCCAGTGCAGATGCCAACGAGTCTTCTCAGAGTCACGTGGGCAATGCTGCAGGGCTCTTCAGGGTTTTTGCATTTTTAGAAATCAACAAGCGGAAGAGGGAGGGACCCCAAGCACCTGGGAGAGATAAGAAAAGGGGGTAGTCTGGGGTCAAAGAAGAGAAGGTTGCTTTTGTGTCCAAAACCAGTCCATTGCAGGTTAGTCACGGGGATCTTACGGTGGGAAGAAGTGACTGCAGCAGCCAGCCGGCTAGAGCAGGAAGCCTGGGTGCGGGGCTCCACTTCACTATTACTGAAGCTGGTGACCTTGCCTCAGTCACCTGATGGTGCTGACCTTCCATTTCTTATTCTAATGGAGAGAAATTGTCCTATGGATTGTCCTATGGATCTTACAGCATTGTATCCTTTTGATAATACAATCATTTTGTCATTATAACCTTTTATCATGTTGATAGCAAGACCATGTAAGTTTGCAGAGGAGACTGAATGAGGTAAGGGAAATGCTGAATATAGTGTAATGTATTGATGAAAGCTATCATGATTAGCAATAATAGAAACAGGTAATTTCTCTGGGTCTCTTTCAGTACAGCCTTTCCAGCACTGGATGGTAGGAGAGTTATTTGCTCCCACCCTGCCCTGAACAGCTGAACCTGCTTCTTAAGGCTTTCCTGCCTTGCCCCACCTCTAAGTTTGTTCTCAGTGGTTGGTTCCAGCCGAAGAGCTGACTTCTGCTGACAGCAGCAATGGGGTTAGTTTTTTTCTAGAAGACAGCAGGATAATGCAGTGATTTAGCAACACAATAAATCCCCAAAGTTTACTTGGGCTGGGGGTGGGGGCAGGGAGTGGCATGTGAGGAACCTTATAGAGGAAAAATAAAAAAAAAAAAAAACCTGAGCTCCTTTGGAAACTGGGTAGAGAGAATTTCATCTCTTGCAAGCTTTTTTTTTGTGTTCCCATCTCTCCCCACCAGCAATGTGAGAAGCATTGTTGACATTTTCAAAGGGCAGATAACCTCTAAGGTCCCAAATTTCTGGTCAACAAAGGCAGCCCTGATACAATGACAGCAGGTCAACTTCTAGCCCTAGCTCAGAGTTCAGGAGCACTCATGGTTTAACCAAGCAGGCCAGAGGTTAGGAGTCTAAAGGTGCTCCTTCAGGTGGGAAGTACTCCACACCAGGGACAGTGTGGTCTGACTTGTCCCAGGGGCATCCAGATGTGTGAAACTGGCCCCTGATCTAGACGTCACTGATCAAGAGAAACGGACATGAGGCCTCACCAAAGCTCATCCCCAACATTCTCCTGACTTCACAGGCCTCCTTACCTTCTAGAATGCTCAGCAACCCCAAACCTTGGCCCCCTCAAAGTGTTTGCACTTGCTTTGCCCCTCCACCTGGAAAGCCATCCTCCTAGATGTACTTGCTCATTGCTCAATCCTATAACTAATTCATATTCTTGTCCAAATGTCACCTCTTGTGTGAGACTTCCAATGACCAACCTCATTAAAAATCTAAATTAACCTCTCAATGTCTCCTAGCACTCCTTACCCATCTTTCTTGCTAATTTTTTTTATGCCTGGTAGTTTTCACTATCTGACATAAAATATTATATTCATTTGATAGTCTCTCTTCCACCCATCATAGATGATAAAATGATAAACTCCATCAGGAAATTTTGTTGGTTTTCTTCACTATTCTATGTAGACATGTACTTAGCACATAATAAGTCTCAGGAAATATTGGTCCATAAATAAGTATCCTAATTAATAATCTGATAAATTAACAGAAAGATTACCAAGGCATTGAATTTCAGATAATATGGCTGCTAATCATAACTGTATATATGAACTTTTATAACCAAACTGTTTACTAAAAAGGTAATTTCTGGACTAGACAATAAGCAAAGCTGGTATATCTAAGTTCTGTTGATAATTTGCAGCTATGAAATTATATAAATTTATATGGGCACCTTTCTAGCCTTAGTCCCTATTGCAAAATAAGGAATTACACCAGATTCTTAAGTCTCTTCCAAATACCATCATTACGTAATAATAAAAGTAAGACAAGCACTGGGTTCAGATACAACAATAACAACAAAAATATTTACTGACTGACTGTTTAAATCTCTAAGTCTGGGAGATTTAAAAGCTATAAGGTGACTAAATATAGACTTTGGCTGCTATAGAACTTACTATCATCAGCAGGATAGAAAAGACAAAAATGTAGTAAAATGTTAAGTATCCAAAAGATAGATGAAATGCTAATAGTGAGCAGGAATGATGAATTCTAATATGCACACCAGGTCTGTAATTTGCCTTTGGTCTTCTGGATAATTGAAAGGGTTAGATACTTGCCAAAGATGATCAAATAGCAACAGAAATTACACTATTCTTTTCATCTTCTCCCCAAAACTGTGGTCATGCCTATTTTTCAAAGAAAAACCACAAAACACCAGTAGGAAAACCCCCTGTGTTGTCAACAGCTCTCCAGCTTTTCAGAGAGATCATCATATTGTTCTCTTCCTTTTAAAAATATTAGTCTCTCTGTCCCTTTCAGGAAAACTCTTTTATGATAATAGTATAACGAGAATTATGTGTCATGAGAGAGATGACTTCCCTCATCCTGTCTAAGATGTGTATAATAACTTATCCTTAAAAACCTGACATCACCATCTCTTGATGAAGTCCCCTAACACATTTGTAATTTTCAGATATTTTCCTTTTCTTTTTTAAAGATTTATTTATTTATGCATATAAGAACTGAGGTACAGGCCAGAGGTGTGGGGGGTCAGAGGATTCACCAGAGACAGAGTGGGGAACAGAATAGGCAGACTGACTAAAATATACTGCTGAGGAGAGCAGCAGGTGAGGAGAGCACAGGAGAGGTCTGCTGTGCCATGCGGGTAACTCTCCCTGGGTGGCTGGGGATCGAACTTGTGCTACAGTGGCTGCAGATAGCTTCATAGGCTGTTTTTTAACCCCTGCACTACTAGGGAGGCCCATTTTCTTTTTCTTCTTATTTCTGGTTTCTAACCCTCGCTTGTCACCAAATATCAGCACCTCTTTTTTTTTTTTTTCTGGATTCAGGTATTAACTCTGTCAGATAAGGGGTTAAGCAAAATAACTTCCATGCCCTTTACAACTTTATTAATTTGTCATACCGGAGTGTTTTCTACAAGAAGGAAGTCTGCTTGGAACTCTCCCCTCATTCCTTTCGACACAAGTTGAAGTTGAAGAGTTGAAGAAGAGCAAAAGAAGAAAAGTTGAAGTTAAAGTTAAAGAAAAGGAGAAGTAGGTGGAGGCCATTGGCTCACAAAGCTATAACTACTAGGTGGGATACAAACCCCACTGCTGGGTGTAAAAGTACCAGGTAATATCTATTCAGTTATGGTGGGGTGCAACATACATACTCCTATACAAAAGAGAAGATCAAGACATAAAACAAAATTCCATACATTTCTCCTGCGGCTCCGCGGCTCGGGCCCAGCACTAGGCACTGCGTTTGCGAGGCACGGACCACAGCTGGGTGTGCGGCGGCCGGTAGTTTGCAGCATTTGCCAGCAGACGCGATGAGTTTACCTCTCAATCCCAAACCTTTCCTCAATGGATTAACAGGAAAGCCAGTAATGGTGAAACTTAAGTGGGGAATGGAATACAAGGGCTATCTGGTCTCTGTAGATGGCTATATGAACATGGAGCTTGCAAATACAGAAGAATACACAGATGGAACATTGTCTGGACATCTGGGTGAAGTTTTAATAAGGTTCAATAATGTCCTTTATATCAGAGGAGTGGAAGAAGAAGAAGAAGATGGGGAAATGAGAGAATAGCATCTTTGTGGGGAATTTTTTTATATATATTTCTAGACAATAAAGATTTATGTTTTTCAACTTGAAAAAAAATAAATAAAACAAAATTCCATAATTTCTAAATTCTAATAATCTACAACCAACAAAAGTTTTCTTTCCTTGCCACACTGGCAGAAAGTCACTGATGTGATAGAATAGGCCATCACCAGCAATTTTTGGAAAGAGGTGCATTTCCCTGTTTATTCTGATCTTGACCTTTCATCCCAGTCACTATCTATGGCAGGTAAGATGATGAACTCAAAGATTGAGAAGCAGTACAGAATGATGGAAAAAGTCTTCATAGAAGTTATCCCTCCAGCTATCTCTCAGACTTCCAGCTCCCCATCCACAGGATGAAGGGTTGGCGAGACAATTCCCATGTCTTTTGAGTGAGTTATTTCATTGTACCTAATCACTTTTCATTGCAAAAGAAATTGGCTTGCCCCAATGGTAACAACAGAACTTAAATATAACTTGAGAGATCATTTTATTCAGACACAAGAGAAGATAACTTAAGAACCTAATGGTCATCAATTCTTGTTTTAATGGCTGAATAAAGATTCCAATAAAAGGCCACTTTGCTGAATCCTGTTATGTCCAATCTTCATTAATATAGAGCCAAGATCTCTCCTTTCTCGGTAGAAGGGGAAACCGCAGTACTCCTTATAAAATCTCTTCAGAAGCCTGAGGGTGGTAATTAGTGCATTTCCTGAGCTCTCTTTTTCAGGTTAAGCAACTTCAATTCCCTCAACCTGTCATTAAAGTGCTGGCTTCATAAGCATACTCTATTTTCACTAGATTTCTTTAAACTGGAGAGTCCAAAAATGGACACAATACTTAAAAATATCCAAATAATATAGAATAATATCAAAGGCCACATTCACAAGCCCAGAAAGTTGTTCTTTTTAAATAAAATAAATTGTAGCCAGATTTTTTATCTTTAACATGTTCAGATGAAATAAAATTAGAATTTTACTTTTTAATAAAACAAACTGAAAGTTCTGTAGCAGCATGATAAAAAAGTATATTTCAGTTTTCAGAGATTAGTCACTGAAAATAAAGCAGATACGAAGCAAAGTCTCAGCCCTATATCTTTTTGTTCTGTGAGTGGAAGTCACAGTATTTGAGCAGATACATTATTAAAAGCATCTGGTGGGGGCCTCCCCAGTGGCGAAGCGGTTGAGGGCTGGGTTGTGAAGCTGCCCACAGCCTCTGCGGCACCGGTTCGATCCCCGGCTGCTCCCCGGCCACCGGAGGGGGGTCCAACATGGCGTGCAGATCTCTCCTGCCGCCCGCTGCTCCCCTCAGCAGTGTACTTCGGTCCCTCTTCCTGCTCTGGCTCTGGTGAATTCTCTCACCCTCCAGCGCTTCTGACTGTACCCAGTGCTTGTATAAATAAATAAACAAATCTTAAAAAAAAAGAGAAAATTAATTTTAAAAAAATAAAAATAAATAAATAAAAAGCATCTGGTGGATTTTTAGTGGTGAACTTAACGTAATATATACAGATGTTGATATAATAATGCACACGTAAAACTTATAAAATGTATATAAACTGTAATTACTTCAATAACAAAAATTTAAAAATAAAAGTATTCAGTGTCACAAAAGAGTCATGCTTTCTTGAAATATTAGTATAGCACAATACTAGTAAATTTGGATACCATTAATATTCTAAAAGGCACTCATTAAAAAAAGCCAAGTGAACAGAGACTGCAGCCACTTTAGGACTCTCCCATGTCAAGTGAAGGTCTATTTGCTGCAGTTTTTAAGCAGACTTTAGGTGCTGAAATGGTCAAAAAGGCCGTGATTACGGTCCAGATTTTATATGTGAGCAAGTTACATTTGTGAAAATAAGTTTTTTTAAGGGCATATTGTATTTGTTCTCTATAAAATTGGGCAATTGAGCTAAGAAGAGGCATTGGATAAACTCCCCTTATAAAGATATACAGAATTAAATTATATTAGCAGTGGAGTTTCTTATAGCCTTCTCATTTAAAAAAGGGCTGGTTAATAGGACCATATTCATGCTCAAATATAAAAAAAAATTAAGACATTTTGGGCAAAACATTAAGAAATTTGAAAGAATTGATTATTGGTACCTACCATAAATTTAAAAGTTAATATATCTTTTTGGTGTTTTCTTTACATTATTTAGGTGATAGGAGGTTCAGAGAATTTCAAACTGATTTCCCAAAGATGGTGTCTTGTTTTATACCTGTCAAATACTGTGATATTTAAACAAGATAATATAAGGAAAAATATTCATAATCTATAAAGCATTTTTAAAATGCTACATTTTTTTACCTTATCTCAGGAAAATTAATCTCTCCTTAGCCTCTACTCTTAGAACTTTGCTTTACCTCTCATAATTTTTAATACACACTCGTTTCTAAACTTGATCAATCATTCCTTCTAATAGGAATTGTCTTACTTGTACATTTATAATGCTTTTCATAGTAATAGATTTTAAATAAATACTCAGTTGTGTTTGGTTGAATGAAGAAAAAATGAAAATTACTAGAGAATATATCACAATAAAATGTGCTTTTGTTGTTATAAGTGATTTCTCATGCAGAATTTCATCTGTTCTTAGTAGTTAGCCTTCTCTTTAAATACACACATTCTTTTGAGAGACAACAGAAAACATCAGAGGTTAGGAGATTTTTTTTTTTCTTTCTAGTGTTACAAGATTAAGCTTAGCCATTCTCTTTGAAATATCTCCTTAAAATCATTTATCAAATATATATTTGTATTCATAATTGGTAAAACTTTCTATTAAATAATCTAAATAATACCCTTAAATAATAATCTTTTAAGGTCTATATTCAAAAAACTCTAGGTAATTTTTAAGCTGTAAAAGAGTCTCCAGACCATAATTGCTTTATATTTCCAATATCACCAATGATGCAACAGAAGTGCTTGAGGTAAAGTGACTTTGCCAAGGTCACATCAAGTCAGTGAGTAAGTACTGAATAACACCAGGACTGTCTCCAGATCTCCAGACTCCTAGCTCAGTGCTATTTCCTTCCTTCCTCTCCTCTCCAATTTATTCATCCAGAACTAACTGACCAAGCAGAAACAATTGGGAATAGTCAGACCTCTATTAATAACAACTTGCTTTTATATAGTACTACATAGTTTACAAAGCACTTTCCATATACTTTCTCTCCTTAGATCCTTTCCTGCACCCCAGAGATGGGACACTAACTTACATTTATGATGAAGGAAGGCCTGGAAAGTCATCCTGGTATGTCCTGATATGTCCAGACTGTCACTACAAATCGAATTCCTTGCATCTCTGTTTCAGAGGTAAAATCAGTTAATGAAAAAAGAATTAGCCCACTATAACCCTTACTTGCCCTTACTTGCCAAGATTCAAAGGGCCTGCTCCAGTAATTTTGTGAAGGGTCTATGAATAGAGAGGCTAAGTTTGAAAGAACTTGAATACTAACTTTAAGATTTTCCAGCAAGGTGATGTAGATTTCAAGGACAAGAAAGGTCTTTATCACCTACTTACTTTACCTCCCCTTTTGAATTGAGGGAAATAAAAGACCTCAAGTCCCCAGTAGTCAAAATTCTGGGGCATCTTAATGAACAAAAATTATCCAAAAAAAGTCAGGAATTCAGAAATGCCTTCCCTTTGAAGCCACACAGAAGTCTGTTTCTTGGCACTTACAAAAGGTCCTGAGAAGCACAGCCTGTACCCCAGAATCATTAGGGTCAAGGAGGAAACTAAAAACAAGAACTAAATATGAGGAGGAGCACCAGGCCCCCTCCCTGGGACTGGCAGGGAAGAGGACTTGGGGTTCTGATGGGAGGGAGGAGAGCTGGAAGACTGGGAACAAGGCTGGTATGCAGATAATAATGAAGAATCATGCCACACCATGTTGTGTGAGGAAGAGAACAACAGAGAAAGCTTTTGTTTCTCATTTTTAGAAAAAGCAGAGAAATTGCTTCTAACAAGTTGGAGGAGGGAGCTTTTGTCCCTTTCCCAGGGAAGAAGAGAGATAGTTTTCTTTCCTAGGCAACAGGAAGTTAAGTCTCATAGTGAATATGGTCTGTTATTGAGAGAATTATGTGAGTTCAAGGTGAAATCTGAGTGATGTTTTAATAAAAGTATATTGCCACTTGTGTATCAACCTTGGGTCTTTGCTACTCTAAATGCAGGATATATTAAAAAGTACTATGAAAAATGCTATGAAAATTAAGCAAGTAAATATTACTATATATAGTAAGGACTTTTCATATTCATTCACACAGTTAATTCTCTACTGGATACTTAGTGTCAAGTCACTGGGTTTACAAATAAGAAAGTCATAGTCTTTGTTTTCATGATACTTACAGCCTTGAAAAAAAATCTCTTGACAGGGCCTCCCTGGTGGTGCAGCGGTTGAGCGCTGGGTTGTGAAGCTACCCGCGGCCTCTGCGGCGCCGGTTCGATCCCCGGCTGCTCCCCGGCCACCGGAGGAGGGTCCCACACGGCGCGCAGACCTCTCCTGCCGCCCGCTGCTCCCCTCAGCAGTGTCCTTCGGTCCTTCTGCCTGCTCTGCTCCCCGCTCTGGCTCTGGTGAATTCTCTCACCCTCCCGCGCTTCTGACTGTACCCAGTGCATGTATAAACCAAACAAACAAACAAACAAATAATAAATAAATAAATAAGACATGCCTCTAGAAAATTAAAAAAAAAAAAATCTCTTGACATGTACCTAAGGGACTGTACCACAGTGTGGAGAGAAGCTACCAGGTAGGAGATGCTCTCCCAGCACCAGGGGAAAGACTTCCCAGTAGAGAAGGATCAAGAAATATTTTATTGAGAAAATTACAAGGTAATTTTTTGTGGATATAAAAAATTAATATACCCTGGCAATTCTACTCCTAGGGATCTACCCAAAGGACACAAAAACATTGATTCAAAAGAACACCTGTACACCATTGTTTATTGCAGCACTATTTACAATAGGTAAAACCTAGAAACAACCCAAATGCCCAAAAATAGATGACCGGATCAAGAAGATGTGGTATATATACACAATGGAATATTTTTCAGCAGTCAAAAAAGATAAACTCATGCCATTCGCAGCAACATGCATGGAGCTAGAAGGAATTATGCTCAGTGAAATAAGCCACAAGGAAAAAGAAAAATATTGGATGGTTTCACTTATAACAGGAATACAGGGTAACCAAATCAGACATCAGTGTAAAAAAAAAATAACAGTACAAAACACAACAAAGCAAAAACAGACAATTACAAATCAGAGACATACTGCAGGGGAAGAGGAGGGAGAAGGATTAGAGGGAGAGAAGAAGGAGAACAGGAGACTGTGGTGCATGGGTGTCTTGGGGAAGGAAATTCTATGGCGACTCACCCTGAGGGGGTGGGGAGAAGAAAATATTGTTTAAAAAATAATAATAATAAATTAAAAAAATAAAACATTAATATACTTTTGGAAGACATTCTAAGGTCTCTTTCAAGTTGTTTTATTTTTAATGAGTAATGCAGTTCTTGTTAGTATATTACTGATAAAGAACTGACTATTAAACAATATATTTTTTATAGTTCTTAGCTTTTCCATAATATACCATTTGCTAATAGTTAATTAAGTCATGAAGCCATAAATTTAACAGAATACATTGCATTCTTAAGTATTCAAAGAAGACAACATTCTCCGCCTCTCCAAAATGTTTAAATTCTGCATTTGTACATCTGTTGTGTGCTTTCAAGACAATGTAAACATGGAACAGACTCAAAAAAATATTGCAAAATGGTATAACCAAAGTTTCATTTGGGAAGTTGTTCCCTGAATTTGCCAGGGGGAATTTAAATCCATTCTATGTGCTTCCAGTTTAAAACTGTAACTTTGTTTTCAAAAGAAGTAAGGACAGGTCCAAGCCTGTCATTAATTTTAAGTCTGGAACCCTGTCCCTATGTCCAAGGCACAGCTTCTTCATTTGAATTACTGCTTATAAAGAAATTCTCACGGGTTTTTAAAGCTGGTACTTCCAGATGTCTGAGACTCAGAAGCAGAAATTAAAATTTTTAATCATCTTTATAAATAACTAGTCTTTAGGATGGGGACGCAATATGATTTAGTGGCTAGAACGTTAGTATAAGAATCAAGAAACCTGAGTTTCGGTACTGAATTTACCAGGATTGAGTCACTTTTCCTCTGAGCTTTGATTTTTTCCCAGGTAAAATGAAGAAACTAATTGTGACTTCCAAATTCTCTTCTGATCATAAAGAGTTTGTTACAATGCTGGGAAGGTAGTAACTTCACCAGTTATGAATCAACAAGATGATTTTTCTGGAACTTAATGCTTGAGTTGTGAGAGCTGAGACATTCTCAATCATGAAATAGAAGGCAGACTTAATCACTCCCATCCCCTGAGAGCCTCTAACATTTGTTAATATCTCTTTATGATATTTACCACATTCCATCTTGAGCAGTGGTGTCTGCCTTGCACACAGCATCAAAGGTGCAGGAACTGTCTCTATTCAAAGTTTTGTTAATGCAAGCCATGCATGATTCAGAGTATGAGACCAATGGATGCCTGGCTAGAAGAGGAATGAATTAATAAGGCAAGGCAACTTTTCAAAATTGTGTAGACATGATTTTGATACCTCTCTTAAGCTTATACCTCTTTAAATATATTTCCATGGTATTTTCTCAGGTAAAGAATACAGTAATGAGCCCCATTGTTTGACAACCTAGGTATTTATTGAACAGAGAAGCTGGCCTGAGTGCTGCTGAGAACACTATGAAAGACTAACTCCAGAAGCAGGCTCTGTGCAAGGTTATTTAGTGTCTTTTGAAAGTAAAGAGAATTCTAAGAAGAGAGATTGAACACAGGATTTTACATTCATTTCTTCCTGCAAAACCATTCAAAATATAAAAAGGGTGTGTTTGTGCTTGATAAATCTATAAAGACAGAGCAAAAGAAGACAACAACCAAATTTTAGAAAAGGGAAACCAGCTGGTGAAGATAAAGGGTTTAGCAGACCTGAGAAAGCTGAATTCAAAGTCAGCAATAGAGAAAGACAATAAGCAGTCTTAGACCGCAGAAACTTCAAAAGTTTAAACAGTGGTAGCATCAGGCTTTTCAAGGTTTGGGTGAAGGGGAAAGGAATAAAATATACAGAGTTGTTTTTAAGTTTGTTTTTAAGAAGGTATTATAATCTCAAACTCTCTCCTAAATTTTGGGCATCTGTAGAACTGCCTTCCCAGATCCCAGTAGAAGATCTATACTTCACAGAAGATAGGACAGAAGCTCCCTATAGAGTGGACAAATTGAGTACCACTTTGAAAACTGGTAGATTAAGTGAATATTTATACACTGATTGTTGAAATCTGCAGAATCCTGGCAGCCAGATTTTTGTCATTCAGGCAGGAGAAAGAGTGTTCTTGAGGAGTCATTTAAATAATAAAAATTAAGACCTAAACATACTGATATCAGGAGTTCCACAGTGAAAAGTTCACCAAGATCATCCCACAACAAAGATGATTGTTAATAAGTTTCACGCATGTGTATAGAGCACTCCACACCACCTCCTAAGTATGAACAGGCCACTAAATATAAAAACATCTATAGGAAATCTTTAATATGAAAGATATAAACCAAAACAAGCAATCAAATAAATAAATAAATAAATGCTGAAAACAAAGAAATAGAAGATAAAAACTTCTAAAATTTTTATCATAGGGCCTCCCCGGTAGTGTGGCAGGTTGAGCACAGCGCTGTGAAGCTGTTCTCAGCTCTGCAGCACTGGTTCAATTCCTGGCCAGCCAGGGAGATTCCCACATGGCACAGCAGACCTCTCCTATCTCAGCCACTGCTCCCCTCAGCAGTGTACTTCGGTTCTTCTGCCTGTTCTGCTCCCTGCTCTGTCTCTGGTGAATTCTCTCACCTTCCCACACCTCTGGCCTGTATTCCAGTGCTTGTATAAATAAATAAATCCTCAAAAAAAATTTATCATTAATAGACTTTGTGAGGTATTAGGAAATATTGCCTCAGTAAAACAAGACAGCATAATATAAAATCGAACATTCAGAGAAAATAAACTAATAAGAATCTTGGAAAATGAAAGGCTGATATCACAATGCCAGTTAGTTCCCCGGCCACCTGGCAAGGGTCCGACATGGCGCACAGACCTCTCCTGCCTCCCGCTGCTCCCCTCAGCAGTGTACTTCGTCAGCCTGCCTGCTCTACTCTGCTCTCCTCTCTGGCTCTGGTGAATTCTCTCACCCTCCTGCTCTTCTGACTGTACCCAGTGCTTGCATAAATAAAATAAAATAAAAATCTTTAAAAAAAAAAAAAAGGCTGATATCACAAATTAAAAACAAAACTAACAAAAAAGCTTAGAAGATAAAGTTGAACTTACCATTTAGGAAATGCAAAAAAGATGGAAAATAGTGAATGAAACAAAACATATGGAAATAAAAAAAGACAAATTTAGAATATCAATATCTAAGTAATAAGGTTTACATAGATCTGGAACCACCCAACAATAAATGAGGAGAAACACAATGAGAAATCACCAAGGGAAAAGAAAAACAATTCAAGAAAAACTTTTAGACATAAAGAATGTGAGTTTACACATTGAAGACAGGTAAAAATAACACTACAACAAGGAAAGTCACTATATTTTTTGAATTCTGACGAAGAATAGATCCTTCAAGTTTCCAATGAGATAAAATCAGGCATGTTCAAAAAAGAAAGAATCAAAATGGCATCAGGTCCAAAGGGCAACACCAAAGGAGAAGACATAATAGTGGGACCATGTAAATAATGAAGGGAAATTATTTCCACCTAAAGTTCTATTCCTAGCCAAGTGGCTATTCAAATAAGATATTTTCAGGTATGCAAAAGCTCATGAAGTCTAAGTACAATATATCGTTTTCTTTCTGGAAGCCACTAGAAAGTGTGCTCCATCAAAATAAGGGAGTGACCTAATGGGGGAAAAAAAATCACACAAAGAATGCAGGAAAATAAGAGATTCCAGCCAAGATATTTTCCAGGGTGATGAAAAAGGATAACGAGATCAAACCAGCACACAGGACACAGCAGGGGAGGAGCCCACAGAAAAGTAAGTCAGAAGTTTCCAAGAGGTTACATCAAGAAGATGAACTTGATAAAATATCTGTGCATCTGAATGTATTGAGATGAGATTCAGAATAATGCAGAAACTTGTAGCTAAATAGTGAAAAGTATGTGAATGTTGAGTGTGTAAAAAACAAAAATAAACAAGAATCAAACACACCGGGGGGGGGAAATCTTAAAAAGGAAGGAAGAGTAATCATTAATTTCACTTTGTCATGAAAAGTGTAGTCACACATAGTCATACTAATGTTGCCACTAAATTCTGACCTATGTGACAGTCCTGAGAAGATGGTGGGAGATAAAGGATGTTATGAGAATGTGATGAGAGAGGGAGATATGAAAACTTCATTCCCTTGGAGGGCTATCAATAAATAAAGCTGAGAAATTGAGAAGCAAATATTAAGAAAATCTCATTTAGAATGTGGAAGCAAATACCAATTAGAGTTGAAGCAAATATCTGGAGAGAAAAAGCATTGAACATGGGGAAAAGAACACACTTTCTAGAATTGTGACAGAAATAGTAAGTAAAAAAAGGAAGAAATCATCTCAAATTTTATTCATGTGAGGGTCTTCATATTTCTTTGGCTGCAGAAACATTTCTGGAGGAATGAGCAGCACAGGAGGCTGCAGTGTGTTCCCTGATACCTCACATCTCTAGTAAGACATGATTCAAGGGTCCGGCGAGATCAAAGAGGTTGCTCAGAGAAAAGACAAGGTGTCCTTGCCACGTGTCTAACTGCTCCTTGTGGTTGTTAGATGAAAATCATCTGCTAACCTTTATTTTCAAAATCTTGTTCATCAGTCTTTCACCTACCAGGCTGAGACATTTTCAATAGAAGGCAGTCTTCTAGATCCCAATCACTGATGATGACTGTCCAGGTTGACACAAAGTGTGTGCCTGAATCTTTTAAAACTTTAATGTAAAAGCAGTCTTTGTGGGGTTACCACATTTCACAGATTTATCATGAGTTATAGCTAAAGGTTCAGATAGAAGTATTACCCTTGGAACACATTTAAACAATTAAGCAAACCTGAATCCAGCAGACACAGCAAAAGCCTGTGGCTGTGATTTTTGTACCAGAGATTATAAAGAGACAGCTTTCAGCTACTTATTAATAACTACAGTTTATTGAATGCTTATTACATGCCAAGCAGTGTGGTAAACCTTTTCATATATTATTTCATTTAATCCTCAAAGCAACTCTATGGATAGGTATGATTATTATTTCTATTATATACATAAGAAGATTTAGAGTTTGGGAGGTCAGGAATCTTGCCCTGTATCTTCAGCTAGGAAGTGAACAGACAAAAATCCGAAACAGAATTTAGGTTCAGAAACTTCTCTTTAAATTTCTCTTTCTCTGAGGAAATATAGTCAGATTATCAAAAACATGCCACTGAAAGTGTGGTGATGAGGTTAAAGGCAAACATTTCTCTCAAGTCTTCACATACTTCAGGACAGTAGGATATATAAAATAATTGCAAAACACATGAATATTAGTACTTAGTTTTTATCCTTCATAATGATGACACTGATAATCATTTATAGTTTTAGGGAGAAGTTTTTGAGCCTGATGCATTCCAGTAAGATCCATTGGACCTCTCCCCTAAAATACCAGTCTATAAGTTTCAAGCAAAAAAAGATTGAGAGCCAAAAATGAACAGAAATGAAACTCACTGTTCCATTAAGCAAGGGAAATGTGTCAGCACCAGAGGTTGGCAAAAATCATAGAATGAAATACTGGCTCATAGCATTTCCTCTGGCCATGGCAGTTTGCTGATAGGTATGCCTTGCTTTGCACAGCTGATATGTTCTTGAAAAGCTAGGGAATAATTGGAGCTTTGCAAGTAATGTTGTATTGTAAAAGTCCTACAAGTCTAGTTTTTAAATGATGAATACATTAATAACTATACTTGAAATGTGAGTTTTCATCACCTATGTTATATAATTTGTAATAGGCCTCCAGAATTTCCTCCGAATCTTTCTTTCATGATGCCTCATTCACTATATCCTGTCCTGGATTTAGGAGAGCAGGGACTTTGTCTAGTCACTACTGTAGCCAGTACCTAGAAATATTTGTTAGGTACAACAAATATTTGCTAGGTGAAGGAATTAATAAATATTTTCCTAGTTGCTACATGTATAGTATGCCTCTCCACCTTTTCTGACAGTATCCCATCAGACTGCACTTGTTTCCCAATGTTGCATCTGTTCGGCAAGACCAAGTTCAAATGTCAACTTGTTTCTCTATAATCCCACAGATTAGATTTCTATATCTGGAATGATTGCAGAGGGCATAAATCTTATTTACTCACTGGTTCCTGGACTATAGCACTTAGCCAGAGCAGGCCACACAGAGGATAAGGTAGCAAAGTACATCTAAAACGTAATCTAAATTTTCACATGTATTGCAGCTGTCATCTAGGATTCTGTATATGTCTAGCTAAAAAAACTAGACTCTATAGTCCACCTGAGGTCAAAAAATGTCATTTTCCATTTTTAGTCCTGGAGCATGGTACAGAGAAATGGATACATCAAACGTGGATCCTTCTATTAATTATTAATCAGTGTGGCTGTGGGTAATTCTTGGGTGATTTTCTAAGATGTGATTTTTTTTTTACTCTTTCATGCTATGAGAATGCTACTTCATGATCATTTATTCTTACAATCTTTGATAATAAAGCAAAATGCACATTCATTTGTGGATATACTGTCCAGGCACAAGAGAATCTCAGTCTCAGCTCTTTATAGCAGTGGTTCTCAAGGTGTGATCACTAGGCTAGCAGCATCCACATTCCCTGGAAATCTGTTAGAAATGCAAACTCTTGGATCATCCCAGACCTAATACATCAGAAACTGTGGGCATGAGACCCAGATACCTGTTTTTTAATGAGCTTTCAGTCTATGATGATACACACTTAAATTTGAAACCCCTTACCAAGCACAACTGGGTAAAACATTGCCCACTATTTGACATGAACAATGGAATGTTTCTTGGACCTACACAACTATGTCAACATTCCTGTTCCAACAGTCAAGTTCACACTTTTGTGGAGACTGGATTTCATTTTAGGTCAAATAATGGGAACCAATTGGTATAATTCTGACCAAAAAGATCAATGGACTAACCAATTGATGTCGCTCCTCTTTAATCTTTATTGCAGGACTTAAATGAATAGTCTTAAAATCTATCATTTTTAAATGGATACTATAAATATTTAAAAATACCATAGTTGCATGACATTCTAGTAGTTGCAAACAGAGAGAAATGAGTGAACTAGAACTAGACAATATGAAGGAAGGAATTAAGGGGAGCAGTAGGGGCAGCCTTCTAAAGGAAAGTACTAAAGGAAGGAACCACAGCTGGGGTAAAGTAAGGCAGGAGGAGCAATAATAGAGGAGGGAGGGATGTGATAGCAAAAGTAAGAGAAGCAAGGGCTCCCAGCATCAGGTAGGAATCAGGAATATCCAACGTGGTCATGTGAAGGAGACCAAACTGCCTCTAGTTCTATGCAAAGGGACTAACGTGATAGTGGGGATTTAAGGCAAGAATCCAGCCTCCTACAGAAATGGAGGAAGTAGTAAACCTAAAAGTCAGATAATAACCACAATAGTAGCAGTTGCTATTAGTGAGTTCTGATTTTGTGCCTGGCTCTTTATGCATGTTTTTCTTATTTGTCCCATGAATCTTGAAGAGTCATTATAAAAATGAAGAAGCAATGACACAGAGATATAGCTTGTCCAAATCACAGAGATTAACAAGTTGCTAGTTGTCGATTTCAAGCCTGTGATCATTCTACCATACCACTGACCTTCCGGAATAAGCAAGAGACTTCGCAAGAGTACAGTGAGAAAAGTAAGTTGCAACCCTATACTTATGTAAGTCCCTGTGTTTGGAAGCCAACTTAAGGCACACGAGAGCAGTGGGCTCATTCTCAAACCTACCTAATAGCACCAGGAAACTCCTAATGATTTCCTAAGTCTGGCTTTCATTGCTCCTGTGCTTGTATGAGACTAAGCCTCCGGAGATAAGGCATCATGAAGGTTAATAGGATGTACACATTTTTGTGTAGGTACACAGCTGGATTAGTTTTTCAGTAACAAGGACAGGTTAATTGACTAGAGCAAAGTAAACCTTGGATGTTCAGTAACTCACAGACTCAGAAACCGGCCTGCCTCTTATTAGTTGTATGACCTGGGCAAGTTACTTAATGTCTTGAATGTCTCCATTCCCTAAAATAAAGATAATAACATGCCTATCTCCTTGGAGTGTTATGAGGAGTGAGTCAGTGTATGTAAAGCATAAGCCTGGTACATAATAAGAACTACATAAACATTATTTCAAAATACTCTGTTGTCTCCTCAAATGTCCTTGCAATGTCTCGTATAAATAAAACATAAAATCAAGAAGCATAAATAGACTTTTTTAATTTAAGTAGTTCTGTTCAAAAGTTTATAACTGAACTCCATATCTATTATACCTACACTTTATTGAAGAAAAACTTTGATAAAATATTAACGAAAGATTTGAAAAAAAAAAGAGAAAAAAATCCACTTATAATCAAATCAATAATCGCTACTTTTTGCATATTATATCTACTTTCTGTCCATGGACATACAAATTTTACATTATTGTAATCAGTACATCTATCCACATTCATTGATTTTTAAAGAATTACCAATTACCATAAGTATTTCTGATTATAACTCATGTTCATAAACATGTTAAGTATGTCAAATAGTCCATCTCATAACTATATTTTATTCTCTGCACAGCCAAGAAATTCAGCTTATAAACCATGAAATTTTAAAACTTTGGATAACTTTCATCTGGAAGCACAGAAAAAAAGCTGCTTCTATTTAAAATGACCAGTGGCCAAACAAATATCAGGAGAGACAGGTATTGGTTTTTAAATTATTTGAAGACAACAAAGGGCTGAGTACAAATATTTTTGAATAATATATTACTAATAATTGAGAACTAGAAAATAAAATCTCCTTTCTAAATGTCAGGAAAACACTCAGCACTTTGATTCCTTGGCACTATTCTGTCTGTCTTTCCTTTTTTTAGGGGTGAGGTACTGGTTAGGGCTGGGAGAGAGGAGAAAACCATATACAGCAAATCAACATCATATATGACTGATTTATAAATTAACAAATTTTAATGGTAAAGAAAACACATGTAGGGATGAAAAAAGTTACAAAAACATAATGTATAATCTGCGGAGCAAAAAATGTCACTGAGATAACCAAAGAAATAGGAACAAAAAGGCAGTCCTTATGAGATCCTTAACAGAACGTATTTACTGCAGTCCCTACATCATCATCTCGCAAATGCTGGCTCTTGTAATCCCAAAGATGAAAAGAATCTTGCTTTTAATCTACCCTTGTTTCACAGATGAAGAAACAGGGACAGACAAAGCAAGTGACGAGCCCAAACTCACTAATTCATTGAGAATCAGAATTCAACCAGAGCCTCCAATCTCCTAAGCCAGAAGGTCCCTGCAGTCACCCATCAGTTTAGACCTGGGTCTTTAAGTGCTCACGATCATGCAATAGACAAACTCCAGCCAAATAGCAATTTCAACCTAGTCTTAGTGATTTCTTACTTGAAACCAAATTAATTATTGAACCCATGTTAATTGTTCAACCCAGTTAAAGGCCCAACAACTTCAGTCAAACAACTCACAGCATTAAAAAGCTCAAATCTCTATGGGGCCTTAAAAATTAATGTGCTAATTATGACCACCATGTTTTATTTTCTACAGATGTCAAATCAAAAGAGGAACAAGTAAAAGAAGGCTAAAAACAAGCTGAAAAAGCAATTTCTTTAATAACAAAACAAATTAATAAGCAAATAGAGAAAAAAAAACAAAAACCAAAAAATCCCTTCATTGCATAGAGAGACTAGAATCTGAACCAGGTTATCTAACATCTAGTCTAACATAAGTTTTATTCCATCAGTACATGGACTATATCTTCCAGGCTTGAAAGAATCACCCACATATATTTTATTTTATTTATTTATTTTTAAAGATTTATTTATTTATTTATACAAGCACTGGGTACAGTCAGAAGTGCGGGAGGGTGAGAGAATTCACCAGAGCCAGAGCAGGGAGCAGAGCAGGCAGAAGGACCGAAGTACACTGCTGAGGGAAGCAGCAGGCGGCAGGAGAGGTCTGTGCGCCATGTGGGACCCTCCTCCAGTGGCCGGGGAGCAGCTGGGGATTGAACTGGTGCTGCAGAGGCTGCGGGCAGCTTCGCAACCCAGCGCTCAACCGCAGCGCCACCAGGGAGGCCCGAATTACCCACATATAATCTCATAACTCCACCTGTATGCATACCCCTGGTTGTAAAGCTCTAGAGAATTGAATGCATAGTAGGCTTAACAGATAGTGCTTATTAAATAAATCACCCTACCATCCTGTTTTAAAATTATTGTTGTTGCCTCCCTTGCCTCAACATATTACTGAGGTATTTTCCTATATTTACAACTTTGGGTTTCTTTCGTGTTGATTTTGATGCCAAGTCCATAGGTAAAATGTCCCTATGTCATCTCATTTTGAATGATCTGTAGGTTTGCAAATAAATCATGATTTACATGGCAGCCTATTCTTTGACACATAGCATGTGTTTCTCCTTTGTTTCCTAGAAGAGAGAAAGAAGTAAGCCAAATTCAAGTTTAAATAGTGCTAAGAAAATATTTTTAAAAGGAAAGAAGTACCTTTGTAGAAACTACTCACACAATACAATGTTAAATATTCTCAATTTTAATAATTAGAGTGATCATATAACAAATCTTATGTAATTCTCTTATTTGCAGGGTGTTCAAAACCAGCAAAGTATGTAAATAAAATTAAGGGCAAAAGCACCCTAACTTTTTTTTGCAGTCCGCAGCATATCTAGACTTTCAGCTTCTGAACAGCTGAGAAAGAATTTCCCAGTTTGCCTTGTGTTCAATCTGTTTGTGGCGTATTTGTAGATTTGAGAAAAACTCAATTGTTTCACAGTGATAATTCTAGTAATGAACAGAGTAGGAAGAGATGGACACCGCTATTGTCAGGTATGTTTTTTCACTTGCTCCCGATGCTTGGTAGAACAATCTTTGATTTGTTTACTCATCTTGTGAATTGCTCTGAAAGATTCTGGATTTTTTTCCTGCCATTGTGTCCCTTTGGGCTACCTCTCAGGCTAATGGCCAGTCCTCAATGAGGAGACAGGGAAAGAACCTAACCACAAAATAGCAGCTTCCCTTTACTTCTTGAAAAGAGTTAAAGCCTTACTTTCAATTAGCTGTGCTGTCTGAATCACTTGATGGTGCAGTTTGTTTCAGATAAAAGCCAGCCAGAGTATGTGCTAAAGTAAAAAGAAAAGGTCTGTGGAGAGGCAACAGGTGTCTTCCAGGCATCTGCCAAGTGACCTTCAGTTGCATCTCAGTACTGAAGTACCACGATCTCCTGGGTGGGAGGCCCACATTCTCAAAGACAAGGAGACAGAGACTATTTCAAAAAGTAACTGGAGAAAGGAGGAAACTAAAATTAGAGCTGTAGACATAGATCCTGGAAAAAATCCCACCATGTTCTGCATGCAAGAATGTTAATGAGACATGAGGATGAAGACGTTGGAGAAAATGATGTCTCTTCTTAGCCTCAGACAGTCACCATCTATTTTACATGTCTATTTTTTATCCCAAGCCTGTACAATTTAAGCCTCTCTTCTACATGTATACCCTCTTAATACTAAAGAGGTGATAGTAAAAGACAGGCACAGGGAGGAGGAGTCCTACTGTGTTCCTGATCGGGGAATCTGTACAGGTTCTAGTTTCATAGTCACTGCTCTCTGCCTTATCTATTGATTCAGAACTAAGCCTGGCCACCGTGTTTGCCTGACAGGCTTCTTAGCTCAGGTGCCCCACGGTGCATCCCTGATTGAGAAGCACTGTTAACTGCTAGATTTTACACAATCTATTTGTGTTTTAAACCTATCTAAGTTACAGTACTTGACCTGAGGTATGTCCATCTCCAAATCCACAAGATATTATGTAACTGCCTTGGAACTAAGTCTGATAAACACACAAATTCAGGTATTCCAGGAGTTGCTCTCAACACTCCAAGCACAAAAGAAATTCCTGTTGGTAAGTGGAAGCCTTTGTGGAAGTCAACGAAGCTGATTTGTCAGTGTCTGTGCAGTATGCTTGCTGCTTAAACCACAAAGACAGCAAAAAACCACTTTCTCCCCTCCAGAATCTCACAGTTCAGTGAATAGACACACATAGCTAATAATGAAGAAAGCCAGACTATAATTCTAAATGCTTTGTTCATGTGAGTTTAATTTCAAAATTATGATATTATGATTTGGGTTTGGGGTAGAGACAATAATTATTTTACAGAGAAATGAAGGCAAGGTGAGTTGCTTAAGTTACATAGCCTTTCTGAAGCTCTGTTTTGTTATCTATAAAATGAAGGTGAAATGCTTAGTTGCAGGATTTTAAAGAAGAGGATCTATAGTAAAAGTCCTTTGAAAAATATCTACAGTATTTCACAAATCTTATTTAAGGCTGTAGATATGTAACAAGTGAGAAAACACAATTAACAAAGCTAACATACTGTTATTGGTTACATAATAGGCACAAAACACCATACTTACTTCAGAAGCATAAATACATAAAGGACAGGGATAGGGACTGATAGCTGATGACTAGCTGGCCACCTCCAGACGCAATACTAATGCAAACAGGCCTCATAATAACCTCAGCCTGACATAATAACTACCTAGGTAGTTAGTCAGTTGAAACAGTTTTTAGACTAGATACTGAGCTTGAGTTTAAATGTTCTCCCACACAAAAATTTTGTTTAGAGAAATGAAAGAAGTAGCAAAAAGCAGGCAATTTTGCTGTGGAGTGTTAAGTATCCCCACAGAGGTCATTAATCACTGTAGGACTTTATAGTCTAGCCTCCTGGGATAGAATAGAACCCAATAGAACTCTGAAAGATGAATGGAGGAGAGATATACAATGTTGGAAATGCACAGCTCTTGAGCCTGCTTGTGTATCCCTAGATTGTAAACTCCTGGAGGGCAAACGAATGCACTATTTATAGTTCCATTCCCTGCACTTAATTCAGCATGCCTGGAACAATATGGAAAGTCAGTAAATACCTTAAGTTAAATGAAATAAATTCTCTTTAATATTTAAGAATCGCTATTCAGAGAAGGAAAACGATTTGTCCAAAGTTACACACTCAGAGTTGAGATAAGAACAGGACTCTCCTATGCCCATTGCTTTCTCTACTACATTATGTTGTTTACAGTCTTGCATTTTATTGATCCCACCACAATGGCCTCAGCATTTTAATTGTTGTGTTTTTTTAACCTCAAAGTAGCTCTTCTTAAAATCACTTCCCAATTTGCTAAAGTAGCTACTACAAAGACATGACCTTTCCCTCCTGTGGGGTGAACCAACCTGGTTTCAGAAAAATGACAATTGTACAATTTAAATATGTTGGTTCATTCCCTCTGGCTTATCTCTAATGGCTTATGTAAAACCCAGAACAGAGTTGAACCGTCTCTGGGAACACGTATGCAGTAGTCTGTGAAGAAGGTAGCCTCCTATGTTCTGGAATCAAATGGTTGTGTCTGGTAGTCCTCCTGGTAGCCAAACTCCTTTTCCCTGACCCAAATTATAATTTCCTGGAAGCATGAACTTGGGATGATTACCAAATTAAGGCTATCCAATTCAATATATATAAGCTCAGTCCCTGTTACGTAAATGAAAATGTTTTATCTGAGCCAGGCACCTGGGTAGTTGCAAGACTGTTAGGGGTTGAAAGCATGCCAACAAGGTTAGTTAATCTATTAGTGAAGAAAATAGAGTAAGAACTTTAATATTAGAGACAGCATATTTTTACTGTCTCAGAACAAAGCAAATTACGAACATAGCAGATGCTCAATAAATATTTGCTAAATAAAGAACACAAAATTACAATGCTAGGTGTAAGAGATGCCATTTATGATTGACAAGCAGGCATTTATGCCATATAAAGTATGTCAACAAAATATTAATTACATATGAGGAAGGTCAGAGAAGATTTTATGCAAAGGACACATCAACTGAAACTCAAGAAATCTGAACAGAGACCTATGATAATGAGAAAGGGCAACATTAAGAGGCACCTTGTTTTAAGTAGTCTAATATTACTCTACCGTAGGTAAACAACAGGACATCGTCAAGAGTTCAAAATGTACCTACAGAATAACTGTTTACAGATAATCAGGGTTTGAAATTAAATGTTCTGAGGAGGAGAAGAGAAAGTGTTTAAAAGTTAGTTCATTTACTGATCCAACAATAGGACGACCATTTCTTTTGTACTTTACTCTCATTCTTTCCAAAAGCAAACAGAAGATTTGTAATACGGTCACATATCCAGGAACTTTCATATTGATTAATGAGATATCAAAGCTTCTCTCCTATATGCCTAGAAAGGTGTCATTCGCACACATAACCAGTTGCCTAAGATCTAGCCAGTGTGAATTTTAATGTGCATCCAGATGATCAGCAAGTCTTGTTGAAATGCAGATTTGATTCAGTAAGTCTAGGGTAGGACCTGAGATTTCATTTCTAACAAGTTCCTCGATGATGCTAATGCCGCCTGTCTGAACCACAACTGAAAAGCAAAGAACTTTAACAGTGGTTTACTCTTATTATCCATTAGCATTATTTGGGGTGCTTTAAAAAAACATATCCCAGATCCCATTCCAGAACCAATGCAACCAGAAAGTCTAGATATATGGCCTAAGTGTATTTATGCTATAAAAATTCCACAGGTGTTTTTAATGTTCCAGCCAGAAGTTGAAAACCTAAGTGGGCAAAGAAAAGATATGATACAGGCAGGAAAGGGAAAAAAAAGTAAGGGAGAGAAGGAGAGAGAGAGTGTGTGTGTGGGAGAGAGAGAGATAGAGAGAGAGTCTTTTACCATACTCTAAATCAATGTTCCTCAAACTTTGTAGGGCATGTAATTTACATTAGGATTTTGTTCAAAAAAATAAGATTCTGATTCAATAAACCTGATATGAAGATCAAGATTATGAAGTTTTAAAAAACTAGCCTCCAAACCACATTTTGATTGCCAAAAGTTTAGTGGCTCCCAAATATTTCTGTGCCTCTCTCCTACCCCAATAATCTGAGTAACTGATATGGGGAGCCACCAGGCATGAAGATATTTAAAAAGCAATCCAGATGTTTCTCATGTGCAGCAAAGTTTGTAAACAACTGCAAGGCACAAATTCCGTCAAAGCACTTTATACTGTGTACCAACTCAAATTTTTGAGGTAACATTAATTACTACAGTACATAAAGATCATTGAAATTAGATCATGAATCGATTGCTAGATCGATTGATTTATATTGCTTTCCTCTTTACCTTGGATGACAGGAAGTGGTGCAAAACAATAAGAAGCAAAAAAAATTATTGATTTTATCTGTAAACAAATGATGTTCAACTTGCTGAAGACTCTGGACAAGAAAGATATTTAAATGTTGAAGGTAATAATGAAGGTAATAATGAAGGTTGTCAAATGCTAGTGACAGGATTCAAGATGAAATGGATCAGCCATTAGATTTTCTTCTGAAATGAAGAACTCTTGAACCTTCAACTGAGTCACGCAATAATACTCTTTGAATCTACCTTAAAAGAGTTCTAGTAGGAAATAATTTAATCATATGTACTTACATTTGAGAATATCTTCCTAGAATTAGTTTAAAATCTGTTCATGGGAAGAAGTTTGTACAAGACAGCATAAAGTATGAAAGTTGCACCAATTAGAATGAGATATAGGTAAACTAAATCGACTTTTTTTCTGTAATAAAAATTCCAAGTTAACTACAATTTTGTCTTTGCTACTGATATAAACTTAGAAACTGAGGCCGATGTGCAAAATAATTAGTAATTTTTAATGTGATCCCTACCTGACTAATTTACTTTTGTAAAGGAAGTTCAAAAACTAGCAGGCATAAGAAAGCATAAGGATCATGTCACTTGCCTGAACCAATATCAGCTTGGGGCAGAATTCTTCATTGACTTTGGGTCAGGGCTGTGTTTCTCATCAGTATTTGTATCACTGCCATCTGAGTTGGCATCAAACTTCTGGCCTTACATATTTCTGAGATTCTTCCTCTTTTCTGAACTCCCAAGGCTGGGACAGAATCACTAGAACTCTACTTTTAGCAATTTGAAATATTAACTACCTGGAATTTTGAATGACATGGAGCATATTATATGGTCAAAGATTGGAAATTTTTAAAAAAGATTATTAAGAGATATATATTCTTTTAGATGATGGACCAAAAATTAGTGCATAATTAGAGGCAAAAATGTTACCATAAGCCTTGCCAAATAACCAAATAGCAGGTGTCATCTAAGCACACACATACAAAAACTGTTTCATAGTAAAATGATACTCTCTCTGTCTGTTAACCTTGTGTTCCAGAAATACTTAACCAACTAGAATATTACAGACATCTATGAGTTAAGACTGGCCTCTCATTTAAAAACAGCTTCTATAATAGAACTAATAAATATATATGTCTCGCACATATTTATAGTATGCATTCACTCATATAGGTATATAATGGTTAGCCATGGAAATGCCTGTCAGGGAGTCATAAGAATAATTTGTTTAAACTGAAAATTGCCTGCTAGTCTGAATCTATGTCGACTCAGTTATTTTCATATTGTAAATACTTACCTATGTTAAATACTTTACTAATTACTTAAAATATTTTATTAAACATGTATTTGCTGTCATTCAACATTCCAGTTTTATTAATCAGTCCAGAAATAGGTAAGCCCCCATCACAACCTGATCCATCCTGAGCATATTACCACGATGACTGACATTCCTGGTTTAAAAATAAAACCTTGTTTCAAATATAGCTTCTCGAGTTCTGGGTAATGAATATAGTTTCATAAAAGTTGACATCATTTCTCCCGATTTTACCAGAATTAAATACATCCAGTATTTCTACTGGCTATCTGACCATATCACTAACGGCTCTTGCAACCTGGTGGGCGTTTTAGGGAGGAAGAGGAGGAAAAAGAGACCTGCAGAGATGGAGTTAAATCCAAACGTATTCAATCTTACAATTTCAATAGTAATAATGTTTATGTGTGTTAAATATGTCATCAGGAGTTGATTTTTACAGTTCATTTACCAATTAGTATGTGTACATTATGCAGATCTGCTTATGAGGAGAATATTAATATCTACATGTCCAGAACTAGTAAATGCATCATACTTGGAGTCAGCAATACTCCCAAATACTGTTCTTCTTAGAGGTCAGTTCTAACACGCACTGTTTCAAATAGACCCAATTTCTCTGTGGATATATATTCAAAATGCAGTAGGATGTGGTCATACAAACCCAGAAATACCATCTTCGTGGGGTGGGGGTGGAGAAATCCAAACATTTTTTTTAATAGCAATGCATTATTGGATACCAGAAACAAACGTGCTCTCAGCAATCCTAACACAAATAAGATATATTTATGAGAGTTCTTCTAATCTACAAAAAAGAAATTGCTTTGCCAACACATCTCTCCTCCTCCACCATCTAAAGACTCTCCTCCCTTTCTACCCCCCCACCAAAAAAAACTCATCACACTTCACTACGCAACTGATGGAGTATTAAACGCTGTCTTCCAAGCTGTGGGAGTTAAAAAGAAGTCGCCTTCCTGCCACACTTCCCTGGTGCTGCAACGGACATAAGCATCTCCTCCTATCGACCTAGTCTGATGCTCGCTCCCGGAGCACTGCAGTCCCCTCGCTGAGGACTGCCCCAGCCACACGCACATGCAGCGTTAAGTCCCCCAATGGGGAAAACCACATACCTTTGCTCTCCATTTCGGTCCTTTTTGAGTGTTGGGAAGTTCAATGGAAGTTGGTCGGAAGATGTGGGCCCGCTTCAGATTCCCAAATCTGGGAAGCCAATCTGATGATTTCGCCCGTACTTCCTTCCTTCCCCTCCGGCTTCCTGAAAGATGGGATTCCTTAAACCTTGAAGCTGCAATCAGCCACCAAAGGACACTTAGCGGCAGCAGCAGATTGCCTCTAAGAAGATAGGTTGCGACGCGCATCTGGTATTGAAATGCATGCACTGTGCCCGCTTGTTTTTTTTTTTTTTTTTACCTGGGTCTGGAAGCCTCAAGCCGGAGCTGTCCTCCGAGCGTGGTGCTGCAGGTGTAGTGACAGATCATCCCACTTTGCTCTCTGGATGTACAGATTTGCATGGGCGCTGGCACGCATGCGCAGGGCGTCCACCCTCCTCTATTCGCCGCCTCCCGCTCCCCGCCCCCCCTCTTCGCTTCTCTCCCCAATACGGTCCTCAGTTATCCCCGCTGAAGAGCTGTAGCATTCGGTCACAGGGAAGCGCTGCTAAAAATAAACGCCGGACCGGATTTTCCTTTGCAAACTAGAATGGATTGGATTGGGATTGTGCATCAGTCCTATAGGGCTTTCCAGGATGGATTACGGAAGCTTTAGAGGAGACCAGAGTCTCCCAACAAGACATAGTGTTATTCAGAAGGCAGGAGGGAGGGAAGAAAGGAAGATTTAAAAATGCTATTTAGTGGTTATAATTTGGGGTTTTCTTCCTAGTAGCTGCAGTAACTTTCCAGGTATACACTTCCCTTTTCTCTGCCCACTTCTCCACTGAGTATATCTCTGTGTTTCCTGTATTCATATGATTTTTTGTAAGGGATGGGGTGAGAGTAGCCCAGAGCTACCAAAGGTGAATATCTTCCCCCTTCTTTGCTGCTCCTACTCGGAGTTTGCTTGCCACCCTGAGATTCCTTTGGCCTCCACCTCAAAACTGTTTGGAGAACAGACTGCACAGCTTCTAAAGTTCACTCAATGAAGCCATTGAGGACATTTTGAGTGTTAGCTTCCAAAAGCAAAGTCCCCGAAGGTGAAGAGGTACCTTATTGATAGTACTTTATTGATACTTTAATACGACATACATAATCATTTTTAAGAAGGTGCACAGGAAGAATATTTTCTTGTATAATATTCTAGGAAAGGCAGCAGACCCAAAATCCCTTCAAGTATTACTCTCAACCACAGTATTTTAAAAGTCCACTCTAGTTTATCTGCAAAAATGTTTAATGGGGAAGGGGTGGGAGGGCGTGTGTATTTGCTACATTTGTTTTTGTTTGGTTTTGTTTTAAGAATAGTCCAAATTCTCCAAGAAAATATTCTCTCCTTGATAATCATTGTCTTCTTCTTAGGCATAAAAACAAATCTGGAAAACTGTTACCTGGAATGGCTCAGGTCAGAGATGTACAGATTAATCCCACACTCTAGGTGATGCAGAAATCCTTTCATCATATACTTCTTTTTTAATTAATTAATTTATTTTTTATTTTTATATTCCCCATACAATTGCACCCCCCTTATTTTGGCCCCAATCTCTCCTTTCCCCACCCCCCCATACTGTGTCTCTGGTTTATAGTTGTTTGTTGATTTTGATTTTTTTCTTTCTTATAGTTATCATGCACAGCAAAATAAGCCAGAAAGAAAAAGAAAAATACCAGATAGTCTCACTCATAGCAGGAATCTAGAAAACCTAAATAATGCACCAGGAAAAAACATTTCTAATCCCAGCATTCAGAACATTGGAATGCAATAAAATATACTCCTAATAACAGCCCTGAGTTTGTTTCAGTCTTCTTCTGATGATTCAGAAAGCATCCTGGGATTTTTCTAATCCAATAGGGTCATGATTACAAATATTAATCATGATGGCCCATTCAGACACGGATGCTTATCAGTGATGGACTTTAACTGTAAAGCACAGTGGCTCAGCAAAGTCTGCCTGCCTTCAATGCTAGGGAGTCCAGTCAATGCTTTCCAATATGGGATCGTAGAGGCCACAAACCAGGGTCTACTGATATTTCAGCTCCTCTACTGCATTTGTTCAAGCAAATATTTGAAAGAATCACAAAACTCAGGATTTCTATTAAAGGTTGATGGGGGCCTCCCCGGTGGCGCAGCGGTTGAGCGCTGGGTTGTGAAGCTGCCCGCAGCCTCTGCAGCACCGGTTTGATCCCTGGCTGCTCCCCGGCCACCAGAGGAGGGTCCCACTTGGCACGCAGACCACTCCTGCCGCCCGCTGCTCCCTCAGCAGTGTACCTCGGTCCTTCTGCCTGCTCTGCTCCCCGCTCTGGCTCTGGTGAATTCTCTCACTCTCCCACGCTTCTGACTGTACCCAGTGCTTGTATAAATAAATAAACAAATAAATCTTAAAAAAAAAAAAAAAGGTTGATCGGGCCAGGAAGTAGGCTACGGGTGAGAGTTATTCTATAAGTCCTATTGCCTGTTTTATTGCAATAAATAATTTCCACTCTGAACCAACTACACCCTTATTACATGCACTTTCCCTCTTAAAATGTTAGAAAAGAAACACCTTTAAAATAGATGTCTATACATCCTTAACATTATTATTTTACAGATAGAAATGGAAGAAGGGTACTTGATTTGATAAAAGTCACAAATAGTACCAGGCTCAGAACCTGAGGGTTCAAACTTAAAAGCAGAGGCAATCAATCTACCCCAGCATGATTTCTTATATGATGACTTCCCCATTATCTCAAGTGAATGAATTCCTAACTCATAAATTTTCATTATTTTTTACTGTTAATTTTAAAAAATTAGTGCTTTATTAAATAAAAAATAATCAAATTTAATGCCAAATCTGTGATCTGATATTAAAGACCTTTCCATCATCTGGATCTAAAGTATCTTTAAAGTCTTTTCCAAAGTTAATGCCTGAATAATACCATTATCCTAAAGAAAACTTAAGACTTTCAATGTTTCACTTATATAGCTATTTTTAGAGTACCTTTGTCTCCTTATACCATTAATGCAAATGTCTACTTATCCAAATCTTATATTTTCCTCAAGATTCAACTAAAATTTTATCTCATTCCTACAATCTTCCCTAATCCCCTCTATGTGAAAATGTTCTCTGCTGGGAAACAAACAGCAATGTTGCATTTCATTATCTTTACTTCAAACAACATTTATTACTTTCTAGTTTGTAGTAATTATTTTGTATTATAATTATTTTTATCTGTTTGTATCATTGCAATTTATCTATTTTGTATCATCTATTCTCCATCCTTACTGAAAAATATGATTTCCTGGTTCATCTTTGTAGCCTCCAGAGTCTCTTGACTATAGGAAACAATGATAAATGTTTGATAAATTAATATTTAGTATACATGTTTTGTGTGCTTTACCTTGAAACATTGACTACAAGTACTATGATAACAGATGAGAATAATATTTAGCTAACACTGTGATGTGCCAAACACTATCATAAGGATTCTAAATGTTTTAATTAATTTAATCTCCATAAAACTCTATGTGGTTGGTGTTATCATTGTCTGTATTTTAAAGATGAATAATCTAAAACACAGAGAGGTTAAAGTACGAATAAAACATGATCTCTGCCCTACAGAAATATAAAACTGATTAAAGACAGAAACATAATTTTAAAAGCTATGGGAAGGTAGAAGAGACATATAATCACAGGTGAAGTAGGAAAGATGGCCTGCAGGTTTTAGGAAATTTTCCTGGAGGGGACACACTGAGCTATTTCTTGAAGCTTGGGTCATATGGTGAGGGTAGAGGTAGGGACCTCATGAACCTACAAAAGGGCTTTGGAAGAAAAGATGTTATTATCATTGTCCAGATTTCTCCACTAGATACAAAGCTTTAATGTGAGAAAATAAAGTTGAAGGAGGCAGATACGCATTATTAGTTTGGGGCTGAAGCTTCAATCCCAGGGTGACTTGAAGAGATCTCTTTATCTATCTCACCTGAATTTTCTGCCATAAATTTGGATAGAAAGACATAGGGCAGAGTAAAAAGGAAGAGGTTTGGTGACTACCCAAAACCAGGAAAACATGGCTTCAAATACAATTTATCTATTATTACTCACTATATACTGCCTTAGAGAACTTAATTAATCTTTACTGGTCCCAGTTTCTTGAATTTGCACAGTAAATAAAATCAACTTATCGATGGTTGCTGTAAGAATTGACCATAATGGGTGTGTGTGTGTCTAAAGTATGTAAATTACCAGCTCAATAAATCACATTCAATAAAATATACATGATAATTGTAATCTTAGATTCATCTGAGCTAAGGTTTAGAAACTGGATGCTTTCAAGTTCCTCCCCCTTTCATAAAAAAGAAAAAGGTCTAATCTCCCCCACCCCACCACCCTCACCAAAGTAAGGAAAGACTTAAGGGTAGAATTGTTGCATGAAAGTGTTAATATGACATAATTTGATCTAATTGTGAAGAACTTGTTAGATTAGAAACTTAGAAAAAGAGAAATAGATGAGCAGTCTGGCAATCTATTTGTTATTTCAAAACACCAAGAATTAAGTAACATTCGATGTCTTATATTTGAGGTAACCCCTTTCACCATCAAAAACTGTACTAGCTTGGACAATAAATTATATGACTATGTTACTTATACTGCACAATTGAGAGAGTGTTAGCACTTCCAACACTTGCACTCCAACCTGATTCTGGTTAATCCATGTAATTGATTGGTTATGTGTGCATATTCAATTTCTCTAACTTTGGTTCCTACTAGACTGTACAGAAACAATTTAAATGATTGGGGTTAATTTACAGCAATGTATAAAATTATAATTAACAATTTTAGAGCCTTACTAACATGTCAAATCAATTACCAGCCCACCCAGATTTTTCTCCTAATGCTTACCATATTCTTCCAGAAGTGCTGAATATTTTGTCATCGACTCTTTGTACACAGTTATTTTCTTACTATTCATCTTCTATCACTGATAATGTATTATAAAAAATAACAATTGATCATTTAGAAGAGTTTTTGCTGATGATGCAGAAGTCAATCCACAACTACAAATGAGGATTCACTGTGAGAGGGGACAGGTGATCAGCTCATATGTGCTACTGAGAGCATCTGTTCCAAACTGTCAGCAGAATGTAAGCTCCACAAGGACAAAGACTGTTTCTACTTTTCACTGTTGTATCTTCAGCATTTAGAAGAGTGTGTGGAACTTAGAAGGTTTTATTTAATGTCTTATGGGTAAATGAATGAATTTAATAAGATAAAGCTTTTCCCATGGTCACAAAGCTAGTTCACTTGGCAAATGAGAGGCATCCATCAGCAGTTCTGATGACACAAACAATGTGAGTGAGCGGCAAGAGGTAGCAAGCTCATCAGGAGTCAGTTAGCAAATGTGCCCAGTGACTCCCCTTGGGGAAAGATCACATATGATTGGGCCTAAGTATCTCTTAGGCAAGCTAATTGATAGAAATCTAGGGACTTGAGAAATCAGTTACAGAAGAAGGAAAAAATAAAGGAGATGACAAAAGTTGTAAATCATTAAAAGAAGATGAGTCAACATGTAAAAGCCATGTGAGAATTACTGCAGCTTAGCCAGTGTGCTTCTCTTCTTGGTCTGAGGGTGAAATAAGTCTTCCTAAGAAGAAAATGGCTGTGATGAAGTTGCAGTAGGTGTGATTCAGGTTGCAGTTATGAATTGGAGCTAAGGAAAGGTAAATGGAGATAAGGAAAGTTTAATGAAGATGAGATGTGCAAAGAGAGGGTGCCAGTCATTTGGGTCTATTTTGCTAAGAAACTACCTGTCCACAGGGTTTAACACTGAATTTTCTAGAGGTTAGTAAGAGTCTAAAGACACCTGCAGAGTGATGAGGTAGAGAAATAATGTATGGGTGAGGCATCTAGAGACCAACTGACAAACATTTTTGACATTTCTTGTTAAGGGCTTTGTCCACTTGATAAAATCAGAGATTTATACATAATCTGTCAACTGACAATTTCAAGGCCCATCTGTTACACTGGCATAACGCCCACTTAAAATGGGGTATGCCAGCTCCATTAATGTTTTGCTCCCAAATACACACAGGTTGAAATAATCAGTCCAAACAGAATACTGAAAATACACTTTTCAACTGGAGGTCCCTTTTCTCTCTGGAGATAGGGAATAATATGGCAAAATGACTTGCAAAAGAAACTCTTTGAATCTGGCTAGGATCATTATGAAGACCAACCAAACCCTCAAGTTCTAGTGATGAGTAGACTAGAAGCACATCAAGTTTTCCTCTATAGATGCACTGAAACTTGCTATCTCAAAGCAGTGTAGACATTTGCCATAAAACAATTTCCTCACCTTATAGGAACCCACCCTAAAAAAAATTCCAAACACACGAACATGAGACATTTTTCTGGTACATATAGCACATGAATAAGTAGTCCTAAAAGGTCAAGAAGCATAAACAAAGTCTGTCAGTAATCCACTGTATAAATATTTATTAAGAACTTGCTTTACACCAGGTACTTTGTAGATATTGGGGTTATCCCAGACATCAGAGTCCTTACTGTTTTTACATTGCAGTTTCAAAGCCTAACAAAAGAAACAATAAATCTTATAGTTGAACCATTTATTAGACAAAGTGAAAAGTGAGTTGAGAACCAGATTGGGGGGAAAAAAAAACTTTCCCCTAGTGGCAAGTTACAAACAAGATTAGAAGTTAAGTTTGCTGACACCCACTTCTTTTAGCTTTCTCCATCCTGGTGTGCACATTTGAGTGTATTCTTTGGTTGGAGGACTTGTCCTATTTGTATTATACTGCAAATTGTTATTTCAGAACTCTTTCATTTCACTCAGTAAACACAACTGGGAATTCTTGTGGAAGGGCTGGAAAATGGAAACTACACTAAATGTGTTGCCAGCAGAAAAGAACCTCCATCATGTGTTCTACAGGACGCCTGAGTGATATGGCACAAGTGTATCATTTGTGTGATGAATAATAACAAAGATTTCTTTCATTACTAGTGCTCTTACTTGGTGAAAATCTTTCTGGTTTATGTTTATATTCAAATCCCAATTCACATAGCAGCTGGGGCTACCCAGGCAAAGTAAAATGCAGAAATGAAGCAATTAGCCCTGTTACTAGTGCCAAAAAAACTGCTATTAAAAAGGAAGGAAAAGATTAACAAGTAATTTCAGCCAACTGAAATTAAATAACAGCAAAAGAATACAATAGCATAATGGATCCCACAGGTGTATTAACCCAGGGGCATTATTAACAAGGACTTGGAGGTTCACGACCAATTGCTAAATAGCACTGATACTCCACAGCTTGCAAAAAAAAAAAAAAGACAATGCATTTGCTATCTTTAAAAAAAGTATTTTTCAGAATTTTTCTTGCATTGTCTTTAATCATTTTGTCCTACAGAAATGACTCTGTTGGACTAATTGCCAGAACAAAGAGCAGGGATGTAGGTAGAGGTGGAGAGCAGCCTGGCTCTGCACAGAGTATTCTCTCCTGTACTGATTGCTAGGCCCTGAGGTTGCAAGACCATGAAGCTGCTGATGCTCCCAGGTCCTCTCTCAGTCACCTAACGTCTGTCTTAATTTGAAATATCTATTGTTCTTTTTCGGATTTTAACTTTATACCTATGTATTATGACTTGCAAGCCTGGAATTCAGTCTATCCAATCTCTTCCAAATTCATTCAATAAACATGTTCCCTGCTCTCTGGGGAATTGCAAGGTATTAATAATTAATATTTAAAAGCTATTATAAAAATAATATTGGGAATGGTTAAAACAATATTGTTCCTTCTTCTGTAAAAGGAAGAACCTGGACAAAACAATCTGTAAGGTTTCCAGTGCTACCACTGCAAGTTTCTCTCTTCCTTAGACAGCATGCTAACCTTTGACTACTGCACAGGCTGCCAGTGTCAGAGCCTAGAGGACTGTGCTCCCTAGCATAGCTCTTTCCCATTACACATAAGAAACTGAGACCCACAGAGGTGGACTCCTGGATCTGAAGTTAGAACTATTTGGAGGCAGTTAGTCCTCTTAATCCTTATCTTACTGCCTCTTTCCCACCTGACCATGCCCTGTGTTGATGAAATACAAAGTACTGGAATGCAAGATAGAAAATAGGTTGAAGTGGGGCCTCTGTGGTGGTCTTGGGGTTAAGTCTTAGCATTATCACTGCTACAGCTTGAGTTCGATCCCCAGCCAGGGAGCTACCCACATATAGTGCAGCAAACCTCTCCTGTCTCGCCCACTGCTCCCCTCAGCAGTGTATCTCAGTAAATCTGCCTGTTCTGCTCCCCACTCTGTCTTTGGTGAATCCTGTCACCCCCTCCATCCCCAAATACACATATCTCAGGTCTACATCCAAGTTCTTCCATGCAAAAATAAAAAAAAAATTAAGAAAATAGGTTGAAGTAAAGAAAGAGCAGTCACAAAGGCCCCATTCATGCCATGTATCTTCTGAACAAACATACAAATTCCATCAAAACAGTCTCCCACCTTTCTCATTGTCTCTTTGTCTATTACATGTTTCTTTCTTTTTTACTCTTTTTTTTTTTTTTTTACAGATTTATTTATTTATTTATACAAGCACTGGGTACAGTCAGAAGCGCGGGAGGGTGAGAGAATTCACCAGAGCCAGAGCGGAGAGCAGAGCAGGCAGAAGGACCGAAGTACACTGCTGAGGGGAGCAGCGGGCGGCAGGAAAGGTCTGCGCGCCATGTGAGACCCTCACCAGGTGGCCGGGGATCGAACAGGCGCTGCAGAGGCTGCGGGCAGCTTCGCAACCCAGCATTCAACCGCTGCGCCACCGGGGAGGCCCTCTTTTTTACTCTTTACATTTTGCCAACAACTCAAGATGGGAGATGGCCCAACGTTGCAATAAATAAAAGAGACAGACTCAGTTTTATAGAGCTACAGGATAGGATGGACACTTTCAATTTGCTTTTTCTCAGTATAAGAAACTTAATCACTCAAAACCCAGTTAAAAACATCCCCTGAGCAACCCTCTCTGTCTTCACAGTATATTAAATATTTTCATTCATGTCCATCATTTATTTCTACATCTATCTCTCTATAAGGATGAGGTATTATTATCATATAGCAGAGTGCCCAGCACATAGTAGCCATGGAGTAATTATATCCTGAATTCATTAATTCATTAGTCATTATTGAATTCATTCAATAAATGAAGATCTATTGTTCCTGGAACTTTCAATTCATTTTATTCATTATTATAGCTCAGATATAAAGTGAGCTTTGAACAGTTTCAAACTGTGTTTGTTCTACACTTGATCTACCACTGGGTCCCTCAATTTTGCCCCCCAATCTTTATTCTTGCTTTTTCTTTTCTGACTGTCCAGGTTGGAGAAACAAAGGTCTCTACTCTTGTCTCTTAGACTAGTTTTCTTCATTTGTTTTTCCTTCTCCTCTGGTCTTGGAATGTCATATCTCCCTTATTGACCACCTTCCTCTATTACCACAGACATGTGGAGACACACACACACACACACACACACACACACACTCTTCATTAACAATCTTGTTGCTTGTGTCCATAGAATGTCATGAGGTAAACCAGAATCTCGACTCAGTCAAGGCAAAAAGGAATGATTTAAACAAACTAATGCTTAAATGACAAACATGCCATATATTTTTTTAATATTTTTTTAATAGAGGCATGTTTATTTATTTGTTTGTTTGTTTTTGTTTATACATGCACTGGGTACAGTCAGAAGCGCGGGAGGGTGAGAGAATTCACCAGAGCCAGAGCAGGGAGCAGAGCAGGCAGAAGGAGCGAAGTACACTGCTGAGGGGAGCAGCGGGCCCCAGGAGAGGTCTGCGCGCCATGTGGGACCCTCCTCCAGTGGCTGGGGAGCAGCCAGGGATCGAACCAGCACCGCAGAGGCTGCGGGCAGGTTTGCAACCCAGCGCTCAACCGCTGCGCCACCGGGGAGGCCCACATGCCATAGATTTTCAGTTTCAGTATCAAGTCATGATTATAACTGAATATTTCTGTTTGATCCTGTCACCCTCCCTTTAGTATTGTCACAATTATTATTTCTCCTTTTAAATAGGGCACTTAAAATACCTTGATTCTTGATTTTCTTCCTGAATATAAAGTTTTTCCTTTCTCCCTTGTATAAGATGTTGGCTTCCATGGCTAAATATAGCAATCATCTCTCAAAAATCTTTCCAGAAAACAAAGAGCCACTCTACCTTTCTAATAATGGATGTGGTGTTTTCTTGACTGGACATAAGTGTGTTTGAGAAGCACATTTTAAAAGATGATGTATTCTTGCAAGATACATTACTGTGCATTTGTAAACTCTATTTCCACATTGATGCACATGCCAAGCATTTGCTATTATTACATTCAGCATTATTTGCTCCAGATAATAGTGCCAAAAGACTAATGTCTTGTAAGTACAGAAAGCAGACATTCTTGGGCAGCACAGATAGAGTTGGGAAAATAACCAACAAAAGAATCTTCTCCTTACACTTGAGTTTTGTTTTTGAATTTTTTTTAAAATGTGAAGATCAAACAAGTATCACCAGGTCCTGAATGGAGGATCATGGCAGTCAGAATGCAATGAAGCTGAAAGGAAATGTTAAAAGAACAAGACATGGGACAGTGCATCTATCTTAACGATAAACTGAAAATCAGAATTCAGAGAAGTCAACATTTAAAAAACAAAATAAGTTTATGAAATTATTAACTGAAGCATCTTTCTTTGTGAATTACATATCCAATGAGATTAAAACATCACTGTTTTATTACTGTAGTAAAATTGCTAAGAGAGAAGAATGACTTGTTCTTGTGTGGCCTCAGAGAATTTATCCAAAAGACGGTGTGATAATGTAGGAAATCAAACTTATTTCTCCAGCTGAAGGTAGCCCCTAAATTCAGTATAAGGTACTGGACTAGTTTACATTTATATTATGAATTCCATGTGTTGAATTTAACATCTTAATCTATGTCTAACATCATATTGGGTGCTTTATAGCCATTTTCTTTTTAAATCTGCAAAATAACATTGATAAAGCACCGAGGCTGTAAAAGACCTATCATTTGTTCAAAATTACAAAGCAAGTATAAAGTTAGAAATCCAACCAGCAGCTTTTAGAGTTTATCTGGCCTTTGCACATGCCTCAGGAACATCTTCCACAAGGAAAGTCATCTTCCACCACTAGGGTTTGTGGTGGAAACTTGTTCTACAGCAGCCCAAGAGAGCAAATGCACTTCTTTAAAAATCAGAAAAGAGGCATCCTGAAGGATGAAAAAGCCTTTCCAGTAAAGAACAGAAAGTCATTTCTGGCAGAATCTTTAGCACTGAACTTTAACTCCAGAAAGAGAGTAGAGTGGATTTGAGGTAAAACGAATAATCTAGTGTTGCTGGAATGCAGATGGGATCTTAACACTCCTGGGATTCCTGTTAGAATTTGGTCATTACTTGGGTGGCCAATTTTAGTTTCTGTTCCAATGGCTTTGACCACTTCTGGTACTTGTTACTTTGTTGGAGCAGAGTTGTCTAAATGGAAGGATCTTCCAGCAAAACTTAACTTACCTCGGCTAAAGTCACTGGCATGCTTTCCCAGGACTAAGCAGTGAGTGTTTGCATGAGTAAATGTCCTGCCAGACTTAGCTAATTTTCTGCCAGGACTGAATCTTGCACTTTTGCCACCAGACCCACCTTTTCTCATTGCCATGTCTTTGAGAGTCCAGCTAAGTTGTTGGTTGAACTTCTCTAGGTATTGAGTCTGCACATAAGAAATCTGGGCCACATGAATTTAAATCTTCATCATTTGTTTCCACCTACTCAGCAATTTGATCCCCTATTCTTTCCCTGTGTTTGGCTACCAAGTTTGCTTCTACTTATATTGACATCTATGCCTCTAAACCAGCATGTGCAAGAGCCAACTTCTGACATTCCAGTTTTGCTTTTTGTCTCTCTTCCTGAACTCCACGTATTCAAGATCAAGCTTCAGGATAACAACTGTTAGAGTTTTGACCTCTCCAGGGTTTCTGCTCCCACAGAGGTCCCATTGGTTCACCTCTCCCAGCAGCCCTGCCCTTGAGGTTGATTTCAAGAATGCACTTGGCACACAACCTGAAAAGTGATAGTGCAATTTGTTGACCACTCACTCTCTCTACTATTCACTTTAGCAATATACATAATTGCTAATCTTCACAGTTCTTCAAGTAATAAATGGTTGTTCCTAAGGTTCATAAGGTTATAAGTAAATAAAGTTAACAAAGGTGGTTGAACTTCATGTGGTTTGAATCAGTAATCATTGGAGAGTTGTATTTCAACGGTCTTTCCCAGTGTAATTTCAGTGTAACTTTCCCCTTTTTTCTGTTTAGCTTTAATATGTTATTGCTACAATAAACATGAAAAATAGTTTTAATTTGAATGCTCATAAAACTGTGCTGAGAAATGAAAAATCTCCTGAATGTCTAGCTCAGGAGAACTTAAGTAGGGTAAATATTACCTAGTAGTTGAACTCTTTTTATTCTCAAGAACATGATAATATTTGCACTAGTTTATTAAGCACTTTGGTGACTATTTAAATGAACAGTAGTAAAATTTTATATCATGAAAAGTTATCGAGATTTCTATATTTCCTCAGCTCTTGATAAAATAATAGATCTCAGTTAAGTCAACAGATTTTTTAAATACTTGTCTACATTTGAGAAACAGTACCATGTATTCCAAATGACTCTTTGGTAAAAAATTAGGCATTCTACAACACTAATATTGTCAGTCTTTAAAATGCTAATATTTTAGCTTGTATTTTCAAGTCAATCAGCACAAGGTGGTTATTATGAGCAGCAGAGGTATGTTCAACTTGACCTAAAAGGGCCTTTACCCAGACATTGCAGCCCTTGTCTCACCTGTTCCTGTGCTCATCCTTCTTTCTCACCAAGAGACTCTATTGTCCCCCCAGGTACATCATACTGCACTGAGCCCCTGTGCTTTCATCCATGCTACTCTCCCTGTTTGTGAAGCTTTATGCCCCCTTTGCTTTCTGGATCACTTAAAACTCAGCCCAAGTGGAAGCCTTCAAGGGAAGCTTTGTCATATCCATGTGATTTGACAATCCTTGCTGTGGTATCTCACAGAATCCTGAACATTCCTCACCCATGACTTGAACTGATCTCCCAGATCACACTTACACCCCTTGGGGAAAGCACGACACTGACAGACATCAGTAAATATCAGTTGAAAGCAGGAAAAGTAGGGATTTCCTGAAGGATGATGGATGTGACTTGCCCAGCCTCCCAAGGCTGATAAGTTGCAGAGCCCTATTAGAAGGCATTCCTCCCGCACCCCAAAACAAGGCCAGTCCATGATTCTGCATTGTCCTGACTGTTTGAGGCTCCTCCAGGTATTTTAGAAAGAGTAACATGTAACTTCATTTGATGAACTTAAAAAATTTAAAACAGAAACTTAAAAATGAATATATGACCTCAATGTAAACTAGACAACTAGGCAATTTTATTAATTCTTAAATCACAGAGAATGTGGTAACAATCAAGTGAAGAACAAGAATAAGCTACTCTCAACATATTGGAATACATATTTTCCCATATTTAAATCACCAAGGAGAGAGTGATTCTGATTCTGTGACCCAAAGGTATATCTCTAAAGGAGGAGAGGGGAGTTGCCATTTTATTTTTTTTTTTTTTGGTCTCCCTCAAACCAAAATAGTGTTTACCAAAGTAAAATTGACAAACCATATGGTTATTGAAACTCTAGGGCCATTTTGTCAAAAGCAAGAATATTATTCACGGCACTTACACTAAATCCCAGCTAAAGTAGTGGCTGGAAAAGAACATTGTGGTATAATTTCCTAAGCCTTATTCATCAGGGATTTTAGTGTCATTAACTATTTAGGAAAAGGACAGTTTTCTAGTTGCTTAGAGTAATCTATGATAAATAAGAGGTTGGGTAAATTATGAAATAGGAACTATAAACCAAGGATTTACGTTGGACATTGGCAATCATTAAAAGTGTCCAAAGAGCAATTTCAAAGTTTTACAGCATTGCCTATCCAATTAAACAAGGTAAGCTGGCTGTTGAGATGACCCATAAGCAGCTTTCCTCACAACATTGGCGTATTCAGCCTTTTAATCTCTCCTAACAGAACCACTCCTGATGCCCAGGGATGGCGTCAGCTTCCCTGTCTCTAGAACACAATTCACCTATGCATTCTTCCTATCCAATATTTTTTACAGATTTATGGAGGTATAAGTCATATATAAAACACTTCACATATTTAATAGCTACAATTTGATAAATTTGGAAATATACATACATCCATGGAAGTGACATAAAAATCAAGGTAATAAATACATGCATCACTGCTGAAGGTCCCCCCCTCCTTTTTTTTTTTTTTTTTATTGTGGTTGTGTGTTTGCAAGCCTAACATTTAGGCCTCTAGAGTTTAGGGAATATTTAGTCTAGAGTTTAAAGAGGTGTAGGTTTACTGGTTTAGAGTAAAACTAAGATTGACTCTCCTAACAAATGTTTAAATGCACAATACATTATTACTAACTACAGTCACTGTTGCACTGAAGATCTCTGGAATTAATTCATCTTGCATAACTGAGACATTCTATTCATTAAACAACCTTTTATCCTTCAAATGCATTTTAGATATCTACAAAATTGTCCCAAATACCATATTCTAGAAATAAAGCAGAACAAAACACACCAACATTTCTGGTTCCACCCAATTCTTTTAGCTTTTTGAAGACTGTGATGTGGATGAGCAAATTCTATCAACTATATGCTGAATGAATGCCCCTTCTAATTATTCTTGATGTTCTTAGTAATCACATAGTAAGCATTTGTCTTCTATGTCTTTCTCTAAGTCCACAATCTCTCAGCAAATATGCCATATTGATTATGAACAATCATGTGATTGAAAACAGTCCAAATGATCTATGTTGTATCCTATTCTTGCAAAACTGCTAAGATATGCTGAGTTATGGAAGCTTGGTCAGCATCCTCAATAGGAAGTGTCTGCAAGATAACAAGGCTGAGAATGGGAAGTTGCTTCTTGATCCTTTGCAGCACCTTGGGCTGCCACATCCTTGCTGACTCCCTGCTCTCTGAGTCACCTGCACATGAAAGGGGAGCTTTTATCCCAGCATCTTAAAAATCCTCCACTTGGAAGAAAGAGCCTGTTCTCTCTGGAGGATAAAAGTGAAACTGCAACTCTGTGAAATGTGTCTGCAGCCAGGTGCGGGCTCTGCAGGAGTCAGCTCTGGCCAGACTCACATCTCTCAATCAAGAGCTACGTTTAAACTTTCCTTTCCAAAGTGTCTGAAACTGAGTTGACCAAAGCAGTTCAGAAACCTAACCTATCTAACTTGGGTCACAAAATGTGCCTTTCTGTCACTGACATCATTTCTCATTATAGGCAAATAATGCAAGGGCCCAGCTTGCTGAAGGTGAAGCTTTGTGGCTCAAACCAAAGGGGCTCAGCTCCAGTCCATGACACATGATTATTCTTAGCACAATGTAGGCCACTACTTCCCATAAGCTCTGAGCTGCACCCCTGACCCTCACCCTGCCTATGCATGCAGCTTTGTAAAGTGCCTTTTCTTCTATGGGATGTGCAGTTTTCTTTCATATAACAAGACGTTAGCAATATCAGCAACTCACCCACCATCTAAAATACTGTCTGACTCATAGTAGACATACAGTAAACATTTGTTGAATGAATGACTGAATAGAAATTGATTGAGGAATGATGGATCTTGCTTTTAACAGCTCTTGAACTCATAGGAAAGGCACTCTGTAAATAAGGAACCAGGGCTATTAGTGTTGATTGGCTGTTGTTCAATCCTACATTGGGTATAATATAAATTTCTAAATACAGTCTGTACACTCAGAGGCTCAGAGGAGTTCCAGATATCACATTTATGTTCCCTGGAAATGACTTCTAAAATAATAATAATGATAAAGATAATAATAACCCACTTTATATGGCTTTCTTTTCAGTATGCAAAGCACCATTATCACATTAACTCCTCCCAACAACCCTGTGAAACTGATCTCATTATCTCAAGTTGAAGAAATGGGATTCAGAAAAGTGACGTGACTTGTCTAAATTCACACAGCTGGTAAGTAACAGAACAGGAAAGATCTCAAAATGCAGTCTCCTCATGAAAAATCCCCAGGCAGGATTTTTTTCTACTCCATAGCACCTACCTTTTGATTGATTTTTTTTAAGAAACAAGAATAATTCAGCCAAAACAATTTAGCTTTTAATTGGCCAAGTTTCAGTGATAACCTTGTGGAAAGTATATTACTTCTAAATGGATTCCTGGGCCTCCCTTGGTGGTGCAGCAGCTGAGCACTGGGCTGCGAGGCTGCCCACAGTCTCTGCAGCACTGGTTTGTTTCCCGGCCACCGGCGAGGGTCCCACAAAAAAAATAAATAAATGGATTCCTGCTAACCTTGCTTCAAAACAGTTATGCTGGTGCTTTTAAATCTCAGAGTGTTTGTATTAGAAGAGAACTTAGTTCTCATTCATCCTTTGATTTACTCAGATATTTACTAGGCTCTCCCTTCACTATGTGCACAATTTGGGGTGGGGACAGGATATAGATATAGGTCTGTCATCGATGATCCCCATCAGGCAACAGCAACGGGGTATGGAATGAAGAGCTTCAGTAGATGGTGGAAATCATTAAGCAGCATCCACAAGTCAAAGAATTGACTGAGGCATGAAGAAGCACTACCAACTTCCAGTTAGGGGATCAGGAGAAACTTCGTGGAATTTGTGCTCCTTAAAAATAGGGAGAATTAGGGCCTCCCTGGTGGCACAAGGGGTTAAGATGCAAACTATGAAGCTAACCACAGCCTCTGAAGCTTGAGCTCAAACCCTGGTGGCCAGGGAGCAACCTACTTGGCACAGCAGACCTCTCTTGACTCGCCCGCTGTTGCCCTCAGCAGTGTATTTCAGTCAATCCTCCTGTTCTGTTACCCATTCTGTCTCTCACTCCCCACCCCCACATCTCTGGCTTGTGCCCCAGTTCTTGTATGCATAAATAAAATTAATCTTTTAAAAAAAAGGGAGAATTAAAAGGGTGAAAAGATCAAATGAAGGCGACAGGGCTTCAAGAAGTAAAAGCAGAGTCAGGTCTCCTCTGGGGCAAAAGAGAGCAGCTGGATTTTCTGGTATAGAGTGTACAGAGGAATTCTCAAAGGTCAGGGCCACATGACAGAGGGCCTAAAAAGCCAGGTCTATCCACAGGCAGGGACACAGGGGCCCAGACAGGGATGGCTCTCTTTGTTTTGTCCTTCTCGTGTATACATTTCTGTCATTTCATCTGCCAATATATTCTCAGCAAACAAGCAAAATAGTGCCTTGACTTACAAAAACTAGAACATTCGCTGACTATCTTTCCCCAAATACAATACTATCAACATGTAGAAGTGCTTTCAAACTAGGCCCACACTGGATTTTAGACATTTTTTTGGACCTGAGGCAGGTGATCAGAGTGTTTTCTCTGAATATGCTCTAGCTGTTTCCACCTGGTCTCTTCCCACACTAAGTTCTTCAAACTCCTCTCACATCTCTCAGTGTGCTCTGCTTAAGCTGTCATACTTGAACCCCTGTTCCTATCTCCTTAAACCATCCAAGCCCCTACTCTGAGCCTGGCATCAACAATTGAAACCCAAAAACAAAGTATAGGTAATTTTTCCATCTACAAGTAGTTGCAGGAAATGCTCTTTTCTATTGTGAACACACAGCATGCCTGCATTTTCATGAAGCTGTTGAGCAAGGTAGCTTCTGAAACTAGCGAAATAGCAGGCAGGAGGGGAGCGAGCACAGGCCAGTCTGTTAGGGAGTCAGGAAAAGGCAAGTTTGCTTTGTGACCTCAGTCAAGTAACTTCCTTTCTCTCTGGACTTCTTCAGAAGAGAATGGTAATACCTGGGTGTCCAGCATTTACTAACAGGTTATGTTGCTATTCAGTGACTTAATGTAAAAGTTGTCTCTATATTGTTCATCAAACAGGGGTCCTGTTACAATTATAACTATTGGCTTTGTTATTGAGAACTTTACTATTCACTAAAAAAAGAGAGAGCCTAGAGGTCATTAGTTCCAAGCCTCTTGTTTTCTAAACAAGGACAGAAGCCTAGAGACACAGGTCTAGAGAGGCTCAAGGTCACAATGGAAATTAATATTGAGAATGAACTAAAGCCAGGACTCACAACTCCCAGCACAGAAGAGGCTCCACTAGAACCAATAGCTGTGTTATCAAGTAGCCTCCCCAAAAATGGCTGATGTGGGACCTAAAGTCTTTTTTGAATGATATCTTTATATATCAGTCATGAACATGGTTAGGAAAGCTATTTACACCATCCACATTTAAATGAAAAAGAGGCACATATATCAAGTGATTTGGCCAAGTTCCAACAAGCAGAGATGAATAACAAGAAAATAGCAGAAAGCCTGCTTCTCCCCAGAGGTCAGCTTGCTAGATGAGAGAGCATAGCTAAATTCCTGAAATGATTGCATTCCGTCGCTGTTTCAAATCACCACAGCTCCCTTCCTCCAAAGCCCATACAATACAGATTCATATACATTTGACCTGAAAATTTCATTTGAAGAATGCCACGACCCCACTTGCAGTAATTGAAGTCAGGCAGATGTAGGATTGGCAGTTCTGCACAACTCAGTAACCTTCTCGCCCAGCCTGAGCTGATGACTTCAGCATCAGCTCATCCTGGGAACTCTGGGCAAACAGTTACTTCTGTTTAACCTTGCTTCCCTCCCCACTACCGTATTGTGCGTCATTTCATTCCTTGGAAAAGAATAGTCACTTCTGTATAAACCCTGCTTTCCTCACCTAAAACATTTGGGGTCAGATGTGTTTCAAGAATTCATACTCAATTGGATTTTAGAAAGATAGTTTGGTGCCTTTCTTAATATATTATATTACATATGTTCCAGCAGCATCTGGGACATCAAATGTCCTAATATTTCATTAGCAAAACATGAAAATTCTCAATAAGTGGAATAAATAAAAACTATAAGTAGCTTCAGATTAGGTCAGGTTTACTAAAAAGTGAGTTTGATGCACATTTATTAAAAAAAATCATATTTTCAGAACATCGAAAGTTTGGAATGCAGATAGGGACTGTGGATCAGTACAATGACTCAGTTCACTTCAGCTAACAATGCTGTGCCCATTTGTCTTTCTAAGAGAGTTCTCGGTATCAGTTGACATACTGAGTTGGTTGAACCTGTGGAACTTTCTGTCTTTTCAAGGAAACAGCACAGAGAAGACAATAAGTGTAAGATGCTACTATTGTCATTTCCTTTCAAAGCAGCATCTTTATTGATGGTAGTGAGAGCAACTACCTGCCTCGGCTGCATCATCAGTGTGCCATGGGGACATGCAGAAAGACAGAAGGAAGTGGCTAGCCTGAAGAACATTACTGCTATGAACTGAAATGTGAACTGAATTCATTTGTCAAGGAGCTAACCACACTGTATTTAGAGATATAGCCTTTAGGGAGGAAATTCAGATCAGAGGAGGTTTTCAAGGTGAGGCCCTAGTCAGTAGGATTGAGATACCAAAGCTCGTCTCCCTCCTTCTTTCTGGGGGGCCATCCTCACTCCTGTTTCCTTCTTCCTCCTCTCTCTCACTCACCCCCCATCTGAAGACACAATAAGAAGGTAGCTGTCTGGCCACAGGCAGAAAGAGTACTGTCACCAGGAACGAAATTACTGTCACCTTGATATTGGATTCCCAGCCTCCAGAAGGGTGAGGGATGCATTTATGCTATCTTGTTATGGCGGCCCAGGCTAACTAACACTATCACTATTATGATTTTGTTCCTTATATCAGCTGTCTTCTCATGCTTTTATGCACAGTTTTGAGCTTTACTTAGGGTGATTTTATTTGAAGTACACAATACAATGCTTTCCTATTTGTAGAGCAATCATTGAACACTAACTAAGTTCTGTGTTGGGATATTTGAATTCCAAGCACAGCTCTGCCTCAAACTAGTAGTATGAACCCAGACAGGTCACTTCACTTTTCTGGGGCCCAGAGAATAATGGATAGGACAGTCTCTAAGTTTTCTTCCTGCAATGACATTCTAAGTTACTGAGAATTTAACCACACCCTTTTCCATTTCCCAGTAATGCTTTTTGGCAAAGCCAGGAAACAGCTTGAGAATCATTATGCCATCTCTTCATCCCACTCAACCCCCAAGACATTTTTATTGTTCTCACACTTACCTCTAGGGTGTTGGTAAGATCGATGGAGCTGTTCATGTTTCTCAGATGGAAAAGTTTCTCATGAGTGTCTTTGCAGCTTGATTGTGGTTAGAGCCATTCAGGAACTGCTGATGACCTGTACATCTGAAAGCTGTTGAGGTAAATGTAAACTACAGTGTGGGAGTAGAAAGTAATTTTTTCCAAGGTGCCCATCTAGCAAAATCCCATGAGACCAGAAAGCAAAAATCAGTGTAATACCTTCAAGTATATTACCAAAGAGACCAGGTCAAAGAAGGGAACACAAAGGCTTGGGATGACTTCTTTCATCAAAAAGCTTTTTGTCTGTTTTTGCTTCCCCCATTGCCTAACGCCCACCATACCTTAACACTGTGATTGCCCCTGTGAATCTGGCAAAGGAGTTACTGACCCCACTTCTGCTGCCCAGCTGCCACTGCTTACTCACTTCCTATATAGTATCTTCCATTTTGAACTTCAGTTTCCAACCGTCATTGGTTCTTCCATCTACCCCCTTGTCCTCAAGTCTGATTATACTGCCTTCTCTTCATTTTAACATTTCAAAAGGATAATGATCCCCAAAAAGGAAATGCTTAATTTCACCATCTAATCAGTACTCAAACTGCAATATAAGTGTCATAATTGACATGACCTGTACCGTCTTTAAGTTACTTTGCCATGTCCTCAAAACATTCATGAAAGTATTTCTATCAAAGGTTTCCAATTTTAGCTGTGAATCAGAATCACTTGAAAATCATCTTAAAACTATAGATTTCCAGGCCACATTGCAGACATCTCAAAACAGAAACTGTGGATGTGGTGCCCTAGAATCTGTATTTTAACAAGCTCCCTGGCAATTAGCCTAACATCAGTCATTTGGAGAATACTAACGCTGATTTGTTACTCACAGAAGCAGAGACCTTGTGCCATTAGTCTTGACATTGGTATTAATTCTAAAACTACCCTGCAAAATATGATTCTAGCTAGTTCAACTATAAAGGGAGGTTTATTGTAAGGATACTGGAATGGATCATGAAACACTAAGAAAGGATGCATTTGGACTTGAAAATAACCAGAAAGTTACTAAAGGACACTTTCTGTCCAAATATCTTAACTTGCTTCTAAACATTATTATTATTTTTTTTTTGGTCTTATTCAGCCTGACTTCCTCCTCTCCTCAATGGAAAAATATGACTGTTTTCATTTCCCAAATGACACATTTTGTCCACATATGTAGATAAGTTTCTCTCTTACAAGTTTCTCAGGGGAAACATTTGAATTGGCTTGTGAGTTATCAAGGACCTAGTCTCCCTAATATAAGTACACATATAGCCACACATATTCATAGTCATTCTTTCTCTCTTTTCTACAAACTATGACGCAGAGTCAATTAAAGGATTCCTGACTCTCCAGTTTTGTGTCATGTGATTGTTTGACTGGTTACTATGATGAGGGGGGAAGTTGACCTGGAAGCTCTCTCAGCCACCTTATAGAGTTTGGTGGACAGCAGCAGTTCTCAGAAAACTCCAGCAAGTTCCTATGAAGGACAGTAGGAAGGTTAAGTAGGAAGGCTGGGTGCACATTAGAATGTATCTCTCTTAGTGCCCATCATGGTGCTTTGTTGTGGGTCTGCTACTCCTAAGCAACCTGTTTGGCCACCATTTTGTTACCTACAGCTCTAAATCCTAAGCAAGGTCAAAATGACCCATTCAGTTAGCTACAGGAGCCCAACCCTGCAAGGTGCCTTTCAAATCAAACAAGAGCACAAAGCTGGGTCATGCTGGGAAGACTATGCATCAGTAAGTATGACCAGGAACTTCGCTGGTGGATAATGGGGGGGGAGGACCAATGTATAACAAGGGACCCCAGAAGCTGATCAGTGGAACGCCATGTTGATAAGATTGAAACCATGGCTGGGGAACTAGAGCTTGATCTCAATTACAATACCAAGTCATCAAACAGATGAGAAGTGCCTGGAGGGCAGACTCACAACCCCTGATACTATAGATGACAGAGCCCCTTTTCTAGTTTCACCCCTCCCTTTTCTCTTTGTCCTCCTTCCTCTCAACTGATCAGTGAAAAGGCCAGGATCTTGCTCTCCAGCAGCATCCTGCATTATATAGCATGCTCCACGACTCCCGTTTCTTTATCAGTGTGGTGTTGCCCAATGCAACACTTGGTTCCTCATAAATACTCAACAAACACTCATTCACTAGAGCATTGGGTCAGAAATAGTCAGAAGACTTGATTTCAAGCTCCTGTACCACACAAACTAGCTATGTATAAACGTCGCATCTCTGAATCAGTTTCTTCATCAAAAAAAGTAGAAATAGGGCCTCCCCGGTGGCGCAGCGGTTGAGCGCTGGGTTGCGAAGCTGCCTGCAGCCTCTGCAGCCGGTTCGATCCCCGGCTGCTCCCCGGCCACCAGAGGAGGGTCCCACATGGTGAGCAGACCTCTCCTGCCGCCCGCTGCTCCCCTCAGCAGTGTACTTCAGTCCTTCTGCCTGCTCTGCTCCCCGCTCTGGCTCTGGTGAATTCTCTCACCCTCCCACGCTTCTGACTGTACCCAGTGCATGTATAAACCAAACAAACAAACAAATAATAAATAATAAATAAATAAATAAGACATGCCTCTAGAAAATTAAAAAAAAAAAAAAAAGTAGAAATAATATATTGAGTAGACAGAAAAAAATCAAATTTATATACATACTCATTTATATAGGAGCGTATACCAGAAATAACTTTATAAATATTAAGTACTTTTTTCAGTAACCTGTGAATATATGTTTGGATTGAAACCTCCCCATTCATTGTTAAAGACTCATGATTTAATAAGGTTATTTATTTATAGGAATGCAAACAGAAAGCTGGAATCCACCTTGCTTGAATATTGTCCCTTTTATCAAAGTTATTTATGGTTTGAATGTCATACTTATTAATAGAGACCACTCCTGGGAGCAGATATTGTACACTTACTACCTTACCTACATGCCGATCTCCAAGGTAAGCTCTTTATACGCAATAGCTCATCTAATAGACAATCCTTTGAGTTGAGTATAAATAACATCTCTATTTTATATAAAATGAAGTTGAGTCTTAGAAAGACTGGATAACTTGCCCAAGGACACACAGATAATCTGTAGTAAAACCTAGATTCAAACCAAAGTCTCTCAATAAAATGAGTTTGCTTGAATTTGTCTTTCTTAAAATGTCATGGAATCTTCTACATTACCCAGAAACACATTATTGTTAATAGTCTCCTTATAAGTTGCTTTAAGATATGACTAATTCGATAGCATCATTATAGCTAAGCTTTCTAAAATATAATACATTTCATCCTCAAGGCCGTAGTTGTAAGTGTTCTTCACTGAATTATTCCCTGAACCTGATTCTGATGTATTTTTAATTGGAAAACATTGTACTTAGACTGAATGCAAAAAAAGTAAATAGCAAAAATCTGTTTATCAGATGTAAAATGGCAAGATGACTCTTAAAAAAATCTATAAAGATTCAAACTGTAAATTGCCAACAAATAAATCAAGTACATTTTCATCTTAATTTGTGTCACTTCTGGTATTTTTTTGTCCTTCTGGCCTAGCTCTTCCCCTCTTTCAGTCTTTTCTTTCACCTTTCCTTGCAGAATTTCAATCCAAATTTTCAAACAAAATGAAAGTCCTTTGACATTATATAGACATTACATAAACACTGTATAATGATTTTATGCATTATAAAATCCTTGAATCATAGAATATTAAGTAACCAGAGTGATTCTTTCTGATTGTCTGGTATAACCCACTCAGTTTATAAATGAAAAACTGAGATTCGGAGAGAAAAGTTCAAACAACAAGATGTCCACAGATAATTTCACAGAAAACACTGATCTAGAAGCCAAGAAACCATAACCTTAATGTTAATTACTATAAATCAATTCCCCATTCCCTCCTCAGTTTATCCATCTGGAAAAAATGAGAATTAGATGACCTCTAAAAGAATTTCCACCTTTCACATATTTTTCTCACCCCAAAAGGAGATATGCAACTCTGTTTCATATACTTTTTTTTTAGATACATTTTTTTTAAGATTTATTTATTTATTTATTTATACAAGCACTGGGTACAGTCAGAAGCGCAGGAGGGGGAGAGAATTCACCAGAGCCAGAGCGGGGATCAGAGCAGGCAGAAGGACTGAAGTACACTGCTGAGGGGAGCAGTGGGCTGCAGGAGAGGTCTGCGCGCCATGTGGGACCCTCCAGTGGCTGGGGAGCAGCCGGGGATCGAACTGGCACTGCAGAGGCTGTGGGCAGCTTCGCACACAACTCAGCGTTCAACCGCTGCGCCACTGGGGAGGCCCTGTTTCATATACTTATAACCATATTTATATTTCTTCTTACACTTGATTATTATATACACTATTGCAAGTTAAGTAAATACTCAAAATTATGAATTTACTAATAGTGAATTATCAATAGATTAGTTTTCATAATCTTCAACTTCAATCCCAAATCCATTATATCACTTTCTAGTAACATGGTATTTTAACCTAGGTCCACTAGATACTGTTAATACACAGAGCAGGTAATAAAAAGACTCTGTGCTACATTCTGTGTGGCATAAGTGACAAAATCCCAGCAGGCTTAAGTAAAATGAGAACATGTTGGAAAAATACATAAGCATGTTCAAATAATTGACCAACAAGGCCGTAACTGGCTTCAGAAATTGCTGGAATCAGAGACTTGAGAATGTCCAGGATGCCTCTCTCCTCCCTTTATTGCTTCTCTCTAAAAATGGCTTCTTTCTTCTCCTGGATTAGACCAGTTTTCTCCACTTTTTGGAAAATATGTTGCCAGTATTAATGACAAACTTGATAGATTTTCAACCCACAGAGACAGTCTGACCTGATGATGAAACATCTTGAGAAATGATTCTGATTGCATTTGTGTTAGGTACACACACTCCCAAACCAAATAATTGGGATCAATGTTTAAGGTGATATGGTGGGAATGGATTGATTTTCTTAAGAAGTAAGTTAACAAGAAAAAGGATGGTTACAGAAAAGTAGTCCCTAATAGTTCTCTAGGTTTCCACTCCATTGAAAAAGTTGTGGGTTCCATGAATACAAGGCTAGCATTTGAAATGAAGGAGAAAATTATTTTCTTGAAGATCTGGAATAGCTGAATGATGACAGTGAACTTGAGATAATGCTGCAATGAGAAACACTGATTGGAAATTCAACTTCAAGCACGTTTCTACTCATGTTTTACATGCCAATAAGCCATGGCAATTGCAATTAATTTAACCTTTTCTCAACAAACAGTAATTCAGTGTTTGGAAAAACTACATTGCATGATAATACATTTTGTCTTTTAATTTATAAGGATCGACAATGATGGAGAAATATAATTTGTTTTATATAAATTCATCTTAAACACCTTCAGTTTCAAGTGAAGTGGCAAATACTTGTACTTATTTTCCAAACTATAATTTCTAACTACATATTTCATACATTCCCTCACAGTTTACCTAAGCTTTCTCTTACTTTTTCAACTTCTTTCCCCAACCCAACTGGAAGTAAAATACCACCCCATGACAATAGGAGGACATGGCTGTTACTGAGACATGGCATCCATGTTTTCCAGTAACACCCTAATCCTTTCCCTGAGTTGTATGGATTAGAATAGCTAGCAAATAATAGTTGGGGTAGCATGAAAAGGAAATGAAGAGACAACAATATTTCTTTTGTGCCAAAAGTCAGAACAATACTGTTCTCTTAGAACCTGAGTGATGAGGAAGGAGGCTCTTATCATGAATATTTGCCAGTTGTCTTTATCACAAACCAAATATGAGATTTTATTTTCTAAAAATTCAATAAATTCATTAAAGATATTCCGCATATGAAAATATTTGTAAAGACTATTTTTAAAAAGCAGATTTAGGGTCACAGCAAAATTGACAGGACCATAGCTGTACATTTGCTAAAATTATCAAATCTATATTGACAGATCATTATCACCCAAAGTCCATAGACATTAGGATTCACTCTTGTGATTGTATAGGTTATATGACTTTGGAAAAATGTATAATGACATGTATGCATCATTATAGTATTATACAGATTGCTTTTACTACCCTAAAAATCCTCTGTTCCCTGCTTATTAATTCCTTCCTCACTATTAACCCCTGGTGACTGCTGTCTCTGTAGTTTTGCCTTTTTCAGAATAGCATATAGCTGGAATTATATAGTAAGTACTCTTTTTATATTGGCTTCTTTCACCTAGTTACATGCACTTAAGTTTTCTGCATGGAAACTTAACTGCTTGGAAGCTCATTTATTTTAGTGTTGAGTAATATACCATTGTTTGGATATACCACAGTTTATTTTTCTGTTCATCCACTGAAAGACATCTTGGTTGCTTCCAAGTTTTGGCAATTATGAAAAATGCTACTGTAAACATCTATGTGAAGATTTTGGTGTGAACATAAATTTTCAGTTCCTTTGGGTAAATCTGGACAGTGCAATTGCTGGATCATATGGTAAGAATATGTTTAGTGATATAAAAAAAATGGCAAACTGTCTTCAAAGTATCTATACCATTTTGCATTCCCACCAGCAATGAATGAAAATTCTTGTTTGTTTCATATCCTTGCCAGCATTTTGTGTTGACTGTGTTCTGAAATTTAATCATTCTAATTATTGTATAGTGGTACATCACTGATGTTTTCAATTTGCATTAGACAAGTAGACCAGTGACACAGAATAAGGAACCTAGAAATGAACCAAGAAAATCATAACAAACAAAGCTAAGCAAAGAACAAAGACAATACAATGGATAAAGATAACATTCTCAACAATGGAGTTAAAAAACCGGATACTCACATGCAAAAAAAAAAAGAACCTAGACACAGATCTTAAACCTATCATAAAAAGTAACTGAAAGTGGACCACAGATCTACATGTTAAACAAAAATCTGTACAATTTACAGAAAATAGGAGCAAATCTAGACGATTTTTGGCAATGACTTTTTGGGGGGGGCATCAAAGGCATAATCCTTGAAATAAAGAATTGGTAAGCTAAATTTCATTAAAATAAAAAAAGAATTTTGCTCTCTGAAAGACACTGTCAAGAGAATTGAAAGACAAACTACAAAATGCGAGAAAATATTTGCAAAAGGTATACTTGATGAAGAACTATTATCTAAATGTAAAGATAACTCTTAAAAGTCAACAATTACAGGGCCTCTCCTGGTGGCGCAGCGGTTGAGCACTGGGTTGCGAAGCTGCCCGCGGCCTCTGCAGCACAGGTTTGATCCCCGGCTGCACCCCGGCCACCGGAGGAGGGTCCCACAAGGCGTGCAGACCTCTCCTGCCGCCCTCTGCTCCCCTCAGCAGTGTACTTCGGTCCTTCTGCCTGCTCTGCTCCCCGCTCTGGCTCTGGTGAATTCTCTCGCCCTCCCATGCTTCTGACTGTACCCCCCCCCCAGTGCTTGTATAAATAAATAAATAAATAAATCTTAAAAAAAAAGTCAACAATTAGAAAACTAATTTAAAAATAGGTCAAGGTTTTTAACAGACACATCACCATATAAGATACACAGATGCCAAATAAGAATATGAAAAGGTGTTCTACATTATGCATCATCCGACCTGAGACCTTTTTTTTAATCAAAATAAGACACCTTATATTGCTGCAATTTTTAACAATAGATTGAAATGACTTCCAAGTGATAATTATAACAAATCAATATTCTGTCTTTTTAAAATAAAATGGCTTGGGCCTCCCTGGCGGTGCAGCGGTTGAGCGACGCGCTACAAAGCTGTCCGCAGCCTCTGCAACGCAGGTTCAATTTCCCGCCAGCCAGAGGGAACATCACAGGGCACAACAGACCTCTCCTCTCTTGCCCGCTGCTCCTTTCAGGAGTGTCTTCAGTCCATCTGCCTGTTCTATTCCTCACTCTGGCCCTGGTGAATTCTCTCACCCTCCCGCGCTTCTGACCTGTACCCCAGTTCTTGTATAAATAAATAAATAAACCCTTTAAAAAATAAAATTAAATGAGAGACATTTACGTTACTTATGACTATTTACTAGGACAGAACCTTTGATGTGTTCTCATCTATAATATATATACAGTTTAGTAGTAGCTGAGTTAATTAAAGAAAATTGGTTAGGTCGTAACAGGTTAGTTATCTGGTTTTGAGTAGCATAATCTCACTTGATGAACAGTTCACAATTTTAAATAGATTTCTACATCAAATATTTTCATCAAATAAGTTAATTATAATAAATATAATTTCAAGTGGATAAATCAACTGATTTTGGAACTATTAAAATAAAAATATTAGTATTATAAGACAGTTTTCCTTTTTTAGTAAACTGAGATTAGGCTTCATTTGTTTTAATAACTAGACACAGGTAAGTAACGGTTTACTTAAATTTATGTTAATATTTACTAAACTTTTTTTGGTCTATTTTAATGTAAGCCAGTAATTACTACTTCTTCCATTCCCAAAAGTACTTATATCAATAGCTTATCAGGATCTCAATGTTCCTGCTTAAAAAAAAAAAAAAACTTTAGCCTGAGGCTTCACTTCTCATTTTAATCAGGGATAATCCTAAGATATTTTAAGGTTTATATTAATTTTTAATTTTTTTCTATAAACTATAGAAAAATGTAATGACAGAAATTTTGGAGACCATTTAGCCCAAACATATTAATTTTATAGATAAGGAAAACAATAATGGAAAAATTTGCTAGAAATCATAGAGAAAATTACACCAGAGTTAGACTTGGAAGTCCAGGGTTCCCCTGGACTTGCAGATCTTGCATCCTGACCTGCCGAAAATCCTGGGTAAAAATCACTGGGTAAAAAGACAGCTCAGTGGGATAGACACCTATTGTTTTCATGAGAATATTCTAGTCTTATGATTGCTAGATTGCTAGACACATGTGAAAGGTAAGCTTCAGTTTTATTCCAGTTATTTAGAGTAACAGAAGGAAATAGTAGTGCACTTACCTAAAATAAATATAATCCTAAGAATTTATATAATCCTTGTCAATTTATATTTCTTAGGATTATAGTTATTATCTAATCCTTGTCACTTCTACTCCTCTCCTCAAAATTAATAAATCATTTTATAAAATGCCAGACACAGAAGACACATTTAGAAGGGGGAATGTTAGCATACAAAAATTGAGGGGTACCCTGGAACCCTAAACATGCATGCCCTAATGGGGACAGCCATCCACGTGCACAAAAACAAAGTGATACGGGGGCCTCCCCGATGGCACAGTGGTTGAGCGCTGGGTGGCGAAGCTGCCCGCAGCCTCTGCAGCACCGGTTCGATCCCCGGCTGCTCCCCGGCCACGGGAGGGGGGTCCCACATGGCGCGCAGACCTCTCCTGCCGCCCGCTGCTCCCCTCAGCAGTGTCCTTCGGTCCTTCTGCCTGTTCTGCTCCCCGCTCTGGCTCTGGTGAATTCTCTCACCCTCCCGTGCTTCTGACTGTACCCAGTGCTTGTATAAATAAATAAATAAATAAATCTTAAAAAAAAAAAAAAAAAAAAAAAAAAAAACAAAGTGATACAGGGCAGCAAGGGGCACTAAACCTGGCCAAGAACACTGCCCAAATAGTTTTCTGTCTGAGTTCTTCACCCACACACACAACTTGCAAGACTACTCAGGTTCAGAGAACAACAATAATGGGATTTATTTAACAAACTAGGGAAAACAAGGAGTCACTGAGCCCAGAAAAGATTATTTACCTCACCTAAAGCAGTGTCTAGTATTTTAAAGTCCTAAACACAAAGGCACCCAGGAAAGGCGTCTTCCCACCCTAAAGACCAGACAAAGGGCCACACTCACGTAGCTCCGCCAGGCGCCCAGCTCCAGATCTTTACCTTTTCCTGCCAGGCTTGCAACAGCAGCAAAACTAGGAACAGTTTCTGTAGTTCAGCTACCTGCAAAGCCTCTGAACTTTTCTGAGGTTGGCCTCTGGAGGCCTCTCATGTCCTACTGAGGCCCACAACAGCCTTCTGGAAGATGGACATGACCGGGGCAGTAATTGCCAACTCTGGAATCCCTGACGATCTGAAAATGCTGAAATCCTGGGGACTGAAGCAGTCCCTAGTATTTCTTATCAGAGCCTCCACTCTCACCCCCATCCCCACTGATACTTTGTATTTCCCCTGGGGCGATCCATCCTTACTAGCAACCACTCTAGAGAGCACCACCTGTAACAGCCTGTTGCTTCAGGCACCAATTAAAAAAGAAGACTCTTAGTGTGAAGGAACTTTAATAAAATCATTGTGCACAAAGAAAAAGAGAAGGATATAGTTTCTGAATAAAACACCCAAAGTTACACATCCCCTGATGGGTAAATAACTGTTACTGCAGTTGAGAATTACAATCCTGGAAACTGATGCAGAGAGAAAATCCAATAGGTTTCTCAGTTAAACTATTTGAAAAGTTCCTACCTTGTGCATTCTGGATAATTTAAGCAATAATATCTAAAACAGAAACTTCAACAACTTTCTGATCTTCGACCTGATCAGAAAGAGAGATAAACCACAAGACGTAAGAACAGTTCTCTAGGAAAACCCCATCCCTCAAAAAATTAAGTTTCTAAATAGTCTCATATGGTGTTTTCCTCAGTCAGTGTGGGTGGAGGGTTGTTTGCTCGTATCTTACCGTTCATAGTAAGTGATCATTTTTATATGGCACACTAAACACTTCATCGTTAGTTGAAGGCTAATGATTGTTTAGTTTGGTGGGAAAAAGTCAGATTTTCGCATGTAGTTATAAAAAATAATATATTTGAAGATATAAAATATAAAAATTTGATAAAATTTCTAAAGCCTTTTCAAAAACTTGAAGAGAAAGTTGCAATTTTGTCAATAAAAATAAAATTGATTCAGGTTTTATGCTTGAAAAGGCTGTCAGCTGATTCCTGACAAGACTTCTTAATGTGGAGCTCTTAAAATTCTTCAACAGTCATTGTTGATTGAAGAGAAACCATTCGCACAAGTAGATGATAGAAAATTTAAAGTCATTGTTTTTTTAAACAACCATCTAATTATTTTAAACAGTTAAAATTACATTTAAAGAATCTAACTTTTCCTTCACTTCCATTAACAAATGTGATAGTGCATTTTTGTAGCTCTAAGTGGGGTTTGATTACCACAAAATTTCTTCATATCAAATATTTCAAAATATTGAGGATGCTTTAACTTGTAAACTGTACTAGCACTGTTAAAGCAGTGGATCTAGTTGGATCTAGTTTAGCTCCAACTGTTAAAGCAGTTGGATCTAGTTTGGATCCAGTGGATCACACTGCATCCAGTTTAGACTCCATAAAATATTATATATGTGAGACACAAAAGTATCAGGAATTAGTGAAGATAGATTTGAAAATGTCACCACCAGGAGCCCAGTCACCCCACCACAAATCCTTTGGCTGCTTATGTGGGTTACATCTACCATGCTTTTTGGCCAATTGAAACATGAACTCCTGCATCATTGTACACCTTTGGTTCAAAATGATCAGCTACACTCTTGGTTGGTAACTGAGATAGAAGTCCAAGTGAAGAAACATCTCCTTGGCCTCTCAGATGCCAACTTTCAATCTTCGAATTTGTAGGCACCATCTGGGCATACCCTCAGATTCTCCAATCACACTGTCCTTGAATGAGCGTCAAATGAGGCTGTTTAGTGCCTGAGTCACTGGCTTAGAAGCTTCAGCTGCTGAGAGCCTGATCAGTTGTAAGTAGATCAGTGTCTCACCCCACATGCAGTAAACCCTTCATTGCACAGTGGTTGGGAAACTCTGTTTTAGAAAACAATTAGCTTGTCTCTGACTTTCTTTCACAAGTGTCAACGTTCTCCAATTTTTTTAGGCCAGTGTTAGAGAGTAGCAGATTCAGGGTTAAGAACGCTCACAAATGTGTTTCATATAAACCAATAGACTGATTGATGTATTTATCAATGTAAAATGATGTATTTATTTGACAATAATTGATCAAGAGTTTATTTTGTGTCAAGCGCTAGTGCTAGTCTAGATACTGTTGCGAATGCAATCAAGAGGCAGTGTGAGTCTGGACTCTTCACTCTAGAATAAAGCAGTGTTATATCCTTATCCCACATCTCATCAATTATTATACAAACTAACCAGTGATTACCTGCACCCCCTTTTTCAGAGAATATGTGTCACCTCTCTGCTAGGTAATTTGTAAGATCTGTTTTTCTAGATATCTGTCTGATAGTGAGGAGGAGGGACCCATACGTCAAAACATCTAAAAATCCTGGATTCTTTAATAATACCAATTAACAATCATCTCCCTTAAGCTGAGCATTTCAAGAAGCTCAGAGCTCACAAAGAGAAGCTACAAAGGGAACAGTGAACAAGGTTTTGTGATAAGTTGACATACATTGTCTTTCCTGAGAACGACCTCCACCCCATCCCCACAGCCTTGCCTTACAATGTTATAACAGAGTGAAGGTCATATTACTTATTTTCCTTGGGACTTTCTGGCTTCAACCAGATAATAAAAACTCCCAATTTTTGCAAACCAAGTTAGTCTTCATTTTCTTTAGAACCCCAAAGAGCCACAAAGACTAATAACAAAGACAAAGAAGATTCATGGACCTTATTTCAGAGCATATTCCTGGAGATCTTATGCTTTAGAGGGGGTGTACAGAGGGCAACTTCTTCCCACTTCCCCACTTCTTCACATGGCCTTATGTTACTGTCCAAACAGTGCTCTACTGACCAGCTGGCGGTACACAGTATGTCTTCTCTTCATGTTGTCTGTAGATTCTTGGAAGTTATGACTGTAATTCAAAAGACATATTGAAAAAATTTTTTTAACCATAGACGAGTAGATATACACAAGAATTGAGTTCCATGAGATCGGGCCTTCCTGGTGGTACAAGGGGTTAAGCATAGCCCTGTGAAGCTATCCACAGCCTCTGCAGACCAAGTTCGATCCCTGGCCAGGAAGCAACCCACATGGAACAGCAGACCTCTCCTGAATTGCCCACTGCTCCCCTCAGCAGTGTATTTCAGTCAATTTGCCTGTTCTGTTCCCCACTCTGTCTCTGGTGAATCCTCTCACCCCCAACACCTCTGGTCTATACTCCAGTTCTTGTATACATAAATAAATAAATCTTTTTTAAAAAAAAAAGTTCCATGGGATCATCTCTGCTCACAAAAACATCACTGAACTTATAAATAATGACCCAAAACCCTAACAAATTATTATACAGAGTAGATGGTGTGTATATATATATATATATATATATATACATATATTTCACACACACCTTATTTTTAACATTGATTTACAATATTGCATATAATTCAAAACTAGCAGCTTTTACCTCTTCAGGTATACGTCACCACACTTCGCACACCATCAAGACACTCAGAGTCCTGCACCATAGTCCACTGTGTGCCTTTCCTCCTCCTCCCCTTCTCACATACCCTACCCCCAGCTTCCGTTTTACAGTCAGCTTTCTGGGTTGTTGTTGTTGGGGTGTGTGTGTGTGTGTATTGTTGTTGTTGTCAGATTCTTTTTGAATGTCTTAAGACAACACTGAGCAGAAAACACTTTATTATAACCCTCATGTGCCTGTTTGCAGATCAGGTGCTCAAGGGACATTGAACAAAACAGCAAATATTAGCTTCTCTACTTAACTGTCACAAATCCAGGACTCATTTCTAACTCAGTTACAGTTTTGTCCCCAGTGAATACCTGTACATATATTTTGATCCTGGCATACTGATACTTTTCTACTTTGGTATTTTGGTCTTCTCAGGCAGGGGTTCTCCATAGCCCCGGACTCCTTCAGACGCCTGCCAAGTATGCAACTGCTACTCTGCTGCCCCCTAGGGGACCTCGGCGACTACAGACGGTTTTAGTTCTACTAGTGATATAATTAACATATAGGAAGCACCCAAGCGATCAATCTATGAGAAATGGAATGATATTTGTGTTTGTGAATGATTGCAAGCAACAGAAGTAAGAGTAAATTGAGCCTCAGGTTGTAACTATATTTCATAAAATGGAGCTAAATTCTAAGCATCTCGAATTCTGTAGACGATACTATAATAAATGTCAGTTGGGCTTCCTCACTAAGACAATTTCTTTCTCTTTAATCTTCAACATCTTCAAATAATTTCTCCAAAATGCTTAATATCAGAAGAAGTATAAATGATAAAATGCTAGGCTAATTTTTAGCCTTTCTAAGACTTTTCTTAGCTTCTTAGTTTTTTTCTTTTCCCGTTAGACAGAAGCAGCACAAAAAAGTCATACACAAAGATATCTCAATTGTTGAGGATCATTTCTAATAACATTATCCACCAAGTAATGCCCATAAAGTGTGCTAAAAGTACCTAATGAAAGTAACCATTGTACACAAATGCAAAATATTTTCTGTATTGATACTATAGGGACTAGGAGCATTAAATAAATGCACTCCTATAACCACAACAAAAGAACAGAAACCAAGGAATTGACTACTGAGTGGAGACATTTATATGTCATCAGAAATTAAAAATAAGGCCTGCATAGAAATAAACTGAATATATTTTGTAATGATTAAAGTTCCAGACCTAAGAAATTGTTTTACTCCTAAATTTGATACTACACAAATTTTGAGAGTGTAGGTGACAGTCACTTATGAAAGCATATTCTGAAATCATTGTTGAATTCAAGATTATATTTTTGTTTCTGAAATGAGAATATCATAAAATCATAAGTCAGTTCACAACCTTGGGAGTTCTGAGTGAAATTCAAAACTGATCCCTGCACATAGAAGGTGAGGAGAGATGAGAGAAAGAGGCAGAACACTCCAGATTGAAATGTGGAATTTATAATAATCAAAGGTGGTCTCAAGATAAGCTGTTTTCTGCCACCTCATGCTGAATCATAAAGTTTATATAGAGACCTTCACAATGTTCAGTCATATATATAGTCCAGATGGTCTCCATAACACATTGTTTTCTAAAGATTGTGTCCTTGAAATGGTTCAAGCTATTGAACTCGTGGGAGAAGCATACATTCTAAAGACAGAGAAGGAGACAAAGAGCCTCTGATGGTCCAGTCCAACTCTCAGGGCAACTGGCAGTCACATCCTTTACCTGACCTTCTGCAACAATAACTTACTTTTTGCCCCCAAGAGATGCCATCTACTAATAAAACCAAGTCACTGAACTGACAGAAGAAAGCATATTGAAAGAAACATGTACAGGGCCTCCCCGGTGGCGCAGCGGTTGAGCGCTGGGTTGCGAAGCTGCCCGCGGCCTCTGCGGTGCCGGTTCGATCCCCGGCTGCTCCCCGGCCACCAGAGGAGGGTCCCACATGGTGCGCAGACCTCTCCTGCCGCCCGCTGCTCCCCTCAGCAGTGTACTTCGGTCCTTCTGCCTGCTCTGCTCCCCGCTCTGGCTCTGGTGAATTCTCTCACCCTCCCGCGCTTCTGACTGTACCCAGTGCATGTATAAAACAAACAAACAAGGTGCGCAGACCTCTCCTGCCGCCCGCTGCTCCCCTCAGCAGTGTACTTTGTCGGTCTGCCTGTTCTGCTCCCCGCTCTGGCTCTGGTGAATTCTCTCACCCTCCCGTGCTTCTGACTGTACCCAGTGCTTGTATAAATAAATAAATAAATCTTTAAAAAAAAAAAACAAAAACAAAAAACAAATAATAAATAAATAAATAAATAAGACATGCTTCTAGGAAAAAAAAAAAAAAGTAAGAAAGAAACATGTACAAAACATAGTAAACCCCTAACTACCATGTACCTCCTTTATAGAAACACTTGTTTTAATTAGATAAAGAAAATACAAAGTATTTTAAAAGGAATAGAATTTAGCAGGTCACATCAACACAAACTTATTGCAAAAATTAAATAGAGGATAAGAATCAAAATTATCCATAAAAACAACAGCTGCAAAATAAACTCAAAATGGTGCAATATGAACTAAAAAAAAATTAAAGACTTATAAATACAAAAGGCATTTAAACAAAATAATAAAACCCAGAATGAAAGTAAATGAAGAAACAGGAAGATAAATGTACCCCTGTGTTCATAGCAGGATCACTCACAATTGCTAAGACATAGAAATAATCTAAATGCCCATTGATGAATGACTGGAAAAAGTAGCTGTGGTGTATATAATCAATGGAATGCTACTCTTTTTATTTTTACTACTACTACTACTTTTTTAAACAAAAAGTGATGAAATCTTGCCTTCTGTGACAACACAGAGCTGGAGGTGATTATGCTGAATGAAATAGAAAGGTGAAAGATAAATACCAGATGACTACACTTATGCATGGAATAAAAAAACACAAAGGAACAAATATAAACTAAACAAACCCTAGAAATATGATTGCAGAATTGAGGCTACTGGAGGGGGAGGTTGTGCAGGAGGGAATCAGGGGGGAAGGAGTGCAATGGTCTGTGGTAGAGGATTGTGGGTGTTTTGCTGGTGGGTGTGTTGTGACTCCATACATTTGAGGAGATGTTAACGTATTCTGATAAATCATATACAGTGTAGTAAATCAATGTTACTTCAATAAAGACAAATAAATTTAAAAAATAAAATGGCAATGAGATTATCAGTATACACCCAACAAAATGATGACAAATAAAGACATTAACAATAGTATGTGTTGGCAAGAATATAGAGACACTGAAAACCTCATACATTACTATTGGGAGTATAAGTTGACTCAACTCTTTAGATAACTGCTTTGAATTATCTACTATCATATGAATCAGAACATCTATTCCTAGCTATATACCCAGGAGAGATGAATGTGTATATCTAATATAAAGATATGTATAAGAGGTACATAAGAACTTTATTCTTTATTGCCAAAAACTATCAAAAACAAACATAATATGGAAATAGTCCTAATATTTTCTATGAACCATAGACATAAATTTGAATAGGAAAAATACAAAGTTTTTAGAGGATACATAGAAGGATGACTTCAGTCATAAAATCAGGAAGATATTTCTAAACAGGATGAAAACATTGATATATTTTATGTTAAAATAAAACTAAGAACCTTTGTTTATCAAAAGATATGGAAAGAATGAAAAGGCAAATGACAGGGTGGAAGGCATTTGAAACGTCACTAACCTTTTTACTACTGGATTTATGCCTAAAGAAATGAACACCTATGAGTAACTAGAAGTCATGGTTAGGAAAGTTCATAACAGTATTATTTCTAACAACTAAAAACTGGAAACAAGTCAAATATTCACCGACAGTCAGTAGTTCGATAGTGGTTATCCATATAAATGACATCAGATAGCACCGGAAATGAATCAACTGTAACTTCCTGAAAAAATATAAAACTCACAGAGTGAAAGAAAAGACACACAAAAAAAATGAATCCATTTATACAAAATTAAAAACACAAATTAAATGGCAGCATCTAAAACATCAGAGGCATATAGAAAAGCTATAAAGTAAAACAAAGAAGGAATTATAAAATTTCGAGAAGTTATATTTGTTAAGAAAGGGGCTTTGTAATTGGGAAGAAGCACGGGTAAAGATTTTAGGGGGCTGGCAATATTCTATTTCTTGATCTGGGAGGTAGTTAAGTGGGTGTTCACCTCCATAAATTTTTTTTTTCATAAAAACATTTTTGAAGTTAATCTGTACACATTGCACAACAAAGACAATGTGAAAATACTCAACAGGAACTCCATTTTCACTATATACCCATAATTACATGCTGACTCTTGGGAAATATTATCTCACTCACTTAAAGATGATAATTCCCAAGGCATGAAATAATTTTAAATTTCTTCTTTTGTTATAAAATACAAACTAGAGCAGAAAATAATATCTCAATAATTTCTCTGTACTATTCATTACACATATTATACACACACACATCTCATTACATGAAAAGGGAGAAATAGACAAAATTACAATGATAATTGGGACTTGAATATCCCACATCGATGTACACTTTCTCTCTCTTCCCTAACCAAAAAAGAAAAAAAAATATGAAAAAACAAATTGGGCAAAACTAAAAGGTTAGCAAGATAAGACAAGATATCTTCATGTTCATGAAGAATGAAGTCCTATAATTTTTGTCAGGATGCAGATACTCAGTTGGAAGACTGAAATGTTTCTTTCCAGATCATCTTTTTAAAGGAAGGACAGGAGCCATTGCCAGATAGAAAAGAATCATCCAGTTGCAAGTAATTCAAAAGGAAACTTAGGTACTATAGAATTTAGGCCCACACAATTTGATCACTGTCTGTAGTAGAAAGTAAATTAAAAACAACCTTTTCATAGCTTTTAACTTAGAGGCTCAAAGTGACACTGCCTTAGCTCTCTTGGTCCGGAAAAGAACTTGACCTTTATGGTAAGGAACAAAACCCTGCCTTTTATCCGTCACTCTATGGCTGTGTGATGCTGGAAAAGTCATTCTATCTAAGCCTCAGTTTTGTCAATTATAAAATGGAGGAAATAATCTTTGCCCTAATAATCCCATAGGGGAAAAAATGATCCAAATAGGAAAGTCTGAGCATCAAATGGAAAAAAAAAAAACAAAACAAAACCCTGATAAATGCTGCTTTAGAAATTATAGTGGGGACTCAAATAAAGACAGTCAACAACTTGTTTCTTTTAGATTTTAGCAGTCAACCTTCCAAAATTAGTTTCAGGAGTGATAATAACTGAAGAAAGATTTGTTCAAAAGAACTTAAATTATCTTGCCAGTTTAATAATTATTTAATATTGGAATATTTGCCAGTTTATTCATTAAAAATAACTTCCTGAGATGCTAGGCAGCATGGAACATGTCCGAGTATCCTCAATAGTGCATTGTGCTTGGCATATGGTGTTTATTAAAGCACTGAATTAAGTGGATGATTTTGTCTCTCTTATGCCCTATAAAATCTATTAAACACTTTTAAAGATGCAAATGTAACCCTTCCACAACATGGCATCAATCCTAACTGGTTTTAATGAAATCCCTCTAAATATTAAAGGCATAGATAATCCTTAATTTTTAAACTCTTTAAACAAATCTTTATTTGGTTCCCCTATATTCCTGCTGTAAGTGAAACCATCCAATATTTTCCGTTTGCCTTCTGGCTTATTTTACTGAACATAATTCCTTCTAGCTCCATCCACATTGCTGCAAATGGCGTGAGTTTTATCTTTTTTGATTGCTGAATAATATTCCATTGTGTATGCATACCACATCTTCTTGATCCAGTCATCTATTTTTGGACATTTGGGTTGTTTCCAGGTTTTACCTATTGTAAATAGTGCTGCAATAAACATAGGTGTACAGGTGTTCTTTTGAACCAATGTTTTTGTGTCCTTTGGGTAGATTCCCAGGAGTAGAATTGCTGGGTCATATGGTAGCTCCATTTTTAGTAGACTGAGGAACCTCCAGACAGCTTTCCATAGTGGCTGGATCAGTTTGCCCTTCTACCAGCAATGTAGGAGAGTTCCTTTTTTCACAACATCCTTGCCAACATTTGTTGTTGATAGTTTTTTTTTTTTTTTTAATATGTGCTATTCTTACTGGTGTAAGGTGGTATCTCAGTGTGGTTTTGATTTGCCTAGACCTGATGATAAGGGATGTTGAACATTTTTTTTCATATGCCTGTTGGCCATTTGCATTTCCTTTTTGGAGAAATGTCTTTTAAGTTCTTCTGCCCATTTCTTGACTGGATTGTTTACTTTGTTTCTGTTGAGTCCTGCGAGTTCTTTGTATATCTTTGTGATTAGTCCCTTATCAATTGACTGGGGTGCAAATATTTTTTCCCCAATCAGTGGGGTGTCTCTCTGTTTTGGTTCATGTCTCTTTTGCTATACAGAAGCTTTTCAGTTTGTTGTAATCCCAGGTGTTTATCTTTTCCTTGACTTTCTTTGCTTTGGGTGATGAGTCTTTAAAGATGTTACTGAGATGTATGATATGTAGTGTTTTATCTATATTTTCTTCTATATATTTTATGGTCTCAGGTCTTATGTCCAGGTCTTTTATCCATTTTGAGTTGATTTTTTGTGCATAAGACATCAGTGTAAAAAAATAATAACAGTACAAAACACAGCAAAGCAAAAACAGACAATTATAAATCAGAGACATATTGTAGGGGAGAAGGAGGGAGAGGGATCAGAGGGAGGGAGGAAGGAAAACAGGGGACTGAGGTGATGGTGCAGGGGTGCATTGGTGAAGGAAATTCCAAGGAAATTCCATGTAAAAAAAATAAAAAATAAAGAAAGAAAGAATTATTTCAGGGCAAAAATAAATTAAATAAATAAATAAACTCTTTAAATGAATTTTTAATGACAATCATTTCATTAGTTTCACAAAAAAGGGCTTTTTCTTGATGTTAAATTTTTCTCTATAGCCATAGTAACTATTAAGAAACTATATAATGGAAAATAATATTTATGGGAACTGTGGAAATGAATTCCATAATTCTAAACCAAACCTTGAGGGTACAAAATATCAATTAATTATTTTAACAAAATGCCTCCAAAATATCTGGGATAGCTAAGATAAATTTTGGGAAAATACAGAGAGTGAGGTAAACTCATTCTCTCATATAATGATACATATATTCAAGATATAATAATTAAGATATTGTGGACTTGAAACAGAAGCAGACTGACAGATGATTGGAATGAAATAGTATGTTGAGCTCCATGTCAGAATTTAATGCATTGTGTGGCATTATATAAGTGATGAAAGGATAGATTTAAACAACTGATAGGGGGAAATGATCAACCATCCATCCATTCATAAAACTAAGTAAATTAGACATTTAAGATTTTCATAAACAAACTCCAATAGGATTACGGAATTACCTTTTTTTGATATACAAAATAAACATAAAAGGGAAGTATAAATGTGAACTTTCCTATAATCTTTAAAATCTGTTATCACAAATGAAAGAATTAGATTTCAAATTAAAAAATATCTTAATACTTCTGTTTATTAAAAAAAAAACAACAGCTGAAGAATCACACAATGGTGAAGTAAAGATATCTTTGCACACATTTTTTTTTCTTTTTCCTTCTGGTTTATTTATTTATTTTTTTATAAATTTTATTGTTATATTCCCCATACAATTGCAGCCCCCCCATTCTGACCCCAATCCCTCCCCTCCCGCCCCCGCCCCCCTAAAAGTGTCTCTGGTTCATAGTTTTTTGTTGATTTTGATTTTCACTTTCTTATAGTTATTCATTTTCCTGGTCCCTTATTTAAGTTTTCTAGATTCCTGCTATGAGTGAGACCATCCGGTATTTTTCTTTTTCTTTTTGGCTTATTTCACTGAGCATGATCCCTTCCAGCGCCATCCATGTTGCTGCAAATTGCATGTGTTTATCTTTTTTGAATGCTGAGTAATATTCCATGGTATATATGTACCACATCTTCTTGATCCCGTCATCTATTTTTGGGCATTTGGGTTGTTTCCAAAGCTTAGCTATTGTAAACAGTGCTGCTATAAACATAGGGGTGCAGGTGTTCTTTGGAATTGATGTTTCTGTGTCCTTTGGGTAAATACCTAGGAGTGGAATTGCTGGATCATATGGAAGCTCTATGTTTAGTAGGTCCAGAAATCTCCACACAGCTCTCCACAGTGGTTGGACCAGTTTGCACTCCCACCAACAGTGCAGAAGAGTTCCTTTTTCTCCACACCCTCGCCAGCATTTGTTGTTGCTAGTTTTTTTAATATGTGCCATTCTCACTGGTGTAAGATGGTATCTCATGGTAGTTTTGATTTGCATTTCCCTGATGGCAAGTGATGTTGAACATTTTTTCATATGCCTGTTGGCCATTTGCATTTCCTCTTCAGAGAAGTTTCTTTTTAGCTCTTCTGCCCATTTTTTTTTTTTTAATATTTTTCTTTTTTTTTTTTTGCATGTATTTATTTATTTATTTGTTTGTTTGTTTATTTATACAAGTACTGGGTACAGTCAGAAGCATGGGAGGGTGAGAGAATTCACCAGAGCCAGAGCAGGGAGCAGAGCAGGCAGAAGGACCGAAGTACACTGCTGAGGGGAGCAGCGGGCGGCAGGAGAGGTCTGCTCGCCATGTGGGACCCTCCTCCGGTGGCCGGGGAGCAGCCGGGGATCGAACCTGTGCCGCAGAGGCTGCGGGCAGCTTCGCAACCCAGCGCTCAACCGCTGCACCACCGGGGAGGCCCTTCTGCCCATTTTTTGACTGGATTATTTTCTTTGTTGTTGTTGAGTCTCATCAGCTCTTTGCAGATTTTTGTGATCAGTCCTTTATCATTAGTGTTGGGTGCAAAAATGTTCTCCCAGTTGGTGGGGTTTCTCTTTGTTTTTGTTATTGTCTCTTTTGCTGTCTTTGCACACATTTTTAGTGATTAGTTGAAAGGAGCAATTGAAGAACAAAAAAAGAAAATCTCTTCTGAAACAAAATCAGGAAACACCATTGCCCCAAATTATATTTATATATCTGAAGAAGAGATGCCAAGGATGGTGAAAATTGGACCCGGGCAGGGAGCACAGGGAGAGAGCACAGCATCCTCACTGCAGACTAACCTGGAAGAAGTGGTCCAGTTACCTCTAAAATAGAAAGCACAGGAAGAGGGGGGCAAAATCAATGACTATTTGCTTGGCAATGAGGAAGCAGCACCAGAGAGCATGATCAAATCCCTTAAACCACCACAGAAGGGCAAAGAAATTAAAGACAAATGAGGAAAGGGACAAAAGAAAATAATCCTCTGACAAGAAGGAAGGAGAAAAATCTGTGGTTAAGAAGCTCTACAAGGGCTAATTTTTCTCAGCTAAAGTGAAGAAGCAGATATCCTACTCATATGGGGCTACATTCTGGACCAGAGAGAACCCTTGGCCTTTCCACCTGATCCTAATATGAATAACTGACTCAGGAAGAATTGGCTTCTTTCAAAAACCAACATTATTGCTATGGGTAGGCACTATATCACATAGTTTTTAATTTTACCAAACTCCCCCTACCCCACTTAAACCCCAGGCCCTTCCTAGTGGGAAGGGGAGTAAAAGAAGGTAAGCAGACACAGACATTTTCACAGGATCTTCCCAAAAGTCTTTTTTTTTTTTTTTTTAGATTAAGGTAACAGTGGTTTACAACACTATATATGATTCAGAGTTACAAGATCACAGCTCCTCAGATGTAAACTTGTTTCCATACCATACCCACCACCAAGGCATCTGTAGTCCTCCACCATAGGCCATTGGACCCCTCCCTCTGGCAGGCTTTGGTTTTATCTGGCCCTTTGTTTTGTTTCTGTATATCCCACATGGTGAGAAAAACCATCTGGTATTTGTCTTTCTCCTTTTTATTTTGCTTAGTGTAATCTCTCCATTGCTATCCATATTGTTGAAAATGGAAAAAGTTCATCTTTTTTATAGATGCATTAGTATGTGTGTATATATATATATATATATATATATATATATATAATCATGGTGTATATACCACTCATCTTGACCAAATCAATAGTAGCATGACCTACATAACTATTATGTGAATAACTAGTATCAATTTCACTAGACCTTCATGAAACCCTCTCCACCTTGGAAAATTCAAGACATGAACAAAATCTGTGGATCAATATATTTATTCTTAAATCATTCCTTCTCCCCTCTGTGAAGCAGATTCTTCTCTGAGATCAATTTAGAAAGCAGAAACTTGGAAAAACCCCACAATATCTACTTGTTCTTCCAGGTAGATAAATGATATTTGATGGGGGGAGGTTGTCTGATGGCATTTTGGAATTATGAGGCTGAATAGTTTGAAAAAGCACAGTCTCTAAATTTATTTTCAAAATCCCCTGATACCTGCAATGTTGACAATAAAAACCTCAGAAAGTATGTCAAAATATTTTTGGTTGGCTGGTAAGAAAACTTAGAAGACAGCGATTTCTAACAAATAATTAGAAAGTGGGAAGGCTATCTAACAGTCCACTGAGAGGTTCAACATGAGGTTATTTTTATTGAAAGACTGCAGGTAGGAGATAGAAAACAAAATTTCATGTAGTAACCTGGGACTATTCAATATCCTACATTTACCCATTGTTAAAAACAATATAGAGATTTGAATCTGGATATAAAACTCAATCCTCTCAGCAGTCAATGTCAAGATTTGAGATCTAGGCCAGGACTTTCAAGGTGAAGATGAGAATCCACCCTTGGGCTATGTTGCTTTGTTCTATTCTCCAGGACACATTGCTGTGATTTTTCTCCATGCTACTAGCATAAAAAGACACAAGATGAATACAGGGTCAGTCAGGAAGAAAAAGATTTCGCTGGCTGGAGTCATACCATGATCTTGTCTGAGTCACCAGATTGTGAGAAATATTACCCCAAAAATTTCTGCACGAGATGAACATATGATAGGTAGAGATCAATTTAAGATGATGATACACCTTGTCTGGTCTTACCTGCTTGTCACACAAATCCCCAAATAATGTTATTTCTCTCAGAATTCTCCTACCAATAAAAGGAACAAAACTAATGTGTGCATTAGCCAAGGTTAATACTCGAGCTATATTTAGCAATCTAAGAGTCAAAAAAGCTTTCAATTTTCTAACAGAATCCTTTTGTGAGGAATAACTTTATAAAATGCCACAAGCACAGCTGTGCAGAGGGCACAGAGAGAGTTCTAACTACGACCTCAAGGCCAGCCTCGGGGAGCAATCAGAACAATGATGCCATCCTGGAGTGAATGAAAAAAGAGAACAAAATAGGCAAAAGCAATGTCCTCTCAGTATCCAGCCTATCTGAGCTCTCCCTGCTATTAATATTTCCATCCACCTCAGTTCATCTAAAGACACAGCATGTGTCTTCAAATCCCATTTACCTGTCATAACTTGTTATAGATTAATCTTCCCTTGTGTCCAGCTTCTAGCTTTGTGTGTTTATTCTCCCTCTACAGTCAACAAGTCTATGTGATGGGGTCCTTAGAGATCACACAGCTCACAACTCACTCCTCAATTTACAAATGAGAAGAGCAAACAAGAGCCAGCAAAGGGAACGAGTTTGTCCAGAGCCACATGCTCTTATCAGAACTAAGTGAATTTTGGGGACTAGGCTCATTATGTAGTGCTCTATTTGTGCCAATTGTCTCTGTTTGATATAAAGAATATTCTTGCTTCAAGAGGGTCCTCTTCAGAGTACAGTCGTTTAGTGAATTTCCGCAAGCTGTACATATCTTGTGCCTAAGGTCACAGAAGATTGGATATATTCAATTTTAATTACTTATTAGCATGTGAAATGTAAACTTCTTTATATTATAGTCATAAAGAAGGAAGAGTTTGGCATATGATGACAGATATTTGTTTCAGTCCACCAAGCATAGGCTGTGTCCAGGGCTAGGATCAGAAATTAATCTCAGCTAATCTCAAGACACTTTTCATTGTCATAACTAAGGATGCCACCTGGTGCCTTGGTTCCTTAAGTCATCATTAAAATCACCTCAGCATTTAATTTGATGATAGGTTATGAAAGCTGGTTTAAGAGATGTATTGATAGTAATACACAGTTTAAAAATAAATGCAGTAAGTGTACAGATTTATAAAATGTGGTAAAGATGTGAATGTGGGTTTAATCAACCAATGTTTTAATAAATGGACCAGGAATTTTGAAAAATGTTATCACATCAAAGAACCTATAATACTGAAATATTTTAAAAGTATAAGATACTTGATTTATGTGTTATTTCAATTTTATATCAATCCAGCTGAAAGATCTATTTGAGCTCCTGGTTACCCGTCATTTGCAGTCAATTTTTTAAATATAACTAAGTTCTGAGCTAAATAGTTTACCTTTTCAAAGATGATTAATTTTCTCCATAAGTATGAAAAAAATATTAATATATTGCTAATAACATTTCTTCTATTGTTGATACCTTTGAACTTGGGAATTGAAATGAGAGTCATTTGGTCTATTTCCTAACCATGCCAGAAATTTTCCACCTCTTTCCTATCATGATTTGTCCATGTCAGAAAATTAACTCATTATCCGTGATCTATAAACTGATGAAAAATCTGCAAGAAAGTTTCCTCCAGATTCTGCCATTTAGTGCTTTATTTCCTACCTAAATACTGGTCCTCTATAATTGTATATAGTGGAACTTATCCTAAATAATACTACATTCTAATATTAGAGACAAAATGGCATGGTAAAATTTCTTAATTTTTTAAATAAGTATGTTCAAATGTTGCCTCTGTCCTACCACTTAATTGTCTATGGAACTTTGAACAAATCATCTGAGTCTTGATTTGTTTAAATGTTTGGAGTCATTGTAATACTTAAATAGGTTCATACATATAAAGCATCTAGCACAAAAACTCATGCCATCAGGTAGTTAATGGATGCACTCTGTGCCATTACCTGTGCTGGTGCAGTGAGTTTAAAAGATATTCCGGGGCCTCCCCGGTGGCATAGCAGGTTGAGCGCAGCTCTATGAAGCTGTCCAGAGCCTCTGCAGCGTGGGTTTGATTCCCGGCTGGCCAGGGAGAAACCCACATGGCTCAGCAGACCTCTCCTGTCTCGCCCGCTGCTCCCCTCAACAGTGTCTTCAGTCCGTCTGCCTGTTCTGTTCCCCACTCTGTCTCTGGTGAATCCTCCCACCCTACACGACTCTGGCCTGTACCCCAGCTCTTGTATAAATGAAAATAAATCTTAAAAAAAAAGAAATATGTCTTTCCTTCATTGCTAACAATGTTCAGCTAGGAAGTGAAATTGCCATACTAGCAAACCATTGGACAAGAGATTCTGAAGAGAGCTATCAAGATAGAAGATCAGGTACTTCCCCAAAGATCACTGCAGAGCTCTGGAACAGCAGAATCTCCAGAAGCACCTACAGAGGCTTCTGATAAGCACAAGATTCCTTATCTGCCCCAACAATCCTATCTAAGGCTGGGATTTTTTCTCAGCTAGGTAAAGATCTGATACAAAATAATCATCACTTCACCAATGGGCTTACTCCTGCCAGGAAGTACAACAAAATAATCACTCCAAAGGAACCTCCAATTGATATATAAAAGCAAGTATGTGTGTGTCTGTGTGAGGGGAGGGGTGAAGTCACCAGATACTTTTTAATTAGCCCCAGAAGCCTCATTGCATCTTCCTCACCTCTCTACCTGAAAGTACAATTAACTACATATGCCTACCTCTCATTTTCCTTGCAGGGATATTTGTATTTTCAAAATGTTTGGTCCTAACTCCATCTACTCTGAACTCAGTCTTTAATTTGCATTTTCAAATGTTCCATTTCAGATAAGAAAGGCATAAAGTAGTTAATAATCTACTCTTTAAATAGGTGAAGTCCTGTTGAGTTAAAGCTTATAAATTCAGACACACACACACACAATCAGCTATAAGTAATGCCAAAATTATGACTCCAGTCTTAAACATTTTATACTGTACTTGAAACAGAAGTGATTTTAACCAGTTCTGAATTTCAGAAGGGTAAAAGATTAATAATTCAATGTTTTACTGATGTTCCAGACCAGAAAGTACCCCCTTTCTACTCATTTTCAATGATGTCTGACCTAGGTTTATAGTGCTGGTAACGAATTTCAGAATTAGAAAGTTTTAACCCTAGGCTTTTTTTTTTTTTTTTTAAGATTTATTTATTTATTTATACAAGCACTGGGTACAGTCAGAAGCACGGGAGGGTGTGAGAATTCACCAGAACCAGAGCGGGGAGCAGAGCAGGAAGAAGGACCGAAGTACACTGCTGAGGGGAGCAGCGGGCGGCAGGAGAGGTCTGCGCGCCATGTGGGACCCTCATCCGGTGTCCGGGGAGCAGCCGGGGATCGAACCGGCAATGCAGAGGTTGCAGGCAGCTTCGCAACCCAGCGCTCAACCGCTGCGCCACCTAGGCTTTTAAAATAAAGTTTAAATAAAGAATTTGTGAAGTATTCTTCTTTGGTACTACAGGTAGCAAAAAAAAAAATATGTCAAGAGGATCACTGAAAGTAGGTTCTTTGTATACTGATGCAATGTGTTGCAAACACAATTTTTTAAATATTGTAAATGTTGTTAATTGTATTTGTGATGCTAACTAAGACAGCTATGGCAATTTACAGTTGACTTTTAAGGGAAACAATGCCTTTGAATATGCTTGCTACTTTAGTGGATTATAACTTTTTTCTTCTAACCTAGGTAGTTTAACAAAATGATCACAGTATACAAAATTTTAACAGATTTCACCAGGTGCATATTTATCAGCTCTAGGGGCTATTATTCTTTGGAATGACTTGAAAACAGATAGCATAAAACAGATAGCATCCCCCAAAGAGACACATCAACTGGAGTAGTTTAAATGCATGGAAATAATTTAGTATACCAATTTGAGTATTTTGACTTTGATGAATTGGGCTAAATTCACTTCTGCTAAAAGAATTAAGTGTTGACTCATTTCACTAGAAAGTCCAGTGGGAGTGGATTTAGGAGTGGGGGAGGCTGCTATCTGGAGGTTCATGTTTATTCTTCATTTCCCCATAGTTATCACCCAATCTAAGTTTCATCCTAAGGTTGTTCTAGTCGTGATTACATGACAGCTGTTAGAGCTACAGTGGTCAAGTGCTGCTTCTTCCATAGGCACAGAGCATGCTTATGTCCAATATTCCAAGCTAGAATCCTGTGTATGACCCTGATTGGCGAGGCTTATATCACATGTCAATCCCTAATTAATGATGGTGGTGAGGGAGATGGTTGTGTCCCTTGGTTCATAACAATCAGGATGTGCTTATGGTACTAGTGATGAAGTCATTTCCAGAAAAGGACATAGGTTATGTGGAGGATAGGCAGATACTGGTAGGAAAAGTAGGGAAAGGGAAAATGAAAACCGCATGTTCACTACATGGATTATTTGATCCGAGAGACAACAGCAAACCCAAAGCAATACTTTTCTGAAAATTACTGGTATTATTACAAATAAGAAAATAATTTCCAGTTTAAAAACTAACAATAACAACACAATTCCAAGGCCAGTACTTTTCTTTTATTATCATTATTTCTGTGTTTGACGTAAGATGGTTGAATGATTTCATTTTCATTTATAAACATTACATTAATTCCCATGCAAAAACCCAAGACAGCATATGTCTAAATTTAATTGGCCAAAATCTTACCTGGGAGTCTGGACATTCAAAACCAAAACCAAAATGTTGCTTGGCCTTTCCAATAATAGACATCATGGTCATCCATTGAGAGATTGGCACATCCCCTAACCTCTCAAACACCACCTGGTGCCATGAGTCTATACCAAAACAGGGAGCCAATACCTTGTGGCACCTGGACTGGCAAATAATTTCATTCATGGACACAGGACACCTCTACACCAAGGCTGCCACCCAGTCTTCCTGGTTCCTGCTCTATAGCAAAATCTCTTTTTGAATAGGTCTGGTATCTTCTATTTGGGGATTATAAATCCTCCCTGCCAATTTTCCTCAAAACTTTCAGTAGAAGCAAAGAGACTTTACAAACAAGCCGATTTCTATAACCCCAAAAGAAACACATACAAAGACACCAACTTTATCAAGGAGGTATTTTCCCCAGCTTCAGATAAAGTCTCTTAGCAGGTATAAAGCTTTAAACACTTCTCCCAGTAAGACAGGAACCAGGAATATCAAGGAGGGCAAAACAGGACCCCACAATTAAAGGAGAACTAAATAAATGCAAAGAATTGTTCAATTGATTGAGAGGGTGGGCTAAATGAAAAATGACATTTCAACAGTGGGTGTCAATTTGTATTGAAACACACACATTAGAACTCTGATAATGGTAAATATTTCATTAGTGCAAATAACAATTATAATGGTATGTTCTTTAATAAGATTTAAATAAGGCTTCAAATAATTACACACACTAAATCTACCATTTGGAAACCTTAATTCTGTTTGGAAAGTTGTCAGACACACCCTCCAAACAATCTAAAGTTCTGATTTGAGGACAATTACATTCAATGAAGTTGCTCCAAAACATAATTGGTAGCATTCTCACTTGCAAAGTCTACATCGTTTGCTAGACAGGGGAAAACTACTCAGGCCACTGGTCATAAGAAAGACATCCAGCTAACATACCAGGTAGTTCCCAGGTTCAGGTGACTCTCAAATACCTGTAGAGATGAAAGCTTATTAAAAAAAATAAAAAAACAAAAAGTAATATCCTCCTTAGTGTCAGAAAGAGATTGTTTCCCCATCCCCAATAACAAGTTTGCTCAAAATATGAAACAGAAAAAAGAAGAGAATTCATGGACATTTTGATCTATGGCTCAAGTTCTCCTTAAACTGAAAAACAAGCAAACAACAACAACAAAAAAACCCCCAACAAACCATGTGACAAAACCACAAAAAGTAAACAACAAAATCCGCGGCAGAACATGAAATAGTAATATACTGTTTCAGAGACTGCGCCATCCTGCAGAACCAGGAAACTTAAAATGTGTTCTTAACAGATCCAATCGAGGCTGGATATGTAAAAAACGGAAAGACAGCATCACAAACCACACTACACAAGAGAGTTTCAGGATGGGGAGAGGGAGATGAGGCAGCAAACGCTCAGAAAAATTTATCATCAATTCTGAAATGGGGCCTGGTGACATCATCGGGGTTAATAAAGACAGAGATGGACTTTCCCGGGTTCTCAGTCACTAGCTGCTGCAGTTTTTTGGCCAAACGGTCATCGGGCTGGTTGGGGTCCCCGCCGTCCGACTGCGGGGAGGGGATGCTGGTGGTGCTCCCTCGCCTCTGGAGCTCCAGCGTCAGCCGGTTGGCAGCCTTGACGTGCTCAATGGCGGTGCGTAAGTGCTCCGCGGGGTCTGAGCGGACGGAGGAGAGCTTCCGCGCGTGGAGCATGACCGTCTCCTCCGACAGGTGCTCCAGCATGTTGCACTGAGGGATGAAATAATTGGGGCACATCTTGTTGACCAGACAGTGCTGCAGGTCATCAATGAGGCCCAGTAAAAAATGGGCTGCATAGTCTTCTTGAGCCAGGTAGTTGGCAGGCAGTCTGTCGCAGGCCCAGAGCATCATGCTCCGCAGGTGGTAGGGGCTAATGGCCTTGGGCCGCGACAGGAGTTTGATGATGATGGCTTTGCAGGCCTGGTAGGCCTGCATGAGGCTGCTGGAGATGCACTTCTTCAACTGCACCTCGCTCCTGGCAAAGGACAGTCGCCATTCATTGTCCTTCTTCCCCTTGTAGGAGCAGGCAGGCACCAAGTAAAACCCACTGATGACCTCTTCCTCGGTGATCTTCCCGTCCCAAAAGTGGTTCTCCATGAGCCAGCTCTGGGCCACTGCCGGCCAACCTTTGAAAGACACCACAGGGACAATGTCGTACAACATGCGACTGCTCCCCACGCCCAGAATGATGGAGATGATGGTCCCATTCTTTTCCACCTTTTCCACCTTTGGCATGCCTCGCTGGGGCTTCTTCTGTATCTCGGAGAGGACGATGCTGATGGAGTCATAGAACCAGCCGGCTACTTTGGTTGGGGAGAAGAAGTAGTTGGTGGCACCGTTGATGTGATCCACGATGGTGCAGCAGTCTTTCCATTTACTGATCGTGCCCTCGTCAAAGAGCCGCAGGCTCAGCCAAGAGTGGCACAAGGCTGAGTGGCGCATGTCCAGGGTCACAGGCTGGTTACGGTCATGCAGCTTAAGGGCTGGCACCAGGAGGGTGAAGTCCATGTCATAGTCGGTCCCCCGGGCATAGACGTTAAGCTCATCCAAGTCCAGGTCCACCACACCTTCCCGGACTCCTCCCGAGAGCAACAGGTACTCGTTGGCTACTGGAAGTTTTTGGTCCAGCTTTTGCACCATTCCTAGGAACGGAAAGAGAAAGCACTGACATAAAGAGCAGCAACAGCAGAGGCTCAAGCATCCATATAGGATGTACTGACTTTCCAAGAGACACTATTCATTCTCAGTTCAAAATCACATCTCAGACTGCTGCCCACGCCCAGCCAATTTCTCTGTGTCCTTTCCTGTCAGTGCCAGAATCCACCCTTTTCCAAGGGGAACAATTAAAATAGATGTTTCCCTCATGGTGAAAGCAGTATCATTTTTTAATCATAACCCAGCTTTCCTTTTCTAGTCATCACCTTGGTTAAGAGCATTACCATCCATACCGCCACCCTGGCCAAGACTTCAACAAGCTTCAACATTTCCTTGCCTTTCCACTGACAGATCTTATCTATGTAACCTCTGCAGCTTTCCTCTCCTCCCTCTCTACAGCCATCATAGAAAGCCAGGCTCTTTTCCTCTCTTGCCAAAGCATTCGTCCTCCCCCAGAATCTCCATGCTTAAACCTTCTTCTTTTCTATTTATTTATTTATTTATTTGTTTGTTTGTTTGTTTATACAAGCACTGGGTACAGTCAGAAGTGCAGAGGGTGAGAGAATTCATCACCAGAGCCAGAGCAGGGAGCAGAGCAGGCAGAGGGACCGAAGTTCACTGCTGAGGGGAGCAGCGGGGTGGAGGGGCAGGAGAGGTCTGCGCGCCATGTGGGACCCTCCTCTGTGGCCAGGGAACAGCCGGGGATCTAACTGGAGCTGCAGAGGCTGCGGGCAGCTTCACAACCCAGCGCTCAACTGCTGCGCCACTGGGGAGGCCCTTAAACCTTCTTCTTCCCCAGTGATTCTTAATGTGGCTTGTGGACAGGAAGCAGTGAGGTCATAACTCTTTTCATAATCACACTAATATGTTATTTACCTTTTCCACTGTGTTGACACTTGATCTGACACTCAGTGGTACAAAGAAATATAGGGACTTCCATGGTGGTGCAGGGGTTAAAGTCTCAGCACTATCAAGCTGTCATCAGTCACTGCAGCATGAGTTTGATCTTCGGCCAAGGAGCAACCCATGTGGCACAACAGACCTCTCCTGTCTCACCCTGTTGCTCCCCTCAGCAGTATATTTTAGTAGATCAACCTGTTCTTCTCCCCACTCTGTCTCTGGTGAGTCCTCTCACCTGCCCCTGCCTGCACACCTGGCCTACGTTGCAGTTCTTGTATGCATAAATAAAAATAAATCTTTATATATATGGTCAAACTGCTGGAGCCTTAGCCTTGGCATCACGTGGTACTAGCTGTCATTGCATTGGTTTCTACTGACATGCACCAGCATTTAAATATTCAGTTTCGGGCCTCCCCTGGTGGTGCAGCAGTTTAGTGCTGGGCTGCAAAGCTGCCCGCAGCCTCTGCAGTGCCGGTTCGATCCCCGGCCGCTGGCGAGGGACCCACATGGCATGACAGACCTCTCCTGCTGCACCCACTGCTCCCCTCAGCAGTGTATTTTGTCTGCCTGTTCTGTTCCCTGCTCTGGCTCTGGTGAATCTTCTCACCCTCCCGTGCTTCTGACTGTATCCAGTGCTTGCATAAATAAAAAATCTTTAAAAAAAATAAAATAAAAATAAAAATTCAGTTTCACTTCAGAAAATCCTTGATGGGAAATAAGTGGAAAAGAAAAAATGGATTAATCTTACTGAATCCTAACAATAATTTAACACTTTTTATCCCCAACCACTTTTCTAATAGTGTGTGCAATGGAATGAAAAGGTAATCATAAAGTCTGCTTATACTGAAATACAAAAGCTGTCCTCAAGAAAAACACTCATGTGATTGAGTTGAGGGCTAACTTAGCTGTTTCTTCTTTAAACAGCAACTGATAAACTATGGCTACTCACACTTTAGTATTTTATATTTTCTTTAAATGTGAGCAAATGGAGCCTGTCTTCAAGAAGACAGTTAACAATATTTATTCCCAATAATATAAGTGGAGCTCAAGAAAAAAATTAAATTTTAGAGAACTCATCTCCTGTACCATGAGCTTAACACCCTCCTGGATTTTATACCTTTCTGATCAAATGGTGATGATATTATGTGATTTTTTTATGAGATTGTGAGAGCTCTGAGAGTGACAACCACGTCTCAAGCAGGTGCTAAGCAGACACAGTAGTGTGTACTCAGGAGGCATACAATTGAAGCTATGAAAGAATGAAGAGATGGAATTAACGAGGTTGAAATAGACTGCTTAAGACAATGTAAATGGTCCATGAATATAAAATTTTACCTTCCCTGCCTCTTGTCCTTTAATTGTATGTTCATTGTTTTATTATCTGACAAACTACCAGCATTACTCTTTCTGACTTATTTCACAATTTCCCTCCAAAGATCACAAAGAACCATGATTCCATTATTCAGTGCAAGTACTTTCAGTCAACATAGTTTGTTATTCACAGAACAATCCCATGCAAATAAATAAATGATGTTTATGTGTTTGTACTATTTATATACTTCAGAATTTAACACTCATGTATAAAAATTCTTTAAAATCCTATTTTCCAAACAATACTACTCATGATAAAATCTTTTATTTAGTAGCATTTCCTTCCATACAGATGGGAATATAGCAGGCTATCACCTTTGTTTTAAGGTTATCAAAGTTATTCGAAGTTAAATTCATCAGCATGAGAATCCAGCATACCTGACAGCTTGAGCTGTTTCTAATACTACCTGTACCATTTGCATCCCTCTTCCATTGAGAGCTTCTTATCTCAGCTGCTAGCAGTGCTGTTAGCACAATGCCTTAAGGAAGCTCTTGGCTGCAAACAGACACCTCAGCCAGGTCATATCCTATGGTCAGGTTGGTGGGGTGGAGGAAGGTACACACCCTACAGCTGGTAAATTTGGAATGCCCTAGTATGGGGTACTCTGAAAAATCATTTGAATACAGGATTCCCAGTAGGGTCAGTTCAGCTGAGACTGATGCTGAGCCTTCAAGGAACCCTGACTTCTCCCTTTATTTGACCCTGCTTCTCCCCATCCCTTCCATCTGTGCTAATCCCAAGGTACTCTTTAATAAATATCCTTACTCCACTGCAGGAAACTTTTCCTAACAAACCCCCATCTAATGCAGTCTTCACTACAAATATGACATGGAAAATTGGTTTTGCTTTTTAACAGCCAAATTGAGCAACCATGGACGTTATCATAAGCACAAAGACAAAGATTCATTTCTGTATTGTCACATTTCATTATTAACTTTTTCTTTACAAAACAATAAACACTACTATCCCAAGTTTTCACTGTGCCTACAAAAGGATCAGAATGACTTCTCAGAATCCAGAGTGAGTTGTTGAAAACTTTTTCACTATTTTATACATCCATATATAGGTCCAGTGACATTCACAGAGAAACAATTGATAATGAAATATTTCACGCATCATGATTTCAAATGCTATAAATATTCATGGGAAAATTAAGGTGCTGTGGGGAGATGAGTAAAGAAGACCTGAATCAACTAGATGGGTACTGTTATTGGTTACCAAGCTGCTGTGCCCTCTGAGGCACAAATAATTCAAACTTCTATACATCCTTCTGTCCTAGGCAGAATCTGAGCATACTAGCAAGGACTGTCTATGCAACCAGAACAAATTGTGCATTAACAGGATGGGAATAATTTGTTGATAAAAGTGCCACTAAATTTTGCCTGTGATTGTCCCAATGTTTTTGGATAGTCATAGGTATTTGGATAGCCATAGCTAAAACTCCCTCCTGCCCTCTGCTGGATTAAAGGATTTTTTTTTATAACATTTTTTTTTTTTTAAGATTTCTTTTATTTATTTTATACAAGCACTGGATACAGTCAGAAGCACAGGAGGGTGACAGAATTCACCAGAGCCAGAGCAGGGAGCAGAACAGGCAGAAGGACCGAAGTACACTGCTGAGGGGAGCAGCGGGTAGCAGGAGAGGTCTGCGCGCCATGTGGGACCTTCCTCTGGTGTCCGGGGAGCAGCCAGGGATCAAACCGGCGCTGCAGAGGGTGCGGGTAGCTTCGCAACCCAGCGCTCAACCGCTGTGCCACTGGGGAGGCCCTGGATTAAAGGTGTTTTAATGAATTTTTGCTTATGTGTATGTATGTGTATCTACACATACACATACATACACGTACATAGCGCGCACACACACACACACAGAAATTCCTCTTTTCCTCTTTCCTCTCGTTTGGGACTTAATTCATTTACTTGGTCCTTCTTTCCAAAGATGCATCTAAAGTATTTGGCTACATTCCAATATTCAGGAATTAGGGTAATTTTTGTCACTTCTTATTCCTTTAAAGTACACAGAGAACTTCAGGCAGAGATAATACTGCCCAGGCTCATTTGCCAAGCTCCTAGATGTTAGAAACAAAGTCCCTAAGGCTACAGTGTTCCAGTAAACTAATCCCTTGTGATATCCACATTTACATACAGCCTGCCTGAGACCATTAGCCTGCAGTTTTAGAAATGATTTGGTATCAGGAACTGGAGTCTTCCCCAGCATTATACCAACTCAAATGTACTCCTTGAAAACTTTCCTGGGCTAAGTTTAAGTGAAAATGAGCTGACATCAGCTATCATGGCAGATGGGTTGCCAAGCAACTAAAACAGTCAGGGGCTGAGAGGGAAAAAGACAGAGGAGGGGAAAATAATTCAACTGTACACTTTGGCTGTAGCATCCAGTTCCAACAAGTGCCATCACTGAATTGATGCAAGGATTTTTGTGCAATTCCAGGAGGGTAAGAAGAAGTGACTCTGGCTGTGTGGCTCTTACTAAGCCATCCGAAGTCATGAGTGGGAACAAAATGTGCATACACAACTAAGATTATTAGCAGCAAAGCAAAGGAGGAAGAGATAGCTTATTCCCCTGGGTGGATCCCTTTTTCTCATGGAAGCACTAACATATGTTAGCTCTTCAAAACACAAAGTAAAAAAAAAAACTGCTCCACAGTCTTCTTTCCTGAAACTGATTCCTTGATTTTGGTTTATTTCTTCAAAAGATCTTAGTATAACTCTCTTATATAGGGACTGAGGCCTCAAGTTTAAAGAGTGAGTTCCATGTCAGCACTTAATTCTTTGCTGATTATTTTTAGACTATCAAGTGAAAAATGGAACTCCGTTCCTGACTGCCTTATATTCTAATGACTAAAACTTTATCATGTTCTACTGAATTCAAATTACTAACCTCCATCGTTCAAACACACAATATCAGCTTGTTAACACCCAAGCACAAGAACTAAGTATCATTTTTTTTTGGCTTCTCTTATTTCACAGTCCTACTCCAATAGACATGTGAGAGTTCAAGTAGATAGCTTAATAAATACTAAACAGATAAGTAAAATTAATGCTTATATAGATTCCTTTAAAGAATCGCTTACCTAAGTTGAAGGGGGAAAGATCTATAGAGAGATAAAACTTTTATGTCTTGTAATTAAAGCTACAGAATTAGATACATTTTATTGATCTCTAAATCTTTGACTATGTATATAAAATATTCATATGTAGATTAAAAAGACATGGATCTCAATAATATCAATAATATTCACGGTCTCATAAAAAAAGAGGTATCATTTTTTTCTCCCCCTCTCAAGCTGCACAGCAATAACAGGGCTTTATTCTGGCAGTGTTTTTTTTTTGTTTTTTTTTAAAGATTTATTTTTACTTATGCATACAAGAACTGGGGTACAGGGCAGAGGTAGGAGGGTTGAGAGAGTTCACCAGAGACAGTAGGGAACAGAACAGGCAGATTGACTGAATTACACCGCTGAGGGGAGCAGTGGGTGAGTCAGGAGAAGTTGAACTAGTGCTGCAGTGCTGTGAATAGCTTCATAGTGCTGCATCTTAACCCCTTGCACCACCAGGGAGGGCCCCCTGGCAGCTATTCTTAATGGTAGGAAGGGTAGAGAATGGGGAGGATGTTGACAAAGTTCTTCTGTTCTGATACATTTCCTACGGGAATAGTCTCCCTGGTCGCTAATAAACCATTTCAAACCTTCCTTAAAGATATTATGATGTATGCTTCAAAGGTTACAGCTTTTGTCATGCTAATTGGACATTCTGACAAGTGGATCTGGCCTCCTTCTTTTAAGAAGTCACAAGTCTATAGGGTTTTTAATAACTCCATTTTGGGAAAGATTTTAGCATTTTTCTCATTCATGGACAGAAATAATTTGTATGAAGCCCCTTCCTTTACAAGGGGAAAACCTGAGGTTCAAAGAAGATAAAGAACTCACTCAAGGTGACACAGCCCCAGTGGCAAATTAACAGCACTGTCTCATTCCCACTTTAGCTGTGAAGGTCAGAATGTTGCAGACATTCTGTTCTCCCTGTGACAATGACCTGACTTGACAGGGTTGCAGCATGGTGCTGACAAGAAGTAGCAGAGGTCTCAAGGCAAAGTGCCAACTTTGTGCTTTCCTTGGTCAAAGCTTTAGGTGACCTTGGACAAGCAGCAGAAGAGATCTGAGCAGCCACATTTATCATAAAGAAGGATGGATCTGTGATTTTGCAAGAAGCTATTTGTCTTCCCAAATAGACTATAGGACCCTGGCAATAACAAAAGTAAGACACCAATGGAACCTCTCTGCTTTTCAATCACCTTCTGAGTGATCATTAATATTAACTATTACAGTATTATGTTTTATGTCTTGCACTTTTCTTTCGAGTTCTTAGGATAGTTTAAAAACCCATGGTTTCTGCTAATCAGAACTGGTAGGAAAGACTAGGGGAGTCTTACTGGAGTCAACCAGCAGCTTCCCACCTCCACAACAGGGTTTGAGAGCTACAGACTATCACTTTTCAAAAGGATTTACTTGAAAACGCTCAGTATGGAAAGATCAAAACTGTAGCAAGTGGAAAGCAAGAGTAATGCCAATACAGTAACAAATGGCTACAGAAGAAACACAGAAATGCATCAATGAGGTCCAGGTGACCCCTTCCTGATCTTCAGACTCATCCTGATGAGTCTGTGATGGAGATACTCAGAAATAAGTCAAATTACCTAAGCCTGTGGCCCAGATGCATGTGGTTTGTATGCCTTTCTGATTTGGGGATAAATAGGCAAGTTATTTAATTACTTAATTTGATGGGGGGGTGAGGAGAGCATTGGCGGCATCTGCATTTTGGAAGAGGAATAATGAAGAAGACCAAGTTCAGACTACAATGATGGAGATAGCATTCACGATCAGATTTGATTTGTTCATTATTCACATGATAATCAGAGTATGTAACATAAGTATTAGCACTTCCTCTGAAACAGCACTACAGTAGACACTCAAGATACAAAGGTAAAGACAAACACACAGTCTTTACCACGTAATGCCTAACATTTCCTCAGAAACCCAGAAGTTGATGGTATCAACCGGTTGAGGTGATTCTGAGTAATACAGCTAAAATCTCAGTGACTTCGGGGCCTCCCTGGTGGTGCAGGTGGTTGAGCGCAGCACTGTGAGGCTGTCCACAGCCTCTGCAGTGCCAGTTCGATCCCCGTCAGCCTCGGAGCAACCCACATGGCGAGGCAGACCTCTCCTGTCTCGCCCACTGCTCCCCTCAACAGTGTGTATATTTTGTCAGTCTGCCTGTTCTGTCTCTGGTGAGTCCTCTCACGCTCCCCCGCATCTGGCCTGTACCCCAGCTCTTGTATTAAAAAAAAAAAAAATCTCACTGACTTCAAACAACAAAGTCTTATTTTTCACTCTTGTTACATGGCCACTGGGAGTTGCCAAGGAGATCTTCTTTCCTTGATTCACTACCTATTGGGACAGAACAAGCCCTAGCTAGACTTCAGAGTTTCTCTGCTGGGGCACAAGAAAGCCCTGTAGGATTCTCCTCTCAGAGGTTGAATATTCTGGACTGGAAATGACATAAATCATTTTCAAATCACTAGTCAAAACTAGTCACATGCTCCACCCCAACCCCTGGGAAGAACGTGTAATCTCCCTTGTGCTGGGGAAATGGAAAGCCAGAAATACGTGATAAAGAGCATGAACAGTTTTACATTAATCCAATAATCACACACTAATGAATAGATAATTATAAGCTGAGATAATAACACTGAAGGAAATGAATAAACTTCCTCACCAAAGGAAGAGGAAGAGGAATGAAAAGTGTTTAGCTTTAAGAATAGAAAACCAAGAAGGTCACAAGATCATGTTCAAATATTTTATGAGTTGTCCTAGTAAAGAAGAAATGGGCTTTACCTATGATTCCAGTAAGTATTGATAGAAGGCACACAGAGAAACATTCACTCTCATCTGCAACTGGAAGACTCTTGCCTATTGGGTAGACTTCTTTAAAATTGCTGCCTGTGGAGGAAGTGCATTTCCTGCCCCAATAAATGATTAATTTAGAATCTTCAGCATGAGTGAAGACTAAAAATACAAATTTGATGGAATTTAAGTCTTCTGAGGTGGCCTCCCAATATAAACCCACGACTGAAGGTGGACAACTACAATGTCTACTCTCAAAGGCCCTCTCACCACACATGAGAGACTCATCACAGGGGCAATAAGAAATGCTGGACACTGCTGTTCTCTCTCTCATTTGATTTCCTCTGTGTCATTTCTGGTGTGTAGCCCAACTCTACCTACTTTACTTTTTTTAAAGGTTTATTTATTTATACAAGAATCAGGGTATAGATCAGATGTGCAGGAGGGTGAGAGGATTCACCAGAGACAGAGTGGAGAACAGAATAGGCAGACTGACAAAATACACTGCTGAGGGGAGCAGCGGGCGAGACAGAAGAGGTCTGCCCCATCATGTGGGTATCTCCGGAGCCGGAGGGGATCGAACCAGCACTGCAGAGACTGTGGACAGCTTTACAGCTCTGAGCTCAACCGCCTGCGCCACCAGAGAGGCCCTCTGCCTACTTTAAAAGAAGGATCCCAAACATAGCAATAACATACTTAACAAAAGGATTCATTTAATGGAACATGTTTCCAAATTGTATATCTCATGTCAAGGGCCCTATGAGAAGGGCACAAATGTCTATCTGCTCTACTATACACTGACACCTAAGTTGAAAGTTTTACCTACATCTGGGCCTCCCTGGTGGCACAAGGGGTTAAGCACAGCACTGTGAAGCTATCCACAGTCTCTGCAGCATGAGTTCGATCTCCAGCCAGGGAGCTACCCATATGGTGCAGCAGACCTCTCCTGCCTCTCCCACTGCTCCCCTCAGTTGTGTATTTCAGTCAATCCACCTGATATGCTCCCCACTCTGTCTCTGTTGAATCCTAGCCTTCCCCAACCCCCCGTGCCCACACCTCTGGCCTGTACCTCAGTTCTTGTATGCATAAATAAATAAAGCTTAAAAAAAAAGTTTTACCTCCATCAACGCATTCAATCCTTTAGATATTTCCAAGTGGGCAATAGTATCAAATATATACAGAGGAGGAAATCAAGTGAATTGTTTGTGATCATAGTAACTAGCTAGGATCCAAGTTCAAAATGATTCCTTACCCTTTCACTCTCCTGTGCTGCTTTCCAGCATTCCATGGGCTCTCCTAAGAGAATAACCAATTTGTTATCTTCAGGACTTTGAAATTGCCATGTAAAATATAAGAACACAGTCAGTGGAAGCTTATTTCTCTATTCAAAAATGAAGCAAATTCTATTTTGGAGGAAAATGATTTCTAAAGCAGATTAAAAGCTTATTTTAGTCATCTCCAGAGACTGAAGTATATGACCAAAATGGGGTCAAGGATCATATTAAAGATATGATGATTAATGATTTTTAAAGAAATTTAGTGCTGTGGCACATACTTGTGTGTGTGCATGAGTGTGCAATGCACACTTAACTCTTAGACTCTTCTGAAAGCACATTACATAAGTATTTTAATCATAACAGCTTCCTTGGAATTCTTTCTGGCCCTAGAGACAAACTATGGAAAACTTCCCATATATCCACATGCATAGTCTAATTTGCTTATTTTAACTCAACAACAAAGTCTTCATTTTAGTCATATTCACTAAATTTCTACTACGAAGTTTGGGGAAATGGACAGAGGATGCCTGGGAATGTTATCACCAAAGGAAATACTAACCACAAAATCAGAAACTTCCTGAGCTCTGAAGCAAGAATGTCTTTACTTTTTGCGGACACTTCCACAGTCACACTTCTTTTCAGCCTGTCAGGCACACTGAAGCATGCGGGAATGGAGCATGAAGAATTCTGTGTCTTAAAACAAAAATCATAATTAAAAAAATGCAACTGGCACCATGAGCTGTAATAAGAGATATCCTCCTTGGGAGCCAGCAGCCTAAGAAAACACATCCCTGTTAATTAAAGGGGCCTCTGTGGTCACACTACATACTCACAGTTGCTAATTAGCTTAAGAGCATCCCAGTTTATGTCAAGAAATCCCCTTTAAATTATCTTAAAACTACCACTAGCTAGCAAAGACCTTGTCCAAAATCGAGTTTACTTTGAAAATGTTCAAAAATATACCACAATAGAGAGAGTTCCATAACAAGTCAACATGAACCCATCACTGAACTTCAGTTACACTCGCCATCCTTGTTTTACTTATCCTCATATTTTTTAACCTCTGGTATGAATCTGACTATGTTACTCTAAATTATATGGGAAAGATTCTGAACACTGTATTTAATTTCTCCATTCAGTGATCTCTATCCATGTTCTCTTTGGCGTTATGCTTAAACCAATTATCAATTATTTGTTGACCTGCTGTTGTCCCTGTGTCTGATGACCTGTGTATCTCCTAACCCAACACAGTGCAAGTTCAATAGATGTCAGCTGAATGAATAAATAGGTGGGAGAGCCTGAAGAGAGTTTACTGGAATCTTCCAGGATAAAAACTGTCAGAGTGATAAACTTAGATTGATAGGGTCAATCTGACACTGTCATTTCCAGCCACTGTGTGCAAGCAGGGACTCACATTAAATACTAAGAAAAGATGGAAAAGAGAAGTTAAGAGCCTGTGAAATAGATTACCATAAATGCTTGGTAACTGCACAAAGGCTTCTTCTGTTCTCCAAAAATAATTTAATTCTAGGACATTCTCCAAAGCACCAACGTTCAGCTAATAATCATAGCTGGACATATCATAGCTGGAGATTAGGAGAAAAGCAACTATATAATTACAATATAATATAAGATCAAAGTCTAATACTTTATTTTTTTTTTTAAGTTTTTAATGGTGAATTTTTCCTTTCCGGAGCAAAAACAGACCTTATATATAAAATGATTCCCTCTTACTAAGTAATTCCCCAAAATCACCAGCAGATGGCTCCCACACTCCATTCATTTACTAAGAGTTTACAGCTGGGAGCAAAGTCCTGCAATCCTAGAAAGAAAAGGTGGCGAAACAGGCTTAGCAAGGAATTAGGACTTGAAAACACTATATTAAAAGCATCACCTCAGGACCTTCATGCCACCACATAACTCCCATTTGCCTTTTGGTCTCCCAGAGGAAATGTAGTAATTCAGTAGCTGACAGACTGTGGAGGTTGAGTGAAGCCTGAAAGAGCCTTTATTTCAGCAGGCAGCAGGGCTGATGATTGATTCTCTACCTATAGAGAAGACTCTGTCCCTGTCCTAAGACAGTTGCAGTTCTCATTTGCTACACCTCAAATGAAACAAACAAAAATGAATTCAGCTTCATATGCCAAATACCAATATGCTTGATAAAGTTTCCAAGCCATACAGTAGTAATATCCTAAAAATATGGTTCAAAAAAATAACTCAGGAATATAGAGGAACCAAATAAGACATCAGTGTAAAAAAAGTAACAGCACAAAACACAACAAAGCAAAAATGGACAATTATAAATCAGAGACATCCTGCAGGGGAGGAGGAGGGAGAGGGATCAGAGGTGGGGAGAGAGGAGCACAGGGGACTGAGGTGATGGTGCCCGGGTGCATTGGTGAAGGAAACTCTATGGGGACTAAACCTGAGGGGGTGGGAAGAGCAAATATTGTTTAAAAATGAACAATGATGTAAAAAAAATAAAATTATAATAAAAAATAACTCAGCTAAAAAGTCTCAAAAGTTTTCCCATTGTATAAAGCTAGGATGGTCTACAGGCAAGTTCAGATTATTACAATGATCCCCATACCTATAATTTAAGAAAGGACTAAGGGATCAAATAAGTGTTACTAAGGGGGAAAATGCAGAGAAAAAGATAGTGACAGCCTGACAGATTAATAAAGAGCAGAATCCTGCTTCGGAGCCACAACTGTCTAGCTGGTAATTACTACCTAATAATACTTTGAGTATCTGGGCAAAAAAAAACAAACAAACAAAAAAAAACTTTATTGTTTGAGCTTGAAAATGTTTGCATCAAAGGAAGACAGACTTAAAAAACAACTAGTCAAAGCCCTAGGAGGAGGTTGGAACTTGCAGCTTATAAAGCATGATCATTTGAAAAGGATCATCTCTTTGCTGTGTTTTTAAATCCATGCCTGTACAATAAAGGGAATGTCAAAGAGAAAGCAAAAGAAGTGAGTCTCTTCACACCGAAATGGGAGAATGATATTTTGGGAGAGCTTCTTTCTCCCACTTCTCCGACTATCAAAAAAAATGGGGCGATTATCATTGGTGTGGGAATGACCGGTGGACTTCAGTCTTCTTTCTAGCTAGAAATTGTGAACTAAAATGGTGGCTGTTAAGGGAGAAATAAGAAGACTTTAACAAAAATTATACTGTTGAAGTATGCTGTTTGAATTAGTTTAACGATAACTTTTATTCCAAAGGATGATGTTTAAGCTGTGTATGTGTTCCCCACACAATGAATGAATGCATCAAAAATTACTGGGGCCAGAACTGATTTTCAAGGTAAGGTACTTTAACTGCCACGGTACATACCAGGTTGCTGAGGCCAAAAAGGCAAAGGTGACACAGCACATCACCTGACAAAATGCAAGGAAAGAATCCAAAGTCCAGATCCTCAGTTCCAGGCTCTTTGGATTCCAAAGGTTTGTGAAAAATGTAGGTTCCCATCTCCTACCCCAAAAGGACTGAGGAATAATCTCCAAGAGACACATGTTTTTAAACTAGATGTTGAAATGCTTTTGAAAACCAAACTGAATGTCCTCCTCTATTGAAAACAGAGAGTTGAACTGCATGGCATCAAGAAAAGCAATGCTGTGAAGTTAGAGGAAGGAGTTCACTGTGCCAGTAATTTTCTAAACATCCCAGGAGCTGAAATTAGCTGTTCTTAAATGAGGAAAGATGAGCTTTGATGGGACTTTGGGAACAGGACAGTAATTGAGATGCGGGAATAAATCTCTCATGCTTCTCAATGTCAGGATTCAAAGAGATCTCTCACCTCCCAATTACTAATTTACTTTGAGTGAAAAAAAATTTTTTTGCTAGATTTCTGCCAGTTATGTTTTTGCATCCTCTGCTTGCTCTGTCCATCAGACAGTGATTGATTTTTGTCTCCTAGTCAGTCTGGAGCTTGGACAAAACAGTCTTGTAAACAACTAAGGCTCCTTAAGGGCACTCAGCACACACCCCTCACTTGGGAGTATATATGTGGGTCAGGGAGTGTCAGCTGTGGGGCTGGGCACAATTACAACTCAGTCCTTGAAACCAAAGACCACACAGCTTGAATAGAAGTATACACTTTCCAGAGCTATCAGCTGTCAGAGCAGTGAATTTAGACAGATGGCTTTAAATAGAGACACCCATTTTCATACTGTGTCCTCCCCAAAGTCCAGTCAGATTAGGTTTAATAGTGAAGTGGGAAAATGACAGAAGGACAAGCATTCTTTTAAACAATTGTGTAAGCTTCTCAGAGCCTCGTGTGGTTGTTGTGAGATGCAAAAATCCCATTTTAAAGATAATGACAATAATTACACTTGTGCACAGATCCAAAACTTGTGATAGTGACTTTCCAATGAAAAATACCGTAATTCTATTCTTAAAGATTGGAGGGTGGTTTGGGGAGAAAGCCTTCAGCAAAATCATTTGAAGTTTTCAGTGTTTCCACTAGAGAGCATGCCTTCCTAATTTTTCTTTGCAGTTGTTGGCCATACTCCAACTCTCAAAAAAGGAGAGAAAATGCCCTGTAGGTTGGATATAAATTTTTAAAATGCATACCTGATTTTACTGATATGCTCTCAAAGTGAGTGAGAAATGGATTTTGACTTCAAAAACAATGTTTCTCACTGGTAAGCCCCAAATGCCCAATGCTGTTTGCAGGAATCCTAGAGAAATGGCTGGACTTCACACATTCCATTGATACAATCTCATGACTTTGGGATGAAAAAGGCCTATGGAACAGAAAGATGCCCTGAGAAATAATGTGACTAAGTGATAGAGAGAATATGAATTAAAGATACAGAAAAGCTTGAATGTGAGCTCTAATTCATGATTTAATAGTTGTGTGACATTTGGACAAGTTATTTGACTTTTTGAAAGCTTAGTCTCCTCATTTTTTTAAAAAAATGAAGATTATACCACCTCTTTCACAAAGCTATTCGAATACTTGGCTGAAACAGTTACATGAAGCTCACAAGGCAGTTTCTGGAATTTTGCAGATATTGTGAAAATGTAGTTTTCTCTTTAAAATTGCACTCTCTAGGTCAATTACACTGATTTGTACCTTGTCACCTGAGAAAGTGACTTTTTTGAAAAAAAAATTCATTATTTGTCTATTTATTTAACAACCTCTTTCCCTGAGTTCTTGTTTTTTCCTTTTATTTTCCTATGCTTTGTAAGTGTCAACTAATGTAGAGGATGAATGAATGAGGGCTTCAGGAGGGAGGAAAATACTTTTAATAAAAAGTTATCACAAAATAGCTGAATGGTAGGATGATAGAGGGAGCAGAGGGGAAAGAAAGAAAAAGACAAATATACTGATTTTTTCAGCCAATTTTAGCTTAATACCATCTTTTCTATTCTCTGATGAATTTGATATGTGAGCAAAATGCAGTGAAATCCTAGATACTGAATGGATTCTGTCATTACCACAGTGATTCTCATCACACACAATCATCTGGAGAATTGATTAGAACAACAGATTGCTGGCTCTTGGCCCCCAGAGGTTCTGATTCAGTAGGCCTGGTGTAGGACTGGAAAATTTGCATTTCTAACAAGCTCCCTGGTGATTCTGAGGCTGCTGTCCAAGGCTACACTTTGAAAACTACTAGTTTATCACAGTCACAGAATTTACAACCCAACAGTGGGGTTGTAATGGAGACAGAATAAGACACCTTGGTTACAGTCCTGATCTTCCATGAATTCATACCTGATTTTGATGGGGAAAGTTTATTACTTGTTGTCTTTCCATTTGCTTATCGGTGAAGAGGAAAAATGTCTGTCTACCAGTAAGGTCACATGAGGCTCGAAGAGGAAATGGATAAATTAAACCTTTAGAAAATTAGAAAATACTCTTTAAGAACAAAGTATCACAATCAATGATCCCAAACAGCCTAAGGAAGGCATTCGAGTAATCAACTTTACTACATCAGAGATGTCCAGACTTCTGGTTAAGTATTTCTAGGTATATGTCTGTGAGGGTATTTCCAGAAGAGACTAGCAATTAAATTGATTGACTCAGTAGAGACTCTCACCATCAGACATATTTCCTTTCCTTCTTTGCATAGCCTTTTGAATAAAACTGATATGTTACGATTTGCGGTGTGACTTGTACTAAAGCCATTTGAATTCATTCCCACATCTCACAAGCACATGAGCGTTTCTGAGGACACAGGTGGAGCCTGACTCACTGTTATCCCCCTGAGCTCTCTGTCTGGGACTAGGCTCCTGAGATGTGGGAATAGTGTGTCCTGACATGACAGTGTCATTGTAATGTGAACAAGTGCTGGCAAATAGTGAAATTCTGACAACACAATAAACATTGCGTTGGTTCAGATGTAATTTTTCCAGAAAATTAATATTTTATAAATCCCAGGAATAGCCACTAAACAAAATATAGTCAATCACAGCAGAAAGCTGTAATCCCTGGAGAGACTGATGCTCATGTTCTTCTTAACTCAGACTGGCATATGGTCTGCATAGAAATTCTTTTTGTTTTATTTTCAGTGATTTTAGTGCATTTTATCCTGTCTGCAAAATCCCACAACTTCAGCCCTTCCTTATAAGACTTTTCAACAAGCTACCTTAAAATGTTTTTTGAAGGTAAAATCCTGTATTAGAGTGATATTTATTTTTCAATATTGCTGTTGCTTTTGTTAATGTCCTGGTTATAAAGTCAAATAGGTTTTGAGTGATCTGCTCATAACCCTATTTTCCCCAGTGGTCCTGTGTCTCGAATGCCGTTTTACAGAAAGCAAGGATTTAAGGAATGCTTCCACATCAAAATGACATAGCAGCCTAGGTTAGTTCTAAAGCAGGAAGAGAAGTTAGAATGCTGGTCACAGGAAATGAATGGTTGCAAAGTCCTGGGATACAAATCCCTGGAAAGTCAATTGTTCAAGCCAAGACTCAACCAAATGAGTATCTGAGAGCTGGGGACCGAGCTCTTCTGTAAGAATCTGGAGCTGCTGGTGGAAATGCTCTTGGGGAAGATAGAGCTGATGCTGGGATACAAGTGACTCTTAGTTTTCCTGGAGAGTTGGGCATATCTGGAGTGGCCTAGAGCCAGGATTCCGGGTTTGAAGAGGCAGAGGAGGACATCTAAGGAAAAAAAGCTATTGAAAGAGGGCAGGAAAAATAAGCAATCAAGAGAGATAGGGATTGACATTTACAGAATTTCTGCTATGAAGCATGCATTCTACTTGTTATCTTAACACATACATGCAAAAATCTTTCAGCTTGATGCTTTATCCTCCATTTACAACAAAAGTCAAGTTCAGTGGTTCAGGGATTTGCCTAAGATCAGTGACACAGGGCTGGCCAAGTGACAAACACTGACTTCTCCTTGCAATGGTGGCTTCCAAAGTTAGTTCCAAGGACTGAGCCTCCTGGAGAACCTGTGGTGAGTGTGGGGGTGGAGGCATGGAGGCTTGAGAAGTCCAAGGAAAGACTGAATGTCAAATGCACAGAACCCACTTTCCTGGATTCAACTACTTTATCTGTTTTATATATTGGACTTCCTCTGATGTGTCCATTTGAAGGAAGAGTTCTGCAGTTTTCAAATGGAGGGAAAAAACATTTAGGAATCACTGTATCATATCAAGCTGGCTATTTCCCAATTTTTCCTGAGGGTGGCCTTCAGCAGAAAATTAAGTCAGTGCTTACAAAAGATCTACTCTCTAGAGAACACTGGTTGGGGGATGAGGGGGCATGGGAGGGGGAAGGTCCCACATCCCTGAACTATCGTTCCAAAGTTGTATGAAAAGACCTGACTTTTTGCCAAGAATACTCGCTCACTGGACTATTTTTACCCCTTTCCAGATATTCCATGGTATGTCAGGACTGTGCAGGCATGCAGGCAGTTTGGAGAGTCAAGGTCCAGCCCTGCAGCTACTGCAGGAGAACACCCAGGGCCACCCAGGGTCAGTGCTGGTGCCCTCTTCCTGAAAGGGGTCCTCACTATCAAGTAAACTGGTTGACCAGAAGTCTTCAAAGCTCTCAGGAGTCTATGGAGAGAGTGTTTGTGTTTCTGAGCTGAAAGAAAAAAGGGCAGAGATATATTAAGAGTGAGTTTGTGGGAACTTCCTAGTGGCACAAGGTGTTAGGTCTCAGCATCATGAAGCTATCCGCAGCCACTGCAGCATGAGTTCGATCCCCAGCCAGGGAGGTGACCCACATAATGCAGCAGACCTTTCCTGTCTTGCCCGCTGCTCCCCTCAGCAGTGTATTTCTTTCTTTCTTTCTTTTTTTTTTTAAATACAAGCATTGGGTACAGTCAGAAGCCGGGAGGGTGAGAGAATTCACCAGAGCCAGAGCAGGAGCAGAGCAGGCAGAAGGACTGAAGTACACTGAGCAGTGTATTTCAATAGATCTGGCTGTTCTGCTCCCTACTCTGTTTCTGGCGAATCCTCTCACCCCCTGCACCTCTAGCCTGCACCCCAGTTCTTATATGCATAAATAAATAAAAATAAATCTTTAAAAAAAAAGTGAGTTTGTATCAAGTCAGAGTTAACAGGTGTAAGCATAGGCCCCCTCAGACACACTGAGGTCCACACAGACCCTTCTGGCAGATGAAGTCTCCAAAATGCACGAGCACTAAGGGGCAGATGCAAAAAAGAAAATAAAGACATTCTGAATGCTGACATGACTTAAGCAGAATGAAAGAGAATACATATTTAATTCTCTGGAATCAACAATTCCCAGCAACACAAAAGGTAATGGCAGGTCTTTCTAAAGACCTTTCCAAGTCCAGAGGTGAGGGAAAGGTGACATGAGTGGAGGTTTCTTTACAGTGGTTAGAAAGAAAATAACAGTCACTGGATTTACAGTCAGTCTCTGGGCAATGAATGATTTGTCACCTTCTCCTCCTGGTATTGATTTTCGTCTCCGATAGACGACCGCCGACTGCTGATGAAAGCGCTCACAGTCCAGCGACCACTCAGGCTGGGTTGCTGGACTGGAAAAGCTTGAGTCTGCCCCAGTCTCCCTGCAAAAGTCCCACTCTCCTCATGGCCACTCCCAGCCTCCTCTGCGTGTACCTGGAGGCAAACTCCTGGATACCTACAGCATAGTTCCACCGCCTGATTTCCATTTCCAGAAATCTATTTAAAACAGTTGTTGGCATGATGTACCCTTTAAATCACAAAGTGCAGAGCACTTATTTGAAGATTCTCTTTGATGCCACTGCTGCCTGATATTGCCAGTGCCACTATCTGGCCCACTCAATGAACATCTGCTTGAGTCCAAGAACTCTTCACATGTTTTCATTATTAATCTATGATGCCCTTGGGAAGGGGGAAGAAATGGAGACTCGGGTTAAATGACTGCCCAAACTTATATAGTCTCTGCATCTGAACTTTGAACCCAGGGGTCTGACTGGTGAGTCAGAGGTGACTTACATATATTTCCACAGGTGCGTGGTGACCTTTCACATCTGCTTTGCCCTAGTCCTCAAATGCATCCTCACAACTCTGCTGTGGCCAGAGGGGTGGCAAAGTAATGGAAGCTTTCAAATACCAGGGGTTCTGGAGCTGGGAAATCTCGGCGCAGAAAAGAAAAATTGAACCTGGAGACAGGTTTTTAAGTGCTTCTTGGAAGTTAAAATGCTAATTATTTTTTTTTTTAAAGATTTATTTTTATTTATTTATTACACAAGCACTGGGTACAGTCAGAAGCGCAGGAGGGTGAGAGAATTCACCAGAGCCAGAGCGGGGAGCAGAACAGGCAGAAGGACCGAGGTACACTGCTGAGGGGAGCAGCGGGCGGCAGGAGAGGTCTGCGCGCCATGTGGGACCCTCCTCCAGTGGCCGGGGAGCAGCCGGGAATCAAACCGGCGCCGCAGAGGCTGCGGGCAGCTTTGCAACCCGGTGCTCAACCGCTGCGCCACCGGGGAAGCCCTAAAATGCTAATTATTATCATTTATTCTTTGGTAGAAACGTGTTCAATAGAAGAGTGACATTGTCACCACTGTGGAGACCACCTTCCCTTCTGCAACGGGAGAGTTGCTTCAGAGTGGATAAGTAATTTGTACCTTAACAAAGTGTCATGGAGGGACAGCTGAGGCTGGAGGCCTGGAGGATAGACGTTAGAGAGAGGGTGTTGGGGGGCAGTCTGCAATAGGCAGAACCAAGGAAATGACTTGTTAGTTTCAAAACTGTGCTCAGTCCTTCTCCCTCCAACTATAGGGCTGGCTCCCTGCTCCCCAAATCCAGGCTAACAAGTGAGTATTGCATTTCAGTTAAAAATTGAGTTAAAAGGGCACCCCAGAGCCTAGGCATTACTTGGGATGTTTTTGCAGGCAAATCTGTGATGTGATCTTAAGCAAATGAGTATGTAGCCATCATCTTCCTAAATGTAAGCTACCAACAAACACTATTCACAGTAAATGATAGAGAAGCTAGTGACTGAGCCACAAGCAAGCTCGACATAATATTAATCCAAAGGAAAATGTGATGTGGGGAATCTGCTCACATTCTTCATTCCTAACAAGAGTAGTTTCTAAAGGTAGTTGAAGAGGAACCTGGGATGCTCTGGTGAGTGGTTTCTACTGTCACTTTACTTAATGATTTCTCCCTGATATTAGATTCAATAGAAAAGGTGATGTAGGTTCATTCTAGACACCAATTTTGACAGGCATGGTAGGGAGAGAATTCATTAATAAAATGGGATCTTGCTAACTAACTCTATTACTCTCATGCCTTTTAAGTACCCAACTAAAAGTTACTCTAACAGACACAGAATGCAAATGACTGGTTTGTAAACAATAAAATCTGACATTATCAGGGTGACTTGAATGAAGGAATACCAGGTTCAAAGAAAGAGGCTATGGGCAGTGACTCCTATGGGCAGTGACTCTCCCTGTGGCCATGCGCAGGGCAGTTTATCTGCCATGGCTTTTGCTTCTCTCTGAGCAAAATGGAAGGAAACATTTCATTACTAGCATTAATCAATCTCTAAAGTGTGTTTTAACACACTTCATCTTATAGATGAGGACAATGAATGCCAAAGAGGTAATGCTAATAATTAAAGCCTACAAAGTCTGTGAGTGTCAGAGCCACTGCTTGATCAAGGTCCCCTGATTCTTAAAACAGTGCTCTGGTATACAAGTCCAGCATCACACATGAAGCGGTGATAAGAGTGTTTGTATTTCTGAGCTGAAGGAAAGAAGAGCAGAGATATATTAAGCGTGAGTTTGTGGGAACTCCTTGGTGACACAGGGGTTAAAGTCTCAGGGTTATCCAGCTATTGCCAGCCACTGCAACACAAGTTCGATCCCCAGCCAGGGAGATGACCCACATGGCACAGCAGACTTCTCCTGTCTTGTCCACTGCTCCCCTCAGCAGTGTATTTCAATAGATCTGCCTGTTCTGCTCCCCACTCTGACTCTGGTGAATCCTCCCATCACCCCCCACACCTCTGTGCTATACCCCAGCTCTTGTTTACATAAATAAATCAATCTTTTAAAATCTGTATTGAATGAATGGGAAACTGAATGGGGAAAATGGAGGCTTGAATAAATGTGTGTGTAGAAGAATGCAATTTATTTAAGAAAAACCCTCTTGCCAAGCAAGTAAAAAAAAGGCAGAATATGGAAGAGACCTCAGAGATCATCTGGTCCAACCCCCTCATTTTCCAAAAGCCAAGGAATATTGGCATAGTACCCTATGAAATACTATATATACATATATATATATTTCAGCAATCAAAGACATTAGGAAAAATAAACATTCTCTTTAATAAATGAGGACACCATCCCACAAAATCTGCAAGCAGAACTTAAATATTAAAATTTTCACACTGCTAATTTTCTCTGGTCTTTTTAGTGCCTTCAAATGTCCACCTATTACCTGGCAGTGTCAAGTCTAAATCATCCAGGCTCAATTACTTAGCATGTAGATCAGGCAGGATTCTCCCCTCTCTCCCTCCTGTTTGTCTCCAGCCTTTCAATGCTCATTAGCACCTCCAACAGAAGGCTGAGGAAATGAAACTCCAATTTATCAATGTCAACTGTTGAACCAGCAAATTGCATCAGTCCCGCCCCCACACAGAAGTGTTTGGACAATTCTGAATCAACAAGATGTTGGCAGCTGTGTTCCTATGGTTCAGTAATTGCATTGTTTCCTACTGTGCTCTACGGGTTGTGAAATGAATTTATTAAATAACCTACACAAAGGGAATGTGGTGTGGGCTAGTGGAAACAGCTCTGGGGCTGATGTTGGGAGTCTGTCTTTATGTAAGTCTCCCACTTTGACAACCAGCCTTGACTCAGATTTTCTAGTCTTTAGGCTTCTACACTATTGAAGAGCATATTTCTACCCCAGGAACTAGTGACAGCCGGCACCTAAACTACTATGCTTTTTTGTCCATATGCAACCTTTATCATTCATCAAATTCTCATTATATTGGAACCTCATGTGTTTATTTTTAGTCCAAATTATGCCCTTTGAGAACAACAGGTATGACATACAGTACTCGGTAGTATACACTGGAATCTAAGTCTAACTGAGCACTATCTGGAAGACAGCGCTGAGAAAAGGAAAAGTGAGCCCAGACTCAGGAAGCATAATAATGGGGGTGACAGGGGCAGACAGGCTTCATATACATAGTATAAAACCAATTCTATTATCTTTGGTCAGTTTTGCCAGTTGGAATTTTGCCAGTTGTCCTAGGTTATCAAAACTAACTGGTGTTTTGTAAATCTAGGCTTATCCTGGCTGTGTGACAGAATGAGAAGTACTTTGAAGTGAAGATGGACAACTTCCTTGGTATAACATTGCAATTGTACAAAAGGAAAAACAAGTTTAATAAAATCAACACCATTCCAGTTGGTATTAAACTAGTCTCTACATCTCAGAAGGCAGACAGGGTTTGAGATCACAGACAGGCACCTTGCTGAGGGGCAGGTGGAACGTCTCCCTGACTCTCTGGCTCTAGTTGGACCCTAAACAGCACAAGGTGTCAAGGCGGGAGCACATTTCTGGACAAGGATAGCGAAGGCTGTGTGAAGACGAGGTTGGGGAGAACTCCTTCCCTTCAAGCTTGGTATTCAGTCACATCCCTAGTTTTGGCCCTCATTTTCCCCCTTCTTTCTTTACAAAGAAAAAAAATTAAAAACAAGGCTCAAATTAAGAAGCAGAATTTCACTCCTTCCCAACCTCCCTGGCCAATTATTTTATAAATAGGACTTGATTCTGAACCACAGTCATTCACTGATTTCTACATAGCCCAGTGGCTCTGGTCAAGTGGTGTAACTATTAAAAAATTACTTACTGGGACTGGAACAGCTACACAATTGGGAATACTGTTTGGTAAGGTTGAAAGCAATGTGGATAAAGCAACATAGCCAAGTGTTGAACATGCTAGTAAAGTCAATCATAACTGAGTTAGACACCCATTGCCCCGGCCTCTCATCTAAACTTCACAGAAACCCTTGGGGGTAGGAATAATGGTCTCTATTTTATAGGCAGAGAAGAGAGGTACCAAACAATCATTGGCACCTAAAACACTGCTCTGTTTCCTTCCATATGCAACCTTTAACACTCATCAAATTCTCATTATATTGGACCCTAGAATGCTTACTTTCAGTCCAAATTATGCCCTTTGAGTACAACAGGCATTACCGAAAATAGTACATGGTACTTGGTAGTATACACTGGAATCTAATTCAAAACATGAAGTTAGGAAGCAAAAGATTGAGAAAGTAAAAACAGTTCTGGCTCACTCCAAATTTCACCTGCGTTCCACAAGAAGACATGAAATGTGAATTTCTAATATATTTTTCCTGTCTGGACAAATTGGATGAGAATGCCATACAATTCAGAAACAATTCAATTTTGTCTCCCCCCCACACACACACCTCAAAAAAGTAGAATAGAACACATACACAGAAGTTCATTATTGGAGCTTTATGTTCTTTGGATCCTGGCTGAATTCAAGTTTATTTTTTTTTATTAGAAGCCCTGTAGCCAAATTGCAGATCAACAGTTTGATAAGCGGCACAGTGAGAGATTCTAAAAATCCCCCATGTGCTGACTGAGAGTTAAGGTTCCGTACTTCAGTCCCATGGGCTGTGAACTAAGACGGGAGGTCTAAGTTCCTGCTCACTTCTGCCTCAAGACTGGCTGAGACCGGTATTCCAAACTCACAGGGCAGTAACAGGTCATGGTAGAGTCCCCCATCTGGAGAGTGGCAGTTTGAACTGATTGATATGTTTTTAATAATTTTTACTGAGGTATAACTTATGGTAATAAAATTCACTCCTTTCAAATATAGTCTGATGAGTTTGACAATGTTATATAGTTACATAACTACAGACACAATTAACACATAGATTTTCATCACCACCCCCCCTAAAATTTCCTCTTTCGCCTTTATAATTAATCCTCTTTCCCAGACCCCTGGGAATCTCTGGTCTGATTTGTCTCTACAGTTTTGCTATTTCCTGAATTGCTCGCAAGTGATAGTATGTAGCCTTTCATGCTACCCTCTTCCTTTAGTGATGCTTTTTAAGATTCATTCATGCTGAATTCATCACAACAATAGCTCACCCCTTCTTATTTCATTGTATGAAAGTGACACAGTGGTCTTCTATTCACTACTACAGTGGTTAATAGTGGTCACTATGAACATATAGTTGGATTCTTCTAGTTTTTGGCTAATATGAATAAAACTCTTGTAAACTTTTGTGTACAGGGCTTCGTGTGGACATAAATAGAAATACTTAGCAGTGTGATGACTATACCACTTATTAAGTGTGTGGTATATGTCTGACTTTCTTAAAACTTTCCGCAGTTTTCCAAAGTAACTATGCCATTTTGCATTCCCATCAACCATCTATGGACTGACTGGTGGATATTTAACTGGTACCCTCAGATAATGATCGTGATCCCTAGCAATATCCCATTCATGTGTAGACTCTTCTGGAACAGAGGTCGAGTGAAATGCATCCTAGTTCCCCTACCAAGGTCAGATACAGAGTAAGTGCAAAGACTCAATGTTGAGGGTCCTTCCAACTTTGATAGTCTATCATTTATCTTTCCCCTTCTCCGGACATCTTGTCCTGCAAACATAGACACAAAGTACCAGTCTCCGACTGAAACTGGGACAGACTGTAAAACTACCACCTACTGGCTGTGTAAGGTAAAGGCTTTCACCTCTCACAGACTTGATTTCTCCTTTGCAAACTGGGGGTGATAATAACCATCCTCTCAGGTTACTGGAAGATTAAATGATGCAATGCATATGTTTGGCACATAATAGGTGCTCAGTACACAGCAATTTTTAGCTTCTATAGTTATGGACTGGCATGGCTGATAAAGAGTGATAGATGACCGACTGGATATGTATCAAAGGTCTCCAATGACCATGAAAACTTGAAAGAGGAGTTCTGTGTGCACCGCTAAAGAAAACTCACTGTGTTTTCCTGCTGGATTCATAAGATTCAAGAGTCCCCTTTCATGACTATTATGTTGATTTATTCATGTGTATATTGGAAAGAGAGTGAGAGTGACAGAGAGAGAGAGAGAGAAAGAGAGAGAGAGAGAACAAGACAGAGAGAAGCAAAAAGAAATAGTTCTCTTATTGACCTTAGAGTCTGATGTGCTTTTCTTAGCTGATGGAAGACTCAGAAAAGGTTTTGCCATGGGCAAGAAGGCAGGCAAAAGCCAAGGGTAGTCATTTTTTACATCCAATCAACAGTTTAAAGTGTAAAAGCATTTATGAAATTGTTTCAGTTCTAATTTTTATTTTATTCATTTATTCAGGGAAATATATTGTGGGTCTAGTTTTCATGACTGCTAGTGTGTGTGTGTGTGTGTGTGTGAGAGAGAGAGAGAGAGAGAGAGAGAGAGAGAGAGAGAGAGAGAGAGAGAGAGAGAGGAGTGGGGGTGGGGAGAGAGATGAGAGAGGAGGCTGGGGAATCCACCAATGGGCATCTAAGCTCTGAATAATGCATTGGCACGTTTCATTTAAGCACTGTTTGTGTTCCATCCCACCCCCCACACTTTGCAAGCTAATTACCTTACCATTTTGAGCACCCAGCTGTTGCTGTCTGAAACCTGACCTTCACCATAAAGAGGCTCACAGCTGCAGTGAGCTGCCTACCTAATAAAGCTTGGGCTCTTCTCTGCCTCCTCTTTCCCTTAACCAACATAAGTAGCTGGTTCTGCTAGTTCCCCAAACCATTTGTCTCTCCACCAAAATAAGGAGATGACGGGTGCTCCTGGAGGAGAGGAGTTTTGTTTGCAGGGCCGCCTAGGGAGAGCAGTACTGGAGGCCTGCCTGGCTCAGTTCATTTTGCTACTCAAAGTGTCATTCATTGATGGACCAGAAGCAAGGGCATTATTATGAGAGTTCGGCTCATTAGAATGCAAAATCTCAGGCTGCATTCTAGACCTACTGAATCAATGTCTGTGTTTTAATGGAGACCCAGGGAATCTGAAGGCACATTAAAGTTTCAGAGTGCTAGAATGGGATAGAAATCCCAGAGTTTTCAATCATTCAATTTAAGAATCTGACCTAAGGGCATGAGATGGCCAAGTTGATCAGGACAAAAATGAATTAGAAATGCAGAAAGGTGTGAAAGGACAGCCAGCCCCCCAGGATTCTCACTTTTGGACACTTAAGGCTTACATAGTCCCTTGAACACTGAGTCAGGGTTGGTGTGTGTGCCAAAGTGAATTTGTGGAAGTGACAATCTTTTACCATGGAGCTTTTAAAGTGAGGTCATGAAAGGCATTTTGGCATTTTCCTGTCTTGGTCCACAAACGATCACTTGCTCTGGGAGAAGCTGGTCACTATGCTGTAGGCACTAGCAGGAGCTTCTAGATAAGCCCACATGGGGATGAACCGCACCAGCACCAACTTGCAGCCTAGGCAAGGAGCTGGCATGTGAGTGCAGCCTCCAGCCCCAGTGGAGCTTTTTGACTAACAACTTCTCAGCAATTTTATAAGAACACTCCAGCTAAGCCACTCCCAAATCTGGCTCCAAGAAACTGTGTGAACTGACATATTTAATTTGTCGTATGTCGTAAGGGTCAGGGTAATTGGTTAATCCACAGTAAATACCTGGTGGAAGAACAGAGAGCTGGGTCTGAGCCTGAGCTCCCCCAACTAGTAATGGTTTCCCATGGTTGGTCAATCACCTTCTGAAAGTCTCAGATGCCTCTGCTATGAAAAGAACAAGCCCATTTCATCAAATCTTGATACCTTTGAATACAAAGATGTACTCTTACTTCAAAAATATACCAAGACAGGGGCCTCCCCAGTGGCGCAGTGGTTGAGCACTGGGTTGCGAAGCTGCCTGCGGCCTCTGCGGCACCGGTTCGATCCCCGGCTGCTCCCCGGCTGCTCCCCGGCTGCTCCCCGGCTGCTCCCCGGCCACCGGCGGAGGGTCCCACATGGCGCGCAGACCTCTCCTGCCGCCCGCTGCTCCCCTCAGCAGTGTACTTCGGTCCTTCTGCCTGCTCTGCTCCCCGCTCTGGCTCTGGTGAATTCTCTCACCCTCCCGCACTTCTGACTGTACCCAGTGCATGTATAAACAAAAAAGCAAATAAATAAATAAATAAAACATGCCTCTATTAAAAAAAAAAAAAAATATATACCAAGACAGAAAGAAAGGTATCATCAAATTCATACATCATTGATTTAAAAATGTCTACTAAATTTAGAGGTATAAAATGGTGGAAATGTCATCTTAAAATCAATGAAATGCAGTGTTGTACTTGCTTTGCCCGCCACATGGAGATGTGATAAGGATCAGTGGTGTCACAGATAAGGCACCTGGAGGGATTGCTGGCAGAGGCCTGAAGCATGAGGGCTTGAGAAAGGGAAGTGGCAGTATGGTTCCAGACCAGCTAATTAAATGGACTCTGTAGGGCTTCATCATCTCACCTTTAATGCTATGGCCTCAGGCTCCTATCACAATGTACGCTCAAAATGACTGCTATATAGCCCTTAGAAGGAAACCATCTACGGAGGGCCATGCCCCCTAAATTTGCTTCAGACTAAGAAATCACTTTGGTACATTTGTTAAATACACATCCAGGCCTTTTGCCAGCCCCTTTGCCTAAAGAGTCTGATTCAGTAAATCTAGGAGCAGGTGTTGGAATCTATATGCTAACACAGGGCCCAGGCAGTTAAGAATTCACAAGTTTTAAAACACTGATCTAAACAAGATAATATCCATCTACTTACTAATACTTTTTCTTGCATCAAACAGAAAATTCCAATCTTAGGTTGCCTTAGTTATGCCCCATAAACAAAATGCTTTCAACCCTGTAAAAAATTTTACTGAAGGCCAATGTAAAAAACTTCAGTACTTTTCAGCTGGGAAACTTATTGAAGTGATACAAAATCCTACTAATCCATATTTATAATATACCAATTGACATAATAAATATATTAAAAAAAATATTTCCTGACAGGCTGACCTATTTCCTTTTTATCAGTTAATAGAAGTTGCCAGGCAACCTTATATTTCTTTCTTGATTAGACTGTCAGGAATCCTTCACATAACATTCATGCCTCCCCCCAAAAAGAACAATTTTAACAAAAATTATATACATTTGTCAATTGTTGCCATTGCAAAACTCTCCCTATGAGATTTTGACTTTGTCCTATATTTTAAATGGTCATGATATAGTCAGGTCTTTTTCTTTAAGGTCTTGAGGTCCTTTTAGAAGGAGGTGGAGACAAATTTTAAAATCGATACCATTAGTTTTGTTTTGTTTCTAATCACATTTAGACTAACTCTTCCCCAAGTTGCATGGGTTGTCTCCTTTCATGCCAATGCTTTGACCAGCTTTTCAAATACTGCAGGAATGGGAACCCTATCTTGGCAAGGAAATCCTACCTCCTCCTCAAGCCAAGTACTTAAGAGAGTAAACCAAAATAATTTTAGAGCGGCTCCTCAAAAGGCTCTTCTCTCTTTAGTGTCAAACAGCTTTCTGACAATGTGGTCTAACTATGCTTGAGCCAAAGAAACCCGCCCCTGCACAACAACAACCCCCCTTCCACTTCACTTTTAAACTTCCTCACATGCCTTCAGTTTTGCAACGGAAATTCATCCTTGACCTGAACTTCTAAATATACTACAAACAATAATTAAGTCACTAGAACCCTGCTGTGAAAAGGGTATTTTCTGACAGATGCAAAACCAAAGCTAGAGCATGGAAACCATTTCTATTCTCCCTGAGATTCGTGAAGCAAGGAGACTCAGGGCAAGAGTTTCCATAATCAACCCTGGACTCTACGGTGCATGCGGAGTCTCAAAAGGATAGGACTGAGCTGTCGATACTTTAGAGTATGGAGCATGCTACTCAGTGTTGCTGAGCAACAAGAATTTTTTCATATCATCCTGGCTTCCCAGGCTAAAAAACTTTAGCCTTTTCATCCAGGGAACGGTCTTTTACTCCATGAAGTCCCCCAATTGCCCCTCTTCTCTCATCAGGATTAACCCCAATCTCATCTGTCTACCCATACATAACATGAACAATGTGGCCCCACAACTGTTGGCCTCATTTGTTTGTCTCTGCTGCTAGACCAAGCTGCCTAAGGTCAATGGTGCTAGTTAATTCATCTTTGAATTGCAGGATCAGATTCCTGGGTACATGTAGGTGTTTGGTAAATTTGTATGAAGGAAATTATCTAGTTCATGGACTCTGGGGTTCCTCAGATTCTCTATTTCAAATTCAATCATTCTATAAATAAAGACATGAAGGCCAAATAAGTGAAGTGATTTCCTCCCAAAGTTACACCAATAAAGACAGATAAAAACCCAAATCCTGTCATTACCAAACATTGCTTTTCCAAGATCCCACCTCTTTGTACATAGAGTCCCCTGTCTGACCCCTGTCTTCAGCCACCACCTCTCAGGCCTTCCCAACTTAGTGAGCCCCTCCCTCAGCCATCATTTCTCCACCCAAATAAGGTTCTCAGAGGGAAGTCTTCAAAACCCAGGACAGACTCCTTTGTTTTCTGCTCTTACATCTTCTAGTATCATGTTCCTTCCCTTTGGAGAATTAATGCCACTTGCCCTTATGCTGTCCAAGGTGAACTTTATTAAGGCCATCTTTCTCACTAAAATATAAACTCTCTGAGCTCAGGAACATGTTTTTGTTGCTGCCATTTGCCATAATATTCCTAGGAATCCTCACTAAATAATGTTGGTTGAATTTGAAAAATATCATTTAGGAATTCATCAAAAATAGAGAATGTCTCTGGTAAAAGTATTTTGTTGCATAAATAGTAAATAGACAATGAAAATTGCAAACTGTTCTCATATATTAACAATTTCTCCATTTTTGCATAGATAATTCACGTTAGACATAACATATTACTGATAACATGTTACTGATGCTTAAACTTGGATATTTGCTTCAGATTCTGGGAAAAATGTAGGCATCCTCTCTCTCTGTGGGACATCCAGGAAATCTTATTTTATAATAAGAGTAAAACAAAATTGTGCATGAATGTGACACTCACAGGATTCCTTTCCCAAGTCAGACTGAAATGTCTGTGGATTCTGCAGATCGTTGCTTTCTACAGATATTTGAGGCGATTGCTATTATTTTCCCATAGTCCTGTCAAAAGGTTCTTAAAATCATCCAACAATATTGCAATTTACACTTCACTTAACCCACAGAAAGGACCAGGTCACTTATGGATTCCAGGAGGAAATGATGGCAATTTGGTACAGTTCCTTCAAACATTTAATAGTTTGTTGGGTCTAAAACTATTTAATTAGACATCAAACATCATTTGCAGTACTAATTCTAGAATTAAACTAGAGAAGTAATGGATTACTTCTACTATCATTTCTCTCAGCTCTTCACCTGCTTAAATATAACAAAATTCTACAAATCTGCAGATTTCTAGCTTTGACCCTATGAATCAGGGTGAGAAATCTGCCCCTCCAGGGGAAGACCGAGAAGAAAGTATTGAAAAAGCTCTTGGACAAAAAGTTTTTGATTACATGATGCAATCAAACACTATTTTTAGAATGTTCTTAGCACATTCTCACTGAAGTGTCCTTATATCCTCTCCTCCTTCAAGCTTGAAAATACCTCAAATTGGGGTGTCTCAAAGGTATTGGAGGGAGGCCAGAGTGAGGCCAGAGTGTGGTTCTATGCTCTGATTTGTCTTTAAGTTGATGGAACTGGGTAATAAATCAAGAGACCTAATTATAAACATAGAACAATCCCCTCTCCGGACATCATCTTTCTCGATGTTCAAAAGTGACACTACTTAAAGGTTGTCTTTATCGCAAGAATCCTCTGACTCTAATTTTGACTTTCCTAACAAAGAGATAATCTCTGAGCTTATTTCTGAAAAAGCAGGAAAAGACTCATATGTCCTTAGGGGTTTCTCTGTTCTACCTCTGCTATAGACACTTCAGGGTGCCTTGTCCCTACTGCCAGTCATTGCTTCACAGTGGACCTCTAATACCCAATGGCAATCTAGATGCTTCTTTTGGGTTAAATAGTATGCCTCCAAAATTTGTATTTTGTGGCACTAATCCCCCATGTCTCACAATGTGACTGTATTTGAAGATAGGGACTTTAAAGAAGTGATGAATTTAAAAGAAAGCCTTACAGTGGCACTTAGCCTATCTAACTGGTATCCTGAGAAGAGCAAATTGGACACACACAGAGACATGAGGGATGTACACGCATAGTGGAAGGACCATATGAAAACACAGCAAGAAGAAAACCATTTGCAAGCCAAGGAGAAAGACCTCAAGAGAAACCAAAGCTGCTGACACCTTGATCTTGGGATTTTCAACCACCAGAACTGCAAGAAAATAAATTATTGCTGCTTAAGCCATTTGTCCATGGGATTTTGTTATAGGAGTCTTTTTTTTTTTTAAAGATTTACTTATTTATACAAGCGCTGAGTACAGCAGAAGCGCGGGAGGGTGAGAGAATTCACCAGAGCCAGAGCGGGGAACAGATCAGGCAGACTGATGAAATACACTGCTGAGGGGAGTAGTGGGCAGCAGGAGAGGTCTGTGCGCCAGGTGGGATCCTCGCCGGTGGCCGGGGATCGAACTGGTGCTGCAGAGGCCACGGGAAGCCCCACAGCCCAGCGCTCAACCACTGCGCCACCAGGGGAGGCCCTGTTTTAGGAGTCTTAACAACTAATAAATACACAGTCAACATTGTGTGGTACTAATACATACAAACAGTCACCTCTTAAGATGAGAATGAGGATCATCTGGCCTATGGTTCACCTTTCTCCAATGAAGAGACCTCCCCAAAGTCAAAGACATGAGATTGTAAAATAGAGTTCATGGAAGGAAGCAGGTACCCCCCTCAACCACCAAGAATTTTTAAAAAGGCAGATCATACAAGAGACCATTGAAACTCATCATGGACATGCAAACTGTACACATCACAGAGACCACACCAGAGCAAAGTCATAGTGTCTGAGAATGAATTTTAAATTAGGATTATTTTTCATTAAGAACTTAAAGCATGCATTTAAAAATTGGCCTGTTTGTACTCAAGATCCTGACAGGTATCTGTTGGCCAGAGGAGGTATTAGAACTTCTTCTTTCACTTTGGAAGGTCAACATGTTTTCTCCAGAGAGTGCTTCCCATAGCTACTTATTTTCCTCTGGGCTCTTTCCTCTTCCAATGGGGAATTCTAAAGTCTGTATACATGGAAAGACACTCAAACATAAACATGACTGTTTTTAAGAATAATATCAGGCATTAAAAGGAACATGCAATCTGTTGCAATAATTCAAACTCATTAGAACCTGTCTCCATTCTCCACTCCTGGCCACACACACTGCCTGAACAAGCAGTCCCTATCCCTGGTTTTTCATGGGTCCTGGCCAAGCATGAGAGATGGGACTCCCATTTTGGGGCCAGGAGGGTAGAATTCTAGGTGCCAACTTGACAACAGTTCATCATTCCAAGACATGTTACCTTATATTAGAAGATGTTGAGGTGAGACCCTGAAAAAGAACTAAAATGGGGTTGCCTATAGCAAACCTTGATTATAGAATAGAACTAAGGAAAATGGAAAGGGATCTAGTTCAGTGGTTCCCAAATGAAATCCCTTTGACACATTCAGGCTGTCCATATTCGAGTCATTGAGAATGATTTTTTTAAAGTAAATTCCAAAATCCCATCTTTAAGATGTTCTATTTCAGGGCCTCCCCTGGTGGTGCAGGCGGTTGAGAGCTGTGCTGTGAAGCTGTCTGCAGCCTCTGCAACATCAGTTCGAACCCTGCTGGCCAGTGAGGGTCCCACATGGCGCTGCTCCCCTCAAGAGTGTATTTCATCAGTCTGCCTGTTCTGTTCCCCACTCTGTCTCTGGTGAATCCTCTCACTCTCCCGTGAATCTGGCCTGTACCCTGGTTCTTGTATAAATAAATAAATCTTTAAAAAAAAGATGTTCTATTTCATCATTTTGGGTTGGGACCTTGGACTGTGTGTTTTCTAATGATTCTCAGGTGATTATATAATTGGGAAATGGTAAAAACTGCCATATATTTTTCACAGTTGAAAGAAAACAACTGAGAAGTCATTTTCCATCAGCACAATTCATATCTTTGAGTCATTATGGTGAACTCTCAGGAACATCATTAACCTGCAGCTCTTTGAGGTACCTTCCATCCATTTCTACATTAATTCATCCAAAAGGAATATCCCAAGACTTAATGACTTATAAGAACAAATATTTCTTCTCTTTCAATTTCTGTAAGTGTGGAACTCGGGTGTGGTGGACTAGCTATTTCTAACTCAGAGACTCTCTTGAAGTTGCATTTAAGAAATTGGCTCAAGATGGAAACATCTGTAGGCTCGATTGGGGCTGAAGGATCCATTTCCAAATTGTTGACCAGAGGCCTTGGTCTCTCCCTGGCTGCTGGCAGAGCCATAGTTACCCACCACGTGGCCTCAACATAGTACACCTTAAACACCCTCATGACACAGCAGCTAACATCCTCCAGGACAGATCCAATGGAGAGAACAAACAGGAAGCTGTGGTGTCTTTGTAATCTAGTCTCTGAAGTTGTACAGAGTTACATTTTTTTATTATTATTCATTAGAACTGAGTCTCTAAGTCCAACCCGAGTTCAAGAAAAACAGGGTCTATTTTTTATTGGACTGTCAAAGAATTTATGGACATATTTTAAACCACCACAACTTCTAAGGTCTGTCTTATTCTGAGAATGGAATAGAGGCTAGAAATGCAAAAACATCTATGATCTTGACCCTTTCCTCATGGGATCTGGAAACAGAGGTAGAAGAAAGAAGCAGGGTATCCAGTACATTATTCTCTTTTTATGAAGTCAAGCTAGTGAAGGCCTAGTTAAGAGAGGTGCAGGCAGTTAAGTGCACTAAATTAGAAGTCACAAAAGCTTGAGGTTGAGACCCTACTTTGTCAATTGTAGTTACCTACATTATTTAGCCACTAAGTTACTACCCTCTCTTTTTACAGAATGAAAATTCTATTACTTCAAGGTGGTGAGGGGGTGGAGTTGAGGGCAGGGATTCTGTGAGAACCCAACAAGAGCTAGACAAATAGCTAAGTGCTATGCATATCAATTAGCATGTTTATTATAAGCAAATGCCTCTCAAGGACTTACAATTGCCCCTCCCTGAATTTTTAAATGCCCATGTATATTCAAGGTGTGAATGAGATGAACTGCACATAAATAGGAACATTTCCAGGAGTAGTTGGTGTTTGTGGGCACATCGCCCCACATATTATGAAGTATTTACTTAGTCATAGATATTGATAAATGCAAAAACAAGAAGGAAAGAGTGAGGCAGAATTCTATCCCCCAAACGACAACCTTCTCAGAACTCCAGACAAAAAGCCTTGAGTCGCCGTATAGCTGCCAAATGTCGATCCACAAAGAAAACAACCTTGTAACTGCCTAGGAGTGTGACAGGATCTGAGGGAGCGCATTCCCAATTCTTTTTCGCATCCTTTTCTCATCCTCTCCTCAACTCAGTGTTTAGAGAAACTTGAAAGAAACCCAAGAAATTCCAATTTTGGGGAATGTAATACTAAACCACCTCATGGCCATTACAGGAAAAAAATTTAAAAATGAAAAGCACACCTGTGCAGAGATAAGAAAAGAGCTTGAAAAACAATACTTACAACCTTTCTAAGAATTGAGGGGTAAGAGATATGCCTAGAAAACAAATTAAGTATCTTAAGCCCATAAATCAAAAATCCAAGAAGCATTATGAAGAGGTTTAAATATCCCCTGTGACATAAAAGACAACCATGAGAGGGAATACAAAAACTTGAGGTGTTCAAGTTTTAGAAAATCACCTGCAGTGTTCCCCTTTTTTGCAGAGAATAAACGGATATGGTTGAAATTAGAAACACTTACATGCGTTCCACATTTTGAAAGTCAACCAAGGGGGTCAGAGTTTTGTCCAAAATAAAAAAGGAAATCAAAGCTCCTCTAATTCAACCACCATAACTTTGTGCTTGAGGGGACAGCAAGGATTTTCCCTTCTCTTTTTCTTTCCTTCCCTTCTTCTGTCACCCCAACCTCCTGAGGCTGAGTCTTAGTACCTTGGGGCAGCTTAGCAGGGCCTAATCCAATTTAAGCTGTGGCCCAACCAACTGAACACAGGTCACCCAGAGCCTGTTCTCAGTCTTCCCTTGTTTGAAATGGGATGAGCAAAGCTTTGCAGTGGAAAGTTTCTCACGGTGGGAGGTGACAGGCTGACTCTCCCCAGAGGACCAAGTATAAGAAGACACGACAAACTCTGGCACTTGTATGTGGCTCTTCAGCTGTCATATTCAGGAAACCAGTCGATAAAGCAGAGGCTTTGACCAGGCATTACTGAATAAATGAAGACTTGGAAAATAGGTTTCATTTGATGAGGACACCTCCTTAGAAACTTTTCCTACCTTGGGATTGCTTCATACCACTACTTCCCTGCCTCATTGAGTACTATCAGTTGTTCCTCTTAATTATCACCAAAGCTAATCAGCAGGAAGCAAATTGTAGACAATATTTTACAGGAATCAACATCAACAAGTTATTTATGTAATGTAAAGACATTAGATCAGAAAGCCCAGGAAAAGCTCAATCATATAGTAGCTTATTGACTCAGATAACTAACCACTCTGGATCTCAGTTTCCCAATATCTGTTTTTTGTTTTTTTAAAGCCCAGCAGGTTATTTTAAGAACAAAATAAGCCTTACTTTGAATGAAATATGAGAGCCAGGATGGTGAGTGAGACTAACCTCTGACCTGAACAGGCCAGCTATAAAACAAAATATATACTTGAGGAAAGATAAGGCAAGTGTAGAACCAGCCTCCAAGGGGACCCCAACAACTTCACCTCTGGTCATCACATTTTTTTAAAGATTTATTTATTTATACAAGAACTGGGGTAAAGGTTAGAGGCGCAGGAGGGTGAGAGAATTCACCAGAGACAGAGAGGGAGCAGAACAGGCAGACAACTGAAAACACTGCTGAGGGGAGCAGCAGGCAAGACAGGAGAGGTCTTCTCACCATGTGGGTAGCTCCCTGGCTGGCCGGGAATCAAACCCACGCCTGCAGAGGCTGCGGACAGCTTCACAGCACTGCGTTCAACCCAGTCCGCCACCAGGGAGGCCCTCTGGTCGTTACATCTTTGAGTGGTTATCTCCCACAATGCCCTAGTGGTGATCAGTGTGACTCCATGAATAAGGCTGACTATGGTAACTGCACTAGGAGTTGGAGGGTTGGAAAAGGAAGCAATCCTTGAAGACTGGAAGTTCTTTGTCAAAGACATAGATTTCGAAGAAAGGAGGAGTTTGAGAGAGACAGGGCTGTGCTGCAGAAATGAATGAAGAGGCAGAGTGGCAGGAAAGCATGAGACGAAATCAAGGGGCAGTGTGCAGAGGGCCATGGATGCCTGGCTAGAGTGGTCACAGCCTCTAATTAATGATCCTTGAGCAAGGGGATGATTAGGCCGTAACCTGGACTGAGAGGCCTCCTAGTTGTGCAGGTAGAAGATAGACCAGCTACGCAAACAGAGGCAGGGAGGTCAAACAGGAACTTCTGTAATTACCTGGAGGAAATATGGAGATATCCAGTGCTCACTTGGTCATTTAATCTGTGTGCATATTTAGTTGCATTCCTGAGACCCAAGCTACCCTAGGCACATGCCTCGCCGCACCCCCATTCATGCATACAAGATGCTGTTCTGGTGTACAACACACTGCATTACAAAATTAATGCCATAAATATTGTTGATGTTATAGACACAAAGTGAGCAAATGTGTAAGCTTCGTTTCCACTTCAATCACCTCCACTGCAAGAACTGACTCCAAATTACACCGTTAGCTTTAATAAAATCAAGTCAAATACTAATAAAAGATGACATGCTGTGGAAATGACACTCAGAAAATTCAGAAACTATCCTTTACAGCAGTGACAGGGCTGAGGAGGAAAGCACCCAGAAACAATATTACTATTATCAATCTCACCCAGTCTTCCTATGTAACAAAAGAAAAATCATCAAAATGCCGATGGGCAATCAGAGAACATTTAGATTGTGGGGTCTTTGGAGTCTCAGAAGTGAACACTGTCTTCTTATTCAGAGGCTGTCAGACCTGTTCATATTAGGGCCCTCCTAGTGAAACGTTAGCAGGAAAATGAAAAGGGTCCAGTCTTTTGGCTGATTTCCTTGACTGAGAGTCTTAAGGGATTGAAGAAAATGCAGCAACATGCCATGGGAGGTGGAGGGTGGAGAGCACTCATTGCCTTGCCTTTCGAGATGGACAAGGCTAGAGCTCATCTGGTTTAGCACCCCTAGGAAGTTATCCAGCCCACAGTCATTTCACAGGTAGGGAAACGGAGTCAGAGAGAGGTAGATCTACTCGCCCAGGTCACAGGACCGGCACCTAGGTTTCTCCAACCCTAACTCCACACTCTTCCCTTTTCATTTGACCCTATGGTGGATAGGAGGAGGAAGATGAAGGAAGATTATTCCAAAGAGCTGCCAGTGAATGCACCACATGCAGGGATTTACTCATCTCATCCAGAAACAAATGGAACTTTCCATTCAGCAAATGTTGGGTATGCCGCAGTCTTCTGCTAGGTCCTGGAAGGCAGAAATGAGTTTGTGAGCTGTGAAAGCAGGAGTAGGGTCAGGCTAGTAGAGACAGAAAATGGCCAGAGTTGACTGGCTAAAGGCTGACTAGTGGAGGGAGAGCTGATTTGGGGAGAAGGCCACATTCAAAGGGTGGTTAGTGCGCTGATGGACAGTTGGTGGCAAAAACCCTCGGGAAAAGGAAGGCCGGGCATGTGCCGTCAGGTTGGCTGTCAAGGAGGTCTAGGAGGGATATTATGGGGAGGTCAGTAGCAAAGGGGGGTTCAAGTCAAAACTGCAGAGGCTTCAAATTCCAAAAGAAGTTTAAACTTTACCTCGCAGGCCATGGAGAAACATGGAAGCTTTTACTAAGTGATTCAGTCTTGGACAGGGAGAGCTCAATCTTCCACATGGGTAGCTTGTTAAAGGAATGTCTGTCACTGCATTAGTCTCGTAGCTGAACTACAGAAGACAAGTACTGAAGGCATAGCTCCTTCCAGCTTGACAGGGCCTAGCGGCACACTGCTCAACCTACCAGTGACAGAAAGTGCTCAGCACCTAGCTTCAGGAGCCTGGGCCCTCCACCTGCCTCAGGAAACAGGCCTGTCATCACAGCCCAGGGGCCAAACTCTGACATCACACAGCTCTGGGACTGCAGAGGTGCTAAGCAGACTTCTAGGCTTAAAGGTCATTGATGGAGGGACATCTGCTCAGGAACACTAGAGTTGACACATTCAGAAGGAGAAACACGTCTCTACTTAGGAAACTGAAATCTGCCCAAAGGTTTGTGTATAGCATACACATATAAACAACTAGAACCTGGTCAGGAAAGAGCGAGCTCCAGACACTGAAGCAGAAATCTGTAGTCCCATCCTGGCTTTGCCAGTTTGACTCCCCTGAGCCTTGGCTTCTTCACGTAGAAGAGAGAAATAAACACCCTCTCTTTTGTCACCAGTGAGGAGGACAAGACAGAAGTACTTAAACAGTCCCCAGCCCAGGCCTGGAAGCTGTCAAGGCCACCCTCCAAGCAGAATCAGACAAGGACCCTTCTGGAATTACTCTTGTTTGCACACTCAGTCCTAGAACAGATTTGAGCCAGATCCCCTGTCCTCCCAGCTCTCCAGCTACCACTCCTCCTTCTAAGCCATGCTCACATCTTCTACTGATTATGAAATAGGCTGTTATGATTCAGTCTTTGATTAATTTTGCTCTTTTAGTTCTCCTTCTCTGAGCTAGAACATACAAAATGCCACCTGAGTGGGGCCTCCCAACACAGCCAGCCTGAGACATCCGGTGCAGCCGGATCCTCTCACTGACCTGCCCCCTGATCTGTGCTGATCAGGCCTAGAAGAACAATGCCTGTCAACATTGAAGTTTATGTTTATTTGACTTTAAAACTTCACCTCCCAAAATAGGTGAGGAAGATAAATAAAAGGGTGCCACTCATTTCTCTTTACAAGCAGATTCTTCCCATCATTTTTCTCTTCTGCCAAAAGAAGCCATCAAAAAGCACTGGGAGAGATGAAATATTGGTTCCAACCCCTATACAAAGGGGCTCCCCAGTTCCAACAGGTGAGGGAGCTCTAGAAGGAGGTAAAAGGGTTTAGAGAATTGTTACCCCTAGATGCCAGGTCATGCCCATATGCATTCAATCTCCTGTCATCCTGCCCTGGAGTGAGCTGGACACTCACACAAATGTGGTTGTTTCAGTGGCATAAGCACCCATTCCCTAAAACCTCTAGCAACCTCCAGTCCCTCTCCCCCTGAAGGGTTTCCCCTCCCTCCCTTCAGATGGGTAAATGAACAGAAATGGGTAAATGAACAGATGGGTAAATGAGCAGAAATGCCACATAGCTATCATCATGTCAAGGCTTCAAATGCAATCCCAAAATAGGTGAGGAAGATAAATAAAAGGGTGCCACTCATTTCTCTTTACAAGCAGATTCTTCCCATCATTTTTCTCTTCTGCCAAAAGAAGCCATCAAAAAGCACTGGGAGAGATGAAATATTGGTTCCAACCCCTATACAAAGGAGCTCCCCAGTTCCAACAGGTGAGGGAGCTCTAGAAGGAGGTAAAAGGTGTCAACACCCTTCCCTCACAGCCTAGCCCTTCCCCAAGCTAACTCCCAGGGCCTGTTCTAGCCTGTTCCTTCACAAGGACGATTCACACGCAGCCATATTTTGCCTGAAAACGAGAAACCTGAATAAGCCAAGCGCCCGCCTTTGATCTGCAGGAGAAAGTCCACTTTTAAGCCTCCCATCTCAGCCAGACTGTTGGCAGCCTCTTTCCTTTCTTCCTCCAAAAGAAGGCCAACGAGATTAAAGCTCCTTTAGTCCCATTTGGAACTGTTACAATTGGTGATTAACAGCCTCTTAGACAAGAGCAATTCTCTATTCACTCTAAATTCGGCTGCTAAGTAAATGTGGTTCAAAATTAAAAGAAATACATGTATTCATTGTCCCATTTCCTTGGAGAGCTTGGAAGTTGCACACTAAGTGCTGAAGAAACCAAAAGAGCTGTAAGAAGAGGGATTATAGGGTGACCGGCACATAGTCTTCAAATGACATAATTTATTGAGTAAGGTTTTCCCCCCTTTCTAATTAAGAGCAAGGGAGAAAGTAACTCTAACCATGTTTATCATTTATGAGTCACAGAAAGAAGAGTGCACTGTCCCCAATTCAGGCAAGAGGCCTTGCCATCCAAAGGGGTTCTCACATTAAGCACAGCCAATGGTGGGCTTTGGGGGTGGGGAACATCTTGTGTCCACAATCACAGTAGCCACTTAGAGATGTTCCCTCTCCATCTCCTGACTAGCTGGGCATCCTCATCTCTGTGAAAATCATAAATTCCTCCCTCAAGACATAAGGGTCTCAGAGGGAGAAAATCCTTGGCCTCCTCAGCCCATTCTTCATATCTCAGCTGTCAACGTTTCCACCCTGACAGGTTGATAACGGCGGCCTCCCAGCCAGAGCTGTGGCGCTAGCCCCTTCGTGGGAAGGAAGGACAGTGCAGAGACTGAAATGTCAGATTTCACCCTAGTCAACTCCCTTTCCCTGCCCCTGGAGGCCTGAAACAAGTGACATCCAGGAACACATTCACTTGTCGAAAATAATGCCTGCAGCCAAATTATTATAAATTCTGATTGGACACCCACACTTCTCACCTGCCTGGTTCAGATGCTGGTCACAGCCATCACCTAGCGTTACCTACTGAAAATGTTATAAAATGCACATGGTATCTTTTATTAATTCATAAGCCTTTCACCATGCACATTTGATTTATATATATATATATATATATATATGAAAGAGGAGTAATAGAAGCAATAGTAATAACAAAAACAATATTGAGTACCGAATAAATGGCAAGCTTAATGCAGTTTTATTTCTATTTCAGTAAATTCTTCACAAGAATTCTATGGTGTAGGATTGTATTGTGTTTGTTTGTTTGTTTGTTTGTTTTTTAAATCTAATTACCTGCTCCTTCCTTCTCCTCCAACTCCCTCCCCCTTCTCCCAACGACACACTTGGATCAGCGTGCTCACCTGCACACAGGAATCTGCACCATGGGGCCACTGCTCCGTCTTCTGGAGTTCTGGAGACCCTCACTCCACTCCTCACCCACTCATAGCATCACCTCTAATGGAAGATGGACATTCAGAACCTAGACAAATCTGCATTTATTGGAAACATATCAAAATTACCCTAAACAAGAAAGCCACATGGTTTTACTTAAAATCAGAGTAACAGCCATCACTGGACTGAATCTTATTCAAAACATGTACTGATGAAAAGAACTCTGTTGAATAAACAAAGTCTGGGACAACATAACACTCCAGCTCTGCAGAGCATGACCTTTCAGTCTGTGGTCTGCGTGGGACTTCTAGTCTTTTTCTGTCACAGCTGTGTCAGGATGCAAGTATGGCACAGGCAACTGTGTGCACGGGCTCCTTGTTCCCTCCAACAGTTTTATTAAATGCCAATTAATTTAAGATCTCCAAAGTAATCTGGTTTCAGGGTTCCCTGGACCACTTTATTTGGAGGTTGAAGTTAGAGAACCCAGTTGGGGAAGACTAAGCACACAAAGAGGCAGGAGCCCTGAAAATGCCCCGGGAAGAACCATTCCTGAGTCTTCATGGCCTCAGGGTCACAATGCTGAAAGTCCCTAAAACAATCACACAGCTATTTGTTAAAGCAAGATCCAGATGACTGCATCTCAGAGGCTCGACATCACTTTGCTGATGAAGGGTTGAACATAAATTCATAATCACACAAAGATATAGGTTCTCCATTTAATTATCCAGAGATCAAGAAACATTAGATCTGTCAGATCCAATCTTTTGGGACATGCATGACAAACATCATCTCCCTCCCTTCCTGGAGTCGACCAAAACCACTGAAAAGAACATGGGCTTTTGAGTAGATCAGAACTGAGTCCAATTCTTGGCTCTGCCACTAACTAGTAGTTAGAGATCTTGGAACTAGTGTTTCTCAAAAGTTATTTTTCTCATAAAACAGGAATAAAATCAACTTGCATGAGTTAGGAGTAAAAGTAGTAGCATGGGACAGTATGGTTCTTGATACGCAGTAGGTGCTTTACCTTCCTGCATCTCTAGGCTATAACAATGGAACACCAGTCCTGATTGCATCCCCAAATCAAAATTCTTGCAAGATAAACAACTACCCCAAATCCACACAGAGCAGATCATTGGCCTAGACTCTTTACTAAACTCAGTCACCTGTGAACTTGGACGACAGTTCACTTTTCACTGACTATAACGTCCTAGAGCTATTTGCAGAGCAATTTCCCCCAGGGAACGAGACATGAAAATTATTTGGAGGCTCTCTGAAAATATAAACAGTTGCATCCATTTCACCTGGGGTTAAAATAGCTGATAAAAGCAGGTACAATCCATACGCAAATGAAAGCTCCATCAACACAATTCAAAGGGAAATGCATTTGGACTTTGCTTCAAAGTACTGCACACTCACAAAAATATTTATGTTTAGTGGCAGCTTGTTTACATTTATCAGCCAAGAAATGCTCTTCCATCTGGTCACATACCCCAGCATTACACACATATTTTAAAGTTATTCAAATATTTCCTGTGTGAAGAGAGGTTATTTCATGCAGCCAATTTGGAAGAAGTCAAGTGCTAAATATGCTGCAAAGATCCTGCTTAACCCACAGAAACTGACATTTTCCTTTCAGCCTGCCAGTCAAAGACCTACTCTGCTTTTTATTCATTCACCCACCTCTACAAACGTTTGCATTGACATTTTGCCAAAGAACTATTCCACAAATCTCTAATGGGGAAGGGAGAAAGGCGTAAGACTGTCAACATGAATTTCAAATAGTGGAAGCACCTTAAAAATTCGAACCCAGAGAAGTCCCCATGTCAAGCCAGATAAAATAAGTGACATCAATACTTTTATACAATACTATTATACATTTGTGATACAAAAAGGTGTCCATTCATAGGGAAGATAATATAACTACTGTCTGACCCACTTCCGATTGCCAAGGGAATAAGTTGGGATTGAGTAAAAGACTCAGTATTCTGCAGACTAAAAATACACCTCTGAGTTTATAGTTTTAACCTGAAGAAAGCATTGTGAAAAGGAATAAGTCAATGTATAACAGTTCAAAACACTAGTATACAGAAGTAATATGCTATAAACATATATCTCTATTTCTTAAAGTATACATGCTTAAGGTATATGAATGATCAGTACTAGCTGCTTGATTCTCCTAGAACAAATCAAATCCAAGCTTTGGTGGTGGAAAACAGGGAAAGCCACTCAGCATGATGATGGAGAGGCTAAACTTCTACTGTAGGCATCCTCTGCCCCTTTGAGGTGCTGATGGACCAGATACAAAGAGCAAATGTATTCAGAGAGCCCCACGGAGGACTCCAGAATTCTCCAAGTTCTGGCCCACCACACGCATGATATTTTATTGCTTGAGCAGTTAGTCTATCCAAGAACAGTAACATTTACAGATTCAGTATCATTATACTATTCTCAATGCTGTAGCCAGAGCAATCATTTAAAAGCATATGTAAAAATATGTCAGTGCTCCCCCGGTTTCTGAAAGTGCTGTCATTCCTCCTGATGGCCAGAGGGATGGCAGGCCTCGTTCCCACCACTTTTTCTGTGCTCATACCAACCATACTTGTCTCCTTGTTCCCTGAATATTGTCGGAATTCTGCCCTGGCAGGAAGACATTTCCTCCCATGTCCTCAAAGACATCTGCAAGTCTTCATTTCACATCACTTTCTTACTCTATTTAAAATTTCAACCATCTATCCATTCCCTTTCACTCTGCTCTATTTTTCCTCCTTTAAAAAGAATACTTCTACATTAAATATTTTTTAAAGTAATTTGTTATGTCAGTTGTTGTTTGTTGTTGTTGCTATTGTCTGTTTCCCCTGGTAGAGTGTCTAGGTTCCACAAGAGTGGGAGTCCTTTTCCATTTTACTCAATCATACCTCAAGCACCTAGTATAACTGCTGAGACCCTATTTGAATAGGGTCTCAAATATTTGTTGAATGAATAACCAAAATACCAGAAATAAAAATGTGCAGTCACAGAGCACCTTCTTGGGCTGTTCTGACGCAAAGACTCCCTTCTCCCAGGGCACTCACTGCATAATGCCTCAGGAAAGGACCTGTGGACAGTGTCCTCAGGCAAAAGCTAGATAAAAGTTTAAGCAGAGCCATGGAAATATAGACAGACTTATGCAAGGCACATACCGCTCACACCTTCCAAGGTACCCAGTGCATGGAATTTTCAATGTGAGGCTCAAAGAGCTCAGATCTGGCACCCACCATGGTATTTCTCAACCATTGTGTCACGTATCACATGTGCACTGAGATGGGTGTCATACTTTGTGCTGTGTGCAATTCTCTATATTCTGCAGAAAGGAGCTGCTTGCTGTCAAGCCTGTTTGCCCCAACTCCACCCAGTTACATCTACTGGGTGTTTGAGGACCTCTGACGTCAGACTCAGTCCCATCTGTCAGCCACAAACTCACCTTCATGGGCTTAGGGGCCCCACCCCATCCCCAGATGGCCTGGATCACTTCTGCTCGACAAAATGCAGTGTCCCACAGGCCAAAGGGCCTGGGAAGATTCAAGTACAACATACCTTGCATCATCCAGCCCCACATCACAGACCAACCCCAATTCTGTGCTAATAGCTTCCAAGGAGTTTATTTTCTCCCATACCTAAAATCATTTAAAAATATGTTTTATATTCTCTTACTAAGAGAATAAGAGGGGAGGTGCTGTATGGTGCTGAAGAGCAGTCTCTAGTTAACCATGCTTGCCCTGCTGTGTGACCCATCTATGCCTCCTCCTTAAATGTAAAATGATGATCACAATTGTACCTATAAGTAGTTTTAAATATGAGGACAAATGACTTTAAAAATACAAAGCGCGTGGAACAATGAACAAAGAAAACCCCCAAAGCAAATATTAAAATTATTATTCCCATAAACACTATGTGGCAAATACACACAATGGAATACTATTTGGCTATAGAAGGAATGACATACTGAAGAAGGAATAATGTACTGTTCAGGGCGATGACAGAAATGAACCTAGGAAACATTACTCAAAATGAAAGAAGCCAGACACAGAAGGCCACATGTCATATGATTTCATTTAGAGGATTGTCTAGAGCGTCTAGAAGAGGCAAATCGTATGTTTCGAAAGATTAGTGAATCCCAAGGGTTGCTAGGAAGAGGGAATGGGAAAATGTGGCTAAGGGATATAGGCTTTCTGTTTGAGGCAATGAAAGTAGAATTTCTGACATCAGATAGTGGTGGTCGCTGCCCAGTTTTGCAAATATCCTAAAGCCATTACATTGTACACTTTAACAGAAAAAGGTATTTTTCCTCCTCTTCCTCTTCTTCCAGTACTATGCCCAAGTCTTTCACCATAACCTCTAAAGTCCCCCCCAAAAAACCAAGGCAAGTTAAATTCAAATAAACTAAGTAACCAATGACAAATCTGAAGCCAAATTTTCTAGGAAATATCAACAAAGACTAGAACTAAGCAGCTGTGAGGAGTGACTGGCCAACTTGGGCAAAGCTCTATCCCCCAGGCATTTGGAGCAGTGCCAGTCTACACTGATTCCTTGTGGCTGAGGGTCAAAGGCAGGTCCTGCCAAGAGGGGAAATGATTAAACAACAGAACTTGGACAAACCAGTTCAAGGAGAGAAAAGAGGAGGGTTGAGAGGTGGAAACCTAGTTCATTCTTTTAGTTGAAGTCAGAATCAGAGACAGCAACTGGGGTGCACAGCATCGATTCCCAGCATGCCAAACTATTTATACAGTCTCTCTTTAATCGATGTAAGGGCTCCAAAAATAAATGAAGTGGAAAGGAGGGTTGTAAGGAGAGAATGCCATAGGATACAAATAGGCTCATATTTCAAAGCAACAGATTCTTTGCTTGAACTGAGCAAGGGAAAAAAAATTAAATATATTCTAGAACTCAGCTGAACTATCCTAGCAACCTATTCAGTGAATATGCTCAAGAGATCATTTTCTCAGAGAAACTTTTAAAGGTGGGAAAAACAAGAGGAAATGAGGTATAGGGTCAATAAAAAGGAAACTATTTTTTTATTTTATGGAAGAAAGAAAAAAGAAATGTTCTCTCTTGCATTCCCTAGAATCCAATGGCTATAAATATAAGAAACTTAAAACAACAAGAACAAGATAAAATTTGTCAATATAACTGACATAATTAGAACATAGATAAAGAAGCAGGTGAAGTCCAATTGTCCAGCAAATCCTCAGAGTGCATATTACCTTCACCATACCCTACCTTCCAACCCGTGTGGTCTTCCAGGTCACTTTCATCAACCCCATTATTCTCAGCCTAAAGTACTCTTACTACATTTCCAAATGACTCTGGTTTTGCCTGTTTCCATTTTCATGACCACCAGATCCTTAAAAGTACTTTTAAAACATTTCATCATCTTTCATTTCTCTCAGTTATTTTTCTTTCCATTATCACTGCTCGGCATCTAGCCCTCATCACCTGTCTCCTTCTAAGACTACTGTAATCATCACTGTCCTGGTTTATCTTTAGTATCATCAATAATTTGTCCCCCTTTCCATATAACCTAAGAGAAAGAAAGAGGGGAAGAAAGAGGGGAAGCGGAAGAGAGGCAGGAAACCTAAAAATCCTTAGCCTGGCCTTTAAGACCAATCATACCCACCAACCACAGCAATGTTCTAGGCTCTTCTCCCACTTCAGAACACTTCACGCCAAGTCCCCACACATACAGCAGTCAATCTATTCTGTGATGACCCTGTCAGAACCCAACACCCCTCTCTTTACAGGGCACTTCTGTGACAAGTGGTTTTACACACTATGGTAGCATTTAATGCAATGTGACTTTTACCTGACACCACATTTTGATTCATTGCAAATGTAACCATGCCACACCTGCAATGTCTTACTGAGTACCTAAGACTGGTTCAAATAGGGGTTACAATAATGGTGCGGGTGTTTATGGAATGTGGGCCCCAGGCATGCTGAATATGTAAATGAATAAATGACCCCAAAAGAAAAATAATACCTGCAAGTATTATTAAAACCCTCAAATGACCTTCCAGGTAGATATTATCATCTCCATTTTACAAATAAGGAAACCACGGCTCAAGTTTTTAAGCTCACAGTCAAAACTCAGCAGTGCCAGGATTTCATACTAGGCCTAAAACTCCAGAACACATTCTTTTGAATATGGGCCACCTCTGCTCCTTCCCTCCTCTCCTCCATCCCCTTTCACATGACAGACAGAAAGTGATGTCTTGGGGAGGCGTGTACTACAAGACAAAAGGACAGAGATCTACAGGTTCATATCTACAGGTATCCAGGACCAGGGTAGAGGTGGAGCCACCATATCTTATTAGATGTCAGGTTAGGATGGGGGTAAGACATTGGATGTCTTCCTTTAGCACACATATTCTAACACTGGCCCAGGAGCCTCCACACGAAGGTGTAGAATCCAGCCCTAATACTCTTTAATTGTGAGCACAGTCCCGTGACTTCAGCAACTTGCATCCCAGCTTCTCCAGGGATTAACTGAGACTCAACGCCAATGCCACAGGAGAAATGAGTAAGCAGATGAGGAAACACCATGAGGAAAGAGGCCCAATTTATCACTTTCACCACTTTGCCTCAGCCCTTGGTGCTTTGCATGATTTTCTGGATGTGTCTCTTGTCCAGTAACAGCCTTCTGCTGATTTAAGATCTAAGTGTAGGAACTGATTTAAGGAAACTTAAAAATGGAGATGGCATTATTATTATCACTGCTGTTATTGTTGTTACTGTTATTACTAACAAAACAAAAGAGGGGGAAATAAAAACTGACATGTTTCAGCAGGCAAAGAAGAAAAAGTAGTACTTGCATTTCTTTACAGCTACCATGGCTGTGTGCTTCTTGCAGGAGATTTAAAGAGAGAAAAAGAAAGGCAAAGAGAAATATGAATGAATAGATTAAGAAACCTAACTGATATCCTAAATGCCTAATCAAAAGGCACAGGCCTTGGAATATAAAGTAAAAGATTTGCTCAGAGAGAAGCAATTGAAGGTCCAAATTGAACAGTTTCAGCAATTTGGGAAAAATTTTGAAATGGCATATTGTAGGAGCAAAGAACAAAGCATTTTTATCTGGCTCCCAAACAATTAAATGAACCTGCCAATTCCATGTGGAAGATGGGCTTTAAAGAACTGCAGTCAGGCCGGGCAAGCAGTCAAAGTCTTTCAAGATACATTAGATGACAAAGGAGAAGCGGCTACACATTTCCAAACAGGCGTCTCCATCCCAGGCCAGAACGAGCCCAAGACAGCGAAGAGCTGTTGAAGACTAAAGGGAAACCACTCTCTTATGAAGCTAACCAGCATGTACACATTGTCCAGCTTCTGGGCTCATTTCCTCCCAAAGGGCATTACTAGTTCACATGTACACAATCCCCATGGATGTACAGAAATGAAGCAAAAGAGGCAAAAAAAAAATAATAATACCCTGGTTGTAGGTGGGGAAGGCATATGGTCATTTCTCACTCTGACTATCATACAGAGGAAGGAAAAATCCTCCCCCTGGCCCAGTTCCCCATCTGTGACATGGGAAAAGATGAGACTGTATCACACCAGAAATACAGTTCCTTAGTCAATGAGTAAGACAAAAATCACATATGTCAAAGGCAGGCTGAGAGATGCCTGAGATCACCCAGGTGGATGTGTCTCAATGCACATACTGGGAGAAGCACGGTGCCTGGAGGCCAAAGGAAAGCAAGGACTTATGTCTCTGTCTGCCATCTCCCATCCCTGAGGACACTCCCTCATGGGGGGGATCCAGACTCCAAGTCACTAACATCATTTCAATGGCTCTCTCTTCCATTCAAGTTTTCCCAGGTCATATTATTATACTTCTGTCATTGAACGGGCACAAAATATAACATCATATTATAAGTCCTTCCCCAGTCACAGGGATGTCTAAAAATCAATAGGATAAAAGAGATGTGAAAGCGCCATGAAACCTACCGAGTACTCTGGGTAATCTTATCCATCTGACATGCCGTGAACTTCCTGATGACCCAGGGAAACACATTGTAAGTATCTGGCACAGCGTCTCTCAGGCTTTCCAGGCACTGGATAAACTGGACAGACAGATGGGTGGAATTATGACTCAGTTAGCTTTGAATACTGAGTCTTGCTGCAGTTATAAAGGGGACCAGATATGTTCCCAAGCCCACAATCTTGTTGGAGAAAATGTTCCCAGGACACAAGGAGCTGAAGAAACACCCCCACTTGTGCAACTTACGGGGGACAGGCCACAGAGGAGTTATGGAACAACCTATAACTGGAATCATGAGCAAAGGATCCTGCACAGGCTTAGACTAGGACTAGATTTCATATAAAAGGAGGCATTTGGGAGCTGGGAGAGCCCTTCAGAGTCAGTTATTCAACTTCCTTATTTTAAGATTGAGAGAACTTTGGAAGAGCTCTTGGGTGCTGAACTTGCACAGAAACTTGCACAAGAAAGTCAGCACCACCACCACAAAGACCACAGGCCCAGAGGAATGCCTGATCTGTCCTTGAACAGTACTGTACAACAGAGAATCAATTTCCTCCTGGGGAATGGCAGTAAAACAAGCCTGACCAACAATATTCATGCCAGAGTTATTTAGTAAGCTCCATGAAACTGAATGCTAGACAGCTAGATGGCCCAGAAGCGTGTGAGTGCACAAGACACACACACACACACATTGTGGCTTATCTTTCTCTCTCCTCCTCCAGTCTCCACACTGCCTACAACGGAGCCAAAAAAAAAAAATGCTAGAAGGAAGCTGGGTAAGGGAAGATGACAGCATTTTCATCTTCAGATCCTAACTCAAATATCACCTTCCCAGTGACATTTAATAGATCATTCAATTAAATCCCTGCTTTACCATTTGACATCCTACATATACATGTTTCCCTCTCTCTTACCTATGCAGAATGTAAGGACCCTGGTTAGCGATCTTTGTTTTAGTCATTGCTTCATCTATCACAGCAATTATAGAACTTAACACATATTAGATACACAATATCAATTGAAAAATGAATGAATAAAAACAGAAATCAGAGGCAGCTTCATGAAGAAAACAACAATTGGTCTCATTCTTAAATGCGGGATGGTATTCAGGTAAATAGACAGGCACCGACATGTAATAGCACCAGAGCATCACAGGCAGAAGAACCAGAGTGGTACCGGTGAGAGGTTTCTTTGCCTGGAATGTAAGATGAATAAAGAAAACAAAAGCAGAGAAAATGCAGAATGGAGCCCAAGATGTCTGGCGAAGTGGATGCACATCATTCTACATAAACAGGTGGAGGCTACCACCCCATCTCAGGGGACAACTTTGTTGTCCCCAAACTCACACAGGCACTGTGAGAATGCAGCTAAGGAAGTGGGGGGTTGGTTTCTGACAGTCAATGAATATAGCACAGGTCGTCAAGCTGCCCACAAGGTCAAGTGGTTCTCAGAGCCAAAACCCCACCCCCTCTTTTCTCTGTCTTGGCTCTGGGTTTGGGCCAGCCGGAAAGGCCAGCCAGGGTCTCCCCAGCCTGCAGAGCATTCAGATTCACACCATAAAACCCCAGGCAAAACTCACAGTAACCAAGAGGGCTTTCTCTTTTCTTTGTTGGTTACTTTATTTTTTTAATGTTGCAAAGACTGATCTGGGAAACAAGTACATTGCAAAAGGAGAAAAGTCATTAGCATGCATAAAAAATAAAGGCAGCGGAATATTGATTGTGGCAATTTAGGAAACTTGGCACAATGTACCTCTCCAATTCATAGGAAATTTAGAGAAAATGCAGTCCACATGGCATATTAAATGGAGATAACATGGCCTTGGGATGCAGGCAGTTGCTGAATGCGCACAGAGAGCCTCAGCGCCCTGCCTGCTGCCCAGGGTCAGCGCAGCCAGGGCGGACCAGCAGGCATGAGCAGCATTACCAAGGTCCAGGGCAACTTCTTCACTGATGCCCCCATCTCAGAGGACAACTGTTTCTCACAGGTAATCCAGACACACCTGAAATATACCCATAGATGCTACAGAAGCACGCAATCACTGTTCTGGTGAGGAAGGTTTTAAGTACCAATTTTATTTATTTTACTTTCTCTATTTGGTAATCAAAAGCAGATTGGTAAATGAATAAACATGGCTTCTGGAGTGCTGGGAAGGCTTAGAGAAAAAAGTTCTCATCTGGAAACCGAAAGGGTCAACTTGGTTCCAGTAAACACCAAGTGACCTTGGACGAATCATTTGACTTCTTTGGGCCTCATTTTCCCCTCCTGACTGCTCCTTTGAGCTCAAAATGCTACATGAAAGAACAGGGTTTGCAACATCATATCAACCAAGTGTAAATTCAAAGGTTTCAAGGCTATGCTTTGACCACCAACAACATGCAAATGAAGCTGATAAGAAAAGCAGTGGATTCACTGGGTGCAGGTGTGTCTGCTTAGATCTGTGCTTATGCCACACCGGGAAGGTCATCATTTAGTTTTGCCCAGTACATTGACAAACAGAAAATTCCATCCATGAGGAGCAAATGTGGTACTGAAACTATATCCTAGGTGAAGATTTGGAGATTTAGAGTAGAAGTCTTGGAGGCCAGGAGCACCATCTTGAAAACCTGAAAGCTCCTGACCCTCCCTCCCCCCAAAAGAGGAAGCTTATTATTCCATAGCTAATTATTCCAAGCTTATTATTCCATACAATCACCCTGATTGTAGAATGATGGGGATGGCAGGGAGACAGAGTCGGGTCCAATTAAAGAAAAAACTCCCCAAAGTTGTCATCCAAATGTAGATAATTTGCCTCTACACGAGTGACTCCACAGTGCCAGTGCCAGTGCAGAGGCTGGGCAACCACTGGGAGGGAGGCTGAGGTGATAAGTCAAGATTCCTGGACAAGAGGTCAAAGTGCTGTTTATGGTTGAACTGTGTCCTACCAAACTGATATGGTCAAGTCCTAGATCCCCAATCCCTTACATGTGAAGATGATTTTACTTGGAAATAGGGTCTTTGTAGATGTTCAAGTTAAGATGATGTCACACTGAATTTGCATGGGCTTTAAATCCAATGGCTGGCATCCTTTAAAGAAGGCAATCTAGACACACACAAAGATAGCTATGTTGATATGGAAGTGGAAATTGAGGTGATGCAGCTGTAAGGCAAGGGAAGTCAAGGATTGCAAGCAACCACCAGCAGCTTGGAAGAGGCAAGGAAAAGATTCTTTCCAAGAACCTTCAGGGAGAACAAGGCTCTGTCAGCTCCTTGATTTCAGACTTCTAGCCTTCAGAATTGTAAAGAGAGAAATTTGTTTTAAGCCACCCAATTTATGATCATACATTACTGTATGAAATAGTGCATATTCCAATTTATGAACCTGGTTATTTTCCAAGTGGGAACCATGAGGAGGCACTAACATTAATTCTTGAATCAGAAGGAATATCTGGATACTGGTTTGGTTAGTTTTGTCTTTTAAACTTGCTCACTGAGTACTTAATATGTAACAAAATTATTGCTAAACCCTGAACACACAGGCTGAAGGACATGTAATTGCTGTCTTCAAATGGGTCATGGGGATCTCCCTTCCACCATAACTTAAAACAGCTATCTTTACACTAGTGATGGGAGCTGTAGGGAAAGACAATGGCTGTCTGTGACTTGAGTATCAGGGAAGATTTTGTGTGAATGTTGTTACCTCAGCACTAGTCTGTAAAAGGTAGGCATTTTCCTAGGAATGAAAATGGAAATACTTCCTAGACAAGAGGGCCCATATTCAATGACTTCAGTCTAAATCCTCCAGGTGTATGTGGACATAGTGACTGAGGAGAGAAGAAAAAGAAAAGCCAGAGCTATGTAGATGCATTTCAACTTGGACACAAATGATTCCAGGAAGACTCACAGGTACTCAGTTTCAACACTAACTTCCATTTTTAAGAGTCTCTTTCATACCTAGTGCACCAAATCATGTTTATTGTTTCATTTTAGAGGGACCAGAAGGTTATAATCCTTCCCTACACCAGTTATATACCCACCTTGCAGTTTTATGGGGGGATATCAACACTTTAAATACTCACTGATGAGAAGTTAGACAGAAGAAATATCAGATGGTTTCCCGTACCCTCGACAGATTTTTAATCCATTCATTTCTCCTCAATCTGGCAATATGGAAAAGGAAGAGTCAGAAGTGAAACTAACAGCTGCTTCTCAACAGTGGAGGAGCAATAGAGGATATCAGTGTGTCATACTTGACAGCTGTGAGCATTCTCAGAACATAATTACCCACCCTCTTGCGTAGACCGCTTCCCCTCTTCCAGGGCCCTCTCATACATCATTGGCCTTTAGCCTTCAAGCAATCAAGGGAGCTGAGCAGTGTCAAGGAAGGTAGAAGGCTGCCCAGAAAACAGGTGAGCTGCAAACATGGGGCTGACACCAGATTGGATCTCAGTCCCTTGACGCCAGGAATATTATTCAGCAGGAGTAAATGGAATCTACTTGAATGCTATGATTCCATGGAAGGGCAAAAGATAAGAGTCTTGCATTCCTTCATGTGACAAGTAAGAGATATTTGGTGCCTAAGGTCCAAAGAGCCACACCTCAGCAATTTGAATTTGGGAGTCTTAAGAAACAAGTAAAGGGTAAAGTGGGATTTGAAATTACAGGATGCATGCAGCTATGATGGAGCTCAAAGAGTAGACCTGGTCTGCCAGCTCCATCTAACTCCTCCACGGCCACTGTCCCCCACCATGCCCTGCCACATCTAACTTCTATGTCTAACATAGGACTATGTCTGCCTCTTTCAAAAGCATGGCCTAGAAGTTGCTGATAGCATGGGCAAAGAAATCACCGAATCAGACACTAAGAACAAGCCTTTCACCCTTGTGCCCCAGATCTCCCTCAGGGTGCCCCTTGTGTCCTTTCCTTAAATATCATTATATCAAACTCTCTGTTCACCTCCAGGACTCAGAATTTCTCCCAAATAAATGCTAAGGTTAAAAAAAAAGGCATACTTTAAATTTTGCTAAAATTTACATGACTAAAATTACAATGTGCAAGTGTAAGCAGAAATCACATTCCTGCTGAAAGAACTGAAAATACCACCGGCATTGTACCTTTACTTCACTAAGATTAAAAACCAAAATCAATTAGAGCAAATCTTCTGGTTATGTCTCTGATTAAGGAGGGAATTAATTCAAGGAAATTAATGAATGCTATATTTAATTAATCTCATCGCTTCAACCTACCCCCTTCACTCAATATGAACATTTGAGTGATCCTTTTGCTTGATCTATAACAAAGACTCAGTGTGTCTCAGCACATACACGTGTGCATGCACACACACACACATGCACAAGATCCTGAATTTTATTATTTTCCAGGTGCTCCAGGTTGCAAATGAATTCTAAGCTAACTTAATTTCCTCACATTTCCATGCAGAGAGTGTCGGCTTTTGAGGCAATCGGGTGATCACCTGAAACGTATACACATATATAAAGCAATCTGTCTTCACACCAGGTAGAGAAAAAGGTTCAGACAGAGGAAAGTTCTCATCTGCAGAAGAGGAAAGTTCCCTGGTTTTCTGAGACATTGCCGAAATAGCCTTTGCTACCTTGGTCTCTGACCATTGCTCCCCTTGCCTCGCACATCTAGAAATGGACATCAAGCCTTGTGTGAGGAAATGCTGCAAATTTTCCTCCTCCCAGAAAAGAGCGCGAACACGGAGGGAAAGGAGAAAACTGCTTCCCTTGCCTCTCATCTCCCTCCCTTGAGTGCCCACATGCACACCAGATGGTGTGAAGCTATGGGTTGGAGGGAGATGCAAACCCAGAAAATATTGAAATACTAGGTTATGAAATGACTGCCTCGCAAATAGGAAAATGCCAGTGGCTCACTAGTTAATGAGAAGAGCGCTGGCGTGAAGGAACCAAAGAGGCGGTTCATACCAGCAGAGACTCCTCTGCCCCTTCCTCCCTCCCTCCTCAGTCCTTCCAGGGGGTAAGAAAGGCAACAAGAGCAGGGATTCTCCACAAAGTTATCCCAATATTCTCTGTGCTGATTACTAAGGACTGAGTGCCAGCAGAGCTGAGCTGCCTGAGGCTGAAGCAAAGCTGACAGACAGCATTCTGTCAGCATCTTATTTGCAAAGAAACAACAACACACACTGGCTCTCCCACTTTGGTGTCTCCTGGCTCACTGATACAGAGCAAAAGGAGAAGGTAGAACTCGAGTGGGTGGGGCATGGATCTTTGAGTGTTTTCACTTTATTTCTGAAAAGAAGGTTCAGAGAAATTAGGTCACTCACTGCTTCTCTCTGGTATTTCTCAGGTATTTCATCTTTGAGTAGAAGGAGCTCTCTCCCTTTGAGTCTAGGGGACCTTGTGACTACTTGATCAATCAAGTATCGTGGAAGTGACACCTTAGAGATTTTCAAGGCCAGGCCTTAAGAAGCTAGCAGCTTCCACTTCTTGTGGCACCTTCTCTCCGGGAATCTTGATCTTCTATTTAGGAAGTATGTCTGACACTGAGGCTATCAAGCCATGAGAAGGCCACGCTAGTACAGACTGGAGGTGGAGGGGAGGTTGGAAGAAGCCAGGCAGAGAGGTGTCCAGTTCACTCCCATTTGACATATGGAAACCACAGAGCAATTACAAGCAAACTATCTCTTCTTACCCTCTCACAGAATTCTGGACTTACTGAATCCTCAGGCATAACTTGCTATTGGTTGATGGACAAGTCATGACATGTTTTTCCTGTTTTTCAAGCAAAAATGCATCATGACTTTTCCAATAGCCTAGTATTTTAAGTCAATAGATTCTGGTGTTTTTTGTTTGTTTGTTTGTTTGTTTGTTTTAATGCAGCAATCATTAACTAACACAGGGACCTAAAAAAGTCCTTCTACCTCTAACAAATCTGATTCTGTGAGCTTTGTGCATCTTGGTGGGCCATCCACCAACACACCCTCCTCAGTAGGCCCCCCAAATCCAGAAATTAGTGGGGCTGGGTACATTCACTGACTGAGTCTTCAACATCCTTTCCCCATAGTCCTTTATGAAGGATTTCATTGAGGAAAACATCCTACTCCATTCTCAATCTACACAAAAGGAAGGGACTCTCTTCTCATTGCTCCAGACATATTTCTATCTCCTATGAGCACTGGCCTGATCATCCCTCCGAGCATAGTAATTGATGCAGGGGTGGTAACTGGCTTACCCAGAACTAACGAAACAAAGTGTGGCTTTCACCAGAAATGCTGGACAAGAAGCAGAACTCTCCCCCGACCTCCCAACTTGAAACAAAGAAGAGACAGTTGGAGCAAGAGAGGACAACTCTGAAAATGGAGTCAATGAGAGAGAGCCAGGAAAAGAAATGACTGAAGGTATCTTACGGGATGCTCTTCATCAAGCCAGCCCTACTCGTGGGTTGTCAGTGACTCAGGTCAATAAATTCACATTTCATTAAAACATGTTTATATGGAGTTTTCTGACACTTTGCTGTGATGAAATTACCAATGAAGACAGGGCAGTCTCTGGCACCAATGGCAATGAAAGAAATCATTTTAAAAGAGGGAGAAAGATATACAAACAAAATTTTCAAACACATCAGGACTTTATTTTTTGGTCTTCAAAAGGAGAAGACTGAACTCAGTAGTGTTCAGGGAAGGAAGGATTCTAATAGCTTTAAGATTTTGTGCGTACAAGTCTTCCACACTACTCACTGCCACGCATAATCGTGAAAAACTGGGGGAAACCCAGAGGACTGGCAGCAAGCTAAGAAAGCACTTTGAAAGCACAGTGCTAAATGATGGAGCCAATGAAATGTAAGTTTGGGGACCAGGCTACTAACTGAAAAAATGCCCATGAAATAAAATACTAAGTGATTAAGTAGGCCATAGGCAAGTTATTAAAAGAAATGTACTGTATTTAATAATGAAATAAAAGGAAGAGGCATAACAGCAGGACTGGATAGTGGTGGAGATAGATTCAGTGAATAAAACAGTCCAGACTCTAGAAGCTGGCCTCAGCTAGGTCTGACATATCCCCCTCCAGTCTTGCCTGTCACTAGACCAAACCCCAAGCATAACGGCACATCCCTGTAGTATGTGATTGACCCTACCTAGGTTCTACTCACAGTTGGTTTTCCTCTCTGGGCCAAAGGAGAATGAAAGCTGCCAGTTACCCAGATGAGACATTTTGCTCTGCAAATCCCCTCCCCCAGCAGTCCTTGACCTCCACTTGCACTTGGAGCAATGGCCAGTTGCACCTGCTGCCATCAATAAGCCTATTCCAGGCTGCACAGGCCCAAGCAACCAACCTGCCACTAACATGAATAATGGAAAAGACCACCGCTCTCTGGGCAGCCACCAGCACTGGTTACAATCTGCTGAACTGAGCTAAGAAAGGGAATCTAACAGCAGGAAACAGGGCGGCAGCAGCCTTCACATGATATTACAGGCCTGTGCGGCAATTCCCAGAGGAAAATAAATTGTACAGCAATCGTACTTGGATGATGCTTGAGTAGAGCAGGGCCTGTGATTTATCAGAATGGCTAACTGAAGAAGAAAGCTAATAATCATTATCTTGAAATAAACTGCACAATCAAATACTGATGATCTGGTCCAGGACTGCACAGGCACACAATGATCCCCACACCATGCAATCGGGGCTGCCCTCACTCTCAGTGCATAGAGAGGATCCCCTCACATGTGCAGGGCAACCTGGACTCGAATCCCTAGTCCATTTTGTCACTGAATATTCCTGGTCAGTGACATCCTGACTCGGCTTCTCTTCTGTCACATGGGTAAATGTGTGGAGTGAGTGCCTGGCGTCAGTTGGGTGCTGGGGTCATGCTATGCTTCTACTTAAAAATGCAAAGCCCTATGTATGTTGCAAAAAGCAAGTCCAAACATAGTTTCTCATCATTGGCTTTGTTAAGGCTAAAATATCTTACTTTCAAACTTAGAATGGTCTCCTGTGGCCTCTATCCTGCCCTCCTTCCAATACGGTGGCCTGACTAGACATCTTCACCTCCAGAGTCAATGTCCAACTTGTTCAAGCTAGAGTTGAATTATAGTTATCATTATGTATGTGTGAAACTTTAGATGCTATTGAAAGAATTTCTGGAACTCCAATACTGGATGACTGGAAGATCCCCTGGAAACTTCCCAACTTTATCATGTCATGGCACAAAGTGATATTTTCTGTTACTGGGGTGAAGGGAAAGAGGCTTCTGATGTCAGAAGTAACATTCAGGCGGCCTCCTTGCCCTTTGCTTCTCCCCATCTAAAAGTCATCCAGTGCCCTAAGCCAAACAGCTCTTCCAGAAGGAACTGAGTACAAACCTCCCTCCCATCAGCACCATTCAGCCAATATCACAGCTGGAAATCAGAGCTTCCTGGGTGCCTCTCCCTGAGATCCCCCCAGCAGCTTCTCTGCTGTGCTGTCCTGACCTGTGAGCTTCACTCTCTGGAGCAGAAGACACCCCCAATACTTCCATTCCCTGCTCTTCAGCACCAAGCATGATGCCTGCCTCCTGCATTGAGGTACTTAAAATGTTTATTTTAAAAATATCTCCTCCCTGGTGACTTTCAGATAAACAGGCGCTTTCGAGTTCACTGGAGACTCAAACCCCTGCGATCACCTTACATTCTGACCACACCTCTGTGAATCTGTCAAAATGATCCTCCATTTCTCCGAATTTGGTTCAGATATCACCTGTTTTCTCCAGAGATTCTGACTAATGCGCAATGTTTAACGAGAAAGTAGCAATGTTCTAACTACAATAGGCAAACAACATACGGCACCATGTTTATTACTCAATTGCAATTTTTTCCTATCAGATCGTATTTCTACCTGTCAGCATGTTTCCTACCCAACAGCCCCCATGATCCCCAAATATGAGCTTCCTGAAGACTGATAGCACATACCTCCCAATAACATTCAGAGTGCCTAACATTCAGAGAAGAACTCAGATGGGTGCCTACGGGTGAGTGAATGAATGAATGAAGCAAACAATATGGTAAAATAATGGTGGATGAGAAAAGGAAAGTGAATGTAAATTAAGATTACCATATGGATATGTAGAAAAAGGGAGTAAAAGAAATAAAGCTTGAAATTTGTTGTTATGGAAAGACTGTGGGTGGATTTTTAAATTTTAATTTTTCATTAAATTCCCAGTGTTTATGCAGCAATAATACTTTAAAAGAAAAATATTTTGGTTTTGTGTCACCAAAATCTGGAAGGAAAATAGAAATGTAATGAATACACATTTATGTTTTGTGGATATGCAAATAGAATACTGAAAGAAACTTTTTCAAGAGACAACCAAACGATTAAACATTAAAGTTGACTTTCCCTCTGTACAAAGCTATTAAAGAGTAATTAAGACTTTCCACTGTGTTAAGCAACCACTTGCCTAACAAAGTTGCCTTAATCATGGTTAAGACAGGGCAGATGGAATCAAATGAGATGCAAATGGGGCTTAGTCCCCCACGTGGATTTGAGGCCCACATCTCTGTCAGCAGCTCTTTGCAAGCAAAACAACATGGCTACATGAATTTATTACTACACATCTTCAGTGGCGACTAAACCAAAAACAGGAATGGAAACATTTACAGATGATACTAGAGGCTAAAATAGACACAGATAAACCTATGAGTAGCTCTGAGACATTAAACAAGTTGTCCCACCTCTCCACTTTACTCATACATATAGTTTCCTTGTCAAACCTCAAGTCTCTACAGTTCTGACATTCTACACTCACTACCTGTGATGTTAGGATACCGAACGGCAAAGGTGGAATGTCAATATAATTTCTTGGATGTGCCCCAGGTACTGCCAACTCAATAGGGCCAATGTCAAGCTCTTGATCTCACCTTGAAATGCGATCCCCTTGGATGTCTCTCCTCCTTTCTGTCAATGGCTGAACCATGCATACGTGGCTCCAAGATAACAGCCTGTCTCTCCTCTATCACCTACATCAAAAACACTCATTTGATCAATTTCACCTTCTAATTATCTCTTAAATTTATCCACTTCTCTCTGTCACTGTTGCTCCTACTTCAGCTCAGGTTCCCATCATCTCTCTCCTGGGCCACTGCAACACACACCTAACAGATCTGCCTTTAGTCTATTCAACCTGTTCCCAACATTGAATCACAGTGGTCTTCGTTAAGTCACTCCCCAGCTTAACAGCCTCTGATAGCAACTGCCCTGCAGATCTTGAGGATAAAGCCCTCCATTCTGAGCTGGTGCACATGGTTTTTAGTATCTACACCTGTTTACTCTCAGCCTCACTTACTCCATCTACTCCACGTTTAACCATCTTGTGCCTTCCCCAGGGGCCATGTCCTTCTGTGGCTTGTGGCCTTGGAATCCATTACACTCTCTGGTGAGAATGTTCTTACTTTCCCTCTTTTTCTTTTATCTTGGTCTCACCAATCCTACTACTGGTCCTGCAAACTCCAGTTTTCCCCAAAAATGTCCTTGGGGTCTAAAACTGGTTAGGTTTTCTGGTAGGCTTCCGTAGCTTCAAATTATTTTTTTAAAGATTTATTTATTTATTTATACAAGAATCGGGGTACAGACCAGATGTGCGGGAAGATGAGAGGATTCACCAGAGACAGTGAACAGAACAGAACAGACAAACTGACGAAATACACTGCTGAGGGAACCAGCAGGCACTACAGGAGAGGTCTGCCGCTCCATGTGGGACCCTCACCCACCGGCCGGGATTGAACTGGCACTGCAGAGGCTGAGGACAGCTTCACAGCACAGCGCTCAACTGCCTGCATCACCAGGGGAAGCCCATAGCTTCAAATTATTACTCAGAATTATAATAGTCTGTTTTCTGAGTGAAACCTGAAGCAGAGATCTGCTCATTATTTCCGGGACCTAGAACAAATCATACCCTCAGTGAGTAATTTTATGTTTGTGGATGAATGCATGAAAAAGAAAGGAGAGGAAGGGAAGATGAAAAGCCACTGATTTTTTAAGCAAGTTCAAGACCCTCTAATACACAGAACTTATGAACCACACCCCAAGGAATCCACAAGACCTTGGCTGGACACCTATATCTTTTCAATTAGGAGATAAAGAGATTTTTCAGATTACCATATTGTTAGTCTAGATGGTTCTAAGCTCATCTTTAAAGGGACACATGAAACTATTCCATCACTTTTTAAGAAATCTAAAGTTTATCTTTCAAATTAATGAAATCTGATAATCCTTGAGTGTTCAAAACCATTTCAAACCAATTACCTTCCACCAAAGAGATTCTGCATGTACTTTCACAAATCTGAAACTTTCTTCATGCCATTTGCACTTCACTACCCTGAATTCTGCCCATCTCAAATACCAACTCCTCTATAAAGGCTTTTTCAGGTCAGCCATGCCAGTGACATGGTAGAGTCAGCCATGCCAGCGACACTAAAGGTAGAGTTCTCTCCCTGTGCTCCCTCAAGACCACACAAAGATCTTCCCATGGTCTCTACTGGTCATCTATAATTACTCAAATATACATTGTCTACCTGTAGTTAAATATTGGGCATATATTTGATACATATATCTTTATTTACTCATATGTTTGCTCAAGGAATTTATAATGCTACTAGTAAGAAATAACTGAGTGACTCAGATTGGGGACTGAGTTGGTATTCGAGCCCATGGAATCCACACAGAAGAATTCCAGATCAGGGGCTTCCCTGGTGGCACAGGTGGTTGAAGCTGTCCGAAGCCTCTGCAGCACATGTTCAATCCTGGCTGGCAGATGAGATACCCACAAGGTGCGGCAGACCTCTCCTGTCTTTCCCACTGCTCCCCTCAGCAGTGTATTTCAGTCAATCCGCCTGTTCTGTTTCCCACTCTGTCTCTGGTGAATCCTCTCACCCTCCCACACATCTGGCCTATACCCCAGTTCTTGTATGCGTAAATAAAATAAATCTTTAAAAAAAAAAAAGAATTCCAGATCAAAGCATATGCTTTGCACATGTTTTTCTCCAGAAGTTTCCACATCTAAATCCTGATGGGCATTTTCACTGCTAAAATTTGGAAGGATCAAAGACACCAGCTATTGGTAATTTGGAGTTCCCACGTAAATTGTAGCTTCACTTCATACAAACCTGCTGGGGAAAAAAAAGCACAGAGGGGCAGCAAGATGGTGGAGAAAAGACAAGAAATAGGTAGGGACTGGTCCTTTCCCAAATGTTTTTCTTCAAACAATTCCTCCTGTTTCCCACCTCCCAAAACTCAAAATGAAGAGAGTGAACTAAACAACTCCATAAGCCTTCTTGACTCTGCCATGTATTATCTGCCTATGAGTTCTCTTCCCACAGGCAAATCCAGTGGCAGGACTAAGTTATTAAAAAGGTGGACACAGATGAGCGACTTTATAGACCTTTCTCCCCCTGCAGAGAAAATTGGACAAGAAATAAAAAGCTTAACAACTTTGTTGGCATCTGGTCTTTGCCTATTATGTTCTATAAAGACTTATTCAGCAGCATCTTCTGGTCTAGATTGCCCTTTTATGAAAAACTAACTTTTTAAAATAGCTTTAGAAAACATCCATTAAGAAAGTAAGATTTATTAAAGTGTGCATTTATATGAACTCCATTTAGTGGACCTTACTGTGAAAAATCCCAATTCCACTCTTCAGTTCCAGCCAACATGTATAAGATCATGTGGTGGCTGCTTTGTGGAGAGCAGGATGACTGTCACAGCATCCTCCAACCTTTCCCCCCAAAAAGACAGAAAGAAGTGTTAAAGAAGCAATGGCCAAACTTTCTGCAGGCCTTCCTTATCGTCTTAAGATTCACAGATTCAAAAATACACACAGCAGTTGCTGGCTAAGGCTTAAGGTTAAAATACCAAAACAAACAGATGCGGGGGCTAGGAGGGAGAGCAAGAATGATTCCTTCTGTCTACAGTGCCACTTAAGAAAGAGAGGCGCGTTACCATGGGACCACAAAGCACAGGTGGCTCTCTTTAAGCCAGATGCCACCAACACAAAAGCTGGCAGCACAGGCTTGAAATAAAGGTCTAGAAGGGGAGCTAAAGAAGATGGAGAGGGAGGGTCCACTGATGTTCCAGGCAATAACCACCGAGATGACAAAGCATTTTAGCAAAGGCAGTAACTGGAGCAAACCTCCATCCAGCATGAACTGCTTATCACATCCTGTGTACAGTGTACTCTGATGGGGATTGTAGCTCCATATCCCTATCCCGTTGATTAGTGAGATTATAATTTCTGCTAGAAATCAAAGAGTGATTAGAGAGGTTATGCAAATAGGGGATCTCAAGAGAGGAAACCTTTCTTCCTGTAGCAGGTTGGAAGGAGGGTCAAAGAAAGGGGTATCAGTTGGAAGTGGAAAAAAATTCTTCTTAATCAACTCTTTGGCAGGAGATTTCAACTGTTCTAGAGAAATTTTTCCCAAAGCAGATAAATCTTTAACTGATTAATGTTATAAACGATTACAAAAGATCTTTATTGTAGAGAATACCCAAGAGCAATTTAGCCTTTTAAGCTTTCCCTCAGAATTGCAGAGCACTCAGCTTCACTGCCCCACCGAATGGCAAATTCTTCAAATGCCAAACTCCAAACTCTTGAAGAGAAAGAAAGGAGAGCTCACACTCTCCCTGCCATGTAGAATGAGGTCAGGATTGCACTTGCTCCTGGGTCTCTGCTGCTCCCACGGTGACAGGGCTACTTTACAAACAACAAAATCCACGCTTGCAGGTTGATTTCTTCAGAAGCAAAAGCCAGGTGGGGTTGGGGGATTCAGAGATTTTTACTAGGGTCAGCCCTTGTTAAAGGAGGAAGCAGACTGGACAGAGGAAGAGGTGGAATAGTAAGCAACCAGACAAAGCCTCAGCAAATCAACAGGACTTTCTGGTATCTGGGGAACTTTTATAAACCCTGACACTGCATGTCACTGGATGCAGGGGTCACAGTAAGGGCTCAGCCTAGCAGACTCCGACAGCTGACAGCTAGGAGAGGTACATGTGTTTGATTTGTTAGTTACTACTGATTTGCATTCATCTTTGCAAAGTTACATGTTAACCTGGAGATTTTTATCCATTACAGATGCACAGGAATTCAAATTCATATAAAGAAGAGCCCCAAATATTATTATTTTCGCCCTATAGGACGCTAACCAGTTTGTATCTAACCTACCAATTTTATTACAGTATTCTGCAGTGCCGATAACTACACAGTTCCTCAAAGGCTCTTTGAACCAGCTTTATTTTCCTACCATTTCCCTCATTCATGAGTTAAATATTTCCTTGACATGTGCTCATTTTATACTTGTTAGGAGAATCACGTTTTTAACTTAAAAAATTATACACTGAAAAGATAAGTACAAGAAAAAAGATCTAGTTACTAGCACAGCATGGGAGTAAAACATGCACATAAACATTTATATTTTAGGTTAGAAAGCTAGATGGTACAGCAGATAGAAAGCGCTGCCAAACACAGGAAATTAAAAAGATTGCTTCTTGCTTAGTTCACAGCTAGGTTTAATATTTATCATCAAGGATATAAATCCTTGCCCATTCCCTAAAAGAAAGGGGGAGAAGAAGCAATCTATTAGAAGATACCTGGCAACAGTGGGAAGGGTCAGAACACTAAAATTTCAGTGGGATTCTGAAATCTGGGATTCTGCTGTAATACTAGGAGAACTCTCATGCTGCAGTGGCTGGAGATAGCTTGATAGCTCTGCCTTTTACCCCTGTACCACCAGGGAGGCCAATCCCTGGCCAGGGAGCAACCCCCATGGCACAGCAGACCTCGCCTATCTCTCCCATTGCTCCCCTCAGCAGTGTATTTCAGTCAATCTGCCTGTTCTGCTCTCCACTATCTCTGGTGAATCCTCTCACCACCCAAGTTCTTGTAAGCATAAATAAATAAATCTTAAAAAAAAAAAAAAGACTAGGAGAGGCATGTCTCTCTGAATGTCAATTAAATGATTATTAATTATTTCCCTGACTTGGAAGAGTTAATGTGCCTCTGTTCCACCTGCTTCATTCTCTTTTAGAGGCATCTCACTGCAGAGACCTAGGCAAGAAAGTCTTTCATTTGCTTTAAAAAAAAGTCAGTTCTATTAATTGTGGTGCTGCTGCCTGAAGGCAACAATCAAATCTGGATGAAATCTCAGAGCCTCTCAGGCTTGGTCTGTTTTACAGTTGTCTCCTGGCATTTGAGACTTCTCGTCACAGCAAAGGAGCTGTTCATGAGTCAAAACCACTTAGATTCACAAGGACACAAGTTCACACACCAGAAAAAGCAGGTCCAAAGCCTGTGGTATGGGATTGTACCTGACGAGACAGCCCCTTTACCTCTCAAACTTCTGGTCCAGTGCTGTACAATGATAACAGAATTGGAATCGTACTGCATGTCCTTAGTAGCGATGGTTTATATTCTAAACCAATCATTCCTGAATTTCTCCACCATGCAAACAGGGCAAATCATTCTTTGACTTTTGCGCTGAACCTATTTCCCTTGAAGCTATCTGCAGCTGAAAATTAAAACTATACCAATTGCTGAGGGATTGAGATAAGTAGGGTACATGGGTTAGTTTCAAAATCAACAATTGTTTCATCCTGATAAAAGTCAACCAAAAAGCCAAGGACTAAAGAGAGAGACAGAGAGAGAGAGAAAGAGAGAGAGAGTTTGTGTGTATACTTTTCTCCCTTCCATGACTCTCTCTTCTTCAGTATCCACCACAACACGCTACCATAACAGCATCTCATAAGTATCTGATGAATCCCTGAATGGGAGGACAAATCCATGATTCACTCAGAGAAAGGGACAGGAGCATTCCTACTCTAAAGAGGTAAAACCTGATACAAAAAGATTTAGTGTCATGCAAGATCCAGGAAGCAATTCTTCTGCAACATCTAGCATGATTCAGACCCTTAAAGGATAATTATATATGTTTCTGGAAGATTAGAGATATTTGAGAGTTGAGATAAGAGCAGTAAATATGATTAAGGGGACAAATATCAGCTCTGTGAGGGAAATAAAATAACAGTAGTAAGGTGAGATTAGACCATAGGCAGACCTTGGGGTTGTCTGCTGGTACTGAATGTGACTACAGTGGTAAGTTCGATTTAATTTCTAACATAAAACATTCTACAACTGAGGAATCTTAATGCTAGACAACCTGCAGAAATAGCACATTACTTAACTCTTAATAAGACATATTTTATCATTTTTGTAAATGGAGCTTAATCAATATTTCTGCTCCCCAACCCAGCAAATGCACTTTAGTTTAAGAGTCTAATTCTATTGCTAGAAAGAACATCCACGGTGGATTGTTTCAGTTTCAAGCTTATGAATAAATAGCAAATTTGTGATCTTTATCACACTGTCTAGGGAAGGGTTATAATCACCAGACCACTGACTACTTGTCTGTACCTGTCCAGTAGGAAAAGACGATGTGAGGGAGGCATTCTGAGAAAATAATTTCTTTCAGAGGAAAAGGTGATGAAACACACACCAGTCCTCTGAGAAGACCCTTCTCAGTGGTCTTTAAACCACCATCTCTCTCCCACGACTCAGAGGTAGTGCTGTCTAGGCATGGGGCAGGATGAAATGACAGTGAAAGCAAGGTGCAGCCTCTGAGCACAAGCAGCTTTCAAGACCACAGGGTCACAGTGGAGCTAGGACTTTGCCCCCTCCAATCCTCCTAGAAGCATCAGAGCTGTAAACAAAAATGCCCCTGACCTACCATTATAACTCTTCAGAACTTCACTCGACTACATAGATAAGATGGGCAGGGAACAGAAGATTACTTCCAATTTGGGGCAATCCCACAACTTTAACAAGTGGTAACTTTGAATTTTATTCTTAAGTCTTTAACCCCACCAAGAACTCCATCAGTGAAATAACTTTCATAATTTTGATACATATTATCAGTTTTTTGGCGATAATCATACATTTTGAGTACTTGAATCTAGAAAATATCTGCACAAAAAATAGTTTTTTAACAAGAATTTCTTTTGCACTATTTCTAATACATAATAAAAATACTATGAATATTCACGTTTCCATCAGCCTGCTTGAGCAAATCTTGACAATTTGTCACACTTCTTTCAGTTTTAAGTGATAAAAAAACTACAGATAGAATATTCTGTTCTGCTCTCCTGTCATTTGCAGAGGTCATGTCTATCCCAAAAGGTATCATTCTCAAGCATGTTTCCATCATTTTACCATATATGTGTAGTCATAAGCAATGTTTAGTTTTATTTATTTATTTTTTAAATTTATTTATTTTTATTTATACAAGCACTGGATATAGTCAGAAGCGCGGGAGGGTGAGAGAATTCACCAGAGCCAGAGCGGGGAGCAGAGCAGGCCGAAGGACCGAAGTACACTGCTGAGGGGAGCAGCGGGCGGCAGGAGAGGTCTGCGAGCCATGTGGGGCCCTCCTAGGGTGGCCAGGGAGCAGCCGGGGATGGAACCAGAGCTGCAGAGGCTGCGGGCAGCGTCGCAACCCAGCGCTCACCCGCTGCGCCACCGGGGAGACCCTAGCAATGTTTAGTTTTATGTTTAACATTAAATAAATGGTGTTGTGTCCATAGAAATCATTCTGCCATTCTGCAACTTGGCTATATAAACTTAATGTCTTCGAGACTTATCCCTGTTGGAAATACAGCTCTGGTACATTCATTCTAATTGTTGTATGGTATTCCAATTTCATTCCATTTTCCACAGTAACCTTGTACCTGAAATGATGAAAGAGTAAGTATTTTGCCCAATTCTTAGAAGTAATGACTCAAACTTAGTTCTTACTCAAGAGTCCGAGTAAGAACATGCTCTTTTTACTGCAAAACTGATTCCTGAAAAAAGGAGAGGAAATTACAAAGGCTTCACCCAAAATCCTTTGGCTGCAAGTTAGGGAAAGAAAACCTCCAGTCTCACCACTGTTTCTACATTCTTTATTGTACAAACAAGGCCGCCAACTTATGTACAGAAGATGCTAAAATGGATCTCTGATTTTTTAAAGCTGAACAACAATCTAGGAAAATAAAACACAGACGGCATATTTGGTGCTACTAAGGAATTAATGTTAACTTTTTTGAAGGCGTGATGTTAAACACACTGTTATGTTAAGCAGGGAAAAAAGCTGCTTAATGTTTAAAGAGTTTCAGCTTTGCTAGGTCAAAAGAGTTGTCATGCTTCGTTGCACAAAAATGTGATTGTACTCAATTAACACCATTGAACTGTGCACTTAAAAATGATGAAGACAGTACATTTTATGTTGTATTTTACCACAAATTTTTAAAAAGGGGTAAATTGTATGTTGGGATTTGATTTAAAATAATTCAGGGTGGGGTGGGGAATTACTGGTGAAGCAAATTTAGTTGGATTGATAACTATTGAGCTCCGTGATAGGTAAATAGGGTTTTGTTAAACTAATCTCCCCATTTTTATGTTTGAAATTCTCCAAATCCAACTCTTAAATAAGGGTTTAGGTCAACCAAATACAAATTCATTTCATTAATAAGTTGTTTTTACTTTTGAGTAAAAATAAAATGGGAGCATATTTTTCAAACGCTAAAGACCTTGAGACTAGCTTTACGTGCTGTGATTCTGGGATGGACAGTGCTTTTCTTAACTGCCGATGACTCACCTGGGGACCTTGTTAAAATGCTGCTTCTGTTCAGCAGGATCGAGGTAGGGCCTGAAATTGTGCATTTCTAACAAGCTCCTAGCATTGCGGCAGTCCACAGGTCACACATTGAATAGCAAGGAAATAAGGGACTTACAGGCAGCAAGCAAGTATTTGCACAGGCACAAGTCAGCAAAACTTCATTTAGATTGCTTCCCTGGGGACTAGAAGGGCATCAACACTGCCGCTCTGTTCTGGTGCAACCCACCCCTTCCCCCCCAACCCCCACCAGGGGAGTCAGGCCTCAGTATTCAATTAGTGGTCATCACCAAAAGGGAGGACCCTACCAAAACAGAAGAATCCTAACAATCACGTTAATCACGTTTACTTTTTGAGGCCAGCCTGTACATCTAAAGGCATTCAACATCAGGGAAAATTTACTGTCCAGACAGATTTCTACTCCTACTAAGAACTGAATCAAAGACACATGTTTTAGAAATTAAAGTTCAGAGACTCAGGCAAGACTTGGGAATCATTGACGAATCACAAGAAGGTTAAAAGACCACAATATCTTGGAAATGCTAGTAAATTCCATCTGATAATGAAATAAAATTTACTTAAACATATAAGATCCTAAACTATAAACTCTCTAAAGAACCCCAAAATGAATTTCTACCTAATAAAAAGCATTATTCAGGGAATGCTTTAGTTCCTCTAATGTCTAGTGGTCAGCAGTTGGTCTTCTGTCCACAGATACTACTCTGTTGTCTGCTCGATGACAGATGCCCAGAGGCAGAGACTGTGCCTGAGACACTGCCTCTCACCAGTTCTGCATGATCACAGCTCCCATTTGTTGAGAGCTTGCTAAGTGCTAGTAAGTGCTGAGCAGCTTATATAAACTTTTTCACTTAAAATGCTTTGACTATATTCATTGTCTTTTGAAATCTAATTAGAAGCCTCTAAATCCATCCCCCCCCCACCCTGCAAAGATTTTTTTTTTTCCTAAAATGGTAAGTTTTGCTTCTCTCAAAAAAAAAAAAAAAAAGTTTGTAAAGAATGTACAGTGTTTTCCTTGACTCCTGACCATTCACGTAGACATGACAGGGACACACCCTGAGGCGGAGGGAACAGAAGCAAGCCACACCCGTCCAGCCTTCGACACCCACATAGTCCAGTGATAAAGTCACTTAAAGAAAAATTAAAATATATTTTAATTATTGAACACACACACACACACCCCATACTTTTTAAATTCCATTCAAAGCAAACAGAGGAAATTCTTCTAACAAAAGGATTAAGGAGGTCTCTATTAAAATGGTTTTTAAGCTAGGCCTGGAGTACAGGTACTTAAAATATTTGAAGAAGAAAAACATATGAACTAAGGCACCGAAGCATGTCTGAACTGAGACCAGCAAGTAGCTTGGAATGGCTGGAATGCAGAGATCCAATCTGCTGGGACTCCAGGAGAAGAAAACTCAATGAATTGGTTATTCTCAGAGGTTCCTCAGCTCTAAATCTCTATTTCTGCACTTAACAGTTAATTTTGACTTAATGTATTACATTTTTTTAAAAACGCTCACCGTGCCTAGCTCTCAGAAGCATTTCCCTGGGGCTGCTAGCTACAGGGGAACTCCAAGACACGTGCCCAGTCCAGATCCTGCCTGTCCCTAGGGTTTAACATAGGGTGGTAAAGAAATATGTCCATATGTGTTTTCTAGAGTCCAAAAACAAAATGAAACAATAAAAATGTGGCTTAATGCATAAGATGAATTCAAAGTGTTGACTTAAGAAACTCCGTCTTCTCTGTAAAGGATAGATTTCAAGACATAAGAAATATATAATGCTGTTTCTGAAACTATAACCAGTCAGAAAAGCAATTCTTTTTACTCTTATTTCCAGAATACATAGAAACAAGGGTAAACTTTTTCTGGACATCATTCTGTGTTTCTGGAAAACTATCTTCTTGGGATAAATAACAAAAGCAAGTTCCTGTGTCTGTCCCAAGATAGGTATGAGAATCAAATATATAAAAGTGATTGTTAATGACAAAGTAATAAACAAATGAGTGAAAAGTCCCCCACTTGTCTATTTTCACAGATCACAGAGGCCAGCAGAAATTTCCATCAGAAATAAAAGAACTAAGATGATTTTCCCTAGTGTTCACAACACACAGACTTAAACCATGATTTGAGTGAACCCTGAAAATTCAAGACAGCAGATAAAGAGCTTCTACTTTAAAGAAAGACTGGACTTTAGAGTGTAGAAGACTTAGTTTTTAATGCTGATGTGGCACTGTGTCAAAGGTAAGTCTGTGCTTCCTGCACAGTTTCTAGGTATTGAAAAAGTCTGATGCAATCCATTCTGTAAGCAGTGAGTAAAGGAAAGTCTTACCTATAAAGTCAACAGTGGGCACCATGCCTCTTTCTTGACTTCACGGGTACAAACTCATAAATTCTGAAAGCCAAGAAGCCAAGTGATTGTGCTATCTTGTAAAAACCTGTGAAACAAGTGAATTTCAGCAAAAATGATCTATGCTGTGAGAATAAAGCACAAAGTCCTATCGGCCACCCTCTCATCCCTCATGGCATGTGGTTACTGATGCAGAAAGCACAGGCCTCTCTCGAGTCCCTAAATATCAGATCCAAGCAGTGCAAAGGAGAGGGAGATGGAATGGCTTTGTTCAAATATTAATAATAAAAACTGAAAGATGAACTTGATTGGGGGTAACTGTTGGTGACAAGTTTTATCCAAATCTAAAGTTGTTGTATTTTTAGAGGTCATTTTCAATATTTCTTAACAGTTTATATCAAAGGAAAAGAACACTATTCAGGGGCAGCTGAAACCAAAGATATATTTATTAATAGAATACAAAACATGAACCATTATCTAACATATAAAAAGTTCTTCTGGAAACGTCCTATATTTATCTCCAGTAGGTAGGCAAGGTCCTGCCTTGATATACCTAAACTCACTGTCTTAGCTCACTCCCCACAAGAGGCAACTCAATCTTGGCTGCAATAAATACACATCTCTCCTTCCCTCCATCCCACACCTCCTCCCACCACAGTCAGCTCTACACTCCAAAGCTGATACCTTGGCTCACTGCTATCTCTCTTCCTCCCCTCAAAACACTGGAGACTAAAAACTTCCAAGAGAGAATGAGGCTACAGAAATTTTCTCTCCAGAACAGTGATGGTTGCCATTCTTCTTAGATATCAACTATGTCAGGTATTGTGCTGAGTGTCTTATACATTATTTAAACCTCAGAAATATAAAATGAATTGGCATGAGATTCAAGGAAGTTAAGACTCATGCCAAGAGTTAGGTAGGAAAACACAAAGCCGGGATTCAGACCAAGGACAGTCCAATTCCAAAGTCCTTGCTCTTTGTTTTTTTCCCACCTCTATAAGCATTAGTAAATGGAAGCATTGGGGCTGAAGGCTGACAAGGGCACTGAGAGATCTAACATCTTATTCCCAACAGTTTTAATCTGCAGGTCCAGTATTCCACATGCCTGAACACATCTTGTCCCTGCCTAATCATTTACCCACAACAAGATCTGGACAGGGAGGGAAGGGAGCGTATCAGGGCAACTCTTACATGAGTTTGCTCCTATCCATTTTATGTCTCACACATAGCTGGAGCTCTGTGGTCTTCTGGCCCTGCCTGCTTAAGACCTGCCCATCTTCAGTTCTCTTCATCCAAAAACAGATCATCCTTAAGCTTGTGTCTATGAGAAAGTGTTCAAAATCTGTCTAAACCAAAAGTTGCTAACTGCCTAATATATGCTGACACTCTGCTTGATGTTTTACTTGCATTAGCTTAGTAAAGTCTCAAAAATCCCCATGATGATGTATGTATTCACATAACCAGCATCAATATTGGACACCTTTTCTATGCACAGTCACGTTTATATATGTTTGTGTGTATGAAATATAATATATATTTCCATATGTTATATAATATGGAAAGTTCAGAGAGGTTAAGTAGCTGAATATGAAGTGGCAGAGAATAAAGACTCAAAAAGCCTTGACAAAAGGTGATAAGGTTTTGAAAACATCTCTAATAAATTATTAGTTCAATATTCAATAATACACAAGTATCTTCACATACATTATCTCATGTAACTCATCAAATCTACAATTTGTTTTAAAGAAAATATTGTTTCTCCATTTTGCCAAATGCTGGTAACCAATAAAAGTAATTTTATTAAGGGTACATCTAGGTATGTCACCTTTTAACTCCTGATGAATCACAAACCTTCAAGTAGAGGAGCCTTTCTTCCCTTGCATAGCATAGTAAGCCTAACATGCCTGTTTGCACAAAAAGTAATATAAGAATATCCCTAACAAGTAGTAAATATTCTATTACCAAACCAAACCAACTTCAAAAGCTTCAATTGAAGACCAACTTCAACATACACTTACAAATTTCTTCTCTGTGCCAAAATTTATTGTTCTATCTTATATAAAGTATACAGTCCTAGGGATCTCAGTCTGGTAGTTGGATGGGAAATAGAGAAAGGAAATAGGGAGAGAAAATGAAGTCTAAAGGGAGTAGTTTGGTGCTGGTAAGTGGATAAGCAGATTCTACATTCCTACAGTTTTTTATGAGGAACCCTAAATTTCAATTTTTTTTTAAATCATTACCTGAATAGTTAGTTGTGGCCATCTAATTCATTTGCATATTTGATTTCAACATAATCGGGGCCAGGGCCTCCCCAGTGGCGCAGTGGTTGAGCGCAGCTCTGTGAAGCTCTCCACAACCTCTGCAGCGCTGGTTTGATTTCCCGGCCGGCCAGGGAGAAACCCACATGGCTTGGCAGACCTCTCCTGCCTTACCCACTGCTCCCCTCAGCAGTGTCTTTGGTGCATCTGCCTATTCTGTTCCCTGATCTGTCTCAGGTAAATTCTCTCACCTTCCTGCACATCTGGCCTGCACCCCATTTCTTGTATAAATAAATAAATCTTAAAAAAAATAATTGGGCCAAACATAAGTCTGAAAATCAAATTCAGGCTGTAGACAGCTCCTATCACCTGGATTAGAACATACTCATGTAACAGAAGGTGTATAAGAAAAGCATCATAAGAGACACGGATTTGTTTCCAACTCGGTAAGTAAAAAACAAAGTGGGGAGGTTTTTGCAAATAGACTGTGTGAGAGAGGAGCTGACAGGGGTTCCCTTCTGCAGAACATTTTCAAGAGCTTCCTTCACAGGGCGAGTGTGCTGTCAAACCAGGTTCGGATTGGGCATTGGATAGTACAGGGCCTGGCACCTGGAACACACTCAAGAGATAGTAGTAGTAGCATAGAAAAAGTTTGAATTTGAATAGGTTTGCCACAGCAAGCTACTTAATATCTCTGTGCCTCATTTCCCTCCTCTAAAAAAATGTGCTGGCAAAGACCAAGCCTCAATAAACGCCAGCTATGTTTATGGTTGCAGAGGTGTCCCCCGAAGTAAAATGTGACCAGTGAGAAAAGCAAAGCAAAGCTACGAACCTAGGTCAAAAGTTTCAGCAAATGATGTTCTAAGAGTTTAATCTGATTTCAGGGATATTAGTCAACCGATCTGCACTTTAAATGCTTGGTGATTAGCTTGGGAAAAAGCAAAACGACTTACCTCACAGATTTAGGGGTGAAAGCACTTTGTATACTGTAATGTGTCAAACCATAAATAAACAAATTATGAGAGCAAATAGGAAACACGAGCATGAAGACCACACAGAGCACAGGAGGGAGGAGGCCCCTGGTTGCTGGCACATGAAGAACTGAGCTGAAGAGCAACCTTTTGTTAAGTTCCAAGATCAGCTTCCAAAATGCCTCACACCCAAAGCCTAGCTGGGGCTCACATTCGCCAGCAACTGGGGGTTCGGAGCGTTCCCATTCTACAGGTGAAGATTTAAAAATGGGGTCACCTAAGTTAAAGGGCAACCACATGTATCACCCTGCCCACCTGTCGCAGGACACAAATACGCAGGAGAACAGATTAGAAAATAAGATCAGCTAATTTTAGAACGTAAAAACAATAAATTTTAGTTCTTAAAACGCATGTGTGTGTGTGTGTGTATGTTTTCAAATTATCTTAATCTCATGCTAAATACTCTGACTATTGGGTGTAAAGTTCTTGACTTTTCCATAAAAGTCAAAGTATAATATATAAATTTTTTTTAAAAAACTGCTGAATTTTTTCCTTTTTAATTTTTTTTCATATGGCCGGTACAGGCAGACTGGGGGCTAATGGTACAGCAATTGAAAAGAGAAAGCAGCTTGATAATTACCCTAATGTTTCTAATAGAGTTACATACACAACTGGCATAGAATTATGTGGGGAGGGGGTTGCACTGGATACCTCTGAGCCTTTGAAATCATATTACTTAGAACTTGGCAAATGAGCAGTATTTAAAAAAGATTAAGATGAATTTCCCACTTGGTATCCTATTTAATTTGCACAAAATTATTTGGCTGTCACCTTCTGTGTAAGCTGCTCGGGGTCTTTTTGGTGTTTTGCACCGTGCAGTCACAGTCCACTGAGTGGGCAGCCCTGACTTCTGCACCACGAACAGCAGTGGGGCCAGGCAACCAGCCCAAACAGAGGCCAGGACTCCCTGGAGTTTAATGAGTCACGCTTGCTTCCAGCCACAGGAGGGAATCTCAGCTTCCCCGTGTGTTGTGTGATGTGACGCCAGGACTTCCTCAAATGAAAAGAGAAACTGCTCTTCAGACAGTCCCTAGAAACATAAATAACTAATCCAAACCACAGCAAATCACAACATCTAACCTACGCATTTCCTAAGTACAGCTATTTGATCAATGTTATGACAACAATAAGAGAAATGCCTCTACTTATGGAATCCTAAAATTGTGGACTAGAAGCAAAGCCCATTTTCCCCATTTTATAGCGGGGAGAGTGAAAGGGGAAGTGACTTTCTGGAGATGATGAAATTAGAAAAAGAGCAAGATCTCAAACATCCCATGAAATTGCGATAATGCTCCATTTCCTGAAATACCTGGGAAACATCCTCAACAATTCCTAGCCTTGTGGATATAGGCTACAATGATCACCTCTTAGAACCCAGCCCAGGCAATTACCAGGCCTGGGTTATCTCCCCACAGCTGATTTCTTAATAAAGTATAGCCTCCCCCAAGCTTGGAGTCCAGCTCTCTCCCTGCCCCCCTGAAGATAAGCACAGGGCCTTTTTCATCTTATGTCTCTACCTCTCATCACAACAGAAACACAGCAGGTAACTTGACCAACAAACTCAAAAACACTTAAGAATAGCCAGTATCTTACACTCTTTTTGCCCATAACCCATAATATGGAGGTTCAGGTTATTTTTATTTCTTTGTTTTCCCCTGAGGAGGTATTAGATTTCTTCTGTTCCTGAAAAGCAGAGATGAAACTCCACCCCCTGCATTCCTTAAGAAGCCCTCTTCTCTTCCCTCCCCCCAGCACCCCATACCTTCACCTAGCTCCTTCACCTCACCTCCACACATTCTGCCTAGGGCTGTGCCTCTGTGAAGGGGCAGCTTTCCCTCAAGAGAAAGATTCCCTTTACTCTTATTCTCACCCAACCATAACAAAAAGGTAACTTTGGTAAGATGGGCATTGGTAAGAAATAATCCTTTTTGCCTCACTTTTTAGAACATATTCCAAGCTCTTCTTGATTCCAAGATTCTTGGCATCTAACTCATCTTCAACTTCAAGTTCACCAACCCTCTCCACACAAATAGCCTGTCACTGAGTCTTAAATAAGCAGGAGGTGAATGTAACAGGGCAGTAGGTAGAAGGGGTCAGGGACTTACAGGGGAATTGTTCCATGGCACCTACTAATCAAGGAAATCACTTTTTAATACCTTTACTTTTGGTACAGGGTATACCTTCTTTATTTTACAACAGGTGCCCATCTTCAGCACCACCCTAAATTTTCAAAAGGACTGGTGCAATCTTAAACTCTGAGTGAGAGTTTCACTTTTTTCTCCCATCTGAAAGTATATCCCAATCATTGCCAAGTGAAGTGTCCCCTAAATTATCTCCCTCTTTTCTATGTAAAAGATATTACTTTAAGCATCAGATTTAAAATATCTACTTTATTTTAATTACATTAACCCAGCCAAGCAAGAGATTTTCAATCCATTCACCAATCCTTCTGGGGAGGGAGGACTCTGTTCCTCTCCCAAAGGTCTACTTGGCTGGGTTTGCAGGATGACTGGGTAGATCTGCTGCTTGCTCATCCCACACTTTTTGAAATGTCTGGGAAACTATTAAAAGACATTATAAATGCCTTTACATTTCCTTGAAAATCTAGCTTTTATTTACAAGATTTGAAAAATCACTATGAGCATCATTCTATCAACTTGAGAAAATATTGCACCAAATGTTTGCACAAAGAATCACACCATACCCTTATTTGGACGACTGTATGCCACGCCTCTGTTCATAGGCTAACACACGAATTCCATTTAGAGAAAGGCAAAAAGTATTTTCAGCAAAAACATGGAAGAGAAGGGCAGTTTCATGTAATGTGTTGCTCACTGAATGCATCACACTTGCTTTCATTTAATTCTTAAAAAGCCTTATGAAGTTGGCATTCTCTTCCCAAATATTAAACAGAGAATAAGAGAGGAAACATATCCCTGTCTCATTAACAACAAAACAGGCTCAGAAAGGATAGTTTGCCCAAGGTATCAGGGCTATCAGGTAACAGACCCAGGAGCCTGACTCCAAAGTCCACATCTCTCTTACATTCTTCCACCCTGCTTATGCAATCATCCAATCGAGGAGACCACACCAGGGTTTATTTCCTCTTTATGGCAGTGATACCTCCTTTCCAGATCCAGCAGGACAAAGGCACAATACTGCTCCTCTCTAACAAGGACATTTAACGAAGAGCACAAATTTTGCTACAAGGACACTTTGGCTATAAAATCAGCCCTCCAATTAGCCTGGTATTCTGCTAACATCTCGCAGATATTAACAGCACTTCAAGATACTAGTTACTGAGGTGCCTCAATTCGCAACCATGCAAAGTTGTACAACTCCTTGATATTTGGAGTTCAGTATTGGGGTGTCTTGGGTGTCCCTACAGGAGCTTGTGTCTAGCTGTGGGACCACTGGAGGGGATGGAGGATGGTAATTGAAAGGAGTAGGGCATCTACAGACAACAGCAGTAAGAAATGGTGGGGGAGAGAAAGCGAGGGAGAGCCAATAGCGCTGTTCTCATTATTTCTGAAATGAATGACAAGGTGTGACAATAAATGATAAGTTCTTCTGAGAGAGACAGCAGACAAGGAATGGGAAGATGGGGGAGTTAATAACAAACTTGTCCTTTTATACTAAACAATTTCCCTTCAATAGATCAAACAACTCTGTGAAGTCCAGGAGATATTTATTATAAATTGGTGACAGATGATAAAGCAGAGGCTTGGCAGTTCACCCAGTCTGCTCAAGGTTTACAAGCTAGTCATCGGCAGGTTTCCAAGCCCAGGACTGCTCCTGATCACAAGCCTCTGCAGAGATGGACAGACAGCGGCTTCACTCACTTAGAGGCTAAGTACTAAGTTTCTAGCTCCCATTCTGCCTACACAGCAATGGAGATACGGGATTATGACAAAGAACAGAGCTGCTGGTTGGTACCAGCTAACTGTGACCATATAGGAAATAAGGTCAAGTGCTACTGAATTTTCAATTTGCAAAACTGGTTTGGGGAAAATCTCTCAACTTTTAAATGTGTGCTCTGAATTTTGAAAAACACCATGATGGTTAAACCAAACACATACATGGGAAAGTGAGACCAGGTAACCAGTTCTACACCTAATGTAAATGTAAAATGAAGGGCCAGACCAAGTGTCCGGTTCCTGACTAAGAGGCCACAGGGGGTTGATTTATTGGTGCTGTAAATTCGTATGTCCACCAAGAATTAGCACTGCTTCTCATGCATATATACTATTTTTCAAACATATGTAGATGCCATTATAATAAAATTCAAAGTAATTCATGATTAACTAAGTTCATATTGTAACAGGGTGGTCCCCAGGAAAGGGGGAGGTTCCCTGCCCCACCCAAGAGAGGGAGGAGCTGAGCAGGGAGAGGAGAAGCTGCAGAGGAGAGTGAGGAAGGAAGGAAGCAGGATGGAGCCAGGAGACCTGGAGGAGGCACATGGAGCCTAGAGACACGTGAAAAAACTGAGCTTGTCTTTTGGTCGTGGACTGGGTGACATAGATATGGGTAAGACCCATGGGGAGGTGACAATGGCAGCCTTTATCTTAATGTTGATTTTGCTCTTTTCCTTCCGGGCTTGTCTGGTTGTTTTTGACCCTTTTCTGTGGGTCCCCACTGGAAGATGCTTTAGACTTGAGGCAGGCTTTGGGGCCTCGTTCTGGGCCAATCACATATGAATGGACTTTTACCCACGAGGGGATGGGTAACTTTGGGTGCTTCATTTAGAAACTAGACTCTTTGCCTTACCTGTATTGTTTCCTAATTTTATTAAAGTTCCTTCCCATTAAAGTCTCATATGTTTTGTGTTGATTCAGCGGATGGCAGAACCCATTCAGAATAGGCAGGTTTGCGGGGTTTGGGCTGCCCCTCTCCCTGTCCTATAACAATAGTAGCTTTCTATGTTTATTCATTTGCCCCCCACCCCTGCCATGAACAGTCAACATATAACCACTAGCACTGAGCCCTCATAATTATTTTAGTTTAAAAAAAAAAAACCCTCCTATTTAGAAAAGGTTGGAAACAATTGGACTAGGTCATTTCTAAAGCTCATAATTTATAATTCCATGATTGAATGCTACAAAGAGACAGGAGACCAGCAAAGAAAAAAAAAAGTGTCATAAACACACCAAGGTATCTCTTAAAAACTCAATACATGCATGGCCATCTCCATGCCTTATGGCAAACTGTACCACCAACTGCTCATATTCAGAGCAAAAGCTAAATAGCAATAGATACCAGCAATACTTATTCAACCCCTCCCCAATATTTACTGAATAATCATGTTTCAGGCGAGTTAAAAGACAAAAACAGACACTCGATATACTACTACTGAACTTCTATGGCAGCAGGAAATAGCAGACATCAATCACCAGACATGCAAATCCATAACAGATTAGTGCAACTAAGGCACTCATGAAGCTAAATGCCATGTTAAGAGTCTGACTGCACTGGGCTGCCCTGAAAGGCCTCCTCAAGAAGGGATGATTTGGTTAAACTGAAATGTCATGAGTAAGAAGAAGTTAAAGGGGTATGGGGTGGTACTGGAGATGGGGCATTCTTGCAGAGGGCTGAATGGGTGGGGATATGGCATATTGGTATGTCTAAAGGCCTAGAAAGCCAATGTGGTTGAAACCAATAGAATGAGGGCATCTGAGGTTTGAGATGAAGCTTAAAAAGGCAATAGGAGACCAAGCATTGAGGCCTCATCAGATTTAAAACAATGAGGCTCTAACGTAAAAAAAAAAAAAAAAAAGGGCTGCAATGTGGGTTCTGCACACGGTACCCATTACATAGCAGGGACACAGATATTTGGTAAAACTGAAGTGGTGATAGGAGATGAAGATAAAGATGAGACATGCTCTGGGTACCAAAAGGCCTTATAAAATACCCTGAGGATTCTGATCGTTATGTGAAGAATAACGGTCTATCCCTAAGCGTTTAGGCATATTTAAAAGATGACATAGAATGTGATGGATTTAAGAAATGCAAGACTGGGAGCAGAAAACCCTGTGAAATTACTGCAGTTGCAGCAGTAGCCCAGGCTAGGGTGGCAACATGGGAGTGGAGAGAAGAAATAGAGTCTAAGGAAACAGACAGAATAGATAGTTCCTTTTCAGCTCTGGAGTAGAAAAATGAGAGAGAGCTCAGGATGAATGCCAAGTTCCCATCTCAGGCACTTTGGTGAATGGTGGTGTGGCCAGATTTGGAATACAAATTGGACACTTTGATTTGTGGCAACTTTGGGTCATCCAAGTGGAACTGTCAAAAAGACAGGTAAGAGTTAGGCACAGACTTAGGAGGCAGGAGCACAGGAAAAATGGAACAGCTGTAATATAGATCAGAGGAAGTGTGACTGGAAGAGCAGCACAGTCACCAGGGATTGGGAAAAGTCCATCTTCTAAGTGGAGATTGAAAAAGGGGAGAAGAAAGGGGATATGTTGCCATGGAAACCCAGGGAGGGGCATTTAGGTGCAATTCAAATGGGGAATGACAACCAAGGCCATACTTTGTTTTCTTTGTTTTGATATGGTTTCTCCTTGAGGGCATTGGTCATTATCTGTACTTTATTTTTTCTCCATCATTCATCTCTTTCTAGGCCTTGTATCAACAACAGGAAGGTTTAGTCCCTGTTATATTCTTACTTCTTTCCAGAGAGGGCCTGTTGCACAGTTCTCCAAGATCTCTGTTGAAGGAGTGTCTGGAGAAGCCTAAAGATTTGTGAATCTTTAGGAAAAAATCTGTAATGAAGGAGAAATTTCAAATGAAAGAGGCATGAATAATCTCCAGGGCAAAGAGTGAAAAGGCAAAGGGATAGAGAGGAACAGGAGCTGATTGGTCTTGAATGATACAAAGATACTCACAGGGGTCATTTCCCATCAATCCCCTTCCCCAGGAAAGAGATTATAAAATTCTCTTCCATGGGTTTCTACACTGTCCTTATGGGTTGACCAAGCTCCCATTCCCACTGAGATTTTTTTGCAGGAAAACCACATGTAAGTAGTTTGTAAATGAGGCTTCTTTGAGGATTCTCATTCCAACCCTCAGTAGTAGGAGCATTAAGATCAAGAATTTATTTCAACCCAACAACTGATTTTGTAGGAAGATCTAAGCGCTTCAGCTTCAAGGCTTTAAAACCAATCAATGTATAAACATCTGCCTGTACAAAGCAGGGTAAATGAACAAGGTTGTTTAACAAGTAATTATTCACTTTTCAAAAGTAGTCACAGCACTAAAGAAGCAGATTCCTTCATTCACATAAACCCAATTCAATTTATAAATTTTGATTTCAAAGTAAGTTTCTTATGACTATGTTTGGCATCTGCCTTTCATGGCAAAAAGATCTGCTCCCTATCCTCCCCACAATGACAGACAACATTAACTATGTCCTAGTTAAAGATTCTAAATCTGGAATGAAATCCACTGGGTAGGGAGGGGATAGAGGAGAGGGAGAAAAAACCCTGCATGCTCACAACTGCCCTAATTTACTTAGCATCAAGGGCCTGCTTGACCTTTATACAGTCTTAAATCAATCACTTACCTGCAAGATACCTTCTTACTCTCAAAATGAGGAAACTGTGGGTGAGACAAGATTTCAAAGGACTTTTCAATAAACATAAGTCACAAGCATCAAAAAAAAAAAAAAAAAAAAAAAAAGTTGGTCCTGAGGGCTGCCAAGGAAAACCAGATGAGGGAATGTAAAGACTCTGACCAGGAGCCAGAAGAATTTTATTAGCAACTGGCCACAGGACCATTAAACCTGTTCTCTACTCTCACTATTCCCACACCTCCATTGGCCCCCTTGTGAAGTTTAGCACCACCTGTGTTTGTCTGTCAGCAGCCAACACAGAATCCGGCATCACGGTGTTGCTCAGGCTTTGGAAACGTGCAAGCAGGGAAGGGTTTGGATTGCAGAGGTCAGAATCCTGCCTCTGTTCTCAGTTGAGAGTGACCTAACTGCTTTAGTTTCCTTCTCTGTAAAGTGGGAGTGATGTCAGGTTGTTGTGAAGATTCAACAGATTAATGATTATAAAGCACTTAGAAGGGTCCCTAGCAAACACTGGGGAAGTTTTCTAGTATTTCGTAGGGGCTTGAATTTTTACATCACTAGAATGAAGAGGTTGGATGAACTGATCCCAAGAAAAGCCCCATGGGTTTAACTCCTCTCTAATTCTCTGAAGACTACTACAATTCTCTAAGTCTTCCTAAGGCTCTGTGTGCCTTAGTCCTCCTTCAAGTCCAAAGGAGCTTCCAAGCCCATGGAGCTTCAGCACTCCCAGTGCAGGCTGGTCCCAGACTTCTGCCAGTCCCCTGCCTTATCACATACACAGATTGTTCTGAGATGAAAATATTCATCTTGATACTCAAAGCTGTGGAAACAGTACAGGGATAAGAAATGAACTTATCTCACAGGAAAGCAGCCAGACAGACAAGGGACAATAAAAAGATAAAAACCAACATGATGGAGTGGAAATACACTGTGGCCACAATATTATTTAGCACTCATCCTTTCACATTAATTACTGGAAATTCAAACTACAAGGCAGCTTTTAGCAGGGGAAATGTTCCCTACCTTGAAGCACAGCCCTCTTCAAGTGGCTTCCCTTCCCTGTAAGCCTGGGCAGCCCCTCCCTGGGCAGCAAGTGGTACTAAGTGGATGTCTCAAGTGCAAACACCTTTTTCAGGAAGCAAGACTTGCCAGACATTTACCTAATTCCCACTCTGCCCAAAAGTAAAATCAGTGTTCAGCTAATCAATGATCAAGCTTCCTTTCCTTTCTGGATTTCAGTTTCCACTTCTATAAAATACAGGAGGGAAAAATTCAGACCACCTCATTTCCAAGTTTTCTAGCAGTATTAAAATTGTAGTAATCCATTAATGATTTTCATTTTGTAGGAGTAAAGGGACTTTTGTTTAATGAGGTAAAAGAAAAGGTTCATAGCTATTTGCTGCTTTCTGCCTGAGAACAGACTTCTTGGGTTCAAAATCCCATTCTACTATGGCTCTGTAACTTTGCACAAATTACTTAACCTCTCTGTGCTTTGGATGGCTCACCAGTCAGCATAGTACCTTCCTCAGGACTGTTGCTGTGGTTAATCTAGTTACTACATATAAAGTACAGAACTTTATGTTTACCATCTGGAGCATGGTAAACATTATTTTATTGTAGTTATTTTCAAAGTTACATAGTTTTCCTATTCAAAGGGAAAGTTTATTTCAGGCACAGTATACTAGGACTAACACTAATGCCAACATACATGTAGGGAGGAAATGTGGGGTTTAGTCATGATTCTAGCCCAAAAACTATCTGTATGCCTATAGATAAAGCACTGCCCTTCTCTGGGTTTCAGTCCCCAAGAGCAGGCAGCTCAAGAGTTTCCCTGAATGTAGCTCAGAGGTTAATAAACTGGGAACCAGAATGTTCTTGACCTACAGTTTTACACTGTGTTCCTTTAATAGTTGACTTTATTCTCAATATTTAAAACCTGGAGATTTCACATAAAAATCCAGACTCATCCTGTGACTCCAACCATCCAATGCTGACCAGGCCTGGCCCCACAGCAGCGGTGGTTAAAGCACGGGCCCTAGACCAGCAGCAGCTGCATCACTTGGAAACTCATTAGAAATGCAAATTCTCAGGACTGGATACCAGCCTTAGGAGATTAGAAATTCTGAGATTGGGCCCAGAGATCCGTGTTTTACCAAGCAGGAGGTTGACACACAGGAAAGTTGGAGAAGTACTGTGGTAGAGGATCAACTGGCAGGAGGAGCAACTGAGAAGTGGTGGGTGAGCCCCTTCAGACACAGAGGTGAGAGGAGATCTCCTTCACAGCAACTCCCTGGCATCCCTGACTCTGGCACCAAGCAACAGTGGCATGTACTGAGCTGCCACAGCACTCATTTTCCTTCCCATCCAATCCCTGGTGGACCTTTCATCACTAGCTCTGCTCTAGAGGGACCATCTCTCCTCCCAAAAGGGCGAGGAGCCCCTCAGGCACTGTATCGAGGACTGTGTTATTCCAAATCAGAAACATCAGCTGTGTGGAAGCAGGCTGCGCACACCAAGGGCACAGTTGAAAGAACAAACTGTTGAGTTTCCTTTATTAATCACAACACCATCCGCACAAGCAGCTGCTATTAAGAACAGCTGCGCCTGCTAAAAGGGTGATCTTGAAGCAGCCCAGAAAAGTGCTTACAAGTTGAATACCGATAACAGGCACGTGCAGACTCGCAGTGTATTGACTTGGTTCTTCCTACTGATCCTCAGTGCCTCTCTAGGGGCCAGAAATTCTTCTTCCATTCCCTGGGACTGGTTGCCACAGGGCGGTGAAATAAGGGAGACTGTTTTTAGAATCTTAACAAAATACAAAGAATAGGGTGTGGCGTCAAAGGACTTGAATCTGACCCCCAGCTCAACCATTTAGTGACCTTGAGTGAGTTACTTCTTTTGACCATGGGACACTTCCTTTGTTAAAATAGACATGGACATCATAAGGCTGTTGCGAGGAGTGAGTTAAAATGAGATTATGCAACTGGAAGTGCAGACTAGATAAAAATAAAGGCTTATTATCATTCCATGAAAACCAGTTTGTCCCATAAATCATCTAATACAGGAGTGAAGTTTTTTTTAGTCTAGGCTATCAGGTGAAATCACAATCACATAGCTACAAATGGCCTTTTGAGGGCAGGTAATCCAGCCTTTCTCTACACCAGCACATGGTACTCACTCCAATATATGCTGGGTGACTTTATAAATTAAAGAATAAATGCTTAACACCATTCTATATACATTGTAGAAATGCAAATATGGTTAGAAGAAACAAAAAATGAATCAAGACTTTAAACAACTCCCACTACTGACTTGACATAACTCACAAACAGTAATCATGTCTTTTTGTGTGTGTGAAGGAAAAAATATAAAAAACTAACACTGAACAACAGGTCCCCGTGCCAGCTTTATTCATGGCAGCACTGTTCCTAGTTATCTGTCTTTTTATCTTGTGCAGAGGGAATTCATGAAAAGGCACTTAAGAGGACGAAAAGCAGAGAGCTGTTTCCTGGAGACAGGGCTTCACATAATGGCATAATTATGAACTGTCCTTAAAGAGATCACTCAGATGGCAAGTACATGCCCAGGTCCGCTGTAAACACTGTTACAGACTCTCAGAACCAGTTGGGCAAGGCCTAACATGCGGATCCTAAGACAGGGAATGCATACCTATAGGGCATGTACTTAACCATTCTATGGTCACCCGCTACACACCCTCGGTTCATAGAGGAGAGCAGTCCAGAGAGGAATGAAGCTGTTGCATTGCCTAGTCTGTGAATACAGGCTCCCCCTAGCATCCCCACAAGCACCCTGTGGGCAGATGTTCAAGATTCGGGTTTAGTCCTGTTCTAGAACTTACTCTATTACCTACCACTAAGTCACATCATCTCCCAGAGTCTCAGTATCCCTGTCTGTAAATGGGGGTTGTGAGTTCCTACTCAGCCTTTCTCAAAAGCCTGTCCAAAGGACAATCCCATGTCATACCAGATGTGAATATTTAAGTAATCTGTGGTTGAAATTATGATTAATAATAGAAATTTATAATAAGGAACTCTACATTTTGGATTCCAGAGTAAATATCCAAACTCTTAGAGGTTGACTGGTAAGCAGATGGAACACCTTTCTGGAAAAGATGAGTTATGCCTTCCCAACATTCTGAAAAGCTCTGAGAGGCCCATGAGTACCCTAGGAAAGTAGGGAGAAAAGGTAGAAGCTACAAGGGGACATTCCCACAAGTCACAGTTGCTGCTCATGGTCAACAAGCTACAGCAATTAACTTGGGATATTTCTTAAATCTTTAAGGCTATGTCTATATGAATGTTATTCTTGGAATCCTGAAAATACCCCCGACCTCTCTCTGCTACATAAGGTGATCAGATCTGACTCCAGAAAAGATGAAATTGCATGGCTTAACGGAAGGGGCAAATGATAAAGAGAATGTTAGAAAGTGTGTGTTGCTTAAATAGAGACCGACATAAGAAGCCTCACATGGTAGTGCTCTTTTAAAAGAATCAAGTCACTGAATACTCCATAAACATCTGTGGCTACTTACATGGCCTCACTGGGTGCAGCAAAGATAAATAAGCCAGGAATTCTTTAACATATAGTATGGGGGAGACTGGGTTAGGACTATAAAAGGAGACCAGGTATTAGGAGAACACAGAAGGTAAATTTTTCCCCCTTAGAGAGAGAGAGAAAATATTCCAAAGTCACACAGCATTTCAGCTGGGCAAGGAAAACAAAGCACAGATGGGGGTTCTCAATCCCTTCTTAAAAGTGAAGATTCAGCCATCTCTGTGACACAGATCATTTCACAGGCTGGAAAGCCTATGGGCTACCAAAAACAATAGTCTGTCTATATGAATAGGATAAAATTACACAGAATTTCAAAGAAAGTCAGTATTAAGACACACAATGCATATAAAAATAAATATGAGAGTACATGATTCTTCATTAATGCATTAAATAAAATCTAGTAGCATGTCTCATAACACACCATAGTGGCCAAGCACAATCAATGAATTAGAATTTTTTAGATATCTGCAGCAACTATAATGTGAAATGTATCTGTGATTTTTATTGGTGACAAAAGCCAAAAACATAGGTACCACTCATGAATACCATTATGGTTTGTTACTTGCTTTTATAATGAAAAGAAATGCCATGTTTCAGTTAGAGGTTAATAAAAATAAAGGTCTATTTTTCCCCAGTGAAGTTCACAGACTGTTTCCACAGCCCCGGTTACGAAATCCTGACAGAGAATATCATCTTTGCAAGGGAAGAAAGTGAAGAATATGGGTGGTATTATGTCACCATGTAAAACAGGAAGAGACAGGACTCTACTTTGCAAGAATGGTAAGACCCTCCAGAGCGGCCAAAGTGAAATTTCATCACCCAAAATTATGAAATCACAGAATATGTTCCAAGTTCCAGAATGGTGCCCTTTGGAATAAAAGGCAATGCATAATAGAAGTTTGGAGAACATCATACCATGGGCTTCAGTTTATAGCTCCTTTTTAAAAATATAGCAGATAACAACATACTGATAATTCTTAAAAAACACACTTATCCAATATGATTCTTTGTCTATAAAACTACACACATGTAAGTATGAGTGGGTCTGAGCATTTCTAGGTGCCTAGGAAAAACAAAGAAAATAATTATAATAGTAATTAATAGTGATTACAATTTAGAGGTGATTTTACTTTCTTCTTGTTTTTTTTTTGGAAAAGAGGCAAAAATGCCCAATAAAGTTAAGAGATGTATTAAGGTTAACATCTATATCACAGAATACAAAATACAGCTGGTACTAGAGGTCAGAAACATCCTTTTGCACCATGCAGACATTGCTAGATTCAGAAATGAAAGCGCCCACACGCACATGAGGAAGGCATTATTAGTCCCCTCTTATGTATTCAAAAACCAAGACTCAGAGTAGTGAAGTAACTTGCCCAGTCACAGAGCAAGGAAATGGAAAACATGGGGCTACAATCTAGATCTTCTACCATTCTTGAGGGCAGAATAGGATCATTAGGTTAAAAGCAAGGGTTTTGCATCAGTTTGACCTTCGTTAAGTACCAGCTATGTCACTTATTTGCTGGTAAACTTGTGAAATTTCTGAATTTTTCCAATCCTAGGGCTCCCTGTAGTTCTTTGCCTCAAAGGGGTAGGATGAGTAAATGATACAGTGATAAAAAGCCCTATTACAACCTCTGACACAGGGAAAACACTAATCATCTCAATCACCATGCCTCGCAGCCTCTGTGGGAGGTATGGTGGAAGGACTCCAGTTCTGGAAGCCAGCAGACATGTCTGCTCATTAGGCTCAGCAGCCTGATTCTCTAGTTTCAGAAGCCAACTGGGATCAGGCTCACTGTACATCGAAGCAGGGCTATGGGATGGGAAATATACAATATCAGCCCCAATCCTGGACATCAGACTCAACCCAGGAAAACATCAGCCCAAGCACAGTAGCCAGTTTGGGAATTTCTAGGACTTCTGATTCAAAGTCTAAAATGGGAGTAGAGATTCCAAATTGTTAAAAAGCTTTAGGAGAATCTAAAGAGCTAACAGTCAATGATAAGTTATCAATCTGATATGTTGGAATAGAACATTTCTGTGAATACAGAAGGGGCCCCGCCTAATTGTGAGCAATGAATCATTCCATGGGTGGCCCCACAATGCATCAGGAAAGGTCAAGGATGGACAGCTCAAGGGCGTCTCTGTCCAGGAGAAAAGGCAGTGACTGCCTAGGACCAGAAGAACTGAAACCAAACTAGTAGCAAGACAAATGTTCAGAGGTACCTCCCTGCCTTAGATGCAGGATGATTTCAGAGCTGGAAGAGACTTCAAAGTTAATCTTGTGTGTTATACAGATAGAACTCACTAATGACAGAATGCAAAGGAGCTTGCCAAGACTTGGAGAGACCCACAGAGCAACGATTCACAATAAAATTCCTTAATAAATACTGCTTAATGAAGTCATTATGAGAAACATGGCAAACACTGGAAAGTAGGACTTCAAAATGATGTGTTTTAAAGAGGTAGAAAGTGTCTCAACTGGGGAAGGTCCACAGCACTCAGAAGCACCATACTACAAGTTTAGAACTTGGAAGTGGCCATGTGGTATTTGAGTCTGAAAAAAAAGACAGGAGTCAGCAAATTTACTCTCCTAGAGTTGGGGGCAAAGGAAAAGAGGGAGGGGTCTCCCAAGATGCATATAAATTTCTCAGAGATGTTCACCATTACTCACCTCAGGACCCTGCATACTTCTTGCAGACAGCAAAATAGTCAGTAAATATTTGCTGAGTGCATGAATATAAAAGAAGCGATAAAGACAGACAGGAAAAATCATTTCTGCTCCTACACAAGCAGGAAACTGGATGGTGAATTTCTGGGAAGTGGGGCCTTTTGGTATTTAACCCAAGTGCATTGGAAACTGATGGCTAGTACAGTGGAGGAACATGAACTTTGAGTAAGACATTACAGGGTTCAAATACAAAACCTGTACCATCTGGGTATAAATATTTGACCTCTTTGAGCCTCTTTGTTTCATAAGATGGGTAATACCCATCGTAAACTATTTCATACAGCTAATCTATTACACATCTAATACTTCATCGCCAATGGAGATATGATGGTATTTATTCTTACAAAGTTCTTGGAAGGACATTACATGAACTAATGGATTTACGCAGTTAGCTAGCACAATGGTCAGCACACAGAATAAGCATAACAAATGGCAATGTATGTTGGAATTAATCATGTCCTCTATAGTCAGAGCCTATATTCTTCTAGGCTGCCTCTAATCATACTCCACAATCCTTTTGGAAACCAAGCTGCAGAAGTAATTCCAGTGTGTTCATTCACTAGATGGTCTAGTAATGCCCATTTCTTTAAAGAAATAATAAAGCCTTTTTCATTTACAAAGTAACTTCACATTCACACATAATTCTGAAACTGTTACTGTTAACTATGTGTAGCAGATGAAAAAACTAAGACCTCCCAACCAGCAAGAGGCAGACTGGAACAAAATGACAGATTTCAACAGACCATGGTTTTATTCAACCATAAATTCAAATGAGTGAATTTATGGAGTAAAGATTATGACTCGCATTGCTCCGGAAATCATCACAGGTGCTACTTGGATTAAACTAGTACTTATACTTGAAATCAGAAACAAAATCTAGAAAGAAACAATAATATTTCTTTAAACAAAGCCCTTCTTCTGAATTAATGCATCCTATGTTTAATAGTTTGTAACAAAGGAACAAATCTTAGATTCAGGTTGCTTCAGTTTTAATAACATCTCTTCCATTTATTAGCCATAGGAATCTGAATGGCTCTTAGCCCCACCAAATTTCACTATCTTCATCTGTGTAATGGGAAAGCAATACCTACATAGTCTACTATAGCTCTGTGTGATGTCCCTGGCATGGAGAAGGCAATCTGTAAATGAAAGCCATCCTACTAACAATGCCAGGGTACAGACCAGTTGTTGGGTAAGCACTGACTTGTCTTCTTCTTGGCTGCTCTAGCTTCTGCATACCCCCAGTTCTGGATCTGTCCAATGGCGACACAACCAGTCTCCATTCAACCTCACCAGGGAATGAAGATAACAAAAGAACTGGCAGAGACATTATGCAAATACCAAATATTATTAAAACATTAATGAACTCTGGCAATTTCCCTGAATTTTGATAAATGGTGTTTATTATGCACTGCCAGCCTCTCACACAATCTGGGCTCCCAAATATTAACTAGATAATAATAGCAATCATTCTCCTAAAAGACCAAGGTATGGAGAAATAAGAAATTAATCTAGACGACTCTAGCTGTCTCCAAGGAATCAATCTCTGCATAAGCAGAGAAAGTCAGGATAGATGACAGAGACCACTGAGACCCTAGTGACTCCCTAGACTCTGCAGATCAACCCCATAGCCTGTGTAGAACCTTGCTCCAATAGGATAGTGAAGTTCCCTGGTGTTGCCAGGTCACTGATTATGGCAACTCTCTACCATGGCTTCACACTTCTGAGTGAAGTTGTATCCAAAGTAGACAAAAGGGTGTGGGGAGTTGGGCAACTTTATTCCAAACTAACAACCTTATATGAAAAGAAAGTGGCTGTGCCACCCCCCTGCAGTTTTCCCCTATCCCATGTTGAAAACAGCTTCCTTAAAGAGGCTTGCACCAAATTTCTCTGCATTTCATTCTGTGCAAGTGCATAGTGTTTTTTTAAGCAACTGGCAATCCTCAGGTACAGTTTAGACAGAGGCTGAACAAAGCCAAGGGAACTCGCCCCCCACAACTCCTAGAAATAGGAGCCTGGTGTCACCCCAGTGACACCTTAACAAGCTGAGGGTCACTAAGACACCTCATTCGCATATTCATGAAAGACTCAAGGCTGTGGCCAGTGAAACAAAGTGCACAAAAAGATTTTGTTTTATCAGCCAAGTGAAAATCCGCTTTAGAAAAAAGTAAATCCACACGGGGACCCTTGCTGTCACCAAACCTTCACTTGTCTAGAGCAGCCAGCACCTCATTAAAGAAAAGCAAGGACACACAAATGAATGCGCCACCACACACAGGCAAGCTCATTTCACCATCTGCCTTCTAGTGTCCAGAGGGGCAAAAAGCTTAAATGACACTCCTGAATTTTCTCTCCTGCAGGTAGAAAAAAGCCAGATTCCCAGGGGGGCAAGAAACACTCTCCAGCAAGGTCAATCTGCTAGAAAGGAATAAGAGAGAATTTAGTTTATCCATCAAAACAATGCCACTCATCACATTAAACACTTGTAAATTAAGAGCCCTGTTATAATTCACCCATCATATCTGGATAAAGGCTTTGCTAATTCAGTGCATCAGCTCTGGGGTTAGAATAGAGTTCCTGACCAGCTGGGCAATTCAATTTACTCCTCCTTTTACCCTCCCATTTTTAGTGAACTAGCCCCTTTCCTTGTGCATTATCCAGGGGAGGAGACATCCAAACTGACAGAACTAGACAGTGGCAGACTTGCATTATTTATTTCAAAAAGAAAGGCCATGATTAAGCAACTTAAATAATTACTCTAAGCATTCTCTTTATGTCCCCATCTTCCTGACAATCACATTGAAGATTTTGGGAGCTAGAATCTTTGTGAAGTTGTAAGTACCACTCTAGAAGCTCACTCCCACCAGGTTAGAGAGTCGTTTTAAAAACACACACATTTAACTCACCTAAAAAATCGCATGGTAGAGAGCTTTTCAATGACATAATATCAAGGATACCTTTGGGGAGTGTGGGGCAAAAGGTAAAAACCAACCTCAAGTTTTAACATATTTCATCCAACTTCCCGAAGCAAACTCATGTTCAATTTGTATTACCTTTCACTCAGACTGTGTGGAGGATAAAAGCCGACAGGGAAGCGAGCACCCTAGGATAACCAGCAACAAAAGACAGCTGGCTGAAACTCAAATAAAGGGCAGGAGGAAGACGAAAGCTATCTTTCTCTGTGGCTAATTTTTTCCACCCCAGTTAAATTTTCCACTACCGGGAAAACTGGCCCAGTATGTATTTGTAGAGCGCAGAGAAATACGCGTTAGGGCAGCGCTACATCGAGTCTCAGTTCTGCGGCACGTTAACTGCCAGGCCAGGCAAGGTATGCCAGTCGGGTTCCACTGGTGGAGCCAAAAGCTAAATGGGAGGCTCCCGGCAGCGGACACTCATGCGGCTCAGTAGCAATACTGTAATCTGAACGACAGGACACCTGAAACCGGGTTAAGTCTCCCAGGCCGGGCTCAACGGTTTTCCTTTACATTCAACAATCTGTTTGAAGAACTGTGGATGCCAGGCTTGGGGGCAGGGGGGAGGGGGCGGATTATTCTAACCCTGACGTTTCCTGGGGTCGGAAACTCGAGGCAACTCTCTTGGTCAGCGCAAGGACAATACACAAAGGAAGGGGACAGCGTGTTCCTTGGGATCTCAGCTCTGAGAAGGGGCATTTTGCAGCTGGGAATTCCCAAATCAACCAGCATCCCAAAGAAGCACCGGAAATGCTTCCGACTGCTTCAAAGGGAAGTCGATTTGCAAATCAAAGTTGCAGGAACTCCGGGCGCCCAGCCTACTTCGGCGGGTTACTAAGGAACACCCAACAAGTTTGGCCACCGGGGGCTCGGCGTGACAGCGCCGCGCCGCACGACTAGAGAAGCAACTTGTCGCTCGGGCGCCGGGCCAGAGCGTCCAGCCGTCTCCGCGCCCGGAGCGCAGGAGAGGACCCGAGACGGCGCTGGGAAAGCGCAGGTCCCAGCCTCGGAACCAGATCCCTGAACTGAAAGGCGCTGCCGGGTCTCACCTGGACCGCTTAGCTTCCAGGGGCTTCTCCCCGACAGTGAGACGTTTCACCAGGAGCACTTCACCTGCCTACCAGCCCCGGGTCGGTGCAAAATTAACAAAAGAGCCAGTGACCAGCCCGGGGGTTGGAGGGGGGTTGGGGTGGACAAGACCGGCGCAAAGTAGAGTAAGGAAATGAGGGAAGGCAGTAAAGCTTTCGGCTGAGAAAGAAGGGAAGAGGCGAAACAGAGATGATGGGGTCTACCCCAAGCACCCCGACTCTGGGAAGAAAAACCAAGAAGGATAGAAAGGGCAAGAAGGGGGAATGGGTTCTTTACCCCTCTTCCCATCACACACACACACACACACACACACACGCTTTTCCCATCACACGCATCACACACAACCCCTTTTTCTCCTTACCCAGCATGGAAAAGATGAAATCCTTGGCTGTGTGAATCTCCAGTGCTCTCTGGTCATCGTATTCCCGCTGGTCGTGCTTCGTGAATTCTTGGATGAGTTTGTTCAATTCCTCCACTCGAGCTCCCGACCTGAAATCCAGCTCCGGGAACGCAGGCTTGTTGTTACAGCCCAGGGAGGCTGCCTTGCTGGCGGTGGGAGCCGCCATCTTCATGCAAAACGCGCCGAGTAGCAGCTCCGCCGCGGCGGCAGCACCCACCCCCGCCCCCCACCCCGCCCCCCGGGGCCTCCTCCCTTCGCCGGCTCCCCGGCTTTGGCCCCGGCCCGTGGGCGGGCGGGCTGGAAGGCTAGGTCTGGGCGGGCGGTCCCAGCTCTCAGGGCTCCCGGCGTCCGGGATTCAGGAGCTGGACTGCAGCGAGGGTGCGTGTGTGGCCCCGACACCCTCTCCTGCCGCCCCACGCCGGCCCCGATGCTGCAGGTCCCTGCCCTCCTCTGGACCTCGCTGGCAGCGGCGACAGCGGTCGCAGCGCCAACCCGAGCCAACCCCCCTGAGCAAGGAAAGTGAAGTGGAAACAATGTGAAATTCACCAGCTCTGAAATCAACAAGCTGCCGGCTCCAGGGCTACGGAGCCAGCACCAGCGTCCCCATTTAAAGGGACAGCGCACCCAGTGGAAAGAAAAATAAATAAATGACAGAGGTCTGCGCGCCTAAGCCACTTGGCAATCTGTGCTCGGGCAGACGTTCGAGGTGTAGACGTATTCTTTCTCAGTCTCCACCCCCTTTTGGGGCTGGGCTTGACAAGCACTTTCAAGGAGACGGAGTCTTCCTCTGTCTGATTTTAAGGGCGGTGTCCTGGACTAGGACAGCTCTACCGGCGTGTTTCCATCCCAAGAACTCCAGTGCTCTTAGATCGTGAAGGAACCTGCTTAAGGAAAATGAAATCTATATGCTATCCTTTTCGCACAGATTGCCAGAGATGATAGGATTTAGCTTATCAAAAATGAATGTCCACCCGCCCCGTACAGACACTCCTGTTAACCACTAAATTATCCCTATCATTGCCCTAGGTAGTTAATTTTCCTTTATAACAGCTAATTCAACTTAACGTAGCATGAGTTAACGAGGTCCAGCCTTCTCTAGTATAAAGACAGGGAAACTAAAGTGAACCGGTGAGTATGGGGGAGGCAAGCAAAGAATGAATTGCCACAGGTTCCAATAAATGTTGAATGATGAGGTAAAAATTCATTCAATACAATTTGAACACTCACTATTTACCAGGCAGAATGCCAGAATCTGGGGGAATGTTATAAGCCAAAGGACACGGTTCCATCTAAGTCATGGTGCTTTAGACAATATAGGATTTCAGAGGTGTTTTTACTGGTTACGAGGTTTTGACTGAAACATGTAGGAGGCCTATTGGTTCTTAGAAACAAAAGTTATAGTCCTCACCCTCCAAATTCCCTTTCTTCTCTAACCCACAGTCCACTTTTTCATTTTCTTACCTGGGTTCTCATGACCAAGAATGTAAACTGTTTCAGTAGACTGGGAAAGTAATCCAGGTTCTGCCTCCCTTTCCCTACAAAACGGAGATAATAATAATTCCTGTCCCCTAGGCTGTTTTGAGGACTACATGAGATAAAGTGGGTTGTGCACAAAGTGCAAGGTCAAAAACAGATAGTGCATAATTAAATATTACCTGCTACCATTGTTGTTGTCAATGTAATCCTTTCCCTTTTCCGATCTGTTCTCCACATTGTTGCCACCGTGATCTTTACAAAACTCAGATCTGACTACTGACATGCTCCTGGAAGCCTCTCCTCTTTACTCCCCAATTTTAAATCAAGCCAATTCCTACTTTGTCTGGAAAGCCTTCCCTAAGACTCTCCCCCAGAGTGGTAACAACATTCATTGGATCCTTTTAGAAGTTTTTATGACACCGATGAATTTTACATTGTTTTATCATTGTTAACACATTTTTAAACTATAAGATTATTTAGAATAAAAATTACATCCACACTTCCCAAATATAAACAATGATGTAAACCAATGATATTTCAATAATTTTTTAAAGATATATTTTATTTATGCTACAAGAGCTGGGGTGTAGGCCAGAGGTTTGGGGTAAGAGGATTGACCAGAGACAGAGTGGGAAGCAGAACAGGTGGATTGACTGAAATATTCTGCTGACCGCTGACCCATGGGGGTTAGCTTCCTGGCTGGGGATCAAACTCATGCTGCAGTGGCTGCTGATAGCTTGACAGTGTGGAGAGTTAACCCCCTGCTCCACCAGGGAGCCCCATCAATAAAAATTTTAAACAAAAACATACCAAATTTTAATATGAAAAGATTTAGGTAAGCCCAGGTAAATAGCACTTCTACCAGGTCATGGAACCAACATAAGTGTTCTTCAACTGATGAACAGATAAAAGGAATTGTGGAATACAGACTCAATGGAATACTATACAGCTCTGGAAAAGATGAACTAGTGGCTTTTGGAACAAAATGGATGGAACTCAAAGTAATTATATTAAGTGAATAATTCAGAAAATGAGAGATCAGATGTTTTCACTCATCTGTGGAATAAAATAGCAAAAATATGCATAGGCAAAATATTGTAGGAATAAATGTGATGGTTGCCTGAGGGAACAGGAGATAGAAGGAGGGAGGCAGAGAGAGTATTGGCACAGGTAGTTTGAAAGAGGGTAAGTGCACATACGGAAGAGCAAAAATGTAACCCCAAAATTAAAATTTAGGAAAAAAAAACCAGGAATGAAAAAGTGTTACATTTCATCCATCTTTGTATTTCCCACAGCTTTTAGCCCTGGATGAAGGTTGTCAAAATTTATTTAATCAATTAATGAATGAAAAACTTTGGTAGGATCAGTTAATTTCCTTTGCTTTTGGTTTACTTCTCTCACCACTCAGTATTGAAGAAGGATGCATGTCCGGATAAATGTTGATGGACTGATGAGGTAACTACTTAAAATCTCCAGCTTTTGCAGTTCTGCTATGCTGCCCTGACTTCTCAGTGAGAGGGTGTTACCGTTTCTTGGGCAGTGGAATAAGCTGTGCAAATGCTTGGAACTCTAGCACAAATTGATTCACTCCCACCTGTCAATGCATCTCACATGATCAATGATAGGCCTCTACAAGACAGCGGGCTAGGGCACAGTCATTCCATGGATCAGCATCATCCTAGTTCATCCATACAAGTAACAATCTCCAAACTACATAACACAGTTTGAAATAAGTCTGGCAAAAAAGTCATTTTTTTTCCAAAAGCATGATAAGTCTCTTCCCTTGTTTTTCCTCTTACTGTGATACTTATATATAGGGAGAAATAGTAGTTGACAGGAAATTGTTCTAACTGTGCCTAAGTACTGGGTCTTGGATATTTGGAATGAGTGAATCAACGAATGGTGGCTAGATTCTACATTAGCTATTCAGCCAAATCAAAATTCTAATTAATTACTGACCTTGAAAGACTTTTATATGTAAGGATGTCCTCAATAGTCAACTAAATACCTTTCATATGTTCTTATAGAACTCTGACAAGATGGTATAAAATATCTTGTAGAATTGGCAAAATAGGGAAAAAGGATCAGGACCATAATTTCATGAATTAGTCTCTTGTGAGCTGTTTTAACCTCTGGGTCCTATGACCTCCTCAAGGGTAAGTGCCATGTCTACCTAGTACCACTGGAAGCACTGCATTTAATACAACTCCTGAGGCATCCTATGACCTTAATTAATACGCTTGAATAAATGAAAGAAGAATACCAAATAAGCCCCAAAGTCCAGGAATTCAGTCTTTTTTTTTTTTTTTCAGGAATTCAGTCTTTGGATGTGTTTTGCTACAATTAAATACCTCGATGTAATCTATCTATGGTTTCCCAGAACAGAATTATGGTAAATACAGGTGTTTCTGCTTTATTTTAATTAAATGCTTCTAAATTCATGCCTTTCCCTCTCCTCCAACACCCCCCCATAAGTTATATGACCTAGAAAGTTGATGGAGAGACAGATTAAACAAAAGAGAAAATAATTATTTGACGATATTAAAGAATGTTCAGCCATGTAACAAAAGTGTGTATTTCTAAAGTTTTGACAAGTCATTCAGGAAAAGTCAGTGACATCTACCATCTAAATAAGCACTAGGTAGGTCATTCCTTTACTTGCTCCTGCAGCATCAAACAGACCAGAGAAACTCTTTGCTCAAACAGTTGTCCCACTTAGGAATAGCTCTGCCCTTCTGCTTTCCCACTCCCAAATTTTATTAATGTGTGAAAGCAGTCTTCTTCTTGCTTCCCTGGAGCTGTTTGTTTTTAAATACAGCTCTGAAGTTCTGTGGCAAACTCTCAGCCATGAATAACTGGGCTGTGTAGAGCATGTATTAAAAATAGCAAACTCCACATCCACATGATGGATTAACAAAATATAATTTTAAACAAAGATTCTCTAGTCTGTCAGAGATTTAAATAGAAGCCCAGGCCACACGATCTGGCTCCTTTGGGCAGTCAGAGTTTCAATAAAAGTCCAGCAAATGGAAATGGCCTGCGATTCTTGTTATTTCAAAAAGCATGCAAGATAAAGAGATGCTGACATCATGGACATGTGGAAGGCTGATAGGAGGGACTTGAAGGATAATCCCCTCCACCACCTTCACTTTGGAGCTAGGAGACCTGAGACACAGAAAGGGAAAGATTTCCCTGAAGAGCAGAGAATGTGCTATTTCTATTTTTCATGTTAACTTCAAATTTAGTAAATATTTATTGCCTTCAGAGCACAGAACAGGAATGGAAAATGACATGAAATTTAACCAGAAGCACAGTAAAACAAAATGGAGAGTGGCGCTTGGGCAAAATGTGCTCATTGCTCTTGAAAGTGAAGTCTCTATATTCCTCATATGAATAAAAGCGCACAGTGTTCGTCTTTCCCCGTCTGAGCTATTTCCCTACGTCACTCTTGGTTCATGCTAGGTTCATCCACGGTGCTGCAAATGGCAAGATTTGATTTTTTTTTTTAACAGCTGGAGTGTATTCCACCGTGAATATACATTGCCAAAAGGGGAAGGGGGCAAGAAGGGGTCAGTTGTATGCTTAAGGATGGAACTGTACTTTTGGTGTTGAACTTGATGTAGCACATGCACATGATTTTCTTTTTATTTTTAATTTCTTTTTTTTTTAAAAAAGATTTATTTATTTATTTATACAAGCACTGGGTACAGTCAGAAGCGTGGGGGGGGGGGGTGAGAGAATTCACCAGAGCCAGAGCGGGGAACAGAACAGGCAGACCAACGAAATACACTGCTGAGGGGAGCAGCAGGTGCGGCAGGAGAGGTCTGCAACATGTGGGACCCTCGCCCTGCCACCAGGGATGGAACCGGCGCTGCAGAGACTGCGGGCAGCTTCGCAGCCCAGCGCTCAACTGCTGTGCCACCAGGGGAGGCCCCATATGTTGATTTTCAATGCTGCACACCCGGAACTTAAATATTATAATGCAATATTATTTCACTAAAAATAAAAATTAAAGAAAAGAAAGTTAAGTCTCAATAAATCAGTAATTGCTGACATTTGGAATGACTTAGATACTGTTTTTTTTCCCACCAGTAGGAGGATAATCAGCACTAGAACAGAATCACACATATTTTTTATTTTATACATTTTTACATCATTTTTCATTTTTGCACAATGTATGCATTTTCATCTTGGTTATAGTCCCCATACAATTCCCACCCCCCATTATTTTTACCCTAATCCCTCCTACCCTCCCCCCTCCCCATAGTGTGTCTCTGTTTTATAGTTGCTTGTTGATTTTGATTTTTACTTTATTATAATGAGTCTTTTCCCTGGTCCCTTACTTAGGTCTTCTAAATTCTTGCTATGAGTGAAACCATCTGGTATTTTTCTTTTTCTTTCTGGCTTATTTCTCTGAGCATGATCCCTTCCAGCTCCATCCATGTTGCTGCTAATTGCATGAATTTATCTTTTTTGAATGCTGAGTAATATCCCATGGTGTATGTGTACCACATCTCCTTGATCCAGTCATCTATTTTTGCACATTTGGGTTGTTTCCATAGCTTACCTATTGTAAATAACGCTGCTCTAAACATAGGGGTGCAGGTGCCCTTTTGAATTAATGTTTCTGTGTCCTTTGGGTAAATACCTAGGAGTGGAATACCTGGATCATAGGGAAACTTCATCTTTAGCAGGTTGAGGAATCTCCATACAGCCTTCCATAGTGGTTGGACCAGCTTGCACTCCCATCAGCAGTGCAGGACGGTTCCTTTTTCTCTGCATCCTCGCCAACATTTGTTGTTGCTAGTTTTTTTTAATATGTGCCATCCCCACTGGTGTGAAATGGTATCTCATTGTAGTTTTGATTTGCATTTCCCTGATTACAAGTGAAGCCAAACATTTTTTCATATGCCTGTTGGCCATTATCATTTCCTCTTTGGAGAAGTTTCTTTTTAGCTCTTCTGCCCATTTTTTGACTGGATTATTTACTTTACTTTTGTTGAGACGCTTCAGCTCTTTGTAGATTTTTGTGATCAGTCCTTTGTCATTAGTGTTGTGTGCAAAAATTTTCTCCCAGTTGGTGGGGTGTCTGTTTTGGTTTACTGTCTCTTTTGCTGTATAGAAGCTTGTTAATTTGATGTAGCCCCAGCTGTTTATCTTTGCCTTAGCTATCACTGCTTTGGGTGATGAGTCTTCAAAGATGTTACTGAGGTGTATGTCATTTAGTTTTTCGCCTATGTTTCCTTCTATATATTTTATGGCTTCTGGTCTTATGTCTAGTTCTTTAATCTGTTTTGAGTTGGTTTTTGTGCATTGGTGTGAGGTGGTAGTCAAGCTTCATTCTTTTGCATGTAGCAACCCAGTTTTCCCAGCACCATTTTTTGAACAAACTTTCTTTGCTCCATTGCATATTCTTTGCTCCTTTGTCAAAGATTAGATGACTGTAAATCTGTGGGTTTATTTCTGGATTTTCTATTTGGTTCCATTGGTCCGTGTGTCTGTTCTTGATGATTATGGCTTTGTAGTATAATTTGAAATCTGGGAGTCTGATGCCTCCATTCCCTTCTTTTCTTTTCAGGAGAATTTTGGCTATGTAGGGTTTTTGGTGGCTCCATATGAATTTCATCAACATTTATTCTATTTCTTTGAAGAATGTCATTGAAACTTTTATTGGAATAGCATTGAATCTGTATATTGCTTTTGGTAGGATGGCCATTTTGATAATGTTTATTCTTCCAATCCATGAGCAGGGGATGGCTTTCCATTTCTTTGTGTCTTCTTCTATTTCTTTTAACAGTGTTTTATAGTTTTCTTTGTATAGGTTCTTTACCTCTTTTGTTAGGTTCATTCCCAAGTATTTGATTTTTTTTTTGTTTCAATAATAAAAGGGATTTTTTTTAGATTTCTTCTTCAGATTTATTGTTTGTGTATAGGAAGGCTACTGATTTTGTATCATGCTAATTTACTAAACTGATTGATTAGTTTGATTAGTTTTTCTGTGGAGTTTTTGGGGTTCACTATGTATATTATCATATCACTTGCGAATAGTGATAGTTTGACTTCTTCCTTCCCTATTTGGATTCCTTGTATGTCTTTCTCTTGTCTTATTGCTCTGGCTAGGACTTCCAGTATTATATTAAAAAGCAGTGGTGAGAGGGGACATCCTTATCTTGTTCCAGACCTTAACAGAAATGCTTTCAACTTTTCACCATTGAGAATGATATTGGCTATGGGCTTGTCAAATATGGACTTTATGATGTTAAGGTATGTTCCTTGTATCTCGAGACTTTCAAGGGCCTTCATCAAAAATGGGTGCTGTACTTTGTCGAAAGCTTTCTCAGCATCTATTGATATTATCATATGGTTTTTATATTTCTTTTTGTTGATGTGTTGCAATCATTACATTGATTGATTTTCGGATGTTGAACTCTCCTTGTGTCCCCGGAATAAATCCTACTTGGTCATGGTGAATTATCTTGTGGATACTTTGTTGGATTCTGATAGTTAAAATTTTCTTGAGGATTTTTGCATCAGTGTTCATTAGAGAGAATGGCCTGTAGTTTTCTTTTTTTGTGTTGTCCTTGTTCAGTTTTGTTATTAGTGTAACGCTGGCTTCATAGTATGTGTTTGGTATTATCCCCTCCTCAATTTTTTGAAAGAGTTTATGAAGCATAGGCACTAATTAGTTTCTGAATGTTTGGTAGAACTCATTTGTAAATCCATGTGGTCCTGGGCCTTTGTTTTTGGGGAGGGTTTTGATTACCATTTCAATTTCACTGCTTGTAATTGTTCTGTTTAGGTGTTCTATTTCTTCTTTATCTAGCTTTGGGTGATTGTAGAGTTGTAGGAATTTGTCCAGCTTTTCTAGATTGTTGAGCTTGTTTGCATAGAACTGTTCATAGTAGTTTCTCATTATTCTTTTGATTTCTGCTGTGTCTGTTTGATTTCTCCTCTTTCATTTGTGATTCTATTTGTTTGTGCTTTCTCCTGTTTTTCCTTTGTAAGCCTGGCTAGGGGATTGTCTATTTTATTTATTTTTTTGAAGAACCAACTTTCGGTTTTGTCGATCTTTTGGATTGTTTTTTTTAGTTTCTATTTCATTTATTTCTGCTTTGATTTTTATTATTTCCTTTCTTCTACTGGTTTTAAGGTTTTTTTGTTGTTCTTTTTCTAGTTCTTTGAGATGTGAGATTAGGTTATTTCTTTGAGTTCTTTCTTGTTTCTTGATGTGAGCCTGTATTGCTATATATTTTCCTCTTATTACTGCTTTTGCTGCATCCCATACATTTAGGAAATTGGTGTCCTCCTTGTCATCCAGCTGAAAGTATTTTTTAATTTCTTCTTTGATCTCCTCATTAATCCAGTGGTCTTCCAGTAGATTGGCTTCCGATCTCCATGAGGTGGGAGGGTTCCTTGCCTCCATTCACTGTTTTTCCCAGAATTCTTCAGCTCCTCCATTAATCCTTTGATCTCCTGTATTCCTTTCACTTCCCTCTTTAGGGACTCAGTTTCATTCTTCTGATCATTGATTATTTTTCCCTTATCATTGTTTTCCTTTATGACTTCTGTCAGTTTTTTAATCATGGCAATTTTAAATTCTCTTTCTGGAAGGCTCAGAAATTCTTCCAAGTCACTGTTGTTGCATTCTGGCGGGTGATTTTCTTTTTGTGGTGTATCTTTTCCCTGAGGACTTGCTTGGTTACTTGTAGTTTTTCTTCTCCCTGCTGCTTGTTTTCTAATTTATCCTATGCATTGGGACACAGTGTCACTGGTACTGGCCAGCATCTTTTTGGTGTGCTTTTTCTGGGATGTTGGAAACTGGTGGTCCAATTGAGTCAAATACTGTTATGCCAGAAGTCCAGTAGAGCACTGGTACTAGGAATATGTTAATGGTTGCTGTCACAGAATAGCTCCTCCTTCTGTATTTTTTAATTCCAAAGGTGTGTCTTGAGGTCCCACAGACTGCCCTGGAGGTGGGGTGGCTGGATTACCCACTGGGCTCTGACTCCCAGCCAGGCAGGGCCTGGCTTGTGGGGGCCTTCTGCTCACCTTAGCTGTGGGGGCAACCCTTTCCCAATTCCACACAGTCTTTGTGGGTTCTGGAGGCAAAGATCCCTATTCTAAAATGGCGAGTCAGAAAGGCACTTCCCTGCACCCATTGTCTGCCCAGGAGGTGGCTGGATCCCCCTCTGGGATCTGACTGGTGGCCAGACAGGCCTGGCATGGGGGTGCTTTTCAGCTCACCTCTGGCTGTGGGGGCAGCCCTTTCCCAGTTCCAAGCAGTCTCAGTGTTGCCAGACAAAGGCAAAGATCCCTATTCTAAAATGGTGAGTCAGGAGGGCACCGAATCACCTATTTTTAAGATGCTTTTACTATTCACTATTTGGAAACAGACTCCACATATTTTATTTTTCTTAGAGCTTTGTTAAATTCCATAAAACCATTAAAGTTAACCATTAAAAGAATAAAAAGTGTATAAAGCATAAAAAGTAGCATGAATTCAAAAGATATCAAGGATTTAAAAAAAAAACAAATGAAAAACATGACAAAGAGATCATCAAATAAGAGAACAGAAATAAATACAAATTGATCAGAATTCACAGTAAATGTATACCATTTAAAAAAATCTTGGTATCTCACAAAGTTATTCTGGGGCACATGACCCTCTTTAAGTGGGTGATTTTTCTTTGGGTGATATTTTGCCATGGAAATGTTAGTAAGGTCCCCAGGACAGTGTGAATAACCCTCTTGATCTCATCTATTATTTTCCAGTAAGAGGAGTCCCCAGCGAAGTCCAGCCTCTCTGATGCATTTATGTGAGTCAGATGGCCTCTTTCCACCCTCTCTCCCAAGCCTGTGCCCTAATAGCCCTGAGGACCTGAATGATTCAGTAGAGGAGAAATTGCTGCAATATAAATCTTTCTACCCCAATCTGTCCCTTTTATTCTTCGTTCCTGCTGAGTTCAGGGGAGTCAAATCTGTATAGATGGAAAGAAGAAAATGAACTCCAGAAATATAAGTAACAATATCTGATAATAATTATTAACAATTGTCATTCCTTACAATGATAACTCATTTTACAAGTCCATAAATTACTTATAACACATACCCATCTATCGAGACTATGGTGATCATTCCCATTTTAGAGATAAGAAACTGAGGCTCAGAGAGATGGTCATGTTTGTGAGGTCACAGGCTAGTTATCACCATCTTTCACTCTCTATTTCAGCATCATGTCCTGCAAATGGACTTTTGCTAAACCTCTTCCATGCCCACACACCCTAATCTAGGTTGCATAGATTTTTGTAGACTATCCTACTTTTTAATTCTATCATTGCTCTTTCTCACACTTCATTGTAGCTGCCTGATAATTTGTCTCACTCACAAAAATGTTTTACCACTAGTAAACAGAGGCTGAGGCTATCTTGATCACAGATATATCCCCAGTGCCTATTACTGGGTCTGGTACATGGTAGGTTGTCAATAAATGTCTGATAAATGAAGGTGTGAATGGATGAACAGGAGCCTGGCTCAGGCCCCAAGCTGAGATCTTTTAATTCATGACCCAGATTATTTTCCGTCCAACCTCACTGACTCTGTTGTTAGCAACCACTGAGCATCCAGAAAAAACATCAACAATTTCATACACCTTAGAGAGCTTTCCATATCCTCCAGCATTTCACATGCACAAACAGAATCCAACGACTGATTCAAGTTCCATTGGAGCAAGCAAATCTCACTAGCCTAAAATCTGAACTCAGGCCATTTGCTCAATAACCTTTATGACAAGATAACTTAAAATATTAAGTTTAAATTTTCAATTTTCCCTTCTTTGGGGAGGACCTACTGTTCTTGACCTCTTTATGTCAGGCAAGAAAAAGCAAATTGACTATTTGCCTGAGAAATCTTATACAAATGGATTGACCCCATCAACTGTTCTGGGGAATTCCAGGGCTCTTTCCTACATTACCAATCCCTGATACTGCTCCACCCTTTTCTAGCCCTTGACTTTGCCAAAAAGTTGGACTCTAGGCACACATACCAATTCCCAGCCTGCCTTGTAGTTACCTACCTTGTAGGGTGCTGGACAAGTGAAAGGGTGATGAGAAAAAAGAGGGTGTTTGGTTGGTTGGCTGAGGGAATGTAAATAAAGGACTTTCATGGGCAAAATGAAATAATATTTTTTATGAGTGACAATAGCGGACAGAGCCAGGAGAGATGAGTGTCAGTTACAGAAATAGTGTCTTCAGTTCAGGATACAGTGTTTTCTAACAATCAGAGATTCTGCATAGTCTATGCTGCCTTATGAATGAGTAAATTCTGCATCACAGGAGGCGTTCAGCACCGGGTTACCCATCTGTCAGGGTTACACTGGAAGGAGCACCTCAGTTTGTAAGGAGCTTAGACTATGACATCTGAGGTGCCTTTCAGCTCTGGGAAGCTACAGGTCTATGATTCTTTGTCAGTCCAAGTAATAACTGAGAACTGGTTTCCCACAAGGCTCCACTTCACAGCAGAACTATGTCCTGCACTCCAAACACAAAATGTTTGTATCCATTTTCACATACGGGCCCAAGAGCAGGATGCTGTCCTTTCTTTTGCCAGGCTTATGTGTGTATATATATGTCCTCATTTCTGGCTTTCCTACTCTCCAGTTCTGGCAGGCTTTTTCATTTCACCCCATACAAAGAAGTTATGTGTTATAGATACATCACATAGACATTGCACACATCCCACATCCAAACTCTTATGGGGGGGAGAAAGATATTTCCTTTAACACAATTTATTTGTGCATTCGTTTTATAATGATAGAAATAGGCTCTTTGAGTTAGCCTAGACAGTTGGGCAGGGAATGGTAGTGATACTTGTTTTGTTTCCTAAAGCTTGTCAAAAAATGATTCTCTAAACTCTGCACCATAACATGTTTATTTGAAAGCTTGTCTTTTTTCCCAGACCCAGCTCAGTGCACAAATAGAAGGAATCGTTTCCCCTGATCCGAGTTCTGGTGTGTTGAGTTGTGCTCCAAAGCTCATTTTAAATTCCAAGTTGCAGAACCTGAAGAGAGGGTATTTGAGGAAAATGCTGACATTTCTTCAGCTCTGACAATGTTATCACACACAACCTTAAATATGCTATCTGGATTGTGCCTTCTAATTCTGCTTTCTTTGTTAGTAGTTTCTAAGCAGGAAACAAACAAAAAAAAACCCACAAACACTCTAAAACCCCTTAAATTTCTCAGTTCTGATACATAAGAATAAGAAGGGGGGGGGGGAAGAAAAAAGAAAACACAAAGAAATGCAGAAAGAAAGGAAGACAAAAAAGAAAAAAGTCAGAGCCCGCCCTTATTCTAATTCCTGATGGAACATGTCTATTTAAACTACCAGTTGCTATGAGTATTTTATAATGATTTCTTCTTTTATGGGGTGCATGGCTATATACACACACACACACAATGAACCTGTGAATAACTCTATTAGGGAAGCCAACACCCCTGTTTCATCTCACACACACAGTAGAAAATACAAGCACAATTTTTGGTTTCCCCAAAACTTAATGACTGATAGCTTATTACTGAGCACAAACCCTACTGGTAACATGAAAACATAAACAGTCAGTTGTCACATATTTATGTGTTCTTTGTATCATATACTGTATTGTAATAAAGTAGCCAAAAAAATGAAAATGTTATTAGGAAAGTCATAAAGAAGAGAAGATACACTTAAAAAACTGCACTGTATTTAGCAATATGGTGGGTTTAAGTCCTCTGTTAACAAGAATACCTGCGTGTAAGTGGACCTGTCAGCTCAAAACCCCCGTTACTCAGCAGTCAACTGTACATTCTGAATAAATAAATTCAGGTAAGAGAAGTGAACTGGAGGTCAGGAGAAGGATTCTAGAGTGGCTTTCACCACTCGTTGGTTTTACCAGCAGAGGAAAATCCTTCTCTCAAACTCCTTTTCCTCATGTGTGAATGAACAGAATAAAGTGCATTGAGGCGTGACATTCTGAGACCGTGACTCTGACAAAAAAGACAAATAAAGCAATCTTATGCACTGTACCACTTCTTAACACATTCAGTTTATCTGTTTATTTTTCGTGGTCTATCCTTGCACTGCTTGCCATTCCATGGTTGGATGTTCTAAGAATTTTTTAAGGATCTTAGTTCTAAAAAAATTAGCTTAAAATCACGAGAGGAGACTCTAAGTGCATTAAGACCCCCTCCTTTGGCACATTTTGGGTAATAGCCTTTCATTCTCTGCTGGTGGGAGATGAAGCATAGCCTGCTGCTGAAATCCACTCAGACCCTGGCCCCAGGGTATGGATATATGACCTCTGGGTTTTAGGGCCCAGCCAAGGCCCAGCAGGTGTGCTCAGACACCAGAAATCCTTCTCACTACAGGATGGCAGGAAACAAAATACGCCCAAAGAAAGTACCCCAGGAAGTATTTATAAGAAGCTACAAAACAGTTATAAAATAATGTTCTATTCCTAAAATTAGAAACAAAGATTTGCTGCTCTGAAGCCCAGGAGCGGATTAATGTATACATTGGCCTTTATAGTCAGCTTATGAAGCACTTGGGGACAAAGAATTGTGTTCTTTTGCCAAAAGCCTCAAGGAGTCTTTACTTTTTCATAACAAAGACACAGAAGTCTGGTACTAGTAATCTAGGCTGAAGTTTTCTTAAGTACTTTGAGAAAACAACTTTATAAATCTCAGGTAGTAATTGGGGAAAGCATTATTAGTTGTGAAAGATATGATAATCTTCATGCCGTAAATAATAATCAGGTGTTCGTGATGACAAAAGTAGGTGCAAAGTGAAGCATATTATAGCAATGCATAAAAATTGTAGATATCAAAGAAGGTAAAAGAGAATTCAGAATTCTACCAGATCAAAATCTTCATCATACAGATCAAGAAGATAATTACGGTGGAGAAAATGGAACTTCACACAGGACACAGGACTATTTTATTTTTCTGTGCTACATGTCAGTACAGAAACCCAAAAAGTATATGAGAGTATATTGTTCAAATCTTGAAAAGGATAAGAAACGGTCTTTTCCATAAGTTGTCTTTTTATTTCTTCATTCGTTCAACAAATATTTATTGAATCCAATGCTGTGTCAGATACTCTGCTAGGCACTGGGATACAGCAGAGAACAAAGCAAAAAATCTCCTGGAGCTTACTTTTTAAATCTTTTAATTTAAATGATAAAACTGGATATTGTGCTAAACTTAACCTACCCATCTTTATCAGTCTGAGTGTTCTAAAGAAACAAACCAATACCATATACACACTTAAAGAGATTTATTTCAAGGAATTGGCTCATGCAATCGTGAGGGTGACAAGTCCCAAATTTGTAGAGCAGGCAATTCCAAAATCTATAGGGCAGATTGGCAGACTGGAAACTCAAGCAGGAGTTGATGTGATCGTCTTGAGGTAAAATTTCTTCTAGAAACATTTTGTTTGTTTGCTTTTTGTTAATGTCTTTTTAATGATTGGTTAAGACCCATCCACATTAATACGGGCAATCTCCTTTAAAGTTAGTTAATTGTAGATGTTAACCATATAGACAAAAAATGGTTTCAGTAGGACTGGGGTTAGTGTTTTCTAACCCCAAATAACTAGGGATACACACCCTAGCCAATATGACATGTAAAAATAATTGCACACAATCTACCCAATAAACATTTATTAAGTACTTACAATAATGTCAAGTTCTGAGATACATCATGCACAGTCCCTGCCCTCTAAAGAAAGGGTGTAAGTCATTCACTTAAATAAATACATAAAAATATGAAACTTACAAATCCATAAGGGAGAGAACAAGAGCTATGTTTAAGGCTTTAGAAGAAGAAATAGTACTTACAGGTATAGAAATCAAGGGAAACTGAAAAGAAAGACAGTTGACCTTGTTCTTGAAGAATGGGCAAAACTAGAGCAATGAAAACAGGAGTGTGGCCTTCCTAGTTGAAGAATTGGCAAAAGCAAATGTGTGGAGTCAGGAAAATGTGTGATGTATATAGAAATTTTGAGTGGTTCAGTAGGGCGAAATGTAGAGCATTCATCAAAACCTCTTTTATTTAGCCAGTGATTACTAAGTGCTTGTTCAATTACTCATTCCAAAGATATTAAAACATTTGCAAATGGAACAGAGAGCTCAAGAGACTCCTCCAAAGTCACACAGAAAACTTTCATGCACAAGTCAACGCTGTATTCCTTCACGTGCTAGATAATGTTAATCCTACAAAAATGAATCTTACCGTTCCTGAAAAAGACACTATACTTTGTCTTTGTTGTTTCAGTTTAACTATCTTTGGAAAAGGTATCTTATTCTTTGATAAATGGGAAAAATTTATTAGGCCCTAACTTGCAATGAACATATAGGTATTGATTCCCCAAACTAGATGCTTAGGGATTTATGTATCATAAAATTAAAGCCTTATTGCTTTTGCCACTCAGTAAATGGTATTTCTTGGTTTTTGTGCTGCAATTAAATTACTATGGTCAGGGGAATGGAATGCAGAGAGAGACTATATATAGGAGCTATATGGTTCACAAGAAAATAAGCTTCATTCAGGACGCCTGTTATTTCACAGTTGTGTGCTTTGTATATTCCATTTATTATAATTCTTGCCAGCCATCTTTTTTGCATACACCAATCCCTCCTTTTTTTTTCAATGAATAGCTGTCAGATTAGCAAGTTTCCATTAAATAGATGTAGCTCATGCCTTACTCCACTACCAGCCTCCCACATCCCTGAATTGAACTCAATCACTCTTTTGTCTATATTGGAATTCATGTTTTCTTCTAATGAACTAAACAACCATGGATTTGCTCCCCAAAAGGAACTTTTAGTGGCACTCAAAGTAATATGCCTGACTTGAAGGCTAATGTAGCATTAAAAAAATTAAGATAATTACAGGAATTAGAGGATTCCAGACACTTTCCAAACAAGCCTGGATTCATCTCTGTACTGCTGTAAATGGAACAGAAGCAAATTGTCCCTCCTACTTTCCATTTATAAAAGGGAAGCTCAGAACCCAAACAAGGAAGTGACATCACCAAGAGACTGCTTTCATATTCCCATAAAGTGCATTATTTTAATTGAATCTATCAAAGAGGCAAGTAAAAGGGGGACTGGGGAGAATGAGGTTATTGATTAGAGGTATTAAATAAATGGATGTCATCATTAAGGAGTGGGTATTCACAGATATGTGAGTACTCAAGGGGATCAGAATTCAACTTTCTCAGTGAATAGCATAATATCTGTCTTGTGGTGATATTATTCTATTATTTCCAAGGCTAGGGAGGTCTAGAGATTATCTAAAGCCTTAGAATCTTATTACTTCACATTTACATCCTGCTGTAGATTTATTGCATAATACTCATTTTACTGCTCATCCCTACAATAGTTCTGTAAGACAGAGAAACCATAAACTCAGATTGTCAGAGCACCTTCTGGCCAGCCCTCCCCAGTACATGAATACCTGGCTAGGTCTGTCTCTGAAGGGTGTCTGTGTGGATGTCAGAACGGCAGGTTTGGAGGGAGGAACGTGGAGACTTTGGAGACCATAATCATTCCAACTAACTCATAATCTTTGTTAAATGAAATTTCCCCCCAAGAGTAAATGTTAATGTATTATAAAAAATTAGTTTATTGTGTTTCACTTTAAAATTTCATGTAGTGGGCCTCCCCAGTGGCTCAGCGGGTTGAGCGAAGCACTGTGAAGCTGTCTGCAGCCTCTGCAGTGCGGGTTCCATTCCTGGCCGGCCAGGAAGATACCTACATGGCACGGCAGACCTCTCCTGTCATGTGTGCTGCTCCCCTCAGTGGTATATTTCTGTCCATCTGCCTGTTTTGCTCCCCACTCTGTCTCTGGTGAATTCTCTCACCCTCCTGTGCCTCTGGCCTGTACCCCAGCTCTTGCATAAATAAAAATAAATCTTTAAAAAAATTCATGTAGTATTGAGGGTATCCTCACCCTTTTGGAAAGAGAGCAAAGTCTCCCCTAAATAGAGTGGATAGCCTCAAACATAATCATCAGGGAGAGTCAGGCCTCAGAAAAGCACCTAACACAGGTCTGAGAAAAGTAGGAAATAAACCTCACTTGCTTTGGACTGGAATTTGGTGAGGATGAAAGATGAAAAGTCACTTGCAGACAACTCAGGCACCATTGGCTGGCGGAGTGGTGACTGTAGGTGTGTCATCTGGGTGAGGCGTCTGCTTCTTGCAGGGCTATGACCACACCACGAAACTGAAGGTATGAGCTGGTCATGAAGAAGAAACACAGTGTGTGGAGAGAGAGCAAGTGCTTTAGCAAGAAGCTTCTTTGGGAATAGGGAGTCTCAGAGGCGTGGGATTAGCAGAGAGCCAGAAAGCTTCCACTCTCATATTCTAACTCTGCCACTGCCGGTTTGGGAGATCTTAGTCTCAGCCTTCTCACATATTTTTCCAGAGACAATAGTTCAAGGATGAACTTATGATGCTGGCACCAAATGAATGCCAGCTCCCTCTTCCTGGTGTTTTCCTAAACGGGAACATTTCTCATGGTGGTGGTCCTTGGCAGACTTAATAGAGGAGATTACTAGTTTGTTTATCTTAATTGGAGCTGGAAGTCCTGCACTCAGACCTGGTTAAGCACTCCTAATCCCTGGCTAGTTCCCCACTGCCCAAGAACTTTGTCCTTTGATAGTTGGTATTTTCTGAGCACTTATCAAGTCTCAGAATTCCCTTACAAGGTTGTGGGATTACTCTTATTTTTAGAGTAGGAAACTGAGACTTGAATTGCTCATATAACTGGTCCAAGGTCATATGGGAGTGAGCAGCACACCTGGGTTTCCAGCTCAGTCTGCTTCGATCCAGGTCTGTGGACTTGCATTACCTTGCTGGCCACCTCCCAGCGCGTGTGATGATGACATAGTGGGCAGGGTACTGATGACAAGTGATAGGACCATGTGAGGATGCCTGCATCTTCAGGCTATTGTCTGCCAACTGTATGACATTTATGTCCCCTGGTCTTTCTAAGGCTGAGTTTCCTCTTCTTCAAGATGGATAGTATTCTTCCCTCTTAGCTACCAAGGTTTTATGGCAGGCATGTGAAATGATGGAATGTGAATAACAAGTACAAAAAAAGTTAAAGCTATGAGGAATTGCTATACTTTATGTTTTCCTAATATATCCCAGAAATTAATGAGGTCTGGGGTTGGCGGGAAAGAACCCAAGGGAAGGAGGGAATTGTTTATTCATTCAACGAACACTAAACAGCATGGCTCGCTGAGTAAGGTAGGATGGATATGTAACAGCATCAGGATAATTTATCTGTGAAGAATGCTTTCTGCTTTCACATTTAAAATATACTTGCACTTAGATCTGTAACTGGGAAAACCTCTATGAATTGCTGCCTGAGCTATATCTGTGTTCAAAATGATATAAAGAAAAAAAGTGACCTTCACGCTGGCCTCCAAGAAGGCTTTGGTCAATTCAGCACCTTTTCAAGCTGTAAATTCACTCCCCAAATTGTCTACTTAGATCTTTTTTCCCATCTCAGAAAGAAGAGAAAAAAGAAACTTCAAAGTTAAAGCTCTGCTTCCCAAAGGTATATGACTGTGGAAACATGATTCAACATATACTTGCTGAGTGTTTTGTGGGTTCTTCGCCATGCTGAGCAGTGAACTGTTGCAAGAGGTAGGGGTGTGGTTGGTGATGTTGACTTTCATTCAGTGTAAGACCTGGTCCCAATCCTCAAAGCAGCAACAACTTTCAGAGAAACTGTGATACCTTGCATGAAATTATGGAAGTTGAGTCAGGTTAAGACAGAAATGTGTTCAAACCAGATGTCAATGGAAGAAATCAGTGCTTGGACACTCCAAGTCTTGCATGCTTTGGTTACGGAGATGAACAATTTTTGTGGAAGCTTCTGAAAGTGAAATGGGGGAAATTTAATTTGGCTTTATAGGCAATTAATTATCCTGTTAATGGCTTTAGACCAGAATAGTAACATGACGAAAGGATGAAAAATGTAAATCAAATGTCATAGTTAGACCCCTTCTAATTTTGAAGATTTTATTATTAGAAATAAGTCCAATTAACCAAAGCACAATGTAAGTGGAGAAATGTACTGGCTCATGTAACTAAAAAGTTCAAGTAGTGGACTTTGGCCATATCTGTCCAGGCATTCAAATAATGCTCTCTGATTGGCTTCAAATGGTTGTCATTAGCTCCAGGCTCTCATGGGTTCTAGAGAAGACGGCCTCAGAGAAAGAGCCTCTAGAGACAAGCACCTTGGTGTGAGCTCTGAGTGCCCAGCTTAGGTCATCTGCTCCTCCCTGAAAACACATGGTGCCCAAGGGGACAAAAGTGTGCTTAATTGACCAGGGCTGGGTCATTTGAAACCCCTGACCTTGGTCAGTTCTTCCTCTACTGCAATTATTAAGTAAGATATATTCAAAATGAGGGTAGAGGGGTTTCTCAAAGGGAGAGATAGAAATACTGCTCTCTCTCTCTCTCTGTCTCTCTCTTTCTCTCACTGCCCCATCTCTCTCTGTCTCTCTGTCTCTCTGTCTCTCTCTCCTCTCTCTGTCTCTGTCTTTCTGTCACTCTCTCTCACTGTCACAAACACACACACACAACTCAAGCTTGACTTTAACACATTTACAATCTAGAATAGAACACTGCTCTTTTCTTTATTTGTAGTCTGAGCCTTTAAAAATGTGCTTTTATTCATTCATTTTATAGGCACTCACTGCACTGAGTCATCGCTCCTATTTTTGCATACATATCATAGAAATTTCTCTATTTGCAAATAGATTAGGTTCAGAAAATTAATTGTTAATCTTTTTGTAGTACTGATCCCTCAAAGACTACTTCATTGTGGGGGGTTGTTGCTAAAAAGTAATGCCTGGCAAGGGGTTTTTAATTTCCTGTTCCTGTTCCCTTGCATATCAAGTGGAAAGCACCTGGCTACTTCTTGCCATTGGGAAGTGTGAGGAAGCAATGTGTATCCCTTCCTGGTGGGATGGCTAAAAGGAGGGTGTGCCTTCCTCACATCCCTTTATCTGTTAGAGAGGCTTCTAGGACCTGAAGGAATCCAGAATTCCTGACTTCTAGCCCATGGGGTCACCTGCATTCCACAAGCATCACTTACATTGATCATTATGTGAGAGAGAACTATACCTTTGCTGTGTTAAGCTAATGACGATTGGTATTAACATAACAAATATAGAGGGGTTTAATCTAATCCATAGTCTCATCCACCCCATAGACTTGTGAATGTGACATTTAAAGCTTTAAAACCAAGGTTTCACTTCTCTTTACAGACATGCTTTTCCTCTAAGTTTCTTTCCTCAAAACAACCAATTTACTTCACATGCTAGAAATCTGTTGCATCAAGTCCCCTTCCTCCTTGATAGTTCCTCTAAGTATCATGGGGAATGCTTAAACAACTATCCTACACTCATTCCCTCTTCATGAGATCCTTAAATTCATAAACTACAGATAGTTTGCTATAGATATCACTGGAAAAGTTACTATGTTTCATCTTTAACTTCTTTTTTTTAAAGATTTATTTATTTATGCATACAAAAACTGGGGTACAGGCCAGATGTGCAGGAGGGTGAGAGGATTCACCAGAGACAGAGTGGGGAACAGAACAGGCAGACTGACTGAAATACACTGCTGAGGGGAGCAGCGGGGAGACAGGAGAGGTCTGCCTCACCATGTGGGTTGCCCCCTGGCCGGGGATTGAACTCATGCTGCAGAAGCTGCGGATTTCTTCACAGTGCAGTGCTTAACCCCTTGAGCCACCAGGGAGGCTCTCATCTTTAATTTCTTTAACAAACTCATGGCCTTCTCTGTTCTGAATGAACGTAGCACTGCTAATGCTAGAGTCACACCCAATGCCATTTGGTTCATGGGGCAGCTTTCTGATCCTCTGAATGATTATTGTTGATTGTCAAAGTATATCCAGACCCTTGCACTTGCATGATGAATAGCTATTTGTCTTCAGAAATTTTTCTGTGGTCTAGTGAATATGGTGACATAAAAATTTTAAATGTACCCTACCTTGTATACAGAATTATTGGGGTCAAAATGGGGGGGTTGAAATTGTATGGGGAATATAAAAATAAAATTTATTGTAAAAAAAAAAACAGAATTATCATCATTATTACTATCATCATCATTATTATTAGCACTTTTAATGGTTTTATTGATTTTGAGTTTTTTAGATATTCTAAATTAATAACCTTTGTAATAACTTTTGTAAAACCTTTGTAAATTAATAACCTTTGTAAAAAAATAAAAATAAAAAAACAAAAAAACCCAGAATTATCATCATTATTACTATCATCATCATTATTATTAACACTTTTAATAGTTTTATTGATTTTGAGTTTATTAGATATTCTAAATTAATAACCTTTGTAAAACAGCTAGGAACATAGACACATAAAGAAAATATGCAGTAGCATATGAAAAACATGTGTTGGCTCCATGGCCAATAGGACCTGATATGCCTTGTTGAGGGTGAGCCCAAATGATGTATTTTTACATTGTTCTTAGCTTTGGTAACACATATGAATGCTCCCAAGTTGTGCCAGACATAGAAGGGTGTTTGCATTCAGTGAATTACTAACATATTATGATGGGGGAAAAAAGAGCAATTAGCAGGGGGGGAGTAACAGATTCCTGATCACATAAATAAAAAGTTAATGCAAATGTGGATGAAATAGAATTTAACAGTACATTAGAATTTTCTATATTTCCTCCAGTCTGCTCCATCAACTTCTAATAAAAACATTTTGGTTTTACTAGAACAACTTCTCTCTTCATCCTTCCAAGAAAATATGACTTTTGTCTCACTCTTGAGATAAAGTGTAGAAGGAGATCCACATGGAAACATGAAGGAGATGATGTGGACTCTTCTATTTTCCCCAATTCTTAGTGGCTGGGTAGTGGGGAGCAGTGAATCATAGAAGATTAATAGATCTATATGATTAAAATCTGTAAGAGAAAAGAGGAGGCAATTCTGGTGTGGCATGAGAAAAAGAAGGACTTGAAGGAGTTGATATTTCTGAGAAAATTCAAAAAGTAAAGCCTATCACTTTCCCCTCTGCTCTCAGAATCCAGCATTAATTAGCTGGAGAGATACCATTTCTGAGTTAGAACCAATTATTGGCAATATTACTGAATATCCCAAATATTCAAAAAAAAGCTTGCAAAGTACTGCCTTTTGAACTTTTATTCTAAGTATTCCTAATGTCAATGGGATAAGGTTAATTCCTGGGGCTGGCGAAGAAACCCAAAGAACAATATTTCTGTTGTTTTTATTTTTTTTTATTTTTATAAAAGATTTATTTACTTATGGATACAAGAACTGGGGTGTAGCCGAGAAGTATGGGGGGGTGAGAGGATTCACCAGAGACATAGTGAGGAGCAGAACAGGCAGATCTACTGAAATACACTGCTGAGGGAGCAGCAGGCAAGACAGGAGAGGTCTGCTGTGCCTTGAGGGTCAGCGCCCTGGCTGGGATGGAACTCGTGCTCCAGTGACTGCTGATAGCTTCACAGTGCTGAGGAGACTTAACTCCTTGCACCACCAGGGAGGCCCTCTGTTGTTTTTGAAATGTGTTAGATGAAACCATGGGCAGTTACCATTTTTATAGGCCAACAAAGACTAAATATTGGTTAATATCAATATTTCATGTGGTTCAAACTAATATAAGAGCTTTACTTTCTGTTCACAATAGGCTTTTATTAATAGAAAGACAGGATTTTAAGTTTCTTGTCTTTGAGTGCAATTTACAGACCAGGAATACATGCCATATCCAACCTGTGGCTTTGAGTACTTGCTGGCAGTGTGAAGCTGGGAGAAAAGCAGTGAACCTCTCAAGAGACACCAAGTTGGGCAAGTTAGGACCACTAGGGAGGGACCACCTTGATTCAAAATCAAATGTGATGGTGGGTTTGCAGGATGACAGTCAGGATATAAAAATGAGCAGAATGGATTTTCTCCAAATAACCTGGTACTTAAATTATTTTAGTTTTGTCACCTCTAGTGTATTGATTATGTCTTGGAGTCAGTTAATATTATGAAAAGTTCAGAGATACCCAAAGTGCAGTCTTCAGAGTCAAATCTTATACTCATAGCTGCCAGGCACATCTATTAGGAATCCTTTGCAGACTAGAGCAGAGACAACCTTAGACAAGCCCTTGGCTCTTACAGCTGTCATGCTGGGGCCACAGAAGAACAGACAAATACAGTCTTGTGAAAGAAGAAAAAGATGATTTGAAATCTGATTATTTAGAGAAGAAATCCATCACTGGTTTCCTTTTAAAGAGAGAAATTAATTTTCGAGTTGGATTTTTCTATTTCTCAATGTCATCTTTCGATTTTTTTCACCCGCATCTAAAAGGAAGGGGACTGCCATCAAGAAAATATTTTATCCACTCTAGAGTCCTACCAAACACCATGTATTCCAGTACTTATTTTATTTCCAAATGAAGTTTTATTGATTCTTGGATAAAATCAAATGTTTTTCCTTTAATACATTTTCTTGGTCACTACTAGAGCTTTAGAAAGATCTCTCATTTAATTTTTAAAAGATAATTAGCAAACTGGATATCTATACAAAAGTAATTTTGTACCTCCGCAAAAGAGTGTAGTCAGCAGATAATTCACTCTTGTGGCTTTTCATTAGTTCACTCTCCCTCAGGGCAATTTAGAGGTTAAGGCCCTACTCATCCACTTTCTCAGCTATTAGAATTACTGCAGCAATTCACAAGACACATCAAAAAGAAAAGAAAAGAACATGACAACTCAAATCAGAACTACCCCTTGTAATTGAGTTAGGTATCATTTATTAAGTATCTCATGTTATTCATTTTAGGTACACTATTTACTTCTGTCAGTAATGCTGAGTTAGAGCCAATCTCCATTTTTACAATAAAAAACAGGTTTTGGAAATTGAGTAATTTCCCTGAAATCACAGTTAAAAAACAGGAGAGTTGCCACAGTCTTCATGACAACAAATTCCACTACCTTTCTGCTATGTTTCTTGATCATATAGCATCTCTCACCTCTCATCTCACATACATGAGGAAAAAAAAATCTCCCCTATCATTATGGCTCCTGGAATTAAGAGAGTTTAAGAGGACTACAAATAGCTCATCTGCCAAGGGCAATACATCGCCTCACTGCTAAGGTGGTTTTCATAATGTTTTAAATGCAACAAAATCTATTTGTTAGATGGAAACACATTTTATTAATATAGATTTATTTGGTAAGTTCAAATGGGTAACATTAACTTGTTATAAGGTATTGAGCTATTTTTATAAACCCGAAAATTTGAAATTAGCAGTGAAGATGGGCATTTTTAGTTTTTAGTAGCGTGGCTAATAATGAAATACAAAATAGCTGTACTTTCTGAAAATTATTGCTTCAGGAGACTTCCTCCCTACCTCTCTCTTTTCCTCTCTCTCTCCCTCTCTCCTTTCCTTTCCTTCCTTGCTCTTTCCCTCCCTCCCTTCTAGTTTTCTTTCCTCCATTCTTCCTCTCTCTGAAACTTATCAAACATCTCCTAAGAACCAGGACTGGGAGAATAAGAGAACCTGCTCTTAATAGCTCATGTTTTTGTTTTTGTTTTTTTAAACTGAGGTGACATTGATTTATAACACTTACATGATTTAGAGGAATAGATTGATGCCTTAGATGTATGCCACCACACAACAACACCATCAAAACACCCATACTCCTTTATCATGGACCATGGGGTCTCTTCCCTCTTTGCCCCACACATCCCTTCACTCCCCTCTAGTAGCCTCCATTCTGCAGTCATATTTCTAGAGTTTGGTTTGATTTAATTTTATCAGTTTCTTTGTTTGGTTTCTTTATATTCCACATATGAGTGAAATTACTTAGAACTTGACTTTTTGCTAATTTATTTCACTTAAAATAATCCCCTCCATTTCCATCCCTGTTGTCAAAAATGGCAAGAGTTAAACTTTTTTCCCATCATGTAGCTATACCACATCTCATTAATTCACTCATTTATCATTGGGCACTTCAGTTGTTTCCATAACTTGACTACAATAAGTTGCTGCACTGAATACAAGAGTTCATATACCTCTTTGAATTTTTGATTTTGTATTTTTCAGGTAGATACTTGGGTCATATCATATATCTATAAATTTAATATTTTGAGGAACCACCAAATTGTTTTCTGTAGAGCTGGGCCTGTCTACATGCCCACCAATAGTGTACAAGGATTCCTTTTTCTCTGCAAGTGCTCCTCACCAACACTTGTTGTTTCTGGGGTTTTTGATCTAGGCCACTCTTACTGGAGTGAGGTAGCATCTCATTGTGGTTTTGCTTTGCATTTCCCTAATGGTAAGGTTGATGATGAGCTTTTTTTTTTCATGTACCTGTTGTTCATCTGGACATCTGATGTACAGTGAAAATCTTGATAGAATTCAGGCTTTGGAAAAGAGGTAGCTTTTCAAGAGTGATGGGGATAGTGCATTCTGTGACAGAATAACTTTTCAGGTGGAGGGAAAGCTATGGTGATGGAGGAGGAAAAGGGTAGGTGGAAGAGTTAAAGAACAATACTAGTTGTGCACGAAGGTAAGTCACTAGCATAGGAATGGAAAGATGATTAGGCATCAAGTAGGAAAACCTGTGAATGTCTTTCTGCAGGAATATCACCTTTGCACTGTAGGTAACAGGGGCCATGAAAATAGGAGCCACTTGAGTATGGAAGTGAAGATTACCGAAATGCCCTTTTTATGAGATTACTCTGACAGCAGATTCCTGTGGAACATGTATTGAAGGAAAAAGAGTCTATTGCCAAGGAGAATAAGGAAAATTATCATCATTACTCCAGCAAGGTAGTCATCCTAGGAAGAGTATTCTTCACAGTAAGGGCAAGATACATGGCCCAAAACCATGGGGTGAAGGAGTAAGCATATAGAGGTGTCCTGCTCTGCTGTGTTGAGTAGTGGTCCTCCAAAATCGACACCCATCTGGGACCACTGAATGTGATCTTATTTGGAAATAAGGGCTTTACAGATGTGATCAAAATAAGATGAGGTCCTATTGAATTAGTATTAAATTCAGTGGCTGGAATTCTCATAAGAGAGATAGCTGTAGAGGGAGGAGATTCACTGGATGATGGAGGTAGAGATTGGAGTGATCAGTTGCATGTCAAGAAACGCCAAGGTTTGTCAACTATCTTTAGAAGCTAGGAAACAGCAAGAAATGCTCTTACTCTAGAGTTTTCAGAGAGAACATGGCTCTGTGGACACTTCAGTTCTGGACATCTAGTCCCCCAAACCATGGGAGATTAACTTCTGTTGTTTGAAGCCACCAAGTAATTTGTTACAGTGGTTCTAAGAAACTAATTCAGCTGGGCAACCTTATAGAGATATAATGGCAATGGTTGTCCTCAGGGGCAAGGAGAGATTCACAGAAGTTCAGTATATATTGAGGAAAGAGCAACTTTGTGTGACAAATTCTATAGTGGACCTTTGTGAAGGGGGCAGAAAAACAAACATGGCATGGCTTCTAACTCAAGAATCTTACATGTTAATTAGTGAAAACTACATATATTCAATGAAATGGGCTATTATCATCGGAACAGGAGGAAACTGAGACCCAGTGAAGTGACTTACTAAAATCCATAGGATTATAAAGTGTCACTGTCACTCATCCTTCCTGCCTCCTAGCCTTGTCTGAAGACAGATTTTAACAGGAGAGACAAGTGAAGAGGAGGAATACCATAGGATGGAGGGAGAGGCTTAGAAAAAAGCGGCTGGAGCTCTTTGAGGATCCGCCCCAGCTTTTTAAAAACACTTTCCCAAGATGGAAACATAATAATCTGCTTGCATATTCCCAATTGCCCAGGCCCCTTACTCCTCTAGCATCTGAGAGTGCTGTCCTACTTCTTTTAAATCTCCAGAGAATGACAATAATGACTTCATTGCTTTGGCCATTTTAATCTCAGCTGCTAAAAAGTTTGAAACTTAGAATAAGTAGTTCAGCACAAGTTTAGAACAAATGTGTCAAAAGTTCCAGAAGCTTTAACCTCAGAACAAAAGTAGAAGTGTTAACCCATCAAGATATCTATGCCTTTCAAGGTGTTTCTCATGGAACAATAGCATTAAACCCTTTTGCATTATAAACAAACGAACAAACAAAAAACCCAAAAAACAAAACTAAAAAACCCTGTCATCTAAGTTTATCTCTCCCTATTTTAGGAAGGATGAAAATACAGAGCATCCAGAAAGAAGAGAATCTGACTGACCAGCTATTTCTTCGAGTCTGTGGTCAAAGGACATGCTTGCTTATTTCTGCAGTAATGCAAATGTTAAAGATGGAAAATCCCTCATTTGTTTAGAGGGCTGAGGTAGTACTTCAGTAGCTACTACCTTTAGATTTTCCCACGCACTACTCAAAATGGCTTAGAAATCTGTTTAAATTTTCATTCGGGAGATAAAGTTGATCCCCAAGAGAGGTGAAATAACTTGCTAAAAATAAATTAATGTAAGGGGAAAACTCATGAAAACTCTTGGAGAGATGTTTGGTTTATTCAGTGACTAAAGAAATAGAACAAAAAGGGGCCTCTCCGGTGGTGCAGTGGTTGAGCGCTGGGTTGAGAAGCTGCCCGCAGCCTCTGCAGCGCCGGTTCAATCCCCGGCCACTGGGCGAGGGTCCCACATGGCGCGCAGACCTCTCCTGCTGCCGGCTGCTCCCCTCAGCAGTATATTTCGTCAGTCTGTCTGTTCTGCTCCCTGCTCTGGCTCAGGTGAATTCTCTCACCTTCCCACGCTTCTGACTGTACCCAGTGCTTGTATAAATAAATAAATAAATCTTTAAAAAAAACAAAGAAATAGAACAAAATGTGTGACATTACTTCACAATGAGTAAGTCATCAAAAATTAAGTATTTTCTATGTAATTTTATTTAACCCTCACGATGATGAGGCCAGGAAGGAGGCACACTTGTGCATTGAAGGTATTGCAAATACATTAAATTGTTTGATTATTTTCAAAGGCTATCTGCTCATTTAAACTGCAAGTCATAGAAATAATTCTACCTCATGACCCAGCAGTCTAATTTTTGATTTATAAATTTAGAGAAAGAATATTTTCTGCTTAACGGTTTTTAGTGTTACTCAGAATCTGACACCCTTACAGTTATGGAGTCTGAACTCCTCCAAAACCATAGGAACAAAATGAGACACACAGAGAAACAATTTTGCAAGGTGCTGAGCCAGGCTCTGAACCTAAGATTCTTGTTCAAAGTTTCCCTTAGACTGTGAAAATATTCAGAGAAAAAAAGCTGTAAATAACCCAAATCTCCTCAAGCCAAAGAGTTAGTTCAGTGTAACTGAGCCTGGCTTTGTGGGTTCAAACTGTGGTTCCACCAGTTTCTAGCTGAGTTGTTTAGGGCAGTTACTCAATCTTTGTTCCATCTGTGCAACCAGTGCAATAATGAAATCTCTAGTATATTCCAGCCATTGCTACCATACAGGGTTTAAATAGACTCTGATCAATTTTGTGACTTTGTGCAGGTGACTTATAGAGGACCCCCTTCCAGTCACCCAGCCTGCCACTTGTCACCAACCTTGCAGTGTCCCTACTGATGCTGAGAAGTGATGTGCGCCAATCTAGAAGTGAGTGTTTATGTGTGGATGGGGATGGGGAAAAAGTATGATGTGGCAGATGGGGACTGATGCCTAAACAACGCCTCCTCCCTCTCTCTGTATGACCATCTGAGATGTAGTTTATACAGTTTCTTGCATTTTCTTCCCAAGATGGTCTCCTGGGAAAACGATCTTGGGAGATGGAGCAATTCATCACAATTGTTTACCAACTTGGTTGAGTTTTCCCCTTCCATGTCTCATTTCCCTTACCCCTGCTGCTCTGAGATTGCCCTCTGACTAAAGTAGCTCATGGGAACTTTTCCCTCAGGCTCTACTTTGTTTTGAAGCCAGAGTAAGAGAGATGGCACCCACCTTGGAGGGTGGTAGTGAGGAAACATTAAATGAGCAAATTAAAGTACTTACAACAGTGCCTGATATATAGTAATTATTCTGTGAGTGTGAGCCATTCCTATTTTACTGTAGCACTGTAGAAACAGTAAATATTTAGATTGTGCTGTTACAGGGAAAAATGTGCATGAAAATATGTTAAGGAAAAAAAAGAACACTAGGAAGCATCACAGGGATTATAACTCCATAAAAATTATATATACCAGGCCTCCCTGGTGGTGCAGGCGGTTGAGCGCAGCGCTGTGAAGCTGTCCACAGCCTCTGCAGTGTTGGTTCGATCCCTGCCAGCCACAGAGCAACCCACATGGCGCAGAAGACCTCTCCTGTCTCACCCGCTGCTCCCCTCAGCAGTGTATTTCAGTCAGTCTGCTTGTTTTGTTGCCCACTCTGTCTCTGGTGAATCCTCTCACCCCTGGCCTGTACCCTCTGGCCTGTACCCCAGTTCTTGCATGCATAAATAAATATTTAACAAAAATTATATATGCCACTGATGACAGAAGGGATGTCATAGAGCTGGAAATTGTGACTCTGCAATGAGGAAGTGCTATGTTTATGTTTCCTCAGAGGTGGCTATTTATCCAAAATGGAGTTTAAATAAAATAAACAGAATTAATATAGTTTCTTGGAGCTCTATACACCCCTCTGCTCAGAAATACAATCCAAGACTTCTAACTCCAAATAGTTGGAAAATCCTTTCATGCGGGACTTTCATTTTTGATGCTGCAGTTTCAAGCCACTTTCCTTTAATTCATTATTTAGAAAGAGTAGAAGCCATGAATAGTAGCTGTGATGAAACAACTGTACCTGCAAACAGGGATCTCAGCATCTATAGTCCATGGGCCTATCTGAGGGCAGGCTTCCTGGCAGGGAGTCCTCTGCACATCCACAGTCATGGACACAGAGAGTGACGTCTTTCCCTTCCTCTCCATTCCCTTGGAGACTTGTCTAGGAAGAAGTAATATGCAGATTATGACTTGAAGCCCTGAAGGTGACTTCTTTGGCCATCGCCCTATGCAGGTAATAGCTTAGTGTGGGCAGGGAATGTTCTTGGTGAGGATGGGGATTGAAGACACGCTGCACTCTCTCCCCAGCTATGTTTGAAAGCCCAGTTCTGTGTGTTGGTTACGAGACCCATCTTGGCTTAAATTCTCTGATGGCTTCCTGTAGAGTTGAGCCGAACTTTTTATCCTGATTGCAAAGCCCTTCTTCATCTTGCTTCTACCTACCTCTCAGACTTTGTTTCCTACATTTCTCCCTGCCTCTCTTCTTTCTAGCCAAACCAGTCACTTTTTGCTTGTTATTTTCAGGCAGTTTTCAAACACTAAACTTGTTTTCATCTAAGTTTCTTCAGTTTACTAGCCTAGAATATTCTACTCTTCCATGTTCACCCTCTGGTTTCTTCTTTTCAGTTGAATTACAGTGTCAATATGACTTCTTTGGAGAAGCAGCACCTGAACATGCAATCTAAGATGCCCAAGTCACATTTTTATACTTCACCCAATTTTGGTTCTCTAGATAAGAGATACCTGATTTTGTTCTTGTGTTCATGGTATGATTTACCATTTGGCATAAGCTTTCCAGGAGAGCCTTGTGTGCCCAACATAGAGACAATCAAATACATTGCATAAATATGTGAATATATGTGTGTGGTTAGCCAGGGTTTTCAGGTGGTTCAGGCAGAGGAAAAGCTACCAATAATAGTTTTTCTTCTTTCTTGATTGGAAAGTAGGCCAGACACATCACTTTTCTACCCCTTTGTACAGTTAAAAAATATATTATTAGCACTTTCCAGGTGGCAAAGGAAAAGAGGGCACTGAGACTGGCCACCTGTGCTATGTAGTTTGTGGATTCTGAATAGGAACCTATTGAAGAATCACACAATTACCTGACTTAAAGACTTACTAGAAAGCTACAACAATCAAGATAGTGTGGTGTGGTGATAAGATAGACACACAGATCAATAGAACACAACAGAGGACCCAGAAACACCCATACAATGTGACCAATTGATTTTGACAAAATTCCAAAGTCAATTCAATGAAGAATGGAACAATTGGCCATCCGTATGCAAAAACATGGACTTTGACCTAAATCTCATACCATATTCTTATACCTAAGCTCAAATGAATCATAGGTCTAAAAATAAAACAGAAATTTATAAAACCTTTAGAAGAAATTATAGATGATACTTTTTTTACATTGGATTTAGGCAGAGGTGTTTTGTTGTTTTTTTTTTTTTTTTAACGTCACCAGCACTGCAGCCTCTTCCAGTCTCTCTTCGAACCTGTCCTCCCAAAACAACAAAAGCATCCATCCATGACAAAGTTGACATGTTGGATAAAATGGGGTTTTATCAAAATGAAAAATTATACTTTGTAAGAGACACTATTAAGAAAATGAAAGAGATTAACTAAATCAAAACATTGATGAATCACATTTCTTTTATTTTTGTTTATTTTTTAACACATTTCTGACAAATGATTTGTATTTAGAATATATAAAGAATGCTTAAAACTTAAGTATAGGGGAAAAGCAACTAAAAATGAACAAAAACTTGAACAGACACTTAACAAGAAAATACAGATTGAACACAGAGTGGAAAGAGATGCAACAACAACAACAACAAAAACATTTTAACAAGTTTGTGATACCATTACAAACTTAGTAAAATGGTGAAAATTAAAAGACAACTAACAATACGACGTGCTCATGTGGATGTGGAGCAACTGGCTCTCTTTTGCACTGCTAATGATCAGCTACAGCTGATACAGCTGATAACCTGATACAGCTATTCTGGAAATTAGTTTGGGGGTTTAAGATTAAACAAATACCTTAACTAGATTAAACAAATACCTTAGCTAGATGTTTAATCTACAGAAATGAAAACTTAGGTTCACATAGAAATCATGCCTGTTTATGGCAATCTACTAAAAATCACCAAAATCCTAAAACAATCAAATTTCTTTCATCAGGTGAATGTATAAACAAATGTGATATAGTCATACAATGGAAAACTACTCAGCAGTGAAAATGAACAGATTTGTAAGCAACTAAGTGGATAAAACTTACATGTATTATATTTAGTTAGAGAAGCCAATTCGAAAAAATTATATGTACTGCATGACTCCATTTATATGTTCTCAAAAAGACAGAACTACAGACATAGACCAGAAATCTGTGAGTGCAGAGGGTAGCATGGGAGAAGAGTGTGCCTACAAAGAGTGATGTGAGGGTGTTTGTTTGGGTGCTAGAATTGTTCTGTATACCATTATGGTGGTGCTTACATTTACCTGTATGTATACCAAAATTGTGGAACTGTATACCAAAAAGATAAATTTTATATTATAGAATGTCTTTAGGATTATTTAATTTTATTTTTTTTTATTGAGTTAACACTGATTTACAACATTGTAGGTGACTCAGAAGTGTAGGATCATACCTTCTCAGATGTCCTCACATCACACCTATTACCAAGGCACCTATAGTCCATTTTGAGCCCTCCACACTGGGAGCCCTACTCCTTTTGTAACCTCAGTTCCACAGTTTCCTAGGGTTTGTTACTGGTTTGGTTTTAGATGGCCCTCTGTTTTGTTTCTCTATATACATATTTGAGCAAAACCATCCAATATTTATCTTTCTCCTTCTAATTTACTTCGGCAAGATTTTATCTTTTTACTAGTTGAGTAGTATTGTGTGTGTGTGTGTGTGTGCCTGTGTGCCTGTGTGCCTGTGTATGCCACATTTTTCTAATCCACTCATGTGTCCTTGGCACTTAGGTTGTTTCCCATAACTTGGTTATTGTAAATAACACAGGAGTGTTATCAACACAGGAGTGGCATATATCCCCTCAAGAAACCTCCATACTGTTTTGCAAAGGGGCTGGACTAGTCTACAACACCACCAACAGTGTGCATGGGTTTTTTTCCACCAACATTCTGGCCAACACTTGTTTCTAGTCTTTTTGACATGGGCCATTCTCACAGGTATGAGCTGGCATCTCATTGCAGTTTTGTTTTGCATTTCTCTGTTGAGAAGTGATGATGAGCATTTTTCCTTGTGCCTGTTGGCCATCTGTATGCCTTCTTTGGAGAAGTATCTATTTAGCATTTCTGTCCACTTTTTGATTGGATTGTTTGTTTGCTTTTGTTGCATTTTAAAAATAAAATTATGAAAATATAAACTGATATTGAGATCCTGAATCCAGATTCCATTACTTTCTAGCTCTTCATATTGGATCAGTTAGCACTTTTTAAAGCCTTAGTTCTCTTATTACCTCAAATGATATTGGAGTTCCCATATCTCATAGGGATGTTTGATGAATTAAATGAGGTAACACATACAAAGTTGCATGTGGCAGTCAGTGAACATCCATCCAATAATTACTGTTAATATGGGGACACTATTTTCAGTGATCCTAAATTAGAGGTGGTAGAATGGCATAGTAAAAAGAACATCAGTTCTATATATGGTCATACATAGCTTTGAATTGCCTATCATCTTGAACAAGTTAATTGCCCTCTCTGAACTTCAGTTTCTGAATCAAAAAAAAATAATATTTATTTTAAAATATGGTGAAAATAACAACTGATATATGTTGAGCACCAGGTACTTGGAGCTCAATAAATGATAGTTGTAATTATGATTTAGAGTGTTTCAATAAGTAAAACATAATTTCTTTTGACACTGGAAAGTTATGCTTACAAATGGATAATCCCAAATGATTAATTATGCAACCAAAGAAAGAGCTAATGTTATGTAAATGTTTTAGTTGTACTGGACTGGCCATTCACCCATATTTTCCTATTCATAGCCAAAATATTAATTGGTTGAAATGAGCATTGCTGCATTTTAATGAGCTCTTAAAAGGGCAAAAGGCTTCCTCTAGCACAATGCAGCATAGATTTTCTATGATAGTGTGTATTTTTCCATTTTGATATTTTAATTTGCAAATAGGAATTCACAGTCCTATAAAATGACTTTTTTCAATTTATAATGTTTTCATCTCTCATCTCAAGGGCATGTTTCAAAGTAGATTAAAGTAGTACTCAAAGGAACCTTGAGCTAGCAGGGCCTAGTGGTCTCTGTGGGCTAGGTGTCTAGAGACAAGCTGAACTCCAGTGGATTTTTGTTTTTCCACTTTGCTGTCATCATTGTCATCATTGTCACTAATGGGGATACCCATTAGGCTCTGGTCATCTAAGAACTCTTTAGTTCTATGGCACCTCTTCTCTTCCTGAATGTTGTCACCCCCCACTTTTTTTCCTATTTTTGTCCTCTGTTTATTGATCCATGAAAAGGGAACTGTTGCTTTAAGTTGATAAAATCTGCACATTTTAAGAAATTTTATCACTGTCATCCAAGGATATAAAAACACACCTTCAGCAAAGACATTTTTCATAAGTTAGATTATTTTCCAATGTGAATAAATGTGTTCTGAAGTGGGTGATATGGTTTTATTGTTGCTTATGACATGATGGAGGTTATTGATGGGAAAGGAAGGAGAATTCTCAAAGCTCAGAGCTAGACAAGATCTTATGCCATTGGTGAATTTAATGCAGTACATACACAGGTTGCTTTTCAATGATGCACATTTGAAACTTATAAAATGTTATAATGCAATGTTACATCAGTTAAAAAAAAGAAAAAAAAGAGAAAAAAAGATCTTAGATATCTTAGCCTGTTATTTTTATCCCTGGCATATGTTACTAACAAGTGGGTCAGGATAGATACCCAGGTCTCCTGACCACAGGATGAGTTAATTGTTTCAGTATCACATAACCTCCTACTTAGCTTTTCTTTTATTTTCTCTTGTCTTCTTTTCCTTTCCTTTTCTTTAACCCCACTATGTAGAGTTTATTTAATCACACTCATTGGTTCATAGAATACTATCATCATTGGTTCATGTAAAGACTCTTTTTATGTACTTACATTTTTTTGCTTCATTTCCAATTGTTTCCCTAGACTTTTCTCTGCTGTAAGCACCCATTCTGCTGTGTTTGATATGTTCTTCCCTAATGTTGTTTTGTATCTGTGTTTTAATTTATTTAAATATGTTGGGCTATAAATCTTCATTCAACATTATGCTTTTATTCTATGAGGCTATATGTTTATTGGTCAAATAATTCCTAGCATGGCCTACTATTCCAGAGTATTAATATAATACATTGTACTTATCTGTTGCCTTCTGATGGATGCTAGGTGATTTCTATAATTAATATACAAGCAATGACACATCCTTTTAAGTATTTCTTAGTGAAAGAATGGGAGAAATTCTCTGAGTATGCCCATTGGTGGGATTCTTAATAGGATACATAATTCTTAATTTCACTAAGTATTGCAGAATTTCTTTCCATAAAGATGTTTGTTTTACACTGAAGCCAGCATTGTTCCTGTTCCCCTGTCTCCTCAAATCCTTATTCCATGTTGTGTATTATCATCTTTTTTTTTTTTTGCAATTTCAAAGGTGTAAAGTTCTATCACATTGGTATAATTTGTATCTTCTGATTATTAACCTCTCTAAATATACTTCTTAAATGACCTACTTACTGTGCTTCATTTTATAAATTCTTTTCATAGCCTTTGAAACTTTGCTGTTTTGTTGTTTTTCAGAGTTCCTTACATTTTCTGGATATCCCTTTCTTGATTCTTATAAATGTGGCAAATATATTGTTCCAGTCTGCACTTTGTCTGTTGACTCTACAATGTCTTTTACTGGCCAGAAATTCTTAATTTGGATGGAGTCAAATTCATCAAATTTTAACCTTATGGGTTGTATTTTGGTATGTTACTTTAGAAGACTTTCTCTACCTGTTACAAAAATTGCCTACATTTTCTGTTGATGGTTTTATGGTTTTATATTCTAGGTCCTTACACTATCTGGAGCCCATGTTTGAATGTGGTATAAAGTAAGACAACAATTTTATCGTTCTTCATATAATATTAATAATCCAATGTTCCCAATATCATTTAAGCAACCCATTCTTGCCCTATTATTCTACTGCTCCCATTTGAAATGCTTCAGTACCTAAATGTTTTCTACTAAATCTAGAAATATATTCTGAATCATAGATACAATCTTTAAATCCTAAGAGGAATAGTGATCATCCTAATTAGATATTTTGTCAGCAACTGAGGTCAAGAACAGTCATAAGGATGCAGAGTTTAAAGTCTACAGGACTGGGGCCTCCCCGGTGGCGCAGCGGTTGAGCGCTCGGTTGCGAAGCTGCCCGCGGCCTCTGCGGCGCCGGTTCGATCCCCGGCTGCTCCCCGGCCGCCAGAGGAGGGTCCCACATGGCGCGCAGACCTCTCCTGCGGCCCGCTGCTCCCCTCAGCAGTGTCCTTCGGTCTTCCTGCCTGCTCTGCTCCCCGCTCTGGCTCTGGTGAATTCTCTCACCCTCCCGTGCTTCTGACTGTGCCCAGTGCATGTATAAACCAAACAAAAAACAAACAAATAAATAAATAAAAACATGCCTCTATTAAAAAAAAAAATAAAAAAAAATAAAAAAAAAATAAAAAAAAAATAAAAAATAAATAAATAAAGTCTACAGGACTGTTCATAGCATTGCAGGACTCAGATCCTAGCAATAAGGAAGCTTACAATTCAACAGGAGAGCACAATATTTCCTGGCTCAGAGCAGAGGACTAGACCTGACTATACTCCATGAGCTGTTTTGGAGGTGCTGACCAACCTTGAATTCTCTCTGGATTTCATCTTCATCAATTAGAAAATAACATTCATTTGATATAGTGGACTCACAATTAAATTTTTATGTGAAGAGTTTTTGAAGGTAAAGGAAATTTTAGAAACCACTGGTATTGTTGGCTTCATGAGATTTTCTAAATTTTCCTGTTAGAGCACTGCTTCTCCATTGAATAGTACTTGCAATCCATTATTAATATGAATTCATTTTTAGTTCTATATCCAAGTTGGCTATTTAGAACAATGGGTAAGAACCGCCACAGCATACAGCACTCTGCACATTGAGGGTCGATAAATATTTGATGAACAAAAGACGTTGATGATACCAGGTGAGAGGAAAGGGTCATTTTCAATTTTTATTGTCAGTAAACCATGAAGAAGAAGGGCAAAACAAAAAAAAATCAGAGTGAATGGGTAATTTTTCCTTGTCTTCACAAATTAAATAACATTGACATATTTTCTGAAATGTTGCATTAAACTAATTCCATTATATGAAGGCTGATGATAGAAATATTTTATATAGCTACCCAAAGATGTATGCAGTGCTAAGTTCCCTCCCTTTATTTAAAAGTATAGGAAAATGACTCCAGTGAGCCCTGGATGCAACAGTTTTTGCAACAGATAATGATGTGTGTGTGTTTGTGTGTGTGTGTGTGTGTGTGTGTGTGTGTGTGTACGTGTATGGGGTGGAGAGTGAAGGAAGGGAGTTCTGTTTAATAATCATAGGGTCATTGGAAGTTGGAAGAAACTATAAGTTAAACCTGAGCAGGGACAGCAAGATTTCCCAGATGGATACGAGGGAGCTTCTTGAGAAAATGTAGTTTCAGTCCACAGAAAAGTAAATACTCCAATTCCTGACTAAAAAATCAAACTTCATTCTTCAGGAAAATTCCCTGAGTTCTTTAACGCTCACTAAATTCTTAATGAAATCTTTAGTCAATAGGGAGGCTCAGTAGAAGATTCCAGTCCTGCCTTTAACATATGGACAGAATCCACTAAAAGCAGCTCAACCCTTGGGATAAAAAAATTTGCAAAAGGATGACCTGTGCAAGAAGGGCCTCTTTGAAGAAAGACTTTGCAAGTCCAATTCTTGGACATATTCTATCTCCTACCAGTGAATACTATTTCCTTTGGGAGGGCTTTGTAGATATTTAGAGCCGAAGGCAGATGGAGAAACTGGGCCATCCCAGGAGGTACTTTCTGGGCCAAGGGACTGTTCAGAGCCTGTCATGAAAGTCTGAAACCTGTGTGGGGAAAGGCAAGTAAAATAATTCCCATCTGATGATTTACTTGAAATGTTTGCTGATAGGTGTGGGGGAGAGCTCTAGTTTCACTATCTCAGAACCATTGGCTCTGGAAGAGTTGAAGCTTCTTTGCAAGAGATCTTGACAAGTTTAGGAGCCTGAAGCAGACAATTCTGTCTCCACCTCTTTACTCAAATTCAGAAAAATAACTTCTGCTTCAAATGCTGCCTCAATGTGCTCATTCATTCATTTATTCACTCTGTGTATTGAGCACCTACTATGTGCCAGGCACTGTGAAAGAAGTTAGAAATCAATGAAGATAGATGGTCTATGCCCTCAAGAGCTTCACAATTTGATTGTAGAGGAAAATAAGGAGCCCTGCCATTGAGGGTTTTCTACAGCCCAGGGGATGAATGTCATGACAGCAGTGGGGGTTGCTCATGGACTGTTCATGTGCATGGCATCCAGCAGAAGATTTCTGCTCATATCTCCACACTGCCATTTAGTGATTGTGTGATTTGGGACAAGTTAGTTCAACTTGCTATGTTTCCTCACCTGCAAAATGGGGTGTAGATTTGTGTATGTGTTAAATGAATTAATACACATGAAGCAGTTGGTACAGTACCCACCATGTACTATGTGCTTAATCAAGGTTAGTAATTTATGTGATTTGGGCATTTGGTATTAAGAGAACACAGAAAAAGGACTTCACTTCATCTTGGGAGCAGATGAGAACCTCCATTTATTAACAAAGTCAGGATGGATAGTAATCCTCTTGTGGGGGATTACGTTCTTGCACATCTCATGAGGTCTTTACCAGGCTGCAGTACTTCCTGAGGATGATGCCCTCAGACAAATGAAAAGTTAGAGATTTTTTTTTTTCTAGCTGTACCCTGGAATGACCATTGTTCCCTGTCTTCAGTTCTCTGCTAAGTCCAGCAATTGTCTCAGCAAAATGAGAAACAGTCATTTCATTTCTGCACCAAGCCAAGGGAAATGAGTAATTCACTCCAACATCATGGAATGTTTGAAAGGGGATTTAAAAAAAAAAATTAATGAGAATTGAACCCTTTTTTTTTAAAGATTTATTTATTCATGCATACAAGAACTGGGGTACAGGCCAGATGCGCGGGAGAGTGAGGGATTCACCAGAGACAAAGCAGGGTACAGAACAGGCAGACTGACTGAAATACACTGCTGAGGGGAGCAGCGGGCAAGACAGGAGAAGTCTGTTGTGCTGTTTGGGATTCTCGCAGGCCAGCGGGGATCGAACCCGTACTACAGAGGCTGCGAACAGCTTCACAGCGCTACACTCAACCACCTGCGCCAACAGGGGAGGCCCAGATTTTTTTTTTTTATCTGAAGGAAATTTGGGCAGGAAAAAATAGGCTAAAATGATTCCCTAATCTGGGCAGTCCCTGTACAATAATTCATTTAGCACTTCTCTGAAAATTATTAAATTCTTGCTGCGTGCTAGAAACTGAGCCTATATTTATTGATGACCCCCATATGTGCCAACCACTGTTGAAATTACTTTATATAACTAATCAGATGCTCCTAACACATCCATATGTGGTAAGTTCATTACTATTCACAGGAAGAAATGGAAACAGAGAGGTAACAAATAACTTGTTCAAGGTTATATAGCAAGGCAGGAAATGGAGCAGGGACTTGAACTTGTACAGAGGGATCTAAGAACCCAAATACCTAACTATTGCATTCCTCTGTCTCATCAACATATAATCACATTCCATGAGGAGCTCTCACTCTAGTGAGGGAGCGAGAAAAGAGAACAGATCATTAATATACAGTGTAATCTGTGCTCCATAAAGGTGTGAACAGAGCACTGTGGGAACACAGAGGAGGAGCGAATTACTCTTCTGAGAGAATCAGTTTTAGCTGTGATCAGCAAAGTACTTAAGACTGTACAAAATTTCCAAAATATGTACAGACCTGGAATGATGAAAATCTGTCACAGTGGAAGAAAAGCTTAAACTCTTAGATGACTAAAGACTAAAAACAGACTAGGTAATCAGTCTCTAAATGAGCAAGAGTCAAATTTAAAATTTTAACAGTCTGTTATGCCAGGTGTTATTATATGCTTACTACTGCTTGGGTATGACAGAACTACTTCTCATCACAGTTGTCAACTCATGTACTTCAAGTCCTAACTAAAATTCTACTTTATCGAGGGGAGTGACCATGATTCAATTTCTTTTCATTTTAGATTCTCCTGTCTCACCTACTCCAGGTGCCTAGCTCACTGCCTGGCTCCAGGGTCTTAGAGTTGAGTATTCTATTTGTGGTTAGTTCAAGCCCTTATTTTGTTTTCTCACCATTCTAAGGTTTCATTTCCCATCTCATTTATATTTCTCACAAATGTTACAAGGAGGCACAGTCTAAACCTTCATCCCTTTCAATATTTGAGAGACAGTATATAAAAATAGGAGTCCAAGATATGGGCCTCCCCGGTGGCGCAGCGGTTGAGTGCTGGGTTGCGAAGCTGCCCGTGGCCTCTGCAGCGCTGGTTCGATCCCCGGCTGCTCCCCGGCCACCAGAGGAGGGTCCCACATTGGCGCGCAGACCTCCCCTGCCGCCCGCTGCTCCGCTCAGCAGTGTACTTTGGTCCTTCTGCCTGCTCTGCTCCCCGCTCTGGCTTTGGTGAATTCTCTCACCCTCCCATGCTTCTGACTGTACCCAGTGCGTGTATAAACAAAAACAAACAAACAAACAAATAAATAAAAACATGCCTCTGTAAAAAAAAATTAAAAAAAAAATAAAAATAAGAGTCCAAGATAAATTCTGTTGATAACATTTGAGTTTTCTTTCGCAGATTTCATAGATTATTTTCATCAGTTATAATAGATACTCAATAGTCAGCTTAAACTTAGTGGAGAAAAACTGATTTCCTATTGTTTATAATATTTCCTGATTTCTTTTTGATTTGATGAATGGTGGTTACTAGCTAGTACATATCCCTTGCAACCCCTTGGCACCAACATTATCTGTTGAACAAGAGGGAAAAGATGGAACAATGGGAGAAAAAAACTGGAAAGGGATGAAGAGAGAGAAAAAGACTCTGTCAGTCTAGGCCCAAAAATAAATGGAGGCGGCAAGGATGTCCTGCAAAATGTTTTAAGTAATGTTATAATATATCACCATTTCTTACAAAGTCAACTGAACTGTGTATTCCCACAGAGAGTTGGTAAGGATTTGAGGAAAAGCATCAATCATCAGGAAATATCATCCTTTTGATGTTCAAACTAGTGGACATCATTATGCCTTATCAATCACCAGTCCAGGTGTAGCTGAGCTCTAGCTGTTGTCTACAATTCTGTAGGTGTCAGGTTTATCAGTTACACTGCCCAGGGGTCTAGTCACTGAAGAATGGCTTCCATTAGCAAAGGCTTTGACTTTGATAGACTTTCAGACACTTCCAGGACATCCATGAGGTCTCAATTGTGCTTGTGATTGACATCTGACACCCAAACATAGCCCTGTACCATCTATGGTCATAAATTTCTCGTAATGACTCATAGTCTTCTAGTAATACATGCCAAAATGATAATAGAGGGTATTTGCAAATCTCATGTGTCATGACTTATAAGTTATTTTTAAAAACATTTTTATAGCATCTGCTAGGAATAAAGTATATTTTAACTTGGGAATTATTTAATGCACATTTTTAATGTACTATGTTTTTGTTTGGAAATACTAGTTTGCACACATTTAATGCCAAAATCTTTGTTTATAATAGTCCTGATCATAGCACTAACTAAGAAGAAATTTTGTTAAACAGATGTGGTTTTATTATTATTATTTCTTTGGATTTTTTTCTTAAATCAATGATTAATTAGGGACTCTTAAAAAATGTCAGATTTAGAATTACAGTTACTTTTTTTTCAACTGAGATGAAATTCATATAATATAAAATTAGCAATTTTAAAGAGAACAGTTCATTGACATTAGATGCATTCACCACCTCTGTTAAGTTTCAAAATGTTTATCAACCCAAAAGGAAGCCCTATAGAAATGCTGTCTCTGCTTCCCTTCCCCAGTTTTTGGAAACTATTTAAAACCAATCTCTATATTTGGATTTACCTATTCTAAATATTTCATATAAATAGAATTATATGTTCACTTCTTTTGTTTCTTTAACTTAGCATAATCCTTTTGAGGTTCATTCACATGTGCATGGCATGTATCACTGTGCTTCATTCCTTTTAATGGCTGTATAGCATTTCCCTTTCCATATGCATGACAATTAGTTTATCCATTAATCTGTTGAGCCACATCTTGGTGGTTTCCATCACCATGTACCTGTACTTGCTTGAACACTATTTTCAGTTCTTTTGGACATACATGTAGGGATGTAGTTTTAGGGAAATAAGGTAATTTTATGCCTAACTTTTTGATAAGCTGTCAAACTCTTTTCCATAGCAGCTATACTGTTTTACATTCTCACCAGTAGTGAATGAATGGAGGTTCCAATTTCTTCATATTTTAATTACTTGTTATTTTCTGCCTTTAAAAAATTTTTCTTCCTAGTAAGTATGAGGTGGTGTCTTGTGGTTTTGATTTACAATTTCCTAATTACTAATGATGTAAAGCCTCTTTTAATGTGTTTGTTGGCTATATATGTGTGTATATATATATATGTATATATAATCTTCTTTTGAGAAATGTCTGTTCAAATCTTTTGCTCACTCTTTTTTTTTGGTTGGGGATCAGGTTGTCTTTTTGTTCTTAAGAGTTCTTTACATATTTTGCATAGTAGGTCCTTATCAGCTTTCTGATTTGCAAATATTTTCTCCCTTTATTTAAATGTCTCTTCATTGTCTTGATAATAACTTTTGATACAAATAAGTTTTTAATTTTGAAAAAGTGCAATTCTTTATTTTTACTTTTGGTATCATATCTAAGAATCCATTGCCAAATATAAGACCATGAAGATTTACCCTATTTTTCACCAAGTTTTATGGGCTTAGCTCTTACATTTAGGTTGTTGGCTGAATTTGAGTTAAATTTTTTTCTTTTTATATTTTAAAAGGACAGGTTTATTAGGAAAAGGAGAAAAAAAAAGAGAGGCAACTGCATAGTCACAGGTGGGCAGGACAGCGAGCTGCTGCTTCTATTTTGCAAATGGATAAGTTTTGTGGGGAATAAAAACCAAAACACCTGCATAGTCACAGGCAGGCAAGAGAACTTTAATTTCTGGAGTTCTGAGTTAATTTTTGTAGCATCTCCATGCTTTCTGTTTTCCTGGATAACACTATCCAAAGGCAACTTTGGAAGCCGTGTAACAAAGGCAGCAGAGCCTCTAAATGACTTTGTGATGTATCCATGTTGCAATGTTACATGAGTGAGAAATAACATTTGGGGGAATTAAACCATTTGATGTATGACTTTGTTGGTTACTAAAGCTGGTGATATCCTAGAGCAGTGGTTCTCAAATTTCCCTATCCATTATAATTAAAACACAGATTGCTGGGCCACAGTCCCAGAGTTTCTGATTCAGTAAGTCTGGGTTGGGTCCCAAGAATATGCATTTCTAACAAGTCAACAGCTGATGTTGATGCTGTTGGTCCAGGAACCATACTTTGACAATCACTGTCAGAGATAACGAATAATACATAAAAGGAGTCAAATGAGGAATGTTTACCAAGCTGACCTGAGGAGTTAAGAAAATTAAAACAATCACTAATTTAGCAAGTACTTGTTCAACTGTCTGGTTGCAAGTAGCGTGCTGTGTCCTAGGGACAGAATGGGTCACCTCCTTGGGCAAACTCACCATCTAGTGGAGAAGAGATATATCTATCAGCACAGATATTTCATACAGTAGTGGACCATAAATTACAATGAAGGAACAGGGTAGAGAAATGTGAGACCAAATAATAGAGGATTTTATTCTGTTTGGGGTGGGGATGGTAATGCTCAGAAAAGGCTTCTCTAAGAAAGTGTCATTTAAGGTAAGATTTAAATGTCTGTGAAGACAAGGATTTATTTTATTTTTACTTTTTAAGAAAGAGGGTATATTCCAAGGGGAGAGAATACATGAAGAAATAAAAAAACTGGAAGAAGGCCAATGTGTTTGGAACAGGGAAGAAAGGGGAAGAATGGCAAGGAATGGAATGAAAGAGGTGGCGGGGAGCCAGACCATGCTCAGGGTGGAGAGCCACATAAAGATTTTGATTTTAATTCCAAAAGCAGTGTGAAATTTATTTGAGTGTTAAAGGAGGAGAAACACAGTTGGCATTTAGAAATATTTTTTATTCTTCTTCTCCCATTTTCTATTCATTCTTTCCTATTTATTTATAAAAATGTTTTAGGAATCATTAAAATTAGTCTTTTTTATTTTATATGCCTTGCTAATTAGTTTCCTTTGTCATTTGTTTTTGACCTTTTTAAGATTATTTCTCCACACCCAGAATTTATAATTTTTATAGACTAAATTTGTCACTCTTATGATTCTGGTTTTATGTTCTACTTAAAAAAAAACTTTATTATCTCAAAATTATCTTTTACACACAGTTCATCATGCTTTTTCTTAGTAGGATGTGCAATGAGAAAACAATGAAATATAAAATTTTACCTATGAAAAGGCAAAGATTAAAAAGCTTAATAATATTCTGTGTTAGTGAGGGTGGACAGAAGACATGCCTATATTTCTGGTGGGTAGATAAGTTGAAATGTTAGAATTTGGTAAATTGATGTGCAGGTGAAGGCAATGTACCAAGATAGCTTTACATTTCCCTCACATGCCACTGAATTGCACATTTAAAGATCTTCAAATGAATATGGAAGTGAAACCCCATAAGCACACTACAAATTTGGTTTTGTTTTTACCAATTTCCTAACTTTCTCTGGTTTACCCTCATTCTCCTGGGGGCCAATTTCTGTCTCTGTCCTTTCTCTTCTTTTCATAGCAGTAATGCCTTTGGCCTGGCTCTTGAACAATGGGGAAGGATGAAACAGAGAGTAACTCTCCCAAGAAGGGTGACAGTCACTTTGCCTTTACTGACATCCTTATTTGTACTTTTTTCTCACGTGGATGATGTGGCAAGGATATGAGCATCAACTGATAGCTATTGAACTTACAGAATTCCTCCAGCTCTAGGATTCAATCATCCCAAGCATTTGAGAAAATTTTCTCTTTTGGAACTGAATATTACATGAACATTTGAATGTTTGCAATCTAAATATATATATATATATATGTTTTCTCAATTAGCATATTTTGAGAATGCAGGTGTGCAAAGGAACAGTAGGAACTGAAGGTGAGACAGACCCTGCTAAGGAACAAATAACTCAATGGGAGAGGCATTGAGCTATCTTTTGTCTAAAGCACAAAGAGGAATAGCATTCACCAAGAAAGAGCTCTGGAAATACTGGAGCACATGTGACAGTTCAGTTTTCCTGCTTGCTTAGGACAGAAATTTTAATCAATAAAATAAATAACTTCTTGAGGAAAAACTGGGTATTTCTCAGAATTGAAGGAAGAATTGGTAATAACACAGTCTGGGAAAGACAAAATTAGAAAGGCAACTCTTATGAGCTTGGTGAGCGGAGGTCATGGAGTATTTCTTTAGATAGTGCCGCTGAGGAAGCTGGAGCTCACAGTGGAATGGCCCTCTGCCCACGACTCCTGTCTGCATCTGGGCAGAGCGACTTCTTGCCTGATTTGGATCCACGTCCAACTTCAGTGTGTGTGTGGTGGTGGTGGGACAGCGGCGGGGGAGTGAGGGAAGCACTGTACTTTATAGTCCCACTGGGACTCTTTGAAAAAAAAAAGTTTATTGATATCATAAAATTAAAGAAAGGATACTAGACAGGGGGGAAAAAAAAAAGCCCTGCACATGTCCTTCCTTGTTGTGACAGGAACTTTGTTGCTGCTTTGCAGTGGGACTGTGATAGAGACACAGCAGTCTGGAGCAGGTTTGAAAGGCAAGACTGCAGCGTGAGCAGAAGTTCCTGTGCCATTATTGAAAGCACACAGGCCAGTAAAAGCTGATCATGAGACAATGGTATGAGGAATAAAGTCTGGTGGATAGGATAGGAATGGGGGGCAAAGTTTGACGAGGGACAGGGATGGGGACATCGTGACCAGACGTCAAGAGACATTTGCTTCAGCAAAGCAGGATGTTATCACAGGCAGAGTTCTCCTGAGACCACCATGGAGACAGTCACGAAATCAGGGCAACAGTGACCTAGGTTTCCCCAGGCCTGCCTCATGATACGGGTTATTCTCCGTAGGTAGCCAAGGAGTGCTCTGCTGTGACTTGTAGATAGCAAATAGGTCACAGTTGCCCATGAGTGGCCAGCTAGTAGCCAGCTCATAGAAAGGCACACTCTATAAGCATCAGTAAAATAACCAAGGGGGCTTAGGTTGGGTCTTGTAGCTGGATAGAATGCTAAAAAGCAGGTGTGGGGGATGAGGAGAAAGATGACTTGAGCAATAACTTGAGGGGACTATTTGAACAAAGGTTTGCAAAAGAGAATCCAAGTACAGACCACGATCTGGGAGTGGGGAAAGTGCAATATATTTGTCGTGAAAAAAATATAGTGAATAAAATGGGAAGAATAACTAAAAAGAGTTAGAATTACAGTTCTAATTCAATATGCAGGGTTGCACAGGGTTACAAAGATGATTGGATGAGATAATGGATAAGAACCTTTTTTTTTTTTTTTTTTGTGGGACCCTCACCAGCAGCTGGGGAATGAACTGGTGCTGCAGAGGCTGCGGGCAGCCTCACAGCCCAGAGCTCAACTGCTGCACCACCAGGGGAGGCCCATAAGAACCTGTTTTGTAAACCATGAAGTGCTTTGAAAATTCTAAAGAATTTCCTATCATGAGATTTTTAATTTAAAAAAAAAATTCTCAGTAAATTTAGATTTTATAGTAACATTTTTCTGCAATGTATCATCATTTGCAAAATGATGAATGTAAATAGAAAATCTGGTCATTAAATTCTGTAATTCATAACTATGCAAACTTTGATGTGCTATGTTAATATACTGTAATGGAAAAATTCAGATATGCTGATTTATAACTCATCTTCCTGAAAAACAGGTTTTCAATAAATCAATTTTCCACTGATAGTAGATGCTCTTACTTTCTTCTGGACATCTATGATTATAGAGATAATTTACAAACATTCTGTCCTCAGCTTCTCCCCTGACTCTGTGAAATAGACACTATTATATCCATTCTTCATAGGAGGAAACTGGGCTCAGAAACAGAAATGTGAGATCACATGATTAAAAGGTAGTAGAGCCAACTTTGTTCTAGGGGTTTCTAAAGGCAGTGCTTCTTCCCTGGTCCCCCAGAACTAGAACTGCCTCTAACCAGTATGCCACCAAGCCCTATCTTTACTGTCTAAAGCCACAGAAAAAATTCCCAGGCACCCAGCAAGAAAATGTGCAGTGCCTGGTATGGTTTGAATTAGTAAAGGAGTGAGATGACTAAGAAATGGGTATTTGTGATTTCAAACATTTAGTGGAAGAGAGCCAGGAGTTATTGAGTGCCACCTTGGAGTCCAATACTGTGCAAGATATTTTCCCTTTTCTTTGAACATTTAGCATCTCTTGTTTCAAAAATCCTTTTTGGAATCCTCATATATTTATAAAATCTTCTGAACACTGACATATATTTTAAAATTCTCCAACAGTTTATTCAAATAGTGCTATAGATTTATTTTTTGTATTAAATTAAGGAATTTTTAAATGGAGACAAATAAGTTTATCATATTGTATTGGTTTCAGGTGTACAGCATATTGATCTGATATTTGTGTATATTGTGAAATCATTACTAAAATGAGTCTAGTAAGCATCCATCATCACATAAGTTTACAATTACTTTTCTTGTGATGACAAATTTTAAGATTTACTCTTTTAGTAACTTGCCAATATATAATATGTATTATTAACTATAGTCACCATGTTGTTTATTGCACCCACAGGACTTATTTATTTTATAACTGGAAACTTTTACCTTTGGATCCCCTTTACCCACTTTTCCCTCACACGTGCTGCCTCTGAGAATCACCAATCTATTTTCTGTATCAATGAATTTGATGTTTTGTTTTGTTTGAGATACCTCATGTATGTGAGCTCATATGGCATTTATTTTTCTCTGTCTAATTGATTTCACTTAGCATAATGCCCTCAAGGGCCATCTAAGTTGTCCCAAATGGCAAGATTTTATTCTTTATTTTATTTTATTTTTTTTTTTATAAATTTTATTGTTATATTCCCCATACAATTGCAGCCCCCCATTCTGACCCCAATCCCTCCCCTCCCGCCCCCGCCCCCCTAAAAGTGTCTCTGGTTCATAGTTTTTTGTTGATTTTGATTTTCACTTTCTTATAGTTATTCATTTTCCTGGTCCCTTATTTAAGTTTTCTAGATTCCTGCTATGAGTGAGACCATCCGGTATTTTTCTTTTTCTTTTTGGCTTATTTCGCTGAGCATGATCCCTTCCAGCGCCATCCATGTTGCAGCAAATTGCATGTGTTTATCTTTTTTGAATGCTGAGTAATATTCCATGGTATATATGTACCACATCTTCTTGATCCAGTCATCTATTTTTGGGCATTTGGGTTGTTTCCAAAGCTTAGCTATTGTAAACAGTGCTGCTATAAACATAGGGGTGCAGGTGTTCTTTGGAATTGATGTTTCTGTGTCCTTTGGGTAAATACCTAGGAGTGGAATTGCTGGGTCATATGGAAGCTCTATGTTTAGTAGGTCCAGAAATCTCCACACAGCTTTCCACAGTGGTTGGACCAGTTTGCACTCCCACCAACAGTGCAGAAGAGTTCCTTTTTCTCCACACCCTCGCCAACATTTGTTGTTGCTAGTTTTTTTAATATGTGCCATTCTCACTGGTGTAAGATGGTATCTCATGGTAGTTTTGATTTGCATTTCCCTGATGACAAGTGATGTTGAACATTTTTTCATATGCCTGTTGGCCATTTGCATTTCCTCTTCAGAGAAGTTTCTTTTAAGCTCTTCTGCCCATTTTTTGACTGGATTATTTTCTTTGTTGTTGTTGAGACTCATCAGCTCTTTGCAGATTTTTGTGATCAGTCCTTTATCATTAGTGTTGGGTGCAAAAATGTTCTCCCAGTTGGTGGGGTTTCTCTTTGTTTTTGTTATTGTCTCTTTTGCTGTGCAAAAGCTCTTTAATTTGATATAGTCCCAGCTGTTTATCTTTGCCTTCACTATCACTGCTTTGGGTGATGTGTCTGTAAAGATGTCTTTGATGTGCAAATCACGTAGTGTTTCACCTATATTTCCTTCTATATATTTTATGGTTTCAGGTCTTATGTCTAGTTCTTTAATCCATTTTGAGTTGATTTTTGTGTATGGTGTGAGGTGGTGGTCAAGCTTCATTCTTTTGCATGTAGCGACCCAGTTTTCCCAGCACCATTTATTGAACAAACTTTCTTTGCTCCAATGCATAGTCTTTGCTCCTTTGTCAAAGATTAGTTGACCATAAACCTGTGGGTTTATTTCTGGATTTTCTATTCGATTCCATTGGTCTGTATGTCTGTTCTTGTTCCAATACCATGCGGTTTTGATGATTATGGCTTTGTAGTATAGTTTGAAGTCTGGGAGTCTGATGCCTCCATTCCCTTCTTTTTTTTTCAGGAGAGCTTTGGCTATTCGGGGTTTTTTGTGATTCCATATGAATTTCATCAATAATTGTTCTATTTCTTTGAAGAATGACATTGAAATTTTGATTGGAATAGCATTGAATCTGTATATTGCTTTTGGAAGGATGGCCATTTTAATAATGTTTATTCTTCCAATCCATGAGCAGGGGATGTCTCTCCATTTCTTTGTGTCTTCTTCTATTTCTTTTAACAGTGTTTTATAGTTTTCTTTGTATAGGTCCTTTACCTCTTTGGTTAGATTTATTCCCAAATATTTGATTTTTTTTGTTTCAATAACAAAAGGGATGGTCTTTTTGATTTCTTCTTCTTCAGATTTATTGTTTGTGTATAGGAAGGCTACTGACTTTTGCGTGTTGATTTTGTATCCTGCCACTTTACTGAACTGATTGATGAGTTGAATTAGCTTTTCTGTGGAGTTTTTGGGGTTCTCTATGTATAATATCATATCGTCTGCAAATAGTGATAGTTTGACTTCTTCTTTTCCTATTTGGATTCCTTGGATGTCTTTCTCTTGTCTTATTGCCCTGGCTAGGACTTCCAGTATTATATTGAAAAGCAATGGTGAGAGTGGACATCCTTGTCTTGTTCCAGATCTTAATGGAATTGCTTTCAGCTTTTCACCATTGAGAATGATACTGGCTGTTGGCTTGTCATAGATGGCCTTTATGATGTTGAGGTATGTTCCTTGTATCCCAAGAATTTCAAGGGCTTTTATCATGAATGGGTGTTGCACTTTGTCGAAAGCTTTCTCAGCATCTATTGATATTATCATATGGTTTTTATATTTCTTTTTGTTGATGTGTTGGATAACGTTGATTGATTTTCGGATGTTAAACCATCCTTGTGCCCCTGGAATGAATCCAACTTGGTCGTGGTGAATTATCTTATGGATACATTGTTGGATTCTGATAGCTAAAATTTTATTGAGGATTTTTGCATCAGTGTTCATTAGGGAGATTGGCCTGTAGTTTTCCTTTTTTGTGTTGTCCTTGTTCGGTTTTGGTATTAGTGTAATGTTGGCTTCATAGAACGTGTTTGGTATTGTCCCTTCCTTCTCAATTTTTTGGAAGAGTTTGTGAAGGATAGGCACTAATTCGTCTCTGAATGTTTGGTAGAATTCATTTGTAAATCCATCAGGTCCTGGGCTTTTGTTTTTGGGGAGGTTTTTGATTACCATTTCAATTTCGCTAATTGTAATTGGTCTGTTTAGGTGTTCTATTTCTTCTTTATCTAGCTTTGGGTGATTGTAGAGTTGTAGGAATTTGTCCATCTCCTCTAGATTGTTGAACTTGTTTCCATATAACTGTTCATAGTAGTTACTGATTATTCTTTTGATTTCTGCTGTGTCCGTTGTGATTTCTCCTCTTTCATTGATGATCCTGTTTATTTGTGCTTTCTCCCTTTTTTCCTTTGTGAGCCTGGCTAGGGGTTTGTCTATTTTATTGATTTTTTCAAAGAACCAGCTCTTGGTTTCATTGATCTTTTGGATTGTTTTTTTAGTTTCAATTTCATTTATTTCTGCTTTGGTTTTTATTATTTCTTTTCTTCTACTGGTTTTGGGGTTTTTTTGTTGTTCTTTTTCTAGATCTTTGAGCTTCGAGATTAGGTTGTTTCTTTGCGTTCTTTCTTGTTTCTTGATGTGAGCTTCTATTGCTATATATTTTCCTCTTATTACTGCTTTTGCTGCATCCCATACATTTAGGATATTGGTGTCCTCCTTGTCGTTCAATTCAAAAAATTTTTTAATTTCTTCTTTGATCTCCTCATTAGTCCAATGGTCTTCCAGTAGTGTGGTTTTTAATCTCCATGAGGTAGGAAAGTTCCTTGCCTTCTTTTTATGGTTTATTTCTAGTTTGATGCCTTCATGGTCAGAAAAGATGGTTGATATGATTTCAATCTTGGTGTATCTGTTGATGTTTGTCTTGTGCCCCAGTATGTGATCGATCCTGGAGAATGATCCGTGTGCGCTTGAGAAAAATGTGTACTCCGTTTTTTTGGGGTTTAGTGTTCTATAGATGTCTGTTAAGCCCAATTGCTCTAGGTCTTTATTTAGAGCTTTGGTTTCTTTACTTATTTTTTGTCTTGTTGATCTATCCATTGTTGATAGTGGTGTGTTGAAGTCTCCCACTACGTATGTGTTTTCTCTGATGTCTGTTTTCAGAGAGGACAACAGTTGTCTGATATATTTTGGTGCTCCTTCGTTTGGTGAGTATATGTTAATGAGTGTTATTTCTTCTTGAAGTATTGTCCCCTTGATCATAATGTAGTGACCATTGGGGTCTCTTTTTATCTTTTTGAGTTTGAAATCTGTTTTATCTGATATAAGTATAGCTGTTCCTGCTTTCTTTTTTGGTCCATTTGCTTGTAGGATTGTTTTCCATCCTTTAACTTTGAGCCTATTTTTATCTTTTGTAGCTAAATGTGTTTCCTGGAGACAGCAAAAGGTTGGGTTTTGTTTCTTAATCCAGGCTGCAACTCTGTGTCTTTTTATTGAAGAGTTTAGTCCATTTACATTTAGAGTTAATATTGATATGTTAACATCTGTATTTGCCATTGTGTTTGTCTTTCCTTTGATTTTATTTATTTATTCTTTTAATAACTTTTTTTTTTTTTTTTTGGCCTTCTTTCATTGTTATTCGTCGCTCTGAGGTTCTGGCTTTAGGACTCCTTGTAGTATTTTTTGGAGTGGGGGTTTAGTTGCAATGAAATTCCGGAGTTTCTGTTTGTCTGGGAAGGTCCATATTCTTTCTTCAAAGAGGAAGGAGAGCTTTGCGGGATAGAGTATTCTTGGTTGGCATCTGTTTTCTTGGAGTCTGTTGACTATGTCCCTCCACTCTCTCCTTGCCCGTAGTGTTTCTTCGGAGAAGTCTGATGTCAGCCTGATTGGTTTTCCTTTGAATGTTATCTGTTTCTTCCCTCTTGCCAGCTTCATTATTTTTTCCTTGTCCTGGATTCTTGGGAGCTTTACTATTATGTGTCTTGCTGTATTTTTCCTTTCGTCGTGGAAGTTTGGTGTTCTTCTTGCTTCTTGTATATCAATTTTCAGCTCCTTCTTCACATTTGGGAAGTTCTCTTCAATTATCTCTTTGAATATTTTCTCTGTTCCTACTTCTCTCTCCTCTCCTTCTGGTATTCCTATAACTCTTATATTTCCTTTCCTCATGGAGTCAGATAGTTCCCGAAGTCTTTCTTCGTTCTTTTTCCTTCGTACTTCTCTTTCCTTCTCTGTTTTGGTTCTTTTTATTTCTGTGTCTTCAAGATTACTTATTCGTTCTTCCATTTCATCTATTCTGCTTTCATTGCTTTTCCCAGAATTCTTTAGTTCTTCCATTAATTCTTTGATCTCCTGCATTTCTTTTACTTCCCTCTTTAGGGACTCAATTTCTTTCTTCTGACCATTGTTTTCCCTCTCTAGGGACTCAATTGCATTCTTCTGATCGTTGATTATTTTTCCCTTATCATTGTTTTCCTTTATGACTTCTGTCAGTTTTTTAATCACGGCAATTTTAAATTCTCTTTCTGGAAGGCTCAGAAATTCTTCCAAGTTATTGTCGTTGCAATCTGGGGGCTGGCTTTCTTTTTGTGGTGTGCTTTTTCTCTGGAGAGTTGCTAGGTTGCGTGTGGTTCTTCTCTTCCCTACTGTCTGTTTTCTAATTTGCCGTATGCGTTGGGACACTGTGTTGTTGGGACTTGCCGGCATCTTGGGTGGGCTTCTCTGTTCCCCTCTGGTTCTTCCAGGAGTCATCTGTCAGTTTCAAGCAGCCTTTACTGGAGAAAGGTCCCTGTTCTAAAATTCCGATGTGGGGACACACTCCCCTGTGCGCCTGGTCTGCCCCGGCGGTGGGTTCCTGCTCCCCTCTGGGCTTGGACTGCAGGCCAGAGGGGGTCTGGCGTGGGCGAACTTCCCCCGCTCACCTCTGGCTCCTGAGGAAGCCTTCTGCAGGTAGTCTTTACTGAAGAAATGTCCCTGTTCTAAAATGGTGATGTGGGACACACTCCCTGCGCTTCTGGTCTCAGGCACACTCTTCTGCGCGCCTGGTCTGCCCCGGCTGTGGGTGCTCGCTCTCCCTGTGGGCTCAGACTACTTGTTCAGAAGGGGCCCGGTGTGGGCTAACTCCCCAGCTGGCCACTAGCTCCTTCAGTAGCCTGTGCTGGGGTCAAGTCGCTAGGTGGCACCAGAGATCTCTCCTAGAGCCCTTGGGGAGCTGATTTTCCACCCCGTGGGACAGGGAGCAGAGCGGGGATGGTAGGGTACACCTCAACGGCTTTGGGGTGCTGTGTCTGCCTTGTGCCCCACCGTCGTGGGGAACCCTCGCCCCTAATTTCGTGCCCCGGGTCTCAGTTCCAAAGCCCTCAGTTCCAGGACGTGGGCTGTAGCCCAGATCAGTGGCGCGGGAATGGCGCCTTTTGAATCCCGCTCCCCTGCCTGGGCGCCTTGTTCCTGCTCACTCAGGGAGGGCCTCAGCCCGGGTCTCAGTTCCAAAGCCCTCAGTTCCAGGACGCGGGCTGTAGCCCAGATCAGTGGCGCGGGAATGGCGCCTTTTGAATCCTGCTCCCCTGCCTGGGCGCCTTGTTCCTGCTCACTCAGGGAGGGCCTCCGCCCGGGTCTCAGTTCCAAAGCCCTCAGTTCCAGGACGCGGGCTGTAGCCCAGATCAGTGGCGCGGGAATGGCGCCTTTTGAATCCCGCTCCCCTGCCTGGGCGCCTTGTTCCTGCTCACTCAGGGAGGGCCTCCGCCCGGGTCTCAGTTCCAAAGCCCTCAGTTCCAGGACACGGGCTGTAGCCCAGATCAGTGGCGCGGGAATGGCGCCTTTTGAATCCCGCTCCCCTGCCTGGGCGCCTTGTTCCTGCTCACTCAGGGAGGGCCTCCGCCCGGGTCTCAGTTCCAAAGCCCTCAGTTCCAGGACGCGGGCTGTAGCCCAGATCAGTGGCGCGGGAATGGCGCCTTTTGAATCCCGCTCCCCTGCCTGGGCGCCTTGTTCCTGCTCACTCAGGGAGGGCCTCCGCCCGGGTCTCAGTTCCAAAGCCCTCAGTTCCAGGACGCGGGCTGTAGCCCAGATCAGTGGCGCGGGAATGGCGCCTTTTGAATCCCGCTCCCCTGCCTGGGCGCCTTGTTCCTGCTCACTCAGGGAGGGCCTCCGCCCGGGTCTCAGTTCCAAAGCCCTCAGTTCCAGGATGCGGGCTGTAGCCCAGATCAGTGGCGCGGGAATGGCGCCTTTTGAATCCCGCCTTTTGAATCCCGCTCCCCTGCCTGGGCACCTTGTTCCTGCTCACTCAGGGAGGGCCTCTGCCGTCTCCCCGCAAGCCTAGGTCGCAGGCGCGGGGACCTGGGCAGCTGCAATCCGAGCGCCGCTTTTGCGCAAGCTTACCGGGCGGCCGGGGCTGTGTGCTGGTGCTGGTCTCCTCCTGGTGGGCGGGGCTCTCTTTAATGGCGCGTGGAGCTCACCTCCGCGGTGGATCCTGCAGGGTTCGCCTCAGCTCCCGTTCACGGGGTGTGGTGGCTGAAATAGTTCCTTTCCACTCACAGTCCCGCTAGCTGCATCCGTTTTTCTTGTTGGGCGTTTTGGTTTGTTGTTTCCCTTGTCTCTGCTGGTCGGAGAGTGCCGCCTCTGTGGGCGGGGGAGGGGAGGGGAGCAGGGTTCTGCGCTTCCCTCCCTTCTCGTCCTCTTTTATGGCAACTTTCTTCTTCGGGCAGTTTGCTGGAGTCGTCCGTTTATCTTCCGTGTCCCAGTTCTCACTGGGACCTGCCGCTTTTCCTCCCTATTAACTTTTTTTAATGGGAGATCTTACTCGCAGCGTCTCCTCGCCGCCATGTTGCTCCGCCCCCTCTATTCTTTATTTTAATGACTGATTGGTATTTCAGTGTGTGTGTGTGTGTGTGTGTGCATGTCTGTTTGGGGGGGCATCCTTCTAACACATTCATCTATCAATAGACAGATTGTTTCCACATGTTTGATATTTTTTAAAGATTTTTATATTATTCATTTATGGATATAAGAGCTGAGGTATAGGCTAGAGGTGAGGGGTGGGGGGGGCCGGTGAGAGGATTCACCAGAGACACAGTGAGGAGCAGAACAGGCAGATTGACTGAAATACACCACTGAGGGGAGAAGCAGGTGAAACAAGAGAGGCCTGCTGTGCCATGTGGGTTAGTTCCCTGGCTGGGTTCAAACTCGTGCTGCACTGGCTGCTGATAGCTTCATAGTGCTGAGACTTAACCTCTTGTGCCACAAGGGAGGCCCCACATGTTGGATATTTGTAAATAATGCCTCAGTGAATATAGAGGTGCATTTATCTTTTCTAATGAGTGATTTCAAATTCTTTGGGTAAGTATCCAGGAATAGAATAGTTGGAGCATAAGGAAGCTCTATTTTTAATTTTCTGAGGCACTGCCATACTGTTTTCTATAGTGGCTGCACCAATTTCCATCCTCACCAACAGTGCATAGGGTTCCCTTTTCTCCTTACCCTTGCCAACACTTGTTATTTCTTTTTTATTGATAAATATCATTCCAACATGTGTGCTATATCATTGTGATTTTGGATTGCATTTCCATGATAGTAAGTAATACAGAGAACCTTTTAATGTACCTGTTGGCCATATGTATGTCTTCAATGTATTTCTCCTTCATTTGATCTTCATAACATCCCTATTAGGTGGGAATTGTTCTCCCCAATTTTGCAGAGAGAATTCGTGGATTAAAAGTATGTGAATTGTTCAAAGTAAGTAGTATTAATATACACAGGTGTTATTCAGTCACTCATTCAAAATATTTATGAGCACCCTGGGTCTCTGGGAACCTGGCCAACACAGATCGTTGGTGGAGCTTATATTCTAAGAGTGGGGAGTCCAAAAAGCTTTATAAAAAATCACATGGTAAATTAGAAAGTCATCAGCACTATGGAGGAGTAAGAGGATAGGGAACAAGGAGAAATAGCTTGAAATTTGGATTTTAAAATTTAATAGTTTTATCACAATATGCAGGACTCTAGAGGTTGATTTGCTAGGAACAATCTAACATTTGCCTATGGAACCACCAAAGTCTTCTTCACTTTGTGGTTACAGCCAGTAAACTAATGGAATTGGGGAATCTTTTTCACAAACAGTATTTAACAAGCATGGAAATTGCAAGGAACCAGAGGCCCCATTCCCACCCCTATCTTTATCCTTTCTATCTACAACATTTATCTTGAAGATTGCTTGAAATTCCTTCTTTATTTCAATAAGCAATGATGCTGAGAGGCCATCTGAAGAACGAGAGTGAGAGTGATTGCCTGGAAGTTGTGAAACCTGGCGTCTAATCCTAGTGAGGGGCTAGGACAAAGACTAGGGCCCTGGGAGACATAACAGGAGGGATAAGGACTGGGATGCAGGAGTATGTCTCCCAAGGACACATAACAATAGAGAAAAGTCAGTAACAAGAGAAAGGCCCATGACATCATCACCGGTTAATCTATGTTAGGACATTGGCCAAGGTTGACCAATGAAGAAATCACACAAGCACCATGGCTCATCCTCTAGACCCCAAAAATGGGTCTATAAAATCCCCCAAGTTGTTTTCACAGGTGGCAACCCATTCCGAGGAGTTCTGCTGTTATCTGTCTTTGCATAAATCTCAGGTTTGGCTGTTTCTTTAACCCTTGCGGCTTTGCTCCCAGGAGCTGGCCTGTGTCTTTAAATAAACTCCTTCAGTTGCCTGCTACTGTTGTTTGCATGCGTGTTTTCAATTCTTTGTTACATCCGTGGTTCCTGGTCAGTATTATCATGGGTCAAATATTTGGGGGCTCACCCACAACAACCACTGTATCACTAGGTCTATCACCAGGTCACATCAATTAAAATTTGACCTTGAAAAATTTCCTTCTCCACTCTGAGTCTATTTCTCCATCAGACAAATGAAAATGTTGATTTCTAAGAGCAGTTCCACTTCTAGCATTTTGTGACTATAAAATTCTGCAATTTTTTTTTTTTTTTTAGGATGACCCAGTTAAATTGTTTTAGCAGACAGATTGGGGCTCAGAGAGAGAAATTTACCTTTTCACATTTTGTCATGACATTTCAGCATCAAACCTCTTTTTAAAAATGATCCAGAAAGTCAACTGGCCGAGATTATGGTCCTGCCTTCTTTTGGGTGAATATTAGGAGCAGGTGCTCTTCCATGGACTGAGAATCCTAACAAGACTGACTGTTCATTTCCAAGGGTAGCTCAAGGTATTGGAATGACTCTGCAAGCCCCATATGGCTTGGGACCTGGTTACCTTAGCAATTGCCTCCCTCCCCATGCAGTGTCAATTAACAGGCAATTAAAACTCTCAACTGCTCCAGCTAATGGTCCCCAGATCTGAGTACCAGAAAATGAGAGGCAGGAGGTTTTCTTTTTTTTTTTTTATTACACTTTGAAAAACTTCTGCATGTCCTTGGATCTTGAATCTATAGCATTTCAGATGCCCAGGTTAGATATATACATATATGATCTTTTTAATTTGTCATTTAGTTTGTACATTTCTATTATTTATCTGCTCCAGAAACCTTGACTGACTTCCAATCATTCAAGGAAATTTGAAATTATGTGCCTTAATACTTGTTTCAGTATGCCCAGTTACATTTTCAGCAATCCTTCAGATACTTGTTACATGCTTTCCTTTTATCTTAAAGTTTTTCCTTTTGTCTACTAATCAAAACCTGCTCCTTCTCTACAGCACAGCTTAGAGCCCATATCATGTTGAACCCAGTCCTCAGTTTGTGGTTCCAAATACCAGGTGAGATGTTCAGTTAGAAAAATTTCACTTCCCACTTATTTTTGCTAATTATCCTTACCAACTTTCCCCCAACACAAATAGATTGACTCCCTGGGATAAGAACCATGTGTTATATTTTTTCTTTATGTCCTCAGACCCTCCTTAGCACAGTACTAGTCACTACTGAGAGCCATTTAATAGGGAGCTTAGCAATCGCTGTGTTGTATGCAATTTGAAAAAATTGGATATTCAGATATTTTGGACAATAAACTTAAAAACATAAAATCAGAACTTTAAAGGACTAGGCACCTTAGAGATTAAAAGATCAATTCTTCATTTTACTGATGAGAAAACTGGGATTTAAATAAAGGCAATGACTCATCCAAAGTTAAACTATAAGTATATGGTTGTGTCTGTGATAGATTCCTCATTGCTCTGCCATCTCTCATGGGTGACTACTCTTTACCTGTATTTCCCAGATGGCTTATGAGTTACTCAGCAAAGACAAAGTAAAATGCTGTCTCAAGAGTGAAGTATATCTTCTGTATTTCAAATGATTCTGTGCTTTAGTATCATCATATGTCAAAGGGGTAGTAGTTTTATTATAGGATTAATATATTACTAGAGATGATAGATAATAGTACCAACAAGTAGGATTGTAATAAGGAGTAACTGGGTTAATATTTGTAAAGTGCAGGACACATAGCAGCCTATACATGCCCATTAAATGAATAAAAAGAAAACAGCCGTATACTCACAGATAGTATTGGAAGAGATTGTAGGGACCATGAGTCAAATCATTCCTTTGACGGATGCAATTGGGTCCAAAATAATGGAGATGATTCACCTATGGTTTTCAGAGATGATTAAGTTAATGGGAGAGGGAAAAGGAATAAAGAAAGCCTCCTGATTTCCAATCAAGGGTCCTTTTTCATTAAGAAACTTTTAATAGGCAGCAAAATAGTACAAACTCAACAAATCCTGGCTTAAATGTTTAACTAGATTATTAGCCCCAAGAGGGCTTTGTGTTTTCCTTCTCTGCATTCACAGTGATTATCTAGATGCCCCTAATACAGTAAAAAATCTGTAGATGTTCACTCATTCTTTGGGTAATTTGATGAATTAATACACATTCGAGGCAGTCAAAGTTTATAGATGCTTAGACTTGACAAAGTAGGAATGTTTGGATGAAGAAGAAACTTCAGGTAAGGCAATATTTCCTAGTTCCTCTCAAAACTTGCATGTAAATTCATCCTCTTATATCTAACAGAGTAATGCTTAGTCAGTGCTAGCTATTATTTCTGGGCACTTGCCTATTAGGTTGAGATCTGTTGGTATGACTTGGCACAGAGACACTGTCAAGTCCGATTCTCTTTACAAGGTGTTGGCAGATAGCAGTTTGGGAGAAATGGCTAACTGACAGATAGGATTTACAAATAGGTGATTAGCTGCTGCTCAAATATTGGTCACATTTCACAGTAATTGCTTACTTCCATATCAATGAAAAGTAATCAGTCCTGCAGGATTTCTCAGTCCCACTTGGTTCCCTTCCCCCTTTAAAGTTTTAAGATGTTTGTTTCCTGTCAGCACTATTTTTATTCAATTGGCTCAGGTTGGGGATTTTTATACACTTTTCCTGTTTATTTTTCTTCCTGTTTCTCAAAACAGGAAGCAAAAGATAAAGATGAACAATTGGAAAGCACTTTATAATGACCTTTACAAAATCGTTATTAAATCTTTCAAGGTTTCTATTCTGACCCCACATTGTACAACAGTTAAGGCACAAATGAGAGGAAACGGAAAGGAGTCCTGAGGTTTGGGGCTGCTATAAAATGTGCTGCTGCTTGGCTGAATACTTCACCACTGGTATCTCCCTCTCAGCAGCACTTTTTAAAATCTTGATTCTGGCCTTCAACCCTCAGCATGGTTCTCACCCTGCCTCTCACAAGCAGTTCATCTTCCTAGCTATGTGATTTAGGCAATGTTCCTTACAGCTCTGGGCCTCAGATTTCTAGCACGCGTGTAGGATGTGTTGTGGGTGAGGTATGTGGGAGAAAAGATGGACCAGGAGAAGGTCAAAAGGTAGAGAAGTTGTCAGCATTGCTGGCTACCCCAGGGGAATGTTGATGAAGGCCAAGTCATTGCAATCAGAAAGACTGAAATGGAAATCGGGTCCTTCACTCACCATATCTCAGGTAAATCACTGAACTTAGGCCTATTCTTAATCGTATCTCTTGATTTCAGTATTTCACATATGCATTTCATTTTCTGATTCAACTTACAGATTTGCAGCAAATTCCTTTATACCTCAACTCTAATAAATTTTCAAACCCACTAAGAGATGCAATCATTGATCCTTCCACCTTTTGTTCTTTTGCATCCCTTCATGTCTTTCATTAAAATTTATTTAATCTGACTGACAAGATGCCCCAAAGCTGGTTAAATTCAATACCCCACTTACTCTGTGGCCCCACACATACTGCTAAACACACCTTGAAAATAAGTTAACCCTGCTGTCTGGTCTCACATTAACTTCGTGATCATGCATTTCACACCTAGAAATACTACTAAATTTTCCTACTCCACGTAATCTTTTAGTTGTTTATATTTTACATTTTTTCCTATCTCCTCAACATCCAAGTTTCTTTCTCTAGACTCCCTTTTCACCTCATTTGGATAAAAGGAACTTGGGGGGGGGGAACCTTCTATAGGTTTCCACTAGATTTACCACTTACCAGCATCTGCTTACATGTGATTCACTTTTTTTCCAGTTCTAAGCTGAACTTTTTCTCTTCTTACCCGAGACCAATCTGTTTCTTCTTATCTAAGGCCCTAGATCCCATCATTTCCACCTATAAGTGGACATCCCTTGAGTATTCCTCCTCTCTCTCTCTCATAAACCAGTTTTTTTCTCTTTCACATAAGTATAAAAAGATGCTTCAATATTCTCATCTTACTACATTTGATTTTAGCTAAAAGACTGAGAAGCAATCATCTTAAAGAACTTTTTATCTCACCTGACACCTTGCTCTGTTTATTTTTACAGCACACTTTTCCAGATTTTCCCATACTATCTTTTATTTCTCTCTCCCCATTTTCTCCTCTGGATTCACTGTGCCAGCATTTTATTTGCAATAACTTATGGGGCAGGGGGGTGAGGGAACAACCTTAGAGAAGTAGATGTAAACTCCACGTTGCTAAATCCACTGGTCTAATTTGGACTGAAGTATCAGGAACTGGTGACCCACTGAAACATTCCCTCCTTCTTCAAACAACTGTGTCATTTGGCTTCTGGAATACCATTCTCTCTTAGTTCTTTTCCTAGCTCACTGGAAACTCCCATTGAATACCCTTTGCAGTTCCTCTTCATCTCTCTAGCCTGGATATATTGGACTACCCTGGGGATCACTCATTTGCCTTCATCTCCTCTATTGATATTCACTTCTACAATCATATCATCCAGCTTCAAGTCTATGAGAGTAATCCATGTAGTGAGAAGTCCAAAATAGCTATCTCCACCTGACTTTCCCCCCACCTCCGCCCCATCCCTGCCATGAACTCAATATCTATATAGTCAGCATCCACTTGGGTGTCTAAAAAGTATCTCAGGGGCCTCCCCGGTGGTGCAACGGTTGAGCGCTGGATTGCGAAGCTGCCCGCAGCCTCTGCAGTGCCAGTTCGATCCCCGGCTGCTCCCCGGCAGGAGGGTCCCACATGGCGCACAGACCTTTCCTGCCTCCCGCTGCTCCCCTCAGCAGTGTACTTCGGTCCTTCTGCCTGCTCTGCTCCCCGCTCTGGCTCTGGTGAATTCTCTTACCCTCCCGTGCTTGTGACTGTACCCAGTGCTTGTATAAATAAATAAATAAGTGTTTAAAAAAAGAAAAGAAAAAATTAAAAAAAAAAAGTATCTCAGGCTTAACATGTCCCAAACTGAACTCTCAGTTCCCTTCGGCCCCTGACCTGCTTCTCCTCTAGTCCTCCCCATGCTAGTAGGGTGGGAACTTTATCTTTGTAGTTGCTCAGGTCAGAACCTATCATCAAATCTCATTTCTCATATCAAAGCAATAAAATTCTCTCAGTTCCACCTTCAAAATTAGTCCAAAATTTGACCACATTATTTTCCTATCACCCTTTCAACACAGTAAACATGTGAGATTATGCTACCTCTAAAGACTTTTTTTTTCAGAAATTTCTTTTTTTTAAAAAAGATTTATTTATTTATTTATTTATTTATTTATTTATTTATTTATTTATACAAGCACTGGGTACAGTCAGAAGCGCAGGAAGGTGAGAGAATTCACCAGAGCCAGAGCGGAGAGCAGAACAGGCAGATTGATGAAGCACACTGCTGAGGGGAGTAGCGGGCACAGCAGGAGAGGTCTGCGCATCATATATGACCCTCGCCCTGTGACCAGGGATTGAACCGGTGCTGCAGAGGCTGTGGGCAGCCTCACAGCCCAGTGCTCAACCACTGTGCCACCAGGGGAGGTCCTCTAAAGACTTTTGAATGGCTTTTATTTCACGCGGAATAAAAGATGGAATCCTTACATTCAATGTCAGACCTGATATGACTCTTCTCACCTCTCTGACATCACTTCCTGGCACTCTTTCATTCATTATCTGCTAGAGCTATTCAATTCTAGAGCTATTCAAACTTTTGGCTATTTTTTTTTTGAGCACACAAGTCACATTCCAGGCTCAGGGTCTTTGGACTTGCTGTTTTTACCCCTCCCCTCCATAGCCTCAGGGCCTGTTCTCTCACTTTCTTTATATTTCAGCTCCTAAAGGAGGTCCCACTGCCCATGCTACATAAAAGAGTGCACATGTGTGTCTACATCCACACCCTACCTTTACTCTTAATCCTGTTTTTTTTTATGCCATTTTACCATTATCTGACACACAATGTATTTCCTTGTTTATCTTTTTCTTCAGCCATCTCTATTTTTCTCACTATGGTCTAAAATATTCAACAAATCCCTATGATCTAAAATATTCAACAAATATTTCATGAATAAATAAATGAATGGGATTAATGTAAGTGCTAACTTAATTCATACATATGTATAGGAATCCATGCTTTGTCTGAGTGTTTTCCAGGTTTTCCTGGAATTGGCTTCCCATCCCTGTAGTTCCTCTGGGTGCTGCCATGTTGTACAGTGCAATTCTGATCCCCTGGCTATAGTTGAGGGGTCAGGGATGGACACCCTGGGTCAATTGTTTCTTTCCTGGGAATTTAGTACTGAGGCTAAGGGAGTTGAGCCTTTTATTGACTCTGTAACACATCTCCCCACAGCTGTTACAAACTGAGTTTTCAGCCAAGAGAACCAGATGAAGAGGTGTCTATCAAACAAGGAGAATATAATGATGGTTAGAGAGAAGCAGGAGTGACAGATGGGAAAAAGAGCTCTGTGGTACTCTTGTCCTCACAACCCATTGTTCTTCATGTCCAAAGAGATCCCTATATTTCCTGCTGCATTATGGAGCTCAGCAGCTCAATGCCTGTCATTACAGCAGGCGGTTACTAAATGTTGATTGAATCTGAAACTTGAGGGGGAGGGGATTATGTCTATATGTCAATATATTCATAGAACATCAAATCAAACTAATTTGCAAAAATAAATGTTTTATGAACATTTGTCATCTTACCTGATTTGACAAAGAAGAAATTCTGTCCTTTATGGTGGAAGGCAGCATGATATCATGTAAAGACAACAGGTCCAAAACAAGAAACCCGAGTTCTATGCTAGCTGTGAATGTGGTTTGGTTAACATCCTAATAAGTCCTGCTTTCTCACCTGTAAAACAAAAGGGCTGAATCAGGTGGTACATAGTCTATTTTCTGGTCTAGATTTTAGAAATTAAATATTTGTCTTTTTTGTCAGATGTGACATTCACTTGCAAAACATAAAGGAACTTCTCTAATAAAAGGGATCAAGTGAAATTACTACTTGTGAAGCTAAAGGGGAAAAACCTCAACGTTAGAGCTAGGCATGTCCAGGCAGGCAGGAAAAAATTCCTCTCCACCCCCACTATAGGAAGTTGTCTCCGATGGGTCCAGTCCCATTTATACTGTGCTGATTATCCAATCCTGTGAAGTAGGCAGGGTATAAGCTAGCCGCCTTTTAGCATTATGGTCAATAGTTCAACAAGTATTTGAGTCCTTAATATAGTATCTGTCACACACCGCATGGCATTAGGGTACAGAATAACCGACATGATTTCTGCCTTCAAAAAGTCTGCATGCTATTGAAACGATACTTTTTATGTTTTACATATTTACATGTGTGTGTACGTGTGTGTGTGTATTATTTCAGATTGTGATGGACAATTAAGAAAGAAAACATCAATGTGGGCCTAGGTGTTAAGTCTCAGTGCTATCACTGCTGCAGCCTGAGTTTGATCCCCGGCCAGGGAGCTAACCCACATAGCGCAGCAGACCTCTCCTGACTCTCCTGCTGTATATTTCAGTTGATCTGCCTGTTCTGCTCTCCATTCTGTCTCTGGTGAATCCTGTCACACCCCACACCTCTGGCCTACACCTCAGTTCTTCTGTGCAAAAATAAAAATAAGGAAGGACAGTACAAGAACAGGAAGGAAGGAAGGAAGGAAGGAAAAATCAAGATATATGATGGTGCTGGGGATGAAGTGGTAAGAAGTAGGGAGTGTCTTTACCTGTGAGAATCTAGGACAGAGTCTGAGGAGGTGACCTGAAAGGACAGAGAGGTCAGCTACGTGAAGGGTAAATTGTGCAAGAAAGAGGGAACACCTTCAAGGCAACTGAGAGCAAGAGACCCAGCTGGCTGGAGAACAATGAGTGAGGGGCAGGTGGAAACTGTGGCACAAGGAGGTCAGAGGACTTGCTCAGGTTTACAGGGCCTCAGGACATTGTCTCTTTAGTCTTTTGTTTACAGGATAATAATGACTTGACCACCTAGCTCCAAGGGAAATTCCTTGAAATAGGTACCTCTGTGTCTTCCTTTTCCTTTCTTTCCCTACAGTAGTAAAAATTGTCATCTCAGACTGATACAGCTCAGTGATTTGACTGATTAGTTGGGGATATGAATTTAGAACTCATTGAACTTAAGATGACTTCAGGGAAGCTAAATGATTTCTATGGATTCCTTTATTCCCAGTCTTAGAATCAACTAATAAAGTCAACATTGATTGACTTGCCAGGACTGCAAATTAAGCAGGGTACTTAATCTTGCGTGCAGCCTTTTTAGCTGCCCTGGGTGGGCCTGGTTCAGCAGTTTCAGATCTCACTCTCAGGTGAGTGTTGTCAATACATGCATAGGGGCCATTGGAAAACATTAGAATTTATTTCACATCCTATTGGGAAACTTTCTGAGAAACATCTTTCATTATTGCAGTTTGTCATTACTGGAACTAAACCAGGAGCACCATTCAGGAATTACATTTTCTTAGTAGTGAGTAACACTGTCGTAAATGTTACAGATCTAAATAGGTGACCTAAGGACAAATGAAACAAGTTGCTGAGTTGGGAAAACAAAATTGAAACCCTGAGCTCTACCACAGGCGGGGAGAAGGGAGTAGGATCAAAACAAGGGTGGTGGGAATTTTACAGGGACTATAACCAAGATGAAAATGCATACATTGTACAAAAATGAAAAATGATGTAAAAATATATAAAATTAAAAAGAAGCCCACAGGGGTAATTCTAGGGGGAAAAAAAGAAGAACGAAACCTTGAGCTCTAGTCCTTGGAGTACTTACCTATGTCACCTGATATTCAGTTGATTATGTCCAAGAATTTTCAACTTTCTCTATGTATATGTTATAGAAGCTTTACTGAGCTATAAGTGACATATAATATGCTGCACAGATCAGAAGGGGATAACTTGATAAATTTAGACTTATGTATACACTTGTGAAACTATCATCACAGTCAACAAAAGGGACATTTGTCACCTTCCAACATTTCTACGTGCCCTTTGTAATCTATCCTTCTTGCCCTTCCTTATGCTTCATCTCCACCCATAGGCCACTACTGATATGTGCTCTATCTTTAGATTAGATTTCATTTTCTAGGGTTTTATATAAGTGGAATCATACAGTATGTATTTTCTTTATCTGGTTTATATCCCAAGCATGTTTTGAGATCCATCCATGTTGTTACATGTATCAAGATTTCATTCTTTTTTAATTGATCAGTGATACAACATTGTATGGATAATCCAGTTTTGGTCTAATACAAATTAAGTTGCTGTGAATATTTACATACAAATCTTTGTATGAACATATGTTTTTCTTTATTTTAGGTAAATACCTTGGAGTGGAATGGCTGGGTCATACAGAACAGGTGGGTGAAAGTACATTTGCTTCCAAAGCTGTTTCACTATTTAGAATCTTACAGCAATATATGAATTTGAGTTACTCCATATTTTTGTCAATATTTGGTATATTTAATTTTTAAAACATCATTTAAATAGATGCATAGTCATATTATTGAGAATGTAATTTGTATTAATTGAATGATTAATGATGTTAAACTTTTGTGTGTGCTTATTTGTCACCCATATTTTTATTATCTTTTAAAAGTTTATAACTTTTTTTAAGGGCTCCGACATATGGTATCATGTCTAAGAAATCTTTACCCAATTCAAGGTCCTAAGATTTTTTCCTGTTTTTTTTTTTTTTTTCTGGAAGTTTTATGGTTTTAGATTTTACATTTAGGTCAATGATCCATTTTGAGTTCTTTTTTTAATATGCTGTGAGGTATGGGACAGTTTGGGGTTTTTTGGGGTTTTTTTGCCCATGTTTATTCAATTTTCCTGTACCATTTGTTAGAAAGACATATTTTCTCCTCTGAATTATTTCCTGTCAAAAGTCAATTGACCAAATATGTATGAGTCTATTTATGAATTCTCTGTTCTGCTATATTCTCTCCCTCTCTGTCTTTTTCGCTCTCATCATTTATATTACAATTATACCACTTGATTATTGTAACTTCATTATAAACTTTGAAGTCAAGTAGAATAAGTCCTTCAACTTATTCTTCAATGTTTTGACTTCAATTCTTTTGAATTTCCATATAATTCAGCTTGTCAATTTCTTTAAAACTCCTACTGGAGTGTTGAGATTGCATATTATTCATAGATCACTTTGGGGAGAATCAACACCTTAATAATACTGACACTTCCAACCCATGAATATAGTCTATAATTCCATTTGTTTGTCTCCTTTACATTCCCTCTCAGTAACATTTTATAATTTTAGGGGATAAATCTTGGACATCTTTTACCACCTCTATCCCTATTGTATACAGTATTTTTTTATTTCATTTTCCTATTGTTTATATTTAGCATGTTGAAATGCAATTTATTTTTATATTATCTTATATCCTAAAACCTTGCAAAACTATGCATATTTTTGTAGATCCTCTTTATCTTGTTGAAGATATCTTCTGTATTTACTCAGAATTTTTATCAGGGATGGATGTTTGATATTATTAAATATGTTTGGTGTATTTACTGAGATGATCACATGTTTAAAAATTCTAGTAACAAAGTGTTTTAAACATTAACCTGCCTTTCATTCATGGAATAAATATTCAATTGAAATATTCAATTCAGTTTTTTGCATATATATTAATGAGCACTATAGGTCAGTGATTTTCTTTAGCTAAAATGAATTCACCTGGTTTTGATATCTGACTACCAATTACATTGTGAAATCTTCCTTCTTCAGTTTTCTGGAAGAGTTTATATAAAATTGGTATCATTTCTTTCTTACATGTCTGATAGAATTCACCAGTGAAGTAAGCTGGGAGTCTTCTGTGACTCTGGGTTTTAACTACAAATTTATTTTTAATGGACAAAGAGCTATCAGTAATGGTTTCTTGTTCTTTTTCATATCATCTACGTTATTGAGCTTATTAGCATATATTTGCCCATAATATTTTCTTACCATCTCTAGAATTTATAACTAATGTCATCTCACCCCTGATATTTGTAGCTTGAATCTTCTCTCCTTGCTCCTGATGTATAATTGATAGAGAACTTAGAATCTTATTAAAATTATTTTAAAGAACCAGATTGTGGTTTCTTTGAATTTATTGTCTTTTTGTTTTCCATTTTATTGACTTCTTTATTTCCTTTTTTACTCCTAATTTGAGTTTCATTTGCTCTTTTTTTTCCTAATATAGTAATATGGGAATTGAGGTAATTGATCTGAAACTGTTTTTTTTTTTTTTTTTTTTCCTATTACAGGTGTTCAGGGCTACAAATTTCCCTCAAAGTACGGTTTCCCTTGCATCTCATCCATTTCTGTGCTTTTATTTACCTAGTTCAAACAATTTCTAATCTCTAGTTTGAGTTCTTTGACCAATGGGTTATTTGGAGAAGTATTACTTAGTTTCCATATATTTTGAAATCTTCCAGAGTTCTATTGATTTTTAATTTAATTGAAATGTGGTCAGAGAGTACTGTTTATATGAATTGAATCCTTGTAAATTCATTCAGAATTTTTCATGATCTAGAATATGGGCTATTTTAGTGAATGTTTCATTTGTATTTGAGAAGGCTGTGCATTCTAATACTTTTGAATGAAGTGTTCTGTAAATGCCAATTTAGCTAGTTGGTCAATTATGTTTTTCAAGTCCTCTGTATCTTTATTGAATTTTAATATTTTTCTAGTGATTATTGAGAAGAATGCTGAAATCTTGAACCATAATTGTAGATTTTCCTATTTCTTCTTGAAATTATATAAGGTATTCAGCTCTGCTATAAATGCATAAACAGTTAGCATTATTATTTTTGCTAGATGAATCTGTTCATTTAGCAAATTATCCTCTTTATCCCTGGTAATATTCTTTGTTTTGAAATCTTCCTGGTCTGTTATTAATCAAGTCACTCCTGCTTTTTTTTTTAATTTAATGTTACCATGGTATAACTTTTTCCATACTTTTGCTTTTGACCTGTTAATATTTTTGTATTTAAACTGTTTTTTTATAGGCAACATATGAGTGCTTTTAAGATTCAATCTGACAATTTTTGTCCTTTAATAGGGGTGTTTAGACCATTTATATTTGAAGTGATTATTAATATGATTGGGTTGAAATCAGTTACTTTGCTATTTAAGTTCTATTTGTCCCATCTGTTCTTATTTTCCCTTCCTTTGCTTTCTTTTGAATCACATGAGTTTTGTTTTAATATTCCATTTTACTATATCCATTGTTGTCCAATTAATTAGGTCTTTGTTGTTTGATTTTAGGGCTTATTGTAGTCTTTTTTTTTAAATTTTTTTGTATAACATAATACTTTATTTTATTTAAGGTCCATCTCCATGTTCCAGATGTGTTTCCAACACTACTATTCTATTCTAAGATCTAATCTCTAAGTTACTAATTTAAAGATTTTAGGCTTAGGCCTCAGGTTTCGATTTGCCCCCCCATAAGAATAAGTCTTATTGCCAGATCCTGATCATTTCTGTTCTTACACTTATCTCTGTGTTAAAATATTACACCCCTTATAGCAATATATGAATATTGCTATACAATGCAATATACAAGAGTATATCACTATGCAATATACAAGAGTATACTTTCATTTCTTCTCTCTTGACTTTTGTGTTATTGTTGTTGTATAATTGACTTCTACATGTTTAAAACCCCACAACTTCTTACTGCTTTTGTTTTAAAATGTCAATTATCTTTTTTTTAAGATTTATTTATTTATGCCCACAAGAGCTCGGGTACAGGCCAGAGATGTGGGGATGAGAGGATTCACCGGAGACAGAGTGAGGAACAGAACAGGCAGATTGACTGAAATACACTGCTGAGGGGAGCAGCGGGAGAGACAGGAGAGGTCTGCTGCACCATGTGGGTTGCTCCCTGGCTGGCCGGGGATTGAACTCATGCTGCAGAGGCTGCAGATTGCTTCATAGTGCGGTGCTTAACCCCTTACGCCACAAGCGAGCCCCAAATTATCAATTATCTTTACAGAGATATAAATAATGATAAAAATGCTTTCACCTTTATTCCTGTTATTTATTCCCTGTTTAGAACCCTTCCTGCTCACCACCTCCTTCAAGCAAGCTTAGAAGTAGTACAATTCAAAGACTATGGCTACAGCTTTCCTTCTTGTAGCCAAAGCTTGTTTATCTTGCCATGTCAATGAAACTGAGAAGCAGCTGGCTATTAAAATCACATTGGAGGTCATTAACTCAGTAGTGTAGAAGTAATAAAATGACATCATCCCTCCAGAAAAGTCACTGAGCTCTTCACAATTTACTGAATCATTTTGTATCTCTTCTTTTTGCTGAAATTCAAAATGTATGTTAAATGCAATGCACCTGGAATCCTTTCTGCTTTCCTTCAGCATAGGGTGTTGGAAACTCCAAGAAAAGGTGACAAGGTAATTTGAACTCATCACTTTCTCAACTCTTGCCATTGCCATTATTTCCTGAGAGTACTGAGATCCTGGCAACTACTGGATTTAGTTGTTGAAGCTGCAGGTGCTGTGGAGAGACAGCTCAACAGATGACCATTATGAACTTGGCATCCACAGACCAGCTTTTGGAGAAGAGAGAAGATACAGTTACTTTCTACACTCAACATGGGACTTGATACAAAATGTGAACTGGCACAGAAGCTGATCTAAATGGGCCGGGGCCCTAGTACCATCTTCTCCATATTTGCCAATGTTTTTTTCTTAGCTGGCATCACCAAAAAAGCTTATTCTAATCCTGTCAGACACATGGAACTCTGCAGACATGGTGAGGTTTGGGCACAAGTAACACCTGTAGGCTGGCATGGGAACACGGGTGTAGGTCAGAGTGCCCTTTCCCAGTTCTGCCTGCATAACAAAAACTGAACATTTGCCATGGTGGGGGGCGCTAGGCTTCTGGCCAACAACTCAAACATGATTGTCATTGTTTCCAAAGAGGATACCTACAGTCCTATAGACACTGACTAATGAGGTGTATGGTTCAGATTGAAGCTGGGGAAGAAGCCACACCAAACCCAATTAACATTTACAGATTGGCAAAAGGCATTGAGCCAGGGGCTAACAGGATTTAACAGGATTTTTCAAAGTATAATCCATGTCCTGGTCTTCGGGGCCTTCCATGTGGTCAGAGAGTCAGGGCATGCATAGCAAATGATAATCAAGAGGAAAATGATAATAAAATAAATGACTTACTAAGGCAATACATTCATTGCCAAAAAAGGATTTTGTGAGTGGTGAATTTATGGAGATCAAATACAGACTAGCTCTACCTTGTGGTTTTTAGAAGGCAGTGGTAGGCTGATTTTCAAATGGAAAGAAGTCTTCAGAAAGTACAGGTAGTACAGAAATAGTGAACCAATTTGAAGGAGATAAAATCATGTACTTAAGCTTATTGGGACCATACCTAAAAATAAAGTCTGTGAACTGCAAAATTGCAAGGTCTTAGTGGCATCTTCTTTTTACATGAGGCACCTGAGACTGAAAGATCATACAAGTAGCTAGTTGTAGGATCTACAGGCAAATCCTGTGTTCTAGTGTCTTCCTATCTACATGTTGCAATGGAGCCTATACTTAAAAAGCCATGGACCATGAATGTGGCTTATTAAGGACTAGATTAGGCAAATTTGTTTTTTTTTTTAAAGATTTATTTATTTATGCATACAAGAACTGGGGTATAAGCCAGAGGGGTGTGTGTGTGTGTGTGTGTGTGTGTGTGTATGTGTGTGTGTGTTCGTGAGAGAGAGAAAGAGAGAGAGAGAGAGAGAGAGAGAGAGAGAGGATTCACCAGAGACTGAGTGGGGAATAGAACAGGCAGACTGACATACGCTGCTGAGGGGAGTAGTGGGCGAGTCAGGAGAGGTCTGCTGTGCCATGTGGGTTGCTCCCTGGGATCAAACTGAGTGCTGCAGCGGCTGCAGATAGCTTCATAGGTTGCCTCTTAACCCCTTGTACCACCAGGGAGGTCCTGGATTAGGCAAATTTGAATTCAATCTTACCTCAATGTGTTACCATCTATTTGATTCTGTGTAAATTGTGATACTTTGTTTAGGGGTGGTCTTTATGCAGGTATCTTCCTGCCTCCATAACCAGCTGGAAGGGCAGCAGTGAAAGTCTGACATTTGACAGTGAAAACCATATAGTATGTCCCACAAAGTTCTGGCCATCGGCCCATAGCCCAGCCTGGGCCAAGCCTCCCTGGCCAGGCTTCAGGTTAGCAGAAAATGATTCATTTTTGCTATGCATTTGAAGAAGGCAGAAGAATCAAAGGGCTTTAATGAGCAGATTTAATTGTGGTTTTTTCTCAGGAGAAGAGAACAAGTCCTCTTGATGTGTGTCATATAAAGAGGGAAGATGAGAATCCTAATGACCTGAGCACAGCAGGGCTGCCTTTCAACCACAGAAGACAGAGCTATGGGGAAGCACCAGGCTGCCAGGAAGAGATGTTTCCAGGAGGAAGCTGGACTGAGAAAGAGGAGTGCTATCCTTATAGGAAGCTGGGAGGGAAGCACAGTCAGGTGCTTTCCTTGGTGTCAGGATGTATTATTGTGTTTGAGGTTTTCCAAGGTAACGAATACATGGCAGAGGCCCCACTTTTCCTCGCCACAGCATCCTTGGCTTGGTTTGGTGTGCCTGAATCAAAAGAGATGGCAAATCTAATAATTCAAAGCCACAAATGTTCATTGGATACTTGCTATACTCAAGGCAAGGAAGGTGTTTGAAAATACTGTAGAAAGATGAAATTGACATAGTACCTGCCTTCCCAAATCTTACAATGTGCTTGGGGAGACACATAGTGGAATATAATATACAACTCTTGGGGCAGCTGCTCTGCTCACAATGACTCCCTAGTTTCTAGACAGAACACACAGCAGGACTAAGGGAGTGAGGTCTCTGGTGGAACTCTACAATGTGGGTGAACTTTTGGGTCTCATAATCACAAATTGATCCATGGGTGGATTTTGGGCCCATATCATTCTTCACTCTCTCATTTAAAACTAAGACCAAAAGAGTCAGGTCGGTAGAATGACATTGGATCAAGAGCAGAACTCTGAACAGAGGGTCCATGAACCCCAGAAGTTTCTTTCCTTTCCAAAGTCAATACTTCCTTCAGTTCTGGAAGATACTTACCAGTCTTTCACAGTCATTTCCCTTTACCTTAATTGGCTTGAAATGGTTTTCAATCAGCTGCATTCACAGGTAAGTGACATTATTTAAGAAGGCAAATCATAAAAATCTGTGGAAATATCTAGGGTGTGAGGAGGAAGGGATAAAGGATAGCCAATATCGAACTGCCTCTAAATAGTTACAGAGTCATCCTCACCAAACAGAGTTCAGAAATGCCAGGGCTGTCACCCATTATTGATGAATATATTGTATCCACTAACAGGATGCCAGAGCAAATGAAATTCTAACTTGAAAATTCATGTTTTGGCTCCAGTTCTATTAAAAACATGAATGATCTTGGCCATATTGCTTCCTCTCAGTTTCAATACATGTATTGATAAATCATAGAGGATAAATTTCACCTCCCAGGCCCCTTCCAACTCTATGACCTCTGTCTGGTAGGAAGGGTGGATTGTGATATCCATCTACACAAGCAAGAGTAAAAATAGGTTCAAAGTACCAAAAATGTAGAAAAGTACTAAGTACTGTTGATGATCAAGGGATTTGAAGCTGGATTTATTCAGAGCTCTTGCCATCCACTGAAGGGTTCTTACTGTTAACTCTCCCAACTGATTCTTTTGTCCCCCCCTTTTCTGTGTTTATGTCTGATAGTGTTTGAAGAAGAGAGCATTAGTAGAAATAATTATTGATGGTAATAGTAATAATAATTAAATATCTTGAGTGCTTATTGGTAGTCACTGTACTGCTTGGCTTGCATGGTCTAATGTGATCCTCTGAATACTGTAAGGGAGGAACATTATTTTCACATTATGTGGATAAGGAAGAAGAGAAAAGAATTTGATTAAGGTTACACATCACCTCAGGTCTGTGTATAATAGCATATTAAAATATCCATGATGTTAAAACACTGTTTCAGAATAATACCAGTATCATATACTTAATATTTATTTAGTATGTATTATGTGTGAGGAGGTAGATTAAAAGTTTATAACATTTTAGAATCTGGGTCAGAAGACAGCTTTTAGACTCACAATTCCTGAAAACTTTCTAACTAGTGGAACTATCAAAAAATGAAAGGGATTGACTTAAGAGGTCATGAATTCCCTGCCACTTAGATGTGTTCCCCTACGTTGAATGATACTTAGAGAAGTTTTAAGAAAATATGAATCACTGTACTGGTAAAAGAGCGTTAACACTGGCAATTCATTAGATCTCTTGTGCTTCTGAGCTCCTAGGAAATGCCTAGGTCAGCTGTTTAAGATATGACCTAGGAAAAAGAAATAACTCCGAAACCATTGGAAAACCTGTCAAAGAACATGGCATGTTACCAGGTTAGACATGCAATCACATGACTTTTATCTTCCACAGACTGTAAATCAATAAAATGAATACAATAAGTTTGAGCCCAGCTTTGCACTAAGAAAAAAAGGGGTGCAATCCATCACATATGCGGATTGTGCAATGGATGGGCCTCCTGCTACTTTGCAATGCAAACCCCACTTCCATTAATCCTTGTGCAACATGATTTTCCATGCCAGATAAAGCCCAATGCTTTAGTATGTTTCCTCAGCCAAAGAAAAGGTCACAGTTTGAAACAGAAATAGTTTCTTGGCTACTGAATTTTGACCACAGGTTTGAATGTTTCATTGGGAACAAAAAAATGCTGTTCTTAATTAGTTTTCAGTCTCTGGCTTTGTTTCTGTGCAATAGGTGAGCATGCAGAAGCCCTTTTCTTATTTTAAAAGGACCTGAACTGGACTTTTACTGTTAGTATTTCATTAGTATTTCTGAATTTACATAATTTAAAATGGACTCACGCTTTCCAATACATGAATAAGCATATGTGGGTCCTGGCTGAATGATCGAATGAGACTTAACAGGACAAAAAAGGTTAATCTTTAGTGTTGCTATTAAATAAGCTGTAATTTATTCTTAGCATGTAGACCTGTTCACCAGATCCAAGCACCTCTTGCATAGCTGGGAAAACTATGCAAAGTATTATGTATCAAGTATTTATCTGTAAGCAGAGGGAGTCACTTACTTTTTCAGGGTCACATGAGTGTAGCAGCAGCGCTGGAACTAGAGAAAGGGACCATGGAGTTCACATTCACCACAGGGCGCTTTTCAATACTCATTTGTCAAGTCCCACTCCACCATGGCCACGTGTGAACAGTGAGCGGGGGCCACTGCCTAGTGACATGGTGCAGGTGCACCACGCACAGGGCAGGCTCACTGTCCATTCAGGAGGAACAATAAAGGGTTTGGAACCCTCGGTGGATTTTTCAGGCTTTAATGCTCTCTCAGGGAACCAGGTACACAGGCACACCAGGCAGGGAGGCTGGCGTGCAAGGAGGCAGGCACAAGCAGGGGAGGAGGGCAGGGAGACAGGCCAGCATCCACTCTCCCAACGCCCCACTAGTCCCTGTGCTTCTTCTCTGAGCACTGACCTACGCGCATGCCCGGTGCTGTCTGGGCCCAGGTGTCCACAACCAAAGGCTCCCACGCCCCGCCCCCTGGCCCTGGGGCATCTACGCTTGTGGAAGGAGGGTGGGAAAAAACCTAATTTACTCCTTTCCTCCACACATGGAGATGGGATTGGAAGCAGCAACTTTCCCAGCCGCTGGTCTCAGAGTTGCATGAAGTGAATGGTTGACTTCTCAAGGGGTTTTGAGGTTCCAGTCAGTCCCTGTAGGATGAGGTCCGGCCTGGTGCAAACTATTGCTTATGTAGAGAGGCCTCTTGTTTAAGCACTTTGGAGGTACAGCTGAGGTGAGAGCAGGTTCTGCTAATGTGGATTTTCATAAAGGATCTTTCTTTATTCTGATAAAAAGTGTGAAAGAGGTTTGTACATGCATCTAGAGAAGAAAGAATGAGCATAGAGGGTGGGACTCTAGGAAGAAACGGAAGGAACTATTTTCCTCAGTTTCTCCAGGAGGCAAAGAATAGAAGCAGCCCTTCTTTGAACACCAGTGATGTAGTGCAGGAAAATGAGGCCATTTCCTCAGTGTCCAAAAGGATCCCATTTGCCTTTACCTATCAGGCAGCGAGATAATGCAGCTTTGAGAGCCCTGAGAGAAAGATTAAGAGCTATGGTCAAGGATGAGGCAGTTGGCAGAGAAAGGGACCGCATGATCCTCACTGGGCTTTGGGGCCAGTAACTACATTGATAGTAATGTTTTTGAATTTACCTGAGACCCCATTTAGGAAGGGTGATGACAGGGAGGATCTCCTACTGGGTTGGGGTCCTGCATCTGTCTTGAGGGATGAGAAATATGGATTGTTATGGCTCAGAAGTGGCGACAAACATGAAATAAATAGGACAAGAGGCACTGTCTTTTCTTCCTCTTTTCTACCTTTCTCAATTCCCATGGCCACTCTTCAAGAATTTCTCCTTTTCAATTTTGTCCTTGATGTCCATTGACTTTTAAATAAGTAATTAAATGGCCACAGAGAGGAAAAGTACATGATACAATTTGTAATCAATTCTAAGCCTTTTGGTTTATGATCTGCTTGCTTTAAAACATTTTCAAATTACATTCCCCTGCTATCTACAAATTGCAAGTCTCTATAATAGATACTGCAAAGTCCATAGCCATGAATAAAATAAGGTCCTTGGGCTGCGGGTGCAAGCACCACTAGAAATAGGAGGCAAGACGTATTCACATCTGTTATGATAGCAGGTTGTTTGTGGGAAGTGCCTTAAATGATGGAAAGGAAGAATTTTAGGAACTGAGGCAGGAAGAAGCATATCTTGCACGCAACATCCAGACAGACGATGGAAGAGCTGACATTTTTCTTAGGCTTAAAGCCCTCCGACGTAAGATTTATTTTCAAAGCAATAAAAATATTTTAATTACACTAAGTGTACACAAATCATTAATAATAGAATACTTATTTCAATAGTGACATTTGTTCAATAAGCCGTAAAGTATATGCTGATTGTCTTCTGATTTAGAAACATATTAGTAGACTAGGGTCAGGCAGTAGACCCTTGCAAGGTCCCTTGTCACCAGCACCAGATGTAATTTGATCAGAAGACTGTCCCACTGTCCCCTGCCATCCCATATCTACTTGCCAGGGATTGAGAAGGACCAATAAATAGTCCCTCTTGTCCATTTATGTTCTGAGTATAACACTTAAGAAGAGGACAGCTTGGAGGCCAACATACAATTTTTGTTAACAATGAAGCTGATATCAGAGAATGTAGTTTTTATTTATGACATAGTGGGCTTATTGAAACTGAACCCCAGTAGCTGGCATGTTACATACCCCTGCCCTGTTAAGAACATCAGTCAAAACACAGGGCATGATGAAGCCAAGCAGAATGCATGCTTCCTGCAGAAAGATCAGGTGTCAAAGTGAAAAGAAGATATGAAGGATGAAATACTGCCAGAATTAGCAGGTTTATTTTAGTTCCAACCGATCAGACACATCACTTCTCCAAAGGGAGGAATAAGACAGAAGCCTAGAGACAACCAGAGGAGGGGGCTGCTAAGTAGTGAGGGGAGAGTGTGGAAGAAGCATTTCCCACTCCACAATCCCCATGGCTGTACCCCTGAGAAACAGCTTGAAGTCTGTGTAGTCTGGATAAGATTTACCATATTCCCACTTGAAAGAACCTGCTGCAGACAGAATGAAATGCACTGAGAAAAGAAAAATCGGAACCACTGAGATATACTCCTTTCTTCTCTCTGCTTCCCATACCTCCCTCACTCCTAGATTATCTTTCCCAGGTTCCATGTCCATCAAATATTATCCATAGAAAATGATGCCTCAGTGCGCTATTTACCTCATTTTACCTTAAGATCATCATTTAATGAGTAGTACCAAGCATCATTTCTCAGGACATGACAGGGGAGGCAAGTGGGTCTTTGAAGTCAGTTCTTATGTGGCTAGTCTTTTAACCCACACCAAAATCCTCTTTCTTTCTTTTTTCAAAAAAGATTTATTTTATTTATTTATGCTTACAAGAACTGGGGTGTAGACCAGAGGTGCACGGGGTGAGAGGGTTTACCAGAGACAGAATGGGGGGCAGAATAGGCAGATCTATTAAAATACACTGCTGAGGGGAGCAGTGGGTGAGACATGAGAGGCCTGCTGCTCCATGTGGGCCAGCTCCCTGGCTGGGGATCGAATTCAGGCTGCAGTAGCTGGTGATAGCTTGATAGCACTGAGACTTTAACCCCTATGCAACTAGGGAGGCCTCTCAAAGTCCTCTTTCTAGCTGATTGTAGGTAAACCTCAGTTCTGATCAGACTTCCTATTATTAATGAACTTACTTATTCAAAAAATCTCTGGCTTACTCTAAATTCCTTGCATCCATGCTTTCTTATTCCCACAGCTAGAGAGAAATATATATCTATTCTTTAGAAATATAATAGCTGTAGGGCCTCCCCTGTGGCACAGCTGTTGAGCGCTGCGTTGCCAAGCTGCCTGCAGACTTTGCAGTGCCGGTTTGATCCCCAGCTGCTGGCGAGGGTCCCACATGGCGCGCAGACCTCTCCTGCCGCCCGCTGCTCCCCTCAGCAGTACTTCATCTGTCTGCCTGTTCTGCTCCCCGCTCTGGCTCTGGTGAATTTTCTCACCATCCCGACTTCCGACTGTACCCAGTGCTTGTATAAATAAATAAATAAATCTTTAATATATATATATAAAATAGCTGTATGTATCTATCAAACCCCATATCTTATAGCCAAATATGTATTTAATAAGTGAAACTAAACATACGCATATGCCAGCAAAAGTAACCAAGAGGTTGTTATGGATGAATATTTGGATCCACTCAAATATTGTGATTCTAAACCCCAACTGATGGTGCAGGAAGGTAGGACCTTTGGCAAGTGATTAGGTCATGAGAGTAGAAACTCACAGATTTAGTGCCTTAATAAAAGAGACCTCAAAGAACCCTCTAGCCCTCTTTTTACCTTGTGAGGCAACAACAAGAAATCAACAACAGTTGTAATTTTGTGGAGTCATATTTTTATGTATGTACAGTGCTCTTTTCCCCCCATAAATGAGATACTATAATATGTAATTTTATAACTTGACTTTTTTTTTAACTTAAAAATATAGCTTCGTGATCTCTTTATTTCACAACACTAGAACTCTCCTGTCGGTTGCTTTACATTGTGGATGCGCTGTAGTGTATGAAACATTCTCTTATGAGTAGGTAGGATTATTGCAATTTTACTATCACAAATGATGTTTCAATAAATGTCTTCATACTTGATTCATTGTACATATATGTTAGTATTTTCTGAGAGACATGTAGATGTGGAATTTTGGAGTAATTAAATGTAGATAGACAAGCAAGTGCAAGGGATTTTAGATTTAGCAGTGGTAATGGGAGCTCGCTATTTGCTTTATGCTTTATTCTCATGAAAACTGTTCCTTGACATCTTAATACAGATATTTCAATGCCCCCAACATGCTCCATTGCTTTTTTCTTCCTCTTCCAATTTTCTTCTTCCCCACTTCAAGAGAGTACCATCATTATCTCAATTTTCAAGTCCCCAAACCACAAGTCATCCTACATTTTTATCTTCCTCTTATTCTCCAAAAGTAATCATTATACAAGAGTTGTTGGTTCTAACTTCAAAACATAACTATAATCCACGCACCTTGTTTGTTTGCTATTCTCTTAGTCCAAACCATACTTTTTAGTTAGTCTATGACAAATTTCTTAACAGATCTTCCAGCTTCTATCTCCCACCTCCAATTAAAATCCTTTCTCTATCAGCAGCCAGAGTAATATTCTTAAAATATAAATTTAATCATGTTATTGCAATGCTTTAAATTTTTCAATGACTTTCGACTAACCAAAAATAAATAAATAAATAAATAAACTCTAGTGGTCTCATAGATCCTATATGACCACATGTAGTCCAATCTCTCCAACCTCACTGGGGAAAATTAATTATATTCTGCCCATTCTTATTTCAATTCAATTGTCTTAACCTGCCAATTCCATTCCTACTGCAGAATTTTCTTCACATTTTCTCTCTTCCTGCTAGTGAAACTCTTTTCCTCCTCTTTGAACAATATTCTTCTATTCTCAGTTCAACCTCCTCTCTTTTGAGATGCCTTCCTGGATGTCCTGCCTGTATACAGTAGACCTACCTCTGTGCCCCAGCTTCTTTCCATCACATTGCTCTATGATGTCCTTCATAGTCCTAATCAGAATCTAAAAGAATCTTGTTTAATTATTTGCTTATTTTTCATTATCTGAATCCCAAACTTGCAGTTAAGCTCTATCACGACAGGCACCGTCTCTGTCTTTTGCTCTGCCCCAGGAAGACAGCAGATGTTTAACTAACAGATCCTGACAGACAGATAATGCCTATGACGAGAAAGGTACTGAGAAGGGAGCAGGGGAGGAGATCAGGGCCAGAGAAAATGAGGATAATTGAGAGGGGAAGATGGATAAGAGGTAGCAAGAGAAAAGTTAAAGGGAATATTCCCTTTAGGTTACAGAGGGTCTCCAAGGACCCAAGAGCTGATTCCTAAGAGTTCTATAGCTTGGCTCCCTGTCACATCATGTTGCTTCCAACAAGTGACTCATGCTTGAAGAAGTAGCTGCTCCACACACTCTAGTATTTGAAACTTGGTTTAGCGTTTCATTTTTTTGGAGCAGTTCTTTGTCACATCTGCTTTATATTTCCCTTTCAGTAATGCTCAGCATCTCTTTAAATTCACCACTTGTTTTTCTAGATTTATCATGATTTGACTTTGTTTGATCACTCTGAGTTAGAAGAACTTAATAAAGTACTTTTCCAATAACCTACTGGACCACTATTCATTTCCTTTAAGTCAACAAAGGTATAGATTTCCTTAACAATTAAAAAAAGTCCACAGTGACTCTAGAACTATTAAAGTTTGTGATAATCTCATTAATTTTTTTTAGTATAATTAGCTACTTCTTTTTCCTTAAGGGATAGTCATAGTCTCTTCAATTAAAAGGTATTTTTAGGTATTCTGAAGTATGTAATTTCCTTTGTAAAAGAAAAGGCTTTGATTTCATTTTATTGTTTTAAAAATCCCATGTATCCCTTTGAATAATTTCAGATGTATGTTTCTTATTTACTTGATATATAAATTAGGACATTTAAAGATTTATTTCCCTCATTTCTGGCACTATTGTCTTACAGAAGATGCTGGACCTCTTTTAGCATTTATTGTCAAAAACATTAGCTATTGAGTGGGAAGAGCAGGGAATCCTTACATGGCCTGGGTTCTGACTGAGTTTTCAATCTGCTGCCAATCCTTGGGGAAACTTATGATCACCCCACTTCTCACTGGCAAGAACCACTTGAACAAATTTATTTTGTTGTTAGAAACTCAAAGAAAAATGTGATTTGCTATAGAGATAATTTTTTCAAGCAGATCCAAATGAGGCACTGAACTTTATTAGATTTATTAATTAGGTCATATAGGAATTCCTTCCATAAAGGACCATTTTATTATTAAAATAAAATATATTTTTTTAAAAGACTTATTTATGCATACAAAAACTGGGGTACAGGCCAGAAGCACGGTGGGGGTGGCAGTGGTGGGAGTACTCACCAGAGACAGAGTGAGATAATTTTTCAAGATAGTTCCAAATGAGGCACTGAACTTTATTAGATTTATTAATTAGGTCATATAAGAATTCCTTCCATAAAACAACCCAAATGCCCAAAAATAGATGACTGGATCAAGAAGATGTGGTACATATATACCATGGAATATTACTCAGCATTCAAAAAAGATAAACACATGCAATTTGCAGCAACATGGATGGCGCTGGAAGGGATCATGCTCAGCGAAATAAGCCAAAAAGAAAAAGAAAAATACCGGATGGTCTCACTCATAGCAGGAATCTAGAAAACTTAAATAAGGGACCAGGAAAATGAATAACTATAAGAAAGTGAAAATCAAAATCAACAAAAAATTATGAACCAGAGACACTTTTAGGGGGGCGGGGGCGGGAGGGGAGGGATTTGGGTCAGAATGGGGGGGCTGTAATTGTATGGGGAATATAACAATAAAATTTATAAAAAAAAAAAAAGAATAAAAAAAAAAGAATTCCTTCCATAAAGGACTATTTTACTATTAAAATAAAATTTATTCTTTTTTTAAAGATGTATTTATTTATGCATACAAGAACTGGGGTACAGGCCAGAGGCACGGTGGGGGTGGCAGTGGTGAGAGGACTCACCAGACAGAGTAGGGAACAGAACAGGCAGATTGACTGAAATACACTGCTGAGGGGAGCAGTGGGCCAGACAGGAGAGGTCTACTGCGCCATGTGAATCACCTCCCTAGCCAGGGATTGAACTCCTATTGCAGTGGCTGCAGATAACTTTATAGTGCTGCGTCTTAACAACTTGCACCACCAGGGAGGCCCCCCATAAAATTTATTCCTAAAATAAATTTTAAGCCAAACATGGGTTAAAATATCAGTCTTTAATCAACTTTGTAAATATATAACCATTCCAACTTTTAAAATTTAAGCTGCATTTTGTATCCTTTTATCCCAAAAGTATGTTCTTTGTGGTTAATATGTCAACATTAGATTAAAGAAGCGAAAGTGGTTGTAATTGAGATGTTATTTGGTTCCTATTTTAGCCTAAAGTTAGCATATTAATAAAACAGCATGTGAGTATCCTGCTGTGTCAATTACAAAGTAAATTTTTAGAATGTGTTTGTAGCCTGGTAACAAAGGAGACTTATTGCAACTTCACTAACTTTTCTCTATCATTTAGCCCCTTTATTAGTTTTTTCTTCTTTCTGTTGTTTGGAATAATCTTAAAATGCATTCTTCAAACTGTATTTGGAAAAGATGCTAGGACAAGGAAAAAAAAAAACAAGAAAGGAGGGATAATGGAAAGGAGGCAGAACAAAGAGTGAAAGAGAAATAGAGAATAAGGAATAAGAATGCCAAGACATTTTTTTGTTTCTCCTTCAAAGATCCTAAATTGCCTTTTGAGTCAAAGAAATAGAATTGTGAGGCTTCTTTTATAAAAATCCATTTTATTTTATTTTATTAGCTCACATTAAAATTTTTCTATTTGAAACAATGATAGGTACACTGGAAGTTGCAATGATAGTACAAGAGGGGTCTAGGCATCCTTCACTCAGTTTTCACCATTTGTTACACCTTACCTCCAGTATAATATCAAAAGCAGGTCATTGACATTGGTACATGTAAACGTAGCTTTTTCCATTATATCATTTATGGAGAGTTCTAGAACCTCTGCAATCAGGGTACAGAACTAGTCCATCACCACAACATCACTGCTCCTCACATACCACACCCCTGCCAGCTACTCCTTCCAGTCTTTAAGCCTTGGAGACCTCTAATCTATTCACTATTTCCATAGTTTTGTTATTTCAAGTTGTATAAACAGAATCATAAACTATATGGCACTTTGAGATGGGTTATTTCCATCAGTATAATTCCCTTGAGATCCATCTTTCTTACGTGTTCATTGGTAGTCAGGACTTTTTATTGCTGAGTAGCATTTCAAAAATTGTGCTTAAATTATTTGATGAATGAATTTCATTCAATAAATCATTTTTAGGTAATTCTATGGTAATTCTGAGAAAATGAGTAATCCTATATAATATGGTCAATTACTTTCATTTCAGCTTCTGATCATCTGCATAAGCTATATCAGCTCCTCCAAGTGCCCTTCTCAACATAGCCCCTACTCAGATCTCACATCTACGAAGTTCCTGGCTGAACCTGGTAGTGGTCTATTTTATACCCCTTTCTTGAGAAAGAGAAATTGCAAGCTTGCTTTCCCTTGTGCTCTCACTGCATCTTATTCTTACCTTTATTAGCCATGTGTTGCTATGTTTTACTTTTTCACTAGACTAGATGCCTCTTGAGGGTGGAGCAATTCCTGACAATCAGTGTTCTGTTCTCAACAAATGTTAATCATCTTGATTTTTGCATTTAAGTATATTGGGTTAGAGGTCTTGACTTGCCTGTCTGTGCATGTCTCTGGGGGGAATTTTTTTTAAAAATCTGTTACCTGAATCATACCTCCCCAAGTCTAACTTAAATGATTTGAGGTGCATTGGGCATTAGGATTTTAAAAACTTCCCACTTGGTTTTAATGTACCACCAAGAACTGGAGACACAGCTGGGCCAAGATCAGGACCCGTTGTATTAAAGAATATTGAATCCATAAAGGGGATGTTGCGTTAGGCTGTACTTTTCCCTTTTTTTTTTTTTAACCTATTCACAATGGTTGTTTTTCTTTTTTTTCTGAAAACAAGATTTCCCTCATTTTGCTGTTTAGATGCCTCCTATATATCAGGTTTTATGTGTGAATCAGAATATTATTTTGTGCTGTGATGGCATGAGTTTATCTTTTTTGATTGCTGAATAATATTCCATTGTGTATATATACCACATCTTCTTGATCCGGTCATCTATTTTTGGGCATTTGGTTTGTTTCCAGGTTTTACCTATTGTAAATAGTGCTGCAATAAACATATGAGTACAGATGTTCTTTTGAATCAATGTTTTGGTGTCCTTTGTGTAGATCCCTAGGAGTGCAATTGCTGGGTCATATGGTAGTTCCATTTTTAGTAGACTGAGGAACCTCCAGACAGCTTTCCATAATGGTTGCACCAGTTTGCACGCCCACCAGCAATGTAGGAGTGTTCCTTTTTCACCTCATCCTCGCCAACATTTGTTGTTGCTTGGTTTTTTTTTTTTTTTTTATTTTGATATGTGCCATTCAATGTGGATTGAGCTAGAAGGAATCATGCTCAGTGAAATAAGCCAGAAGGAAAAAGAAAAATATAGGATGGTTTCACTTGTAACAGGAATATAGGGGAACCAAATAAGACATCAGTGTAAAACAAATAATAACAGTACAAAACACAACAAAGTAAAAATAGACAATTATAAATCAGAGACATGCTGCAGGGGAGGAGGAGGGGGAGGGATCAGAGGGAGACATGAAGAAGCACAGGGGACTGAGGTGAGGGTACACCAGTGCATTGGTGAAGGAAATTCTATGGGCACTAAACCTGAGGGGGTAGGGGGAAACAAATATTGTTTAAAAATGATCAATGATGTAAAAAAATAATGAAATATAATTTAAAAATATTATTTTGTGAATTTTTGCCTGTCATGTTGATTCTATGGGCTACATTTTGCAAATAGGAAGTGTTCTCTACTCGCCATAAAATATAAATCAATTCATAACACATTTCTGAGGCTTCTGAAGCAGTCATTAACCAGTGGTTCCCAACCTTGATTGTACATTAGAGTCAGATGGGGAGTTCTAAACAATCCTAGTGTCTGGGTGGCACCCACCCCACACCAACTAAATGAGATTCTCCAGAGATGAGACCCAAGCATCAGCACTTTGTAAAATACCTTGTGTGATTTCAATGTGCAGTGAGTGATACAGAACCATTGTCATAAATGAATGCAATTCCTTTTGGACATTCCTGATTTATCTTTGTAAGTATATGCACTAATATTTTTTGTTTACATGGATTAAATTTCATATTAATTGAGTGAAAAGCAAGCTCTGTCACTTGCCCATATGTTTTAAAAATATCTTAGGTAAAAAAACTATGCATTATATTGTACTGTTGAGAAAGTACTTTTGTATTTCACTACTTCATTTGTCTCTTACGAAATAGAACAGAACAGAAAAGCAAGATTTAAAAAAAAAAGAGTAATGATTATTAACTTTATATCCCAGTTTTACAGATGAAGAAAATAAGTCTTAGATAAAATGATGAAGCACCTGAATGACCCAGAAAAGCATTTGTGTGAGTGCAGGTTGACACCCGAGATTGAGTGTCACTTTCAGGCCTGTTAGGTGCCTCATCTCACCCAGGTCCCAGCTCAGAAGAAGAGTTACCCCAAATTACACAGCTAGAGAGTAGGTGGGAAAGATGGTGAGACCAGAATCTGGGGCACCTGTGCTTTCTTCCCTCTCCAGTCTTTCTAGGTCACGAAATAAACATTTATATTAGAAAATGCAGAATAGCCACTGCTTTGACTTATGTAGTAGGTTGCATAATGCCCTCCCCACCCAGAAGTCCCCATCTTAATCCTTGAATCTTGTGACTATGCTATCTTACATGGCAAACAGGACCTTACAGATGTGATTAAGTAAATAATCTTGATGGGATTATCCGGGTTATTCCAATGGGCCAAATATAACCACAAATCCTTTTAAGAGAAGACAAGAGAGACAGTCAGAGAAGGAAACTGATGATGGAAGTAGAGGTTGAAGTGATGCCATTGTTGAAAGGAGACCATTAGCCCAGAAATGCACAGTCACTAGAAGATGGAAAAAGTGAGGAGTGAATCTCCCCTAGAGTCTCCAGAAAGAATGCAGTCCCACTGATACACTGATTTTAGTCTGTATGTCAACATTCAGACTTCTTATGCTTTCCATTTGTGTCTTCTATTTATTTCAACAATGTCTTATAGATTTCAGTGTACACCTTTCACCTCTGGTTAAATTTTTTCCAAGGTATTTAACTCTTTTTGATGCACAGAATACATACACACATGCATACACACACACATACATACACATATGTATGTATATGTATATAACTGCTCTTTTTCTTGCTCACTGTTCTGTTCTTTTGGCTCTCTGATAAATGCATGCCAATGAATTTGAAATAATTAAAAATTCAATGTAAGCATGATGATACTCCTCCACAAAATTAAATTTCCCATGGAGACCTACATAGCATTAGAGATAGTATTACAGATACTGTTGGTGAAAAGTAGAATCCACAAAGGTCAGGAAGAAATGAAAAGACTTCTGTGAACTACTAAGACTTGGAAATAAGGCAAGTGGATGGAATTAGAGACACAGACTCATCATGTGTAGGAATTTTCTAACAATATAAATATATATATATATATTTTAAAATTGGAGATAATGATCTCCCCAAATCCCAAGTATTCAAGCAGAAATTAAACAAATGTAATATGGGGAGAACTTAAATCATGAATAGAAGAATGAAGACATTTTTGATCCCTATCAAGCTGAAATTCTCCTTTATGAGATTTATAATATATTTAAACCAAATTTATAATTTGATTATTTCCAATAATATAGCCACAGGTAAAATAATACATGTAATTCTCTTATGGCTTATTTTCCTGGTAAGATTATTTGCTTGCAATAAAAAACTCTAAAATTCTATAGCATAGCATTTCTTCTCATTTAAGATAAACTGTTTTGTTAAATAACACTTTTTGTATAGACTAGAATCTAATACCAGATGTGTCTTTGTTGGTCCATTCAATGGGGTTGCATGTGACTTCCACCAAATCCACCAAACTATGAGGTTTAAATTCTACTTCATGAGAAATGAAATCAAAGGATTACAGAAAGACTTTTGAAGTTGTTCTTATTTCTTTCCTTTATATTAGGTGCCACAACATTTTCCGCTTGCTCGCTTTTGTGTTTAAGAAACCATGAAGGAGAAACCTCTTTCCAGAGTCCTTCTGGGGCTGGCTGGAGTCCATGTCTGTCAGGGCTGTCATGTGTAAATCATACACCCAAATACATCCAGATAGAGCCCATCCATCACATCTGGTGGTGACATGGGCTGCACTGTCCTTAAATCTGATGAAAATAATGTATTTGTGCTGTGAGATGACATCCCATAATGAGATTGTGGTATTCTATAGCATGTGATTTGCTATTTGTGACAAAGATGAATTTCACCATCTGCAATAGTAGCTGATAGGCTCCTGGGTCTGGAGACAAGTGCAAGAGAAAGGCCCCTCTCAGTCCATCTGGTCATAGTTCTCCTCTACTAGAAATAACTTCTCAGAACTACAAAGAATGAGTTGCCAAATTGATTTTTTCCCCAAATTATAGCTGGGTTTTTAAGCAACACAAAACCACTTAAGAAAAAAAAAAAAGATCTAGAAGACTTTCTTCAATATTCCTTGATTGCATTTATGGTTTAAGGTAATACAACCCAACAGTCCACATCTGAGGTTAGGTGACATTCAATCAGTGCAAAGTAAATATGCTTTTATGTTCAAAATAGGGCAAATAACTTAAGATGTTCAGGTTTTTACTTCATGGTTACTTATTTATTACATTCTTAAAATTGTAGACGTTCCTTATTTTTAAGGGTCCTAAGCTGTACCAAGACCTGGCTACATAAAGTATGATTCCCAGGCCAGCAGTACTGATACCAGTTGTAAGTGTATTAGAAATACAGACTCTTGAGTCCCTTCCCAGATGTACTGAACTAGAATCTAAATTTTAACAAGATCACTACATGTGTCTTAGACACATTAAAATTTTAGAAGCACTGTGCCAAGTGATGTTTAAGATTTTTCTGCATGCTCATCAGCACTAATAATGATGATGACAATATAAATAATTTCAAGTACATGCATATATGTATATTTTTTGGCATTTTATAAAGCATTTTCATAATCACTAACAAACTTAAGCACTCCAACTACCCTGTAAGGTAGGCAGTTGCTATTATCCTCATTTTGCTGTGGACAAAATTGAAGTTCATTGTGATGAATTGTGTTGCCCAAGACATAGGAAGATGAATAGGGATTCTAACTCAAACTCGAGTCTTTTCTCCCAGAATAATTCCAGTATTCCTTTTCATTATTGGCAGAGTACAGGCATTGAGTTCACTTGCTTCTGTCCCTAGGAGTGATGAGAGACTCTAAGAAGCCATTTCTACACTCTCTGTTACTCCCATCCAAACAAAAATAAACACTAAGATGACTGGCTGAACTAAGGGTTACTGTGTGACAGAGTCTGTGATGAACTTTTCTAATCCCAATTAAGATTAATTCTGATGTCCCTCATCTAAGTTCTGACAGGTCCAACATCAGTCATTCGACATTATGATTTGATTTAGGATTGAGTACATGGGTCAACTTGGTGATACTCAGACCTGTGACAAACTATTAACTCCACAGTCCCTGCAAGGACTCTACTGCTTCAGAAAAACCTCCCAGGCCAGCCATTGAAATGCAGACCAATATATCAAGCACTCTGTATTATATACTGCCTCTGGCAAGAGACACTAAAAACGCATTTGATGGTGATGGGATGACTTATTAGTCACTAAGTCTAATGTATAATGTAACCATTGCCATAGGGCTTTCATGCTTTGGCCTTGGCATTCACCAAGGACCTTGTGACAAGCTGAAGCCAGGAGTCAGGGATGCTAATGAGATAGGGCTGAAAGAGTTCTCTAGCCTTTCTTGGAACTTGTACTCTGAGGAGCCCCAGGCTATTCTAGAAGCTCCTGGGTTTGTAAATGCAGGGACACTGGAATGAAGAGGAAATGTGTCAGGTCAGAAGTGCAAGGGCAGGCTAAGTATATCACACACAGATCTCCTGTTGCTCTATTATATTTTTTAAAAATAAGAGCTTGACATGAAATTTTTAACAAAGAAGGTTTAATGCCAAAGGAAAATGCATGGATGTACTGGGGAAATTTTAAGTAGAGATGTAAACTCAATGGGCTTCTCATTTAATATTCTCAATTAACATCTTTGAAAATCAATCAATATGTCTAACTAATGGGCTTGATAGGTCTGTAAGGAGTGCATAGCACTGGATTTCTTACTGAACTGAGTAGTGGGTATTTCAGAATATAGGAAAACAGTAATGGGAAAAATAAATGATGGTAACTCAAAACTTAATCTGTGTTCATATAGATAAGTAAATCTCCCATTTATATTTGTAGGATGGAATCGTCACATGTGTAATTCATGTAACGTATTTTCTAAATTGTATAAAAATTGTATGGGTTTTTCTAAACATAAAGAACTCCTTTGCGATACTGAACACTAATTCATATGCACTACTGGCTGGCTGATTCTTTCCTGTAATTCTGAGATGATAAAGATCAAATTTTGATTGCAATTGTATCATCTTTCTTCTTCCTGAAAATCCTAATCATGCAGAAATGGAAAGGAACAACATCCCTGGGTTTCTGGAACCACATTTTGTGATGATGCTTTTTTTGCCTGCATCCTTGTTAAAATATTAAACATGGTTACTGACTTCTGGCTCACCTGAGGCCATGCTGGGGGAGCAAGGTCCCTCTTAGCTGGGAATGATTTTCTCTTTGGAAGCTGACTTGCCAAATGCTAATTTATCCTTTTCACTGTTTCTTTCACTGAGGAAAGAAAGGGCCTGATTTCTAGCAAATCAGAAAGCAAAGATGTGTTGTAGAAGCTTCATTATAGCTCTCTTCCTTGTCCAGTCACCTGTGCACTACAGGAACATGCCTGCTCGGTGCAATGTGCATATTCGTCTAGTGCAGACTCTAAAGCATGCTTGGTCTGTTAACATTTCATCACATGGTATCTCAGGAAAAAAATTCAGTAAATATGTTACTCACATAATAACAATAATGTTTTCCATGATAGAAAATATGGTGTATTCATATAGGAGAAATTATCCAAAGTTTCAGAGTAGCCTAGAAAAGATGAGAATGTCCTATGAAGGTAGCTGTACTTCAAGCTTTTCTCCCCTCTTTGGTTGTCTAGTTATAAAATGTTACTGTAAATCAGACACTTTCATTAAACCAACTTTAAAGATCGAAAAATTGAAGCTCAGCTAGGTTGGGTAATTTGTTCAAGGTCACACAGCTAGTTAAGCATCAGAGCTGGGATTCAGATCCAGAATTGATGTTTTAAACCATTACATCTCACATGAGGTGCTGGATGAAATGTGCTTTGTAAACTGTAAATTTTCTCAGTATAAATTGGAAATTGGCAAAACTTCTGTCTCCTTCATGTTGATGCTCCATGACTTTTCTCCTGTTTTTTCCTCCTTTTTCAAATGCCTTTGCCACTTGTCTCCCCACCTATTGAAAACTTCATCCACATCTTTCAAACGGTGCTCAAAGAAATTCCTCTCTCCCATCTTCCCTTCATTTTCCTCATTGGCATTAAGACTGCTCTCAAATGATACACAACCATATATTGCTAAAATGTACTTTAAAAATACAAAAAAAAAAAAAAGAGCGGAAACCTTTCTTGTGACCAGCCTCAACATCTTTCCCTGATGTAACCACATTATTTTCTGCTAGCAATTGACTCACATTCATGTACATACTCATACACAGCTTTGTTTTTTTTAATGGATATTTTCTTTTCACATTATTCTGTAGCTTTTTGCTTTTTTTTCACACTTAGAATGTCTTGAAGATCTTTGTGTTTCCACGTGCATGGAACTTCTTAATTCTTTTAGCTGTTAACTAGAAATCATTATACACAATGAGTCTTCTCTCCCAGAAATACTATTTATCCCTCCTTTTTTTTTCAGTTCTTTATGTTTTTTTTTTTTCTTTATTGGGGTAACATTGGTTTGCAGCACTATAACTGATTTAGGGGAATAGATTCATACCATCCCAGAGGTGTGTCACCATATCACACCCACCATCAAAGCACCCACAGTCCTTTACCCTAGACCACTGGGCCCCTCCCCAATCTAAATGTCTCCTATAGTTTAGAAACACCTCTTTCAATATGATTTACTTATTTTTTCACCTCAAAGACAATAGAAAGACATGGCCAGAAAAATCTTTGCTTCTTATATATGTGAGCAGGCCACTTAAACTGGATCTTGGAAAATCAGATACATTTTTAAACAAATTTGGAAATGGAAATGCTGGTAGTTGTCATTGTAAATTTCATGGGCTGCAGCAAACATTTTATTGGTTACTTTGCTAGCTTGTTTATTGAGGCACAATAATCCCAAAATTGAACTCTGAGTGGGGTCCTGATCTGATCACTTCTCTTCCTTAGTGCAACCAAATCTGACCTACTATCAATTTTGAATACATAGGCATATAACATGTGCCTCATACCACCATGTAACTAACTTCTAACATTAAATGCCTTCTATGCATTGTTCAACATTTGATCAAATAAAACAATGAGCATCAGTTGGATTATACTTCATGGTCAACTTGACTTTCATCAACAGTGCTAGCAATATTGACTTACCATCATTGTTAAGATGGAAAGAAAAGCCTAGTCCAGGAACCCTAGCTATACAATCTGAGGATTGGAAAGCCATTTTTAAAAATATGGTTAATACTGTTCTTGATTTTGACATACATTAAATCTATATATTATCAACAAATCTACTGCTGTAAACCTATTTAGTTCTAATAGACATACTATGTAGATAATTAGATAAATGTAGTGTCTGCTCACTAAACTTTAGCTTTGCAATATATCCAGACCATGCACTTAAAGCATAATAAGAAGTAACAAGAAATAATGTATTTTAACAAAGTCAAAAGGAAACATTCTAAGACTGCACATACATTTATATAAATTCATAAAAAATAAAATATATAAGTATAGATGGATGGGCCTCCCTGGTGGCTCAAGGGGCTAAGCACTGCACTATGAAGCAAACCACAGCCTCCGCAGCACGAATTAGATCTTCCACCAGCCGGGGAGCAACCCACATGGCGAAGCAGACCTCTCTTGTCTCACCCCTCACCCGCTGCTCCTCTCAGCAGTGTGTCACAGTCGGTCTGCCTATTCTGTTCCCCACTCTGTCTCTGGTGATTCACTCTGTCTCTCGGGATTCACACCCCGCGTCTCTGGCCTGTACCCAGCTCTTGTATGCAAAAATAAATATATCTTTAAAATAAATAAACAAATATAGGTGGTACCTATGGTATTTTGGGTCTATTTTGGTGAGTATCTAGTGGGACACATTGCAAAACATCACAAAGAAATTTTTATTTAAAGTAATACCAGAAAGTGGTATTACCTTCACTTATTCTGACCATTTCTGCATTTGCAGGACCTCCCTTATTCGGCCTGTAGCATCTTTGTTCATGGTGATGTTATTTTGTAACTCTTTCTATGCACAATCTTCCCACTAAGAATGACTGTAAGATCTTAAAGGATAAAACCATTTTTGAAATTTTCTTCAGCTCATCACTGCAGCCAGAAAGTGTTCAATTATGCTTATGTTTGAGTATGTTGATGTGACTTATCATGTAGGAAACAAGGCAATAAGATAAGCATAAATCAGATCCATAAAATCAAAGCACAAGTTCTGCTCCAAATACCAGGCAACAATAAATATATTTTAAAAAGCCACAAGCAAAATGGGAAGCTTTGACTCTTAGATACCATGGCGGGGGTTGGGGTCAGAGGACAACTGCTTTCTCCTTAGTGGACCTTCTAAGAAGAATTTGTTCCCTGTAACTTTTCTGTATGCTAATCCATCTACAGTGTAAAAATCTCCCATATGAGAAGACAAAAAATGGAGAATCAAAGTCTTCAAATAAATATATCTTCTTGTGTGATTTTCATGGCTTCCTGAAGTCTCCACGCTATACCCCCTAGAATTAAGAGAGGCTATGCCTGGTAAACAGAATGCTGCCACCTTCTGGTAAAATATTACAGAGTGGTTCTGTTAGTCCTACCTTAAAAATGCACTACAATAACAATAATATTGGTTTAGACACTATATTAACAAAAAACCTTCACGTGCACTATTTCATTTAATGTTTACAAGATCCTTATGAAGTAAGTATTTTTAACAACATTAGTGGAGATATTGAGGTTCAGAGAGGGTATGTAACTGCAGAAAGGCACACAGTGAATATCAGATGCAGCGATGCAGCACATAAGCATTACATATGAAGATGCATTATGCATTAATACTGGGAAGAATGAGTCACTATTTCATGCCTTGACAAATATTAAACGTATCTTCTAAGCACTTAGCAAGAATATTCTTTTGTTTGAGCACCTCATCTCACAGCTTTGTAGGTCATGACTGATACACACAGCTTTCACATTCTGCCTTCGCAGAGTACAGCACCACCCTCCTGAAATGAGTTTTGGGAGTTGTGATGGAATGGGTAGGGAGTAAATATTTCTCCTTTGTCATTCTTGAAGCAGGAAAGATATATTTTCTTCTACTCTTTTTATCCCTTACAGTTTTCTCAGTAATCTTCAAATACATTAAGGATCTTTTGGCAGTTTCCTAGTAACCCAAATCTATACTACGATATTCATGTCTCCCACACCAAACTTCATCGCACATGACACACCACATGCACCCTATTATCTTACTTGTGTCCTGGGCATTCCTTTCTAGATTTTAATTATTTTAGCAGATTTTCCATTGGAATTTTTTGGGCAATACCTCAATTATCTTTAAATTACACCCTCTCTGCTAATGATCCTTTCATCTCTTTAATACTTAGCACTTTCTCAGCTTATTTCCTTCAGTTTATGATTGCTTTTTAATGATAACTTATTTTATGAAATTTTCCTTTCTGTTATTCTAGCTAGCTAGCTTGTTCACCTAGAAGGTAGGGACACATCCTTACTAATTTCTGTAATCTCCAACAAAACTTTTCATATATTAGCTTCTAGGCAAATATTTGACTTTAATTTAACTGTCACACTTGCAGAATAAACCCAGGAAGCATCACTATGAATAAAATATTCAAAGGAAATCTTTTCAGAATATGGAGGACCTAAGAAAGACATGTATCCATGGTTATTGATTATGAAACCAAGGAAAAGACAACCAGGGAAGATATCCTACCTCTGGTCTTATATTTACTCTTCTCTGTGAAGAGCAATGACTTTTAGAAAAATATTTCTTATAAAGTATCCTTTCCATCTCTCCTTATTTATGCAACTAATTGTCAAATTCTTGCTAGCACAAAAAATTTTGTTGGAATTCCTTGTTTGATTTATGCTATTTGCCATTAGAATATTTCAAGAATGTTAGTCTGGACTTGTACCTAGACAATACATTAGCTACCGAATAGTACTGATATAACTATTTAGAGGCAGCCTGTCCTTCTAATAGACTCTTGCTCTCTCTTTTTTAAGTTTTATTTTAAAATAATTTTGACTCAGAAACGTTGTAAAAATAGAGCAAAGAATTCCCATAGTTTATTCCCATTGATTTATTCTACTGTCTTTTCAGAGAGTATTCTGCACCTAAGAAATGATTTACCAACATACAAGGATATTAAAAGCATGATTTATTATAGCAAAAAATTAGGAATAATACAGATGTTCAAAAATAGAGGACACATTACATAATTATATCGAAATGATGAATCTGGAGCCATTAAAAATTAAACGCTTAAGGATATTTAAAGGGAAATGCTCAACATGTCAGTTTGCTGGAACTGCCATAACAAAATACCACAGACTGGATGGCATCAAAAACAGAAATTTCTTTCTCATGGTTTTGACTTTGGCTTGCAGGTCACTGCCTTCTCTTCATGTCTTCACATGGCCTTTTCTCTGTGTGGGCTTCCCTGTTGTCTATTCCTCTTACAAGAACACCACCTATTGGACCCACCTTATGAGCTTACTTACCCTCACATTGTGGGCTAGGACTTCAACATGTGAATTTTTGGAGAACACAATTCAGTCCAAAACATTCAAAATATCTTATGTGAACAAAAGTACATCATAAAACTATGCTGTTAATATAACTCCGATTTTAAAGACATGCATGCATATACGGAGGAAAATATGGTAGAGGTTCATGAGCCAAACCTTTAAAATGATTTTTAAATTATTTTTCATATTTGTTTAATTATTTCATATTTTCAAATTTCATAATTTTCCATTAGAAACTACCATGATTTTTACAATCAGAATGACATATACGATAAGTAACAGAAAATTTCTTTAATAGCTTACAGGTTCTTTTGCATATCTTAATACATTTGGTCTCTGCAACTATGTTGTGAGGCAGAAGCAAAAATCATTTGCTTTAATTTATACATAACAAAATTGAGGCTCAGAGAGGTTAAGTCACAAGGTCAAATGTTCAACCTAATAATAATAAGAGTTTTCTGATTGTTAATCCAATGATCTATCCATTATACCATAATTCTCCAAAATACCTTCCTGTGATGAACAAACAAAAGTCTAATGAAACTCTGATTATCTCCATCAGTGTATTAATGATTAGAAAAGTAGAAAAAAATAATAACAACAATGGCAGCAGCAGCAATATTGAAGCCAGGATTTCTTGGGGGTCATGTTTGCTGTTTTGACCTCTTGCAGAAAGAATTAGGATACAAATAAGTATACATGAGTAGTAACCTGGGTTGAAAATTGTCAGTCATTATCTTTTTTACTCTATTAATATTGCCATGTATTTACAAAAGCAAGCCATAAATGTAGGAATGGAGACTCCACTGGGTATGTCATTATACTAGTGCTTAAAAGAAAGTGTGCATACACGAATCCTCTGCATTAGAAGCTCTTGATCTGTGAGCAACTTGGAGGTGGTAGAGGGAGAGCTCAGGAAATTGGAAATTATAGTAAGTGCTGTAGAGATTTGTAAGTGTGTAAATAGTTTACCAGTTCATGAATATTAAAAGCATGATCAGTTATGGCAACAGGAGGGTCCTAATTATGAGGTACTCTTTCACTGAAAAAGTTGTGATTTGTTGCTTAAGGTCAACAATTTTAAAAATCCCACTTTTACTGTATTCCTTCCCATTTAAGTATCCATTCTTATACATTCTTAGAAAGTCAATAATCACAACAATATCCATGCCAGTCGATATCTTCTGATATGAATTTGATTTTATATTTATGAGTGAGTTGAACTCAACCAACACAATGCAACAGCCTTAACCTGCAAGACATGTCGCATGTTCCCCGGGCCATCACTCTGGGAAGAGGGCCTCATGGAGAATAGTGCAATGGGTGGGCCTCTGCCCATTGCAATGTGGCAGTGAAATCTCTTCTTCAATCCAAGAAGTTCTTTTTTTCTAGCAACTACCATGACACAGAATTATACCTGGTAAAAATATTTTTTTTTTGAAGATTTATTTATTTATTTATACAAACACTGGGTACAGTCAGAAGCACAGGAGGGTGAGAGAATTCACAGAGCCAGAGCAGAGAGCAGAACAGGCAGAATGACGAAGTACACTGCTAAGGGGAGTAGTGGGCGGCAGGAGAGGTCTGCGTATCACATGGGACTCTTGCCCGGTGGCCGGGGATCGAATCCGCGCTGCAGAGGCTGCGGGCAGCTCCGCAACCCAGCGCTCAACCGCTGTGCCACCAGAGAGGCCTAAAAATCTTTTTTATATGTAGCCCATGGACAGAGCTTCCAGGCCAGACATCAGTACCTGTTTCAGTGGTCAATGTCTCTTCGCTTTGTATCAACTAAACTTCACCTAGACAGTGTGAATCTCTGCTGATTTGTAGAATGACAGACAAATGGAGTAAAAGGAATGACAAAGTGTATTTCAAGACTTTCAAAAAGGTTCCATTAACTCAATGCCAATTGTCTTGAGGCAAGTGGCTGGGCATTCCCTTCCAAGGAGGCTCGTGGCAAGCCGTCAGGTCTAATCTGTGTGAGAGATGAAAGAGTGACCCAGGGGTTAAAGGCTCCACGTCTGCTGCAAATCCCCTGAGTTATCTAATCTCTCCAGTGGCACAGGCTTTCTGCAAAAGAAGCGTTATTTTATAGCTGACCCTTTAACAAAGGAAAATAGCAACTGTTAGAGAAAAAGCAGTAAGTAGTTGCCCTGAGATAATGCTGCCTGGATAAGTCCTATAGAGATTTTTATTTTTAATTTCAAAAGGACAGATAAACATCTGGAAAGCCCACACAGACTGTGCATAAGAGGCTTGCAGTGCAATGTGAAGTGTTACCAGGGCTCCTAAGGACACACACACACACACACACACACACACACACACACAAGGATATCACAAGCATGAAGTCATACACACAGATTAGTCACCTCCAACCAAAAGTCGGCCTCAGGGAATTGGTGTCTTTGCAGCACTTGTGCAAATTTGGGAGTCTTTTCTGGCCTCAGTGTTCCTATCTGTAAAACAAATCAAACAGCCAAATGTAAAAGAGGGGATTTGGACTAGATGGTTAATGCTTGGCATAGCATCTTTCTTCATTCGAGTACCATAACAGATATAATTAATTGGGCATGGCACTTTCCCCCAGCCCTGATGCAGCCTCAGAATTTGCAACATCAATTGGTCTGAATTACCATGTGAGAGCAAAGCCATTTGCTCTTCATGCAATTAAATGATGCCTATGGTCCTTTTAGACAGCAGCCAGCAGTCTCCAGGCTCAGTGTCTTTGGCTTCTGGTAGAACCTCTGGCACGGTATTGCATAATTGCCACCAGCAGGACACAGTAAGAACAGTAGCACTAAGATAATTTTTGGAAGAATTCCTGGGTTTCAGAGATGACTCATGTGTCACCCCAGGGAAAAAAAGTACATGTCAGAACCAGACCCTGAGCAGAACTGCAGGAAACCACTGCAACAGAAAGGGAATGAACCCCCAAATCCTGAAGAAGAGGGAGATCAGATTATCTGCAGTAGCTGGAATGGGCAGAGTTAGGGAAAAATCGTTTACATTGTTAGTGGTTCTTCTCCCCCCTTTAATGCAAGCTTGATGTAGTCTGACAAAAAGATTACACTTAAGTGACTATATTATTACTAATGTAGAAATCACAAAACAAATTCTCGAGCAGAATTTTTAAAGCCAGAAAAGGTCATAGTCCATTGGTTCCTAAAGGCTCACTGCTTATATGAGATGCAAGAAGATTTCTTAAGATCACTTGAGTGTGTTAATAATATTCCTGAGCCTGTACCCAAAAATTCTGAATTAGGAGACTTGGCATGGTTTTAATAAGTTCCCTAGGTGATTACAATGATGATCCAGATATGAAAATCAATGACCCAGTCCAACTTTATAATTTTTAAGATGGGAAACCTGAAGTAAAATTAGAAAGAAATGTTTTGCTCAATATCACATTGTAATTTAGCGACAAATTTGTGGATAGAATCTAAGTTTTCTGACTGCCAGTTCCATACCAAGGCTGAGACTAAGTCCTTTGAAACAAATGACCAATCTTGTGAGTGTGCCCCGTATTTCAATATTGCCAACACTGCTGATTGGGGGTAGTGTGCCTTAGGGTGGAGTTTGTGCTGTAACCATGGAGATGCTTAAGCATAGGCTACCTAGAAGGAAACCTGTAGGTACAATGCATAACATTGGTAGTTGGATTTGCCTTCTAATTTTATGTTTTCTTTGCCAACTCATTTATTAGAAAAGAAGTGGGGAACTAAGGGTGTATTCCCTTTAATGCAAAAAGTTAATCTGATTAAGAATGAAAGGGAAGCCAGGACAGGCTAAGTGCCCCAAGGCAATGATTTGCACCTCTAGACAATTGTCCTTTAATCTATTTATCCCCATCCTCATGGTTACTGCATCAGCTGTCTTTCTGGTCTCCATCCCACTGATCTATCCCCACAGTGTACACATGTACCATAGCCAGAAAGATCTTCCTCTTGCACTGATTTCATTGCTTTGTTCTACTGAAACCTCCAATTGTTCCCCATGTGGCAAAGTTCTAACCACCACTTTGGCAGTCAAAACCATTTTAGGGTGTGATTCTTACCCTATATTGCCATTTTTTTCCTTGCTGCTATGCTGAACATGAACGTTGTTTGAGTCTAAACTGGTTTTTCCATTGTTTTCACTTTCATTTCCATTGCAACATGATTTTAAACTGTCTATTCAAATTTGTCTCCCCAATTGCCCACCTCATGTTGCTTATTCATTGAGAAATAGTTAATGTGTCCCAACTATGTGCTAGTGCTGAAGACTCTTACTATATATCTAGGATATAATCTGTGCTCTACAATCTGGCAGAAATGTCTGACATTTGATAGTTAATTTCCAGTGATGCAGTGTTCCAAACAGTAGGTGCCATGGGAGTAGCCAAATGAGAGAAAAGATTAATCCATGACCCTTTCCCTAAGGGTAATCTAGATCTCACCACCTTCTTAAATCCTTTTGGTTTTTTTCCTTTATATCTTTTTATATATAGCTACACACTTAACTTGTATTTAACTATTATCTTTGTGTTTGAATTGTTTCTCCAGTTAGATTAAAGTTTTTCACATGGCAGCATCACATTGTAAATGCTTCTTATAGCTTAATTAAGTACTGATGTAGTCTCAATTGTGAGACAAAATGTGATTTAGTAAAGACAGGATTTCAGCAGCCTTACCACTTTAAGATCCTTTCGTTTGCATTATTTTATTTAATCCTATCAATAATCCTTTGAATTGGGTATTATGATCCCTGGTTTACAGTAAGAAAATTGAAGCTCAGAGACTCTGAGTGACTAAAACCAAACAACGAGTAATTTGTGAGGTCTGAATAATAACCTAGAGTCTATCATTCTTATTTAAGACCATTTACAGTGTAACATGGAACCAAGTGATTAACAAGCAAATGATTCTCTTCAACTCATACTCTTTCTTTACCTCTTACTATGCCTCTGGTTTATTCATCAGTGGCAACTCATCCTACTTTTAGGCTGTGATCAGTTGCTTTATAACAGGTTCAGGACCAAATAAAGAGATTGTGAGCCCATTCTATTGGCATTCAGTATGCAGTTGTCATAGGCTGGGTTCCCCAGAAGGAGACTCTGAGATCAGAACTTGTGTGTGTCATTAAGAAAGTGCTCCCAGGAGAATCCAGTAAGATCATGGGAACTAAGATGTAGAAATGGAGACACAAAGCCATTTCTGGCAAAAATCCAACTCTAGCCTGTGGATAGAATGTAAAATCCACATCAGCTTGTTACCCTCAGAGTCAAAGGAACTGGATTTCATACTTCATCACTAGTCTGTTATTGGCCAAAACCCCCCCCAAGCCCCACCCCCCGGATATAAACTCCAGGTATTCAACTTTATGCATGTGTGAGCACAGCTCTTTTGAAAATTTACAGGTGTGAGCTTTTGGAAGCAAAAGCACAATGGAATTGGGGGAAGAATGTGCTGAAATAATAAGAGGAATTAGAGGGAATCTGGCCAGATCAACAACAACGTCTGCTAGGGCAGGTATAGGATCTATACATAAGGGTTTTTACATTTTAGGGCATCACAAATATTTTTGAGGCTCTGGTGTATATGTTAGACTCTTGTCTCAGAAAAATGCAATGCTTACAGTGGCCATTACTCCTAGGACCCCTAACCCATGGGCCTGTGTTAAAAATAGCAATTCTAGTGTATTTGAGAAAATTCAATGAGATCGTTTTACCCAACCACTAAGGTTCTCAGCCTCCATCCCTTCAATTCTGCTCTCCAAGGAAATGCCATATGCTGAGCTGCATAACTTCCCATTACTTCATTATTTTGGTAGTTAGAGAGCAGAAGGAGAAGGCATTTTTCCAGGCTGCCTGGTTTGAAGATGGAGCAGCTCTGCCATGTGACATCGGGAAAACCTCAGTCCTATTAGTTAGAATGACATGAGGATAATGAATGATAACCTCTGTTAATTCAGAAACATCCCTCGGGAGAGAAGGTACACAGGCTGGAGACCAGGAGAAAATGGATAGCAGATCTTGGAAAGTCAGTGTAAGCTTGGAAAATCAAAACCAAGCTTGGGGGTCTGCTGGCACTTATATGGCAGTTTTTCACTAGTCTCTTCTTTCTGGTTTGCTTATGGATCCCCAGGGCTCTCTACTTAATTTGCAAAAGAGGCAACCTCTTCCTTTCTCATTGTGGAGGAGCCCATGGAGCCTTGTCTTGACAGGTCAGACACAAAATGACTGATGAGGCTGAAGTCCCTTCCCCCATACTGTCAGGATTCCCACATCACCAGCCCTCCCGACCTTGGAGGACTCGACCTTGTAACTAGGCTGCCGCATGCAAGAACTGGTAGGCTCCACCTGATTGGAATTTTGATGGCAATTAAAGAAAAAAAAAAAACAACTGCACCTTGCTATTTGTATTTAAACTTCCAGAATTATTTGTATATAGGTAAATTATTATTGTTTGAAGATTTCATAAGCTTATATGGTTTGTACTATCATAAAATTTATTGATGTTAAATAAAAAAGAATAAAAAGAATGCAAAATATGGTTCCATTTATGGAGAAATACATGTAAGTACGCTTAAGTATGCATTGAAAATGTGAAGGTATTCCAGAAATCTGCTAAAAGAGGTTACCCCAGGGGGGTAAGATTATATAGAGGTTTTTATATTCTTTGCATGGTCTTGGTTTTTCACAACAAATGAACAAAAAACACAATGATATTTTCATTAGAAAAAGACTTCATTATTAAATCAGTTTCACAAGGAATTACATCTCTATTCTTTTTACTTAAACAACTACTTCCACCATGCCTTGGCCCATTTAAAATCTTTCCACATGTAACCATTATAGTAATTATAGAGTGTATATAATAATTTTTACTTGACTTTTCTGCTTAATGTTATTTCATTTGCACTTTTCTAAGAATATAGTCTGCATATTTTTATTAATGGGTGCTTAATTGTCCATTGATTCAATGTCTATTTTTATGGCATAGTTCTCTTTGGAAATTATACAGTTACTTTTTGCCAATAAAATGTGAAAAAAATGTGGCTGATGGGAGGAAGGAAAGTGTTAGATCTCCAGCATGGCCCTTGAATTGTTGTCATCAGAAAAAGAGGTGTTAGATGGTTTGGAAAGCTGCCCTTGACTTGCTTCTAGCATATCTTCCCTGATTTCCACTAGATATTTAATGGATGCCTACTATGCACAGCATTGTGCTTGGTACTTCCTCTATATTCTTTGACTTGAAGTAGCAAGGGAATTTCCACTAGAATTCTAATGAGTAAAGTTAACTGAGCCTAGGCAGCCCCCAAAGAAGCCCCTGAATTTAAAGACCAGCTACAACCCCTTTTACCATGTAAATTATGTAAGAGAAAGGAAAATCAAGATGATTCCCCAAAGAGTGTGGGTAAGCTGGGCCTCCTCTCTGAGTGGTGGACAGTTTCTTCACAGAACCTATAAGACAGCTTCCATTTCTCTGAGCTATACAAAGCCTACCTACCCTTACTCTGCTGCAATTGCTCAGGCGTATATATAATACTAGGTCTCTCTTCCCAGGATTGCTTCTTCCTTTAGCATCTAATCCAATCAGCATTTGAATATAGATCCATGGATCATGGCCCACGTTGGTCCTTTGGATTATTGCCTTTATTTACAGGTAAAGAGACAGACTCAAGAGAGAATACAATTTGCTGAAGGACACATAACATGTGCTAGCCCTGTGTGTTATGGATGCTGAGGGTACCTCCTAAAATGTGTGGTTGTAAAGTATCTGTATTTGCTGATTAATATACATCTCCATTTTTATATTTCTATATCAGGTTGTATCTGACTGTATTTATAATGATTCTCTGATCTTGACAGCTAGAAGTTAATTCTCTACCAAATAAAGCCATCTGTACTTCTTTTGTGGTACCAGTTTTTGCCAAGTTATGATTATATTTACATCTATATAATTTTTATTCTTACATCTTAAGTTCCTTGAGTAAAGAATTCATGACTTAACACATCTTTCCTAATATGCCTAATAAAATAACTTACTTAATGCTGATTGAAGGTGAATGTAGTGTTTCTTCTGAAGGACTCACAAAAGATTTTTGTAAAATTAAATAATATAAAGGTTTAGGAAATTGCTTTAACACATTTCACTAGTTAAGGCTTTGGAGTCTCAACAACCCACTTTGGGATGACAGTTCCACATTTAGCTGCCATATTCATCTTGGAAAGCGAAAGGTCCATGCAGGAGACCAGAATGCAAAAACCCACCAGGAAGCCCACCTGGGGACAGGAATGCAGAAGCCTGCCTAGAGGATTTAGACAATGAGCCTCCCCGCTCCCCCTACAAATCTTTTCTCAGAAGAAACTCAACCCACCCTACGAATTTTTCCGCACCCTACAAACTTTTTCCCCACCATAGGAACCCAGTTTCCCACCTGACCTCTCCTCATCCTATAAAAGCCTGCCTCCCCCTGGCAACATGCACAACTTCACTGACCCCCATCTTGGGTCCATGAGGTTAACCGGGGGTGCAATAAATTTTCCCTTCCTTTGAGAAATTTAGCCTGGCTCTCCTTTTCTTTACCGCGCGGAAACTTTCAGAAAGCTACTTAACTCTATGCCTCGATAGCTTAATCTGAACATTGCAGGAAAGTAACACCTACCTCATTGGGACTTTCCCTGTTTTAGATGAAGTAATATATGTAAAATAGCACAAGTGTTTGCACATAGTATTTACTTACTAAATAATATTTATTAATTACTATTAAAGAGTGATAGTCTTGGCCTCCCCTGATGGCACAGCAGTTAAGCGCTGGGCTGCCAAGCTGCCTGTGGCCTCTGCAGCACCAGTTCGATCCCTGGCCGCAGGCGAGGGTCCCACATGGCGCAGACCTCTCCTGCCTCACCCTCTGCTCCCCTCAGCATCTGTATTTCGTCAGTCTGCCTGTTTTGTTTCCCGCTCTGGCAACGATGAATTCTCTCACCCTCCTGTGCTTCTGACTGTACCCAGTGCTTGTATAAATAAATAAATAAATCTTAAAAATAAGAAAAAAAATAAAGAGTGGTAATCTTACGTGGTTTTCTTGCAGAGAACATTGGCTACAATGTTTAAAACAGAGAAAAAAGAAAAGAAAGCAAGTTGTTCCTATTCTAATTATCCCATTACTGTCTCTCCTGGCCAATCATTTTGATATCCATTTTATTCCAAAAATTAACACCATAATACTGATCGTAGTCATTAAAATAGTGATAGAACTGAGAAATAACTTAGTCCCTTGGCAAGAGGAATAAATATCTTTCCTCTGCTCTCTTCCTTGCTCCACAACCTAAAATGAGTGTAGCCTGGTATAGGCTACCAAGAACAAAAATAAAATGATTCCTTGTAGGTTGGTTCAGAAATGTTGGAAAACTCTTCCAAGAAGTTGAGTTAGATACAAGGTCCTCCCTCTCTTCTTCTCTCCTTTTTTAAGTGTAGGAGACAGACTGCCTGCTTAATGATTAACATGCATGCCCCTCCTCACTTCTTTATGTGAGTGAAGCATACATTTAATCCTAAAAATACAGACAAAATTATTATAGTGCAAATGTATTCCCTGGAGAAATAGTGATAAGAATATTGATGCTTACCGAACTGCTGTTGCTTGTGGATTTATAAGACTGATGGAATACTGATGTTTGCTTTAAGAACTGCTTGCAATTGTATTGGAAACAAATGCTTACCCTTGCATTATTGAAGTGAAGACATATGCAGTAAAAATGTTCTGCATAACGACATACAGATGCATAACAATTATTATCATTGTGAGAATTTAACTGCATGATTATGAAATTTCAACTTTCATTAGACCATGAGAGTAGGAAGCATCGTCATTATTTAAATTGCAATAAACAAGAATAGTAGATATTAAAACATGAGAGTAAAGAGATTCCAAGTTACTAGCATAAGTGCTACAATCTTCCATTACACAACATTCTTTTCAAATCAGTACTGATGTTTGTATAGAAAATCTAAAACCATCTTAGTAAATTATGATGAAAAAAGGAAAAGAACCAGAAACCCAGAATCCTCAAATCCTATCTTCCTGTATCAGGGTCCCTCTTCCCCGTGTTCTGTACTCTCTCTGAACAGATGTCTCAGGGATCTGCAGGAAGAGGAAAAAGTCACCCACTTTATCACTAAGAGTGTTTTATTCCAAACCTCAGTGTGATTCCTTGTAAATTTGTTTATCTAGACTTGAAATAGAATGAAATTATCTTTTTCATCTTTGCATTAATGAAGACATTTTATGGGTGTCAACACATTTTGCACTCTACAAACATCTTTTAAATAAGGCAGATAAAATAAAATATAAAATATTTAAAAGTTAATAATTATTGTTTCATATCAATATTGTGGAGTGTCATGTCCCAAACTGGGAGGCTAGATCTTTTAACTTTGGAGACAATGGTAGGAAGTAGATTAATAGTCCACTCTACAATTGTTTTAATTCTCCACCTATTTATAGTCATCTACTGTGACATTTGGATGTGTCTTTAAAAGATGATCAATTACATAATATTGATTTATTTTTCTGCTGGCAGGAATAAAAACTCGTGAAGTTCTGGGAAAGATACAAATCCTTTTTTTCCTTTGTTGAGATACATTGGCTTATAACATGGTATGTGGTTTTGGGGAATAGGTTGTCACACCTCCTCAGATGTAAGTGACCACATCCCTCCCCCATCACCCAAGCACCCACAGTTCTTTACTATTGAGCATTGTGTCCCTTCTCATCTCCGCTCCCATCCTCCCCCTCTGCTAGCTTCAATTCTGTAGTCATATTTTAGGGTGTATTTTGGTTTCATTTTAGTTTCTTAGTGATTTTTGTTGTGGATTGTGTTTGTTTCTCTATTTTCCATGTGAGTGAAATCATCTGGTATTTGCTTTTCTCCTTCTGACTTATATTACTTGGCTCCCCTATGATTCCATCCATGTTGTGACAAATGGCAAGAGTTCAAATTCTTAATGACAAAGCCAGCTTACATAATTCAGTCTTTTAATAAATATGAAATATATTCTAAACCTGAGAATTATAATTTAGCCCTAGAATGATATATTCTGGGCATTTAGCTACTTACTATACTGTCGAAACATTTCATTTGGACAAGTCACTTAATGGTATAGAGAGGGTCTGTTGATTTTTACAATGTCACAAAAAAAAGTTTCATTTCCTCCCTTCTCCAGCCACTCATTGTAAGCACCTTTCCCTTCAATTGTCCACAGAATTGTATTTATAGTCTGTACTTGCTGCTATTTCTTTGAACAGCAGGCTGAAAAGACATATACTCAGTATCTACAATTGAATCACAGTCATAAGTTTCACTATTTCCTTTTACACAGAGTCAAGATCGGAGGTGTATTGTTGACTGTTGTCTGAGCGTAAGCAGAAGTGTGGATTGGCATCCAGGAGCAATCTCTTTAATCCTCACAGTAAAACCCTTCCTCACTGCCCACTTACCCTGCACACCTTCTGAGCCCAACGTGCCATTTCCAGTCTACTTCCTGGCTCATGGAAACAGGTATTATCTAAATGAGAAATCTTCTGTAGCATGTGTTTTTAGGGATAAGCAAAATAAGAAGTTATTGGGTTCTTTTACTGATTTAAAGTACATTTGCCAAAGGCAGATCTAAACATTCTGCTCAAAGGTAACTTTTCATCTCATTGCAAAGCAGAGACTCTCTTGGTGTGCAAGTGGGATGCTGGCTGCCCCATTGCCTCATAGGTCACTGATGATATGCAATGTCTAAATGGTGTTATTTAATAAGTTTGTCAAGAGCCTATTCTGCTTTCTCTTTGAATAAAATATTGTTAGCAACTTTGTCTCTGACTTTGTATGTTTCTTGGGAATGGAGTGATTTATTTCCATTTTTGCTACATGCAATGAAATTGCTTATTTTGACGTCTGAGTAGTTTAAATGCATGAGTAATAGTGTCTGAAGAACAAAATTGATAAACTTGTTATTCCAAAACATTATTTTATGCTCATTCCAAGAAAATGTGATTGGTTTACCAGAGTGGCTGCTGTCCTGCTTTAGAAGGTTGTAAAAATCTTCATGCCACTATGACAGTTTCATAGACAAAATAACTGGGAATAGCAAGCAAAGGTGTCATTGTTCTATAACATTTGATTTTCACATATTCACCATTTACTTCTTATATGGATTTTTCTTTTTCTGGATGCTTGTGTAAAACCTTCATTCCAGACTCATTAGAATCGTATGTTTATTACTTTTTAAATGACTACTTTTATACTTTAATGACCCACTTTTGAGCTATTTTCAAAGTAAGAATGTAATGCAACATAATAGAAATAATTAAAACTGCTAATTTAAATTTTATCAAACAGTCACAAGCAAATGATTGGAATTTTTTTAAACAAACTGGTAATGAAGACGAATAGCCAACTTCCCCATCAGAATACATTGTGTAGAACTTAGGAATATAATTGGAAGGATGTAACTTGACTTATGGGAAAAATAATAATTCCAAATTCACAAAAAGTGTATCACTGCATTACTTTTCTTTTGAAAAGTGCCAGCTTGATCCAAATAACAAGAGACCACCAGTGGTCCAAAGGCCCTATTTTGGGTCATCTTAAGCCCACCTTTGTTTCCATGCCTCAATGAAAAAGGGTGAGAAATTTAAACCAAGGGAAGCAATTTCTCAGTAAATTTCAGAGCAGGGGAGCCTGGGAGTGTACCAGGGCTGGGCATAAGGAACATTCTGCTCCTTCCGGGTTAGAAGGAGTATTTTATCCTACCTATTGCTTGGGATTGCAGATGAAGTGATAATAAACATATTTTTATTATTACTTTATAAATTCTCCACAGACAAATCACACCTAAATTGTCTACTGGGGTTAGACCACTCTCATCTCCAGACCTTGGTAAGATACCAGTGCTGACCTGGTAGAAGCATTCCAAATCTCCAAATCCACACTGGTAGGGCACCAAAGTCCTTGGTGGACTTTTAAATGGAAGGGGTGGAGGGGTGGGGGAGAGAGAGAGTGAGCGAGTGAGTGAGCGCACACATGTCCTGGTTAGCACAAGGCCTGGTAGATCTGGTAGATGACTTAGACTTTGACCTTGATTGCTTTACTTCTGCACTATTTTTCCCAATTAGGTTTGGGGCTGGGGCTCAGGGACTGAGGGGTCCAGAAGAAGACAGGAGTGGGGAAGCAGAGAGGAGTCTGGAGATTTTCTGAAAGGCAGCGCAGAACTCCCAAATAAAGTGCAAGCACTGGCTCATTTTCACAAGATTTCAGAGATGCAATGCCAAGTTTGCTAAAGTTTATGGTGGTGAAAATGCGCTTTATCAACAGAATATATGAAATCCTGAGCTTAGATCAAATAAGGGTGTTATAATGTCAGTGCTGAAACTCAGAGGCGAGGCCATGGATCTTGGAAAGTATCCATTTTAAACATGGTTCAGAGTCACAGATCCTTCTCATCTGTCTTTGCTGCTGTCTCTCAGCCCCAACATAAGGCTATGACCATTGCAAGCAGCAGGCTGCTTACCAGGCACCAGAAATCTAACTTGTGAAATTTCCATTTTTAAAAAAGTTCTTTTGGGCCTCCCCTGGTAGCACAGGCAGTTGAGCACCGCGCTATGAAGCTGTCCACAGCCTCTTCAGTGCCGGTTCGATCTTGGCCGGCGAGGGTCCCACACGGCACAGCAGACCTATCCTGTCATGCCTGCTGCTCCCCTCAGCAGTGTATTTCATCAGTCTGTCTGTTCTGTTCCCCGCTCTGTCTCTGGTGAATCCTCTCACCCTCCCGCGCATCTGTCCTGTAACCCGCTTCTTGTATAAATAAATAAATCTTAAAAAAAAAAAAAAGTTCTTTACATCCAGTTATTTCTATATTGCATTTTCCTAAAATGAAAAACACTCATACACTTAGAGCACTGGGCTTCACCAGCCAGTAAGTGAGCTAAGGTAACCTGCAGTTTTTGTATTTTCTTGGGGAAAACTGATGACCTGGGAAACAGCTCAGTTATTAATAGGAAGAAGCAGGTCTCCTCTGTGAAAGTTCTCCATTCCTCTGGTGAGCAGATAATAAATCAGAACTTTTAAACCTCAGGTTTGATCTTTCCACTGGTACTCTGCTTTTAGTAATGGAAATTCAACTAATTAAAAAAAATATTCACTGAGTACCTATTATAAGGCCCACTCTTGGCCTCATAAAGTGGAGTTAGGAAAATATTTTTCATAGTGTCTGTGACAGAGGTATACAGTGAGCTGTACTAGAAGGCAAAAATCTACTGATAAAATCAAAAGAGGTAAATGTAAGCAAACAGATTGAGGACTGTGTGGGAAGGATTGCACCATTTTCTCACTTGGGTGATTCACTTGATTTCTCTGTGATCACCTTTGTAAGAATGCAGGTAAATTTAATGTCTTTTGTGTGGTGTGAGTTAGAAAAGAGTGCTTGCAAGTTATAGATTCTTAGTGAATTACTTTCCCTCCCATCACCTCAATCTCTTACCCCCCACACTATAAACATATTGTAGGCAAGACCTGAGTCTTGCTGGTCACTGTGTGCTATAGGATAGCTTGTGTTTGGCCTTAATTATGTTCAATCAATATGGACTTGGATGGAAGAATTCACTGATTATGCTTAAGAAAGGATCAAAGTAATTTAACAAAGAAGAAGGAAGGGAAGAATTGACCTAAGTTCTGTTGTTGAAACAAGTAATCAGGTACACAGGGCAGATGGAGACACTTAAGAAGACAGAAAAAGATGGATCCACAAATGTGCAAATAACTGTAAGTTATCAATGGGAGATGTTATCCACTTTTGTCCTGTTTGTGTTTGACCACTTAGTACTCCTGGAGACACACTAGTAATGTGTAATCAGAAATGACATTTTACAGCAGGTCTGTAATTTCAGGCATACATTTCACCACATTTCTCAGTGAATTTTGTTAGCTCTCTTCATTGCCATCTCCCTCTTTCAAGGTGCTATGAATCTCTGTCATTAATGTAAGCTCTCCTAATGTCCTTAGGTCACCCAAATAGAGGAATTTGCAAAATTTGAAAAAGGACGTTTTAGGCCAAGAGTAACTGTTTATTCTTGTTTAATTTTTAATCTATAATACCAAATAATAAATCTGCCTGCCTAATTTTACCTCCAGAATAAACTCATTTTAGAACATTTAATAGCCTATTTTTTTTTTTTTGCAGTGCTGGGTAAATAGAGTCTAAAATATATTATCTTTCCTTTTAGTAGTTATTACAATCACCACCAAACCCTCACCCACTTGGATTAACCACACCAGTGCTTTTGAAAAAGTCAAAGCAATTCCAAACAGAAAGGCAAGCTCTTTGCCATTAAACTAGTATTCTAATTTATTTTTGAGGTCAACATGTAACTTCAAGATGCATTTGTATGCAACTGTATAAACTAAAAAAAAAAAAAAAAAATCATTGACAAGGTCAAGGCCTGAATTCTATTTTTTGGAGGGGGGTAGTATTCAGCATCCATTTAGTATACTGTCCTGATCTCTAATACCTGCCAGGTCACTGGCTTAGAACACAGGAGAGACATCTTTTTTCCTCCCACATGCACGTTTACTCCATTTCCAACAGTGGGGACTCAGTTCCAAAAGCTGGCTATTTAGTCATCCCTCCCCTTGCCCTATTACCTTAAACTATTTATGTGTTTGTATTCCTGAACATAATGTAGCTTCTTTGGAGGAGAGACATGTCTCCTTCACCTTTGGATTCACCTCATTGTCCTTTGCACAAATATTTTGAAATATGAAAACCATTTGCTAAATAAATATTCAGTAAAGCAGGCCAGGTCATTTCTTATGAGAGAGTAATCAGATTCCCAATTATACAGTAAAGTGTTTATTGTGTATTTTAACATTCAAAAATTAATCTTAATTCAAACTGATATTATAGTCTGAAAACATTCAAAATAAAAATTAAACTAAGATTATGTACATATGAACATATACATACTATGACCACATGTATCCAATATTGCTGAAAAAGGATTTTCCCCACCCATTGCCCTTATGTTTGAGTTCATGTTAATGGAAAGATTTTTAAAAACAATTTGGCATTTGCAAACTGAAATAAGATTGCTTTATACTGCTATAAAAACATTTCATTACGGGGCCATCCTGGTGGTGCAAAGGGTTAAGCACCGCACTACGAAGAAATCTGCACCTTCTGCAGCACGAGTTCGATCCCCTCCCCAACCAGGGAGCAACCCACATGGCGAGGCAGACCTCTCCTGACTGGCCTGCTGCTCCCGTCAGCAGTGTATTTCAGTCAATCTGCCTGTTCTGTTCCCCACTGTCTCGGTAAATCCTTGCAACACCCCACATCTCTGGCCTGTACCCCAGCTCTTGTATGCACAAATAAGTAAATCTTTAAAAAAAAAACTTCATTCATAGACAAAAGTAACTTCCCAATTAGTTTAAAACTGTAACTTACTAATTAAACTACAATATTTACAGATAATACCATACCAAAGAAAAATTACTCATGCTAGCTAGATAAAAGTATGGCATATATTTTTCATCTTTAGTGACTCAAGATAGGAGAGCAAAAAAAGTTACAGTTAAACCAGAATAGGAATCTGAAATTCAAGTGCCTACAGAAGCCAGACCAGAGACCTAAGTGGAGTGTGGATTATGATGGGGAGAGGTTAGCTCCCTCTCTAGCTGGAAGCTCTGCTTGTGAATTCAGGTTGTATTTGCCACATTATCATCAAAGAAGAAAAGACATGAGTCCAAATAATTGTGGATAGCCCTTAAATTCAGATTTTTTTTAATTGATAAAAACCTAGTGCAGGTCAAAGTAAACCACATTTAATGTCATAGGTCGTCAGTTGAGTCCTAGATGAACCACATATCTTTAATGATATCATCTGACTTTGATCTTACCGCCTGGTACATAATTTAACTAGCAGAATTCTCTAATATGAAAGGTCTATGCAAGAAGCCAGAATACAAAAGTCCACCAGGAAGCCCACCTGGGGGCAGGAATGCAGAAGCCTGCCTAGAAAATTCAGACTTATAGGTCAGAAAGAAAAAGAAAAATACCAGATGGTCTCACTCATAGCAGGAATTTAGAAAACTTAAATAAGAGACCAGGAAAAAGACTAATCAATACAAAGTAAAAATCAAAATCAACAAGCAACTATAAACCAGAGACATACTATGGTGGGGGGAGGAGGGGAGAAAGGGGTGGGGAGAGGAAGGAGTCAAAATAAGGGGGGGGTGCAATTGTATGGGGAATATAACCATAATGAAAATGCATACATTGTGCAAAGATGAAAAATGATGTAAGAATTATATAAAATAAAGTATTAAAAAAATTCAGATAATGAACCCCTCCCCACCCTAGAATCTTTTCCTGCCATGCAAACCCAGTCTCCCCCTGACCTCTCCTCACCCTATAAAAGCCTGCCTCACCCTGGCAATGTGCGCGGCTTCACCGACCCCCACCTTGGGTCTGTGATGAATCTTTCACAATATTTTCTGGCAGATGTTGCCTATCTTACTCTTAATAAAATTACCAAGCCATTATGTAAATAATACATTGTAGGCTTTCATTTAAAAACAAAAAGATATCCCCAGAAAACTACTGATGTCTTAACCATGTAAACACCTGCCAAATCTCAAGCACCTCCATGGAGTAACTTAGAGATTTCCCCTCAATATTTTGTGTTTAATATCTGGGTTAGAACCATTCATCATGAGTGTAAATATTTTGAAAAGATTTTTTTTAAAAGAAGAATCTCCTATTATTTTGGCTTCACATTTCCTTTGGTTCTTTGTCAGATATCACAGTAGGCTTATATCTGGAAAAATCTTGACTTTGATACAGGAAAAATTATTTGTCAGCACTTAGACATATTTGCTCCTCCAATCTTAGGCTGATAGCACCTCATCTAGGATAGTGATGTCAATGAGAAATTAATGTCCTTAAATGAAATTAGATTCTACAGTCACATTAACATCATTCTACTCTGGAACTCTGGATAACTTCATTATTAGATATTTTGTAAAGTTATAGCAAATGTTTTCTCTGATGTCTTGAGAAATTCAAATGCCAGAGTCCAGAAGAGGAATTCTGAGGATAAATCTAATGGCTTGAATTAGTTTTGTTATAAATAGTTTAACTCATCAAATTGGTTTGAAAAATGGGTAGGTGTAAAAATTACTTTAATTTTCTTTCAAATTATTCAGATCATACTTCCTTGACATCTCTCTTATACTGCAGCAGCTCTCATAGCTATGTACACTTTCCATTAAATCAGTGCAATCCAGCAATTAATTCATCATTCTCTCAGTAAACAGACTCTGGGTACCTAGGTGGTAAGCTCTGCCCTCAGCACTGAGGAGAGTAAGATAGATATGATGCTTGTCCCTTAGCACCTCAGACAGTGCTTTTGGGAAAGGGATGCAATGTCCTTGATGACCTGCATCTTTCTTGTTTGAAGAAAGATGCACACTGGACTATAATGGAGAAGGCAAACCTGCCCTTGCCTTTACAAGACATAAAAATGTCCCTTAAAAAAAAAAAGCGAATAACACTCATGAATCTGTAAAATTAAACAAAGACTACATGAAGTTAAATAAATAAATTTCATCTGTTGAAAGCCATCTGTAGAGGCATCTCTTGTGCACCACTTAGAATTGAAGCTACTAGTGGGGAAAAGGGGAGAGCCAACTGGCTAGGGGGTCCAATGGGCGAAGGTGGAGGACTTTTGCTTCCTTGAAGGTGGGTATGGTGTGATACCATAAATACTTTTAGGGTGTTATCCCATATATCTAAATCATATACAGTGTTGTAAACCAATATTACCTCAAAATGTTTTAAATGAATAGAATTACTTAAAAAACTTTGACCTCACCTGTTTCTTATTTTAATTGCTGTGGTGGTTCCATGTGGGCCCTGACCAGCTTTATTAGGCTGCAATCTGACAGTGCCTACCTCAGGTCTCTCCTTGTGCCTCTTACTTCCCATGTTCAGTGCTGTTCACAGATGCAGAATTCATAAATGTCAGTAGTTAGTGCTCTGAGGGACAAAGCTGGGCAGTCTTGCGATTCCTCATACGATCTTCTGGGGCAAAAGAAAGTAAATGAGAATGGGAGAAAATAAAGGAGATAGGAGAAAGAGAAGGGGGGAGGAAAAAAGCATGTACATAAATAACTAAGTCAAAATGCCATCAGAAAAATATCAATATATTGAGAATTTAGGAGAAAAATTAGAGTGATAATGTGAACTCAGTATGATAACAGATGTGAATCAAACACCACAGTAAAGTAAATGGGATAATTAGTAAATGTAATTATAGGTTAGAAAATCTACATCTAAAGGAAAAGCCATTATTTCATGGTGTAAGTACATGGAATCTGTCCCATGGAATTGGACAATGGGGAGGGACAAGAAATCACCAGTTCTCAGGATTTGCCCCAAATTCTTAGTTCCACTTCTTTGGGAATTGCTTCAAAGATGGCATTGTGATGGCAGTGATGTGATGTGGCCTGGAGAATGGCAGAAACTACTTAAGACTAAATCAAGTGTAATCAGAATACTACAAAGTATGGCTAAAATTTCACAGTGGTCAGTAAGTCAATATGAATTCAAATGTTTATACTATGCTGGTAAAATCTGTGATTTTACTTGCATTATTTTAAGTTTCAACTTTGTGTTTAAAAAAACTTGAGAGGTTTTGCTGTGAGTATCTACAGTGAATGAAAAACCTGTGAATTTTTAAGTGATAAATGTCCAACATATGGAGAAGCCTCTGGCAGTGATTCTCAAACATCATTAACACAATAAATGCCAAGGAACTTTTTAAATTGCAGATTTCTGAGTCTGTTGAATCAGAATTTCTAAAGGTATGACCCAAGTATCAGTATTTTTAATTTGTACTTCATGCTATAGTGATGTAATTGAAATCCTTAGAATTTTGAAAAATACTGGCTTAAATAAAGAAGCAAAAGTAGTGTCAATAAAAATATATAAATACATGTATATGTATGCATGTGATTGCCTGGTTAAAGTAAATGTGTAAAGATCTACAACTGATAAACTTTACTACTCAAAATCATCATCAAGGAAATGAAATACCTATAAATCCAAAGTCAGGAAATTTCTTCTTTGAAATCTAACATTAAAGAAAGCACTTGTTTTGAAATAGTGCTCTAAACTTATGGAATATAAATCTGAAAAAGGTCACCCTTAATTTGAAAATAAAAGTTAATCATTGTGGGCCTCCCTGGTTGCACAGGCGGTTGAGCACCGAACTGTGAAGCTGTCCACAGCTCCTGCAGCTCAGGTTCTATCTCGGCCGGCAGGGGAGAATCCCATATGGCGAAGCAGACCTCTCCTGTCTCGCCCGCTGCTCCCCTCAGGAGTGTGTTTCATCAGTCTGCCAGTTCTGTTCCCCGCTCTGTCTCTGGTGAATCCTCTCACCCTCCTATGCATCTGGCCTGTACCCCGGTTGTTGTATAAATAAATAAAAAATCTTTTTAAAAAATTTAATCATTGTGTTGCAAAAGAAAAATGCTAAAGCAATAAAACTCCCTAAAGCATCATGAAAAAAAAAAAAAAAAAAAACTGGCGCAGCAGACTTCTCCTGTCTCATCCACTCCCCTCAGCAGTATACTTTAGTAGATCTGCCTGTTCTGCTCCCCACTCTCTCTGGCCTGAATCCTCTCACCCCCCACATCTCTGGCCGGTACCCCAGTTCTTGTATGTATAAATAAATAAATCTTTAAAAAAAAGAGAAAAAGCATAGAATAAGTTTATGTTTATTTTTTTACTCTGAGGTTTGTTGTTTTAACTTTGGAAGTACCATATTACTATGGTAAGTCATATACCATTTAACTATGGAATTACCAGAATTGGTCCCAAACCAATTACTCAGTCTTTGAGCTCTTAAATTTTACTATCAAGATCTCCTTTATACTTCTCTGAAGGAAGGTCAGACTTTAACAAAACTACCTGTAGCAGCAGGTAGGCACAGGGCAGGGTCTCTATGATCCAAGCAGACCTGTGAAGGAGGAGTCCTGGAGCCCTCGGTGGCTTTTTCAGGCTTTTATTGAGTTTACCAGCTACAAAGCAGTCAGGGGTGCTGGGGCAGGGGGCCAGGGAGCTTGCAGGCCTCCAGGTCCCAGGCAAATCTTCACTCTTTCTGGGCTCTCTGGCGTTCTCTCATGGTCTCGTTCTCTCTCTTCTGCTGGCTCTGTTACGCTCTCTCGCTTGTTCTTCTGGTTCTCTTCCTGCTGGTTCTGTTTCCATGATGTGACCCTTAAAAGCCCCAGTCTCAGTCTGGGTGAACCCACCTATGTATGCCCACACTCCACTCCAGGTGCCTGCCCTCAGGCATGCATTCAGGACTGCAGGGATCCATCATCAATCCTAATGGTGGGAGGGCAAAAAAGCCTGACAATCATTTACCCCACAATACTCTTTTCAAAGGGCTCTGAAAACCATCAGAGCAAGCTTAAGTTTTCCTGCTCTATCCAATTGTTATCCTCCACTCCAATCTTGCTTTGGAGCATTGCTTCTTGCAATCTTGAGAAAAATTTTCTCAGTTCTTCAGGATGTCACTGCTTTCCCAGCGCAGTTCAACCAGACCAAGCACAGAGACCTTTCTATCAAGAAGTGAGAAATAAGATCATGTTATAGCAATTAGAGGGCTTTACCACAGGCTTCACAATAATTGAAGGAAGTTAAAAAGCAGATAACTTAAATTTGAATATACTGCTTTTAGACTATTATTCAAAGATCAATGATCCTAATGTATCCTACTATTCAACTTCTTGTCTAGCTGCCTCTGATCTCAATGTTTTATTTATTCATTTATTTATTTATTTATTTATTTATTTATTTATTTATTTATTTATTTATACAAGCACTGGGTACAGTCAGAAGCACGGGAGGGTGAGAGAATTCACCAGAGCCAGAGCAGGGAGCAGAGCAGGCAGAAGGACCGAAGTACACTGCTGAGGGGAGCAGCGGGCGGCAGGAGAGGTCTGCGCACCATGTGGGAAACTCCTCCAGTGGCCGGGAGCAGCCGGGGATCCAACTGGTGCTGCAGAGGCTGCGGGCAGCTTTTCAACCCAGCGCTCTGCGCCACCGGGGAGGCCCTCATCTCAATGTTTTAAAGTTCAATGAGGCTATTTAATGTTTTCATTTGTGATAACATGAATGGAACTGGAGGGAATTATCAAGGGATAGAGGTTAGAAGAAGAAAGACAAATACTGGATAATTTCATTCATATGTGGAATATAAAGAAACAAACAAGAGACAGACAAATCAAAACAAAAACAAACCCTAGAAATCTGACTACGGAATTGAAGTTCCAGTGAGAACAAACAGGAGCTGGTATTCAGTGCACTATTGGGTAGGGTTAATATGGGCCTGGAATGAGAATATACCTTTGTAGAGGTATGAACCGATACCCTTGAAACAGTGTTGTAAATCAATCTTACCTCAATAAACATAATTTAAAAGAAAAAAAATCTATAAAACTATAATCCCCCTAACTGCTTGGAAATTACATTACACACTTTCAATAACCTCTTGTATACAGAGGAAATAAAAATTAAATAAAATATTTTTAACTGAAAGATAATAAATACATGTCACATAAAAACTTATGGGCTATAGCTAAAGGAGTACTAACAGGGATTTTTATAGAGTTAAATGCATATATTTGAAAGGAGGACAAACTCAAAATCAATGTTCTAAGCTTCTATATTAAGAAGCTTGAAGACAAAAATTAACCTTAAATAAATAAAAGATATGAAATAATAAAGGTAAGAACAGAAACCAATAGAGAATGTACATATGATCGAGGCCCAAAATTATTTGTAAAGATTGTTGCTACCAACAATTCACTAATAAAACTACTGACCTGATAGTTTCTTTGATAAATCTTCCGAGAATTTATGATAGAAATAAGATACTCAGTATCTTACAGAAAATGAAAAAAGAGAGCAGATTTCCCAAGTTATTTCATTGCAAGGGTATTAAAATAAAGAAAATTTATAGGTTAATTTTTCTTGTAAACATAGAAGAAAAATCTTAAACAAGTCATTAGCAGATTGAGTAAAAAAGATAATCATAACCTAGCAAGATTTATTTTAGGAATGCAAGGGTAGTTTAACAATAGAAAATTAATCAATGCAATTTACTATGTTAATACAAATCACAGGGGGAGATTTTAATAATTATCAGTAATTGATAGTTCATGCAGGAAAAAAAATAGTAACTAGTGAGATGAATAATGCATTTAATTAAATAATCTATTCCTGGAAAGAATGTCTGTCTTAAATACCAGAAGATGTCACTTATATGTGGACTATAGGAAAACCAAACAAAGGATCAGACAAAAGCGAAACATCAAACCAACCTTTGAGAGCTGACCATAAAACTAAGTCATCTAAAGGGGGTGCATGAGGGGTGAGAGCAATGTGGGAGGGAACACAATGCACTATAGTGGAGGACTACAGATGTTTTGATAGTGGATCCACTATGGTAACACCACCTGAAGGGAGAAATCATATACTTCTAAAATATAAGAAACAATGTAAAAAAAAGTTACCTCAATTTAAAAAAAAAAGGAACAAGATAGAAAACAAAATAAACCTTATAAGATTGTATTAAGAAATAAATGTCAAAAGAAATGGGCCAATAAAAGATTGATTTATAGAATAATTTAACATAAGAATATCTGTCTTACATTTGTTCCAACATCTGTGTAGATCTTAGTATTGAACAGAGAACCTAAATTGTTTCCAAGCATAAACAAGAGACGTTCTTCCAAATTAACCTCCTATAATGACACAAAGGAACTCCCATCAGATTCCCCAAAATTAATGTACAAAATGCCTCCATTTACCAAAGAATTAAATAACAAGTTAATTTTAAAAGGTTTTAAAAATAAATTTAGATGAAACAAAGACTGTGCAACTCATAAATCATAAAAATAATGATATTTCATTTTAAATAAAACAAAGTTTGTGTGATGCTGCGTTTCTTTAAAAAGGATGAAAATATATGTGATAAGGCTTGAAGTACAGACATTATAACAAACCAGAGCAAACAAAAAGAGTATGGGAAAAGGATAAAATGAGAAATTTATGAAATAAAAAATTAAAAGTTGTTGAAAGTAAAAACTGTTATTTAAATAAGAACATATATATCTGAGAAAATTTATTGAGAAAAGGAAAAATTACATGTAAGTGCTGAAAAGAATATCAAAGGGAAAATATTACAAATATGTTTCAGTTTTTTAAATTCACCTAAAGAATCAAATAACTTTGCTAATAAATTAAAGAATATAAATAAGGTGGAAAATATAAATTTAAAAACTGACCAGAGAAGATTTTTCAAAACTAATATATTGAAAGCTTAAAATTGGATTAATAGTAAAATCTCTTACCAAGCATAAGACAGTTTTATTGATAAAACTGCTTCAAACCTAAATAGAATAAATTATACCTTAATATGAAAACTGTTTTGGAGAATAGAAGGTTGCCTAACTCATTTTTAAGGCTATATTCACAGCCCAGTATTACCAATGAACATAAGTACACAAATCCCAATTGATAATATGTAAACTGCATTTGACACAGTGCTACACACACACACACACACACACACACATCTGAACAAATAAGACTTATCTCAAGAAAAATATTTCATTATTAAGTCTTGTAATTTCTCAGATAAGAGCTTTAATGGGACAGTGAAGGAAGATGTGGGTAATTCAACTTTAAAAGTAATATTAATTTATTTGATTAAAAAACATCTCAATCGATTTGACAGAAATTTATTCCATGTGGTTGATACATGTTTGTGCACTTATTACATTATTCTCTGTATTTTCTTGATTTGCGAATTTTTCATCCAGTTCTTCACTAGATTACAGCCAAGGTTTTTGTACTTGCAATAGATAAAAAAAATTTCTGACTGAAGAAATCCTATAAAAATAAACCTCCCAGTTGTTTGATTCATTTAATTACCTTGGGGGTGGGGAGGGCTCATGCCTTTGTGTATAAAATAATAAAAGTCATCTGCATCACTGTGAATAAGAAAATCAAATAAATCTCAAAGGTCATGAGTGGCATTCTCTGACATTTCTTTGTTCCTAGCTCAGCTCAAGGATCTGAAATGCTATCTTTCTGTGAGACAGAAAAGCCTATTGTGCTTTGGGAAAGGGCTGTTTCGTGTGGTGAAGGAAGTGGCAGAACACAGTACCTCAAGCAGGTTGTGAGGGAGGATGCCACAGCTTCATAAGGTGGCAAGTCTCTGATGCCTTCTCTTGTAATGTAAGTATTTGATTCCATCCTAGGCCACTGGCCTCATATAAAGGGGCCTCCAAGTCAGTGTCAGAGATATTCATTTCCACATGCTCTTCTTTCACCTCACACCATCTGTCACTCTCCTTGGAGAGACACAGAGGAGACATAAAGGTGTAATTTAATCACTGAGGTCTCTAGGCACTTGAACTCCCAACTTTCTGAGCCTTTGCTAAGCTCAGTATCCCTTTGTGTGGGGAAAGGAGAAAAGAATCATTTCTTGCACTTCTTTCAACTGTATCCATTTTTCACAAGGGTTGATTCTCCTCTTTATTATTGTTATAATAGTCATCATCAAATGAAATTAAAAGGAAGCTGTTGATGACAATGTTAATTTCAGCAAACACAGAGCTCTAAGTTTTTTCAAGTCTCCAGTTGATTTTTTGAATAACAGACCTGAATAACAGAAACAGAGTTGTTTGCATGACTTAAATTTCTATTTTTGACTGGAGATGAACAGTGCCTGGCTCAAAGTAGGGGTTCTATAAATGTTGGTTTCTCCATGACCTCAACAACCCCCACCCCATCCAAATTCTCTTTAATATGGAGGTCACAAAAGGTAGGATTAGATGGCAATTTCCTGGGTCATTGAAGGATTTTGGAGGAGGCAAGTAGGCTTTGAATTAAGAGAATTATAGAAGGATCTGTTTCTCCTAGGGTGGCACTGCCCTTGCATCAGAATAAGAGAGAACCCTGGTTGAGCCCTGGGATAATAGCAGAAAAAGCTTTTCTGCAAACGACAGAACAATAAATATTTTGGGCTTTGAGAGCTAGTTACAAACTCTGTCACATATTCTTCTTTGTATTTATTTACAACCCTTTAAAACTGTGAAAATTCTGCTTAGCTTAAAGGCCATACAAAAACAGTTTGGATGTGGCCAACAGGCCATAGTTCACCAATCCTTGCCAACTACCCAAGCAAGGTTCCCAGCCCCAAGTAGTGGTCAGCGGATGTTGCTAGACTTTAGTGCACAGAGTAACAGTTTGCGACTTCAACCCCAGTACTTTCAAATTAAATATGCAGTGGCCCTACAGGGAAAGCCCCGGGCCTGCCCCTCCTTCTCCAGTGTGTTACTTTCTCGAGCATGCTGGATGAACTTATTGATAGCTATAATGGAAAAAGCACATAGTGTGAGGCAGGCGACTGGCCTCTCCATCCAGAATTGCCTTTCCCATTCTGTCAAATTTGGAGCAGGCTGCTTATTCTAGTTCTTCGTTCCTTCAGCAGGGGGAATTTGCTAGATGATATTTTAGTTTCCTTCCAACTTGCATATTTTAGATTGTGAAAAAAATTTGTCATCAGAAATGTGGCCCAAATAAAATTTAAATATGTTAAATTTTACTTCATAGAATTGTACCAGAGCAAGATTTGTTAACCTATAATCTGTTTATCACATTTTTCAGATCTATCTATGGGAATAGGAATTTGTTCAAACTGTGAATTTTCAAGTCATTTGCAATACAATATTATTTATATCAAGTGTCAATAGAAAATATCACCTTTATATTCTCATTTCACACATACAAAATATTCTTTAATATAAATAGTCTCTAAAGTCCAGAAAGCACTATCATTATTCTTTTCCATGGGGAAAATACCCCAAGGATATACAACAGGTAAGTTATGAAAACATATTTTACACTTTGTTTCCTATATTTTGTCCTTGAGATGAAGCCAAGCATAACACCTCCAGGTTTTTCTGTTTCTAGGATAGATGGTTTGGACTCAAGTTACCCTGCAAATGTAATGGAGTTGATTATATTTGTAAAAATGTGATAATATGCCACAGGGATGGTGCCATAAGATGTCAAAAAAAAGAGACACAAACACATTTTTAAAATTCTGAACTAACTGCCAGAAGATGCCAGAGGACAGCTTTGGAGGCAGGACATTTTGGTAGACATAAACAAGATCAGTCTCCTTCAATTATGACACATGTCAAACGTCATTCTTTTTCAGTATTTTTTTCTTTATAGAAGCAATTTAATGAGATATGATTTATATAGCATTACATTTACTTGTACTTCTTTCTTTAATAACTCCCCATTGCTACCCCTAGCCCATATATAGGACAATAATATACTTTCTATACATTTGCCTTTTCTTGACATTTTATATAAATGAAATCATATCTTCTTAGCATCTGACTTCTTTCATTTAGCATGTTTTAAAGGTTCATTGATTTGATGTATTTTTTTCCTTTTTACTACCGAGCTGGATTCATGGCTATATCACATTTTGTTTATCCATTCATCAAGTGATGTATGGCTGGGATATTTCCACTTGTGACTATTGAAAATAACAATGTCATAAACATGTACAGATCTTTTGTGAAAGTGGTCATTCCTGACTTGATAAGCTAAAGAATTAAGGTTTGCAGCTAAGTTGTCTTTTTTGTTGTCATATAATAAATTTGAGGGAAATCAATATATATCCATGTAACATTACTCTCATTCACTTGCATCCTGTTTTGCAAGAATGAATTTGCAGAAATCACATAACCAATTGGCAGTAGCCTTGGGGGTGTCACAGAAGTTTGCCAGTCATATGGACGTCATTTGTTAAGTGTGCTGGAGAAGAAAAAGGTTGAGGGTAGATTTAGTCTATCACTAAGTTGGCCAAACTCATTTCTTCAGGGTTTGTCTCTAAGAATTTTTCAGTAGCCCCTGCAAGGGGAATGTCTTGGGGTGAAGTCTTCCTGGCTGCTGCTTTGTTTGCTTCAAGGCCAGCTCCCTCTAAAAGCTACATTTTCTCTTTCTGCGTGTTCAAGGAAGCGAACATTCTGTTGTCTTCTTTTCACAGGGACTGCCTGAAACTGTCTACTGATACCTCAACTCCCTGCCCATCCTAATCCAGAGACAGTAATGGAACAGTGCCCAGTCTCCATGGCAGTCCTCCTTCTACCAATAACAATTTAGCTTCAATAACTTGAAGATTCTATTATTAATCTCAGCAAGTAAACAAAATGAAAAACAAACACAGTGACCTAAGGCAGTGCCAAAGTTTCCTCAAAGTATATGGCACTACCTTACTTATTCTCTGATCTATAATGAAGCTATTTCCTGAATTCTTCTGACATATCTGCAGGACTTCAGACAGTCTCTCTTTCATAGATGGTAAAATTAACATAACACGCCACTTTTTTTTCCCTCCATGAAAGTGGAGCATTCCTCTCCTCTCATTGTTCCTTCATTTCTTTTTTAATAGTTTTATTCTTTTAGCACCCAGTTCTGAAAGTAGAGGCAGATAGGAAATTTAGTCTGAGATTTCTTAGCTGAAATGGGTTCTTAGGCTCTCAGGTGAACCCGACTCCTCTGGCCTTATTGTTCCCCCTGTCTATTTCTGCTGCCTTCATTTTCTGACTGCAATCCAAACATCTTTGTCCATTCAATTGCCAGGCTATATTTTCAAGTCTGCAAGGAGGTTACAGTGAATTTTTTCACAGTTATTTTGAAAGCCTAAACTCTACCACTCACACCCACTACCAAATCCTTTAAGATTTTGAGCAAATACTGACTCCAGTCCCTGACACTCCCTGCCTGGAGTCATTATCTGTTGTGTCTTTGCTGTATTCCACAGTCATCCTAAACATAACCAACAAAGCAGAGATTTGTCCTTTCTTTAGAAGAACATCATTCTGAAAACTTTCCAGAATATTCATGTTCATAATGGCATCTTTACCAGGACAGAAAAGCCAGTTGACTGAGAATATTTGACATGGAAAATAAATGTCTTTTAACTCTACACCCAAACTGTTCTGAGAGGGGCCTCCCTGGTGGCGCAAGTGGTTAAGATGCAAGCTATGAAGATATCTGCAGCCACTGCAGCATGAGTTCGATCCCCAGCCAGGGAGCTACCTATATGGCACAGCAGACCTCTTCTGTCTCACCCACTGCTCCCCTCATCAGTGTATTTCAGTCAATCTGCCTGTTCTGTTCTCCACTCTGGCTCTGGTGAATCTTCTCACACTCCACACCTCTGACCTGTACCACAGTTCTGTTCTGTTCTTGTATGCATAAATAAATAAATCTTAAAAAAAAAAAACTGTTCTGAGAGTTGTTGCAGTAATAGTATCTTATTATGATACAATGACATCAGCAGAGAGGTTGTACGGTCATGCCTCTCTTTTTCATATTTATTTAATTGGAGTTCTTTCGTTGGATCTCAGTTTGAATCTTGATTCTACTTAACCACTGTGCAACCTTTATGAGGTTCACTAATAAATGGAATAGCTAAGTGTTCCAGTTTTCTCAGGACTGAAGGATTTCTTGGGACATGGGACTCTTGATACTAAAAGTGTGAGTCCCAGGCATATGAGGATGAGTTGGTAACCCTACTGATAAAATAAGGATTAAACAGTTCCTATCTGAAGGTTTTCATGAGGATTCTGAGCCAGAAGAAAAACCAATTAAACTAAAATTTAAGTAAATAAAAATGATTTTATTCAACTCATTTTGATATTCTTCCTCCATGGCTTTATCTCTGTTTGATATCTGCTTCAGTTGTTGACTCAAACCTTCCAGAAAACCAGAACCAAGTGGGTATGGATTAGTGTGCTTCTTTTGTTTAAGTGAAGATTTTTAAAATCATGGTAAATAAACATAACAGGAAATTTATCATCTTGACTATTTTAAGTGTAGGGTTCAGTAGTGTTAAGTGCCTTCACATTATTGTGTAACCCATCTCTGAAGGTTTTTCATCTTGCAGTACTGAAACTCTATACCTATTAAATCACAATTCTTCACTTTCAAGATACAGAGACTTTTGGCCCCTGGCAACAGTGTTTTCTATCTCTATGAATTTAACTCTAGCTTCTTCATACAAGTAGAATTATACAGTAAGTGTACTTTTGTAACAGTTTCATTTCACTCAGCATAATGTCAAGTTTTATTCATATAGTAGCATGAACTTCCCTCCCTTTTAAGACAATAATATTCCACTGTGTGTGGTGTGTGAGTGTGTGTGTGTGTGTGTGTGTAGTTTATGTATACATATTTTTTATTCATTTACATTTTGTCTTCCCATTCATCTGTCAGTGGAGACTTGGGTTGTCTCTATCTTTGGCTATTGTGAGTAATGCTGCTTTGAACACAGGTGCACAAATATTTCTTTGAGACCTTGCTTTCAATTCTTTTGGGCATATACTCAGAAGTGGAATTATAGGGTAGATTAGTGATTATTAAGCTTAAATGCACATGCAAATAACCTTGAGATCTTGTTGAAATACAGATTCTCATTCTATAGGTTTGGAGTAGGACTTAATATTCTGCATTCTAACAAGCTTCCAGGTAATGCCAATGTTGATAGTGGATAGACCACACTATGCAAAGGCATAGAATACAGTAAAGTATCTTGAAAGTGAAGAGACTTGAGTCAGAAACACTTTTGCCTCTACCAGTATCTGGAGGTATGACCATGGGTAGGTTACCTATTCTTTCTGGGCCTGTTAGGTCATTTACAAAGTGGGAGGCTTGAACTAGATAACTTCTAAGATCATTTACTTTGCTGGTCTTCTGTACCATTATGTCTGCTTAGGCTAAGTTTTATTTTCTCTTGCACACTTGCAATAAAATACATAGAAAACAATAACTGTGTTGTAGAACTGGAAGGATTGCTGGGGTGGCCTGGAGAGCCATGAACATTAGATCAATAGAGTTATAAGTTGTCAGGCCAAATAGGAAATGGGGCAAATATACTTGCATAGAAAATAAAGCCTCAACTTTGTCAGTTCATATTCATGAAGATATTTACTGACTTCACCCTGGGCTACTATGGCAGTTATTTCTATTTAAAGAAGAGCAAAGAAATTTCATGGTGAACTATAGGGAAAAATTTTCATCTGAAACAATATTTAAAAGTCAGTGCTTGTAGTTATATGAAATTTCTGATTCAAGGGCAATCAAGGTAAAAGAGAACTGAACTAAAGAGTCTAACATTAGTGTGCTGGTAAATGGTTCATAATCAAGTCAGAGTGGAAAACCCTGACTTGTACTATTTGCCAATGTGTAAAGGCTCCTACATGACCACCTTCAATTTACTAATGTGACACTAATTGGCTAGTAAATTTCCTAAATTTTAACTATTAGCTTTCATGAACTGGTTCAGTCCATCTTTATTACACCATTGAAGAATAAATTTCCTACAATTGAGTTATTGGGATTATTCAATAGAAGAAACTGTTCTAATAATCTCTTCTTTCCCTTTCTTGGAGTGGTTTTCAACTCTGCTTTGTATTGATATCATCAGGGCAACATTCAAAAATTACTGATGGTCAGGTCTCATCCCAATTCAATTAAATCAGAGATTCTTGGGGTAGAGGTACAAACAAAAATTCCCTCACAGGTTTTAATGTGCAACCAAGGATGAAACAATGTTTTTGCAACAATGTTTTTGCTATCAATGTCATGCTATCAAATGATCTGATTACACTGAGTATTTTAGGCTCTCTCTCCTAACAAGAGAATATCAACAGATTCAAAGAGTCAAATTTGTGGGTGTGAATGATACTTTCCCAAACTACCAGATAAACTTTGGGCTGTAGGGACTTCAAACCTACCTAGGGAGTTTAATGTTTTAATTAGGTCACAAATGGTTAAATACGCTTCATCAAATTACAGACTTTGTTCTAAGACTGAGCAACTAAAAAGAACCAACAGGTTAAATTAAAAAAAAAAAAGGCAGAAACTGGTGACACTGGAGACCATTGAATGACAGTTGTTCTATACTACATCCTGCTGTTTATAGCTAACTTGGCAGAACTTTATGGGACCAGGCAAAGTGGGTTGGAAGGGTGGGAGAGGTAGGAAGAAATGAGATTGGGATTAAAGAAGTAAAAGTTAAAATGAAAACTTTTTAGAAAATAATTGTATTGAGTAAATGATGTTGTTCAATTTGAAGCTGAGTACATAGGCTGATAAAGAAGAATAGAATGAGAAATCATTGGAGTAATGGGATTATCGAAGACCAGAGAATTTCATTAAATAAATGGTTATGAGTACTGTGAAGTCAACTCTGGAGGATGACAGGGAGTGGGTGAGGGAAAGGAGAAAGCAAGAAAGAAAATAATAATGTAACATGAAACATTTAGTGAGTACCTACCATGTGCTAAACACACCAGAAGTTATTTTATATGTATTTTCTCATTTAATCCTCAAATCAGTCTCAAGAGGCATTGATGATTATAGAAATTTTTATTTTATAATTGAGAATTAGAGTTTATAGAGGTTAAGCAACTTATGCAAACATAATTTATATGTTATAACTGCAACTAGTTTTCATAGCAAGTCTTCTGACTTTAGAATCCATTCTTTTAACCTCTTCTCTCCTATCATTTGTTGGACATCAATCAAGCGCTTGCCATGGTGCTAGGTGTATTGTCTTTTTTTAAATTAAATTTATCTATTCATATTCATGCACACAAGAACTGCAGTACAGGCCAGAGGTGGGTGGTGGTGGTGGTGAGAGGATTCACCAGAGACAGAGCAGGGAACAAAACATGCAGACTGACTGAAATACACTGCTGAGGGGAGATGTGGGCGAGATAGGAGAGGTCTGCTGTGCCATGTGGGCAGCTCCCTGGCCCTCCAGGGATTGAACTCATGCTACAGAGGCTGTGGATAGCCTCACAGTGCTGTGCTCAACCCTTTGTGCCACCAGGGAGGCCCATGTCTTCTTGTATTCCTACAAAAACTTCAATTTTTGTTATCATCCTTTCAGAGTTAGGAAACTAAGGCAGCAGTTAAACAACTTGCAGTGGTGTAAGTATGTAGAAACAGCAGAATTTAATAATCTGATTTTGTCATGGCTTCAAATGCTATGTTGAATCCTAAAGTCCTGGTGATAAAATTCTTGAGGATTTGGGGAGTATTCTGAAGTTTGTACATGATTAATCAGTGCTAAAAACGGTAAAATATCAAGTAACTGGATAATAGTGTTTTCAAACAGAGGGAGGAGGACCAAAATTTTGACAGGAAAGCAGGTACCAGATTTACCCTTTTGCTATAAACAATAATAAAACTGGAAAAAACATAAGACAACTGTTTTTAGACATTTCACACTTGAAAGTAGAATAAACAAAGAGAAGAGTCCCACATTTTCCCTGTTGTTTTTGTTTGGTTTTCACCTGGGGGCGATTTCCTAATTGTGGGACAAGGAGGTGGAGCCAAGCAGAGTTAATAGTTTTCCTGAGCAGGGGAGGGCAGATATCAGAAGTAAAGTCATTCAGTTAGCTGGAGTATGCTTAGAAGACAGCATTGTGCGGAGAGCATTTCAGGAGGTTTGGATATTTCCAAAAGGTTCTTTACGTAGAGCTGGGTTGTGCATGGGAAAGGTGAGAATACTGGGGGCTCACTAGAGAGTAGCTGCAATTAGGCTGAGAGCAGAATGAAAAATTTAGAAGTTGAATAGCTCGGGGAGACATTAGGAGTTCTGGTCTAGACAGATTAGAGGAATAACCTAACACTCTTAAGTATTCAGCTCAAACACCAGAAAGTCCATGTTTCAGAGTAGCAATTACAACCTAGACTAATAGTTACCCAAGGCTATAGCAAATAAAACCTAAAAATAAGCATTGACAGATCCCCAGGGTGGCAATGATTAGAGGATACCTACAGGATGCCTTCCCAGTACTCCTCCAGAAATTCAAGGTCACCCGATACAAGGAAAGACTGAAAAGCTATTACAGACCAGAGGATACTGGGGAGACATGATGATTAAATGCAAAGCAGAGTCCAGATTTGGATATGGGAACAAAAAGAAGACATTAGTGGAGACACTATAAAATCCAAATTAAGTCTGAAGTTTAGTTAATAGTAATTTGCCACAGTCAGTATCTTAGTTTTGACAAACATTATAATGTAAGATGCTAACAGAGAGAGAAACTGGGTGATGGGTATGTGGAAACTATCTGTACTATCTTTGCAATTTTTCTGTACATCTAAATTTACTTCAAATTAAAAAATGTATTTAAAAATAGTCAATGGCATAGAATCTGAACATTATTAGCAAAATTGGACTGATTTATATCATAGAACATTACATTCTATGTATCATAGAACATTACATAGAACATTTATATCATAGAACATTACATATATCATAGAACATGTATTGCAATACAGATACCAAATAAAAGACTTTATGCAATATATATAAAGAATTCCTACAATTCAGTATAAAAAGTCAAACAATCTAATGAAAATGTATGAAAGTTTTGAATCAAAACCTTATAAAAGAAAATACACAAATGACCAATGAACATATGATTAGATAATATCAATAATCATTTTGCTAAAAGTAAATTAAGGGCCTCCCCGGTGGCGCAGCGGTTGAGCGCTGGGTTGCGAAGCTGCCCGCAGCCTCTGCAGCGCCAGTTCCATTCCCGGCTGCTCCCCGGCCACCAGAGGAGGGTCCCACATGGTGCGCAGACCTCTCCTGCCGCCCGCTGCTCCCCTCAGCAGTGTACTTCGGTCCTTCTGCCTGCTCTGCTCCCCGCTCTGGCTCTGGTGAATTCTCTCACCCTCCTGCGCTTCTGACTGTACCCAGTGCTTGTATAAATAAATAAATAAATCTTTAAAAAAAAAAAAGTAAATTAAAATCATGATTCTTAGAATGGTTATGATAAAACGTCTGACACAAGGACTGATGAGGATGTTGAGCTCATGGAAGATTCATACATTACTGATGAGATAAATCATACAGGTACTTGAAAACCAATTTGCCAATTTATTTAAAAGTTAGACATATTCCTATTACATAATTCAGTGATTCCATTTATGACCACATAAAAAAACTAGAAATATGAAACTTTTTTTCATAACAACCAACACATGGACCAACTCAATTGCCCATCAATGGGTGAATGTATAAACAAGTTGTGGTATGATTATACAAAATTTGTAATATTTAACAATAAAATAAAATAAACTACTGATGTGCTCCACAGGCAGGCAAATCTTAGAAATATGATGTTGAAATAAAGATGCTTAGCACAAAAGAATATATATTGCAGATTTTAGTGATAAGTTCTGACATTTGTATATGAGTGTTTATATATATACATATATATACATACAGAGACAGAGAGATTTAAGTCAGGCAATTATCAATCCATACAACTATCACTATGATTATGATAATGAACACATATGACCCACATTTATCCATGTTGTGTATATTAATTAAGTTGTTCCTTTTTGTTGCTCAGTAGGATGTGGTTGCATGAATATATTATCATTTGTCTGCTCACTCCCTGCTGTTACCATGCAGTTGTTAGATGAAGATCCCCAAGACACTCTGAAAATCTGTTATGCTTCCTTTCTCTTCTCCAGTAGACTGTGGTATGGACTCTGTCTACTTTGCCTCCTTACAATCCCAGCCAGGATCCATGGCCTCTCCCTAGCTTCCCCAACCTGACCCTGAGATTCAAAATTCTCTCCAGGCTGTGCAATGGAGTTGTCACAGGATCACCTAAGTTGGTTTCCATTCTTAGGAGTCACTGTCCTTGATTGCCTCATATCCAACTACTTGAAAACCATTGCTTCATATCTTTTGTCTTCTTTTTTTCCCTAAGAGGGAGAATAAACTGGTTGCTATTATGTCATCTTGGCTGGCAACAAATCTCAAAATGCACTGAATCCGAATTGGATCTTTTCTAATTTTCTGCCTTGTATCAGGTAAACAGTCAAACAGTGTTTTCATCCCTGGGATGCTTCGAAATCTAAGATTTTTTGAAAGTCATTTTGTTATACAAACCACCTATTCCAGTTTAACTATGCGCTGCTTGTGAAGGCATCAACATCTGGAGACTCTGCCTCCTCATACGGTGCTTGGCAGAGGTAATGCTTTCTGTTTTTTGTCACAGCAACGTGTTCTTGCCAACACTGGACAGTCACAGCTTCCAGTCCCAGTCTTGTGTTTATAAACAGTCTGACCTTGGGCACTGTGCCTCTCCGGGGTCATATTTCCCATTTATAAAATGGTTGGGGAGGAGGGTAGAGTAATGAAGTCTAATTTCCTTTCTAAGACTGAGATCCTTTATTTCTAATTTGTGTCATGGTTCAATCATCTCGATATAGCTTGTGAGAAATGAAGACTCCAGTCATCCCAGTGCTCCTATCTGCTGTGAGCCAAGACAGCCTTTTTGAAGGACACAGCTGATTCAATCCATCCTTGTTTCCTCCACTCTCTAGCACTGTCTGCAAGGAATTGTGGTTTATGGCAGCTTTTACTGCCATGGGCCTCCTGGGACAGAAACGAGAGTCTGGAGTCAGCAGGAAGCATCTCTTCCATGGCCCGCTTCGTTGAGAACGACTGGCTCCCCATTTGTCTTTGTTGAAAGAGCCAATCAGCAGACTTAGGATCCTGGTTGTTTCACATTCTTTCTTGGCTGATCAGTGATTCATAGAGTCCATTAAAATGCCCGGATGACCAAGAGCTCAATTTTCCCAGACGAAGTCTTCTTGGCAGTGAAGAGGCTTTTTCTTCCCCTTAGCAACCACTGAAGAGTCAGCATTTGTAGTCTTAGGGGAAGTACATCTCAGCACACTATATTAACCTCTCTGGCACAGCCTGGTGGCCCTGGTCCAGCAGCCAGCCGCTAGTGACAGGGTTTATGATGGCTCAGGAATTGATGGGTGACCATGCTGATGGGCAGCAGTGCTTAGAAAGGGGGTTTTTGCTTCCAGGCTCTCTAGGAGAGCATGTGAGAGTTTATTTATTGCAAGTCTTTCTCCCACAGGTTGGAAGTGTGAGCAATTATATGCTTCCCTTTTCTAATATATGGTTAGAAATATAGTGAGGTGATTTCTAAAACACGAAGGTTACAAATTTATATATCATTGGGGATTTCAGGTCTTTCCACTTTCTAAACAGTGAGACCAAAGGCTGTTCTGTGGGCTCACTGATGGGTGTACCTCATCAAACACTCATGGATGGGATTGTGCTTTAAGCCTGTGAAGGTGCCAAGTTAGAGTTCAGTGTGATTGTCACTTGACGTTCCTGATTTGTTGTATTCCCTAGTCTCTGCTTCTTCTAGAAAGAATTTTCTTTCCAATTTTGTTCTCAGTTGCTGTGTCACACCCAGCTCTATGATTAATATAGATTTGATTTTTCTCCTTAGCATGACATTTCTACCCCTGTCACTTCAGCAGTTGCTCCAGCCTCTCCTTTCTTCCTCTTCTCCGTCTCTGCTTGGACAACTGTGTTCACCTACAGAGAGACGGCTTCTGAGACCTCTCCACTCAGGTGTTCTCTGTTGCCCTCGGTTACCTGAGTGTTAGTACACTGGATTCAGGCCTGTCACTGCTGACTGCTTTGTTCTAGCCGCATCCTAGTAATAATAGCAGTAGCAGTGGCTACTGAACATCTGCCATAGAACAGGTCTAGGTGTGGATTCCCTCTGCACCTTATCACAGTACTTTGAGATAGGTACTCTCATAGTCATTGCATAAACTGAGACACAAACACAAACTCAGTCAGCTTAAGTAACTTTCCTCAGAACACAGAGTCAGCAGCAGAACCAGAATTACAACAGAATTCATTCGCCTCTAAAACCTTCAGGATTTCTAACTGTTTCTCTTGGAGGTGGACATTGAGTACCTCACAGATTACTAACTGAATATCTATTTTGGTATGATAAGAACAGGCCAGGAGAATGAACTGTGACTAAGATACAGCTTTCTAATAAAGATGAGACTATTTTCTGAGCACAAACAGGCAGGTCCAAAGAGAGCTTTCTTGTATAGTTGAAGATAAACTGGCATCTACTTCATTTATCTTAAATGTATTTCTCACCTATTTAAACATAAAGTGAACGTTGATAGAATGTTATTAGCTTCTGTGAGGTGGGCACAATAACAGAAGTTTTCACATATAAAACAACATATAGTAAATACATGCACACAATTAGGTTAATAGACTGATGCATATTGGACCCACAAACTCATTCAAGAAAGGATACTGTTTTACTCATGCTTCAGCAGAAGGCACAGCAAATCTTGAACTAAAATCAATGACATAATTATGATTTCACCATTTAAATAAAAATCATTGAGTGACTTGCTCAGGCACTTAAAAACTGTGACCTTACGATGACATGCTGTTTTCTGTTCAATAATTCAAGAATACCTTAACCTCCTGTCTAGATTTTGCATACATGAACTATCTCAGAAATATGCTATTCATAAATAGAGCAAGGGCAATGATAATGAAATCTACATAACTATATTTTTATGGCAGCTTTCACAAAGTCATTTTTGTTTTCTTAGAGGAGTGATTATTCAGACTATTTTGGGATAGGTCAAACTCTTGACAAAAGGGCTTCCAGAGGTGAGCTCCTCAGAAGGAAAGTTTCTGATAAAACCAAGCTACTATTTGACATCAGTTTGACACATTATAATCTTATTCCTAACTCTACAGGGTAAAATTAACTATAGAGGGTTAAATGGTTAGTGGCTAGCAGATGGATATTTACTTATCTGAAGGGTGCACAGTATCTAATAAAGTATCTGTCTTTCTGTTCCTATTATCCAATGAACATTTTTCAGAAGATCTACAATAACATTCAAAGATTCCCTTTTCAACTTTTTACTGTACATACAAAATAGATGTTTTGGATTTTGCTATTTAGTGTGTTGCCTTATCCCTGAATAAAGAGCATGAACACATATGTGCTCTCTGTAATCTTTTGTCCACTAGTCTGTTAATTCAAGTATGATGGAAAGGTTCCAAACCAGAGTTTTACCAGATTTTAGTCACACTGTAATCTCCACCATCTTCCTAAAATTACTACAAATAGTTTTATAATTCTAACAAAAGCAGCATGTTTGCTATACAAAGTCAAAATCTAGATTAAGACTGCAAAATCATTTTGTTATGGTACACATTCTGTATTTGTTACAAGTTGAGTCATCTCAGATGCATTTATGCTTTGGAAAAAGATTATTAACATTAATTTAGTATCAATGTACTCTTCATTTATAATCAATACGTCTAGCAACAGAAGTCTTAAGACTAAAGTATCCAAAGTAATAAGGCAGAAGTTTTAAATTCTCACCATATATATACCTGACTCTGGTTTTCAAAAATTACTACCACTGACCCTTCTCCAGTTTTCTAGGAACATTGCCCATGTTGTTCACAATCTGCACTTCAGAGGTAACAAGTTAACTCATCACTCCACAGATAGAGCCTGTGCTTCCTGAACTCGTGGTTTCTTCCCTTTCTATTCTTTACACCAATAGTATCATTTCATGCCCATCCTCCATCAGTAACTGTTCAACTTTTACCAGTTTTTAGGTTCATTTCTAAATCTGTGTCTCACTGCCTAATCTCAGTCATTTGAAACTGGGTTTCCAAGCTCATTTTTATTCCTTGTTTGCAACTCAGTACATTTGTTCCCTTGGGGCAGAAATCAATATTTTTTTTTCAGAATATTTCTATCTCTATCAGCAGATAGCAAGTTCATTGAAAGAGGCAAAGAGACCATCTGAGTATCTTTTTATCCACTCTCACCCCCAGGTCCTGGTGTCAGCCAGTTAGACTGATGGCACAATTTCAGTGTGAACAAATTCCTCAAGAAACATTCAGAGATAATCACCCAGAAGTAGTATATAAGATTCCCTTTAATTCGGCAGATTATCCTTAATTTGTTAGTTTTCTTTATGTGGACCCAATATCTATAAAATCAGTCTCCTTCATTTGAAAATTCTATAGTAAATATGATAATTAAATAAATCAGATTGGCTTGTCATTGAAAAGGTTGCTTCTGGAAGGAAACTCAACATATTTTGCCCTAATGAGGCTTTATTTCTAAGGTAATTGCCTTCTTCAAGCTTGCTCTTTCTTTAATTTGTAATACTACTTAGCTATTAAAAATACAGTTTTAGGGCATCCCTGGTGGCGCAGCAGGTTGAGCACAGCACTGTGAGGCTGTCCATAGCCTCTGCAGCGTGGGTTCAATTCCTGGCCAGCCAGGCAGATTCCCACATGGCACAGCAGACCTCTCCTGTCTCACCTGCTGCTCCCCTCAGCAGTGTTTTTGGTCGTCTGCTTGTTCTGCTCCCAGCTCTGTCTCTGCTGAAGTCTCTCACCCTCCTGCGTCTCTGACCTGTATCCCGGTTCTTGTATAAATAAATCTTTAAAAAATTGTTTAAAAATATATAGTTTTAGCTCTATCAGTGTTGCATAGATGGAGGCCTTTCATTGGCCAATGCACCACTGCTTAACCTAGTTAGAACTAAAAGGGACTTAAATTTCTTATTGTCTTTCTTTGAGAGACTTAATCATTTGTCTCAGAGACTCCTCCTTAATCATTTTGAGTCTTTCTTCTAGTGCACTGATTCCCACTTGGGGGTGATTTTACCTGGGTTCTGCCATCTGTGGAATTCTGCTCTAGCCTTTCCTTTCTTCCTCTTACCTCTTTGTTTTGTCAGCTTCATCCACCTGCCCATGAGGTGAATGGCACTTCTGAGCTCTCCACTCTAAGTATCCCCAGGCAATATTTGAAGATGATTTTGAGTTCAGGATACTGCTAAGCATCCTATAATGCACAGGACAGCCCTCCACAGCAAAGAATTATCCAGTTCTAAATGCCAATATTCCTGCAATAGTTTGACCTAATGATAGAAACCATCCAGTTATTTTCTACATTCTTTATGGAGACAGCTAGTGTTTGTCTTCCTGTCCACCTATTTATTGTTCCTATAGCAATCTCTAATAACAATGACAGCTTCTTAGAATTTCTAGCTGGAATTTTCTTAGTATTTGTACTTTTTTCTTTTCATAAGTGTTGACTTTTCCTACCAATGGGCTCTTTAAGATAAAAGTAACAAACCCAATCATAATTCATTTAAGCAAGTTAAGAGAAACATGTTATAGCAAGAATGTTATGTGCATAAGACAAAAGGTGCTTGCTGCTGTCCTTTAGATTCATGGGATTCTCAAAGCAATCCCCCATCTGCAGCATTTTGAAAACTGTGGCCAGTCTTGCTATAAGTAACGTTAGTGATGCCATAGAAATATGGCACTGTTAGCAGGACAAGAAGTGTCTTAGGTGTTAATAGGTATAGTTTAGTCCCAGCACTGCCCTTCCTGGCCTAACAGAAGAAAATATCCTTATGCATTGCTGGACAGATGTGAGTGCTTAGGTGATTCTCCACCAGCCCAAAGGGAGAGACAGAGGGCAGCTGTTCTCACCCAGGACACTTCATTCTCTGAATTGGCTGCCTGGATCACTGAACCTCCATGAAAACTAAAGAAGAAATAGGAAGCCATTCTCACTCCTTTTAATTCACACTTGATCTTTATTCACTGCTCTGCTTGTCGTTGGTTCATAGTAAAATGATACAAATACAACATTGAATCTTTTCTGGTTCATCATTTTTTAGATTTCAGGATACAGGCCAGGTTTTATATTTTGTTCTAGATCATTTCCTCCATATGGACAAGTTGAGCTTTGCATCCAATCTCAAAAGCACAGCCAAATATGATAGTCATATTTATGACACTTTTATTCTGTGACTTCACCTACTTAATTTGTATAAATCGATTTGTAAATTTTGCAGTACTAGCAATTGACACTCCAAAGGGTTTTGGATACTTTCTCAATGCTATCTGCTTAAAAGCAGAAGCAAGAGTCATTTTCCTTATTCTTAAGACTCAATAGAATAAAAGGCAAGGAGGGGGCCTCCCTTGGTGGCACAGCAGTTGAGCACTGGGCTGCGAGGCTGCCTGCAGCCTCTGCAGCGCCGGTTCATTCCCCGGCTGCCGGCGAGGGTCCCACACAAAAATAAAATTAAATTAAATTAAAAAAAGGCAAGGAGGAGATGTTTCCTGAAATTCATGAAAGGAAATGCCAACCTGTGTTTTATATATGTTGGTATGGGTGCAATTGAAGTAGGGTTTGGGATAATGTGTCTTCTATTCTCAGAATTACAATAAACATGTTTAAGTTTTCCTATGTCCCCCTGAATTAGAGCTTCTCGTGCATTTGTGCCTCATTCTTAAAACTCAGTTATGAGAGAACTACAGTAGAATAGTGTTTGTATTTTCTTTGTATCTAGATATCTCTTATTATTCTTGATGGTTGTAAGATGAACTTGTACGGAGAAGTTCTAACCTGTGGAAATGCTGGGGTAAATCCTTTATGATTAAAAATTGATTTCCTAATAAATGATATAATGTTCCATGATCTTATTTGCTAATTTGTCTTTGTCATAAGACATTTCTGTGATCGAATGAAATGAATTTGCTTTTATTTGCTAAAGAAGCAAAGACTCATTGACATTTAAGAGAAAGAGCCATAATTTCACAACTAAGCATTCTATGAATTCAACCCTGTCCTTGGCTTCTATATCACAACCCCTCTAGCCACAAAGACATTCTCCATACATTAATTCCTGTAGACTCATCTTATTTTAAACTTTGTATAAACAAAATCACATAGAATGAGTTTATCTGTTCCTGGCTTCTCTGTCTCATAAGTCAAATTGAAGAGGTTTCATGTTGCCACATATAATTGTAGTTCATTTATTTCTGTTGAGTATAAAATTCATGAAATGAATTTACCACAATGTTTTTATTTGCTCTACTGTAGATGAACCTATGGTTTGTTTTCAGTTTTTATTTTCAGCTATTACTAATAAAGCTGCTATGCTGACAAAGTGAAAGGCTGTGGGAGATTACGCTAGTGAAATGTCAGCACAGAAGGACAAATACTGCATGTGTCCTCTTCAATGAGGCATCTGAAGTAGTTAAAAGCATAGAAGTAGAGAGTAGAATTGTAGTTACCAGGGGCTGGGAGGACAGGAATATGAGAAGTTCTCATCATTCTCATACAACTCAAGGGTGACTCCTTTGTTAACCTGCCTCTCCTAGGACTCCTATATTTTCCTAGAAATGATTCTCATTAATGAATGTTCTCCCAGTTGCAATAGCCTGAATAAAATAATCTTAACTGCCAGGTCCATGTTACCTTTAACAGTTTGTTGCCTTGATCGAGATTAGATTGGAGTAACATTCTGATTCCTGCTGACTCCATCCCAGGGTCCTCTCTGGTGCTGACTGGTGCTCAGGAGACCCAGCATCTGACTCCTGATCCTGTGTGCTGGATGCTTGTGTGTTACTAGGTCTCCATCTGTGTCTGTCTCTATGTTTATGTCTGAAATTCAGAATTGGCCTTACCTCTCACTGTATACTGTTGTAATATTTTTCATTTCTGGATGGTATTAATTAACATAAAATATCTTAAGGGAGCTCTATTCTGATTGGTTGAGAGATAAATAAGTACTTATCATAAGCTGAATTTTTTTTTAACTTTTTAAATATATTTTTACATCATTTTTCATTCTTGTACAATGTATGCATTTTCATCTTGGTTATAGTCCCCGTAAAGTTCCCACCACTGTTTAAAGTGAACATATTTAAGCATCCCAGGAACTAAGAAAAGTGAGCTTGCAAAACTTTCAATGTGCTAGAAAAATATCTTAAAGGAATTAACTCAAATGTTTTAACAAATAAAACTGACATAATTTGGGGAAATATTTGGTAAATAAAACTAGTTTGATATTTGTGGCTGCCTCTAATTTTTTAATGTTAAGTATAATAGATACATATACCTTACTTGGACATGTTCTTCCTAAATTTAACATTAATTGACTAGTCAAATAAACTGGTATCACTTCTATTCTGTTTAAGATTAAATGCAAAATGTTAATTTGTGTTTAATTGAATCATTCTGACAAATTTAATTTTAACGGTAATCATGTTTGGTAGCCGTTAGGTAGCTTGAAGATAATTTGCAAGATCTTAAGCAATTTAAAATTTTGGACTGATATTGAATTGAATTAATTAGTGAATATTCATTAGATACTCAGATCATTTCTAAGCAAGATGGACAACTGAAATATTAATTCCTAACTATGATTTTAAACTTAGACTTTCTGCCTCTTGTTTTTATATGACATAGGAAGACTATATGTATTTAAGCCTATTAGTTGCCACTCTGCATTATTCTATAAGGGGGATGTATGGACATAACAGAATTTTCATAGAAAGACAACTTTTTATGGTCAAAGTTAAGGTTTGATTTATAAGATTTTCTAAAAGAAATATAATATCAAATATTTTACTACTGTATTATCAGAATCTATTTTCCCCTCTTTTAAAGTGAACTTTTTGGTTTTAAGAGATTATTTTTTGTCTTCTGTGTAAGCTGTTTCAATAGCAGAGATTTTCCCAGAACAAATTCTATGGTCTACATTGACTTTATTATGTTCTTGATTATTTATCAAAACAAAAATTTTTTGCATATAACATGTTAAGGTTCTTTTTAATCAATGTTACCTCCTAGGTTTAATTTTACTATCATTTTTATTATTTAGTTTAATAGGTAACTAAATGTGTTTCTCAGTAACCACAGACTTACCTTAATCAAGTTCAAATATCTTGATAATTTCTATATTTTGTCTTTCTACAATTGAATTCTAGCAAATATATTTTGCACCTGAAACCATCTTTGAGATTTCCCAGAAGGATTCTGGAAAATTACAAAGGGTTTGTGCTTATACCCTATAAAAAGAGAAGTCAAAAAAATAATTAGGCATATGTGATATATTACTATTGATAAGTTGCATGGGAAGAGTTGTCAAATCAGGAGAGATATAGACTTTCCTAGGCTAAATCTGTATGGGAAAAATGTTATTAATATGGATTATTTCAGAAATTGTATTTTGTGTGGGAATTTCCTAGAGATTTGTCAATGCCCTAACAGGCCATGCTAGGGTTCTCTCCACCAGAGTCTTTGCCCTGTTTTACCTGACATCAGACAACAAGGATACAATATTATCAGTCATAAACTCAGCTATTTTTTTTTTTATTTTTTATTTATACAATAGCTGGGGTACAGGCCAGAGGCACGGGAGGGTGAGAGGATTCCCAGAGACAGAGTGGGGAGCAGAACAGGCAGACAGACCGAAAGCACTGCTGAGGGGAGCAGCGGACATGACAGGAGAGGTCCGCCACATCATGTGGGAATCTCCCTGGCCAGCAGGGAATAGAACCCAAGCTGTGGAGGCTGCGGACAGCTTCAGAGCACTGCACCACTGGGGAGGCCCATGTTGACTTTATCTCAGCTTTACTTCTTTAATTTGAATCTAGCATCTTTCAGACCTGTGATTTCTAATTGGAGTTTAGCATGTTTACCTATGGAGTGTTATTTATATTCAGATGTTTAGGACTCATTCTAGATTTATAGAATCTATACCTTATATTCTTGATATATTTAGGCTTAATATATTCATTTGCAATATTCATTACATAGGTGTCTCAGAGTTATTATATATTAGATGTAAACATGTATTTCTCTATAAAAGATTACATTCATAATTTTTTTATAAGTTAGATGTAATATTCACTCTTCTGTGAAAATAAGAGTTAAAAATTGTGTTAAGATATATTTTGTCCAACTTTTAAATTTATTTTATTTTGCATGACATAGCAGCAACCAGAATTTCTTGTAACTGCATTATTTTTAAGTGAAAACACATCAGATATTTCATTTTTGAAAATTATAGAAATTGACCACCATCATTTTAGGTTTCTTGTTAGCTACAGGGTTATTATTATTATTATTATTATTAGTTATTAGTTTAGTCTGATGCTACTCTGAAACACTGATAACCAGCTACAGGCCAAAGTATTTTGTTGTCAACAAAAAAGAACTTTCAGAACCTTGTGGAAAAGGACAGTGACAGATACTTTTGAGTCTAGGTTTTAAATATCACTTAAACAGCTTTGAGATTATAGCTGTGGACTGAGTGGGATTCCTAGAATCCTTAATCAAGAAGCAAGTGGGTTCAATAGACTTGCAACCCCATATCAAACAGAACAAGAATTACCAATAAAGTGGTAAAGGACTGTGGGTTTTGTATAAAATATTGTTCATGTTTTAATGTTCTATTTTTTAGATATATATGAGAAATCCTTTTATATTTTCTCTTAGCCTATCTATAATTTGTAACAATTTAGTAAACTATTCTTTTGTACACTTAAAAGAAACATTTGCAAATGCTGTCTTTTTTCTATTGATAGCTCCAGAATTCAGAAATACATATTGAATTTTTTTTTCATGGACAGTATAGTGCTGTGGATAAGTTCCATATATGTCTCCTCTCTTTGTTAACAGGTCTAATTGGGAAAAATGATTTTGTATTCAAGACCTGGTCTGGCATATCATGAGAGTGACGGTCATTTAATCAGATGTGACCAGACACTTTTATGTATTTCTGCAGCTGATGTTTTGGACACCATCTTGGAAAGCTGGTCTGTTAGCTGTCTTACAGGTTTCCCGACTAACAGATGAACATGGGAGTCATTTCCTCTAAGGCACAAGAATCATAGGATAACTTAGGGAATTCAAGAAGCAAATAATTTGCCCAATTATTTGGTACCAAAGGCAAAACTTGAGGGTGAATTGTCACTTGACTTTCTAATCTTAAAAGAACTTTAAAATTTATGAAAAATTTCAGCAAAATTCCCTTAAGAAGGTTTATATGGGCAGCTCTCCTGCCTACCTGTTACTATGCAGGTGCCTCTATTTTCTTTCTCGTTTTCCTAGTAAACCTGTCCTTTAAAAATGGCCAAATCAGCAAAAATTTTTGTTGAATAAATAGTCATGTTTCTTGAGATAGCAGTGGGGAAACTTTATGGGGACTACACCTGAGAGGAGAAAACAAACATTGTACAAAAATGAACAATGCTGTAAAATATATATAATGTAAACAAACAAAAAAAATCCCTATTTGACAAGTTGTCATTCTTGCTATACCTATGTGAATAGTGAAGGTAAGGAAATGAGTCAACTCTTATTTCATGCTCAAGAATAATCTCTCCTGGACATTATGTTTCATCAAAATAGGAGTGGCTATAGAGAGAAATTTTGTATATCAACAGAAAATTTTCAGTTATAGAATTGTTCATAGCGCAGTCTTCCAAGTTGTCAATATCTGCCTCTTTAATTATTTTTGAGTTTTTTACACATCTTTTGAAATTGTGCTAATTAATATGAAAACTCTATCTTGTCATCTGTCAGAAAAAAGACCCTCCCCACCCCAACTGTGGTAAACAAATTTGGTACTTATTCAAAAATTGAACTTTGTGAAAATTATCCAAACTCTCCTTTCCCAATTCTCCTTCCCAAACTCTCCTTTAAATATCTGATTGCAATGCTCCAAACTAATGTTTCCAATTTTTCTCCCTCCCACTTGAGTTTGTGTCATTGAGGATAAGTCTAAAACCTGACTCAGGTATGGAGACTCTGGATTACATTGCTGCTGGCCTGTTCCTCCAGGATATCTGTGAACTGAAGTTCCAGGGCCTGCTACAAACCTCACTATCACAACAGACACTGCACTGGTTGCTGTATTCCTAATCAAGTCATTGTATTGAGAATGCAGTGAAATGCTGGGTCTTGCATGCCCTTAGGTGAAAGATAGCAAAGGCATTGTCAACAAAAACACAGACATTCTCACTGGAGAATTTCCAGATATTAAGTAAATCAATAAGTAATAAAATGACTCTATATATCATGATTCAATAAATGAATGACTTTTCTTCAATGACATCTTGGAATACCAACAGACCAGTTACTCTCACAGTTTAACTGCTGTTTCATTTTAATTTGAGCCCTTATATTAATATTTCTCCTTTTTGTTGTATATATCTCTCTTTCAGGATGCCAGGACCCTAAAAACTTTGACACCACCTCCGATCAGTATTTTTCAACTGACTGTAGAACAGTGTCAGTAACCTGAGACTGTTTCTTAGACTCATTTTCACTCTATCAAAAGATTTCTGATTGCGTTTGAATTGCCCAGAGACTGAGAGTTTGTGACAATATTGAACTTGATCTCAATCCTATGCTCCCAGAAAACAATGATTATTAAAGAATCCACACCAACCCTTTTATGTTAAGTGAGAAAGACTAACCCTAACCAGCTAACCATAAAAGACTAGGAGATGCCGGCATGACATATTTCAAGACAAAATTCATTTCTGCCTTTCCTGGGTAAATCAGATTAAGACCAAGTTTTCCACTTCTCATCACCCCTCTCCAGACCCAGGACAACAACTCCTTTGTTTATGTGTGCCTCTGTAAATCTCAGGGCTCCTCCCCAGACCCCCTTCCTTTCCCTGTTCCATCAATGAATGTTCTCCAGATTGCAAGTGCCTGAATAAATACTCTTCTTAATTGTGTGATATGTATTATTTTTTGACACTTGTCTAATTTTAAGTTCTATCTTTGTTTACGAAATCTGGAAACTATGACCTCTTTTTTCAAGTTAAGCAACATGTTAATTTTTTTAAATTTGTATAACATTTTTATATGCTTTTAGCAGTAGAGAAATAACTCAGTCCTCATGATAAGAAATTGAAGCAACTTCTATTCTCTTTGCAGTCTTTGGCAGGGGGATATATTTTGTGCTCAGCTCCTTTAGGGTTTTGCCTTTTGGCTTGCAAAATCCTCTTTTTCCCTTTAAAATACAAAGCTTCAAAGTTTGGCTTTCATAATTATTGCTTTTGAGGTGGGCATTAAGAACTTTCCTTGTAATTCAAAATCTGAACGCCAACTCTCTTACCATTTCAACTGCAGTTATTTCAATCTTCCAGAAATGGATAATTCTGAGTGAAAAATGTGAAGGTTTTGTATAAGAAAATGAAAAAAAATCACCTTGTTTCATTTCAAGAAGTTATCTTAATTTAATCACAATCATTCCTATCTATTATCTAGCAGAATATACTCCATGAAACTGTTGTTCCTGTCTTCTGTGCAATGTGGGGAACCACAAAGCAGGGGTTCCCATTCTTAAGCACTTACTCAAAAGTCCTGGACCCCTGGATTTGACCCTCCCTTCAGACTACTCAGACTACTTCTCTAAAACATTGACTCACTTTGTTACTTTCTTTATGCCTTGCTCTTATACTTTGAAATTTCACTCTCTGTCCTCATGTTTTGATTTTGACTTTTCCTTAATGTCATTCTTCTTCAGACAACTCAAATAAGATAAATCACTGTTGACACGGTCTAGGAGAAATCTACAAATATTTTCACCAAATTCACTTAATAGAATCTTGACACGGCCAAACAAAAAGTTTAATAGATCTTTTCTAGGCAACAAATTTTGATTTGAAAGGAAATGAGATCTGGGAAGATGAAGTACATCCTTGAGATGAGAATGGTAGGCTACCAGCTTGAATTCTCAATCACTGGGTTCTACCATACATGAGGTACAGAGGTAAAAGTGGGCACATGTGTCTACATCATATCCCCTCTGGGAACTTTATATGTATGTGCACATATATGCACACATGTGTGCATGTATGTGTGCACATATATACATGTGTGTGATGTGTGTGCATGTACATATATAAACTTGCCTGATCAAGTAGTGAAAGGTATTTTTTTAAAGCCAATGTTAATGATGCCTACATTTTGCCTAAAAAGCATAAACACTGTTGAGCCATTTAATAGTTCATGTAATTTTTTTGAATCTTACAGTAATCATGTAAACTAAAAATTCATAATTGGAACCAGTTTAAGATCCTTAAAATTATTATACTCTCAAGGACTAAGTACGCATTTGCTCCTCCAATCTCATGTGACATTCAGTATCAAATCATTTAAATACTATGATAGGTATAAGAGAGTCTAACAAGTTCTGAATTTCCTCATAATTATTATGTTGATGTTTCTCTATAAAATCAAATATTTAAATTTTTGTTTCTCTCTTTGATGTTTTGGAGGATGCAAAAACATTCTTCCTTTTCTATAGTCTCAATTACATAGGGCACCTGTGTCTGCACTTGGAGTAACTCAGCATTCAGCACAAATACTGCTGTTGTCATATTAGAGACCATCAGAAACGGGGAGATGCGTGCCCTACCCAGACTTGTCCATCTGGTAAGAGGTGGATGACGTCCACCTTTCTTGCCCAGTGCTATTCACTGTATGCTCAAAGACCATTGCCAATAAGTTACATATGTGTCCCTGTTCTCAATGTATAGGTACAGAAATTAAGAGTAAGTGCTTACAAACTTGTAGCAGTTTGACATTGCCCTGACACCCAAGCATGTGAGCGCCATGTTCATCTTGGATAATGAGGGTAAACCAGTTGTCCTACTCAGTGGGGAGTCACTAAGGTGTGAGCTGTTTCTGGTTAAGCAAAGCCATTTCATTGTTACAAGTATGGTTCCATGATGGACTAGGGCTGGGAATGGGGTTGGCACATAAAATCCAGGATGCCAATCTAAATTTGAATTGCAGACAATAGTGGGTAATATTTTAATCGCACTATATCCCAAGTATTTTATGAAACTTATTTTTACTGAAAAATATTTTAGGTTTATCTGAAATTCAAATTTAATTGGAAGTCTTGTATTTTTATTTGCTAAATCTGGAAACCATAGGTGAGGGCTCTGGAGGACAGTCATCCATCACAGGTAATGTGGGGAGCTCTGTTCTGGTCTCCCTCAAAAGCTTCAGACCCAGAATGACTCTAACTCACAGTGGGTGCAGGCTGAGACTAGGTCTTTGGTATCTTCCTCCATTTCACTCCTTTGTTCTAGCACCCAATGCAGGTGAAGCCCATCCATGTGTTTTTTGTTAATCAGCTTATTAATTTTCAAATTTAGGTATTCACTGCATTTCTTTCTTTTTCCATGGCCTTCAGTGAGTTTAGAAGGGTAGGTGTTTCCTAATAAGATTTTTGTACTACTTTGAGAATTAATAAGTTAATGCCTGACAAGACTTTAAGGGATGCAAAAGTGCTTTTTCCACACTTCTACACAATGAATTTGTTTCCTGTGTACCTTATTGTTATTGTTGCCTAAGCTGTTTTGCAGTATTTTCTTCTATTATTCAAATCCACATTGAACATTCTTTATTTAAAGATTTATGACAAAATACCCACTGTACCTTGTCAAGCAATTTGTGAGCAGGCAAAATGAGTATATTCTGCTTGAAAAGAACATTTAAGCAGCTCAGAAGAGCAAGTGACCTCTATTTCCTCATTTATAAAATTGAGTTGTTAGGCTAGATGATCTCTGGGGTTCCTCAGCTGCTTAAAAGTTCTGTGATTTCAAAAGTCACCAGAAAAATCAGAGACTGTAGGAAAAAAGAGCAGCAAATCATACACTTCATGCTGAAGGGAGAAGATTCACAGACTGATAAATGTGCCTAGACACCATCCAGAAAAGAGCCTTCCTTCTCCACTTTCTCTCAAAATCTGCCTCTAGTACTAAAGCTCTCCAGGCTCATAGACTGCATTGAAGTGCGTTAATGGGATTGGGGAAGAACTTGGCTTGCAATCAGGAAGGGTTGATTTGAATCTTGACTTTGCCACTTGCTAGCCATTTGGTTTGGAGGCAATTCAAAAGCAGCAGCTACTGCTTCTTTCCAAGGGAATGGTAGAGTTCACATCAGTATAGATACTTTCTGCTGAGGAGAGTATCTTCAAACTCTCCTAAGCTTTCTGATTGTGAATGAATTTCATCCTTTCACTCATACTTAAATGGAGTCCTTGAATGAAGCAGTTTTGTCCTACAGTCCTGCCATGCTCAGCTGATCACCCTGTCTTCCTAGAGCTCCTCTTAGTTCTTGCCTCAGGCCTTTGCACCAAACAATATTCATGACCCACTTCTTTTTGGACAAGATGTCTGGCTCTTCTTTGAGATTTCTTCCATGGCTTCTACATGTTCCAAGCTCATTCAAATACTTCCATGCTTTTGGCCAGTATCAAGTGGTGGAATATTTACATAAACTCCTAAAAAAAAAAAATCAGAGCCTCTCATGTGAAGTCTTAACAGATTTTCAGAAAAACTTGTTTAGAATATGAAGAACAGAGTATGTAATTGTTCATGTGATGCAACTAGGGTGGTACCAGGAAAAGACCCCTGACCAAAAAAATGTTATTCAGTTGGTATTCAACCTCACACAGCTTTAACCACATAGCAGTTTTTGTAACTGGCCGAAATTCTGAATCTTTGGGGGGAGGTTTTAAGTAAAGTTAGTACCTACCTCTATCCCTGGGATTCAGGCTGAATGAGTCATGATGGTAGAAATGAACATCAGTAGAAAGATGATTCTAGTGCATTGTGAGGGCTGTAAAACATTGCACTAAAGGATAAGGGCAAGGCTTACAATGTCAGTGCCTCCTACAGAGAAGAGTCACCATGCCAGCCACACTAGTAACTGCTGAGACTTGTAACTGAGGTCAATGAGGTCAGTAGAGGAAACAGAATTGAAACTATCACCAAGGATAAATCTGGCCAAGGAAGAGTACTAGTCTCCACTTAGAAAAGGAGCACATTTTCTCAACCACCATAATGTATATGGCCTCTGCTTACTACACTCCTAGGCCTTCAGCAATGGGGTCAAGAGAGAGGAGAGGAGTTGAGACTCTTGGGGTAACATAACTTAGATATTTGGGGAAAGAGAAAGTCTGGCCAGGAGCTAGAATTTAACATCTAGAGCTATAGCTTTTGTATACTCTGGTCTGGTTTTGCTAACCAATATTCAGGGTTTAAACTGTGTTCATGCTGGGGGCAGTGTGTTTGATTCCAGAGAATAGACTCTTTTTGAAATAGGATCCTGTATTGATTGGGAAGATGGAATGGAGTTCTCCCTTTGCCCTGCCTTGATCCCTGCTGTATGGAAAGGGTTAAGTAGATTCTTAGGGCTCCAGTTAGGTCAACTGGGCTCTAAGGGTGGTGCCATATATTCCCATCATAGAAGTGGAACAGAACATGCCCTCTGTAATACAGATTGGGCAAATTTTGGGACAGCGAGACAAACACAAGTAATATTCTTGAAAGCATTCCCTTATGTAAAATTTTTCATGCATGTGGAATCGTATAAATCTGTAGTAATTTCAGTGGTTATTTCTGCTCTATGTCTTAGTTTCTTCAGCAAAAAGTGATGGCATTTTCAGATAATCTCTAAGGCCCCTTCAAATGAACATTGCATGAGTCTGAATATTGGCAAAACAAAATGACAAAAGCGTGGAAAGGATTATTCTATGATCAGTGCTGGCTGGTCATAGGTTTCTCCCATTTGGCTGTAATTCTTATTAGCTTTTCTTAGAACTTTTAAAAACCCACATGATGCAATAATAATACCCGTGGTATAAATTTTGTTGGAGAGGTATCAAGGACTCTGGCTTTCTAATTCAGTAGAGGAAGCTTAGTGATCAAAAGACCAATGAATCATAATTAATTGCAAAAAAGAGAGGAATTCTAAGTAGCAGAGTTAATCTCACCCTCTTCTGGATAAGAGCCACAGGAGTGGTGGGAAACAGGTTAGGCAAGAAAGAGGAGGGAAACTAATTTCAGAGAAGATATTTTTGAAAAATGAAGGTTGGGGGCAGTTAGCCAAAAATAATAAAAGATAATAAGTATGAGCCATTCTTTAACATACAGAAATGAGACAAGTAAGAGACCACATCATCTGTGTTCTTTCCCCAATTCCTCTGAGGATCATGAAGTCTGAATGGCAACTAGGAATGGAGCAAAACTCAAACCACACTCTTCTGTATCACCTAAAATCTTGTTGCACAGATGGAATTAGTTTAAAGGGAACAATAAAGACAAAAGGAGTCACAGGAGGGGGCAGATCTGAGAGATATAAGACCTCTGGACAGTGAAAGCCTTACAGTCCCAGCTTATATGATATTGACATGCACAACCCTTCACACAGCCCTGTCTATAGCACAGTATCTACTCCATCAATGAATGGATAAATGAGTAATTAATCCCATGAAATTTGTCTTCGGGAAGGCAAAGAAAAGGGAAAGTTTGACTATAGTTATATTACGAGTGATGCATAGAGCTAGATTTTAGGATATCCTGTAAAGACTATTTCTATCTTAGCCACAACCATTGATCAGCAGTATGGGAAGAGAGGATAAGGCAGAAAGAAAATGGAACAAATCTCGTGGTTTGATGGTTGTGACAGTTCCTTATTCCCTACTCTTTGGTATTCACTGGTTACTTTCCAAAGCAATCTGTCAAGCAAATTATACTTCAGGAGAAATTCAATAATGCTAAATATTTTATAGTAACTTCAATAGAATATTTATCTTAAGCTTGAGCCAAAGGGACTCAGAGATTTAAAATCTCTTCCAGATGGACCTAGATAGTTGGAGGATTTCTTATAATAAGTGGAGCTTCAGGGTCTGCTCTAGGGCACTCATCTCTTATACTCATGGGAGTTTTACAGTCACTGTTGCTGTTCTGATTTTCCCCTTTTTGTGTTAATTTCCAGCCCAGCCTTCAGTATGTAGGCAAATGAGCCTAGACTGAGACTCTGAAGATTGGAATCTTACTATGTTATTTGTGTCTGGCTAGGTCGATCTCTAAACGTTTCCAGGGTTTCAAATTTGTAAAATAAGGATAATATCTACCTCATGATTATTTTCTTTAAGATTTATTTATTTATGCATGTAAGAATGGTGTACAGGCCAGAGGTGCCAGGGAAGGGGTGAGAGGATTCACCAGAAACCAGAAACAGAGTGGGGAACAGAACAGAAGGACTGACTTAAGTACACTGCTGAGGGGAGCAGTGGACCAAACAGGAGAGGTCTGCTGCGCCATGTGGGTCAGCTTCCTGGCTGGGGATCAAACTCATGCTGCAGTGGCTGCGGACAGCTTCATGTGTTGTGACTTAACCCCTTGCGCCACCAGGGAGGCCCCATACTGCATGATTATTGTGGGAAAACAATTTCCTAAAATCCCATAGTCATCCCACAGCAATTTGAATTTAATCCTAGCACAGTATCCTTTTGACCTAGCCCCTGCCCATTTCTCCAGTAACATCTTCCATTTCTCCCCTTGTTCATGGGCCTCCTTTCTATTCTATTGCTTAGCTGTCAATATCTTTCCCACATAAGGGCTACAAGGATTTCCTAGACATTCTCTGTTTGCTGCTTGCCATCTAGTTCTCAGTTTGTATGACTTCATTTTCCAAGAAGCTCTATCTACCTCATCAAATGTTTCACACCTACACACTCCATTCCTATCACCAATAAGTGATAACCTTTTACATTATTCTGTTTTATTTTCTTAAGGCAACGATCGCTATTCAAATTTATTTTACTCATATTTTTGTTTACTTGTGTATTAGTTGTCTCCTTCTACCAATAATACATACATTAACAGAACAGGGACCTTATCCCTTGAACTTGGAATAATGTCTAGCAAACACATAGAAGGTGGCAATAAACCTTAGTGTGTAAGATCTTAGTGTGTAAGATCTTCAATTGAAAAGGACCTTAATACAATTTGCGTGCACTGGAGAGAAGAAAAAAGAATATCCTTTTCAAATGAAACACCCAAAGTTACCCATCCCTGGTGGATAAATGCCCAGGGTTGGCCCAAAACAGAGTCACTGGGGTCTAAAAGCTTGCCACAGGTCTAAGGTACCTTCTGTTGGGGACCCATAGGAAAGGGACAGAAGGGGCCTGGCATATCTGCAAAGAAAATAACAAAAGTCAGTGAATTTAATAAATGTTTGAGTTGAAATATATTAATGGAAGGAATTTATCAAATGTGACGTGCCATATACATAAAGCTAGCATTTACTTCCATTGAGAGGATTCTGAGCAGAAAGATCAGAAGACAAGAAACAAAAGGACACTAGATTTTCACTTTGCTTTTATTGATTTTCAGTTGTCTGAAGGAGGGCAAGTCCTTCCATTGTGTCTCTGAGCAACGGTTTTTTCACCTGTGATTATGGAAAATAGTATTTGTCCCTTAGCTTCCTTTAAGACTTGGATCCAGTGTAAACAAAACACTCTGTGCCCACTGGAGCTGCTCTTGGAGATTTTTACTGTCCTCCTACTTATAACCCTTAACTAGGAGCATGAGCAAAGTCTTAACATCTTTTCACTTTCCAAAAAAAAAGCAGGCATTTTAGGTGGCATTGGTAGGAAATCCTGGAGGGAGTTTATTTTGCCCAAACTTTTCCCTCAAATGATCAAAAATCTGTGATCCTTGGCTTCATTTGCATAAGTATATTTGCATATCCTAATTAGAACCCGTGGCAAAAATCCAAGGAAAGGAATTTAGAATTTTACCCTCAAGGAAGGAGATAACTGTTTCCAAAAGAGTCACCACATTTTTATACCACAGAAGATGGGTGGCGGAGGCATTCACTTTGCCTACAGAAATTAGACTGAGCAGTCGGATTAGCATGGTTTATAAATGAAGCAGGATAAGCTGTTTCAAATAAAGCACATTATGTTTTATTTAGCAACAGCTTCTTACCTTTTCTAGCTCTATATAATTGTAACAGTGTAATCCCCATAGAAAGAGGGGAGGTTCTAGGTTCCTTCTCTGACCCAAGAAAGGGTGGAGCTGAGCAGCAAGGAGAAGCTAGGAAAGACTTGGGGAACATGGGATGAGACACTTAGAAGAGATGTGGGTGAAAGACCATGGGGAGACTGACAATGGCAGCCATTACCTTGATTGTACTTTGCTTTTGTTATTTTCTTTGCAGATATGCCAGGCCCCTTCTGTCCCTTTCCTATGGGTCCCCAACAGAAGGTACCTTAGACCTATGGCAAGCTTTCAGGCCTTAGTGACTCTGTTTTGGGCCAACCCTGGGCATTTATCCACCAGGGATGGGTAACTTTGGGTGTTTCATTTGAAAGCGATATTCTTTTTTCTTCTCTCCATTGCACGCAAATTGTATTAAGGTCCTTTTCAATTGAAGATCTTACACACTAAGAGTATGTTTTGTCTTTATGAGGCAGATGGCAGAACCCATTTAGAGCATGCGACTTGGGGTTCCCCAGGAGCCCCTCATTCTGCCCACTAACATAATGACAACTATTCTAATGTTTACACAAAGAAGGGTGCCTTAAAAGGAAGATGAATGTGTCCTCACTGAACCTGAGTATGCACACTGCCGCTCTCTTCTGAGGTTCCTCAGGGAAGACAGAAACCCAACCCAAACATTCAGGTCAACCATTTGACTCTAGGGGAAACCTAGGGCTTGACTGAATCAGGACCTTAGCACACATTTAGCCTCAGAAAGATGGCTTGGGAAGTGAGTTTGCCATTTATGATTCATGTGAGACCTTGGGCTGACCATTTTACATTCTCTTAGCCTTTAATTCGACTGCTGCAACATGGAGATAAAGTTGACATATGCTCCATGGGGTTGTTGGGGGACTACATAAGACCCCACATAGAGAAAATACTGCAAAGGGAAAAGTGTTATATCAATGCTCTGCATCTTAAATTCTGCCTGCCTCAACCCTGAACCTTTTGTCACAAGGACTTATTCTGTTGCACTCTTTGGGAGATGGCCTGCAGCTGTCAAGGCCCTGATGTTTACAAAGAAGATACACACAGGCACAGGGCAGCCTTCCTCTTCCTGGTGACCACAACTAGCATTGTTGATGATCACAACACTTTCTCCTACCACTTCTGGGCCCAATCTCAAAATTCCTACCGTAACTTTCTAACAGCTATAACAAATTGTTGGAGTTGGCATGGAAATAGAGCTGATTAGTCATCGCTATGAGGTCTCTAAGGCTTCACTCCACATTCTCTTTTGTCCAGAACACAGCAAGTGCACAGAGATCACATCCCACATTGACAAACTCTCCCCACCCCCACACGCACACACACACAGCAGAGCTGACTCAAACAGTCATTGGTTACATCTGAGTTAATTTCATAGTGGGAAAAAAAAAAGCAAATGTTTGGGGAAATGTTGGCAACAGTACAATTTATGATAAGTCAAATTGCCTGCAGAGATGTGTAAAAGGGTTTCAGAGAGAACAAAGGCTCTGGGACTGAGCAGCAACTGTCAAGTTAGTATGTAACTGGTGGGAATGTGTACACCGTGTAACTGGATCAATCCCTTAATTGCTCTATGTTTTCCTATCAAATAGGATAATTAGAAGACGTTTTGATTCTACATTGAATCAATTCTTTCCTGAGGCCTTGAGGAGAAGTGAGTCTCACAGAGAACTCAGATGTTTGTATAGAAATCTCTCCCTTCTTGGAGCTTGAAAAAGACCTTAGTTTCATTTTGTGGATCAGGTCACAGGGCTTCCTCTGCCAGATCCAGATGTCAGAGAGCTGACCTACACAAACAGAAGCTGACCTGCATATTCAAGCATCCCCACTTAGAGAAGAAAAACTCTTTCCTTCAGTCATTTAACCCCAGTGTGAGTTTGTTGGGTACTGGTGACCTGCTCTATCACTTAACCAAGATCAAGCAAGCTTACATTTCATGGGAAAATGCACTGGCCCATTAGCCCAGCAGGATGAAGCAAATAGCTCCCTCTCTGTCACTAGTGATGTGATCACACAAAGACATGAAAACACATTTCCTTAATTAAAATAAAAAAAACTATTTTCTATGCAGAAATATAACCAAGCTAATTTTCAGAGGCAATTTATAATTTTCATGGTAATAAAATATTTCTTTATATCCTAGAAGCTAAAATTTTCTTAATAAGGAATACTACAAACAAAGGTGGCAAAAAAAATCTGATTTTCTGAGCCTAGAAATTGTTGCTGTTATTTGCTTTCAGAGTCTGGCATTAGGCCTGAAGTCGAGAAATAGATCTTAAGATAAATGAATTTTTATTTTGAACAAGAGAGATGATAGCTTCTCTTTATTACCTGTGGCCCTTGTATTAGTCACCTCTGTTTTAATCTTGACTAAGTAACGTTGCCTTTGTTTTTCTCATTTTACTTATCTCATTTGATCTTCACATGAGGGTTTTAGCAATATCAACACCAATTTTCAGAGGAAATAAGGATACTCACATGGATTAAGCCACTTGGCCACAGTTACATAGCTAGAGAGGACTTGAACCTAGATAAGCTGATTCTTGGAAAGAGATTCTTTACTGCCACTTGCCCACCTAAAGAGTGACTTTGCGGGAATTGTGTTTTTTGAAACCTAAGTTAGAACTGAGTAATTTGACTTTTTTCACCTAATAGGAATGCCTGGAGCTGGAAGAATGAGCCAAGATGAAATTAACATGAAAAATCTGTGAACTAAATATTAGAGACAACAAACCAAAGGAGGCAAAGATGACAATTTTGGGGTTAGATAGAGGTGACAGCAAAATGAAAGAATTGAGAATAAATAGCAGAATGCTCTGAACAATTGATTTGCATATCAGCAGATATCCGCAGTATATATTGTAAATTAGAAGTTTTGTGATGTCTGAGTTAGCATTTAGTTCAATAGACCAAGAAGCAAAGAGGGCAATTTATAGTGATTTCATGCTGGTGGAAAGAAAAATACTTGAAACCTTTCCAGGTTGGATTTCTACTGGTTTTCTAAATTTGTTGCAATGGGCTGCATGAAATTTGTGAGAAACTAAACAGGTCAAGGGCTGACACTGAGGCAGAAAAATGAGTAACACATTTTAGATTATTGTTTCCAGTCATGTGGAATGTACTAACATTTAAATTCTAGTAGACATAGGAATGGTAATTGACTATACAGAACTGGACATGTTTAAAAATGAAGGGAGTAGGGCCTCCCTGGTTTTTTAAGGGGTTAAGTCACAGCACTACGAAGCTATCTGCAAACATTGCAACCTGAGTATGATCCCTGGCCAGGGAGCTGACCCACATGGTGTAGCAGACCTCTCCTGTCTCGCCTGCTGCTCCCCTCAGCAGTGTATTTCAGTCATTCTGCCTGTTCTGCTCCCCATTCTGTCTCTGGTGAATCCTCTCACCCCCACACCTCTGACCTGTACCCCAGTTCTTGGATACATAAATAAATAAATCTTTACCAAAAAATGAAGGGAGTATGTGTGCTAGTGGTGGAGTAGAGAGCTAAGTGGTCAAGGGAAGTCACTGCCAAAACACAAAACTGAAAGCTGGACACACCCATGAAGCTGACACATGACAGAGCCAGTCAGAGGCCCACCCAGCAGAAGGTGCTTGGGAACGGGGCCCAAATTTGAGTCTTTCCTTCCTCATAGTGATTATTGCAATTCAGTGCACACTTACTATGTTTCAGGCATGTATACAGGGACTTATAAATAGTATTTCATTATGCTCCAGAAAAACTATGGTTATTTTAAGAGCATTTTTGGAGATGAGAAAACTGTGATTCAGAATCAGTGACTTATTTAAAGTCAGACAGCTAGTAGGAAGCAACCAAGATTGAGCCAACAGCCCGCTCCAAAGCCTGTGCACATTAAAAGCTAAACTTTCCTCTCATTACCACTCATGGTCGAACAGTAAGTTGATTATGCTGAACTACAATTAATATCTTTTCTTCAAGTCTTTTTGAGTTATGTCAACAACACAGAGTGGATTTTGTCAAGTTTTTCTTTACATTTACCCCTTTGTACTGCTTTACTGGTTTTCAGCACCACTGGCAACAAATGTGAACCTCCTCTCCTTTCATCCTGAGCTTTAAGCACCTCCATTTAGTAGCTGTCAATTCCCTGAGCACCAGTGTCAAGCTAGCGTGTATAATCTTAGGAAATTTTATTTTATTGACTTCTCAGTGCCCACTGAGCATCATGGGAGTAGGCGGTTCAGTGTCTCAAGTACAGGTCCAAGCAGTAAGCTCTCATCGTGATTTTTACAGGCCACTGTCCATATTGAAACATCTTTTCTTTTCCTTCCAATTCATTCCACTCCACATATCATGACAGCCAGCTGAAGCACAAAGAGAAGGAGAAAGAGCAAAGCAAATACAACCTTAATGGACAGCAAGTTTGAAGATGACTTTCTTTAGGATCTTTCTTTGATCTGTGAGTCTTCTTGTGGATATTTGGCATCATCCTAAACAAAAACCCTAGATGAATCTGTCTGTTTTCTCCACTGTAGACTATATTGCTTCACTAATGTCCATCAATCCACAGGAGTACAAATACGATAAGACACTTCTTACCATTGTCCCTAAATAGAGGCTGTAATACATTCCCAGAGACAGGGAATTTGTACATCAATAAAAATAGAAAGCTTTACTCTGAGGAACAAAGGGAAAGGGATTCTTGGCCAGCAAGACGAGTGCCCCTGAGCTCAGTTTCTAGTATAGCTTTCTCTAAATCTTTTCAATTAACTCCAGTCTCCTCCAATAGTAATGCATTTGTGGTATAAAAGGGTTGTTGTTGGATTGTAGTCACTGTTCATGTGCTGATGTTTTTACGTTTAAGCAAGAAAAACTGAATCTGTATGAAGTCAGCAGAAATGTTATTCATAAATAAAATACTGAGGAGTTACCAGAAAGTGTGGTGAAGCAGACTGAGGATGAAAGGAAGGACTCATCAGGTGAGGATGTTGCTGCCATAATGGCCACAGTAGACACTGGACACCTTCTTCATTGTCCTCACTGCATTTAGTGTAGCCCCTGGCCAACCTGCCATTGCTGCCAGTGAAATGGATTCTCCCCAGTCTTTACTTTTTGCATCACTGGCCCCTGATTGTAATTCCATGTGGGTGACTATACTCAGCCAGCAAGGGTACATGTTCATAGTCTAGTTGCAAGAGCAGTTGGGAAAACTGCTATAAGGTTTTGTTGGCTTATTAGTAGAAGGCTGCCTCTATTTCCCTTCAAATTTCATAAGGGGCCTCTCTGGTAGCACATTGGTTAAACTCTCAGTGCTATCAAGATATGTCCAGCCACTGTGCCATGAGTTCGATCCCCTGCCAGGGAGCTGACCCACATGGCGCAGCAGACCTCTCTTATCTCACCTGCTGCTCCCCTCAGCAGTGTATTTCAGTAGATCTGCCTGTTCTGCTCACCACTTTGTCTCTGGTGAATCCTCTCACCCCCCACACCTCTGAGCTATATCTCATTTCTTGTATGAATAATAAAAATAAATCTTAAAAAAAATCAAATATTAAAAAAAAATCATAAGGTGGGCATTTCCTCCAGTCATGGGGTTAGAGGTAAAAAGATGCTGACTCACCAAAACTGTGACCTTTTTTTGCCTGTCACGGCTAAATTTTTCAAATGACATCATCTTTTTTCAAAGTCTGGTCATGTGTTTTAAAGATATCACTTTTTTAAATTTATTTATTTATTTATTTATTTTACACAAGCACTGGGTACAGTCAGAAGCACGGGAGGGTGAGAGAATTCACCAGAGCCAGAGCAGGGAGCAGAGCAGGCAGAAGGACCGAAGTACACTGCTGAGGGGAGCAGTGGGCGGCAGGAGAGGTCTGCGCGCCATGTGGGACCCTCCTCCAGTGGCCGGGGAGCAGCGGGGGATCAAACCGGTGCTGCAGAGGATGCGGGCAGCTTCACAACCCAGCGCTCAACCGCTGCGCCACCAGGGAGGCCCTAAAGATATCGCTTAATATTTTTTTTCAGATCCTTCAAAAACTTTCTGAGATGTGAAATTATTCTTATTACATTCTTAAAATCTATTCAAAAACTTTTCCTGAGTAATTAATATGTTCCTAAATCTAGGTGAGTCAAGTTCTCACTCCCAATAACCTTTAATTTCTGGGTCATTTCAATTTAGCTCAATCAGCCAAAAAATCCATGCATAGTAAAATAAAAGTAAATTAAAAGACATTCAATCAGATGAAACTGAAAAAAAAAAACAGCAAGTATTTAACATATACGTACTACATAGATATTCCATTGTTTTGAATTGCAACAAATTCAAAAATTTGCAATATCTTGCAATAAATTGTACAAATATAAAAAGCATTTCATAGAAATTCCAGAGAAAAAACTTAGAATAGTTGAAACTCTGTTTTTATTTGTGAGCTAAAATATATTCTAAGTCATTAACATAGAATAGGCTACATTATACTAGTTATTTTTTTTTCCTACTGTATGTGCTTTGTCCCCCAGTGATGATTTAACTACCACAGCTCAACCATGGTATATTCAAAATTACAGGTGTTTTCTCTCTCCCTGATCTCTTCTATTAATTATACATTAACACTATACACACGTATCTATATACATATTTACTGAGAAAATATATAGACAAAGGCCATATTAAAAGTCAGACTTAAGCTTTTCAAGGTGAAGAATTATCAATAAAATTATTCCTTCTGAGGATGATGTGTACTTTCATGTCTGTAGTAGTTAATTATGTGTGCCAACTTGACTAGGTCATGAGGTGTTAAGGCAATTGCTCAAACATTATTCTAGACTAGCATTTGAATTGGTGGGTTGGGTAAAAAAGGCCACCCTCCCTACTTTGAGTAAGCCCTATCCAATCAATCAAAGTCCTGAATACAACAAAAGGACTGATTCTCCCATGAGGTAAAGGAATTCCTCTGGAATTCAATTCCTCTAATTGAACTGGGATATTGGGCTTTGTCTTTGGACTTGAACTGAAACATTGGCTTTTCTAGGTCTTGAGTTGGTCAACTTTCTGATGTATGACTAGACATACACCACTGGCTCTCCAAGTTCTCAGACTTTCAGACAAAGGCTGGAACTACCCCTGCAAATCTATAGGTCTCCATATTGAGGAATAAATATATTGGGGCTTCTCTGCCTCCATCATTGTGTGAGTCAATTCCTTGCAATAGCTCATCACCCAGTTCTATCTCTCTCATCTGTGTTCTCTCTCTCTCCATTATCTCCATCCTGTTAGATCTGTTTCTCTGGAGAAGCTTGATTAATTCAGTGTTTCTTAAGTTAAGGTCAGCATTTATTCTGTTTGTGGTCTATGGTCATTCATGTTTCCTGGACTACAGCTTACTTGTCATTATCATTCTAACTTGACAGATTGTTCTAAATATGACAACGAACTCCAACTCCTTCATACTGTTACCCATTTTCAAGGATAACAGTATAAAAGCAACTCTGTGTGAATAAATACCTCTGACAAGCAGATGTTATTCTTAGCCAAGTCAGTCTGGAGAATAATATGGACACTGGCAGGATTATGGATTTAATGCATAATCAGACATTTATCAAGCACCTGCTGTGTATTAGCAGTAAGCCATGTTTTGTGGGGGATACTGAGAAGAATAATCTCCTATGCTTCTGTGGACCAACAAAGTTGAGAATATAGAATCCAAATATTATGGTGAGTTATACCTCACTTACTTTCTTGACATGGCCTCTTTATAATCTCTCTCTCTCTCTCTTTTTTAATGGATATGACTGAGGCATGATTCATGGAGTCTTCTCCAGAAAGGAAAAAAAAAATCTTTCCATGAAAAGATAGAAACAAAATTATGATGATCAATTTCAAGGTTAAAACTTAGGTAGCATGTGCCTGAAATGGATTTTTATGCACTAGAAAATATTTTAGTTTCTCTACCAGGCATACAATAGCTATAATCAACAACAACAAAACCACAAAAAACAAAAACACAAAAAACCCCATGACTACAATAATTTCTGACACACACAGAAGGAAAGCCTTGATTTTATAACTTAGTATTAAATATGTGAGCTCTTGGAGAAATCATAATTGTATGTTGAGCCAACTAAAATCCTCCTTAAACATGTAAGTATTAGGTTAATTTTCCACACTGTGTTCCACAATCTCCTAGGTTCCTAGTCATATTCAGCAATGTGATCATATAGTGGCTAAAGTTTATATCACTTAATATTTTTCTCAGGAACTGAACGTTTGCTTTAAATATATAAAAGAAATTCAATAAGCCTAATTAAAAGGATAAATAAATATGCAAACGAAAATGGGAAGCATAGGGCCTCCCTGGTGGCGCAGTGGTTGAGCGCTGGGTTGCGAAGCTGCCCGCATCCTCTGCAGCAGCACCGGTTCGATCCCCGGCTGCTCCCCGGTCACTGGAGGAGGGTCCCACATGGCGTGCAGACTTCTCCAGCTGCCCGCTTCTCCCCTCAGCAGTGTACTTCGGTCCTTCTGCCTGCTCTGCTCCCTGCTCTGGCTCTGGTGAATTCTCTCACCCTCCCGCGCTTCTGACTGTACCCAGTGCTTGTGTAAATTAATTAATTAACCAATCAATTAATTAATTAATTAAAAAGAAAATAGGAAGCATATATAAAAACACAGCGATATTAAGATACACATTGAATCCTGTTCTTTCTTACTTTTTTTGCAGCTTATGGTAATTTCCAATTGGAGTTACAGTATCTCTTTAACACAAGGGTGAGTACATAACTGATTCAGCCAAAGCTCTAACATCAAGTCTATTAGCAAGCCCGTCCCATCTGGTGATATAAAGTAGGGGGAGAAATGACTTAGGCTGGGAAATTTCCATTGCTATTTGTGATGTTATTTCCACATCTATCTTCCTTTCTCAACCAAATTGTAGATTTTTATTTCCCCAATGTAGGCATGACAACAAATATTTGTTTTAAATTAGAACTTTCAATTTCAATGCACATTTTATGTACAGGAAGTCAAATGAACACAATGAGGCATCTCTGGCCTGGTTAGCTAGACATATTAACAATGGAAGGCCGTTTTCTACATTTTTAGCAAATGGAAATTTTACCTTCAATAAATAATAGGAGTATAAATCTTGACAGTACCTGGAACTTGTTGGATCAATCTCATTAGCTTTAATTTCTCTGTAAAGCATACTCTATGCACTAAGCACCTAAATTTTCAATAGACTTGAACATGGATACTGTTCATGCAGATATAATTGTGTGCAGGTGTGCAGGTTCTGCATATTTTGAAATTAAAAGAAATATATGTACGTGTGTGTGTGTGTGTGTGTGTGTGTGTGTGTGGAGAGAGAGAGAGAAAACAAAAACAATCCCGACCTTATATAGATTCCCAAAGTTTTAAGATCTTTATTTTCATGTCCTTCTAGGGGATAAAGAGTGTGTTTGCTCTAGGACTTAATGACACAATTATTTAATGTTTTGCCATTTTTGAAATATGCTTTACCGGTTATTTCTTATGATACTCCCCCCTACCATCACAAAACAGAATCTGTTCTGTTTCTAATTGTGCACAACAAATGATAGACACGCTATATAAAATTCTATATATGCTAGATTTGCCCTCAAAATGTTGTGAGATTCTGGCAGGGACCCTTGGCATTTCTATTTCTCCCTTTCTTTACTTATGAACTAGAGATGAAATTCCTAACTCCAGGCATTAAGCCTCAAATTGAGAGTGCTTTGCATATCTCAAGCAAGTTCTAATATGAACAGACATATTCCTATCAGTTTTCAGCATGGTATGTAATTTTGATCTATATATGACCAATAATAGCATTTTGTAGAAGAGGTATTTTGTACGCTAAAATTTCCCCCCAGTCAGTATTGAAAATTGCCCCTTGGGTACTTGTCTCTCTTTGCAGTTTGGCAGTAGAGAACACATATGCAAGTAGTGGAAAAGTCTAACTAAGAATTATAAACTTCTGGAGCAGAAGAGACCTGAGAAACATTGCATCCTTTGTATTGTGCTAAGCGTCTTTGGGTGTAGAATGTTGAGTAGATGATTACAAGCTTATCTGTGCCTAAAAGTTGGAGGACAACTTTCTGGTCATTATTACAATGGGGATGCATAGCCACTTCAAAATGTGATCATAATTTTTTTCTTCTTAGATAAAACAATGTACTAAGCAAATATCCTCAGGATTCTTTGACTTCTACTTCCACACCTATGCCACCTATCACCCTACCCCACCTCTCTGCCTTGGGTGAGTTATACGTTTCCTCACCACCAAGAGAACACTACCCTGACATTGGTCCAAATCATGAGTAGCTGGGAGCTAAATCTCATGCACTTTTCAAGATTAATTCATGATTACATGCAATTTCTATTTGGAATGAGCTGAGTATGTAAAATTAGTTTGCAATTAAAGAAAAAGTTTACACTAAAATTATAGTTACAAAAATATTCTTTCACACTGTAGCTATCAAATACTACAGTTTAAATATGAAAGATCTCATTTTATCCATTGTGGAAAACAGAAGAGTGTGATAAACAGAAAAGTATGATAGAGTACCTGGCTTCAAATCATGATTCTCCCAATTACAATTTTCTGGTTGTGGGCCCAGTTTTCTAACTAGTACCAGAAATAGTTAAGCTTTTAGCCTAACAGTAATAATTCCTGACAAAGTTGCTATGAGGATGAAGTGGGTTAATACAAGTAAACCATGAAGGACACTATAATAATAAATGTTAAATACCATCATTCTTCTCCTCCCCTTTAGAAAGAGAAAAAAATTTAAATCTCCCAAATGCAGACTAGTCACTTATTGGATATTTGACAGCCTTTTCCACCTCAAATTGATGCCTGAATTTCAGCTGAATAACATTTTACATAAATAATTTCAGGCACCTTCTGATCTACTAAACCATGTTCCAGATACTGAGAAAGCACAGTGATGGTCCTGGTTCATCACTCTAGGTGACTTCAGAAAATTCCATAATAGTACACTGACATGTCTTCAACTACAAAAACCTTTAGGTAAAGGACTGAGGCAAGGAGTAGGGCTAAGCAAATGAAATCTGGAGTACAAGGTATGGTAAAAAATAAAGACTTAAGCAGCTTCCTTGTCTTGCAGGAAAGTCAACAATAGAAAATTGGGGAAGTGCATGGATGCCAGGGCTCACTCCCAGGTTTGCAACCAACATGATGTGATGTCACTCAACAGCCCTTTGCTTCCCTCCAGACCTGGTCATTCTGAGCTCTTAGCTTCTGCCATGCTGGAAACATGTTCAGTATACTACATGACACTACCAAATCCTATAGATTTTAGTGGCAGAAGTACACTGAAGGTACATTTCTTGGCTAAAGGTTAGTCAGTACTCAGCCAAATCCAAGGCTGAGACTGACTATGCCACCATTGCTAAGGTGACCAGTTTGTTCCAGTTTGCCAAGCTTTCCAAAATCCCTGAAAGGCTCATCTTCAGGCAAACCAGGATAAATCTGATCACCTCAACCATCACAGAATGAATATGTGGGAATAAGAAAATCTGACTTGTTATACAAATTTTATTTGTTCAAATTTTTAGGTGTCAAAATTTAAGGTACTAAATTGTATGAACTCAGTACAGGAATAATAACATGCAAGAATTGTCACCTTCTAAATAGTATGTATGGTCACTAAGCTGCACATTTGGGTTGTGAACAGAAGTTTAATTTCAACTGAAGTGAGAGGAGGAATACGATCCCTTTGGCCAACTCTGTCCTTTTGGGAATCAACTCAAGGTGGCATGCCAATCAAGATGTCACGTTTCCTATTTTCTAGTAGTGATGATTGAGGTAAACACTTGCCTGAGGTAAAAACTTCAGCTCCTTAGCTTGTTAATTTAGTCAGTGATGATGCAATTTCATCAAAGCAATCCCACAAACAAAACACTTTTCTATTTGAAAAATCATTATTTTTATGTATAAAATTAGTGCACACAATCAACATTAATTATTACAGCATTTTACTCTGTATTCATAAATGTATATTTCAATGAACAGAACCTCAAAAGCTAAGCATGTAAGACAATTTCAATCCCACTTACATCTAAAATATCAACATATTTAAAAATGAATATTCTGACAAAAACAATACATCGAAATGACTTACCTACTCATGTTACTGATGTTGGATACATTAATTAGAGGGTATTTTCCACAAAGGAGGGCAGTTTTCACCATCTCATGATCACTGATCACATAACTTTAGGAATGATAGTACATTTGGCTATTTGGTCTTTCAAGGGCTGTGGCTGAAGTCAAAGCCAAGGAGAAGATATTTGTCAAATTCTAAGACTAATGTCATACATGGAAAGGAGCATGCTGGTGGAGACCACTGAACACCAGCCTAAAGAGGCTTTTGAAGCCAAATCCTATGAGCTTCCATCAATACAGACAGCTCTTGATTATTTTTACTGCTGCTTCTACCATTGATTTTCCCATTTTCTCACATCATACTTAAGGGCATTCAACAGGGGATCTTCAAGGAGAATGTGAAAATTCCAAAGGAAAAATGGATTGTAGGATGACACATGGATGCCAGGTACATCACACATGTAATGTCTGTTTATGTGTGTTTAGCATATTAGTAGACATTTGAACATACCAGTGTAGTGGCAGGAAGGCACAGATACAGGATTTCTATGACCCAAGCGGATGGGTAAGGGAGAGTCCTGGAGCCCTCGGTGGCTTTTCAGGCTTTTATTGCCATTTTACCAGGCAGGGGTGCCGGTGGGTTGTGGGGGAGGTGGCAGGAGACTGGCAGGCCTCCTAGCCCCCAGCAAATCTTTACTCTTTCTGGGCTCTCCGGCGTTCTTTCATGGCCTCTGCTTCTCTGCTGGTTCTCTCTCTGCTGGTTCTGCTCCTCTGGCATCCCCGTGACGCCACCCTATAGGCCCTTCTCAGCCCAGGTGTACCCACTTATGCATGCCCACATTCTACTCCAGGTGTCTGCCATCAGGCATGCATTCAGGACTGCAGGGATCCATCATCAATCCTTATGACAGGAGGGAAGAAAAACCTGATACTTTACTTACCCTATACCTGTGAACCTTGCAGGAACATGCAAAACCAGAGTCGATTGCCAAAAGGGGAGATTTGGTGAGATATTGCTTGAGAGGTTTGAGTAATGCTGGAAGCATGTCAGATTCACAAACAGGAATATATTTTCCACTATGTTGCTAAATGTTCCACAGAAGACTCCTAGATACATATATTCACAAAGGAAAAGCCAACTTTCAGTTTCAAAAGTCAAGGACAAGTTTATATTCCTTTTGTATCCCCTCACAACAATGGTTATATTATCGTTTCTGATTAAACCAACAAATTAAACCAAAATCCTTACTCAATTATAGTTATTAGCTCATGTTAGGGAATAGTGACGTCCCTTAGCTCTGTTCTCTTTTCTTTACTCACATATATTGGATTATTTTTCATGCTGGAAACTATTTTTGGAAAGAGGTGGGAAGCCATCATGAAGGAAGGGTGTTTTGCAAGCATCCCAGGCTAGGTAAGTTCACTGTCATTTCCAACAGTTTAAAGGAGAATTTTGGAGGCCCTGGCATCATTTTCATAGGGGTTAGTGGTAAGCAGGGGAAATAAGCCTATGGAGAGACAACAACTTGAGCCCCCTGCGAATCTCTATACACTCTTTCCTCTGGGCTCTCTCTGGTGTTCTCCCATGGTCTCTCCCTCTCATAGTCATTGCTTGTCCTCTCATAGCCAAGTCGTCTCTAGGTAATACCACCCTTGTATCCCTGATCTCTAGGCTCAGTTCTGCACATGCACACACACTAACACTCAGGCCTGCATGCCCCACACCCACGCACCTTCTCTGTTAACAAGATCAAGGCTGGAGGTGATAGCCACAGAGGCCAATGGAGTAAAAGCCTGATCAACTTCATTTACCCTACAAAGGGGAATGTCTGGGTGGGATTGGAGCTCCTGATATTCCTGACCCCTCTGGCATTCAAGGACCTGTAGAATGCAACTAGGATCTGGGACTGCAAATGGGGAACTTCCAAAGCTGTAGTCCCCACCAGCTGTACTTATTCTGGTCTGGTGTCCCTCATGACCTCTTATCTCAATGCTGCCTCTTCGTTTAGATTTTTCAAATCGCTTGTTCAAGTGGACTTTCTGTATTGCAAAGACTCTTTTTCAGAAAATTCTGGGATCTATGATTTATTACACCCTGCCTCAGCTCAAAGCACTAACTTCTAGGTGTTATCAAGGAGAGGAGTTAATTATGAAAAAGAAAAAAAAAAAGATCACCTACCTCCTTGTTACAATCTTAAAATGATTTGTGATTATTGTGATCAGTGGCAGTTAAAATGGCATAATGAATGCACAATTTTATTACTAGAGCTATAGATGAGCAAAATAGATCATACCACTACATAGGAAATAGAACCCAGCTCAACTGTGATTTCCCGATTACAGACATCTCCCACAGAACAGGGGCAGTCGCTACAGGGAGACACCATTAATGCTCACCCAAGTGAGAAGAATCTATATCGCGAGGAGGGAAATAGCTATAGAACACCAGATGTTTGCTAATTATTTTCAAATGAAATTGACTTGACCAAGTTTTAAACAAAGATAATCTGGGAGGGTAAAGTACTGCTGATTCTTTCCTTGACTTTTATAAGAAGATGTTATAAATCCTTCTGCAGTTCTCATCATTGCCTCTGTATCTGGTCCTGCCTCCAGTTATTAAGCCCTTCCTTTTACCACAGGAATTATATCCAGGGTCCTTATAGCTGGGTACTAGCCAGCTCAGGAATTTTATAGGTTTTACCTTCTTCTCCCCACTACTACTCATCCTACAATAAGCTGGTCCTCTCTTCTTGGCCTGCTATGTTTGAGTTTGGTGTAAAATAGCTTAAGACATTTCACTTCAATACTGACAGTCACATCTGATGAGTCCTCCAAGAATCTCAGAATTATTTGAATCTGAAGGCTCCTAAAACTTTGACTTGATAAAGGTCAATAAGAAAGTGGACTACACATTACAATGGGAGCATATCTCCACCTAAAGTAGATGGATGAGAAGAAATGAACCCATTGAAAGCTATTTCAATCATGTTCTCAACAAAAGCCACCAGCCTATCTCTAAAGCAAAAACCAACAACCCTAGAGAAGGAACCACTTGATAACAACTTGAATTGTATAGAGACTTAAATGTAATCTCTAAGTTAAAAACTATGCTGGCAAGAGTAATATGAAAAGGATACTGCTAAACATTCTATTTAGGAAATATTTGGTAAATAGAAGAATAGTTTCTCTTGACCTCCAATATTGCTTAGTGTGGCATAAAGTTCAAGGGACATAATACTTTCCCTTCACAAATCTATTGGCATTGTTCCAAAAGGTTAAGATCATTGATATATAAAATATTCATGGAAAACAATGAAAAAATTAGCATTCTCAAAGAACAGTTTATAGATTCTTTAGTTTCTAAATGTAGAGTCTTTTTTATCAGTAATATTTTTGGGAGAGGGGTAAACCCAGGTGACAGAGTGAGGAACTGAACAGATTGAAACAGGCTAGGAAGAACAGCCAATACAGAGGTGTGTGGTGCAGTTGGCCACCACTATCAACAACTGAGGCTCAGTATCACCAAGATAGATCCTGAGTAGAGAGAAAGTTCAGAACATTCCCCTAAAGATGATTGAAGAAAAGCAGCTATTCATGGTCTTTCAAATCCCACTGAAGGAGCTAATATTCAGGTGGAGAAGAAAGACATGTAACAGTTACTATATGTTGGGGTAGTGGGAATACACTCATATTAGCTTCAGCCAGAACAGCCTTACTTTATAAAATCCTGCATATCCTTTAAGGCCAACTCAAAACCTGCTTCCTCAAAGAGTTTTTCTTTTTTTTTTTTTTAAAGATTTATTTATTTATGCAAGCACTGGGTACAGTCAGAAGCGCAGGAGGGTGAGAGAATTCACCAGAGTCAGAGTGGAGAGCAGAACAGGCAGACTGACCAAGTACACTGCCAAGGGGAGCAGCGGGCGGCAGGAGAGGTCTGCATGCCATGTGGGACCCTCACCCGGTGGCCAGGGATTGAACTGGTGCTACAGAGGCTGCGGACAGCTTCGCAACCCAGCGCTCAACCGATGTGCCACCAGGGAGGCCTCTCAAAGAGTTTTTAAGTGATCTGTTCAGTCAAAATAAATCTTTCAACTCTTTCCTCCTCCATTTATGTATTAAGTAATATTTATGTTTGTATCCCTTAACTCCATTTGATTTTTCATTTTTCAAGGTCAATAGATATAGTTTAGCCAGCTGTAGAGATCATACATAACGGGGGTCATTGCAAGTTCTCAGTGAGAGGACTAGCTGACTCCAGTCATGTCCCTTTCATCTCACCTCTGTGGGACTTACGATAAATGAGGTTGAGCTGGAGACAGTTCCATTAAGAATCCTGAAAGTTTTCTTTTTTTTAATCTTAAAAGTTTTTTTTAATTAAATGGCACAAAAGTACGTTTTGGGAAAATAAAAGATAAAATGTACTAGAAAAAAGAGACAGGAAGTCCAGTGTGAGCAGCTGCATTTGTTCCAGAAGAGGTGAAAGCCAAGATTAAGATGGAAGGAAGAAAAGGGACAGGAAGTGGAAATCACAAAGGAAACCGCTCCATTTATCAAGATGTCAGGTTACCCCTGAAAGCCTTTTCATTTAGCAGTGACTGTTGTGTTTTGAGTTTCCCTTAGACTTCATTTTCCATTTGTTATTACTGATTATAATAATAAAGCACTGATTTAGCACTCTCACCATATGTTAAGGGCTTGAAAACAAACATAAATGACAAAGATGTTTCTTCCTTGAAAAATTCTTTGTGATTTTAATTTTTCAAACACTCATGCAATAGATCTGAAAGGGTTGGTGATTAAGATAATTTAGTATTATTGTTTTTCCATCATGCTCTCTTGGATTTTGAGCCTTCTTTGACATGGATTGTGCTAGTCAGAATACTAAGGTGTGACAGATTTCTTCACCCATTTCCTTTCAGTAGCTGGAAAACATTTCCTCAAGTGCCCAAGCCAAAGGCTTTTAATCTTCTGCCCAGAAAAGCAAACTTGTGATATAAATAGCACCTGAGAAACTGGCTGTTACTTTCTAATAAAAAAGAAGAAATAAGAACCAAGATTCATAGTATTTTGTAGATTTCACTTTTCAGTACCAGATGGAGTTAACTTGCTAGAAATTTCTGAAGTTCACTTGAGGTAACTTTTTGGGTTTATTTCCTTTCAGTTCATTCCTTAGTTTCCAGAAAGGAAAAGATGTCGAAATACATAAAAAAAAATGAGATTATTCAAGACAACAATTAAAAAAAAACCCAGCTGCATTCGATTTGGGAATTAGAATTAAAAGTATAGAAACTGTTACATTCTAGTTGCTCTTCTAATAGTCACAGTCCACTGAAAACATGCATCAAGCCAAAAATTTCCATGGTATCAGAAGGTGACATGATAATATTCAGTAAAACATGACCTTGAGAAGTATCTACACAGAAGGTATTTGCTTTTCTATTGGGAATTCACTGTCTTGAACCAATAATATTCTCCCAGCAAATATTCCCTGCCTGGGTTCTTAGAATATTCTTTGGCAATTTCCTTTGAGTTGCTGGGATGTTCATTCCCTCTCGGGGAACCAAATCTGATACCAGGTGAAATCAAAGGGTAATCAGGGACCCCAAACTGTTTAGGAGAAAACCCCATTTTGTTCACTCTAAGGGTCTGGACATCCACACCCACAAAGGAATATAATCACTTTAGTGACCTCAAAGATATTTAATTGGTGAGAAGTTCAAAGGGAATATATGTATAGAGAGAAGTGGAGTAGGGGAGAGACTCCCAAATTCTGAAATCACCCAACCCCTGGTGAGCAAAAACCCAGCTTCTCAGGCAGGGTCCAGAGCTGAGCTACCAGATGAAAAAGTGAGTATCAAGCAGTAGGCAGAGCAAGACTAATGCTGGAAGAGAAGAGAACCAAAATTAAAAATGAACCATGCAAGCTGAACAATCCAACATAAGGTTAAGAGGATGGCAGCCATAGTCCTTAAAGAGCCTCCCTGTCAAAGCCATCCCATGTGTCTCTTTCATTTCACTCTATGTATATCATTCATTCTCTCCTCCTTCCCTGCCATGGGTCATGGGATGCTAGGAGCTATAGTCTAAAACATCTGAGATGTTGGTGGTATGAAAGTAGGGGTGGGGCAGTGGCTCCTGTTCTGAGGCGACAGTGATGTACCTCCCCCTTTCTCAGTGACGCATCCTGTAACATTACTAGTGAGTCACGTGAAGCATACAAACTGTGGTATGACAGAGATTTGTTATTTAAATAAGGTATAAATTAGTCAACTTGTAGACTTGGGTATTTCAAGATTCTACAGTCTATTTTTTTAAAGATTTATGTATTTATTTATACAAGCACTGGGTACAGTCAGAAGCGCAGGAGGGTGAGAGAAATCACCAGAGCCAGGGCAGGGAGCAGAGCAGGCAGAAGGACCGAAGTACACTGCTGAGGGGAGCAGTGGGCGGCAGGAGAGGTCTGCGTGCCATGTGGGACCCTCCTCCAGTGGCCGGGGAGCAGCCGGGGATCGAACTGGCGCTGCAGAGGCTGTGGGCAGCTTCGCAACCCAGCGCTCAAACGCTGCGCCACCGGGGAGGCCCAGATCATCCTATTTTCATCTCCATTCCAAAACCAGTGCTGTCTTTCCTATGACTGAGATCCATGCTTAATTTGGATTAAAATTGTGCTGGAACTCATGAAAATTTGCTTTTCTAGAATTTGCTCTTTAAAAATTTTCTAGAACATAACTTTTTAACTGTTAAACAGTACTGACTCCTGTTCCCTTTGGCATCAATTCAAGCTTTCCCTTTTCTCTGAATCTACTGCTTCTATAAAAGTGCCAATATTTAAATAAACTTTAATAATTATTTTGTCAGCCCTCTCAGTCCCCCAAATTGAATATTCATATTTCCTCTAAAAAGAACAACTATTTTACTTCATCTTGGTAACCTTATATTCTTTAGAAATCAAAGGAACAGAAATTTTAGCATCTCAAATTTTATAGTTACGACAATCCAAGGGACTCAGGTAGAGTCAGAACTTTATTCCTATTAATCATGTTGATTTCACACTGTATTGGACAGCATGTCTAAAGGCAGGCAATCTGATCTTTAGTTCATTCTAATAATTTTTCCAAGTCAGTACAGGTTAAAATCTTACAACTCAAGTTTCTACCCTCCTCTTCTCCTGTAGGGAAAGCATTTGGACTCAAGGAGATGTACATCATAGGCCAGCATAGTCAAGGGAAGTTTCTGGTCCCTGACAACATCCTATGGTGTCTCCTACTAAAATAGCTTATCCTCTATGCCTGGTTTCTGTATGGAGACCTCTTTGGAAAGGAGAGGACGTAGTCTCCTTCCTTTACTCTGTGTCAAGAAGAATACTTACAATATTTTATTTCTGCATTTCCCATCCAGTGACTGACATATCACCTCCTTTTTGATGTAAGTTTCCACATTGTTGTAAGAAACTTGCTGTCAGATTGTGGCTCTTATCTTCAGGGAATCTCCATATTCTATTTATAGGCATAAAATTGTGGCTGTCATTCTCACCATGTGTGAGTTGCCAGGAAAGTTTAGGAAGGGACTGTCCTTGGGTCTTTACTTATATTCATTACTCTGTCACCTTACTACTTGCATAGCCAGTTATTACAGGACTATGGCCCGAAAGGAAATTCCTCTCAAAAACCCTCAGTTAGAAAACAATTCTAGAATTCCCCCACAAATTTCAAAAGAGAATTTCTCCTTGTGTCACTTGCCCATTATTTTTTTTTTTTTAAGATTTATTTTTTATTTATTTATACAAGCATTGGGTACAGTCAGAAGCGCAGGAGGGTGAGAGAATTCACCAGAGCCAGAGCGGGGAGCAGAGCAGGCAGAAGGACCGAAGTACACTGCTGAGGGGAGCAGCGGGCAGCAGGAGAGGTCTGCGCGCCATGTGGGACCCTCCTCTGGTGGCCGGGGAGCAGCCGGGGATCGAACCGGTGCTGTAGAGACTGCGGGCAGCTTCGCAACCCAGCGCTCAACAGCTGCGCCACCAGGGAGGCCCCTGCCCATTATTTTTTATTCCCAATTATTTAAGCACTAGCTTCTCCTCAACTCTCTACTGCCAGAGATGATTTTATAAAGATGAAGAAAGAGGAGAGGAAAAAAAAAAACTTGTTCAGCTGAATGGTGACTACTTTCAAATTCTCTCCCTTATGCCTAAATCCTTTACTACTTACAAAAACCCCTTCCTCCCAAATTTGATGTCTTTCTACATTAGCAAATGAGCAATTTCTTCCTCATCCATCAAAGGGAACCACACACATTTCAGGGTTCAAATGACATGGGACATGCAGGGAAAATGTGTACTGATTAGTGTCATAAAAATATATATTATGAGCTCAGCTGAGGTTTATAATGGAGCCAAGTAATATTATTGGTGGAGGTACTGGTGATAACAAAGGAGTACACAGAATTCAGAAAAATGCTTAAGAACTAAATGTCTCTCATGTTTCTCTATGCAGATAATGAGTTTTGGCTATACTTACGTCTAATTGGGAGAAAATAAGTGGGTTTTATTGGAGTTAAATTGTATCTCATACTTAAAAATATTAACTCATTGGAAACTGTTGATCAGAGAGCTAGACATCATTTTGCATAGAATGCCAGAGCAGGCTATTTACAGAATGACAGAAAGACGATTTGCACAAAAAGACATCATAAATTCACTCAGTACTAATAGCATGTGAAAACTCCTTCAAAAGGCAGATTTTACACACAAAGATCCCTGAGGGAAGAGATGGCAATGGAAACATCCATCAAGTAAGGAAAGGGTGTTTAGAAAATCACTCTTCAGACTCCATCCATCATACTCTCAGACCGCTGTGTTAATCCATTTACCACCGCTGAGCATGAGCCCAAAGACAAAATGCAGAAGGATTCCTTGGGGAGCGCTTTCAACAAAACTTCTGTACAGGATAATGTGGACAATAGGGATTTTCCCCATGTCACATCTAAGGAGAATTGAGTGCAACGCACACACCAGCACACAGCTGCAGGTGGTTTTTCAAGTGTGAGTCATTTCTTAATTCTTGGACTCAAGGAACATTGCTGTCTTTCCTTATAGCACAAGCTCTGAGTTGTGAGCGTATGCTGTAGTGCCCTCCCTGCCTCCTTCTAGTGAAAACTAAAGAAGGTTTCTGTTCTCTGAATGCTACTGTGGTTTATTAGTTCTTCATGTACAAAGAAAAAGCTATTAATTAGAAGTGCTGCGATGAATACAGAAAAATCTTCACATTTACTGTTTTAGCTTTAATAATTTCCCAATGAAGGGAGAGAAATGCCAAATGCTTACTGTGCTGTCAATGTTAATCAATTTCAATATTAATACCTCAAAAATAAAAACTAGCCATTTTATTTATACAGTGCTTTTCTCTTTTTATAAAGCCTTCATGCCACTTTTCACATTTGATTCATTTATACAAATGTCCTGAAAGTTAAACACTTCTTTATGCTATTGACTAATAGCTTTTTTTCAAGTGATTAAATAAGTCTCTTGAGGGGGTAAAGATATATTTAATTACTAGATGGAAACAATTTTTAGGCACACTATGCTCTAGTGGTTCAAATGACACCTTAGTCATAAGTGACAATGAGTACAAGAGAAAGAAGCTATTTCTTGTGAAATGATTATATGTTTCAACAGCTGCTTTAGAGACCAAACTGCCCTACCTATATTATACTATTTAAAGGAATTGTTTCCTATAGAGAATGGTTCAGTCAAGACATTCATTTAATAATGAGAGTAGATTCCCAGATAGCATATTTAGCTTTAAATCTTTCTTTAAAATGTGTAAATGAGGGCCTCCTTGGTGACACAGGCAGTTGAGTGCAGCGCTGTGAAGCTGTTCGCACCCTCTGCAGCACCACTTCGACCCGCGCTGGCCGCGGAGCACCCACATGGCGCAGCAGACCTCTCCTGTCTTGCCTGCTGCTCCCCTCAGCAGTGTATTTCAGTCATTCTGCCTGTTCTGTTCCTTGCTCTGTCTCTAATGAATCCTCTCACCCTCCTGCACATCTGGCCTGTACCCTGGTTCATGTATAAATAAAATAAATCTTTAAAAAAAAACGTGTAGATGACTACTAAAATTCACTTGTAACAATGTTCATAATACATTGTATCAATATTAGTGTTTTCAACCTTTAAGAGCTTTTTAATATAAAAATTACACAGATATGATAATACTTGCATTTTTATTATTTGATGACTGGAATAATTTTAAAGAACAAAGTCTTTTATTATTTCAGCAATACACACTTTAATTTATTTTTAAATAATCACACCATCATCTACATGTTTTAAGGAAACACAGTTGTGTCTATGGTTATGCTTGATTAACATATAGATTGTTATTATACTTTCAAAGCTCTCAGAGGTCCTCAGCATATCATCAACTGGAACCCTTTATCATTTAGCATCAAGTTTATATTTACAAATTGATGCATTTATTAATTTAGTCCTTTAGCACTTACCAGAGCTTTTCTCTAGTAAGTACATGATACTTGGTGCTATGGAGGATAAAAATTGGATTAGACCTTTTCTATAGTAGCTGGTATATGTGTGTGTGTGTGTGTGTGCACCCACGCGCGTGCACATATATATCATACCTATATATATATTTATTTACATAAACACTAGGGAGAAACTAATTTTTATTCTAGGCTTTTCTTTTCCAGCAAAATGAGAGACTAGTTACCCTGAACAATTTTGCTCATCTGCCAAATCATAAAACAAAGTAGGTCTAGATTTGCTGTGGTTTTGCACTTCTAGAAAATAAAATTTAAACATATTCCATGGGAATTCATATTTAATTGAAGATTTCCACAGATAAAATTCTAAACATACAGTGAAAACCATAAATCCTTTATGGAAAACAAGGCAAAACAAAGCCAATTCAATACAAATCATTGAATCAGAACAATGAAGATTTCAAATATTGGAATCTAGAGTAATATTATATATAATAAAATAAATAGAAAAGGAAAATTTGACAAAGGAAAAGGCAATTATAAAGTTAGTCAGATTTAGTAACAAAATACAAACACTAATAAATGAATAATAGATATTTAAATTTTTTTAAAGATTTATTTTATTTTATTTTATTATTTATTTATACAAGCACTGGGTACAGTCAGAAGCGCGGGAGGGTGAGAGAATTTACCAGAGCCAGAGCGGGAAGCAGAGCAGGCAGAAGGACCGAAGTACACTGCTGAGGGAAGCAGCGGTCAGCAGGAGAGGGCTGTGCGCCATGTGGGACCCTCCTCCAGTGACCGGGGAGCAGCCGGGGATCGAACTGGCACTACAGAGGCTGCGGGCAGCTTCGCAACCCAGTGCTCAACCGTTGCACCACCAGGGAGGCCCGATATTTAAATTTTATTATTAAGTTATTCATAGGTATAAATCTCTGAGATCTTATTTTAGATAATGACTTCTAAGCTATGACACCCAAAACACAAACAGTTATGAAAGTAGAGGTAAATTAGCATCATCTTATTTAAAACTTGCACATCTCTTCAGCATGCTGTTAGGACAACTAGGAAACTACATACAAGAATAATGAAGTTGGAGCCTTCACACCACATACAAAAATTAAATCAAAATGGATCAAGAAACTAAAAATTAGAGTTACTATAGAAAACTATTAGAAGAAAACATAGGACTACATTGTCATGACTGTAGATTTGGTGACTATTTCTTAAATATGCCGAAAAAAAGAGAAAACACTGGATAATTAGACTTCATTAAAATAAAAAAAAAAAAACCCACTGTGCAAAAGAGGACACAATCAAAAAGTGAAAATCCAAAGGATGGGAAAAAAACATTTGCCAGTCAAATATGTGATAATAATTTGGTATCTAGAATATATAAAGAAATATTAAAATAACAAAACAAGAACTCCGTTGGAAAAAAAATAGGCAAATCACTTCAGTAGATATTTCCCCAAAGAAGACATACACATAGCCAATAAACACATAAAAAGAGGCTCAAAATTTAATCATTAGGGAAATTTAATTCAAAACCACAATGAGATAACATTTCATGACCAGAAGGATGATTATAAAAAAAAAATGGAAACTAGCAAGTATTGGCGAGGTTTCAGAGAAATTGGAATCTGCATGTACTGCTAGTGGCAATGTAAATGCAGTGGAAACAATCTGGCAGTTTCTCAAAAAGTTAAACAGAGAGTCACCATATGACCCAGCAATGATATCCATACATATATGCCCAAGAAAATTGAAAACATATGTCCACACAAAAACATGTACATGAATGTTCACAGCATCATTACTCATAATAGCTACAAAGTAGAAACAATCCACTGATCTGTCAACTGATGAATGAATAAAAAGAATATGATAGATCCTATACAACAGAATATTATTCAGCTATAAATAAAGGAGAGAAGTACTGAAATTTTGAAGACCTAATGCTAAGTGGAAATTATCAAACATGAAAAGCCCCACAGTGTAAGAGTCTATTTATGAAATGTCCGGAACAGTGGAATTCATAGAGATACAATTAAAAAAAAAAAAAGCCAAAAGAAGAAAGAGGGAAAACCACAAATATGTGGAAACGAAACAAGATGATATTGACCAACTATTGGGTCAAGAAAGTAATCAAAGGGGAATTCAAAAAATACTTGCAGACAAATGAAAATGACCACATGAAATATCAGGACCTATGGAATACTGTAAAAATGATACAAGAGGGAAGTTAATGGCAAATCAGACCTACCTCAGAAAACAAGAAAGTAGATTGGTGAATACTAGCTTCTGCTGGGAGAGGGAAAGGAAATATTTCTACTTGAACCAATAAAAATGTTCTGAACTTGGTGGTGAGTAGTGTATAACTCTGGGAATATACTAAAGATCACTGAATTATGTATTTTAAAATGGTGAGTTTTATGGAATGAGAATTATATATCAATTATTTTATGTTTAACATAGAGAGGAGACTGATCAGAGACTGATCTGATACTGATCAGTTAGTCATCAGAGGTGCTTGCATTGCTTATAAGGAAAGAAAAGAAAATGATTAGCTTTGAATTTTCCACTTTAAGCATTTTAGAGTGAGCACTTGATAAAAAGAAGGTAATAGAGAGTATAACTTTCATTTTCTAGAGCAGAAAATGAGAGAAACAAGAACATAAATAAAACCTTATGTATTAGTTGTATAACAAACTATCGTAAATGTGAAACCTTAAAATAATGGTCATTTATTATTGTTCAAGGCTTGCGGTCTAATCAGGCAGTTCTGTTAATCTGACCTAGCTCAGCTGTTCTTAGATGGAATCACTTATGCAATGTCATCAGATGTTTGGTCCCTGGAAGCTGGCTGGTCTGAGTTGGCCTTGTCTAAAACAGATAATCTCTGCTCCATATGGTCGCTCACCCTCCAGCAAACTGGCCTGCTCTTTTTCACACAACAACTGGACAAGTTCCCCAGAAAAAGAGTAAAAGGTGTCTAGAGACAGAGATAAGAGGTTGGCAAGCTTTTTCTGTAAAGATACAAACAGTAAATATTTTAGGCTCAGAAGGCCCCACTTTGCAAGAGTTGCAAATAGTTCACTCAGCAAATTTGTCCAGAAAGCATCCATAGCCAATATGTACGTGGAGGAGTGTGGCTGGTTTACAGTAAATCTTTACTTACATAAATACAGCAGCCAGATTTTGCCAGTGGGCTGTAGTTTGCTGACTCCTGATCTAAATGTAGAATTGGCACTAGCGTCTCTTTTACCTCTTGATAGAAGGAAGTGCAGTCTTACTGCCACAGGAATTTGCTTAAAGGGAAAGAAAAATATTGCATTCCATTTTTGACCAAAAAATCCTCTATAATTTCAATAAATCAAAAAGAAGTACAAAAAGAGGGGGTAGAGACCAAAGAAGAAAGCAACAACTAGAGAATATAAAGCAAAATAAATACATGCAAACTTGTCATTATTCACAAATTCACAATAAATGTGAAGGGAATCAGCTCTCGATTTAAAGCTATAAAGCCAAAATTGCTAGAACTGCAAAGAGAAATTTTAAAATTCATCATCACTGTGGGAGATTTTAGCTCATTTCTCTCAGTGACTGATTAAGCAAATGACATTATGGAGGGCAATTGAGATGTGCATCCCCCACAACTCTGCAACTCTGGTTCCAGATACATAATCTGAAGTTATTCTCATATGTTTGCACCAAGATTTATGTATAAGGTGTTTCACAGAAGCATTATTTATAAAACAAAAGACTGGAAGCAATCAGAATATCAGTCTACAGAAGAATGAACAAAAAATGTGCATAATACTCATAGTAGAATTTTATTCAATAGGGAAAAAATGAATGAACTCCACGTTCACAGATGAATCTCAGGAACAGAGAGTAGAGTATTAAAAGCACATTGTGGTAGAGAAGCTACCATCAGATTTCACTTGCCTAATGTTCAAAACATGTAAAACAAGCCAAAATATTTTAGAATATATATAGTAACACTATTAAAATGGTACTTACTTATCTTTGTAGGTTAGGAATGAGATTGGGATAGGCAAAGGCTGCTCAGGGACTCAAAGATGTCTCTTAAGGAGTGTGTCCACTTTACAGTATCTTCTCTCAATATAAACTAATAGACTTTGATGAGTTTCCTCTCCAAAGTGATTTCATTTGCATAATATATACCCCATGAGGTTGGGCTTATCTTATTGGGTGGGGGTGGGGGAAGAAATAGAGGCCACGGGTTCTCATACATACAAATTTTCCTTTTACCTTACATTATCCAGAAAGTGGAAACTGCATCTCACTCAACTAAGCAGAAAAACTTTAAATGTCATTTTTCAGTTTCCTGTTACAAATGATATTTATGCTCAGTAGAATATATGATTTATATTCTTTATTGATTCTGGTCTTTTACTTGATTTTAATGAATGTGCATATAAGAATTTTGTATCACTTGAAAGAATCTTCAGAATAAAGTCTACAAACCATATGTGATTGTTTAATCCACCAAGTAAAATGTGATAATATAAAATTTACCCTGATAAATTTATAACTCGATACCATTAAACCAGCCTGTGAACTTTGAACCTTTCAATAAATGAAATAGAGTCTTGGGTACTCCAGCCCCTTTATTTGTCTGGAATCCTCTGCTCATTCAATCACTCCTTATGGATTGGAATAGGAAAGAGAGAGGGAATGTTTTCCAGTCTCAACCAGGGTCTCCCCTACAGATGTGAGCTGCAGTGGGGGAATATGACCCTACTTTGAGAAAGAGAGGTATAGAAAACCACAATACTGAGAGATGACTGATGACTTAGAAGGGGGTGGGGGGAAACATGAACTCCACTTCTTTCCTTGTTTAGTCTTTCATGCCCACATAGCTTTAGACCCTTTGGCCCAAGACCCTTATGCTGATTCATGCTTACCTGTGGGGCTTGATGGAAGAAGTGAATTTCCATGACTTGGTACTTGGCACTTCTTAGCTCAGAGCTCTCACCTGTCCTCTGACTCTCTTCTGTGATGTGATATGTCAGGACATCACCCTGTCAGATCGGAATCCATCCCTCAGTTGGAGCTACTGGGATCTGCAAATGGGCTTTACATAGCATTTAGGTTAAATGTTCATTTATTTGTTTATACATAATTCAGTTACCACTGATGTCTAAGAATATTGCCTTAGTGCAAGACTACTTGAGTTTCAAACCTAGCTCTATCACTTTCTCGCTGTGTGACCTCGGACATGTTTTAATGTTTCTGCCTTGTTTTTATTTTCATTATAAAATGAATATAATAAAAATGTTCACTTCATGGGTTTATTTGAAAGGATTAAATCAGCAAAAATATTGTAAGGTATTTAGGACTTGCATAGAAGGGAGTAAACATTTGATGTATGTCAGTGAGGTTTTTTCTACTGTCTTTTTTTCCAACTGTAAATTTTAATCTGAATCAAATCATGTTTTTTGCTTTTTTGTTTTTTTAACAGTTTTCATTTTTTTTTTTTAAGATTTATTTATTTATTTATACAAGCACTGGGTACAGTCAGAAGTGCAGGAGGGTGAGAGAATTCACCAGAGCCAGAGCGGGGAGCAGAGCAGGCAGAAGGACTGAAGCACACTGCTGAGGGGAGCATCGGGCAGCAGGAGAGGTCTGCACGCCATGTGGGGCCCTCCTCTGGTGGCCGGGGAGCAGCCAGGGATCGAACCGGCAGCGCTGCAGAGGCTGTGGGCAGCTTCGCAACCCAGCGCTCAACCGCTGCGCCACCAGGGAGACCCCAAATCATGTTTTTTTATATTTTTACATCATTCTTTATTGTCTTTTAAGAATAGTGCTGGATACAAAAAGGAATATTATAGTTAGAGAACAAGTATAGACTTTGAGAGGGGTTTAACATTAATGCTAGAGCAGTACTCAGACATTACATCTCAGAGTTCCTACAATCTTAAAAATTATGAAGGCTTTGAATAACTTTTGTTTTTATGGGTTATATCTATTGATAATTACCATTATAAATCAATTATGAGCATTTGAAAAGTAGTCATTAATATTTTGATTTGTCTTATTAATCATATTCATTAACAGTGATTTGTTTAAAATAACATTTTGTGTTACCATAAATGACATGTTTTGAAAAATAGATATTTTACAAAAAAAATTTAGTGAGAAAGTGGCATTGCTTTCCATTTTCTCAAATCTCTTTAATTCTGGCTTAATAGAAGACAGTTGAATTCACATATCTGCTTTGCATTCAGCCTGTCACTATATCACATCCTGTAACCTTCAGAAAATGCTGTATAATCATACGATAATTAGTATGACAAAGAAAAAATAATGACTTACTATCCTTATGAATGGAATTTTGACCTTGTGATGCCCCTGAAAGGGTGTCAGGAAATGCTGGCATTCATAGATCACAAATTGAAAACTTTGTGTCTGCGAAAATGCATGGAAAAGAACAGGTTGACAAGTTGGGCAGAGTGGTTTAAATCCAGGTTCTTCTGCTTTGCAGTCTTAAGATTTCAGGGCTGCGTGCTTGCTGGAGTCCAGCCCAACGCTCCACCATTGCTGCATCTGGGCTTGGAGGGCCCCTTCTGTTTTCCTGCCTTTAGCTCAAATTCCATGACCTCAGAGAGACATACCTCTCTATCCTGCTGAAAGCAGATCCTTTGTTATTTCATAACACAACACTCTGTTTTTTTCTTTTTAAATTACCTATCACAAACTATAATATTGAATTATTTGCTGGTGTTTTGCTTGCCTGTCCTACCAGCAGATAAACTGCCTGAGCTTGGGCCCCTATCTGTCTTATTCACCAGCCTAGCCCAGTACTAACTTTGACCCATCTCTTTCTTTCCTACTCATTCCATCAGCAAATCCTGATTCCACCATCAAACTATATCCAGATTCACAACATTTCTCACCTCCTCCATCCTGTTATCCTTGCCCAAGCCCCACACACTTCAACAGGGCCATCGGAAAGAATCCTACCACTCCTCGCCTTGTCCATACAGTCTGAATCTATACTCAACTGTCTGGGTGATTTCTTCAAAACAGAAGTGAAAATAAAATCACTCTACCTAACACCTCCAGTGGCTTCTAATTGTGCTGAGAATAAAGTCTAAAATCTGAATCACATATGCTAAGGTCTACTGTCATCTGTTCTTAGTTCTTTGCTTACTTTAGCCATAATCGTCACCCCACCATTCTTCAAGCACATCACGCAGACTACTTGATTCTTTGTACTCTTCTGATGGAAATGCTAGTTCTCCAGATGACTAATTCCCTCATTTCCTTCAGATCTCAGTTTAAATTTCACTCATTTATTAGAAGACATTCCACCACTACTCTCTATATCAACTTCCTCCTACCACTAGGAACCAACCTTGTTCTTTAAACATCTTAACCTATTTCAGTTACTCCCTAGTACTTATTAACATCTAATATGTCATGTATATATTTGTTCATATCTTACCTCCCATGACATTGTAAAATCTATGAGCACAGGATTTTATTTCTTCTGATCACTACTGTATCCTCTGTGTTAAGGACAGCACCTAATACTTCGCCAGTGCTCACATGTTTCTGCTGTTCATAAAGGAATGAATAAAGAAGTCACTTAAATTTATGAAGGTTGACTTCTTCTTATGGACAATAGAGGAAAGTGAAGTGATTTTGTAGTCATGTTACAGACTCAGAACAACAGAGAAGTCATGTTCTTGATCGCTAGGTCTGGATCAGAGACTCCTTTCTCTCTGAAAGTATCCTTACAGGGACATTTGTTCCAAAGAGCTTTCTTCCTTGTCTCTAACTGTGGACTACATCATCCCCTCAGTGCCTACCCCTATGTGCATGGACAGATAGTGGATGCCCAATCACAGTTTAACAAATAAATTCATAGGTGAACAAATAAATAACAATTAAATGGCTCTGTATGGGGAAAGAGAGATAGCTTTGTCTTTCAAATCAGACCCAAACTGGGGGGAAGGAGAGGAGAAACAGAGAGCATGCATTCTAGAAGCAGGCACATTTTAACTGATGGAGGCTGGGGTAGAAAACAAAGAAAAATGATACTTAATAGCTCCAAACTATTTGTGGTCCCAAGTAAGCAGCTGGCCAGGGGCAATCAACATTACCGCATGGGTAGCAACTCTCCCTTCTAGGAGAAAATCATATTCTGGTTCTTTTATTTTTTATATGCTATAAATAAATTTTTCCAAATTAAACCCCATAGCAAAATGTCTTGCTCTCAGCAATATATATTCTTTCTTAATGTACTGAGCTCACTAAATAAGACTCTCCCACTCCAACCTACAAACGTGACTCTGAACATACTTCTGTGAGAAAAATCTGATGGATTTGATGTAATCTATTCTGTTTTATTGAGAAGAGATAACATAATTTTCTTAGCTCCAGTCCTGGTCTATCAAACTATTCATCCTTTCAAGAAAACATCCATCACATTTGCTTTTATTTCTATAAAAGAGCAATTTTGTGTAATGGAAAACCTATGAATTCAGGCAAGAATGGACTCTGAAACTTACCAGCACATGACCTTGGTTGAATTACATAACCTCTCTGAGCTATTTTTTTTTTTATTCCTCCCCGAAATGGGAGAATTTTAAAAGGTGACCCCTGAGGGTCTCTGGCTCACCTCTTTCCCAGTACCTAGAAAAGTGTCTGGTACCTAGAGGGTACTTAGTAATTATTCAAAGACTTATGATCTATGATACAGGATCATACAGTATTACAGATAATAAATCATGGAAAGTGTCATTTCTTTTGCCTTTTCATAGAGTATCAACTCCTAGCACATGTGTGGAGCTCAGAACATGCTTATTAAGAAGGGAATGATTTCTTTTTTAATAGTAATAGAGTTTAAGATAATGCAATTCAAATTGTGAGTAATCTAAAGCAAAGTTTTTAAAAATATTATTTAAAGCAAATAAAAAAAGATATAGGAAAAGCAATGGTTGTGACATCCTTTCCCTCTTTTCCCTTGAGAGTCCAGCTGTGTGGTTTCCAGTTCACTGCCTTCAATAAAGCGTTTTTGTTTTGTTTTCCCCAACATAGAAGAACACTCAAGCGAGCTTTAATGTGCAGATCTCAGGACACAGTTCTCAATCTGCAATCCATGAAGAGTGAGGTCTTGGGTCACAATGCTTTCTGAGTCAGTAATACAAATGGTAAATCAATAAGGATGCTGTCATGCCAGCAATACAAGGAAGAGACAGCATTTGTATTATGCCATTTTCTGTGGGCAAAAAGGAACTCCTGTTGCATTGGTGAAAGTCATTTAGTGTACAGATCAACCAAAAAACTTTAGGGTCCTTCAGGTTGACAAAAAGCATAGTGTGAAGAGTTCTGAGCAGAACCACTAATTTATGAACTCTGTGGCCACATGATTTTCTCTTTATATCTTGATTTCTTGATATGACATATAAAAGATTTATTGATGTCAACCTGTTACATTACCATAGTTTCCCTAATGATGGCCTCCTCACTTGTTCCTATAAATCAAGTGGGATATCTAATGACCTCAGCTAAAAAACCATTAATCTTACTAAACAGTGAATAGCTGTTCATGCTCTGTAGCTGAGGCTTGTCATCCTCATGTAAGAAAAGCACATTTTCTAGAATAAACTATTTCTGTGTATCCAATTATTGCTTTTCATTCAAGGTCCAGGTCTCTGGTCAACCCCTTCCATGAAACCAGTGCTGATCTCTCAGCAGAAAGTGAATTTTCTCCTCATAGAATCTGTTTCTTTCTTGCAGTCCTGAGAATTTCTTCCTTCTGTTATAGTCACTGGATCTGTATTTTCATTCTCCCATGGGTGACTCTCACTGCCTCCTCACAGAGCCATTGCCTGCCAAAGAGATATCTGGCATGTAGTCAATAGTAAAAGTGAATGACTGAAACATTATCTAATAGTTCTGAATTAAATGTTGTCTTTTGATTTGGATAAATTCTATTTGATTCAACTTTAGGAACTAATTTATACAGTCTTATGGCTTTAGTAGATGTAGTTAATCCTAGAAGTTGGAAGATATTTTTTTTAGTATTTTTTTATTTTAAAAATTATTTTATTAATTTTTTATTATTTTAATTTTATATATTTTACATCATTTTTCATTTTTACACAATGTATGCATTTTCACTGGATAATTTTTACTGCTTATTTACTAAGGACCATTGGGGGGAAATACATTACTTACCTTTTCTCTCCCGGAATAGAAGATTTGAAAGGTCCCTAAAGTTCATTTAGTCCATTTCTGAGACATGCAGAGGGTAGGGGATATGTGTAACTGGCACTGTGCACTAACAGTCAAGTCAGAACGACAGCCTGCTTCCTATCCTGATCTATATGCCACATCAGAAGGGTGGTACCTTTCTGGGGCATTGGCTGAGAAGAGATTTGAAGACACTCTTAGATGATAGAAGTATCCTTTATTTTGATCTGAATGATGATTACAAAACTATACACACATGTAAAAATCCCCCCAGTTGTACTAAAAATGTACACATTTTATTAAGTGTAACATAGCATAGGGTAGGCAGTTAGGTTTGTCCCCTTTGAAATCCCACACATTACAAAGAGGAAGTAAGAAGCAAAGAAATAGTCCATTTGAACCTAAAACTTTGTAGCTCTTCTCTTGCCCACTCATGCCCTCCTCAACAATTCAGCTCTGAAGTCCTTTGCTGGGACAGAGCAAGGCAGTGTCAGAGCCTAGAGCATCTGGTTGTGCCGAAAGGTTAAAGAAATGTTCAAAGGATGCTGGGGATATAACAAGAGAACACAACTTCAAAATAAACAGTGACAGTGAGGGATTACCATCCACCGAAAACTAGGAAAGTACAAATCAACACATGAATAAACTCAAATTTTGGGGAAGCATAGGATATTCACATAGTTTCAAAGTACCACCCCACAAAATACCTACTAATTAAAAAGGGGGAAAGAGTTCATAAGTCTGACAAACTTTAATCAAGTGATTGAAGCCAGCATCATCAGGAACGGAGGCAATTGAAAATCACATGCCACCTGACTGGATACAAGCAGAGAAACATAGCATCATTTCTGTGGTGTTCTTGCCAGAGATAAATAATTTAGTTTCAATTCTGAGGACACATCAGAAAACCTAAATCAAGGAATAGACTACAAAATAGCCGACAATAGTACTTAAAAGCTTTAAGTCCATGTTAGTGTTCCAAATAGAATTAAGGAGACGTGCATTGTGTCAATGTGACCTGCATCCCTTTCCTACCGAAGGACATTAGTGTGACAATTGGCAAAATTTGAATGGAGCCTGAGGATGACATGTAGCAATTTATCAATATTAATTTCCAGGTTTTAATGATCGTGGTGTGATCATGGGGAAAATATTTTGTTTTGTTTTGTTTTTTAATATGCGACATTAAGTACTTGGGGGTTAAAAGATACTATGTCAGCAACTTATTCTCAAAGTGTTCAGAGTGGGGAAGACTTTTGCGATCTTTCCAACTATTCCGTCAGTTTGAGATATTTCACAATTAGAAAACCAGTATTACTCCAATCTTGTCATTTTGTCAGTTACTTCAGATAATGTTTTAGTTCATGGCAAAATACTCTGCCTTCCTCTCCCTTAGTCTTGCTCCTCTAACATCATCTGGGACTTTGACTCAGGTCTACATCTATGTGTGTGCTCCATGGGCCTGTGGGCTTCTTTAGATCAGCTATAAGTCCTCAGCATTTAGGCAGAAATAATGTGGTATATTCTAAAGGAAGACTAAATGGAAATTGGACATTTGTGCTGCTCACAGGCTCCAAAGCTTATCTGCTGTGTCTCCTCTCTGCTGCCTGCAGCCCAGAGCCGAGACTCCAGGACACTTGAGCTAATGATTACCCTCACCTGTCTTTGCCCTGTGTTCCTCCTTTCCCTAGCACCCCTCTGGGCTGAGAAGAGCAAACTTTCCTCCAAACTCCTAGTTCCCACTTCTGCCACAGGCTGTATGCTCTTGGTGAGTCAGTTTCTCACCTGTACAACAGATTACTTTAGGACTTAGTTGTTAAGCCTTTTGTCTTAATATAGAGTTTAACTTTTTTCTTTGGGGCAATAAACTGCTGCTCGATCTAAGAATGTTTAAGACAGCAAAGATACTAGATTATCCTAAATAATGTTTATTTTATGACTGTTTTCCTGGGTGTAAATTTCTCTTTCACTTGGACTTAGAGAGCCAATGATCTGATTAAAACTCAGGGCCCACGTGGGCCATATGGGACTGAGCAAGTACTGGCCGATATTTTCGACCCTGTGCTGACATTGCGCCCTCTCTCTTCTGTAAGCTAGTTAACGGCTCCAAACTTTGGTTTTCTTTCTGGTTAAATGGGAATATTATAGATAAAAATCAAAATTTACGAAATAGCTTTTTTGATAGCCTCTTCTTAAGAAGGCCTATTAACTCGAATAGATACATAAATGATATAGAGTAAAAAGAAAACACATTTGGACAACAGGAGATATAGGAGAATGGACACTAGCTCTCTTGCTGTCTATAGGGTAAGGAAAATGTATCAGTCTTTTCGGCCCTCCCGCCATCAGGATAGATGATGGATCCTTGCGGTCCTGAATGCATGCCTGATGGTGGGCACCTGGAATAGGGTGTGGGCATAGATAGATGGGATTCACCTGGGCTAAGACGGGGCTTTTAAGGGCAGAGTCACGGGGACGCCAGCCGAAGCCGAGAAAGAATCCAAGAATGAATGGAAGGCGAGAGAAGAAGAGAAGCAGAGAGAACGCCAGAGAGCCTAAATAGAGTGAGGATTTGCTGGGGGCTGGGAGAACTGCCAGCCTCCTGGCCCTCCAGCACCTCTGCCTGTCCTATGCCTGGTAAATCTAAATAAAAGACCTGCAAAAGCCACTGAGGACTCTGACTCCTCCTTTACCCGGTCTGCATGGGATCATAGAAAACCTGCTCCTTGGCCATTCCTGATCCTATACTGTCTCTAATGAGTATTGTGACGTTGACAATCACTTTGTATCTTAGTTTCTTCAGTGTCAAGTGAAAGTAATAATATCCACTTGTGCATAAAGTATACAACATCACTAAGAGAAATAAAATGAATTTTAAAATGATTTAGTGGCTATATAAATATAACATTATTAAATTTACCAGATTTTCCTGTAAATGGTCCTTAGCATCCTTGCATGGGAATATTTTATCTGTTGAGGATGATTAAAAATAAATCCATATAATCCAGATTAAATCATCTGGGATAAATGTAGTCCCTTAATGAAATCTGTGGAGCAAAGAGCATAAGAACATCATTCCAATAGACTACTTACTGCCTGTTTGTAGTGGCTTTTTCAGGCTTTTATTGAGTTTACCAGGTACACAGCAGGTAGGGGTGGTGGGGGGCCAGGAGGCTGGCAGCCCTCTTGAGCCCCCGGCGTATCTTCATTCTTTCTGGGGCTCTCCTGCATTCTCTCGTGGCCTCTGCTTCTCTGCTGGTTCTGCTTCTTCTGGTACTTCCATTCTACTGGTGTCCCCATGACGCCGCCCTTATAAGCTCAGTCTCCGCCCAGGTGAACCCACCTACATATGCCCACACCCTACTCCCGGTGTCCGCATCAGGCATGCATTCAGGACCACAGGGATCCACCATCAATCCTAATGGCAGGAGGGCAGAAACGCTTGGCCATCATTTATCCTACACTGTTTAAATAAGAATGGCCTAAGAAAGTAATAAGCAAAATTTTCAGGCAGTGGTGTACATTGGAGGTGGGCAGTGGATGTTACTCCTATAGAGAATTTTAAAACTATAATTTTGATAGCTAGATATAAGTCTTTTTCAATCATAAGTTATAGGGTATTTTCTTTTTATACTGCTCTGATTTGTATTTTTAAAATCCTCAATCTGGAAAATTCAAGTCCAGATCTAAACATAAAACTGAAAATTTTATAATAGAAAGTCATAACTAGATATTTTTAAAGTATTTGTTGAAAGGAGTATTATTTAGCTCTTTTTAATTTAGCTTTATTTAATTTATCATATTTTTCAGTTTATTTCCATTTATTTGCTTATGTCCATCATATATATATATGTATATATGTATAACATCTGTTTTAAGTACATTTGCTAATTTCAGAAATTTACTCATCTTTGTGTCTGTTCTTGTTGATAGGACCCTATCCCCCTGAACCTTCAACCCCCACTACATCTCCCCCCACCCACACACACCATTCTCTATTATGGGTGATGCCCATTTGGTTTTTTAAAAATAAAAATCTAGTAATTTCTTTACCATAGCTGGACATTGGAATGTTCCATTTGTGGGAGTCTGGCTGTTTATTTCCATTGGAAAATGTGCTGCATTTTATTATAACAAGAAGTAATGTACTCAATGATCAGCTGGATCCCTTTGAGGCTTGATTTTAAGCCTTATTAGGTGGAGTTTATTGTAACTATTTAGTCAACAGCACCCTCACAATGTTCAGTGTGTTCTCCTGGAGAGGGTCCAGTGCTGTCTTCTTGCACCTCTCAAAGTTCAGAACCTCCCATGAAAATATAGCACCCTACTAAGTCTTTCCTTCCAGCTATCACTGAGTTCCCCTTCACATAAATAAATTTGGCAAAAACAAGAGAACCACTTTGTGGATTTCTGAAGCTTCCTATCTGTGCAACTCTCTCCTTCTGGTGCCCTGCCTCACAAATCCCAGCCATCTCAGTAAGCTGACACTGATCTCTCCTCCTCAGCTCAGAGGACCTGCTCTGCTGGGGCTTCATGACCCTGCCACCTGTCCAGACAGAACCCCAAGATAAAAGCCAGCTTGCTATCATAGGGCTCAGTAATGCACGTCTGAGCTACCTGTTTGTCCAACATCTGAAAATAGTTACTTTAAATCTTATGCCCAATTTTTGTATTTGTTTAAAGCAGGAGTCCAGACCCGTTGGTACTAGTGAAGGAGGAACTAAGTTAGGAATGTAGGCAGTTGGAGCTACGGGTGCCTCAGCCTTGATAACACCCTGGAAAACAGGTAATTCCACAGGTTGCCCAGCCCGGGAGCAAACACCTGTGTTTACCAAGATTAACACCATTTGCCCTCCAAGAATCAGGCACCATCCTGTCAAGGAGACCCCAGGTTCAACTGTTGAGGAATAGCCAAAACCAACCAGAGAGAAACTCCTTAGGAGGCCTGCTAATCTAAAACACACAACACAGCGTCACCATCACCACCCCTCATTTTTTAATAAAAGCCCTGTTTCTTTGCCCTCCGCAGCTACCCACTCTGGACTCCTTTCTGCTAAGAAAGCTTTTCTTTTTTTTTTTTTTTAATATTAAATTTTATTTTTATATTCCCCCATACAATTGCAAACACCCCATTCTGACCCCAATCCTTCCCCTCCCACCAAAAAGTGTCTCTGGTTCATAGTTTTTTTGTTGATTTTGATTTTCACTTTCTTATATTCATTTTCCTGGTCCCTTATTTAAGTTTTCTAGATTCCTGCTATGAGTGAGACCATCCAGTATTTTTCTTTTTCTAAGAAAGCTTTTCTGTCCTCTTTATCTGATAATAAATATCTAACTTTTCTGCCTAACTTTGGTCTTGACATTGAATTCTTTCTTCTTGGAGATAAGCACTAAAGACCAAGGTTTTGGGGTCCAACTCCTGAACTCCAGCCCACTTTACTAGAAGTTGAAGACAAGTTTTCTTGCTTTTACTCACATTATTTTAAATGTATTCATAATTTTTCAAATACTTCTTATTGATCTTTTAAAAAGTATTATCTGTAGCATTAGTTTCCAAAATGTATTCTATAAAAAATTAAAATGACTCTGTGTTAAAATAGCTTGGGAAATGCATTTTCTTGACAGCAGGATGCCTCAAAGCCATAAAAAGCTAATATGGATTGTAAATTTTCAAGGGACTATATTATTTGCATTTTTCAAATTCATTTGACTGCAGAATCCATTTTTAACAGATTATCTGTTGGAAAGACTAGACAATGGACTACTCTTTGGGTAATGCTACTCTGTGGTTGCTATTTATTAATTTTATTAAATATTAATATGTCTAATTAAACTGCAACCATCTTATAAAATATTTTAGATGGAAAATAAGCTTAGCTTCTTCTTTTCTCTAATACCTTCCATTCAAAATTATTCCAAGAAGTCCTCAAGAAATGTGTGGAGATTTATATGTGCATATACATAGAATCCCAAAGGTAAGTATGCAGTTGTTCCTTTCAATATTTTATGTATCATGAAATAAGGAAAGTTTTAAAGGAAGATGTACTATTTTACATTATGGAAACATGTATTTCATTTCAAAATATTTCTTTTCAAAAGAAATGGCATTTTTTTGCACTCTAAAGGAAAGTCAGCATTTTCCATCCTGTACAGTTATCATCTTATCATGCTGTTTGATAAATGAGGTGTCATTAAAGATGTGAGAATGATGAGCTTTCAGTAGTAGCAACAGCAGCTGCTGGAACTCTTCCTTCCCATTACAAAATAAATTATTTTAAGTGTTTATTACAGTGATCCTCCTCCTCCAGCACACTCAAAAGGAGCACTGGCTGCAGTTGGTTGGGAACTAGTCCTAGGGGCAAGTCTTCCTGCTCAATCTAGAATTGTATGCAAACAGCAGGGAGGTAAGAAATCTCAGAACTATTAAAGGAGAGTCAAGGCCACTAGTGTAACCTGGCTCTTCCATTGACCTCTGCCTAGCAGCTCCCTTCTGTGGACCTCAGTTTCTCTGACTGGGCAATGCATTGTTTGGATTAGGTAATGCCAGAGTTTCCTTCTGGCTCTTCCATTCTACAGATCTTGTGAATAACACTTCCTTGACTGAAAAGTGATAAGAACATCATCTCCTTAGAATTTTGCCTCTGGCTGGGAGGAAGAGGGAGGTATTTTGTAAAAACAACAGAAAATAAGGCTGTTAAGCAACTTTTAGGTTCCTTTTTGCTTTGTAAACAGAATACCTTTTACCCTTCAAGTCTGACCTTTATGACTTAAATAATTCCCTAAATCACCACTAGTCTATCATGTGTCAAAACCTCATATTTATTTCTTGACAAATGACAAAGGTGATGGTTTTTCTCCAAGAACTTTATGCCATGTTAGCTTCCTTTTGATTATAAAAAATTATAAACCAAGAGTGAAAATTTCTCCCCAAAGATATAATGAAAGTTTACAGAAAAAAGTTTTTGAATCCCTAAATCAAACTAGGAGAAAAAAATAAGTCGTTAGCCATTCTGATTTAGTTAATAACAAAACCAGAGAAAGGAAAAGTCCATTGTTATGTTACTTTGCCATGAGTGGAGCTCAGTACTAAGTAAAAAAGGATTTCTAGATCCAGTTCTATATAATCTTCAATTGCACTATTGGTTTAGATTATAGCAGAAGAGAAGGATCAAAGATCAAAGTCTTTGTTTTCAAAAGAAGGGAATGGAGACATCACACTCCCAGACTTCAAACTATACTACAAAGCCATAATCATCAAAACTGCATGGTATTAGCACAAGAACAGACACACAGACCAATGGAATCGAATAGAAAATCCAGAAATAAACCCACAGCTTTATGGTCAACTAATCTTTGACAAAGGAGCAAAGAATATGCATTGGAGCAAAGAAAGTTTGTTCAATAAATGTGCTGGGAAAACTGGGTCGCTACATGCAAAAGAATGAAGTTTGACCACTACCTCACACCATGCACAAAAACCAACTCAAAATGGATTAAAGAACTAGACATAAGACCTGAAACCATAAAATACATAGAAGGAAATACAGGCGAAACACTACATGATATGCACATCAAAGATATCTGTACAGACACATCACCCAAAGCAGTGATAGTGAAGGCAAAGATCAACAGCTGGGACTACATCAAATTAAAGAGCGTCTGCACAGCAAAAGAGACAATAACAAAAACAAAGAGAAACCCCACCAACTGGGAGAACATTTTTGCACATAACACTAATGAGAAAGGACTGATCACAAAAATCTGCAAAGAGCTGATGAGACTCAACAACAACAAAGAAAATAATCCAGTCAAAAAATGGGCAGAAGAGCTAAAAAGAAACTTCTCTGAAGAGGAAATGCAAATGGCCAACAGCCATATGAAAAAATGTTCAACATCACTTGTAATCAGGGAATGCAAATCAAAACTACAATGAGATACCATCTTACACCAGTGAGAATGGCACATATTAAAAAAAACTAGCAACAACAAATGTTGGCGAGGTTGTGGAGAAAAAGGAACTCTCCTGCACTGTTGGTAGGAGTGCAAACTGGTCCAACCACTATGGAGAGCTGTGTGGAGATTTCTTGACCTACTAAACATAGGCTTCCATATGACCAGCAATTCCACTACTAGGTATTTACCCAAAGGACACAGAAACATCAATTCCAAAGGCCACCTGCACCCCTATGTTTATAGCAGCACTATTTACAATAGCTAAGCTTTGGAAACAACCCAAATGTCCAAAAATAGATGACTGGATCAAGAAGATGTGGTACATACACACCATGGAATATTACTTAGCCTTCAAAAAAGATAAACACGTGCAATTTGCAGCAACATGGATGGTGCTGGAAGGGATCATGCTCAGCAAAATAAGCCAGAAAGAAAAAGAAAAATACCAGATGGTCTCACTCATAGCAGGAATCTAGAAAACTTAAATAAGGTACCAGGAAAAAGAATAACTATAAGAAAGAAAATATCAAAATCAATAAACAACTATGAACCAGAGACACTCTATGGGGGGTGGGGAAATGAGGGATTGGGGTCAAAATAAGGGGGTTGTAATTGTATGGGGAATATAAAAATAAAATTAAAAAAAAAAGTCTTTGTTTTCACTGACTAAAATGCCTCCAATAGTGCATCTACCTGTGGGAGCATTCTATTTGGACACCCTGTGGTGCTTTGTGTTCTTGTCCTGACTGAAGCCCAGGTGAGCCTGAGCGTTATGGGCTGTCATTCCTGGGGCTACACCAACACAGGCGATGGGGTAACCCAGTGCTGTGGAGAATAGTGCAGGAAGTTGTCCACACAAGGAGAGTGGCACTTACAAGAGGATATGCAGCATGGGGGTTAGGCCTGAGGGGCAAGGCAAGTCCATGAAGGAGAAAAGGAGCTATGAGGTCTACAGTAAGGAAATAGGGAACTGAGTGGAAAGTGGAGCTCACACCTAGTGGTACATGAAGGAAGTCATACCTGATGCAGGCCTGATGGCCACTTTTATGTTACCCTGGCTGGCCCTCCATGGGACTTAGGTGGGACTGTAACAGGGTGGTCCCCAGGAACGGGGGAGGTTCCAGGTTCCCTGCCCCACCCAAATGGAGGGTGGAGCTGAGCAGGGAGAGGAGAAGCTGAAGAGGAGACTGAGGAAGGAAGCAGGATGGAGTCAGAAGGAGACCTGGAGGAAGCACATGGAGCTTAGAGATACAAGAAGAAACTGCACTTGCCTTTTGGTCATGGACTGGGTGACACAGATGTGGGTGAGACCCATGGGGAGGTGACAATGGCAGCTTTTATGTTGATGTTGATTTTGCTCTTCTCCTTCTGGGCTTGTCTGGTTGTTTCTGACCTTTTTCTGTGGGTCCCCACTGGAAGATGCTTTAGACTTGTGGCAGGCTTTGGGGCCTTGCTCTGGGCCAATCCCATTTGGATGGTGTTTTACCCATGAGGGGACGGGTAACTTTGGGTGCTTGATTTAGCAACTAGATTCTTTGCCTTTCCTGTATTGTTTCCTAATTGTATTAAAGTTCCTTCCCATTGAAGTCTCATACCTTTTGTCTTGATGCGGAGGATGGCAGAACCCATTTCGAATAGGCAGTTTTGTGGGGTCTGGTGTGCCCCTCTCCCTGCCCTGTAACAGGACGACCTGCCATTTCTTCATTTCTAATCCTTAGCTGCATATGTCTTAACCTTAGAAAGGGAGGCAGAGATATACTTTCTCCTTCCTGAGTAATTGTTTTCAGGTTTCTCCTTAGGGGATTTTTATTGAGCATAATGGCTCAACACAGACTTGGCATAGATTGCCATTCTTAGCCATATGATTCAGGGTAAGCTGTTTAATTCCTCTGGACTTCAGTTTCCTCCTCTGTAAAATGTTGATAATAAATTTAATAAAAAATAAAAGAGGTGAAAATAATAATCTTTTTTTAAGATTTTTTTTTATTTATGCATACAAGACCCGGGGTATAGGCCAGAGGTGGGGGGACAGATGAGAGGATTCACCAGGGACAGAGAGGGGAACAGAACAGGAGGATTGACTGAAATGCACTGCTGAGGGGAGCAGCGGGTGAGACAGGAGAGAATGCAAGCCATGTGGATGGATTAGTTCCCTGGCCAGGGATCAAACTTGTGCTGCAGTTGTTAGGGAGAAAAGGATGTCCTAAAGCTAATTCCATACAGGCTTTGTAGACTCCAACCCCCACTCCAGACCAAAGCTAAAAGACACTGGGAACTCCAAATCCCATCATCACCAAAGGGAAGGTAGCTAGGACCTGAGAGTGGGGTTAAGCAGCCAGGTGTGGTATAAAACCAGACATGTGGGCTTTGGAGGGGGCCCCCATTTTGGCTCCCCGCCAGCTCGCAGCATCTGGCCAGCTCTGAGAGTGCCTTTGGGTTTCCAGGTCGGCGGATCAGGTAGGACGCATTAAAGGCTTTATTTCCCTATTTTCTCCCTGAGTTGTACATTTCCTTAATTCCCTTTGCCTTGTAAATAAACCTTTTATTAACCTTTTGTGTGTGCCTGTAGTGGAGTAGTAATAAGTCCCTTTTAAATGTGCAGGTGAGGACCCACAGCCAGGCAACCTGTTTTATTTTATATCGGGGTTGCCCTATAACACAGTGACTGTGGATAATAATTTTAATCTTCAAGTAGTGATGGGCATTAGATGAGTGAATACAAGTAAAGCACTTGTGTTCAAATATAATCCAATTGCCCTCTAGCTTTGTCTGCTCTTGCTATTAGAATATAAGCTCAAAGAGGGACAAGATCACACCTTTAGATTCACATTTGTATCTCCAGCCTGGCAGGGTACCAGGCACATGGTAGTCACTTCATGAATATTTGTTGAATGAATAAATGAATAAACAAATGAAAGAATTTCTGATTGGCACTCCTCGACATCCCAGCTCTGCCTCTGTGATAGAGGGACATGCAGTCACCAAACACCAGGGCAGTCAAGGTGAAGGGCTCCAGCCTTACCTAGTCTGGCCAGGGGATTTGACACGTGGCTGAACATTCTTATATGCCTCTTGTTATGTCGGCAAATGCATTTGCTTTCTATTACCGTTTCTAGCTCTTTGGTTCAAGTCTCTTTTTATATGTGTTTGGATATGTGGCATGCATCCATTTTTGGTATTTTCACATAAATATTTTAAATTCATGGTGCTGGGCCAATAGAGTAGTAACATCATTTCATCCTATCTCCCATATAATTCTCTAAAGAGAGCAATTACAGCAGGTATTTCATTTCATTTGCTCTTCTACAATAGATACAGACAACTCGTTATCCTGATACAAATTTCCACACTGAGACTCAACCACTCAAAACCTGGCTTAAAACCCTTCTCATGGAATGACCAACACATTTTAATATATATTTTGTGGGATTTCATTTCATATGCAAGTGAAAGAGAGAAAAGATGGGCAAAGAGGAGGAGGTATGCTAGGGGTGGTGGAAACAGCAGGCTCTGGAGTTGAAGACTGTGCTGGAGCTGGATGAGAGGATCAGAGAAGAGTCATAGAAATGAGGGAGGTGGGAGGAAAGGCAGAGAGTTACCGCCAAGCTCCCACAACATGCTGTTCATGCTTCTTATTATAGCATATACCACATTTTATACAATTTTTCTTTTTTAAAAAGTTGATCCCTACCACTATATTGTAGACTGGATGATGTAGACCCTGTCTAATTCCAAAAGACTAACATAGTTTTTAGTAATAGTAATTTTTTAAAATTTTGAATGGGTGATTAGATGAATAAATAGGTGAGCAGGTAGATGGCTGGATGGCTGGATGACTGGATGGATGACTGGACGGATGGATGGATGGTCAGAATATAAGAGAGAAGGGTATGAGTGGAGCTATTTGCATAGAAACCATCAAAACATCTAGCCCCCCAGCAGTTCCCAGGGTTTATACCAGGTGTAGAGTCTACTTGGCTTTGGACTAAGAGTCCTCTGCCCTGAGAAAGAGAAGATAGCAGGAAACATAACTCAGTCAGAAGGTGAGTTTGTATGTATGAGTGAAAACTCCAAATATATCACCAACTGGGAGCTAGAATAAAATATAAATTTAGAATTGAAGGAAGTAGCTTGAAAATTAGTGAGCAATAATTAAGGGTACTTACTGGAAATAGATTTTTCTATTTCCTTGTTTTGGTGTGTCTATTTCAGAGGACTTATGTGTCTATTTCAGAGGACTAGTTCTCCATAAGAGAACTTTTTTTAAGAGTCAGGTATGAGAGAGATACTCATTCCAGCAGGGAGGTATCAAATTCCAGAGAAACATCTTATCCCAGATATTTTCACCATTCAGGTATGATGGTCAAATATGTTCCTGAGACCAAACATGGCTTTGGCAAGAGTCCAGAAGATCTCTGACAAGATGCTCAGGTCACCCACTTTACATTCTGAAATCCAGGAGGTGTGCAGAACAGTATGTTACTGGCCAGATGGAGCAGAGTGTGGTGAGAACAGGCTGGACAAAAATATTAAAAGAGGGTGGTTGAAGTTGCAAGCTGTAAAACCATGGGGCTGAATATGTTTTAACTTGACTCTAGGTCATGTTCCTGCAGTGCTTAGCAGGTGCAAGAGCTTCTTGTATATCACCTCCTATAATGGATTCCTTACTAGCACATTCCTTATTCTTTGGTGCGAGGGACAGTATATTTTATGTGTTCTTAAATACTCTGAGACTACTCCAGAAACCTTCTTTCTAACAAGAAGGTAGTGGTTCTTGGGAAAAAAGTGTGGTCTGTGTAGACAAAATATGAAGGATCTAAGTCCTATTATATGTAATATTATATGTAATATGTTAGGACCTCATTGACCATTCCAGGTTGTTCTTAGCCTAGGAGAGGTATTTGATGGACTAAAACTGCACCTCTTCTCTGAGTCTCCAACCTGCTACTCTGTCCTGAAGATTTGGATTTACCAAGCTTCCAGGTGAAGAAATCCTTAATATCCTTAAAATAAAATATCTTCTCTCTCTCTCTCTCTCTCTCTCTCTCTCTCTCTCTCTCTCTCTCTCTCTCAGCTGATGCAGTGACTACAAGTGTGATAGCTTGATAAAGTAGCAGGTTGGAGGTGTGGGCTCTGGATTCATTGGTTTTCATTCAAAGGGCACATTCCAGTGTGAACTGTTTATTTTCTCTAGGAATTGCTAGCCCTGAGAGCAGCAGTCCCTCCAGTGTCAAAAATGCCTAGATGTGAACGTATCAAAATATAGACTATAAAGAGATAAGGTTAATACAAGTAAGAAATGGGGAGCTATGGGAAACTGATGTAATAGATTGGGGACCACTCTTATCTCCAACAAAAATGCTTCACTAGCTGCAACTGAAAAACTTCTATAAATGTCAAACTTCAAAAGCTCTCGTGTTAGAAATGCATGAATTCCTGGAGATAAATAATGGGTTACACTTGCAAGTCTACATTTCAAGTCTACAAAGCCTACTAAAAGGTTGACATAAAACTAACATATCTGATCATGTGCTAAGATTGGTCATCAAAGTAGAGGGAAGGGTGGCTGAGGGACTGTAAGTTCTTGGGAACTCAGAGTTCGAACCATTGAGAACAGACCTGCTTGGAACAGATGAAGGGAAGATAATCTTCAGGGACTCCTTTAGCACCAAGCTCCTCCAGAAGGAGACTAACTTGTAAACAAGCAGAAGCATTCAGCACAGAAAGAGCTATTGTGATTATACACCACAAGTGTTGTCAGGTTGTGACCCTAAGGGGATAAGCCACGTGGGCTGAGGGCCTGTGATAAGACTGCATCTGGATAAGTGAACACATTTTAAGGACACTACCTTTTAACTACTTTATCTATGGTTTGGCTTTCATATTACTCTGTCTAATCCCTTGGGGAGAGGTGTCTGACTGTTGAATTTATTTCCTCTGGCATTAATTTTCCTGGGCAGAATTTCACCACATTTTCCAGATTCTTGGAGTTCAGAGTGGCCACATAAGTGAATCAGTGAATGTGAACACAAATGACAGGTATCGTTTCTAGACCAAGGCTTTGAAGGATCAGGAGAGTCTTCTCTGTGCTCTTTTTTCTTAATGATTGACTGGGATGGCAACCCCAGGGTTATCTTAGAAATCATTGACTGATGATGGAAGATGCATTGTATTAGGGGGGGAGAGCTGGCCTACAGACTGGTAACACCAACATCTATTATGTGAAGAGCAAGCAAACTTCTACTGCTTCAGAATTATTGTTTATGTCTATTTATTATAATGACCCTAATTAATGTACAATAAATGAAAATTATTTTTCTCCGCTTATAAAAGGCAGAGACCATTTCCCCCTTTCTCCCTTTTCTTAGTATTTCCTTGGAGGCATAATAAGGTTTTGCTCTAACCTTTGGAATAAAGATAAATCTCCCTAGGTGCTGCAGCGGGCCTTGTTGCCCCAGCCAGATAGGATACTGACAAGCAGCTAAGAGAAAGGGCCTCACACCGTGGGGCTGAAGATCTGGCATCCCTTTGCTTTTTGTTCTTGGTCATAGAGAGAGAGAAATTTATTAGAGAGTATATTGGACAGTGGATTGTACATGTCAGCAGACTGTGGGTGGATGGCATGGAAAATTATCCATTTAGAAATTAGTTATTAAACAATTTGGCCCACTTGACAATGGGGGACAATTTATTGAACATGCCTGACAAGCATTACAACACAATAATTATAGTAGGTCCTTCTTTTGCCTTCTCTTGAAGTTTCTTGGGAAAGATTTTAAATGAAGCTATTTGAGTTAAGGAGTTTCTAGGTAGAAAAAGTTCTGATAGCTGAGTAGCAGCCGGTCCCCGGCTAAAGGTCATGAGAATAAGAAAAGTCTTTTCTTGCTTAGGCTTTAGCTGATAGGGATGTACTGGCAGCTATCAACTTTCTTAGGTTATTGTTTAGCTGAAACAATGAGTTTTAGTATAAGGCTTAGTTTTTTATTAACCTTGAAGGTTGCCTTCTTACTGAGAGCACGTAGTGGCCAAAAGCCTATGGAAAAAGAGATGCACTGATTGTTCCTGTTTTGTTTCTATGCACATGATAATGTAATCTCACTGCTTGCAAAAAATGTATAAATAAAGAACCTGCTGAGCCTCTCGGGAGAAGATACTAACACCTCACCAAGTGTCGGTGTCTCCTCATTCTACCTCATCCCCTTCCCCTCAGCCCTTGAGTTTCAGCCCCTTACAGTTCGCCGAGGCTGTCTCATCCTTTCAGGAACCCCTGACACGACATTTTGCCGGAGGCTGGTCCTCGGCACCTAGGGATGAAGCCCTGTCTCCAGTTCTTACGATATAGAGATATCTCCAAGGTCATGCATCAAATAACCTCTACTTATGTTCAATTGTACCTCTGGAATTAGCTCAGGAGCTGAATAGAGACTGTCACAGGTTTAGGCCTTTTGTCTCTCGATGAGATAATACAAACTTTAATTGCTCTTTCTACTACTTTATGGTATAAATTTGAGTGAAATTCTGTCTAGGTTTTGTCATCACTTTTCTACTACCGTACATGCATGTAAATCTGGTATTGTTTACTTACTAATAAAGTGATTTCTTTCTCTCTTATTTTTCTACAATAGGGTATTTTTGTTGGCATAATTGGATTATTTCTCCATTGGTAGCCAGAAATGAACTCCAGAAGTGGACCTTTGTTATAACAAAACTCTAAAATATTTATATTTGACATAGTAGCCAAGCATCTGCTGGGACTGGAAAGATGAAAATCTCTGTTAAGTGGCAAAATGTTTGGCAATATTGTCACCTCCAGCAACTTAAGGCAGAACAAGTGTTCCACCTAGGGGAATAGGTTAGAAAATAACAGGATGTTTGTTTGGACATTTAGTGTGATAGTGCATTTAGCTAGGTATTACAAAGAAGAAATAAGTATGTTCAAGGATTGACTGGTTTGAAAGTAGAAATAAAGGGTGACAGGAATGTAGAAATTTGGTTCTGAAAAGTCCACTGCCTCTGAACTCCAAACAGCAGGGAATAAGAATACTTTGAGCATAAAAGGTCTGTACGAACTTTTCAATTTAATAAAGAAACTCAGTCCTGGAGCACAGATCGGATTATGGATGCCCTTTCTTGTCTAAATCTATTGCTAAGTATGCATCAGGTGGCTATAAAATTGAGAGGGTCCAGGATAGCTGTGGGGAAGCAGAGAAATACAACCAACTTGAGCACCATATGCAAGAAAAAGATTTGGGTATGATTGCTGGCACACGGAATTAATGGACAGCAAAAGAGTAGGAGGAAATATGTAACTAAAAGAAAACTATGATCTTAGCCTTAAAAACTCTCAACTGTAAAAATTTTTGGCCAGAGCAAGGGGCAATAGGATACAGTCAACAGAGAATTTCCTCTCAAAGTCAGGTCCAAGGTTTGTTAAGATTTTCCTTCACTGTACAATAAGAGTTCACAAGACCCATATTTGACTGTTGTCACCTTTTTGCCATGACGATTGTCCCTTGAGTTGGCCATATTCCTTATCCCATAGGACAGCTGCTATTTGGATGCCATGTCTAGGCCCACCCCTATTTGGCAGACTAGAGGGATGGCAGAAACTTGTCTTTTGTAAGAGACCAAACCATAAATTGCCATACCCGGGGACTGAAGGAAAGGACCACATATCACAAAGAGATCCTGGCCTTGGAGAGGAACATGGAATTTTGTGTGGTTTCCCTTTGGGATGAAGGTAAGTGGAATTTTGGAAAAAGATGAGTAAAGAAGATTTTATGTTTTACAAAATGAATAGAGTTCTGGGGATGGGTGGTGGTGATAGTAACACAACAAAATGAGCATAACTGATAACAACTGTATGCTTAAAAATTTTTAGGATTGTGGATGTGAGGTTATGTGTATTTTATCATAATAAAATAATTGAAAAAAATATTTTAGGAAGGTTTGTTCTGTATTATTGCATTCAATTCTTCTCTCTTTCTTTCTCTCTCTCTCTCTCTTTAATTTTTGCGTAGAATTGGGGTATAGGCCAGAGGTGCAGGGATGAGAAGATTCATCAGAGACAGAGTAGGGAGCAGGGGTAGATTTAACATGCAGAGATGAATTTTTTCTTTAATTTTGATACTTTTCCCCAAACAGAGATAGCTTTTACAGTAGAATCAAAAGGTTGAGATAGAGCTGGATTGAATACACATCACATCTATTTGGCTAACAAAAACCAACACAGAAAAGACACCTTGAGTAAAGCAGTCTTTTAAAAATGAACATTGTGGGGTAGCTCTGGTGGCTCAAGGGGTTAAGATGCAAACTATGAGGCAATCCGCAGACACTACAGCCCAAGTTCAATCCCCGGCCAGGGAGCTACCCACGTGGCGCAGCAGACCTATCCTGTCTCGCCTGCTGCCCCCTCAGCAGTATATTTCAGTCAATCCGCCTGTTCTGTTCCCCACTCTGTCTCTGGTGAATCCTCTCACCCCCCACACCTCTGTCCTGCACCCCAGTTCTTGTATGCATAAATAAATAAATCTTAAAAAAAAAAGTGTGGGCCTCCCCGGTGGCGCAGCAGTTGAACGCTGGGCTGCGAAGCTGCCCACAGCCTCTGCAGCGCTGGTTCGATCCCCGGCCGCCAGTGAGGGTCCCAGATGGAGTGCAGACCTCTCCTGCCACACCTGCTGCTCCCCTCTGCAGTGTATTTTGGCGATCTACCTGTTCTGTTCCCCGCTCTGGCTCTGGTGAATTCTCTCGCCCTGCCGTGCTTCTGACTGTACCCAGTGCTTGTATAAATAAATAAATCTTTAAAAAAAAAAGTGTGCTCTTCTTTTTGTTCTGTAGGGGTGGGGTGACCCACAGTTGTACTGGCTTAATCACACCCTCACCTGGCAATCACTCACTCTTCTGGATTCATCCCAGTAGGCAAGAGTACACATACAAAAAACTCTTGCCAAGTAGAAACAGGCAGAAAATGCAATTCCAGTCTCTGATTGAACATTGATTGCGCCAAATCCTTGCCCACTGTTCCTGGGTATGAAACATGTCTGGATAAGTTGCCAGTTTAGTGGCTCATGCTTCCTTCAGAACAAAAGCGTCATGCTTTTTTTCATTACACAATTTATACGACGGCAAGTACGTGGGACACAAATCCCGAGCTAGTGTTCTCCAGAGAGGTGCAATCTGATGAACAAGGCATATTTCAATTAGATAGTTCAGTGGCAAAGAACTGGGCCCTGAGTGCGCAAGTTCTCCAAGAGTAGAAATAATCTCAGCAAATGTAACCTTGTCCTCCAATTAATCCCTCAATTGCCTACCTTGTTTTGTCCCCTTCCCTAATGAGTTCATTAAAATCTTGATCCTATCTAAATACAGTAATCCTCAAGTCACAAAATCACAGGATCTTGGCATAAGAAAATTTCAGGAACAATTTTGCTTCAGTTCATTATTTTAAGAACTGGAATATTAAGTTCAAAAATGGAAAAGCAGGGCCTCCCTGGTGGCACAGGGTTTAAAGACAGCGCTATCAAGCTATCACCAGCCACAGCAGAAAGAGTACGATCCCTAGTTGGCCAGGGAGCAACCCACATAGTGCAGCAGACCTCTCCTGTCTCACCCACTGCTCCCCTCAGCAGTGTATTTCAGTGGATCTGCCTGTTCTGCTCCCCCCTCTCTCTGGTAAATCTTCTCACTGCGGCACACCTCTGGCCTTCACCCCAGTTCTTGTATGCATAAATAAATACATCTTTTAAAAAAATGGAAAAGCAATTTATCCAGGTTTACACAGCCAGTAAGTATCAGACTAAGAATTAGAACCCAGATTCCCAGTACCTGGTCCAGAGTTTTTCTCTTACTTATATAGAAACTTTTCCACTTACAGATTCCCGAATATTAGCAGATGTTTTATCAACTGAATCCAGTACATTTTAAACTACATTTCTATATTTTAATGTTCTTAAAAAGACACAAATAGGCAGCCTCTATGCTCTATTTGAAGAGAAACAAATAGTGCTCCTTGGATTCTTTTATGACTTGCATCCTTTACACTCATAGATCTTCCTTAAAGATTGATTGCCTGATAAATTCAATTGAAAACCATTGGCTTGGGCCTCCCTGGTGGCGCAAGGGGTTAAGACGCAACCTATGAAGCTGTCTGCAGCCTCTGCAGCACGAATTCAATCCCCTGGGTGGCCAGGGAGCTACAAACATGGCGCAGCAGACCTCTCCTGATTCACCCACTGCTCCCCTCAGCAGTGTGCTTCGCTATCTGCCTGTTCTGTTCCCCACTCTGTCTCTGGTGAATCCTCTTACCCGCCACACCTCTGGCCTGTACCCTAGCTCTTGTATGCATAAATAAATAAATCTTAAAAAAAAAAAAAAAAAACATTGTCTTGTCAAAAGAAGGAATTTATCCCAGAGAGGGGGAAGTTCACAATTGTCGAGCTACACATCAACAACAGTTGTGAAGACTGTTAATGTTAATAATTATTCAGTTAGTACTAAGATGGTGCTAAAGTTTATGGAACACAAAGGTGAGTAAGACCATGTTTGTCTTCAACGAACTAGCTTCCAATTTCCTGAGAATAAAGTAATGGAAAAACTGGGTGGTTTTTTTTTTTTTTTTTTTTTTTTTCCATTTGGCTGGAGGGGAGAGCAAAATGTTTCTGGAGAAAAAAGTTATTAGGCACATTTATCATGCTTCTTTTTTAAAAAAATACCTTTAGTGAGGTATGATCAACAGACATGAAATCACATATATTTAAAGGGAACAACTCAATATATTTGACATATGTAGACTTCCCTGAAAACATCACCACAGTGAAATAGTGAATACATCCACATGATGTATCCTAGGTCCAAATTCCAGTTGGAATTTTGGCATGAAATAATCAATTTACACATTGAGACTCGATGTAAATGATTTCAGTGTGTATGAAATAGGAGAGAAAAGGTATGTGACATGTAATATAAAGAAGGGCAAAACTCTACCACGCATCTACCTTGCAGAGAACTGAAGATGAAAAAAGATTGTCTGTCTTGCCTGTGTTGATTCAAATCCATCACCTCTTAAGTATTTATTTTAACTTGAGCCAGGGAAATAACTGATTTTCCAGGTTTCATTGAATCAATAAATATGGCTTTTTCCTGCCTAAAATTTATTTTATTCAGTTTTATAGAAAAATAAAGTAAATGAAGTTAACTACACAAGTTCTCTGTAGTTGAGAAGTGAAATATCTTTGGAAAGGAGATAAAGTGAGAAAGTTTCCAGGTAATCTTCACATGAGTGGGATTAATTTTAGTTGCATAGAAAAAAGAAAGCCAAAATAATGTTGACTTATAAAGTTAAAATCTCAATGGTGGGTATCTTATATTTACCAATTTAATTTGACATTTGGAAAAATCAAAGCAATTTTTTTATTGTTTAAAAACATAAAAATAGCATCTACTTAAACAGTCAGGATTTTTTATTCTATTTAAAAGAAGAGGGAGTAAGATGTTGAAGTTGATAAAAATGCTCCAAAAAATAATTGGAATATCAGGATCCTCTCTCTACAAATCACTTTCCTTTTCAATGTCATTCATGGTCCAACACATGGAACTTCAGTTATGTCTACAATCACAGAACGGAAAGAAAGCATCAGGGTGGAAAAAGTATACCTCTCAGCAGTGCTAACTCCCTTTCCTGGAAATACCACAAAATTATTCCACAGTAATGCTTCCATTATCATCTCATCACTCAAACACAGTCACACAGGCACACAAAGCATAAAGATAAGTTTTGGACGAGCATATTGCCAGTTCAAATATTCAGGGTTAGTTATTTTATTATTATTTTTTTTAAATAATAGATTTTATTTTTATATTCCCCATACAATTGCAACCCCCCCATTTTGAACCCAATCCCTCCCCTCCCACCCCCCATCCCGCAAAAAGTGTCTCTGGTTCATAGTTTTTTGTTGATTTTGATTTTCACTTTCTTATAGTTATTCATTTTCCTGGTCCCTTATTTAAGTTTTCTAGATTCCTGCTATGAGTGAGACCATCCGGTATTTTTCTTTTTCTTTCTGGCTTATTTCGCTGAGCATGATCCCTTCCAGCGCCATCCATATTGCTGCAAATTGCATGTGAAACCAGGTACTTTAATCACCAAAATTGTACATATAGTAAGACAGGAGGTCAGATATTAATTCCCGAACAAATCTTGATAGGAAGCCATCCATAGAACATTTTTTTGTTGAAAGTTTACGATCATTAAGATTTTGCCAAGTGTTTAGGTAAGAAACTTAGAATTTTAAACACATGTTGCTTCTAGTTAACATTATAATAATAATATTTTATTAAGGAAAAGTTATTTTATTGGGAAAGGTTTTTGGAGAGGTAATTAGCCACTGTAGCACAATGTAAAAAATAATCATCCATAACTCTGTTTCTCCCACTTCAACTTATTGAAGTTGACTATACAGAGATGCCGTAGAGAATAAATGTGCACCTGATGCTTTTTACCCACCCAAATAACTCTTTCAACAATTCTCAGGGAAATTTTAGCTGCCAGTGGAACTCATATGGGCCTAGACTTGACAGTGAGTTAATCATCCAGACTCCAGAGTTGAGCAGAGTTGGTTTTGAATCCTTACGCTACACTCTGTAGGTGTGTGACTTATTTTTTTCTCATCTGTAAAATATTGAGAGAGAATGTGCCTCAAAGATTGTTCTGAGTTAGGGCAATGTGGGACAGTCCCCAAGGGCTGTGTTTGGCACCCAGGAACCATGCTCTGTCAACTAACAGTATTATACTTCAGTGAAATTCCTTATTATTTGTCCCATATAATTTTAATCAAAATAGACCCATTTTCTTATTCTAAGTATAATAAGCCTCCTTGTCTTATTTTTTTGTTAAAAATTTATTTATTTATGCATGCAAGAGCTGGGGCACAGGCCAGAGATGCTGGGGTGAGAGGATTCACCAGAGACAGAGTGGGGAACAGAACAGGCAGACAGACTGAAATATACTGCTGAGGGGAGCAGGGGCGAGACAGGAGAGATCTGCCTCGCCATGTGGGTTTCTCCCTGGCCAGCCGGGGATCAAACTCATGCTGCAGAGGCTGCGTATTGCTTCACAGTGCAGTGCTTAACCCTTTGTGCCACCAGGGAGGCCCAATCCTCCTTGTCTTATTATAGGTCCTTGTCTTTGTCTAGTGACTTAGAGTAAACCACATTGTTAACAGATGTAAACAGAAATATTCATGCAGGTTAGTTAGTAACCTCTCTGCTAGATGCACAGTTGCTTCTAAGATCTGACTTTTATTTGGCCTACAGTCAAGGGCCAGCAATTCCTTTGTGGCTAAAGTGAAACTGGACATATGGTCTCACATGAGCGTAGTGACAAGTGGTCAATGTACTTTAATGGGGGACTTCCCAGGACAGGTCACTGGTGATAGAGGTCACTCTTTCACCTGGATGATAGACTAAATCTTTCTGAAGAAATTCCTGTATTTTAGGTATAGTCTTAATTTGCTATTCCTGAAGAAAATAACTGAAAAATCTCAGTGTGCCAAGATTAAGGTATAAGACTTATTACAAAACTACCTATTATCTTCCTAGTGAATTTTTTGCTTAGTAAATTGATTTTAGACCCTTTGCATGTTCTGAACTCCATAAGAGTTCAGCAAGGTCAGCAAGGAGAGGAAAAAGATTGTTTCCCTTGTAACTTATCTTGCACACGAGGAGACAGAGACATAGCACAAAAATGTCCTACATGTGAAGTCATATGGATTTCACGCTGCAGAGCCAAGACCAGAATCCAGGCCCTCTGACTACAACCTGGTACCTTTTCAGTTCCACCAAAAAACAAATCAGCAGGGAGGCTGCTGAACAGCTTTTGAGTTGTCAGAAAGCCGAGTTCGCAAGAAGCTTCTGGAATAGTCCTGATGACAGCAAATGAGACAGAACAGCTGTTTTTACCAGCTTATAATTTTGTGTCAGGAATTTCCACAGACCATCCTTCATTTGCCCTCAAGGAGTGGTGAGAGATGCCTCACATTCATCCATATCTCAGGGCTGACAGGGACTCAGCCTTAGACAGTGGAAACTGGTGCTTATGATGAGTAGAAAGACCCCCTGGTGAGAAGTGTCCGGTGATAGTAGGGAGACAGAAAATAAAACAGAGTCACACCCATTCATGTTTTCTAAGATCTATCTCCACACCACAATCCTGAGTTTGGTATTAGAGATGTAATTGTAAAGAAAAGCTCACAAAATTCTCTGTAGTTTTGATACTGAGTATTTCACCAACTACTGAGGGAATGAAAAAAGCACATAAGGCCTGCATTGTTTTCAGAAAATTATGTAAGAAAATATGAGGGAAATGCTGCTTAATTTTTCGAGGAGTACTACATTTAAATGTGGCCTTGAACTGTGAGGAAGAGCTTTTACTACTGAACAGGAAGCATAGGACATAATGGATGTACAGACAAGATGATGTCTGCATTGGGCAGGGAACTGTAAGTAGTTCAAGGTGGCAGGAACATATGGTGTGGAGCCAGGGGGTAGAAGTGTTTGGGAGGGAGGGAGAGATGGGAAGTGGAATCTGAAAGGTATAATGGGATAGGATATCAAGGTTACAGGCAAGAACATAAGACCTTATCTTTCAGGTAATAGAGAAGGGTTTAATGGGGGAGTGACATGATCAGTTCTGCAACAATTCCAGTGGTCCTGTGAGCCTTAAGTGGGATAGGTGGTATGAGGTGGGCAGAAAATAGTAACTCAGAAAAAAATTGGATGATTGTTTGATGGAGTCCTTTTTGTATTTCCTTTCCCTTAAATGTTTTGCTTTTCTTTTGTGTACAGTTATCCTTGAAGAACATGGGGTGAGAGGCACCAATTTCCTCATTTAGAAATCCACATATAACATTTGACTCCTCCAAAACTGAACTAGAGTCATCCAGTGATCTTGAGAAGAACTGGTTTCAGGACACTCCCTCCAATACAAAAATCTGCAGAAACCTCAAGATCCTTATTTTCGTGTTTTGCATCAGAATCTATGAATGTGAAATCATGGAGAGGAAAAATATGGGTCTAAGCAGACTCTGATATTTCAAACCCATATTGTTCAGGATCTACTGTGTTGCTTTTGTTTTTGTTTTTGTTTTTGTTTTGTCAGTAGTTTCCAGGCATTCTGAGATATTACTGCTATTTCCAGCTAGTGGAGTAGTTAGCTACAGTGATCAACTTGAATATTCATGAGACCATAAAAACACCTTAAATATGAGTCATGACACCAGAGAAAGAGTGCTGAGTCTTGCACTGCACAGTACTTTACAAAAATGAGAGGGCAGAGAGGAATTGCTTGGAGGCAGCAGCAGGGCCCAGCACAGGTCAATCTGTAGCAGGTAACCTGTTTGCACTTCATATGCACAATTCCAGATTCTGGTCTCTAAGCTGATGGCCTGAGCTGGGTAAGACAGATATTGTGAATCAGAAGCCCAAGGATTTTTGACATTTCTTATAGCAACAAGTCACAGAGAATCACTGTTCCACCTTCAACATTAAGAAGTTGAGTTTCAGGCAACACTGGGAAAAGTGAAGATTAGTTATCTGCTAATGAAAATAAAAGGGAGGGAGGCTATTTCAGCTAGCCTCGAAGACACCTATTCAACTAGTCCTGCAGTTCTAGTGGAATCAATCAGACAGTGTGGGCAGGGAACAATAGACTCCTGTGCTAAACACCTGGTTTCAACTATTTAATTTCTGCATTGAATGATTAGTTTTGGGCTAAAATTTCTGGTCACTTCAATGAAGAATCAAGTTTTATATACATCATCCAAACCAAAGAGAAACAGTCATCTGTGACTCATTTTACACAAAGTGATGTCTTTGAGATCCTATAAAATAATTATCATGCTATCGTTTCTTTTGTAATTCCTTTAGAAATAAATATCTAATAAATATTTGTTTCCTCTGTTTTTAAATCTATTTCATCAAAGATTCATTTCTACCATATTCTCCTAAGTGTCTCCTTGCTGACCCTGTATCTACTTTGGGTAGTAACAATAACAATAATAGCTGACATTTTTATAGCATATACCAGGTACTATTCTAAGTAGGTATTTGTAATTTTTTAAATACTCACATTAACCTAAAAAAAGTAGGTCTTCACAGGACTTGGGAAATTGGGGGACAGAGAGGTTAAGTAAGTGTGCCCAGGTCACACCACTGTGCATGACAGAGTTGGAATATGAAAGAAACCAGGCAATCTGGCCATCTGGCCTCTCAGAACAAAGCCTGGTTGGGCCTCTTCTGATGGCACAGCAGTTGAGCACTGGGCTGCGAAGCTGCCCACAGCCTCTGCAGCGCCAGTTGATGCCCGGCCACTGGTGAGGGTCCCACATGGCACACAGACCTCTCCTGCTGCACCCGCTGCTCCCCTCAGCAGTGTATTTCATCAGTCTGCCTGTTCTGTTCCCCACTCTGGCTCTGGTGAATTCTCTCGCCCTCCCACACTTCTGACTGTACCCAGTACTTGTATAAATAAATAAATAAATCTTAAAAAAAAAAAAAAGAACAAAGTCTGGTCAAGCGTTCATTTATGACAAGCACTGGAATTCAGAGAAAGAGTCAAACTATTTCAGGGGCAATGTGTTTATCTTTAGAGGCCAATTTCTTTTCTTATTTTCTCTTTTGATTATTCCACAGAAAGAACTAAAGGACATGGCCTAATATACTGGAAGACCTGCCAATTTAATATTAAGATGTGCTACATGTGAATAGGGGCACCAGGCCTGTGTCCTTAAATGAAATGTCACATTTGAAGAAGATTTCACAGCCAGTGGTGATTTTCATTAACTCTATTTTACCTGTTCTTATTCATGCTTTGTTGAAAAAGTTATCTGAGTGACTAGGCATTCACATGTCATTCATTTAAAAATGTGTGGCTCACATGTCAGCCTAAATGTCATTACAAAATTGAACTGTTCACCTTATCTTTTAAAAGGCTGCAGGAGAAAACATTGGGGTTACACAATGTCTGTGTAATAACATCATGCAGGGCTTACTCAAAAGTCTGGTGGTGTATCTTAAGGTTCATACTTTCAGACCTTCTGATTCTAGGGTTCTGGGATTCTAATCATCCATGTGATACACCCGGGATGTACTAAGCATGAATCCTTATTGGCATGATGGTATTATTACTATGCCACCCTCTTTTGAATATTCCCTTCTCCGAAGGCTAGAAAATCTAAATAGTTTCTTGGTTTCTCTTGTGGATAGGGGTAACCCTTGACCCAGTTCAATAAAATATAAGATAAGTCTGCTGAAAAACTCTAGAAAAGTATTTGTCTCCCTTTTAAGAGAGAAATGCAGGGGTGGGGGAAGGCTCTGCTTCCTACTTCTGAATGTAGTTGTGTGAGGACATGATGGTGAGAACTATTGCAGACATACTTCAGCAGGTAGGAGAATGCCAAGGGAACTGCAAAAACACTGACAAAGGAACTTGATGTCATTCAGTTGCTCAAGTATTCATTAACAATTACCCGTTAAATTTTTACTGTCTACCAGGAGCTGTATTAGTGTTGACATTTTTGTACAATATAAACAATAGGGAGCTTATATATTAGAAGGACAAAATACAGCCAAAACTAAATATATGTAGACTAGAGTTAAGAGCTAGGAAACAGGGCCTCCCCGGTGACACAGCGGTTGAGCGCTGGGTTGCGAAGCTGTCCGCAGACTCTATAGCGCCGGTTCGATCCCTGGCTGCTCCCCGGCCACCGGAGGAGGGTCCCACATGGCGCACAGACCTCTCCTGCGGCCCACTGCTCCCCTCAGCAGTGTACTTCGGTCCTTCTGCCTGCTCTGGCTCTGGTGAATTCTCTCACCCTCCTGCGCTTCTGACTGTACCCAATGCTTGTATAAATCAATCAATCAATCAAAAAAAAAAAATCTTATGGGGAAAAAAAGAGCTAGGAAACAAGTAGGATATGGGATCTAGAAAGTGATAATTTCATAGGTTGATAATGGGAGGTCTATCTGAAAAAATCAGATAGAGTAAAGCAAGTGGACAAATCATGAATTTAGTTAAGGGGCCGGGGTGAGAGGAGAAAGGTGTATTGCAGGAAAAGGAAATAGCATATACTGCCGGGGACCAGTCTCTGGCAAAATGTCGTGTCAGGGGTTTTTGAAAGGATGAGACGGCCTAGGCGACCTGTAAGGGGCTGAAATTTAAGGGCTGAAGATTAATGTTTTTATTTGTGATAACACAGTTTTTTTCCATAATGTCATAGAAAGGGAAGGAATAACATACGGTTGAGAAGTCTCAGACACCTGTCCATTATTTTAATTTAAAATTTGAGAACTTTTTGCCACATTTTGTGCTGATCCCAGTCCGACCAAAGTAAAGGGCGTGGCTTTTGTGGGCCAGGTGTTAGGCCCACAATGGAAAAGTTCAGTCCCCCACAATATACAAAGGTCCTGAGGGAAAACATGTACAGCAAGTTTAAAGTGCAGCAGGAAAACCAAACAAGTCAGGGCCTCCCCTGGTGGCGCAGTGGTTGAGCGCTGGGCTGCGAGGCTGCCTGTAGCCTCTGCAGCGCTGGTTAGTTCCCTGGCCGCCAGCGAGGGTCAAAACCAGGCAAGTCAGAACTGAGTGAGCACCAGGAAAAACACAGTGAAGTAGACAAGAAATCTCAGATGTCCAGGCAATTTAGAGGCTTGAAAGCAGTGCTAAGAATTTCAGTTTTCACTCTGAAGTACATAAGAAATCATTGGAGGATTGTGAGCAGGGGAGAAATATAGTACTTAAATTTTGCATTTCTGGTACTTAAAAAGAACCTTCCTGACTGTTCCATATTGAAAACATTAAAGAGTAAAAAGAAGGACACAGACAAAAATTATTATGAGATGATATTGGCTGGTCACAGGCAGAAGTAATGGAGAGAGAGAGAAAGGTAAAATTCAAGACATATTTGGAAGGTCTAACTGTTACAGGGCTGGGAGAGAGGCACCCCAAAACCCCCAAAACTGCCTGCTCTAAGTAGGTTCTGCCATCCATCAAATCAAGACAAAACATACTCTAGTGCATAAGACCTTCAATGGAAAGGAACTTTAATATAATTGGTGTGCAATACAGAAAAGGGGAAGAATGTAGTTTCCAAATCAAACACCGAAGTTACCTAAGATATCTCCTTATGGGTTAATGTCCAGCCAAAAAAGGTTGGCCCAAAGCAAAGACACTAAGACCCAAAAGCCTGCCACAAGTATAAGGGGGGTGATCCCTAGAAAAAGGTCAGAAACTATCAGATAAGTCTGGGAGGAAAAGAGCAAAATCAAAATCAAGATAAAAGCTGCCATTGTTAACCTCCCCACGGGTCTCTCACTCACATCTGTTTCACCCAGTACAGGGCCAAGAAGAAAGTGCAGTTTCTTCACATGTTTCTCTGCTCCGGGTGCCTCCTCCAGGTCTCCTGGCTGTCCATCCGCCTTCTTTCCTCTTCAGCCTCTTCTCCAGTTTTCTCTCCTACCTGCTCAGCTCCACCCTTCCAAAGGTGGGGCAGGAAACCTGGAACCTCCCCTTTTCCTAGGGACCACCCTGCTTCATAACCGCAGCGTTTGCTGATGGGTTCCACGCAGATATTGTTATATTTATAGGTTTCTGTTTTTTTTTTAATTGAGTTACAATTGACATATAATCTGTTGTTAGTTTCAAGTGAACAACATCATGAATTGATATTTGCATTTCAGACTACTTAATATGTTGTTTAAGGTCCTATTAACACTTTTATTACTTGCACTATTAATTCCTGACAGCTGAAAATATTCTTGATCTAACTGAAACCAAAACTGTTATTCCCTCTTGTGGTCTTTTCCTTCCTGTTTCGTGAGTTCAGACTGAATCATCAGTCTTGAATCACTGTATTCTCTTAGACAAGGACTTGTCTTTTGTAGGGGCAGGAAGTCACAGAGCAGGTTTTCTATGATTCCAGCAAACCAGGCAAAGGAGAGTCCTGGAGCCCTCAGTTGCTTTTTCAGGCCTTTATTGAGCTTTTTACATGTAGTGCAGCAACCAGGTCAGTGGCAGGCAGGGGTGCCAGGAGGCCAGGAGGCCTCCAAGCCCCAGGCAAGTCTTCACTCTGGGCTTTCTGGCATTCATTCTCCTTCTCTCAGCAAATATCTCAATACTACAGTCATGGCCCACAGAAGTAAAAGACACAACAATAACAATGTAACAAAATTCAGGTCTCCATCTGGCAGGGCACTCCTAACTGTGGGAGGGCAGAAAAGTCTGAAAATCATTAACCTACGCTTTGAAATTTACTTAATTATTAAACTCCATTAAAAATATAATAGAATAAAAGAAAATCTGGGTTCAGAAGGCATGAACTATTTGACAAAAGTCACAGTTAATGAGTACAGTAAGTTTTAACTCACTTGGTGATAGTTTTTTGGAAACTGTGACTTTAAGTGAAACAACATGCAATGAAATAGGTCCTGGAATATTCCTTTAAATTTTGGCAGGGATTTTGTTTTTCGCCTAGATGCTATAATGAAACAATGTTATTAGAGGGCTGCTGTATTGCGATCACAACTCACTTTGTAATCTGAATTCAGATTACAATAATAATACAAGATGATAACACAAAATAGCTCCAGCTATTTTTCCATTACAGTTGGAAGTAACAGAGCCAATTTCAAGGTAGGGCAGCACTCTCTGGTTGCTTATCCAATGTTGTCTATCATCCACCGTGCTTTCCTAGCAAAGAGGGGGCCCTGCATGGGTGGGGTTGCTGGGCTTCACGGAGACAGATGCTCTTCCTCTTTGTCTCTCTAGAAGCAAAGATAAAAGAAAAGAAAGTTGGTTTGCTTACTGGGACTTTACCCTCCAATATTGGATGAAAAGAAAGGAGAGAGATTTGGCCTAGAAAAAGAAGGATGATTTAAAGCACTTCTTTTAGATGAAAGCCATCGATGCTGCTAAGGTCCTTATTCTGGTGAAAAGGATGTCAATTGCAAGACTGAGTGAGTCTGGTCTACACAAAATGATCAAGAATAGATCCCTTTTGAAGACTGGACAGCTTCTTTAAAGCAATGCTGTCCAGTAGAAATATATAATGGCTTTCCACATAAGTAATTTTAAATATTTAGTAAGGATATTTAAACCATAAAAAGAAACAGGTGACATGAAAGTCTTTTATTTTATTTAACCAAATATAGTCAAATATCATCATTTCATGTGATGCAAGTCATATTTCAAAGCTCAGTAGCCATAAGTAGCTAATGGTTACCATGGTGGACAGTCCATCTTCAGAGACACATATGACAAAACATCCTTAAGGAGAAAACACCAAATATCTTTAAGAACTCATTAATTATTTTACTTTAGTTGAATGGTTTTCAACCAAAACACAGACCATTTCTAAATCATTAAAATCTCTAATAACATTTGAGGATGAATCCAGGACTTGGCAATGAAAGGGAAAAAGAGACTACTAATACCCATCAAGACTGAAGGACTAGGGCCTCCTTGGTGCTGCAAGGGGTTAAGACACCGCACTATGAAGCTATCCACAGCCACTGCAGCACAAGTTCTATCCTTTGCCAGGAGGTGACCCACATGGCACAGCAGACCTCTCCTGACTCACCTGCTGCTCCCTTCAGCAGTGTATTTCAGTAGATCCACCTGTTCTGCTCTCCACTCTGTCTCTGGTGAATCCTGATCCCCCCACACCTCTGGCATGTACCCCAGTTCCTGTATGCATAAATAAATAGATCTTTAAAAAAAGACTGAAGGACTAAACAAGTTGATATGCATGTTTTAAAAAATAGAGCACTGCATGAATATGCCTCTGTGAATATTATAAATTCTTTATTTTATTGGAATATTGGCCTGTGATTGTACAAACACTTCAGATAACTGTGGATGATCATTTCCCTCCAAAATGATTAAGTTCTTTGCTTTGATAGTCATTATACATTAGGAAAAACTGATGAGTAGTACATTTAAATTTCCATGAATGATCAGTTTAACAAAAACTGGCATTCTCTCCCAACATTCAAGAAATATCTGTCTGGATCTGCACACATGGTAAATCTAGAGAGTTTCTGAATGCAACTTCAACTGTGGAATTACTGATGGCTTTCAAATCTTTTCTGATTAAAAGTCAGATTCAAGAACACTGTATTCTGAGAGAGATAAGTACATTTAAATATATAAACGTGTTTTTGCTCTTGATGTCTGAGATTTCTGAATTTCCCTGTAATTTCATTTAGCAAGGGAAAACATCCATGCCTGTGCTAGCAGGTCCCTCCCAGCAATCTGTCAGCTTTCCACAGCATAGTAACCCACTGCTCACTGCCTGGGCCTTTGGATAAATACTGCAGGCCGCATGCTTGTGTGCTTCAGAACTTCACAGGTTTCCATGGATACGCGAATTTTAGTGCTGAGGCACATTTACTATCACTTTTCTTGTCACCAAGAGTCCTGTAAACACTTGTGCTTTAAGATTTTGTACAGAAATTTAGTATTTTATAGAGGACCAAGTCACTTTTCCCAAGTGCATTATATGACTTCCTCTTAGGGCAAAGTCCCTGAAAGCATTTATATATTTGTGGTCTCTTGTTAATGATGCACTTTCATTTATTAGACTAATAAAAGATAATAAAGGCTTAACTATATTGTCAGTCTCACTTTTAAGTGGCACATACTTGTACTATGTAAATGTTACAATTAATCAATAGGACAACTTTCTTTGAATTTAAAGTGGGAAGAGGCAAGTAGAGAAGCAGGAACAGGAATTTTCTGGCTCTGTTTAGCCATTTCTCTTCTGAATATATCCAGAAAACTAAGTGTGGTTTCTTAAGATGCCCTTTAGAAACATTATACCTATTGACCAATCAGAGTTTGAATTTATTCTTATACATGTTAAACTTTTTGTATATTTAAAAAGATGTTTCCTACAAATCTCTGAAGATCTCAGGCAATGTTACTATTTTTTCCTTTCAGGCATGCACAGCAGTGGCTCAGAGTGGAAGGAACATGCCCCATGTCCCCGAGCTAGAAAGTGGCAGACTCCTGATTCACTGTTCAGGGCTTGTCCACTATAATTTTCTTTTCTTTTCTTTTTTTTTTAAAGATGTATTTATTTATGTATACAAGAACTGGAGTACAGGCCAGAGGTGTGGGCAGGGGAGGGAGGGTGAGAAGATTCACCAGAGACAAAGTGGGGAACAGAACAGGTAGACTGATGGAAATATACTGCTGAGGGGAGCAGCGGGTGACACGGGAGAGGTCTGCTGCGCCATGTGGGTAGCTCCCTAGCCAGCCAGGAAATTCGTGCTGTAGAGGCTGCTTAACCCCTTGCATGACCAGGGAAGCCCCTGTCCACTGTCATTTTCCTGGGCAGAAGGCAGACTGCCAATTTCGTCTACAGAAGGCATACCCATTTTCTTCCTTACTGGCTGCAGGCTGATAGGTTTCTGTGCCTCTGACCTGGCTCCAGGAAATCATTCTTTCCTCCATTCGTGTCTTTGACTATCTCAGCTATCCCATAGGCTAGATGTGGCCCACATGAAGACTCAATGGAGAAAGAGATTGCTATTTCTATCATATTGACTAAGAATGAACAAAGCAAACTAAATGAGAGGTTTGAGCATTTTGTACAAAAATCCAATCTGGGCAGATGGGTTTCCTGGATAGTCAAGTCAAGAAAAAAGCTTTTACTTTAACAGCATGGATTTGGGTTAACAGGGTAGGAACTATCTGAATGACAGTTTCATATCTCACTTACTATGTCCATGTAGTCAATAACCTCTGCAGCATCTCAGCAAATATCTCAGTTAAGGACACCAGACCATTTTGGCCCTATGTCTCAATTGCCTTCTATTGGTGCAGGTCTTTTGTTGTTTGTGTGTATATGTATGTGTGTGTGTGTGTTTCATCTGAAAGGAAGATTTTGCTTTTACTGTAAAGGAGTGTAGGTAAAGGAAGAACTCTGGAGTTAGAGACTTACTGCATTCCACCCCTGAAGATCCAAATGCAGAGCTCTAGGGCCCAGACCTCAGAGCAACCACCAGTCCATGAGTGGTGATAGTTTGTTGTGAGACTCAATAGATACAAAGGATATGAAAGTGCTTAGCTAGCTCTAAAATCTACACCCCAAACTAGGGGTGCTTTGAGGACTATCTAGCATCATGCAGTGCCCATCGGTTTTAGTCTCTCTGTTTTAAAAAAACAAACAGGGCCTCCCTGGTGGCACAGCGGGTTGAGCGCAGCACTGTGAAGCTGTCTGTAGCCTTTGCAGCGCTGGTTCGATTCCCGGCCGGCCAAGGAGATTCCCACATGGCGTGGCAGACTGCTCCTTTTGAACCCGCTGCTCCCCTCAGCAGTGTATTTAGGTCTGTCTGCCTGTTCTGCTCCCCACTCTGTTTCTGGTGAGTCCTCTCACACTCCCATGCCTCTGGACTATACCCCCACTCTTGCATAAAAATAAATAAATATTTTTAAAAAAGAAAAGAAAAATAATGACTCCTGCTCTCTCGCAGGGCTTTTGCTGGTATGTGGGCATATTCATTTTACAACAAACACAACAAACCATCTCCAAGATGGTCATTCCAATATGTTTCAACGCTTTCAAGCCAACTGGACAGCAACTAAGAGTGGCATGCACATGGTAGCTCACTTGGTGTAATCACCAAAATAACGGGAGCGGGTTGTTTAGATTATGATCTAACATCTGCTCCCCCCCATGACATGTGTGGCCCTTGAGCTCCAAGTACTGCAACTAGATGCAGACAAACTCCAGCGATTACTGCCACAGGCTGATTCTTCTTTCTTTCTGAATGGAAATTTTAATTCTGAGTTGCTCATCCAGAGTGGGGCCCAGTGATTAACTATCTCTCCAAAGCGTGGAAATGAAGGCACAACTCACTACTCTTCTGAACTACAAAGCTTTTTCTGTTTCTCCTACCAATTCCACTCAGGCATCAAATTGAATTTACTCTTAACCAAATGCATTGTAGCTACACCTGGCAGGGATCTAGAAGTAAAAAATTACAAGATTTATTTCATTTTAATTCTTTTATGCTTCACTTAATCACATATTCCCCCCCCAAAAAATGAAAAGATAATTTATCATTTTGCCCTAACTGAGCAACCCTCCTCAGTTCACATTCATGAATCCATAATGCAGGGAGGAGACTGGATGATTAAGTGTCCGATTAGAGAAAACAGATTAACCTGGCAAACATAATAAATTTAGCTCATAAGCAGGATGGCTTTATAAATACTCACAATAACTCTCCTGTATAAAATCATGAACCACTTCCTTCAGTGATGACTCAATTGAAATAGTTGGGGAACATAAAACAAATATATGTTTATGGCTTTCTCTTGGAAACATTAAAAGGGTATTGAAAGGCATATCTGATTCATTTTATGACTCTAAAAATATAGTAAATAGTGAACTTATAAGAAAAAATATTAACTCATAAAAAAGCTGCAACTTCTTAAATGTACTTTCTACTTTGCCAATAATTAGAGTCTGGTCTATGTACGCTACATTCCCAAAGGTGCAGAGCCCATGGGTGGGTTTCAAACCATGTAGATCCTCCCTTCACCTTCATAACAGAATCTGACTCTTTCATAAATGCAGTTGCATCTTTAGACAGTTCTTATCCCATTGCCGCAAAGCACATAAAATAAGCGAGCTATTTCAGCATGTGCACCAGTAGGTATTATTTCCTTCTGTTTAGCTGAGATTCCGTTTACATCATAGTAAAAATCTAGGTTATGACTTGCTTCAATTAGAGTCCTGTGCTGTGCCCCAGCACAGTCTGCCAGGCTTTCCTTACTTAGCTGGTAAGTCTCCCTTTTTTAGTAACAAGAAAAAAGATACTCTTCATGCCCAACTTTATTTTTAAACTCACATGGCTGTTTTCCTGAGGGCTCTGCTGGCCTACCTGGCCTGAAAGCAAAGTCAGTCAGGCCCTGCACCCAAGTCACACTGAATAGAACCTGTGCTTTCAGGGACGTACCAGAGCAGAGGACCGCCTGCTGAGAGTCCTGTCTTTAATGAAAATACCCTCCTGAGACAGGTAAAGTTCCCACTAGGGGAAACTAGAACTTGGAGGTCGAGGGGCTGTGCACCCTTCCTTTTTTTCCTTTCTCCTCCCACTGAAGTTGACCCTGGGTGGGAGGAGGGTGGTGACAAGAAGGGGTCCAAAGCTGGGGTTCCTGTGTGTCCTCAGAGTCCTGAGTGCTGGACTGGACTCATAAGCACATGTGTGTGAGCTGAAAGCAGGATTTTTTTTTTTTTTTAAATGAAGGCCACTCCTTCCTCCCACCTATGCTGTGTCAAAAGATTGAAATATCTTCTTGGGGAGCAGGGCGCATTATCCTTTTGTCAGTGAAGGAATTTTTAATAGAACCAGAGGGGCGCACTTCTACCAGGAGGGTGGTGTATTCATGACGAACGAACGTGAACATTTCTGAGCTCAGCAAGACTCACTTTTTAAGTGCAGCCCTAGCACAGCCCTTGGCACTGTTAAAGTTTGAAGCAGGCACTTCAGAGAGACAGAAAGCGTGTGGGCAATTGGTTAGGTACCAGAAGCTGGGCTGCGCTTTCTCGCTTGCTCTCGCTCTCGCTCTCTTGCTCTCCCTCTGTGTGTGTGTGTGTGTGTGTGTGTGCGCGTGCGTGCGCACATACACGGGTCAGTTGTACAGTTGGTGCTTCTGGGTGAAAAGGATGCCGTGAGCGCACTGGGCAAAGGTGGCCATGCAAGGGCGGGTTGGTGGGCTGGGCGGCTCCTCCAGCAGCGCTGGCCCAGGATGCACGTGCAGCGCACAGCATCGGGGCGTGTCCGCGTGGCAGGACTGGCGTTGGCAGAGGTTGGCCCTGAGTGGTAGTTGGCTGCTGCAGTCTGACGTTAGTCAGCGGGGAGCCTATGGCACTGACCAGGAGCCTCTCGCAGCAGGGAGCATCTGTGAGATCAGAGCAATAACCAGGTGTCCCAGAGACCTGCTGTCTCAGTTAGGGGTAAGGACCACTGGCTTAGTTGAGGTGTGCTGGGGATAGGGAGGGAGGGCCTCTAGACTTCTAGGCCACCTTGTTTGAAACAATTGTAAGTCTGGAAAAACTGGAAAGACCTGTAGAGAGCATTTAATCGGAGATCTGAGACACTAACACCCCTCTTTTTTTTTTATGGTTAGGGAACAGAGTCCACAAGAAAGCCACTTGCTTTCCCCAAGTCACACAACTGAAGTGGCAGAAAGTAGACTAGAAACCTTCTCTTGTATGCCAAGACTTTTCAGCCCTTACTGAAATGAATATCAATATTAATACAAATAATTACTACAATAAAACACTAAAGTTTGAGAATATGGATAGTGATATTGCTCTGGAATTCAGTACTGTTAATATGATTTATGTGCTGGAAAAACCCAGCCACTCTGCCCTGCCTGAACTTGGTCTCCTTGCTCCTTCATTCATTAAACATGCTTTTGGGCAGTTATTTGTGCCAGGCACTCTGCAGGCACCTAAGGTAGAGAGATAAACAAGAAGCAGGCTCAGTATCCAACACTAGAGAACCAATTCCCCAGACATCAGTAACTGAGGTAGGCGTGTGTATTAGACACAGCGGGTATTAGATACACTGCACCTTGGAAACACCTAAGGACACACAGGTCTTGTTGATTCTGGCTAACTGGAGGAAAACCTTGGGGGAGGAGGTGGTATGGGACCTGGATCCTTGAGGACGGGTCATTTGGGGACATTTGGAAATGGACACTGCATTCCAGGTAGAAGGTTCAGTGTTAGCAACAAATTGCAGGTGAGTACGAAGAGTGAGCACTTTGGTTTGCATACATTGATAGGTGGATAAGGAGCCCAGATTATAGGAATAAAATGGGATGTCAGTACTTGAGTGCCTTGGAGGGATTCCAGATGAAGAATGACAGTGCAGTGGCTGAGGATAGTTCATCTGGCAGGGAAGGGGAACCCTCAACTATTGAGTGAGGATGTTGAACCAAGCATCCTGGCAGCACTAAGAGTCTGTGAGTTAGCAGGTCTGGGACACTTGGCTTCATGTAGTGATTTCAGAGTAGCAGGACTACCGATGAAAAATGCGGCTGGAGTGAAAAGGGGTTCAAATTGAATTGGGAAAGTGCTGGAGTTCGGATAACCTGTGATGGTGTTTCAGGCTGCCAATAGCTTTCTTGGGAGTCATTAGCTAAAACGTGCACATAGTAACCCAGGAGGTCTCATGGAGAGGAGCTGCAGTTAATCAGCCTGCCTCAGTCTGTGCACGCAGTGGGGGAGCAGTTATTTCTTTTGTTGCATCCCCAGGGACCAACATGAAGCTATAAACAGGGCAGCCTGTTTTAGCAGTTGAAATGGGAGATTTCTTGTACAAAGATTAGTTACCTTCATGCCATTCTTTATTGAATAGTTTAGTATGGTTGAAGTGTTCACATGAAGTATTTTTACCTTTAAGTTGACACACAGTAGAGGAATATATAACGTATCCTTAATTGGTTCTGTGTTGTATTTTATTTATGAAGTGCTACATTACATAATTGTGTCTGAAAGAAATGGGTGTATGTGACCCATGTATATCATGTTTCCCAAATAAAAAGGTTGTAGTCTCTTGTCCAAAGTCTGAATCTGGGTACCTTCTAGATGCTTCTATCCTTACCTTAATACATTTTCAGTTTCTTTTTTTTTTTTTAAATAGAGGCATGTTTTTATTTATTTATTTGTTTGTTCATTTGTTTTGTTTATACATGCACTGGGCACAGTCTGAATCACGGGAGGGTGAGAGAATTCACCAGAGCCAGAGCGGGGAGCAGAGCAGGCAGAAGGACCCAAGTACACTGCTGAGGGGAGCAGCGGGCGGCAGGAGAGGTCTGCGCACCATGTGGGACCCTCCTCCGGTGGCCGGGGAGCAGCCGGGAATCGAACCGGCTCTGCAGAGGCTGCGGGCAGCTTCGCAACCCAGCGCTCAACCGCTGCACCACCGGGGAGGCCCCATTTTCAGTTTCTGACAGAAATTCCCTGCAGGGGAAGGGCCTGGGTTTCTCAGTAAGCCTGCATTTCCAATTTCCAATTACCTAATGGTTTTGTATATAAATATTTTAAAACTTTCTGTGTTGCTATATGCAATAGACATTCTGTGTGTGTGTGTGTGTGTGTGTGTGTGTGCTTTATAGCTTCCCTATCTAATTTGAAAAGAGGAAGAAGATGAAAATGTCGTTTAGTAATAATTCCTTTGGTTAATGATAATCAGTGGTGTAAAGAGGAGCATGAAATCTGGAATAAGAAGACAGACCTGGAATTGAATTCAAATTCTGTCACTTAGTTTAGGTCTGACTTTTAACTCATTTCAGTCAGGGTTGTGCTGGGACTAATGGATGTTATTCAGGCTCCTTTCCTAAAAGTGCTGGGGTTCCAGGTAGCCCCAAAAGCTATAGCAATGAGGAGCAGATATTTCTCTTGTGCCCCTCTTCCTGACTTAATCCAGGACAAGGCTGCTTTTCATGTTTTATATTTTGTGGTTCCATCTGATATTTGGTTTGATATAAGGCCCTCTGCTAAAAATATGCTTGGTGAGCTATGGGTTAGCTAAAATCTGAAGTATCTTTCTGCAGGAAATTGCTGCGATTCTGTGTTTGGTGTCAGAATTCCTTACATATTAACCTGAGGCTACTCTCTTAAGTTCTTGAAAGGGTGTTCATATAAATTGTTTCCCTGTTATCCTGTCTTCTCTCCTTATAAATATGAGAGGCTTCATGAAATAAATTAACTTATATTTCATAAATCAATTTACAAACTGTCAGAAATTGAAACGTATTAAACATATATTAATAATTTTATAAATATTAACCTGTTAGAGTGAAATCATTCATTCCACAAAATTACCGTGACTGAAAGAGAGATTCAAACAATATCTCAACCTTTAGTCACCTCTTTCTTACCACCACCTCTCAAGCTCATCTTAGTTCATAAACCACCTGCAACCACTTTTAGCCACTTCATGAAATGCCACATGAACAGCTTTTTTGAGAGAAAGCACATATATTCTTATGCTGCCTTCAAAATCTGAAAATTGAGACTCAATTTGAATGACTTTCCCAAAGTGACAGAACCAGCAAGCAGAAAACTCAGACTAGAGTTCACATGTTTAAGCCTAGTTCAGTTATTTCCCCCTCTATATTTTTATAATGTAAATATTTCAGGGTCTTTCCCAAGATTTGGCATTTGCTATTATAGTTTTTTTATCTGTAAATGGGACCATGACATAGCAAACTCAAATAGTCCTAGATTTTTAAATAAATCAAGTAGGGTTAACTGACATGGTGTATTAAAAAAATGTTATACTACAAAGTGATCTCCATTCAAATAGTGATTATTATTGTGAGCTTGTCTCTCAGTCCTACTAGGCAGCAACGTGTGCTTGTTGATTCCTATTCATGGGAAATGTGTTTGTTTATATCATACTATATTATTAACTTTCCCTTTTTCTATCCACGTGGCCAAATTGTGAGCTGCCATATTAATAAGACTCAAACATATTTGAGAGGGTGGTTAGATTTAATGGTTTCCATAAAGTTGTTTTAATAGCTATTTTTCAACAGATGGACAGCTTGCATTTGGCCACATTTCTGTAACAGTGTGATGATTGAAGTTTTCAACAGATGGCATATAAATACTTGGGAAAACACCCTCCCAATATTAATGGTTGTAAAAAAAAAAAGACTTTTAGAGTGCCAGAAAATGATAGTCCATATTCCCAAGTCCTTAGACTATGCTATTATGATTATAATTTAGATGATTTGGAAGTTTCCTTTTCTGGCACTTGAATTTCTTTTGTAAATGAGTGTACATATCTATGTCAGACTGAGAGATGCTGGCAAGCACTCTGTTGTCAACTAGAGTCTCAACATAGATGTGGCACTAAGTAGTTTTTTGATTATCAATGAGTATACAGTACTTTTTCTTTGTGGAGTCATTCTGCTTCTATGCCACACATAGGAAATGTCACCTTACCTACAAATCAGTTGTCAAGGACTTATATTTTCTTTCTGAAAAGTAATGATTCAGAAGGAAAACAAAACCTCACCAAACAGAATCTTCAGATGTATTTATCAATATGTTAACTCTCCAACTTCCATGTTGTCCTACTTCTACACTGACTGCCTTGCCCTTCCTGGAATCAAAGAGTAAGTGTGTCTGTCTGGGGGTGGTGGTGCTCTGTGAGGTGTTTGTGGTTGTCACAGTGACCAGCATCCACTAATATTCAGTGGATGAAGGCCAGAGAGTTTTGACATGTACACACAATTCAGCACAAGGAAGAAGTGTCCCATATCCCATCATGTACTTGAGTAGCTGGCTGGACATTCACCTGAATCTGGACCTCATCTATGCTTAAATGACATGACAGAGTAAGGTTTGCAATATAAGGTATTTTTGCACAGAATATAAGGCGCACCATATCTCTGTTTTATTTTATTATGCTACTATAAGAGGGACTGAGAGGCTTCTGTCATCTATGCTTCAGATCAATAAGGAGAAGCTTGTAGACACTTTAATATGTCCTTTTGTATAGTCATGGACTGAGCATTTACGTAGTAAACAGATATTATTATGAATTTATCTTCCCTTTCTGTTCCAAATAAGGCATCATATTAATATTTTTGAAATGTTATATGTATGTGAATTATACTGTTGATGAATGTCTGGATTTAAACATGATCATAAATTACTTATTCTAATAACGGGATGCTGCAGTAGATCAAGATGAGAAGTATTGCTATAGAAAATTAAACAATAATGGACAAATTCTATCTATACTTGTCCACTTGTGAACACACAAGTCATTGTTGGGATCATCCAAAGTAAAGGATAGTGGTGTGAGTCAAATCTTTAATAAGGAATGTGACCCCAATAAATTCTGCATCCCTTTGATTTGGTGGAAGTTTTAAATTAACTTTCAACTTGTGTCAGTTATATCTTCTTTGTATCTGTCATTGCAGATGGCGTTTAATGATTGCTTTAGTTTGAAATACCCTGGCAATCCTCAACCAGGGGACTTGATTGAAGTGTTTCGTCCTGGCTATCAGCACTGGGCTTTGTACTTGGGTGATGGCTATGTTATCAACATGGCACCTCCAGGTAAGGTTTGTATCCAGTGGCTCCTAGGAGAGTTTTAATTTTCCTATTATAAAAAGGAATTATAAACAAAATTCTAAAATAAAGCAGAAATAAAATAGAGAAGGTATATAACTCTGCCTGATCTGGGTCTAGGGTCACCTGTGGTAAGACCACAGTGGCATTAAGAAATTTCAATTAACATTAAAGTCTTAAATTTCTGCATTAAAATATCACAATTAAAGAAAAAATAATCAGCTTGGAACAATACTTGGCCACAAACATAACAGGAGTCAATGTCTTTCTGTATCCCCAAAATACATTATTTCAGTTCATTCAACATCTGTTTATAGATTACCTAGTATGTGCCAAATGCTATGCTAAGTGCTGGACAGATATAAACATGGACAAAAATCCAGAATTTCAACAATAATAAAATTTATCTATATACAACATTTCAAAAATATTAGTATGATGCCTTATTTGAAACAGAAAGGAGGAATAAACTCATAATCTTTTTACTATGTAAGTGCTCAGTCCATGACAACACAAAAGGATATATTAAAGTGTCTACATGCTTTGCCCTGTGTGGCAAAGCTTGCATTCTATTGGAGAGAGAGAGATGAACAAAATACAGAAAGCAATGGTAGGATAGACATAAGTGATATGGAGAAAATAAATCAGAGACACTGGCTAGGAAGTGCTGCAGGCTCCGGGGAAGGGAACTGCAATTATGAGATTTCAGAAAATCTCATAAGAAAATAATATTTGAAGAAAATTGAAAATGGTGAGGAAACAAACTGATGATATTTGGGGAAAGAGTTTTTCAGACCAAGGGACAGCTATGACCAAAATCCCAACAGGCAAATGGGTAAAGAATTATAAACAGTTTGTAGGAGAAAAGCAAAAACCAATATCCATCTTTAAAGGTTTAAACTTTTTAATCGTTTAAGAATTGTACAGTAAAACAACAGATATTATGCCTATCACATTGGAAAAGCTTTAACAAATGATAACCACCAGCACTTGTGAGGATATAATCCAATGAACACAAGGATATGATTGATAGAAAAATAAGTGATAAAATGATTCACAATAACAATTGGATAATATTTTTTAAGAGTCTTGAAAGCATTCATATGATCTGATTCTGTAATTGTACCTCTATGAAATCCATTCTGGGAAATGTTTATAGAGATGCGGACTACCATGTCTCTATAAGAGTGTTCACTTCTATCTCATTTATAATGACTTCAAAAATAGATAATGGCTTAATGTTCAATAAGGGAATAGTTAACTGAATTATAATTTAGCCACAGTATATTAAGTATCTGTGTTTGACAATTCTTTAGTTGCATATAATAGAAATCAAACTGAAATGAGCTTAAGCGAAAAGACAAATCCAGTACTCAATCCATGCCTCAGGGGTGCATGGATTTAGGGTTTTGAACACTATGGAGATTCTGCCTCACACCTGTGTTATTAAAGTATATATGGATTCTTCATCCTCTCAGGCTATGTCTCTTTTAAAAATGGAACTAATGACCATAAGAATCCTAAGGTTCTCATTCTTACAGTCTTGTGCCCTAGCAGGAGAAAGAGCTAATCCCTGCCGTGACAGTACACATACCCATGAGTTACAACTCTAATTGGACCCCCATGTCCATCACTGTGTAGAGGAGAATGGTAGCCTATGATTGGCTTAGAGTCTTTACAAGAAAGAAAGGAGGAAGTGCCAGATGACAACAACCATGGCCACTATAAAAGCCATTAAAAATCATACTTCTGGGGCCTTCCTGGTGGCGCAGCGGTGGAGTGCTGGGTTGCGAAGCTGCCCGCAGCCTCTGCAGTGCTGGTTTGATTCCCGGCTGCTCCCTGGCCACTGGAGGAGGGTCCCACATGGCGCATAGACCTCTCCTGCTGCCCCTCATCAGCGTACTTCTGTCCTTCTGCCTGCTCTGCTCCCCGCTATGGCTCTGGTGAATTCTCTCACCCTCCCACGCTTCTGACTGTACCCAGTGCTTGTATAAATAAATAAATAAATCTTTAAAAAAAATCAGACTTCTGGACCAGTTTAAGTGCATGAAAGATGATGTGGATATAATATTTATTTGAAAATCCAGATTAAAAGTGCAATATGTTAAATAATACCCAGTTAGAAAAGAAATAATATATATATATAGACATGAAAGCATATGCATATGCATACATGTTAATAAAAGACATAATAGAAGCACAATAAAATAATAATAGTCATTTCTGGGTGGCAGGGAAATGGGTGATTTTTATTTACATTTATACTATATTTTCTTAGTCTTTAGAAAGGAGTGCAAAGTACTTTAAGGAAAAATGCTTGACATAATAAATAACCTGCAGTGTTTTTTTTTTAACCTCAAATATTTAAAGACAAATATTTACAGGTCTAAGTCTTACTATTATCTTGCCTCTTGTTCTAGAATATTGGGAAATAAAATAGCAAGTAGAATGATATTCATATTGCAGAGCCACTAGTTTCTGCAGAGTCTAGTAACTCTCTACATTATCTCTGAAATTGTCACCTCTAAAAAATAATGTGAGATTTAGGTGCTGATTCCTTTTTACATTTCTTTTGTTCAATTATTGACATGGTTCAAACACCATCTTTGATCCTGTTGACTGAAATTCAATGCTTGTTTCTGTTGTTAACTACTTGTGTGATATTTTGCAACTGATTGCATCTGATTACCCCATTCCCCCACAAAAAATTCAGTAATTCCAACTAGGATATATATGCCCTAAGAACTTGTGATACGTAAAAACTTACAGTGCATGAGATTAACTGAAAATGCTGTTCTAATGAAAGCAAATTTATAGTATAGGAAGAAAAAAAGAACAAGAAGGAAAGTTAGGTTTAGGTCATTACTAAGAGGGAAGTGCCTAAACACCATTTATGTAGAGATCTTTGCTCCTGTGATTTACTTCAACAATGGCAAGTCCAAGTAGTCTTGCACAGATAGACAGGTACCAGAGTGTTCTATTTGAGCTGGACACTGAAGAATCATCTGTCCAGCCTCAGATACTGACAACGGCAGACCAGGAAACAAGGTTCCAGGCCACATAGGCAAATGGTTACCTTAGAGGCAGCTGAGATCTGCCAGGGCTTGGAGCTTTGTAATAGGTTAGTGGGCACAGCCTGGGCCACATCTAGTGGACAGTGACTATGATGTTAAGTTCAGATTCAGGACTTAGTTTCTTGACCAAAGAAATTGGCAAGACAAAAAAGGACCGTGACCTGACCCCAGTTCACCCTTCAGAGTGGACTGGATACCGTGCAAGTTGTAAATTGAACCGAATTGAAGCTTAGTGGAAAGAACACATGAAAAAAATTGAAAGTGGGTGATTAAGGAGTGCAGCTTAGATGCTTGAAGGAGTCTGCCAATCATTATGCACTGCTGCTAAAGCTCAGTGATTGTACTTTGGCAGAGTGTAGATGCTAAAAAAAAAAAAAAGTTTGCTTTATAGAAAAAGTGGACAGTGGTGATCTTATCTGTACTCTTAGAAACACACCCCAAGATCTCTAGTAATACCAATTGATAGAGAATGTGTTCTTCAAGAACAAATAGAGCTTTATCACTCATAAGGTTTGTTCTATGGGGAAATATAAATTTCAAAAAGCTTTCTTATTTATAACCTCTTTATGTAGTATTGAGTAAGTGCTATTGATAAATTACAGAATGAGTTTTTAACACAGTAAGAATAAGTGGTTTTTGGTTTGATTTTAAAATAGGAATAGAACTAAGTTTATTTATCCCAGCATTTCTTTAGATGGGAATTAGTGTTCATTACTGGGTCACTGTTCCTTGTTAACCAGAATTCTCTTTATAGAAGGTGGCATTCCTGCAGCATTTACAAGTGCCAAGTCTGTATTCAGCAGAAAGGCCCTGGTGAAGATGCAGCTCTTAAAGGACATTGTAGGAAAGGACAAATACAGAATAAACAATAAATATGATGAATCATACCCCCCTCTCCCTGTGGAAGAAGTCATGCAACGATCAGAGTTTGTTATAGGGCAGGAGGTGGCATATGACCTGCTTGTCAACAACTGTGAGCACTTTGTGACTTTCCTTCGCTACGGAGAAGGCATCTCAGAGCAGGTGAGCTTTCTTTTGAACATATACAAGAAGTTTCTTACACTGGGAAAATAATAAGTACTAAATTAAGCCTTCCAAGTCTTCAACAAAATGAAAAGAACAAGAAAATATGAGAACACTGAAGGATAAACGAGGACATCAAGTTGTCTAAGGTCATGCAGTAAGTTAGTGACCAAACTGAGGCTAGTATTTAGAACAAGAAAGGACTTTAAGTAGAATCAAGACCATCACTTACTGTCAGTCTATTGCCTTCTGCCCTTAGAATTTTTTCCCCTGACCCCACCAGATAGCAACCTCAAATCAGTAGCCTATAGTAAAATGAATATAGTGTTTAAAAGAATGTTGAGTTTTTTGATTGGAAGTTTATTTGACAAAAACATAGATGATAATTCTGAGATTCTTTTCCATTAGTTGATAGAGGCCAACCAATGATATATTTTGATGGGTTTGTCTTCTATTTTCTTAATAGCTAATTTCAAAGAAATTTCATGCTTTTAAATAGATGCTTTGAGCATTTGGATGATTTTTAATGGATAAGAAGTTTCTTTGAGCATTTGGATGATTTTTAATGGATTAATTGACTTTATTTTTAAAGTACTTTGGATTTTGACTGCCACAATTTTGTAGTATGGCTGATTCCTAATGGAAGTGTGCTTCGTTCAATTGACCTTTCCCTATCTATGGTCTCACCAATCCCATTCTGTCATGGATGTTCCAACCTAAAGAGTTCTTAAGGTGATGTAAGAGTATGGTGAAATGGTGAATTTGTTATATAAACATTTATTCTAAGGAACAAGTCTACAGTTTCCCATGAAAGTTTGAAAAACAGGAGATGGAACATAATGAAAAGATACATTTGTTTTTATTAGGAAATAATTTCATTGGGAATTCACTTTCATGAGAAAACACTTTGACAAATGAATGTTCTATTCTGTGTAACAATAAATTGCTTCTGAGCCACAGCACTGAGCTATAAACACAAATTTCAGCTTACCTCTGTTGTGAAAACTCATGGTATGACTGGAAATAGATTCCATATTCCCTGGTTAATGATAAAGTTTTTCACTACACTCAATCAGCAATCTTTTTTAATGTGGCTATGTAGAAAGGAACTAGAATTATCTTCTTGCTTTGATTCTTACTTGAAAGTCTTCATTTTTTCATCTTTCATATCCAGAATCAAAGTGTCCCTCCTCCCTTCTCTACCAAGAAGGATCAAACTTAATCATCAATAATCATGGAGGACTAGTTGCTAATGTCAAATCCCTATTAGCCTGGAGGGGGCACTAGAAGAATCTATATAATAAGCTTTACTAACTAACTTCTCTTATTAGCTTCTCATATATTTACCTTCCATAGTCTGGCACTTTCAGAAACCTAAAATTTGCTTTCCTTAGTCCTGTCATTTCTCTACAAATTTATTGTTACTTGTTGGAGTTGTTTTAAAAGTCTGAATTCTAAGCCATTTCATTGAATTTGGTTTTCTTGGGTTTCCCCCATGTATGCATTGGATGCCCATGATAATAAAAATTTCTGTCCTGTTGATCTTGTATTGCAGAACCTCCACAAAGACCCAAAATGGGTAGAAATACATTTTTCCCCTAAAATAGTTTATTTACTACTTGGGTTGCATATCCTATAGGTTTCAACAAATGTGTCGGAATAGTATCCATCATTATTGAATCATACAAAAGAGTATCCATCATTATTGAATCATACAAAAGAGGTCTGTGTATTCATCTCTCCCTCTCCCTAGGTGCCTGGAAATCACTGTCCTATTGCCTCCTTAGTTTTTCATTTTTCCAGAGTGCAATATGCATTTAAAATTTCTCCATGTTCTTTTTATACATTTCAAACTTTTTTTAAATCACTGAGTAACATTCCATTGTACGGATGTAACATTCATCTACTAAAGGACACCATGATTGCACCCACGTTTTGGTAATTTGAAGAGAGCTGCTATTCCCATTTGTGTGAGGTTTTGTGTGGGTAAATACTGAGGAGTAGGATTGCTGGAGTGCAGAGCATGTTTCATTTTGTGTGGTCGTGCCATTTACACCCTCACCACAATGAGAGTTCCTGTCGTTTCAATTCCCTTTCAGCCTTTGGTGGTTGCTGCCTATAGATTGGATATTAGTTATTCTGATAGGTACCTAGTGCTATCTCCTTGTTTTAGTGTGCCAATCTCTAAATTGCATTAGAATATCTTTCTATATGTTTATTTGCCACCTGCATATCATATTTGGTGTTGTGTCTCTTGAGATGTTTTACCCATTTTTTTTAATTTGATTACTTGCTCCTCTTCTAATTGGGTTTTAAGGAATTTTTGCATATTTTGGATAACAGTCCATATTTTGGATACTAGATTTGTCGTTTGGAAATATTTTCTCATACTCTGTAAATTGTGTTTATTTTAAAATAATTTCTAAAATCATAATTTCTCACTATTATAGTCTAAATAAGTTATTAAAATGTGCCCATCTTTGTGTAAGTAGTAGCACCCTTGAATAGATCTGGACAAGTGTGTTATTGTGACAGAAGAATAGAATGCATTACGCTCACACAGTTCACAGACACAGTACACCAGACTGTGCTTCGGGCAAGGTACTGCTGCCCTTCAGTCTTGGGGGAAGAGGCATCTTGATATACAGTACAGTCATCTGTGATCATGCTACACTGTGTTGAAAAGAGCACTCAGAACCAGCTAATGTTTCTCCAGGCTTGTGTAGATCCTCAGATTGAAGTCTCTATACTGTCCACGGACAGAAAGCCTTTTAAAAGATGAAGCATGCAGAGTTGGATCTGGTGATCTTATAATCCTAAGTAAGCCATGAAATAAAATCTCTTGCTCATGCTGGCTTATCAGGGACATCCTGGGATGTTATAATCTTGCTGGTCAGACCCTATAACACATAACACCAAAGGATTGTCCAAATTACATGGGCTTTTGACATCTAGAATGTGACTTGAAATAAATAAGCAGTTGGGATTTGGGGAACTGCATGCACTGTTGAAAGTAGCTTCATTATGGTATCAAAGCTGTGTGAACTCAGGGCATTTTGGTTTAGGATAAAGTCACTTATCCCTTCCCCAGGCCTCTTAGATGTATGGAATTTTTTCTAACATTTTGTGTTTCTAGTGACTGAGAAATACCCATGGGTTAGGTCTGCATCTTACAGGGGCCACCCTAGTCACAGAATCCTGCCATTTTCTTAAGGCTGTACCCTGCTTTTAAATACCCCAGTTATACCTTCATATGTTTTCACCACCCGTTCCATTTCTCTGCTACAGACCATCTTGGGGTCTCAGAATCTCTTGGAATTTTACGAGGGGCGGACATGATTTATAATCTTGGCTGCTATCTGATTATTGATTCTACCTCTCATTGTAATTTTTGTCCTATATCTTGTTTCTCTGCCTTATTTTGTTTCCTCTATGCTACTTGGGTAGTGCTATGCTGCAGTAAATTCTGACTCTATTCTGGGAAATAAACATTAATATATTAGGTAAATACTAATTAAAAAATATAAGCAAAATAAATAACCAAACAAATAAAATTAGAATTATAAACTAAAATCAATATGTTAGGCTACGTTGTCTGCCATGCAGTTCACCCTGCAGCCTGGCAGTGGTGGCAGAGAGGGGATTCATTACCAGCCTTGTCCCTACAGACCATGTGACAGCATCATGGAACCAATGTGCCTGTCACTGAGACTCCTTGGACGCCACAGCCCTTGCTGCCTATGCCCAAAAAAGAAATTGCAGTTAAGGCAGCAACATTGTATGTCAGGAAAAAAGGAGTGGCAAGCTGAGCAATGGAATTTGTAGGTTAAGTAGATGACATGTTCAAATGTGAGTTGGGTCAAGCTTTCCAGCACTTGGGCTGGTCCCCAGAGTCATTTGGGGATAATGCTTTGCTTTATTTGAAAGGCTGACTCTTAAATCCCAGAGAACAACTGTTGTTTTCAGAATACCTGATGACTCTAAAGTGTCTGAATATGACCTTTGGATTATAAAATTGCACTCAAACCTGTGTGGATAGAAGGCAATATTATTTGAGTGCCACTGAAATCATGAATATTCATTAATTCTCTCATCATGAGAATGATTAATCCCCTTAAAGTGCCAAATGTCTGAACATCTACATGGACAATTGAGCTTGAGAGTGGTTTATTTTCCTATGTCTACACGAGAAATTAATTTTTTGACATGATAGTTAACATTAGTATTGACTTCTCTTGAAGTTTGTTTATCAGAATAGAAATGGTATCTACGAAATTCAGTTCAGATCTTGCTGACATTCCTGATTAGAGGATACACACAAACACACACGGTATTCACCTTCATATACATTAAACCAATGCGTGTGTTTAAGGTCAGGAGTTGAGTAGGGGAAGAACACATGGCTCAAGATCTAACCTATTTATAAACACCCCAGAGGTACTACCTGAGGCATATCACTCATAACTTCCCACATTTTTGCAAAATAGGAGTAATGCAACCTCCCAGGTATGCTATATATAGTGATTAATAGGACTTGTTTGCCTAATGAGTTTTAAACTCTTGGAGACTATAAAAATATGAGGAAATATAGTTATATGTGGTTATCCCCATATCTGTATTAATTATTAAAATGATAAATTTATTCATCTTTATGCAGAATTTTAATTTTGCACTGAGTTTATCCAGCATACATTAAATTGGTTCTTTAGTTTAGAAAATAAATTAAAGCTTGAGTTCAGAATACAGAGGTGCCTTTGGAATAAAATGTGGTTTTTGTTTCTTGTTTCCTTATAGGCCAACCGAGCAATAAGTACCGTTGGGTTTGTGACAGCTGCTTTCAGTGCCCTCTCCTTCCTGGGCTTGTTTCCAAAAACACAGAGAACAAAATACTATTAACAATTTACTGAAGAGATATTGGAAACGAGGGAATGTGTGAGGAGGGGGAAAACCTGGGATGAATACTTTTTCAATGGATCATTATTGTTTTGAATTCCAATGATAGATGGCAAGGTCTTTAATAAATCGCTTACTGATATTATCTCATCATGGAGCCGAGGAAATTTTTCTCCCTACTAACATAGCCCTGCTGCAGCAGCTTGAATAAGAAACGCTAGCCTTTTGAATGAGCCAGCAGAGGATCTTAACAAAATCACATCATAGTTTATCTTCTGCTATAAATATGGTTTACCTTTTCCCTGAGAATGGCTATTTTGTATTTGCCAGAGGATGAAGATCCATTTATATGTGGTTTGGAAGAAATGTTAAGAGCCCCAAATTGTGAAGGTTGACATGTAAATTCATATTCCATTTCTGGTCAGAAAAGAAACTGGGAAATGCCATAATCTTAGGCAGTTTGAGGAACGGTCATTAACCAGCTGTTTGAGGGTACACTTCCATCTCCTTGCTCCTGGGCACAAGAAGGGTGGAGGAGTGGAGGGGAGGAGGGGCTCTTTGTTCAAGTGTTTCAGATTCAATAATTTCCCTGGAAGAGACTCATCTGTCAGAATTATGTGACTAGTGAAGTGGGTTGTTACTTCTACAGAGCTACATTGTTCCCTTTGCATTTTGAAGTATTTCAAGAGTTTGACCCTTTTAACCTTAGCAACAGATCGTTAAATGTAGGCTTATGGTGCCATATTTAGAAAACAATATCCTGTGTCGCTTTCTAAGACTTTTACTCTAAGTCAAGGAGTGTCATAATTTTATTCTTGCACTTTATTGATTGAGTTGAATGAAACAAACTACTTTTTAATACCCTTCCAGTACAATTCTTGTTGGTAGCAGGTGGGAAAAAGTGCATGCAGTACTCTGACTGTCATTGCATCATATCAAACATTACGACATTATCCTATAAACCACTTTGCTGACCTTCTTTTGCCAACATCAAGAGCTTGGCATTAAATAAAGAAAAGTTCAAGCAAATGTTGGGTGGGGTACAAGGAGGGAACTAGAAATATGCTAGACAAAGTAACTAAACAGAAAACTCAACGTAAGTCTTGCCCCTATTAAGTGGATTTAGAGTTTTACACTAGGGTCAGAATACATAAAACTCTAACGGCAGGTTTAACAGTGACCACAGAAGGGCACGTGCTACAAGCTCATGAATTTGGACCAGCTTTTAGAGTTGGGAAAATAACTTTACATCCATCGGTGTCAAAGACTAGATAAAGGATGCCCTGGGTTTGTTTATTTTTTGGGTTTTTTTTTGTTTTTTTTTGTTTTTTTTTTTTTTTTGCAAAGCACTTTTTAAAAGTTTATCTCATTACCTTTGTGATCTATTCTGGATCATAGAACTCACTGGCTTAAAGCAATATTCTTTGGAAGGTTTGACTAGCAGGTTAGTGAAAAGTTCGGCGCGGTAAAAAAAAAAAGGAGAGCCAGGCTAAATTTCTAAAAGGAAGGGAAAATTTATTGCACCCCGGGGGAACCTCACAGACCCAAGATGGGGGTCAGTGAAGCCACGCACATTGCCAGGGGGAGGCAGGCTTTTATAGGGTGAAGAGAGGTCAGGTGGGAAGCTGGGTTCCTACGGTGGGAAAAAGTTTGTAGGGCGGGTAGTGGGGGGAGTTTCTTTGTCTGAGAAAATATTTGTAGGGAGGGGGAAGGTTCATTGTCTGAATTCTCTAGGCAGGCTTCCGCATTCCTGTTCCCAGGTGGGTTACCTGGTGGGTTTTTGCATTCTGGCCCCTGCATGGACCTTTCATACCAGCCTTTTGTTGATAGGAAAAGGGGTGATGATTCTTTCTTTGGCTACTTCCTGCTGGAAGGGGGTGAAGATTCAGGCCTGGTTATGAAGGTCTTCTGCAGGAATGCGAGAATGTGGGTGGAGAAGGAGTTGGTTAAAGGTGGTAGGAGACATTTCCCGAATGCGAGTATACTGTTTGTCTTCGGGGGCATGTTTGACCCATGACAGATGGTGCCAGGAGGGGTGTCCCAGAAGTTTTACCGCTGTAGCCGTGGTGAGACTGACCATGTGCGGACCGGTCCACAGAGGCTGCAGTGGTTTTGGTTAAAGCCATCTGAGCAGGACTTGGTTTCCCGGGTGCAGTGGTGGGGAACATCGGTTGAGGAGGTCGAGATCTGAGGCAGGACTGGGTGAGTACTGGTCTGCGTGTTCCCAGAGCAGTTGTCTGAGTAGGGAGAGGTCAATCCTGTCCCGGTAAGTGTCCACGCAGTTGGTGAGCTGCAAAAGAAGAAGGTGGGTGAACTCGCCCTTGAGGTGACATGCGAGCACAGGTTTGACAAGGGGAACATATTAGTCAGACTTTTGCACTCAAGGAGGTGTGGAAGCAGAGCGGACTCAGGAATTGGCATTCATTAGGCTTATAAGTCGGAGTGATGGAGGGGACTGATAGAGAGAGAATAGGACCAGGGTCTGCAGCAGAGTCAGTTGTGAGGGCGAAAGCCCTTGCATCCACCTTGTTATTACCTGTGGTAACATAAGAATTGTCAGTTGGTGTCCTTTACAGTGGATAATGGTGACTTCAGTTGGAAGCTGCAAGGCTATTAAAAGCTGAAGGATAAGTTTAGCGTTATTGATGGGGGACCCCTTAGTGGAGAGGAACCCCCTTTCCTGCCAAATCGCAGCATGACTGTGAGCAATAAGGAAGGCGTATTTTGAATCCATTTAGATGTTGACATTATTATGTTTGCTGAGGGTAAGGCCCCTGGTTAAGTGCTATGAGTTTTGCCTTTTGGGAGGTGGTTCTTCTGGGCAGTTTTCCTGTGTCAATTACCTGATTGATGGTAACAGTGACATAGATAGGCAGCCCTCCACTGACGTCTTGCATCTTCGCAAGAGCTGCCCTCTGCAGAGTTCAGTAGGCATCAGAGGGTTTTCAATAAAAAATATGGAAATTTTGTAAACGGAAAGGAGTAAGAGTGGAGAGCGAGCGGTGAGACAGGCGGTCCTGAAGGCGGTGCAAGGAATGTACTTGGATGGGTCTTCCCAGAGTAAGTTTGAGGGATTCCCTGGGAGACCCCTCCTGGCACCATCTATCACGGGTCAAACGTGCCCCTGAAGAAAAACAGTGTGTATGTCATAACCTGGGCCCTACCAGGATGCGCATTTCTTGTCAAAATATCCCCTAGCTCAGTGTCTTATGTATGGAAATTCAAAGTTAGGGAAACCTATGTCTCAGGGTCTACCGAGACCATCTATTTGGTGGGCACAGCAGACTGCCCCCTAGCTGGCTGTTCTGCAGAAATCTCAATAACTCTTAAACTTGGCTCGGTAAGCATCATGTACCAACCTTTCCTCTGCTTTTCCTATGATCAAACATGGGACTACTGCAAAAAGGGGTCCATTTATGGGAAGGAATATGGAGGCTGCCCATATTGGAGCTGCAAGATACATTCACCTTACCAGCCACGGAGCTCCTCTTTCCTCCTGGAAGGAAACCAGTTTAATCTTAAAATATGAGACCCCTGGGACACCAGATGGGTAGCCGGAGTGGTAGCTAAACTATATGCTACAGGATACAGCTCCTACCCGTGTGCGACCCTCAACATAGACAGAGCCTATGTCCCAACACAAAATGCTTCCGTCCAGGTCTCCCAAGATATCCTTCACTCAGAACAAGTCTTGCAAAGCCAGCTAACATCATTAGAAAATACTGAGACACCCTCAATCTGGATTCATATAATCCAAAATGCTATAGCCTTCCTAAATGACTCTCTCAGGACTAATACCTCCTCTTGTTTCCTCTGCGCTTCCCTGCAGAGACCTCTACTGGAGGCAGTTCCAATCAATCTCAATACCACTACCACCGAAATAATGGACGCTGCTTGCCAGACTCCCCAACTCTCAGACCCCCTATGGGACTCCAATCACAGCTACCCCTGCTATCAAACTGATGCCCTTGTCAGCTTTCATTCCTGTATTTCTAACTTTTCGGTTACTTCTGTGCTCCAAACAACAGCAAAGGGAAACTTTTTCTGGTGCAATGGCTCTCTCTCTCTCGGTGTATTAATTCTGCTACTCCAGGCCCATGTCCAAGTCCTCGTGGTCCCACAGTTAACTCTGTACGGACGGTCTGAGCTAGGAATATGTGACCCTGGAAAACCCGAGCTAGGTTTGTCCGATTCTCACCACATCGGACAAAGCGGGTGGCCTTTCTTCCAATCATGGTTGGAATCAGCCTCACATCATCGATAGCAGCTGCAAGTATGGCAGGTGGGGCCCTGGGACACAGCCTGATTTCTGCCCAGGAATTTTATGAACGAATAGATACCTCCTTAGAAAAAACCTATGTGTCTTTAGCATCATTACAAAGACAGCTCACCTCCCTGGCACAGGTCACTCTCCAAAACCGGCGGGCTCTGGACTTGTTAACAGCTAATAAAGGGAGTACCTGCCTGTTTCGCAGGGAAGATTGGTGTTACCCTATCAATGAATCGGCGATTGTAGAACAAAATGTAGAAGCCTTAATGAAACTACGCAAAGACATAGAATGGGAAACTGGGGACTCCAATTCTCCGCTGACATGGTTTCAAAATCCTATAGTGTCATGGCTCCTCCCACTCTTGGGGCCAATACTAATGATAACCTTATTTTTTCTTTTCACTCCTTGCCTCCTAAAATTCATACAGGCTCGCATTCGGGAAATGTCTCCTACCACTTTTAATCAACTCCTTCTCCACTCGCATTCTCACATCCTTGCAGAAGATCCTCATAACCAGGCCTGAGTCACTCCCTTGGTCTACGCCCCCTTTCAGCAGGAAGTAGCCAAAGAAAGAACCATCGCCCCTTTTCCTATCAACAAAAGGCTGGTATGAAAGGTTCATGCAGGAGGCTGGAATGCAAAAGCCCACCAGGAATCCCCCCTGGGGACAGGAATGCTGATGCCTGCCTAGAGAGTTCAGCCAATGAGCCTCCCCGCTCCCTCTACAAATCTTTTCTCAGACAAAGAAGCTCCACCTGCAAACATTTTCCCCGCCTAGGAACCCAGTTTCCCACCTGACCTCTCCTCATTCTATAAAAGCCTGCCTCCCCCTGACAATGTGCGTGGCTTCACTGACCCCCATCTTGGGTCCCTGAGGTCCACGCGGGGCGCAATAAATTCTCCCTTCCTTTGAGAAATTTAGCCTGGCTCTCCTTTTCTTTACCGCGCCGAACCTTTGAGTTAGCTGTGCCATCCAAGTCAAGATTATATGCAGTTAACAAAAACCTCCATCATTCTCTGCTTCTGTGCTTATTATAGAGTTAAATTTTCTGAAGTAAAAGTCAAGTTTTGTTTTGCTATTAAAACCACACAAATGAAGTGAAGAAAGGAATATGTGACCCTGGAAAAAGACATGTACATAAGTGTTCTTCACCAATAAACATAAGATTAAGTAAATTCATGACAACTTATTGAGAGATGGCTTTTCAATTCTTTTTATTTCTGTAAATGAAAATAGCAGTAAATTTGTGGAACTTTCAAAGATCATAAAATCATTCTTTTATTGTCATTCATGTTATTAATTTAGCTACCATGAAAAGTTGAGCATTTTAACAAGGATACTATTATGCAATGTATATAAAGTTTATTAGAAAAAAAATAATCCAGGAAGTGCATTTTTTTCCTCAGGGGTGGAGGATATAGTCAGGAAAAGCATATTTAAAGTCCCTTGTTGCAAGACTCAATACACTGAGAAATGAGCAGTGTGTTTTGAGTCCTCAGAAGGAGAGAGAAAAGATAGAAGTAGCTGGGCCTCACCTCCCCATAGTGTTTTAGTTTCTGGGGAAAAAAAAAAAAAGCAGATATGCTAGACATGTGTTACAATAATTCTGTTTACAGTTTGGTCCAAAAGTGCTGTTCTATGGTTTGGCCTTCCCACTGGAGTTTTTCTTTTGGGATCTGTTCAGAGCTTTCATAGCCTAGATTGATGTAGATTCCATCTTTGCCATCACCTGAATAATCTGTCCTGTTTATAGGTGGCCAGGTTGATTCTTCTGCCAACTTCTTTTGCCAGGTCTTATATTGACTTTTCGAATAGAATCCAAATTCTTTCTTGATCAATAACCAGAGCTCTCGATTTTGAAGGATGGCATCCTGGAAAGTCAGATGGAAAAAACAATCAAAGCATCCACTGTAGCCGGGTGGCTCATGCCTACACCCTGCCCCCACCTCTAGTCTCCCTCTGAGATGTGCTTATTGCCCTGTGGCAGCTTCTCCCTGCAGTCCCCATGAAGTCTAGCACCTCCCCAGTTTCCTTTCCTTGAGAAGGAAGAGAGAGCTTGTATTCTTAGAAATCTGCTGAAGGCTTACAGCCTTTCATTTGCACAGATCTCTTAGTTAAATCCTGCCTGGTTATTTCACTTAGAATTACGTTACTGCCAGACTGAAATGAAATTAATAATGTACTCCAAGTCAAGTAAAGAAAAATAATCGCTGTTCCCTGCCACATGCCACATAGAAGGAGCCAAATAACAGTGTGTTGAATGACTGGACAAACTCTAGAAATCAAATGGGTTTTGTTTTCCATTGGAGCGTTCTGTTTTTTCTATGTTCATGTGCGCACACAATTTTCACACATTTATGGTAAAAAGATTGATTGTTCAAATTTTGCATTGCACATTTTTTCTATATCAGGTTTTCTGTTGTATACAGTTTGTAGTTAATAGTCTTCTAAATAATTTTTAAATGATTATACAATATTTCTTCAAATATGTAGCATTTGAGGGCCTCGCTGGTGGCACAAAGGGCTTAAGACACAACCTATGAAGCTATCCACAGTCACTGCAGCACGAGTGTTATCCCCCACCAGGGAGCTACCCACATGGTGCAGCAGACCTCTCCTGACTTGCCCACTGCTCCCCTCAGCAGTGTATTTCAATCAAAATGCCCATTCTGTTCCTCATTGTCTCTGGTGAATCCTCTCATCCCCCACACCTCTGGCCTGTACCCCAGTTCTTGGTTGCATAAAATAATAAATAAATCTTTTAAAAAAACAAAAAAAAATTATAGTATTTGAAATAAGCAATATATCTTCAAAGACAGTCTTTCCATCTTTGAACACTAGAGTCTAGTGTTTTACCATGTACATAGTATTATACTGAACACATTCATACATGTAGGTTTTACTCTCTTTTTGGGTTATATTTTATTTTATTTTATTGTTAAAGATTTATTTATTCATGCATACAGAACTGGAGTACAGGCCGGAGGTGGGGGGTGGTGAGAGGATTCACCAGAGACAGAGTGGGGAACAGAACAGACAGATTGAGTGAAATACACTGCTGAGGGGAGCAGCAGGTGAGTCAGGATAGGTCTGCTGCACCATGTGGGTTGCTCCCTGGCCGGGAATCGAACTCATGCTGCAGTGGCTTCAGATAGCTTCATACGCTGCGTCTTAACTCCCTGCGCCTCTAGGGAGGCCCCTTTTTTTGGGTTATATTTTAAATATAGTCTCAAAAATGGAGTTCTGTAGTTGAAGTGTATGAGAAATTTTATGGCCATTGAATACAATGAGATGTGTGTGTTTTGGTTAATCCCTTTTCCCAAAGAACTTATAATTCAAGAATCCTTTCTTAACAGTCTTAAAAAAACAGTGCCTGAACCTTTCACTGTGTAGGTAACTCAGTTAGTGACACTGAGTAGAAGAGAAATGCTGTAGGGAAGACCTTCAAGGGTAAGAATTGACTAGAATGAGCAATGGTGTCCTTTCTCTCTTCATTAAGGAGGCTCCCCTGAAGACAGTTCTTTACTCTGAAAGGTTGCATTGAATATTAGAGCTGGAAGGTCACCAGGACTAGTCTAGTCTCTACTAGATTATTGAGAATATGAGGATAGTACAATACAATGCCTCATGGAAGGCAAAATTAAAGTTCACTTAATGTTTTACTTCTAAGCTACAGCTACTTTCAGCATTCCTATGCAATCTTCAAAGAATTTAAAATTATTCTCCAAGGAATTTCCCCCAAGGAGAAGATGTATATATTTTACAAACCCTCCATAGCTATCATTTTTGAAGAGGAAATGGTTGCTCTATAAATTGAACATCTTTTGAAAATGAGACCTTTCATTTGTTTATCTCCCCAGAAAAGTAATAAGCCATCTAGAAGTGACATTACCTCCACAAAGAAGGCCACACAGAATTGGGTGAGGGCTGCCATCAAAATGGAAACTCTCCATGATGTTATGGTTGGGATGAACTATTAAAAGAGAAATGTCACCATTATACTTTATATTCCTTCCACTATGAAAAAGGGTAAATTAATTATTCCATTTGCATATTTGTGACAGCTCTCTGGCCCTGGGGGGTGGCATTCTTTTCTCCACTTTACAGATGAGGAAGTCAGTACCTGACCCAAGTACTCAGAGCCAGTAACTTAATGGCAGAACCAGAAATCAGACAAGAACCGACTGCCCTATACTCTCTCTTCCCTATTCTGATTAAGGTTATTTCAATGCAATCCTTTGTCATCACCCCCAGCCCCCACCAGAGTGAAGACAGCCTTTCTCAGGGCTGTGATATACAGCACCCTGGGTGTGAGGGGTATCTGGAGTCTAAGATATGGCAGTGGACAGATCACAATGGAGAACCTGGCCATTTCTCCCAGCTGTCACAACCCTGACCTGGGAGGTAACTTCTTCATCCATTAGCCTGGGAGACATCTGTCATACTGATTGTAATTATTTGCTGACGTGATGGTCTTTCCTCCTAGGTCTGAACTACTTGAGAATGGTCACCTCATCTTACTTATCTTTGAGACCTCAATCCCAAGCATGCTCTGCAACTTCCATAATGTTTCATAAATGCTGAATGGACTAGGTTTCACTAACTGCATCTCCCTCCATAATATCTCTGTTCACACATGTAGCCTTCAGCCATCATCTAATTAATCTGTTTAAATTGTCTTGCTAAAGAACCTGCTGAGATATCTTCAAGGACTCCCTGTTGCTCTCAGCATCAAGTCCAGACTTCATGACTGTCTTCGTCCATCCAAGCCTTCCTCACGCTCCACAGTATGCTGCCTCATTCTTAGCCAAACTCCCAGGTGTTCTGTGAAACAAGCCTTGCTTTTGAATTTTATCTCTGCCTCTCTACAATCATTTGCATTTCCAAGACAAAATAACCTGTTCATCCTTTCTGCTTGTGTTTGGACTGTTTTACTGGTTGGAAAAATCCCAACTTCTTAGCTAGCAAAATTTAGGCTATCCTTCTAGATCCCAATCTACCAGCATGACCCCCCCATGTTAGCCACAGGTCACAGTGCCAGCTCCTCCTTCTTATGTCCTTCCAGCTCCTCTTTATACTCTTGTCCAGCACAGCAAGATTCCAGGGGCCACGCCATCATTTCACTTGGGTGTGGTATGGCTTCACTACAGAACTATAGCTTGGAGGTCAGAAGTCAATCCTTCCCTTTTATTTCTCCCAGAATGTTAGGTCCAAGAATGGGTTTAGGACCTCCCTGGTGGTGCAGCAGTTGAGCGCTGGGTTGCAAAGCTGCCCGCAGGCTCTGCAGCGCCAGTTCGATCCCCGGCCGCTGGGCGAGGGTTCCACATGGCATGCAGACCTCTCCTGCCGCCCACTGCTCCCTTCAGCAGTGTACTTCATCACTCTGCCTGTTCTACTCTCCACTCTGGCTCTGGTGAATTCTCTCACCCTCCCGCGCTTCTGACTGTACCCAGTACTTGTATAAATGAATAAATCTTTGGGGAAAAAAAAAAGAATGGGTTCAATAATCTCTTAATGAATTTACTTTTACTCCAGAGCACCTAGAATCAAATGCTGTCCACTGAAACACAACTCCTTACATCAGTCTCAGACAGAGTATGACTAACCTTTCTGATGACTTTTTCTTACTCCTCACAGCTCCATTCTAAAGGATTTCTACTGAATGTTTAAAAAAAATCAAACTCGAAGTATTAATTATTGTAGTAATATAGAATCAATTCAAAATGAATCTTACTGTATTAGTAAGGAAGATAATCATATTCTAGTAACCTCCATAAAGAAGTCACCTCAAGTGATAGTATACAATGGAAGAATAAAGTACCTAACATAGTAGTTCAGGTATGAGCCAGGTAAATGTGCCCAACTGATAATACTAATAATGTGAAAACAATAAGAGGTCTGCATATGGGAGGTCCAGAAATGCTATTTGCCTTTCGAATAAATGGGAATGGCCTCACATATTCAGTGGTCAGAGAGAAGATGGTAATAGCTGACTTTCAAATTATAATGCAGGTACAGCAACGTCACATAAGTGTGTCATGCCAGACACACACATGAATGGTACTTACCTCCATTCCATGGTAAATATCTTGAAAATCAGAAAACAGAATGAAAATTGTGAGGCCCAAGGCAGATATCAGCAGAAATGAGAATATATCTGAAGAAACACCAAACATTATTTTTAGATATGGAAGGAATGTTTCATATTATTTGGCACACACTGCAGAATTGATACTCTGTGTTGGGCAAATACTGAATACATCTTCAGATGTTTTGATATATCTTCATATGTTTTAAAATATGCTCTAATGCTTATACAACAAAGGTGATAGCACAAAATCTTTCCTTGAAAGGCTGGGTGTAGAAAAGTGCTAACCAATTGTTATTCGAGTAACCCCAGGGAACTGGGTCATCCTAAGTGACCAGTCCATGGAAATGGTCACCAGGGAGGCCCTGATGCTTTGTTTCTGTTTAACTAGTGAGCTGTTCATTTATGGATCAATAGTCAGTACTCTTGACAGTGCCTCATTCTTCTTTGTTGCCTGAAGAATAAAGTGCAAGAGTCTTCAATGGACATTCCAGACTTTCCACAAACTGGGTCTAGCCTTTCTAAACTGCTCTCTGATTGCTCTTTCTGGTATGTGCAGGAGAGCTAGGCCACAATCCTTTCTAGCTTCCATACTTTTGTTCACAAGATACCATGTGTAGATATACTTTCCTGCTATGGCACATGCAATTTTTTTTTTTTTAACAATCCAGTTCATACCACTTTCCTTTTAAAAAACCCCTACTCACCTCTTCCAAAGGTTTATTTCATATGGTGTATATCACCCTATGTTTTGTAGCTTCATCTATGTACCAATTAGACTGCAACCACTTGAAAGTGACTTTTTATCTGCTTCTCTGGGACTCAGAACTTAAAAGGCAAGTGAGGAACAAGCATGCACATTTTTTGGGTTCTTTTTCTCCATTCTGTCCAAATGTTTTATCTGGGGGTGACAAATTTCCCAGGATGCACTGTACCAACATCACTGCTATTACCCCCTCCACCCCACGAACTCCTGTGTCCTTGAGAATTCTTAGGTGCTTTGGAGAGGGTAACTTAGAGATGCTTTTTGATAGGACTAACTTATAGGTCAAAACAGTAGCATTTTACCAGTGTTGCCATAACATAAATGATTCTTACACTCCTGAATTTTATAAAACAGTTTTCTCTTACAGGTCTCTAACTTACTTATTCCAGTGCTGATGCTCTACTGACCCCAACTCAGTATAGATCTATAAAATCAAAAAGAAATAAAGGCAACTGCCCCTATACAACAGCCCTACACCCACCCTCCTGTTCATCTATGTTCATTACATAAATATTATACAGAATATAATACAAGTTATATAAATAAGCAAATCATAAATATATGCATATAGGTATAAAAAAGTATATATGCATATAGGCATTCCATCAAGTTGAGGAATAAGCAAAAGGAAAATTAAATAACAAAATCTGGGAAACCAGTGACTAGCTGGGTAAACTAAATTTTACAAAAAAATGATAATCAATCTGATTTTGTAATGAGAAAATAATTTTCTATTAAAGGCAATGGGAAAAATATCACACAGAAACAGCTCATATTTAAAAATAAGAAAAATAACACCAATCCATTACAAAATAGATTAAAAATGCAAATAAATAATTCCACGAAAAGAAATGGTGAATAATATGAAAATATGTTCATTGTCACTGATGATCAAGGAAATGCACAAAATAATTAACGTAATTAACACAATATTCTTAAGCTATTCAGAGGTCAACTTTTTTTTTTTTTGGTATTGGTTATAAAGCCTTTAACAAAATATCTTGACAGATATGTGTGCTTAAAGTCATTCTTAAAGACTAACTTTAGGAGACTACTCTCCTACTCTTGTGTTTATCTGCAAATGGCACTGTTTCTAGCCATGGGCTCTCCAACTTACAAAGGTTAAAATTAAATATTAAATTTTAGAGAAATACAATTGTTTCATTTTCAAACACCCCATCAGTGGACTGAAACTCTGGGGACCTTCAGGGAGTGGAAAAATATTAGAAAAGAAAAACTTCAAATACTTAACAGTTTGTGTAGATAGGTTTTCGAAATGGTTTTCCCTTAGAAAAGATGAATGCTACTGTGATACAGTTGATGGTGGTGATGGGCCACAGCGTGGTATTCTCAAAACTTAAAATTGAAGTGGACAACACAGTTGCATTCCCAGTCTGGTTACTTTCCAAACTCAAGTTCATGGAGAAATTACTTCGGTTGGTCAGATAGCACTCACTACAAGAGAATCAACAGTGTCTATGAGACTTCTTATTCTATTTTTTCCAGTTGGCAGGGGAAAAATAGTTAACCACTAACATGCTGAGACATTGTGATTTATCTCATACCTATTTGGTCTTTACTCATGGTTTCTGGCTTACAGTTCCCCAAAACCTTGGCATTTCTTAAATGTCTAGAGTGATGAATGTTTTTTGATATGTATGCGAGGTTACTTTTGGAATTACCCGGGGTGGGGTTTTAGGTAATAGTAAGGTTGGGGGCTTAGGATGGTGGCTAGGAAAATCAACCAAGTAATTGGAGGATTGAAACTTCCAGTCCCACAGACAGACACCCCAGGAAACAGAACAGAATTGGAGCTTGAGTTCACTTGCCAATGGCCAATGAATTAATCAACCAAGCCTAATTCAAAAAACCTCCATGAAAAATCCCAAAGGGAGGTGACACGTGGAGATTGTGAGCAACAGTGCAGCATACCTGGTAAGGATACTAACATCATGCCCTTTCCCTTATCTTGCTCTATGCAAATCTTCTAATTAGGTGTTCCCAAATAATACCCCATATAGTAAATTGGTGATCTAGCGAGTAAATGGGTTCCCTGAGTTCTGTGAGTGTCTCTAGGAAGTGAATTGAATATGAAAAGGGGATCCTGGGAATCTCTGATTTGACAGCCAGTCTGTCAGAAGCACAGGTGTACCTGGGCTGTGCCTGTGTCTAAGGATGAGGACAGTTTTGTGACATAAAATGAGTGTCCCCTCTCCCCCATTCTTCCTGGTGCTGCGTTTAGTTCATTGTTTCGCACTTATCATTTACACATTTTTATTTCCCAATCCTGGGATGAAAGTTCCTTGAATATAGAATTTTTCTTTTGGTTTTATTATTTTGTTTTACCCAAGTTTACAACAAACCTTTAGGACTTAGCACAGAGGGTCCACACTGTATTTGCTCAGAAAAGTATGTTTCCAATATGAGCTCCCCTAGTCCTGACTGATCGATTTACAATGATCATTTTTTAAAATAATCAACCCCATAACTAGTTTTCATCAGCTTTTTCATTCAGTTAGAAACTTTTAAATTATTGTGACAATAGTTCACAGTTCAGCTTCATTTTTCAAGCATAACTCAAATGCAGTGCTCAAGTGTCATCATCCCTGGCTCCCTAGAGTTCAGAAATGTACCTTGCATCTAGTAGGTATTCAGTTAATGTTTGCTGGATCAACTGATGAAATATACAATTATAAGTCACAAAGCACTCTTGCACAAAATACTAGATAGCCTCAATTATTGAATCTAACACCAAATGTATCCAATCTAATATACTTATATTGCAATAAGAAAGTTGAGGTTAGAATGGCAGAGTGGGCCAATGATAGAGTGAAGATGTCCTGGAATTCTCTATCATCCTACTATTGGCTATTCCCTGTCATTTCTTAGATTCCATTACAACTTTACTTCTCTGAGTACATTCCAATTTGGAAAAAAAAATCTGATGTTGAATGGAAAATTGTTTCTATATTCCAAGTAATATTTGAATTTCTGAATTTTAGAGACAGAGCTTTTGTTAATTAAAATTTTAGGGTATATATTACAGTCAAGTTGTACAATGTCCTTGAAGACTCATTGTATTACCTTCAGAAAAGAAAAAAAAACTAAGAACTGATCTTTACCTGTATCTGTAGACCTCACAGTACCAGGGCTGCTGCTTCACATAGAGAAATGCACAGGTCTGCACGATCAATGTGAAACAAGTATTCAGAAAGACTGACAGCAGCAAAGGGGGTGAGAGGAGCTGTCCTGCCGGGCGGTACGGAGCCAGCTTTGGATAGGCATGGGTTGAACTCACTGAAAGACAAATGCATTTTTTTCCTGTTAGGATTTCACCTTTGAGAATAAAAGATAGAGATGTATTTTATCTTGAGTCTTGCAAAAGGACTGCAGATTCAGCAAACATGACCTGAGTGTTTGCATGGAGGAAAGCACATTACCTAGATGTGCATCCAGTTATACCAACCTTTGTCTTTTCTGTGCATTTTGCGAATGTTTTCTCCATAAGGATGGCAGTACTATTATCTCTCCATGATGATGAGAAAGTGGAGCATTAGGATGAGTAGGGTAAGAAGACATCTATATAAACTAGGAATCTCTTTTAAAGCCCTCACTGTATAATTCATTCTCCAAGCATGTCAGTGTGCTGGGACAGATGCTAACAATGTGTTCTGTTCCCTTCTGGATAAGAGTATAAATGGAAGACTTCAGGTGCACATTAAGAATTGGTTAAGAAAAAAACTCATAAAAAAATCTTGCTTCCAGATAAAAAATTTTTTGTTATCCTAGGATATGTTTAAAATATAAAAGGGCTGTCAACAGACAATGATTGGACAGCTACCAAAAAAAAAATTTCAACCTTCTTAGAAGTCATATGGTCTTAGAAGCTGATAAACTTCTCAGGACATAGCAGAAAAGAAACATAGGAAGATCAGGAATTACAAATATCACATTTAAAGGTTTGTATTCATATCTGTCATTTCTTACCTCTTCATAGCTTATCACTGGTTTCCATGATACAAGGAAGAAAGTAGGCCCTGTATACATAAGGTTATGTTTGTACATTTAGGGGGAGGATGGTGAAAAGTGGGTGTGTAGTTTAGGATGGAAAAAAGTCTATAATAGGTCTTTAGTTTGTTCAATATGTGTTATGAGGTAATCACATAAACTCTCTTGTTCTTCATTTTATTGGACTGTTCCTGGGAGTTTCCTTGGAATATAGAATTTGACTAGCCTTTATTCCCAGCACTTTTGATAAATCTTCTTAACTCATGATTTCCTGAGTTGATAGGCATGTTTTTGCTCTTCATGGTGGGCCTTGATTGTTTATGATAACAAAATGACTGATGGTGGTCCTGAGATGAATTGTTCTCATGAGATAAGTCAGAATGGAGATGGACCATCCCAAAAATACCAAGTGTGTGATTAGAGAGATGGGACTTTGAGCCATATAATATCAGTACAACCTTCAAAGAGAGGAGGAAAGCTTCAAACACACGGTCAGTGAGTCAATCAGTCAGGCCTATGTAATGAAAAACTTCAGACATGCAAGGTCACGTGGGTTTCCCTATTTGGCAATATTCTGCATATTGTCACACATTGATGTGCCAGGGAGGGTGAAGCAAACTAACTCCCCAGGGAGGAGGGAATGGAAGTGCTATGTTCAGGACCCTCCCATACCTTGAGCTACGTGTCTCTCTGGTTAGCTCTGATTTATATCCAGTTGCTACAATAAAACCATTAATTATATATATAGCACTTTCCTCATGTATGTGAACTGTTAATGTGAATTACTGAATTTATTGAATACAACAAATTTGTAGCCAACTCCCCAGAAAAGCTGGTGGCAGGGGGACCCCTGAACTTACAGCAGGTCTCTGAAGGAAAAGCAGTCTTAGGGAGGCTGTGCCTTTAATAACTTGTGAACTTGGGGTAGCTTAGGGTAGCTGGTGTCACAAATCACTGCATGGTCACACAAAATGTGGATGAGTTCAAGGTGGATGACAGGTAATAGGAGACTGTGCTCTGGGTCACAGAAGAGAGAAGCTGGATTCTCTCTGCCTCCAATCAGGGTAGTATTGGCCAGAGTTCATCAAAGTATGTAGGGAATTGAGAAGGATAACTGCCTCTCTGTGTCTGGACTTTCTCTCTTTGATCTTCTCTTTCTCCTGCCATTTCTGTTTAATCTTTTATATGGGACTGTAGAAGTTTGAATTAGTGGCCTCATCATGGCAGATTGCAGTTTACTATCCCTTAATTTTCACTTTCACTATCTGCTGTTCTCTGCCTGAAAGGTAATCAGAGGTTTGAGGCCTGCTTGCACAGCCAGGTTTGCTTGCTGACTCAGCCCTCTGTGATCTGCAGGGAGAACTGCTCAGGTCTGTCCATTCAACCTGCCCCACAATGAAAAATGTACAGCACACCTGAACCAAAGCCATGGTCTACATCAAAACCAACTAATTGATATCTTCAAGGAGAGTGGCTCAGCTGAGCCCACTGAGATGTCAGCTGAATGACAACCTACAGAGCCATGAGGGGTGTTGTGAGCCATTGAGTTTTGGGAGACAGTTTGTTATGGAGCATTATTGTGGCCATGGCTAGTTGTTAGGGTCAATATTTAAATAATATTTTTAACTTTTCCACATTAGAAATTACTAATACTTTCTGACAGGGAATCTGATTCAAGCAATAAATGTATATAAAAATAATGACTCCAATTTAGAGCTCCTACTAGGTCCAGAGGCTATACTAAATATTTTACATATATTTTTTAAGTATCATTTTAGTTGAGGTAACATTGGTTTACAACACTTTATGCTTTCAGTGCATAGGCTGATACCCCATCAGGTGTATATTGCAACACCCAGCACCCAAGCACCCATAACCGTTCACTATTTAGACCACTGGGCCCCTCTGTACTTTTCACCTACCCTCTCTCCTCTGCTTCTGTTAGCCTCAATTTTGCAGTCAGATTTCAAGCATTTACATAAACATTGTCTCTTAAAAAATTTCATCTCCGGGCCTCCCCAGTTACGCAGCGGTTGAGCGCTGGGTTGCGAAGCTGCCCGCAGCCTCTGCAACACCGGTTCGATCCCCGGCTGATCCCCAGCCCCCGGAGGAGGGTCCCACATGGCGCACAGACCTCTCCTGCCACCCACTGCTCCCCTCAGCAGTGTACTTCAGTCCTTCTGCCTGCTCTGCTCCCTGCTCTGGCTCTGGTGAATTATCTTACCCTCCCACGCATCTGACTGTACCCAGTGCTTGTATAAATAAATAAATCTTAAAAAAAAAATTTCATCTCCTTTATATCATCTCCTATAAAGTAGGTGAATAACCTGAGGTTCAGAAAAGCAGAATGCCTTGCTTAAAGACCCACAGTTAATGAGTGACATGAGCTCAAGTCTGTCAGATTGTGAAGTCCCATGTTCCCCCCTCTCTAGCATACTGTGGCAGTATGGATCTCATGAACTAGAAAGAATAAAATGAGATGTCCTGAAATATAAGCTTGAATAGCAGTGTTGTTTATCAGAAGCCAGAGGAACTTTCCTGAACTGTCCGGTTGCCTTAAAATGATGATGATATATGCTATCAGATTGCATGCAGAGGAATGAAAACTTGTGAAATATTATATTTTATACAGAATTAATCATTCCCTTCTCTGAGTTTCCACAGCACATTACTCATACTGCCGCTGTAGTGCGAGGTGTCTTGCATTAAATCTGGCTGTTTACACATGCGCTCAGCAGACTGTGAGCCCCTGAGGGAAAAAGCCCTGTCTTACTCCACTTTCTGTCTCTTGCTGAGCACAACACAGTGCCTGCTAGGTGAGTAGACTTCGTAGTTGTAAATTCTATCCTCAAAGTATAGTTTTTTACCATTTGGATGTAATGTAGCTGTACTTCTCCTAAATCGTTGGCTTATTTTGTCGTAAGTCATGTAAGTCAAATTTCAAGAGGCTCATTAACCCACCTAAAACTACCAGCAACATTTTGAATGTGCTTCATGAAATTTTTTTAAAGTGAAAAAGATTGATCTCTTCCATGAGATTTTCCAGGAGGACCAAGACCCAGAAAGAGTTAGGAGTCTGAAGCACTAACGGGGTTTATGTAAAAGATCTTATTTATGTGGTGGATGAATGACCCCCAACAGCCTCCTCCTCTGGACACTACCTCTCATGTGAAGTGACTGACCTAAATGGAGCTGAATTACAGAACCCCACCTTTCTTCACAGAAAAGATTGGCCTAGGGCAGGCATCTTATCCAAGCTAGGTCGATATATTTTCTCTCCAAAATATATTAATAAAAGAGAGACTGAGCTAATTAGCTATGGGAAGTCAAGCAGAAAGGGACAATGCCCAAATGGTGGACATGTTCAAGGTGAATGAGTAGAGGTCAGATCAAAACAGTGAGAAGAGAAGGGGGGAAAAGACAGCCCTTCTCAGATGCAGATGTTTCAGAGTTTCTGTTCTCAGATTTTTAAAAGATACATTTACATTCTTCAATATCCCCCTTGCTCTATTTTCTGATTTAATTTAAGTGTATCTGTTGAAGAGAATAGAGGTATAATTAGAACAACTCTATTTCAAGATGGTTTCTATAAGTATTAGAGGTAAACTTGACTTCCAAGTACATATTTTCCTAATTTATCTCCCTGATTTCATCTTACTTTTCTTCTTGACTTTACCCTCAATGTATTATGTCTTATTGGCTGCCTTTGTATTTTGGCTTAAAATTTTGTGGGAACAATTCAGGATGTATATAGATAAGCATGTAAATAAGTTGATTATGCATGTGTTGTCATTGTCTTTTTCCCATATTAATCTAGGTTTAAGGCTGAAGACTTGAACTGGGAACCTAGATAAGCAGGCCCCTTGCTAAAAGTGATTTTACATTGATTGTCCAATCAAATTATCTCTTAATAGCTACAGATGGATGTCCATGGTTTTCAGGCTGGCAGTCAAGTTTCTGTGACCTAACTCATATTTTCATATTCTACCTCTTGCTATTTCTTTTCATATACCCTACAGGGTAGTCAAATTGAAAATCTCATGGCCAGCATTTACCAGCTCTCTCTTGTTCTTGCTTCTAACTTCTAAACTGAAATGCCCCCTTTTCGGTAAATGATATTTGAAAACCTACCCACCCTTCCTATTTTTGGTGCAAATATTACTTCTCCTGTGAAGACATCTCTAGTATCTCTTTTCTCCAGTTCTGTCTCCTCCTTATCTCCAGAATATCATAAATAATCTATCCTTTCTCTGGATACCCAAAGTACCTGCTGCTTTCTGGTAATCTACTACTTTAGATTTGAATTTCATTCATCCAAGTATGTGAATGCCCCATTAAACTCTCAACTTCATCGATCAGCCTTTTTATGCCCCTGGGTACCTATGCGTCTAACACAAATTATTATAGATGAACACTTATCTAAGAGGTTATTGATGGGACATTTCCTTTTGTCTAAGGGATGCTTCAGAATCTTATTTGAGGACAGTTAATGGTAAGTGCTGATTTAATGTAAAAAGAGATGATTGACATTCCCCATAATACCTACTAAAAGGGATCCCTACTGGACTTTTACACAGCCCAACTTTACCTATGTACAGACTATATATAAAGGAAAGCTTTAGGATTATCAAAAATCATTTAAAGGGAATTGTTAGAAGCAGCAAAAACTGTGGCTTTCTTCCCAGAGTTGCTGCAACCCAAATGAGGGAGGTAATAAAACAACTCCAGGAGACACTGCATTTTTTTAAGAAGTGGGGTAGAGGCCTGAGTTGCAGGGAGTGAGAAGATTCACCAGAGTCAGTGGGGAGCAAAACAGGCAGATGGACCAAAACACACTGCTGAGGGGAGTAGGGGGTGAGACAGGAGAGGTCTACTGCGCAATGTGGGTCGCCCCCTCCACCCCCTGCCCCGGCAGGCCAGAGATCACACTCGCGCTGCAAAGGCTGCAGACAGCTTCACAGTGCTGCACTCAACCCCCTGTGCCACCAGGGAGGCCCTTGCAGTGGTTTTGAGAGTTTTCCCCCACTTATTTCCCTGTTGCAATAGCGGGGGCGGGAGCAGCAGCAGTAAGAGCTGGTAGCTATCTGGTAGCTCAAGTAGAAGCTATGGAAACTGACTAGGCTACAGGAATCCTCCCAAAGGGGCTATCTTCTGGGGTAGCATGCCCCACAGTAGAAAAAGGCTTTGTGGTATGTGCCACTGGAAGGCAGTTGCCAAAAGGAATCCTGAGGGGTAAGCAGGAAAGAGCAACACACAGGTAAGGCAATGGTCTAGTCCAGGTTAATATATAGGTCTGGAAAATTCAAGAACTCACCTATAAGCCCCGTGTGCATTACCTGAATTTAAATGCCTGCCATTTAGCAGGCACTTGGCAGAGAGAACAATAATACCCCACCTAAGTAAAATGCCCTTTGGTCTTGCCCTCATTCCCTGAAGCAGGGTTAGAGAGTAGGTTACACAAAGAAAGTAGAGACCATGGCCTTTTCCCCCATTGCTTGCCCCAAGCAATAGGTCAGACTTGATTTAGGGCAAGAAAAACTTTAAAATGGATGAAAACACCAAATGTTAATTTTGAACTTTTCATATCTAAAGATAAGAACATTTTAACCCCTCGACTTGATCCAGAAATGACCTGCCTATAGAATGGCTGTATTTACAGGTATGGGGAAACAATCATGTTTAAAGGCAATGGGTTAAATATAAAATCTGTTGTCTATTTCTTACCTTTACCAATATAGTCTATTTACTGAACCACTACACATTTTTTTAGTAATTGGATAAATATTGTCATTCTGATAAAGCATTCTGCTTTTGATTTGCCACCTTCTGAGACTTTTTTCTACCGCTGGTAACAATGGTCCTGCCTTAAGTCATTCCAAGTCTCCCTCTGAGCCCACTGTGAGATGAAAGACTAAATTTCACAGGGTGACTAACTGGCATGAAGGTCAACAGGCTAATGACATGAGAAAGAGTAAAGTAAACCCATCACGTGGAACTCAAATTAATAACCAATATGGAATTAAGTGTAAAAGCTCAAAATCACTTCCTCAAGGTCAACTAACAATTCCAAGGTAAGATTAGGGCTATCACTCGTGTTTTTGGAATTCTAATCAAAGGGTCTACTTGCATATAGTCCACTTCTCTCCAAGGAAGTCATCACAAAAGAAGAAAAAGAGGACAGTGCAGAGTCTATCATTCATCTTGTCATGAGTGTTTACAGTGTGAACTGCCCTGTGTTGTACACTGCATATGCTTCATTTTATCTAAGCCTCATGATCCTCTAAGGACATGTCCTATAAGGAAAGTATTTATTTATGAATAATTAACCAAAGATTTTAGAAAGGCCTTCACCTTCATGCTACTGCCTGCTAACTTAACTCTTGGATTCCCCTGGTCTTCTTTTTTAATTTTAGCATCATTGACCATGTTCACAAATAAAGCATGCAAATCGCTTAAAAATATGCAACACTACAGAAGCAATATCAGTGATTCAAAATTATCCAGCCATGTGAATATTAATAATACATAAAAACATCTTCATGGGCTATGACTAGAGCTTTCAACCCTGAGATTCAAAATTGATACTACTTATATCTTTGACACTGGTAAATTTTGTTATTAGGTTGATATAATAAATGACTTCAATATCAGTTTTAAGATGCTATAAGACATTCTCAGGGTTATTAATATCTTCCATTTCTTGGTGTTTTATCTGTTATTTTTCTTTTTTTTTTTTTTTTTTCAGCTTAAAATATTTTTTTTTTTTATAAATTTTATTGTTATATTCCCCATACAATTGCAGCCCCCCATTCTGACCCCAATCCCTCCCCTCCCGCCCCCGCCCCCCTAAAAGTGTCTCTGGTTCATAGTTTTTTGTTGATTTTGATTTTCACTTTCTTATAGTTATTCATTTTCCTGGTCCCTTATTTAAGTTTTCTAGATTCCTGCTATGAGTGAGACCATCCGGTATTTTTCTTTTTCTTTTTGGCTTATTTCGCTGAGCATGATCCCTTCCAGCGCCATCCATGTTGCAGCAAATTGCATGTGTTTATCTTTTTTGAATGCTGAGTAATATTCCATGGTATATATGTACCACATCTTCTTGATCCAGTCATCTATTTTTGGGCATTTGGGTTGTTTCCAAAGCTTAGCTAATGATAAAGGACTGATCACAAAAATCTGCAAAGAGCTGATGAGACTCAACAACAACAAAGAAAATAATCCAGTCAAAAAATGGGCAGAAGAGCTTAAAAGAAACTTCTCTGAAGAGGAAATGCAAATGGCCAACAGGCATATGAAAAAATGTTCAACATCACTTGTCATCAGGGAAATGCAAATCAAAACTACCATGAGATACCATCTTACACCAGTGAGAATGGCACATATTAAAAAAACTAGCAACAACAAATGTTGGCGAGGGTGTGGAGAAAAAGGAACTCTTCTGCACTGTTGGTGGGAGTGCAAACTGGTCCAACCACTGTGGAAAGCTGTGTGGAGATTTCTGGACCTACTAAACATAGAGCTTCCATATGACCCAGCAATTCCACTCCTAGGTTTTTACCCAAAGGACACAGAAACATCAATTCCAAAGAACACCTGCACCCCTATGTTTATAGCAGCACTGTTTACAATAGCTAAGCTTTGTTATTTTTCTTTTTTTTAAAGATTTATTTATTTATTTATACAAGAACTGGGTACAGGCCAGATGCGTGGGAGGGTAGAGGATTCACCAGAGACAGAGCGGGGAGCAGAACAGGCAGACTGATGAAATACACTGCTGAGGGGAGCAGCTGATGCAACAGGAGAGGTCTGCCGCGCCATGTGGGACTCTCACCTCTGGCCAGGATTGAACCAGCGCTGCAGAGGCTGTAGACAGCTTCACAGCACGGCGCTCAACTGCCTGCACCACCAGGGGGGAGGCCCTCTGTTATTTTTCATAACACTCCTCATTGTTGAACATAGAAAAAACAAAATCCTGCCATTCTTTTTTTTTTTCTTCTCTCTCTCTGTTGAGGCAGTCACCTTACTCACTTATTAAGAGCTAGTATCAAGCCCTGAGTTCTTTGATAGGTAATACTTTAGTGTCATCTAGAAGGGAGGAAATGAGCAATAGTCATTCTAAGCCACACCTTGCTTTTGAGAGAACTCTCCTGGAAGAAAACACTAGCATTTGTTCTCACACATCACAGACCTAGCACAACTTTGGTTTCTCATCAATGTAAAGCATAGCTGAAAAATGGAAAGTGACCTTTGGGTTTTAAAATTTTCCCTTTCCAGTTTCCTAGTACTTTTTCAATATACCAGATATAAGCCTATAAAAAATTCATACAATTTTAAGAGGTGAAAACTATTTGCTATAAAGAGGACTTCAAGCCTGAACTTACCCCCAAAACCACGTTCAAAAAAATTCACAGGTGGTGAGATTTTAGTAGTTAAGGTGCATCTTCTCAGAAGTTCTTATTTGCACATTACTAGAATTTCATGGACAAATACAAATAAAGAGCTTACTTGTTAAACAGACCATCAAGGTAATGGCTACATCTTGCATGAGATACTGGTAATTCCCAAAGAGTTGTAGTTGCTGAAAAGAAAAAGAAAAAGAAGTGTGGCTTCTACTCTGATAGCCTTTTTTTTTTTTTCATTTAACTCTTTTAGAAAGTAGTCAGGAAGCAAGCATTATTTTTCTCCCTACTTTGAAAAAAAAAAAAAAACTGGTATGCCTAAAATCTTTAGCATCTCATTGGACAGAATGAAACAAAATTACTATTTTCCCAGCATTTAAGTTAATTTCATTGAGAGTCATTGAGTTGGGAAACCCCTGCTAATTTGCCACAATAATTCTTTCTGGTAGCTGCAATTTCAGCCTGGACAGATGAATTTTCAACATTAGATACCAAAGCCTGAAAGTTCTGCTGGGAACTCCAAACATTGAAGTGAAAGCCTCAAATCTTTTAATAGGTGTTTCTTTCCATCCTTACTCATGGGTTAAGTTCACAATATGCTTCTTGCCAAGTCCATTTAATTTCACGACCAAGTAAGTGTCCCAAGGAAGTCCATTGCAGACTTTAATTTGGCTGCTTGCCTTACTAAGGTTTGTGTGTTTGCACAGATGTAGAACTTCTAAAGTCACATTTATGGAGTTGCATTTAAATACAAGCATTTTAATACAAAAGCCAAATCCTTACTCTGTAGGAAGTTGCATTGCAATATCTTTTGCAACCAGGTATTTATCTGCTATGTAGTTATAAACTGAGCACTCAATTATAATCTAGTTCTGATCAGATTTATGCAAAGAAAAGGTATTTCCAGACTTTTAGAAGGTAAATCAAAACCCCAGAAAATTCTGGGTGAAATCCTGGGAATGCTCTTATTTAGATCTAGACCATTCGAGTAAGTGACTTCAGAGTGGACTATGGTTCCAATCTTATCCATGAAGACTTGGGAACTGAAGTAATGCTTTCATATTTTTTTTAAGATTTATTTTATTTTATTTTTATTTACTTACTTATTTATACAAGCACTGGGTACAGTCAGAAGCGCGGGAGGGTGAGAGAATCCACCAGAGCCAGAGCGGGGAGCAGAGCAGGCAGAAGGACCAAAGTACACTGCTGAGGGGAGCAGCGGGCGGCAGGAGAGGTCTGCATGCCATGTGGGACTCTCCTCCGGTGGCCAGAGAGCAGCTGGGGATCGAACCGGCGCTGCAGAGGCTGCAGGCAGCTTCGCAACCCAGCGCTCAAACGCTGTGCCACCGGGGAGGCCCTGCTTTTATATTTTTGAGAGGTAACAAATGGTCCTTTGTTGTCCCTCCCTCCCTACAATACTTTCTCTGTCTTCTTCCTCAAAATATGCAGGCTGATGTGGAAGAGTGAGAAATTTTCAAAGTCAGCTTTAATTGTCATTTTAGGAGCAAAGCTTTCACAGAATTATGGCAGACATTGGATATCAGCCAACCTGACATCCTACAGGTAGATAAAAACTTGGCCAAGGGCAAGACCTAATTGTTTATAGTAATAGAAACAAAACTTGGATCCAGTTTTCCTGACTCCTAACCCAGTTTCTGTCTGCTCCTTAGCCCTCTGAGTGTATCCCTTGCGAGTAACCCACCAGTTGCGAGAGTTTATGTTCTCATTCACCTCTCAAATGTCCCAGGAAGCAGTAAGGCAATTCCCTTGAAGTGTTCCCTAAACCTGTTGGATCAGCTTATTGTAGAGCAAGTTATGCCTGAGTTAATAAAGATAATTTTGTTTGCATGCACATTTCTTCTGTAGAGCTAAATAATTCTTTAATGATTATTTTTAACATTTAATTTTAAGAGTCTTTTAAAAGTATTTAAATAATTGCTAATCCTTTACAAATGACATGTCTAAGAACATGGTTCTGGGCAAACTCAGAAATATAGCTCTAGTGTGGGAGTTTTTATAGCTTGTGAGTCCTTCAAAGTCAAATTCAACTTCTTCCTTTTATCTCCTCTTAGTCTTTTGCCAAAAATATTCCACAGTTGGAGCCTGATCCATTTCCTGCTGCGTTATTTTTAGGATGCTCTAAATCTCTGTTCATACTTCTAATGAAGAAATAGAGGCTTGAAGAGGTCAACTGTCTCAGGTTATCAGGAGAAAATGATACTCCTAGAAAAATGATCCAAATCTATTTATTTCCAGCTCCATCTGCCCTGCATAGTTATACCAAGTCCCCAAGTTTATAGCCATCTATTTTAAGAAATGTCACTTATTTAGAAAACATTAAATCCTTTGTAGGAGATACACCCCAAAGAATAAACCAGGGAATTAAAATGCAATTAGAACTGGGAAGAAATCATTGTGGTCCATACCCAATAGAGCAGTGATGTACCAATAAACTGAATTATGCCGTACATGGTCAGATACTTAAATACCCCAAAGGATGAAACCAGTGCTGCTCGGCCTTCTCTGCTCAAAAAAAAAAAAAAAAATGTTATATATGACTTACATATCCCAGCTTCTTTCATATTACAAAGAGTTCAATTTTAATAACATGTTGATATACATTTATTTAGTCACTGACTCATCCTCTCAATAATTTATTTAATTATTCATTCAGTAATTCATTCTCTCCTTCGATCATTACCTCACCCAGTGATTCATATACTCATTTTTATTCGGGGCTTATGAGGTACTAGCATTATATTAAGGGTCATAGGTGATATTAAATGATTCAGGCACAGACTTTATTTTTAACAAATTTTCAGTGAATTCCCAGATTAACAAACACACCCTTAAAAGCTCTAACTTAACAAATAGATAATCTCCCCTCTAAAATATTCCTTGTGAGCTGTTATTCTGTGAAGTAAAGCTTGGTTGGGCGGTGGCTTATGACATGCCAAGGACAGCATGAGTGATAGAATTAAGGGGAGAGCAAGGAACATGGCAAAGGAGCCTCCTTTTGCCAAGGCAGAAGAAAACCCACATGTTCCTCATGTCTTGTCCCCAATGACTTGGACACTTGTTCAAAAACTGTCAACAGAACAGGGACATGAGCAGGAAAACCTGAAAAGTCAAACTTATAACCACTTTGCCTCAGATGAGAAGGGTCAGGGAGAGATGGGCCAGGATACTCTGGGCTGATGTCCTCTACCAGATAAATAGCATTGCCATTTGTTTTCAACACAGAGGGTAGAGCAGAAAGACAAGTTGAGAAGGGACAAGCATGCAAAGGCTGGATCTTTTTTGGCATAAACTTTGTGTTTGCATTTTCTTTTCTGTAGTTATATACATTTCTAGGAAAACTAAGACACCTAGATTCAAAGGAGAGTGGAAAAAACCATTCTAAGAAAAGCATAGGGCCTCCCCTTGTGACACAGGTGGTTGAGTGCCGCACTGTGAAGCTGTCCGCAGCCCCTACAGCACGGTTTGATCCCGGCCAGCCGGCGAGAGTCCCACATGGTGCAGCAGACCTCTCCTGTTGCACCCATTGCTCCCCTCAGCAGCGTATTTTGTCAGTCTGCCTGTTCTGCTCCCTGCTCTGTCTCTGGTGAATCCTCTCACCCTCCCGCGAATCTGGGCTTTACCTGGGTTCTTGTATAAATAAATAAATCTTTTTAAAAAAAAATAAAAGAAACACATAAAGGATGTTTGCATGGGCCTTCAAAATTACTGCTATTCCTCATGATTATAAATTAAAAAAACTCACGTGTTTATTTATGTATTCCACAAATATCCACTGAATGTTCTGATGTACACAGTTTAGTACTAGGCACAATGATATAAAAATAAGGTACAGTTCACCCCCTAAAGGAATTGAACACTAACAAGAAACCAACCATGTTTCAAAGGATAAAAATGAAAACCTGTGGCTCTGGACCTGTGCATCTAATACTGTTCTTCATTGACCCTCTGGAAGATGTTTTCTCAAGAATAAATTTGCATCCAGGATGGCATGGGTAAAATGAGCCTAGCAGAGCTGAACCATATCTAATTTTTATGAATCCCTGAAATATAAAAGCAAAGAGTTTTTACCCTGAAGTCTTACTAAACCATCTGCCACTAGAGAAATTTTCCATCATGACTTGTATTTCAAAACAGTATATTGCATTCATAAATGCATAGAAACATGTGTAAGAGAAAGAGCATCTAAAGTTCAAATGCCACTGGTTTTTGGATGGATGAAATTGGCACTTTGTGCAACCACACTGGAGTTTAAATTCCCTATGCAAGACCTTCACACCTGGTGCAACAGCTTGAGCTCCACAATCTCCACTGAGAAACCTCCAATCCAAATGGTCTCTAGGACCCTGCACTCTCCAGTTAAAACCCTGTTTCTACAAGTGTTTCTCCATTCCCCTCACCTGGAATTTGCTTCCACCTGCTTTCTGTTTATATAATTCCTAGCCATCCTCAAGTTGCAACTTCTCTGCTGAAACCTACCATACTGGTTTGAATTATCACACTTAACTACAGGAATAATTACTACAGTTTTGAGATGTTACTATATTTAAAGCTAATTTATTGAGCATCTCTCACATCAGTCAGAAGATTCTCTGTTTAGGATTATATCTATTGCTATGTTTATCTCTATCCTTTACTGCAATGTTAGGCCTCTAGGGCAAGCCTCCACCACTTTCTTTTTTTTTTTTAAAGATTTATTTATTTATGCATACAAGAACTGGGGTATAGGCCAGAGGTGTGGAAGATGAGAGGATTCACCACAGACAGAGTGGGGAACAGAACAGGCAGATTGATGGAAATTCACTGCTGAGGGGAGCAGAGGGCGAGTCAGGATAGGTCTGCTGTGCCATGTGGGTTGCTCCCTGGCTGGCGGGGGATCAAACTCATGCTGCAGAGGCTGTGGACAGCTTCATAGGTTGTGTCTTAACTCCTTGCGCCACCAGGGAGGCCCCTCTGCCACTTTCTTAATCCACATTTCCAAGTACAATATTTCAACAGAGCTCCAGGAGTTGTTGCTGCTGGAGAGCAGGAACCAGGGTGAAGGCCCCAAGCACTTTCATTTTGTAGTCATTATGACATGAACCTGGATTAAGGCAATGGGGAGAGCGAGGAAGTGCTTGGAGAGACTCTCTGAAAGACAAATCAGTAAAACATAATATCTGAGTGACTAGAGATGAAGAAGAGGCAAGAGTTAAAAGCACCGTGAGGCTCTGCCCCTCAATGATGAAGGGCTAAATTATCCTCAGAAACAGGGAACATGGAAATTGGAAAGAGCAGCTGCTCTGGAGACAGGGCAGGTGTTTTGGTCTGAGTGTGGAGGAGGACAGCAGTGCAGGCAGCAGTGGTCAGGGAGACGTCCAGCTGACTGGCTAATATGAGTCAGACGGGGGCATGGAATTTCAGTGAATGAATCCTTCATCTAGCTTTCTGCTCAGAGGCACCACTGGACATGCTGGGAACTTTATCACTGACTCTTGTATGAATCTCAAGACTTGGTAATTTTTTCCAGATCACTGGCATTGAAGATGGTCCAGAGTTACCCCAGGGTATTATATATAGGAAGCAATAGGAATAAGATTTGTGAACAAAATGTGAAATGTAATGTTTCATTCTTAGCTACATTTAAAATAAATAGAAATGAGATGAAAAATGAGAATGGAGCAGAGGTAAGGGGGTGAAGCAGTTATATAAGGAAAATAAAGTTTTTAATTCCTTCCCCTTCCCTAGCCATGGCAGTCAATTGTAAACTCTTTCATGTAATCTTTTATGGACACTCACTAATTTATATTTTGGCAACATAACCCTATTTGGGGAAGCTATCTCATGGAGTGCCCCCTTTCTGTTTCTTTACCCTTTCTCAATTCTTGAAAAAAGGGCACCAGGAAAATCCAACATACAAAATTGAAGAGAAGTTGGAAATGCAACCTCTTTTTAAATATTAACTTGAACTTTTGACTGTTGATACAGTCATTTATCCTTTAAGGATTAACAAAAGTCACTTTTTTTGACCTTTACTGGTATTCTCAAACAGCATTGATGGTGCCCTTATTGGTGTGCTAATAGCACTTTGAGTATATCTCTGTTGTAGCATTTACCACTTTAAATTATAGTTGAATTCTGCCTGTCTCGAGAAACAGACAATGAACCCACCAGTCAAGGGGAAAGAAGTGGCTTACTTGATGAGATGAGGCACACACTCGATGTTGGCTATTTTCGAGGTGAAAGGGGATGCCACGGATGCCTCCTGCTCTGACAGCGAAATGCCCGCATGAGCCATTTTCAAAGCCTGGAATAATAAATCCATGTTACTCCATGACTCCTGAAGTCAGGCTCTAACTATTCAAAAACCACAAGGCTATTCTTGACATTACAGAGTTAGAACACTGTGCCTGTCCACCCCTGGGTCTCTGTATATGCTGCTCCTCTACCTCGAATATTCCCCCCAATCCCCGATCCACAAAGTCACCAACTAATGAGGCACTAACTAAACAATGATCCAAAGGGAGAAGTGTGGTATGTGTGTGTGTGTGTTTTGGTTGTGGGCAGGTTGACGTGATGGAAGGAAATGAAAACACTCCTGTAAGAAGTCTATTGAAAAGATGACAATGTCTGGATGCACACTTGTGGAGGGGAACCTTTACTATCACAATTCTCTCACTTAGCAGGTCATCTCCATGGACAATGGAAAAGATAGTCAACCTACATCTTTTCCTAGGCTGCAGATCTAGCCAACCAACTAACAGCTGAGATGAAGTATGGGGCATAGAGCATCTTCACTGGATACAGGGGTCAAGTCATCACAGACTCGTTCCAGAACATGTGCTGCCCCACCAAAATAAGAGCCAATTCATTTCTCATCAAAACTGGAAACTGTCCAGAGACTGCACAGAGGAGACAATGGCTAATAAGTAGGCCAGTGGGCCCCTAATTTTATAAGAATTATGATGGGCATAAAGCAAGATTCTGCATTTCTATTGTTCTGGAGAATCATGAAATACCTGCTTGCCTTGGCCGGTATGCACTAGATTCATGTTAAATAAATAATAGAATATTTTCTTCTTTCTCTTTTCTCCCTAGCATTTTGCATTTCTATGATATAATTCAATACCATCTACTTTATGGTAGGGTTAAATTCAGGGACAATTCCTCCCCCATCAGACAATGAACTTTTTAAGGGCAGAGACTATGTCTATCATAGCATTCAATTTCTTTGCTTTGCTCTAACTACACACAATGGTAAGAATAAGAACTCATTCTTGATTTTGATGAGCAGACTAACAATTAGTTGTTTATCATGAAACACAAGGCAGAACTACTAATAAATCTCTAAGTTTGAATATAGGTTTTCACAGAAATTTGAAGAAACTAAAGAGTAAAACAAATACCTAGATTTTTAAAAAATTTTATATAATTTATTTATATATATTTTACATCATTGTTCATTTTTTTACATTTGCTTTCTCCTCTCAGGTGTAGTCCCCATAGAATTCCCACCACCAATTCACCTGTGCACCATTACCATAGTCCCTTGCGCTCTTCTTGCCCCTGTTGTGATCCCTCTCCCTCCCTGTCCGCAGAATGTCTCTCATTTATAGTTGCCTGTTTTGGTTTTTTTTTTGTTAATTTTTCCCTGATCCCTTATTTGATTCCCCTACATTCCTCCTATAAGTGCAACCATCTAAAAATTTTTGTTTTTTCTTCTGACTTACTTCACTGAGCATAATCCCTTCTAGCTCCATCCATGTTGCTACGAATGGCATGAGTTTATCTTTACTGAAAAAAAAAAAACCTTTTAATGCTTTGTCCCATGAATTAGCTAAAAAGCTTTTTGTTATGTGCACAAATCTTTGAGTAAGGCTACTGCTTCAATGATCTCGTCAAACTTCAGAATATAAAGCATGTACTGTCTTCTATCATTTAAGAGGAGGAATCTTCAAAGAATCATTTAATTTAGATTTTGTTAGAGTATGTAATAATTAGTTTGGTCTAGAATTTCACTGAGTCAGAATGTTGAGATAAATCCAACTTTAGAAACAAACTCTGGAGTAGAAATTTGGCAGAAATAAAAATAATTTACACATAATTCAAACCTTGAACCATCCATTTCAAACTTTTCCATCACTAAGACCTTACCAGCTTTGTGACTTCAGGCAAAAAAATAAAAATAAAAAAAGAGTTCTTCTCCCTGAGTCTCATTTCTTTATTGACAACATGTGAGATTTAAACCATCTTTCATGTAATGTCCCTCCTGGGTCTGAAATGTAGGAGTCTAAGTAGCCTTACTTGTCTTTGTTATTCTAGAAATTATTAGAAAAGAGCTGAAGTGACTCATCTACTTTACTCCTCTCTACATCCAGCCCACACTCAGGTAGAGGTGGATTAACAGCAAAATGATCAAGTGATTTCTGACAGCAGGATGAAGAACTAGATTGAAGGGGACTGTCGGGTCCTCAAGAGGAGTAATAGCAAACTACCCGAATTAGTGGAAATAGATTTTACTCACCCCACAGTCATTAGCTCCATCTCCACACATGCCCACATAGTAACTGTAGAGGAAATGATAAGAAAAATGAATAGCTTAACACTTCCCTTAAGTAACTTCCATCATAACTAACTCACATACAATGTGTGAGTATCTAAGCGTGTGGAATCAGGAAGAAGGAAAATGACATGGAGAGAAACATTCTCTGAGGAACAAGGCAACTGGATTATTTAAATTGTTTCAATCAATCCTTCCAAGGACAGCCACGAAGATGATCACACATGTCAAAAGAGGTCTTGTTTGATTATATGCACGGAGGCCAAGCTTTTGCGTGTGCAGCCTCGTCCTCGCACCTCCCACTCAGCCTCATGCACAGATTACAACCGGACCCATCTGTGTTTTGGTTGCTGACTGCTGCTGAGTTTAAAGTTCAGACATTGGGATAAGAAACATTGGGAAATAGTTTAACAGATATAACTAGAAACATATACATATATTCTTGATGCATCTTGCAGTGAAGATGAAATGGTATGCTCCCCTTCTATACCAGCTTGATGTGCAAACACAATGATATAAATAGAAGAGTAAATATTGAAGCTGTTGCCAAAGGAAAGAAATTTCTGATGCAAGGCGCACTGTCTGCTAAGTAAATAGAACATTATAGTTATTGATTAATGGCAATACTAATAAAGACTCAGCTGCAATTTTCTAAAAACACATGAAATAACAAGATCAATACAAAGGAAAATGAAGTTCTCAGAGAATTCCATTATTGTTACTTGACACATAACAAATGATCATTTTATAGTCAAACATGGTGAAATAATATAAACAAGTTCATATGGGTCAACCTGATGTTTGGGGAATACATAATCAGTTACATGCCTGGGCAATGGATGTTCGTTAAAATGGCGTCCTTTCCTCAGACTTAAAAGTATATACCTAGTCTATATAAAAATAAAATTTATTATTTAAAAAAAATTATATTATATACACACACACACACACACACACACACAAAAGTATATACCTAGTCTCTATGTCACAGGAGTAACCTGACATCTTCCAGCATTCCCTGAATTCAGAAATGTAATTCAGACTATCATTCACACATGGCCTCTGATAAGGGCATGGAGAGGAAGATCAGAAAAAAATGAGAGGACAGCTCATTCGGAGACAGTCTATCTCTTCCTAAATTGATTTTTTTTTTAGATGAATATAACTTTTCAAAATAACCATTTAAGGTGGCAACATTTCTCAGGTGTTTGAGAAGGGTAAAATTATTTTCTTCAGTCAATATCATAAGATGATCATGTAGGGCCTCCCCGGTGGCGCAGTGGTTGAGCGCTGGGTTGCGAAGCTGCCGGCGACCTCTGCGGCGCCGGTTTGATCCCAGGCTGCTCCCCGGCCACCTGAGGAGGGTCCCACATGGCGCGCAGACCTGTCCTGCCGCCCGCTGCTCCCCTCAGCGGTGTGCTTCGGTCTTTCTGCCTGCTCTGCTCCCCGCTCTGGCTCTGATGAATTCTCTCACCCTCCCGCGCTTCTGACTGTACCCAGTGCATGTATAAACCAAAAAAAAAAAAAAAAACCAAAACAAACAAATAAATAAATAAAACATGCCTCTATAAAAAAAAAAAAAAAGAGCTTTAAAAAAAAAAAAAAAGATGATCATGTAAGTGAAATAGTCATTTTAGACACTGGTTGCCAGCCTGGTCTGGAGGCATTATGGGTGTTCATGGGAAGTGTTTCAAACTTCCCTGGGAATGCTTAGGCAACAAAAGATAACTGTAAAAGGTAGTTTCCTGATTTGATCCATTACTTACCAACAGTTATCTAAAATTTCACTATTCTCTGTTCTTTTTTTTCTTCCTCTTTTTTTTATTTTTATTTTTATATTCCCCATACAATTGCAACCCCAATTTTGACCCCAATCCCCCGCCAAGAGTGTCTCTGGTTCATAGTTGTCTGTTACTTTTCACATGTCAGAAAACTGCCGTCCAGAATTTGTAACATTCCCAGCAAGTAATAGGTAGATCTAGTCACAAGAACTATTTCATTCTAATGTGACTTGGTCATCTATATTTTTTAAGGAAATATGGAGAGATGGGAGCCCCTTTCATTCCTAACTTTGACATGCACACCCAACCCCCATCAGGGTCAAATACAGTTTTTAAAAATGTCATTCCATCTCTTTCCTGAAATTATTATATACCTTGTGATAAAATAATCTCAAATCATTCCAGGTGATAACTTTCAAGTTTCCCCCCTCATTCCCATTTTGAACTATATAAACCCCTACTGTTTCTACTCTCCATTTCTATGCAGAGGGCTTTCTTCTAAGATACTCTATATGGACTACAGAACAAATTCTGTCTGGGGTGGGAGGCTTCTAAAATGGCCCTTAATGATCCTTCACCTTCTGGTATTCATGACGTTGTATAATACACTCCCTGAAGTATGGACTCACCTAGTGCTTCTGATTAAAAGGACACAGTAAAAGTGATAGGATATCACATGAGATAAATTTATGAAAAATAATGACCACCCTCCCCACCCAGGTTCTTCTTATGTACTCACAATATGGAAGCCAGCTGCCACATGGTGAGCTTCTTTATAACATAATCTATGTGGCAAAGAAATAAGGGTGGCTTTTTTCAACAACCAGTAAAATACTGAGGCTCTTTGTCCAATTATCCCTTGGGCTGAATCCTGCCAACATCAGGTGAGTGAGACTGGTGGCAGATCTCTTCCTGGAGTGCTGAGCACACCGAGCCTTGGCCAACAGTCAAGTCCCCCACCCAGAAGACTCAGCTAAGCCATACCTGGATTCGGGACCCATAGAAACGTGTAATTATAATTGCTGTGATTCCAAGTCACTCAATCTTAGGGTAATTTGATAGGTAGAAATAGATAGCAAATATTCCCTCTTTTCATGCAATAATACCTACTTTAATTTCTGAAATTCTTCAACCAGGCTTGATTTCTGTCCTGGAGACATTCTTGCAAAAATGGTTCCATTCACCAGAATCTAAACAGAAAAGCAACTGTTGGGTTAAGATTAGGAAGAAGAACATATTTGAAAGAAAAGAACAACCCTGAAAAATCACTCCTGGCCACTGTTTTAATGTAGCATTGGTTGGTGTGTCATTAGACCACATGTCAGAAAGGGGAATAAGGAGATTTAATGTTTTAATATTTAACTTTCCCATTCAGTCCTCCATCACAACTCTATTGCTTCTTTCCAGGATATTATTCAGAGATGAGGTCACCTCCAATTAATAATAATAACTAAAGTGCAGCTGAATGAATGGGGTAAAAACCCTTAAGGAAATACAGTGCATTTTACTAAACACTATTTCCATAACCACAGAATAGACAGAGATTGTGAATTGAGTAATAGAATGTGAGTTGAGAAACAAGGTTCTGTTCTCAGCTGTGTCCCAACTAGCTCTGCAAACCTTTCCCAAGCAACTTAAGTCTCTGAGTATCAGTTTCCCATCTCTACAAGGGGAATTACTAACAGATTTCTAGAAGTCTTTGGGGTCTAGATTCTATGTTCCTTGATTGGAAAGAGGACAGAAATTTCAAGATGCTGCTAACAGATGGTTGCTGCCCTTAGCTTGTGCTCCACTTATCTCCTTCACACTGACAGCACAACCCCACACAACACTATTTTAAAACAGACACGCAGAGGACAAGGTAACAAATGATTCTGGAAATAAAACACAGGTCCTCTGTGTCCTCCTGCAGTAATTTAAGGATCCAGACAAGATGGAGGCTAGAACACAGCGTCACATGGGCTGGAGGCTTTCAGAGAGGAGCTGACCCACAAATTAGGCATCCTGATTGACCTACCTGCAGGGTCTCCCTGCCAACGAGGAGGTGGCAGCTGGGGCCTGGGGTTTTACTGACCATAGCAGGAGGGTTGTACACTGAAGAGGGACCATACAGATGTGCAGGACGAGTAGGTGCATGGGAGGGGTGGGAAAACTTGTGAAGGAGCAGGACCCCTTTGGGGGTGTTCAGTTTCTAATTCTGGGACAACATTACTGATCATCCCTTTCACTAATCTCTTCCTCTTTTTTATTTTTGGCCTTGCTAACTTGAGGACTAAAACAAAACACTTCATTTTCCAGTACTTACTTTTGGAAGCAAGCTGTTGAAATGCTGAAATATCACTTGGTATGATTGCCCACTCATTGCAAAGTGGTAATGCTTCCCTCTTTCTCCATCAGGCACCAAACTATTTCCAATGTTCTGGTAGGTTTCCTAAAATCAAAAGGGTATTATTTCTAAGCCTATATTGAAGGAATGTCTCTGCTTTTCTATGTGTTATGAGAGCAAGTGTTCCTGTTATATAACAATGTGAGGGCCAGCAAGTACATTATGCATGATTCACTCAGAGAACCCAGACTCACAAGAAGATGACGCTCAAAAGTCTCCCCCAAATTGTATGAACATATAATTCTTTAACAACATGCTGCTCTGGATTCTGTCCTGGGAGAAAATATGTATGACGTCAGTGTACCATGGAAATCATTCCAAGGTACAAATTAGTGACTCCAAGGAAGAATAGAAAAATTCCTCCTTCTTCTTCTTTCTTCTCCACATCCATATATTATATTTCCTAAGATCTCTTACCATTCATTCAAAAACCCTGCCCCGATTTTCTTACTCTAAAATAGATACTTTTCCCTTGGAGCCTAACTCCATTTAGCCCCTGATCTCCTTTTACCCCAAAAAGTAACTTCTTCCTTCATGGCGCCCAGATCCTTCAACCCACTCTGTTGAATTGGCCCAGCATTACTCCTTGGCAGAAACACTTCCTCTCCTGCTTTCCACCTGGCAATATCCCCCAATTACTGTATCCTATCTCACCCGGCTCAGCAACAAGAGAAAGCAGCAATAAAGCAGCTGCACTCCTCACAATAACTGTAATGGTTTTTCATGTAACATTTCTCAGAGGGCCTTACATTTGTGTAGGACTCTGAATTCCAATGGTATAGGAGGTGAGAAAATTCTGGTAGAAGAATTCATCCTAGGGCCTCCCTGGTGGCGCAGGTTGTTAAATGCCGCACTGTGCAGCTGTCCACAGCCTCTGCAGCGCAGGTTCGATCCCGGCCAGCTGGTGAGTGTCCCACATGGCGCGGTAGACCTCTCCTATCTCGCCCACTGCTCCCCTCAGCAGTGTATTTCAGTCAATCTGCCTGTTCTGTTCCCCACTCTGTCTCTGGTGAGTCCTCTCACCCTCCCATGCATCTGGCCTGTATCCCGGTTCTTGAATAAATAAATAAATAAATCTTTTTCAAAAAGTATTAAAAAAAATGATTCATCCTAGGAAAGGCATTATAGATGGAAGAAAATATGTTAACATGCTGAACTGAGAAGCATGGTGACACACCCTTCCTGCATTAACCTCCATTGTCAAAGAGTCATTAAAAGATCAATTCAAAAACATTTCACATGAAGCAAGGACCAAATTCCCCTTGCTTTTGCTAGAAAGGAAAGGGAGCGAGTATGGCAGGAGGGAACCAGACAAGAGGAGGAAAGCCTGAGACTGCGATGTGACTTCTCCTTTCAGTGACTAAACTTCACTAAAGGTATTAAGCTCATGGAGGGCAGTATGAGTGGACTGCTTGTTTAAAATTAAGTGAGGAGGCTTCCCTGGTGGCACAAGGTGTAAGTCTCAGCACTATAAAGCTCTCCGCAGTCACTGCAACATGAGTTTGATCCCTGGCCAAGGAGCTAACCCACATGGCACAGCAGACCTTTCCTGTCTTGCCCGCTGCTCCCCTCAACAGTGTATTTCAGTCTATCTGCCTGTTCTGCTCCTCACTCTGCTCTCACCTCCCTGCACCTCTGGGCTACACCTCAGTTCTTGTATGCATAAATAAATAAAATAAAATATTTTAAAAAATAGTGAGGACCTGATTTTCACCACAAACAAAATTGAGGCAACATGCAGCAAGGCAGAAACAAGTGGATTTGCATGGCAACAGCCCCAGAAATCTGCGAAGTATAGAGAGAAGTGTCATCTTTAGCAGCCCATGGGGATTTGAGCCAAGTTAACACACCTCTTCACAGGTAGGGACTGGACCGCCCTATATAGTTGTGCAGTCTGCTGCACAAAGGCCTGCTCTAAACTTAGCAGTCTGAGGAGCTGACCAGTCTGGAAGAAGGACACATTTTTGTATTTGATCATCTGAAGGACCATCTCTTCAAATTTACACAAAGGCAGAGGTGCTACCTTTAATAATGGAAAGTCAGGCTGCAGCCCAGTCTCTTTGTAGGAAAAGATTGTTTTGTCACTGTGTACAGGGAGTTTGCTATCTAGAAAAGCCCAGAAGCCATTCATTTCATGTCACAGGTACAGTACTATCAAAATGTCCGTAGACCTGGATGGAATCAAGCAGACCTGAATTGATTTCCTGCTCTGCAACGCAACAGTTGTGTGTCCTGGACGAGGTTACATCTCTAGACCTCTGTTTTCTTATTTGTAAAATGAAATGTTTGCTTAACTGCATAGGGTAACTGTGAAGATCAAGTAGGAAATCTGGATGCAAATCAGTGGTTCTCAACCACAACCGCACAGAGGAAGCACCAAGACTGAGATTTAATCAGCAGAACCTTAGCACAGAAAAGCTTAAAATCTCCTCCAGGCAATTCCTGTGTGCAGCAAGAACTGGGAAGAGCTAGTGGAAATGCTAAATGCCTTGCAAACTGCAAAACCCAAGACAGATGGCAGAGATTATTACTGTGGTGACTTCTAATTTCAAGAGTAGGCTGCCCTGGGCTAGGGCTATTTTCTATCCAGCCAAGCCCAGGAAAAGACCTTCTAACCATTGCTCACATTCTTCCGAGGTCCATTTTCTTGGTTCTCTACCAGCTTCCAGGTCACAGAGGCAGGAGCATACTCTCCTGGTTCATTGGCTTCAACGAGGATCACTTGGCTCCCTTGAGGAATCATTTCAGAATTCTTTGCAACAGTAATGGCTGTTTGAAGGTTATCACCTAGATGACAGAGACAGCTGGCTTGCTTTATATATCAACCAGAACTGAGCTCTCCCTCCTCTGAGTGCCCACATCACTTTGTTTGCACCCTTGGGAGGCATTTATGTTGTTCTGCCTTATATCATGACCATGATCTTACCTCTACCCAAGCTGATCTGCCCCAGTGTCAAACACTATGTCCTCACCTCCCTCCCACAATATCTAATATTGTATCCTGAACATTGTGTATTTCTACAATATGTACAAATGAATAAATAACATTTAAGTGCTTTATGGCTAATCCTTGGGGAGTGACAGATCTTAGTGGTAAATGTAATATGGGCCTAGTATGATAGCATAAAACCATCCATGTGGATAACAGTTCAGCAGAAAAGAGGACACTGTGGGTAGGCCATGCTTGGATTCGATCATCACTTGCCATGTCTGCCCTGCACCCTGCAGAATAGTCCAGCAGAGTGTCACAGCTTTTATACAGAGGTCTCCCAGGTTCCTGATGAGGACACTTCCATTCTAGTGTTTAAATATGTGCTGTGAGCATAGGAGTACTGCACAGAATTCTGGGTAGGAAAGTGCGCATTAAACAAAGAGAATGAGAATGGATCCTGCTTCAAGAGCTCATGGTCATATTGGGGGAGCTATGTTTATTCCCAGGTAACTGGACCACAGGGAAACAAACTTGACAGCAAAATATTTTTCTTTTTGCCGCAGTCACATGAACCCACACAGCTCACATAGTCCTTTTCTCAGGCCTGGGATAAATTCCATTTGTCGGACACCTGGAAACACATACCAGTAATCATCACCGTCCTGATGTGGGCCTCCCTCAGTTCCTTCAAGACTGGTTTGGTTTCCTTTTTCAAGCGATTCTCCATTATGAGAAGCCCCAAAAATGTTAACTCTGATTCCACCATCTCCCTTTGGTTTGAGGAGAAAGACAATGTTCAAGCATTATCTCTACAGTCTCAACAGAAGGACTGATTTCTCCTTTTTAAAACTTTTTAAAACTTCTCTTCTTTTTGAAACTTTTTAAAAGTTTTACCAATGCAATACATGGACATATTACAAATATCAAAAAGAATCCCAAATCTTTCAATGAAGACCAATGATCCTTGTTTCCATACAGCCTCGCTCTTTCTCTGTTCCAGAGGCATCCACTTTTCTCTCTTTTAGCTGCTCATTCTAGTTTTCAAAACTACTTTTAAAAAACAACATGCTTAGCTTCCAACCCCTCTGTTAGATTTTAAATTTTTGGTTAATCACATATATCTAATTTCCAACACCTTTTTTATTGAACTTGTTATCTTTTCAGTTTTTAAGGCATCTAATAAGTACATATTGAATACAGGACACTATAGTAGTAGTTGGTCCTGAAATCATTCATTTCTGCCTCTCTCTGCAACCTCTGGTAAATACATGGCATCAGTCAAGGATTTAGAGCTTTCAGAATTTGAAATTGGAAGCTTGAAGTCTACCTAGGTTATATTAGTTCTGTGGGACCTCTTCTCTGAAATGGAATAAACTTCAAGTAGTTTTTTAAAACTAAATTTGGGGGCCAAGAGCTCATTCTTGATCTCTCATAGTCCTTTTTTCTGTCCAAAGTGGAGTTAAGATGGAAGAGAGAGGAGAAGGAGATGTAGGAAGACAACCTTTTTGCACACTGTCAATTATTCCCCAGGATTCAGTCTTGAGTCTCACTTTCATCTTCCATTGCACATGACAAATCTGATTCTCAGCTTCTTGAAGTTCTACAAGGGAACCAACTTTTCTTTCTCCTGCTGGGTCAATTACTCACCCCACCCCTGACTTTACACCTCACAGAAATGTATAGGAATCTCTCATCTGCACAAATTACTTCTCTGGTTTTCTTTGATTCTGTTTCTTTTCATTCTTGTTAGAGGACTTGGAAGCAAGAGGAAATGAACACAAGAAGGTCAGTAAACCTTCTTTAAAGGACAGATCATAGCTGGATTTCTTTCTTTTTTATTGAGGTAACATTCACTTACATTATTACAGGTATTTGGGAAATATAGGACCCCTCCCCGCAGGTATTGCCATTATAGTACACCAGCCCCCAAATCCCCCAGTCTACCACTATAGTCCATTGTGCTCCCTTCCCTTTTCTTCTTACCCCTCTTCCCCCCTCCCACCACTCCCCCTCTGGAGGCTTCAGTTCTACTGTCAGCTTTCAAGGGTGACCTTTTCTGCAGTTTATCATTATCTGAGCCTGAGGAAAATAATTCAAACTTGAATGGAAACACAATGAAGGAACTTCTCTCTGTAGTAGAGTATGTTGCTAAGCCTTCATTTCAAAGTCCATTCACTAAATAGCTATAGTTTTATACCTTATATTATGTATTATATATTAGTTTTATATCTTACAGTATGCACTTGGTAAAAATTCAGATAATCAGATATGAATCCTGTCTTAGTGATCTCAGAGAATATTATAAAAGAAAATCTGCCTTAATATAAAATTTGTTAATTTCCCATCATTTAACCTCATGACTTTCTATTATAAATTTGATTAATATTTTCTCATTAACTAGAACGAAAAGAAAGATCCAAAAATCTTCTCATTAATTTATTCTCTTTTGGGTCTTTATCTAACGACATTTCTCCTTCACTGCTTCAGACACTTTGGCCTCTTGCTACTCTACAACAGTCCTAGCAAAATCCTGGGGCAGGGCCTTTCACCCACTCTTCCTGCTGCCTGCAAAGCTCGTTCTCCTGCTGTCTGATCCCTTGCTCCCTTCACTTTCACAGATCTCTGTTCAAATGTCACCTCCCAGAGGACTTCCCTCATAACCTCACATAAAATAGTATTTTTTGTCTTTTTAAAATCCTCCTAAGCTGCTTTATTTTTTCCACCAGTGTATTTATCACTACTTGTCAATATTTTATTGGTTTGGTATGTATCTCATAATGAAAATATAAGTCTCATGAGAGCAAAGATTTTACTTTACTGACTTCTGAGTCCTCACTGTTTTGAGAGTGCCTAACACAGAGTCAAGCTCAACAGAAATTGGCTGATTTTCCTGAATTAAAGGGAGAATCTCTAAAATAAAGTACTTCTGCAATTTGCTTGTTTTTTCTAAGTCATATGAAGAAACTCATCTGCTTCACTTTGATGACCCCAGTTTTCAGAGGTTATTTAAATATAATTCGATTTTAAAATCAAAATCCTATTCTTTTACCCTCTTTGAAAATAGTAACAATATTCCAAGGAGTATTCTCTGGGAAACCCAAGATGGTTGGAAATCTAGCACAATTTACCCTCACTCTGTTACTTTGATGACCCCAGTTTTCAGAGGTTATTTAAATATAATTCGATTTTAAAATCAAAATCCTATTCTTTTACCCTCTTTGAAAATAGTAACAATATTCCAAGGAGTATTCTCTGGGAAACCCAAGATGGTTGGAAATCTAGCACAATTTACCCTCACTCTGTTACTTTGTTGTATTTATAATGTTTATCTCACTAGTGGTTTTTAAACGAAAACAATACGACCATATTTGTATGTGCAATGGGTTGTGGTTGCTCTCCTTATCAAACTATACATGACTTTTCTTCACACATGACCTTAAATTTGGTTACTAAAACTCTTTTGAAAAAAAATTACAAAATATCATGTTTTATAGGGCTTTATATCTGCCCAGGAGTAACTAACACCTTGAATGTTAAATCTGAGCATGACATTCATGGATTCAAGATAAGCTTTGTGATTCTATTTAGAATATTAAAATCTCATAACTGAAAAAATTCCTTAGAAGTTATGCAATCCTACATTTTATAGATGGAGAAATGAACATAGTTTAAGCAAGAGGCAGCGATTACTGATTATATTAGAGTAGAGGGATTTGGGTTGGAAATAGTAATGCTGAACGAAGGATATCTACATCTTACCCAGGGAGGCTAAGTGTCTTTCCATCAGCAACAGAAAATCAAGGATAAGTAACAAACAGATTATCTGTTACCCAATTTTCCACACTATTTCTCTACTCCTTTGTGATAGGCAATTTAAAAGCAACCTTTAAGAACCGAGACACACTGAAAGAAAGAATAATCTACAGATTATCCTCTAATGAGATTGACTCATCCCCTCAACTTAAAGATACTAGCTTCTATTTCCCATATGGTACTCAGTTTGCACTCACTACCTCTCCACCTGAGGGAGATGTTCTATTGAAAGAAACCACATCTAAAATATTCTGGAAACTATTTAAAGTACCAGCTGTCTCCTGCTCTTAACTCCTTTATATATGGGACCCCCATGACAGTCAGCCAAATAATGTTCTAAAGTTGAGGGAGAGTTGGTTATTTTTGATGGGATGAAGGAATGCAGGACAGAGATATCTCCTGTCAAGAGAGTCAGGAGATCTCAGCTGTCATAATTGTTCTGCCACCAAACAGCTCTGCGACCTGAGCAAACTCTCCCTAGTCTGGCTTAGAGTTGCCCATCTTAGAATCAGGAACTAGATGAGATGGATTCTCCATCTCCAAGAGCTTTCCCAGTCATTAACTTCCCTGTCCATTACTAGGGGCCATTCACGTCATGCGCACAGAGCCTGCCCTACTGCTGATTTCTGAGTTTCTTACCTGACCAAACATGCCACCTCTGAAAGTTTCTCCATCTTCAAGTTTTTATGGGCAAGGGCAATGACACGAAAACCTTGTAATGTGTAATTCCTCAGTTCCTGTAAGAAATTCTTGGGCACTTCCAGGAGAGAAGAAATGGGTAAACATAAGGTCACGATGAAGGTCATCTAACTCCTAAGGAAGACTGAGATAAAGTTATTGTACCTCTTTAATTGTCACTCCATAAAATGCTTTAATGGGGAAAAAACAGCTTCAAGTAAAGGCCACAAACAAATTCTTCAATGTGTTCTTATAACTCTGACAGAAAAGAATGTCAAAGATACACTACTCATGAACTGACTGTCAAATGCATTGGCTAGATTCAGGAGTGGCAGACCTCAGGACTATGTCTACCTAGGTGAAACAAGGAAAACAAATGACCTTCTGGATCAGAGATTAGTAAACTACTTGCCAAATTTGTTCCATCACTTGTTATTCTAAATAAAGTTTTATTGGGACACAACCATGTCCATTTGTTTGCTGATTATCTATGACTGTTTTCAGGCTGTCAGGGTTGAGCTGCTGAGACAGAGACCCTGAGGCCATCAAAACCCAAAATATTTACAATCTGTCTCTTTGCAGAAAGGCTTGCCAAGCCCTGTTTTAAATCACAGATGATACAGTTCCAAGATATGTGCATTTTGGCACATATTTGTAATCACAATTAATTTTAATATATTTATAATTTTTTTGTGATTTAAAGTATGCCTGTAAGAACTTGTAAAGAAACTTGACATAATGGGAGATAAAATGACTCATGTTGCATAATTCTGAGTTCTGGTTTCCATTCTACTAACAACTAGCTCTTTGACCTTGGGCACAATAAGTATCTCTATTCCATTTCAATTTTCCCAGCCATAAAATGAGGGGGATGTGGATCTCTATGTCCCCATTCATTTCAGACCTTCTGTAATTAAAAATAATCCTGGTAGTGGGGTCTAATTGCAAAGAAAGTCCCTGTTTTCTACTAGCTCTCCATTTCATATATATGGGGCGGGGGTGAAGGGAGAGAAGATCATTTAAAATAATATTAGCACCTGTCAGAGGCCAGAGATTGAAACACTAAGAAGAACTGGAAGAGCTATCAAAAGGATGAAGAGGAGGAGAGAGCGAGTACAGGCCCAAAGCCTAACTGATGAGCAGACACAATACTTACCAGTTAAAATTTGAAATAAGATATTTGTATTTGAAAAAAAAGCAACAGGAAATATAGGCCTTCCATCTGTGAATGACAGAGTTAATAGGAGCTATGAAGAAGATCAAAGTTAGACAAAAGGGAACATTTCTAAAGTTAAAAAGAAGATTCTAAGTCAAAAGAAAAGTTAAAGCAATCATTTACCAAATCTAGAATTCTGTGCGCAAACTGATGGCTATCAGCAATCGTAAGGAGAATATAGGTGAAAATCAGGAGAAAAAGTCCAATTTTATCCAAATGAACTCATTTGAATGCAACAGTATTCTTATACACCTGGACTGTTGCTTAGAGAATACATATGTTTATAAGACTAAGAAACAATACAAATCAGTTCAAAATCTGGCCCAGAAAGATGAAATTGCTGTGGAAACGATCAGTTACTGGCTCTTATACTACCTAATCTACTCTAATCACTTTTTTTCTAGAATATTTATCTTTTCTAAATTCCCCTTCCAACAATCTGCTGGAAACCCCATGAATGGTGCAAGTCCCCTGGAGGCAACGAAGAACCTGTCTGTAGAATTAGTCCAGAGTTCAGACCTATTTTTTTGGTTCCTTCTGAATGCTCCTTATTCTCCCTCCCTGGTTCTCTCACTCCCATGCAGCTTCCTATTCTGGCTCCAGATGCTCCCCTCACATCTCCATTCCTGATATTCCATTGTGGCTGATCTTTTTGTCTGGCCCATAACCAGATATTTATTTCCATTTCTCTGCCTTGAAGTTATCACCTCTGTCTAATCACATCTTCCGGACTCACCCTACCCACTGAGAAAATCTTCATTATTTTTTCCACCTCCACATTCATTAATTTAGTTTCACTTGCTTTATATATTCAGCTTTTAAAGTATTTTACCTCCTAAAAGTAAAGTATCTGTAAGTACCTGTTTCAGATCTGCAGAACCTGACCAACATCTCTGGAGCACCCTTCATGTAGACATGGAGGTGCTCATCCCCCGCCAGCTGAGCCACCACAGACATCCTCTGCAGACTTGAGGAAAAGGGAAACTGACGCAAGATGCCAATGGCTTCCACAGGGCTCTGCCAATGTACCAAGAAAGGGGAACTTCAGAAGCTTTGAAATGAGATTTAGCAGATGCATGGTTTACACTGTGAGTCCAGGGCCATCGTGAAGTGGTATATGTGTCACAACACTGATACTTTTCCAGATGCCTCTAAGGTGATTCCTGCAAGTAGTCTGGTCAGCCTTCCCCTTGACTGCATGGAGAAATCCTAATCTTCCAGGCCACCTCCTCTGTGGTGCTTCTCTTTGCTAGAAGCAATATTCACTCCCACATTTTGAGGCTTGCAGCTCTTTCTTGAGCCTTTATCACAGCTCTTAGCACATGGTATTGCACTTATTTACACCTACATTGATTTTTCTGCCACCCCATGTATCTTCCAACACAAAACTCAACTTGTCGAGTTTTGAAATCACTCTATCCCTTATCCCCTCACTCAGTGATCTGCATAAATAGGTACCCAGTGAGCGTTAGTTGAATAAAATAAATGGGTAAATTCAAGAATGAAGGAATGAGCAAACTAATTATAAGGATAAGGCCAAATAATAGAAACATAAAAGTCTGTGAAAGTCAGGGAACTTTCGTCAGTTTAAAGGAGAAAGCAAGAAGATTTAAAGAAGTAAATCTTACCTGACTGGCACGTGGCCCTGGTTTTATTATTATGCTTGACTGTGACATTCCAAAGGTACAGTAGTCTGTATTGAAATCTTCTATGACCTGTTTTAAAATAAAAACATAAGATCCCTTAGAGAAAAATAATAAGAAAGAAAACTTTCACATTGCATAGCACTGTGATCTTTTCAAAGCCTTTTTCACATAATTTCTCTTCTAAGCCAATTATCTTAATACCCATCATTTCAAATTTCTCTGGTGTTGATTTGTATTATGGACCTTATGGTAGAATGTCAAAAAGTCAAAAATATTGTGACTACATTTTCAGTAGTAATTGATGCAAGAAGGGCTAGCTACAGGCCAATGGTTCTTCCTAAATGGTATTTATTAATCAGAAAATGTTTGAGTTGCACTTAACTTGCCAGATCAGCTGAGTACATTATCTCTCAGGTGAGTTAGGATAGGGTCTTGAGATAAATATGGGACTATTTTATCCCCTTCATCTATGCTACTAGTTTGATTGGTTAGCTAGAGAGTTAGCCAGTTATCCCTTAGTCATTAGCAAATTAGAAGGCACATATGAAAATGGTTTGTATCTTTTGGGTACTATAATGATATATGTAATACCATGTGAGAAGCCAATATTCAACTAAAATACACAAAAAAACAGTTGCATGCATACATAATAGAGGTCAGAAAATAGGAGATAATATCTGGTCTCAGCTCTGTCTTACCTGTTTAACCTTGGGGACATCTTTTTATTTCTTCAGCCCTCAGTTTTTCTGATAAATATTCTGACATCTCTTCCAGTGCTAAAATTCTTAAGGGCCTATGAGGTTATTTCCCCTCCCTCTTACATTTAGTGAGAGGTTCCTAACACCCAAAGCATATAAGCTTATTTAACTTGAGAATGCTCTTCATTCAGCTTCAAACTCAGGGAATAATCTTACATGTATGTGTTTTGTTTAGGAGAATACACCTTTTCTTAAAGAACATTCTAAAGAGCTAATACTAAAGACATATGTTCCCAAACAAAGCCCCAAATTGTATGTCATCAATACAGACAGAGCATACTTCCTTATAATGGGGAAGAGGATCAAAGTCACATATACTAAAGATGACCCTGTGTAATTCATCCTGGGTGAACTCCAGGATGCTAATAAGAATATTGCTCTTAATAATTATTTTGATTCCTCTCCATTGCAAACTAGGAAAGTGAGTTCTGTTTATCTTGGTGTCAAAAATCTCTCTACAGCTAATGTCCTAATTTTAGCTTACCATTATCAGAAATGTCCCTGTTTACCTTTATCCCCCCATATTACTTTGACTTCTTTTTTTTCTTTTTTTAATATTAATTTTTTTACATCGTTCCTTTTTGAACAATATTTGCTTCTCCCACACCCCTTTAGGTGTAGCCCCTGTAAAGTTTCCTTCCCCAATGCACTCATGCACCATCACCTCAGTCCCCTGTGCTCCCTCCCTCCCTCTGATCCCTCTCCCTCCTCCTCCCCTGTAGTATGTCTCTGATTTATAATTGTTTTTGCTTTGTTGTGTTTTGTACAGTTATCATTTTTTTACACTGATGTCTTATTTTGTTCGCCTATATTCCTGCTACTTTTACTTCTAAGAAAGCTATCATTTTTCTACCAGACATCTCTAAATTAGCCTCTAAGTGTGGTATACTTTATGCCCCTGAAATCATTTATGTTCATTTCTTTACAAACCTGCCGACGTGCTGCTCTGTATTTTATGTATCTTAGTAAGTAGCTTCATAACCTTTTTGGAGAACGGAATACTATAATTAATTAACTAACGAATGCCTTCCATTTCCTGGACCACTACCACTACCAGGCTTACAACCATACGCTCATGGTCTCAATGTTCACCACAGCTCCATGCAGGAGACACTGCTATCCCAGATGCATGGGTGAGGGACAGACTCCAAATCTTAGTTTGCGGTGGAGTCAAGAGGTCTTTCCACCACCACATCATGACAGCTGTCAGGAAGGGTTTCTTCATTCACACACTCAGAAAATTTCATCAGCTGTACTCAGAGTCTTCCAGTCTGGGATCTCTATTTATGCTGTTCAATATAATAGCAACTAACCACTTGTGGCAATTCAAATTTAAATTAAATTACGTTAAAAAAATTAAATTAAATCACATTTTGACTGCTCAATTGTCACATGTGACTAGTGGCTACTGGATTGGGTGGTACTACTTCAGACTCCTATTTCACAGAGAATTTTTTGAGACTATTTGCACAATATTCTGGCCTGTTAATAAGGTTTTTGTGATCAAATAGATTTGGTAAATGCTGCATATCAGAGTCCTCTTGAATAGTCACATTGTACCACAGCATGTTAAAGAAATCCTGCCATCAAAAATTTAATTTAACTGTGTTAAAACAGCAGTTTCCAAGTTTATTTGATCATGGAATCCTGTGTCAGGTTGCCCTTAGAGTTCTTTAGAGCAGAGATTGGGAAACTTAGGAAGAATCAGGCTTTCATTCATGCTACTACTATGAATCTTATCTGGTTTTCAGCTAAGGTTGGAAAAGCTTTAATGCTCCCGGTGATGATTTCTTCAAATTGTCTTCATTTCTTTGAGGCAAGAAAGTATCACCTTACCCAGGCAGTGCCCTCAAACATTTTGAGGTCCAGTGGATCTCCCTGGACGGTCCCATCCAGAAGAATCAGAGAGTGGCAGCTGGCCATGGCTGCACAAAGTGGGCCCCAGGGCAAAGCTTTGCCTGAGGCAAAACTGTGGACTTTCTGGAAACTGGTAGAGAAGATAATTCATTAAAGTTTCTGCAAAATCCTTTTGCACACTCAACCTCTCAAGCACACCTCACTCCTATGTGCAAAACCTTCAATAGCTCCCATGCTGTCTAGGATAAACCTGCTATTCAAGCCTTGTCTACTCCAGCTCTTTGTTACCTTACATATTCTACACCTATCCTACTAATGTGCTTTAAGCAGTTTTTTCCAGAACCAAGTTAAACTTCTTGCAATTTCAACCTTGCACAGGAATCTCCCCGCTTTTCAGCCCTTGTTTACTTGGTTTCCTCAACTTCTAACTAGAATATTCTGCCTGCAGATTGCTCTTTATATAACCCTCCTTTGACATGGATGTGATTTTGACAACAGAATTTACCTCTGGCTAAGTGATACCATCATTTCAGAGGGCTGGATATAATAGCAATCTAGGCCTACCCTCACAGGGATTTTGCCAGGTTCATTCCTGTCAGTCCATGAGGTGGCAGTATTGGGGTGAAGGCTCAGAAATGACACCTGCAAACTTGTCAGAGCTGACTCTAAAATGCCCAAGTAAGAAGTCTCTAAACCAGTTAGGTAGCAGAAATGAAAGAGACCTGTCTGGTGATTCCTTTACCCTTCAAATAAAATAATATGCATGGAACCTGAAATACTTCTCACTACTTAACCATGAAACTCCAGGCTTGAACTTTGTCCTCCTTGACAGTAGACTGGCTGGGTTCACTTTCCTCTCCTCCCAACAGGAAGACTAACTGCATCTACGTGTTTCTACTCACCCCCAAAATTTCCAGGGAGAGAGAGGAGGCTTGGAAACGGCAAATAGCCTTTTCCCTTTCACTGTACTGGCCTACAGAGGCCCTGCCTGGGTAGCAAAGGACTTAGCAGCCAGGAGCAGAGACACATAGTGGGTTAGAGTCCAGGAACACTCAGTCCATGTCTTCTGCAAAGTGGCGCTGCTGTTACCATGGGCCAGTGCTGCCCTGAGACATCTTGAGGGTGCCCTGCATGACACCTTCAACCAGAGAAGCTTTAGTTACCATGTAGATCCAAGGTAAGGCACCCAGAGCAGAGGCCTGGACACTCAGACTGAGAAATTAGCACTAGACCAACATGGAAGGGAGGTAGGAAATTGGGGGAACTTCAGGGGTAGGGCACTGTACCACTTTCTAGCTGAGTTCAGGGGCAGCATCTCTGAGTGCTTCCTCCCCTTTCTAGTACCACCTCCAGGTGGTTTTCCCAACATAACTCATTCTCAAAATTAATTTCTATCTTTTACCCACTGTGATTATAAAAAATCAGGATAGCTTATTATATCAAGCAATCATTGTTATGTCTTCTCTATTCTGCTGCTTGTGCCCCAGTAGTGACCCTTTCACAGCCTGGTTCACACAGTGAATGGGGTGCATGTGCTCCTCATTATCCCCCACAGTGTGAGCTCTCTGAGGGAGGAGACGAAGTGCTTTTTTCTAGATTCCCCCACCACACTACCCGCCCAGGATGTCTTTGCAGTTTTTAATTAAGCACAGCCCTGATTTCACTCTTTGCGCCTCTGTTTTATTCATTAACATAATCATCCAACTCATTTTATTCCATTTTTTCATATGGAGTTTGAAGGCCTCCTTTCCCTGTCTGATTATCCTGAACTTAGAGCTCATTTAATTTAACAAGTTAGAATAATTGGGAACTGGTTGGTTCTAGCCAATGATTATATGTATTTGGTGTGACATTCCTCCCTCAACACTGGCAAGTGGATTTGAGAGTCACTGAGTGGGGGCAAACTGTCACACATCCCATCTTTACTTAGGGGCCTACCAGTTGTCTGCAGAAGGGACAGTGCCCCAGAGGTCCAGGCCATCCTCTGTCAGAGTGCCAGTCTGAAAAAAAATTAGAATTGGTTAGCATAAGCTTCAGAGCTTTCAAACATTAATGATTTACAAGACATCCAAGCTCCCAAGAAATTCAAGTCCTGGTTGCCCAATGCCCTTCGTTTATAATCATGACATTTGAAATCAGAGATGTGTACCTGGAGAAAGACTTCAACAGGTGCTAACAGATTCCCATAGGACCATGTTGGTAATTAGATGATTCTCCTTACTAATTATGACAACAAAGAGCAAGTGCTTGTTTTGGTTTTGTTTGTTTGTTGTCGTCACAGTTGTTAAGAGAGAGGTTCAGTGGTTGAAAATCCAACAAGAACTAGCTCGAGTTTGACTTTTCAGTTGGCACCTGCTGTCTTTCTAAAGCAGAGCTCGGCAGAATTTTTTTCTTTCTTTTCAAGACTATTTAATTCATAGTCTGCCATCTGGTTCACAGTAATTTTCTAAAAATACGGGTGACATGGTGACTGTCCAGATTGGTAATGAAATGTTGATAAAGGGCCTTGGGACTACAGAGAGTAATGAAGTGCTAATAATAAATATTAATTAATGCCCATGAATAGGCTTTATTGTTAGATCAAGTGGAAAAAGGTTGGGAGATTTGATTTGCTCTATTATGGGAGAGTATTTGTCAGATAATGTAACAGAGAAAGCAAAATGGAACTGAGTACCATCACAGCACTTTTAATTTGCTCATTACTTCACAGTCAATCATTAATTACAGGGCTTGTGACTTTATGTGGTAGGATCCTTACTCTACTTAACACCCAGCCAGGCTAAGGAGTTGACTACAGCTGCTCAGCTCTGTGAGGAGGGACCAGAGCATTAGCAAGCACTGGGGAATATCCACTTCAACAGATACTTGTTTCATAAGGTCATCTCTCTATAAGACACTGAAGTTTCTTGTTTTCTACCAAATACTGTCTTCTATAATTTACAACACATAACATTAGCAAAATGTTTTACACTTAAGTGCTTACAATTCCCACAACTGAATAAAAGGGTAGAGACATTTCAGGTTACAAGATACAATGGTTAGAAAGAAAGAACCAGAATCCAGTCTATCTAGAATCTTCCACTAGGCTACAAATGTTAAAAGGATTCTGCAAAGCATGTAGAAGGACAAAGCCCATACTGAGCTTCTAGCTTAAAGAATTAAGGAATCTTTGTTTCATTCCTTCTCTTCAAAGATAGGTAATATGATTGTGTGAAGAAAAATCTGTTTCATTTCCCTCCTGCATTTTATAAGGTCCCCAACCTCTGATTTAGATTCTAAATCCCCTTGAGTTGTTTCATTTCAAAAAGAGTTAGCTTAACTTAATTCAAACTGAAATGTTTTCCAGATGATTAGATCTTAAACATCGATATTTTGAACATGAAAACAGAGATGATACCGTAGGAAAACAGAAATGAGACCACGTTATTTCTCTACATGAAAATGACCCTTATACAATAAGAGCAACCATAAATAGAAAGAAAACTGAATTATAGCTGAGGTTCTAAAGGTAATAAGATAGAAAAAGAAAAGTTCTTAGCATAAATACTAGCCCAGACTGAAATGAATAGAAAAAAAAAAAAAGTAATGGTCTCAAAGAATTTAAAACAAATCAACACAAATCAAAATATATATGGGAACAAATGCATACTCAGAAGCCCAGTGTGAATGTCTTCTAAAAGGAAATACCACTAGATGGAAGTTGAATTAATGTGGAGTGCTTTATTCCAACATCATGCTGGTAAAGTTTTACAAAGTGAAAGCTAGAGAAAAACAGAGATAATTTTAGTTTCAGTCTTCTTATCTTAAAAAGTCACAGAGAACAGTTGTGTCAAATTCAGGATTAGATTTCTTAATTTTCAGATACTCCATAAAGAGTTCTTTGTATGTAATAGGCCCTGTGTCATATGGAGTTTGGTTAATATGCTGAGGAGCACTTTCTCAAATAGTCCAGCAAAGGAGCAGGTGAGGAAGAGGAGACAGTTGTACAAGGAAACTCAAGTGACAACCTCTAGAAATATTAGTTTTAGAAATAAAGGAATCTTTTCAATATAATACTGGAAGTCCTAGCCAGAGCAATAAGACAAGAGAAAGATATACAAGGAATCCAAGTAGGGAAGGAAGAAGTTAAACTATCACTATTCACAGATGATATGATAATATACATAGAGAATCCCAAAAACTCCACAGAAAAACTAATCAAACTAATAAATCAGTTTAGTAAAGTAACAGGATACAAAATCAACACACAAAAATCAGTAGCCTTCCTATACACAAACAATAAATCTGAAGAAGAAGAAATCAAGAAAACCATCCCTTTTATTATTGAAACAAAAAAAAATCAAATACTTGGGAATAAACCTAACAAAAAAGGTATAGAACCTATACAAAGAAAACTATAAAACACTGTTAAAAGAAATAAAAGAACACACAAAGAAATGGAAAGGCATCCCCTGCTCATGATTTGGAAGAATAAACATTATCAAAATGGCCATCCTACCAAAAGCAATTTACAGATTCAATGCTATTCCAATAAAAATTTCAATGTCATTCTTCAAAGAAATAGAACAATTACTGATGAAATTCATATGGAACCACAAAAAACCCTGAACAGCCAAAGCTCTCCTGAAAAAAAAAGAAGGGAATGGAGGCATCATACACCCAGACTTCAAACTATACTACAAAGCCATAATCATCAAAACTGCATGGTATTGGAACAAGAACAGACACAGAGACCAATGGACTCGAATAGAAAATCCAGAAATAAACCCACATATTTATGATCAACTAATCTTTGACAAAGGAGCAAAGAATATACATTGAGCTAAGAAAGTTTGTTCAATAAATGGTGCTGGGAAAACTGGGTCGCTACATGCAAAAGAATGAAGCTTGACTACTACCTAACACCATGCACAAAAACCAACTCAAAATGGATGAAAGAACTAGACATAAGATCTGAAACCATAAAATACATAGAAGGAACTATAGGCGAAACACAACATGATATGCACATCAAAGACATCTTTACAGACACATCACCCAAAGCAGTGATAGTGAAGGCAAAGATCAACAGCTGGGACTACATCAAATTAAAGAGCTTCTGCACAGCAAAAGAGACAATAACAAAAACAAAGAGAAACCCCACTGACTGGGAGAACATTTTTGCACACAACACTAATGATAAAGGACTAATCACAAAAATCTACAAAGAGCTGATAAGACTCAACAAAAACAAAGAAAATAATCCAGTCAAAAAATGGACAGAAGAGCTAAAAAGAAATTTCTCTGAAGAGGAAATGCAAATGGCCAACAGGCATATGAAAAAATGTTCAACATCACTTGTAATCAGGGAAATGCAAATCAAAACTACAATGAGATACCATCTTACACCAGTGAGAATGGCACATATTAAAAAAAACTAGCAACAACAAATGTTGGCAAGGTTGTGGAGAAAAAGGAACTCTCTACACTGTTGGTAGGAGTGCAAACTGGTCCAACCACTATGGAGAGCTGTGTGGAGATTTCTTGACCTACTAAACATAGAGCTTCCATATGATCCAGCAATTCTACTCCTAGGTATTTACCCAAAGGACACAGAAACATCAATTCCAAAGAGCACCTGCACCCCATGTTTATAGCAGCACTGTTTACAATAGCTAAGATTTGGAAACAACCCAAATGCCCAAAAATAGATGACTGGATCAAGATGTGGTACATATACACCATGGAATATTACTCAGCATTCAAAAAAGATAAACACATGCAATTTGCAGCAACTTGGATGGTGCTGGAAGGGATTATGCTCAGCGAAATAAGCCAGAAAGAATAAGAAAAACACCGGATGGTCTCACTCATAGCAGGAATCTAGAAAACTTAAATAAGGTACCAGGAAAAAGAATAACTATAAGAAAGAAAATATCAAAATCAACAAATAACTATGAACAAGAGACACTCTATGGGGGTTGGGGGGTGGGGGTGGGGAAAGGAGGGCTTGGGATAAAAATAAGGGGGTTTTAATTGTATGGGGAATATAAAAACAAAATTTAAATTAAAAAATAATAAAATAGCAATATTAGACCCAGTGGATGTTAAACTAATATAATTTTGTGAAAATAAACCTCACATTTAAAATAAAAATAAAATAAATAAATAAAAGTTATGTTTCTTCCCCCTCAAAAAACAAAAAATAGGGAAGGAAAAGCACAAGGGACTAAGGTGATGGTTCACAGGTGATGTGGTAGTGGGAGAATTATGGGAAATACACCTGAGGGGAGAAATCAAATATTGCACAAAAATGAACAATGATGTAAGAAAAAATGAATAAATTAAAAAATAAAAGGCAAATGTGGAAAAAAAAACCAACTCTAAATGGTATAAAGAACTAGACATAAGACCTGAAATCATAAAATATATAGAAGGAAATATAGGCGAAACATTACATGACATGCACCTCAAAGACATCATTACATCTTTACACATCACCCAAAGGAGTAATAGTGAAGGCAAAGATAAACAGCTGAGACTACATCAAATTAAAGAGCTTCTGTACAGCAAAAAAAACAGTAACCAAAACAAAGAGACACCCCACCAATTGGGACAAAATTTTTGCACATGACACTAATGACATTGATCACAAAAATCTACAAAAAGCTGATGAGACTCAACAAAAATAAAGTAAATAATCCTGTCAAAAAATAGGCAGAGGAGCTAAAAAGAAACTCTCCAAAGAGGAAATGCAAATGGCCATAAGCATACAAAAAAAATTCAACATCACCTGTAATCAGGGAAATGCAAATCAAAACTACAATGAGATACCATCTTACACCAGTGAGAATAGCACATATTGAAAAAAATAGCAACAACAAATGTTGGCGAGGATGTGGAGAAAAAGGAACCCTCCTGCACTGCTGGTGGGAGTGCAAACTGGCTCAACCACCACGTAAAGCTGTGTGGAGATTCCTCAACCTGCTAAAGATGGAGCTTCCACATAATCCAGCAATTCCATTCCTAGGTATTTACCCAAAGGACACAGAAACATTAATTCAAAAGGGCACCTGCACTTCTACGTTTAGAGCAGCACTATTTACAATAGGTAAGCTATGGAAACAACCCAAATGCCCAAAAATAGATGACTGAATCAAGAAGATATGGTACATATACACAATGGAATATTACTCAGCAATCCAAAAAGATTAACTCATGCAATTTGCAGCAACATGGATGGAGCTGGGAGGGATCATGCTCAGCGAAATAAGCCAGAAAGAAAAAGAAAAATACAGGATGGTCTCACTCATACCAGGAATTTAGAAAACCTAAATAAGGGACCAGGAAAAAAACCTAATTATAATAAAGTAAAAATCAAAATCAACAAGCAACTATAAACCAGACACACACTTGAGGGGGGTAAGAGGGGAGGAGGGATTAGGGTCAAAACAAGGGGGATGGGAATTGTATGGGGACTATAACCAAGATGAAAATGCATACATTGTGCAAAAATGAAAAATGATGTAAAAAAATATATAAAATTAAAAAATTAAAAATAAAGCAATCTCCCTCCTATGTTCTAAGTGCCCATGAAGCTGCTGGGCAAGTAATGGGAATCCCTATCAGGAAGCTTCTAAGGTGTTATCTGGCCCTGAATCTAGAATGAAGTTATTGTTAATTTAACCCTACTAGTTCCTGACTAGTGGTGATTGAGTTTCTTTGCCAAGAAAACAAAAGTACTGAACTCAAATAACCTAAGAGCTATACCACTGCCAGCTGGCACCTCCACTCGCCTTCCTGCCCTCACTGTCTAGGACAGGGAGCCATCTTCTCCTCCACAGTCCCCAGGTAACCTCCTGCTTCATCCCCACTTCTCTACAGTCCCTTCTCACCATTTCCCACAGATGGAATAAATAAAAGGCACCACAAAAAAGGAGGGTGATAAGGGCTCCTGTTATCCTTCATGACAAGGGGTCCCCCTCTCACCTTGACATATCAGGCCCTGAGCAATTGGAATCCTCTCCAACCATATTTCTTACAAAATAGCTACCTTCTCTCCAGACCCCTTGTTCTGTTCTCCACATGCTATGGCCCTAGCATCCCTGTGCTCCTGAACTGCTCACCTTCTACAGAACAATTGAAACCACCATTCACAGGTGACCCCTGCTTGTGACAGGTGACCGCACTGCCATGCTTTGCTCACATGTCTGGGCTGCCATTATCACTGTCTACACTTCAGTTTTATCTGCTTTGTTAGCTAAACTGTAACCTCCTCAACAACCTGCAGTATCTCATGAGTGGGCCTTTCTGCCTGTGTGGGTTTAGTTTTTCAAATGCAATAGAACTAAAGACATTTTGAGGCCTAGCCATACTGTCTGCATCACAGCCCCTACAGTGACTATGCTGGCCTACCTACCTGGAGGGAGTGTCCCAACAACAGATGACCAAGCTGAATTCCCTCCAGGTCCCCATGGGAGAGCCACCAGGAGGAGTCTCAGGGCCCATCCATCAGCAGCAGTCCTCCCCATCTGAACAAAATCCTCTCTGCCACCTTTTCAGGACTCTGAGCAGACAGAATCTTCCCTAATCCTGACATTTGGGGAGCAAAGGAGAAATGAGGGGCCATTTATAGATACAGGCATTGTTTACTTCCTCCCTTTCCTTAAAAGAAGCAGCAGAGGAGAAAGAAATATGTTCGCTTAAGCACAGGACAAAGCACTTCAGGGAACAGAAACATCCTTATATTTTTTGCCTGAAAGAGCCAGTCCAAATGAAGTTATTACAGTAAGAGATTGTTTTGAAATCCAAAACAGCCTCAAAAAATATTAAATGCCACAGGAAAGAAATTCATGATATGATAGCCCACCCACTTCCTCAGGACTCAGTAAAGCTCACTCTGTGACCCGCTGGGGCCTCAGGGCTCCTATCTGTAAAATGAGGCTGCTGGACCAGACCTTCCCCAAGGCCCTTCCCAGCTCTGCTGTGCCCTGAGATCAGTAACCTCCAACCTGGAAAGTTCAGACCATACTTTGTCAAAGCACACAAGGTTTATCTGCCCACACATATTGATTCTTTGTGGGGAGATACAGAAGATTTTCTTTTTCTTCAGCCTCCTTTGCGCATACACGATGCCCGTGGTCAGGGCAGCGGGCAGCACAGGAGGGACGGTCACAGTGAGGAGGAGCAGGGCCATGGTTGCTGTGTCCTTTGGAGGGACCTGGAGAGGGAGAGACATCAAGGTTAGCCTCATAGAGCAAGCTGGTACCCTCCCTGGCACCATTTCCTTCATCACCACAGGAGCCCTAGAAGCTCCAAATATTCCTGGTGTGTCACTCTCTTGCTAGGGCCATGCATTCCCTTGGCTTCACCCACGGATGAACAACTTGTCTCTGCTACAGCCACCCTCGCCTTTTCTAGCTCTGTTTCTCTCTAATTGGTGCTCTCTCCATCCAAAACATCCATCCCATCCCCCTCGTCATACTTCCACACCTTCTGTGGACTCCCAGGGCACTGAAACTAGTCTTGAGTTGTAACATTTCACACAGAGGTTTGACTGTTGGTTAGTCTCTCGTTGACCCCCCTCCCCACCCCATCCACAAGCTCCCTGAGAGATGCAGCTGTGGTCCATTTATCTTTGGAGCCATCTTTACATTCATCTTACTCAGCTCTCAATACAGAATCCAGCACATTTCCTGATACCTAGAAAGTGCTCAGCACTGTGGAATGAATGGTGACCCGATAAAGCTTTGAGCTACATTCTGCCACCATCTCGCCTGTATTATTTGCCACTGGAAAGTCAACCATAAACAGCCTGCTCTTGCAGGACAGTGTGCTCCAGAACAGGCATGTCTTAGGCTACATGCTTTATTTGGTTACTCCTCACTACAACCTTATAATTAAATACTATTATATTCTCTACTTCACAGATAAGGAGATAGTTAAATTATTAAATAACTTTTCCAAAGCCAAATGATATTTGGCCTGAGGCTCTGGCCCCTCATTAGTCCACCTCCAGGGTTGTTATACTATCAAGTCTTTCCCCAGGAGTCCGAGTCCCTGGCCGGTCCCCAGTGATTCACAAAGCTCAGAATGTGGGGCCCAGAACAAAATGCAAACAGCGTTCCTTGTTTTATTATCCACATGCTCTGCATATTAATGAGTCCATCCTCTACATCTCTGCCTACGTGTTTATGGAATTAACCATAAGGTCAGACTTAAAGTCCTCTTTTGAATACTGGTAACACTGATACAAGTTCAGTAACGATGGTATTAGATGCATCTTTGGCCTAATCTCAGTTTATCCCAAAATCCGTCATTTCCTGCTTTTTCCAACCATAACCAGAGAGGGGTTTTGACCCTGAGCCCTACGTAAGCCCAATTCAATGCAGATAGAGGCAGCCAAAGAGCTACAGGTTCTGACCCACAAGACTGCAAGTTCTGAGATTGTTAGTCTGGCTCCTTTGATGTGCATTGGCTATTGAGTACTGGCCAAGAAGCCTTCATTCCTGGCCACTGTCAGGGGCTTCCTGGTCCATAGAAGAGGGCCCTGTGCTTGATTTCATTCAGGTTCTTCCTGCTCTCCAGATGAAATTGGCTCACTGTTTCAAATTCCAGGCTAGCTGGCTTTGATATTCTACCTTGCACTTTCCAGAGTCCATTCTACTTTTGCCAATATAGTCTGGCTTCATTTGCCCTTGCTTTAGAAATCCTCCCTGGGGTGTTATTTGACTGAAATGACTACTCAGAGCTCAAGTTTGAGTATGTGCATTGCCAAGGCATTCTTGTGACTATCTTTTCTCACCAATAACTCACCTCCCCCCACTTTCCCCTCTCCCACCAGCAATACACAGAATATATTGATGCCACCAATTTGGGGATTGCAATTAGCCCATCCACACCCAGTTTATAACTATGTTTGGCCCTCTTATTTACAATTTTTTTCTTTTTTCTCCAAGCCCACACTGTTAAGATCCCAGCACGTCTTACAAAAGATCCTGCATGGTTCACAACAGCTCGGGTTTCAGGACCACAAAAGTTCTCAGAGAACATTAGGGACAATCTTTCCCTCTTCAACCCTTTACAACTACTAAGAGGAGAGGTCCAAATAAAAACAGACACTCAGAAGCCAAAAAGGGAAATGTGGACACAGCTCTGTAAAAGTGTACATTTAATTTCATTCCAAAATACAACCACAACACACAGGCAATTCATTGACTTTATGGTATGTTGTGTATACTGGACATACTCAATACTCTCAAACACACTCAAATATCCCCAAACAGCCTAAACTTCCAGGCATGCCATTCAACATTTCCTATAATCAGCTCTATCTCTACCTTGTTAGACTTCTCTCTCAATTGCTGCTGGTTCTGATGAGGGGCTTGGGAGGAAGAGAAGGGCACCTCATACAGTAGCACAGGCTGCAGGTACACACTATATAACTAGTGGCCTGTTTTCTTTAAACTAAAACTCTTGCTCTGAACTGAGACACCTGCCCCAGTGATGCCTGAAAGAGTGTTGGACATTGACACCCCCACAAATTAACCAGGATCAGCAGGTCAGTATGTACCAGGGTCAAGGCAACCTGGAGGCTGAACATGAAGAATACCAAAATCATCAACTGCAATGGACTGTTCTGGTGGGCTATTTGCTTATGACTAACTGACTTTTTTTTAACTCATTATAAGAAAGCTAGCTTGAGATGAGATGTCAGCATGGTTTCCTCAGAATGTTATGCCCTCTGTTCTCTCAATGGAAAGTAAAGCACTTTTTATAGATTGAATTCCTGACACTGCTCATTGTCATGTATAATGACAGGAAGCAGAACCTGGCCATTTCTGATAAGTTCCAGAAGAGCCACTTGCAGTTCTTCCTCTGGGTTTTGTTCCCTCAAGTTAGCATACCCTTCCTACTCTGCTATCTAATTGACTAAATTCTCACCATCTTATCTGGCTTGTAAAACACGTGTTTCCTGAGGCTATTTGGGCTTAGGTGTCTCCCCTGATACTTACTCCATGGTACATATATACACCAAGAGCATAGAAAAAGCCCATGACTCCCAGGCAAGCCAAGAACACTATGAACTTGAAGGCATCACTATAGAGTTTGAAGTTCAGAGGCCGAGGGTAGAGGATGGATCTCACCAAGTCCCCTTTTGCTGTGTTGTAACCTACATGAAATAATCACAAATGGAATAACAGCCCTTATTACAGTTTCCAAAAATGGTCTGTATTAAGTTTTAGTAAATAGGATTATTTTAGTATGTAATGAAGATAGCATTGTTGTGACCTAAATCGTAATTACATTTATTGTTCTTACAAGTCACCAGGAACAATAAATACATTCACTTATCCCTGCTCAATCTCTTGTCAATCAGTGCTTCGTGGACTAAAGTGCTTCATGGAAGATACCACAGTGGCAGAAACAGAGTTTAGAATTAATACAGATTGCTGGGGTGATTATGGAAGTTGTCATGCAATGTCATGTGAAAGATTGGGATTAATGTGTGTAGTCATGAAAACTTTTAGAGCATGGCGTATATGAACTGCTCTAAGCTGTGTTTTAGAAATGTGAGTTGGGTGACAGATTGAGGAAAGGTTGGGGCAAAAGTTGAAAGAGACCCATTAAAAAATATTACTGTTGTAATAGTTTAGGCAGGAGATGATGAAGATATGGACAAAACACCAACCAAGAGATGAAGGAGAGAGGACTCAGTAGGTATTTGTGGAATCTACAGGATGTGGCACCCCACTTAGTATGGGAGAGAATGAGGAGGTGAAATGACAAGAAGAGAGCAGCTAGGTGGTGATTGTGTTAACAGAAAGAGGCAATAGAGGAAGATGAATTTGCTTTTAGATTTTGAAGTATATGTAGGTGGAGGTACCCAGCAACTCTTTGAAAAGAAAAAAATCTTCAATAATAGCGGTTGAAGCTGTTTTCTTGGAAATCACTTAGAGTGGGTGTAGAAAGAAAAAGGAAGAAACTTGTAGAAAAATAAAAAAACAAGAATAGTGTTTTGCTTCTGAGGAAACTGTACTTCATTCCTGTATCTACTTCATTATACACAAAGACATTGAAAATGACCCATTCAAGTGGAAATGGTGACAACTTGGACCAATAAGGGTCTGATTAGAAAAGAGAGTGACTATTATTACTGGAATGTGGTGACCTCTATAATCCAAAATTTTCCTAATCCAACTCTCCCACCTCAATCATGGACTAAATTTACACAAGTGGAATCTACTAACCTGTCTGCAGAACAACTGCTCTTACTGGGCCCTGCCCAGAGGGCTTGACCTGGATAACTTCTGTTCCACAGAAAAGAATGTGTTTCCGATAGTCCTCCAAGCTGTGGGATTTCCAGGAACTGGTATTCTCCGTATGGGGCAATGGTGTCTTTGTAACAGGAATACTTTCTCCTAAAGAAGATTGTGTTTTGTTGATTCTGTGTGAACTCAGAAAGTTATTTAAAGCAAGTGTGTGGCAATTTCAAAGAAGTATACAAGCCACAGCTAATTAATCTGTTTTTTTTTTTTCCCTAGAGGCATGTCTTATTTATTTATTTATTTATTATTTGTTTGTTTGTTTGGTTTATACATGCACTGGGTACAGTCAGAAGCGCGGGAGGGTGAGAGAATTCACCAGAGCCAGAGCGGGGAGCAGAGCAGGCAGAAGGACCAAAGTACACTGCTGAGGGGAGCAGCGGGCGGCAGGAGAGGTCTGCTCGCCATGTGGGACCCTACTCCGGTGGCCGGGGAGCAGCCGGGGATCGAACCGGCTGCAGAGGCTGCAGGCAGCTTCGCAACCCAGCGCTCAACCGCTGCGCCACCGGGGAGGCCCCAGCTAATTAATCTTAATGCTTATTTGATGAGTTAGGGGTTTTTTAGGAATGCTGGCAATACAAAGAGTGATAACCATGATTATATTTCAAAGAATTATTTACGATCCACCTAGTTTCCCAAATCTAACCTATATGGCTTGGTAAAATTTAAAATGCTGTCCATTTTAGAAGAGTTGTCACTTACTCATTCCTGAGTGCTCATTATACCCAACACTATTCTAGGCAATGAAGGCTCTGTATAGCATGAGTACAGTTATTATCTCCCTGTCATTCACTCATTTATCCTCCCCTTCATTCATTCATTCAACAAATATTTGTGTTTGTTCTGTGTCAGGTACCGTTCTAGGTGCTGGGAATATAATAATGAATAAGACTGACAAATTCTGCCCTAATAAAGCTCAGGGAATGAGTAGAAATATATAATATAGTGCACGGGATATAATAAGTAATTAAGATACAGTAAGGTGCAGAAGTTAGTAGTAGTACTAGGTGAGCTACAGACATAACCTGAACAGGATCAGGAAAAATTTGCTGAGCAATTAACAATTGACAACTTGAAAGAAGAGTACAACCCTCCCTCCTGCCCCCCAGATTAAGAGGAGAAGAAAGTGTTCTTGAAAGACCTGAGAGAAAGAGAATGGCATGTTCTGAGTACTAAAGATAGATGAGAATGCTCAAGACATTGAGTGTGAGGACAGAAGTAAGCAGTCCTAGAAGTAGAGAGATAAATGAGAAATGATGTCTGGGTGACTTTATATTTGCCAGAAGAGATGCTGGCAAATGCCTTGGTTATTTCAGGTCAATTCTGCACATTAGATGGATGACAGCACTGTTGGCCATTTCCCCTTATCTGTAACTATCTGAGTCTTCCTGAGAATCAAGAAAAGGGTGTATACCCACGTCAATAGAACTGGGGGGATAAACATTGCTATGTGTCCTTCCTTGTCTTCTGGTGGCCTTGTTCTCTGTTGCCAGTGAGAGAAGTTCTTCTTCAGTAGATTGTTGGGGATGGGAGATAGTAAGCCTTTGCATGAGGACAGTTTTTTCTGGGCTTGCATTTCGTACACAGGGTACTATGGAAACATTCTGGATGAAAAATGTGATCAGTATGCAAATCCTCATCTCTATCATTATAAGGCAGTTAGATTTCAACACATTAAAGGAGTATTTTGTAATTATACTGAACATATTTATGTTTACTACATTTTCTTGTCTCAATTTTAAATTAAGCAGACTCATTTTTAATGTGAAATCTGCTTGTGTTGAACAATTTAGGAATAGATAATGACTCTCTTTACATTTAGGTGATGTTGAAAAGTTTTGTGTGTTTATGTTTTTTCCCATCTTTTCACCATTTGGAAACAGGAAAATACAACAATCTGCAAGCACAACAGACAAATAACTTCTATTTTTGTATTGCTGTAGAGTCTCGTTTCTCATTATGTTTTATGCATTTATTTAGCCTAAAGTACATTTTATAAATAGCGCTTATTAATGACACAAAAAATTTTTGGGGGGTGGGAGAATGTCCCTGTGAAGTGTGACATTAACACAAAAAGTCAGTGTCAGAATTTAATTGTAGTACTCTTAGTGGCTTTATATCTATATCTATTACACAAATTTACACAAATACAAATTTACATGGACATCACAGAATACAAATGAGAGTAAGGACAGCTCACACCATTACTAGAAAACTGTTTTTTTGTTCGGTGAGGCCCACTGGAGATAAAATTCTAAAGAACAGAACTCTTACAGTTGTTGCTCAAAGGTTCAACTCAATCTCTTTCCAGTAAAATCTATCTATAGAACTCAGGGTTAGATAAATCTCTGTGGCTTGCCAATAGTTGGAGTTGGTATCTTTAAGTAGCGTTCTGCTTGATGTGTGTATAGACATTCTCATATTTATGATGAATTTGTATCACACTCTCACACTCTTCTCCACTCAAAGCATCATTTTGACCTAACCATCGGACAAGTAACTGATTGCATATTGCATTAGACTTGACTTCCAGTTTCATATTTATCATGGCTTAATTCTTATATTGTTAAACATTATATATATATATATATATATATATATTAAGTCTCCATCTTCATGAATAGCCTGGATGTGTCTCCCTCAATATCTCAGCAGGGGCGTGGTCTAAACAAGGTAAGTATATTTTGATGTGCTTTGTTAACATTTGCCTCATGTTGTACAGGAGAGAGGACACTCTGGGACAAAGGCCTACCTGTGAGCATGCCTTCATTCACCACACAGCTGCCATCAATCAGAATCGCATCACAAGGCAACGACAATTTTCCTGGAAGTGTAAGAATGTCTCCGGGAACCAAAAGACGGGATTCCAGCTCCTGCAAACCTATACAACAGTAAAGTGTCCATGACTAGGTGATCTTTTCCTTAACTTAAAAAGGAATGAGACTGAGAACTGTGAGCAATCCTTTGCCAAAAGCCACTCTGTTGACTCATCTTTTCTCTCAGTTGCAAACTTCCAGAGAACAAGGATTACAGCCATAACAAAGCTTTAGATCAGCAAGATCCCACTGCTGGGCTTCCCTGGTGGTGTAAGGGGTTAAGCACTGTACTATGAAGCAATCCACAGCCTCTGCAGCATGAGTTTGATCCCTGGCTGGCCAGGGAGCAACCCACATGGCGAGGCAGACCTCTCCTGTCTGGTCCGCTGCTCTCCTCAGCAGTGTATTTCAGTCAGTCGTCTGTTCTGTTTCCCACTCTGTCTCTAGTGAATCCTCTCACCCCCTGCATCTCTGGCCTGTACCCCAGCTCTTGCATGCATAAATAAATCTTAAAAAAAAAAATCCCACTGCTATACTAGTACCAGGGATAATGTTCTACCCACAGAAGACACTCCAGAGAGTTGGCGAGAGGAGTGTTCCTTTGCTACTGCTCCCTCTACTGTGACACACTTTGTCCTTGCACTAGGCCTATTGTAACTACCCAGGCAGCTTCTACTGCCCTGGAGTATAGCTCCTCACTGCTGTCAGAGAGCAATGACCATCCTTCATCTAACTCAGAGCAAATGACAGGTGTCCAGCCAGCCATCTACAAGCCTCCCCCAGGCCTAGGTTCCAGATAGCAGATCAAAATCTATCCTGCAAGTTCAGTTTGGGACTGTTAGTTGGGAATATCAAAACACCTTAAGAAGGGATACAGAGTAACATTCAAATGAGTGCTACCTGGAGGGTAGAGGGAATATGAAGTAACCTTGATATTGAGTAGGTACAGTTTTTTCAAGACTAGGACAAAATGAAGCACGAGAGGCAGCTAAGTGCGAAATTCAATAAGGTACACATTCTCAAGAACATGTTGATCCGCCCTAGAGTGCAGATTAATGTGCACATGACCTTGCCTCCTGATACATCTTAGATGCTTTGTTTGTCTAACCTTAGCCCCAGATCTAAGTTCAAGAAGACATTTTCTTCTTGACTTACAACCAATACAGATATGACTGATTCCACCCTTAAATACTAGGATGCTGAAGATGGCAGGGCATATCACTTACCTTTGCTTTTTACGATGATCATAACCTGGACTTTGTTGTGATCCTCCACTAAGTTGTGTAGCTTAACTGATTGCTATAAATTTAAAGACAATGTTTAAATTTCAGAGGGTGCATAATTTGAAAACCACATGATATCCATACAGTACCTGCCAAGCCTGCTGTCACAGCCAAAACAACTCTAGGCAGACTCAAGTTCCAGTTTTGATGCTTCTCTTCTCTTCCCTGCCCCAACCCCACTACCTACAGCAGCAAATATGCTCATCAGTTTAAAAAAGATTTCAGTTCTAGACAAAAAAATGCACAGTCACTGGCCCCCAAAGACTTTAGCCAAGCAACCAAGCCTTTACTTCTTAAAGAGGTACCATCAGACTGGGACAGAAGAGTGAGACCACAAACAGTTTATTTCCCCACTTTGTGCCTCTGTTTTCCTGTCTGTGAAACAATGAAGTTGACCTTGATCTGTAAATGGTTGTCCATGTAAAAGCCTATCAATATTTAGGCTGTACTTTGGTTGTATGTGGGACAATCATTCCCCTCATTTACAAACTGCTGGGTTTTCATATTAGATAAGGATACAGGCTGGAGTGTTGCTGCTCTGTTTGGAATCTTGGTGCTACCACTGACAAGTTCTGTAGCCTAAATCCTTTCTCCTCATCAGAAAGTGGAAATACTAACAGTATGCAATTTACAGGGTTGTTTTTAGTTAGTTAATGCTTATCTTATTGAATTCTTGTGTAGTACTCATTACTAGGGAAAACCCCAATGAGTGTTGGTGATTATTAAGAAAGTTATGGTCAGAAAAGCAGTTGTCTGAGTATATCAAATGGAAAGATTCTCTGGAGGTGTAGTTCAAAGAAAATGGAAGCACCTCTCCTAGGATAAATCAAAGACAGGAAGGCAGCAATGAGAGGGGATTTTGTCCACACAGGTCCCATACTAACTTTCAGGGGCACCATCACCTGAAGGGAGACCTCTTGCATCCTTACAGATGCCAGTTACCTGAATACTTCTAAACAGAAGATACTGTCAATAGTTCTTGAACACAGCTTCATCTAACACAGATATAAAATTTTTCTCTAGATTTTAGAGTAAATTATATTTATCTGTTTTGTTGATGGTTTTTCATGTTACAAATGTCACCAAACTAAGACAAGCATTACACACAATTATGCAACTTTTCTCTTGATAGAACATAATGAACTCAGTGTTAATATTTATATAGAACAATATGGTATTTACTTCAGTTTTGCATGAGAAACTAAATTTCAATCATTTGGACCAATTAAGGGGAAGATATGATATCACTTTTGGGTACACATACATTGTTCAGGAAGTGCTAGCTTGACTTCCTGAGACTTGCCTTTGGGGGGCATTTTAATATTTGGTAATAGTAAGATAATCAGCTATGGTTCTATAGCAAGAACACTGGATTCACTCAGCATTCCTGAGTTGTGGGTAAGGCTTACCCACAAGCTCATCACATACCCCATCCATAAGATATTTTACCATGTAAGTTGCTTCTTCTATAAAGAGGTGACAATGAATAAATTGGATTATTTCCAGTTCCCATCATGCTCTACAACAGTATGATACTGATTTATTTTGCACATCAGAAATTGATTCATAAACCTCAACTGTCATAGAAGAAATGCTCTGGGCATAGGAAAGACTCAAATTATTATTATTTTTTTAAATAGCTTTAGAAATTAGGCAGCTACTATGTGCCAGGCACAGTTGTAGGCACTTGAGATATAGTGTTTGTTTTTTTTAATCCTCAAAATAACTCTGTGGTGAAAATATTACCTTCAATGTTCAGAGAAAAAACAAAACTAAAAAGAACTTGAAAACTTTAAAGTAACCTGCCACAATCATTTCTTTACTAAGTGTTGTGATCAACAATCAAACCCAGGTTCATCTGCTCTACAACATTTTCTATTATTGAACATGTTTTCCTAAAGTGCTTGAAGATCGCTGTTTCCTTCAAGAAGATAAATACCCTTTATTTTTTTAATAAAATTCTTTAAGTTGTTTTCTTACTTAGTAAACTCCTTGAATCAATGCCATAATAACCTCAACCTAGCTTAGGAGGGTGATAATGAACACATTTGGAAGTGGTAAAAGATGAGTTAATAATGCTTGACTGTAATTCTCAAAACTCATTATAGTATAGCACTGGATTTGTTTTCCAGACTTAGCATTCTGGGTAACCTTCAATGCCTTTGCTCAGGCTATTCCCCAGAATATTCACCCAGTTTTCTACTAGCAAACTCTTTCTAATCCTTCACATAAAACCCTGCTCAAAAGTCACCTCCACTGCATAAGTCCCCAATATCCCAGGAGGAACGAATTGCTGTCTCTGATTTCACCTGTATTATTGTACTGATCACATTCCATCAGTTATTGGTCTACTTGTCAGGTCTGCCCCTGGAATCAGGTCATTTAAAGAAGAAAGGGATCATACATATATCTATGTATCCCCCCAAGTTTATCATATAGAAGGTTCTCAGAAAATATCATTTTAATGGAACTGAATTATCCTACTTCTTCCAGCAACACTGGAGTAGGATAATGTGAGCAGCCACTTTGAGCTAATGAACTCAGAAACTCTACAAACATGGGTTTCTATGACAACCAGTCAGCTAGGAGAAAGCAAGTGTTGTGATGCCATGATTTTGAAGCTCAATGCCTGATTTTCACTAGGCCCTCTGGTTTCTCTAGTCCCTGTGCAGTGGAACTAGGATCCGTTTCCAAGACTAATTTGCATATTGTTATTATTCGGCATCTGTTGCTCTATGTCCTTGTGTTTGCTGTGGCTGGATTTCCTCCAGAGATGAGTAATGAGGGCATTAACTCAGGTGTCTCCTGAGCCTGACTCAATCATGACTGAAGGCAAAGCACTATGGAATGGATACTCAGTGCCATTCTGAGCAGCAACTTGTGGAGCCAGCAATGGAGTATGCAATACAATTCAATGTAAATACAACTGAGTACCAAGGTTTTTGCTCATAATTGCCCCAAATTTGTTAGAAAGGGACAACAACAGGGTGTTTCTTAGCTTCTGTAAGGTAAGGTCTCTTTGTAAAGCACAATTTGGGGCTGGAGTAGATGCAGGAAAATAATTTAATCCACTACTGCCGACATCTCCCTTCTGATAATTTTCAAAAGCATGTATTTATTAGCTTCTTAATTTCAGTAAAATGGTGAGCGACGATTTAGATATTAGCAGTAGATGCTTCTTTCATTCCTGCCAACACCTTTCCAAAAATCTGCTTTTTATTATAAAACTATCAAACAATCATTACTTCTGCAAAGAAGCTCATTATTGCTGCAAACAATCATTATTGCTCAAAGAAGCTACTTTGAGATGCCTCTTAGTACTTGACTTGGAGCCAGGTCACTGGGGCTGAGGTCTGCAGCCACTGCTCCTGGGAGAGTGCGGGCAGGCTCACTTCACCTACCTCTGCAGTGAAGGGAGGGTGGACTAATGGCCTGTGTGTCATTTTACAGCGTCATTTTATGGTGTGCCCCACACCGGCACATCCCTAATGGATGTGGGAGTCCACTGCAAAGTGTAAAGTGCTACACAAATATTGACTTTTGAGGATTTTGTAATTTAAATTGCAAGAATACTGTTCCCAGAAACTGGCCCATTTTGTATAGTGTTACAAGATGCTTTACAGGTTAGGCCAGATGAGTTTTTATTAATAAATACTGTCTGCTAATGGAATTAGTGTCTATCCTCTGGTTTTTATTCTTTTCTTTAAAGAAATCTTTTGCAACACTACCATCAAGTTCTCAGTTCCAAATCAGTCACAGATTTGCATATAGGCAATTAGAGATTCTGTTAAAATGCAGAAACTGAATGTTTAAGTTCCATTTAGCATTTAAAATAAATATTAATAAAATTTTAAGTAGAAAAAACATGGTGTATCTAGTTATAAGAGATCTTTATATTTCTAAACAAAACAGGAAACCCAGAAATCATAAAGGTATATATATATATATATATATATATATATGTGTGTGTGTGTGTGTGTATAAAATATATATATACACACACATCCCATTTCCCTTGAAGGTTGCCCTATAACAAAAAAATGTGAAAAAAAAAGTTCAACCAATGAAGACATTAATAAAGAGCTGTGCTAAGATCTTGGTGTTTGAATTTGCCTTTTGGTGGATTCCTCTAGAACATTATCAATTAAGCCTTTAGAATGCATAGAAATCACCTGTGAGGAAACTGCTAAAAGTACAGCTTACTATTATTATCCTGGATATTTTTATTTAATAGGTCAGGAACTCAGGACTCCTAAGTAAATTCTTTTACTGAAACATTGCCCTGTAGAGTATAAAATCAAACTTAAATTTTTATTCTATAGTCCTTCCCCTAATATGTACACAGGGATTCCTATATTTCACCTGGGTTTCCTTAAAGAAAGATATACCTGAGTTTTAAATGATGACATGGATAGTATATGTCATTTTATGGGAGCCAGAAACCTGACTCTATTGCAAACATGTTCTAGGGTCTGGAACAAGCTCCCAAGTGTTTGAGATTCCTCTGGATTAAGGATGAAGTTTGACACTAGATGGTTCAACAGTTCAGTAGAGTGGACAGAAGGACCCAAGTGCCATTTCTCCTGTGTCTAAAAAACTGTACAGTCAAGTTTTAAAATATATACCCCCGTGCACTGAGACATCTTTTTTAAGGTTGCCTCTTGATTCAGTCACATAGGTCTTAAGCAAAGTGGCAGAATATCTTCTAGAAAGATACTGTGCAGAACTGAGACTTAGTGAGACTGTGGAGGTATAAGTAATATCCTGCTAAATTCTCTTTCAGAATGTATTACTTTATCATTTATAAGACTAATTTTTTAAAGGAAAATTTTGTATAGCTATAAGAGGAACAATGATGATAAGGGAGAATGATTATGAACTATGAACTCACTATCATGAATGAGAAAGGGTTTGCATGACAAAGAGTCTAAGAATTAGCAGGATAGCCTCAGAAGGGCTTTAGGTGTATGAAGAAATGTGACTTTCTTAAAACTGTGCTCTGATTAAAACAGTGCTTGCATGAAAAATAGATGAAGCATCTACTGAAAGCTAAACTGGAGCCCACAATGGGACAACATTTAAGTACAAGAAGAAATAAAATAGCACATCTTACAGCATGAAGGAACACATATTGAAATACTGAATTAAAAAAGCCTAAAGAAACAGGGTTTGGAGACAGATGAAAGCATGTGGGCCATCTTTCGCTTCTAGCTGGCCCACCCAGAATCCTTTGGGAGATATTGATATTTGGGAGATCCTGATTAGTACAGAGAAGGTCTAGCTCTTCATCTGAGATTGTGGGCCCTGAAGGGAAACTATGCCTGAGCTGCCATGTCCATCTATGCCACAATGAACGCTTTCTTTGAATGTAAAGACTGTTTATAATAGAACATTTTTTCCTCAAACTGTAATTACTGGAGAAGTGATCTTGCTTGGATAGTTTTACAATTTCAAATCACTATACAAATTTATAAATAAATCCCTACTCTCAAGTTCAATAGTACTTATTACATCACCAGCAGATAATGAATAGCTTGCAGCTCAGTCCCTAGACCACACTTTCAGGAACACTGTAATAAAGCAGGGTTAAGAGATAGAGAGAGACAGATTCCTAATCACTGTTTGAGTACTTGGATTCATCCATGCCCAGAGTAAAAACAACCCTGAAATTGCTTATGTGAGTTGCTTAACTTAGCTCAAATTGGGTTTTTGTCACTGCTCACTGAAAGAGGCTTGACTAATAGGCATAGTTAGACGCTGCCCCTCATTCTAAAACGATGGCTGCCATCAATAATCCATGAGAGCATTCTTTCTCACATACTAGACACAGCCTCAAAGTCCTTCTAGACATAGTCTTCCATTGATAATCATCATTTGTTACAATGCTTAACTCTACCTGGTATTTCTGAAACCCACCTGCTTTTTGTTTTGTTATGACTTATGTTTAACAAAGCTATTCTTTGTTCTCAGTGGAAACTCAATAGGTTCCATTTGTAGATCAGCCAGAAGCTAAAAAGAAAACAACTGAGATTTCAGCTCTTACCTGTCGCAAATCGTACACACTTAAAATAATAGATAAAACAGACAAGATGATGATGGCCACAGAATATTCTATGTAACCTTGAGACAGCCACAAAGTTAGGGTGAATGCTTGGAATACATAGAATGGATTTAAAACCTGCCAATACAAAAAAAAAATAGCATTTAGATCACTTGCATGGATTTTAGTAGCAGTCAATGCAATGTCATTTCTTATAGAAAGTTTTTTCCCATTTTTTACAACATACATCAACCTCTAATATATAAGAATTCCTATGACAATTCATTAATTTTAGTAGAGACATTGACAAGCACATAGAATGTGATGTAATAGAAGCAAAATTATTTTAAGCACTCAGAGCCATGCTTGAAAAACTCAGTTACTTTGAATTTTCAAAAATATTTGACCAATAACAAAATCCAACAATTTACTTTTTCAATCAACTTTACCCATACTGGACGAGAAACACATCTGAGTTTCTTTTTTAAAACAAAATTCAATTTTGAACATTTTTCTTGCATGTTTCTTTTTCATATAATCACAAGCTGCAGATTTAGTCAAGTTGCACAAAGAAAATTAAAGATTCCACTTTTATTCATATCATTTTAAAATAATATATTCTTTAGGGCCTCCCCTGGTGGCACAGGTGGTTGAGCGTCACGCTGTGGAGCTGTCTGCAGCCTCTGCAGCACCGGTTCAATCCCCGGCCGTGCAGACCTCTCCTGTCTCACCCACTGCTCCCCTCAGCAGTGTTCTGCTCCCCGCTCTGTCTTTGCTGAATCCTCTCACCCTCCCGCGCATCTGGCCTATACCCCGATTCTTGTATAAAGAAATAAATCTTTAAAAAAAAACATATTCTTTATATCACAGGTCTCAGCAAGTTCCTCTGAGGACCAGTCAAGTCTGCATGGGTTTTCCTTTGAAGAAGGGAGAGCAGTGAAAAGAGAGGACTTCCCAAAGCTGCAGTGACACTCGAGGGCAGGATGTGCCACCAGTTCCCAAAATGGTCATCTGTGCAGGTGTTTTATAGCCCCTTGAGTACACCTTCAACTTTTGTATTCCTTCCGTTTTTATTCCCTCAATGTCGATCCTGCTGACTCCTCCATTAATAATCATAAGATAGGATAAAACTGAGGATGCTAGCAGAGGTCATGTAACATATGTGCACCATGGGAAGTAAAGAGATGTGAGCAAAGCAGGCCTCACTATGTGCCTTTTATAACTTTTATCCATCAAATGAAATAATAGCTAAAGCCAGTGCTGTTCTTTTCTACCTTCATTCTCTATAATTGTCTAAAATATATTAAGTACTTGAGTCCTAAAGATGAACTGATATCTGGCTAATAAGTTAATGGGCTATATCTTAACAGTTTCTTAAACCCTTAGATATATTTCGTACAATAAAAAGCTTTTGTTCCTTCATGATTCTTATTATTTCCTTTACAAGATAGTTTTCTTACAAATTATAGCTCTTGTATTTGGGCGGCATAAAATGCTCTAATTGCAGATGATGCACTAATGATAAAGCAATTCTGGGTTTATATAAACTTCGTAGAAAATTGGCTAAATACTTCTTATAGAAGAAACACCATCATCATAATTAATTTAGTTCTCTCATTCAATATTCTTTTAAAACCAAATGTGAAGAAGTAGTTTTACATGCTTTGTTTTCTACTAAAAACCTAGGAAATGGGGGCCTCCCTGGTGGCGCAAGGGGTTAAGATGCAACCTATGAAGCTCTCCGCAGCCACTGCAGCATAAGTTCAATCCCTGGCCAGTCAGAGAGCTACACACATGGTGCAGCAGACCTCTCCTGGCTCGCCCACTGCTCCCCTCAGCAGTGCACTTTGGTCAATCTGCCTGTTCTGTTCCCCACTCAGTCTGTGGTGAATCCTCTCACCCCCCACACCTCTGGCCTGTACCCCAGCTCTTGTATGCATAAATAAAAAATAAATAAATAAAATCTAAAAAAAAAAAATAGCCCTAGGAAATGGATCCCAGAAAATGTTATCACCCCTTTCTATAAAGACCAAATTGACACCTGAGGAAGTCTTTGGTAATTGGATAATGTAATTGAATAAATTTAAAAAGCAGCTTTTTAAATTTATTTATGGGGGAGACTGTGTATATATGGGGACTCAGTACTTTCCACTCAATTTTTCTGTGAACTAAGACTGCAGGAAAAATATATTTTAGGTCCTCCCTGGTGGCACAAGGGGTTAAGACACAACCTTTGAAGCTATCTGCAGCCACTGCAGCACAGGTTCAATCCCTGGCCAGAGAGCTATCCACGTGGCACAGGAGACCTCTCCTGGCTCACCTGCTGCTCCCCTCAGCAGTGTACTTCAGTCATTCTGCCTGCTCTGTTCCCCACTATGTCTCTGGTGAATCCTCTCACCCCCTGCATCTCTGGCCTGTACCCCAGCTCTTGTATGCATAAATAATTAAATAAATCTTAAAAAAAAAAAAGGATACTGAGCACAGAAAGAAAAGAAAAACAGAGGGGAAGTCCCACTTTAGTTGACTTTCCCAAAAGTAATAATAACTTCAAAACACACAAAGAAAATAGTCTTCAAGGAAAAAACAAACCTACTAACAAAGAAAGAAGTCATCTGTAAGAAAATAGAAATAACAGAGAAACATGAAAAAGACCAAAATAATGTGTTTGAAATCCTCAAAGAGATAAATTAGAAATAACACTGCACCATCATACCATCACTGCAACTTCCATTAAAAACTTAAGAAAACAAAGAGAGATGAGATTATGAAACAGGAATCTGTCCTTCACCCTGCAAAGAAATTTTCAAAACAATTTTAAATTTAAAACATGTAGCTGTTGAAAAGGAACACTTAGAAATCCTGGAATAAAAAATATATATTTTGAAATTATAAAAAGAAAGAAAACCTCGATATACATGCAAAATACAGACTAAGCAAAGCAGGAATAGTAAAAAGAGGTTGCATGAAAAGCAGATTATGTTTATAGCAAAGTATTCATGTGTGTTGTCAAGGTTACCCTGAGAACTAGGAAGTAAAATGTAAAGGCAGGGCCATATTTATTTTTCAAAGAAACAAAGGAAATAGTTACCTGTTTAACAAGAAGCTTCCATATGGGTTGAATTTCTACCTCAATGGCATTGGGCCCGCACACTAATCTTCTGTAGGAAAATGGTCTTAATTAGTGTCATGAGCACAGTTGCTGGGTGACTACAGGACGAATTAGCAGAGGCCACTTCTCTTCCCCTTAGGGATTTTGTACCTTCAATCCAAAATGAGTGTGCAGTTCCTAAAATACTAGTATACTTTTTAAATGAAAGTCAGTGCATGAGCAATAAGTTGTTTTTCAGGTTAAAAAATATCTTAAATACCGTACAACTCAAGAAAATGTTAGCAATCCTTTCAAAATAGGTCAAATTTGAAGTTAGAAAGGCATTTGGAGTTACTTTTAAAATAATTTGATTATATTTTAAGAGCAGCTAAGAAGACAGAATTCCTAGAATTGGCAGGCATTCTAGCTGGTTCTTCATGTTAGAGATCATGTCTATCATACCTTGGTATGCTAGTTCTCCAGCAGCTGGATCAGCCCCTGAGCATATGAACTCAATGAGTGCATGAATGACTTAGCTAACAAACTGGAAGGTGATGTATAATCTCCATGGCTAGCCCCTGGTACATCCAAACTGTGCATTACAATAAGAAACCCTATGTAGCATTTTACAATTTACAAAATTCTTATAAAACACTTTGTAAATACTTAGTCAGCCTCTAAGAACCAAGTATCACCACAGAATCTTGTGAATAAGAAATCTGAGATGCAAAATAGCTAACATTTGATCTTTGTGTTTGTTCCTTAAGCCAGGAACCAATATCCCCACATCTTTGCCTGGCTGCTCCCTCATTTCATTGAGATCTGTGCTCAAATAACACCTCTTTATTGGATCCTTCCCCAATAATTCTGTTTAAAATAGCTACCTACCTCTTAAATCACATTCCTTTTATCTCTGTAATCTACCCCATTTTCTTTCTGGTGCATTTAATAATGTGAATTGTACTTTATCTTTTACGTTATTAAACATGCAAATGATAGGCTGTACCAGCCAATACAATATAAGCTTGCAGGGGACACTGATATATCCTGAATGTTTAAAATAGAGGCAACACACTCAAGAATTCTGTGTTGGATAAATGAATTCATGGAGGGAAGAGTCTTGGTACCCTTATCTATAAAATAGATTTGATAATGCATGCCTAATTGCTATGAATTCATGGAGGGAGGAGCCTTGGTACTCTTATCTATAAAATGGATTTGATAATGCATGCCTAATTGCTATCAGTAGCATGAGATTAAGATGTAAATCATTTATTAGCAGAGGGCCTAGGACATGACAAGTTCTCAGTAAGTGCCTGCTACCTTTGAAATCTTCCTTATTCCAGCAGGTACAATTAACTATTTTTCTCCAACAATCCTTTTTTAAACAGCACATATTTCTTTGAACTACAGTATAACATATGGTTACATATGGTTACACATGTGCAGTATAACATATGGTTTACATATCTTACTCCTCAAATTTCCTTGAAGCTCTTCATGATAGGAATGAAGGTTTTCAGCTGTTTTTCTGCTTCTAGGGGCACAGTGTGTGATACTAAGTATGTTCTCTAAATATTGGAATTAATTAATGGGGACCTTTGTGACTCACATCTGGAATATTGTCTCCCCTAACAAGACTGAAAACGTAATTCATAGCCAGACTGTGAAAATCCATTTAGAAAGGAGTCTGCCAAGTGCCCTCAGCTTTCCCTTTCTTGTCAGATGGTTTCTAATATTACTGGTAGGAGAGAGCACCTCAACTGCCCTGAGGACTGACATCCCATAAATTAAAACTTGCCTGGAGACCTCGTTAGGGTTCAACAGCATCAAATATGAAGCATAGCCAGGCATACCCTGGGCTACTTCGATTTCTCCACTATTTCTTGCCTAAGCAGCAATGTTTTAGAGATTGTGTACTCGTTTCAATTTCAGCACAAGTCAAGCAAAACTTTCAGGGACATAAACCAATGGTGGAGCAATCAGAAGGAACATGAGATTCAAGAGTGAGTCACATAAGGAAAAATCAAGGAACAAAAGAGAATTCATGCCCAGACTTTAAATACCTGACTAACTGGCAGGGAAAAAAGACCCTAGATTTATTTCAGGTGACCTCCCCTGGATATAAAAGGCTGAATAAAATTAAATCAATTTGCCAATATTCATTAGGGGAACAATTGCTTTGGAGGCAGAAGATCCCGCTCCAAAAAGACTGAAAAAGTGCAGACCACACTGACCACTTTGCCTCCATCCCATGAAGCTGTCAATAGTCCTTAGGCAGAGAAGGAGACTAATTTTTCCAAACAGTTAACACTAAGCCAGAAGACACTGCATGACCCACTTATGTGCACTCGAATTTCTAGGAAATAGATTTAGAGTTTGAAAAAGTTCCCAGATGACTTCGCTGGCCAGTCCCCTACCCCTCTAGCATTCCTCCTTTATAAAGGAAGGGAGATCTAAAAAATTCACAGATACATAGGCTATGGCATTCAATTGCTAAAATTTGGGAACAGTTAATAAATAACAACAAGATTGGCATCCTTTTAAGAAATTGTTTTCTGGGGGAGCTATATTTTAGCAGTGCTCATACCAGCTTCTCTTCTTCAATGGAATATTTATACCAGGAAGCTTCATTTTACCAATAACATAAAGTCATTTTAGTTTTTCACATTAGTCCTTTCCTGTGACCTATCCATTTCTTTCATTTTCTAAAGTCTTTTTTCCAGATAGAGTCTCAGAAAAAGGTTCTTACAGGATTTCATGTGTAGAAACTAAGTGAGGGGCTTGCAGACAGCTTTCTGGAGGAAGTGCCTGGAGCATTTCTAGGCATGAGGATCTGGAAAGCAGAGCACCAGGAGGACACTGGGATGGGGGAGAAACCCCAGTCAGGACCTCACCAAGGAACCCAGGATTTAGACTTACTGGTGCACCATAGAACTTTGCTCTATGATAGGGCATTGGAGTTAAGTGATTTTAGACTTACAGTGCACCAAGGAACCATGGACCCAACAAATCCAATTTACTATAGAGAATATTGTTTTCAGTGATTCATTTAATTTTTCTTAAATGCCCAGAGCAAGCTGTTATATTTCAGAGTAACTTATGAACTTCTAACTGAAAACTGAGTTGAGACAATCTTATGGCTTCCAGAAAGAATGAGTAAAGCCTCTCTCTTCTACTCCAACCAATCCTGTCTTGCTCCTTTCTCATAGATCTGAAATGATGGGCAAGGGTCTACATTGGGATTGTCTTCTAGGGATGGCACTTTCAAACTTCATGGCATATAAGCATGATTTCTTTTCTGACTTTTGCTCCTTAAGGAGTTGAGTTTAATACAGTCCTAATCTTTTTCTCTCTCCACTCTCCTTGCTTACTCTTTCTCACTCTTCCAATATTCTCTCTTCTCCTGGAACAGCTTCTACCATCTTGGAAGTGAACATTGATGACAAACCTACTCTCTTTTGTTGCCTGTCATCTGAATTTCTTTGTTGTGGCAGAACAAGGATGCAGTTTTTTCAAAGGCATGACAGAAGTTGAGAATTAAGTCTGGGCCCTGCCGTGTCACAGACCTGAGTGTGAGCCAGTCTTCCCAACTCCACCTTCAGTGATGTCACATGGGTCACTTGAAATCAGGAGTGGAATATTCATATTGTAAAAATTGTCAGCTCCTACCTATCAAACCTCTTTTTCTTCTAAGGAAATGGGTAACCAATAGGTGGCAGTCTGCAGCTAACCCCCAGTTAAGAGGTGCCTGCATCTCTCCTGCCAGGTTTCCTTTCTATTTTCAGGAGGCTTAACAAGGAAGTTAAGAGCAGGGTGGGCTGTGGGAAAGGAAGATGAGGAGACACTTGACTTAAAAGTGTTAATAAGATGACTACTTAGATGGATGTGGGGTGAGGAGGCATGCTTTTTTCCATAGTGTGCTTTTTCCATGAGATAAGAAAATTGCCTTGTCTGTAGACCCCTGTAAGACAGTAAGATGGGAAGTTGCATTCAATTCAGGAATAAGTGAGGATAGGAGGAGGGAACTGCCTGGCTTGGTTCTCCTGCTTTATTTCTTGTTCTCTCTGAGAATTTCTCTCCAGGGTAAAGTTATCTCTCCTGATGTCTTGATTTGCTTTTTGCTACTAAAAAGTGAAACGTATAAATTCAAGCATTTTTCCACTGTACTGGTTGCTAGGAAGCCAAAGGAGAAGGCTGTACATAGACACTCTGGTTTTCTTTCACCAAAGATTTTGAGTATTTCCTTTCCTTTATTACTTACGTTATGCCCTTGGTCTTTATTTTTTTTAATTAATTTTGTTGAAGTAACATTGTTACTCCCTTACATTTTAGGTGCATAGCACAGAATTTGACTCTATATCCACTGTATCATATTCTCTATGAAAAGTCTAGTTTCTATCCACTAACATGCACCAATTGATCCCATTTACCCATTGTACCAACCACCAATGCCCTCCTCTGGTGACCACCAACCTGGTCTCTGTATCCAAGACTTTGCTTTTGATTTCTTTTGTTTGTTCATTCACTTTGTTTATCTTCCACAATATGAAAAAATCATACAGTATTTGTCTTTATCAGTTTGATTTATTTCACTTAGCATTAATACCTTCAAAGTCCATTCATGTTATTGCAAATGGCAAGATTCATCTTTACATATGTGTGTATCTATATGATCTATGTGTATATGTGTATACATATATAATACATACATATATCATATCTTTTTTATCCATGAACAATTTCTGCCAATGAACACTTAGGTTATTTCTATATCTTATTTCTGTCTGTTGTAAATAGTATCATGCCTTTGCTTTGCATGCAAGAAAGCACAAATCTGTTTAGTAAACTGGTAGCACTCAAATAATCAATCACATTTAATTTTTTTAAAAGACCTTGATATTACACTAAAAAAGGGAAAATATCCCATATTCAACTTACTTTATCTTCTAAATAGATAAGCCCACAAAATAAAATATGTCTATGTTTATAAGTAAATTGTTTCCTTTATTCTCTTTGTCTGTTGACTAGATTGTAAAGTTCTTTATTATGTAGACCAAATTTAAATTTAATTATGTATGATGTTTATTAAAGCTTGTCACTTGATAAATAAGGACAAATGTGAGGGAGCTACTCAGATGGGAAATCTTTCCTTGGGAAATGGTTTCTTAGACAGAGTGTATCTTCATTTATCAACTAGATTTCCTAAATGCCCTATATCAATCCCTTAAATTTCTTGTGCTTAATGCTATTAAGCCAATATGTTTTTAATGCCTTTGAAAACTTTTTGTATTTCAATGTATTAAGCATTATATGAAATCATATAATGATAGCATTTCTAAGGCATTCTGCAATATTGTTCTAGTCTAGCTGTCTGGTTCATTTGTCATAATGTCAGGCAGAAGGAAAACTTAAAAACAACCACAGATCAATAATTCTCAGACTTGGTGTGCATAAGAATTATGGAGGTATTTGCTAAAAGTGCAGTTGTTTTCTCTCACCACTACCCCTCAATCCTACCTACTAAATCAGAATTATGGGTTAGAACCCAAGAACCAGTATTTCAAGTAAAATATTGCTTCTTCACTGGAGAATTGGTATTTCTGACTAACTGAAGAAGGTGGAGTAGCTTATATTCCTACAACTGGGAAAGAATTGAAGGCAACTGTTAAGATTCTGGGGAAGGTTTTCAATGATTTCCTTTCAGATTCACGAGGCTTCACTACTTCAAATTATAGATGATGGAAAGAGGCTCTTTAGATGACCATGAGTTAAGGAGCAGCACAAGCATTTCCTCATCTATGTGCATCTATAGATCCAAGGAACCCAGGATTTAGACTTACTGGTGCTACCATAATGTACTATTCTCTGTCTCTTTTGCTCCCTGGTCAGTGAATATCTCTGGGACAATGACAGTCCTAAATGTCCTTAGATCCACAGTGCTCGGCAAAGTGCATGGCATACTAGAGACATTTAGCTAATAGATGAATGAGTGCTTTTATTTATTCATTCATTCCACAAATAGCTATTGAGTGCCTACCATGAATCAGGCACTGTTCTAGGTGCTATAAATATGGTGGTGAAAGACACAAGTAGCTGAGCAAACAAGCTCTTTATCACCAGGCTGTTCTCCATAGTAAAATGCTATCATAATATTGTCATTTTCACCTCTCAGAGGATTTGGAGGATTAAGAAGCTGATGTTTATGAAATGATTCATGAAGAGATTTTTTTGAGGAAAGAATAAAAAAGACAATGCAGAAAGACTGTTCTACAATCCTGAGGAAAAAAGATCAAATGTTATTTGATTGCAGTGTTCTTTCAGTTTTTTCTTTTTAATAAGCTTTTCTAAGACAAGAACAATTTAGAATGTCTCCAATGACAGTAAATGAGCTGAAATTATATGAAGAAGATGAGCATTAGGCCAACAATTCACTGATGATAAGTCATTTGATACTTCCATTTCTGCTGACAGAGTTCACTCTCAGCTAGTACACAAACCCTACCTGATCTCCTGCTCTTCACTAGTCAGACCCAATCCAAATGTATGATGGATGTCATAGCACGAGTTGCTATCTTCCAGCAACCTAGGATATGGTCAGAACAGGAATCATACTTCAGTACAGAGCACTGGACAAATTGGTGCCCTTCCCTTTTATACTACAGTAATGGAAATAAGTAGGACTTACCCAACTTTCTGAAACCTCTTCTCCAAGTTGTCCCAAACATACCTAATTTTCTGCACTTGGATGCATCGCAGCTGCAATTACAAATGTGATAGAACACATGTTACACATTTACAAGGGGTTAGGATGCAATCTGTGAAGCAGTCTGCAGCCTCTGCAGCACGAGTTCGATCCCTGGCTGGCCAGGGAGCAACCCACATGGCGCAGTGGACCTCTCCTGTCTCGCCCGCTGCTCCCCTCAGTGTACTTCGGTCAGTCTGCCTATTCTGTTCCCCACTCTGTCTCTGGTGAATCCTCTCACCTCCCATATCTCTGGCCTATACCCCCACTCTTGTATGCACAAATAAATCTTAAAAAAAAACCATCAGGGAAAGTGGGGGTTGTCTAATACAGTTCCCCACAAAGCTCTCACTTTCCTTGACACATGGCTATAACTCCCAGCCCAGCAGTGTGATGGTCAGAGATTTTATCCAATACATTCTTCTCTTTTTTTAGCAAAACATGCCATAACATTGCATTCTTTAAAAAAAATCACTTACTTTTAATTCTGGCTTCAATACAGCATGGTTTATGACGGAGTGGCGGTCAGCCAACAGGGGTTCTTCTGGATTCCTGCTTATAGGAAACTTCAGTGTGGATAAGTAGAGGCAGGTCACTTTTTTTCTCATGTATCTTTGAAATTCATCCTAGAAAAGACAATCCAGTATATGAAATTCTCAAATTTTATTCAAAAATGTACTCAATCAACCAAATAGCTGCCAAGTACTAGACCAGTGATTCTGGAAGTTTGGGCTACAGACAAGAGCTTTGACATTATATTGGAACTTGCTAAAAATGCAAATACTTAGCTCCACCCCAAACCTACTAAATCAGAAATTCTGGGGATGCAGTCAGCAGTCTGTGTTTTAAGGGACATTTCAGGTAATTATGATTTGCATTAAAACTTAAGACCCACTTACACTAATGAATAAAGAAAATGATACAGTTTGCAGCAAAGCTTTTATCCAGAAAATCACTATTAGCTCTCTTTATTTTTTCCCAGGAATTAGCATTTATTAAGCAACTTTTCAAATTCTATTAGGATAAGCACTCAAGAAGTGGTAAAGAATCATATTAAAAGAATCATATTAAAAGTTATATGTTTCTAAGTCAGATTTCTCTGGCTGCAGACCACCTGATTGAACTTGCACAGATGATTTAACATCTTAGGTTTTTCAACCAAAAAGCAAAGTTAATAATAACATGTAACTCACCATGTTCTTGGGAGAAATAAACCGTGCTATGAAAAGTGATCAGCTTAGAGTCACTTATATAGTAGTTTCTCCATGTTCCATGAATATAATATTAGTGCCACCAGAAAAATACAATCTAATATGGTGGTCAAATGAGTTTGTGAAGCTCAAGTGGAGGACAGTATTTGAAGCAAATACTCATCTATACAGTCAGATGGGAAAGGCTCTAAGAATTACTTCTGTACTAGAAAATATTTACCTCCAAGTAAAAGTGTATAAAAATAAGCATAAGGCAAGAGGATAAATATTTAAATATAGTTTTGTCAACTTTTGCATGTCAAATTGATGATCCCATAAGATGTATTTTTGTTGTATGTAGACTAACATTTTTCAAAGAACTTTTCTCAGGCAATTAGTTGACAGGATTGACAGAAATTAAATCACACCTTGAAATTTAAAATATCTAATTTCCCTTGAACTACATATTTTTGAAAAACTGAATGATCATTCCTGGGTGATGTCTTAAGAGTTATAACTCTGACAGCTGCTGTTTATGTAATAGCTAAGAGCACTGACAATTGGCCTGACATGGTAGAAATTTCCTCAGGTTGACATGGAGGAAATGTCCTTCACTCCTGGGTCAAAATAAGAAATGGCAGGTAGGGGCCTGCCTAGTGGTGCAGGGGTTAAAGTCTCAGTGGTCTCAAGCTATAACCAGCCACTGCAGCATGAGTCCGATCCCCAACCAGGGAGCTAACCCACATGGTGCAGCAGACCTCTCCTTTCTCACCCGCTACTCCCCTCAGCAGTGTATTTCAGTAGATCTGCTTGTTCTGCTCCCTACTCTGGTGAATCCTCTTATGCCCTGCACCTCTGACCTAAACCCCAGTTCTTGTATGCATAAATAAAATAAATCTAAAAAAAAAAAGAAATGGCAGGTAGATTGCAGAGATAGTTTCACCATCTTCTTTTAGGGGGCAGGAAAACTCTACAGAGAGGAGGATTTGTCCTCTGACATGTTGGCCAGTCATTTCTTTTCGCACAAATTCAACACAGAAGAGCACACACCGTTGTCCTTAGCAAAATGGTATCTGCTTCTTGCAATGGGCATGGGACACAGTTGGCCCACACCCTCCACTGCGGCCTCCAGTAGAATACCAGCAGTAGGGCACCACAGGTCAGCACAGAAGCTACAAGCCAGAAGGCTCTGCGGAGATTCCGAGTCCGGTAACCAAACACCTCCTAGAGAGTAAATAAAAGATCACTCTTTTAAGTACCATTGTTTTACCTCCCTATTATTATTTGCATTGTATAGGGTTTCCCCTCTCAGGTGCAGCCAGAGTGGCTCTGCCACCACCCAATCACCCAGAGTTCTTAGCTATAATCCACTGTGCTATTTTCTTTGTCATGTAAACTTTTCATTTTGTTCCAAGAAACACATACTTTACATGCAGGGGTTTTGGATGAGAGAGAAAAGTGCTTTCTACTGGCTGAATCAGATTGATTGCTTACAGCTGTCAGATGATATAATAATGAAACAAGGACTCATTTTATTACCCTGGCATATGGAACTAAAGCATTAGACAGGAGGAGAAAGGAATGGGCAGGCTTGTCTGTTCTATAGCCTCTCAGTATCACTTCAGTTTTTATAAAATACATCATGTTTTGGATCAGATTTACTTTCTTTAGGTATAATTTAAAAAAAATGCTAATATGAATTTAAGGAAGGATAGTGATAAAATCAGAACAGAAATGATCCACACTTATGTATCTAACTTTATATAAATTCAACTTTGTTGTATAATAATATGATTTAGAATGACTGAAAGTATAATCAGTGCACTTCTTTCTAAAAGTGTAGAATGACATAAATTCGGAGAGTATATCTGTGGACATGATTTACAAAAAGTAGTTTATAGGTATTTACCCTGAAAATAACAGACTGAAATACTTCTACTTTTAGTAGTGAGATAGAGTTAATATTTATTATGAATTGAGTAAAGATTTGAGGTTTGATTTCAGGGGAAAAGAAAAATATAGATTTATTTATTTAAAGCCTTTTTCTGGTTTCCATTTTCTATAAACACGTTTCATGATAATGCTTTTTAAATTTCAAAAACTAGAATTTTCATGTAGTTGGAAGAACCAGAGAAATTCTGGTTATTAATGGCATTGCTATTATACAACTATTTTGGTTCTGCTAAACACCCATGTCCAGATTACAGAGCCAGAATGTCAGGAAAATAGGATTTTATTGTGTTTCTATAGCACTTTCAATTTTGGAATCTCTTGAATTTGATGCTAATTTAGATCACATTATAATACATCTCTTGGCTTAATGCTTTGAAAATTTTTTCATCCTCAATATGGTATTATTTTTATTATTTTTTTCTAATAAAGAAATCTGGGCTAAATCAAGATTTTTAATAACACTTGTTGAAAGTAATCCTGAACCATAATGGCAAGGTCATGGGCATGCTCAATTCTCCACTCTGCTAGTTATCAACTCTGTGGCTTAGGGGAATCATTTCACCTCTAAAGAATCCCAATTTACTCTTCTGCCACACACTAGAAATACTTGTCTTACGGATACTTGTGCTCATATGAAATAATGTCTTCTTAAATGTTCTGTAAAGTAATTACAAATTTAAGAGTTCCTTTCCACTGTTCCTCAGCACTATCACCCACTAGGGCAAAAATGTTCACAGAGTTTCTAGATTATTCATAAGGTTTAAATGTAACTTAGAAACATGTTCACTCTTTTTAAGCATATTTTCAGGTGAGTTGCTTTTTTCTCATTTCCTCTCTGATTCTATAAGTCTTTGGGGGGTTCTATTTGTGAATTATAGATTAGACTCAAATAAATTATATAAGCCAGTTCACATATTATGTCATATATATATATTTTTTTGTAAGGACAGGAAAGACACAGTGCAGGTTTTCTGATCCAGCAGACCGGGTAAAGGAGGAGTCCTGGAGCCCTCAGTGGCTTTTGCAGGCTTTTATAGGGATTACCAGGTACAAGGCAGGCAGGGGCTCTAGGGGCCCAGGAGCCTGGCAGGCCTCCCAGCCCCCAGCAAGTCTTCACTCTGGGCTCTCCCGCCTTCTCTCACGTTCTCTCTGCTCTTCTCATGGCTCTGCTTCTCTGCTCCTCTGCTTCTTTCTCAGCTTCTGCTGGAGTCTCCACGACGTTGCCCCTAAAAGCCCAGTCTCAGCCCAGGTGAATCCCATCTACGCATGCCCGCACCGTACTCCAGGTGCCCCCCCCATCAGGCATGCATTCAGGACGGAGGGTTCCCTCATCTATCCTAATGGCAGGAGGGCAGAAAAGCCTGATACTTTTTACCTTACCCTACAATATTGTTTTACTAAGTTACCTCAGGAATGTGTTGCCAAAGCCCAAGTATGTACAAAATAGAAGATTTTGACATGGAAGCCAGCACGTTCCCATCATCTTCAGCAGGAGATGGCTACAAGTCTTCCCAAGTCACCGAACCTCACCTTTCCCATAAAAAACCCTGCCCTAGCCCTTTGTTTTTGTTTTTTTTTTTTTTTTTTTTTTTTTATTTTTTATTTTTTAAATAAATTTTATTGTTATATTCCCCATACAATTGCAGCCCCCCCATTCTGACCCCAATCCCTCCCCTCCCGCCCCCCTAAAAGTGTCTCTGGTTCATAGTTTTTTGTTGATTTTGATTTTCACTATCTTATAGTTATTCATTTTCCTGGTCCCTTATTTAAGTTTTCTAGATTCCTGCTATGAGTGAGACCATCCGGTATTTTTCTTTTTCTTTTTGGCTTATTTCGCTGAGCATGATCCCTTCCAGCGCCATCCATGTTGCTGCAAATTGCATGTGTTTATCTTTTTTGAATGCTGAGTAATATTCCATGGTATATATGTACCACATCTTCTTGATCCAGTCATCTATTTTTGGGCATTTGGGTTGTTTCCAAAGCTTAGCTATTGTAAACAGTGCTGCTATAAACATAGGGGTGCAGGTGTTCTTTGGAATTGATGTTTCTGTGTCCTTTGGGTAAATACCTAGGAGTGGAATTGCTGGATCATATGGAAGCTCTATGTTTAGTAGGTCCAGAAATCTCCACACAGCTTTCCACAGTGGTTGGACCAGTTTGCACTCCCACCAACAGTGCAGAAGAGTTCCTTTTTCTCCACACCCTCGCCAACATTTGTTGTTGCTAGTTTTTTTAATATGTGCCATTCTCACTGGTGTAAGATGGTATCTCATGGTAGTTTTGATTTGCATTTCCCTGATGACAAGTGATGTTGAACATTTTTTCATATGCCTGTTGGCCATTTGCATTTCCTCTTCAGAGAAGTTTCTTTTAAGCTCTTCTGCCCATTTTTTGACTGGATTATTTTCTTTGTTGTTGTTGAGTCTCATCAGCTCTTTGCAGATTTTTGTGATCAGTCCTTTATCATTAGTGTTGGGTGCAAAAATGTTCTCCCAGTTGGTGGGGTTTCTCTTTGTTTTTGTTATTGTCTCTTTTGCTGTGCAAAAGCTCTTTAATTTGATGTAGTCCCAGCTGTTTATCTTTGCCTTCACTATCACTGCTTTGGGTGATGTGTCTGTAAAGATGTCTTTGATGTGCAAATCACGTAGTGTTTCGCCTATATTTCCTTCTATATATTTTATGGTTTCAGGTCTTATGTCTAGTTCTTTAATCCATTTTGAGTTGATTTTTGTGTATGGTGTGAGGTGGTGGTCAAGCTTCATTCTTTTGCATGTAGCGACCCAGTTTTCCCAGCACCATTTATTGAACAAACTTTCTTTGCTCCAATGCATATTCTTTGCTCCTTTGTCAAAGATTAGTTGACCATAAATCTGTGGGTTTATTTCTGGATTTTCTATTCGATTCCATTGGTCTGTATGTCTGTTCTTGTTCCAATACCATGCAGTTTTGATGATTATGGCTTTGTAGTATAGTTTGAAGTCTGGGAGTCTGATGCCTCCATTCCCTTCTTTTTTTTTCAGGAGAGCTTTGGCTATTCGGGGTTTTTTGTGATTCCATATGAATTTCATCAATAATTGTTCTATTTCTTTGAAGAATGACATTGAAATTTTGATTGGAATAGCATTGAATCTGTATATTGCTTTTGGAAGGATGGCCATTTTAATAATGTTTATTCTTCCAATCCATGAGCAGGGGATGTCTCTCCATTTCTTTGTGTCTTCTTCTATTTCTTTTAACAGTGTTTTATAGTTTTCTTTGTATAGGTCCTTTACCTCTTTTGTTAGATTTATTCCCAAATATTTGATTTTTTTTGTTTCAATAACAAAAGGGATGGTCTTTTTGATTTCTTCTTCTTCAGATTTATTGTTTGTGTATAGGAAGGCTACTGACTTTTGCGTGTTGATTTTGTATCCTGCCACTTTACTGAACTGATTGATGAGTTGAATTAGCTTTTCTGTGGAGTTTTTGGGGTTCTCTATATATAATATCATATCGTCTGCAAATAGTGATAGTTTGACTTCTTCTTTTCCTATTTGGATTCCTTGGATGTCTTTCTCTTGTCTTATTGCCCTGGCTAGGACTTCCAGTATTATATTGAAAAGCAATGGTGAGAGTGGACATCCTTGTCTTGTTCCAGATCTTAATGGAATTGCTTTCAGCTTTTCACCATTGAGAATGATACGGGCTGTTGGCTTGTCATAGATGGCCTTTATGATGTTGAGGTATGTTCCTTGTATCCCAAGAATTTCAAGGGCTTTTATCATGAATGGGTGTTGCACTTTGTCGAAAGCTTTCTCAGCATCTATTGATATTATCATATGGTTTTTATATTTCTTTTTGTTGATGTGTTGGATAACGTTGATTGATTTTCGGATGTTAAACCATCCTTGTGCCCCTGGAATGAATCCAACTTGGTCGTGGTGAATTATCTTATGGATACATTGTTGGATTCTGATAGCTAAAATTTTATTGAGGATTTTTGCATCAGTGTTCATTAGGGAGATTGGCCTGTAGTTTTCCTTTTTTGTGTTGTCCTTGTTCGGTTTTGGTATTAGTGTAATGTTGGCTTCATAAAACGTGTTTGGTATTGTCCCTTCCTTCTCAATTTTTTGGAAGAGTTTGTGAAGGATAGGCACTAATTCGTCTCTGAATGTTTGGTAGAATTCATTTGTAAATCCATCAGGTCCTGGGCTTTTGTTTTTGGGGAGGTTTTTTATTACCATTTCAATTTCGCTAATTGTAATTGGTCTGTTTAGGTGTTCTATTTCTTCTTTATCTAGCTTTGGGTGATTGTAGAGTTGTAGGAATTTGTCCATCTCCTCTAGATTGTTGAACTTGTTTCCATATAACTGTTCATAGTAGTTACTGATTATTCTTTTGATTTCTGCTGTGTCCGTTGTGATTTCTCCTCTTTCATTGATGATCCTGTTTATTTGTGCTTTCTCCCTTTTTTCCTTTGTGAGCCTGGCTAGGGGTTTGTCTATTTTATTGATTTTTTTCAAAGAACCAGCTCTTGGTTTCATTGATCTTTTGGATTGTTTTTTTAGTTTCAATTTCATTTATTTCTGCTTTGGTTTTTATTATTTCTTTTCTTCTACTGGTTTTGGGGTTTTTTTGTTGTTCTTTTTCTAGATCTTTGAGCTTCGAGATTAGGTTGTTTCTTTGCGTTCTTTCTTGTTTCTTGATGTGAGCTTCTATTGCTATATATTTTCCTCTTATTACTGCTTTTCCTAGCCCTTTGTTTTTAATTGACTCCTCAAATTTTGCTGCTGTGTTCTTTCTCAGTCTATCCCCACTGACGTAATTAAAATAACTTACATGTGATTGAAATAGTGTCCAATAAACAAACTTACTTCGTATTTTAAATTTTTTTACTTCTTATTGACACATGCAAATATAGCAATGCCAATTGCACTGAACTTTAATGTATAATTTAATGACTTATCAGCAATTAGTTTTGCTCATTTTTTTTTATCTCATACAAAACTGTGCATTGCTTTACAGTAATTCACTTAGGCAGAATGTTTGTGAAATTAATTTATCTTGGTGTGTGCGTCAGTTCATTTTTTAAAAAATAGACTTTTAATTTTATTTTTATCTTTATTTTTTAATTGAGGTAGCATACACAATTTTTTACTAAGCTATAATTAGCATATAACTATATTACTTTCAGGTGTACAACATGATTCCATATTTGTATACTTGCAAAATTATCATTGCAATAAGTCTAACATCTGTCACCATAGGGAGATACAAATCACTGTTTTCTGATGAGAACTTTTAAGATTTATTCTCTTAGCAACTTTCAAATATTCTATATATTATTAATCTTAATCATGCATACAAGTACTAGGGTGTAGGCCAGAGGTGCGGGGGTGGGGGGGTGAGAGGACTCATCAGAGACAGAGTGGGACGCAGAGCAGGCAGATCTACTGAAATACACTGCTGAGGGGAGCGGGCGAGGCAGGAGAGGTCTGCTGCGCCATGTGGGTTAGCTCCCTGGTCATGGAGCATAAATAAATAAAAATTTTTAAAAAACAGTGTTTGTCAGAGACAGGAGGTGAGGGCTGGGCAAATGGGTGAAAAGAGTCTAAAGATACAAATTTCTATTAGTTATAAAATAAGTTATGGGGCTGTAATATACAGCATGGTGATTAAGATTAATAATATATAGAATATTTGAAAGTTGCTAAGAGAATAAATCTTAAAAGTTCTCATCAGAAAACAGTGATTTGTATCTCCCTATGGTGACAGATGTTAGACTTATTGCAATGATAATTTTGCAAGTATACAAATATGGAATCATGTTGTACACCTGAAAGTAATATAGTTATATGCTAATTATAGCTTAGTAAAAAATTGTGTATGCTACCTCAATTAAAAAATAAAGATAAAAATAAAATTAAAAGTCTATTTTTTAAAAAATGAACTGACGCACACACCAAGATAAATTAATTTCACAAACATTCTGCCTAAGTGAATTACTGTAAAGCAATGCACAGTTTTGTATGAGATAAAAAAAATGAGCAAAACTAATTGCTGATAAGTCATTAAATTATACATTAAAGTTCAGTGCAATTGGCATTGCTATATTTGCATGTGTCAATAAGAAGTAAAAAAATTTAAAATACGAAGTAAGTTTGTTTATTGGACACTATTTCAATCACATGTAAGTTATTTTAATTACGTCAGTGGGGATAGACTGAGAAAGAACACAGCAGCAAAATTTGAGGAGTCAATTAAAAACAAAGGGCTAGGGCAGGGTTTTTTATGGGAAAGGTGAGGTTCGGTGACTTGGGAAGACTTGTAGCCATCTCCTGCTGAAGATGATGGGAATGTGCTGGCTTCCATGTCAGCCGATATAGTAACACATCCTAATGAAGAGCTTATTAAGATAGAGTGAAAGACAGGCTTACAACTGGGAACAATTCAATCAAAAGGTCAACAGAATTTTTTTCCTGCTTGTTAATTATAAGTAAGGCTTGTGGAAGAGAGAGAGGAAGGAGAGAGAGGGGAAGGGAGGAAAAGGGAGAGGCAGAGCAGGGGAGGAGAGAGGAGGAGGAATGAGAGGAGGGAAGAAAGGAAGGCAGGAAGGAACTTTCAGAAGAGTGTGGAGCAAGAATAGTAACGTTTTTGCTTCCTCGAATTGACTTCATGAACCTTGTTAAAATTCCTTTCTAGATTACTTCTGATTTCCAGAGGCTACCTAGCTAGGGTATGGGATTTGAAGTTTGGGCTAAAAATAATACTCTTTTGATCGGCGTTCTTTTAATCAAATATTCAATCATTTTATGTTTGTGCAGTTAGGGTTTTGTTTGTGCAGTTAGGGTTTATCATGGTGTATGTTTTCATTTTGATCAAATCATCTCAGGTATAATTTGATTGTTCCCAATGATTTTTTTTTCTGATGTAGTAAGTCTCTTATTTCTCCCAAATATTTATATATCCCAGGTAAAATCTACTTAGAAATGAAAGGTAGAGGAGGGAGCCGGGAGCCCTATGTATACCACAAGAGGAAGGTAAGTGAAATCCAGTCATCTTGTAAGTGTACAAACATTGGCAACAATGAAAGCATCAGAATCTCAAACCTACTATATGTGGTTCCTGGTAGTACACCTATTCCCTGTGTGACCTCAGAATTTAACTTAAGTCTCCGTTCCCATCACATAGGGAACATTAATAACACATACTTGAAAGAATAGCTGTGAAGATTAAATGAGAAGTATAAGATGTTGTGCACCAAACAAGCCTCTAGTCAGTGCTAGCCGATGATTTGCTAATAGGTTCACAGGAGGAGAGAGGGGACTATTTCAGTTTTGAGTTGCAATATACCAGGCAAAGGCTGATCATGGAAACAGGTTGTATTCCATGAGGTGAAGACCCAGGTCTGACGCCACCTATTAATTGAGTCGGCAGCACAGAGATTGTGCCTCTTCATGCCGATGTGTATTCTCTCTAAACAGTGATGCTCCTCACTCTTGTTTCCCGCTAGAATTCTGTGTTCAGAAGCCAGATGTACCACAGCCCTAATGGTCTTTTTCTAGCCACAAAAAACAGAAAAGCAGCCTGGATTAGGAGTAATAATGAACTATTCACCTGCCATTTGACAGAGGCCATGGCCTAAAGTCATTGCATAGAGCCCTATTTGCATCTGTCAGCAGAGCCTCTGGTTTTTATGGACTGCCCCACCGCCTTCTCGAAGCTCTCACTTTTGTTCCTTGCACTGTCACTTACTAGTTAGTGTCATCTGGGTAAATGATTTAAATTCACTGAAGTTTAGATTCCTCATGTGAAAAATGTGACTGATTGTAAAACACATGAAAATAACCTAGTATAGCAGTTAAATTCAGGGGACACACCATGAGAAAACTAAGTTCAAATCAAACCTCTACTACTTAATCAGATTTATGACTTTGGGCAATCCACTTTATTCCTAATGACCCAATTTTCTCCTCCATGAGAATAATGGCAATAACTATCCTCTAGTGTTGCTGTGAGAAAATAATGAGATAATGCACACGAAGTTCTGAGCACAGTTCCTAAAACATCTGGAGCACTCGGTATGTGTTGCATTAATATTATCTTGGGTAACATAAAGTTCAAAATTTCAGTAGATTAAAAAGTAATCCGGTTGGACTTGTGAAATGACTTGACCATTGACAATTTTCAGAACTAAATATGATTGGCCAAAACTCTAAATTTTATTTCTAAAAGTCATTGATCCAGTGACTTAGATGGAAATTTTGCTTTTTCTACAGGGCTCAAGTTGTTGGAATTGAAGTCAAATACAGGCCAAAAAGAAAGCTATCACTTTTGTAATATATACAATTGGAGAAGGACTTTAGGATATAAACCAAAATGATTCAAAGATTAACTTGATAGAATAACTATACATAGAAGTGCGCACACATGAGTGCACACACACACACACACACAAATCAATGCAACCATTCTCCATTCATGCTTATGTAATGTGACCTTGCATACCTTACTTCACTGAGCCTCAGCTTCCTCCAGTATAAAATGGATATCTGAGTGGCTAGTTCAGAGGACTTAAAGAAAAACATATTTGAATGACTAGCACACAAAGGACACTTTGAAAATAATTTTACTTCTCCTTTCTTATATGTAGCTCTTATAGTTGCCATCAGAGACAGAATTAAGATTGGCCAAATTCTTCAGGAAAAAGAAGTTACAGTTTCAGCTAAACAGTTTATTCTCAAATTATCTTTTGGTGGGATCCTCTTAGTCTTGTGCCCCTGCCCCCAGGAAGATGGGATCTGCCTATCTTTGTTCCTATGTGTTCATTGCCTCTGAAGCACCCACACTAATGCACGTTCTTATGAGCAAGATCGTTTTCTGTTTTTTGTTAATCTTTTATTCTTATGTTCACCTTTCATGTGTTTCTCCTCCAGCTGAAATATTTTGTACCCACCATGCACAGGAACAGAGGTGTGTGATTCAAAGCCTTTGGAATGCGTGTTTTGGGTTGCCATAACACCTATACTCACACAAAACCAAGATTCTCACCACACTATTATAACTATTTTTTAACCAAGACAACATTACTCTCACTACAGCAATTACCCTCTGTAAATTGTAATGATTTTGTTGTTGTTCCTTTTGGCTGTGATGTGTTAGGTCTTATTTACTATGTGTGAGAATGTTGCTGTAACTTTGTAGATTAAATTAACATTTCTATGTAGGTTTCAAATGTTTAGTCCCTTGAATCATGGCTAGGCAGACAACATCTCTGTGTCCCTTTATGAGACTAGAATTCATTATGTTTTATCCTCTGGAAAAAAAAATTACAATCATAACACCAAGTTTCTATTCATTATTCACAATCTACCCTTTGTCGTTTTTATCTGAGCAAGTCAAATTGTGTTCTCTTACGTGCCAAATGGGAAGACACTCCTCGAATTCTTGCTCTCTTTTCTCTAACTGTACCACGCCTCAAAGTTCTTTTCCTTAATGCAAGGATAATGTTTCTAGCTAATGGGTCCCATTAGTATAGTCATTTTCCTCAACCTTCTATATCTGGTTTGGTCTGGCCAGATGAAGTAATTTGTGTTAGTCATCACTAATTACCAAGCACAGTTAACCATAATTTCACATATTTGGTCTTGCATTCATGCCACAGAGTGCCCTTTGAATAGGGATGTCTTGAGTCACTTTCAATTTTGTAAACATTTAACAATAAGAACTAATCTTTCCTTAGGTGAGCTCTTGCCTGGGTGCCTTTTATTCCTCACAACAATCTTATGAATTCATTATTATTTTTTATTAAAATAGGTATAACTATTAATAATATTTATAAATGATTATCATTTGCATATCAAAGAGTTTTGAAGATGCTCAAAATAATTATGCAAATAGTTCACTCTGTTAAATTTCCCCTTATGCTTTATTCTTGGAGTAAGAGCTCCTTAGCAGTATGACTCAAAACCCATATTATCACTCTCAGTTACAGGAATTCCCATAAAATCAATTGGTACTATTATAACAAGGTGTTCACAAGTGTTTCCTAGTAAGTAAAAGTGGAACCAAGAACTAGTGTGTGATGAGGTTAATGGCAAAAGAGCAGTAAGTGTGAATGAAAAGGTAATGAGATGCAAGGGTTGATTCACAAGAACTATTTCTGGAACCATAAATTGTCCCAGATCAAGGACATAGGAAATATGCCATTAAAGGTTATTAATGGAATAAAAGCATCACTGAACAGGAGGGGGATAGAGATTATTTGGTTTGAATTCCTTTCTTGGGAAAAAATGATTGAAATAATTTTACACAGATGAGTGTGAATGGTCTGATTAACATAGGCTGCTCCCTGTCTTGCAGTGTTCCACCTTCTGTTGATGGAGAAGTGTTCCACCTTCTGTTGTGATGGTGTATTAGTTTTCTATTGCTGCATAATAACAGTTTATTGATTTCAAATAACATAAAATTATTATCTCCCAGTTTCCAGAAACTCAGAGTCTGGACAGCTGAGTCCAATGGTCAGCATTTCACAAGATTGAACACAAGGTATCATTTGGATTATGCTCCTTCTGGAGATCAAGGACCTCTTTTAAGATCATGTCATTGTTGGAAAGGTTCAATTGCTTGTGGCTTTAGGACAGAGACCCCCACTCTCTTACTAGTCATCAGTCAGAAGCTACTTTCAGGTAACGGTTCTTAGCAACTACTGAGAGACTTCCATGCCATACTGAACCTACCTTGCATCAAATCCCTCTCATGCTTCAAATCTTTAACTTCAGGAAGGACCCAGTCACTTATCTGGATGTTCCTGATTAGAAAATCTCCCCTGTGATTAGCTTAGCTTAGGTTCTGCCTACTCTCAACTGGAGGGAGTTATATAAAGCAAATGTCATTGGAGGGATATCACGGCAAGATTCTGCCCCCTCAGGTAGGAAGATTTCCCATGAGGGAAATAGATCAGACTGAAATCTTGCAACCTCTGTTCTGTTCTCCACATCAGCCACATCAAGCACCAAGATTATTTTTGGGGGAACTGTTCCCAATGTCTTTTAAAACATTCTTATTGTAATATGCAGGTATCGCCCCAATATACTTGTACAAATCTTAGAATTAAATATAACTTTCAAGAGTCTTCCTAAGTAATATAGATGATAGCAAAACTATTATTTCTTTCATTCTGCAGAATAGACTTCTATTAAAATAATGAAGGACTAGGGCCTCCCTGGTGGCGCAAGGGGTTAAGATGCAACCTATGAAGCTAACCACAGCCGCCACAGCACGAGTTCGATCCCCAGCTGGCGAGGGAGCAACCCACATGGCACAGTAGACCTCTCCTGACTTGCCTGCTGCTCCCCTCAGCAGTGTACTTCGGTCAATCAACCTGTTCTGTCCCCACTCTGTCTCTGGTGAATCCTCTCACCTCCCACATCTCTGGCCTGTACCCCAGCTCTTGTATGCATAAATAAATAAATCTTAAAAAAATTAAATTAAATAATGAAGGGCTAGTATAATTTTTATAGCTATATCATATTGGCAACTATAATTAAGCCATAATCAAGTAGAGTACACTAATTACTTTTCAAGAGTAACTTCTAAGCCCAAGTCACTGATACCCTCACTGAGGACCATTACACTGGATTTTGCTAATTTTTCTTTTACAATACAACCTAGAGAACTATTTGAATCTTGATTCTGTCACCTATGTTGTTATCTCTCCCTTATAGCAAGGTATCAGTTGCAGGGTAGATAAATGTGCCTTCATCCAAGCTGTTAATGTAAATGTTGACAAAAGACTGGAGAAAGCCAGTGAGAAATGTTTTTTAATACTCACTTTTAGTTCTTTGAGTGTTTTAGGGTTGCTATTATTGATTCATGAAAGATGAGTCCATGATAATATGTAAAATAATTCAGGTGTTAAAAATTCCTGACTTCATCAACTCATCATATATTGTTTTTATTAAAAAAATAAATAGCAACAAACTTCAAACAAGTATCATTCTCCAAGTTTTTAATCAGAGAGAGGGGAATTTTTCTCAACATCAGTTTCACCTAATATATTTGAAATCTAATATATTTCAAACTTGCATCTCACAACTCCTAATTCCTTGGTTTGTAAATATGAAACTTTTTCTCTTTTCATAGCACTTTCATGATTTCCTAGGTGACCCTCACAAACATTGTGAATCAGGACAGATAAGGGATGTCATCCTCAGGCAGCCACAAGTTTCCAAGAGTTGTCCACAGCCACAGTTGTGGTTAGTGCTAGAGTCTTTGCCAAAGCCCAGATATGCTGCCTTAGAGTCCATGGCTCCTTGGCCACATCCAGTGACCACAAAGTGCAGTGCTGCCTATCAAATCTTCATGTGCAGGCTACTAGACACTTTGCTTCTGGGGCTCCTCCCACCTATAATTTCGATACCTAGTCAGTGAGTGTCTATACAGGGCGCAGCACCAACAACGTGATGGAACTTTGCAACTGATATGAATAAAGCAGCATTTTAGTTCTGAGGGCAGAATCAAGTCCACCTTCCAAAAGTAAATGCAGTTTGACCAGAGAGGACCTGGAAACAAAGGCAGATAAGACATAGTGTGTCTCCACACATGGTCCACCAAGAATAATAATGTTTTACTCCCAAGAAGGTATAAGGATAAAACAATACCTATTATTCATTGAGAGCATCCAACCTTTCCTCTGGTTCCTTAGAACACTAGTCATGCATGTGCACATACACAAAAGATTCCAGGGATACCTAATTGTGGGAAATAGACTGTATTGTAATGCCTTTTTAGAGTCACAAAGGATCATGATCCATTTAAAGGCTCCAAGATGCCCTGCTGCTATCTGCTTACCTGTGTCACCTAGTATTTCTCAAACCTAATTAAAAGGAGATTTTTAAATATATCTATTAACAATATTGTTCAACAGACATATTTGTGAAAAAGCTGTGTTATCTCATTTAGTCACCACAATTCAGAATGATAGATATTTTACAATTTCAGAAGTGACTCAAAAATGTAAAAAAGTTACCCATCAGGACCAGAATTCAAATCCAGGTCTTCCAGAGTTCAAGTCCCATTCCATTAGGCACTAAGCTGTATAGCCCCGAGGACTACAGGCTCACTTAAGCCCTGCTGTTGTGAAGGGTACTGAGGGCTTATTAGTGATAGAGAGGGTCCTGAGAGGACTTAAAAAAGACAAGAGAAGGGGCCTTCCAGTGGCACAAGGGGTTAAGACACAAACTATGAGGCTATCTGCAGCCTCTGTAGAATGAGTTTGATCCCCCAGCAGGCCCGGGAACAACCCACAAGGCACAGCAGACCTCTCCTGACTCGCCCGCTGCTCCCCTCAGCAGTGTTTCAGTCAGTCTGCCTGTTCTGTTCCCCACTCTGTTTCTGGTGAATCCTCTCACTCCCACACCTCTGGCCTGTACTCCAGCTCTTGTATGCAAAAATAAATAAATCTTAAAAAAACAAAAAAAGACAAAAGAAGTTCACTGCAATTGGCGGGTCTGATGTAACCCTTGGGCAGGAATATGGAAACACACTTAAGAGAAATACAGGTTTGAGAAAAAAAGGAGCCTAGGGCCTCCCCGGTGGCACAGCAGTTGAGCGCTGGGTTACGAATCTGCCCACAGCCTCAGCAGTGCAGGTTCGATCCTGGCCTCTGGGCGAGGGTCCCACATGGTGTGCAGGCCTCTCCTGCCGCCCGCTGCTCCCCTCAACAGTGTACTTCATCAGTCTGCCTGTTCTGCTCTCCGCTCTGTCTCTGGTGAATTCTCTCACCCTCCCGCACTTCTGACTGTACCCAGTGCTTGTATAAATAAATAAATTAATCTTTAAAAAAAAAAAAGTTAAAATAAATAAATAAATAAAAGGAGCCTATTAGAGCTATGTCACAGTAGAGGGTGGGAAATGGCGGGGGAAGGTTGGGAAGAAAAATGAAAGCCTCCATAGTGAGGGGATCTGCGCCACAGCTGTTGTGAGGGTGAAGTTGTTTATCGAACACCTAGCACCGTGCCCTGTTCTGTATTAACTGCCCTCCTGCTCCTGGAAGTTAGGGCCAGAGAACAGGCAGCAGGAATGACAACAAAGTCCTCTCAGAAGGCTGCTGTAAAGTTTCAGTGACACTGAGCACAACGAAATGACCCAAGCCTGCACTTGAATAATCTCATAGGCCCTCCCTAACTTACAATCTTTGTGGGTATTCGATTGAAGAAAATTGTTTTTTGTCCTAACAGTGCACAGTTTTTACCTCAGATCCTCTCACACAATCTCAAGTGATGATTCACTTGGAATGAAGAAATTGAATATAAGTCAGATTAGGCCATGCGGAACATTCAGGAAAAGAAGTGCAAGTGGGGAGAGATTGTAAAAGTCACAGACTCACAGCTCCTCAGGCTGGACTAGAGCAAGCCCAGGTTTTGTTTGGTTTACTGATTATTTTTAAAGAGAGAATTTGCTTTCAAAATGTATATTTGCCTCACATAAACAAACAGGTTTCTGGCTTCCCTTTAAAAAAGAGCCTATCAGCACTGGCCTGTTGACTTGTGGGATGACAGTAGATGCAGTTGAGACAATTGCAGTTGAGACAGGTTCTCCCGACTACCAAGTCTCCAGACCTGCCTGAGAAGGTTTGAATCGGCTTTCTGCCTTGGCTCACATGAAACTTTTGTGAAGGAGAAATCTACAGCCAGTGCCCCACTCCCATGCGCTATTACAACAGGTGGTGATGTTTGCAGGATTCTCATAGTTTTGGGTGGGTGTCTCTAGAAGTGTTTGATCACCACCAAATAGTAAGGAAAATGTGGCACTGAGCTAGTTCTTTAATCCTTTGGTACCTATGCCAACCTCTGTGATTAAGAGAGTTCAAAATACTAGGCTAATAACCTTACAAATATAATACCTACTCAAGAAGAATAAACAGCAATAGAAGATTTTCATGAACATTCACTACATGTTGAAAAAAAGTTTCAGGGCCTCCCTGGTGTTGCAAGGGGTTAAGGCACAACCTACCAAGCTATCTGCAGCCACTGCAGCACGAGTTCAAGCCCCCGTCAGGGAGCTACCCTCATGGCGCAGCAGACCTCTTCTGACTCACTCGCTGCTCCCCTCAGCAGTGTATTTCAGTTGATCTGCCTGTTCTGTTCCCCACTCTGTCTCTGGTGAATTCTCTCACTCCCCACTACTCGGGCCTGTACCCCAGTTCTTGTATGCATAAATAAATAAATCTTTAAAAAAGAAAAAATTTTTCAGAACTGGCACAGAGTTGTTCGGCAATGAACACAGGTGTCTAAATTTTAATTCTTTCAATCCTTTTAATCTTAAAATCTTAAAACAGTGTGCCATTATCAAGACCAGTGTGGCATAATAATACCAGGCACCATGTCAGCAATGTTTATAATTTAAATTCCCTAGCAACCACATTGAAGAGCTTCAAAAGCAGGAAAAATTAGTTTTTATAATATATTTTATTTAACCCACTATATCCAAAACAATGTATAACAAATATAAAGATGATTAATGAGAATTTTGCACTTTTTGAAAACAAATCTTCAAAATCTGGGGTGTATTTTTATATATAGCACATTCCAGAGATAATTTTCTAGTGTTCAAAAACCACATGGGCCAGTGGCAGCCTTATTGGATACTGCAGCTGTAGATGAAAGCACTTGTATTCCTCAGGTTAATAAATGTGGGTAAATGTGGAGAGACCAGTTATGGGTTTCCCACAAATCTCACAGGGAACCAGGAGGCCATGGAGGAAACTGACACCCTTCTTATAACTGAACCATATCCTCCTTGGCTGGGCAGTCTTCTGCCCTCCAGTGTGCCCTCTCTGCTCTGTCCTCTCTCTCTGTCCACCTTTCTCATGACTTAACTAAGACCCTGCTGTAGTATGAACATCAAAGGCTATGAAAAGGTAAAGAGTGGGGCTATTGATAGATTCCCAGCCTGTCCCTTGTGGACCAATGGGCAAGTTACTTAACTTGTCCAGTCTCATATTTCTTTTCTATGTAAACAGGATTAATTTCTTCATCATTCAGTTCTGAGGATCATATAATAAATGTAAGCTCATTACCACTAAATAGGCACGGTAGGAGTTTTCAGATTTTTAATGATTATTTTTCAGGTTTATATGTTTGATGGAGAAGGCAGTGGGAAAAAAGAATTGGAGAAATTAGAACTTTTTAAATATATGCTAAATTTAGAACACACTTATTCTTTTTTGTTCAATGACATAGTAAATCAGATGAAAAGGGAGGAACACCTCTATAAGCACATGCGAAAGTACCCCAATTACTCAGCTAACATTTGAGGAGGAAGCTTCACAGGGTGTGCGGTATATGAGGATGGCAAAAAGGCATCATCTAGAAGACACAACTTTCTCAGTCCCTGCAGACTCCCTCACTATAAAATAGTGTCTTATATAACCAAAATGAAAATGCATACATTGTGCAAAGATGAAAAAAGATATAAGAATTATATAAAATAAAATATTTAATTTTTTTAAAGCTTCTTTTTTTTATAGAGGCATGTTTTATTTATTTGTTTGTTTGTTCGTTTTGTTTATACATGCACTGGGTACAGTCAGAAGTGCGGGAGGGTGAGAGAATTCACCAGAGCCAGAGCGGGGAGCAGAGCAGGCAGAAGGACCGCAGGAGAGGTCTGCGCCCATGTGGGACCCTCCTCTGGTGGCTGGGGAGCAGCCGGGGATCGAACTGGCGCCGCAGGGGCCACGGGCAGCTTTGCAACCCAGCGCTCAACCGCTGCGCCACCAGGGAGGCCCAAAATACTTAATTTTAAAAAAATAAAATAGTGTCTTGTGACTCTCAAAAGGCCATATCAAACTTAAACTGTTATAGGACAGGGATCGGGTAGGACGCATTAAAGACTTTATTTCCCTATTTTCTCCCTGAGTTGTACATTTTCCTTATTTCTCTTTCTCTTGTAAATAATCCTTTTATTAACCCTTTTGTGTGTGTCTGTAGTAGAGTATTCATAAGTCCCTTTAAAGCGCGCGGGTGAGGACCCACAGCCAGGAACCCGTTTAATATCGGGGTTGCTCTATAACAAAACCTTTCCAGGTCCCAAAGCCAGTACCATCCCAGTAGCCCCTGCCAACAGCCTGGGCACCTTGAGGAAAGAAGGGCAATAAAAAGAAGGAATAAATAAAAAGAAGGAAAGACTCACCAGCTCATTCTCTTCTCCTGGGTTCAGCAAAGCCCGATGATCCTTCTTACTTTGCTCCTCCATCTAAAGCAGAAGTGTTAGCATTAGGGTCCCTGCTGACTGAAAGGGTAAATTTCAAAACCCTGGGGCTATGCAAGCTCAGAACAGCTGCTATTTGCCCTTGCAGTTCTTGGGTGCTTATTAAATCTCTTAGCACACACCTCACATTTTAAGATAACAAAGGAAAGAGAGGAAATACTCTTCTCAGCCACAGGATTGGTCTGTTAATCTATCTGCTTCTTGAAGGTTTTTTTTTTTTTTTTTTTTCCTCTTCTTAGGGCCTATTTGCTGAGTTATTTCTGAGAGCCTCCAGACTCTAGTTGTTGAACTGGAAAGATAAGTAATTTCATTTGCTGTACATAAAAGTCTTGGCCAATGAATGGGAATGGCCACTTTGTTAAAAACCTTAGACAAAAGCATTAACCAGTAATAGGTGAATAAAATTTCAGTGGACTTTGGGAAAGCACAGTGGACAAATTGTGATTACAATGAGAACTGAAGAAAAAGAGGTTGGTTTGTGGTGGCGAATTTTGGAATCAGAAAAATCTGAGTTCTAAACCTTGCTCTACAGATAACCCCTCACAAATCACTGAAAACCTGAATTCAGATCCTAATATGTAAAACAGCAATAATTATTTTTTAGTTGATATCTAAGGTCTAAGCTGATACTTATAAAATGTAAACTATAATGCTTGTAACACTTAATAAGAGATAAATCATCATCATTATCATCATCACACTAATCAAGAAAACTTTTTAAAACTCAACTATAAACATAATTTGATTCTGAATTTTGGCGGAGGACTATGGGAGAGCTATAGGTGAGCTGGTGGTGGGTATGTTATAGGGCAGCCCCGATATTGAACGGGTTGCCTGGCTGTGGGTCCTCACCCACGCGCTTAAAAGGGACTTATTAATGCTCCACTATAGGCATACACAAAAGGTTAATAAAAGGTTTATTTACAAGGGAAAAGGAAATAAGGAAAATGTACAACTCAGGGAGAAAATAGGGAAATAAAGTCTTTAATGTGTCCTACCCTATCCGCCAACCTGGAAACACAAAGGCACTCTCAGAGCTGGCCAGACACTGAGAGCTGGCGGAGAGCCAAAATGGGGGAACCCCTCCAAAACCCAAGTGTCTGGCTTTATACCAACCTGGCTGCTTAACCCCACCCTCAGGTCCCAGCCACCTTCCCTTTGGTGGTGATGGGATTTGGAGTTCCCAGTGTCTTTGGCTTTGGCCTGGGGCGGGGGTGGAGCCCACAAAGCCTGTATGGAATTAGATTTAGGACATCCTTTTCCCCCTAACAGGTGTGCTACAGTGACTACCCCTGAGGAGGAAGGTCCTATAACTTCAAAGTCACTAACAATGATGTAAAGCAATGGTACTGTTGGGGAGAAGGATGTCCTGAACAAACCACACAAACAGGTTTTATAGACGCCACCCCACCCCACCCCAGACCAAAGAGATCCAAGACACCAAGGACTATAAATCCGATAATGTCATCACCACTGAAACGAAGATTGCTGGGAACTAAGAGTGGAGTCAAGCAGCCAGGTTTGGTATATAACTGGACAAGTGGGCCTTGGGGGGTGGAGGGGTGTGCTTGGTTTTTAGCTAGCTTTCAGCATGCTATTCAGCAGAACTGGTAGGACTCATTCACCAATTTATCTCTTTCTCTCTCTTTCTCCCAGAGTTATGCATTTCTTCATTTCCCCTTTTTTGTAAATAAACCCTTTATTACCCCTTTTTGTCTGTATCTGCAATTGAGTTTCAATATGAGTCCCTTTTAAGTGCATGGTGAGGACCCACAGTCAGGCAACCCAATTCACATTGGGGTTTCCCTGTAAGAGTACTTTAATACAAAATTAAAAAATAATAATTTGATTCCTTTTCCTTTTTTAAGTAGCAAAATGGCTTCAGATAAGTAAATCATTTGAGGGGAGAAGGAACTGGAAAGTTTTGGATACTGTGAATATCATCTACATTTCTACATCTGAATTTGATATTTTTATCAAAAATAGATTCACTGTGATCCACTCAGAGCTTGGTTAATTTGTTCATATTAAAAATTTTTATGCTTTTATTACCTTTTTATTGAATCTAGCCCACTGAACAAATCTTTGCCACTCAGGCCATGAAAGAAAATCTAACAGGAATGAAGACTACTAGAGGGTAATACTTGACTCTTTTCATTGCCTGAGATAGTCCTTGGTGGCCTTGAAAGAGCACCAGAACCCTCCTTGGAGTTCAGGAGTGGTCACTGTGCTTTCTGGCCCTGTGGAAAGTATCTGATGAGAATAAACAGACAATTACAACATTTCAGACCAGAAAGTCTACTGAGATAGCCATGCTAAAGAATAATATGTCATCAGAAATGTTGTACTTTTAAGTAGTTCTAATCTAAAGTAGAGCTTACGTTTGGTAAAAGAAGTCCCAGATTTTAGTGAAATCTAATAAAGTCTTTAGGGCAGTCATCAGTCAGTTCTTACCTATCAATTATTCACTCATATTTTTTATCAAAAGGACACCTATTTTTATCTCAACAGCAGGACACAGCTAAAAGCACCATGGTATGAGTCATGATTTGTATAAGAGTAGGCTTGTGACCCAGTTCTCAACAGTAAAATAGTGTAGTGGCAGGATGGCCATAGAGCAGGTTTTCTATGATTGGGCAGCCAGGCGGGTAAAGGAGAATTCTGGAGCCCTCTGTGGCTTACTCAGGCTTTTATTGAGCTTTTACATGTAGTGCAGCAACCAGGCACACAGCAGGCAGGGGTGCTGGGGGTGCCAGAAAACCAGCAGACCCCCAAACCCCAGGCAAGTTTTCACCTGGGGCTTCTCTCTCCTGCCTCAATTCTGCTTCTGCTTCTCTTGGCAGATATTTCAAAACTCCAGCCAAGGCCCACACAACTATAACAATGTGACAAATGTAGGTGAAATGGTCCAGGGCAGAAAAGCCTGAAAATCACTTACCCTACAAATACAAAGGAAAATCAGTTGGAGAACAAAGTCTTCTGGCAAAGATTATCCTATTGGTGAAAAAGAGAACTTTTTTCTATCCTTTCTTTTCTCCTTTCCTTTGAATTGTTGTATGAGGATGCAAAACTTGGAGCATGGCAAGCCATTTCTGATCACAAGGAGAATGAAAATATCTCTGCTAACAAAAATGGATCAAAAAAATGAAAAAGTTTAGATCCTTATCATACCTCTGAACCACAAAACCTAGCCTAGGACTACCTTGTTCTATACACATTGTTAAATAGATAATCCAACGTTCTTAACAAATCCCTTTTGTTTGGGATTTCTGCGGCCTAAAGTTTCTGTAATATAAAGATACAAAGTAAAACAATTAGAGCAACTCTAGTCTACTTTAACTCAGCAAGTATGCTTAAAACAACAGATGTTCCAGGCATTCTAGGCCCCTAGGATACAAGCCTGAGAGAAGAACCATCCTTTACCCTAAGGGAGTTTACAGTTGCTTGGGAAGGACAGACAAGTAAGCAAAATCTTAAATAAGACGGACACCAAACTCAGAATTACTGAGTGAACACTATGCTGACAGCAAGGAAGAAAATAAGTTAACCAGATAGGGGGAGTGGGAGCTAGTGGCTGGGGGTGAGCATGTATAAGGCCTGAGAACAAAACAGAATTTGTTAAAAGGTTCAAAAGAAATGAGAAAATAGAGACTATTAGGTGTATTAAGGGAAATTAAGATTTGAAAATAAAAAGAAAAACAAGGAGCATTAGATAATGATGATGGAGATGTAATCAGAGGTATGCCCAGCCATGCTGAACTTGTACATCATGTCAGACTTGTTGATTTGTTCTCCATTCTTTGGGTGGTAGATACACAGGACAAGCTAGGCCTATCTTTATATATCAAAAGGACTGTGTCTTCTCTTTCTACTAGTCCAAACCCAAGACTTCAGCTTCTTCCTACTGATGAACTCTTTTGCCCTGTGCAAGTACAAAATAAAAGGCAACATAAAGTCTTCTAAAAAAATCACAAGTGTTCACAAATGCCTTGGAGGTAATGAGTAGCTTAGGCTACTCAGTGAAAAAAAAAAAGGCAGATCCAGGACTCAAAGTCAGGTCTCTTGTGTTTCATCCAAATTATTTCTACCAGGAAATATTACCTCCTACCATGTTTTCTCTAGAACTCTGCTCTGATTCTTGAGGTGAAGGGCATGTGGGATTATGTGGTTACAGGGGAGGGTGTAACCATGAGGCTTATGGAATGAAACTACAAGGGGTATGTGGAATGCATTAAAACAAGGCCTCTCCCTCCTACTTGGTAGGATCAGTTTCACTAAAAGGAAAGCTGGTCCATATTTGGACACCTGACCTAGGTTTTGAAGTTTATTGCTTTCTCTACTGACCACTAGAACCTCACTACAACTTTCCATTTCAAAAAAAAATGTTGAATGCCTGCATGGGCAAGACTGTTTATGATAAGTTGGCTGCTATAACTACAATAACAATTTTCAGTGGTTGAACATAGTAGAAGTGTGGGTCTGACTAGATGTTAGCGGTGCCAGTAAAGGGGGTAGTCTCTTTCAAGCAGTGATTCTGGCCCCACCATCTTCAGCAAGCAAATTCCAAGGTTGCTATGAATATACAAAGGACTTATACACGTGGAGGTGTAGTAGATGAAGGTTTCTATGGAAACCTAGAAGCAACTCCAGAGTCCTGGAAGGCAATTGTATTTATGCTAGAAGATTGAATAGACCACCCATATTGCACAGTTCACTAGGAAACCTGGTCCATCTATGTACCGGAAGTAGAGGAAACAAATTTGGTGCCATTTAGCAGTCTCTTCTACGCAGACCCTATGATGTTCACAGTGAGGGGCAAAGGGGTTGATCAGATTGGATCCTTTTCCTCAGGGGACTCACATTCTGGAGAAAGAGGCAAAACCATGCTGAGGTGACTGTTGTAAGGATGAAGGCCTGGGTTACTGCAGCCGAGGAGGATCATACATGAGAGGCCCTATAATTGGGTGACGGGTTATGCAGTGGCCTCTGATGTCTGATTGAATGACTTGTGAGCTCTTCACAGCAACCACAAGATTAGAAAGATATTTGAATTTGGATACATGACTAATCCTCATCTGAAATATATATTTAAAGACGTGGACACATGTCCACTCCTTAATTGCGCTCAGTCTGTTATAGACAGAGCCAGCAACACTTGGCTCTTGCTACCTCTCATCACTGCTCGACAAAAACAAGTCACACAGGGCCTCCCTGGTGGTGCAGGTGGTTGAATGCAGCACTGTGAGGCTGTCTGCAGCCCCTGTTGGTGGGTTTAATCCCAGCCAGCCAGGGAGATACCCACATAGTGCGGCAGACCTCTCCTGTCTCGCCCACTGCTCCCTTCAGCAGTGTATTTCAGTCAGTCTGCCTGTTCTGTTCCCCGCTCTGTCTCTGGTGAATCCTCTCACCCTCCCGCACATCTGGCCTGTCTGTACCCTGGTTCTTGTATGCATGAGTAAAATCAATCTTTAAAAAAGAAAAAAAAAAAAGCCACACATTCTCTACAGATGGAAGCAGAGCAGAGCAAGCAGCTTCTGCCAGGAAACACAGAGGTGGGCTGTTCAAAGTAAAGCTGTGGTTTGTCCTTTCCCGATCTGTGCCTTAAATTTCCACATAGGATGACATATATATCAAAAATTTGGTGACTGTGTCAAAACTTAGAGGGGTAGAAGCTGAATTTTACTTATCTGGAAACAAAGAAGAGCCCACACTGTGCAAAGGAGTTCTTTCTGTCCTGTTCCTTCCTTTAGCAAAGTTTCTAAGATGAGAGCTAGAACTGAAAGGAGCATAAATGAATCAGATAAAAATACAAGAGGCAGGTAGGTACAAACTGACGAACTCCTAGAGGAGCAAAGAGGTTCAAAACCCAGCACTCAAAGAACTGACCAGGGATCTGTTTCAGTGGTCTCATCACCTGTCACAGGGATCCTTGACGATATGGTGAATTTCCTAGACTGTCTCTTCCCAAGAATTATACACATCTGCTCATGTATCAAATTATATTTACATCAGGTTTACTTACCTCCCATCTATTCCAATATCTTCATTAATATGTTGAACACATACTGATTGAGCACTGACTTTCTATAAAGCACTGCTCCAGGGGTTGCAGGGACAGCAGTTATCAAAGTAGACAGAAGTCACTGCCCCCATGGGGCTGACATTTCAGCAGGGAAAGACTGATGACAGAACAAGAAAACAGTAAGATTCACTGTTGGGCAGACAGTGATATTGCATGGAGAAAAATAAGGTTAGCAGTATGAGTGAGGGAGGTAGGTAGGGGCTAGGACTGAAGGTATGGGGAGCAGAAGGGAAGGACGGGTTGCATTTTATTTTATTTTTTTAAGATTTATTTATTCATGCATACATGAACTGGGTACAGGCCAGAAGTGCAGGAGGTGAGAGGATTCATCAAAGACAGAATGGGGAGCAGAACAGGCAGACTGAAATACACTGCTGAGGGGAGCAACGGGCGAGACAGGAAAGGTCTGTTGCATCATGTGGGTTGCTCTCTGGCCAGCTGGGGATAGAACTCGTGCTATAGAGGCTGGCAGCAGCTTAATAGCGCTGTCTTTAAACCCTGTGCCACCAGGGAGACCCAGGGGTTCCATTTCAATTAAGGTGATCAGGGAAGGTACTAGTGACAAAGAGACACTTGAGCTAAGGCATGTGGCTACCTGGCAAAAATGGTTCCCAGTAAAGGGAATATCAAATATAGAAACCCTGATGTTTGGGGCTAAGAAGTAAGTGGCGGCGCCTAAAGCTGTGTATGTAATGGACAAAGATACAGCAGGAGGGACTATGGCAATGATGCATGGGTGAATTGGTGGTGGGAATTCTATGGGGACTACACCTGAGGGGAAAAAGCAAACATTGTACAAAAATGAACAATGATATAAAATACATATAAATAAATAAATTATATTTTTTAAAATCACAGGATTTGAGGTGGAAGAGTGGGTGTGAGTGCATTGCGTGTGGCACCCAAAGCAGGTTCTTCTTTGCAACTCCTCCTCTGCACAGCAAATGTTTTTTTGAGATTGTGAAATGAATAATAACAACAACAAACAATAGGTATAAAATAAGTATAGACATAAAATGGTATTTTATTGGATTTTGTATATAAAATTATGCCAATAAAAATGAATCTTCAAAAATGAGAAATATTATAATGTAAGAGACATAATGGATTTATACTTTTAAGTTATATTAATGTATTTTTATAAAAGGAGAAAAGGGCATATATTGTACTTAATAGTGACATTGTGGGAACTAACAAATGAATTTTTATAAAATCAAATCACCTGCAAAAAGTAAAATGTATACAATTAGTAAATAGTTTAATTGATATGACATTTTATTTTCTTGACCTGTCCTGTAGTTTTATTTATTTATTTTTTTAAAAGATTTAATTTTTTATTTATACAATAGCTGGGGTACAGTCCAGAGGCACAGGAGAGTGAGAGGATTCACCAGAGACAGAGTGGGGAGCAGAACAGGCAGACAGACTGAAAGCACTGCTGAGGGGAGCAGCGGGTGAGACAGGAGAGATCTACTGTTCCATGTGGGTAGCTCCCTGGCCAGGTGGGAATCGAACCCGCACTGCAAAGGCTGTAGACAGTTCCACAGCGCTGTGCTCAACCAGCTGCACCACCAGGGAGGCCCTGCCCTGTAGTTTTAAAACAATTTAAAATTTGAAGAGAAAAATAAAGTACAATTTTAAAGATATTTTTCAAATTCAGTAGCTAAAACTTGCACTTTACAAAAATATTAAAATTCACAATATGTATGTGGTATGTTTTACTCTGTTTCAAGAAAAGCCTTTATGCATTACAAATGTTGTAATTTGGTGTGCACCGTTGAAGCAATTATTTTTTATTTAATTGCTTCTAATTGGGATTTCAAAGTTATTATCTCTCTGGTCATTAAATAAGTATTAATTGATTTGCTCTATTATGCAGTCACTTCAATTTTTTTTTAATGCATTATATGCCCCAGGCTTGGTGGCCTCACTAGTGTTGGATCTGCCAACTTTGCTTTGGGAACCACTCCCATAGCAATTTATACAAGTCAAAAATGGTTCTTATCACATGCAAGGGAAAGAACCAATTGTCTTCAAATTCAAGCACTTAGCTCTGGGAATGGCAGATACACCAGTTGCTCAACAAATATTGTACAAATAAAAAAAAATTACTCTTTCCCTGCCCAAGAATCTGCTTTACAGCATCCCATTTCCCAAATTTGGTGGATGCTTACATTTGTTTTTTTTTTTTTTTTTTTTTACCCCTTTGGGATGATCAGTAGCAGGGTGGAAAAGAGAATTGTAGCAGATACTCGGTGATCTGTTCAGATCTCCTTGGGATATCTTCAATGCCTGCAGGGGGCTTTGTGTTTTCGTCTAATGATCTGTACCTATGACGCTCAGCAAAAGACTGCCCTTAAGTCCCTTTACCTGTCCTAGCAAAGTCCCCAAAGCGCTAGGCGTTTACTCCCCAACCTCACCCTGTCCCAGCTGCCCTGAGCCAATGACTAAGCTTGGAGCCTGCAGCTCTTCTCCTATGCCAAGAGTTGGGACACTGAGGTGAAGTTTACGTCCCAAAGTTCTGTGGCAGTGTTGGATTTAGGTTAATGCTCTGAGGGAAATCACATTCTATATAATTTCTTGGTCCTCTTAAGAGATTTCCCTAGGGGTATGTAGCGCAACCATCCCACACCGGGTAGGTTCCTTACTGGTTCTAGCAGCTGTGTTGGTGTCTTCATGATCTCTGCTGTTCGGCACCGCACTCCTTTGCACTCTGCCACTCACCACCACAGACCTCTGTCCACTCCACTGCACTACTTCATCCTCGGCACCATGCCACACCACGCCCTCCGCGCCGCCCCACGCCATGCCACGCACGCCATGCCATGCCATGTCACGTGGCGCCACGCGTTTGGCTGAGTGTGCATGCACAGTGGGAGGGCGGAAAAGCCTGAAGCTTTTCCCCTTTATTTACTCCATAATCCACCCCATCAGGGCTTTCCGCCATACAGTCTATATACAAGTATATACAAATTTCCTGTAACAAACATAAACACTGTAGCCATGGCCCAAAAAAGCAAACAGGATACATCACAATATAACTAAGTTCAATTCTCTTGGGGGCGGAAAGATAAAGAAGTCATTGGCACCAGCAATGGGAGATCCCTCCCATCTGGCAACATACACGCCAATCTTTTTTTTAAGATTTATTTACTTATGCATACAAGAGCTGGGGTACAGGCCAGAGATGCAGGGGAGTGAGAGGATTCACCAGAGACAAAGTGGGGAACAGAATAGGCAGACTGACTGAAATACACTGAGGGGAGCAGCGGGTGAGACAGGAGAGGTCTGCTGCACCATGTGGATTTCTCCCTGGCTGGCCAGGGATCGAACTCGCACTGCAGAGGCTGCGGATTGCTTCATAGTGTGGTGCTTAACCCCTTGCGCCACCATAAAGACCCTATACATGCCAATTTTGTGTCCGAAGATAATATTGTAGCTGGCATCAGTGGACTTCCAGGTTGTGAGTATCACATTTGCTTTGCCAGCAAAGAGGCATCAGAGAGCTCTACATGTAGCAAGAGTGGAGCACTCCCAATAGGCTATAGAGTCATCACAAATATCCCCTTTAGGATTGCCTTCTGATCTGCCACCCCAGGGTGTTACCCACCCGTGGCAGCCACTGTGCAGTCACCCATGGTGTTTTTTGTAAATTGGCCTCCAGGCCATGACCCCAAGAGGCTATTATATTGATAGCCAGCGCATGTGGGGAGCCTTCACAGTCCAGGGCCATTCCCAGTCCACAGTCTGCCCTGGGTTCCCTCCAGTCAGGGTTGGCAATAAAATGTTGCCCTGCTGTACAAATCCAGGCTTTAACAAAATATCCGAAGTGTGCATCTGCAATTGAATGGGAGTTGCAGCACGATGCAGCAACACCTCCACTGGAGCCAGGCTGCCTTCCTGCTCCTCTCATTTAGTGTTCGTAGCACTACCCACAGACATTGGTTCGACCCAGCCAGCATCAGAGTGGGGACAGTAGCTATCCATCCTTGCTTTAGCAGGCCATTATAGCACTCTATGATCCCTGCAGCTTTGGGATTATAGGGAGTATGAAACTTCCATTCAACACCCATGTCCTTGGCCCACTGCTGTACCCGGGCTCCTGTAAAATGAGTCCCTTGGTCGCTCTCCACTACCAGCAGACGTCCGTATGCAGCACATAGGTGTGCCATTGCTGCCAAAACTGCCTTTTGGTCAGCATGTGGAGCAGGATAAGATGCCAATAACCCAATAGCAGTGTCCACACAGGTGACGGCATACTGTTGTCCATCGGAGTGAGGTAGTGGTCCAATGATGTCAATCTGCCAGCATGTCAAGGGTAACTACCCCCACAACACCTGGTCTGTGGATGCAAAAGTTCTCCAGGGCTAAGTCCTGAAATACACTACACATTGTTAACAAACAGTTTGAACCTTCCCTAAAGTTACAGGTAGACGCCAGGCACACACAGTGGCCCACATTGTCTTTTGCCCTGTGTGGAGCAAGCGTCTGTGCAGCCACTGCACAACATCCTTCCCTGGAGCAGTTTCAAGCCATCGAACTGGGCTAGGGTATCTGCTTCATCGTTGCCTGGTGAGGCCAGTGGGGCATGTCCCGTGACATAATAAACAGTCACCTGCTTCTGATTCCCTAGATCCCATGTATCTTTCCATGGGGCCTGGCATCACAATGGCCAATGCATGACTGTCCAGTCATTTAAATTCCACGTAGAAATCCACAGTGTCAGGCCCCTATACACAGCCCAACTGTCAGTACAAATTACTAGAGGGGAAGGCTCATGGGCCACCACCACCTATACTGCTCACAGTTCAGCCCACTGGCTGCTCTGTTCTATCCTATTTTCACACCAAAAGGTGTCCGTTTCTGGGTGTATAGCCACAGCTGTACACAATGCTGGCTGGCCGCGGCTGGAGCTGTCCATATACCAGGCCTCCACTGAAATCGGTGCTCCTCCCTCCTTGTCGGGACTAGCCTGAAGTTTGGCTTCTACATAGACTTCTGAAGTTGGTTCCATACTGACATACGTCCCCAGACCAAGAACCTCCTGCAGCTCTGCCCTTAAGGGGCTAGTTGACAGGGCACTCTTCTAGGTAGGCCCCCCACTTCTCCCAGGTAGGCAGTTGAGCAGTACCACTATGGGGCTTTGTTGTCCAGACCTGTACCCATCCAGCTATTGGTTCTCACTAAGACAGGAGCTGTGGCAGTTACACTTTCAATAGCTAGTAAGGCTGCATATGCTGCAGCTAACTGCTTTTCAATTCAGGAATACCTAACCTCAGCCCATTCCAGAGTTGGGACCAAAACACAACAGGCTGTCGTAGCCTCTGATTTCTGCCAGAGTCCCCACCTGAACCCTTCCTGAATCGCATGCACATCTAGCTCACAGAGTCGGACTGAATCGAAAACCTGCAAGGACTGAGCAGTCTACAGTTTGTTTGGCTATGGCAAATGCTGTGTCTTCCTCAGCTGACCAATCCCACCTGGCCCCCTTACATATCAACACATACAAGGGTCTTAGGAGCTGGGCCATGTGAGGTATAAATGCCCTCCAGTAACCCGGCAGGCCCAGAAAGGCTTGCAGCTGCTTTCACTGTGGTTGGAGTGGGGTAAGCTTGCACTTTATCTATTACAGCATTAGGGATAACCTTTGTCTTACCTGACCAAATAACCCCCAAGAACTTAACTGACAGTCCAGGCCCCTGCAGATTGCTTTCGTTGATTGCCCAGACATGTGTTTTCAGGTGTGTCAATAGGAGAGGTACTGCCTTTTCCAAATCTGCAAGAGAGTCACTAGTCAATAAAATGTCATCAATGTAATGATACAAATGCACTGAAGATGGCCTCTCCCACTGGGCCAGATCTGCTGCTCCAGCCCGTGGCACAGAGTAGGGCTATGCAGGTATCCCTGTGGTAGCACAGTAAATGTCCTTTGCCAGCCTTCCCATGTGAAGGCAAACTGGTCTTGACTCTCTGGAGCTACATCTATTGGAAAAAATGCATTTGCCAGACTGGCTCATCGTCTAGTTCATGGCTCAGACGATCCACTAAGTGTGCCACTGAAGGCACTGCAGCATGCAAGGGGGGAACTACCTTATTTAACTCACGATAATCTACTGTCATGTGCCAAGAGACATCAGGCTTCTTCACCGGCTATACCGGCAAATTGTAGGGGCTGTGGGCAGTAGGCACTATGCCCACTTTCTCCAATTCTGATATTGTGCCCGCCATTTCCTTGTGGTCTCCGGGCAACCGATATTGCTTAGTATTAGTCACTCACCTAGGGACTGGCACTTGTATGGGCGGATGCTTAGTGTGTCCTCGCACCGCTGCCTTGCCTTTACCACACACACTCTAAGATGAAACTGAGGCTGTGGTCTCTAGCCATGAGCCACACGGTACATCCAACCCCAGGATGTACTCCAGGATGGGTGATATATATATATATATATCTTTTATACTCTCTTGGGCGTAATCGCCTAATCCCCAGGGACAGTCTCACTGCTGTCACCTTGACACTCTGGCCTCCAGAATCTCCAAACGTTTTTGCAGTTCCCACATCTCATCCTGTAGCTGCTGGATTCTGGATCACTCTTTCTGCCTAGACTCTCACAGAGCTGTGAGAAACACCCTTCCCACAGCCCCTGCCGCTTCGTGGGCACTATAACTATCCAGTGTCTCTTCTATTTCGTATAGTGCCTGTTCTAACTGCAACAGGGATCCATTTACCTCTGGCCATTCCTGGGGAGATGCCCACTGGGAAAGGAGGCTGGCCACCGAGTACCATCTGCTCGTGGCCGGCCACCCCTCAATCCCTCCCCATGTTTCAAAGGGTTCCACAACCATCTGTGTCAAACCGTCCTGCAGTCTACGCCAAATGTAGTGCAACCAACCCATACTGGGTAGGTTCATTACCAGTTCTAGCAGCCGTGTTGGTGTCTTCATGCTCTCCACTGTTCATCACCACACTCTATTGCCGCAGACCTCCATCCACTCCACTGCACTCCTCAGTCCTCAGCACCATGCCACGCCACACCACATGGCGCCATGCCATTTGGCCAAGTGCGTATGTGCAGTGGGAGGGCGGAAAAGCCTGAAGCTTTTTGAAAGGATTGGCACGGTGAAGAAAGAGAGAGCCAGGCTAAGTTTCTCACAGGCAAGAAATTTATTGCATCCCTGGTGAGGTTCGCCGACCCCAGTGGGGTCGGAGAAGTCACGCCTGTTGGGGGATAAGGGCAAGCTTTTATAAAGCAGGGTCTGGCCTTGGAGGGAAGTGGAAAACACTGAGTCAAAGTTGCTTTTCAAAGAAGTTTTTTCTCTCAGAACTGGTTGCTCTTTCAAAGCTGCTTATCAGGGCCCATGCAAACTGGGCAGAGCCAGCTCCCGGGATTCAGGTGGCAGCAGTTTCAAGTTCCCCCTCTCTGAACCCCATCTCTGCCCTGGCCTTGACCTTACACTTTTCCCCTTTACTTACCCCACAGGGTATTTTCTTAGTAAACTATTTTCACATTTGTTCGTCTCAGTGTTTGCTCTGCCGAACCCAGACTTCATCTTTCTATTCTCTCACCTGGCCCTTTGTCAGCTTCCTCTCTATAGAGCCATCCATTTCTTCTCTCCCTAATTAAAAATTTTTCATGCAACTTCTCAGAGTTTGGTCTAACGATTCTTTCTAACTAAGGTATTACGATTGTTCCAGAAGAATTCAGTAGCCCATTTTGTGCGTCTAGAATATATGAGCTATCGTCAAGGACTTTAGGCTTGCGAATGTTTATGCCACATTGTCACAGTACTCTGTGTTTAGTAATGGTGTAGGAAAAGAATGTCTGTTGAATTTAATATTCTGGAGGGCTTTCCAGATAACCAGATACAAAACCAAATCTACACAGACTGCCAATTGCATGATTTGTGTGCTGAGCACAGTAAATGCCAGTGAGAATGATCGTCAGGTGCTAACTCTGCTTGCCAGGTAAGTCAACAACCAGAGTCTGACAGTGGCCCAAAGATGTCCTGCTGCTATCACATCAATACATTGGTGTGCACAAAACTCCACTCTCTTCTGCCCTCCTGCTACTAAAAAATTTGAAACATGGGAAAGGTGATGAACAGAAGGGCAATGGCAGTTCTGAAAGTAGAATGTCTCTCTTCAAACACCAGGGATCAATTGCATTCGTCAATTCAAGAAACTTCCTGAGGATGAAAACAGCTGGGATGAGATGGAACAGTTCCCAGGATGGACAAGGGACTGAACCATTCCAGAGGAACCTGAATCCCATGGACTGTCCTAAGGAGAATACAAACTCCTAACCTGATACCCCAAGTAAACTGATTTCTTACTGATTAATTCCAGATGATCTAACCCAATTGGAAAGATGAAGATCCCTTAGACATAGTCACACCTGGGTATGGTCCAGGATGGCACATTCTTTTTCTCCTTTATCTGAAAGATGGATTAGATGGAATGTCTAAAGGAGGAACGTTTTTGCATAATTTTTCAACTAGCTTCAAGAATACATAATATTACACACCATTCTATATTTTGTCTATGATTTATGGTACTACTCTCCTTCATTGAACTATTGAACTTAGCCTGCAGGAGACTGGTTGTTCGAGAATGATGTATTGAGATCTCTGACAAAAAGCAAGGAACAGTGGGCTCACCCCAGGGAGAGAAGTCTGTCTTCAGGCTTTCTTCTCACTAAGGACAGCATTTACAATACAAAACAAGGAAAGTAGTGACAAACACAGCATTTCCAAAGGCACCAGACCTCATAATGTTCTCTCAATACTGTGCAGTTGGCAAGAAAACTGTAGATGAGTTTCTATGGAGCCAAGTGCAAGATTGTACATTTAGGGGAAAACAATCTAAATTATTCTTTCAGGATTATGGTTCCTAAACCTCATCATCAGCATCTCCTGGAAAGCTTGATAAAACACAGCCCTCAGGATCCACGCAGGGATTCTCCTTGAGTATATCTGAGGTTGGGTCCAGGACTTTATTTCTAATGAGCACCTTGGGGATTTCCAGGATGGGTCAAGTTTGAGAGCCATGTTCAATGCAGAAGCCATGAATGGTTGTGGACTAATACTGGAGAGAGTGGTTTAACATGTTACATGACAGCAGAAACAGCAACTAAACACTACTTGTAAATATGTTTGAATCTGGCTGTTTTGTGCAGGTCTTTGCACCTCCTGGGAGAGGTTAGTTCACTTAGGAATCACTGAGGATGCCCAATTTTAAGAAGCAATCCTTAGGACAGTCAGAGGAGAGGAGGAGGAGAAGAGTTGCAAAATGAAGTGAAGAAAGTCTCAAGAAAAGTTGACTCGTTTGAAATGCAAGTAATTGTTTCTGTAAACCAAGGCTAGAGGTAGGTCACTCTGTGTATCTCATTGTACCTTATTTTAAACAAATAAGCAGACTAAATACAAAATTTCAAGCAAATAGTAAACCAAGCATGATTACATTTGCATTAAGATGGAAAGTATATTCCTTGAATTCCTAGAAATATGTTGGGTATTCCTTGGTTCATTCATTCTTCACTTACACATTCTTCTATTTACTCCTTTCTTGATTCATATGACATATTAAATAATTATGCTCTGTGTGCAAGGCCAAGTTTTAAGGAGGATTCTTAAAACTTGGAGATGAAGGAAAAGAAATTACGTGCCACATTTAATCTCCTTGATTTTTGCAGTTATGAATGAGGTAATAAATAATATTATAGTAATATCCCATGCCAATAACCTGGGAAGCTAAGATGTAGACAGTGATTAATGTGCTTAGAATTACAAATTACAGCCCGGAGTAAAGCTCAGACCTGTATGACTCCTAAGTTTATCCTCCTAACTGCCATATACTAGTGCTCAAAAGAGATGATTTTGATGTTGATTTTAGCTATCTGAACCCTGCATGATCCCTGATACGTGGCCCGACCTGGGAAACTGTCCAAAGCCTATGACTCTAGTCTCACAGCTGTTCCTATGCCCACAAAGGCCAACTCTGTCTTCATCCAGGCTCCAGGCACAGGCCCAAATTCCTGCCAGCCTGAGCCACCCACTCTGCACTAAGAAACCTGTGAACCTCTCCTCCTTCTGGACTAGGTAAGTGTGAGTGGATACAAATATTTGACCTTCCCAGGTATGATTCTTGGCTTCCAGTCCAAGTCATATTCTAGGCTCTATCTCGGGAGGACCAAACCTTCAAAATTGTCTCCAGATCAAACCAGTTTTCAATTAGTCACAGATTATGGCTAAATTCTTAAAGCTATTTTGGCCCTTATCAAATTCTCATGGTTAACCTTGGCTGGATAGAGGGACAACTGGCTCAGTTTTTAGGAAAGAGTCTCTGGCCAACTGTGAAGTCATCTCACCTTGTACCTTGTTCAGATCCTGTGCAGAAAACGGACGAAATGCAACCGTGGAGCTCTGCGGCACTCTTTTTTTTTTTTAAGATTTATTTATTTATGCATACAAGAACTGGGGTACAGGCCAGAAGTGTGGGGGTAAAGAGGATTAACCAGAAGCAGAGTTGGGAGCAGAACAGGCAGATCTACTGAAATACACTGCTGAGGGGCGCAGTGGCAGAGACAGGAGCTGTCTGCTGAGCCATGTGGGTTGGCACCCTGACGGGGATCAAACTCTTGCCGCAGTGGCTAGAGATAGCTTCATAATGCTGCAACTTAACCCCTTGCTCCAGCAGGGAGGCCCCTCTGCAGTACTTTCTCTGTGTTTCCCCCTAAGTGCTCCTAAGTGGGCTTTGACCAACTCAGTACTGACCTAGTTGTAAGCCATCTTTCTTATCTTATGTCTTTCCCTGGTCACAGAAACCTGGGACAGAAGTTCAAAGCAGTATCGCAAAAGCCACCCCCCACACTCTGAAGTCCCGCCTGAGTCATCAAGGTCAGAAGAAGCCCCCATATGTGATGCAACCTACAAAGCTCCAGGTTCATCATATCCTCCGCCCTCACAGCCTGTGTTGCCTGCAGGGCCATAGCCACTGTTCAGACATCATCTCTGCTACTTTCACAGGGCTCTGTGAGCCTTGCCTGCCACTGAGGTTGCTTGCCAGGGACCCTAGCCCTCTGTGTCTATGCAGCCACTCTGTCACCCCCTCTCCATGACCATTCTCTCTCTCCTTTACCCACTTTCTCCTTTAGCCATTTGGAGATCTACTCAGACTGTTCTGTCACTTGTGTGGCTTGGCAAGGCACTATCGGCCATGAGAACACACACATGCCTTTCACTTGTGCCTCCTCAGTCACTTCACTGCCAGGTGACAGAGGCCATTGGAAAATTCACTCCAACTGCTTTTCTTACACTCTGACACAGACACAAAGTACACTCCCCCCCCAAAAAAAATCAAATTATCTGTCTGTCTCTAGCTCTTTTCTTCCTGCAAAAGTTCCTGAAGGTAATAGGAAACCAGAGAAAAGGTTACAAAAAAAATACCCAGTTGTGCTCAAACTTTGCCCTAGTCTCCTAACTTCCAGCTTAAATAAGTTTAAGTATTAAAACTTATTAGTTTATTGATATTGTTTTTTGAACAATTTTTCTTGCTTCAATTCTGTGTTGGGATAAAAGTATCACCTAAGAGCCTTTGTAATCATGTACAAGTCTCTCATGTCCACTTCACATCAAGATAAGTCTTTGTAGCATTTCTACAACTCTTCTAATTCTACAGTACACCTCCATACCCACTGTGTGAATGGGTGAGCTCAGTAAGGACACCAGTTATCACTATACTTTGTGCTTTTGGTTGTTTTTATTCATAGTACTATTTTTTTGTTAAACCTCTTTATACAGAATGGAAAACAGATGTCCATGAACAAAAAAGAAGCAATAAATCAACAAAATATCCCAATGATAATATATTTTTTATTCAATTGTGCCAAATCTACTTGCTGAGCCCCAGCCATGGTCCTGAGGTGGTACAGAGTGTGAAGGTATGAATCAGGCTTGGTCCCTACCCTCAGAGGACATGCTTTCTAGTTGAAATGGAATTGGGTGGGAGTTGGAAGAAGTTGAAACACTAGGACCACAATACAAGGTAAAAATGCCATAAAAAATGGGTGTTATGAGTGTGGTTAAATGAGATAACTTTTCTGGCTTGGCAGATGAGTTAGCATTCTAATTGGATCTTGAGAAATGGGTAGAATTTGGATGTGTAGAGATAAAAGAATTATTGATGCCTACAAAGATAAAAAAGCATATATAAAGTTAGTGAGGTGGAAATGTTAAGCTACTGTGTGCTGGGGATAAAAGTGAGTTACTGAATACTGGGAATAATGACTACGACTGTGGGAATAATAGTTTGTGGCAGCATAGAGTATAAGGAGAAATTTCTGAGATGAAGACAGATGTGGTCATGCACAGCATCTTAAATTCCTTACTAAGCAATGTGTATTTCATCTGGTAAGTAATTTAGACTATGAAAGGTTTCCTAACCATGACATGAGATGACTAGAATTGGGCAATAGAATTTATAGGGACCTTGACAAGCAAGGAGTAAGGGGCCTCAGTTGCAGAGACCATTGGGGGGTTTCTTATAGTCTGGTAGGTGGTAGCCTGGAGGCGAGGAGGGTCTGCATGATAGACACAGTCGGAAAGTGCAAAGACTTAGAAATGGAGGGGAGGAGAGATAAGTGGGACTCTTCGTTGCACACACGTTTGTGTTACAGAAGTTCTCACTTATCCATCAGTCCTTCTTGATATCACACAAAGCTGCCATTTTTGGCTTGCAATGCAATGTGAATTATGTCCTCTTGAGTTGTGCAGTTCATGATAGATGGAACCTAAGTGAGACCTATCAGCAGCATCATCACCCTCCTCTCAACTTCAAAGTCAACATTTTCCATAGTTTATATGTGTGTGGCCTTTATCACAGACCAGCACTTACTCACTTTCATCGATTTGAAACAAGGGAGAAAAAGTTGGAGGAGACAGCAAAGAAGTAGATCAAGGAGAGTCCAGATGACCCCCTTAACACAGTCCATTCAAAGGACACTCACTACATTATCTTATATTCTTTTTCTCAGTGGATTAGCTAATTTGATTAACAGAATCTACTGGGTGTGAAGAACATAAGAGCCTTTGATTGGAAATCCAGGAAACTTAGACTGTAGACTCAAGTATCCCATTTCCTAAGCATGTGATCTTGAACAAATAGTACTTGCACTCTTTCAATCTCCATCACCTGAAGGATTGTACAAGCATTATGTAGAAGCAAACCAAATGACAGAGGCCAGGACAAATTAGATAATGTGGTCTGAGCCAGTATCTCTGAGGAGGTGACTAGTAAGCTGAAACCTAAAGGAGAAAGAGTCATCCATAGGGGACAGGGCCAACAGGGGCAAAGGACACTGAAGGTTGAAAAGATGGTGGATTCCAGCTCCCTGAGGGAGGAACAAGCATTGCTGTGACAAGGCCAGGAGGAATCACTCTACGGATCTCTCACAAACTCAAGGAAGGTGCATCTTGTTATTGTTGTTAAATAGGAACACGTATGTGTTCAATTTTGAAGAAAGTCATTTTTTTGAAATGTTTAGAGGGTCGCTGTAATAATGTAACAGAATCCAAAGGGGAGAGAGAAAGTTGTGAGGCACTTTTTTCAAATATTTTTATGCATGAAGAAGTTGAGCTTAGTACAAAGCCAAGAAAGAATCCACCTGACCCTAAAATACTATATAACACAGAGAGTGAGTAGAGTTCAAACAGAGATACAGGTTTCTGCTTCTGGAAAGTGAAGTCAGAAACCAGAGTTTTGTCTGATCACATGAAATAGGCCCCAAGGGCTCTGGTTTTGAGATTTTTATTCTCTCAGCTATGAGAGTTGACCTTTGCTGTGATTGATGCACGGGTTCAAGAGAACTTTCATGAAAAATAAAATCTCTTTCTGAAGGAAATCATGCCTGTGATGATAATCCATTAGACTGTTGCCTTGCTCGCCTCCTTGTTCTCCAGGGCCACGGACATTTCATGTAGGGGCAAGTAAGGAGGGAGAGCGACACAGCTGGGAACCCAGTGGCAGAGGGCTTGCATCTTAATGCAGCTCCTCTGTGCATTTAGCCAGGGCTCTGGGACAAGCTAAGTGTTTTCTGGAGGGCCTAGCACCTCATCAAAAGAAGGAAGAGAATGGTCCTCCCTGGTAGAGCAAGGGGTTGTCTCAGCACTGTGAAGCTATCCACAGCCACTGCAGCATGAGTTTAATACCCGATCCCTGTTCAGGGAGGTGACCCACATGGTGTGGCAGGCCTCTCCTGTCACACCTACTGCTCCCCTCAGCAGTGTATTTCAGTCAGTCCTCCTGTTCTCCTCCCCACTCTGTATCTGTTGAATCCTCTCACAACCTGGCCTGCACCGTAGTTCTTGTATTCATAAGTAAATAAGTCTTTAAAAAAAATAAAAGAAGGAAGAGAACAACTTTTGTGGTGTCTTCCTCTTAAGAATGTTATGACCTTTATTTTTTTTATTTTTTAAGATTTATTTATTCATGCATACAAGAACCGGGGTACAGGCTAGATGTGCAAGAGGGTGAGAGGATTCACCAGAGACAGAGTGAGGAACAGAACAGGCAGACTGACAGAAATACACTGCTGAGGGGAGCAGCGGGCGAGACAGGAGAGGTCTGCTGCACCATGTGGGATTCTTGCTGGCCAGCCAGGATCGAACCCACACTGCAGAGGCTGCGGACAGCTTCACAGCGCTGCGCTCAACCTCCTGCACCACCAGGGGAGGCCCAAGAATGTTATGACCTTTAAACAAGGGAATTAAAATACAAGAATTTTGTAGACTGTGATGTTCTGTGTATAAAGCAGGATATAATAGCTTCTGTAGTGTTAGAAATGCCTGGAACTTTGTAAATATGTTGCTTAGACTCAACATTACTAGAGCAGACTACATCATTTTGTTAGCCACAGTGAAAAACTCCACCGAGATGATGGGGAAAGTGAAAAAGAGAGAAATGAGAAATTTGGGGAGAACAGAATTACAGATCTTACGTGCCCATTTTGTACAGAATAATTTATTATAGTACAAACTACATACAAACCTCTAAATAAATAATCACTTTTTCCAGTCATCATATCTGTAAATGCGTACACGCACACTTCTGTGAACATATAGAGACACAGAGGGTACAGCCTATTTCCATTCTCAGATTATTACCTATTTAGTGAGGAGAGCCTGACATCAGGTTTCTCCCTTGGTGAGAGTGGCAGACCTTGGTATGAACATAGAGGGGTTCTTTCAAATGTTTCGCATCTGGGAACTAAGTCTACTTCAAATCAAGTCCTGCTCAGGAAAGCATAATAGGAGCTCGGTCCTAGGGTGCAGGGAACTCTCTCGCACTCCTTACTTAAAATATTCAAATATCTCTGTCTGAAAACTATACACACCAGGAGTTTTCCCCTGTCAATTTGGCAGCCAGGACCCCTCCCTGGGACCTCCTTTCTAAGCTCTCAGACCCACCAGAACCTGCCTTCCAAGGCAGAGAGAAGCCACATCTGTTTATCCACACCAGGGACCCTCCCAGGGCTGGGAGCCATCCTCCCCAGACCATCTACCCTGGGGCCAGTCTGAAATTCTGGGGGCAGCTGAACATATGGTTCACATCACAGCATAAGACTGAGACACTGGACACATCAAAACTGGAAGGGATCCTGAAGGTCACTGAGTTTCATCTGATACTTGACTTCCTTTTCAAATAGGTCCTTGACTATCCACTCACACTTCCGGTGCCACATAGCGCATGCTTGGTGCGGATACCAGTTTCCACTTCAATCAGAGTTGACAGTTGACTGAGATTTCCTCTCAGTTCAAAGTTCCTACCAAGCTCTTGACCTACTCATAGTGCCACCAGCACAGGTCAGAGCTTGGTCTTCCACGGCAACATTTCAAATATTTGAATAAACACTTATATCCGCTGACTCCCACTCCTTTGCTCCCTGCTCCTTCACTTACCTGCCAAAGACATTGTCAGTCTCAAGCACAGTCTTCATAATGAGTCTTTTAGCAAAGATTTTAAGGTTGTTTGGGTGAATGGGGAAACACAGTCCTCCACCCTGTGCCCTGCCAGTGGTGTATGAATTGCTAAGGATGGAATCACTTACGACCAAGGCAAGAATGACCAAGTCTCAGAAAGATGGACATTTTGTTTTGTTTTTAACATGTTTCTAGCCCAAATCTGACAGGGTATGTGGCATTGATTTGAACAGAACGCCCTGGGACTAGCCAAGGCTGCTCCTTCCTTATAGCAAATAAGAAACTCATTCCTGTAAGGTCATACTGTGCAGCCTGGAGCTTTGTAATCTGTCTTGCCGCCTTGCTGGAGCTTTGTAATCTGCCTTGCTGCCTTGCTGGAGCTTTGTGAGCATTTTGGGAACTATTTGCAAGTAACAGAAGATTTGCTCAGAGTCCAAGCTCTGGGTCTTTTCTCCTCACCTTGAATCTCAGTTTTCTCATCTGTAACTTGGAGTAATAAACCCTTCCTTGTTTGACTCCTGGGAGAATTATGCAATCAAATGAGCTAGTGGAGGTGAATGCACAGGGTGAGGGGATCTTCTAAATATCAGCTGTGCATTTTGCTCTGCTTATCACTGGGTAGGTCATCTCCAGCTTGCCCCTGCCCATAACCCTTCATTTTTGAAAAAGGAGAAAAACTATCAGTTTTAGAAAAAGCCATTCAGAACTATCCTATGAGCTAAGGCTTACTTTGTGAAAGGAAACATTTTTTTTCTGTACCAAGGAAGACAAAGTTTGTGCAGTCTCTTTTTTTTTTTTTTTTTTTTTTTTTTTTGTGGGACACTCGCCTGTGGCTGGGGATTGAACTGGCACTGCAGAGGCTGCAGCCTTGCAACCCAGCACTCAACCGCTGCGCCACCAGGGGAGGCCCTGTGCAGTCTCCTTTAATGATTCTTCACACCCTAGTTTAAAACCAGAAGCAACAAGACACATTCATGGTTGAGAAACACCACGTAACCAAAATTATCTGCAGTCAGAGAGCCCCCATTCGAGTTCAGGAGATGAGCCAGGGACAGGAATGCTTGCAGGTGCTATTGATTAGTAGCAAAGCCAGCCCCTTCTTCAGGGCTGGGACACTCTCTCTGCCCAAAATATTTACACAGGATTTGACATTCACAATGAAAATTTTACTTTTGCCTTAAAATAGTATTTATAGTTTTCCTAGAATTCAGTGTGGTCTACTGAGCTAACAGAAGCTTGGATGCTTTCTCTGCTGAATGAATCCAAAATAGCCAAATTGCAATAGTGATTGAAATATGGGAAATTTTTTATTTTCTGGAAACTGGAACTTCCAATTTAGGAAATGCATAGGCCATATAAGGACATGTCAGTGATAACTAATAATGTTATTATCTATATAATGTTGTAGCACAAGACTACAACCTTTCTCAAAAATAAAGAAGCCGAGGAGTGAACACTCTCAGAGTCGGGCATGTGAGGTGAGGGGTCCTAAAACACAGACCTTCTTCACAAGGTCAAGAACATGGAGTTCAGGAGGCAGTCCCTGTGCTCTTGGAGATGTGCTACTTTCCTTTTTTCCCACAAGTCCAAGCCAGACCAACTACACCATTGTGGGTTCAGTGTAAAGTGAAAAAGTGGGGGGGGCCCTTGCTCAAAACTGAAGGATTTCAGGATGGCAAGAGGAGGGCATGTATTAATTGGGGAGCCCTTCTAAGCATGGGGCCCTACATGACTGCACAGGTCATAGGCCACAAAGATGGACCTAAATACAAGAGACTGCACTCCCCAGCCACTTTGCCAAATCCCTGGTTAATGAGATGTGGGTGGTGGGGTGGGGAGGCAGTGAAGAGCCCTTGCTTCAACTTCAGGCATTCCCTTCCCTGGCACAGAAAACAGAGTTCACACGTTCCATTGGAGGAACCGTTAGATGCAAGGACAATTGTTCCAGAGTCACCTGGATCAAGAAAGAAGCTGTTGCATATTCAACCACTGAGATACTGTTGATCATTACTGCAGCAGCATCGACTTAGCCTATCCTTACTAATCTGTAAGGGAAGGCCGGAAGTAGAAGCATCTCAAATCTGAAAAGTACTGCAAAGGGAAGGAAACCATACCAGAAGAAAGTCTGATAGCTCCCAGGCTCTGGTTTTTCCACTGATAAAATAAGAATTCAAAAATGACCTTTAACATGTTACAATTCTATGACTATATCCACTGCTACTTTCCCTTAATGGACTGAAAAAATATATGAGCTAAGAAGAGAGATTAAATATTCTCTCTCTCCTTTAGCCTCCCAGTCTCTTGGCCTTTTGCTATCTGGGCCCATTCTTGATTCACTGAATCAAGACGCCATGAGGAAAGCACTCTTTAGGGCAGTGTTTTGCTCTGCAAAAATTTTATCAAACAGACTGGCCACCATGATTGGATGGGTTTTTGATTCCCAAACCTCTGGCTGATATTATGAGTCTTCTTGCTTAAAAATCACTGAAATGGGTTCATTTTATCAGCATTTCTATGTTATATCAACCTGGGTATCACTTTGCCTTCAAAGTTACTCCTCGTTGCTTTCAAACACTGGGTTGCTGTAAGACACCTCCCTGCCATACCACAGGACGTCAGAGTAGGAGGTCTGATTTATCGGGGGCCAGCTGGGGTCACTTGCCAAGGCCCTCTGCCATACTCGATACTGGCTTTTTGATTCATATCCAAAACATTTTTTGATTGTCATCCACAGGGTTCGGTTTTCAATAATGGCCTCCTGCAAAATAAAAAGTTACACTTTACCATGAGTGTCTCCAGGTTACAGCCCTCCGTAGACCATAAAAAAGCACTACTGGGGCCTCCCTAGTAGTGCAAGGGGTTAAGCGTCAGCTCTATGAAGCTATTGGCAGCCACTGCAGCAAGAGTTCAATCCCTGGCCAGGGAACTAACCCACACGGTGCAGCAGATCTCTCATATCTCCCCGGCTGCTCCCCTCAGCAGTGTATTTCAGTAGATCTGCCTGTCCTGCTCCCCATTCTGTCTCTGGTGAATCCTCTCACTCCCTGCACCTCTGGCATACACCCCAGCTCTTGTATGCATAAATAAATAAATCTTTTAAAAATATATTTCTCTAAGAAGTCTGCTCTGTTTATCTACTAACAGGATGTTAAAAACACAACCTTCCCATCAGCATCTTGCAAACCTCAGGGCTCACCTGGCCAGACCTGTTATTCTACTCTCCCACTGCAAGGTTTCCTTTGTCCTCCTTAATTAACAAGAAAACAGTAGTTCTCCTTAGAACTGGGATAGGCAGGGTCGTAAAAATCTAACTTACTGCAGGAAATCTTAGCAGACTCTAAACAAAACAAATGAAACAACACACACAGAGACTTCAGTGCTCTACACCTCAACTTGAGTTTTCATACAATCTATACATATGACAATTGTAACCTTTTGCTACTCTGGAAAGGGACACTGAAGCCCTGACAAATAATCTGCCCCATCACTCCACATTGTAAATTAAATGCAGAACTATAAACAAAGGGAAAGATTTGATGAGATGCCATGTATTTAAAAAAATAAAAACAACTTTATCAAATGAGCTCTTCTGACCAGCTCAAATAATTCATATATAATAGCCTGTATGTATTTAACACTTAACTATGGGCTTTTATGTATTTATGTGTGTATATATATACACATATATATATATACACATACATATATATACACACACATGTATATACACACACACGTAATAAAATGGCATTAGTTCCCAAGTCCTTTAGCTAGAATTTAGATCAACAGAATCAGCAAAGGATAAGGTATCATGGAAATCTGCATATTTTTCTGGGCTGCTCTATAACTAGGTTAGAGTTAGAGTTAGGGTTAGGGTTAACAGACCAAACCGTATTCAAGACTGTGCAAAAGAAGGCCAGCTGTCTTTCATGCTTATTTCCCCAAAACCTGCACCATCTCTGCAACAGGCTGGCTATATTGTATGGTGTTAGCACAGCCCACACCCAGAATCCTTACTTGGCAGACAAATCTAGAGTCACCTGAGGAAAGCCCCTTACTGCATCCATGATGGGGTTCTGTCTACTCTGCTAGTGTTACCCCACAAAGCAGGCAATCTCAGTTTCCATAATTCTGCATTACATCTGCCTTCCAAAGACTCAGTGGCTTCAGTTGCCCCTGAATGCCTGTTGGTAGCAGGGAAAGGGGCAACTGGGAACAACTAGAGCATGCAGTGGAGGAATCAGGGCATGGAGTTGGAAGCCTCATATGTGACTTCTCAGTGCAGATGCTGCCACTAAACCTCCATGTGCATCTCTTTCTCACTCAACACAAGGAACAAAGGCGAAATTTTACCTTTCCTGCATATCTAACCATCTTCCCTGTCTGCTGGGAGTAAGCAGGGTCCCATCCATCTTACATTAATAATTGAATAAATCTTTGCCCAGCTCCTCTTAGAACAAAGCGAATTTTAGGTGCTGTGGCTTCTGAGTTGCGTTCTTGCCAGAGAGTGTAATGGCAAGTGAGAGAAATAATTATACACAAATAACTACAGCCCTTGTCCTGTTTCTCCTTGTAGAATGTGAGCTCTACCCCTTTGTCATCCTCTGCCACTCATGTCATACGATAGGACAGGGCACACAGTCAACAGATGCTGTGAATAATCACACAGTTAATATAGTAACAATAGCTTGTATGTACTTAACACTTAACTATGGGCTTTTATGTATTTAACAAACTATGGGCTCCTCACTGTTCACATGTCATACAATAGCCCTTGAGATAAGGTAGGATTTAGCATTGCCATTTTACAGGTGAAGAAGCAGAGACACAGAGAAGTGGAGTAACTTGCCCAAACTCAGATGGCAACCAAGATGCAGCCAGGATTCTCACTCAAGCACCCCACTCCTGGGTTAAGCTCCTAACCACAAACACACTGCCAGTAGAAGTGCTTCCTGCTAGGACACTATGGCAGGCCTTGTTGTGTGACTAGCCTACTGCCTGTTCCTCCCACCTCTTCACTACCACCTTAAAAAGAGAAAAAAAAAATCATAAAGAGCCTCAGCAAATCCATCTAACTTCTTTTAGGCATAGAATCACAGTCCCTGACTCCTCCTGTGTTCAGGATGACAATGAGACATGGGTCCAAGCAATCAGACATAGAGGAAGTTGCCAAGTGGGCTGCAGAGATTTTCCTCCTTTTCCCTATAAGAGGTTCATACTTGAGGGAAGAGAGCTTGCTGGTACCTCTCCTTTTATTTATTTTGGTCTTCACTGAAAACAGATATGATACCCAGCTTTTAGAAGCTATCTGGGCACCACAAGCAGTAAGCACAAGCAAGAGACGTCAACATCTAAGGATGGTGGGAGAGAAAGGTGAAAGAATACAGATCTCCAATGGCAGTGCCAAGATACTGACCCAGCCCAGAAGTCACTTACCTCCAATTTTTGGTTAAGGGAGTCACTAAATGTCTTTATTGTTTAACCACTGTTAGTTGAGTTTTGTTACTTGCCTAAATGATCTGAGCATCAAGAAAGATTCATAAAGAGGAGAGTACTGCCACTGTGCACAAGAGGGGAAAGAGGTAATGGTGCTAGAAAGAGGTAATGGTGCAGTCATGGCCATGTACAAGGTATGTACTTAAGATTATCCCTTAAAGGGCAAGGGCTGTCTTTCTGCTACTCAGTGTGGGGACTCTGAAGATGCATGAACTTGGTGGCTTTGGAGACCATATGGTATAGCATCATGCTTCTCAGTGTGGTCCTTGAACCAGCAACATCAGAATTGCCTGGCAACCTGTTATCAACAAAAACTCAGACCTGCTCCAGTCACACTGAATCAGAAATGCTGGGAGCAGGACCAGACTTGCTTTAAAACCAGGCTGAACAACCTGTGCTGTTCACAAGTCCTCCAGGAGATTCTGATGCCGACTCAAGTTTGAGAAGCCCTGGTTGCCCATATAAAGAGAGGTTCCAATGCCCTGATTCTATGTTCTGTTCTTCCCCCAGCAACTCTGCAGTCTTTGCCTAGCTTAGTAAAGAAGGCTTGTTGAGCTCCTGCCTGCAAAATGTTGCAGTAAAGTTGTCTGGCTCCTGGCACTCTCAGCCACTATGAAACTCCCCTCACTAGAACAAATCTGACTTTGTAACTGGGAGCAGGATGGGGACAGATGGGCTCCTACAACTCACTTCACCTTACAAGTGGAAGCCTTTTCAGGGGTGTTGCTCCCCAACAGTGGGCTTTGCAGAATGGAAATTGTGTTAACAACACTGAAAGAGAAAGTGAGATAACAAAGAGAAAAAAGGGGAAAATACAAGCTCATTTTACTGAGCAAATGGGAGTTGGAGAATAAAAGCCAGGAAAAGCTCACTATGAATCTCATTTCCCATCTGTAAAGTAAAAATGATTCAAGTTGTTAAGAGGAAGGAACCAGACACGAAGACCATGTATTGCATGATCCTTTTTGTGTGAAATGTCCAGGACAGGCAAATCCATAGAAACAGAATGTAGACTAGTAGCTGCCAGGGGCTGGAGAAGGGAGAAGAGGCAGTGAGGAGTGACTGCTCATGGTTATAAAATTTCTTTTGAGGTCCTAAGAATGTTCTGGAGTTGGAGAGTGATGTTGGCTGCACAACTCAGTGAATACACTAAACACAAGTGAATTAAACATTTAAAAAGGGAAAATTTTTAGCATGTGAACCAAATCTTAATTTCAAAAATGAATGGAGTCGGGTCTTTGCGAATTCAGAGGTGACTAGCACCTTAGAGATCATAATTCTGTTCTCCCTACTCCCATTTTACAGAAGGGAAAAATGATGCCTTGTTTGCAATTAATCAGAGGAAAGCATCACCACTCATTCCTGTTGCCAAGAAAGGAGCCCCCTGCACCACTGTCAGTGTCAGCTACCACTGCTCCTTTATCAGGTTCCCAAAGGGACTCCTGCTTCCCACAGTGATGAGCAGTCTGAGGGCACTTACCTCCACCACAAAGGACACAATGAAATTTGAGCTGAGCATGATGACGATGTAGACCCTCCACAGGACAGGCGTGCAGATCAGCTGGCAAGAGATGAACGAGCAGTTAGTCTGAAGACAAACATAGGCTGGAAGTATGTTCAGGTTCACAGTGCACACTGTCATAAGTAAACCACATCTGTAAACCTCATATAACACACACATGCATACATTGTATGTAGATGTTCTATATATGTGTATATATATGTATTTTATACTTACATTTTACATAGATAGGAGCATTTTATATGAGAGTATTTCTATACAAGTATGCACAAAACACAGTACAGAAGGTTTACACCCAAGGTTTCTGAAGATTTAAGGACTGTGATTGCAGCCTTTTCTTTTATTTTCCTTTCTTCTTTTATTGTTTGCAATTTCCTGAAATAAATTTGGTCACTTGGAAATAAAAAAAATGGTGGATTAAATGATATCTGTATAAAGTGAGTTTATTATAGCTTTTTCATAATAAAAAGCTACAAGTAACCTAAGTGTCTGTCAATAGGGGATTACACGCAAATTATGGTGGACATACACCAGTATGTGTGTGTGAAATTAAATACTGTATTAGCATAAAAAATGAGGAGGCTTTTTTGCACCCATGTAGAACAATTAGCAAAATATCGTGTACATGAGAGAAGGTCCAGGGATGTGTACAGCAGTTATGAAAATGCTCCTCTGAGATCTCCTGTTGCTGGAGGGTAAATGGCAGATTATGTCTGCCATGAGGCCACACCTCCACGGGCTGCTCATGAAGAATGACCAAGGAGATCCGGGCTTCTAATCTTCCTCAATCCTGGAGACACTAGATACCTCTCTCAATGGCAACTCTGATGACCTTTTTTTTTTAAAGATTTATTTATTTATTTATACAAGCACTGGGTACAGTCAGAAGCGCGGGAGGGTGAGAGGTTCACCAGAGCCAGAATGGGGAACAGAACAGGCAGACTGACAAAATACACTGCTGAGGGGAGCAGCAGGCGTGGCAGGAGAGGTCTGCGTGCCATGTAGGACCCTCACAGGCCAGCTGGGGAAGAACCGGCGCTGCAGAGGCTGAAGCCCAGCACTCAATCTCTGTGCCACCAGGGGAGCCCCAACTCTAATGACTTTTTAAAGACTAGATTGCAGCCCCAAACTCTGCTCATCTAACACTCCTTCCTTCCCTCTTTCCCCTACAGGAGTCAGACCCACACCCCAGTGTGGTGCCTCTCCTCACTTCCTCCAGCTTCCTAATCTCTTATATATCTCACTTCACCTTGCTATATCCATGGCAGAAATGTTGAAAAATGTAGTAGGTACTATTTGTGTAAAAATGTGGGAGAAGAGTATCCATACAATAAATACATATATAACTAAGTACATATGCATAAAATATGTCTAAAAGTGCATAAATTGAGCTGGTATCATGGGTTGCTCTAAGAATGGAGCTGGTAGCTAGGGAACAAACTAGGGAGAGGGATTTTTACTATGTAACCTTTCTCACTATTGAATTTTAAACTGAGTGAATGCATTCTCTATTTTAAGAACAATTATGCAATTTTTAAAAATAAGCAATAACTAGGTTGCTAAACAGCATGAGTCCCATTTAAAATATAATAAATTTCATAAATCAGTCAATGTACATTTTTAATATATGAGTTTTAAAAGAAAGAAGGATATAGTGAATGATGTTATAATTTTCTTGCTTTACATATACACACTTTCTAAAATGAACCCCTAATTTTATGCAATAATAAGAAAAGCAATTATTTTGAGGGTGAACAACAATTCTCTGCAGAATCTTCTGCAGCCATGCAGGCAATGACTTCACACAATTTTCCTCCAAAACAACTATCTTCCTAATTTTATGATAATGGAGAATGCAGTCTCTCTGAAAGAGCCTTCCCTATTAAAATGTGTGGTTAACCCAATATGTCTTTTTTAAAGATTTATTTATTTACGCATACAAGAACTGGGGCACAGGCCAGAGGTGTGGGGAGGGTGAGAGGATTCACCAGAGTCAGAGTCGGGGGCAGAACAGGCAGATCTACTGAAATACACTGCTGAGGGGATTATTAGGGGAGGCAGGAAAGAAAGGTCTTCTCTGCAGTGTGGGTCATCTCCCTGGCTGGGGATCAAACTCATGCTGCAGTGACTGTGGGTAGCTTCATAGTTCTGAGACTTAACCCCTTGCACCACCATGGTGGCCCCTAACCCAATATGTCTTAACCTTAACTCCTGCAGCATGAAAAATGTTTAACTCATTTAGAAGACTAGTGCAAAGTCTGTCTCCATGAGTACTTATCTAATTCATGAAGACACTTAACAACACTGGTAATTACTCTATTAACCACAGTAATGAATGACAAATATGAAAACTGAATGCTGAACTTCATTTATATGTCAAATGTCTCTATGGGTTTATGAAGCGATTGCTGGTTTCAAGTGCACTTTGCCCTCCAATTGCTTGTCTACATTTAGGAAATTGACAGACAATGATCAGTTGGTGCCATTGTCCTTCTTTGTGCAAGGCACTGGTAATGTAACAACGAATAGATGGGATTTTGAAATAAGACAAGCACATAGGACACCAAGTAAAAATAGCTCAGTTCTTTTACCATCTCACCCATGTTCTATGTACTTGTGTAGAGAACAATAATGATAAACCTCTAATTCAAAAGATTAGGTTAAAGGAATAAATATATATTTTCCCTTGTTTCAATATGTGAAATTTCTGTCTTTTACAGACTTTTCAACATTGTCTCAAAATTACAAAATCTAAAATGACTCATGTGGTAAGTTATGGCTCTTTGACAATAAGTTTTACAGGCCTGAGTATGAACATATAGAAAAACACATTTTTAAAAAGATTTTAAAAAGATGTAAGTACAGATTTGAGAATTAACAAAAAAAAAAAAAAAGTACTACCGGCAAAACTGTTTTAAACAGCTTCAAAACTGAAGAATTCAGGGAGATAATTCCCTCACATTTGAAAGAGAAAGTGTATAAACAGATTTTCCAACCTTACAGAGATCCCTCGAAAGAAAACTGTTCAATGCTTTTGAAATAATTGAAATGAAGGCCAGACAAAATTTTGTTTCCTGATGATCTTAAATTTTAAAATATGAATAAATTCAGCATCCTTTTTAACTTTACCATCTCAAAAGAATAATTGGTGTGAAGAATCTATGTTAATTGCAATTTTGACTTGATTTTTGAAGACATGGTTTTCTACAATTGTAAGCCATTATCATGTTTCAGAGATCAGACTTACATCCAATTGCCTATATAATTCTGGAATATCAGCAAATAGAATGAACAGACACACCCCCAGCTGTATCATCAGCACAAGGACAAAGATATCTGAGGAAATAAGAGCAAAAATTATCATTTTGAGAGATCAGATCATAGAATGTCACATCTATTGATAGACATATTTTAGATTAAATTTACTTGATTTCTACATCCAAACAGCAGGTCTCACCTCTACAATTTCCATGCACATCCTTGAGACAAGTGAAAAATTTTACATGAATATAAGTATCAATATAAATGTGGGAAATATGCATAGAGTAACATTGACAAAATATATTTTCAATAAATGCCTTGAAGATATGCAAGTATCTGAGTCTCTTTAATCATCTGCCTGCAATCCTTCTCTGGAAAAAAAAAAGGACTGCAAATAAACAAATGTTTAAATTGCAATCATGTGAAGGTCAATGTTCAAGTGCTTCCTCATTCCACAAAGGAGAAGGGCAAAATAATTTTCTCTGAATTAACACATTTTTATGAGGATGTTGAGTCTTCAACTTGTGCTTCCAAATTTTCCCAATTAGAGAGGGAGTAATAGAAAACAAATAAATATCCCCACCATAAACCAAGTCACCCATTTCTCCCAATACACACCTCAACCCCAGAATGTAAGGCGGTGGAAGATGCTTTTTCCAAGAGCCTCCATAATAATCTACAGTCAGATTCCTCCAGAGGAGATCCACTTTCACCTGCCAATAACACTATGTCACCTGCCCATTGCCTTCAGGACAATAGACTCTTTCCAACAGAATGCTGGATGCTCTTCCCACCCCCTCCAGGGTGAATACTGACAAGTGGAAGAAAAAATAAATCTTCCCAACTTGAAGTGATCTCAAGGAAGAGGTGGAGAAAGAAGTCCCAGTATTTACTGCAGCTTGAAGGAAAATAACATAGATGAGGCTGCCTGATGTGCTGTGCAGTCCTGGAAGAGGGGTTGGGAGAACCCAGATAAACACAGCTATGCTGCTCACTGATGACCCAGGCACATCTGAGGACCCCTCACCTTGGATCCAGTATAATTCTACTCACAGTTTGTATAGGTGGGCTGCCTAAATGGTTTTCCTTTAGAGAAGATAAGGGCCACAATGATACAGTTGATTGTGCCCAAGAACCATACAGTGGTGCTCTCAAAACTTGTGAAGTCACTATTACTTCCATTTTTTCCTGAAGCAGATGGAGAACTGGTTAACTCTGAGATGGTGTTATTTTGCTCTGTACAGGCACTAAAAGGGAAACAAAACAATGAAGTTGCTATATGAATATATAGGAGAGAGGAGAGAAAAAGTTATTTATTCAATAAATTGTGCATCCATCCTGTGTATTAAAACTCTATTGGAGAAAAAGGTGACTAAGTCATGATTTTTCCCCTCCAGTGGCTTAAGATCTTGAACATTTATAAGTAGGGTGTCATATAATTGATCATCTAACAGGGAACACATTTGAATGTGAAAGAAAAAAGATTTTGATGGTGTCACTGGGACATCAGATTTAAACTTGCTTTGCCCGGGTAAACTATTATACATGGACACCCTAGATATAAAAGTTCATCATTGATCATTATCATGCAAAACAAAGATAAGTACCAATGAACCACACTATCTAACCGTACTATGGAGAAAAGACCATCACTAGAAATTTGTGTGATTGACTTGAAAAGTCAAAGCATTTGGCAGAATGAAGGTCCATTTGCCTCTCATCATATGGCCCAAGTGTTTGTTGGAAATCAGAGTGTGAGAAGCGAGATCCAAGGCTGTGGTCATACCTGTGCATGTCTGTGGAATACCAAGGCTGCCTCTGGACCAGAATGAAGCCCACAATTTGCATGGCCAGGCTGAGAAGAATGTTGAGAACCACAGAGAGCAGCAGAGGTGGGGAGATCAAGCGTCCTGCAGGTCTGAAAGGCACCAGCTTGGGGTAGGCACCATTCAAGTTCACTGTAAAAAAAATTCAGATTTTATGTTTATGAGAGCAGAAAAATGAGGCATTCATCATCAGAAGAATGGTGTGACTTCTTGGGCCCACATATCTGAGGAAATTAACATATTGAAGTACAGCAAACACTAAGGGAACAAAATAAGGAATGGGTAGATCCTCAAGTCAGATGAGGAATTCTTAAGCGAGCAGACATAAAAAATCACTAGAAGCTTTTTTTTTTTACTATTCAACAGGCAAAGACTATTAAATTATAAGAGGGAAAGCGATCAAATGAACACTCTTGTGCTTTGCTATGGGAACATAAATTGACACAAACTTTCTGCAGGGCAATTTGGCAAAGGATATGAAAAGATTGAAAAATGTTCATAACATTTGACATACTTATTCTGTTTCTGAAAATTTACCCTAAGGCTAAAACATTATAAATGTAGAAAGATGTTCATCACAGCATCTTTTACAATAAATTATGGTACATCTATAGAATAGAACAACATGGAGTCATTAAGAAGTAATGCTTTCAAATATTTCATGACAAAATGGGAGCAACATCAGCAAAATGGTAGCGTAGGCAGCTCCAAGATTCCATCTCTCCAGAGAAACATTAAAAAACAAGGAAAAACTGTCAGAGCTATGAAAAACACACAAAGGTTTATAATACTCAAACCAATACTGAATCAAGAAAAAGGTGACTTCAAAACGGTTGGGAAATGTTGTGGCATTGATGCTTGCCCTGGCCAAAGCCCCTCCTTAGCTCAGGGGTCCCTAGTTATGGAGGGAGAGGGAGCAAGAAGATTCTACCCACAAAGATTTTATCTTGTTTGGGGTTTGCCTGAAAGACTGGTACAAGGGGGCCTCCCCGGTGGCGCAGCGGTTGAGTGCTGGGTTGCAAAGCTGCCCACAGCCTCTGCAGCGCTGGTTCGATCCCCGGCTGCTCCCCAGCCACCGGAGGAGGGTCCCACATGGCACGCAGACCTCTCCTGCCGCCCGCTGCTCCCCTCAGCAGTGTACTTCAGTCCTTCTGCCTGCTCTGCTCCCCGCTCTGGCTCTGGTGAATTCTCTCACCCTCCCGCGCTTCTGACTGTACCCAGTGCTGGTATAAATAAATAAAAATAAAAAAAAATCTTTAAAAAAAAAAAAGACTGGTACAGGTACTTATTTCTTCTTTCTCCTAGAGCAAGCCTCACTCAGGATAGAAAACACACACACTGTTTGAAAACACTGTACAATAATAAACTAGAGCAAATGATTAAAGCTGGCACATAAAATAACTACTTAATATCTGTGAAGAAATTCCAAGAAAACTTTTCTTTGAGAAATTATGGCATTCCAAAGCACATGTGTATATTGGGGGGACATACAACACCACATAGATGCCCAGGGCAAGATGCATGCCCAGCAAAGGGCATCGGCTTGAAACAGCAAATACTGGGAGCAGTATTTTGTTGTTGGTGGTGATGTGTTTTAAGTCATGAGTCTCAAGAAAGCTATGTCAAAACATCAGCTGAACAAAAGCTAAATGGACAGAGATTTCAAGGACCACAAAGAATAACTGAAATAGCTTAGGAAAGTTATTAAGCAATTGACTACTATAGACTTCATAAAACATACAAAAAAATGTCAAACCCTAGGGAAGGGGGAAATCTGATTATCCGAGTTCTTACATTACAATATTCAACTAGCCAAAATAAATTGACAGAAATCATCCCTGAGGAAGCCCAGACATTGTATTTACTGGGAAAAGAGTTTGTCTTAAAAGTCTTAAAAGAATTGTTCTAAATGTATTCAATGAACTAAAGAAAACCATGGAAAAATAACTGAAGGAAATCAGTGAAATAATGTATAAACAAAGTAAGAATGTAAATAACAAGATAGAACTTATAAAAAGGAACCAAAAAAATTCTTTAAAAAAATTCTTTTTAAAATTTCTTTTTATTGGCATTCCTATTTAAAATTTCTATATTAAAGAACTGAAAAGACAATAAAATCTGAATATTTGCAATCATATATTTGATAACATTTTTTTTTATAAATTTTATTGTTATATTCCCCATACAATTGCAGCCCCCCATTCTGACCCCAATCCCTCCCCTCCCGCCCCCCTAAAAGTGTCTCTGGTTCATAGTTTTTTGTTGATTTTGATTTTCACTTTCTTATAGTTATTCATTTTCCTGGTCCCTTATTTAAGTTTTCTAGATGATAACATTTTAATATCCTCAAAATAAAATACTTCAGGACTCAAGAGTCAAAAGACAAAAATCCAATTAAGAAAAGGGGGAAAAGACTTGAATAAATGTTTTTTCAAAGAAGACACCTGGATGACCAATAACAACTAAAAATAAATTCAACACTATTAGTCATAGACAAGTGAAAATCAAAACCCTAACAAGATATCTTTTCATACTTATCGTACCTATCAGAATATCTAAAAAAAAAATTTTTTAGGTTAAATGACAAGTGTTGATGAGGTTGTAGGAAAATTGAAACCTTAATGCATTGCTGGTGAGAAAGTAAAATGATGCAGTCACTACAGGAAATAGTATGAAAATTTCTCAGAAAGTTATAGATGGGCCTCTCTGGTGGCCTCGGGGTTAAGTCTTAGTGCTATCACCGCAATGACCTGAGTCCCATCCCCTGCCAGGGAGCTAAGCCACACATGGCACAGCAGACCTCTCCTGGCTCACCCGCTGCTCCCCAGCAGTGTATTTCAGTAGATCTGCCTGTTCTGCTCCCTACTCTATCTCTGGTGAATCGTCTCAACCCCAGTGCCTCTGGCCTACACCTCAGTTCTTCTGAAACACAAAAATAAAAATAAGTGAAACCTTAAAAAAAAAAAAGTTATAGGTTGCCACATGACCAAGCAATTCTGCTTCTATACTCAAAAGAGTTGAAAACAGGGACTCAAGCAGATATTTTATGCAAATTTTCATTGTCAATAATTCACAGTAGTCAAAAGATGAGAGCAACCCAAGCCTATCAATTGATAAATGGTTAAATGAAATGTGGTATTTACATATAAAGAACTATTGTTCAGTCATAAAAAGCTCTGATCCATGCTACAACATATAGGAAACTTGAAAAGACATTGCTAATCCAAATAAATCAGATGCAGGCACTAATGTTGCATCACCTATATGAAGTATCTTTTTTTTTTAAAGATTTATTTATTTATTTATACAAGCACTGGGTACAGTCAGAAGCGCAGGAGGGTGAGAGAATTCACCAGAACCAGAGCAGGGAACAGAGCAGGCAGAAGGACCGAAGTACACTGCTGAAGGGAGCAGCGGGCGGCAGGAGAGGTCTGCGTGCCATGTGGGACCCTCGCCTGGTGGCCGGGGAGCAGCCGGGGATCGAACCGGCACTGCAGAGGCTGCGGGCAGCTTCACAACACAGCGCTCAACCGCTGCGCCACCAGGGAGGCCCTATATGAGGTATCTTTAAAAGGCACACTCACAGAGACAAAAAGTAAATGAAACAGACCAGAGGTTGAGAGGGAGGACAATGGGAGTTACGGATTAAAGAGTACAGAGTTTGTGTCTAGGGTTATGAAAAAGTCTTGGAAATAGATAACAGTGTTCATTGTACAGTATTGTGAATGTGGTTAATACCCCTGAAATGTACACTTAAAAATGGTGAAAATGACAATAAGAAAAATTAATATACTTAATGACACTGGAAAGTAAATCTAGTTAAATAAAAAAGGATGGACAACATACATAAAGAACACAAAATACGATGATAAAGATCATTTTTAAAAAGGATGAACAATTACATAAAGAACACAATTCAAATTTCTCCAGTTTAAATTAAAATCAAAATTCTGTAATTAGTTAACTCTGGATAGTAGAATAAAGATGGGCTTTTTTTTTTTTTGCAGTGTTTTCTATCTTCTTTCCATAAGGAAGGTATGTTAATCAAAATAAAAACAGAAAATAATCATGTTATTTATCAAAAATAGAGAAACACTTGAAGTTGCTTGCTATGGAGAAGAGAACAATCTGAAGAACTGAGAGCTGTTTCTGAATATCTGAAGGACTGGTGTGGGAAGACCAAGCAGATTGTTTTGTGTCACCCCAAGTACAGAACTGGGATGGGTAAAAGTCCTGATGAGACTGATCTAGCTTGATGTGAAGGAGAACTTTGTTAACAGTAAGGACTGCCCAAGGGTATTCTTTTAATAGATTTAACAGATATTAATGAGCTGCTTTGATATGACAGGCACCATTAGAAGTCCTGGAAATAGAGCAGTGATCAGAGAGAGGTGCAGTTCTGATGAAGGGCACACTCTGAGTGAGGAAAGGGGGGGAGAGCAAAAGCAATTAAAAACATGGTAAATATAATTTCGAATTGCAAAAAGTACAGTTGAAAAAAAGGAAGCAGAACTGTGTGATGAAGACTAACTAGCTCTGTCTTTATTTAAAGTGAGCTTTCAGAGATGGCAACATTTGAGCTAAGATCTGGATAATAAGAAAAAGTCGAAGCCTTTAGAAGATCTAAGGGGAGAATATTTCAGGCAAAGAAAAATGAAAAACAGAAGTACTGAGGTGACCATAAGCTTAGCATTGCTCAAGAGACAGAAAAGACTGGAACAAGTAAGTAAGTGGCAATATGGGCAGAGGTGAAGCTGGAGAAGCACTCAAGAGCCAAATCACCTAAAACTTTGGATTAGTAATGGGAAGTCATTGGAGCACTTTAAGCAAGGGGATGACAATAAAATTTACACTGAAAAAACAACATCTTTACCACTTGTGTGAAAGGTAAACAGGGGTGAGGTGAAGATGACAGGATGGATGCAAAATCAATTGGATCACTTGTAAGCTCCTTACAGTAATACACAGAAAAGGAGGTGCTGCTATGAGGTAGCTACAATGGCGATTCAGAGAAGGGAAGCAGGGGATGTCTGGGAGGCAAAGTCAACTGGACACTCGTATGTATTAGAATTGAAGGATGAAGGAAAGATGACTCCAGTTCTTTGACTTGAACAAATAAGGAGACAGGGTGCTAATTTCATAGAACAAGAGATCCAAGAAGAAAGGAATATTTTTTGTTTTGCTTTTTTTTTTTCACTGATGTATTCTAAGTGCCAATACAAACTAGGTACTTGATTTTAAAGTACTCGTATCAAATCTGGTAAACTAAAGATTTCTGTTTGGGCATTTTTTTAAAAAGATTATTTATTTATGCATACAAGAGCTGGGGTGTAGGCCAGAGGTGCAGGCGGGTGAGAGGATTCACCAGAGACAGAGTGGGGAGCAGAACAGGCAGACTGAAATACACTGCTGAGGGGAGCAGCAGGTGAGACAGGAGAGGCCTGCTGTGCCATATGTGGGATAGCTCCCTGGCCGGGGATCAAACTCATGCTGCAATGGCTGACAATAGATTCATAGTGCTGAGACTCAAACCCTTGCACTACCAGGGAGGTCCCCATTTGGCCATGTTAAGTCTGATTATCCAAGGTTAGATGCTGAGAGCTGTATTTCCTGAATTCAAAATAAGCATCAAAACTAGAGCTATAAATTTGGAATTCATCAGCAAATAGATGACATTATATTCATAAGATTGGTTGAAATTGTTTAAGAAGATGTTGTCGATTGAAAAGACCAAGCAGACCCAGAGTCAGGCCTTGGAACATTACAAAATTCAAAGAAAGACACAGATAAAGGAGCAAGCAACCTTTTGATGAAGGAGAGTGTTGCTGAGAAATCCAAGTACAATCAGGGAAGAGAAGTGGTTGTCTTTTTTGACAGCAAGGAAGCCACACTAGACTTGACCAGAGTAGTGTCAGAGTCGTGGCGGCTGCAGTGTGGATAGTAGTCACTTCCTTGAGCACCTTCTCCAGAAGCAGAGCTTTTGAACAGGTTGGCAAGATAAGTTGGTGAGAAAGCATTTAAGATCATGATAAGGAGAAATAAGAGGGAATCGTGTGCAAGCCAGGCCATGAGGCATGGAGAAGAGGCAATCTGTCTGAGAATGGCACTTATTTTTAATACATCATTAATGTGTGCCTTGGAATCAGCGGTGATTGGAATTGGCTCATAAGGGCCAAGGGCTATGAGATTTGCAAGCCAGTTTATTAAACATAGGCATTATCCAAAGTAAGTTATACAAACTTCCAACTAAATAAATATATTAAAAACAAAGTTAATGAATACTTAAAACTGACAGCTGCCTAATTGTCTCACTACATTTTTGCATTATCTCCATTCTGGAAATTAAAATGGAAGTTAAGTATAAAGGTGTATCACATCTGTAGCCATTACATCATGAGCAATATTTTCAAATTGAGAAAATATTATTTTTAGCATTTAAGAACCATTATGCAACTCACTAGATAAATTACTTACATCACTAGAGTTTCAACAAAGCCTCTGTTGTTTTGCTCATTTGGGTAAAGAAAAATGTCAACCAACATTCCTGTTCGAATTAATTCAGTCATTAATTACAGCACAGGTTGACTATGAATATAAGAGTTGCTGGTTTACTGCTGCCTCCCACCAAACAATATCACAAGGCCAGCACCCAAATCCATGCCTTTGAATATGAGAGTCTGACTGGTTGAAGTGAAAGAACAACGGAATTAAAGATGGCAAATAGAGAAAGTACAGATAACTATTTGATCACTTTGAGAATAAAGAGGAAAACAGCTAGTGGTGAATTTGGAGTCAAGGAAAAGCTTTGAAGAAAGAAAATGTGAAAATATACTTATGTGCTGATGGGAATGATCCTGTAGATAAGACAAAAGTTAATGATATTGAAGAATGATTATTGCAGCAACAAAGTCATCAAGAAGGTAGAAGCATTAAAGTATGAATGGAGCTGTTAGCATTTACATATAACACAGAGAAAAATCAGACTACATGGTAAAGATGATAGTTAATGGGTGGGTTGGAAAACAATTCCATAGCAGGGAAATTGGGACGATAATTCATATTTTAGCAAGGAGATAGGGGCAGGAGAAACATGGTGGTGAAATTACCCTTCATCTCTTTTCTAAATCCTGAGAGGCTAAGAATGGAGATGGGGGGGAAAAGCCATTTAGTTTTTATAAACTGGGCATCTTTCAACTATAACTGTACCTCAAAACACAATGAAAGCATTATTCCTGATTTCAAGGTCGTTTTCTTTTTTTCATTTTAATTGTTTAGTGACCATTATGGAAGTTCTATTTTTTGTAGAAAACAACAAGGCAATTAGCCAGCATTTCCCTTGCTAATACTTTCTTTCAACACTCAAGAACGAGGACCCTATGTGCTCTTTCCTCTTTCTGTACACCTTTGGGAACATGACAGACATCACTGCCCTGTTCCTCCCGGGTGCCAACCCTCCTGAGGTACAAGGAAGGAAACTGAAAGGAGCACTACTAGGAAGAAAGTTTTTAAAATGTCTTACTTGTCACGCCAATAAGAGTTGTAATGGCCAGATCCTGGAACAGAAACTGGTAATTTGAAAGGCTGTTTGTCTCCTGAAAACAAAAACAAAAAGAAAGCAACTCAAATAGGTTATGACCTTGGGGATGAAGTTTGATATGAACTGCATTATTTTTTTCACTTCAATATAGGATTTTTCAAATAAATTTGAAGGAGACCATCTCAGGGGCCTGCTTGGGTTGGTGGAAAGATTAAAGACAAGGCCATGAAGTCCAGTCTCACCAGAAGGACCTCGAGCATCACCTGCTCTCTGGGCTTCTCCTTGGTCCATCGGCATCACCCCTTGTTGGGGGAACATCTCACTCTACAACCCCACTGCTGCTCTCCTTTCTACTGTGAGCAGAAAAGTCAGGTTCTGGCACCATAAAACAATGCAATCCCAATAACCTCCAGTGATAAATGTGTGGGACTCTGCTAATGGAAACAGACAATAACTGAATCCGCTATTTGTGTTCTTGGGTGTTACTGAAATATCCTAATAAAGCACCTAGATAAGAGAATAAAATGTTCAGGTCTTACTGATTTCAAGTAACTCACTTGCATCCCCTACCCTCCCCCCCCCGCCTCTTAATGGAAAGAAGATAGTGATGACTCAATTTTGAGCATGAGTTACTGAATTTCCCAATAGGGTCAAAATTATTATTATAACTTCTCATTTTCCTGACCATTTATTGGCGAGTGGAAAATGACTTAGGTAATCTGAAAATAACTGAACTAAAATCTTCCATCCAGGAGCGAAAGGGCAGGGCATAGAGTAGAATCTAGTTACTTTTCAAATGGAATTCCCTTTCTCACTATAGTTAACAGAAGCCCAAATTTTCAGCTCACTAACAATAGTATGCCTTTCCTCATTTTGTATTTCATTAACTAGTAAAAGCCATTACATGGCCTGCATATTTGGTGGGTGGGGGCATGATATAAATTTTTTTAACTTCTGTATTCAGAGAAGCACTGGCAAGCTAGCTTATCCTCACTTGTAAGAGTCAGTTGCTAAATCATCAAGAATTTTGTGAGATGGTCGTTAAAGGGAGCCAACATAAAAACTAAAATTATATAGATTTACCATTCAATAAATTATAGTAAAAACAAAGGTAGTCAAATAACAAAAAGCCAGCACTTCCTGATTATTTTGCTACAATTTATAGTTATCTGTGTTCTTAAGATTATTTACAACCCTTGTATCTATATGGTGCAAGTAATATATAACAGTATCCAATTGTACATCTCCTGTGTGCTCTGTGCTCAGTGACAGCAGGTAGATAGCTTGAAATCACTCATTGTGGGTGTCTTTACATCACTGTAATTGGCAAACATTAATAATCAGAGCTTGTTTTCCTGGGAGAGTCAGTTATGAAATATTTACTAGCACCCTAATCAGAGGATCATGTTTTATAGATGATTTGCTAGGCAAGAGTCACACTGGGATTGGGAAGATAGGATTGGGAAGATAGAGATCTGGTCCAAACAGGTGAAATGATAATGAGAAAGAAAGGAATATGCTCAGTTCCTATGCTCAGCTACACACAATAAAAAATGGCTATATCAGAGAATTGACACCATTAATTTTTTCAACGTATATTTGTCTGTTTCTTATTTACTTTCAAAAACACTTTAAAGATAGATTTAGAAGGACCAATATCCTGTTTACACTATTTCCTTAGGAAGCATTACAAATTGGGTTTTAGAGCTCACTAACCAAAAGCCTAGGTCCCCAATCATACCCAGTAGAGCAGCAGCACACCAATATACTGAATCATGCTGTACAGAGCCATGTACTTAAACATGCAAAATGAGGTAACAAGAGCTGCACGTCCTTCCCTGTGTGAGAAAAGAAATGAAAAAGTAATGAGATGAAAGTAATGGAAAGAAATGAGGTCAGTTCTATGCGGTTCAGCTGAGATCAGAAGAAAAATCAAAAGCCTGATTATTCGATTGAAGGTCTGATAGTCTGGACCACCTTGAGTCAGTGAGAGCTGGCTGTCAGCATGCCAGATGACCAGATTTTCAGGAAAGACCAATCCTAGGCCAAGGTGCATAGGCCTTGATCCAGTTACGGTTCCAGATTTGGAGTTACCCCTGTTCTTTCTGTGGGTATTATATCAGCAGCTGAACTCAGTGTCAGGAGACCTGGAAACTGCTCCCAGATCTCATACCTACTCAATAATGTGATTTGAAAGGTCATTTCCCTTCTCCCAGTCACAGTTTCTTCATTTGTGAACTAAGGAACTTAAATAAGATGGCAGGTTTGGGAGATATTTTCATGTACGTGCTTCAGGAGTTTGGCAGACTAGCATTCAAGTTTCACTTGCCACTGCCAACTTTTTCTAAAACTGGACCAAGACAATATGGACACTCAAATTAGTCATAGATTAAATTTAAATAGTGTGGAAACAATGAACATGTTCATTTGTGCTACTGTTGAATGACTCTAAGTAAACAGTATATATTTAAAGTATAACTTATGAAATGTCACTTCTATCAGTTTCATTTGGAAAACATGACAGGAGTTTAAATTTCATCATCAGTTGGGCCTCCCTGGTGGTGCAAGGGGTTAAGATGCAACCTATGAAGCTATCCGTAACCACTGCAACATGAGTTCCATCACTGGCAAGGGAGCTGCCCACATGGCATAGCAGACCCCTCCTGTCTCACCCCCTGCTCCCCTCAGCAGTGTATTTCAGTCAAGCCACCTGTTCTGTTCCCCACTCTGTCTCTGGTGAATCTTCTTACCCCCCACACCTCTGGCCTATACCCCAGTTCTTGTATACATAAATAAGTAAATCTTTAAAAAAAATAAATTTAATCGTCATAATGGCTTCCTGGGATTCCAAAATCTAATCCTCAAACTAGAATTTTTCTGGTATCCAGACTTTGCTGCTACCATTTGCTCTTCCTAGAAAATAGTTTCTTCTCCTTTCTTACCTCCCAAGAAAGAATTTTCCACCTCACCCCATATAAAGCAGCCAAAGCCACATCCCCAGCTATCTTTCTACCTTTCACAGTACCCCTGCTTATCTGTGTTTACTGTCTGACTTTTTTACCCAACGAAAGTTTCATGAGATCAAGTGACATTTGATATACTTGTTCCTGGATCCACTGTGCATACAACAATTCCTGGCACTAAGTATCTACTCAATAAATATTTTTCCAATGCAATAACAAATTTCTAAAAATCAGGAGCAACTAGCCAAATAATTTAATGTAGTAGAGAAAGTATAATATTCACAGATAAAACAAAATTTATTCTAATGCAATCTCCAATCCTATGTGGTTGTATGAACTTAGGCACTTCAATTAAGTTCTCTGAGCCTCAATTTCTTTATTTGTAAAGGAAATAGTGGCCATTCCTACAATTAGGTTGTCTTTAAGTATAAGATAATGGGCAACAAAGCACTTTATAAAACTGTAAATACATGCTATATACAATAACCAGAAGTAGCCACAAAACTAAACATTTCTATGATTCCAATAAACTGTAGCAAAAATACATGGTGGGAGGAGAATAAGGGACCAACGGAAATTTTAGTAGGAACAGCAAAAATGAATAAATATTTTGAAAACTGGAGATGGGAAAGATATTCCAAGGAAGCATAGCGAGACAGTAAGGAAAAGAAAGTTTCTTTCAATTCCCCCATGCAAAATGTCTAAGGTAATAGTAAGTAATAGTAATAGTAAGTAGTATAATAATATAATAGTAAGTAGTATAATAATAATATTTAAAGTAATAGTAAGTAGTATAATAATAATAGTAATATGATCATTGACATTCTCAAAGAAGTCACAAGTTCCAGATTCCAATTTTCTGATAACAATCCTTTCATGGATTGTCATCAGAAATATCCCTACTTCCTTAGTGTTATTTTTAACTCCTGATAAGTCCACTTGGAGAGTAGGATGTCCAGGGACAAAAAGTTTCTTCTGTCTTTCCCAGGCAGAACATGGGATTTGCACCTGAAATCTCATAGAGATTAAAACACTGTTTAAAGAAAGCATCTACTTACTTGATAAGGTGAGGTACACACTCAATGTTTGGTGTTTTGGAAGTAAAAGGTGAGGCCACAGATGCCTCTTGTTCTGATAAAGAGATGCCCGCGTGAGCCATTTTCAAAGCCTGAAAGCAAAGAGTCAGCTTACTGTCCATGCATGCTCAGCTGTACTGAGGCCACAAAGGGAATGCTGTTACACTGGCCCCAAGGTGGCCATGGGGATGAGCACTAGCCAGCAGATGACAACTAGCCAAAAAAATGGGGACTCCAGGATCAAATTCTTCCCCATTTAATATATACTGACCACTGAATCATTGTGTGGCTTTGGCCAAAACCCTCCCAAATCTCAACATCAGTCTCTCACATCAAGAGGAATGGAGGTGGTACATATCCCAAGAGGTATTATTTATTGCTAAAGGCTCTAGGTAAGCGCAACTGAATGTGAGATTATGGCCCCGTACACTGGCACCTACTTACCCCACAGTCATTGGCTCCATCACCACACATACCTACAAAGTAACTAAAAGGGAACTGTGTCAATTGTAGAAAACATCAAAGCAATCTTACCTTCTAATTTCTCCAATTAAAAAGATAAAATGAGCTTTACTACTTATGGTTTGAGCTTATTATTTTAAGGGAGTTTCCCAAGAATCTGGTTTGTCTAAAGGTAAAATGTGACATGGCAGTTTATACAATGGTTTCAGAACCTAGCACACCACCCCTGTCTCCAGCCCTGGGTAGGAAGCTTACTGGCGACTGTCAAAAGTGGGTGCTTATGATCTGTCTTAAGATGAGACCGCGTAGAATGGTGGTGAGGGCTCTGGATATGAAACCAGCGTATCTAAATCTTTGACCTGATCATTTTCTTATTTTGACTATCATTTTCTCCTCTACAAAGTGTTATGAGTATTTAGCGGGGTGCTGTACGGGAAAGGGCCAATACACTTTAAAATGATTAACAAATAATAGTTGTGGCGCTGTTAGGAGTATCAGGAGAGAAATCTACCTTGTCAACAGCCATTCAACTAAAAAAAGCAGTGTCATGCCCAACACATCGCAGAAAAAAAACACATCCCTGCCTTGGGATCGGCTTCTGAGGCCAATGTCTGCTCCTTTCTTTAATTGCCACAAAGACCATGGTGCACCTGCACTTTGGAGAGGAACCCTCCGGCAGCATTTACAGGACTCTGCCACCATGAAGAGAGCGAGCTTACTGGCCAAGTGTTCAATCACACCGAGTAGACAAAGCTTTCTTTTTCTTTCTTTCTTTTTTTTTTCCCAGGGGAGAGCATGGACGCAGTCCCTCACTACCACAAATGATGCAGTTGACTACAGATCAGAGCTTTCTGACTGGAGAAGTTTGCTTAAGGACTGACACAAGTGAGAGGAGAATAGGGCAGGAGCGAGTGGGCATGGAGGCGATATTGAGGGGGCCTGATGCCAAAAGGAAAGAAAAGCTCCAGGGCTCAGGGGGACTCCATGAAGAGAAAATTAAGTGTCCCAACAGTGGGCACCACTTGTACTCCATTCTGTCAATGGAAACGCTCTTTTGAAGAAGAGTATTTTTTTTACCAGCCCCAGTTCTTCCCTTTTGGTAACCACTGAGTTGTCTTATAATCTAAAAACTTTTTTTTTGTTCTATTAATTTCAACTATTTGTTGTCCCTATGTACCCCATAGGAGTAAAATCATAAGGTGTATGTTTTTCCCTATCCAACTCATATACTAGGCATAATACCCTCTAAATTCCACGTTGTTAAAAATGGCAGGATTTTATCATTTTATAGTTGTGTAGTCATCCATTTTGCATATATACAATATTACAACATCTTCTCTATCTAATCATCTGTAGGTTATTTCCATTTCTTGGCAATTATAAATAATGCTACAATCAAAATGGGAGTGCATAAAAAAAAGAGTATTTTTTCTGAGTTAGGATGGAGAGGATGCTTTAGTAAAAGAATGTTTTATAATTTTCAGCTTTTGTGAACCTCTTATCATATGAATCTCCCTATATCATAACTGTGATGAAAAATTATAAAAAATAAAGTCTAGATTTTTATTGTACTTTCAGGAGCTATGTGCAAACTACCTATCTAGGTATATTTTTCACCATACCCTTTCATGGCCCTTAAGATTCAGTGGTTCTCAACTCTGGGACTTGACTTATATGAGGAGCTTCGTAAAATTCTAATGCCCAAAGTCCCATGTGAGTAATTTAAACAGAATCTCTGAACAGAGGTGCTCAGGTGTTGCTGTTTATTCAAAACACTTGAAGTAAACTTTCTTGTGCAGCCAGGTTAGGAACCACTGCCAAAGGCAACTCGAGTGACTTCCTGGGCCTCTAACTCGCCCCTGACTATCACATCTCAATGCATGTGACACCACTGAATTGGGAAAGAACTTACTCCAATTTCTGAAATTCTTCCACCAGACTCGATTTCTGCCCAGGGGACATTCTTGCAAAGATGGTCCCATTTATCAGTATCTGCAAAAAAGCAAAAGGGAAATGTTTTATCATGTCAACTGGTCCTACATCAAATAGGTAATGACTCAAACACTGAGCAATGATATCCATGGATGAGGGGAAAAAAAATGTTTTCAATCCTCCTCTGGATTTTAAAACAGACATTGAGGATTTGGTCAGCTATAAGGGGCCAAAGGATATCAAAATCACTAAAGATGAGTACTTAAGAAAATATATTTGATGAACATTAAAACCTACAAGAATTTAGCTTAGCTGCCATAGAGAATATGGTGCTAAAAAATCCTTCACTTAATAAGAGTATGAGAAGCTACAAGACAAAAAAGAGTCAGAATTACAGAAGGGAAGGGATTTCTTCTCAGAAATTTGTTCAGAACAAGCAGGAAAAAAAAAAAGTCTATGTGAAATAGTGATTCTTTGAAGTCTTTGACTTTACCATACCATCTGGGTTTGGCCAATTGTGAACCTCAGCTGATATCCCAAGCCTCCTTGGACCATGGAACATTGATGGTTTGGGATATATAAACCTGTGCCAGCATCCTCCTGAGCTCTATTCTACAGAGCACAATTTTTTCTGCTAGATCTGTATGGTCCTACTCTTCTTGGCAGTGAATTAAGCTTAGTATTTAAGTCTCTATTAGTCTTTAAGTCTAATATTAAGTCTCTATTAGTCTCACTTAGTCTTTAAGTCTCTATTCCTTTCTACCACCCCTCCTTAAACAGTACCTAAAATGGTCAGAAACTGAATATGAATAATTTCTTTTTGGCTACATTGAATGTAGTCTTTCTCTACCTTATTCACTTATACTATAATATACATATAATATATATTATATGTATATATTTATATATAAACTGCTACACACACACACACACACAAAACTGACCTGCTCCCACCATGAATTTGTTTTTCAGGAGAAAAGTTTTAAGTTTTTTAAGTTTAACCCTCTTCTGTACAGAGGCTCTCTATCAAAAACCTAATGGAATTCCTCTTTCATTGTTCTGATTTTCACTGTAAGTACAGGACTTCCACTATTGTAAGACTCCTAAACATAGTAATATAGTGACAGCTATCCAAAAGCAATCTTTATGACTTGAGAAGTCACTGATTCTTTAATCTTATGATTGGTGGGAGATTGGATAATCACATTTATTTCAAATCTAAAAGGAAATGGACAACAATAATATTGGCAAAAATATTCACCTGGCTTATACTATATCCAATAGTTATACCTTACTTCTTGAAAGGTTTAAATTAACTTAAGATCATGTTCTGTAAGTGACATCATCAGTCTCTTTACTGGGACATTGGTATCCTCCTAGAACTTACCTTTGACAGGAGGCTACTGAAATGCTGACTTATGACCTGAAAGGATCTTCCACTTAGGGCAAAGTGGTAACTTCCCTCTCTGCCATTATCAGAGACTTCTTGCCTGATGTAATTATCCTGCAAAGCAAGACACAGTTATATTAGACCAAATATGGTGATGAGAGTCCAGGGTCTCCCTTTAAAAATCATACTCCAATCCTGATTCCTCAGAGAAGCACTTCCTCTTTGCTAGATCAATCTTTGCACATCACAACCTCCAGTGAATAGAAGAATAACACTTACTCATGTCCTGTTCTTATACTGATTTGATCTCAGTGAGTCCCAGAGAAGAGCACATTTCACACATTTCAAGTGTAAAATACAAAAGCACTGCAGCTTAACAAATCTCTCCCTGAAGTGAGAACTCAACAATTCTTACAATTTTTTCTTACAGAATTAAAATTGTTCCACAAGGACACAATAGAGATAGGATGCTGGTAAGAGTGGAATAAATGAATAAAACAGTCCACCCCACCCTAAAGACATTTCCAATGCACACTGCAATGTCTCTCAGGGGTCTAAATCCCCTTTGAACCCAATGGGATGGCTGGGGGAAATGGAAAATTGGATTTGCAGTCCCATTTACTACATTCTTTCTGCCTACAGAGTCAGTGATTTTTTAACTTTAAAAGGGTGAATTATTTCCAGCACCCAGGAAAGCACTACACCTTAAAACTCAGTAGGAATGTTTCAAGAAACAGATATAATTGAGTTCATGGAACTGCATATGTGTTAGACATTTGGAGTATGCTGACTCTGGGTCACTTGCACAACTTTGCTGTCAAAGCTACTCAGTTGCCAGCACAGTGAGACCAATTAGGTAATATGGCAGAAAGTCAGCTTTTAGGTATACCTGATTCCCGTATACAAAGTGTTTCTTTTCTTCTATTAATTTCCAGGATATGGATGCTGGTGATGGCCCAGAGCCTTCATTTGCTTCAATGAGAATAATTTTCTGGTTTTCATAAACCATTCCAGATTTTCTGGCCACAGTTATTGCAGTCTGCAGGTTGTCTCCTAAGAAAAAGGAGAGTGTCCCAAGATGAGATTGAAGAGTTAGAACCAATTCACATAAGGTCTAGGAATGGAAAATGAGTTCAGGCTATATTTTAGGTGTGAGAAGAAATCATATTCAAGTTTGCTCTCAACCCATAGTAGGTAACCAACAATATTTGCTAAATGACTTAAGGTCTTTTTTTATGTCAAATCCTCACTGCCTTCAGTACATTTTGATGTGTACCTGTGATCATTACAGTCCTTATCCGGGCCGAGATGAGCTCTTCTAGGACAGGTTTTGTCTCCTCCTTCAATTGATTCTCCAAGATCAATAATCCCAGAAATATCAGGTCTGATTCTACCTTGTCCCTAGAAGTATATAAATATTATTAAACAGAAATGGCACATTCTGGTCTTTCCTATTGAAAGTAAAACAAAAATAAAGATGAACATCTTCCTGTTGAGTGGTTTTCATTCACTCACTCACTCAAGCCTTGTTTCTTCAATACTGAATATGTGCCAGAATTATCCAGAATGAAGACAGGAAGGACACAAGGGATATTGAGGCATTTTCTCTAACTGAATCAAGAGGAAGGGAAAGTACTCATTAAACAAAAGACGTCCCTTAACCTTCATAGTGAGGAAACTAGATGACCTCGATGCTCTCTTCCACCTGCTATGGATACCCTGATTCTCATCACCTCGTGCCCACCAGAGAGATCTTCTAGCACTGGTATAAAACATCATGAAAAATAAGTGAGACACGAGAAAAATGAAACAAAATGCCAGTTTCTGCAGAAACCAAAGCTATAATCTATTCCAGCAGGTCTGAGGCCATGATTGCAACAAACAGACAAATAAATAATAGCCCCTCGTTTGAGGCCAAGAGTCCCAATGCTTTTCTCTGAGCTGCAGCAATGCTCTCCTGCACTGGGTGCATGCAGTACAGAGAAGTGGGCCCCTGAGGCTCCTTCCATCACAAGAACATCTCCAAGACCTTCCACAGGATCCAATGCAGGAGGAACATTTGTGGTTGGGGTGCAAAGATTCTTCCAAGATTCATTTATTGGTGCCCAGATACCATGAGGAGCTACAAGCGTAAGACCCCAGCACTGCTGAAACTAGCTGACACGAGGTAAAACCAGAGCTCAGGAATGTCCCAGAGCCTTGCTCACCATGTGTGTCTCAATGCTGGCCTCACTTTGGGTTCTGCATGAAATGGAGTTAGTCATGCTCTCAGGACATTGCTATCTGTACCAGAATGGCAGGAAGTGGGCAGTTTGAAATAGTTACCTTACAGCAGACTCGGAATGATGGTATTTCCTATTCTGAAATTCCAAATTATCTTTCCAGCTTCATCTATCACTGAATTCTTAATCCTACCCCCAACCTCCAACCAAATCACTCACCATGGATGTGATCTGTACTGAGCCACCTCTAAATATTTGCTCTGCTTTAAAATATTCTTTCTGATTTGATGGAAAACTCATAAGCTGCCCAGTATCTGACACTGAAATCCTCCCTGTATATTGAGACCCAACTCACATGGACCTACCCCATAAAGAATTCCCCAGGCAAATAACTGCTCCCCCAGCACATTACTCTACCTCAATTTAGTTCAGGTTTTATTTGTTCATGTATTATCATTTCTAATCTGTCTCTTTGTCTCACCTTCTTAAGAACTTACAGTGAATCACCTGGTTCAACATTAAATTCAACAATGCCCATGTGGTACCTGATACAGGATGTACTCACCAAATATTTGCCTCCTTTTTAAAGATTTTTTTTTAATATTTGAATTTTGTTTGCTAAGCAACCTAGGAAAATTTATTTCCTCTTTTGGAAATTCTAATGCCACACAGGTTCTCAAAACACTGAAGTCAGTCCGTCAAGTAGGTGACCACTTAACATACACCTAAGTAAGTGCAAGGAACAAAGCAAAAGAAAAGGAGGGGAGAATAAACAGAATATAGTTGCCTCTAACCTCAGAGACTTAACTCTGGAGGACAGAATTAGACTAGATCTCAGCTACATGGAAGTCTGGGAAAAGCACTATGATTATGCGTAATGAAGAGCCCGATGGCAGGGCTGGGGTGAGTCAGGGATTGTCAACAGGAGCAGCACTGACTCCAGGGGACAATTTGGAAATTTCTTAAACGTCTATACAAGATTTTCTGCAACAATGAATGCACAATAACTGTATCCCACATGACTTTTGATGTTTTACAAAATCATAGGCACTAAGAAATTGTTATACTTTCCTAAGCCAGGATAGACTAAAACTGCTTATATTATGTTATTATATTATACAGTATGCTGTACTATTATAGTATATATATACCCTATTTTATATTAGAAAAGTGTAGAATTGTTTATATTTCCCCTTGATTTGTGGTATCAATGAACACAAAGTATGTTTGCGCATTTATAATATTGTATTGATTTTTCCAGGAATGTAACTACCATGTAAACAGAGAGGAGAAGGCACTGTTTTCCCAGAGTATTTAACCCTTTCAGAATCACCTCACTGACAGCAAGACTGTAAAAATTTCTCCTTCATAAAGCATTCCTGTCCCAGTCTGCATTCATAGGGCTGCAGTCCAATAACTCCACACAGGTGCAAGCAACGATTTCTCCACTTGGTTTAGTACAGTGAGCTGAGTCTTTATTGAACTATCTATTACTTTTTGTAATACACTTATATTTTGACTTTTATCTTTACTCTATAGAAGAGCATTGCATACTTTTATTATTTTTAAAAGATTTTTTATGTATGTATACAAGAACTAGGGTACAGGCAAGAGGTGTGGAAAGTGAGAGGATTCACCAGAGACAGAGTGAGGAACAGAACAGGTAGGTTGACCAAAGTACATTGCTGAAGGAAGCAGGTGGCAAGACAGGAGAGGTCTGCTGCGCCATATGGGTATCTCCTTGGCCGTCCAGGGATCGAACTAGTGCTGCAGAGGCTGCGATAGCTTCATAGTGCTGTGCTTAACTCCTTGCACCACCAAGGAGGTCCTGCGTACTTATATTTATACAGAGAAAATGTGCAGATAATGCTACCTATAAATTTTATTTTAGTATAGTAGAGAGAGTGGTCCAAAATAAAGTTACAAAAAGAGAGTCTTGAGTTTGTCAGGACTGAACACAAATATGCTAGACCCCCCAAATTTGAAATTCTAAACAACAAAATAAACCTTGATGATCTCCACAGCACTATTGCTAATAGTGACTGATAGACAGCCTTAGACATGACATTGAAGGTGAAATAAGCATGATTAGACTCAAAACAGTGAAAAGTGAAACAAATAAATTTGAAGTAATATTCAAGCTCATTTTAGTTTTGAACATCCTTATTTTTTATCTAAACATCTCAAAACTTTCTCTAATGGCCCTTCCAAAGTTTTTCTTAAAATATTTCCTCAATATGTTTTAAATCAAGCTCTATTTGTTTCATTAAGTAGTGTACTTCCTATCAATTTTTTCAGAGACATGTTAATATCTTTTAACTTTTAACTGACTCCAACTATAATTTAAAGACAAACTACTTATATGTGGCTCAAAAATGGGACCATGAACCTATTTTCAAACTCTCTAAAAAACTGGTTACATTTTTATGTCTGTTTCACAATGTTGTATAATCAAATCCTATTTCACAGGACACACAGTTCTCTCTCATACATTTTCTCATACATTCTCCCAGTGAGTGACCACATGAACTTTGTGATATATGCAGGCAATGATGACTATATTAGTGTTTAACAATGTTCAGAGACATTTCACACACACAAGTAAAGCAAGCCATGTCACTGAGCATACCACCCAATCTGGCACATCTACTCACCAAACCATTCAACTTGATCAAATTCCTCCTTACCTTCTCAAGGAAGTGGTGTAGTGGTCTATTTCCAGTTTTTTGTAGGCCAGGGCTATGACTCGGAAACCCTGTGTCGTGTAAATCTGAAGTTCACTAACAAAACTAGTTGGTACTGTTCAGAAAACAACACAGGATTAATATGCAATATTGACTCAGTTGGTACTGTTGGGCAATTGTTTACAAACAGATCCAAATCTTGCCTATGAAAACACACTTCACACTTCTCAAAGGGTACACAAATAAGTAGTAGAAGCTCTAAATATATATAGTCAGAGTTGATCTCTTGGGATCCAGTGAGTTGGGAATGAGAAGGAAGCAGGTGAAAAGAAAAAAAGAAAGAAAAAGGATGGGAAATGGGAAATGCATGATTCTTTTTTTCTCCAGTTTAGCCAACAAATATTGATTGAGAGTCTACTTTGTGTCCAGCATTGACTGCAAAGATTAAGCCACAGGCCACTCCAAGGCCCTTTGTGCAGTGGTGTGCTGTGGAGGTGCCAGTGGCCTCTTTGTGACGGTGAGGAGGCAGTTAGGTGAAGGAAGGAACAGGTAATTTGGCTGAGGAAAATCATCACAGAACAGCAAGACCTGAGTAATTAGTTGAACTCAAAAATGCACAGGATGTTAGGATAGGAGTGTTAAAGCATATCAGCAAATTTTGACTGACTTTGGCAAGACTTGTATGTGAGTGTGTGTGTGTGTGTGTGTGTGTGCTTATATAAAATTCTGAAGGAGTTTGCCATTTTCCTGGGGCCTATGGAAAGCAACCAAAGAATGAAACAGGAAAGTGACAACTTAGTAATTCTATATAATGAAAAACCAATCTGGTCACAGTATGAAAGGTGAATCAGGGTATGGGATACTAAGGATGGGGGAGGGTCAGGTGAATTTACCAACTATTGATCTTGTAGAGAGATGATGGGGATCTGAGTTAATCATATAACTGAGCCATGGATTGGCAACTAACAAGGTGGAGACACTAAGGGAGAGGGAAGAATCTGGGAAGAAATCTAAATAGGGGCAGGGATGATGGTACCATTCACCAAGATGGATAAAATAGGAAATAGAAAAAAGAAAAATAGAAAGTTAGGCTACTTTTGGTACTGAGTTTGGGATGCAAGGAGTCATACAACTAGCAAAAACCAATAAGCAATTGAATGCATAGATTATGTGCTGAGGGGACTGGAAACACAGAGTAGTCAATTGTACTACAAGTCTATTCACTTACCTGTCTCAGGCTGGCAAAAGCTAGCCACCCTCTCTGGCGCACCTTTCATGAATATCAGTTGGTCACCCCCTATCACTTGGACAATGACTGTCATCCTCTGCAGTGCTGATGAGAATGGGAACTGATGCAGGATTGCAATTCCTTCCACCGGAACCTGGTTGAGGGATGGGGAATGGAGAGGCACATACTGACAGAGTTTCTAGTAGTTAATTCTAGTTGGGAATTAACTATTCCTCCCTTTCTTTATTTTAGCAAATAAGGGAAACAAGTTCTCACAAAGTTTCATCTGTGGAATTCAAAGGCACATCTGTGACCTTTCAGAACTGTGGGGTTGAAGGGATTTTCCCTTGAGTTTGGGTATTTCAGGGTGGCTCGCAGGCAAAGCTTACCTGACTGGCTGTGTTGCAGGGCTTAACTACCATCGCCTGTGCCGGCACTCCCTTGATGTGGGAATCATCCCCAGAAATAGCCATTTTCTGTTACACAAATGAGATATTTTATTGTAGAGATTTATTTCTTGTTCATCCACTGATACTATATTTAAATCCTCCCCTTAAGAAAATCCTCAGACCACCTCAATGTATTCTCTGTGTCTCCTCCCTCAGCGTGATGGAGGTGAACCGGTCTTATTTCACCACAGGGGGAAAAAAAAACAATGCACTGAAAATGCTGTGGAACTTGAAGGGCAGGCACGTTTGAATTATTCATGCAATTTATCCTGCTTTCTCTGTTGGAATGTGCTATATAAAGACTCATCCTCCATTTCTGAAGAGCTTAACTTGAAAATAGTGAGCCTGAAGAGTCAGACTTATTGTGTGAAGCAAGCGTCTTGCTGTCTTTCTTTTCCGGGCATTGATGGATATTTCTGTTCTTCCTTCTATCTAATTTGGATCGATGGTCCTCAGAGCACCACAGGGCAGGAACTATAATGTACGTGGTTAATGTTCAGTAAACACTCAGTAATTGCTATCATAATGACCCCAAATTACAGTCAAAGGAAACTTTTACCCAAAGATGTCAAAATGCTTTGTAATCATCATATCATTGAATGCTGAAAAAAATCTCAAGCGAGGAAACTGTAATCCCTACTTAGACATACAGAAGTTGCAACACAGGAAGGAGAGAAGGCTGGCTAATCTAGATGAGGTGCTTCCAGCACGTTATGAGTGTTGGAAGGTTTGTCTTCTTCAGGGGCCTTCACACGTATGTCTCAGGGGCTCAGGGCTGCACCAGGCTCCAGAGGTAGAGGTGCAGACGGTAGAGGTGGACGTGGGGCCAAGTGGGTAGGGAGGTGTGTTTCCTAAGCTCCACCTTTATGCCCCATCTTTCAGTGCATCTAAACAACTCCAACTATTTGTTACTTAATGTGTGCCTTCTGAATAAGCTTTCCTTTAAAAAAAATAAATAATAAGATTGTCGTTTTCTTGTTTTAGTTTATGTAAACACTTGTTGATCTAACTCAGTCCCCTCATTTTATGGTTATGGGACCCAAAGTTCCAAAAAGAGCAACGACTCTGAGAGTCAAACATTCAGAGCAGAGCCAAAACAAGTACCGGGAGAGCCAGATTCCTCTCCTAAACCACATCATACGCTGTTAATTCAACTCCAGAATCTCAGCAAAAGCTCTTTCATGGCTTTCCTTTTCATTGTCTTAGAAACAAAACCAATACCAAATTTATAAGAATCAAACTCTTAGTAACAATGCATTATCCTAAGCACTGGGGAAAGTGATGATTCCTAATCCTCATGTTCTAAAAAATCTTTGAAGCCAGACATTGCTCATACTAAATATAAAGAGCTGAAAAACACATTTTATAATAATTCTAATTATATGGATACTATTGAATCTATCATATATGTCAAGCACAGTATTAAGGATTTTTAGAAATGATCATTCCATTTACTCTTCCTGATAACTATAATGGAGATGCTTTGTACAAAGGAAGAAAACAGACACATGTCCCTCATTGCTGCATGGACTCCATACTGGAGACCTCACATTTTAGGTTACCCCTGCATTGCTCTGACATTGAAGAAGCTTCTCAGAGTCTCTGCAGATTACAGACTTACCCAGGTGGTAGCTTCAAACATTTTGAGATCCAGAGGGTCTCCCTGGATGGTGCCATCAAGAAGGATGAGAGAGTGGCAGCTGGCCATGGCCGCACACAGTGGGCCCCAGGGCAAAGCTCTGGCGGAGGTGAACCTGTGGACTTCCTGGAAACTGAAAGACAAATGACAAAAGGTTTCAATCCTATTCTTGATGGCAAAATAGAGCTTTGGGGAGAGAATATCCTTACAGAATATAATTTAATGTGCTTTGTTACATTAACACCCACTTTCCAATCCCCTCCATAGATAGTGTTGCATCCAGTCATTACAGAAGTTTGATGAGTATGAGAGAGGTCTCAGATTCATTTAATCTCTTTCCTCCCTTTTTTTTTAAGGAAAAAATTTTGTTTAAAGATTTGTTTATACAAGAACCAGGGTACAGTCCAGATGCGTGGGAGCATGAGAGGATTCACCAGAGACAGAGCGGGGAACAGAACAGGCAGACTGACGAAATACACTGCTGAGGGGAGCAGCGGGCGAGACAGGAGAGGTCTGCTGTGCCATGTGGGTCCCTCACCAGCTGGCCGGGATCGAACCGGCGCTGCAGAGGCTGTGGACAGTTTCACAGTGCAGCGCTCAACCATCTGCACCACCAAGAGAGGCCCCCCTATTTTTTTAAGATTTATTTATTTATGCATACAAGAACTGGGGTACAGGCCAGAGGGAGGTTTGGGGGAGGATTCACCAGAGACAGAGTGGGGAACAGAACAGGCAGATTGACTGAAAAACACTGCTGAGAGGAGCAGCAGGAGAGACAGGAGAGGTCTGCTGCACCACGTGGGTCAGCTCCCTAGCCAGGCATCGAATTTGCGGCAGTAGTTGTGGATAGTTTCATAATGCTGACACTTAACCCCTCAGGCCACCAGGGAGGTCCTCTTCTCTTTTTCTTTACACTTCCTCTGGAAATTATTTAATTCCACTGTAAGGAAGATACTACAGGTATCTTCTTAATTCTAAGTACATCCACTCCCACCTCAGCTACCAGATCACTTCATTTGCTACCCACGAGACAGAACAGGCTCATATGATAGCTAAGTGGGTGCATGTGTATCTCCCAGTCTTCTGTCTCTTTCTCTCCAACATATTTGATGTTTGACCCACAGTATACATGGGTGAATGAATGAGTTGGCTACTAGAAAATCTGAAAGACCATTATGGTAAAGAAATGAACCCTAAAAACTATATTTAAAAAGAACACTGCATCCTGCTCTTCCACCTTGGCATTAGTGCCCATATTGCAGCCATCATCACCCCAACTTCCTATAGAAAGTAACTTCATTTAAAAGCTACTGAGATAGAACTCAATATCATGGCAGGGTTCTTTCACCCATTCAGAGATAAAGTCATCAACCTTGGTGGGCCCCACTAAGAAATATCCTTGCTGTGAGTCCATTCTGTATTGTGCAGTGCAGTAGGTGGCTCAGGAGGAAGCTGATTCTATTTGAAGGACTCTGTGTGGCCGTGGTGCTTCCTGCATTGATGCTAAATCTGCTCCTTAGAACCAGTCAGAATCTACTTGCTTTCCATCCTGCACATGTCAGCTTCTTTCAGATTTGCACACCAGTGTGGCTGTGCCCTTTGAATCCCCCTTCCTCTAGTGCTACCCAGGGACCTTTAGCTGGACCTCCACTACACAGTTTCTAGATCTCTCAACTTCCTCTTTACTCTTCCTTGGAGGAGTCTGTCATAGTTTGTCTTAAAGTGTGGTCACCAGGATCAGACTCTTAGTTCTCATGAAATGTGCACTGTATTTCTTTAAATACAGTCTGATGTGGATCCAGCCTCTTCTTCTTGAAGGCATCCATGCCACAGTACTAACTCATGAGTCAGCCATATTTCTTCCTGGCTTCCTCATTCAAACTTCCCTAAGAGGTCAAAAACATCCTGACTGCCTACTGACCCTGACAATTATATCTATTATTATAAATCAGTTCAAGTTGTCTTTGTGGTAAACAATATCCTCCCAGGTATTTTAGTAAACATCTAAAGGGAAAAGATTACCAGCAGTGTGATTAGCACAAAGCTTAAGGTCACACGATAAAACAAACACGTATCAGGAAAAGATACATATTTAAGACAGCACAAATTGTCATCGGTATGTAATTCTGAATGTGTAATTTTCACTTCCTGCAGATTGGGTCAAACCCTGGATTGCTCACAAGTAAACAGAACTCTGTCACCCCTGTTCTTGTATTTTTATTTGAATGTTATGATTTGTCAAGACTGGTAAACATCTGATGGTTCTTGAAGTATCTGCACAACAGGAAGACTCTTTTTAAAAAGGTAAGAACTACTAGAGATAAAAGCTTTTACAAAAAGATATTTAATAGCCTGTAAGTTAGGCGCTAACTTATTGCATAGAAGTGAGCCTATTTTATTTCATGTTATTACGTACATTTTCAGGATTTTATTTTATTTTATTTTAAAGATTTATTTATTTTTATACAATAACCGGGGTACAGGCCAGATGCGCAGGAGGGTGAGAGGATTCACCAGAGACAGAGCGGGAAACAGAACAGGCAGACTGAAGAAATACACTGCTGAGGGGAGCAGCAGGCGAGACAGGAGAGGTCTGCCTTGCCATGTGGGATCCTCGCCAGCCAGCCGGGATCAAACCTGGGCTGCAGAGGCCACGGACAGCTTCACAGTGCGGCGCTCAACCGCCTGCGCCACCAGGGAGGCCCCTCCGGATTTTATTTAAATTTAAACTGCTCTTTTAGTCATTTGATTGCAATTTGGAAGAAGGAAGGATAGGAAGCAGGTTTAATATTCAATAGCCTAAGCATTATGTCCACTGTTGTTTTTTTTAAAAAATTAAATTTATATTAAATTTACATTTAGAAATAAAAAAGTTTCAAAAGTTTTGTGAATAATGTGATGTCAATTCAATAAGTAAAAGAGCATTCAAAACACAAAACATATTTAATTCATTTTAGGTGAACATTTACTGTGCAGCTACTATGTATGCACAATACAGTGGCATTAAGAATACAAATATAAATGAGGAAAAGACTACTTTCAAGATATGCATATATTGGGAAAAAATGCACATACTTTTTTGCTAAAGATGAAACAAACAAAAAATATACTAATCAGCAAGGAGGCCAAGTATATATACAGAACTCTCTTCAAGGGGCAAATGAAAAGAACTTGAGAAAGGTTAACACATAAAAGGTTAACACATAAAAGAGTCTTCTTTGTAGACTGAAGTGGTTAGAAGCACCAAGGTTAATTTTCTAGCCCAGGAAACAGACTTGTTTATAAACAGTATCTTAGGGGCCTCCCTAGTGGTGCAAGGGTTCAAATCTCTATGAATCTATCTGCAGCCACTGCAGCACAAGTTCAATCCCCACCCAGGGAGGTAACCCAACATGGCACAGCAGACCTCTCCTGTCTCTCCCGCTGCTCCCCTCAGCAGAGTAGTTCAGTTGATCTGCCTGTTCAATAAATAGTATCTTTTTTTTTAAAGATTTATTTATTCATGCATACAAGAACTGGGGTACAGGCCAGATGTGCGGGAGGGTGAGAGGATTCACCAGAGACAGAATGGGGAACAGAACAGGCAGACTGACCAAAATACACTGCTGAGGGGAGCAGCAGGCAAGACCAAAGAGGTCTGCTACGCCATGTGGGTATCTCAGCAGCTGGCTGGGCTCAAAGTCGTTCTGCAGAGGCTGCAGACAGCTTCACAGCTCTGCACTCAACCACCTGTGCCACCAGCAAGGTCCCAAAATAAATAGTATCTTAATATAAAGGTGTATTAAACACAAATAATGAAAATATTTTATGCTTAACTTGCATGTCATCTGAAAAATGCAAAAAAAATCAAAATATAAATTTTTGGCATAGATGCTTTGCAATTTTAGGTTGCAAGTAGGAGAGGGAAATACTTTCATTAAAAAAAAAAAAAAAAAAAAAAAAAAAAAACCTGAATGTCAGCTTTTTCATGTTCTCATCACATTGGAGTTGCCCCGGAGAGAAAAAGCAGACAAGGAACAGGAAGCAAACTCAGACATGGCCACAAGAGGGCCAGAAAAGAGGGCCCTGCTAATCTTTACCACACCAAACTGCCAAAACTGAGTCTTTCCTGGCTAGGAAAGAGGAGTTTCCAGCAGTCAGAAGGCAGAATTCCCAGAAGTAGAATACCAAGTACCATGAGTACACTAGCTATGGTTCAACAAGTTTCTCTTCCTGAAATTCAAAATATGCAAGTGCCTCCTGGCCCACCTAAAGGCTTCAGCTTGTACCAGACACCTTACCTCCCCAAAGGGCAGCCCTCTAGCATCATCCAAGTTAGTTACACTGGAACAATTTCATATCCCTGACTAATCTACTGAAAGCAAATTACATTTTAGCAAGTATTTACTTCACCATCATCTGTTGGATGTTTTAGCAGTATGGGACAAGAACTGGGATGTGGGGGAAAACACACGTTTTGGTAAAACCTGGAAGTGTTCAAGAAGAGAAATTAAATGAAGATATCCTGGCCACCACAACTTGCCAAAATCAAAGCCAAAATGTCTCTATTATTAGCTTTCAGGAGAAAATGCAGAAATCTGGGAAAAGACAAACTACATTTAATACAAGCTACTTACCCACTCCTCTCGCAGGGCACGACTCCCCAGACATCTAAGCCATCCCTTGTTAAGGTGCCTGTCTAAACAGAAATAAGCACCAGTTTACTTTGAAGGTCCAGTAACCACAGGGTGGAGACCAAGAAGGTATGTTTTAGCAGGAAAATATGTTCACAAACATAATATTGAGATGACCACTCCAAGGAACAAGAAAATAAGAAATGTATCTGGAGACCTGGGTAGAAGCTTTGATGAGCTTGTACCAGTTATATGACAAATGGATGCTTAAGATCTTAGAACTTCAGCGTTCCTGGTGATAAAAGGAAGAAAATAGTTTCGACCTTACATATTTCAAAGATTTGTTTTGAGGCTCTAATGGTAGACAGAATGGATGAGTAAGTCCTTGGTAAGGCTGCAGGAGTCAGTGGGACAATTCCCATTTATGGCAGAAGATAAAGATATTTCAGTAAAAATTAGCAACGAGAGTAGAATTTTTCACACTTCTAAAGAAAAGGCTATTATTTGACACCTATTTGGTAGGAAGGTAATGCTTCTTGGTATTTTTCTCAGGGTACATAATGATGAAGGTCTTTGTCTGGAGTAAAACTCCAACTGCAGGACAGGGACAAACTGTTTACTCCCTCTAAACTTCAGAGCCTTTATCTGCAACATGGTCATAATTGTATAAGGTTGTTGTGAAGATTAAATGAGAAAGTAAAATGAAGCACTAGATCCAATATCTGGCATAGAATAAAAGCTAATAACAATGACAACTGCACAGTCACTACTAAATTTTGATTCAAATCCATGTCTTAATTACCTCTTCATTTTCCATGCCAAGGATGACATGACCCCATAAATAGAACATCTTTCTTTGTCTTGCTAGTGTGACCACAAAATGATATTGAAATGTTGGCAAGAGCCAAGTCAACCATTTGGTCTTGGTAGAGCTCTCTAATATTTTAGTAATTATAAAATAACGCATTGATCCCATGAAATCTATGCCATCAAAAACCTGTTGAATGGTATGAAGTTTCAGTTTGGGAAGATGGAAAAAAGCCTGGAGATGGATAGTGGTGACAGTTGCACAACACTGTGAATGCATGTAACACCACTCAAAAATGATGAAAATGGTAAATTTTATGTTATGTCTATTTTACCTCAATAAACATACAAATTATGAAAAAGGAAGGCAACAATAAAAAATACTTAAATGGTTCCCCACTGCCCAAAGAACATGTAAAATTTTCTGAGCCAAGCATTCAACATCTATAAATACCCTCTCCTATCATTAATGTCCTTCTCTAGTCAAAATCACACTCTGCTCTCCTGATGCCATGCCTTTGTCCATATTCACCAGCCAACAATGTCATTGTATTGCCTATATTTTTTAATTTTCTGTACAACACAATGTTTTGGCATCTTAAACCTTTCTGATGGGGAGTAGCCTGCCTCTCTCTCTCGGGCTAGCCAGTTCTCCGAGACAGCAAGGGACTCAGCCAACAGCATTCCATATGCCAACTCACCAGTCAGGAGCCACACCTCCTCCATCAGTCCTGCTCCCCTAGAGACAATATTCCTCAGCCTTAGTCACCCTAGGATCAAGTTGGTAAACTAGGGGCCTCCCCATAGCTGAAAACTCATAGAAACCATGCAAACTGGGGCCTCTCCATTGGTGCAAGAGGTTAAGACACAACCTATGAAGCTATCCGCAGCCACTGTAGCATGAGTTGGATCCCCAGCCAGGGAGCTGCCCACCTGGTGCAGTAGACCTCTCCTGACTCGCCCATTGCTCCCCTCAGCAGTTTATTTCAGTCAATCCACCTGTTCTGTTTCCCACTCTGTCTCTGGTGAATCCTCTCACTCCCCACACCTCTGGCCTATACCCCAGATCTTGTAAGCATAAATAAATAAATCTTTTAAAAATTAAAAAAAAAGAAAGAAACCATAAAAACTGGCCAAGCATAAGCTGTCACCCTGTCCTGCTTTACCTTTCCCGTCCCTGTTAAGTCCATGGCCTCAATGCTCCTTTAGCTCCTTTCCTTGCTTCCTAATCACAGTCAGACATTGTCTGGGGTCCTGCACACTGTGAGCCATGACTCTCCTTTCTAGGGGGGCTGGGAGTAACAAATTTTTCTTTAAATAGCATTGATCTCTCCCTGTGGTCACTCAATAACCTTTATAAATTAAAACTTCATTTCCATCGTATCCTTTCACAACTCTCACCTTCACTCCCAGCATATGTGTGTACGGACTAAAAGAACACATTCAAGGGGAGAGGCCATAAGAGACTGATTGGAGTAACGAGCATGTATCCAAGGATAATTTTGAACAATATACTAGAGATGGGAAAATAGAGTAAGGGTTTGATGGGGGCTTTATTGCAATCAAGTCTCATAGTATTGCATAGTTAAATTAAAAACTGGGCCTCTCTGGTGATCTACGGGTTAAATCTCAGCACTATCACTGTTGTGGCCTGAGTTTGATCTCCAGCGGGGGAGCTAACCCACATGGCACAGCAGACCTCTCCCGTCTCATCTGCTGCTCCCCTTAACAGTGTTTTTCAGTAAATCTGCCTGCTCTGCTCCCCACTCTGTCTCTGGTGAATCCTCTCACCCCCACACATCTGGCCTATACCTCAATTCTTCTATGCATAAATAAATAATCTTAGAAAAAATTTTAAACTCTTCCTTTTTTATTCATTCATGAATTAAAAAAATATATTTATTGGGCACTGACTATATACCAGGCAATACCTTGGCATTAAGGATTTTGGTTTTTATCTGAGGGTTTTAACTGTTGAGTAATAGAATGCTATTTTAATTAATTGGGTTTCAGAGAATATTGGAGCTGAAACAACCCCAAAATATACTCCTATGCAAGTACCCTTTCCCTTTCCTCTGAACTTCAGAATCAGAGAGATCAAGAGGCCTCACTTTCCTAAATCACACACCCAATCAGACAGAAATGAAACCAGGTCCCCACACCCTGTATTTCCTGCCTCACAAGAACATAAAACACCTATACATGATGGCACTGTTGATAAAATGGAGATGAGAACGAGGATGAAACCCACATACCTTATCAAAGCAGACAAGGTTCAATTGTCCACATACATTGATCCTCTGGGGACTGATGCAAAAGATGCCTCTCTTCTTCAGCCTCCTCTGGGCATAGATAATACCCGTGGTCAGGGCAGCAGGCAGAGCGGGAGGGACTGCAATTGTAATAACATCCAAGGCTTTCTTCACCACCTCCTCGGCAGGTTCCTAGAAGATAGAGGCTCTTTAGCTGTTGTGTCAATAGATCAATAGAATGATCAGTTCTATGACTTTTTTATAAAAGTATATGACTTTTTTGTTTACTTTTTTAGGTGAAATTCCTGGAAATGATAAGAGTGGGTCTAAGGGTATGAACATGTTTCTGGCTCTCTGTGTATATTGACAAAGTGCAATGAGAGGGCTTGTGGCCATTCACACAGCTCAAGCAGAGAACACTGCATCAGTTAGCGAAGGCCACACCAACATCCATTATACGGGTTTTATTTAAGAGCTAAAACATACTACATTATCAAAAAAATATACTCTCAGAAAATGAAAAAAATATATAATGTAAGGAAAGCATGCAAGAGAAGAAGCATATTAGTATCTCAATAAACAAAGAGTTTTTATATTATTAGATCTGTTACTAAGGAACTTCATGATCAACTGCTTATATTGGGGAACAGAAGTATATAACAGGTCTCCATGTTTGGCTTTGTTTCCCAGGTTTGTAAACCATGCTCTTGAAAAGGTCAACTGCAGTGTATAAAATACACAGAGATGAGTGTAACTGTACATGTATTTAAAGAACAAAAGAGCTTACCCCACTGAGCACATAGACACACAAAGTATAGATCATCCCAATGGTGGCTGTCCCCACGAGGCACAGGAGGAACATGATGGCATCCCTGTAGAGCTTAAAGTTCACTGGCTTGGGGTATAGAATGGATCTCACAAGGTCCCCCTTTGCAGTGTTGAATCCTGAAGCAGCAAACACATACCCCACACTCTCAGGATGACAAAACCTACTATGAGTGTTCTTCTAAACCACCATATAGCCTTTCTTTTTCTCTAGAGATATTTAGACAGTGGTTAAACTCAAACACATCTAAAGGATAACCGGGGAAATACATAGGTACTAAAATGGAAATATCTTACTACTTCAGGTCCTAGGACTCTCTATGGTCTCCTCCTTCTAATTTGAATTTTAATGCATCACAGTGATAGGAAACCACCGCACTGGGGCAGGACACAGCTTTCCCAATATATAACTTCTTTTGTAAAGAAACCACCCATGAGCGTGTCAACTCACAAGTCACTTGAGTTTATATTAAATGGCTGAGTAATGAACTGATGAAGCATGTCTAATACTTTTGAGAGTCAAGTTTTCAGTTTCTAACTTGGGATTTTGGGTGAGAAGACCTGAGTTTTAGGTCCAGTTCTTTCTCTCACTGACTGTATGATTTTCAAAAAGTCACTTGAATTGTGTCTGCTTCAGTCTATTCACGTATAGAGTGGGAACAGTAGACTCTTTATTCCACTTGATATGTGGAAACAATTTATAAACTTCAGCTCATAAATAATAATTATAGTCACCAATATTATTTTTAATAAAATGCATGAGTGTTCACACTTAAAATATACAGATTTTTAAACACACAAACATACATATATATTTGGGTTGTTATCTAAAGATTTCTCTTTACCCAATAAATTTAAGGCACTAGAAACTGAGTGAAATTATTTCATTTAAATAACAACAATAACAAAAAGAGATGCTAACTAACCAGTCTGCAGCACCACCGCTCTCACCACGGCCCCAGAACAAGCTCCCGTGGCCTGGATAACCTCGGTTCCACAGAAGAGGATGTGCCGTTTGTAATCCCCTTCACTCTGTGTTTTCCAGGGCACAGAGCTATCCATCATGGGTAATGGAGTTTTAGTGACTGGGATACTCTCTCCTACAGAAAATAAGCATCTTATTTTGTGAAGTGGATACCTGCACTCATTTAAATCACACACACACTGGCAGACATTTGCTGTGAGATTGCCACATGGTGGGAGCAACCCAGTGCTAACTGGGGATACAAGGAGAGAAGTATAGTTCTTATTTTAAGTGGTTATAGTCCAGAGGAGGAATCAGACATGCAAACCGATAAAGTTAATAGCATGTCACTAATACCATGAGTACTTTAAAATCAAACATGTCTGCTAAAATAGACTGGAAATAAACATGGAGGGAGCAGTCTAGACTGTGTGAGAACTGTGCAGGGGCCTAGGCATGGAGTACCCTTCATGCATGTATTTAAGTGTTTAAATGTTTTTCATCAGGCATTGGTGGAAGGTAATAGCTGGGAGATTTTCAGCTTTTCATCTTTTTAAAATTATTAATAAAGTACCATTGTTTTACATCTTTGTTAATATTTTGACAATATAGGATTTCTCCTCTTAGGTGTGAACAGTTCCCAACTGCACCTCCAGCCTTCAATCACACCAGACTTCAATTCATTCCCTGTTCTGTAGAAAGCATGCACTCTTGCATATAAATGTGATATCACCGCCCCCATAAAAAGGCTGAAAGCCCCACTTATGCCATTTGTGGCAACATAAGAGAGTGCCAGGCTTGCTTAGCAAATTTTGACAAAATCAGGTTATTTTCCCCACCAAACGAGGTCCATTTGTTCTGAGGAACAGTTTGTAAAACTTTCAATTTGTTTTTGCAGTGCGTAGTATAAAAGTAGAGACATATTCTGAGACATGTTCTGACCCTACATATAGTAGCATCACTTTCAATAGAAAAAAAATGTATTTGGCATTGTAAAAGTTCTAGCACCCAAGAATTTTCATGAATCTATGGATTCCTTAGAGAAAAGAACTTGACCAACCATGCTTCCCCCCCCCCATAAGAGGATGCTGTGTGTTCTTATCTCCATGTTATGCCTCTCTGATCAGTCTGCAAGAAGTGGAGATTTTAATGGCAACCACAGTACATCAATGTATGTTCACAGCATCCCATTCCATTTCTGAAAAAGACTTTACAGTTCTTCTTTATCTCACAGAAATAGCACCACATCTCCCCATAAGCGCACATGTGAGTGAGAACTTAAAGTGCCCTTGACACTGTGATCTCTTCTCTGAACCAGAGTTTCCACATTTGTGAGATGCAATCATCTCTAAGGTCCCACCCACCTCCATCCCACTACTTAGCAAGTGAAATATGGTTTGGCCAACATACCTAGAGTGGAACTAAAGGCAACAGATTTGCCCAGTTTTGCATCATAAAATTTTCCACATTTTAAGCCAAGCTAGGAAGATCTCAGATTTGACCCCGTGCATTTCAGGATGTCATTAATGGTTTTCAGCCCTTCCAAATCTACCAGAAGACATATTTTATATAAAAATGCTAAACGGAAGCCACATGATTCTGACACATCTAATGATCTCCACAGATAAATGACAGTTTTAATAACCCCTCGGTTCAAGAAGAAAGTGCTAAGCACTTTCAGAAAGTCATGACTGTATCAAAGAACACCTGAGAAGCAGCTTTAATTTGAACTCTCAGAACCAGCCGGAGCAGAACTGTTTAGTGAGATTGAGCAAGAATAAGCAGCCCAGGTCTGGCCATTGACATTCTAGAAGAGGAGGGACCTGGTGAAGGGGGTTGCAGAGGCTACAAGCTAGAGATACGGAGGTACGCACCTGTCAGCATGCCTTCATCGACCACACAGCTGCCATCAATCAGGACGGCATCACATGGCATCTGCACTTTGTTCCCTGTCAAAATTAATAGATCTCCAGGGACCAGGAAGCGTGATTCCAGCTCTTGGACTCCAACTGAAACAGGGAGGAGACAGCGTTAAATCAGGTTTTTTCCCACAAAAACACAATCCAATATCTACCTAAATTAGAAATCAATAAAAAAGCAGCCAGAGTATATTTTTAAGGAGGCTATTCCTCACCATTGATTCAAAATCTGGAAACAGTAAGGAAAAAAAGCATAAAATTCAATTGTAGAAAATAAAGATCTTTATGTATCAAGAAAAATAAGTAAACAAAGAAAAGGGTACCTGATAAGTTAGGTTTTCTCACAGTTCAGAAAATATGTTTGAAAGTCATAGACACAGACAAGAGTAATATTTCTAATATAAAAAGTGTTTCTGATAAGAATTGTACAGCAAGTGACCACAGAGCAAAATTGCTAGAGGCTAACAGTTCACACACACACACACACACACACTGCAAGTGGCATGTTAAAACAAATGAAAAATACTCATTCTTACTCATAATAAGAAAAATGAAAATTTCTTCCTTCCTTCCTGCCTGCCTTTGTTTCTCTCCTTTCTTTTCTCTTCCCAAAGCTGAAAGCTTTTTAGGGACAAAGCAAAAGAGGCATCCACAGAGAGAACTGGGTGGGCGAGGAGACAGGTAGTGCCAGCTCCTGGCACTAGAAGCTAGAATGGCAACACCAGTGTACAAGGTCTGGTGCAGGCAGCGAGAGGCCCAGGAAGAGGTGAACAGTGACATGCACTTGTGGGATGGGTGGCGGAGAGGGGTTCATGGTGGCAGCGACCTGATGTGGCATTTTGGAGTCTGAGCAGAGTGAAAAGGATGAGTGCAGGGGAAGGGAGTGAGAGCCTTGGAGGCATTGACAGTGGTGGAGAATGGGTTAGGTCTTTGTTTCTTAATTTGAAATTGTCTGATATTCTACATAGTTAAACTCACATTCAATAGGAGTTTGATACAAATTAGTATATATATGAGGCTAATGGGAGCCAGGTTTCTCACTGAAAAAAGGAAATTACAAATATAAACAGAAATAAAACTAGAATGAGTTCTGGTATTTGGTTTAGAATTGTATATAACAGTGAAAACTCAGTTTTCAGTAGAAAATAATGCAGTTGTCAATGTGTATGAAATAAGGATATAGACATATATAATGTTTTCTTGTCTGATTTGTTTCATACACCTATTCTTTAATTCTGTTCTCTGAGAGGGCCTGGGAGCAGTGAAAACCCAGTAACAATGTGTGCATCTAGTGCTCAAACTATAGTTTCTAACTTCTACTCTCTCCCCAAAGAAATCAGGTTCTTTAAAGTAATGGCTGATTACCAGGTCAGTCCAAGAAAAGTATAGTATAAGCCAGAATATCTTTTTCCGTAAGTAGGAAGGGCACAAAGAGTGATGGGAACAGATGGAAAAAACATCAAAACCAACGCAAAGGGCTCTGACCATCTAAATCTGTAACAATTTGAGCATCAAAGGAAATAATGATAATAATGACCTATAACCCATCCAATAAAATGGAATGTCATGAGCTTATAATGATATAAGTAAATGAATCAACGAGTAGGGGGGGAAATGACAATTAATGTAGGAGTAAAGACAAATTAGAAAGTCACCATTTGGCAACTATCAAAGTAATAATTAACTTAGCCAAGAAATATTAATGAATTATAAAACTACTGGGTGAAAACTTGATGAGGATGGTTTATTTATTTAGCTTCAAAATGTCTCTCCACAAAATAACTATCAACTACAAAAGGGAAAAGTGCAAATTTACAATGGAGAAACCTGGCAGACACCATTTAATTAAGTAAAGCAAGTTAATGTTGCTGTAATAGGACAAATTTAAATTATGTACCAGCTGAGAAGAGGCAATGAAAACACAGTATCACTTCTGTGATATTCCAGGCAAAAATGCAGAACCTGAGTTTAATTATGAGGGAACATCAGACATATCCAAACTAAGAGACAGTCTACAAAATAAAGAGAGTTGAAAGAGTCAAGGTTGAGAGTCAAGGAAAGACTAAAGATTAAAGAGACATGACAAACAGCAGTATTGTGCGATCCTGGGTCCTTTCTTTTAAAGAACATGAGACAAATGTGAAACTTAAATGGGATCTGAGCATCCATTGGCATTAATGCATCAATTATTAACTTCCTGATATTAATTGCTGCATGGTCATTTAATTAGGAGAATGTCCTTGTCTTAAACAAATATACACTCAAATATATGGCAGTCAAGGAGCCACAAATCAGCGGTTTATTCTCAACTCAGGAAAAAAAATATTTGAACTATTCTTGCAACTTTTCTGTAAGCTTTAATTATTTCCTAAATAAAGAGAAGAATGTGCATGAGATAACATTGTTCACCTATTTAATTAGAAAAATTGAAAAGTTTGTGAGCATATTCTGTTGGCAAGGCTATAGGGGAAACACATTCTCTTAGACATTTCTGCTGCAAATACAAACTGGTACTCTCTCTAATGGAAAAACAATTTGCCAATATCTACTTAGCAAAAGTGCATTTTTTCTTTAACTCAGCAATTTGGTTTCTCAAAATCTATACCAAAGATAGACTGGCAAAAATATGAAAAAACAGATGCACAAAGCTTTTTATCATAGCACTACTTTTATAGTAAATGACTTTTAAAAATCATTCAGTAGAGGACTGACTGAATAAACAATGACTCCTCCACACAAGAGAGTACTATACCATTGAAATAATAAATCATATATATATAATGTATCCTATATAATTTGCATTTTCTAATGTAGGAAAAAATAAAAATAAGCAATAATGAATTCTATAGGGAGAATTGCACACAAGGTAGAGAGAAGAGGGATAAGAAATAGAGATGCTGGAGGGCTTCTGTTTTATGGATTTCACTTTCAAACCATGTAGACATTTTATACTATATTTTTACAAGTCAATACAAAAATAAATTTGAAATCCAATACTAGAAGTCAAGTGATATGAACCTATCAAATTGTTGGCATAACCATACAGAGAACTATTGTAAGTGACTTTAGAGCATAATTGAAAAATAGAATATATATGCATATATTAATGTACATTATATAGTACACATTATATTTATATAATACTTATAATATGTATGTGTGTATATATATATATATATAATTTGGACATTCCTAATGATATATCACAAACAAGGAAAAAGAACTCTAAAAGTAAATCTTAAATTATTTTTTGGAATCATATTTTTGAGTATGTTGCTCGTTATTTTGAGGTTATTGTATAGAAAGGGATAAAGTAAATGAGTAATCTGTTGCTTTTGGTATGGGGACAGGAAAGACAGTAGTTCCCCCAACAAAATTAAGTAAAAATTCCATAGTGCTAAACTTGAATTGGAAATATCAATATGAACTCATAATGCATGTTGCCTTTAACATAATAGGTTGTCTTTTTAAAAGGTGTAGAAACTGGTGAATGCCAGAGAAATGAGTTTGCCTAACACTATTGTTGAGGTCACTAAGTGCCATACTTAACTTTTAAGAATTCTTTGGAAAAAATGGACATGTCTAGATTTGGAACAGGAATAATACAAGATGAGTTTCGAATATCTTATCTTACCAGAGAGTAATAAAAATTCAAAGATTGGGCCTTCCCTGGTGGCGCAGCAGTTGAGCACTGGGCTGCAAAGCTGCCCGCAGCCTCAGCAGTGCCAGTTTGATGCCTGGCCACCGGTGAGCGTCCCACATGATGCAACAAATCTCTCCTGCTGCGCCTGCTGCTCCCCTCAGCAGTGTATTTCATCACCCTGCCTGTTCTGCTCCCCGTTCTGGCTCTGGTGAATTCTCTCACCCTTCCACGCTTCTGGCTGTACCCAGTGCTTGTATAAATAAATAAATAAATCTTTAAAAAAAAAATTCAAAGACTACTGGGGTCATGCCAGGAAAACACAAGAGCCAACCAGAAGAGGCTCTGAATGGGTAAAGTTGGGACAATGTGAGAAAAAATAGAATAAAAATTGCAGTGTAGGGAAATGTATGAATCATGTTTAACATTATATATCCATAATGACACCAAAAAAATTCCCCTGGAAAATGCTACTGAATCAACCTGTTATTTGAAAGCTGGCAAATAAAGTACAAAATATTAAGTATTCTTACCAAAAATTTAAGTATGTAGATATAACTACCAATTTAAGAGTACAAGGATAGAAAATCATAATAAATAACTCTATAGAAGTGTATCAATAGAATCTAGATCATGGAAACCAGAAGACAATTTACTTTCTTCAACAAAAAATTTGGAGGATAAACAATAATATATAGAGGAGGAAATGTATATCAACCAACTGCAATATAGAGATTTTACTCGGATTCTGATTTGAAAATACATATATTATATAATACATATACACACATATATATGAGTAAATATGCATATATATGTGCATGACATTTTGTGGTTTAGTTGAGGAAATTTGAACACTGCCTACATAATTGGTATCTTCTTTTAATTAGGGCGTATTGTTAGATATGATAAAGGAATTTAAAATGAGTCTTTATTAAATGAATATTTTTAAATGAAATAATATAATATCAGAATAGTTTCAAAGTAATCCAGGTGAAGGAAATGGTAGAACAGATTCAAACAAGAATCAGTGAGCCTGAGTTGGTAACCACCGAATTTGGATCATATCCTCTCCATTTGTTGTATACGCAAAAAATGTTTCATCATAAAAGTTAAGACAAGAAAATGATCAGACCATTTTTGTGGGGCCTCCCTGGTGGAGCAGGAGTAAAAACAGCACTACTGTTGCCAGCCACTGCTGCACAAATTCAATCCCCGGCCGGCTTAGGAGCTAACCCACATGGCGCAGCAGACCTCTCCTGTCTCGTCCGCTGCGCCCCTCAGCTGTGTATTTCAGTCAGTCTATCTGTTCTGCTCCCCACTCTCTCTGATGAATCCTCTCAGCCCCTGCACCTCTGGCTTACACCCCAGTTCTTGTATGCATAAATGAATAAATCTTTTTTAAAAAATGATCAGCGCCTCCAAGGTGAAGATTTACTCTACTTCCAGCCAAGATTTATCTCCCCACTAGTAAAAGCAAAACCATACAAAATATAGGAAACAATGGTTTTTCCACACTGAACATAAGCAACAGAAGAAACAGGAAACAAATCAAGGTGCTCTTCATTGCCCGGTTTACTGCTTGTAAGAGTTTCAGGTCACTGTGCAGGGATGAAGTACCCAGACAAGTGAAGCAGTCTCTCTGCATTCTAAGCAGAGATGAGAGTCTATGAAGACAAAGGTGGTTGAGCTTCCAGAACAGAACACTGGAGAAAGAGAACTGTCCAGAGGGGAGAGCCACAAAGACTTGCAGAAGCCCTTACTTTACAGCAAACTAGTAATCAGCATAGTATGAGGGAACTACTAGCAAAGGAACAATTGGACATTTGCATTTTAAGATGTTGTTTGCAATAGCAACAAAACAGAAAATAGTAGGGATAAATCTGAGAGAGAATGTGAAACACCTATGAATTGAAAACTGCAAAACATTCCTGAGAAAAAACAAAGAAGACCTAAATAAAGAGATATACTGTGTCTGTAAGTGAGAAGAGCCACATTTGCTAATATGTCAATTTTCCACGAATTGATTTATAGATTCAACAAAATTTACTCAAAATCTCAGCATGTTTTCTGGTAGAAATTGCCAAGTTGATTCTAAAAGTTATATGGAAATGCAAAGGGCCCACTATCACCAAAACAGTTCTGAAAAAACAGGAACAAAAGACACCAAAAGAACAAAGAAAAATAATGTTATATTTAAGACTTTTTATAAAGCCACATTGCATGGTATTTATATAAATGCAGGGAAACAGGTCCATAGAATGGAATAGGGAGTGCAGAAATTGATTCACCATGTATGCGTGGTTTTTGACAAAGTACAAAAGCAATTCAGTGGAGAAAGGATGATCTTTACAACAAATGGTATTGAAACACTTGTATATATGCTTGCAAAAATGGATCTAAATTTAAAAAAACTCAAAATACAACACAGACTTAAAGCAATAAAATTTCTAAAGTACAACATAGAAAATCTTGATGACCTTTGACTAGACAAAGAATTTTTAAATATGACACAAAAATCAGATCCACAAAAGGAAAAATGTATGAACTGTACTTTAACAAAAGTAAAAACATCTGTCTTTGAAATATACTGTAAGGAAAATTAAAAGATCAAAGAGTGAGAGAAAACATTTGCTAATCATGTATCGGATAAAGGGTTTGAATCCAGAATAGTGAAAGAACCCTTAAAGCGTATCACTAATAGGAAAACAATCTTATAAAATAATTTAGGCAGACACTTCACTAAAGAAATATACAAGTAGCAAACAAGCACTTAATATGATGCTCTATGCCATCAGTCAGGGAAATGCAGAGTAAAACAATAATGAGATACAACCACATACCTATTAAAGTGGTTAAATTAAAAAGATTAACTATACCAAGTGTTGGCAAGAATATGGAGCAAAAGACACTCACACACCAGCCATGGCTGGTAGGAATAAAATTATACAAACACTTTGGAAAACAGTCTGACAGTTTCTGAAAAGTTAAATGTCTACCCATCATACAATCTAGTCATTCCACAGTTAAGCATCTTCTGGTAAGAAACAAAAGTGTGTATCCATACAAATGTGTCCAAATGTTCCTAGCAGCATTACTTGTAATAGGGTAAAACTGTAAACAACTCTACATGTGAATGGATAAACAAAAGTGGTATATCTACTCACGAATAAACTATTAGTATGCTTAGTAAAATGAATGGGTTTCAAAATAGCTATGAACTTTGATCTAGATAAATTAACCTAAATATATTATAAAAGACAAAAATGCAAGCTGTATAACATTTATATAAAATTCTAAACATACAACATGGTAGTCTGAGGATGGGAGTGGGCAGAATGAGATGGGGTGCCAGGATTACAAATAATAAGAAAAATTTGGGGGGGGTGATGAATAGTTATCTTTATTGTGGAGCTGATTTCATGGATGGTATGAATGTCAAAATCTATCACATTGCACATTTTAAATGTGTTTAGTTTATTATAAGTCTATTTGATCTCATTGACGTTTTTTTAAGGTGGAAACCTCATGTTTCTCATCCCTTTAAGTAAATGCACAAGGAAAAGATGTGTATAACGATGACAGTAAAAGGAATGACCAGAAATAAAAATTTAAATGGTTTTCTGGTTCCATATGAAAAACACATAGATCTAAAATGATGGGACTTACCTTTTCTCCCATATACAGACACTGTAACATTATTATGTGACTCAACCAGATGGTGGAGCTTTATAGATTGCTGAAAAAGAAGAAGGGAAACTAGAAAAGGATTTCCTATTTAAAGATAAGTCCCAGGTATTATTCAGTAATTCTTTAGTAGAAAGGAATTTCCCAGTACCTTCTGTCCACTTTAAAGTTTTTGATAATGATAAATTTGTGTTTAGTTCTTTAAGTAGATTGATAACAAGAATTTTGATCATTCAAGATGTGTGTTTATACAGGAATAGCTTCAAGAAACTCAGCATTATTTTTATGTAGGAATATCCCGCATCAGAATATCTAATTTTATTGGTTTCTACTACTTCTTCATAGTGTTTGTTGATCTAATATATAAACTGTATGGGAAATTGAGAATGAATAAGTAGAAAACAAAAGAAAAATATAATTATATTTGAGTTCATATTTATTTGGAACTATTGTGTGAAATGCTATCTACCTGGTTCTGAGGAATTAAAGGTCTCAGTCATTCAATGTTCATTTTTTTTATTCTGATTTTATCATTTAAAATACTTTATAGCTTCAAATCATTTACAGATCTGATATATAAGCCTTAAGAATGATTATTAAAATAAAATAGGCTCAAAAAGTATTCTATAACTCACTATTTAAATTTTTTATGCATTCACCCAAAAGTTATAAAACAAGCATTACGTGTTGCAGAGTATGCTAAGAGGTGGGGATAGAATGATCAACAAAACCAATGTGGTTCTTACCACCAGGGAATTTACAGATATATTTAGTGCATGCATTAAAGTAGATAACAAGAGGAAAATACATTTAATAAAGTAATCACATGCTGTAGGAACACCTAAGTTACTCCATTTTAGACCAACATCATTATATGTCCATGACCAGTAATTGCTCTCGACTTTCCAAGGATAGCCAGTTTCTCCATTGTTTGTTTCATGTGTGTTAACCTGAACAGGTGATCTATATATAACTCAGTTACTAATTTTAGTAGAACAGAGACATATGTGACTGTCCCCAGACATCTGGCATCATTAATTTCACACAAGAAAAATCACATACACTAAACAGGGTATATGATGATTACTGTCAGAGGAAGTCCTGTGGACCCTGGCTCAACCTACCGGCTTTGGTGCTTAAGACCCCTGCCCTAATAAACATCAAGTGTGGTTAATGGACATGACTGCTTTGTTCTTCGCACTCAAATTACTTCTCAATTTAGAGGAACTTATTTGCTCCTGCAGCTGCATGCATACATAAATACATCATTATAACTGGTAATAATAAGAAAAAACCAGAAGCTGCTTTTGGAGCATATTATAACCAATGGAACCAACAGAATTTTTTTCTAAAGAATTGACATTGAGTTAAATAGGATGTTGGATCTATGAATTTGGAACTCAAAGGTTATATTTGAACTTGAGACAGATATATAAATTTGACAAATGTCATTACCTTTAGAAATGATTGGCATATTAGCAATAAGAATAACGATGAATCTCTCAGTGTACTATATGAAAAGACCCTCAAGACATATCATTAATAACAGTAAAGGTAGGTGGAAATAATATAAAAGTACATTTTATATAAGATAAAATACATGTATTTGTATTTGTTCCATTTGAAAATTTTTTGAAAGAATGCAGAAGAAACTAATAAAAGTAAGAAATAGGAAGATAAGTACACATTGTATAAAAGTTTTATATCTTTTCATATTTCTTTGATTTTAACACACTGATTTTTTAAAAGGCCAGGGAGAGGAGGGCAAAGTATAAAGGAGAATGGAAAAGAGCAACTGGAGAGGTTGAAAGTGTTTGTCACTGCACCCAAAGGGAAGGAGTAGACTTCCAAAAGCAGTTCTGGAACAGCTAATATGTCAACTGAAACTGAAAGTTTTAATGATATGTGTACTGGGAGAAAAACTATCCACTGTGGGAGGAGGAGCATAAAATCAGCCAGCAAAAGACCAACAACCCAATAAAAATTAATGAAGAAAACAAATACATTTCACAGTAAAAGAAATACAAATAACTGAAAAGATGAGTAAATGCCTAACTCATAATGAAAGATGCTATTAAAATTCTGGAATTCTATTTTCACTTATATTGGCAAAGATAAGGAAAACAAATACTCATCTACTCTTGGAGGAGTTTGGTATGACTGCTTAAGAGGCATTTTGACAACAGCTATTAAAATAATATACTTAGGTTATGATTAAGTAATTTCAAATATAGAAATTTTACATCTCCATATCAGCATAAATATATATGCTGCATATATATATAAATATAGCTGTGTGTGCACAGGGTATATATATATACCTGTTATATACATATTTGATATAGAAATATTTACTTGTACTTTATATATATTCATAAACATATATATATGGGGATGTGTGAAAAGATGGATGTGCAATCATCATTGCAACATTGTTTTAATAGCAAAAGACCTAATACCTAAATATCCATCAGTATTAGGCTTTTTTAAAAAAATGGTATATCTAAGTAAATGTATTTATGCAGATATTAAAATACATTCAAATATACGTAGGCGGAAACACCAAGTATAGAACAGTGTACATATGTGCTTCCACTTGTGTCAAAGGCATGAATGCACTTGTGCTAAACATCACTGAAAGCATATAGGACATCTGGTCCCAGTGGCTGCCTCTTGAAAGGGAGCCTGGACACTGGAGAACTAAGGTGGGAGGCATAGTGACTCTTCGTGTACACTGCTTCTAGTTGAACTTTTTCTTTACCATACCCATTAGTTACACTTTCTTTTAAAAAGGAATTAAAAAAAATATTTAAACTATGGGTCTTGGGGTTATTGTTATGACCTTAACAAGTATTGTACAAAAGACATCATAAGAAAGAGAAGCACATCAGTACACTGAGAGGTGAGAGGGAGATAAGTCAGTGATGAGAATGTGTAGAAAGTACTCAAGAAGCTTTGCCGTAAAAGCGAGAACAGAGATAGAGTAATAACTGAAGTTGGAAGCATGATCAAAAATAGGAATTGGTTGGTTTGTTCGAGGTATTTTTTCAAGTTAGGAAAAGTTTAAGCATGTTTAAATACTCATGGGAAGGCTCTTTGAGACAGGGAGTGAGAAAGGGTCATTCATGGTCCCCATAAGCCCTCTGAGATAGAGAGGGGGTTGCCATCACAAGCACAGGTAGAGGGATCTGTGCTCCTCTGTAATGAGATGTCAGGGCAGGAGGAAGGCAGAGACATGCCAGTGAGCAATGGAGCAAATTTCTGAGTGACAGTTTCTATTTTTGTGAAACAAGTGGTGATATTACTACTGAATCAGAGGGAAAAAATGGAACATGGGCAGCTGGTATCTCAGAAACTTGAAGAGAGATTGGTTTGAAACTTTATTTCAGAGAATGGGAGAGCAAACTAACCAGACATAGAAAGCACGACCAAATGGGCTTGGCATTCGTGAATTTTTAGCGCAACCAACCAACAGATATGTTCTCTGTGACTTTTCCCAGGATCACCTAGATGTCCCAGTGTAGAAGAACAGAAAGCCAAGAGTGGGATTGGGGCTTTGTCAAAGAGCACCAAGCAATCAAACGTAAAGAGCAAAGAAAATATTAAACAGAGGCTTCTCCACCCCCCCATCCCACTTCCACCATCTTCAATTTATCATTCTCTTCAAATATTTTGTCACTTATTCATATTTCACAAATATGTGTGTGTTCTGGCTAATCTGCCTGAGTAATCTAAAGAGAGGGGGGAAATTAAGAGGGGCATTGTTATGTGAAGGAAGGGAAAAGATTTAACACTTACTGGATATCAGAGTGCTTGATATTTACAAACTTAATGTCCTTTGTCATAGAGTAGGTATTGACTATTTTTTATTCCCCTTTCCAACAAAATTACAATGAAGTCATTATTATGCTCATCCTGAGATCTTACATTGGTGGAAAAACTCACCTGTCTCAAATCATACACTGACAAGGCCATGGAAATGATGGACATGATTATGATGGCAAAAGCATATTCTTTATAGTCTTCACTAAACCACAGACAGACACTGAAGAGTTGAAATATGTAAAATGGATTTAAAACCTGTTGGAAGACACAAAAATAGGAAGACAAGGGAGATATTTAGGTTTCACACTTAGCTATTCATTGACTTGTTTGTTTTCATAATCCTCACCATGACATAAATCTTCCCACACAATATTCTTATTATATTTACTTAGCAATTGCCATGTGCCAACATTGCACTAAGAAACTTTACATGAATTTGCTCATTTAATTTCCATAATTACCTGATTAACCACAGTTATTACTTATCTGCATTGAAAAGATGAAGAAACTGAGCCATAGATCTTGAAAAACTTGCCCAAAGTCACACAGCTGTGACTGTCACAGACCAGCAATCTGGCTCCAGAGCACTTATTTTTAATCACTGTTGCACCTTATAATTTAGAAAATAGTGCTTCATGCACCTCATGCTAAGCAACACAACAATTGTGTAGATATTAACATTTCAGTGCACATTTACTGGCCTTCAGAAGGGTGAATTTTTAATTCAGATTTACCAAGTTAATACGCTTTCTCATCTATTGTTCTCTAGGATGCAACACCCACAATCCCAGAGCCATTAAAGTGTTTCCTACTCATTGATGAGGTGAAGACTACAGGGACTCACGAGTATAGAACCACAGGCCCATGGTGAAAGTGGTGAGCTGTACACAGCATCTAGAAAACTGTGGGGAAAGTAAAGGCTGACCCCAACAGCTATGATCCTGCTTTGGTTAAAAATATTTTGGGCCCTTACTTAAATTCCTTCTAGTTGACAGTCATCTGTCTTAAACAAATACAGCAGTTCTTGACTCTGATTACAGAAGAAACACACAGATACTTTTTCTATAAGTTTCTTTTTGCTTTCTTTCATGCCTGAAAGCTTGCTAGAAATATTGAGAAAGCACCTCCACTATAGTAAGCTTTATTTAAAGCAAGGAGGAGGGCCTCCCCTGATGGCGCAGCGGTTGAGCGCTGGGCTGCGAGGCTGCCCGCAGCCTCTGCAGCACCAGTTCATTCCCCGGCCGCCGGCGAGGGTCCCACAAAAAAAAAAAAAAAATATATATATATATATATAAAGCAAGGAGGAAAGGGAAGTGTAGCAGAAGACGCAGAGTACATCTATATGTTTGTGGCTTCATAATAAGTACCATAAAATGAAAAATAAGCCCAGTGATTGAGTCAAATCTAAAAAGTTCAACTTAGTGACAGTCACATTGAGAGCCATCAAATTGATAAGGTGAACAGCTGCTTTTCTGCCTATAATTCTAAATGCTGGAGAAATGACATATGTTGCCCATAAGAAAAGGACTTGGGTCTTTCAAATTTTATTTACTATTTTAGTGCCACATAGTTGATATGAGCAAAGAAGCCTAAGACTAAAGAAGAAAGAAAAGAAACATTCTGTTCAGCCCATCATTAGAGCAAAAAGACACCTGACAGTCACTTTTTATACTGGCTCAGGCAGTGTGTGCAAAGCACTGACTCCGCGTAAAAGAGTAGAAAAGAAATGTAAAGAAAACATGCTTGGAATTTTCTTTGATATTCCAAATTATAGTTACTTTTAACATGCATCATTGTTGGTCATTTAACTAGTCCCAAACTGACTATTTCTGTCCAGCACCAAGGAAAAACACTGATTACCTCCTTAATGAGCAGTTTCCAAATGGGTGTGATTTCCACTTTGATAGTATTTGGCCCGCATATTAACCTCCTGTAGGGAGCAATCACAGGGCATGGTTACAACTAATAAAAATAAAACTCACTTCTCACCTATTCACAGAAAGATCTACTCCATGGTCCCTTTCTCACCATGGGGTCAGTGTAAGCCCCTGTTACACAGCATCCCCATCCTTATCAAAATTACTCAGGACAGGGAGGGTTCCCAGGCACAATAACAATAAGTATGATCATATTTCATCTGTTGAACTAGACTCTTCCTGGGGCCTAATTACTTCCCTAGTGAGAATTTAATATTAACCATTATTTCATTCAAATAGTTTCAGTATTGGTGCTCACTCAACTCTCTCTCCAACTTGGGCTGCACGGATGAGGGAGAAGATGTGTGATCACAAGAGAATAGTTTTACTGATAAGGAATACTGCACCCATTTTCCTACTCCTCTTCAGTTCTGGGAAGCTACAGAATTTGTTTTAATGTGAGTGAAATTGTGTTGGGGTCTTAAAAATACACATAGAGGGCCTCCCCGGTGGCGCAGCGGTTGAGCGCTGGGTTGCGAAACTGCGCGCGGCCTCTGCGGCGCCGGTTCGATCCCCGGCTGCTCCCCGGCCACCAGAGGAGGGTCCCACATGGCGTGCAGACCTCTCCTGCCGCCCGCTGCTCCCCTCAGCAGTGTACTTCGGTCCTTCTGCCTGCTCTGCTCCCCGCTCTGGCTCTGGTGAATTCTCTCACCCTCCCGCGCTTCTGACTGTACCCAGTGCATGTATAAACAAAACAAACAAACAAACCAGCAAACAAATAAATAAAGCATGCCTCTATAAAAAAAAAAAAAATACACATAGAGTTATAAAGTCCTCTCATGGAAAACTCAGAGATGTGTTTCTTTGATGAGGTAGTTATTTAGCTGTGGTGAATACCGGCCACTCTCTCTGTGCCTCTCCATAGTCTTCCAGGTCTGTGGCTGGCTGAATGTATTAGAGCTGTGCCTCTCACACTTTAATGTTCATACAGACAACTCTGTGATCTTTTAAATGTGGAGTTTCCAATTTAATAGGGGTGAGGTGTGGCCTGAGAGTCTGCACTTCTGATAAGCTCCCAGGTAATTTTGATGTACCAAGACCCTAGGTCTCTTCAAAATAATGAAAACGAGCACTGGGAGGTGTGAGAATCATAGAAATTGAGAACCAGCAAGTCCTCTTCCTCCTTTTTAACAATTAGGAAACTAAAGCTCATTAGGGAGAAGCTCTTTGCTCAAAGCCATGCAGTGAATTAGTGGCAGCCACTTAGCATTCAAAATCCACTGGCCTCCCTAAGCCTTGCTCCTCTGCCCAGGAACTGAGTAGGAATTGAGGAGCTATAGTTTTGTATGATATCCTTCTGCTATTCACAATCATTATTATTTGTTTTCACAGTATAATAATATTGATATTTATTTCCTGGTAATACTCAACACTTTCGCAACCTTATTGTTATAATAACATTGAGAGCATTGTGTGGAAAGATGACTAAACACAGTCAGAAAAATGAGACTCAGTCCTTAACACTTTCATTTCCCATCTGTGTGACCTTCTTCAGGACATTAAACTTCTCTGCGTCTCATATTTCTCATCTGTTATATTGTAATGATGAGGATATCGCTTCTGCCCCCGCAAACCCCAAAACTGCTCAATATAGTTAAGATACAGTGTATGAAAGCATTTAATTTATAATACTAATTAGAGCATTACAAAGTTTCCTGATATTGATTTATTAAGATAACTATTTACAGCATTCTCTATTAACTAGTAGCTGTCCTTTCGAGATGGTATAGGTAACAATATACATGGTACCTAATATCTTGTTCTTCTCTTGTTAGACCTGATCCAAATTTTAGATGTATCTTGGCAGAGCTGAGCCATTCTTCCAAAGAGCTAAAATAATAATAACAGTGAGACAGACATGTTTAGCAATAATGTTTTTGTGCTATTATTTTATTTTTTTGGAATACAATTGCTACACCAACTTACCCAATTTTCTGGAACTGTCCTTCTAAGTTGTTCCAAACATATCTTATTTTCTGTACTTGTATGCATCTCACCTGCAAAATGAAAAATACTAAGAAAGTCTCCAGTTTGAGGATCAGAAAATATATATCAGTTTAATGATTAAGGAAATATTTGTTGCAGCAAAGATAGAACCCTACTACACAAATTTAAGATTTTTGCTTTTTCCTAACTTACTCTGTTCCTTCCTATTACACAACTGGCATTCTTTACTAGAACCTATCATTCAATAACCTGCATCACGGACCTATTATATGGAGAAGCATGTGACTAAAATTAAACCACTGCCTTCCACAATTTTAAAGATTTATTTATTTATGCATACAAGAGCTGGGATACAGGTAAGAGATGTGGTGGGGTGAGAGGATTCACCAGAGACAGAGTGGGAAACAGAATAGGCAGAGTGACTGAAACACACTGCTGAGGGGAGCAGTGGGTAAGACAGGAAAGGTCTGCTTCGCCATGTGGGTTGCTCCCTGGCCGGCTGGGGATTGAACTCAAGCTGCAGGGCTGCTGATTGCTTCACAGTGCAGTGCTTAACCCCTTGCACCACCAACGAGGCCTGGCATTGAGCTTTCTTGTTTCTAATTTCCTTAAACAATTGAACCTGAATCTTCATTAACTGGTATCTGAGCTAAGCACAAAGAGAAACAGTGAGATTGTCTTATTATATGGAGCAATGACTATAACCTCATTTTGTCCATTTGATGCCTTGATTCCACTCAAGAGGTTCTGATTTTATTTGTCTGGGGTGCAGCCTAGTTATAAACATTTCTAAATTCCTCAAATAATTCTAATGTGCAATCACAATTGAGAAGCAGTGTTCAAGAGTTCCTCTTAGTACTTCAGCTTCCCCATGAATAACTGGAGGCAATTGGTCAGATTATCTCTAATTTCTACTGCAGTTCTTCTGAATATGTCCTAGACCTACAATAGTAGATAGATTTTAAAACTAAGAAGAGCATGTAGCTGGTACATAGTAAGTGCTCAATACATTTTTTATTAAATAAATAAGTGCGTTGTACAAGCACATATCAACTAGAAATTGAGTTTAAATCCCTAAACTCCAAGGCCTGAGTTACTTCAAATGAATCTTAGCCCTGTTCAAGAAATATATGTGTGTGCACATGAGCAAGCATAACCATAAGAGTCACAGAGGGGCCTATCTCTCAGTGAATTGCTACCTATCAGAGGAGGCCACCTGTAAGCTGGAGGTGCTTCGTCTTTTTGGTTTTTGTTTACTTGGTCAGTTAAGGCAACAGGCTGATAACAATTAACAGTAGAGAAACTGCTCAGCAATTTACTTTTTTAAAAAAAAATTTAAGATTCATTTATTTATGCATACAAGAGCTGGGGTGCAGGCCAGAGGTGCGGGAAGTGAGAGTACTCACCAGAGATAGAGTGGGGAGCAGAACAGGCAGACTGACTGAAATACACCGCTAAAGGGAGCAGTGGGCAAGACGGGAGAGATCTGCTGTGCCATGTGGGTCACCTCTTTGGCCAGGGATCAAATTTGCGCTGCTTCACAATACTGCGACTTAACCCCTTGAGTCACTAGGAAGACCCCGCAATTAACTTTTATTATTTAAAAAAAAAATTGACTTGAGCACACCAAACTAATTTAAACAGCTATCCACAAATACATAAACCTAAGAAAAAAGGCTGCCTTATGAAATGTTTTCAATGTGAATGTTAGCTGGTAATAATCCAAGTGTTCTACTTTAATATAGTGAAGAAGGAGTAACCTACATACATGTGAGTGACAGAAGTCACAATAAGGTAATTTTGTAGACATAAGCTAATTCCCTAGAATACTTCTGAGTAATTAGCTTTACTATAAGATAAACCCTATATATAGATGATAATATGGGGCCTGATGTTACTAAGAGCTAATATGTACTAATCATTCACTATGTACGTGGAGCTGTACTGATGTTTGTGTTCCTTTATTTACTTAATTTCAACAAAGAATATAATAGGCAATTATATTAATCATTTTGTACATGAAAAAACTGAAATTCAGAAGACTTAGTAACTGATCCCAGGTTGTACAGCTTAGAAGAATGAGGTGGAGATTTGAACTGGCGCTCTGACTGATTCCAGACTTCTTGTTCTCTATAAAGTTCCCCACTGTTAGCTGAGGATTGGTCCAGTGGAGGAGTTGAATGTAGTCTTATATTTGGAAGGGTTGGGAGATTAAATTTCTCTAACATCAGCAGTAACCATAGCTACTTACCTTTAGCTCTGGCTTTCTTATGGCTCTATTTATGATGAACTCCTCATCTGCAATGAGAGGGTGGTCAGGAGTGAGAGCAAATGCTCTGTTTAATTCTGACAGACAGATCCACACTACCTTTTTCCAAGAGTAAATTTGGAATTCATCCTGAGAAAACAGACATCAAAACCCCCATGAGGTTAAGAGCAGTCATCAGGTTAAAATTCAATCTGAAAATCATCATTTCAATTTTATTCTGTGTGTGTATGGAGTTAATAAACAGCCTAGACAGAATTATATGCCTCTGAAAGCTGACAGACAAAACCCCTTTAGGGAAAAAAAGGTTATATCTCTTACTGAGAATTTGATGTGGACATGCAGCACAGTTAGTGTCAAGGCAGATTATCAGGTAAGAACTAGTTCTCTCTATTCCCCTCCAACCCAAGGGATTATAGACAGATACAAAAATCCACAGGGAAAAAAAAAATGATTTCACAAGAGTTTCTTAGGCCTCTGTGGATGAGAAAGCTAGGTCACTAAGCCATCCCTATCTTTTGAGGCTTAACTTAAATTCTACCACTCCCAGAATAGCCCCTTAACCACCATTTTGCCATGGTGGGGGAAATACTGTCACTATGTTAACTCCAAAGCGCTCTAACTGTCCCTTACTTGTGCTTCTAATCACTTTATGCTTTGTATTTTCTTATTTCTTCTAGGCTCTCTTACAGGTAAAGACCATGTTTTCAATAAAGGTTAAAGATAAAGAGCAGAAATAAAGGAACTGCAGTCTGCTTGGTGAGAGTAATGAATGCATGGGGAAAAAACTGGCTTTCTGCACTGACCTTGCCCAAGGGTAATTTTCAATACATTAGCACAGGTACTACCTTCTTTCTTGACCCTGATTAAAGCTGCTTTCCTATGCGACTCACTGATGACTTCATCACAGAATAAAGCTGGAGGGAGCAGGACTGGGTTAACAGACAGCATAATTGTCCTTTAAAGACTGATGTGGCAATAGTATTGGCTACTTCTCTGAATGGGCAAATGCTGCCCATAAAATCCACTTGGATGCCTGGTAAGCTTCAGGAGCTAGGAAGGATGACAAGGGGAGGTCAAGTCTGGGAAACTTTAATGCTCAGTGGATGTAGGTCAGAGTTGAGAATTGTGTCCACCACTTCCACTTTGCCATGAAGTGTCTGAGGTGATGTTGGAAAAGGTAGAGATGAAAATATATAGCAGTTGTAGCTGTCACTTACATCATTTTCCTTAAGGGAAGTCTACCTGAGTGCCTTTGTTCCTGCTCCTTCTTTAGCTTGGAATACAAAACCTTCTGTCTTTGTGTTTGCCTGTGGCTACATTCTAAGCATCCTTTAGGGTCTAATTCAAAGTTCACCTATGAGAGCCATTCTAATTTCTCTGGCTGATCTTTCCTCTAAGCAATCCGGGTACTTGAGAGTCTTACCACGTTCTACCTCATTGCATTGCCCTCTGCCTGTCCACTTTATCATTCCTCTTGAACTGTGGGTAGGGACTGTATCTGATGCATGTCTCTTGCTCCAGCCAGGACTAGCACAGATTCTGAGGGAGAGAGAATGATAGAGAGACAGAGAGACATATACAGACAGAGAGAAAGAAAAAGACAAAGAGGTGAGGGGAAAGGGAGGAAATCAAAACAAAGAAAGTGGGGTGGGACAGAAGAATGGGGGAAACAATAGAAATGTGAAAGTTAATGAATAAATTTTTAAAAACTAGCAAAATTAGCTATTACTTCCATTTTTTAAAAAAAAATGACTACATCAAAGCAAATCAGATTTGCATAGCATTACCTTCAGAGCCTAAGACACCATGATGGCTAAATTTCTAATGACTGGGCCTCTGAACCAGTAAACACATTCTAGGTATTGTGAAGTAAGCAACCAGCTCCCTAGAACACACCTTCGCATAGTGTAGCATTATATAACTTGGCATTGATTATATCAAAGAGGACTTTGTTTGAAGAACTTTGAATTTCTAATAACAATAATAAAAATCACTAATGTTTATCTAGCACTTACTTTGTTCTAAGCACATAGTACTGCTTATACATTATTTCTAAAACCCTATGAGGTCATTACTGTTCATTAGCTTTATTATTTTGCAGGTAAGGAAACCAAAATACAGTCAGTAACAATTAGAGCAGGAATTTGACCCTCACTTGCCCCTCCAGAGTCCCCTCTAGTCTTCCACTCTACTCTATATTTTGTTTAAAAATTCACTTTGATTGGACTACCATTTTTATATCCAGCCTCACATAATTTCTAGATAAATAGGAAAGCACCATCTAGACTATAAGCCTCTGGCCACCAAGTGAAGAAAGACTATTAGGGAGATAGCTACTCTTAATCCTCTTAAGTGAATTAAAATATTAGCTACTAATTTTCATTGATTACTTAGCAGTTTGTGAAAATTATTTCTCAGTTAATCTTATTTTAAGTACATAATTCTTCAATTGTGGTATTACCATCTCCCTTTTGCAGATGAGAAACTTCTCCACCAGCAAAGTTATTAATTGTTCAAATGGGTATGAAAGAGATAGAAAGGCAGAACGGCTCTAAATCTTGATTCTTTCTTCTTTGTTTCAATGAGTTGTTCCATGGTCCTATGGTGTTTGTGTCTCGTGTATGAAAATCACCTTGAATTATGCACCGTTGAAAAAGCAGCATCTCACAGTCTCTACTCTTTCAGCAGCAGAAAATCTGATTCCCAAAACCAAGCTGTTACCCTTTGGCCCTGGTGACAGCAAACAGACCTTAAGACTGTAATATTTAGAAAGGTAAAGGCAAAGTGAAACTTTGAATCTGAAGGTCTCAAAGGCCAATAATAACCCAGTGTAGCAACTTCATGCCTTAGTCTAGGTGATAAAGAATCACCAAAATTCATCTGTACACCTCCATCATTTTATGATCTATAACATCACTACATTGAAGATTCTTGGATATATGTGCCTTTAAACTCATTTCCCAACATCCTGTCTCCCGTCCCCCAGTCCTCTAGCTCAAAATTTTGTGTAACACTAACTAGAATTCTTGGCATTAAAGATACCACAGTGAGGCAACAACTTTTCTTGGAGAAAGGTAGCAATACTATTTTTTATTCTGACAGACTCTGTAAAAATATCCATATTGTTTAGGGAAGTCACCCAAACTTTTTAAGGGGAGAAAAGGCAAGAAGTGGAAGGAAAGTATGGCAATGCCAAGTGTTTGCTCCAGAAAACAGCATCCATTTATCCCTCGGTTTTCAGTTTGGTGTTGTCCAGTATGAGAAGAGCACAGGCTCTTTCTTAAGCTCAGATCTCATCTGCAAACCATTTTAAAAAATCACGCAACCAACTCTCTGGGCCCCATTTTTCTTCATCTGGCAATCTGGGAATGATAACACCACATTTCATGGATATTTAAAGGATTAAATGTTATAATGTGTGATGCACCTGATCTGCGCCTGGCCCCTGGCAGGGAGCAGCAAATGCCAGCTGGCATATGCCACCAGGGCTTGTTTCCGCAGCAGGTTGTCCCTGAGATCTCCCTGTAAATAGGAACTTGAAATTTTTAGGGAACTTGAAAATCTCTGAGAGTCTCTCTTTATTTTTCCTCTCTGAAAAAGACACACCTTTATCTGGAAATGGCTATTTCCACTTCAGTCTGGCTCCCAGCTCTCACAAGCAGCTAATGATTTTTTTTTTAAGGATTTATTTATTTACTTATACAAGCACTGGGTACAGTCAGAAGCGCGGGAGGGTGAGAGAATTCACCAGAGCCAGAGTAGGTAACAGAACAGGCAGAGTGACTAAATTCACTGCTGAGGGGAGCAGTGGGCATGGCAGGAGAGGTCTGCCACACCATGTGGGACCCTCGCCTGGCGGCAGGGGATCGAACCGGCACTGTGGAGGCTGCAGGCAGCTTCGCAACCCAGCACTCAGCCGCTGCAGCACGGGGGAGGCCATAATGATCTTTAAAATACTTAAATACACCAGAGAACCATCCCTTGAAATAATTACTCTATCATGCAAATAATCCAAACGATTTGTCTGGAAAATGTGGACTTTTAACATCTCAAGTCTCATTGAGCAGATTTTACCTCCTTGTTATCCAGAGAATTAATCAGACAAGTCCTTGAACTCTAAAAGAATAACCTTTAAAATAATTCAAGAGTGCTTTCTAAAGAACTGAATATATACAGGAAACCTAGGTTTGACCTGGACAGAAAGACAGAGGGAGAAACGTGGGCATTTTTTATTTCCTGGGGCTTTGCCCTTTCTGAACCTGGAAATGGCAGGCTAACTTTTGCGTTCTGAACTGTAGCATAATAGTTACTGCAGTTCAGGACAAGTGACTCGTCCTCTTGTGTAGGGATTCACACCATAAAGTATGATTCTGAGCTTGCTTTTTAAAGAAAAAGTCACCAATGCAAAGTTTCAAAACATTAGGACATCAGTACTCTTTACTTAGAGATGGATGCATTGTGATGCTAAAAAGTTGAACTCTAGCTAAGGTGAAATACTTAGAGAATTATGGAAAAATGATAAGTTAAATTTCTCAGGTTAATTCTAATACTCTTGAAATACATTTAGAGACTCAAAACTTTGGCATAATAATTTTCTTTCTAGATTTAAGTATCATTTTTTTTTCTTTCTTTCCCTCTCTTAGCCAGACCTATTGATATACTGACATGTTGAACTCATATTCCCAAAGTTGCTTAGCTGGGAAAAGTTGGCATTAGCTAGCATGGAGGATTTGGTTATAAAATATAGAGAAAAAGTTCTAAGCATTGCAGAACTCTCACTAATTATTCTCTCAGTCCCCCTGGGACATGTTGACCCCCCAAAAAGGAGGGGGGAGAGGAATAGTCAAAGCAGGAAAGTTTATATAATAAAGCAAAGGCTATATCTATGTTTGTATGCAAAGAAGAAAAAGAAAACCCTGAACAACTCAGCTTATGATTTTGGAGAGATTCTTTTTTTCTTTTTTTTTTATCATCATTTTCAGAGGGGAAAGGGACTGGTGAATTTAACTTGCTGATAGTCTGAACTATCTGGAGAGGCCATGTGTAGCAAAAAGTAATGAATAATAAATTAAAATTAGTTTTAAAAAACAAAAGTAACCAGGGCCCATGGAACGCCTCCCTGCCAGTCAGTTCCCATCTCAGCACTGTGCCCATACCACCTGACTCAGTCCTCATGCTGGGGAAGTAGGTGCTACCCACTCAATGTTAGGTTGCCCCACTCTCCAGAAAAGGAAAGGGACAAGAGGGGAGGTTAAGTAACTTGCCTGTATGAATTAAATTCCCCCAAATTCATGTTGAAGCCCTATGCCTCAATGTGACTCCATTTAGACATAAGACCTTCAAGGAAGTAATTTAAGTTTAAATGAGTTCATAAAGAAGACACCTTAATTTGATAGGGCTGATGTCCTTAGAAGAAGAAGAACAGATATCAGAATTCTCTCTCTCTCTCTCTCTCTCTCTCTCTCTCTCTCTCTCTCTCTCAGTCTCTCTCTTTCTCTGCCACATCAGAACACAGAGAGAAGGAGACCATCTACAAGCCAAGAAGAAAGGCCTCACTAGAAGGCAACCCTGCTGATAGAGCTCAGATTTCTAGTTTCAGAGCTGTGAGAAAGTAAATAAATGCCTGTTGCTTAAGCACCCATCTGGTATTCTGTTATGGCAAAAGAGCTATTGGATTGCACAAGGCAGGTCAAAAGTAACACTTGGAATCAAACCCAGATGCCACTTCATGGTACTGTCCATTGTGGGCCCTGGACAATAAGTAACAGGATCTCCAGTCCCAGCTCTCGTTCAGCTCACTCTGTAGAAGTTTTGTTTTTGCTGCTTACAGCTATGGGAATCATTTTTCTGAGGCTCTCCCCCCCAGAATCTCAGGGACTTCTGAGATTGGCTTGGAATGGGAAGTGGGGGGATGAGATTCATAAGGAGGAATGTATATTTAAAAGAAGCGTTGGGCCTCCCGGGTGGCGCAGCAGTTGAGAGCTGGGTTGCGAAGCTGCCCGCAGCCTCTGCAGCGCCAGTTCGATCCCAGGCTGCTCCCCGGCCACCGGAGGAGGGTCCCACATGGCGCGCTGACCTCTCCTCCCGCCCGCTGCTCCCCTCAGCATTGTACTTCGGTCCTTCGGCCTGCTCTGCTCCCCACTCTGGCTCTGGTGAATTCTCTCACCCTCCCGCACTTCTGACTGTACCCAGTGCTTGTATAAATAAATACATAAAATTAAAAATTAAAAAAAAAAATAAAAGAAGCATAATGCATTTTTCTCTTTTTCAGCATGATATTTTACTTTGTGTCTTTGTAATAGTGCTGACAAGCCCCGTAAGATGATTTATTTTAGATTTGATCCACTTATTTAATTGAATTAAATAATATTGAACACCTGCTATGGCCATGTGCTAGATGCTGTGGGGAAAAGAAAGCCAGGGTCATTGTCTTCAAAAACATAGAATCTAGGGCCTCCCCGGTGGTGCAGCGGTTCAGTGCTGGGTTGTGAGGCTGCCCACGGCCTCTGCGGCACTGGTTCGATCCCTGGCTGCTCCCTGGCCACCGGAGGAGGGTCCCACATGGCGTGCAGACCTCTCCTGCCGCCCGCTGCTCCCCTCAGCAGTGTACTTCGGTCCTTCTGCCTGCTCTGCTCCCCGCTCTGGCTCTGGTGAATTCTCTCACCCTCCCGCACTTCTGACTGTACCCAGTGCATGTATAAACAAAACAAACAAACAAACAAATAAATAAATAAAAACATGCCTCTATTAAAAAAAAAAAGTTAAAAAAAAAACCTAGAATCTAATAAAGAAAACTACAAAAATGAATATGGAATAGTAAGGAAAAACTCTAAATTTAAAGTCAGAGGACAGACTCCAGACCTCTGCACGCTACTTTTGACCAGGATCATTCTCGACACCAGTACCTTTAGCTCTTATCATTCTTTGATGCTCAGGAAAGCCTTTCCTGACTTTCTTGACTCACACAAATCTCTATTATATAATCCTGTCATAACTTTAGAAACCTGTCCTAAGTTTCCTAGCATTTACAAATTTGGGATTTGCATATTTATTGTGTGGTGATCTAGTGAACCACATGTGGTCAAGAACCCTGATTTTACTAATCATTATACCCCTCCCCACTGCCCATGAATGAGCACTGTGGCTGGCTTAAAGCCTGTACTTTTGTGATTTATGAAGGAAAGAGAGAGGGGTAGAAGAATGGGGGAGAAAAAGAGAGGAAGAGAGAGGGAAATCCTTGACATTTACCAGGTTACAAAGTTACATATTCTCTCTGTTATCTTCATCTATAAATCAGATATGATAATGCCCATTTTCCAAGATTGTAATGAGAATTAAATGAAATAATCAATGAGATGCTGTTTTATAAACTGTGAAATAAATAGCATTTTGAACATAAGGCAGACTGCAAAAAGCATTCTGACAGTTAGTGATGAAAATGTTGAATGAAAAAAGAATGAAGAACAGGTGATTAATTCCCTCCAGAGTAGAGGCCGAGAATGGATCAACAAAGACTTAATAGAGATGATAGCATATAGCTGAGGAATGAATAAGTTTAATATGTAGAAATAGAACACTTACTTCCAATACTTACTCTATAAAGAGTGTGTGCTTGTGTGTATATAAACTGACTCTTCACCAGAATGTAACTCAGTAAGCACAGACATTTCCATCTATTTTGCTCATAGCTATATATTCCCAGTCTATAACAGTGTCTAGCGTATGATAGGTATCCTACACATATTTACTGAATGAATAAATAATTATGAATCAATAATATGAAAGAATGAAAGAATGGAAGAGGTAAGGAATGTCACAAGAAATGTTATGAGTAAAAACATAGACAAAACATAGAAAATGATGTTGGGGCCTCCCTGGTGGTGCAAGGGGTTAAGTGTCAGCACTATGAAGCTATCACAACTACTGCAGCAAGTCAGATCTCCCACTAGGCAGTTGACCCACATGGTGCAGCAGACCTCTCCTGTCTCGCCCGCTGCTCCCTTCAGCAGTGTATTTCAGTCAACCTGCCTGTTCCGTTCCCCACTCTGTCTCTGCTGAATCCTCTCACCCCCCACACCTCTGGCCTGTACTCCAGCTCTTGTATGCATAAATAAATACATTTTAAAAGAAAAAAGAAAAGAAAAGAAAATGATGTTGACTTGGGAAGCCTGGGCTTCCAGATACCAGGGAAGGAGAGCTGGAAGGAGGTAAGGGATCCAGGAACTATGGACACAGATGCTGATGGCTGTCCTGGAGGGCAGGTGGGATTTAGATAACACAGATGAGAAATGATCAATCTAAGTCAAACTAAAGCACTGAGATCTTCAGGTAAAACTGAAAGGAAACCACTCCCCCATGAAAAAGAAATGCCCTGACTCAGGCCTAATAACCAACCTGCACAAAATTCTCCTCTACACATCATGGGGCGTTGACAACAGGTGACATATAATGACAGAGAAGGAAAAAATGTGTGTGTAATTATAATAAAGATGAAAACTATGGAAATCATCATGAGCATCTAAATTCAAAATGCCAATGAATGTAAATCATGTTATTTGCATAGAAATGTGCCATTGCTGCAGATATTGATTAATATTCAGAAGTAAATGAATAAGAAATAAAATGCCACTTTTAAAATTATAAAAGAAAAATGTAATTACTCTTATCTTTTAGAAAAACCTCACTCTTAGAGGTTCTTAACAAGAGAAGGGGAACTGAAAATAAACTGCTGTTAAAGACTTGAGTCAGTAGTACATCATGACCTTCTTTTTTAATGTTAAGAAATGACTACCCAATCAGTTTCTGTCATAATGATCTGTAATCTCAGCAGTGTGAGATTGATGATAAATACCAAGTACTGATTTTCTAATAACATGAAAAACAGATATACAACACATTTTCAGGTAGGAGTCTTTCCAGTCTGGTCATTGTCACATAATTCAAATTAAGTATTTTTAAGGTATCTGTTAATGCAAATTACCTAGTAGCAGACTTTTAAAATACTGGTAACCAAAGCTTATTTTTATCTGAGGCTCAGATAGTTAAAGTATCTGAAATAATTGAGTTCTTGTCTAATTACATAATGACTAATTTAGAACCTCATTTATTTGGAGAGTCTCTGGCATAGCAAATTCATTTAAAATGACACACAAGTGCAGGTAATTAAAAATTAAAGTTGAAATCAAGATGCAAGATGAAAAAAAAGCAAGATTAAAGCTGGTTTAGACTGCTCTGATTAGTTGTGGAGGGCAGTGAAATGGGAGAAGGGCTTAATAGACTTGCAAAGAGGCAGAGGATGGAATGCAATTCCATGAGCACCAATGCTCTTTTGAATCTTTTCAATATATGTCCCGTTGCAATGCTGGCAGGTGCAACTGGAAGAGATGACCTCAGAGCACAAGTCAGTGACAGATATTCTCAGTACCAGCCTTCCCCATGTCTCCTGTCCTGGGAGACAATGCCAGTACTCCTGAGAAATAAGGGAGGACACAGCATGAGGTAGCAGGCCATTATACACAGATGCACCTAGTCTATGCCAAGCCCTTTAGTATAGTAACCTCATGCAGCTGCTTGAGCAATAACACACACATAATCAAAATGCTCTTTGCAAATGCATTTTACCAGTTTGCAAATGACGTTTATATCGCCACTCTCACTTTATCCTCACACCACCCAAGACAGAACAAGCACTTTTACTGGACCCATTTTACAAATGGAGGCCCCTATTGTTTAAGGAACCAACCTAAGGTTGACATATCTAAAGTAGGGTTAGAAGTAAAAAATTTTGACTCCAAACCCCTAAATGTGCCATGCTCCTATTTATGGGCACTATTTCTCTCACTCTTTCTGTATTTTTTCTTTTTTTTTTTCCTTTCTCTTCATTTTCCTTTCGCCTACTTCCCTGTCCACTTCTTTCATTTCCCTCCCTTCCATCACCAATTCCTTGCTTAGTTCCTATTATTCCTGTCTGTGCCAGCCAATTAGACATCCTAACTTGAAGAGTCTGGCTGCACAACTGAAAGGCACAAAGCTTTCCCATTTCTCAGGTGTTTTTGCTGCAACACTGACCCCTGATAACTCACTGGGGGAAGTGGAGGTAACCTGCAGGATAGAGGTAATTACTTTTCCAAACCCTATTTTCACTCTAGTTCACTGAATTTCAATGGAGGGGGTCAATCTATGAAGAGTCCAAAACTGTGATTTTTCATGAGTTCTATTATTTCCACTTAGAACCCCAGAAAACAAAGCTATCCCTGCCTTTGCTCCAGTAAAGACCCTCAGTCTGTATCAGAAGAACCACTTATAACACTTTGCCAAACTTGGATCATTCTTCTTGAGACTTATAAATGCATATTGACTGTGCCATAAAGCAAATGTACCGGCAAATTCCTCTCCTAAGAACCAAGTGAGCTCACAAATGGGAGTGATAATACCCTAACCTAGCATACCGTTTCTCAAAGGATGGTCCCATATCTCAAAGGATGACATCATCTGAAGTTTTGCAAAAAAAAGGATACTCTTGGACCACAATCTAAGTTGAATGGACTGGAAATTCTGGGGGTAGGCCCAGAAATCTGTGTTAGTTAATAAGCACTCCAGATGATTCTGATGCTGGTGAAGTTGGGAACCAGAGTCTAAGTACAGGTCCATGGAAAGAGCTCTGCACTAGGAGCTAAGGTACATGACACATAGCCTAATCAGGAGCATGGGTAAAGTGTGTCTGTATCCAGTCCCATTTCCTCATTCATCAAGTGAAGTCTTTCCTGGTGAGGATCAGGAACGATTCTGTCATATGCATTCTGTCAACCTTCCTGACCATCATTATGACTTACTCTTACTCCACAATAGTCTTGCCTTCTCAGTCTCAGGACTCAGTTTAACACCCGTCATGGTCCACATGTCAGCTCAGCTGTGATATAAGTCAGGTGGTCTTTGAAGTGACCAGGATCCAGAAACAAGGTCAAAACCAGTGGAATAATTCAACAAAACAAACTTCATCCAATTCATAATATAACTGAAAGCTAGCACCAGTTCCATTAAATTTCAGATTGAAATGTCGATTTGGAGTAGGGAGGAGAATCAGTTATAAGACTTGTTGCTTTTTTCCCCAATTGCTGCATTAAATAAAATGTTTATCAAGGGCCTCCCTGGTGGTGCAGCGGTTGAGTGCTGGGTTGCGAAGCTGCCCGCGGCCTCTGCAGCGCCAGTTCGATCCCCGGCTGCTCCACGGCCACTGGAGGGTCCCGCATGACCGCAGACCTCTCCTGCCGCCCGCTGCTCCCCTCAGCAGTGTGCTTCGGTCCTTCTACCTGCTCTGCTCCCCGCTCTGGCTCTGGTGAATTCTCTCACCCTCCCGCGCTTCTGACTATACCCAGTGCTTGTATAAATAAATAAATTTATATAGAAAAAAAAGTTTATCAAAAGAGATTGCTATATATCAAAGGATGCTAATATCCCAGCCAAAGTTGATTTATCAAGAATTTGCTTGTCACTCTGTTCGAGTTGACGCGTTGTTGGAAACAGTATAAATCAGCCAGAAAGGGTCCTCCAGACGACTATACTTTGTCTCTCATTAACAGGAATATCCACTTCAACATATCTACCACCACATATATATGAAATCTCTACCACACACAGGAATTAGGGATACAGCAATTAATTAGTTAGACATGGTCCATTTCCTTGTGTAACTGGTAGTCTAGCAGGGACAATACAAATTACCTTAGTGTAATGATTGCTAGGGAGCACTGTTATCAGAGCAAGTTCAAGAAAAATCTAACATCAGGGCCTTCCTTTTTTAGCAAGGAGCAGCAATGACATTGAGGATAACATGGCAGTACTTATGTAACCTAACATATGGGCAGCATGCAACAAACTCCTGCAAATAACCATGACTCTCAAATAAGCATCAGAGGACAAATCCCACTAGGAAGGGTGCTCCCTGCTCCCTTCTCAACTGCCCCCTTCCCTTCCTCCAGAGTAACTCCAGTGGAGGGGAGCAGGGATAGACACAGAAACCTCAGTACGCAGAGGGAAGGATCAGTGTGAATGTTTTAACTTGTAGTCTGATTTTACTACTTTGCACTATTACTTTTAGTTATAAACATGGTTATTCCCTGCTTTAATATTCACAAAACTTTAAAAAGAAATGCCCCTTGAAATAGGTCTTCTTAATTAAACCCCATCATACACAAATGACTGAATCCTCACTAAATAAATGCAAGGCTGTAATGGAACCTGAGGCTGGTGCCTCTGCTTGCCTTGTGCAGGTCTCCCTGCAGTCATCCCATAACCGGATGCCCAGGAAAAAGTACAGCCAGATACAAAAGCAGGTATACACTTACTGTTGTCCTCAGCAGCACAACATCTGCTTCTTGCAAAGAACATGGGACACAATTTGCCCACACATGCCAGGCAGGTTTCCAGTAAAACACCAGAGGGAGGATCCCAAGTGAGAAAATGGATCCAGCATGGCAGAGGATTTTCCGGCAGCCTTGAGTCCGGTAGCCGAATATCTCCTGTTGTAGAACCAAAATGACCCTGAATATTAGTTTAGCAAATAAACAATACATGAACAAATTATAATTTTTGTGATGAAACTAAGGACAGAGAATGAAGAAATTGAAGAGGGTGAGAAGAGGATAGGGTGAGAGGTAGAGAGGAGAAGAGTTCTCTGATGGTGTGATGATCAGCACTTTTCCATGTGCCTATTGACCATCTTTATGTTCTTGGGAGAAGTATTTATTTAGCATATTTTCCTATTTGTTGATTGGGTTATTTGTTTTCTTGCTGCATTGTATGAGTTCTATGTAGAATTTGGATATTAGCCCCTTATTGAAAACTAAATGTTTAAATTTTCCCCCATTGTTAGAAGGTCTTTTTGTTTTAATGACAGTTTCTTATATTACACAAAAGCTTTTTAATTTGATATAGTTCCATTTGTTTATATTTTGTTCCTCTTCCTGTTGGAGATGAGTCCACAAAGACATCACTAAAGCCATTGTTGGGCAGTGTTTTGCCTGTTTTCTTCAATGCATTTTATGGTTTGGATCTTACTATCATGTCTTTAATTCATTTTGAGTTAATTTTTGTTTAAGGTATGAGATGGTCATCTAGTTTCACTCTTCTGCTTGTGCTTGTTCATTTTTCCAAACATCATTTGTTGAAGACACTCTCCTTTCTCAAATGTATATTCTTGGTTCCTTTGTGATACATTAAATGTTACAAATATAGATTTTTGGGGTTTATTTCTGGGCTCTCCATCTATTCCATTGGTTTATGTGCCTGCTTTTGTTCCAGTATTGTACTGTTCTGATTATTATAGCTTTGAGTATAGTTTGAAGGCTGGGAGTTGATACTGCCACTATTCCTCACTTTTGTCAGGATTACTTTGGCTATTCCATGTCTTTTGTGGTTCCATATGGATTTCAATAATGCTTCTTCTACTCTCTTGAGGAATGCCATTAGAGCCTTGATAAGGATTGTACTGAATCTGTATTTTGCTTTGGGTAAGATGGTCACTTTATTATGTTAATTCTTCTAATTCATTATCAGAGAATATCTTTCCTTTTTCCTATCGTCTTCTGTTTTTATGTTGTTTTTTTTTAACAATGTCTTATAGTTTTCACTGTCCAGGTCCTTCACTTCCACCATTGTTAGGTATACTCTAGTTATTTAATTATTTTTGTTTGTGATTGTGAATGGGAGCAGTCCCACTCTTGGGCATCTAACCAAAGGATATGAAAACATCAATTCAAAAGCTCTGTGTTCTGCAGTTTTTTGCAAAATTATTTATAATAGCTGCAACATGGAAACAACCTAAGTGCTCACTGATAGCTGACTGATAGCCACACTGTAGAATACTATTCACCCATACAAAAGATGAAATACTGTCATTTACAATAAAATAAAAAGAATTCAAGGAAATTATGTGTAGTAAAGCAAGTGAGAATGACAAGACAAACATTGGACATTAACATAATGGTTATTTAACAAAGTAAAATACTTACAGATACTAATGCACATTAATAAATGAAATGAGGTTTCTGAGGTTCAGAGGGAGTGGGAAGGGAGAAAGTCAAGGGGTATGTTAGGGATTTGATGGGGAGAATAAAAGAAAGGTGACACCAAATAAGCAGGACTTAGAAGATCTCTGTCAGGAGAGGGGGCATGTGGATCTTGTCTTGCACCCTAGTTTTATTTTTTTTTTTTTTTAATAGAGGCATGCTTTATTTATTTGTTTGCTGGTTTGTTTGTTTTGTTTATACATGCACTGGGTACAGTCAGAAGCGCGGGAGGGTGAGAGAATTCACCAGAGCCAGAGCGGGGAGCAGAGCAGGCAGAAGGACCGAAGTACACTGCTGAGGGGAGCAGCGGGCGGCAGGAGAGGTCTGCGCGCCATGTGGGACCCTCCTCCGGTGGCCGGGGAGCAGCCGGGGATCGAACCGGCGGCGCAGAGGCCGTGCGCAGTTTCGCAACCGAGCGCTCAACCGCTGCGCCACCGGGGAGGCCCGCACCCTAGTTTTAAATGGGTGTCTTGAACCTCAGGCTCTAGTGTTAAGGCCACTGTACATAAGTTTCCCTAAATAAACTGTAAGTGTGATTAATGGATGTACATTCTGGTTGCTGAAATCAAATTACCTTCTCTATTTTGGGGGAAACTTATTTGATCCCACAGCTATATAGCCCAATGGCACCATGTCTTGGTGTTTAAAATGAGCTCAGTAGGGCTTACTACAATAGCAAGGGAAGCAAATTCAAAAAATAAAGAAATGGCACTACATCAAATTAAAAAGCTTCCATGAAATTTTAGGAACTATCATTAAAACAAAAAGACATTCTGCCAAATTGGGGAGGAGGGGATTAAGCATCATAAATCCAAAAAGGAACTAATAACTGAATTCTACAAAGAACACATACAACTTAATAAGAAATCAAATGACACAATCAACAAATGGGCAGGAGAGCTAAATAGACACTTTTCCCAAGAAGACACACAGACAGCCAATAGGCACATGAAAAAATTCTCGTCACTTATTTTTATCAGGGAAATGCAAATCCAAACCACAATTAGATACCATCTCACACCTGTGAGAATGGCCCACATCAAAAAGAACAGAAAAAAAAAATGCATGTTGCTGAGTGTGGAGAAAAAAGAACTCTCATACACTGTTGGTGGGCATGTAAACCAGCCCAACTTCTATGGATAATAGTATAGAGGTTTTCCAAAACATTAAAATAGATCAACCATATGAGTCAATAATCCTAGGTATCTACAGAAGCATACAAGAACACTAATTCAAAGGTATATATGCACTCCTATGTTCATTACAGCACTATTTACAATATCCAAGCTACAGAAACAACCTAAGTGTCCAAAGACAGTAAATGGATAAAGGAAACATGGTATATTGCAAAATGGAATCCCACTCAGGTATAAAAATAAGATTAAATCTTGCTATTTGCAATAATATGGATGGAATTGGAGGGAATAATGCTAAGCAAAATAAGTTAGTAGGAGAAAGATAAATTTTGGATGGTTTCACGTATATGAGGAATATGGGAAAACCAAAGGGTTACATAAAGACAAACTTTGAAAGCTGACCACAGAGACGAGGCATACAGGAACAGAGGGAGAGGGAGAAAGATGAAAATTGAGACTGTGAGATCACAAGAAACTATGGTGATGGACTATGGGTGCTTTGGTGGTGGGAGAAGTATGGTGACCATTCCTGAGGGGAGAAATCATATATTGTCCCCAAATTAACAACAATGTAATAAAAAAAAAGTAGCATCTTCTAAAAGAAAAGTTTACTTCCCTAAAGATAATCCCTTTTCCCTTATTTCCAATTTTTGGGTGTAAAGAGACTGATTTTACCATAATTTCCATGCAATACAACAAATTATGCTAAATGAATGCAACATAACTCACTGCTTACCCCAACTCTAAATTCTATTCAAATTTCTGCTTTGGTAGTTTCTTGTTTGCCATTCTTTCATGCTAAAGGAAAATTTCTCAGATATCCTTTAAGTTGATTTGCTTAGATACTGGTAAGGAATTCCCAATTTGAATAATCTAATACAGAAATCTTAAACTGGAACTGCAAAAAGAAAGGAATGGTATGGTATGGTATTTCTTAAAATTATAAATTGGTCCTCCAACTATTTTAATATAAAAGTTATTCATTTCTACCTTTTCTTTAAAATAAAAGCAGTGTAACCATTTATTGCATTCTTTTTTTTTTAAACCTTTTTTTTTAAGATTATTTATTTATTTATTATTTTATACAAGCACTGGGTACAGTCAGAAGCGCGGGAGGGTGAGAGAATTCACCAGAGCCAGAGCGGGGAGCAGAGCAGGCAGAAGGACCGAAGTACACTGCTGAGGGGAGCAGCTGGCGGCAGGAGAGGTCTGCGCGCCATGTGGGACCCTCCTCCGGTGGCCAGGGAGCAGCCGGGGATCGAACCGGTGCTGCAGAGGCTGCGGACAGGTTGGCAACCTAGTGCTCAAGCGCTGCGCCACTGGGGAGGCTCCATTTCTTGCATTCTAAGAATCAGCTAGAACCTGATTCATTGCAGTAGTATTTACAATAGGCAAGAATGGAAGGATCTAAGTGCCCATCAATGGATGAGTGAATGAAGAATATGTGAGATACACACACACACACTCCCCTATACATACATACATACATACATACATACATACATACATACAAACTGGAATACTAAACATCTATAAAAAAATAGATGAAACCTTGTCATTTGCAACACCATGGATGGAACTGGAAGGGAATATGCTAAGTGAAATAAGTCTGATGGAGAAAGACAATACTGGATATACCGGATGGTTTCACTCATGTGTGGAATATAAATAAATAAGGCAAAAGAAAGTGAAAACTAAGCCAAAACAAATCCTTGAATTTTGACTCCAGAGCAGAGATTACCAGAAAGGGAGGTGGGTGAGAGCAACAGACTCTGCTCATGGTGGTAGGCATGGTGTGGTAATATACTTTTGAAGAGGGGTGAACCTCCTAAAACATATTATAAATCAATGCTTCGTGAATTTTAAAAAAGGAAATAAATACATAAGTAGAAGCTCAAAAATCAGCTAGAAAGTACCAAGAGACATGTACAAAATAACCCAGAAACTAACCCAACACCATTCAGTAAGATGAAGATGATGTACTAGGGTATGTTCACAAAATGGGATCTTCTAAATTTCACTTCAAACAAATCTACTCCGGAAACACCCAACAATGTGGATGACAGTAACATAACATTTCATAGAAAAAGTCAGCACAGAGCATGATAACCTTTTTGCAAAGAGTGTAGAGTCATCACATCATCTTGTGTGGGGTCATCACATTGTCATGAAGAATTAAATGGCTAAATTAATGCAACATAGCATGCGTAAATTATGAGAGGAAGTCATGAACCGGGGGCTACAGACAACCTAATTGTGGGCATCTGAAATTTTAGAACAAAAGAAAGCCTCATTCAATGTGAATCAAAGATACCCCCTTTTAAATGAACAGCTGTTACCGTGTTTTCTGGGGTCTATTATGCTCTATTTTCCCAACACTGATATTGTAAATGAGATTCTATTTCTCATCTCATTCCAGGCCTAAGGTAAGAGTTACAGCCTCACCTTGTAGGCCAGTGTTTCTCAACCAAGGATGATTTTGCCCACCTCCCCAGTACACACCCAATACACAATACATATACCCCTACACCTCCACCAGACATTTGGCAAGGGCTGCAGATATTTTGGTCACTCTCAACTGGTGAGAGGTATTACAGGCATCTGGTAGGAAGAGGTCAAAATTATCCTACAATACAGAAGACAACTACCCCCTAGACATACTATAAATTACAAATTATCTGGCCCACAATAGTGCTGAAGATGATAAAAGCATTTATGTTTCCTGCACCTAAACTAAACAGGTCTCTAGGACCTAATGCCTCAAATGTCATCCTCAGCATGAGGTGAAAAAACAATATGGGGGCCTCCCTGATGGTGTAGGGGTTAAGTCTCAGTGCTATCACCACTGTGGCCTGAGTTCAATCCCCTGCCAGGTTGTTGACACACATGGTGCAGCAGACCTCTCCTGTCTTGCCTGCTGCTCCCCTTAGCAGCGTGTTTCAATCAATCTGCCTGTTCTACTCCCCACTCTGTCTCTGATGAGTCATCTAACTCCCTCCCCCACTCACACACCCCTCTTGGCCTATAAGCCAGCTCTTCAATGCAAAAATAAATAAAATATTTAAAAAGCAAACAAAATACAAAAGGACTCATATTTAATGACAAATGACCACTAAGGTCAGCAGCAGCCACAATAACTCATTTTGCAAATGAGGAAATGGAGGTGTTGAGAGGAAGCAAATTCACACGTGGTCTGTACCTACCTCCTCCCTCCCACTCCCAGCCCCCACCACTCACTCCTGTCACTCTGCCAAGGCCACAGGGACTGGACAGGCTGTTCACCTCACGAAACCCTACCCTGCAGGGTCTCCCCATGGCTGGCAACTTGGCACCCTGTTCAGTGTCCTTTAAATGTCTCCTTTTCAGAGAGTTCTTAGTCACTCTCCTAAAGAATTAAGTCCCTGATCTCATACATGCTTGTAATATTTTTGTGTGTTTTCAAGTTTCAATTGATATTTTGGCTTGCTTTTCTCCTTTCTGCTCCCCACAAGAATTTAAATTCTGTCGGTTTAGGATCCACTGAACTGTGTTTCCTCCAATACTGTTCAACCAGTACCTATGTTAATCTACTGAAGGAAAGAAGGAAGGAAGGAAGGAAGGAAGGAAGGAAGGAAGGAAGGAAGGAAGGAAGGAAGGGAAGGAAGGGAGGGAGGGAGGGAGGGAGGGAGGGAGGGAGGGAGGGAGGGAGGGAGGGAGGAAGGAAGGGAGGAAGGGAAGGAAAGGAAATAAGGAAGGAACAAGGACATAAAGCAAGAGGGAAGGGAAAGACTAGAAATTAACTGTTACTATTGTTATTTGGAACCCAACAAAGTTTAGCTGTACTCTTTTTTTGAACTCTCTAAAAATGAAATCAGTCCACTAGGGGATGTGGGGGGGGTGAGCAGAGGAGACATAAGCAACCCCAAGATGTTGCTCTGTGCCTTTGGTCATTAGGATATGCTAACTATCTCATCATTGCATTACACTCAAGTTAATCTCTAAGGCTAGTTTTCTTGAACAAGACCTTTCATTTTCCTTTTTCTTTCTCTTTATTGTCTGTTTCCAGGAGTCAAAAAGATGCTGAAGAAGAGGCAGAGTTCACAAATGCTTCACCTTCAACTAGAGCCGAACTAAGGGCTTGGCCTGGAAGAGACAAACTGATTTTTATATTGGTTGCCGCATCTGCTGCTCTGACCAAAAAGGTGAGTTCACAATTATCTTTGGGTGAGCTGTGCTACTTTCTCAGCCTTTTATATAATTTTACCCAAAAAACATTTTTTAGAAAAGAAAGAAATATCCTCCTACAATTACTGCTTACCAGCTGAGTCTCACTTTCCATTAACGAAGTAATTATCCATTGGGTGTGACAAGCAAGAGCCTCAAGAGTATCCTTTGGAGGCAAGTGGCCTGGCCTCCATTCTCTGTCTTCTGGGAGGCAGTTGGAATGCCACTTTTATTTTATTTGCTGACTTTGGAATTTCACTGATCTCTCTTTCCTAGCTTTAAAATGCCTCCTCTCTGTCCATTGGTTCTGGTTCTCTTGTCACAGCATCTCCCACATGATTGCAATGGGAAGCAATGACCCTTGGATCAGGTGTCAGGCCCCAGCACCTAGGAACTCTGCAGTCTTCAAGGTGCCTTGGTTTCAATTCAATTCAACTTGCCTAATGTGTAAGGTCATAGGTAAGGTGGTCTGCTAGTGTGAAATTTCCCACTCTGAAAGGACGGCAGGAGAGATGATTAATGAAAAAATAATTATAATTCAGGGCTGAAAACATTAAATGTCATATGAGAAGCACAGAGGGGTAAAGAAATATTGTTAGGTGCAAATAATGAAGATATCCTAACGAGACGATAATTGGGAAAAGATTTTTAGTAGATTTGTTAACTTGAGGTTGAACTGGAGAGAATAGTTAGAATTTCAATATCTGGGTAAGGAGGGTAGGAAAAGGGCACTCAAGTGGAGGAACTAGCCTTGAGCAAACACAGGGCAGTGAGAACATGGAGTGTAAATAGGAATGAGATACCTCCTGACGTTATTGCGGTTCAGTGTTCTACCGCATTAAGAGGAACCTTGAATGGTCAGCCTCACTGGGCTTTACTTTGGGCTTGTAGGTGGGATATTCTACTCCATCTAGTTATGAGTCAAAAGAAAGTTGGCTGATCCCTTAAGCAGGACACCAACATCTCTCGTCCCATACAACCAGCAAATGGCTCTCCTTAAAGCTGGAATCTCAGGTGACGTCAGGGGTGAAGGCTCCTGCCCATCTCTATCCAACTGGGCAGTGTCCTGGCCGTGGAAGCAGGAATAACAGACAGTCTCAGAGTTTCAGTGCCTACCTTGTCTAACCGGGATTTCCTTTTCTCCACCCAGGATGCTGCCAGCCTTGTCACACCAGTCAGCTGTAAGAAAAGCAGCCCATCCCACTCTTCAGTGGCAGGCAGGGTGGTGACTCCCTGCCCTGTGCATCACCAACCGCCCAGACTTAGCTGAAGGTCGAGCAAATCACATATCATGTGAATAATAACTTCTCTTTGTGTTCCAGTCAGCCTAAGTATATTTTTTCCATATTCAGCTTTAATCCAGACCTATAGTTAATATCAGCTGTGGGTGAGAAATGAGGAAGGTAAAGTTGAAGGAGGTTAGGAATGTACCCAGAGTCATCCAGCTGGTAGGTAGCACAGCCAGGTCCTTCTTACTTTAAACTCCTTCGACCCACAAGACCGCCTCTCATAAAGTCACGCCCACCTCACTCTGATATTCTTATCTGGCAGGTGTCACAGGAGACAGGCCTTGAACTCTTTCTGTTGGTTCCCATGTGAGCTAATGAATATGCCACCCAGACAAGTTATTGGGTTCCCCCTAAACAGGTTTTCACAAGCTTCAAACTGCAAAGTCAGAGAAAATAGGCAGCAGGGGCTCCACCCAACAGCCAGACGCTGCTTTCTACAGGTGACATTCTAATCTCATAGCCTGGCAATATTGGGCAAGAAACATTTTCTAGGCCCTTGTGTGATGCTGAAATTAAAACTTCTCTGACTGATGACATAGGAGTCATGGAAGATAGAGTACAGGCAGACTTGTATCTGGGTGGCCTACTCATGGCCCAAGACAGCTGATCAGGAAAAGGCCATGATCAAAGATAATTGATCACATAGGTTCAAGAGCTGACTCTGCCACTTATTAATTATATCATCTAGAAGTGACTATCCTGAATAAAAATTAAGAATACTAGTACCTGCCTCACAAAAGGTACAACAATGTAATGGGTTCACAGTTATGAAAGTATGATTCCATAGTTGTTCTAAGGCTGATTACTAAACCCTCAGTGACATCCTGACATCACAGCCCCTCATCGTTCAGATCTCAGCTCCCCTGACCACATGTCTAAAGTAGCTTCCCAATCATTCTTTAGCACAGAATCCTATTTTAAATCTCTGTAAGCCCCATTTCTATCTGATATTTTCTTATTTGTCTGCTTTTTTTTTTTTTGCTCTGTTACCACATACAAAACATACATTTCATAAGCAGAGCTTTGGCCTGTCTTAGTGTTTGCTGGATCCCTGCTGGATGCCCAGAACAGCTCCTGTACATAGTAACTAGACATACACATTTTTCCAAGGGAATAAGGGCTTAGAATACATTGTAGGGATTCCAGTTTAAGGAAGTAGATTGAAATACTACTAGGCTGATAAGCAAAGAGACTAAAATAATGGTCGTAGGTTGTCAGCACCTGATGAATCTTAGGAAACATCCAAACATCACTTTTCAGAGAAGAGAGCTGTGGTCTATAGAGAATTCTCAAATAAGAGGGAGAAAAAGCACAAGCAAAGCAGTGCTGTCCTTCCAAAGTCATATGTCTGCTATTTGGTCAATGGAGAATTTATCTTGACAGTAAGTTGTTGTCCCAAGTATTATTATTACTTGTCTTTATCACCAGGTGTCACTGCCATTTTCCATAGGATTTTAGAAAATAAAAGAGGCAGAATTATGCTGTCATGAACACTGAGAGAGAAAAGGCTCAAAGATCTACTGATCCCGCATTTCTTTCACAACATGAAACTCCCACACCCATTTGAAGTAAACTCTATTTCCTGGGGAAGCCTGTTCCATTTCCAGATAACCCTGCTGGTGACTACACCATATGCCAGACAATGGGACAGAGCCCAGAAGGTGGTACCCCAAGCTCCACCCCTCACCACATGCATATATACACTTCCCCTTGCACCAGAACAACTCTATTTTTGTTAATATAATGTCAATATAAATACATTGATCTTCCATGATTTGTTTATGCCTAAATAAAGGCCTGTGTTGATAAAAATCATTTTGAACATCACGGCATTACAAGCTGCCTTATTAAGATAGCTTAAAATCTTTTCCATGTAATAGAAGTGTGTGGAAATCATGTTATAAAATAATGGCTACCACCTTTTTGTTAGAATGAGAACCCCTTTCTTAACATTGTAGGTGAGAAAGAATTGTCTAAACTGCTTTAGAAAGCAGTTTTGACAATTATATAAGGTAAAAGTAAAGACATGCATTCTGCGTGAGCCAGTAATTTCACTTATTAGTATCTTCTCTACAGATACATATGCACATGTGTACAAGGAGACACAAATAAGATTTCGGTAGAATAATACCCACTGAAAGGAATCTAAATGAATGATGGGATTTTACCAACAAGCCCAGATAAGGAGAAGTAATTTCTAAGTCAAGGAGACACAATGTACAAAGGCACTGAGATGGAAAGGAAGAAAGCACATTCCAATCAGAGAACTGAATGTGGCTTGACAAAGCTGTTAGAAAGGGTGTGTGTGGTGTGTTTGTGGGGGGGGTGGGGGTGTGCAGTGAGAAGGGGAGAACCTAGCTGAAGCTGAAAATATAACATGGCGAAGATTAGGAAGAACTTTTTGCAGGTCATTCTAAAGGAATTTAAGATTTCTAAGTAGGTGAGTAGCCATGCTGGTTTGCCTGGACTTGGAGAGCATTAGCACTGAAAGCCCACCTCCTCACACACCCCTCGGTTCTAGCAAACGGGGATGGTTCATCTATTTCATAAGGAACTGACATCACATGCTTGTTTTAGGAGATAACTGCAGCAGGATGGGCAAGTGTTTAGACAGAGGTTGGACAGGAAATAGTGAAGGTAAGAGTGATCCTAGCGAAAGTACAGACTGAGCTAAGAGCAGTGGTATCAGGATGGAGCAATGGAGGCCAATATGAGAAATATCCGGGAAACATAATCAATGGACCTTGGAGTTCTTATATGCTGGGAGGAGGAGAATATTAAGAAGAGGTTCTAAATATTTAAGTTATTTAACTCAGTTGTGCTAGTGCAAGTGACTCAAGGAGAGAAAGGAAGATGTGGATAATAGTTTGGTTTTAAATTTGGGATAAATTCTAACTCAGAAGAATTCATAGAGAAAGTTTAATTGGGATAGTACTTTTAAAGATTGCTAGGATCATTTTTCTGGAAAAGAGTGCAATAAGGTTGGGACAAGCATTTGCCAAACAAAAACAAAAGCAAAAGCAAACCAATAAATCCTGCTTGAATAAAGGTGGAAAAGCTAGAATATTTCTATAATGGTGTGTAGTTACAGAACATACTTATTCTAGGAGCAATGACTTCTTGTTCTGGATACAATGCTGATTAGATGACTAAGTGAGAAAAGAGAAAGGTATTGTTTTTCTGAAAGTACAGAATAAGACGCGTCTACCATGGAGACGCGTTTACCATGGAGGCGTATCAAGGATGGCATGGGGTGATACAGATGAATTCCAGGGGTCCTTCCAGGGAGGTTGAGATATTGATCCCTCCAGCTTGAAACAGGCCTATTTTTCTGCCTGATTTGCACTGTGCAAATACGTCCACTTTTCTATGTGTATCATTAATAATTTGGGAGCACTGTACTAAGGAAATCCTTTCTCTTTGTTGGTTTAGAGTCAAATTTAAATTGACATAAAACTGCACCTAGGTTTTTATCAGAATGAGAAAAATAAAATAATTTTTTCTTTCTGGCTCATAGATTTATTTTTCAGTTTTATTAAGATGTAATTGATAAATATTGTATTAATATACAATGTGATAATTTAATATACATATGTCTTGAGAACTACTTAAATTCCTTATAAGCAAAACCTTTGTGTTTGACATGCAATTTGCAGCAACATGGATGGAGCTGGAAGGGATCATGCTCAGCTAAATAAGCCAGAAAGAAAAAGAAAAATACCGGATGGTCTCACTCATAGCAGGAATCTAGAAAACTTAAATAAGGGACCAGGAAAAAGAATAAGAAAGAAAATATCAAAATCAACAAACAACTATGAACCAGAGACACTCTATGGGGGGTGGGGGGGCAGGGAAAGGAGGGCTTGGGGTCAAAATAAGGGGGTTGTAATTGTATGGGGAAAAGAGAAAAAAAGAAAGAGAGAAAGAGAGAAAGAGAGAGAGAGAGAGAAAGAGAGAGAGAAAGAGAGAGAGAGAGAGAGAGAGAGAGAAAGAGAGAGAGAGAGAAAGAAAGAAAGAAAGAAAGAAAGAAAGAAAGAAAGAAAGAAAGAAAGAAAGAAAGAAAGAAAGAAAGAAAGAAAGAAAGAAAGAAAGAAAGAAAGAAAGAAAGAAAGAAAGAAAGAAAGAAAGAAAGAAAGAAAGAAAGAAAGAAAGAAAGAAAGAAAGAAAGAAAGAAAGAAAGAAAGAAAGAAAGAAAGAAAGAAAGGAAAAAAAAAAACTGTGTACCCATTTTTCTGTGGTATAAATGCTATTTTCTTTAAAAACTGTTAAACTCAGCTAAAGATGAGGTCATTTGTCTGTTATCTTTGTGTAACATTTGATATCAGTGTAGCTACTCACCTAGGAACCCTTACAGAATGACTAGCCTTTCAATAACTTATTATCATGATATAAGAAAAGAACTGGATTAAGGGCCTCCCTTGGTGGCGCAGCGGTTGAGCGCTGGGCTGCTGCGAGGCTGCCTGCAGCCTCTGCAGTGCAGGTTCGTTCCTCAGCCGCCAGCGAGCGTCCCACAAAAAAAAAAAAAAAAAAAAAAAAGAACTGGATTAAGAGAACCAAAAATACAGTGATAATAATACAGAAAAGTGTTACATTTCTCTTTTCTTTTATTGTGAAATAAATTTTTGTATTTATTAATATATATCTATATAAAATACACAAAATATTTCCATCCAATTTAATAGATAATTATAAGATGCACATTTGTGACTCATCATCTATACTAAGAAAGTAAACGCCAAGCCAGTTTCGAAAAAATAGTTGTAGTGGACATTACTGGGTCCATTGGTGAAATTTGAATGTGGTTTGGGTATTAGTTGAGCTACAAACTCACTGACCAAAAAAACTGGAGGACTTTTAATGAAAATGCAGATGATAATAGAGCATTTACCATATGGTTTCATTTTGGTAAAAGAGGCAACATGTGCAGTAAGTTAATGATGGTGATCTCTGAGTTGCGGGAAGGTAAGGTTTTATTTATATTTTCTAATGTTAAAAATGTGAATGTATTGCTTCTGTAACAATAAATGCATACCATGTATTAATAAAGATACCCTGAGATACTATCATTAACAACTTGACCCAGCATTTGATCATCTGTGTTATTCTATATCATTTACATCTGGCATCCCAGGATATTTGAAAGAAGAAGAAATTCTGGTATCCTTTACCCATACTAGTCTCTCAATTTTCCAGTCTTAACAGGTTGTTCATTTCCCTATTACCTATCCTAATTTCACCATCTGCTGCTTATGCCTATTTGCTTCCAAGAAAATGCCAATTCTCCAGCAAATTATGAGACTCCTTTTCTATCTATCAAAACCAGAATTGTATGTGATGGTTTGATGGTGCCATCTTATAGAATTTCAAGATAACTTCTCCAAGGCTGCGTTCATGTCTGAATATCAGTTATGAAAATGAATCAAATGGTCTGGTCACTCTAGGTTATTCTGATGTTGATTTTATTAATATGGCAAGTGACTAGGGAGCCACACAGTGGCAGTTAGCTCCCATTCTTATGGCATGCTCTGTCCTCATGCTCCCTCTGATAGTTCCAAGCAGGTGGTGTCACAATACATAGATATCAATTTACACAAATGGTGCAATAGAATCCACCCTTGTTTGACCTTAGAAGTCATATAGGCAGTTTTAAAGGGGAGGCAGGCATCTCCATGGAAGATATTTATGCCTTCAACGCCTTAGATGAGGGCACTTCAAGCGGTCAGCAAGTGCTTATCAGAAAGCTCCTATTATTACATGAACTACAGGTATCACAATTTAAAGTAACAAGAGGTCTTATAATTCAGCCCAATCTGCTACACATGGAGAAACTGAGGCCTAGAGAAGGAAAAATTATTTAAGAGGATCCCAGTTCAGACTAGAACCTAAGCTTCCCCATCTCCAAGACAACATTTCCCCTCTAACACCAGTGGTTGCAAACCTGTGGACCTCAATTTTTAATAAATCTTAGAGTTCTTGCAGTGAGTTCAAGGACTCAGATGCTCAATAAGCATTGATGCAACACTCATAAGCACTCATGAAGAGCTCAGCCATTTGAGAGTATGTGGTATTTTTTGAAATGTTATATAAATGTGCAAAAAAATTAAAACATGGTAATTGTCACTGCTAGCAACGCGGAGGCTCTCTGGCAGTCCTTACTAACTACACTCACACTCTGCTAATCTCCCTAATTGGGAGGTGACTTTTGTAACAGCCATCTCCTTATCTTTAAAAAAATTATTTTTTCTAAGTGTGTATATACCATCACAATATTTTTGAAATTCATATGATTGAAATCACACTGATTATATGCTTTTGTGGGTTTGGGGCTTTTTCTGCTTATTATATGTGTGAGATGTAACCATTTTATTGCACAAAATTGTAGTTTATTCATTTTCATTGTGTCAGAATACAACACTGTAAAGCCATACTTAAAAGTAAATTAGTTTTACTGTTGAAATTTTGGATTGCTTCCACTTTGGAATTGATCTATGCACTAGAAAAATTACACTAACCTGCTGAACTCCATCTTTCACCAAATATTTGGCCCTAGAACTTTTCTTTATGTACTTAATAACTAATACAGGAACTCACACATACTAAGTGTTCAATAAATGAGGAAAGGTGGGGGGAAGGAGGAAGGGCATATCTCTAGCTCACCTTTCATTTTGTGTAGAGCTAACATTTAATAAAGAGCAAAATTTAAAATCTCCCATTAAGGTATTGGCTCTGCGAAGGCAAGAACCAAGTTTCATCTCTCTCCATAGCATCCACACTGCAGAAACTCTTTACACGTGTTCAGTTAATATGATTTGCTATTGTCTAAGACTGAGAAAAGATGGGTGACATGAAGATATTTGAGGGGTATGTCAATAGGGACTGTGGGGATATACAGGTGTGGTCCAAAGGTATTATTGAGTGCCCCCCCTCCTGGAAGTGACTATGACAAATTAATCTTTATAGCAATCACTTTTCTTAGGGGGAAACTTCTTTACTCCTAAATAAATAGATAAGAATAAAGGGAATTGGAATCTCCCCTCTAAACTAGACACTGAACAGCTTTACCCTCAGCTAGTTTCTCTGCCTATTGAGAACAAATGTTTCTTTGGTCAATAAACATATAGTCCACATTTCCAAGTCTTACATAATATCTGAAACATAGCATGTAAATATGGGACTACCAACTAAACGCATCAGAATCATAAGGACTCTGAAAATGCAGAACCTAGTCCATCATCCAAATTTCTGACAGTAAGGTATTTCCAGGTTATTTCTACCTCAGTATTCCACCTGATTCTTTATTTTATTTTATATATTTTTTACATCATTTTTCATTTTTGCACAATGTATGCATTTTCATCTTGGTTATATTCCCCATACAATTCCCACCCCCCCTTATTTTGACCCTATTCCCTCCTCCCTTCCTCCCGGCCCCGTAGTGTATCTCTGGTTTATAGTTGCTTGTTAATTTTGATTTTTACTTTATTATAGTCTTTTTCCTGGTCCCTTATTTAGGTTTTATAAATTCCTGCTATGAGTAAAACCATCCATTATTTTTCTTTTTCTTTCTGGCTTATTTCCATGTTGCTGCAAATTGCATGAGTTTATCTTTTTTGATTGCTAAGTAATACTCCATTGTGTATATGTACCACGTCTTCTTGAGCCAGTCATCTATTTTTGGGCATTTGGGTTGTTTCCAAAGCTTAGCTATTGTAAACAGTGCTGCTATAAACATAAGGGGTGCAGGTGCCCTTTTGAATTAATGTTTCTGTGTCCTTTGGTAAATACCTAGGAGTAGAATTGCTGGATCATATAGAAGCGCCATCTTTAGCAGGTTGAGGAATCTCCACACAGCGTTCCATAGTGGTTGGACCACTGATTCTTATGCACACTGGCATTTGGAAACTACTGACAGTTATAGTTTCTTCTATATGGACAAGTAAACTTTCTTTTCTTTCTTTTATCAAATGAGTATTAGAGTGATAACTACCTCACAAGGTTGATGTGACAATTACAAAACAAAATATTAACAAATACAGTTCATCAATAACTTAAAAGAATCATGCACTACTGCCAAGTGGTGTATATTCCAGGAATTAAAAAAAAATCAGTTAATCCATTTTAATAGACTCAAAAATAAAAAAAATCAATTCAGAAAAATATTTGATAAAAATTTTACACCTGTTAATGATTAAAAAAGTCAAAGAAATTCAGACTATAAGGGAACTTTCCTGTTTTAACAAAGACATTCTTTAATAAACCTACATGATTTAATGATGACAGACTAAATGGTCTTTCTCGTCCTTTTTCAAGATAATACTAGAGTAGCTAGTAGTTCTTTTAAACATAAAAAAAGAAATGGTACACAGAAATAAAACTGTCCATATTTGTAGATGATACAATTTCAATATAGAAAATGCCAAGGAACTAAAAAAAACAAAAACAAAAACAAAAACAAAACACTTCTTCGAACTAATCAATGAGTTTACCATCATCATCATAAGATACAAGAACACAAGATAATATGCAAAAGTGAATTTAACTTCTGTTCTAGGAATGAACCCATTGGATAGCAAAATTAAAAATACAAGACTATAATCACTCAAAAAAAGAAACACTAGATATAAATATAACAAAGCACATATAGGACTTGTATGTTGAAAAATAAAAAATACAGCCTCCCTGGTGGTGCAAGGGTTTAAGCACAGCACAATGAGGCTATCTGAGGCCTCTGCAGCGAGTTCCATCCCTGGCCAGCCAAAGAGCTACCCACATGGTAGAGCAGACCTCTCCTGTCTTGCCTGCTGCTCCTCTCAGAAGTGTGTTTCAGTAGATCTGCCTGTTCTATTCCCCGCTCTGTCTCTGGTGAATCCTCTCACCCCACCCCCCAGCACCTCTGGCTTGTACCCCAGTTCTTGTATGCATAAATAAATAAATATTAAAAAAATACAAAATATTAATGAAAGAAACAAAAGATTCAAATAAATAGAGAGACATATCATACTCATGTTTCGGAAAATTCAACATAATAAAGATTTTGATGACCCCAAACCGATACACAGATTTAACACAAATCCTAGGCAAATCTCAGAAAGAATTTTTTGTAGATATGAATAAAATTATTCTAAAATTTGCAGAAAGACAAAGGAACTATAATAAATAAAAAGATTTTGAAAAATAAAGATAAAGGAGTACTCAGTCTACCTGATTCTAAGACTTTTATTGATATAACTACTTTAAACAAGACCACAGAAAAAGATCAATGGAAATACACTTCCACTTGCTCAACTGACTTTGGATAAATGTGTACAAGCAACTCAATGGAGAAAAAAATAATCTTTTCAACAGGACTGGAAGTAAAATCCATAAGCCAAAAAAAAAAAAAAGAACTTCAACTTAGGTCACACACCTTATATAAAAGTTAAATGTGAAGCATAGAACTTCAAGAAAAAAGGTAGGAAAAATCTTGGCACCTGGAGCTAGGCAAACAGCTTTTAGAGTTGACTTCAAAAGCACTATCTATGAAAGTAAAAAATTGATAAATTAGATTTTATAAAAAGTGAAAACTTTGTTTCAAATATAAATGTTTTGGACTTGTTAAGTGCTAGGCATTCTTCTAAACAATGCCATGTACCTGTGATAAGTCAATCAATAAGCCATTAAAAATTAAATAGAAAAGTATATCCTCCTTGGGATATTGGAATACGCCATTTTTCTTTGCATCTTCTTTTGCTATTTTGAGTTGGCCAATTAATTTATACAGGGACATGCTGGATGCAATTATTTTAATGATACTAGAACTGAAAAGTAATTTTTTTTTTTCTGCTCTGGGATCTGGCGTAAAAGTTCAGAAAGAAGATGATTAGATTTTTCTCCCTGTAAGACTGAAACCCCCACACTCAAATCTGTATTAAAGAACAGATACAACAACTGTGACCATGGAGGATAGAATTTGATACCAAAATAATAGGGATTCTAGCTTTTATTTATTCCTCCTAGAGGAGAAACAGCAGGGGGAAGCTACGTAAGACGCTTTTCTGAAATGAAATATGAAGGACCCCAGTAAGTTGCTTAAGCCCCATTCACCTCTGCAGCGGGTGTCCGTTGTGGTCAGAATGGACCCTTTACATGCAGATGATGTCTTTGCCCTGAAAGACCTTTAAATAAAGATAAGTTTCCCAACTTCCTACTGCACACTCTTCATCCTTCCCTGGCATGGACAGCGACAAACATGGCATTTCTTCCATCATCATCATATCTTTTCATAGCAGATCCACGTTAGTGTGAGAGGGGCATTGAAAGCTGATCTGTCCTTACAAATGTGCACAGCCCCTAAGGACTTGATTTTAGGCCCCTATGACAGACTTTTAACCTGAAAAAGAAATCCCTATAGCTTATACAAGATGCATGTAAGATTTATATGCAGAGATGTTTACTGCAATATTCATAGTGACAATAAATAGAAACAATCTTTCTATAAAAGAATAAAGTAATCATTGAATAATGTTACATAGTCATTAAAATAATTCTTATTCATTTTAATAACATGGGGAAAATATATATGTAATAATAAATGAAGAGAAACAACATTATGCTACATAATTTCAAATTTAACTGAAAAAAGTGAGAGACATAAACTAAAAAGGGAAGTTAGAAATATCAAATAAAATACTAATGGTTTTTGCCTTAGGTGATGGCATCATTGTGGTTTTTCTTTCACTTCCATTTAATACATTTTGATTATTTAATAAGTTTCATTTTTCAAATTGGAAAACATGGGGGGAGTATTACAAGGTATATATTTTTGAAAGTCCTTTTTGAAACCTCTTCACAGATATCTAAAATACCAGCAGGAACATTCCTTATTTTATATTCTCTCTAGCAAATAAAATCACATGGAAAACTTGACCATTTTAAACACAAACTGTTCAGTTCAGTTAAACTATTATTTATTGACTAGATTGAAATTTCTGTTTGTCCTTTTGTAATTTTTGTTTAGACTACCCAATCCCCATTTATCTCAATCTAAGTAACAAGTACCCAATACCCCACTTTTCTTCTCCTAAACTACCCTCATGATCCTCAGTAACATGCTTAATACAGACTTGAGTCAGATTCCAAATTCAGAAGTGGGCATGTGACTAAGAGCATGATAATCTCATAGCCACACTAATGAGTATAAGAAGGGGAAACAATCCAATTAGAACCAATGAGAAGAATGAGTGTTTTCTAAAATGATTGAAAGAAAGGCAGGTTATTTTTTTCTACTGGGGTAGTATCTAGGGATATGTAATCCTAGAGCTATAAGGGAGTCCCATTTGAAGTACAAGAATAAAACCAATAATAATACTGGTATATTCAATATGTGGGAAGAAATTTAGTATTAATTGTATTATTTTTGCCCCAAATAAATCTATATATGAAGCTAGAACTAATCCTGAACTTTTCAGTTAATTACTCAACAAATTGTTTTTGCTTTGGACAATTTTAGTTGGGTTTTTAGTTTTTTGCAATGTAACAAGTCATAACTCATAAAATTTTACTAAAGATCAGATTCTAAAATACAGAGTGAGGAGAACTGAAAATAAAAATAATCTTGGATAAGAATCAGATAATTATATGACAGTTATGTGACTTACATAATCACCTGCTCTAATTAGACTGTAAGGATAAAATTCACACTCTGAATCAAAACATGTCCAGTTTTTCATCTGTTTAAGAGCTGAAGTAGTCACAGTTAAGGCAACAAATAAAACATGGTACTACGCCATTTAAACAGGTTATTCTTTCTGATTTTTCATTAAGTCCCTAGAGAGATCTATAGCAGGTATAGACCCAAGATTGGGAGGCACATGAAGAATAATCCATAATCAGTCTTGCCAAATGAACCACATCTACTTTTTTGATAGTCAGGTTACCCAACTTGTTAGGATAATATCTAACATGTGGCTTATCTGATTTCCAGAGGTCTGAAAGTAGACTGCTACAGAGAATATCACACTCACTCTAAAATCAGCAGGAAAAAAAATTTAAAAAACAGGTAACTGCAAAGTCGTCAATTTTCTTAAGCCCATCAGATAGCTAAGGTTTTTAAGCCAATCACGTAAACCAATTTCCAAAAAAACCCTCAAGGCCTTCCAAGAAGAGCCACAACAAAACACTGATTACACCATTTTCAGAGTATGGGAGAAAGTGGTGACTGCCAGAGAAGCAGAAGAAATACACCAAAATTTCAACAAATGTATAAAGGTTATGTGTGGACTATAGAGTATCAATGTGTAATATCTGAAGTTCTTAGACAACCAAAGAAGTTCATACTATAAACCCTTCTCCACTCAACAATTGGTCCTCATGAGACAGACTGGGAGCATTTCCTGAAGTTCAGCTTAGCGACTTCCCCTTGGCAATACAAGTGTGAAGTTATTGATAGATGGCTGCTGGGACAGGTTCAAATTCCCTCCTACTTTGCTGAACTTATCTCCTGCTACTTAAGCTGCTAGAACAAAGATGGTAATAGACAAAGGTCAATTACTTCTAAATAAGAAACCCTCTTCCAGAATACAAGCAAAAATCCATCAATGCCAAATAGAGGATAAAAGCTAAAGCCCGTGATGACTTTACTGTTCTGAAACCAGGATTCTATTAAATCAAGCCCAAATAACGGCTAAAGGAGGGGCAGGAAACTCCCACCTAAAAGCTAACCCCAGATAGAAGACAGAGTTCGCGGCTATGAAGAGAATGAAGTGGAATAGTGACAAAGCACCACTCTCTGAGGCCCAGACACAAAAGGGACTGATTAAGACTGAGTCTGAATAAAGACAACATATAAGTCTCTCTACCCCTACTACAAGCCTGGCACTTAGTAACAATCCTAGGAGGCTCCCAGTGCAGGAAGGGCAAGAGGAGGAGAGAGAGCACTTCTGTGATATAGGCGTGTGAGGGACAGAAGAAAACTGAAGGGGTATCCAGGTAATCTGATTTCAGCAGCCATGCCTCTATTCACTTTTTTTGCCCAAACGGTCAAAAAGCTCTTCTAAAATGAGACCCAAAGATTTTGTTTCTCACAACTCAAAATGAACCCAAAGTATAAAATAGCTGCTGAACTAATACATACTGTCTTAGGCTAATTTTTTTTAAAGATTTATTTATTTATGCATACAAGAATAGAGGTGCAGGGGTGAGAGGATTCACCAGAGACAGAATGGGGAGCAGAACAGGCAGATCTACTGAAATATACTACTGAGGGGAGCAGCGGGCGAGACAGGAGAGGTCTGCTGTGCCATATGGGTCAGTTCCCTGGCCAGGGATCGAACTCATGTTGTAGTATTTGCGGAAAGCCTCATAGTGCTGACACCCAACCCCTTGCGCCACCAGAAAGGCCCTGTCTTAGGCTAATTTGGTGGTGGTAGCAGCAGTGGCAGTGGTGGTAACAGTACAATATTAGTTGGTGATGGTGGTTGTGGCGGAGAGCCATGGCAAAGGTGGTAGACTTTTATTAAAGTTAAAGCAAACCTAGATTCAACCTGCCTAGGTTAAAGTTCTGCTTTGCAGCTTCCTAGCTATAAAATCTGGACAAATTATATGATTTCTCAGTACTTCCTCTTGTAAAATTGGAAGTAACAACTCAATTGAGTTAGAAAAAAAGAAAAATTATTAGAATATTTGCACACAAATCTTTAATTCAGCATTTCTTTTAGGAAATGTTTTAAGTGACTTCAGTGTGACATGTATGATATAGACTTGAAAGAATACAAGTAAATAAGCACCTGCTGCTAATACTTCATAATAAGTTGGGGAAGAAATACAAGACTCTACTTTAAAACCTAGTGGACCTCACTATAACAAGAATTCAAACCTAATCCAGACAAGGCAGTGATTGAGTGATACAGGGTTATTAAGGTTGATATAGGGATCTCAGATGGCTTGATGAAAGGGTTTCAAGGCTTGGATGAGATGCGTTTCAATAGATGAACCAGATTCTGGTAGTCAAGTATCAGGGTAAAATACACGTGGTTAAAAACACCTACTATATTCTGGGAAGAACAAGTAGACCACATTTGGGTCATCATAGAAAACAGTAAATGGGAAAAAAAAAAGATCTCTTCGAATTGGCCAAAGAAACACCCACTTAGGGTGACATGGCCTCCAAGCTGAAAGATCCTTTCATACTTGATGATACCAAGATGAAGGCGAGCAAAGTTGACAGTAAATGTGTACCATAAAAATCATTTCTAGCGGGCCTCCCCTGGTGGTGCAGTGGTTGAGGGGTGGGCTGCAAAGCTGCCTGCAGCCTCTGCAGGGCCGGTTCGATCCCCGGCCACCGGCGAGGGACCCACATGGAGCGCAGACCTCTCCTGCCACCGGCTGCTCCCCTCAGCAGTGTATTTCGTCAGTCTGCCTGTTCTGTTCCCCGCTGTGGCTCTGGTGAATTCTCTCACCCTCCCACGCTTCTGACTGTACCCAGTACTTGTATAAATACATAAATAAATCTTTAAAAAAAAAATCAGTTCTAGCTTACCATTGAAAAAACAAGTAGAAGTAACCAAATATATTTAGGTTTCTGGATCTTTCTATCTACACAAACTTAATTTTGGAGCATTTTGTTTGGGTGGAACTGGTCTCAAAACATTGATTTTTTCCTCATGTCAACATCACAATGCTGGTCTCCAACCTCCTAATGTTGTGCTTCTTTCAGTCACATGATGATATTTTTGCCACCCTTAACATCTGAAGCAGTCATCTAGAAGTCAGCAAAAGCAGGAAGGCATAAGCCACTATTTAAAGCAAGGACTTCCATCTCAGCCTGCAAGTTACTTAGCCAAGTGAATCTGACAGTTCACTTAAACTCTCTATGCCTTAAAGTCCTCAAGTGAGACAATACCCTACAGGATTGCTAAAAGGAGTGAAAAAGTTATTATATGTAAAGTCCTTGGTTCAGAGAAGTTACCATGTAAATGTTTGCTATTACTATTGCTAGCCCCACTCCAAGTTGTTCCTACCTTTCCCTTGGGATAAACTTGTTACCCCATCTTCTCCCACTGGACAAACTAGGAAGTTTAGAGACATGTTTTATAACCACCACCCTGCTTATCTTTCTCTCTTATTCACAGTCTATGGATTATAAAGTCTTTTTAATTCTAATTTCTAAATCTCTCTCAAATTCATTCTCTACTCAACACCCTCTCTGACAAAATTAGTTTCACTCTAGTCCTCTGACCTGAACTATTTCCAACATATCTTTCTTGTCTCTCCTTCTCCAGTGAAATTTCCTCACCTCTTGACATAACATCCCTCAAGACTAGCCCTACCAAATCTTGTCTTGTTTCATATCTTCCCCTGTGATTTCCCTTTTGCGTCTGCTGGGCAAGCACCACAGTAATTCTGACCAAGTCCAGCTCCATCATCAAAGATTCTAATTCAGTAAGTCTGGAGCCAGGTCTAGGAATAAATTTTTATATACTCCCCAGCTTGATTGTGGTACAGTTTTTTCATGGACCAAACATTGAGAATCATTGCAAAAGAGATATAAAAGTATATTCATTAGAGTGTGTTATAAAGTCCTTCACAATCTGGCCCTCACCTGTTTCTACAAGGAAATGAAATACCTCCTTTCCCTTTGAAGTTCTCTTTAACCAAGTGTCCCCTTCTGGGCTCCCACATCTCTGGATGCATCACTCCACAATGACACCTATTTCATCTCAGGTTCATTATTTCTGCCCCCAGCCCCTCATGTGTAGGGTCAGCACGAAGGGCACACAGCCTGTGCAGTCACACAGGGCCTTGCTTTCAGAAAAGCCCTGAACATGGTTTCATGCTCTGCTAGAGCCACTGTGATAATAACCATTGAACAAGAGGCAACTCATTTTCATTTTGCACTGGGCCGGACAAATTATGTACGTGGTCCTGCCCACTCGACTATGAACTCCCTGAAAAGGGAAGTTGTTTGTTATTCACTTAAAATTCTCCTTGGCCAGCACAGAGGACTCCTGGCACAGAGTAGGAGTTTGGTAAATATTTGTTGAACTCACACATGAACAGACAAAAGGATAGAATAAAGTACCTCATAGAAAAATAGCATATTACGGCTAAATACTGAAGATTATGCTTGGGAGAGACAGAAGTCAGTTGATAAATCCACAAAATGATCAAGTAGTTCAAGCAAATAACATGAATGTTCCTAGGTTTTTGTTAAATTGTTCAAATTTCTATTTCTCTTCCTAAGCTCTGCTGCCTCCCTGTTCTTTTCAGAATGCAAAATTGTAGGTTAATGGAGCTTGTAGTTGTGCTATCAAATATGACCCAAGAGCTTGTGCCAAGCGCTGTGCTATATTCTGGGGGTAGTAGAAGAGGGTCATGGGGTGCTGTAGAAAGGTGAACCAAGCAGGGTCTCTGTCCTCAAGAGGGAAATAAATCAAAGATGAGTTGACTTCATGGGAGTTCTGTAGCAATGAATCAAGAATAAAGACACTCAGTTTGGCCAGTGGCCCAGCTTCCTGAACATTTCAACTCACAAAACATCTCAGTCTGAACACAATTCCTCCACTATGAGATCTGTGGGTTCACTAGTTAACATTGGAAACCAACTCGGAGGTGCTCAAGAAGCATAATAAATAAGTGGCTATTGAGGTGGGGGGCGGTGCTTTTGCTCCCTGGTGTTAGAGAAGAAAAGACAAACATTAGCTATCAAAGTGAGCCAAATAATTGAGGAGGACAGATGTCCCTAGCTCATGCTGGAGGCACGACAGGATTTTCAATGTGGCAAAGACCACACACCACCCTACTGCCACATTATGTGCCTGTAGCAATGCTAATTTCTTGTTCTCAGAAAATGCATGAACTTTGAAAAAGTTTCTCTTGCTTTTCACATTCACTAATTTTCAATTACCCGGCCTACAAGTTGACAGAACATCAGTGACAACATTAAGAGATTCCAACCAAAATATATACAAATGCCAAAAACATGTAGAGATGTGTTCAACTTCAAATCAGGGAAATGCAAAATTAATACAGTTATAAAGTATCATTTTCACATATCAGATGAGCCAAAGTTAAAAATGTAATAATGCTCAACATTGGCAAGTATAGCAGAGAAAGCAAGTATTCTTAAAAAGGATTGCTAGTCTGAATATAAATTGGTACAACCACCACCTGGCAACGTGGCATTAAGTCCCCAATCAAAATTTAAAATATACATTCCTTTGATGCAGCAGGGCCATTTCTAGGGCTTCCACCTTTGGAAATAATTTGACAAATATGTAAAAATACACACACAAAGTTGTCCATCATAGTTAAAGAGATTTAGAAATAATGGAAATGTTCAACAGGGGAGATGTGCTTACCACAGCATAGTTCATCCAAACACAATTCAAATTTAAAATGGCTATGTGGAACTGTAATTATCTAAAAAAAATATTTATAATATACTTTTAGGTGTAATATAAAATACCAGTCTTAAACAAAATATATAGATGGAATAATTTCATTTTTGTTTAAAAACTCCATAAATGCATATATGTGTGCATTCTTTAGAGAACAGATTGTGATCATTTTACTTCGCTTTGGCAGGATACAGTGCAAACAAATGACTGATATCTAAATCCAATATCCTTATTGTATTTGGACACAAAAGGAGAAAAACAGGAAAGTCTTAAGGAATTCATATATTCAATGGTGTTGCTGATAAGTATTGAAGAATACCCTTCAGATAGGGTAAGATGGAAGTCCCATGTAGCATTTACAGATTTCTATGGCATAAATCCCCAACCTTATTCATTTTAAGCTATTATGTAAAGAAATATGCCATGGAAACCATTACTGAGTATTTCCAAGATACACATACACAGATCTAAATAATCTCAAATGATATTAAAATGTAGTAAAATGATATTAAAATGTTATAAAAATAATTGCAATAGGATAGGCTTTGTTTATGCATTTTTTATAAGTCTGAAAGGAGAGTCACCAAAATAATAATATTGATTGTGTTTGGGCAGAAAGCTCATGAATTGCATTTATTTCATTCTTTATACCTTTATGTGTCAGTTTTTCAATATTTTTACAACAAACATGTTAATTTTATAAACAGAAAAAAATTCAAGTTTTTTTTTTTTTTTTGGTAAAACCTGGGAGAGTTAAAAACAAATCAGGAAATATTATTTTAAAACATGGCTCCCTGAAACAAATGCTTCCCCCCAAAAGAGTATGACTTCATGAGGATGTACTTAAAGAGGTTACATAATGCTCAAACTGAACTATGAAATCTTTCCTGTGTCATGTTTAGGAAATGGGCATCAGTGTTTCCAGAGCCTTTCAAAATACTAATATATAACATCAGAATTCAAAGGGATTTGAGTTTTTAGTCCATCTGTACCTCCCATTTTACAAATGAGAAAATAAAGTCCCAAGACACAAAATATTGTACTAAAGTAAGTACTACATGGCAGGAAGTAGGTAACTAGGTGCCTCTCCATTTATAAATGGGCTCTACCGCTTGTGGATAAAAGTATTTATTCTTCCTTGTCATTATTTAATGACAAGATCTGTTGTTGTGTAGTCTTCATCCCATCAGCTATTTTTAAGAAGCCCTGACTCTGCCTATCTTTGTTTAGGTAACAGTTGCTGACACTCCCCAGAATTTTATACTTCTCAAAAACTCCCACAGAGATTAGCTCAGTTAACCATCTTAAGAGCCCTGTGGGACAGGTCAGGTAAAAAGGGCTCCTCTTATCTTGCAAGTACAAAAGCTGAGCCTGGTGCAGGCTAGGGACTAGCCAAAGCTGATGGGAGCGGGACCTGGGGTCCCGTGCTGTGTGGGAGTCATTCTCCTCTGAGACAGCCATCTGGGTGAATGTTCTCTAAAGGTCACTTTCTTCACTTTTCTACCTTTTTCTTCCAATAAAATTCTTTCTCCCTTTGGCTCCTGTCTCATTTTGCGCTTAACAATATTACCTGCAGTTCTCCTTAGGGCTGCTCATTTAGTTCCTGTTTCTTTTATTCTAGAATGAATAATTATGTCAGGAATCTTTAGACCAGGAAACAGTTCTTCATGATTTGACATGAAAATTATACCTAAAATGCTGAGTCTCTTGAAATCTGAAAACATCTTTATCTTTTGAGGGATGGCTTCCTCTAAGGTCCAAACTTTGGATAAAATAAACCAAGAAATTGTAAATACTTTGATGTAACACATTTCTAGACAATTTTGGTTTTCGAAAGGTGATTAACATTAAAGTCAATGAAGAAAGACTTGTCTGGAAAATATAGATCACAAACAACAAAACAGATCCCAGAGAATATTAAGAATATTAGATGTTGTCTTAACTTTTGTTTCAGTAAGAAAAGAAGTGTGTTCTCCTGTTAAGAGCACGATGACTTTAGGAAGAAATGGGTGCTATTGGAGCCTCCATGGTGGAGCAAGGGGCTAAGATGCAAGCTGTGAAGCTATCTGCAGCCACTGCAGCACAAGTTCGATCCCTGTCCAGGGAGCTACCCAAATGGCACAGCAGATCTCTCCTGACTCGCCCACTGCCCTCAGCAGTATATTTCAGTCGGTCTGCCTGTTCTGTTCCCCACTCTGTCTCTGGTGAATCCTCTCACCACCACCCCCACCTCTGGCCTGTACCCCAGCTCTTGTATGCATAAATAAATAAATCTTAAAAAAAAAAAAAAGAAATGGGTGATATTCACATCCAAAGACAAAGAAGCTACCAACTCAAACTAACTTCCTTAGAGTTTCAGTTCCTGGACTTATTGGCTGATGCAAATTAGACAAGCAAATTCTGTCTCCATCAGTTTATTCAGCATCATGGCACTGACTTAACAGGAAGTGGTAAAAACTAAATTAGTCATCTGCCAAGAAAATACTTTGTAAACTAAAAGTCACTATGAGGTACATTTAAGATATCTTTAATAAATTTTGAGGTTTACTGCTCTGAGTGAGGAGAATGGAGTTGTGAGTTCAAAGAGGACAGAGTGTCAGATGCAGCAACAGGCAGGTGGCCAGATTTCTCAGGCAGAACAGAATGGAGAGATCAAGAGTGCATACTAATTGCTGCACCTCCACTGAGACTACTGGCCAAAGGACTCCTCTCCAGAACACACAGCGTTCCTTTCTAGTCAACGAGGCCTTCCTAAGAGGGTTTTCAGCTGCATACAAAACCAAGTCAATACCTTGATGTGTTATAAAGATATTAACAGTATTGCTTTGCTGGAAGGTGTAGGCTGGAGAAGGCGTTGTTTCCTAGAACTAGGAAAGTCAGCTCCCAAGAAGATGGAGCTTAATGACTTGTGAATGACAAGTGGTCGAAATGCAAAAATGAGTGTTTGGGAAAGAGTAGGTGTGTTTCCAAGTGAGGATGTGAGGGAGGGTCAAAAAAAAAAAAAAAAAAAAAACACCATTAGAAAGAAAGAGACCCTGCCTTCTGGTGAAAAGATACCAGATGAGGAGAATTTTTAAACTTAATTTAGAGAGCAGTTGAACATTCCCTGTCTAAAGATAACACTTGGGAGAAATAAGGATGCTATCCAACATGGGGGTCAAAAGGTCACTTCTGGTGATGGTGACATTGTGTCTGGTCTGAAAGCTCTTGTTACTTGGTGGTCAAATCTGAGAGAATTAAGGAGCCTACTAAAAAGGTCATCTAACTATGAGTGCCTTTTATTTCCTTATAATGTTTCAGCTTTGATATAAAAAGGGATCTACTCTTGAAGGTCCAAAAAATGTTGTTGCTATAGGAACAGGTAAGCAGATTAGACTTGCAAAACCAGTTTAGGAACAAAGAATTTAATAGTCAGGGCTAAAGCAATTAGCCAAGTAAACAGTCTAAATATCTTTTGGGTTTGTTATTTATATATTAATTTCAGGAAGATAAAATGTTATTATGGAATGAAAGCATCACATTTTAACATTTTAATTACACCATTACTGGCATAAAAGACTATGCTTACGCAATTAGCTGAAAGGCTTTATTAAATAGAAGTACACATTTCTAACTCTCTCTTGATTACATTGTAATTGAAAAATAAAGCCTTGAATTCAGTAAGAGCATAAAAATCATCTTTGATTTTCCTACAGCTCCCCAGGTGGGAACACATCCAAAATATAAAGGAGAGTAAGCACAGAAAGTTTTCTGACACCAATCTCTACAACTAGGGCACTACAAATACAATTCTAAAAGTAAAAAAAGAAATGTGTATGGGCTGATAATTGTTCATATTTTATAGGTTTTCCTCATCCAAAAGTCTTTGTGAACAAAAATATGACAAGGTCAAAGACCCAAATGCACTGCTACTGAACCACTGATGTCCCATCATCCTATCAGAGAATATTATGCTCCCCAATTAGGGATTGGCTGAAATTATTGTACATTTTAAACAGAACTTGCTGTGGGAGAATGAGAGTCTTCCTTTCTGATTTATTTTAGAAAAAAACTTTCTTGATAAAAGGAATACAATATTTTCAGCCTAGAAAAATGCTGCTGTCAGAAGTTACATTTATGGGACGGAGAGGTTTCTTGACCTTTACCTTTCCTCACATGATACCACAGTCAAATCACAGAGAAGCATGGTGTTTGTGTGAGAGACAGGAGGCGAGGGAAAGGAGCTGGGGATTTAAGCAGGGAGGGGATATTTGGAAAGGCAAAGAGGGGAATGTAGTGGAGTCTTACCATCTCATTCTCTTCTCCTTCATTGAGCAAAGCCTGCTGTCCCTTCTCAAAGCAGTCCCCCATGAAAAAGTTATTCTACTCCTCCTCCCTGACCTTCCAGAGCAGATGTTTCCAGGACAAACTTGCCCAGCCACTGCCGGAGGCCAGCTGACTGAAAGAGTTAATGATCCTCCAGGTTACAACTCCTTCTTGAGCGTACACCTTCTCTCAGCAAATGACAATACTTAGCAAACTGAACTCCTCCCACGAGTCACCCAGGCTAGGAATTTCTGCCTGCGCCCTGCTTACTGCATTCTCCCAGAGCAGCTATCCCAAAGAGGCTGCTCCCATGCTGATCTTTTTGTGCCCAACTTACAGGAAAAGAACTCATTGCCTGCCCAGTGCCTGTCAGCATAAGACATCTGACTGCAAATCTAAGAGGACAATGAAGAGTTGGCAGGACCCTTCCGAGGAGTGGGAACAGCCACATGCACTCCCAGATCACTGTTTTATTCACAGAGACTAAGGAATCAGGGGAAGAGGGTGCTAACAGAACTGCAGATTTTACTTGGTTAATATAAACCCAAATCCATCAGCATTTAATAGGACCCTCATTCCTTTTGCTTACAAAGATACAAATTATGACTAATCCTCTCCGAAAGGTATTTGTAATCATATTGCTTTGTGTATGCAAAAAAAAAAAATTCTACTTAATGTGTATGGGGAATTAAGTTTACAAATTTGAAAAACATGTAGAGAAAAAGTTATAATCCAACTATTCTATGTTGTCTCCTTTCACAAAGGCACTGGTGCTTAAACTTTTAAGGGAGTCTAGCAATAAAATACTTAGTGACTATTTGGCGAGACTTTTTTATTTCTTCAAACATTCATTACATACACTTTGAACCTAAGGAAAACATATAAATCAAGTTATATTTGCTACCCTTATACCCATAGGGATTCAAACATACAAAAAAAATAGGGTAGGAAGTGATTGGCTATTATGAGACCTAGAGCAGAAGTCTAAGCTAAGTGCCGAAGTCCCAGTGGGGTGCTAGTGAACTCACATCCATTCACCTTAGCTGTGGACTCTGCTGCTCCTCTGTGCTGGCCTAGTTCACTGATCCAGCCTGCAGGAGCTGGCTCTTCTCGTCGGGTAACAGGAGGATCTGAATGAGGACTTGTGACGGCATATTGCACAGTCCTGTTCAAGGGCTAAAGGAAACATGCCACTAACAGCAAGGTCAAAGGCATGTGCTCTGGATCTGGAGGTCCTCCATTCAAATTTGGACTTTGTTCGTTATGCAATCTTGGGAAAACACACATTTCATAAATTCCAGAAGTCTCCATTGGCTCACATGTTAAAATAAAGTTGATGATAATAGAACTTTCCTTCTAAAACTGGAGTCTCAGGGCTAGTGCCTGGGAAACAGTATTTGTTTGATAAAGGAGAGCTAGTTTTACCTTTACTGGGCCCACACACTGTCCTTCAGGCTAGATCCACCTTGTGGGTACTAATATCCTTGACCTGATACAAGACTAAACTCTGAATAGGAGTGGATGTGTCTGTGTGTGAATCCCTGAGCAAATGGTAATTTAGAAATAAGATAAACACTAAAAAGTAAGCTATTACAATATTAATTACAAATGTATGTTCATTTCTCTGATTTTCTAAAAACTATTAGCACCATTTAAACAAATAAGTAAAACTAAAGATAACTTTTTAATCACAAGATGAAATGAGGTTATGAAATGGAGTGTGGTGTTTCTTCTAATGTTTATAGGAAACGTTATGTACATAGGTTTAAAATTAGCCAGCCTTTCTAGATAATATTACAAGTTTATCCCTGGTTTTCTTAAACCCCTAAGTTAAGTCTTCTATTTCCTTTGGAATATTATCTGAAATGAATGTGAAAATGTTCTGGAGTTAGGTAGTGGTTATAGTTGCACAACTTTGAGAATAAACTGAAATTCTCTCAAGCATATGCTTTACAGACGGTGAATTTTATGAATATATTGGTTATTTCTCAATAAAATACATCTCAAAAATAATAACATTTGGGGTCCAATAGGCAGTCAATTAAATATTTAGCAGAGAAAGAAATAAAGACAAGAAAATGTCAATCTCTGTCTCAGCTGATGGGGGTTGGGGAGAGTTGGTTTGTGACATGGGAAAGCTGGTGTGCAATAGGAGAAGAGCATTTCCTTCTACTGTCTGCTGTTGGTGACATTTGCACTGTTTCCTTCTGGCCACTTTCCTGAATACACTTGGCAACTCATGAACCATTGAACAGGGAAGGTTAGTGTGTAGTTGGTTAAGATTTATAGGAAAAGCTTCCCACAAAACCACCTCATTAAACAGTTCCGGTTATGCTCTAATAATATTTAAACCAAACTTGAATAGCAAAATAAATCCTTAAGAACATAGAAAACTTTTGTGAAAGTTCATAAAAATTTTCATTTTCAACAATATGGTCCATAAGAATTGAGGACTTGGAAATAGTGAGAGGCCCCTCGTGTTCCCCAGGGAGTTCTAATGATAAATCACTCAAATGCTTCTAGGACAATGTACCTGTGGACAGTGCTCTCCCTCTTTTAACACTTTTGGCCTATAGGCAAGACCATATCCAGAAATGGACTAGATTGTGTGGGAACATTTCCTGAATACTTCCTATATTTGACCCAGCTGTAAGACGTTTATGCACTTCAGGTTTATCATTGCACAGCCTTTACAACAGCTTCCGAGGTTGGTGTTACGATCATCCCCACTTTGCACACAAGTTAATGCAGCTGCAGAAAGTAAGTCATTTACCTAAACTCAAACATTTAGTGAAATGAGTGTTTGGATAAGGTAAGGAATGCTCCCAATCCATGGTCATAGTTACTGTCACCACATCTACAGTTTCACTGACCATATCTAATGTGCTCTGCATTACATTATATGACTGGCAAAGTCTCTTTGTGGAGGAAGCATTTGGGACAGAAAAAGTCTTCACTAGGTGGAGATGCTGCACCCAGATTGGTAATGAGGTCATAGGAAAGAGTATTTGATCGGAAGAGACACAGAGTTTTTCCTTTTGTTCAGAGTAAGTCCATCATCACCTTAGTAGCAGTAGGGTTTATGTGAAGGAATAAGAAGGGAACAAGATGTGGCAGGAAAAACAGATCAACACCATTCCATAAATGTCTTGAATCTGAGATCTGCATCTGGCCTTGCAATGAGTAATGATGGCAATGAAGGAAAACTGATGTCATAAGTGGGGGTATTTTTCTGATCGGTCTATGCTTAAATATTATAGGAAATATTATATACACAGGTTTAAAATTAGCCAGCCTTTCTAGATAATATTCCTGGTTTTCTTAAACCCCTAAGTTAAGTCTTCTATTTCCTTTGGAATGCTATCTGAAAGCATTTTTTGTAAAAAAAAAAAAAAAAAAAAAAAAAATTTAATACACTTTCACTTTTAGAACTTAGATTCACACTAAAATTAAGTGGATGGTACAGAGATTTCTCATGTACCCCTTGCATATATGTATCCACCCCCACAGCAGCATCCCCCACCAGAAGAGCACATTTATTTCAATTGATGAACCTATATTGACATATCATTATCACCCAATGTCCGTAGTTTACATTAAGGTTCACTCTTGGTATTGTACATTTTACATACATATTGACATAGATATAATGTAATGACATGTACCCACCATTATATTATCATACAGAGTAGTTTCAGACCTGAACATTCTGCTCTTCTTATTCACCCCTACTCTAACTTTCCTAACTATTAACCACTGGTTTTTATCTCCATAGTTTGCCTTTCCAGAATGGCTTATAGTTAGAATCACATAGTATGCGGTCTTTTCAGATTGACTTATTTTTACTTAGTAATACGCATATAAATTTCCTCCATGTCTTTTTGTAGCTTGATGACACATTTGTTCTTTAGAACTGAGTAACACTCCATTATTCAGGTATATGTTCTGTACATACTACAGTTTATTTATCCATTCACCTACAAAAAGACATCTTGGTTATTTCCAAGTTTTGGCAGTTATATATAAAACTGCTATAAACATTAATGTGCAGGTTTTTGTATTGACATGTATCTTCAATTCATTGATAATGTCACTAGGGAGTTGCAAATTAAACCACTATACATCTATTAAAATAGTCAAAATCCAAAATACTGACAATATCAAATACTGCAAGGATATAAAACAAGAACTCTCACTCATTACTGATAGGAATTCAAAATGTACAGTCCCTTTGGAAGACAGTTTTGCAAAATTAAACATCTGATCCAGCAATTGCTCACCTTGGTATTTACCTGAAAGAGTTGGATTTCTTTTCTTTAAATCAACTCCTCTTTCCCTTATTTTTTTTACCTGTTTATTATTTCTTTTCTGCACTACATATGTCATACAGGGTGTGAGATGGTGTGATGGGAACAGCAGAGGTGAATTTAATGCTGTCTGAATTCAAATCTTGACATTCTGCTGACAGAGTCCATTCATTCCTTTATTAAACATTTACTTTTTTAACTTCAGTGCCAAGACCTGTACCAAATGAAGACTATACCTTAATAAAATAAACCCTGAAAGAGTTAAGTCTGTGAGGAAGCAAGATCAACACCAAAATATAAATTCCAAAACATGTACTGATTACAAAAGAATGACAGAGGAAGTTTAGGTAAGGGGTTAGACCAGAAGACTTCATAGCGTAGGGAGGGTGTTGGTCTACATAAATGGATCTGGATGCAGAAAAGATTATTGACAAAGAAAACTGAAAGCAAAGGCACAGAAGACCATCTGCATACGAGCCCGTTCTCAAGACTACGCGTTACACACATATATTGATAACTTAGAAAGGAATGTTCAAGAGGAAAAGTCATTTCAGTCACTCCCTGATTCTCTCTCTGCACTCATTTCCTTTCAAATGTACTATCTCAAATAAAAGAAATGGAAAAAGAAGAAAATAAAAATTAGCTACCTCTTTGTTGTTCTGGTATCTCAGCTTGCTTTCATTTATCCCCAAAGCACGTCTGTGCGCTGAGTAATCCTCAACCTCTTTGGGTGGGTATAATAGATGTTAAATAGAAATAATGGCAGTCCTGGTTTCTGCCAGGACTGTGGAGATGCTATACTTCACTTGCCTAACCCATTTAGATGGTGTAAAGATAAGTGGTAATAATGTTTCATCATATATTAATTTCCACCTTTCATCTGAGAACACCACAGCATATTACAAACATTATTCCTTGCAACATCTCTGTGAAGTAGGAAGGTGACTAATATTATTGCCCCCACTTGAGAGCTGCAGGAATTGAGTCACAAAGGGGTCACGAGGGAACTATTCACGTTTGCTGTGTCCTCATCATGGAGTGAAACCCAAAACAAGTGCAATATTTCTGTCTTGTCATCATTGGCAATGAGTTGCCTCAAGCTCACTCTTCAGTACTCATTACCCAAATCTGATATTTGTAAAGTACTTAAGTACTTTAGTTACTGAACTTTATCTAAACTTGACTGTTATTATTAATTATCCTAATCTACATTAATGCATTATTTGTGGATGATACTGGAGCAACCAAACATGGGATGTCCCAAAGAGGAATTATCTGCCTCAAGGTCGTGATGTGAGGTTAATTGAATTAATTAATGTCTGTAAAATATTTAGCAACCCTTGGATTAAAAGGTCCAATACAAAGACACAAGATCTCCTTAATAATTACAAAAGAAAAGAGCAGGCTAATGGCTATTTCTACTTCTCAAAGGATTTGCTTTCAACTATCCCTACTCAACACTGACCTTCTTTGAGGAGACTTGGGGTGAACCATTGCTCCTCCTCCCCCACCCAACATCCCTGGTAGCACAGGGGTTAAAGTCTCAGCACTATCACCAGGCACTGCAGCAAGAGTTCTATCCTAGGCAGGGAGCTGACCTACATAGCGCGGAAGACCTCTCCTGCCTCACCCGCTGCTCCCTTCAGCAGTGTATTTCAGTCAGTCTGCCTTTTCTGCTCCCAACTCTGTCTCTAGTGAATCCTCTCACCGCCCCTCTTCTGCACCTCTGGCCTACACCCCAGTTCTTGTATGCATAAATAAAAAAATCTTCAAAATAACTCCCTCTTGGAGTCCAACAGATGCCTAAAGACTGAAGCTATAAATCTTTCATGTATTTACAACCAAATTATATGTAAATAAAGACAATAGTCCTTGGATGACTGACGACCATTGTATTCATAAACACTTCAGAAAGGGTAGGAAAGACTGAAATTTAAATATGTTTGGAGGTTACTGGGGCAGCACAACCCAAGAGATAGGCAGCTGAGATAGAGATCTATCTATTATTGTTAACTGAAGGGCTCACACCCACATTGGAACTTTCGCACCTTGAAACTGCCCTGGAGAGAGGGACACACATAGTCAGTGTGCAAGAGGGAAGTCTCTACCTGTGGAGAACAGCAAGGGAAAGGGAGCAGAGACTCAGGACAGAAGGTTGCAGTATTAGATCAGTGTCTGGGAAGGGAGACGACTACACTGCTTAATAGCAACTAAGCTGCCAAAGCCTAAGAGTGAAACACGCTGTATCCCTAAATAGAGGAGTTGAGGACAGTAGATAGCCTTGATGACTGCCAGTGTGGGGTCTGTGTAAGGTGGCAGCTTACACAGCTTGAGCTTGTGGCTCCCAGATATGAAAAACTAAATTCCAAAATGGTAGGGAAGCTTAGATTGGCTCATTTATGCCCCCATAGGAAGAGGCTACTTTCTATAACTGGTAGTAATGTTATACAAAAAACTGCCTCATCCTCATCCCAGACCAAACCCAAGATAACAACTACATAGGGCACACACTGTCATTAACCGGAGTTCAAAGTACCTTGACCCTAGCAACAGGAGCAAACACCTCATGGCAAAGCACCTCATGGCAATGCTCTGTACTTGAAAGGCAAAGGGAACAAATACCTTGACTATATCCCAGCCATAGCCCCTCCAAGTGCCACAAGTATTGAGAGAAGTCTGCAGGGGAGTGAGTCTTTTGTGGAAACACATGCAAACCTTGAGAAACACACAGCCTTCATTTGCTTATGGCCAGAACCAGGACAATAGCCTGCCTGCAGTGAGAACAAGCAGCTCTCATATCATTCCACATCGGCACACAACTATTATCCAAATCTACTGGCCACAGAACCCATATTCCAGAGTTGAGTGACAGATGGGTGTTTGAGTCCACGATTATTTGAGATGCTTTAGTTGAGGAACTAAATTCTCTAGAGGCGAGGGTCACATCCTCCCTCACCTTGCCTCAATTTCAGGAGGCTTGAATTCTTGCTACTCTCTAGCTGCAATCTCCTGATACCCTGCTCCTTGGCTGTGGTCTCCTACCTCCTGCTGGCATAGAGCTCTAGTCATCTGAACAGGTGTAGAGGCATCAATCTATAAGCAACAGACATCTAGATCCCAGGTAAACAACCCAGGATTATATCATGCAATCTGTAAACGTAACTCAAGGCCAATTAACCAAGAGAGAAAGAAATCCTTATCTCAACCCATGAAAGCAAAAATGAGACAGAGAAACATATCACAAATGATGGGGGTGGGGGGAACCTAAGAGATATTTGAATCCAGCAGAACTACATAACTTGACTGATGAGGAATTTAAAGTAACAGCCATCCTGTGGAAATAAGAAAAACAATGAATGAACCAAAGTAGGAATAGAAGGACAGAGAAAATATGAGGTTGCAGCAAAAGGTATCAATAGACTAAAAAAATAACAAAACTGAAGTAAAAAATTTGTTAAAGGATCTCCATAGTAGATACACACAAGTAGCTAATAGAATCAGCAAGTTTGGGTTTTTTTTTTAAGACTTATTTTATTTACTTATGCATACAAGAGCTGGGGTGTAGGCCAGAGGTGCAGGGGGATGAGAGGATTCATCAGAGACAGAGTGGGGAGCAGAACAGACAGATCCACTGAAATATCCTGCTGAAGGGAGCAGTGGGTGAGACAGGAGAGGTCTGCTGGGTCATGTGGGTTAGCTCCCTAGCCGGGGATCCAACTTGTGCTGCAGTGGCTGCAGATAGCTTCACAGTGCTGAGACTTAACCCCTTGCGCCAAGAGGGAGGCCCAGGGAAGTCCATGAAAAGGAACCAGATATTCTGATCCGAGAAAACCAAAGAGTACCAAACAGAATAATTCCACACAGACCCCAAGAAACATTGCTAAAAACAGTTGACAAGGCAAGAAAAGAGCACTGAGATCATCCAGAAAAAGAAGAGTTACATACAAGGAACACCTATTAAACTATCCATTAAACTTAATGAAAACCTTACAGGCAAAAAGGAATGGCAGGAAATATTTAAAGACTTCAGAAAAGTATTTCTAACCTAGAATAACTTTATCTGGCCAGACTATTATTCAAGACTGAAGGAGGTATAGGAATTTTATAGAAAAATATAAGTAATAGAATACATCACCACTACGGCATCCTTGAAAGAAATATTAAACATACTATTACAAATAACAAGTTTCTTCTACAAGTAACAGACACCAAAATTATACAATATGGAGGAAGAGGAGGAGATTAAAAATGTGCACTATTAGAATTAGTTAATAAAAAGCAATTTAATAGGTCACAAACATTGAACATCACATATAAATCTCAGTATAAAGAAATGGATTGGGGTCCTCCCTGGTGGTGCAGGCAGTTGAGCACCGCATTGAGAAGCTGTCCGCAGCCTCTGGGGCGCCAGTTCGCTCCTGACCAGCCATTGAGAAACCCACATGGCACAGCTGACCTCTCTTGTCTCACCCGCTGCTTCCCTCAGCAGTGTATTTCAGTCAGTCTGCCTGTTCTGTTCTCCGCTCTGTCTCTGGTGAATTCTCTCACCATCCCCCACATCTGGCCTGTACCCTGGTTATTATATAAATAAATAAATCTTTTTTTAAAAAAAAAGTGGATTGGATTGGAAAAGAAGTTAAACTATCATTATTTACAGGCAATATGATATTTTATAGAGAAAATCCTAAAAAGTCTACCAAAATTCTTATAGAAACAATAAATGAATATTGTAAAGTGGCAAATTACAAAATTAATTCACAAAACCTCTTGCACTTTTACATACAAATAATGTAAAGAAAATTAAGAAAACAATCCCATGTACAGTCACATCAAAAAGAATTACTAACCAGAAATGAATTAAGGAAGTGAAAGATGTCTACTACAATGGAAACCACAAGACAGTAGTAAAAAATATTGAACAAGACATAAAGAGATGGAAAAATATTCCATATTCATAGATGGGGAAAATTAATATGGTAACTATTTTACCAGAAACAATATATAGATTTTACACAATGACCATTGAAATTCTAATGACATTCTTCAAGGAAATAGAACCAAAAATACCAAAATTTATATGAAATGATGAAAGACCACAAAGCAATCTTGAGGAAAAAAGAAGAAAAATGGAAGCATCATGTTACCTAATTTTACATTATATTATAAAGCATTATATTAAAAGCATTGAGGTAAAAATAGATATAGGGATCAATGGAACAGAATTGAAAGCCCAGAAATAAATCCACACATATCACTACTTAATTTATGACATTACAGGCAGGACCATACAGTAGAGAAAGGACAATCTTTTTAAAAATTGGGGCTGGGGAAACTGGATGGACACATGTAAAAGAATGAAATTGGATTACTCTCTTAACTCCATACACAAAAACAATTTCAAAATGGATTAGAGACATAGGTATAAGACCTGCAACAATAAAACACATAGAAGAAAGCCTTGGTGATATGTTTCATGACATCAATGATAGAGATGTCTTTGGGGACTCAACCACTACAATAGGACATGAAAGCAAAAATAAACAATTGAGACACCTCAAATTAAAAGTCTTTTACACAGCAAAAGAAAATATTAGCAGGTTAAAAAAATCTTCCTTCTGAATGGGAGATATTTACATATCACACAATTGAAAAGGAGCTAACATCCAAGATACACAAAGAACTAACCTTAACAATAGCAACAACAACAAAGAAGCAATCCAATTGAAAAATGGGCAACAGAACTGAATAGACAATTACCAAAGAGGATATACAGAGAGCCAAAAAATATATGAAAAAGTCTCATCATCACTTTTAATAAGGGAGTTGCAAGACAAAACCACTACTAGATGTCATCTCACACCTGTGAGAATAGCTTACATCAAAAAGACCTCCAGGGCCTCCCTGGTGGCACAAGGGTTTAAGCACAACACTGTGAAACTATCCGCAGCCTTTGTAGCACCAATTTTATCCCTGGCTGGCCAGGGAACTACTCACATGGCACAGCAGACCTCTCTTGTCTTGCCAGCGGCTCCCCTCAGCAGTGTACTTCAGTCAGTCTTCCTGTTCTGCTCCCCACTCTGCCTCTGGTGAATCCTCTCAGCTCCCACACCTCTGGCCTGTACCCCAGCTCTTGTATGCATAAATAAATAAATTCTTTTTTTAAAAAAATGACCTCCAACAAATGCTGAAAAGGATGTGAAAAAGAGGAACCCTAATATCAACTAGTGTTGTTACAGGGCAGGGAGAGGGGCACCCCAATGTGGAACCAAGCATAAGTATTCTTAGCCATTGCTTTGTCATTTTGTGTGTGTGTAACTGCCATTTTAGAATTTCAGGTCTTGCAGGTCTTGCTGTCCCAGGAAGAACTGCATTCCAGAGATAGATAGTTTCGACCCTCACTCCACCCTTCACCAATGAGGGTGAACTTGCTGTAATTGGAGCTGCAGGTTGGAGCTGCATCTTGGCCTGGCCAGTCAGCTTAGAATGATAGCCTGTCAAAGTTGGAGAACGCATCCTTGTAGCCAATGAGTAACTGCCAGCATAATTTAACCTTATTAAAAGACCCCTGCTTCCTTTGTCCGGGGCTCTCGGGATCTGCCACTGCATTGGTAGGTCCCATGAGCCTGGACTCGAGTCTGAAAATAAACTCCCTTTTGTGTTTGCATCAGCTGTCTTTGGATTCTTGGAGGCTATGCTCGCCGAGTCTGCTAACCCTGGGCACAACACCCAGACCTTGCAAACCTGTCTGCTCTAAATAGGTTCTGCCATCCGCCGCATCAACACAAAACATATGCAACTTTAATGAAAAGGAACTTTAATACAATTTGTAAACAATACAGGAGAGGCAAAGAATATAGTTTCTAAATCAGGCACCCAAAGTTACCCATCCCCTCATGAGTAAAAGTCCACCCAAACGGGATTGGCCCAGAGCAAGGTCCCAAAGCCTGCCCAAAGCCCACCTTCCAGTGGGGACCCACAGAAAAGGATCAGAAACAACCAGACAAGTCTGAGAGGAAAGGAGCAAAATCAAACTCAAGATAAAAGCTGCCATTTTTACCCTCCCCATGGATCTCTCACCCACATCTGTTTCAATCAGTCTTGGACCAAAAGGCAAGTGCAGTTTCTTCACATGTCTCTCTGCTCCATGTGCCTCCTCCAGGTCTCCTTCTGGCTCTCCATTCTGCTTCCTTCCTCCTTCAGTCTCCTCTGCAGCTTCTTCTTCTCCCTGCTCAGCTCCACTCTCCCTGGGGTGGGCCAGGAAACCTCCAACCTCCCCCTTTCCTGGGGACCATCCTGTTACAGAGTAACCATCTTATAAAGCAGCCTCCACCTTCAAAACCTAAAGGAAAAACCCATATGATGCAATAGTCCCACTATTGGGTATCTATCCAGAGGACAGGAAATCATCAACTCAAAATACGATATGCTCTACAATGTTTATTGCCGCATTATTTACAATAACTAGGATTTGGAAACAAATAAGGGCCCACTGACAGAAGAGTGGATAAGGAAGTTGTGGTATATACATATAATGGGATACTATTCAGCTCTGAGAAAAGAGGAAATGTTACCATTTACCAACAGAATGCATGGAACTCAGGGGATTGTAAGAAGCAAAGCAAGCCAAATATTGGATGATCTCAAATAGAGAAGTATCATAAGGAAACAAAGCAGTTGAACTGATAAAGAAAAATAATTATAAACTAGCAGGCACTGATTTTCATACTGAGATTTTTGAAGTTAAGAGTAAGGAGGAGGGAGAAAGCATCAAAGGAGTATGAGGGGTAGTGGTGGAAGAAAAAAAGATAATGGAAAATTTCACTGAGAATATTATTTGTAATGAGGATATCAATGAATTGTACCCTATTTATTTGATTGGTATAGATACAGACTAAATAAATATTTGTGATAATTTAAAAAAAAAGAAAACAGAAAAACTCCCTTCCTCCATTTTCTGTTACTTTGAAAAATTAAATATAAAAAATTCCTCTCTGGAGATAAGGGAGCTCTCCATCTGTGAAACTGCCCTTCATTCCAGGTCACTAAGGTCAGTCTATAAAAACAAAGCCAAATGAGTAAATCCCAGGCAGAAAGTGCATGCAAACGTACTTAATTTTGAGAACTTTTAACCTGAATATTTCAATATACAAAATAATACATGTTACAGTGTAACGATTAAGAGTCACAGACTGCTACAGCTAACTAGGCAGGACCTTAGAAATTTGACTGCAGAATGGAGGTCACTACAGGGAGGTGGGAACTAAGCGGGTAGGGACCCCATAGTATACAATGAAAGGATATGGGTGCTCTGGGGTGGGTGGGGTGCAGTGATGCACATTGAGGAAGTATGAACCTAGTTCCTGAATCATATTCAGTGATGTAATCCAATGTTACCACAATTAATTAATTAAAATTAAATAAAATATAAATTGCTATCAATATTTAAAAAGTAAGAAATTGCTAAATTAGCCTCCTTGTTTCTCAGGTGAAGAAAAACTTCCTTTTAGAATGACTGTATAATGATTTGTCCAAGCTCACACAATCTGTGAGAGCTGGGACTCAAATTAAGGACTCAAGTCTTTTATGATATACTTTACAAAGCACCAACTTTGTGAAGCACTCAGAGTAAGATTCTTTGAAATATTCTCTCTAGAATAGTTTAAAAAAGAATTTCATCTGGAAAATTTGATTTAAGCAGAACTTTTCCAGAACCCACCAATTGTGTAAAACCATGGCCGTATCAGAATTGTCAGTCATAGACTTCGGTGGATGGGGAGACCTTGAAATGTGCTGTTCGACAAGCCCACCGAGGTCAAAATCTACCCTGGGGGAGCTGATGAAATGGCAGGTGCTATTTACAAAGCAAGTTAGCAGGTGGTGCAGTTTACTGCAATCTTTACATAAACAACTCAAAAAAGCAGTTGGCCAAGGGGGCAAGGGGAGTTTAAACATTTCCACGAAGCAGTTAAAATCCAATGATGAGGAACATAGGGAGGTCATACCTGGAAATCCAGACAGGAAGCTGGCTCCAGCAGCCTGTCGTCTAGTGGCCAAACCCAGCGATTCTCTCTGAGCCTGGGGCAGTGTTCTGGGCTGAAGCCTGGCAAAAGAAAAACTAGTCTTCACTTCTAAGCTAGAGGCAGGCTGCCAGACAGGATTTTGGGTACAGTAGTTGCAACCAGGGGCCTTGGACTGGGATGAGGCAGGAGCCCAATTAGCAGCATCTACCTCCCTTCCCCCCCCCACACCATGTCACCAGACTGCTCAGAGCATGACTTGGTGCAGAGAGGTGGAAAGTGAGGCTGGGCTGGATTCAGTCCCCTTGCCTTGTGTCTGGGATGGCCTGGAACTGGACTCCCTTTGGTGAGAGTTGTAGGGTAAGGAAAAATGTCAGGCTTTTCTGCCCTCCCGCTATCAGGATAGAAGATGGATCCTTTCAGTCCTGAATGCATGCCTGATGGCGGGCACCTGGAATAGGGTGTGGGCATAGGTAGATGGGATTCACCTGGGCTAAGACTGTGCTTTTAAGGGCAGCGTCATGGAGTCGCCAGCAGAAGCCTAAAGAGAAGCCGAGAAAGCAGCAGCAGAATCTGAGAGAGAAAGAGAGAACTCCGGAGAGCCCAGATAGAGTGAAGACTTGCTGGGGGCTGGGAGGCCTGCCAGCCTCCCGGCCCCCCAGCACCCCTGCCTGCTGTGTACCTGGTAATCCCAATAAAAAGACCTGCAAAAAGCCACTAAGGACTCTGACTCCTCCTTTACCCGATCTGCATGGGATCAGAAAACCTGCCCTGTGTCCAGTCCTGTCCTCTACAATTGGCGTAAGTCGGCAGGATGATCCATGCAGACGGGTATTGGAGCCCTCCGAAGACCTGGAGGGACTAAGGAGTAACAGACTGTGTTTGACTGTGACAACCTGGAGACGCCATGGCGGCACAGAAGGTGGACACCATCTGGGAGCTGCAGGACAAGACCTCATCTGGAGGAGGAGATGCCCAAGAGGACCAGCCAACGACCCCAGAGGCAGCAAGAATCATCAGGAAGAGAGGGCCACGATTTGGAGCTCACCAGTGCTGATGGCAGGGAGAGGTCTAATGGACTAATGGACTTGGATTTGGACTAATGGACTTGGACTGAAAATCCCACCAGAAGGCGGAGGACCTTGGCGGTTTATGTCTTTTGGGAATCTGGGGGTGGCCAGTGGGATGGCCAAAAGCAGCCTGTGTATGCCCAGCAGCTAGGCGGAGGAGAAAAGCCAACTGAGTAGGCAAAAGCTGGTGCTGATGCTAAGTTGAGAAGCCCTGAATGCTGAAGACCAGTAAGTCTCTTAAAATCACCTGTGGGTGATGCCCTGCTCATTCTTGAGTGAGGGTGAGGAGCTGAGGAACCCGTCCTTGGGGGATGGGTGGGGAACGTGGCTTGGGGTGGAGCCCAAGCCAAATGTAGAGTTTGGATCCCCGACCCATGTGCTTGTGCATGGGTTGGCCTGAGTGCAGGGGTCTGCGAGTCGCATTGGTGGCTATGAAGGCCGAGTGTTGGAGCAACTGCAGACAGAAACCCTGAGGGTTGGCGATTATCCCCAACAGAATAGAATCGCCAATCCCAGAGTGAGTGCATCTTGGGGGTGGATGCGGTGTGTGCCTTGTAGCTGAGACTACAGCCAGAGAAAGTCAGGAAGCCTGAGGGCTCCTGGCCCGTTACAGTAGATGCTGTGAGTGATTCCGCTCCCTCGTACGAGCAGTGCCTTCGGCAGCAGATTTGGTGGCTCATCTGCTGGTACCAATAATTGTCTTTTGCCACTAGGTTGGTGCCCTGCCTGGACTTATTTGTGTTCTGTTGCATTTTGTTGTTATGTATTTGCTTTTGTGGGCCATGGCTGCATTGTTTATGTTTGTTAAGAAAATTGTATATATGAAGACTATATGGCAGAAAACCCTGAGGGGGTGGACTGTAGGGTAAGGAAAATGTCAGGCTTTTCTGCCCTCCTGCCATCAGGATATATGATGGATCCTTTCAGTCCTGAATGCATGCCTGATGGCGGGCACCTGGAATAGGGTGTGGGCATAGGTAGATGGGATTCACCTGGGCTAAGACTGTGCTTTTAAGGGCAGCGTCATGGAGTCGCCAGCAGAAGCCTAAAGAGAAGCCGAGAAAGCAGCAGCAGAATCTGAGAGAGAGAGAGAGAGAACTCCAGAGAGCCCAGATAGAGTGAAGACTTGCTGGGGCTGGGAGGCCTGCCAGCCTCCCGGCCCCCCAGCACCCCTGCCTGCTGTGTACCTGGTAATCCCAATAAAAAGACCTGCAAAAAGCCACTAAGGATTCTGACTCCTCCTTTACACGGTCTGCATGGGATCAGAAAACCTGCACTGTGTCCTTTCCTGCCTCTTGCAGGAGTCAAGAACAAGTCCTGGTTGGATATGGAGGAGAATGGGGGTGGGGGAAGGGGGAAGGTGGAGCCAAAACTGGGACAGACTATTGGGCCTCCTTGTTTATCACTCTTACTGTGGGAGGATTTATGCTAGTTATCTGTTTCATCAGCAAGTAAGATACTGCACATAAGGGATGAGAAGTTCAAGTGGCTCTGTCAATAATACTTGGGAAGGAGAAGGGACTGAAATGAATGACTAATGAAGTTTTAGCATGTTTATTTGCTCATGTTGGCACATGTCTTTCAATGCCCTAAACAAATGGGTAATGGGAGATGTTACTTTCTGAAAAAAGAATGTAAAGTGGAACTAATGCACTCCCAGTGTTCAGATCTTCCCAGTTAGTGTGGTACCAAAGGGGGCTCTGGGATCTTCTAAGTCTCCCACCTCCTCCATTAACTCTGCAAAACACCTTGAGTTAACAATCTAAGTGAAAACCAAGTTTGCCATGCAAATGCAGTTTTAACCCAAGTCCCCCAGCTTCCAGCCCCACCTCTCTTCTTCATGTCCTTCCAACATTCCCTGCCCCAGCCCTCCACCCTCCCCACTCCCCACTCCCGTTCCTGCACAGGGCATCATCCCAGGTGGGCACTCTCTGCTGGCATCTAACAGGTGGGAGCTCACATACAAAACACTATTCAATAGTCAAGTTTTTTGGAGTAAGAGGTGGAAAACACATTCATTCACTTGCTGTTGGAGTAGTCTGCTGTGTGATCTTTAACATTGCTTTAGTGCTCTGAGTATGAAACCACATTTCATCCATCCTTGTGACACTGTGAAGCACTTAGAAGTGCTCAGCAGGGAGTTAAGTGCTTGTGAAAGTCAGGTCAGGAGACTGTCCTGAGTGAGCATCCTGCCAGGTAGCAGAGGTAAAAGCATAGACGGCAGTGCCCATGTCCTGCACACTGGACAACTCACAAGCCTATGTAGTTGCTGAAAGGAACAAACAAACCTAAGTGCTTTCTTCCCCTCTAGGTCACAGATGCATTTTAGACACAGATGCATGGTTCTCTGCAGGCAATGCACCTGCCTTTGTTCTTGTAAACTGCTCTTTTTGCTCTAAATTCCAGTTTTATTTATTGAAATTTAACACCTCAGTGATTATCCTTAATTTTGGATCACCAGGCTTTTCTTTGATCTTCTAAACCCCAATGATAGAACAGATGGTCTCCAGCTTATACCTTCTCTACATCTAAACACTCCATGCATCTGGAAAGCAGCTGGCCTGTCTCCTTCCTTAAAGCACTGGTGACCCTCTCGGCCTGTATTTTGCCTTCAATAATCTGGGATCACTCCTGGATGTGCAGCCCAAACCTGATCTGCTGAAGCAATACTTTCTTCTTTCTAGGGGAAGGAGGGAGGAAGGAATAAAGGTACATGCAAAATCTTTCATCTAATTGCAGGCAAAACTGGGCCTTCTTCCATTTTAGCTACTATTTCTATTTCTGGATACATTGAAAGGAGCATGGATTTGTAGTCACCCCAAATCTAGACCTGAGGCCAGGCTCTACAATTAGTTGAGGATGCTTGGGCAAGACTGCAAAGGCTGCTCATCTGTAAGATAGGACGAATAACTACACAGGGCTGTTGGAAGAACAAAAGTGTATAAACTGATATAAACTGTGTGCATAAGTGTGCATAAACCTAGAGCCCACATCTCTCTTCCTAACACTACTCTCTGCTAAAAGGAACCAGGGCTCTTTGAGGGGGTGGGCAGGGAAAATTGTCAATTCCAGGATGATGGCAACAAAAATGCAAGATAAGCCTAGACCTTTTATGGACTTAACCACAAAGTAAAAAAGAGCACACAAAAATAAAACAATAGTGGGGTGGAATCAAAAAGCACTGGAGCAACTGGAAGAGGCCCCAATGGCCAAACTAAAACAATCTGAGTCACAAATTTAAAAATGGATTTGGATTTTAACCCCAACTGTAAAATAACTACCCACATCCCCATGGATATAAAGAACAGAGTAAATAAATGGTAGAGACAAATCTCCTGGGCAGAAGAATCCAGATGCCCCTTGAGGAGTTATCCAGCTGGTCACTTCTTAAGAGTGAACTACTCCCAGTGACCTCCTTTCAAAGAGTGTGGTTTGGGAAGGGGAGAGAAAAAAGGAACTTTGCGGTGACAAATCCTGAGAAGCACTACCTAGCCAGGTGATCAAAGTCAACCACAACAGTCATAAACTCATTGATAATATGTGCCCTTAATATGATGAGATGAGAATGAGAAATTATTGCTGTTCCAATCTACGAAAGAGAAAAACATCAACACAGCCCAATGGAAGGATGCTACAGAATAACAGATTTGTATTTCTCAAAATAACCCCTTCACCTAAAATAAGGAAAGTTTCAGCAAATGTCACAGACAAGAGGAGACAAAGAAGCCATGACAGCTCAGTGTGATGTGATATCCTGAAACTAATACAGAACAGTGGGTTACAACTAAGAAAATCTGAAAAAACTATACACCTTAACTTCTAACTTTTAGTTCATTAGTTGTGATAAAATACCACACCAAGGTAACATGTTAGCAATAGGAGAGACTGGGTTTGCATCATATAGGAACTCCCTGTGCTATTCTCATGATTCTTTCAATAAATCTAAAGCTATCCTAAAATAAAAAAGTATATATTCTTTCAAAAAATACTGTGAATTCAACGTGTTACCGTGATTGAGAACTGCCTGTTTTAAATTTATAGCGTCTCTGTCTTTTTTATTACCTTGTTAAAATAATTGAAGCCACCTTGATGGCAATGTCAGAGTTGAGATCTAGATTGATGACACTATAAACTGGCTTAGGCTTTAAAAAAAATTTTTTTAAGTAAAAATAAACACCTTGGTTTAGTGAGATAACTCTGCCCCCTAGTGGTTTAACATATAATCTCTATATAATGGCAAAGGACAGCCTTCATGCTCCAGTCACTTTTAATGTTTTACGGTCCGGACAAAAGTCAATATACACTCAGAATATTTGATCTGCTGGGACCGTACCCCACTTTGTTCAAATACACAAGACTTTACAATCCCCGGTGGTCTCTAAAGAAATAGAAAATCCATGTGAGGGAACCATGGGCAGGTGGGAACATAAACAACATAGCTAAATGGGGGTAGTTTGACAATGTGAATGAGAAGACTGAAAAATATTTACACAGGGAACTAAAGGATATTATTCTAAGTGAAATAACCCAGATGGAGAAAAACAAACAGCATGATTTCACTCATATGTGGTGGATAAAGAAATAAAACAAATGAACAAACTAAATAAAACAAAAATAAACTCTTAGACTATAACAACAAAATAGTGGTTTCCAGAAGGGAACAGTAAGATAGGGTGACAGGGGTCAACTGCATGGTGATGGATAGAAACCAGAATTCTGGTGGGAAACATAATGTGATACATTCAGACCTTAATCTACAGACCTGAAACCCAATAATGTTATAAACCAATGTTACTTCAACTTAAAAAATGTAAAATACCACACTAATATCTTTTCTAATTAATTGTACATTGAAATGATATTTTACATGCATTGGATTAAAAAAACATTATTAATGTTTTTAAACTATACTCCTTCACCCGGTGATTTCACTTTTGGCAACTGTTCCTCAAAGAACAATTTTATATTTAAAATATAAAATAAAATGTTAAATTTAACAGTGAAAAGTTAGAAACAAAGTTAACAATCAGAGAATTGTGGAAGAAAAGAGAGAAGTAGGAAAAGAAAGGAGGGAGGGAGAGGGGAGAAAGAAGAAGGAAAACTATGGCCATCCTTAGACAATTATGAAGTCAATAAAGGTGTTTCCCAAAAAAGAATATTTGGTGGTTAAACTGCTCCTGATATAATATTTAGTAAAACTATAAACAGTGTAGTTAAACTTTTGGAACTAATATAGATGAACATAGGTATACATATACATCAACAAAAATATAGATTTAGTCACAGTGTGCAGAAAATGTAATTTTATATTTCAAATTGATATTTGTTTTAATCCCTCATATTGTCTGATGGTAGAAAATAAATCTAGTCAACTATGAGTTAGCTCAGTCACCTCAGAGGATTAAACAGCCAGTGAAGGATTTCCCCCTGCTCCCTTCCCCCTAATAGACCTGAGTCAATGTCCAATGTCATTGCAACAGTGAGGAAAAGCTTCACTCAGACCTTCCCTCATGTGAGCTGTCACTTGTCATTGCTTATCTGGTCATTTGCATGCCATGTGCTTGCATCTATTGAGTCATCCGGACTCGCCCTGGCTTTTATTTCAGCTTCCTCTCAGTCCTTCTACACCACCTTTGGGGGACTGGAAACTTTAAGGCATGTACCCAAGTCCTCTGAGCCACAAGCAACCTGGAAATAAGGAATAAGGAAAGTTTCAGCAAATGTCACAGACAAGAGGAGACAAAGAAGCCATGACAGCTCATTTAACAGCTGGATCTATGAAAATAATATGAAGCAAGATGTAAAAGTTCATTATAAATTTTACTATGAACAAGAACCTAATTATTACAATTATCTACTTCAGTAAAAAAAAAAAAAAAAACTTGTTCACATCATTGACCTATACATTTAGATCTGAGTATTAGTTGATGTTTTCCTACACATTAACAAATGAAAGAAAAATGAAACAGCAAAGACATATGTCAGAACTTCAAAAATTTGTGATAATGTGCAAGGCTTCTTTATTTATTTTTATAACTGTGTATTATCCCATAATATAGTATTCCATTATGTAGTATTCCATTATGTAGTATTCCATTATATTCCATCATTATTCCATTATGTATATCTCACAGCTTCCTAGTCCATTCATCTGTGTTTGGCCACCTAAGTTGTTCCTACAACCTGATTATTGTAATAAGATCTTCTGAAGGGGGGTGGTCCTTTACCTCTAAATTGTATACAATTTACATGCATGGGATTACCTCAATAAACCATGTTACCTCAATAAAAATAAGTGAAAGAATGAATTTTCTATTACAATAGTAATAATTTAAGAAAAAAAAAAACTTCTTTGCCGAACTAGATAATGGTTTTGAAATATGGAAAGACTATTTCTTTAATTTTTTGTGCCACTCCCAATGAAGAGCAACAGACATAAGACTCATGTAAATGTAACCTGCAGGATGGAAATGGAGGGAAGGATGATAAGTGAGAGAAGTCAGTAGGAGGAAGACATACCTAATGATTTCACTCATATGTGGAAATACAGTGGAACAAAAAGGAACTGACAAAACTAAACCAAAACAAAGCCTAGAAGCATGACTGCAGAATTGAGGCTGTTGGAAGGGGAGAAGGGTGGGGAGTGAGGACCAAGCAGGGAGGGTGCTCGGTGGTCATTGGGACTACAGGTGTGTGGGTGGGGGGTTGATGTGGTGACTTACATCTGAGCAGGTGTTAACCTGTTCCTGTAAATCATGTACAATGTTAGAAAACAATGTTTCTGAAATTTTTTAAAATTAAAAATATTTTAATTTAAACCAAACAATCAACAAAACAATAAACCAATCCCAGATTTGTAGTGTTTGCTGATTTCTATGGTATATATACAGTCACCATAAATAATTTCAAGCTTCCAACAAGATGTCACTGGAAACAGAATTTGGAAGACATGCATGGGAGCACGCTACTGTGTATTATCCCACCATACAAATGTAATAAACAAACATATGTATCCTATTGTGAACGGGTATTTTTTTTTTCATTTAGTTTTCAGATTGTGTTAGTTTCCTATGGCTGCTATAACAAATGATCAAAAACTGGGTGGCTTAAAAGAACAGCAAACTATTCTTTCACTGGTGTGGTGATCAGTTGTGCACAGACAGTGGTGTGAGGCTGAGGTGACAATATCGACAGGGCTGTGCTGGCAAATGGAGGCGCTAAGAGGAGTCACTCCTGATTCTTCCTTCTGGTGATCACTTGTGTTCTAGCTTCACTCCAATCCCTGTCCATCTTTGCATTATCTTCTCCCCTGTGTGCATTCAGGGTCCAGCAAAGACACTTTTTCCAAACAAGGTAACATTGAAGAACTACAAGGATTAGGATCCACTATCTACACAGGTATTTTTGTAACTATATAGAAATGTAACTTTTTAATTGGGTTTGTGCCCTGAGACTTTCCTGAATTCAATTAATTCTAGTAATTTATTATTGGTTTCTTGGGGTTTTCAATGTAAACAATCATGTCATCTGAAAATGTTGTATCTTATATGTCCTTTTCTTACATTATTGCACTACATAATATTTTGTCTTAAAATATAAACATTATAAAATGATGTGAATTTAATCATTTTCAAATAATTTCAAATTATTGCAGTTTCACAAAGGTTGACGTAACTCAGGATCACCTTTTATACAGACAACTCTCAATTTTTTTTAGGATTTATTTATTTGTACAAGAACTGGGGTACAGGCCAGATGAGCAGGAGGGTGAGAGGATTCACCAGAGAGTGTGGGGAACAGAACAGGCAGACTGACGAAATACACTGCTGAGGGGAGCAGCAGGTGCGACAAGAAAGGTCTGCTCACCATGCGGGACCCTCACCGGCCATCTAGGATCGAACCCGCGCTGCAGAGGCTGCGCACAGCTTCACAGTGCAGTGCCCAACCGCCTGCGCCACCAGGGGAAGCCCACAACTCTCAATTTTTTATTGCAAGTGCCACCTCCTAGAATTTCATCTGGGTAGCTCATTATAGCACTGCATCAATCATCAACACAAAGCCAAGATTGTAGTGTCCCCTCCAAATCAACTTCCCTAGGTCTGTGACTATCATTAGCATTGTTGATTCACTATGACTTAAAATAGCAATCATCTTTGATTCCTCTCATTAATTCCTCCATTAAATTTTCCATTGCTTTAAACACTCCAAAATGTCCTTTCAAATGACATTTTGTACTGTAGCTCAGACCCCTTACAGTTGACATTCTCAGTAACCATGTAATCTTCTTGACCTCAGTGTCTCTTCCTTACAAATACATCTTTTTCTGGTTTTTCAGAATTGTATTTCTTAAGCTCACTTGATGATGTGAAAATTCTGTGTTATAGCAGAACTGTGTGCTGTCTTACGTGTTCCACGGCTTATAATCCTTCATATTATTTTTTTACATATGTGTCTGTCTCCTAACACAGACCAAAGCTACTTGAGAGCAGGAACTGGGCTTTACTCTTTATACACCGAGACCAAAGTTCACAGGAAATACATTTATAAATGTTTGTTGATGGGGATTATGACTTTTTTCTGAGGTGTAGGGAAAGTTTGCTAATAATTTTGTTACAAATATGTGTGGTTTAGCTAGTTTCTCTCTCCATGAAACAGCCAAGGGAGATTGCAGTGTCAGGAATTTGGGGCATCTTCTGTTGTAAACATTTCAAAACAAAACTTAAGAAAACAATGCAAATATTTCGGTTTCCATAAACATCATTCATTATCTCCAAGAATATGAGCTATATATGGTAGGCCAAGGCCTGCTGGTCAGATTCTTCTCTGTGTTCCTTTGCTCCTGTATAACATGGCAAACATTTATTTACCAAATACTTGTTTTTCCCACCTTCCTTTAAATTATCTTCTTCCCATTTTAATTTTTAGACCAGGAAATAACCTAGATGGTAGAGGAAAAATTTCTCCTTTCCGGGCCTCCCTGGTGCTGCAGGCGGTCGAGTGCAGCACTGTGAACCTGTCTGCAGCCTCTGCAGTGCATGTTTGAGCCCAGCCGGCCAGGGAGATACCCATATGGTGCAGCAGAACTCTCTTGTCTCACCCGCTGTTCCCCTCAGCAGTGTATTTCAGTCAGTCTGCCTGTTCTGTTCCCCACTCTGTCTCTGGTAAATCCTCTCACCCTCATGCACATCTGGCCTGTACCCCGGTTCTTGTATGCGTAAATAAATCAATCTTCAAAAAAAATTTTTTCTTCTTTCCAACATAGCAAATCTCCCTTCCATTCATGACCCATCCATGACTCAAGTCCTTCCTTGGACCCCTCTTGTGTGACTACTCTCAATGATAGCTGAGCACTCTACTCTACTTTGGATACTTCTGCTCAAAGTATGATGTATGTATATTGGAAAGTGGGAAGGAGGTTCCCACACACACAACAGTCCTCAGATTCTCCAGACACGTCTGGGTATCCCTCAACTTAATTCAATTCTGAAAATAGCTGCTTGGAGATCATGACAGATCCTATAAGTTAATGCCTCTGTCCCATGAGACTCCCTCACTTCATTTCCAATCACAAATTCATGTTGTTACCTGTGCTTCAGATTGACTGGCTATAAAATCAAAGGTGCCATGGTCCCCTTCTTCAGATTTGATTAATTTGCTATAATAGCTCCAGGACTCAGGAAAACAGTAATCTTACCAGATTACCACTTTATTACAAAGGTTGTTAAAGGATATGAATAAACACCCAAATGAAGAAATAAGTCAAAAGGAAAAAGATAAATAGTGGATGGTTTCACTTATATGTGGAATATAGAGAAACCAAATAATAGATCAAGAAAAAGACAAAACTAGCAAGCCAACCATAGATCTGAGGCATATAGCAGGGAGGAGAGGGGGGCAAAACAAGGGAGGGAAGAGCATAAAGAAGATCTACAGGTACTACACCCCTTAATTGGAGAGAAACCAATTACTGTACAAAAAATGAACAATAATATAAGAAAATAAAATAAATTTAAAGAGATACAAAAAGTGAAGTCTGAAATGACCCCAAGCACAGGAACTTCTGTCCCTTTGGAGTGTGGGTTTGACATGCATTCTTGGTCATGAACTTGAAAGTTGATTAAATCATTGGCCATTGGTGATTTATGGGACTTCCAGCCCTTTTCTCCTCTCCAGAGTGTGGGTAGGAGGCTAAAATGTCCAACCCTCTAATCAGAAGATTGGTTCTTCTTGTAGCAAGCCCTCATTCTTAGGGATTTTCCAAAAGTCACCTCATGACTATAAACTCAGGTGTATTTGAAAGGGATGTGTTATGAAGAACAAGAACTCCTTTAGCCTTCATCACTTTGAAGCTGTCAGGAGAAAATAATAAAAGATGCCCTTGTACTCTAAACACTTAGAAAATGACAAGGGTTTTGGAAACTGTGAGCCAGGAAGAGGGGTAGGTGGAAAAGATTATGTATATAGCTATTGTTATAAATAACAGTATTACATTGCTCCTCCCTGGGGTTCATCAACTCAAATACTTTCCTGAGGCACAGAAGATGAATGAGTAGCACAGGTGTGTTTGTTGTATAATGCCATCTTAAATTGCATCCTTTCAACATCACATAAATTACTTGCATAGTTATGATCTTGACTTCTGCAACTAAAAAATTCTCTTGATTCTCTTTTTGCTATTTTGGAAACACCTGACCCTCTTAGTCGGTCACTTCTCAATTTTGATATAGTGTTCCCCTTCCTCTGATTTTACTAAGGAAAATAAATAGTAATTGATGTCCTCTTCAATCTCAAGAAGACTTTAGGTAGGAATGTGAACAGCTGGACAGGACATGCATGTTTGAAGGACAGAACCACAACTTGACTCCGTGTTCCAAATGATTTCTTAAATCAAGGCCTGATGTTGTTAGAATTTTTGATATTTTAAGAGAATCTGTTAGTGGGTAGGGTGAGGGGCACTCCAGGACCCCCAAAGCTGCCTGCTCTAAATGGGTTCTGCCATCCACCACATAAAAACTATACATACCATTAGTGTGTAAAACCCTCACTAGAAAAGAGCCTTAATAGAAATAGTGTGCAATAGGTGGAAGAGAAAGAATATAGTTAAAATAGTTTCCAATTACACACCCAAAGTTGGGGCCTCCCTGGTGGCACAAGGGGTTAAGTCTGAGCACTATGAAGCTATTGGCAGCCACTGCAGCACAAGTTTGATCCCTGCCCAGGGAGCTAACCCACACTGCATAGCAGACTGCTCCTGTCTTGCCCACTGCTACCCTTAGCTGTGTATTTCAGTCAATCTTCCTGTTCTGCTCCCCAGTTCTGTATCTGGTGAATCAACTCATCCTGCCCTCTCACCCCACCCCTACCTCTGGCTTACACCCCAGTTTTTGTATTGCATGCATAACAAATATATCTTCAAACACCCAAAGTTACTCATCCCCTTGTGGGGAAGTGCCCAGCCAAACAGGGCTGGCCCAGAGCAGGGCCATGATACCCAAAAGTTTGCTCCAGAGCTAAGGGACCCATAGGAAAGGGGCAGAAGGGACCAGATAATTCTGGAAGGAAAAGAACAAAATCAAAATACAAATCAAGGGCCTCCCTGGTGGCACAGCGGTTGAGTGCTGGGTTGAGAAACTGCCTGCAGCCTCTGCAGCGCCCATTGATCCCCACCTGTTCCCCGCCCACCGGAGGAGGGTCCCACATGGTGCGCAGACCTCTCCTGCCGCCCGCTACTCCCCTCAGCAGTGTACTTCAGCCCTTCTGCCTGTTCTGCTCCCTACTCTGGCGCTGGTGAATTCTCACTCTCCTGCGTTTCTAACTGTACCCAGTGCTTGTATAAATAAATAAACAAATCTTTAAAAAAAAATAAACAAAATACAAATCAAGATTTGTACAAATCAAGCCTCCTCAAGTGTCTCTTTCCATGTTCCCCAGGTCCCTGGTGCAAGGTCAAGCAAGGGCAGTTTCTTTCTCACACTGTTACAATACCAGAATAATGGTTTGGTTTTTAAATGTCAAGTCCAATATTATTTTTAAAACACTTGTTAGGGCAATTCAAGCTGAGCAAAACATAGAGCTGACTTGATTAATTAGGAAGAAAATTAAGATACAGAAGGGAACGAGTCCAAAATGGTTGACACCCTCCAACATTGAGACGTTTGGGAAAGGAAGAACCAGTGAAGGAGACTGGGGAGCAATAGTTTCTGAAGTAAAAAGAGAATGTGATGTCCTGAAAACTAAGAGAGGGATGTAGACTAAGAAGGGGAGTGCCCTACTTTCTGAGCTGAATGCTGTGAGGTCCTTATCAATATGGAACTGTTAAAGACCTTGACAAGGACATTTGAACAAATTGTTGATATGAAAAACCAGATGAGTGCAGTGAATGTACAAAGTCATTCTGACACCTTTATAAAAGGTTAGGCTGCAGCTTCCACAGCCTAACTGACCTGGGCTCCTTTCAAATCTAATCTGAGATTCTAAAACACTTAAGCTGTCCTTGACTCTTCCTACCTTCCAAGATTGCTCTATGGATATAAAGTGCTTTGTAAACAATCACTTGTTAAGACAAAAGGTTGGGACAATGGGGCAACCATTGGTTTTCATTACTTTTTTCTATTACTAGATTACTGCACTCCTTTTATACTTTCTTAATTCCCTCAATGCTCCCTCAATGCTGAATTTTTCTTAAATTGGTAGCCACATAGAAAGTATTTATAAATCCGATTTTTCAAATCTTTCACCCCACCAGTTCCAGTACAACGCTCCACTCCTTCCCTCTCCCCACCCCAAACTTCAACCTGGGAGAACAGAGTTCAGAATTCCAACCCGGAAACAAAAAGAGTGGGGCGGGGTGGGAGGAGAGAGTCTATTTGTGTTCCCTCTAGGCTCTAAGCGCATGCGTCAGTCTTCCTCAGAGCGGACTGTTTGTGCTGCCGGCCTAGGAAGGGGGGGGTTATTTGCTTGACGGACTGACTACGGGTGCCGGGCGGGCTCTTGCGGAAGTCCATGCGCCATAGGGAGGGCCGCAGTGGCTGCTCGGTGCCCTTGTTATCGAGGGCCTGTTCCTAGGTCATTCCTGGAGCGGGAACTGGAGTGGGGCTGACACCGGGGGCCTGCGCGTGGCCGTCTCGGTGCCTGCGTGGCCTCGTCGCTGGCGGGATGTGGCGCCTACGCCGGGCCGGTGTGGCCTGGTAAGTGCGGGTTGCGACCTGGCCCCGTTATTTGGGGGGCTTCTGGAAAACTGTGTTGTGTCATCACTACCTCCAGAATATGCAGATAAGTCTCAGGCCAGGCAGAAGGCGATTGAAGGATTCTGGGATATTTTTAAGTACTTGGAGTGACATAGGCCCTGACTGGGCTTACCTGGGGTGCCGGCTTTGGTACTAGCCCTTTTGACTGTTCCAGTGTCGCTGGAAGATTCTGAGAGCCTTTCAGTCTTGGCCTATTGTCCTTTTGACCCTGCCCCTTTCACCTTTTTACCCGTGCTGTTAAGTCTCTGGTTGCTTTTTGTTTCAGCCTCTCCTCCCCCACCTCTGGCTATAAGTGTTGCCCTTCCCACGTCTTTCTTAACTCTTTGTTGTCTTTTTTCACTTCTGCCTCCGCTGTAGTTGTACATTGCTCCCGCAGCTACTCGCTCTTCTCCGGGAGTGAAGGGGACTCTGCCTCCTTCCCCAGTCTGTTAAATGAAAGTGATTGGCAGTTGGGACTGGACTAGTGAAACATACGGTGTCAGATATGGTGATTAGAGATAACCTGTTAATTGCAGCTTTATTTTTATTTGTTTTATTTTTGCAGTGTGTAGGGAGGGAGACTTGCTTTTGAATACTAAGTGGTGAATGTGGCACCAGCTTTCAAATCATATTGCTATTGTTGCCCTGTCCTTGTTTAGTCCTAACTAGAAAATCAAAGAATATTTTCATTTCTACGGGTTACTATATGCATTTTAATGAGGTTACATTGGACTTTAGCTGTACACCTAGCTGCATTCCACTATCTTCAGATATTTTCAGGCTTAACTCACTGTTGCTGACATTTGGTAAGAAGTAGTAGGCATCAGGCAAAGTTCGGTAAACTTGATCTTGATTCACTCCTAAATGCCCATCTTGATTTTATTTTTCAGCGTGTTTTAAATGGTGTAGATCATTTGTAGCTTTTATAAGGAATTGTATATATTTGTTTTATGAAGGTTAGCAAGTTAAATTCAGAACTGAATGACATATAATAGTTATAGTTTTAGTCAATTGGAATCATTATTTCTAGTGTCATGAGATTTTATTGTCTGAGTAAATCAACAGCCTTTGGCATTGAAATGGGTTATTCACAATCTTTTTATTTCTACTCTTAAGTTTTTTACTGAGGAAATGTATTTTTTCCATTTAAATAAAAAGAGAAAAGACATTGCAGAAAACAGCAACTTTGTTGGAACAATTAATTTATGAAGGAAAGACTTTAAACATTGAATTTAAAAAAAGAAACTGGTAACTGCTATTAGTTTATTCAGTCGATGCTGCTGGGCTAAATTGTTTCTAAACTTATTGTAAATTCCAGCGTCATGACTTAGAAGTGTCTACCTTTAGGTTAACTACCTTCAGAAGTAGATATGTGGAAGATCAGGAGCTTGAAGCTTTGAAATTTGTCTTTTACTATAGTTCCTTTGCATGTTATGGGAAGGAGTATATTTAAAAGTTCCTATTCTTTAATAGATGGTAATATAAATATTTCTGACATGCGTATCTAAATACATGCTGTTAGATATATAAGAAGACCAATGACCAACATTTATTTAGATGCAATGAATGTGTAACATTGTTGGAAAAATAATTATACACTAGGAAGTGGTATATAGGCTAATAGAGATGGTAAATGGGAGAGACTAGATGATTTCAGTGGTGAGACCTTGTTTTGTGTCACATTGATTTTTAGTTTGACTATATGGAAATCTGGTCCAAAAAATTCTTTCAGAACTGTGAAGGCATTGCTACATTTTTTTCTAGCATCCTTTGTTACAAACTCTGAGGACAATAAAATTTTTGTATTTTTGTGAATATCCTGTTTTTCCCTTTGTGGAAGTTTTATGATCTTGACTTCATCTTTAAAAAAAAAAAAAAAAATTATTTATTTATTTATACAAGCACTGGGTACAGCCAGAGGCACCAAGGGTGAGAGAATTCACCAGAGCCAGAGCGGAGAGTAGAACAGGCAGAGTGACGAAGTACACTGTTGAGGGGAGCAGTGGGTGTGGCAGGAGAGGTCTGCACGCCATGGGAGACCCTCACCCATGGGCCAGGGAACGACTGGGGAACGAACTAGCGCTGCAGAGGCTGTGGGCAGCTTCGCAAACCAACGCTCAACCGCTGCGCCACCAGGGAGGCCCTTGTCTTCATCTTACATCTCAGATTTTGTCCAGGTTTTGGCCTCCTCTCTCCCACCCCTTCCATCATCTGGTGTAGCACTTAGTAGGCCTTTCTGTTAAAAAGATTCTTTTTTCAGCTCTGAGAAATACTTCTCTTATTTTCTTCCTTTCATTTTTTTGTTCTTTTTCTTTTTAGATGCCTTTTAGTTGAATATTGATCTACTTAGATTGATACTGTATGTCCATGATTTCCAAAATTTCTTTTATCTTCACCTGCTTTTAAAAAAAATGCATATACCGGGATCTCCCCTAGTGGCGCAGGTGGTTGTGCGCAGCGTTGTGAAGCTCTCTTCAGCCTCTGCAGTGTGGGCTTGATCCTGGCCGGCCGGCCGGCGAGAATCCCCCATGGGGCGGCAAACCTCTCCTGTCTCGCCCGCTGCTTCCCTCAACAGTGTATTTCAGTCATTCTGCCTGTTCTGATCCCCGTTCTGTCTCTGGTGAGTCCTCTCACCCTCCTGCACATCTGGACTGTACCCTGGTTCTTGTATGCATGAATAAATAAATCTTTTTAAAAAATGCATATACCACAATATATGTAAATGCATACTTATTTTTAAATTATAAATATATATATAAAACACACACACACACACACACACACACACACGGTTTAAATCTTCCCTTCCAGATTGCTCAGCCTGGGAGCAAGTGCTGCTCTACTCCTTTGTATTGGAATGGGGTGGAGAGTGACCCAATCAGTAAATCACTTCTCAGTTGCTTTTGTCTTCACTCTCTCATCTGTATCTCAAAAGGACTGTAGTGAGAAAAAAATCTCTCCTGTGCATCACAGTGAATTGGAAATTCGACAAGTATATTCCTTGAGGATGCATTTCTCTACTAGGATTTTGCTTTGAGACAGTTACCTTTTCTTTTTTAAAGATTCTCTTTTTTTTTTTTTGATTATTTATGCATACAAGAGCTGGGGTGCAGTCCAGAGATGCAGGACAGGGGGTGGGGGTGGTGAGAGGATTCACCAGAGACAAAGTGGGGAACAGGCAGACTGACTGAAATACACTGCTGAGGGGAGCAGCGGGTGAGACAGGAGAGGTCTGCTTCGCCGTGTGGGTTTCTCTCTGGCCGACTAGGGATCAAACTCGTGCTGCAGAGGCTGCGGATTGCTTCATAGTGCGGTGCTTAACCCCATGAGCCACCAGGGAGGCCTGAGACAGTTACCTTTTCTGTGAGACTAGTTGAAGAACATCTTACATGTTGTTCCTGACTTGGACATTCATGTGTTCTGTCTCTGTCCTTGCCCTTACCTGCACCTATTGCTGCCACCATTGTGGAAACAGGAACTTTAGGGGGTTGGAAGTAAAAGAGAAAGAAAGTAATGAAAAGCAAAACCACCTTAGGGATATGACCACTCACACCTGGAGTTCATCTAGTTGGATATATATTTGGATTAATTCCTATTAAAAAAAGAAAGGAGAGTTAGAGTATTTGTAAAATGAATTATTAAAGCTATAAACCAGGGAATCTAAGGTGAGATAGTAAATGTGGTAGAGATTAATGAGGAAAAGACAGAAAAGTATTTGTAGCTTGTGTCTGTCCTGATAGGGACAGGATGGTTATAGTGAAATGGGGTTATGGACATATGAATAAGATACTTAAATTCATAATTATTGAAAATAACTCAACTATAGCACTTACCTTATTTTTAACAGATTTTTTAAAAAACTGGGACTTTGGTAAATTCATAATTTGTCCTTGATTGCAGAGATAACAAGCTATGAAATGGTGATTACATCCAAAGTTTGACCCCAAAGACTTAGTGGATGTAGGGATAGTGTTGAAAAAAGTTTAAGTATGTTATGAGGCCAAATGATTCCCTGGAAATAGTGCATAGAATCAGAGAAGTGGATTTAAAAATCAAGCCTGATGGCCTCCCAGCATTTAGAATCCTCTAGTTAATGTGCACTGTGTAAGCTTTATGCCTGTGATTACATTAGTTATTCAGGTAAAACCTCATGATTATTACTCTTCTTTTCCCTTGCCGCCCATGCCTAGTTAGTCATTCTGGTGTCTACTTTTCCCTTTTCCATTCTCACTGCTGTTTCCTCACTTCAGTCTCTTTATCTCATATCTGGGCCTCTGAAATAAGATCACCTTTTCTCTCACCTGTGATCTGCTTTACCAAACATTGTGTCTTTGTCATTTTGGGCTTCTATATCAAATTACCATACACTGGGTGGCTTAAAAAGCAAACATTTATTTCTCAGTTCAGAGGCCGGGAAGTCCAAGTTCAAGACACCAGCAGGTTTGGGGTCTAGTGAAGGCCAACTTCCTTGTTCGTAGATGACCATCTTGCTGTGTCCTCAACTGGCAGAGAGACAGAAACAGATTGACTGACTTCTGGGCCTTGTATTCCATAGTAAGGGCAACAGTCCCATCACAGAGCTCTATCCCAAGACCATGCACAAACCCTATTACCTCCAAAGGCCCCACCTCCAAATATAAAATCACACTGGAAATTAGGCTACAACATATCGATTTAGGGTAGGGGTGGGACCACAGATTTAAAGTTCATGGCACCTTCCCTTAATGTCTTCTTTAATTGTTCACTAGAATCTAATGCTAGTCAGAAACTTTTGCTGGCTCCCTTTTGCCTACAAAATTAAGTTCACTGTCAGCCTGATAGTGCCTCTGGAATTTCTTCTTAGACCTCTTTCCAATTTCATCTCCTACAGTGAACCTTCTTGGCCAACTCACTGGATTTCTTGCCCTTTCCTTGTCTCACCACTGTACATTTCTCCCTAACTGCAATTTCTTCCCCCATTTTTAACTCTTCCCACCCTTAAGTTTTACTTTATCTGGGAAATTTTCACTGAACAATTTCACTCCGTTACCTCTTTTTTTTTTTTTTTTGTGGGACCCTCGGTGGTGGCCGGGGAACGAACTGGCGCTGCAGAGGCTGTGGGCAGCCTAGCAGCCCAGCGCTCAACCGCTGCACCACCAGGGGAGGCCCACTCTCCGTTACCTCTTGTATCACTTAACACTTGTCTCTTGCTTTTTGGCATGCATGTGTTTCCTGTGTTAGTGATTTTCTTCTGTGTATTATGCCTGGGGTAGAGGCCATTTTAAAGCTAAGATGAGAACTTTGCTTTTTGTATTTGCTAAGTTTGTGGTCAGAAGAAATTAATTTCTTAGTTAATAAAAGAAGACAGAAACTTGCTTTTTTTTTTTTTTTTTTTGGTGGGACCCTCGCCAGTGGCCGGGGATCGAACAGGCGCTGCAGAGGCTGTGGGCAGCCTCGCAACCCAGCGCTCAACCACTGTGCCACCAGGGGAGGCCCGAAACTTGCTTTTTTGATGATGAGGAAGTTATGACTTATCTTAGACATAGATTTTTTTAAAAGATATACAGAATATTTACCGACTTGTGAAAGGAAGATGACAATGTTTTTATGGCTAGAAGTAACTTCTACTTGTGCTATCACAAATAGTCAGTGTGCCTAAATCCAGATTTTGTATTTTCTTCTACAATTAAAACCCCTTTCTCAAAGATTTCCTGAGGTCAGAACAAGCCCCACTGTCATCTTGAGGGTTCCAGAGCAGGTGGCAGGTACTGTAGAATATCTTCTTAGTCCCTGTAGAAGTACTCTTCCCCTCCTCCCCACGCCTTGCTTCCCACACTCTTACCCACTAATGTCCTGTAGAAAGAATTTGGAATTTACTGTCAGGTTGACCTGACTTTCAATCCATCTTCCACTTCTTAGTAGTCATTCCACCTCAGGCAAGACAGTTAAAAAAAGAAAATTGGTAAAATAAGGATGCTTGCCTTTTTGGGTGTTCCTGAGCATTTGTGAGAACATCTAGCTTAGTGCCTAAGATACCCCACTAAGCTTTATCACAACATTGTTTCTGTGCTCCTTGAATCCCTTTTCTTAAGGTTTTTGTATTATGTAACTGAATTAATTTTTTAGGATTACTTTGAGCAAGGCTTACCCATAATAAGCACCATGAATGTTTGGAATAAGATAATCAGGCATGGTTGTTGCTGCTGAACTTTCATTTGCTCCCAAACAGAAGAGGGAAGAGCTCAGACAGTAGTGTGTACATTTAGATTCTTTTCCTGTTGGGGTTTTGTTTGGTTGTTTTTTTGTTATTGTTGCTATTTTCATTTTTCTGGGAATCTAGGTGACTGAGATGTTAATGTTTTTTTTCCTCTTAATTTCCACTCCTGGGGGCCTTCCTAGTGGCACAGGGGGTTGTCTCAACACTGGGAAGTTATCCCCAGCCACTGCAGCATGAGTTTGATTACCTGGCCTGGGAGCTAACCCACATATGGTGCAGCAGACCTCTCCTGTCTCGCCAGCTGTTCCCCTCAGCAGTGTATTTCAGTCAGTCTGCCTGACCTGTTCCCCACTCTGTCTCTGGTGACTCCTCTCACCGCCCCCCTCTCTCTGGCCTGCACTCCAGCTCTTGTATGCATAAATAAATAAATCTTAAAATAATTTCCACTCTTGGACTATCAGGATTCTGAGACACAGATGAAGGTGGTAAAGAAAGCTGTTGTAAGCTGCAGCAATATTTTTGCTTGGAAGCAAAAGTGTGTATGCATTTTGTTTTCAACTTTCCAGACAGTGAGTAGCAGTTCATAAAATAAGTACCTGCATTTTTTTTGGTGGTGGGGGGGTTCAGTTTCAGGTTCTTAAATCAGGATTATAACCCACATGTATTGAATTAGAGGACAGGCACTTTTGTCTCACTTCTTGAGTTTGAATCCATTTTTACTCCTGACATTAGTGTACATTTCCACAGGTTTCTTAGGTCTGTGTACTGCTTTTCCCTTGTCTGTAAAATGGGGATAATACTAGTGCTTTCATCGTAGGATTATTAGCAGGATTAAATAACACATGCTGCAGCTATGCCTGGGTACGGTAAATAGTAACTGTGAGCTGTTGTATGACGCATGTTAGTCATATGTGCACATGTATTTTCTCTTTAGTAGATATTGCTCTTTTAATTTCCTTTACATTGTTACCTGTCTGATGTTTTCCCCACGCCCATTTTTCTTTCAGTGAGGTCTGCCAATCTTTAGTGAAACATAATTCTGGAGTAAAAGGAAACTTACCACTACAAAAACTACATCTGGTTTCACGAAGTATTTATCATTCTCATCATCCTACCTTAAAACTTCCAAGACCTCAATTAAGGACATCATTTCAGCAGTTCTCCTCTCTCACTAACCCTCCTTTACGTAAATTGAAACTTTCTCCAATTAAATATGGCTACCAGCCCCGCAGGAATTTTTGGCCAGCAAGATTAGCTGCAAGACTCTTAAAACTTCGATATCTCATACTAGGATCTGCTGTTGGAGGTGGCTATACAGCCAAAAAGGTGGGTTTAACATTCTTTTTTCTTTTTCAATTATACCAACATGATTAATTTAAGGCTCTATAGCTCAAATTATTTTTCTTTAATGCTGTAGAATGTATGTAGTTGGATATTAAAGTATTTGTGTATCTATTGTATGCTAAATTATTTTAATGGTGCTGCTAGGAAAATGCCTTCTGAATCTTAGCTATGACTAAGTGTTGAAAAGAGCCTGGTGGAAGGAGACTGGGCTGGGAGTGAGAACACTTAGGTTTGATTTTCACCTTTGCCATTTAGTAGCACAGGCAAGAAAGCAAGCGGCATGTTCAAACCAATTCTTGGCAGACCTGGGACCAAAGACAAGGTGTCTGTCTTCCCTGTATTCCACAGTGTTGCTTAAAACCAAATTGTGAAATCTGTTTGAAAGGGGAGTGTATTTTGAATTTTTACATTTTTCATATTTAGTAAAGGAACATTTGCATGTTAAAGTTTGCTGTTAATTTGTTTTTAGAAAGCTGAAGCCACTTTGTTTCTAAAAGTTGAACATAATGCATTGCTCTTAGATTGGCATGTTTTAATAAAAGTTTTTCTTTATGTCCTTATATGCATTCAGAGCATTTGATCTGTGTACTTTCTTATTTTTTAGACTTTTGACCAGTGGAAAGATATGATACCTGACCTTAGTGACTATAAATGGATTGTACCTGACATTGTATGGGAGATTGATGAGTATATTGATTTAGGTTTGTATCATCAACATTGAACTATTTTTCTTTTTTTTTTCTAAAGATTTATTTATATAAGAACGGGGGTACAGGCCAGAGGCTCGGGAGGGTGAGAGAATTCACCAGAGACAGAGAGGGGAGCAGAACAGTCAGGCTGACTGAAATACGCTGCTGAGGGGAGCAGCGGGTGAGATAGGAGAGGTCTACCATGCCATGTGGGTATTTCCCTGGCCAGCCAGGATCGAACCCATGCTACAGAGGCTGCGGACACCTTCACAGTGCTGTGCTCAACCCACTGCGCCACCGGGGAGGCCCTGAACTGTTTTTCTTGACCGTATCTTTAGGAAAGAGAAATTGTTGTATTGAAATAATTTAACTTAAGTTTAATATATAGCAGTTTTATTTTAATGATAAAGTTAAAAAAAATCAAAGAAAATATTTTTAAGAAAAAAAGTCACTACTAGCCCATCATTTTAACACACCCACCACTTATAGAGAGCCATTTTCTTTTAATTGTTCTATGTATGTGGTTAATATTTTTAAATACATAATTTCCTTTTTAAAAATTACATAGTCATAGTGAGCATACACTTTGGTATCTTGGTTTTTCTTTTTTTGCCCTACTTAACACATTTTATGAGCATACACTTTGGCATCTTGTTTTTTTCTTTTTTTGCCCTACTTAACACATTTTATGAGCATTTTCCATAATGCCAGGCAGCCTTCCCAAATATTATATCCATTGTTGTATAGCATTACCCAGAGCAGATGCGCAGTCACCATCCTAATTAACTTTTTTTTGATTGGATACCTTTATTACCTGCACTTTTTGTAACCAGATCCCTTAAAAGCCTACTAGTGTCCAGCATAATTTACCCCCGTAGTCAGCCACTGTCCTCTTTTCTAGTGATAGAGAGATGAGGAAATGATATAGTTGATAGTTAGTCTTGCCAGTAGGTCATGGGATCTTTTAAAAATTTATTTTTAGTGAAATATTTCAGTCTTTGTTTTTAGATTTTTGTCTAATTTTTTAGCTTAATTGTATATGGGGTAGAATTAATCTCTATATGCACATACTCACACTTATTTAACGATAAAACTATGCTTAATTTTATCTAAAGATATTTGACAAGGATATTTGCAGGAAAAACATTCTTTGACAGTATTTTTCTCATATGATGAAAAGGGCATTTTAACTTGACACATTTACTAGTCACAGTGTAGTGACTGACAGCTGGATTGTGGAGCTAGACTATGTAGGCTTAAACTCAAAATCCCTACTTCTTTGTTGTGTGCTCAGATCTGCTTACTTAACCTTGCTGCCCCAGTGCCTCATCTTTAAAATGGGATTGATTATAGCTATTTTGTAGGGAGGCTATGAAGATTAAGTAAGTTATTACTTTCAAAATGTTTGGAGTAATACGTGACACACACTCTTTTTTTTTTTTTTTTTTTGAAAATATTTGTGCTTTGGTCTTCAGAAAAAAATTAGAAAATCCCTTTCTAGTTCAGAAGACCCTGTAAAATTGTACCGGACAGAAAAAAATTATTGAGTGTTTGTAAGTAAAAATATTTTAATACTGTAAATAAAGCCAGAAAAAGATAAAATAAAAGCTTGCTCTGTGTTCTTAGTTATTTCCAGTTGGTGACAATTGTGAATCTTCTAAGAGACTTTGTAAGAAGGAAAAAAGTAATAGAATTACGTTTTTCACCTGAGATTTCATCACTTTTTTATTTAGTTCAAACCAGGAGTTTAAAGAAATAGTTTTCCCTTTTTTTCTTTGATTCTTTGTCATTTTGCTATGATTTCCTCCAAAAAAGTACTTCTGATTCCATTCCAGTGTAAACGTCACTACAGTGCTTCTATCTTGAAGCATTTACTCAACTTTGTTTGATTGTTTAAATCAAAGCTATCCATCTAAGCCAGATGTTTGGTCTTTTTCCAAAAAATTCATGGCACATACATATCATTAGAATAATGTGTTTTTTCAAATATATTGTAGAAGTTGTAGTTACTATGGGAGAAAAAAATGAAAATGTTATAATTTAAATTTATATATTGATTATTTAAATTTTATGAATATTTTAATAGACAAATTCTTATTTTGAAAGTATGTATCTTGTTCTGTCTTCTCAGAGAAAATTAGAAAAGCCCTTCCAGATTCAGAAGATCTTGCAAAGTTGGCACCTGACTTTGATAAGATTGTTGAAAGCCTTAGCTTATTGAAGGACTTTTTCACAACAGGTAAGGAAAGATCCATGTTTGATCTCATTCAATATGTTAGGAACCCCAGAGAAAAAAATATAGTCTTTTGCTTATGATTATGATTTTTGCACTAAATGATGGTGTGAAAAGTATACATATTTAATAATAATCATACTTAAAATTTTGATCTTTTCCGGGCTAGTGGTATGCCCTAGGTTACTCTCTCATGATGCTGGGCCAAGCAGTGACCCACAGCTTCCTGTCAGCCATGCCATCACGAATGTAAGCAGCTGACACTCTATAGGTGTACTGTGTTGCACACATTTCCACCTTCAGATATTTACAACTCACAAAGGTCTTTTGAAGGTGTAACCCCATCGTAATCTAGAGAAGATCTGTACATGAGAGTTTGCTTGCTTATGCCCAACTTTTAAATAAAAGCATTTAGTAGATATGAGAAACAATTCTTAGAAAAAAAGATAAAGTTTTGTGTGGTAGTTTTAATTATTTTTTTTAGTCCAACAAAATGAAAATTTGTAAGAAATTTAAAAAGCTTGGCTTTATTCAGTGGAGGGTAGTAATCACTTGTTCTTGACAAATAGATGAGACTTCCTATGCCTTTGCTTTTCATAATTGGATAGAGCCAATTTGATGATTGTATAAAAATATTTAATTATGATGAACCATTATGAATAGAATTTACTAAGTCAATCTTGGCATATTTGCCCAGTTACTGCCCTATCATGATATAAATCTGAGATCTCAGACATCTTTGTTTGATCATTCCTGTTAAATTTTACATTTCTATTTCCCCTTCTGCTGATTTTTCACAGGTCACAAATTGGTTAGTGAAGTCATAGGAGCTTCTGACCTACTTCTCTTGTTAGGTGTGTAAACAGACATTTTTGCTGACCTTAACATGCCTTGTAAATGCTTCTAATAATCTAGTTGCAAATAAAATTGCAGACCAAATTTATAATGCTGCTTATGCTGAATTTTAAAACCCCAGAACTATATTGGGCAAATTCATTATCCTTTAGGTGGAAATAATAAAATAATTATTTTATGGTAAAACTAAAATTCCTAAATATGTATCTACCTTGTAAGGTTATAGTTGATAAGCAAAAAAAGTTTGCTTAATAGAAATATTTTGAAATTTATCTGATTCTTTCTGATAATGGAAATGAAAAGTAATTTTAGCTTGTCTCATCTGTTCTGTCATAGTTGACATTTTAAGTTTTTTTTAAATGTGTGTGGTCTGTAATGGCAGAGGTATATGGCTGAACTGTAAGTACTCTTATGTAAAATAATCCTTATCAAAGATTGTCTTAATTTATTATTGTATCTTCAGTGGTATTTTAAAAAATTGATTAAATGTGTGTTGTATATTTTTAAACTTACTAGTATATTTATTAAAATAAGAATAATTTTCCAAAAAGTGATTTTTTTTTTTTTGCTCTAAAAGTTCTATTACCGTTTAATTGACCTGAGAATTGGAATTTCATTTAGGCTCTTGGCATCACTGGAGAATTTAAAGGATTGTATATTTATCTTTAAGGTTCACCTGGAGAAACTGCATTTAGAGCAACAGATCGTGGATCTGAAAGTGACAAGCTTTATAGAAAGGTAAGCATAATGGAGAATTCTTCAAGTAGTCTTGAATAATTGTTAAAAGTTTTCATCTACCTGAAAGATTTAAAAATGGTAACATCTGAGGAGCAAATTTAAAAACACCTCCACAGAGGCATTGTTACTAATCTTGATACAAAATACAGGTACTCTCTGGCAGTTCTGGAAATGTAGCTGCAGGAGCCCATTTTCTAAAAATATTTTCTGTGGAAATTGTTTCAAGGGATGTCCCCAACAAAGGATTTTGTTGTTGAACATGTGTGAGAAAGCTGGTATAAATAAAACAAGCAGGCTTCTTTTTCCCCTAGAATTTCTGAGACTTTAATATACTTGAGTACGCTGTAAGCCTCCGAGAGAAGTGAGAGTGTACAGGGTTTTCTAGATTTATTTAACAACAGAACCCCCTTTCCATGAAATATATTCTAGGGACTGATGTTCCATGGCTTAGGGGAAATATCAGGGGAACACATAGGGAAAATATTAAGTGGGTTGGGAGGATAAATTGATTGTTACATTGATAACCAATAAAATAATGTATGTTACTTTCAACACATGCATTAATAAAATCCACATGAAAGACTTAGGAGAATTGCTGATGTAGAATAACATACATTATTCTGTATTTATATTCATATGTTATCCTGGTATTTTCTTAGTCTTCACTTTTTTATCTTTTGGAATTGGTAAGAAAACTGATTCCTAGAAAGTTGTTTTTTTAAAAATACCTAGATAAATTGATTTCTGGGAAAAAAATTTATGAATATTCAATATTAAATTTGTAGCTTTTTTTTTTTCCTTTGTAGACATGGCCCTGCCAGCTTATAATGTAACAGAATGTCTTGCTCTGTTTCTCTTTCTCATTTTTTTTTTTAATATGTAGCTTTGAAACTGAAGATTATTATGGTTTTAATACATTGAAGGAAAATATTTTCATGTTTATTTGGGAATCAGATAGAAGAAAATTTATATAGGCCCACTCTTTCCCTGTCCTTCAACTTTGAACATTTTATTTGATATTTCAAGTTTTAATTACATTTATTCTTTTGTCTTTTGCAGAAAGCATTTCAAAACATGTGTGTATGTGTATTTACCTTATAACTTGATTGTTTTAACAATCAAGTGTTATTTTAACCAAGGGACACTCTTGTCTATTCATGTTGCTGTGAAGCAAAATTAGAATAGAAATAAGCCTGGTCTACACAGCTTATTTTGAGTCAAGGCCTTAGCCTTTAATGAAGATAGACTTAACATGCAAAGACATACTAATCTAAATGGTTAGAAGGATCTTTGTTACAGGTATGTTAGTGTAGCTTTCAAATGACAAGATTTCTTATTGCCTAGATCAGTTAGGGGATATTTTCATCTCTGATCTTCCCTTACATGGGTGGAGCATTGTTTTTGATGAATGAGAAACCTCAAATAATTCCCTTAAAATCCTGCTCAGTGATAAATCTATGGAGATTGAAGCAAGAAATAGATCTCTGGGAATTTAATTAATGTTATAGATTGTATTTTATACAATAGACATCATAGTAAATTTATTCTTTATAATTTATTCCTGTATTTGTTTGAAAGTAAATTCCCTGATAAACTGTTTCTTATTAATTTTTCCTTAATTTTTGGTAATGATTTTAGCCATTAAAAACAATTATTTGCAACAGTCTTTCAAATTTTCAGTCTAAAGTTGTTATTAAGTTGCTTTCATTACAGATTAGATCAGATTATTGCAAATGCTAGTTTAAAAATTTACTGTACAGAAAAATGTTTGTTTCACCTAAAACTAAACTGGTTTTAAATTCTATTAATATGTTGTATTCTGTTTTTCAAAGCTTGGCTGTTATCTGTGATACTTGAGAATAATAAAACAGACAAGTTGGTGATAAACTGGTTTTGAGAGATTTGTCTACAAATTGATAGTTGAATATAAGATTGGAAGGAGAGACCTTAGTTTAGCAACCATTGTGAAATTGTTCTAAAGCATTAAGTTTGAAAAATTTGGCAATAATCAGAGGTAGTAGGATGGCATTCAGAGTTGGCTTTTGTTTTTATTTTTATTTTTATTTTGGGGGTTACATTTTTGCTCTTTCATATATGCATATCTTTTACTCATCCTCCACCAAACCATTTGAGGCATCCAGAATTTAACTGGTACCTTTTGATTCATGCTGATGTTTCTGAAATCCCCAGATTCAAAACAGTATTCAGGGTTGAAGCAGTAATGACTTAGCCTAATGGTTATCTGGTTTGTAAAGTTTTTATAGCTAAACTTCTACTAGGAATGTAAAAATAAATATCAATCAGATTTTTTAAAGTAAAAATAAATCTGAAACATTTATACAACTGACGCAAAAAAAATTGTCATTCTAATAGTACACATCTGGAGAAGCACAGGCATTAGGGGAACAGCAAGGAGCGTTAAAGTCAACTGAGGTGAAAGTAATGGGGAGTTAAGGGAACACAGATGTCAGGTTGTTTCACTTGAGTCAGACAGAATGTACAACACCATGAACTGATTATCTGTGGTTCTCAGTCTGAGGTCACTAGATTTTTAGGTGTTCTGAAAGTCTACAAAAGGGATATATTGTTGCTCAGGTTGAATAAACATCACACTTTGATTTTGCCTGAATTTATATCCAGTTTGTGGACAGTGGTTATTTATGTTATGTTGATAAATGTTCTGATTGTATCTTTGATAAATAAAAAATGGAAAGTTACTGAAACCACCTAAATAAATGCTTTTTGTAAATCAAAAATTTTAAAACTTGTATTCACTGGAGAAAATATTAGAAAAGAGCTGTTGGTGTGAACTGAATAGTATTCTGAGATTTGGAAACCTTCAGAACTACCTGAAGACAAATTGGCAATTGTAGTGGTAAACCTATTTAAGTGAATTAATGGGCTCATCTGATTTATAAATCAACAGATTTCTGTATATTAACCATAATGTAGATAGGCGACAAGACCATTTAGTGTATCTCCTTTATTAGATTTAGTAAAATTGTTGTCTTCTGATTGTTGTTAATCTTATTAATTTGCAAAATGAGACATTTTACTCTCTGTGTCTCTATGTTTCTGATTGGTCATAATCATCTCACAGAAGCAAGGTATATGGTCATTTTGAAGATTATAAGCAGTTTCATAATTTATAGAAAATATTTGGAGGCCCTTTTAAAAATTTATACAAGTGGTATTACTGTTTTAAATATAATTTCTTAACAGTAATACATTAATGCGCTCTGTTTCCACGTCACTCCAATTCTTACTTGTATGCCTTTACTTTTCCTATACCTCACAGCTGAAACATCTCTTTCTGTTTCTCGTCCAATTTCCACTGCTCTGTACAGCCAGCTGAGTTCATTTGTCACCTTCAGGAAGCTTCTATAGTCATTCAGTTCCAAATATTATGTTCTTATTGTTTAAAATAATTGCCATAAGAACATTATTTACTTTTGCTTTCATTCTTACTGTTTAATGGGCTATTTCTGTCTCAAAATATCTGTTCTCAGAGCACCTAGGATAGTCCTGAACTTTTAACAAAAGTAATTTGTTGACTTAAATCAGTAAAAGAGGCCAATTTTAAAGTAAATAAATTTAGTCAATGCCAACATGAGTGAGTGCAACGACTTTATATAATAGCTCTTTTTGCTTTGATTACCTGTTAATTTCTCTTGGCCTTTATTGTTTGGCATCTAGTATTTTAAACGTACTCACTTTTAACTGAGTTATAGTTACTTATAAATGAGTTATAAAATCTTTTCTACCAAATGATTAACTTTCAGATTATGGCAACATTTTCAGTTGATAATTTTGATTTTTGGAGTTATCACTGTTTTTTTGGACTAATATTATAATTTTTTTTTAAACTGAGAACAGTATACATGAAATATGAGACAATGAAAACTGCAGTGTCAAATTAACAATAACCAGGAGATTTTTGGAGTATTGCCTATAATTTATAGTAACTGTTATTAAAATAATTATTGAATATGTAGCAGTTAAGGATAATTATGTACTATTTCTTGAGAGAAAAATGTCTATACTTTGGTAAAGTATTTTCAAAAATGTATTTTGTCCACTTAAGGAGTATAACTTTCACAGTAGGTACACACATTTCTCCCCCTTGCTTAGCCTACACTAGCCTTAGCTTAGGAGCTATATATCTGATCACTTGGTATTTAGAGTGAGATAAAGGTAACTTCCTTAAGTTGTATAGTGTAGTGTAAACAGCTTTTTTGGTGTCTAATTTTTGTTTTCTTCCTACTTTTATCAGGAGGTAACAGTTATTTTCAACTATCTTCCGATAACAGTGCTTCAGTAACAGACTTGGAAAGAAAGTGAGGTGTCACTAGGAAGAGGGTGTTTTCTTGAAATGTAATGAATATCAGAGCATTTGCTAACAATTTGTATATAAATATAAGCAATGTACTAGGGAGGGAGTATTTAAGCTAAAAATAAAAAAAAGTCTTGTGTATGGTAGACCAGCACAATCAAAGAATGTGGAATATTTTCTCATTGTTTTGGCATCTTATAAACTAAAATACTGGTGGTATGTTAATTAAAGCAGGAACACTGCTGTATATACTGAAATGGGCAGTCTTCTTTAAAGGAAATAGATGTGAGAATCATAATACTTGGATGATTAGCAGAAGTGACCCTGCTAAATGACTAAAAACATATTGAATTACTTTTCTTTCTGCTTGGTGAAAAGCAGTGATATACTTTTAATAAGTCATTAAGAATATACACGCTGACTCATTTTTGCTGATTTCCATCCTTTGTGTCCGCATGAACCCCTGAGGTCTCTTCTAACACCTTGACAAATGGTGATTTGAACCCAAAAATCCCCACCTTGACCTCATTTTTCATTTAATGACTTAAAATGAAAAACTAACTTAAATTTATAGGAGTGATGAGGGTAGTGAGTTAGTTGGTATGGTCATTGATACATTTATCAATGACCATAAAAATGGTTGTAGAGAGATAACTGCAGGCTTTTTATCTTGTACTATTGAATCTATATGTGTCAAATTTGAAACAAATGTTGAAATGTTAATTATGCTACTTGCCACTCTGATGAGCTCTTAGTTGTCACGCAGAAATATCAACTAGTTTCAACTTTGATTTATTGTAAATCAGTCAGGTTTGTTATTGTTAGTAGTCATCATAGCCCAAGGTTTTAAAACTAAGAATTAACAAATAAAAAGTGCCTTTAGTTTTGTGCTAATATTTTACCTTGATTTAAAATGTATTACTGTAATACTAGATTTTCTGTTTGTATTTACTTCTTTTCTGGAAGAAATTATATAACTCTTTGGGTTATATAAAGTAAACTCAATAATTAAGTAATTAAAATTTGAATGTAATGTTAACTACTATTTTATTTTAAGAAATTTTCTAATTGTATTTAATTGTACTTATTTTAAATACAATTAGAAAATTTTCTACTTGTAAAAATAAAATATTTTTGGCAATTATCAAAAAGAAAACCTTAGAGGCTATTTGAAACTTCTTGTTTAGATTATCTTAATAAATATTAGATTTCCTAACTTTTTCTTCTATAACTTGGTAAAAATTGAACCTTTGTTCTTCCAGACGCTGTTCTTATGCAAGTAAAATCTTAACCTCATTTAATGGAACTTTGCCTTTTTATTTCTAATTGAGAAAATAATTAGACTTGCAACATTGTCAGTTCTTATTTTCTCTACATCTGGAAGTTGATTATCTATGCCAACAATCAAAACAACTACAGAAAATGACCATGTACCATACCACATGTGAAATTTATGAATAAAAGTTCCACCAGAGTAACAATTCATGATTATTAAATGGAATGAATTTTAAACAAAAAGAGATTGTTTTGTACATAGATCCAGACTAGGTTTTGTTTCATTTTAAGTTTTCATGACTTTATTATCTCCATATCTTCATTATATTCTTTTATAGTGCTTTTGCTTTAGTAACTGGTATGCTCTTGGTTATATTCTCAGGCTATTTATATTTAGCGTCAGAACAGCTCATAAGAAGTGAAAATTTGGTCAAATTATTTATTTGATGTTGAATAAAGTTAAAACTATCTAAAAAATAATTTTTAATCTTTGCAAAAGAACCCTAAACTTCAGTCAAATAAGCTTGCATGCATAGACATATAGAAATATAAATTAATGTAAAACCTCGATTAATTTTATGCCCAGAAACTCAAATTAATAGCATTTTTTGAGACACTTTCATCTTTAGGTGGAGACATGAGATATTAAGAACAAATACTTAAGAATAATAATTTAATAACTAAATAAGCTGTTATGTATCCTTCACTCAGTCCTGTGATAACCATTGTTGAGAATTAAAAGGTTGAGGCATATAGGATCAGCACTGTTTAAAAAAAAATCAGTTTTGTTTTTTCCCTATATTTAAAACATCAGGACCATGCTTATTGGGAGCATACTTTTGAATTGGCAGTGCAAAAATAAGGATTGAAGTATTTCTTTTCCTGATCTTCCTGTTACAAGGAAATTTGGTTAAATACTTAGTGCCCCTTTCCTTGAGCATTCCAGTTAGTCTAGATTTTATTGTATGTTGATATCTGGCTTATTTTATTCAGCAGTCACACTACATTTTCCTTTTCACTTTTTAAACTATGCTGTTTTATATTTCAAAGACATCTAATTTTACTAAGGGGAAAAATGGAAATAAGGTAGAGTCCATTTGTATTGTGGCTCTCCAAATACATACATCAGTTTCCATTTTTGTTATAAGCTGTCCATTCCTCCCTAACTTTACATCTGTTCCCTTCTTGTGCCCTTTGATTTAACATTGTTCTCCTCCCCAATTTTCCTCTTCTCCTCATTGTAAACTCATGGCAGGGTCTGCTTGGTGAGCTCATTCTCTTACAACAGCAAATTCAAGAGCATGAAGAGGAAGCGCGCAGAGCCGCTGGCCAATATAGCACGAGCTATGCCCAACAGAAGCGCAAGGTGATGGATGGTTTAAGGGGGCTACTGACACGTGCACGCTAATCAGCCATATCTGCCAAGATCTTATCGCTTTAATCTATTCATGGACTCTAATTGTGAGAGATTATGTTTGGCAAAGTAAAAATATGAGAGATATATAAAACATGTATGTAACCTTCCTGTTACATTATAGTGGGTAAGCAAATTCCAAAATATTAAAAATAGGAATTTAGTTACTGAAAATTAGATTATCTGTGAGGACTATGGATTTGTATTTAGAGAAGAATAATGAATTGCTGTTTACTTGGTTCAGTTATTGAGACACCCTAAGCTTATAGTTAACTTGTGTGCTCCAAGTTTTCATTTCTAAAATGAAGAGGATTACTGTAGATGACCTTACTAAATTATTGAAAGGATGAAATTTATTTGTTGTAGCTAAAATTGATCATTCTTGTTTCTTATGGATGAAAACTATTTTGACTTAACTTTTGGGCAAAAATATTCTTATGCATTTTTATAAACTTGCATAAATTAATACTAATTATAATCAGTAAAGTCAGAGGAAATAAATTTTCAACTTGGGCTACTGAAGACCTGAACATTGGAAATTTTGTATAATTCTGGTCATTAAAGAATGGGTTCTAATAAAAGCATATATTTCTATAAATACTTGGTCATAGGTACAACCAAGAAGTCCTTAAAACCATGCTTTGGCTGTTAGGTGATCATGCAGAATAGATTCCCAAATTAATGTTCTAAAGAGACTTTATTCACAATAAAATGAATGTAATCACTTTAAAGTTATACTCTGAGATCTTAAAGTTGTGTACAAACCTTACCCAGGAAGGAAGATGCAGTCATAGAATTAGCTTCCTGTAGGTTCTGGTATTGAAATCAACATATATTATACATAATGACTTAGTGCCCTGATTGTGCTGGCTAACCTATTTCATTTGGTGGTGGTTAATACTTGAGCATACTTACTATGGTGCCATTTATATTTTTCAGGGTCAAATCCCAACTTTTCTCAATTCCATGGCTGTGGAATCAATTCCTCTATACAGTTTAACTTGGTGGTGAATAAATAAAATAGGTAGAAATAGAGAATGAGTTGTTTTCCTCCTTGGTTAAATTAAATGTTTAAGCCAAGGAAGGGCTTCTGATTGGTGCTTTGTCATTCTCTGTTTTGTATGCTGTTGAAAGTACCCTTAAATATTCTAACAAATTGGATGCTTACACTGTGGCATCCTTTCCTTAGTTTTGTTACAGAAAGAGAAAGAGCTACTATGTTGTAAAATGTTAGAAATATGAATAAAATTCTAAATGCTTTTTCATAATGATAAAAAAATTTTAATTAAACCTATAGGACTGCCATTTTAAGATTCTAATGTGTGGTTTATCATTATTGATAAACTTTTGAATTTAATGATTTAAGGGATATTAGTAGTAAATATATTCATTTTCTACATTGCCAAAAATTAACATTCATTGTAGACCTACTTTACTAGCCTTTTTTCAGGCTTACAGATATCGTTCCTATTTCTAATATTTATTGGATTATCCATTTAAACCTCTTATGCCTTCCCTTCCCCTTTTGTAAAATAGTGACTGACAGGACTACATCTTCATCTGTTTCATTAAGGTATACTTAATGGAACGCATAACAGGTCTTTTTCCTCCCTATTTTGGAGTTACTATGTGTGAGAGTAAATGGGACTTTAGAAACAATTTGCAGTTTTCTGTAATAACATCATTCCCCTTACTCTCTGGAAGGACGGTGTCCATACTGTATCCTGCCTCCTTACCTCACTTAAGTTAGTAAAGGAACAACTTTTCAACTTTCAGTCAAATGACCAAAATCCTAATTGATAGATTTTTATCATTCCAGTATTTGAGATTTACTTGAGACTTAAACAGCACAGGTACTTTTTGTTGTATTTTTATCATTCTTTTCTCCCTTGCCTTTTTGAAAATATAAATAAATAGGTCTTCATTTTTCTTTTTAATCTACCTGTAGCAACATTTCCTTGTATATTCTGAGCAAAGGAACTCACACAAAGACAGTAGATTAAAATGGCCTTTGGTAATTTTGCCTTATATAAATACGTACACATATATAGAAATTTTTTAGTTTTATATAGGTATTTAGGTATTTAAGAATGGCCACAGTTACTTGGTAGAAAGAAATACTTAAACAGTAAATTCAGGCTTGATTTCTTGAGGAGCTAGTAAAGGTTTTTCTCTTTCAGCTTTAACTTGTTTCTGCGGAGGATTCCGCTCTTTCTCCATCATTTTCACAGCCCTGGAATTGTAGAAAAGCTCTGGTTTCAAGACCATTTGATTCCCATTTCTGTCAGGGTGAGTTCTAAATTAATTTCATAACGCAAACTGAATCTGTTAAGCAACAGGACAAGAACTTATTCTGCTTGTAAGTAATTGAATTTTCCATTGAAGTGCAGCAAAATAAAATGTACCCAAATTACTATTGAAGTCCTTGGGTTAAGTGACAGATTGAAAAAAAGCTTTTGCAGTTTTCTTAAGAAATCTTCAAAAGCTTCTTCTTATTAATCTTTAATATTTATTTTGGAAACCTAAAGGTGTTTATCTTGTTTCCTAGAAAATATTAGGTCCAATTCTTGACTCCACCACCTGTTTTTTAATAATAGCATTGAGATTAATTTTGATGTTCCATTAAACTGAGTAGATAGAAAATGTACATTTAGTAAAACTTTGCATGATTTACTCCTTTCAGTCATACCAGAGGATAAATGATAACTCTAATTACTCATAGAAACCTGAATTTAACAATCATGGTTATTCAATACTAATATTAGCATAAAGATTCTGTTTGTAGTATTCTAATATCTTATATCATTTAACTTTTCATTTACCCTTTTTTGTTTTAGCAAGATACTAAGTTAGCCTTTTACAGCTCTTAGCTTATAGTAAACATTTTAACTTTTTTGTATATTTCTTAATAATTGCCCCAGAAGAAATGTTGGATTTTCTATTGTAATTTAGGATATAGTGCATTAAATCATTAAATATTCACATTCAAAACTAAAACAATTTATACTAATATTATTTATACATATACTGATTTAGCTGCTGTTGGGTGAATATTTAATGATACAAAGTAAATCAAAGTACCTTTTCAAATGAGTTGGGAATTTGCTTAACAAAATTTTGATGACTACATTATTATAGTATGATGGCATGCCATATGACAAGAATACGAAATTATTGCTTCATTGGCCTTTAAGATTTTGTCCTTTGATTATGGGCTCCTACACAATTTGCTTGTTTCCTTACATTTTAGAAGACAATAATTCTTATCCATTTTATACAAATACGAAGTCAAATGAAATGTTTCTATTACACATCTCTGCTTGCTATATAGGAATGAGAAGCCAGTAACACAAAGTTTGTTTATATTATCTATTATCTAATCACTGAATTGTATTTGGAGATTTTAGGCATAAGCCTTTAAAGAAAAAAGTATGTTCCTATTTCTATTAAGCATTGGCATTTTTAAAAAAAGAATGTTAGGAAAATTTTGAGAAAGTCTTTGGAAATAGGAATTAAAATCCAAAAATAATTATTGCATTGGATAAGACTTATTAATGTCTACCTCAATAAGTAAATCATTTAAATTTTTTCATATACATTTACTACCATGATGCCTTGATTTAGACAGCCTGTGAATAAAGATGAACAAAGTTTTACATGAATTTTAACTTTTTGTATCCTTTGAGATAAATTCATGTTTTCCAATATTGATTATCAGAAATTACACAATTATTTTGACAGAGGATGGCACCTTTTGCATCTCACCAAGGCGTCAAAGCAGTTATATGGATTTGTCATAAATGACATCATTTTAATTATAATTGATCATTGTGTTTTATATTTATAATTGTGTTATGACTACTTTAAAGCCTACTTTACACTAAAATCTTTGTTTTGGGATATTTTATCTTTTAGCCATTATCATTAACAATAATTTGAAATAATTTCCGCAATATCTGTGGATTTCATCCCCCTTTTATTTTTATGTTCAAATCAATTGTAGTTGCTTTACACTACTTCATTGCTACTGATGCCTTTGCCTATTTTGGATTAGCAGATTTTACACTGGAATTAAATTAAAAAACAAGCATTTGTATCCATTTAAAGCTTGAAAATGCAAGTTGTCCTTTGCATTTTGTAAACACTTTCCTACTTACAAAATAGAACTGGATCATAATTGCTTAGAAGAAACTTTATGACCAATTAACTTGTTCAGTAGGTATAAATGATAGCATGTATCTGACTTCCCAAAACATTTCTGTAGGTACACTAATGCTTTATTTTTGCAAGCACCCATGTTTCTCTGAGTATAAAACAATCTGTGGATGTATTAGTTACCATGTATCTTGATTTCTTTTCTTTCTAACAATCCCTTCATATGAAATGACTAGATGGCAGCAAAAATTACTGTTTTTTGACTAGATGGCAGCAGAAAAATTATTGCTTTTTAAGGATTTTCCTTAACATAAGATTTTAATGAACTATTTTTATTGATGAATATTGGTGTTTTTTCTGTCTTTAATTTTATTTGATTTGAAGTTTGCTTTGATTAAAATATGCATGTAAAGCAAGTAATTTTTACTCTTAAAATTGCTTTTTGAAAACTTTAGCTTACTGTATCTTCTATGTAGACCTAACTTTACTCAAATTAAAAAAATTATTTCAAATATTTAGGTGTCAGACAAAGAGAAAATCGACCAACTTCAAGAAGAACTTCTACATACTCAGGTAATTCTGATGGGTACAAAAAAAAATAACAAAAAGATGACTTTTTTCTTTTATTCTAATATAAGTTTGGTGATTTAATTTTTTTTTTCAACAAAGCAAAATTTGGAGTGGCTCAATGATAGAAACATCAGTAAGTGCAAAAAAATGTAGAAGCGAATTGAAAAAATAAGGGATAAAAGGGAACTTGAATAGTGGGGAGTTAACTCATTTGCGTGTAAAACCTATTTTTAAGTGAATTTTGTGCTTCTGATTTTAAAGCAAAGCTGTGAGAAAAAAGTAGAGGAAAGTGACTTGTCTTATATATACACCTGTGCTTGCATATTTACATTGATTGGCTAAATAACTTACATAAAAGTTAAAGAAATTGCAGGTGAGTCTACCACAGTTATAATGAGGCCTCTGGAACCTTTTCCTTTACATTTTTAAAATCCAAAAACAATGCGATAATAACTTTTCTAAAGGTATTTCTAGTGCTGCTTTGAAAAGCTGTTCTCTTACAGTTGATTATAAAATTGGCTTATTTTAAGATCTGTTGTTCTGTCAGTGTGAAGACTAAGTAACATCATAGTGCAGTATTGCCCTCTCACCCATTTGATCTATCATTGGTTATTCTATATAGATAACAGTGATATTCAGTCGTTATGTTGTTTTAAAGATTTATTCTCTTGGGTTGCTCTTTTTAGGGGAGAAACCAAGGGACAATCTAGATGAAATTAAACAACTAGTGTTTTTGAGTCCTGAGTTTGCTTCATGCCTTGCATTGATTCTCAGATTTGTTTATACATCAGAATCATCTGTTCCTTGGAATCACCTTGTATTTTTTAGGGCTTCCCAGCCAGGCAATTCAAAACTGCATCCAGAGGCTAAGAGTCTTTGGTTTCAAACTATACTCTCTGGAGTAGTTAGCATATGTATCCTTTGGGAACTTGTTAAAAATGCAAATTAATATCCTCCATTTCAGACCCACGGAATCTGAAATTCTGGGAGTGGAACCCAGTGATCTTAGTTTTTACAAGCCCTCAAATAATTGTGATATATCATAAATTTGAGAATTATTGGCCTAGAGCTTTGGCAGACAGCACAGTAGCACATCTATGTCAAGTTACTCCAAATTAGCGCCTGTATAAAAATATTTCCATCCTCATAAAAATGTGGACTCTCTAACTGATTCCATATTTACAAGGAAATGAGCCAGTGAAAAACCTACCACCTTTATGTATCCACTGATACCAACCCTTCAGCTTGTAAAGTTGTAGTTGTCAGCTCATTGGGCATTGACACGGTGTAGAGAATTTGTGATATAATAAACCGTGGGCATAGCTATGTCATTGATATCAAGTAGAAATATAATGCAAGGGCCTCCCCTGGTGATGCAGGCAGTTGAGTGCAGCACTGTGAAGCTGTCCACAGCCTCTGTAGCGCGGATTTGCTCCCAGGAGGCCAGAGAGATACCCACATGGTGCAGCAGACCTCTCCTGTCTCTCCCATTGCTCCCCTCAGCAGTGTATGTCAGTCAGTCTGCCTGTTCTATTCCCTGCTCTGTCTCTGGTGAACCCTTTCACCCTCCCACGCATCTGGCCTGTGGTCTGGTTCTTGTATGCATGAATAAATAAATATTTTTAAAAAATATAATGTAAACCATATGTATAATTTAAAATTTTCACATTAAAAATAAAACAAGAGAAGTGGATTTTAGTAATATATCTTGTTTAATCCAATAAAATCCCAAAAGTGTTTTGACCTGTGTTGAAAACATGAAGTTTACTGAGTCATATAAATCTAGTATGTAATTTACATGTAAAAGAGTATCTCAACTGATACTAGTCACATTTCAAGTGCTTAATAGCTTAATGTGGTTAGTGGTTACTATATTAGACAGCAAAGATCTAATTTTTAGATACTATGAGAATTTTGTTGTGTAGATTATGGTTACACATAAATGAACAAAGTTCTATAAAAATATGTTTATAGTAGAATCTAGCCTGTCATTTTGCCCATCTTATTCTATATGGTTCAACTACATGTTTTTCCTTAATTTAGCTAAAGTTGGACACTCTTGAGGAAAGGATCATGATTTCTAGTTATTTACTTGGTTCTTGGAAGATCATAACAACCTAAAAATTGTCTAAGAAATATTTTCCATTAAAAAGTCATGATAGGGCCTCCCTGGTGGTGCAAGGGTTAAGACGCAACCTAAGAAGCTATCCGCAGCCACTGAAGCACGAGTTCAGTTCCCAGCCAGCCAAGGAGCAACCCACATGGCACAGCAGACCTCTCCTGACTCACCCGCTGCTCCTCTCAGCAGTGTACTTTGGTCAGTCTGCCTGTTCTGTTCCTCACTCTGTCTCTAGTGAATCCTCTCACCCCACACCTCTGGCCTGTACCCCAGCTCTTGTATGCATAAATAAATATTTTTTTTTAAAAAAAAGGTCATGATACTATAACCTGGATATAAATACTCTGCTAATGATTGGAGTAATTCTTAATAGTTTTCTGAACGTTATTAGTATTTAGGGAAAAAATAATAATGTAAAAAATGGGAAGTTAGAAAAGGATCACATTTATTGAGAGAAATGTGTGGGCCAACCAACCTGTCTAAACTTAGGTCTTATTTAAATCTGCTTTTATATCAATATCTGTTCCAACTTGTAAAAGTTTGAGCCTTCAACTCTGACCTATATTCAGAACTCTATGTCCTTAGCTAGGCTGCCAAGTGTTCCTAGCCTCAGGTTCCTTGTCTGTATAATCTTGTCTTATGAAAAGTTTTTTTGGTTTTTTTTTTTTTTAAAGATTTATTTATGTATACAAGAATGGGGTATAGGCCAGAGGTATGGGGGGCATGAGAGGATTCACCAGAGACAGAGTGGGGAACAGAACAGGAAGATTGACTGAAATACACAGCTGAGGGGAGCAGTGGGCAAGCCAGGAGAGGTCTGCTGTGCCATGTGGGTATCTCCCTGCCCGGGGATTGAGCTCCTGCTGCAGTGGCTATGGATAGCTTCATAGGTTACATCTTAACCCCTTGCACCATCAGGGAGGCCCTATGTAAAGTTTTAAAGGAGTTAACGCAAATGAAAAACCGCTAAAGAGCCTGTCACATAATACATACTCAAGTACTATTAGCTGTTAATATTTTATATCACTTTAATTAAAACACAATAATATGAGGAATGAGAGAATTGAGTTTTGTCAAATGTCCCTTAAAATGAAGACCAATGTAATAGGAAATACTGCTTTAGAGTAAGAACTTACTATTTTAATCTCTTACATATTTAGTATTTTAAATAATCTGAATTCTTGATTGTATGTAGCAGAGAATTCTCCAAATTAAATCCCCTATTATAATAGAAAACTAATGAATGCACTATATAAAATAATATTAATAATTAATTTTATTTTCTCAGCATTTTCACAGAAGCTTTTTAAAGGAAATAGTCCATTTTAAATAGGGGATAAAACTTCAGGATTTTGCAAGGTTTATTTTTAGACTTAGTTTTATATATTAACTCACCTTTTCCTAATACTGTTGTATTATTTTTTTTGCAGTTAAAGTACCAGAGAATCTTGGAACGGTTGGAAAAGGAGAACAAAGAATTAAGAAAAATAGTATTACAGAAAGATGACAAAGGCATCCATCATAGAAAACTTAAGGTATTTTAACTTGAACTTAATTTGTTAATTCTCTCAACTTTTCCACACACATTGCACATTCATCAAAACCAGTTTTTTAGCATTCTGTCGTTCTTTCTGACTGGATATCCTTAGGGGTAGGGAGGTCTCTTCCTATATTTAGACCAGTGACAAATGGTAGACTCCTAGCATTTGTGCTATGCTATGTCCATAAATTCTTCATGCTGCTTTTGTTGTTACGTTACTTTTATCGGGGTAACAGCTGTTTGCAACATTGTTTATAATTTAGGGGTATGAATTTTTGAAAAAGCATAGGCTGGTATTGTTATCATCAAACATTGGTAAATACCTTTGTCAGTAAAAATAATTTACAATAAGTAAATTAAATCTTGGGCCTCCCCAGTGGTGCAGCAGGTTGAACACAGAGAAACCCACATGTGCTGCAGCCCTCTCTTGTCTCGCCCTTTGTTCCCCTCAGCAGTGTTTTGGATCCGTCTGCCTAGTCTACTCCCTGCTCTGTCTCTGGTGAATTCTCTCACCCTCCCATGCCTCTGGCCTGTACCCCAGTTCTTGTATAAATAAAATAAATCTTAAAAAAAATTAATTAAAAAGATAAATATTATTCCCCACTAAACCAAGCTGTATGTGACAAATTAAATTACAGTGATTCTTTTATCATACATCTCATATAAGTGAACAAGATTTATGTGTAGCAAAACAGCAACATGATGGCACATGCATTCTGTAGCCAAGGTCCAGTGATACATAGTTGTAGTTTAAAGAACATGTGTTTCACACAGTCTCCACCAAAGAAAGGTCCCTGCTGCAAAATGGTGATGCAGGGGACGTGCTCCCCTGCGCGCCAGGTCTGCCCCAGCGGTGGGTGCTGCTCCCCTGCATCGCCATTTTGCAGCAGGGACCTTTCTTTGGTGGAGACTGTGTGAAACCAGCAGAAGGCTCCCTGAGGAGCCAGAGGTAAGCTGGGAGGCTTGCCCATGCCAGGCCCCTTCTAGCCTGCAGTCCCAGCCCACAGGGGAGTGGCACCCACCACTGGGGCAGACCGGGCGCGCAGGGAAGTGTGTCCCCACATCGGCGTTTTGCAGCAGGGACCTTTCTTTGGTGGAGACTGTGTGAAACCAGCAGAAGGCTCCCTGAGGAGCCAGAGGTGAGCTGGGAAGTTCGCCCAAGATGCCGGCCAGTACCAGCAACACAGTGTCCCAAGGAATACGGCAAATTAGAAAACAGGCAGTAGGGAGTAGAAAAACCACATGCAACCCAGCAACTCCTCAGGAAAAAAGCACACCACAAAAAGAAAACCACCTACCAGATTGCAATGACAGTAATTTGGAAGAACTTCTGAGCCTTCCAGATAGAGAATTTAAAATTGCCGTGATTAAAAAACTGACAAGTCATAAAGGAAAACAATGATAAGGGAAAAATAATTAATGACCAGAAGAATGAAATGGAGTCCCTAAAGAGGGAAGTAAAAGAAATGCAGGAGATCAAAGAATTAATGGAGGCGCTAAAGAACTCTGGGAAAAGCAATGAAAGCAGAATAGATGAAATGGAAGAACGAATAAGTACTCTTGAAGACACAGAAATAAAAAGAACTACAACAGAAAAGGAAGGAGAAGTACGAAGGAAAAAGACCGAAGAAAGACTTCGGGAACTATCTGACTCCATGAGGAAAGGAAATATAAGAGTTATAGGAATCCCAGAAGGAGAGGAGAGAGATGTAGGAACAGAGAAAATATTCAAGGAGATAATTGAAGAGAACTTCCCAAACGTGAAGAAGGAGCTGAAAATTGATACACAAGAAGCAAGAAGAACACCAAACTTCCATGACGAAAGGAAAAATACAGCAAGACACATAATAGTAAAGCTCCCAAGAATCCAAGACAAGGAAAAAATAATGAAACTGACAAGAGGGAAGAAACAGATAACATTCAAAGGAAAACCAATCAGACTGACATCAGACTTCTCCGAAGAAACACTACGGGCAAGGAGAGAGTGGAGGGACATAGTCAACAGACTCCAAGAAAACAGATGCCAACCAAGAATACTCTATCCCACAAAGCTCTCCTTCCTCTATGAAGAAAGAATAAGGACCTTCCCAGACAAACAGAAACTCTGGAATTTCATTACGACTAAACCCCCACTCCAAAAAATACTACAAGGAGTCCTAAAGCCAGAACCGCAGAGGGATGAATAACAACAAAAGAAGGCCAAAAAAAAAGTTATTAAAATAATAAATAAATAAAATCAAAGGAAAGACAAACACAATGGCAAATACAGATGCTAACATATCAATACTAACTCTAAATGTAAATGGACAAACTCTTCAATAAAAAGACACAGAGTCGCAGGCTGGATTAAGAAACAAAACCCAACCTTTTGCTGTCTCCAGGAAACACATTTAGCTGCAACAGATAAAAATAGACTCAAAGTTAAAGGATGGAAAACAATTCTACAAGCAAATGGACCAAAAAGGAAGGCAGGAACAGCTATACTCATATCAGATAAAACAGATTTCAAACTCAAAAAGATAAAAAGAGACCCCACTGGTCATTACATTATGATCAAGGGGACAATACTTCAAGAAGAAATAATGCTCATTAACATATATTCACCAAGCGAAGGAGCACCAAAATATATCAGACAACTATTGGCATCTCTGAAAACAGACATCAGAGAAAACACATACGTAGTGGGAGACTTCAACACACCACTATCAACAATGGATAGATCAATGAGACAAAAAATAAGTAAAGACACTGAAGCTCTAAATAAGGATCTAGAGAGCTTGGGCTTAACAGACATCTATAGAACACTAAACCCAAAAAAATCTGAGTATACATTTTTCTCAAGCGCACACGGATCATTCTCCAGGATCGATCACATACTGGGGCACAAGACAAACATCAACAGATACACCAAGATTGAAATCATACCAACCATCTTTTCTGACCATGAAGGCATCAAACTAGAAATAAACCATAAAAAGAAGGCAAGGTACTCTCCTACCTCATGGAGATTGAAACCCACACTACTGGAAGTCCACTGGACTAACGAGGAGATCAAAGAAGAAGTTAAAAAATTCTTTGAATTGAATGACAAGGAGGACACCAATATCCTAAATGTAGGGGATGCAGCAAAAGCAGTAATAAGAGGAAAATATATAGCAATAGAGGCTCACATCAAGAAACAAGAAAGAACTCAAAGAAACAACCTAATCTTGAAGCTCAGATCTAGAAAAAGAACAACAAAAAAAACCCAAAACCAGTAGAAGAAAAGAAATAATAAAAACCAAAGCAGAAATAAATGAAATCAAAATTAAAAAAACAATCCAAAAGATCAATGAAACCAAGAGCTGGTTCTTCGGAAAAATAAATAAAATAGACAAACCCCTACCCAGGCTCACAAGGGAAAAAAGGGAGAAAGCACAAATAAACAGGATCATAAATGAAAGAGGAGAAATCACAACAGACACAGCAGAAATCAAAAGAATAATCAGTAACTACTATGAACAATTATATGGAAACAAGTTCAACAATCTAGAGGAGATAGACAAATTCCTACAACTCTACAATCACCCAAAGCTGGATAAAGAAGAAATAGAACACCTAAACAGACCAATTACAAGTAGCGAAATTGAAATGGTAATCAAAAACCTCCCCAAAAACAAAAGCCCAGGACCTGATGGATTTACAAATGAATTCTACCAAACATTCAGAGACGAATTAGTGCCTATCCTTCACAAACTCTTCCAAAAAATTGAGAAAGAAGGTATAATACCTAACACGTTCTATGAAGCCAACATTACACTAATACCAAAACCGAACAAGGACAACACAAAAAAAGAAAACTATAGGCCAATCTCCCTAATGAACACTGATGCAAAAATCCTCAATAAAATTTTAGCTATCAGAATCCAACAGTGTATCCATAAGATAATTCACCACAACCAAGTAGGATTCATTCCAGGGACACAAGGATGGTTCAGCATCCAAAAATCAATCAACGTTATCCAACACATCAACAAAAAGAAATATAAAAACCATATGATAATATCAATAGATGCTGAGAAAGCTTTCGACAAAGTGCAACACCCATTCATGATAAAAGCCCTTGAAATTCTTGGGATACAAGGAACATACCTCAACATCATAAAGGCCATATACGACAAGCCAACAGCCAGTATCATTCTCAATGGTGAAAAGCTGAAAGCAATTCCATTAAGATCTGGAAAAGACAAGGATGTCCACTCTCACCACTGCTTTTCAATATAATACTGGAAGTCCTGGCCAGAGCAATAAGACAAGAGAAAGACATACAAGGAATCCAAATAGGAAAAGAAGAAGTCAAACTATCACTATTTGCAGATGATATGATAATCTACATAGGGAACCCCAAAAACTCCATAGAAAAACTAATTAAACTCATCAATCAGTTCAGCAAAGTGGCAGGATACAAAATCAACATGCAAAAGTCAGTAGCCTTCCTATACACAAACAATAAATCTGAAGAAGAAATGAAAAAAAAAATCCCTTTTATTATCGAAACAAAAAAAAAGTCAAATACTTGGGAATAAATCTAACAAAAGAGGTAAAGGACCTTTACAAAGAAAACTATAAAACACTGTTAAAAGAAATAGAAGAAGATACAAAGAAATGGAAAGACATCCCCTGCTCATGGATTAGAAGAATAAACATTATTAGAATGGCCATCCTACCAAAAGCAATATACCCATTCAATGCTAGTCCAATAAAAATTTCAATGATATTCTTCAAATAAATAGAACAATTATTGATGAAATTCATAAGGAATCACCAAAAACCCCGAATAGCCAAATCTCTCCTGAAAAAAAAAGTAGGGAATGGAGGCATCACACGCCCAGATTTCAAACTATACTACAAAGCCATAATCATCAAAACTGCATGGTATTGGAACAAGAACAGACACACAGACCAATGGAATCGAATAGAAAATCCAGAAATAAACCCACAGCTTTATGGTCAACTAATCTTTGACAAAAGGAACAAAGAACATGCATTGGAGCAAAGAGAAAGTTTGTTCAATAAATGGTGCTGGGAAAACTGGGTCACTACATGCAAAAGAATGAAGCTTGACTCCTACCTCACACCATACACAAAAACCAACTCAAAATGGATTAAAGAAATAGATATAAGACCTGAAACCATAAAATACATAGAAGGAAATATAGGCGAAACACTACGGGATATGCACATCAAAGACATCTTTACAGACACATCACCCAAAGCAGTGATAGTGACGGCAAAGATCAACAGCTGGGACTACATCAAATTAAAGAGCTTCTGCACAGCAAAAGAGACAATAACAAAAACTAAGAGAAACCCTACCAACTGAGAGAACATTTTTGCACACAACACTAATGATAAAGGACTGATCACAAAAATCTGCAAAGAGCTGATGAGACTCAACAACAACAAAGAAAATAATCCTGTCAAAAAATGGGCAGAAGAGCTAAAAAGAAACTTCTCTGAAGAGGAAATGCAAATGGCCAACAGGCATATGAAAAAATGTTCATCACTCGTAATCAGGGAAATGAAAATCAAAACTACCATGAGATACCATCTCACACCAGTGAGAATGGCACATATTAAAAAAACTAGCAACAACAAATGTTAGTGAGGTTGTGGAGAAAAAGGAACTCTCCTGCATTGTTGGTGGTAGTGCAAACTGGTCCAACCACTATGGAGAGCTGTGTGGAGATTTTTTGACCTACTAAAGATAGAGCTTCCATATGATCCAGCAATTCCACTCCTAGGTATTTACCCAAACGACACAGAAACATCAACTCCAAAGAGCACCTGCACCCCTATGTTTATAGCAGCACTGTTTGTAATAGCTAAGCTTTGGAATCAACCCAAATGCCCAAAAATAGATGACTGGATCAAGAAGATGTGGTACATATACACCATGGAATATTATTCAGCCTTCAAAAAAGATAATCACATGCAATTTGCAGCAACATGGATGGCACTGGAAGGGATCATGCTCAGCGAAATAAGCCAGAAAGAAAAAGAAAAATACCAGATGGTCTCACTCATTGCAGGAATCTAGAAAACTTAAATAAGGGACCAGGAAAATGAATATCTGTAAGAAAGTGAAAATCATAATCAACAAGCAACTATGAACCTGAGACACTCTGTGAGGGGTAGGGGGCCGGATGGGGGGGGCAGGGATTGGGGTCAAAATAAGGGGGTTGCAATTGTATGGGGAATATAAAAATAAAATTAAAAAAAAAAAAGAAAGAACATGTATTAGGGCCTCCCTGGTGACGCAGTGGTTGAGCGCTGGATTGCGAAGCTGCCCGCAGCGCCAGTTCAATCCCCGGCTGCTTCCCAGCCACCGGAGGAGGGTCCCACATGGCTGCAGACCTCTCCTGCCGCCTGCCGCTCCCCTCAGCAGTGTACTTCAGTCCTTCTGCCTGCTCTGCTCCCCGCTCTGGCTCTGGTGAATTCTTTCACCCTCCCGCGCTTCTGACTGTACCCAGTGATTGTATAAATAAATAAATAAATCTTCAAATCCTTTAAAAAAAAAAAAGAACATGTGTTAGTAGTTCTGACTCTTTACATGACTCTGTAAAACAGAGAAACAGTATGACTTTATTTGCAAGTTAAATGTGGCAATTGTGAAGTCAGTTAATGTTTTGAGAGTTTACTTCAGGGACAGTATTTTCTCATAAAACAAAATGGTGGGCCTCCCCGGTGGCGCAGCGGTTGAGCGCTGGGTTGCGAAGCCGCCCGCGGCCTCTGCGGCGCTTGTTCGATCCCCGGCTGCTCCCCGGCCACCGGAGGAGGGTCCCACATGGCGCGCAGACCTCTCCTGCCTCCTGCTGCTCCCCTCAGCAGTGTACTTCGGTCCTTCTGCCTGCTCTGCTCCCTGCTCTGGCTCTGGTGAATTCTCTCACCCTCCCGCGCTTCTGACTGTACCCAGTGCATGTACAAACAAACAAACAAAAAAAAAAAAACAACAAATAAATAAATAAATAAAACATGCCTCTATTAAAAAAAAAGTGTAAAAAAAAAATGGTAAGATAACTTGAAGTTTTTTTGTTTTTGTTTTTTTTTATTTTTAGGTGAATAGAAGGAATAGGAGTTACTTTCCATCTAATTATGTTTGGTGTTAAGGGAACCATAGACCTTCAGTTTGTTCCTATCTTCATATTAAAATATCTTTAATTTTTAAATGTTTGATAATAGCCTTTTTTCTAGGCCCGTTTATTTGTTCATTCATAGCTAAATATATAGTTGAAGCTTGTTATTTCCCAGGCACCTTGTTCCAATCTTCATTCTACAAAGAGAAGCAACGCAGGATTCTCTGCTCCTAGTGATTTCACATTGTAGTCTTTCCAGTTGTCAAAGTGCACATAATCATTCTTACTGATTTAGAAATCTTTTTGGTGACTATTTTCCTGCTTTTATCTTTTTTCAGTTCCCTCACTTCTGTTTTCCTGTCTCTCTCATACACCCAGATTTGGTAGATGGTAACAAGAAATCTCCGTCATTTGGTTACCTGATTTCTTATTTGACCTTTTAGTGTTAATGATCTCCGTTTGTTGGATATTTAATATTACTTCCTCAATATTAAATATTTCCCTCTTACCACTTAATTTGATTAGAAAATCTTTAATGTGCTTTAGTAAATCAATATATCTCTAAATAAAATAAGTTGAATAGGAAGAAAGGGAATTTTATTCTATATTTAACTTTTACTGTGATTATACATTTATATATATGAATAAATACAATGATTACGGAAAAATATTTTTATTTATCAGCTTTTTTTCTTGACAAGTCTGTGGTATTAATGTTTAATGTTTTCACTGTTATTAATTTTTTCACTTTTTAGAAATCATTGATTGACATGTATTCTGAAGTTCTGGATGTTCTGTCAGATTATGATGCCAGCTATAATACGCAAGATCACTTGCCAAGGGTAAGTGAAAAATTGATAAGCGGTAAATTTGCCAACTAGCAAAACAAAGACATGTATATGTAACGTGGCATTTTTATTTAAGTGCACTAGATGACATTTTAAGTATTGAATATTGTTTGACTATTTTGGCCATTAATTTACTTATTTTTATGTGTAATAAAGGAAGGCTGTCCATTATTTGGCATTATGTATTTATAATCTCCATGATTCTAAAATACTTGAACAATATATTAAATTAGATGCATCATGAGTGAAAGTTAACCTCATAGAACTGAAAATGTCTTTGTAATGAGTAAATTAACTATGGAAAAGATTTATAGAACATTAATGGCTTGGTTTCAGAAATAGTGATTTAAATTAAACAAGGTTTTAATAAAAATTTGACTATAAGTAATGGATCTAACTAATGTTTTGCTTTCTATATTTTCAATATTCATACATGTATCACCCATCATTTTTTCATGGATTATTTTAAAAATCATGTAACTGTAGATATTTTAAAAGACTAATAAATCTCAGCAACATTACAAATTATTTAAGTTGCTATTAAAAATGTGAATAAATGTTACTTACTTTGTGGTAAGGTTGTTGTGGTTGGAGATCAGAGTGCTGGAAAAACTAGTGTGTTGGAAATGATTGCTCAAGCACGAATATTCCCTCGAGGATCTGGGGAGATGATGACTCGTTCTCCAGTTAAGGTAAGAAAATAAGCCATCTGGAAAGGGGCTGCTTGGATAAAATTCATTTGTTGTGTTGAAGTAAAGAATTTTAACCCAAGAAAGAATCAATATGTAGTATTTGGATTTGTTCCTAGAATGGAAATCAGTAGGAGGCACAGACAGGAGACCTGTGTGGCAGGAGCTGAGTGAAGAAGGTGAAAATTGGTATCCCGAGGAGACATCTCGGCTAGAGGTCACGCTAGACTGAGCCATTATTAGCCTTTGGCATTTATTCTTATTAAGAAAGAGGCTAAAAATGAGAGTATTTTAAGTGAAATCAATAAATAGGGGTATTTTCTACTTCTGCTATAAAAAGAGTAGAGAAATGGAACAATAACATGTTACATATGTTTGGTCAAGGAAATGTTTTAAAGCTATTTATATGCTGATTGTAACAATCACTGGAGGGAAAAAAAATGATGATGCAAGAGAGGGAGCAGTTGCAAGAGCAGAATTGTTGAGGTGAAAGAGACTAGGACTCAACTTTCTGTTCACATTTGACTCTGACAGTCCACTTGCGGTCACAGGTACAAAGTGTGTGACTACTGAGTCTTTCACTCTGCAGACATTTGTTGAATGTGCCCTACCTGCCAGCACTGTTCTGGCAGTGTGTTAAACAAAACAGAGATCTTGTCAGAATGGAGGATTTGTTCTAGTAGAGAGGCAATACATAGTAAGGGGAATAAAGTAATAAATTACATAGAATTTGTCCTAAGTTTTGTGCAAAAAAAGAAAAAGTGGAGCCAGACAAGGGAGATGGGAGTGGTAGAGTTAGTAGACTATGTTGAAACAGTGACATTTGAACCACAACTTGCAGAAAGCAATGGGGGGTTATATGGATAGTGCAAGAGTGTTAAATGCAGAGAGGAAATTAGTGTAGAGCCCATTGTTTCCTGAACATGATCGCCACCCCATTCACCTCAGGGGCAGGAGAAATAGCTCATTAGGGCTTTGTAAGTCATTTTGTAGACTTTGGTTTTTATTTTGAATAAAATGGGCAGTTATTGTAGGAATTTGTGCAGAGTATCAGTATAATTTTTTTTTTAAGATTTATTTATTTATTTATACAAGCACTGGGTACAGTCAGAAGCACAGGAGGGTGAGAAAATTCACCAGAGACAGAGCCAGGAGCAGAACAGGCAGACTGATGAAATACACTGCTGAGGGGAGCAGTGGGTGTGGCAGGAGAGGTCTGCTGCGCCATGTGGGACCCTCACCCTGCAGCTGGGGATCAAACTGGCACTGCAGAGGCTGTGGGCAGCTTTGCAGCCCAGCGCTCAACCACTGGGCCACCAGGGAGGCCCCCAGTATTATTTTTTAAAAGGCTAATTGACCGCTGTAATGAAGGTAAATATAGACAAGATGGGTAGAAACAGGTTGCTGGGGGAGGCTAGTAGAATATCCAAATGATACTTGGGCCAGGAAGGTAGCTGTGACGAAGATAAGAAATGGTTGTATTGTACAACATTTACTGACAGATTTGACGTGGAGGAAAGCACTTGTCAGGATGACTGAGGTTTTCGGCTTGAGAAAATTAAAGATGTATTAATAGTTTGCATGGGGAAGTCTGGTTTAAAGTGGTTTAGAGATGTACATCAAGAATTTTGGTCTTGCTGAAGGGTGTTTACAAATGAGCACTATAAATAGCTGCAAGAATCTCCCTCCAGAACCCATTGGGTTTTTGAACCCAGTCCAAGCTGCCATGGTGGCTTTGCATTCTGTTTATTGCCTCGCCTATTTATCTAATCTGAGTAGAAGGAATTGTGTTTTTAAAGTGAAATCAAATAATTATAGAGAAGCTTAAAAAGTTACAGAATATGAAGTTGTGAAGTTCTCTTGAAACCACTATGTTATATGTAAGTTGTTTGAGAGTGTATGGGCCTTAAGTCACTCCTGGTATAAAGGCTGCCTTAGCTCTCCCAGAGTCAGCAACTCTCTCTGTAATAGCCTAGGTTTTGCTACAGTGTCATGTTTTATGTCTGTGTATAGTTCTCCCAAGATGTTGTAAGATCTGAAACAGTTAATTCTTTATTTCCCCTCTACCCATAATACTCTTAATAAATAGATGTTCAGTAAGTGAATTGTCCTTTACCTAAATTTACCTTTGAAGTTAAATGCAAGGATTTTCTTTTGGTTTTTTCAGGTTTTTCACTGATGGTTTTGTGCTCAGTATTTTGTATGACGTTGTCTGGGAAATGAGAGGGGCAGAAACATTTTACTTTTTTTTTAAAGATTTATTTATTTATGAATACAAGAGCTGGGGTACTGGCCAGAGGTTTGGGGGGGTGGTGAGAGGACTCACCAGAGACAGAGTGGGTAACAGAACAGGTAGACTGACCAAAGTACACTGCTGAGGGGAGCAGCGGGCAAGTCAGGAGAGGTCAGCTGTGCCATGTGGGTTGCTCCGTGGCCGGCCGAGGATCGAACTCGTGCTGCAGTGGCTGCAGACAGTTTCATAGGTTGCTTCTTAACCCTTGTGCCACCAGGGAGACCCCTGGGGCAGTAACATTTTAGACCATGAAAACTATAAAGTAGCAAAATGTCCTTTTGGGAAATCAGCTTAACAGACATTTGTGAACACTATTGAGAAATCTATGGTCTCTGCTTCACCATAGTGACATCCCTGGGGATGTTCCTGGTGTGCAGTGTAAAGGATCGCTGGATTTGTGCAATGCTGTGAGCCTGTCTAGACCCTGGGAATTAATTTGAATTATAAATGCATCACTGTGTCTCAACTTTCTATTAATTTCAGGTAACTCTGAGTGAAGGTCCTCATCATGTTGCCTTGTTTAAAGATAGTTCTCGAGAGTTTGATCTTAACAAAGAGGAAGATGTAAGTAGAAATCTTATGAGCTCCATGTGAACAAACGTTATAACCCATGTGAGCTTTTAAGACAGTTAAATGTAATATTTGTTAACTGCACATTTTCTTGGGATTTTGTTGTTTTCCATTAACAGCTTGCAGCATTAAGACATGAAATAGAACTCCGAATGAGGAAAAATGTGAAAGAAGGCTGTACTGTGAGCCCTGAGGTAAGCCTTGCCATTCATTTCAACAGTGTTTTATGGCAATCCATTGTTTATGATTGGAAATATATCATGATACTGGCATCAATGTTAAGATTTCAGCTGTTTTAAGATACATAATTTTTTTTTTAAAGATCCATTCACCTATTCATATAAGAACTGGGTACCAGCCAGAGGTGCAGGGGGTAAGAGGACTCACCAGAGACAGAGCGGGGAGCAGAACAGGCAAACTGAGTGAAATACACTGCTGAGGGGAGCAGCAGGCGAGCCAGGAGAGGTCTGCGCCATGTGGGTTGCTCCCTAGCCGCGGACAGCTTCACAGTTGCATCTCAACCCCTTGCGCCACCAGGGAGGCCCCAATACATAATTTTTTTAATGTTCCAAATAATGTGTCATTTTGTGTATAATTTTCTACATTAATTATATTTAAGATCAGGGAAATAATAACTTTTTCTGAGCACATATCTGAATGGATGAGTCATAGAATTTTCAGACTATGTATTCCCAGAAGTTTCCTAACAGATTGGTCCAAAAAAAATTTTGTTTGTGTTTTGTTGTTTTTGAGTAGACCATATCATTAAATGTAAAAGGCCCTGGACTGCAGAGGATGGTACTTGTTGACTTACCAGGTGTGATTAATGTAAGTGTATATACAAAGCATGTATTTGATCTTATTCTTACTGTGGAAAACATTTATAATGACTTAAAACCTTCTTCTTCAAGACTGTGACATCTGGCATGGCTCCTGACACAAAAGAAACTATTTTCAGTATCAGCAAAGCTTATATGCAGAATCCAAATGCCATCATACTATGTATTCAAGGTAAATCTTTTCAAAAAATTTGAATCACGCTATTATGCTTCCTTAGCAATCCAAGCCTTGCTTTAAATATGCATGTTATATAAACATACAAGATAAATTTGTTTTGCCATCTCCTAGTTGTTCTTTCATTTTATTAGTAACTAGAATTGAAATTGGGAATATTTTAGTAAATTTCACTACAGGCATCTTAGAAATTTTTATTGGCTAGAATTTATTTTCATAACTAAGATAAATATATTAAGAAAACTTTTCTTGCCTGGTAGACACCAGGGCATGTGGAAATTTTTCAAATCCACTTTACAATTATTACAGTGTCATTTTTCACTTTTTTCCAGATGGCTCTGTTGATGCTGAACGCAGTATTGTTACAGACTTGGTCAGTCAAATGGATCCTCATGGCAGAAGGACCATCTTTGTTTTGACCAAAGTAGACCTCGCAGAGAAAAACGTGGCTAGTCCAAGCAGGGTGAGGGCAAGTTTTTATTGTGAAAGATGATAGTCATTGTAGTTTCAAAAAAAAATTCCTCACAGAATACTTTATTAGAGAGTAGTATCGAGATTTTCTTCATTCTCATTTAAAACAAAAGATTGGAAAGTGAAAGTGATAGTAAATTAAGTTTTGAGCTTATAAGTAAAATTATCATTAGTTTGCTTCAGAAATATTCAGGATTGCTATATTGTTTATTCTAATTTAAATAATTTTTATGCCAACACATAGTCATTAAGCTTATTTGTGGTATTTCTTTGATTTTACTTTTAGCTGATGTTCATAAATTAGTGTTAAAACTAATGACAATATAAATTCCTTTTGAAGCTTATTTATGCCTTCCCCCCCCCCCGAAACATTACCTTTACTAACTCATCAGACTATATAATATAACTGATTCTTATAATAGAGAAGGTACTATATTGGGTGTCAGGCCTCAACAATCTTATTCATGCTCCTCCACTAATTGACTGTGTCCTTGGGCAAATACCACTCAGTGCACAGTCCAACCTATTAGTCAGTTGATCTCTAGGGGTCATTTTCCATTTCTGAAATTCTGTGAATTTAGTGTCCCTTTCAGAAACAGGAAAGAATTTTCTTTCAAGGTACCATTGTGTAAGTCCTATTAGATCTTCCCTTAAGGCATGCTGTTTATGTAATTATAAAGGCATAAAGTAGTCATTAAGAGTACAAAATTTGCCATCAGATTGCTTGGTTTCAAATCCTGGCTCTATCTGCCATTGGCCAGCTATGTAACCTTAAGCAAGTTATTTAACTTTCCAGTGCGTTTGACTCCCTCATGTGTTGATAATAAAGCTCTTAATGAGACTGTCTCATAGATTGTGAAGGTTTAATAAGTGTCATACTTGTAAAGTGGTTGAAATAGTGCTTGGCACAAGTGTTATATGCGTGATGGTTGTCTTCTGAAATTACTGACTATTCCGCATAGAGCAACTTCAGACTGTAAATACCTATCCTTTGTGCTACTTAAGAGATTTCTCCTTCTTCCCTGATACTTCCTGAGACCTTCTGTGTTAGGAATTTCCAAGACAGACCACCCCTGTGTTCAGTGACCCACTAAAAGAACTCACCCAAACTCAGCATAAAATCATACTTGCACCTAAGATTTAATACAATGATGGAATACAAAGCAAAATCAGAGAGGGGAAGGTTTCAAGAGCTGAAGTGTGGTGGAAACCAGACGGCAGTGTCCCAGGTGCTCTCTTAGTATAGTCACACAGGACTTGTAATCCCTGCAGCAGCAAGCTATTCATTAGAAACCTTGCACCTAAAGATTTTATTTGGAACTGGTCATATAGGCACCTCAAGTATCAAAATTCCAGATGCCCAAAAGGAAAACAGATGGTCAGCATATACTACATTGCTTGCATAAGGAGCACTGTTGTTTCGGGAAGTTTTATGTCAATGTAGGAAATTGTTTACCAGTTCCCGGATGCCAGCAGGGGACAAGCAGGCCTTTTCTTAAAGATAGCATTCTCAAGCCTTATATATTAACTCCTTTCTACACAGCCCCATTTACCTTCACTTTGTCTTATTTTTAAGACTGTGGATTGGTTGGTCCTGAAATAGAGAAGGGGAGAAATGAGGATTTGTGACTTCATCTCCCTTAATTCCTTTCATTTTTTTCCACTCTTCTCTAGATAATGAGTATTATTTTTGAAATGCAATTGAGGCTTATTTTAATTCTTTTGTGTACCAAACATTGAGCATTTTTGGGAGGCTGTAACTTACACAGTATTAATCTGAACAGATTCCTTATATTGTGTGTGGTTGATCGATCTCTCAACAAATGTGCATTTTTTCTGGACAGAGTTTGTAGTTTTTATTATGCTTAAAAAGGATTTTTACTTTAATATAGATGATCCAAATATTAGAGAGATAGAAGTGAAAAAACGAATTCACTTGGAGAGAATTTAGGTTCAGATGACCCTTGAACAAGAGGGTGGTTGGAGACACCAATTTCCCCCCCACCCTTCAGCCCCCATACCATACCAAAATCTGGATGCTCAAGTCCCTTATAGTCACCCTTCCATATCTGCAGGTTCCATATCTGTAGATTCAACCAACTGATGTGCATTATTGATTGACTCTATAAATTCAGAAAATAGATAGGAAACAAAATCCATGTTGAAGTGTACTCATGCAGTTCAAACCCATGTTGTTCAGTGGCCAAGTGAATTTAAAGAATATGGGGAAATGATAATAATAGTTCCCACTGAGTGTCTACTTGTGTCAAGCACTACATCATCCATCTTATCAAACAACAACTTTTTTTTTTAATTAGGTGCTTTCTTAAGACCACATAGCTAGTAAATAGCAGAGTAGAAATTCAGACTAAAACCTGACTCCAAAGCTCTATACATCATTCCAAGTTTTCGTTTTGGTACACCTGTTTTAAAAAAACATTGTTCAGTATAGTAAAATTAAATGTATCTTTTCTCAAATAGCAATTAAGCATTTTAATGTTTTTTGTACAGATTTATATATTTAACTAAACAGATACATATGTATCACTAAATTGTTTTCTGCATTATATTTATGTTTTTTGAAATTATGTATACCTGTATCTTACATTTATTGTTTTCTACTTTTTTAAAAATAGATTCAGCAGATAATTGAAGGAAAGCTCTTCCCAATGAAAGCTCTAGGTTATTTTGCTGTTGTAACAGGAAAAGGTATGCAAAGATGGATTATTATTATTTACTTTTGGTTTTTGTGTTATCACATAATAAAGATGAAAACTTTGCCATCATCTTTCCCTAGGAAACAGCTCTGAAAGCATAGAAGCCATAAAAGAGTATGAAGAAGAATTTTTTCAGAATTCAAAACTACTAAAGTAGGTGTATTGTTTAAATACTGAAAGATTTTACTTATGGTTAGAGTAGCTTAACTCAAGCTCGTTTCACTTACAATTTGTTTTATAGCTTTTAGTTTAACATTGAATTTCCAGAACTTTTCCCAAATAGTGATCTGTATCTAACGAGTGAGTCCTTAGGCCTGGGGAGCAGGACATCTCTTAGGACAATAGATACTGGCATAACCAGTCCCTTGGGATGTGGGCCCTGAAAGATAACACAGACACCTCTTAAGTAGTTTTACTAATAAAGTGACTTTTAAAACTCAACACTTAATTTTTAAATATGTGTACACTTTTCTCTTACAAGTTGAAATAAGGGTATGGATCAAAGAAGTAAACAGATATTCACAGAAATTAACAAAAAAATAAGGTATTGACAAAAAAGTAAAAGAGCAACTGAATTATGCCAAAACTTTGTATGTAGAGAGTTTCCTGAAATAGAAAAAAGTGTGTTTCCCTCTGACAATATAGTAAGTCAAGATAGTTCTTGCAGTTTTGCGTATTGTCTATTGGGAAGAGAGGAAGCTGTGAAATGTGTACAACTGTCCTGTCTAATATCGTGCTCACTAGCCACGTATAATTGAATTAATATTAAATAAAATTAAAAGTTCATCTCCTTAGACACACTAGCTATATACCTTAGGGACTCAAAACCCCATGTGACTGGTAGTTACAATAATGGGTAACCCAAACACATTTTCTTCATCACATAGTTTTACTGGACAGTGCTGTTATAAAATGAGTAAGTAAATATTCTCATAACAAGCACACTAGTGATAATATTATTCTCATGCTAATGATAATATTATTGTCTTTTTTGCCATTTTGATTTACTTTAACTCTTGGTTTTTTTATAGAACAAGCATGCTAAAGGCACACCAAGTGACTACAAGAAATTTAAGCCTTGCTGTGTCAGACTGCTTCTGGAAAATGGTACGAGAGTCAGTTGAACAACAGGCTGATAGTTTCAAAGGTAAATTTTAAACTAAGCAGACAAAATTTAAACATTTCATTAATGGTCAGTTTTGGCATACATGAACTTCTTACTCCTTTTCTCTAACAGTTCATTATTCATTCACTTACTATTAGTTTGTGGAAAATGGAAAAAATAAAAATCTTTTCTTGTTGTATAAAAACAGTGCTCTCCTTTCTGAGGAAATACCACGTGGAGCACTTTGCAAAATTTGGACAGATAAAAAGTTTGTCATAATAAGAAAGAACTTAATAAACTACAGAGGACTCATATTCCCTTCTCTTTAGGGGAAGGAGAGGAATGGTGTTGGGCAGCACAGCCTCTGTGCTTCAGCTTTATTGCACTCTTTTCTGAACCCCAGTTTCTTGTTCCATGGCTTTGTTTTCATAGTTTCTTTGATGAAGATATACCCTCCTTCCCTTTTCCTATTTGGAAACTCTACCTGTTAATCCCATTTAGTCCCTTAGCAGCCTTGTAAGTATTATTATTATTGTGGTGGTTGCTAGTATCCCCATTTTACACAGGAAACTGAGGCAGACTAATTTACCCAAGTCATACAGCAACAGATAATAGACTACAGATTGGTGGTACTACAACAAGATCTAGCTCTTAGAAGCTGGACCACACTGCAGCAGTTGTGAATTTTGTGGATTAAAAAAATGGAGAAACTAAAATCAAGTAGTTTAGAAAGCTGATGTAATAATCAAATTCAGAGATATTGAAAGCCCAGAATAATCAGAAGCCGTAAGTGAACTATCCGGTTTAGTTAGTACAGAAGATATGATATAACCTCTAACCCCTACTTCTGGAAAGAAGGAGAATAAAACATTTCTCTTTCTTTCATAGCAACACGTTTTAACCTTGAAACTGAATGGAAGAATAATTATCCTCGCCTGAGAGAACTTGACCGGGTAATGTTTATATATTTCAGTGCTTTGTCTATACCTAATTTATTGATAATATTGTGTTCTAAAGAAGTATATGTTGATCAGAACAGTTTGATAAGCTAAATCACTTTGGTTTTAGCCATAACTACTAGTTTAAAGCTGCAAATACTTTTCCAGGAGCAGTTATCTAAAACATTTTAAATTATTACAAAATATAAAAAATAACTAGGAAACATAGTATGTCAAAAGAAGTGTGTAAAATGTTTTATTGTACATCAACTTTTTACCTTTCAACATCTGCTGTGGAAAATATACTTGTCTAATGAATCTAAATATGGCTTTTCCTTTATTTTAAATGTCATCAGTTGCAAAAACACAACACGCTAAGTTAATATGAATTGATGTTATCATGTAGCTTTCGTTATGTGAAAATCGTATGTGAACAAATACCATGTGAAAAACCGCATTCAGGATTGAGTGAATAAGGTAGACATTTTACAGATTTCTTTGTTTTTATCTGGATATTGGCATTCCTCAAAAAAAAGTAAAAGGAAAAATATTATTTGCTGGTCATGCATGCTTCAAACTTAGGCTCAACCTTCTCCGCCAGTCAGAGGCCTTCCTTATAATTAGCTCTGAAATTTGTGACAGGGAAAATTGACTATTGAATGAAAATCTCATTTTCCTTCTATCTATATTGCCTAGAATGAACTATTTGAAAAAGCTAAAAATGAAATCCTTGATGAAGTTATCAGTCTGAGCCAGGTTACACCAAAACATTGGTGAGTATTTGACCTTTATTTAGTAATTTGACTGTGAATTATTATAAAGTAATAAAATATAGATTGATAAAGCAATGACATTGTGGCCTGGGCTCATCCTACAAAAACAGTATGGCAAGAAGATAAAAATAGGTTATTTTACAAAATTTACCCACTGTTTTTTAACCAATTATGTATTGTATTATGGATTTACCAAGTATCTTGCCGAAGAGACATTCTAAAAAATAACTCTCTCCATGCCTTTTTTAAATCTTGATTGTCTTTGGCATTTCTTTACCTTATACTTAGTAAATTCATAATTTTGGTTTCTATAAAATCATTCAGACAAAGTTTTATCAAATTGTGTTTAGGTAAATATCAGTCTTGTCAGAACAGTTGCTGATGTTGCATTAATTGTAGAGATCAAAACTATAGAAAAAAAGGATTTGTAAAGGAAGACATTCTCATTTCTCAGGAAGAACAATTGGTACTTCTTGTACTATGTACCCAAGTATACTGTGTACAAATCACATTTCAAATAGAAGCCTATTTTGAGATTTCTTTTCTAGTAGGAAGTAAATGCATCCTTTTGAAAAGCACTCATGCAAGTCTCTTTTAAGGCAGATTATCTTATGTTTTATGTAAATTTTGGCATAGCCTGTTGGAATGGGGCACTGTAACCAAAATAGGCTCTTTGTACCTCAAGATATGTATAAATGGCTTTGAAATTTTTGCAGTCGTTTTAATTAACAAATTCCTTGTGCTCAGTTTATGTTTCTAATGCAGTCTGTGTACTAGTTGAAAATTACCAAAATTGAACCTAGATAATAGTGTCTAGTCCTTAAGTTTGATTGTAGTATCTCTAGTTTCTCCATCTCAGTGCCCTTTGTTTCTCAGTAGCAAACCCTTTTCTCTCTTCGGGTAGTCAAAATTTGCCTATTTTTAATTTCTTCTCCTTAGCCACAAAAGAATACAGGTTTTACCTATACTTACTAATTGATTAATCAGGTATATACACAACACGACTTATCTTTGTTATTTGTATTTTCAGCCAATCCTATGGCTTTCTGTAAGCCAAGTAGCTTTTGAAGTTGCAAGAAATGGATATGTGTATGTACACCCAATATATATATGCATATATATACATACACACATGCAGAATGAATATACTACTACTTATTTTACTAGGTTATATGTAATGTACTTAAAAAGTGACTGTAAACTATAGTGCTTTTTATGGGAGAAAAATATGATACCTCTATTTCTGAAATCAAATGGAATAGGTAGTTTTGTTTGGTCAGAGCAAGCGTGAAATCAGAATATATCTACATGAGCTTTGAAATGGATTAAATCTAATTTATCTAACACAGGTTACCAAAGGGAATTTTGAAGGGACAAGAAATCTGTATTGTCAGACTGAGAGGGCAAAGGAGAGAAGTCAGACATCTGGCTATTAGAGGTTTATGAGGAACATGAAAAGATGCTACCAATTATTAGTCATTAGGCAAACACAAATTGAATCCACAATGTGTTACCACTTAAAACTTAAAATGATTAAAATTTAAATGACTAACCATACCATGTGCTGGCAAGATGCACAGGATATAGAATTCTCATACTCTGCTGGTAGGAATGGGTCAACTATTAAGAAAACAGTTTGATAGTAACTTAAAAAGCTGAATGTACAATGACCATATGATCCAAACATCTCACTCCTATATATTTTCCAAGGGGAGCAAAAACATAAGTTCAGGCAAAGACTTGTACATGATAACAACTTTACTTGTAAGAGTCAGCTACCAGAAACAACCCAAATGTCTAGCAATGGATCGCTATTCAGCCAGCAAAAAAAAAAAAAAAAAAAAAAATTTAAGTGAAATATTATATACACAATAGCATGGATGAGCCTTAATTATTCTGAGTGAAAGAATCAGGAGAAGAGTGCATGCTGTATAATTACACTTATATAAAATTCTGGAAATATAAACTGTTGTGGTGATAGAAAACAGATCCAGTTGTTAGAATTTGGGGGAATGATGGATATGTTTATTACCTCAATTGCAGTGATGCACAGGTGTGTATGTATATCAAAACTTTAAATATGTACAGTTTATTATCAGTTAATGATACTTCAGTAAAACTTTTAAAAACTAATTTTTTTAATTTCAGGGAGGAAATACTTCAACAATCTTTGTGGGAAAGAGTGTCAAGTCATGTGATTGAAAACATCTACCTTCCAGCTGCACAGACCATGAACTCAGGGACTTTTAATACTACAGTGGACATCAAGCTTAAACAGTGGACTGATAAACAGCTTCCTAATAAAGCAGTAGAGGTTAGGATATAATTTAATTAAATGGGTAAGAAGCATTATCTGAAAAGGAGTAGGAGCTCTGAATTTAAGGTTTTAGTCCCATTACAGCACTGTCTTCTTTTTTAGTCTTTATACTCCATTTATTCTTTATTCCTCGTCTTTATGTTGGGACTAACCTTAATGCTGCTACAGTTACCACTGTTACAAAATGTACTAATTGGTAGGATGTCAGTTTGAGGGCATTGGTTCTTTCAGAGAGCATTTATCAAAACCAGCTGACTTTGCTTGAGTGTGAAATGTTTTTAACTTCTTTTGTGGATAGAGATTCCCTAAGGAAATGTCTAATGAATGAAACATTTCATTTATTGATTTTATGCAGGATTCAATTATTCCTAAATAATCATTTCCTTACATTTGGGTCTTGACAAAAGATTAGAACATACCTGAAAGAATCCATTTCTGTTATCCATGTGTCTTGACTTCTGTTATCCATTTAGTAACTGTGTGGTCTCTGGGCTAGATTTTAAACTTTTCTGTTTCCTCATCTGTAAGTTAAAGATAATAGTGTTGCTTGCCTTATAGATTTTTTTTTTAAGATTTATTTATTTATGCATACAAGAACTGGGGTACAGGTCAGAGTGCAGGAGGTGAGAGGATTCACCAGAGACAGAGTGGGGAACAGAACAGGCAGACTAACTGAAATACACTGCTGAGAGGAGCAGCGGGGGCGACAAGAGAGGTCTGTTGCACCATGTAGGTAGCTCCCTGTCCGGGGATCTAACTTGTGCTGCAGAGGCTGCGGATAGCTTCATAGTGCTGTGCTTAACCCCTTGCGCCACCAGGAGGCCCACCTTATAGATTGTTTTAAGGAGTAAATGAGTCAATATATGTAAAATACATGACCAGCTGTATTTTAGTAGCTACTCAGTAAATGCCAGCAGCTGTTATGATGATCATGATCATCATCCGAGTTGATCTGCCCTGCTGTTAACCTATGAATGGTTGTTCCAGCTGAGAGTCAGTATGCTCTGTGCTCCTGGGTGAGGTTGTCCACAAAATTAGAATAAATGCTAAAATTTACTGTTTTTCATGTCTACCTTAGAAACAAAATGCCACCACTGTTACAGTGTATCACATCTTTCCTGTCCTGCTCCAGTTCTAACTTCTTTACCTCCTTGCTCAGTTTCCTCAGGGTTCTTTTTCTAACAACTATTACAGTCTCTTTGCCTAAACTGAATGTTGTCAACCCCTGATCTGTTGTCAACACATTAACCCCAAAAGTAGTTCAAGAGATTCTACCACCATTTCACTAGCTCCCTTCGCTGCTGGCCCTGACCTTTTCTGGGCTCTGTCTATCATAGGATATTTTCATAACCCAATGTTCAAGCAGAAGTGTTCATAAGAGGGCAATGACTTTCCTGCTGCTTCATCCTCAGGACTGAGTGTGGTAGAACCTGATGAAAGTCAGAAAACATCCAATTTAATGGCAGCCAGTGTATTCTTGGATAGTCATCTTTTCTTTACATTGTAATTTCTTTGTGTTTAAAATGAAAAAGGCTAAATTAAAAAATACAGCATTAATCTTAAGTAGATTGAGTTCTTAATTCTGTTACCACTTTCCCTTTCATTGTTCAGATAATTACAAGTTATCTCTAATATAAGCTGGGTAATGCTCAACTGTGTTAGAAAGTAGTAATACATTTATTTCTATATTTGCTTAAAGGCAAGATGTGAAGTAGTCTGAGTCATTCAGAAATTTTAAATGTACGATGGTGTAGGAGGAACAAGCAAACACGCAAACTCAGCTGTTACACAAGATGAAATAAATAGTAAACTGAGTCTGATGATGAACTAAACTGTTTGCTTTATCCAAAGAGGGGAGCTCCAACAGGTGAAGTTATATAGGAATATGGGTCCAGTGTTGCTAGAAAGTTCAGAAGGACCTGGAAATGAAAATTTTAAATGTTGCCAACTAAGTTTTTGTTTTTAATTTTAAACACTCTGTCTCTAGGGAAAATGTCAGGAAGCCAGATCTTTCTCACTGGTTAGTACCCATGTGAGAGCTCTAGAACAGAGTTTGTTTGTACTTGCTGCCTTTTCTTCTTTTTTTTTTTTCCTTTTAAACTTCATATAAATGTAGCTTCTGATAACCCAATATGTCAGTTTGGCTTGAATTCATGTAGTATATTTCATGTCATACATTAAATAAGAGTATGTAGTATAATTACAGCTTTTTTCTTTCAAATAATTCCAGGTTGCTTGGGAGACTCTACAACAAGAGTTTTCCCGCTTCATGACAGAACCAAAAGGAAAAGAACATGATGACATATTTGATAAGCTTAAAGAGGCTGTTAAGGAAGAAAGTATTAAACGCCACAAGTGGAATGATTTTGCAGAGGACAGCCTGGTATGTCATTTGTATATTAAAGTGTCGGCCTCCATTTTATATAATTTTTCAAACTGATTCTCTTTTGTGGGCAACTACTTTTATGTGATTATTTAAATTAGATTCTGAATTTTTTAAAAATGAAGGGGATTTATAATCTGTAATCAGCCCTTTGACATTTCATTGTCCTTCTAGAATCATCCTTTGCTATTTCTTTCTTGATTATTTTTAGGAAAAAAAATCAAACTTTTCAGCAGACTAAGCAGACTTCTATAAATGTCCACTAATTGTCATCTACTAACCATTGCATGCATCTCAACTACAGATCACTGCTTTTCATTTGCTCCTTTGTGGCATAATGAAAGGAATTAGGTGCACTGGTTTTCAGTGGATTCAAGTCATAAAATATTATGCTTCTACAACCATTAAACTAATTATTCTGTATTGAAGACTTACAAGGAGTACCAGGAACTCTGTTAGTTATTTTGTAAGCGATATTTTTCTTAGTTATTAAATAGTCCTGTTATTGTCATTGACAACACTGAGATACAAGCCCTGCTCTAACTCCAAAGTCTGGTTTCTGACCTCCATTCTCTGATAAATCATTAGAATGTTCTCATCACTATACTTAAACCTTATTAAGTTCTGCTTAGACAGGAAAGGCACTATTGAACAAGGTGAGCAGTTTTCTGGGAAAATAAATGTCTCACTGTGAGCTGGATGTAACTATAAATTTGCTTTGAAGAAATGTTTATATTCTCACTTAAAAAGCATGTTCATTCTTGTTAAATGACTTAAGACTGGCTTTCTGAGAGAATGGTACCATTTTCATTCAAAATAGTAAAAATTGGAAACCAATTTTGTTTCAACAAATAACATCTGTTTGCGATTGTTTAGCCCTTAAAATTTTTTTCCGTTAAATATTTCATTGCTTTGACAGTGAGATGTTGGTTACAATTTCTTTATTCCCTCTTTTTTGAAATGCCAGTAGGTCATATGGCAAAAAGGAAAGGAAGAGATGATCTGTATTATTAACTCCTGGATACTAGGGTTCTTGATTTTCGATTTTATTTAATTACAATTGTAATGTGCTGCTCTTTATCTTAGAGATGGTCACATTATATCATTAAGGCAAGGAAACTTTTGAGTTTTAAAACAGGAAACTAACAAGGCAGATAGTAGAACTTCCTATACTTGTATGAGAGGAACATACTTCTATGTTTCAGATACAGCCGATATTTTGGATATTTGTAAGCTATCACTTTGAATGAGATTAATAAAGAGATAAGAATAAATCAAAAGAGCTGTTTCTCTTTCCTCGTATTTCAGAGGGTTATTCAACACAATGCTTTAGAAGACCGGTCCATATCTGATAAACAGCAGTGGGATGCAGCAATTTATTTTATGGAGGAGGCTCTTCAGGCTCGTCTCAAAGATAGTAAGTAAGAACATGGGTTCTTGAGTTTTAAGTATTCCCAAGGTGAAGGAATCATCCAACTTCAGTGGACATTCATATAAATAAAATTAGTATTTTAAGGTCTTGGTCATTAATACAATAGTTGAGTATAATTTGTGAGATTTTTTGGTGAAGTGTTTAGTAACTGAAAATGTTAAATTGTACACATGATATTTACATGTACTCATTCTAAAAAGCTGTAATTTGGACTATTTTAGTGTTTGCTACTACACTTACAGAAACTTTATAAGCAATTCATATGTTATAAATATATAATTATATATGTACCATAATAATCCTATATTTTTTTCTTTATTTCAACTGACTTTATATTGATAGAATACTTAGAAATAGATAAGAAACAAAACTAATATTATTTACCTGGTAATAAAATTCTTAATAAAATTTTTAAAATTTTTTTAGCTGAAAATGCAATTGAAAACATGATTGGTCCAGATTGGAAAAAGAGATGGTTATACTGGAAGAATCGGACCCAAGAACAGGTAAAAACAGGCATTTCTCTGGTCCTGTGATGCTCATTTTAATTCAGTCATTAAAATATAATCTTTGTATATTTCTAGGCCAATCTTAAGAATTTTGTGTTTTATGTCAGTATTTCTAAAAGAAAATGAATCTTTAGAATTAGTAAGCTACAAGGGAAATTATTTTTTAAAAAATTAGTTAGCTGTGTTATTAAAAGAAAGAAAAGATAGAATATGATCCTTTTGTGGTTACTTTATTTCAATTCCCTGTTTGAGGCAAAAATGAAGATTAATCTTAGGAACAGAAATAAAAATGATACGGATTTCCAAATATGTAGAATGAAGATTAGAATGAAAGATACAGTGACTTTTTTGTTTTATCTTATTATCTTTGGATTTTTCTGTTTATTCAAATTATTTTACTCTTACATTCACAAAATTATAAAATTTAAGAGAGAAGTAGAATTGTAGAATTCATTTGTTTAAGAAGCATTTAATGTATACTTCAGAAACACAAAATGATAAAAGCAAATATAAATGACTTTATAAATGAGGGAAATTTATAGATAAAATTTATAAATCATTAAAGTCCCCATGCCCTACTTCTACCCCTTTTTATTCCTTCTTTATTATTACACATTTTTTTCCTATCTAGCATTCAGTCTTACACCACTATCTAATTCATGTTTATTCCTTAAATGTTTATGTAAATAGAATAATAAAATCAAATATAAAAATGAAGTAAGGAAGAGAAAAAGAGCTGGCATTCAAATCTACTTTCTTTTCTTCCTCAATTCATGAAATTAGAGAAAAATTAAAATATGAAAACATTGAGGAGATACAGAATGTAAGAAAGTTATCAAATAATTCCTATTTTTAAGTTATTGAGAAAAATTACCAAATATCATTCCTGTTTACTTATTTCTTATGTTGTTGCTTTCATTCTAGACATGGAGTTAATTTATATAACCAAGATTATTTTCTAATTTCATACATTTCTTGTTTCATAAGCTGTCACATGTGAGTCTTAATTTGTCTTAAAATAGTAAATAGTAGTTCTCATCCCTTTTTTTGTTAAGATACTTGTGGTAAAAATGTGTGATTAGGAGACTCAAGAGAAGCTAAGGGTTTTGTGGTTGGGTTGTGCCTGTGTTAAGGGTTATCACCAGTTATCTCTGCAAATGGCAGAGGGGAGAGGGTCTGTTAGAGAACTTCTAGGGGAACCATCAGAGATTTCTGACTAAGACAGGAAGAGGCTTTGGAGTTTATCTGCCTTATACCAAAGGAAAATGGTGTCTGACCTTCAAAGCTTAGTGAAATTAGGCCTAAATTCTACAGAACAATCAATGATGGCAGAATGAGTGTTAGCAACTAGTGATAAGTATGCTTTGGCTAAACATTCTCAAAGAGAAATGACTCCTTGTTATAAGTTATTTTTCTCAATAACTTGAACCCATAGGATCCCTTTAAAAGAAATGGCGACCTTAAAGCCAGTAATTTTAAGGTCAACACAAGGGTGTGTAGTCTAGAAGAGGAATTTGGAAACACTTCAGAGAAAAGCCTTCTCTCAAGGTAGCATGCGAAGACCCAGGCTGACTGGAGAACACAGGTCATAGTTGGGAGTGTGAGAGGAAGGACATCAGAGAGTCACCTGGAAGGAAGTGTTAGTATGTGTGTTTGGTTTTCTCTTTCAGAAGCTTCACACGAAATCATGTCAGACTAAATCAAGTTCTCGCTAACCTTTCTCTCACTTGAAAATTCCCAGACCTCATACCTGGAGGTTATCATGAGACACCTGTCTTAAAGAAGTTAAAAATGTCCCTAGGTCTCACTTTGCAACTTTAGGTAGCTGTATAACCCTTTCTTCTGCTTCTTGAGTGACCAGATTGAATATGAAAAGAAACTGAAGATTATCCATTATTAAAGATGAGAAATTTTTGCTCTGGAAACTCTTTTGTGCCTTTGTGATATTACTTTTTCCTCCGTTTCCAGGAAAAGTCCATTCCTTTTTAAATATTCTCATCTTGGGCCTCCCCGGTGGCGCAGCAGTTGAGCTCTGGGTTGCGAAGCTGCCCGCAGCCTCTGCGGCGCCGGTTCGATCCCCGGCTGCTCCCCGGCCACCGGAGGAGGGTCCCACATGGCGCGCAGACCTCTCCTGCCGCCCACTGCTCCCCTCAGCAGTGTACTTCGGTCCTTCTGCCTGCTCTGCTCCCCGCTCTGGCTCTGGTGAATTCTCTCACCCTCCCAAGCTTCTGACTGTACCCAGTGCATGTATAAACAAACAAACAAACAAATAAATAAATAAATAAAAATCTTGGGGGGGAAAAAATAAATAAATAAATATTCTCATCTTGTCTCAAGCTGAACTAATGAGAGTATTGGTCAGAATGGAGGGTGGAATAGTGTTCTCCTGGATACTAGGTGAGCAGCGGTAGCAGTAGAATTGAGGAAAGGTAGAAGTGGAAACAGGATAGTAAGAATTGGAGAATAACATTAATTAGAGATTACCTTTTTACCTCAGACCAAATAGCAGATGTTTAAGGAAACAGTAAAATTTCTCTTTATTAAATAATAAGGTGTCTGAAGTGGTTCATAATGTATTAATTAGTAGTTCCATTTACAAGACAGTTATTTTGTTGTGTAAGTGTAGTTTTTTGTAGATACTCAGTTTCCATAGCTTGATAACAGTTTGGGGCAAAATACTGTGGTAGTAACTTGCTTAGAAGTAATCAGTGAATTTGAACTAGTCTCTTTTACCATACAATTGGGAAGGAAAGATTGAAAATGAAAAAATAAACTTAGTCTGACACCATATAAGACTCTGCATTTCAAACATCACTATTGTGTATATATTTTCCTCCTTTGTTGAAGAAACTGTGAACAATTTTAGAGAGACTGGAAGTGAATTTAAGAAGACCAAAGCTGACTGGAGAACACAAGTCATATTTGGGAGTGCAGAGAGGAAGGACATCAGAGAGTTGCCTGGAAGGAGGTGTTAGTATGTGTGTTTGGTTTTCTCTTTCAGAAGCCTCACACGAAGTGTGTTTTTTAACGAAAAGATGTTTAAAATTAAACTGAATTTTATATTTATCAGAAAAAAAACATATCAACAGATACAAATTCCTATAGTTATGTAGTCCTTAAATATGAGGCCTTAACTCTCCCGTATATTCAGGATACTTTTTAGAGAGTGAAATCCTATCCTAGGGCCAAGAGAGAAAGGAAGTGCCTGGTGCTTTCAATTTCAACAGTAAAACATTTTAACAAAAATGAAATATTATAAACAGTACTAATCCTTTTTTATTCTTTTTATTTTTCATCTCTCATAAGTCTGGGTTCTGTGCTTGTAAGCAAGGTCCTATGGTCTTTCCTGTTTACTGGGACTGTGTCATTTATTATGCAATAGCAATGTATTTATTAAAACTGGAGCTCTGTTTTTACACGTATGTCAAATCCAGGAACCGTCTAAAAATAATCTTCTTTTAAACATTTTAAAGTGCGTTCACAATGAAACCAAGAATGAGTTGGAGAAGATGTTAAAATGTAATGAGGAACACCCTGCTTATCTTGCAAGTGATGAAATAACTACTGTCCGAAAGAACCTTGAATCCCGGGGAGTAGAAGTAGATCCAAGCTTGGTAATAAATATTCTTGAAAAGCATGACTATGCTTTCTTAATCTTTGTTTCCTACAGTAAAGTGTTCCTTCTAATTTGTTACTTAACTATTTAAGTGCTTAATTTGACTTTGATCATATATGCTTCTGCTAGCAGTAAAAATTCAGTGATTTTCATTATGGAAAGAGTGGAAATTGTATTCTTGCTATTCCATGTTTAAGTGTAATGCTTTAATGAGCAAATTGGGAAATTAGGATTTAGAAAGTGAAGTACTTGGGCAAGTTCAGTGGTTAGTTCTGGCAAAAGGGGATGAGTGATGAGCCCAACAAGACCTGTGAACATTACACTGCTTCAGATTGCAAAATAGAATTTTCTGCTTACATGTGGCCCATTTATAAATGTGTTTTTTTCCCCCAAATCAATGTAGCTTAAAGCAGATATAAGTTAATTTAGGAGAAATAGGGATGTTGTATTTTTATTAAGTTGAGTAGGACCTTTGTGTTCCATCTCATTTTCCTCATTTATAATAAATATGAAGATAAATTTAGTTACACTTCACATTTTGCTTACCTTCATCATGTTTGTTTGGGGAGAAATTTTGTATAAAACTGTAGGCCTATGTTTCCTACTATTTAGTTGGGGTACAGAGAACAAAAACTCTCATTGATATTAGTTTACATTATCTTAAGTGAAATCTATTTAGAAAAGGTAATTCTAGTGGGGGAAACAGCCATATTAGAGAGTTCAGAGCCATCCATAACTTCTTTTATAGATGATCTGTTTATGTTTCTGCAGCAGAGAAGTAAGTATACTTACTTTAAATTCCACCAGAGGTCAGAACAAAAAAAGTGGTAAAACGCAAAGCATTTGATGCTGTTACACCTCTGGCATTTTTTATAATTGAAAATGAAGTTAAAACTAGTGATTACATGAAATTATTACTTGAATATAGACTGGGTTTATCACCATTGGTCCTAGCTCTCAACAGTAAGTTGTTCATAATTTGATACTTTTAAACTCTAAGTGTTAATAGCTGTAAGTGTTGACACTTGGATACAATAGGAACTACTTTGCTTATATTTTAGGATATAGATTGGCTGTACCTTAATTTGAACAAGAAAATTCCAGGTTTTCAAGAGACACTTTGTTCAATATACTCTACTAAGCTATTAAATAAGGTAGCAAAGTACTAGGACAAGCATATATAGAACATAAACAGATGTCAGGAGATGTTAACTTTATCAGTTCCACTCTATTGGCTAGTACTGTTAATATTAAAAATTGATATTATCTATCTGAGTCTCACTTTTCTCATCTGTCAAATGGTGTTAGTGATACTTGCTCTACCAGTTTAGCATTGTTGTTCTTATGCTCCCAAATAAGACAATAGTTTGAAAAAAGCAGTTAGAACTTTTAACAGCCTATGTAGTAATGATGTAGTGGAGGTCATATTGCTGCAGTTATGGTGAAATTTCATAATCAGAAAAGAAATATAACTGTCCTTAGACAAGGCTCTCCATGGCTCTTTTGCCTTGATCTCCTTACCTCAAAGTAGGAGGAGATAATCCCCACCCTATCAACTCTACAGTGTCAGTGTTTGAGTATAATAGCATTGCTTATTAAAAAATACTGCAAATGTTAAAACACACTAACTAGTAAGGGATCAGAGTGGTAATAAAGCTAATCTTTGTCTTAAAAATATGTACATGGATTAAAAAGGTTAGTATGGGAACGTTGCCAGTACAACAATTACAACTTTTTCATAAATAAACTCTGTGTATGACTTCAGAGAATGTTTGATCAACCTGCAAAGTATATAGTAACTCTTTGGTCTTTGTTTTCTTTATCCATTTTAGATTAAAGATACTTGGCACCAAGTTTATAGAAGACATTTCTTGAAAACAGCTCTGAACCACTGTAACCTTTGTCGAAGAGGCTTTTATTACTACCAAAGGCATTTTGTAGATTCTGAAGTAAGATTTCCAAATCCAAATACTTTGTAGCAATAATGTTTAAATGCTTAAAAGTAAACTTTAGCTTGAGTGTTAATTATAAGTCTTGATTTTTCTGGAAAAAAGTATGTGTGATTTATAAAAAGTAACATAACTCATATCTTTCTAAAGGTATTTACTACTTTGTGGCAACTGCATCTTTACATAGGTAGCATTCAGTGCCTATAAAATTGTGTATGTGTATAGTAGGCAGTAAACCACATAAAATACATTTTCTTAAAAATTAGCATTTTATGTTAGGAAATAACACATTTTTATTGTAGAAAGTAAATGTAATAATTAAGTATAAAAAATGTACAAAAATGAAATGACCACTTATAAACCCCTGACTTACAAGTAATTTTAGTTAACATTTGTATGTATATCTGTTAAATTCTTTCTGTACACATCATACTTGTATATGTGTATGTAACATTCCACTGCATTTGGAAATCATACTGCAAAATCATTTTATTGTATCATATTATAATCATATCATCATTCCTTTATATCACTCAAATCTTGCTTTAGGTAATTTAAAAGAACTATTATTAGTTCGTGGAATACAGTTGTACGTAGTTCAATGTCACATTTCACAAGATAGCCCCTAGGTGGCAGCAGACTGATATATTTCAAGCATTTTCTTACAAGTGAAAATGCTTTTTAAACTATCTTCTGTAAGAGCTCTATTAGTCAGTAACTTACTTGAGATCCCCTGACATGCTTGTTTCTAGTTATCGCAGTTTATATATTTCTACTTAAATGCACTTATGTAAAAAGAGGCAAGGTTTTTTTTTGCATGACCTTAGTTGTTGAGAAGACAGTATAAGTTTCTTTTTAAAAATGTAATTTAGGGCCTCCCCTGGTGGTGTAGGCAGTTGAGCGCAGCACTGTGAAGCTGCCCGCAGCCTCTGCAGCGCCAGTTCGATCCCGGCCAGCCAGCGAGGGTCCCACATGGCGCGGTAGACCTCTCCTGTCTCGCCTGCTGCTCACCTCAGCAATGTATTTCGTCAGTCTGCCTGTTCTGTTCCCAGCTCGGTCTCTGGTGAATCCTCTCACCATCCTGTGCATCTGGCCTGTACCCTGGTTCTTGTATAAATTAAAAAAAAAAAAAAAATCTTTAAAAAAAATAAATTAAAAAAAATGTAATTTATTTTCACATACAGCTGAATTTCAAAAATGACGAGTGAGATTCAAAGAAAAGAGGTTAACCTGAGGACTCCTGTGAATAACAGGATTGTCAGTTGAAACTGAATACAAATTTAGGGTCTGTGCGATGAATTTCTATTTGTACATGACGTAATGAAATTCTGTATTTCCCAAGTTTATTTGCTGTGTCACCTGAATCAAAACAAAACTATATAGGTATGGGGCATACTTGGATCCCTTGCAGAAAACATTCAGTAGCCTATCTCTACAATAGGAATAAATGTATTAGGTAAATCTGATTTTTTATTAAAACTTAGGATTTAGGTACTGACTCTAGTATTTACATGTGTTCATTATCATGATTTTCATTTTTAAATTTGCATCTGGTAATCTTAATTACCTAATATTTCAGTTGGAATGCAATGACGTGGTCCTGTTTTGGCGAATACAGCGTATGCTTGCTATCACAGCAAATACTTTAAGGCAGCAACTAACAAACACTGAAGGTAAGCCACTTTCTAACTTTGATGTCAAAAATAATAATGATAACATCCATGTCTAATGGAAGGATACCACAGTTCTTCATTATAACTTATTGGAAAAACAAATTTTTAATTTTCCCTTAAATTATTATGACAATAAATCATAATTTGAAAAAGATGGAAGAAAGACGTTCCAGGAGTCTCTACATTATACCAAAACTATGTGAGAAATGGACTCCTTAACATCACTTAGTTTTTTAGGAAATCTGTACTCATTAAAGTTTCACTCACGTATTTTGGGAATAGAACTTTCTTTCCGAGACTCTATCAGTTTCATGTTGATTAAAAGCACTGTATAACAGATAGAGATCCTCCCTTTAATTGTGAGAAGTCTGAATTTAACTAAAGATCTGACATGATATAAAATATAAGAACTCTTCTCCAAATAGTATTTTATCATCTTTGTACATTCATAAAAATGGTGCTCCTTAGGCTTTTTTGTTTACTTTGAACAGTCAGGCGATTAGAGAAAAATGTCAAAGAGGTTTTGGAAGATTTTGCTGAAGACAGCGAGAAGAAAATTAAATTGCTTACTGGTAAACGAGTTCAGCTGGCTGAAGACCTCAGTAAGTAGTTCTTCCTGCTTTCACCTTACTCCCTCTTCACCTTCTCCATGTCCATTTATTTATCATTTAGTCTCAAACTGGTAGAAAAGCTACATGTATATACAAAGAAATTGTTTACTCTGATGTATTTGAGAGTAAATGACTGACCTGAAACCTCCAAGTACTTTAATATACTTTTCTTAGAAATAGGGTTTCCAGGGCCTCCCTGGTGGCGCAAGGGATTAAGCACCTCACTATGAAGCAGTCCGCAGCCTCTGCAGCATGAGTTTGATCCCCAGCTGGCCAGGGAGAAACCCATATGGCGAAGTAGACCCCTCCTTGTCTCACCTGCTGCTCCCCTCAGCAGTGTATTTCAATCAGTCTACCTGTTCTGCTCCCCACTTTGTCTCTGGTGCCTCCTCTCACCCTCCACCAACCCCCCTGCATCTCTGGCTTGTACCCCAGCTCTTGTATGCATACATAAATAAATAAATGTTTAAAAAAAGAAAAAGAAAAGAAAAGGGCCTCCCTGGTGGCGCAGGCGGTTGAGCGCCGCACTGTGAAGCTGTGCAGCCTCTGCAGCGCGAGTTCGATCCCGGCTGGCGGGTGAGAATCCCACGTGGTGAAGCAGACCTTTCCTGTCTTGCCCACTGCTCCCCTCAGCAGTGTATTTCTTCAGTCTGCCTCTTCTGTTCCCCGCTCTGTCTCTAGTGAATCCTCTCACCCTCCCGCACATCTGGCCTGTATCTTGGTTCTTGTATAAATAAATAAATCTTCAAAAAAAAAAGAAAGAAAAGAAATCGGGTTCCCAGTACCCTTAATACACTTACTTACTTGGAATAGTGGCTGGTGGTAGCTTGATAGCCCTGAGACTTTAACCCCTGCTTCACCAGGGAGGCCCGGACTCTTCTTTTTTTTTTCCATGCTGCTTTGGCAGTAACTAAGCCTGTGCTAACTTACAGGAGATCTTTGAGCCTTCTAGCTGTATTAACTTAGGCAGAGTATCTCCCAGGGCCTTAGGGTCTTTGTAATGCAATTAATATAATAGTTACTTCACAGGATTGTTAGGAGAATTAGTTCAAAAAAACATTAAGCAGTGTCTGGTTCATAGTTGTATGCTAAATTAGTTCTACTATAGGAGGAAGTGTGTCAGTTTCACAGTGTATAAGATATACTTCTTTTGTGTCCTTCAGGACATAGTTATCACACAGTGAAATGCTTAAATGTATTTTAGCAACATATGCACTTGTGATTAAAAAGCAGTGTTTTTTCTTACATTTTATAAGAGTGTTTTGTAATCCCATCATGCTGCACTCCCCATTTGACTTGAAGAAAGTGCATTACTCATGTGAATTTATGCACCCTCAAGATATGTGTTACATTCTACCGGTGGTTTTCCTAAAGAGTACTCCTGTGATTCCCTTAAACTGATTTATTACTTTTGTACATATAAAATTATGGAAGTGTTAATGTACCAAATAATGTCCTTGGAAGCAAGTGTTTCACCAGTGACTCAACTTCCACAGTCACACTAAAAGAGATGAGCCATGACTGTCTGTTAGTTGAAAAAGAATCTGGAGAGTACCTTTTCGTTACAGTTTAACTCTTGGGAATTCGATTATGGATACTTTGAGTCAGAAAACTTTGTAAGTTTAATAGTTACACTGCATTTCATGGGTCAAAGTTTCTAGGAAGTTTCTGTATTCAATTAGAATATAGTGTGTTGGTGTATGGAATTTGGAGAAAAGGCGGCCATCTAGAGAGTTTTTACTACAATTTCAAAGTAGATCAGGGTAGATATTGTAGAGGTTGGTAAAAGTTTGCATCCTTTTTGTTAATCTTAATTTTTTTGCCTATTTTAAATCATTTTGTCACTTTACTTTGGAAGTTCAACTAGTTGTTCTTTAACATGAGTGCATAAGCTATCAGACAAACCCAAATTAAAGTACTGCATACAGAATAGCAGGCCCATAACCTTCAAATATAGTGAGATCAAAGAAAGACTGAGGAACTGTTCCAGGTGGAAGGATACCAAAAAACAAACTTGAAATGTAATGTGTGATCCTGAACTGCATTTCTTTGCTCTGAAAGAACATTAATGGGACAGCTGGTAAAGTTTGAATGGGGTCTAGGGTTAAATGATAGTAATACATCAGTGTTAATTTTTAAATTTTGATCGTTAAATTGGGATTATTTAGGAAATTATCCTTATTTACAATATACATTTGGGGGTGATAGTGCATAATAATAATAACTGATCTTTGTAGTGTTCCTGCATCTTTTCTCTAAGTTTGAGATTATTTTTACATAAAGAGGGTAAAAAGGGATTTGTTTAGTTTTGTTGTTTTTATTTTTAAACTGATAATGGATCAGGGCCATGTGAAACTAATTTGGAAAAGAAAACTTGAAAATATTTCTGAAGATGTTGAAATTTTGAGTTATTTCATGAACAATTTAGCAAGATACATATCCCTCCTTTCCATCTTGATTCCTTATCATCACTACCAAGTCACACATTAAACTACCTAGTCTTTTAAAATGCCTATTGTGACCTTTATGAAATTTCTTTTGATTTTGTAGCAATTTTATTTCAGAGGATTTTTTAATAGAAATTTAAATACACTGTTGACTTAAATAATGTCTATCTGGATTCCCAGCATGCATTTAATAATGTTTCCAATCATTTATTGAAATAGACCGTAACCTAAAAAAAAATTTTTAGAGAGGGCAAGATAGGTATGTTATAGATCAATTCAAAGTTGGCCTTTCTGTTGTGATTTATAAAATATATTTTATGATTATATAAAGCAATGAATACTGCTAACATCTCACAGACCTTTGTTGGGCTGTGTTGTCCATCCCATCCCAAAACTGAGTGTCTGGGCCCTGGTAACAATTACTGGTGATGCTACCAAGTTGATTTGCATCAGCACAGCATGGGATTGTTCTGTGAATGTGCTGTAGGTTAAAAACAGTCAGTTTTTAGACTTTTATATCACTCACTTGGGATTTAGAGTTTAGGGCCATTTTGTTTTTCTTTTTGAAATTCTTGTCCAATAAAACCTGAGTTACACTTTTTATTCTCTGTGTACCTTGAGAACCATTAATAAACAGGAATTGAAGGGGCTTTCCCAGTCATTTAGATCAGATCTATAGTCTTTTCCTCCTTATTTTGTAATAAATTTCTTTTTTGTTTTTGTGTTAGACCTTGAAACAGTTTTTGAATGCTTTTCCTATGCCAGATATTAGTTTAAGTGTTTTGCATTCATTCTCATAGATACAGGTGTTTTTCTCATTTAATAGATGAGGAAATGGAAATGTTAAAACTGAAACAGTAAAGCCAACATTTGAACCCAGGTCTTGTGACCACAGTGCTCAACTAGTTTGAGAAAAAACCTCTAATTGCTAAAAAATGTGAATCACATTAAATGTGTATTTGGAAGCTCCCCTAGTTAACAGTAGCCTTCATTGGGTGGGTGAGAAAGACTAATCATAACCATCCTATGTGACTTCCTATAATATAACAAACTTTGGAATTTAAACTTTCAAACTATGTGAAAACTTTGGTAGATGAAAATGGGTAAAGTCACTAAGCAGAGAGAATTTTCTTTGTGTTACTTGTAAACATGTCTTGAATTATAGTCGTCAAATTCCTCAATAGTCAAGTAGTATCTATTGATAAGTTGCCCAAAATTTAGGCAGAATTTTTTTTTTTTTAAACCCCCTCCCTCACCAGCAACTGAACCCCCGCTCCCATACCAGTATCCTATGTTCTGGCTTCCAGGACAGCTTGGGGTCTTGTGTGGACCAGACAGGTCCCATCACAGGGTTTTTCTTTTTTTATTATTCACTTTATTTTTTTTTAATTTTTATTATTTTTAAAAATTTTATTTTTTTTACATAATTTTTCATTTTTGTATAATGTACGCATTTTCCTCTTGGTTATAGTCCCCATGCAATTACCCCCCTTGTTTTAATCCTACTTGCTCCCCTCTGCCCCCACCCCGTGATCCATCCACCCCCACCCCCCACCCCCCACCCCCCACCCCCGCGTTCCTCCTCCCCATAGTGTGTGTCTGGTTTATAGTTGCTTGTTGATTTTGATTTTTACTGTATTATAATTAGTCTTTTTCCTGGTCCCTTATTTAGGTTTTCTAAATTCCTGCTATGAGTGAGACCATCCAGTATTTTTCTTTTTCTTTCTGGCTTATTTCGCTGAGCATGATCCCTTCCAGCTCCATCCATGTTCCTGCACATTACATGAATTTATCTTTTTTGATCGCTGAGTAATATTCCATTGTGTATATGTACCACATCTTCTTGATCCAGTCATCTATTTTTGGGCATTCAGATCATTTCCATAGCTTAGCTATTGTAAATAGTGCTGTGATAAACATAGGAGTGCAGGTGCCCTTTTGTATTAATGTTTCTGTGTCCTTTGGGTAAATACTTAGGAGTGGAATTGCTGGATCATATGGAAGCTCCATCTTTGCAGGTTGAGGAATCTCCACACAGCTTTCCATAGTGGTTGGACCAGTTTCCACTTCCACCAGCAATGCAGGAGAGTTCCTTTTTCTCCATATCCTTGCCAACATTTGTTGTTGCTATTTTTTTTAATTTGTGCCATTCTTACTGGTGTAAGATGGTATCTCATTGTAGTTTTGATTTGCATTTCCCTGATTACAAGTGATGCTGAATTTTTTTTCATATGCCTGTTGGCCATTCGTGTTTCCTCTTTGAAGAAGTTTCTTTTTAGCTCTTCTGCCCATTTTTTGACTGGATTATTTACTTTGGTTTTTGTTCAGTTTCATCAGCTCTTTGTAGATTTTTGTGATCAGTCCTTTATCACTAGTGTTGTGTGCAAAAATTTTTTCCCAATCAGTGAGGTGTCTCTTTGTTTTGGTTTCTGTCTCTTTTGCAGTACAGAAGCTCTTTAATTTGATGTAGTCCCAGCTGTTCATCTTTGCCTTCACTATCACTGCTTTGGGTGATGTGTCTTTAAAGATGTTACTGAGGTATATGTCATGTAGTGTTTTGCCTATATTTCCTTCCATATATTTTATGGTTGCAGGTCTTATGTCTAGCTCTTTATTCCATTTTGAGTTGGTTTTTGTTAGGCAGAACTTTTTAGTGTCGTGTGTTCATGTTTAGCATTTTAAGATCTGGCTGTGAGAGAGAGAGAGACAATCTTTGATTTGATTGCCTACAATGGCTGTTATTCTAAATTGAGAAGCTTTGTTAAGCTGGAATAGAAGTATTAAAATGTTTTCTAATAAACTTCAATGTATTTCTTCATATTTCTTGTATGAGTATCTTTTAGAAGATACATTTATGTTAAAACTGAGTACTTTATATCTACATCTCGTTTACCAGTGAAAAGTGAAAACAGTGGTAAATATCTTTGCTCCGCTACCCTTGTATAGGTTTGTTTTAATGATATAGTTGGATGTTTTTAATGTTAAAAACAGTGTAGCTTAAAGAGGCTGGTAAATTAGAATTTTCCAATATCCGCAGCTTTTTTCTCCTGCAGTTAATTTGCTTTGCTGACTCCCTACACAAGGTGGCAACAGCTGGCCTTTTTACTAGAGCTTGGGGGGATTAGAGAGCAGGAATTGCAGCAGCGTGCTCGGCCTCTTGCCTCTGTTGACTGTTCTTTATTGTTTGATGCCTGAGCATCTCCCAGACAGCAAGCAATTGTTTCTTGAAACTTAAAGTTTGTTTCTCTTGGAAGTATACAATGCTGCTGGAGCTTGTCTTTGTGTCTCTTCACTTTCCTAGTCTCTTCTTATCCTCCATCCTGTGCATTTGCTTGATAATTAGAAAGGAGCAATGGATACAAGTTTTATATCTTAGTGTGCATGAGATTTCAGTTTTGACTCTAAAACTTAGAGAATATTCCACTGATGAAAATTTATTTTTTTCTTTGAGCCACCAGCTTTTGAATAACAGAAATCATTTTTATAATGAAAACTTTGTTTTTCATAATGTACTAGATTTCTGAAGTTAAGGTGATAGAAATGGAGCAGCCACACAATGAGAAATGCACCAGAGCTGCTTAAATTTCAAAAAAAAAAACTTTCATTAACTTTAAAGCATAGTTCCAGTTTATATGATGTTTACAAGAATATTTCATGCTATTTCATGAATAAACAGTAGTCAGAACATATCTAGATGGAAACTGCATCCAGAATAATTTTGTTCTTCATTTAGAAAAGAAAAAATATCAAGATACTCTTGATTTAATTTCCACTGGTTGCTCTACATTGCTAAACTTCTCTCATACCTGCCATATCCTTGAGAGTCATGGGATGAAAATAGTTTGAGACAGAATCATTATAGAAAGATACATAGGATCTGGAATTTTAAATTATAGGAAAGGCAGTTGGTATCCACAACTGTTTTTACAACTAGAGAAGTAAGTCTCTAACATGTTTAGATAAGTGTCCATAAGTGATTCTTGCATGCAGCTGTGCCACACACCCTTCTGCTTCTGAGCCACTGCTCTAGGATTCCTCCTGTCCACAGTAACATGACTCACCATTGTACTAATTCAGATAAAATTAACATGTATCTTCTTTTAGTCTAGTCTGATACCATGTGTTGAAAATTGAAAGTTCATTTAAACTGTATAGTAGCATGTGTGTTTTGTTTCTCTAGCGGTAGCCAATGAAAATGGTTTTTAAATGATTTAGAAGAGAAGAGGGTGGCATTGAATTATGGAATTCTAGGCACCTAGTCTGAGAGAATTTTTTTTAAGTATGGTCACAGAGATAAGAGTAAGGAGAGCAGGCACAAATCGTAAGATTCATAATCTCTATAGCCTCATTTATAACTAAATACTGTTACTGCATTTCTTTGGCCAACAATTATAAGACCTCAGTATGGCTTTTCTTATCTCTCCTAGCTTTTAGCACTTTGCTTGGTCCTCAACCAGTATTTTTCCTGCCATATACTTTTTTACCTACCTTCAGTCACCTACCAGTGATTGAAAACCTCACTGAGGTACTGCCAGTATTGTTTAATTGAGCAGAAGGTAGGATTCCCATTATAGGCAACTATAGATCAGCCAAAAACACATGTAAGAAAATAGAACTGTCATGTCTGTTATCATGATCTATTCTGCCAAAATGTTTGGGTTCTTTCGTAAATTCACCGTAACCTTGTATGTTAAATATTTTACATAATGTGCGCACACACACACACACACACACACACGCAATTGTGACTTGTTAATGCAAGCTCTTCATTAATTCCTTTCTCTTGAAAATAAAAAATTGGGAGAAGGAAGCTCTTTTTGCCCTAAAGAACCTTGTCATGCCAGGAATTTCCATCTCATTTCTCTTCTAGAGCAGCTTGATTTTGCTACATTTATCCCTGTACCTATCCACTAACTCACTAACAACTTAGAATCTGCCTTTCATCTAGCAAAACCACTTCTTTCTTCATCTCCAGTGATCTCTCTAATTGCTAACCCACCCAATTTATCAGAATATTTCAATAATCTTTTATGTTTATTAGGACTATTTAAATTGACTGCAATTTTTCTCTCTTTTACATTTATGTACTTTTTTGGAGTGGTTATTAGTAGAAATGAGTTTTTGGAAAATGGAAAGATTGAAATGTTTTCTTCACTACAAAGTAAATAAAATTTCTTGAGCTCTTTAAGACATCTTTTCAGGATGAAAATAATTGAATTTTTAAATTCTGCTTTAGTGAAGTAAATTTTATAGCAAGGTGAAATTGTCAAATTAAAACAGTCAAATGAAATTACTGAATTAAAAGCAAGATGAAATTGTGAAAATATAGCTAAAGCTAAGAAAGATAGTGAAGGATTATTTTTACCTTGAATCTGTATAGATGAAGCAGACTCTGCTTTGTGTTGTACTGGGGGAGGGGGAGTAACACAAAGAATAATCCTCAGAGAGAGTCTTCTGTGTTAGAGAAGTAGTTATTTACACTCAAGAGTTCCACATGATAAGCCTGAGTTGTGTGCTTTCCAGGTTATTGATGTGAAATTCCAGACTCAAAATGGGGCTTTAGAATCAAGCACATTTTTCATAGTCTGAAGTCTATCTTTTAAAGCCAACAGTGAAGGAAATTGATAAATTGGTACAAGATTAAACGGACATTTACTTTTCAATAATCTTATGTGGGCTACTGGTGCTGCTTTACCAGCAAGTGTATTCTTCTTGCTGTAAACTCACATTTTAATCCATTAAAGTAAGAAAAAGGTGAGAAATGTCTCTTCAATAATATGGGTTGAATTTTGTGTTCATCATTTTAAAATATATTTTAAATTTCATATTCTTAATTATTGTATTCATAGAAATAACAAAACTACACATGATATGATCCTTTTTTCCTTTTTTTTAGTAGTATCTCCTTTTTTTTTTTTTTCTTTATTGAGGAAACATTGGTTTGCCATATTGTATATGATTTAGAGGTACAGGTTCACTCCTTTCAAATACTGGATGGTATCACTTACATGTAGAAAATAGAGAAACAGGGGCCTCCATGGTGGCGCAAGGAGTTAAGTCTCAGCACTATGAAACTATTGGCAGTTACTGCAGCAGCACAAGTTCGATCCCTGTCCAGAGAGGTGACCCACATGGTGCAGCAGACCACTCCTGTCTTGCCCGCTACTCCCCTCAGCAGTGTATTTCAGTAGATCTGCCTGTTCTGCTCCCCACTCTGTCTCTGGTGAATCCTCTCACCCCATGCATCTCTGGCCTGCACCCCCCTATTGTGTGCATAAATAAATAAATATTTAAAGAAAATAGAGAAACAAAACAAACAGATAAAGTCAAACCTGTATGATCAGTCCCAAAAATGACAGAATATTTTTCCAAATAACAGTTTGGTGATTATGACTCCAGGATTATGATTTCACGGGACCACATAGTAGTTGCTTATAATAGTATCATCTCACTGTTTTAATTCTCTCATTTTTGGTAACTATCTGTCAGGGATCTGTCATCTGTGAATGAATTGAAATCTTTATTGAACTAGTGAAGTTTTCAAGCTTATGCAACCCATCTAAGATAATCAATTTTCTCTGCTTTATTGTTACCTGAGTGTGGAAATAGTCCATTTTAATTTCTCCTAGAACAACTGCTTCATCTATCTCCTAGTTTTATTATACTGAGCTGTAGAGAGATGTTTGCCATTTTTTACTCACTTCAGTTCGATCTCCTTTCTGGGCCATGGAATTCAAGTCTTTCTAGTCTCCTTTTATTGTCACCACTTCATATTCTGAGTCACATGTGCGGACTGTACTGTCTTCACTCAGTACACTATCAGAATTGTAGGAGCTTTTGTTTTAAACCTTTTTCCTGTCACTGAACTAATTGTATGCATTGCAGAAATTAGAAAACCTAGATGGCATAATATTTAAAACTACTCAGAGATAATGACAGTAACTGTATCCTAACAAATTTTTCAATTATTTATGTTCTTAAGGACATAACTTCTGTAACATTTCTGAACAGTTGTTCATGAAGAGATCTTGGTTTGGCTCCTTCTTATACCCACAGATCATCAGTTTGTTGTCATTGCTCCTATTTCTGGTTTCTCAATATCAGAGAAGGCTAAGTTTCTCTTCCTTCATATAAATGTATTTCAAAATAGACAGCATTAGTAAAAATAAAACATATGGTGCCAGTTATTTTAAAAAGGTCAAGTATCCAAAAGGCTATATTGTGGCTTAACAGGTACTAAAAATCACTCTCCTTTCAAAGTCTCCCCACCTGTTCTCAGGCTCCTGTACTTTCTGTGTGTGCTTAAGGTTCCATTATATCACTCCTTTTCATCAAAGATGTTCGAATCATTCCCATCTTAAAACTATTAGATATTTTTCCATGTGCTCCAACTATTTTCAATATTGTTTCTCCTTTACACTGGAAACCCTTTTAATGTTTGCCTGCTGTCTCCACTTGTAACTATGAAATTGCTTCTTAACTGTAATCTTTCATTCTCACTTATACTGTCCAAGACTGCTGACAATCAAGAGAAAGCAATGAGCTAGGCAGCATTCAGGAAATGAAAGCATTCTCATTTAGCTGTATCATTTGGTACTTTGGAATCCAGATGCTGCTTGGAACTCTGTATCTGTCCCTTACCTTTGCACAGGCCATTACACTTTATAAGTTGTGTTATGTTTGTCCATATGCTTCATAAAAGCATGAGACTTGCAAGGTATTTCCCCCATTGTTCAAATGAGGAAATTAGTGTACATTGAGGGTAATAATTTAAAGTTACATAAATACTCATGACAAACTTGGAACTAGATCGTATCTTTTAGATTTGTTTTGGGATTCTGTTCAACTTCAGTCTCTGAGCTTTGTGCTTGTGCGGGACCCTGAAAAAACAGGTTTGTATAATTTGGCTTCCTTTTTCTGTTATTTTCAGTGTGTTAGCTTTTAGAGCTAAACTAATCATCAAGAATCTGGAACCAAGAACTTGCCTCCTAAAGACATATATAGTGGTTTCATTCTTTAAAAAGGATAACCCAAGTTTATAAATCTGTGTATTCTTACCATTATTTGAATTTTGTGATTTTTTTCTACAGAAAATAAAACAATATCTGAAAATTAAAATGTGATTTTCTGAATCAATGAATATGTGAAATTAGTTCTGAACTTATTTTCACTTCTTTCAGCCTTCTTCTGCATTACAGCCAGTATCAGTAATAATACTTATGGAGTTTTGAGAAAGAACTGAAAACTTATGAAATCAGCCTAACAAAACATCAAGGCCTATTGTCTCCTTGTGATAAGTTCAATAATACTTTGTCCTAATCTAATTTAAGAGATGTAATTTTATTTCTTTTTTTATCTCATTTAATTCATAACTTTACTAAAGCCTGTGATTTTTAATTCCATATTTTTACATAAACTTTTAGTTTTGTTCATAAATCAGAATTGCATTCTCCATTCTTATATTATTTGCTTTCAATTTTAAAATTACATTAATGAGCTGTTTAAGAATCATTCTTATGATTCATTTGTCTTTTACGCCTCCTTTTTTAAAGCTTCAGCACTGAAGGTCTTTTGACAAACCAATATTTATAACAGTTTGACAGCCGCATGAGGAACAGCATTTGTCTTTGTAACAGCTTGAAGAAAGACCCTTTCCAGGACCCAGTCATGCAGTTACAATCTTGACCTCTTTCTTATGCTGGGAACATACATACAGCAGCACCTCCCATGTGTTTTCTTGTCCCATTGACTGTCCATTCACTTCCCATCTGTTTTGCAGTCTTAAAGGAACAGAAGGGGCCCTCTTCTTATAAATCTGTCTTTACTGGTGATAAATGATGTCCTGTCTCTTTAAGGGCTGCTTGGGTGGTTTTCTTTTTCTTAAAATGTTTCAACTTTACTCCTGACAAAATTCAAAGTGAAATGTACTTTTTAAGAGTAAGAGGAAAGAGAAAATGGTGGATTATTTTTAAATATTTTTGCTTTATTAAGACAAAATATTTTACTCATCAGAGTAAAGCTTTTTTAGCCTTTTCAATTACTTAAATCATATTTTTATAATTGCATTGATATTTAGATTTCTCTGATAACAAAAGGAATACATTCATTTTGAAATAGTGTATTAAACTTTATTTTTTGAAGAAAATAAAGCAAGGTATTGATAAGTTAGCATATAAAATAACTTAAAGCTTTTTCCATCATAATTTGAGTTGATAAATGTAATTAATATAGAATATTTTATGTACTGAATATAGAATAAAGTAGTAAATAGTAGACTATTTAACTTCTACATTTAACTCCATAAAAATTTATAATTTTTCTTATGTTGCTGAAAATACCATATATATTTATATCATTAAGCAGAAATAAAAATACTTTTCTCCCATAAAGAAATTATTCATAAGACATAAAAAGTGACAAATATTGTCTTCCAAAATTTTTCCTAATTTTACTGATACAAAATTCAAAAATCAACCAGTGTAAAAAGTCTGCTTTTAGAATATTACTGTTGTATGATTCACCTATCTAGTGGTATATCATCTATAAGCTAACTAATTCATCTATCAATTCACTGCTTTATCCTAAAAATGATTGCAGGTAGCTAACAAAGGCCTATCCTGTATAAAAGATAAAAAATATTTAAAAGTAAAAAGTTGCACAAAAGGGAAAAAAGTGAAATAATGTGAAACCTAACAAAATTAGTATCCCCTCAAAATACATGCCTACAGGTTCTGTGTACTTGTAAGTAATTTACAAATTTTGGCTTGAGCTTCCTAGCGTCAGATGCAAACTAGAAAGCAAAGTTGACTATATGATTTATGGGAGCTATCAGATAACATAGATATTGCATTGGAGAAACTTAGATCTTCTCAAACACACCTGAGAAAACTGTCCCCTTGTAAAAGGGATATTGAGTTATATGACACAGTGAATCAGGTGGCTATATATAATCATGAATTTCATGGAACTCTATTATAATGTTCCTTAATGTAAGTTGACCACATAAGCAATTCTGGGGGAAGTCAAAATGATGTAGTCTAGATACATAATTATTTGGTTTGGCTTTTATCTCAAGTTGAAAAAATATATAGAAAAACAGAAAAACTGTACATTCCCCATATAACCTTCCATAAATATTTATTGCAACTGAGCCTTTTAGTGAGTATTCGGTAGCAAAAAGTTTAAGGTTTTGCACTCATTGATATTAACAAGCATTTGGAATGGTGCTACTCATTATTAGGTAAGGGTAGATCCATAAGAATTAAATAGCTAGCTGAGCTGAAATTAGGGTTGCCATCCACTTAGGAAAGTTGGAGAGCCTAGCCAATACAAAAGCCTGAATATAAGGCTATTCTGTGTTCATCTGTACTGAAGTCCTTGGGGGAATAGGCTTCAAAATATCAGGAAAGGATTTGAAGAGATTTTGATTGTACTAGCCAAAGGGAGTCTGATAGAAATGCTCACAGTAAAGAGTTCAGAAAAGGAAAGCTGAATTTATCTATAAGTCACTCACTGTTGAGCTGTTCACATATTCAGTAGACATAAGTTACTTTACAGACCTTATTATGGGAGTTTTTTACCTAAATAATCATTCTGGGGTTTGAAAATAGCAAATTGTTTTAATAATCATCTTTAATGTTTGAATTAAGTATTGACTCTGTCAGATCACTTAACAATGAATGAATGAATGAACAGTGAATGAATTATTCATGGACCTCTATTACATAGCAAGTGCTGTACTAGGGTGACTGATTTTAAATGACAGACTTTTGTAAGTAGGTAAATTCATACAAGCAGTCTGACTGATTCTGCCAGGGCGGGGGTGGGGAACAGTATAATACTGATCTTTCCAAGATGAATTATGTAGCCTTGTGAGAACAATATAATTTGTGATTGCATTTTTTTATTGACAGTGTGACATAAATAAGAAGATGCTAAGGAATAAACAAAAGACCGCTATCAAGTGTAAAAAGATGTAATGAAAACATATGATCAGTTAGAATAGTACATTTCAGTCCTAAAATTTAATGTATAGGCTTTGAATTCTTCTGGACAGAGTCCCTCTTTTTATAGATAAAGAAAGTAGGACTGTAACTGATCTACAGCCAAAAAGTTAAGGGCAAAGCTGGTACTAGAAACTTAATTCTCTGATCACATTATTGTATAACTTTCAATATGTTATGCTGTTATCTTTATAAAAATGATATAAAGTAACTACCCCATTTACTATTAGAGGCATTAGACCAGGGATCCCTAACATTTATTTTTACTTCAAATTCCTTTCATTATTGTATATGCCTATGAAGTCCAGGATTTAGTAGATTTGTGTACATTAATACACTTAATACTCTTTATAATTAGCACCAGTTACAATCATCTCCCCTACTTAGCCTAAATATATCATTATGAGAATAGATGTAGTTCTAGGCCAGATATTTTCATTTGAACTTTTGAAGCAATGGAAATAGCTTATAGAACTATATTACCATCTTCTCAGACCCCAGAAGTCTGGGACCCCACCCAGCTTTGAAATTCTGTAGAGTAGTGTCCCTCACTCCATCTGTGGGTTCACTTTCTATGGTTTCACTTACCATAGTCAACAGAGGTCTGAAAATATGTGCAATAAGATATTTTGAGAGAGGTATCATGTTCACGTTATTTTTATTGCAATTTATTTTTATAATTTTTTATTGGTTATTGTTATTTATCATAGGTATGCATGTATAGAAAAAAAAAACACATAGTATATGTAGGGTTTGGTACATCCAGAGTTTCAGGTATCTACTGGGTTTCTCGGAAAGTATCCCCCAGGAATAAGGGGGAGGAAGACAACTATACCTTTCTTAAGCAGGAAATGATGCCTCTTTCTGTGACAAGGAGTGTTCTGTTTATCTTCATTAGTGAGTTTGTTTTATGACTTGTCGTAGCTATTTGTGGGGGAAAAACAACAGTGCCAGGACTCCAAAGGTGTTAAATTTAGCTATATGCTTTTGACTGTAAGTACATCTCTGGTTCTTCCTTTTATCTGGTGTAAAAGGTGCACATTTTTTCTTGTGTCAAATTTAATATATTTTTTAAAGATTTATTTACTTATGCATACAAGAACTGGGGTCAAAGCCAGAGGGGGGGGTGTGATTCACCAGAGAGAGTGGGGAGCAGAATCGGCAGATGTCCTGAAATAACACTGCTGAGGGGAGCAACAGGCGAGACCGGAGAGGTCTACTGTGCCATGTGGGTAGCTCCCTGGATGGCCTGTAGGTAGTGCTGGCAGTAGCTTGATAGCACTGTCTTTAACTCCTGTGCCACCAGGGAGGCCCTAAATTTAATATTTTGAATGTAATTTTTGAGAATCATAAATCTGCTCTCTTATTTACTTTTTCTTTCCTTTCTTCCCCATGCCCCAGATGATTCCTTTAAATACTGAACTTCTGAAGGACACTTATAGTGTAACGATTTAATAAAAAGCAAGCCCTTTCAGGAATAAATGAACATGTATTTCATAAAGAAGTGTTGATTATCAGCCCCTTGGTAAACATTTTTTTACAGTTGAATTTCATATGTAAGGTGTCCTTGATCTGTATATAAGGTATGTGTGCAGCATGTTAAAAAACAGGTCTGCTAAGGTATGTTTGGGTCTTTGGATGTGTGGCTTGCTTAAAGTACACTGCTTTAGTAAGTTTGCAGCTTTTTTCTTCATGCTTTCTTTAAAAACATCAAAAGTTATAAAAGGTTTATTCCAGGACATATGGTAGTGTTTTGTGTGTGGTTCTTTGTTGCTGTTCTAAACTGTTATTAACCACTGACGTGAACCTTCTCCTGGGTTTGGCCTCTTGGTATTCACAGTGTATTCAAAACCTAATTACAGATTAGTTTATATTTGAGACTTTTAGAGCAAGTATCAGGAGACTCTAAAAGAAAATGAGAGTAGCAGTATCATTTCATGTGGAGATAAAGAGACCTAAACCATGAATGGGTGTCAAGTCATCTGAAGCAAAGAAAAAAGAGAAGGAACTTCATTCACTGAGACTGACGGTTTATGAGTTGGGGATTATGGGTATATATTCATGACTCAATCAAGAAACACAATGAATTGATGTTTGAGATAGTTCATCTTTTAAGTAAACATTGGATAAATGGAAAGTAGATTCAGTATTCACTACATGTGGAATTGACTAGTTCAGTGTAATAGAAATAACAGCTTGTTAATCCCTTCCTGGGTTGGTTTAATTTATCCAGTAAATCACAGATTTTCTAAGAATTCTCTTGGAGTATTTAGTACACATAGTTAATGGAAAAGGGAGTTTGCTTTATGATTCGTCATACTACCGCTATACATATTTCTGTAAGAAAGTAATTTCTAATGAAATAGTTAAATGCAGTAAGATACTGGAATTTGGAAATAGTATAATACAGGGACATTAAAAGGATAAAGTTTTAGTTGCTATCATTCAGCCTCAATTTTCTTGAATAACTCTGTGTAGTCAAGTGGCATGATTAATATATGAGACAATGTTGAAAAATGACTTTACAGAATTTAAAATGAATGAATTCAAATATGTGAAGTAATGCTGCTTATATTTGTATTATATAGTTTCCTGGCAGAGCATGAAATCTACTCAGTTTCTAAAGTTGTGTGTCTATGGTCATCATGTATAAGGTCCTTCCTTCCTAATAAGGTGCAGTAAATTAGGTTGAAGTTTCTTTTTTCTACTGGTATTATGTTGGGAGATCTGAGTCTTTTCTGCTCATGTCTGTGTGGTGCAGTGACCCACCAGCTTTCATGACCTTCATTGTCCTTATGCCCCTTGTCCCCAGACTTGCTTTAGCTCTTGTGGTCCTTGCTTCTGCATTCTTAGTCACTGATATAACATCCAGGAAGCTTGTCATGTGTTTTTTTTCTTCTTCTTGGTAGACTGCAGAGTTATTTTCTGTGCCATATTTTTGTCATTTATCAATTAAGTATTGAATATGTATTGTGAGCCAGACATTGGTCACCTTTCTTTGTCTTAAATTGTTGTTCAAATGTGCCTAGTCTTCTGAAGAGATAATAATATTCAACAGAGTACAATTGTATATTGTACATTTTTTAGTCATTCCTAGATACAGAACTATGAAGTAGTGCTCCATAACTATTCCACTCCTGATTTTGACCAAAATATGTGTTATTTCACATAAAACTAAAACTTACAACAAACATACTTAAAATAATAACATTCATTTTGTTACCATTTACAGTCTGCAACTTTAAACTGTGTTTCTGAGGCAGGAATATGGACAAGGTTTACTCTGCAGGTTTAATGTCCTGAGCTTTGGCAGTGAAACCTGAGGGACTGTGTGAAGTCCAAATAAAATGTAGAATTTGAAATTACCCAAAGCGCAATAGATAACTTCATATATAGACTTAGAACGCAGTTAGAGAGAAAGCAAGAAATGCTTCCTAAAGGCAGGCTATCATCTGTGTCTTCATGTAACTCCATTAAGTGTGTTTTATAAGTGAAGAAATAACAAAGAAATTGTTTGTTTTATTTTGTGTTAATAGGACACATTGATCACAGGTATTCTTTTTGAACATTTACTTCCTTCCCCCACCCCCATTACTTCCTAGAAACTTACTCCAAGACCCTTTGTTTCATTCCTGAGGTTTCAGGGCATTGTGGTAGAGTCCTGATATTCTAAGCTATTTTATAAAAACATAGCTTTTGAAAGGGAAATTTGGTAATTTTTTATTTTGTGGTTTTCATTTTGAAGTCAATAGTACTTTTAAGAAAAACATTGCTTATCTAATTTTAGAAGAATTTGATTTAGAGTCAGACTTCACAGAGCTAGACTAAGTCTGCCTCAGCATGGCTTTTGGTCTCTTCAGCACAAGTGGGTCTTGCTCTGAATGCTCTTTCCAGGGATGCTGCTGTGCTAGAGCACAGATAGTGTCCCCCTGAAGGTGGAGGTCGTGGACAGGGTGAAAGAATAGAGAGCTGGCCCTGCAGCTGCCTGATTGTACTCAGATCAGGGAGCAAATAGAATCAGATTTCTCTCTTCACATAATACAGTTTTCCCAGGTAGAAAGAATCCTGGGGGGAATGTTTAGAGAAGCTGCTAAAGCTCTAAGCACCCATTTTAGACTTCCATATGTTGTGCTACTAAAGGTAGATAATTTTTTAGAAACCCATCCATTTCTAAAACTGAGGTGATTTAAAAAAATTTTTTTTCCTATTGTCTTCCTTTTTAAAAATTCTTCAACTAAGGAACTGCATTTCTGTAGGATTTACCAAATACTCATTTAAGAAAATAGGTGAAGCTGTTCCTAAAGAACTAGATGAATTGATTTAAAAATAAGAATGTGGCCTTATTTTGAGAAAGAAAGTATGTTTACTGGTGTGACTGTTGGGGAAAAAAATATACACCACCAAAAGTACTTCTAAGTGATGGATCGGGATTATTTTTCTAGTTTGTTTAGTTTGATTTTATATATAAGGAGTTAGTGCTACCTTTGTGGTGACTCTTAGCGTATTTTCTCAGTGAAGTATTTGATCAAAAACAATAGCACTCTTTTCCTATAGATTCGTATACATCTCAGTCTAATACCAATGACTAGAAGTGTTAAACTATTGGAAAAAGAATGCGAAGACGTGATATTCTATATATGCAGACCTTGCAAGCGCTGTTGAGTTCCTACAGTGCTAATAAGCACTCACAAAAAGGGCCATTCTTCCTTTTATTGTGTACTCATCATTAGCACTGGCTCACTGATTAAAAAGGGGGATACTTATATCTTCAGTTGCAGATGATTTCTTTTTAAATGAAGAATATAAATGTTGAATATCAAATGCATCTTAAATGATATTTCTGTAGTATAAAGTAGAATGCTTTGCAGTTTGCCTCTAAATCACTAGTTCTGAAATAGTCACTTCATTTTAATTGATAATTCCCAGTAATATGTTTAACAATGATAAATAAACAAAAATATTTATTAATATGCTCAGTGCAACCTATATTTTAAAATAGTAGTTGTATGATTAAGTCAGCAATGAAATAATAACTTTTAATATTATGAGGTTGACATGTACAATAAATAGTTTATATTTGTGAAGCAATTCTTTATATCACAAAGAGAAATTACAGATTTTGTTTGGAACTCTATAAACATAAAAATCCACAATCAATTAAAATGTAAATTTGTCTTTAGTGGCTCTAGTTTTTTAAACTTTCCTCATTCACAGCTGGGAAAGTATAGTTTTATGTATAATGCAAGTTATTATGGCCCTTTTTATGTTTGTTGCAAATATTTCCTACATTTTGTTTCATCTTTTAATTTTAGGGCATTTTGATATAGAACATGCACATAGAAATTTGCTCACATTGGTTGCTCTTTTCCTTTGTAATTCTTCCATTACTTTACACCTAGAAAGTCACTTAACCAATTTAAGTTTAAAACCCAACTGTATTCGCTTTGATTTTTAAAGATGCTTTAATTATTTTACATATTCCTCTTTTCCAAATATTGCTAACTGTGAGTCCATGAACTCTAGAGAATCTGAGATCTCCTTTAAATTCTGTATATAAATTCTGTATATAATTATGCATATAAATTCTGTATATAATTATAATATGTAATCTACATGTTCTTTTCTCTATGAAACATTCCATAACTTTTACTAGACTCTCAGAGACACTTGTCAAAAATCTACCTCCCTTCTCTTCTTTCCAAAAAATTGCTGAGTTACTACTACCATACATAAGAACTTTATTTGGGGAAAAAAATAAAAGTTTGCTTTTTGGGAGGAAAAAAATTACTTCTCCCAAATAGTTTAAGCATCCCAGATAATTTATTGAGTAATTATCTCCTATGATATGTAATGTCTTGAAAAATAAATTTGTTTTTAACTATTTATTATCTCTATTTCCACAGAGAAAGTTAGAGAAATTCAAGAAAAACTTGATGCTTTCATTGAAGCCCTTCATCAGGAGAAGTAAATTATAATAGTGAGTGAAATTCTATAGTACTTTGGTACTGACTAAATGCAAAATTTTTATTTTAAACGTCACTTAATAGTTTATCAATCTATCTTGCTTGCCTGTTAGTAGTAAATAAAAAATTAAATAATATTAATGCCAGAAATCTCTGAAGCTAGAGTCTAAGTTTTATATGTACAAGTCAAATAACTTGATTGAATTCTGGCTGGACGGAAAATACTTGCTACAATGCATTTTGAACAGAACAAAGGTGAACACAGCTAACATTTTTTATATGTAGGTGGCTCAAATTTTTGCTTGTAGTAACTAAATTATAACTGTTCATGTTCACTGGATTTTTATGTATGTTAACTTGCAAAGCATTTTAATTGACTTGAAAAATTTTAATTCTTAATTTTATTCTCTTATGTTTAAAAACATAGATAATTCTTTTTCCTATTTAAAGTAATATTATATGACCTTAGAATTTGTACTCTACTGAATGTGTGGACTCTATTGTCTAATTCTATATTATTATATGCACACTTCCAATAAAATACTGTATATTTTAAAACTTATTCATAGCATAGCCAATTAATTATCACCAAAGAATTATAATTAGTAAGTTTTTTGTTTTTATTGAAGAAATTGAACAAGGGGACATACTATATCAGTTATATAAAATATTTACTTAAATCATTTTATTGGTTACCCTTACTCCATAGACAGCCTACAACCAAGTCAGACGGGGAAAAGTAGAACTATGAAAGATTTCCTCCCTAGCAACACTTGTTCAAAAAGGTCCTTAAACCAAGCTGCCTACTTTGTTCTATAGAGGAAATGTATTTGCAAAAGCAAGCTAGAAAGGGAAGCACAGCTCAGATTGGGCATCACTCAGAATAGGACGCTAGCAATCAGTAAGAGAAGTTAGAAAGCTTTAGAGTAATGCTTTGTTTGTATCTTCCTTAAGTTTTAAGACGTGTGTGTGTATGTGTGTGTGTATATATAATACCCTCATAACTAAATATCAATCATTTCTAATTCAAGTCAAAAATAACTCAATATTTATCTGTATAGGTTTATAAATGTTTTATACATCTTCTGTGTATGAACATTTTCTTTCAGAACTATCAAGTGTTATGACAACTTCCTTGTTGTCATAATTACTGTTAATAGTTAATGTTAGAGATAAATGTTTTTAGGCGCCTCTTGACTTGGAGATTTTCCACTTCAGCACCAAAGGACACTTGATATTTTTCACTATTAGTGGGTTATCGGACGTCAGAGGTTGGTGGGATTTGTGAATGTCATAGTTGCCTCATTAACGATAGGAACTAATTATCTTTTTTAATGAAAGGAGAAGGCACAAAGCTAACTACTGCTTTACAGAATAGTTAGTGACACTTCCTTGAGCTGGTCAGTAGTTAGATCCAGAGTCACTGTTACTGCTGATAACATACGTTTTCCTGTATGAGCGTCTGGTCTGAGAGCAATAGGGCAATTCTACCAGCCAGACTATGGCGAGCCTCATTTATGGGAAGCCCAAGTCCTGAATAACTGCCCCAGCTTTCCTTGTTCCCTGCTTGTCTACATTCTCTGAGATCTTCCAACCCTTGAGATTTATGAACTGTTAAAAATACTGTGAATTTGGATCTATAAGAATTGATCTATTTTATACCCTGCACTGCCATTTAACAGAATAAATCTGACAGAATGATAGTGTTGCTTCATTCTGAGCATTTTATAAAAGTTACCAAGCATCTTAATTGATAGTTTCACAGTGATCATTTCAACATGTGTGGAGTAATCCTCATCCTGATAGTTTTTACCTCTTTTTAAATAGATTTAAATAACTAAATCTGATACTTAAGTTGTTTACATTCAACATAACCATACCTTTACCATAAATTCCTGCTACTGGTTAATTTTATATACTATTCTTATAGCATTTTTTTCTATATGAAATGAATTCCAGTTTTTTTAATTTGTACATCATGTTTGATACATTATGTTATATTGTTATGATAGGTGATATTTTAAGTAATTCTAATAAAACTAGCAAATTAAGCATTTAATCTATAGTATTTTTATGATCATGCAGTGGTAAAGTTTGCTTAAAAATTTTGCACTTGTCTCCCCATACCTAAATTTATCAAATGTGTTTATTTTTACAGAATCCTGCTCATAATATAATTGCCTCTGCCTACATTTGAAGAAAGGAAACTCCAAAGTCTTTTTGTTGTTGTTGTTCTGCTATTCTACCTTTCTAACATAAAATAAAGTCATGGGATAAAAATAATTTTATGTGTGTTAGAGGCACTTCAACCGTCAGGTGCCTTTTGAATGGAAGAACAGTGGAAACGGCATTAGCATGCTATTTTATTGCATCAAAGTGACAAATTGGGATAATATAAGTGGTGTGGCCATTAGATTTAATCTTTGAAGATAAGAAACTTGCCCTTATGCTTGTCTCATTTATGGTGGCACAGGTTCAATGGATTCATTAGCTGATGCTACTTGATGTCAGTTTCTTTTCCAGAAAAAGAATGCTAGGTGTTTTAAAATAAAATTTAGAATTTTCTTAAAGCTGTCAATGTATATAAAATGATGGTAACCCACAAAGTTGGTGTCTATAGCTGTAATGTTCTATATCCAGAAACTATTTGACCATGATAATTCAGTTTATATTCACCATGTAAAAGTAAACCAATTAATAGAAAAATCCCTCAAATAGGTTAATTTGGATTACAGCAATGCCATGTACATTCAGAGGAGATTCCCGTCCTTAACTCACAGTTTAGAGAGTTAGCTTAGAATCCAAGTCAATAGCAGCTGCCCTGTTTGGTTCAATTGTTTTTGTACTCTCTGTGTCTATTTGAAATTAATTCATTTTAGATGTTGTATGCTTAAGTAAGGCTTTCTGTTAACTGGGGTTTTTTACCTGTTGACAGAGCTATTGGATTATGACACAGGATAGGGAAGATTAAGAATAATCAGTTGACTAATTTCATTTAGACTGTTTTCAAACATTTCAGCTAGGTATCAAGAAAAGGCTTTCTTTCAGAAGACTGTGTTTTAAATAGAAATTATTTAAACAATTAGATCAATGTTGACCATCCCCCCTTTGTGCTGAACATTTAAAGATAAAAAGAAAGTTGAGTTCATTGTAGTTCAGCCATAATAATACCCTCATAACATTTTCATGTGATTTATATAAATATTTTTTATTGACTAAAGGACCTCAGAGCAAAGAATTATGCCATTTTTCACTTAAAATGTCTTTCCCATTTAATTCTTTTTGCTGCCATTTCACTAAGCCTTTGTTATTCTAATAAAAATGCTCATAGTGAATAGCTTTTGCTCTATAGTTTACCTAATTTTACAGTTTTCTTGGAGTTGTATTTTGGTAGCAGTTCCTTTGCTACCCTGCATGTTTTGTTTTGTTTTTTTTTTTCAATTTAACATCAATACTGTCTTTATTGTGACCTCTCTAAAGATCTGACACTTAATACACAAGGCTGAATGAAGGATATCACAAACTATTTCAGAAATTGAGAATTCAATTTTCAATATTTCTTTCATGCTGTTTGATAAAAAAATATATATAATTTTAAACAACTAGTAGCAGTACCTGTTGTTTTTCAGGAAGTAAGTAGTCAGGAACATTTCATCTGTCTTTTAGATCTAGGGATAGTGGTGAGCAGAAAGGGAGTAGAAGACCCTATGTTCTGTACAGGTTAGGAGATGACTTCTCTGGTTAACTCCGTCCAACCAGTTCTGGCCAGCAGGTAAGCCTCCTCACTGAAGCAGACATCATGCAGTGTTAATATTTATGCATTATAAAACACAATCACTTTAAAACTAAAAATCTATGTCTACAGAAGAAATAGAACTAGAACCATATTTATTTATGTGAGTTATGGGCAGGAAGGAAAAAATGCCCTCAGCTGTATTTCCACAGATTCTCCCAAGCAAAAGGCTGATGTGAGTCAGACTTCAGTCACATCCCTTTGTATAAATTTAAGAAAGGTAGGTTGTCTTCATTTCTTTGAGATCAGTATTTATAATTTAAATATAAATAGATAATAAAAATTAATATTATTAAAAATCATATATGAGTCCAGACATTCCTCTATCCCCATTAATAATATGACTTTCATGGGTATTATTTTTTTCCTTTTTAGTTGATCTCATACTAAGCATGTTTGTTTGTTTTTTTTCTTGAAAGCTAGGTATTTATTAAATGCAGATGTTACTAAAAGAGAAAATAAAATTCAGTTTCCCAACAGTAAACCCTGTGTGTTGTGTCTATAGTTCAAAAATTACAAATGATTCAAATTTAAACAAAACACTTCAGAAATTCAATATACAAAAGTTAACTTCTAAGACCAGAAATCATTTGTTTTTCTATGTCAGAATTTGTGAAAAGTGAACAGAACTCTGTATGGAAGACTGAACAAATGTAAATAAATGATATCTAAAATGTATTTGGTATGGGTATCAATTTAAAAAGTCAGTATGTAAGCCATGGAAATAGAAAACAAGTGGTTTTACTCCTTCACGACTGAGCTATTGTTACAGGTGGAGCAACCAGCCTTTCCTAGAAGTTTAATTCTATTCTCTCTTCTTTGTATTACCCCTTTTGCCAGCTTTACTCCAGTGGACTCCTCCCCATACTTGCCTCCAGATGCAAGTAAATCGTGTACAAATGAGTAGGGAGCATTACAGAGAGTGGTACTTGCTAACCTAATTAATCTGTAAGATTTGGTGTAGATTTAAAAGAAATTCTTTAACTAGTTAGTAATTTTATATTTATTTTAGATGTATTTGTGAAAGAAAATGAAGGGTATTTTAGTTTTTCAATAAAGGGGATCAAAGTAATGCTTTTTATCTCCATTCTCTGAGCTGACCTATGTTGTAGTTTCAGGTACTTCTAGCAGTATGGAAATAAGCTTACAGATATGCTTCTCTCTTAAAAAATCATGGCTTTGTGTTTGATATTTAAAACTTAATCTTGTTTTTACTTGTGTACTGTGAATGAACTTTGTATTATTCTTAAAAACCTCACTACATGTAGATGTTATTGCAATTTATATATTGCCTGTGCTTGATCTAAGGTCATTTGTATAGATGAGTAATTAAAGATCTTTAAATCACATTATAATGCTAATATTGGAGAGCATCTTTTTAATTTTCTGTTTAGTAATGGGAAGAGAAAGACCTGCCCACCAAGTAATTTGACCCCACAGTATAATCAAATTAATGATCTAAAAAAACCTCTTAATGTGACTCTTCTCTAAGCATTTGAATTTCACAAGCCTCATATTTCACTTTTAACCCATGGTCAGCCAACGTTGTTGTTTTTATGTCTTGATACTTGTCAAACATTTTGGTATTTGGCAAAATATATTCAAAATATTTAATAGCATTTTGCTGACATAGTCACCATTTTCATTAATGATACTAATATGCCCATTATCTTAAAGTTCTAACGAGGCATTAGAACTGGGAAAGAAAAACATAAATCGTTTGATTCTATCTACCATCTGATTATGAACCCCCATTTATCACTTTATTTCTCATTTTCTCCCACTGCCCTTAAATGTTGCTTATTAAGTACTTGTTGATTATCAGATCTGTAAAATAAGCCTGGGTAGGTGTGCCTTCTTCAGTATTCACAGGGTTGGCTTAAGTCAAAACTGGGAAAAGACTCAAAGTCTTGATTACTCCAATAAGTAGTACATAGTAGGGTGTACATGAATAAGTGTCAAGAAATGAGCTGGATTCTTTATTTATAGGGAGGAACATGTTTCAGTCATATCAGTATTTATTTCACTTATCAGTGCTAACAGACCAACCCTAGTGTAAAGCCCAAACATTTTAAGTTTTCAAACTTTGTACAGTTCACATTCAAAATTCTCACGTATCATAAACATGCCAGTACTTTACTTCCTGAAGATTTAATCTGCTTTCTTCTAATACTTTCAGTTGAAGAATTAATCTTTATCCAAGTGAAGTAGCTACCTGTGCTTGTAAATATTACACGTTATTTAACATTGTGAAATGTTTTAATACAAGCATACTCATTTGTGATAACTACCATAGTCATTTTTCTGCCACATTATACTAAGTTGATAGGGGTAGAAAACTTTAGAGTTAATACTAATACTTGAAGATGGTCGAATATTAAAAAGCAGGATGGTACCAGGAAAATTTAAAGAGTGACTTTTAGACTGAAGTAGTTTTGCAAAATAATGAGAAAAACCTTATCATAAGGCATTGAGTCAAATCTGCCTTGAAATGAGGATTGAGTTACAAGCTTGAAAATTGAGAGTGTGTATATATAATCACTCTCTGAAAGAATTCTTGTAAGTTCTGTTCACATTCTGTAGGACCAGTGTTAAGGTTCATTTGGGGCCAGGTCTAACAGGGAGATAACCGCAACTTTTTAGCCTTTTTTGATCAGTTGCTCATTCTGTTTTGTTTTTAGGTTTTTTTGTATGTTTGCTTGTTTTTTACTTATCCAGAGTATAATTAATTCCTGTGGAAGCATTCAGTTATTTTTTAAAAGCTACGCCAGAGACCCCACTGAAAACATAGTCACCATGTTGCGACACTGCCAACAGTCTCCTAGAGGCATGTGTTATGGTTGTGTGGAGAAAGCAATTTACAATTCTTAGTATTCAAAGAGGAATGTCTATTCTGCTTCTGTTGGAGTGACTAAATCACATAGCACCAACTTGGAAATCAGAATTTTATCCACTTTTCAGAAAATACAGCCGTGGTTTAGGTGAGCTAGAGCTTGCCAAAAGCTGATAAGATCGCTAATGTTTGTGAGAAATATGTAGGAATAGGCCAGTTCCTCTTGCCTTGCTGAACTTTATCTGACAATTAGGCCAATTCATCAGAAATCAATTATTTTCTAAAATATTTTTACATGTATCTCTTTATTTATCTAATGCCATTGACTTTCACAAACAGTATACAATGCATCAATTTGGGGAAAATACACAGTATCTTTTGCAGAAGTAAAACCTATTGGCAGGTCCTGTTATCACAAGTTCATTACAGTAGCAATTACTAGATAATTCAGTGCAAGCAACTTGCCATGCCAGACATCTGCCACTTGCCTTGTGTCAAAAAGACTACCTATTTCTTTGCTTCAGCTGTCAGGATGTGCTAAATTAACTTTCCTCTTAAGGAATGAACCTATCCATTTTTCTGCTCCCTTAGTTTGTGTTTCACTTTTGTTTTTAATCTTTTTCATACATCTTAACACAACATAGCCATGTATCATTAACAAAGTGCAGCATTTTACTTTCTCCATTAAGAGATAAATGTATGGTCCCTGGTGTGATTCCACTCCGCGCAGCTGTTTTTCAGGTAAGGAGTTGTTTGTCTCTGCCTTCTCTCCCACCGAACTAGTGCATGCCACACCCCATGGAAGATTCAGTGGACACAAACCTGAGCCCCCTGAGGACCAGGAACTATCCTTTCAGTTGTATAGTAAAGGCCAACAAAGGTGATCACTTTAAGGTGAATAATGGCAATGAGCACCAGTTAACTTTAAGAACATCAGTTTAGAGGCTGGTGCAAAAGATGAACTGCACATTGTCAAAGCAGAGGCAGTGAAGGGTGAAGGCAGTAAGGTTTTACTGGCGACTGAATGCTCCTGCACAGCCAATGGCTTCCCTTGGGAGCTTTGAAATCACCACCTGTGGTCCCTGGGTTGAAGTGTGGCTCAGGGCCTGGGCCCATCAGTGGGCAGCACTTGGTGACTGTGAGGGAAGGAGGATGTGAAACTCCTATGTGTGCAATCATTCTGCCCCTGGAAGTAGTAGCAAGTTCCCAATGAAAAAAGTAAAAAATGTGCTGCAGATGAAGATGGTGATGGTACTTTTGACTGTGAGGAAGCTATGGAAAAAGCACCCGTAAAGAAATCTATACTAGGTACTCCAGCCCCAAATGCACAAAAATCTAACATGAGTGGAAAAGACTCAAAACCATCAACACCAAGATCAAAGGGTCAAGAATCCTTCAGAAAACAGGAAAAACTGCAAAAATGCCAAAAGGACCTAGGGGGATAGAAGACATAGGAGTACCTATATGTCTATACTTGCTTTCCTTTTTGCAACTCTCATCCCAAAGTAGAAACCAAGTTCACCGATTATGTGAAGAATTGCTCCTGGATGACAGATGAGGAGCCTATTTAAGATCTCTGGCAGTAGAAGGAATTTCTTTAAGAAAATTATTGAAACAGTTTGTTAAAATTTTCCATCTTATTTCATTTCCATACCAGTTGGCACCTGGCTATCCTTTTTATAATGCAGTGAGAACTTTCCCTACCATGTCTGATAAATGTTGCCTAGGTTCCATTGCCAAGAATGTATTTTCCAAAATGCCAGTTTAGTTTTTCAAGATGAAACTCCACCCTCTGCTTAGTTTTAAGTGTGCATGGAATGTTATGATAGGACCTAGCAGCAGTGGTCAGACCAATGCAAATGGTGGAGACAAACATGTACATGTGAAATAAACTCAGCATTTTAATGAAATGAAAAAATAAACTTGTTTAAAGAGCTTAAGTCTAAAGTTCTCACTTGCAGTGAATCCCTTTGTATACAAATACATAGATTTTTTTTTCCACCACAATTTATATATAGTAAAAACCAGAAGGCACCTACCTAGACCTTAAGAAGAGCACACATCCAATAACAACAGTGAATCCGCCTCTGCTGCCACAAACAACACTGACGGGAGGAGGTGCCTAGTACCTCCCAGGAGAAAAGGTGCAGCTACGTGCCTCAGTCTGAGGCCCTTCCAGAGATAGTAACACACTCTTACTAAGGGCCAATTATAAAGATCTTTACAAGACTCAGGACACTCCAACGAAGTGTGCCTACTGGCCATTAGCTTTTAGCACCCATCTAAGACCCCCCTCAAAGCTTTTATCATGGTCAATATTCTGTCTTCCCAAGGGTTGGAACAATCTTGGTTTCCCTTTAAATTTTTGTTTTGTTTCATGGAGGTAGCATTGATTTACAACATCATATATGATTCAGAGATACAGGTTCACATCTTCAGGTGTAACTATATTCACCACTAAGACACCCATGTTCCTCCCCTATAGTCCTTTAAATTTTTGAAGTTAAAAACAGCTTGAATCTAGAGCAAAGGATCCAGTATGTCTTGTGTTTTGCATCCATTTTCACAGGCAGTAGGATTTCCATTTCATAGATGAGGAAATAGGTTCAAAATGTTCTAAGTAATGTTAGCCCAAAGTGTTGTCCAGTGAGTAGCAAAGTCTACAGCTGAAAACAAATCTGATTACAAGCCTGTGCACTGTACAAAATGTACTCTCTCAGAAATAATTTTAGGTAAAGGTGCCTATTTATGAAATTATGAGTACATTAGGGCACTGACACACCTAGAAAGTACAAAATGAACTAACTTTACAAAAATGGCTCAGATTGGTTTTCTCTAAGTGAGGCTGGTTTTGCATCGCGAGAATGGCAATATCAGCAGGTATAAGCACTCCCCTTTAAGGCCCTAGGCGACAAGACAATTTTGAGATTCAGGGGGTTCTAATCTTCTGTCTACTGGACCTAGCATCCTAGGAATGAAAGTGAGTACTTAACAGTTTCCCCTCAGCTCCTTAATCATCTAACTTACCTGTGCATCTTACCTGTGCACCTTCTCTAAACCTTTTTAAGATAGCCCACCTCTTAAAAGATACAGAATTATTCTTAACCCAGTTTTAAAACTTTGATTAGACATTTCATCTTCCCAATTTTGACTGCCTTTTTTGTAACTAGCGAACACTTTAAAAGAAAACCATTAGAAAGAAGCCTTTGTTACACAATTTTCACTAGCTTCATATTTAGGAATATCATATATATTATTTACTTAGTTTTCTTGCTCTGAGTTTCTAAAGTGTTTCCCCAAGACTGTTAGAATGGAGGTCGGCACTTTCCTGACAACATTCTCATGAGTGTGTCTCACGTGTCAGAACACCCCTAATACGAATCACACTTTGCAGCTCCGGATGGGGAGGCTCCCCGGCACAAGCACAAAGCCACTCCTGTTTTCATACCTGCAGGCTTCTCTTTCTAATATCTGAGACATTTATGCTCTTGCTAATTATACTAATTGCTGTGGTCCTCACTGAATCAGATTGTGAGGTTGTGGTTCCATTCATGTCAAAAATACTGTGCTTTGTCACCGAATGGGTGGAGGAGGCATTTGAGCCTCTAGTTCCCCCCACTCCGGGCGCCCCCGTGGGTGCGTTTTGCCAGCTGTGTGCTCCATGATTGGCTGGGCTTTTGATGTGCAGATACAACAAGTTGGTCACAAACTTGTGTACAATGGGCCTGTTCTGGTTCATGTGAAAATCAACATCCTTTTTTGTGTTCCTGGGTGACAGGATGCTACAATACTATTAGCATTTGCAAAGAGTGTGCTCTGTCCAAGGGTGTAACCACAGATCGTGTGCTGCTCAGTTTGTGTTTCTCTATTATGTGAGAGACACAAAGAAGCTGAAGGCTGGCAAAGGCCTGTCAAATCTTGTAATGTAGCGCTCGACCCCCAAACTCCACTTGGCCTCCTAGCATCTCTTGTTCCCGGTCCCACCCCTTCCTCTGAATGGGCTCTGAGGTAGGTAAATGAATTCAGAGGCCTGGTAGGCGGGGGATTCCTTTCTGACCTCATTCCTGTACCATTTGTTTGCAGGCTTGTAGGGGGAGAGGAGGACATTTTGGAATCCTTTGTGTCAAATAATTTTCTTGCAGGTTGGGGAGTTAATGGTAACTTTGTCTGAAGCCAACCAAGCAGAAAACTTCCAGAGAGGCGTGGCATGCCCAACCTCCTCAAAACTACAAGATAAGAATGTGGAAACAGGGCCATTTCTAGAGCAGATGGATATGCGGCATGTCTGCATGGTGGACATCTGGTTCTCCAAAGCTTACATCTCCTCATGTGTAAGATAGAATGGTTCTTTCTTAAAAATCTTTTTCCTTTTTCTGAACTATCATGGCTTATATACTGATGCCAGAGTTTGGAAACCCTTTTATGCAACCAGTTATGCATTCTGAATTGAAAGCCACCTACAACCTGGCTAATTGTATAGAGTATGATGTGATTTCCAGAAGAGTTACATCATTTTATTACCCTTGGATTTGTTTGTTTATCTAGAAAGTGAATTATTGTTTCAGCTCAATGATAGCTCTTGTTTTACAAAAAGAAAGAAAAGAGGTCCAGAAAGAAGAAGCCATTTGCTCAATTGGTGGGAGAGCTAGCATTCTTCTGACTCCCAGGCAAATTTCTGTTCTGTGAAAATTTAGATACAGGGCTACAGTATAATGCATTCAAAGCCAGGCATTTTGTAAAAGCAGTTGGGAATCTGGGTATTCATGTGAAACATCCCTGTTTTTAAATGTCAGTAGCTAATTTAAAAAATCTTAAACAGTTTGTGAATCAAACAAATATCTAGATCCAGTATGCCGCTAACAAACCATGGCCGCCTGAGACCTCTGGTTTAAGCTGCAGTTGTCTGTCCCACTCTGACCTCAGTGCACTTGAATGACAAGACTCAGGTCTTCTGACAATAACTTGATTTCTTCTCATCTTAGAGATGCACACATTTTTAGCTTCATTGTGATGTTTCGAACTTTAATTTATGATGAGTCTGTAAGAGAAAAATCTCATTTATTAAATGCCCATAGTATTCCAAGCACTGGTAATATATTACCTTACCTATTCTACAACTTCCTAAGGTAGCTTCATCACCATGTTACCAGCAGGTCAACCCCAGCTCTGAGAGATTGCCTGAAGATCCAAGGCTAGATTGGATTAGCAAGGGTTTTCTGGGATCCCACATAGGTGTAGCTGCAGAACCTAGAAAAAAGAGCAAATCTAGAATGAACAGGGCAAGAGCTCCCACTCCTTATCCACTAACGTATCTGGAGGCAGCAACTCCTTTTCATGCTGTGAGTTGGCTGGTAAAAAAAGTATGCATATTCATAAATAACTGTACGCTACTTCCAGAACAATGGATAGGCCAGTGATGAGAGAACCCCCGATTGAGTAAGATGCACATACTTATTTAAGTTTCGTTCTAAACATCAAACTTTTTCAGGTTCTGGAAATAACAGTGGTGAACGTCCACAAGGGAAAATGATGCTTGTCCCACCAATCTACACATTTTCAATGAAGGATGAGTGTTCAGAGCACATTCTATTGTGAACGTTTACTCAAGATGACATAGAGGTAAAGGACCTATACAAAGAAAACTATAAAACACTGTTAAAAGAAATAGAAGAAGACACAAAGAAATGGAAAGACATCCCCTGTTCATGGATTGGAAGAATAAACATTATTAAAATGGCCATCCTACCAAAAGCAATATACAGATTCAATGCTATTCCAATCAAAATCTCAATGGCATTCTTCAAAGAAATAGAACAATTATTGATGAAATTCATATGGAATCACCAAAAACCCCGAATAGCCAAAGCTCTACTGAAAAAAAAAGAAGGAAATGGAGGCATCACACTCCCAGACTTCAAACTATACTACAAAGCCATAATCATCAAAACTGCATGGTATTGGAACAAGAACAGACATACAGACCAATGGAATCAAATAGAAAATCCAGAAATAAACCCACAGATTTATGGTCAACTAATCTTTGACAAAGGAGCAAAGACTATGCATTGGAGCAAAGAAAGTTTGTTCAATAAATGGTGCTGGGAAAACTGGGTCGCTACATGCAAAAGAATGAAGCTTGACCACTACCTCACACCATACACAAAAATCAACTCAAAATGGATTAAAGAACTAGACATAAGACCTGAAACCATAAAATACATAGAAGGAAATATAGGCGAAACACTACGTGATTTGCACATCAAAGACATCTTTACAGACACATCACCCAAAGCAGTGATAGTGAAGACAAAGATAAACATCTGGGACTACATCAAATTAAAGAGCTTCTGCACAGCAAAAGAGACAATAACAAAAACAAAGAGAAACCCCACCAACTGAGAGAACATTTTTGCACCCAACACTAATGATAAAGGACTGATCACAAAAATCTGCAAAGAGCTGATGAGACTCAGCAACAACAAAGAAAATAATCCAGTCAAAAAATGGGCAGAAGAGCTAAAAAGAAACTTCTCTGAAGAGGAAATGCAAATGGCCAACAGACATATGAAAAAATGTTCAACATCACTTGTAATCAGGGAAATGCAAATCAAAACTACCATGAGATACCATCTCACACCAGTGAGAATGGCACATATTAAAAAAACTAGCAACAACAAATGTTGGCGAGGGTGTGGAGAAAAAGGAACTCTTCTGCACTGTTGGTGGAGTGCAAACTGGTCCAACCACTATGGAGAGCTGTGTGGAGATTTTTTGACCTACTAAAGATAGAGCTTCCATATGATCCAGCAATTCCACTCCTAGGTATTTACCCAAAGGACACAGAAACATCAATTCCAAAGAGCACCTGCACCCCTATGTTTATAGCAGCACTGTTTACAATAGCTAAGCTTTGGAAACAACCCAAATGCCCAAAAATAGATGACTGGATCAAGAAGATGTGGTACATATATACCATGGAATATTACTCAGCATTCAAAAAAGATAAACACATGCAATTTGCAGCAACATGGATGGCGCTGGAAGGGATCATGCTCAGCGAAAGAAGCCAAAAAGAAAAAGAAAAATACCGGATGGTCTCACTCATAGCAGGAATCTAGAAAACTTAAATAAGGGACTAGGAAAATGAATATAAGAAAATGAAAATCAAAATCAACAAAAAACTATGAACCAGAGACACTTTTTGGGGGGTGGGGGGTGGGAGGGGAAGGATTGGGGTCAGAATGGGGCGTTTGCAATTGTATGGGGGAATATAAAAATAAAATTTAATATTTAAAAAAAAAAAAAAGATGACATAGCCCAGACTTAACCTTTGTAATTATTTGTATATGTTGCACAACTTGAATAAAATCATCTAAGTAATCAGTTGGTGCTTTATCATAAAGGAGAGTCAATTGTCTGCTAAGTGTGCCCATGTGTGCATATCCCTGTGTGTGTATCTTGGGAATTTATAACATAGAGTTCATCCCTGGTTCCAGGAAAGGCAATCCTACCTGGAGAAATTCTGCACAGTACAGCAAAGACTGGCACACACATAAGTGATCAAACCTCTGTGTTTGTATCTACGAGCAAAGGCAGAGCACAGGACCAGGAAGCAGAAGAGGTATGCTTCTCCCCTGCTGGAGGAGACAAGGGCCTTACAAGAGCACTACCTTCCAGGAGCAGCTGTGAGAAGGCCAGTGTGGGGTGAGTGACTTAATCAGTCTTCCCCCCCCCCCCACTAGCCTCTATGGCTATCACCTGTGGCCTTGATGGTGTTGCTGCCGAAGGCACTTAGGAGCGTGGGCGTGCCTGATTGTGGACACCTGGAGCATAGGTGCGTGCATGTGCTAGTGTGCACACCTGAGCCTAGGGGCAGGAATAAAAGCTGCAGCAGGGAAGGCTACAGGAAGACCAGCAGTGTGATGACAGGAGAGGCGAGAACACACGATGATGAGAGAGAATGCCAGAGAAGGAGCTGAAAGATTGGCCAGGGACTGGGGGACTTGGTTGCTGCCAACCTCCTGGCCTCCTGGCCTCCAGGCCCCCTGCTGCCTAGTCTGCCTGCCTTACCAGTCTGCAGGCTGGCTGGCCCTTCAGCTGGCAAGCAGTTGTTTCTGGTCCAAGCGGCCTTTAAGTTTCCACTGTTGATCAAACCTGGCATCCAAAGATGCTCTTTGGAAACAGAGGGAAAATGCCTCCTGGTTCAACAAAGTCAGCAAGACATTTTCCAGTGAAAACTGCTCCAAGAGCTGCCAACCCAGGTGCACGTTGTTCCTCTTGATTCCTTCGAAGTGACGTAACTAACGCCAATGCTTATCATGGGTCAGTGCAGCTGTAAGCCCAGAACATATGTGAGTGTTGTTAATTTCCACAACTCTGTGATTTCCCCCATTTTACACATGAAAAAATAAACGGAGTCTCTGAGTTGTTCCACTTGTCAGGTGTTGCTTTGTTTCTAACTGGCAATGCTGGGAGTCCCCCTGAAAGTCTGGTTCCTGGCCTGCACACTGAACCCCCTCACTACTGTAAATGCTTCCGCATCTAGAAATGGCCTGCATTGCTCTGTAGCAAGCACAAGGGAGAAGTTGGCAAAGGTTGTCAAAAGTTTGAGCAGTTATGAATTCAGACAGCAGTCACTGGGGGGCTGGAGATAAGAGGGCCCCTGCTTCTTTGGGAACATTTGTAAGTGGAAGCAGCTTTCCAGACTCACTGGCAGTCCTCACCACCCCCAAGCCCATAGGAACCAGCAACCCCAACCTGGGACACCCCTGACTGCCAAGGAGACAGCTCTCATCCAGCAGCTCCTCCCTGGCAAAGGCAAGGACAAGGGCCTGAGCCTGGGCTAACATGTTAATCTGCAGAGAATCCTGAAATCAAGGCAAGTTTGTAAAGGGACTATTGATTGGCTGCCTGAGAGGGCACAGTGAGTTGTGTGAATACTTCTGTTCATGTCCAGGCAGCAAAGGGATTGGCCAATTATTTATTAAGAGCGCTGCTATCAGACCATGCTTTATCTAGCATGTGGCTATAAGGAAGTTTGGATTTCTGGCATTTGAGAGAATTCAGTATGGTGGCTGCACCACTTATTTTTTATATCTTTCTCAATTTAATGGGTTAGGCTTCACTCTCATTCTATGCCTCCACTTAGATGGTGTTCTGGGTGCTCTGTGTGTAGCTACCTGGAAAGAAAGCAAATGAACTTGTAAAATTTCCTTCAATCCCAGCCTCTAAAACTAAATTGGTATCTTCCATAAATTCTGTAATCTCTAAACTATGCACTGTCTTTCCTTTTATTCACAGTCCAACTCCTTGAAAGAGAAATCACTCCCAGTCATGCATCAGCTCACTCCAAGCTGGCTTGTTCTTTTACCATTTGGGTACCCGCCTCACCACGCCCTCACAGTCACTGCCTCCATCAGCCGACTGCCCCTCGCTAAGGCTGCCAGGGACCTCCAAGCAAATAATTCCCTCAAACACTCTGTACTCGTTTTGTTTAATCTCTTCAGGCCATTGAATACTTTGCAGGACTTATTTTTCTCTCTCTCCTCATTTTCCCCTTCAGCTCTTACTTCTTTGGCTTCTATACTTTCATGACATCAGTTTCACCTGGTTTTCCTTCTAAAGACAAAATGGCTGCTGATGTCCAACACCATTTGCAGACCTTCCTGAAACCTGAAGATGACTTTTCCTTTTCTCAATCACACATTCTTCCTGCCTGGTCAACTCCCTGCCACATATGTTCTCAGCTTTCTGTAGCACCGCCCTATTCCACTCTGCGCCAACCCATGTTTCCAACTGCCTGGCTGCATGTGCCACGGACACCCGAGACTCACTCCCCCTTCCATGGGAAACCCATATCTTCTCGAGATTTCCATCATGGTAAGAGACACTGTGGTGATGCAGAAGACAGACATCTAGGACTCTCCTTTCTGATACAAAGGATCAAACTGATATAAGGATCAAACCCAGCCACCCATGTCTATAATTATTATTTTGGTATCTTTTGTAGCCAACCTGTCTTTGTACGCTTAGATGCCCCACAAGTCTCACCTCCATTATTACCACAAGCCTTCATTTTCACCCCTCTTCTAATGAAACCCTCTTGCCAAAATGAAGTATTTAAAATGCAAATGTGATTGCTTGATAAAAATCTGTCTCCAGATAGTTTCCAATTAATATTCAAAATCTTTAGCTCATAGTTTTTCATGGTAATTCCAACCATCCCCTCATTCCGAACCCATATCTAGAGCCACTTGTAATTGTTCAGACCCTCCTGCTCTGCCAGGTTCCCTTCCTGCACATACATTCCATTTGGAATATCTTCCTTGTTCAGGTAAACCTCACCTATGTCTGGGGATCCTGACCCAGAATCACCTCCTCTGGGAAACTTCCTGAGTCCTTCCTCCCTGGTCTCTGCTTGTGAGCTGCCTTTCACACCACTCCCAACAGACACCTGTCCCAACACAATATCCTGTACTGGAATTGCCACTCCAGACTGAGTGATCTTTGAGGGCAGTGCACTTAAGTATTCATACAACTTCACCAACCAGTGCTCACTGTATTTGACTCTATTTCAGTAAATGCCAATACCACTTACTCTTGCACAGCCAAAAGCTAGGCATCATCCTTTCCTCTTCACCCTATCTCCATGTTCATATCATATTATCCACCAAGGCTTATTAATTACACCCAAGAGCATCCCTCCACCACGCCGCTCCATCCCCACTGTCCCCCTCCTACTCCTGACTGCTAGCTCCTGCAGCGCCTCCTAACTCATTTCCTCTCTTGCTTCCCTCCAAAAAGCTAGAGGGTTTTTAAAGCACATGTTACTCTGCTTAAAACCTTTCCATTGATTGGTGCTATCCTTATCATAAAGTCCCAAATCAGCAAGAACATTTTCTAGGATCCAATAAGATCCTGCCCTCCTCAGCCTCAGTCACATGAATTTTAGGTCTTTAAATACACCCTTCAAATAAATATACCTTATTCCACCTGTACTTTTGCACATTCTCTCCTCAACCCACAACCTTCCATTTGCCTAACTGCCACTTAGCTCAGGGCTCAGCTTAAATATCACCACCTTTGGGAGCTTTTCCTGACCCAGCCCCAACTCAGACTAATGTAGTTTTCCTGGTTGGGCCTTTTTACACCCTAAACTTTGCCCACGTACTACATGTCACATTTCTACTTACTTATCCAGTGTTCATCTCTCCCATTTAGACTGCATGTTCCAGGAGGCCAGAGGTACCATCTGATCTTCCCATAATACAATATCTGGCACATTGATTATCATTGCATGAATGAATGAATGAATGAATGTGTTAGTTCTGTAAAGGATTTCAGAGATTCTCAGCCTATTTGAAAATATGGCAAAACAAGTGCCTGAGGAAGAACTCAGCAAAGGTAGTTTGTTGCAGCAATGATCTCAGAGCCAAAAACACCCAGTGTTTCAGGCCTACTGATTCCCATATGGTTATACCCAGGATGGTATGTTGGGGGGACCTTGGACCCTGCAAACAGACAGAAATGGATTGAGTTCTGGTCATGCTTCTTGCTAACTCTGTGAATGTCAGACAGATTCTCCTCTAAGTCTCGGTTTCCTCATCTCTTTAAAAGAAAAAAATATGTGCGCATGTGTATATGTGTGTACAGAGTTACAAGGTATAGAGTGTTTAAGGTTAAAATAAGATAGTACATTTAAAGCACTTTCAAAGTGGCTAGTTCGTGTATAGTAAAAAGCATTAGCTCTTATACCATGGTATTATATGGTATATATCATTTTACCATAGATAACCGTGTTAGTTTACACAACAAAAGTTCAGACAAAACCAAGGCCATAAAAACCCTTGACTTCAAAAATGAAGCAACTGGAATGGGAGGCTGGTGGGCTGGGAGTGAAGGAGGGAGGGGCCCAATGGAGCACTGTAGAGGATTTTTGGGACTTCAACGGTGGGTATGGCGTGGGAACATGCATTTGTAGAGGTTTGAACTATAACCCCTAAAACAAATACAATGATGTAAACCAACTTGATCTCAATTGAACAACAACAAAGAAAGAAAGAAACATTAAGATCCAATCCACAGCTGTTTCCAAACCAAAGACAAGAATGGCATCAGAAATATAGAGGGGATGCTGCCCTTGCCTGCAGCGTCTGCTCACTGACACATGGATATCTTTCTCCAGAAATGTTCCCTCGCACTCTCTGCCTCCTAGCCTGGCCCTGGAAGGTCACATTGCTGCTTAGTCCCAGCACTGCTCTGTAGATTCACCACCTTCCAATCCACATGCTGGGCTGGGTGCTGGGGGGGCTGGGCCTTGAAAAGTCATCAGTCCAGCCACAGGGCCAGCTGTCCCCTGGGAGACCCCTGAGTGCATTGCTGCGAAAGGCTGACTCAGCCAGCTGCGCTTCTGGATTCTGAAGGAAAATTTAGGGTCCCCCTGGGGCCTCTATTTTTCTTGAGAACTTGCATAGAATGTAGCCTTCAACCACTTTAATGCAAAGATCAGTGAAAGTCTTCGGTTGCAGAGGACACTCTTAAGTCAGCACACAGGCCCTTGTGTGCGGACCAACAGCTGGCAGAGAGGCCCTCAGAGCCCAGTGTCAGGTAGAACTGTAGTTCCCCAAGCCGGTGTGCTGTGACCTTCTACTGACCATTTTCCTCCCTTTTCTTTGGCTACCAGGAAGCCCCCAAATCTATTCTTATCAAGTAGCCTATCATTGTTCTCACATGGCAGCTTCTATTTCTATAGCTGCTGTATTAAATTTGCCACTGATTTCATTCCTTTTTGCTGCCCCCCCCCCCATATCTCTCTTTAATTTCTTCATCTGAATTTTTGTGGGTATTTCCAAAAGCTGTCTGAAAGCCTTTTGCCAGATGAGGTAACGTGGAACAGGTGGGTGCATGCAACCACCAGGTACGCACACGCTCACGCTCACCTGTGTTCTAAAACCAGCTCCTCTGGAAGCAGTGGGGTGCCTGTCTGTAACTTATTTCCTTTAATTCAGCGCTAAAATAATTACCTGGACTAGTGATGGAACGCAGCACAGCAATGCCTTGTGAAAAGCTGGTTCCCCTTCCAGCCTACGCCAAGGATGAAGAAGCCCGCAGGACTCAGAGGCTGGGGAGGATGGGGTGGGGGGGTGGGGTGGAAGGAGCCCCAGCCCTCCTGGAGGAATCTGCTCTACTAATGAAAGGGTCCTTCTTTCCAGGGATTATAAGAATATTCATGACCCTTGAGATCAGCAGGTGAGGCTCAGCCCTCCCTACTCATCCTTTGGGCAAATAGTCCAGAAAGCCTGAGGTTGCCAGGAGGAGAAAGGAACAGTGGGAGCTGGGAGCTTTTCCTGCTTCCCTTGGTCCCCAACTCCCTTTATTTTCAGAGAAGGGCAGGGTGGGGGGCACTGTCCTGAGGTGAAGCCAGGACTGTGTCTTTCATTTCTAAAGAGTAGGCAGTGAAGCCGAGGCAGAAGTCCCGTGACATGACTTGAGACACAAAATGGTATCTTAGCATCGAAGACCCCCTTTGACAACAAGAAGAAAAGCCCTTTTCTTCCCTGCCTGGATTAGCCGAGGAGGGAATTCTCCGGAACATGTGTGCATTGTTTCGTGGAGGGCAGCCAGGCCGGCCCGGGGCTCGCCTCCCAAAGTCAGTCCAAGGAAGCTTGTCCCGTGTAATTAAAAGGGAAGGGAAACAGCAGGGAGTCTTGTTCCGCCCCTGCCCACCAAAGTGGGGTCCCCAGGGGATGGTGTGGCCCAGGAAATTGGCTAAATTAATGGTTACTGGAGGCTTCACTGAATGTGTGAGCCCTGGAGGCAGAGAAAGGGCAAGGCAGGGAGTGTCCTCAGAGTTCTGATAAAATGGGAAAAAGAGAAACATTCTCAGAGAGCAGAAATGTCAGACTCCCTTGCCACCTGACCCAGCAGCAAGGCAGCAAGGGGACTGAGCACCTGCAGTGAGGGGTCAGTGCCCCGTGGAAAGCAGGGCCTCAAGGCAGTGTTTCCAGGTCCTCCTTTGTCTGCTGACGCGGGCGGCCCCTGCTCTCTCCAGCTGACAGCGAGGCTGGGAGCCAGGAGGTCACAGGTCGTGGCCGGGCACTGTGGTCAGCAGCTCACAAAGGGGGCCGGGGCTTCCCCTGGCAACACATGTTTCTGGAAAGTAGACTCTTGTATTTGTCAGTGGTAAAGTGTCTCACTCAGAAATTATGGGAAGAAGGGAAACCCCGAGCTAGAGGTTAACATGATGGCATTTATAGGGTTTAACTGAGCTACGAAAAAAGAAAGTTCTTTATCTTATGAAGAAGGAAGTTCTTTTTCTTATAAAATGGAAAAGTTCCTCATGAAGAAAAATGTTCTCATTGCCCTTTCCTAAAGACTTCAGTTCAAGAAAGTAAACTTTATATTTCATTTTCTTTTTTTTTAAATTATTTTTTATTGAGGCAACATTGGTTTACACACTGCATATGGTTTGGGGGTACAGGTTCACACCCCTATGTTACTACACCACACCCACCAAGACACCCATAACCACACATCATTGTCCCTGGTTCCTTTCCCTCCCAAGTCAGCAGGTTGAATTTACAGCAGATTTTAGGCAGTCTTCATCAGAAGTCTGGGAATCCGTGACTCCTCCTCACTGCCTGCCTCCCAGGACATATAGGAAAATAACAGTCATGATAATTGTGAAACCAAGCAGTGTTGGTTTTCCAAGATCCCACCTACTCAGGCCCAGATCACATATTTCCGAAGAATGCAGCGGCTGAGCAGACAGCCTAGACTCTTGCTTCTTCTGCTAAGTGATGAATCTAAGTCAATATTGCAAAATAGACTGGGTCCTCTGGCTCCACAAATATTGGACCAAAGACTTGAGCTCCGAGATGCTGTTGACAATTACGAGATGGTGGCATTGTTGTCTTTGTCACCATGAAGTGCAGCTTGGTGAGGCCTGGCCTAACACCCTGTGTACACAGAGGGGCAGCGAACTCAGAGGCCCGTGTGTTTGCTCTGCCAACATGCACGGGTGCGGCCCTCCACCCGTCCCCCTCCCAAGGCGCAGCTGGGGCTGTTAGACATGCACCTCCCTTTCCTGCATGCCTGGGGTAGGGGCACCCAGCACTGTGCCTAAGCTACATGCCTCCTTTCCTCTTTTTTTTTATTGATTTTTTTTTCAATTATTGAAATATACTTGTAACAGCTGTAGGATTTGAAGGATTTTCACAAACCACCACATCCTTGCACTGTCAACCAGGTTAAGAGCCTGAGTGTTTCTAGCATCCATCCCACAAGCCCCCCGTGCTTCTTCCCAGGCCTCAAGTCCCTGTTTACCTTTGCATTTCATATCAACTTCTGTGCCTCCCCCACTCACTCAGAGCTTTTACAGAGGCTGCTATTCCAACAGCCCCGTGCTCTACTCCTGTGTTCCTCATTGCAAATCCTGGAAGTGTGTGGCCCAATATCACATTTGTGGCCAAGAAGCTGACTTGGAGATGGCATGTTCTGCAGAGACTCCAGCTGCCTGTTACTGTCAACCCAGTCAGGGGCAATGCTGCTGGGTTCCTTGCACACTGAATCCACAGCTTGATTCTCACAAGTCCTACTCTCCTTCCCGAGGGCACAGGCTGGATCAGCTATTGCCAGAAAGTCAAGTGCACAACCCACCAGAGGCAAAACGCCTTGCAGACCCTTCCAGCCCACAGCCTCCACGTGGGAACACAGATACCCTACAGGCCCATAATCCTGAGAATCTCGTAACACCCCTTGTCCTTAGACCTTTGCTTCACTTGCCTCCAAAGCATGTGCCTGCAATACCCCTGGCCTCACTAGGCAGAGGTGGGTGCTACGTCTACTCTTGCCAGGAACCTTTGGGAGGCACCATAGATCAGCAAGCTTGGCAGGAGCTTACTCCAGGAACACAAGACTCTGTGTCTTTCATTTCTGATTGAGTTGGGCCCTGTACCGGTAGACGGAGGAGAACAAAATTTGGTAAGGATTAAACATGAGAAAGAAGAATAATCCTGGGTCAAGTCAAGAAATAACTTTAGAGAACCGACACTGTGAAGGGGGGCAGAGAGTGCAGTGGGAAGACGGAAGACATAGAGAGTACTTTCAACCTAGGGGGCCTTTCTGGAGGAGGTGGCATGTGGGCAGAACCTAGTTTGGTGTCTAATGCTTAGTAGAGGCTCCCCAAATGCCATGTAAGGTAGTGGAAACTGACATGCTGAGATTAGAGACAAGCATGTGTCAAGGAGGGAGGCATTGTGCCAGATGATGCTGAAGAGTGGGTTTAAGTTAAGTCGTGGCACACTAAGCAGTTTATATTTTTATCATGATGATGTTAGGAAGTCATGGAAAGATTTGGTGTAAGAAGAAAATCTGATTAGATTTGCTTTTTTGGAGGTTCATTCTGACTAATTTGGAGAGGAGAATGGATTTGAGAGATGAAGCGCTGGGGGTCAGACAAAAACCAGAGGTTTGGCAACCATTTGGATATTTTACCATCATTTGGGTGTGAAGTGACAAGGGTTTTAGCCCCATGTGGTAGCAAGAATGAAGGATGGGACCAACTTGGGGTTCACTATTTGTCTGTGGCTGGGCATCTTCCCCTCAGTGCTGGTTAGAACGTGGGGAGGGGGTACTGGTGGATCTCGCCCTTGACTGGTTCTAGAGAAGATGCCCTAGCGGTGGACAAGGGAAGCTGGTGAGCCAGACCAAGCACTAGCTGCCATGGGCAGCATCCTGCTCTGGCCTTGGCCTGAGCTCCAGAGATGAGGTCCTTCCCAGCTGCACCTGGAATGCAGCTAGAATGGAATCCAGCTGAGATGGAATCCAGCTCAGGAACCCTGGGTTTAGGCTCTTTCTTGGGCAATATATCTTCACTGAGCACCTTGCCTGCATGAGGCATCCTTCTCTTCCCCTCCCCCCACACCCCTGCCCTCCACCGAGCCCAGAGTCACAGGCCAGAGGCCCCTTCCTGCAGTGTGGGTCTAAATGCCCTCTCCTCACTGCCTGGTCCCCATCCCACCTGACCCCTGCATCACCTGTTCACGGTGGCGCTGCCTCAGTGTCTCCCTCCCCAGTCCCAAGCATCCCCCATACTGCCACACTCAAACAGAGCTATCTACACCTCACTTCTTTGCTCAAAATCCTCCAGGGCTCCACTAGTGTGCGTGTGAGCCCTCTGCATACACAGCTCTCCCCTTCCTGTCCACACTTTTCTTGTGTGTCCCCTGGGCTCCAGTAAAATTGGTGACCATTTCGCAGGCAGCCCTGCATGGCTCCCTTCCCTGATGTCCTCCTGTCCCGCCCCATGACCAGCACTGGGACAAGCATAACTTCATGTACAGTTTCTTTCTTTTTTTAACCTGTCGTCTATTCTATTAATTCTCAAACTCGTTTCTAACTATTGACAGTCATTGCTTAAGGGGCGACACTCTCCTGCACCACAAACCTTGCTTTGCAGTCATTTCTACTAACTTTTACCAAGTGCTCTTCTCCGACATTTACTCCTCCCCCTCTGGAAAGCAGGCAGGGTGAAGTGTCATGTTATCATCATCATCATCATCATCATCATCATCATCATTAATATTATTCCCATTTTACAGATGAGGAAATAAATAAGATCAAAGAGTTAAGGGCAGAGCCCAAATGACTAAATGGACCAGTTAAAGTGCAGACTCTGCGCACTCACATTCCATCCCCACCTTCACCCTCCCCACCCCACACACAACCTAGAGACCAAATGAGCTCTCTTCATTGGGGAGATTCACATCATTAATACATGCTTGTTTTACAAAGTGGCAGAAGAAACTTCCAGTCAGTGTGGCGGATGTCCTGCCAGATGCAGGATGGCTCCAGCCGGGGTCAGCCTGTCTAGAGACACAGCCTCCTGTTGGCCACCTGCAATTCGGCAGACGCACCGGGTGCCTAGGATGCCTCGGGTGAGCACTGGGCTTTCTTGGTCTCTCGCATGCCCCATTTCTAACTTCAAAGAGTAAGTAGTCCTAGGAGTTGACGGATAGGCCAGATATGCAGAGTGACTCTTAGAAGATGGGGTACAAAATGTATAGGCAGATAAGGGCTATGGCGATGCAGAGATTTCTGTCAGAGGGGTCAGGGCAGAATCCAGATATGCTCTGAAGAGCCAATAGGACTAAAAGAGCCAGAGGGAGGGACCCACTGATTCACAATGGGTAGAAGGAGCAAAAGACAGGACAGTGTGTTCTAGATTAAAGGAAGAATGGCTGGAATTGAGGGGAGGGGAGAGGGAGGAGCTTCTCATTCCAGAAAAGCTTGCTCTCCTGCTCTCCTTCGTTCCTTACCTGAATTCCCTTCATTTCTAACTGGGGCTGAGGTCTAGTTGAGACTATAGCTTCAGAGTTAAAATACACATCTTTTATGAAATTCCATGTTCCCATTCTATTCTCAGATAAATTGAAAATTCAGGATTTTTTTTCACAGAAATATTAGATGCTTTTGAATGCACACCATTCTTGATGGATCCCTAATAGAGAGAAAAAACAACAACAAGAAACAACCATTTCCTTGCTCCTGCTATAATCCAGCTTAACCCTTCAGATGAATTCCCTTTGCAACCACATAAAAGACACACACAGCCAGTGCCAAGCTCTTCTGCATTCTTTCTGAATGGGCAGTCTTTCCTGGCTGGATCCAGGGCTTCCACCTGCCTAGCATGGGCTCCTGTCGCTGGGAACACAATCCACAAGTCCAGAGAAGTCATTCTGGCCAGAAGAGGCAGCCCGGGAGAGGAGGGCGGGAAAGCAGAGAGGAAAGGCACTCCTAGCCAGTGACTGTCCTTGGGGCAGTCAGAGCCCCACAAAGCCCTGGAGGAGCTATTGGGATTTAATTGTGCAAACCCACGTGGCTGATGAGAAGGACATGGGAGGGCTCTAGGGGCTGCCTTTTCCTTTCTTCCCTTTCTTTTCTCTTTTTTACTTTTCCCCCCTGACTGATGAAATAAAAAGAAACGATGCGTCTGTCTGTTGCAGCCTGGGGACTTTCTTAGGGTTCTCTGTGTGGCGTTATTTGAAAAAACACAAAACCCCCAAACAAAACACATTTGTATTAACACAAAAGTCCAACTCCACGGTTGAAATCTCCCTTTCCATTCCCAGGGACAGGTTTCCCAAATGAACCATGGCTCATCCCAGCAGACAATGGGTCCCCAGGGAACTGCACGTGATCTGACCAGTGAGTGGGGAGCCAGCGGGGTCAGTGGCAGGATGCCTCTCCCAAGCTGCCACCGCTGCCTGTGAGCCCCAGCTTTGTGAAGGGGGCATAAGAGTTTTCTACTTTTAGCCTTTGTCTCCTGTGTTCAACTGTGACCCCAAATGCCCCCAAAAAGTCAAGACCCAGGCATGGGCATGTTATCAGCCCCTGATGTCATTTTCTATTTGCTGGTTCTGTCTGCCTCCTGCAGGAGACTGTCTCCGGGCACCTGGCTCAGGGCCTGCCCTGAGGGTTATGGACACATTCTGTTGAACAAACCTGTGTGGATATGTGTAACTGCTGACATAGGAATCTTCTCATACAGATTTAAAAGTTTATAATGATCCCTAAAAAGAAAAAAAAAAAGATACGCCTCAGCTTCTAGAATCTGGGTAAAGTAGAAACCTGGTACCAGGAGTTAAAACAGGAGATTTCAAACTTGCAGGAATATCAATGAGGATAATCCAGACAAAGCTTTGGCTGAATTAAAGGAAAGATGTAGGAACTGTTTCCTCAGTGCAGAGTGCAGCGAAATTTGGGGACCATAAGAACACCATGAGAATATTACAGAAAAAAATGGAATTTTTTTGATACTAGGGAATTCTCAGTAAGCAGAGGCCTCCCTCTTACATAAAATCTCACAGATGTCCCACTGGAGCCACAGTGTTTAAGGACACAGACATGGTAGAGGTGGAGGCCTAGGGTTTGCAGAGTCACAGGAGAGCAGAGTGGAAGAGACTGGAAGGCTCCTCCAGCACCTTATTCTACAGCAGAAAGGCCCAGAAAGAACCCCTGCTTAGAAGAAGAATGCATTGGATGCTTCTCCTTTGCCCTCTTAGCCCAGGAGGCACTTGGGAAGCCACCCTCCCTTCCCTCTTCCATCACAGGTTCTCCATTTTATAGATGGCTTAAGTTAGGAAGATTCAACTGCCTGGCAAATAGTTTTCCCATTCTCAGGTTTGCCAGGGGCTGTGGCTGAATGAGAAATGTTTCAGAGTAGATCCTATTTGGGGACCCCCTCAGCCATAGTGGTAAGTGGCACCTCCCCAGTGACACTTTCCTATACAGGGACCCTTGGTGCAGGCCCAGACCACATGCCCAGGGGCATCAGGTTCACCTTGGGCAGTGGGCACCTGCCAGCATAATCCCAACGTGGGAAGTGCAGGGTAGACTCCCCACCTAGCGCGAAGGAGTCTGCTCATCCTTGGTGCTCTCAGATGCCGAGGGCCCTGGCCAGGGAGGCAATGCTCAGGCATGGGCACCACGTGGGGGCTATTTCTCCCACTGCCCCCTCGATCTGTTTCTTACAAATGACACTGCTGAAGACAGTAGTGGTCCATGACCTTGGCTCCTTGATACAAAGACGGATGCATCCCTGCCCTTCTTCAAAGTGCTGTTTACAGGCACTAACGCGCCTGTGTGGCCTCAGTGTATGCACAGCAGTTTCAGAGAAGGCCTGACCATCCCTTTATCCTAACTCCACAGTGGAGCTTCATTAGCAGGCCTTGGTTAAACCTTGAGCAGAGTGACCAATCCCCAGTCAGACCCTCAGACTTGGGTTCAAGGCCGTGGGGTTTTCACAAAAGTACAATGTGGGCCTGTGTCTGCTTTTGCTACTCCCCTGGGCTCCCAGCTGTTTTCTGCTGTCATACTTTTCTTTTACCTTCCTTCTCCTAAAATAATATTTCTCTTCCCCCATGATATTGAAGGATGGTAGATACTTGAAGGGAACAGCAAAACTGGGCCAGGAACAAAGAAATGAGGTAGCTCCTAAGGGGCCAACATTCAGTGAGGAGGAGGTAGACCTTAGGCAAGATGGAGCTGTGGGAACTTAGGCAAGAGGCTTCCTGTTCCTGTCTCAGTTTCCTCATCTGTAAAATGGGGATCAGGTAGACCTACTAGGTGGGCTTATTGTAAGATTAAATTAAATGAATATGATGGAGCATCACACAGTCACATGACCCAGGTCTGCAGCCTTTCGCTGGCCCACAGAAACTTCTCTGGCAGAAGTGATGCTAACAGACAAGGTGAGTATTCTCTCTATGCTAATGAGGTGATCATGTAATATGATGCCACGTCTCCTCAGGTGTGCTTGCAGAGAGGCAATCTGATTCCCCCTGTGGCCTGTGTAGGCGCCCTGTGTGGGTCTGTTATCCTCCCAGGACAATAGGAGATGCTGGGTGATTCTCTTGGAGTGCCTGGAAAGAAGGATGGCTAGGGATTTAACAGTATCTGATTTGCATGCCGATGTACTGTATGAGATACTTGACCAATTTTTGAGGTCTAAGAAATTTTTAAAATGATAAACTGGGGAATTCCCATCATTTCTGGATCACGAGCTTCATTCGAAAAACTGGTCTAAACCATTTCGTGAGGCCAGTGGGTTTCCTTTTGTCAAGCTCTGGGACTGACCCTCCCTGAAATGGGATTAGCAGTCAGCTGGGTGATTGGGTCAGCAAACACCTCCCCACCAAGCTCTGGGCCATCACTTTCCAGCCTGTCCTGCTGCCTAACACCACTGGGAGGGCAATGTCTCTGGCTCCTTCTGGAAGTCACCCCCTAAAGAGTGGGGCTGATCTCATTATCAGTCGTTGAGCTGTCTAAGGGCTGAGTAGGGCAAATCCTATTTTTAAAGTACATGTATTGTACTGCAAACTGATCATTGACTATATCGTAAATATTTTTCATTCCAGTAAATGTAGGCTTCCTACATATGTAGGCTTTTTAATCACTGTGTAGAGAAGGAAGAACCACCCAATCATGGGAGGTTTTGTTAACAGTAGTCTGGGAAGAAATGAGCTTGCTGTCACTACAAGTGGTCAAGGGAACATTAGCTGCACATTGGTCACAGAGGGGATTCCTGTGCTGGGTGAGCATGGTTGTAAAAACAAGAGTTAGGAGCTAATACTTAGTGAAAAATTTCTGGGTATCAAGTGCCATTCTAAACATTCTCATAGGCTCTCTCATGTGATAAAAACTCTGTGAAGTAGGTACTGTTAAAGAAAAAGAGATGGTTTCACTTATAGCAGGAATATAGGGGAACCAAATAAGACATCAGGGGGGAAAATAATAACAGTACAAAACAAAACAAAAACAAACAGACAATTATAACCCAGAGACATCCTGCAGGGGAGGAGGAGGGAGAGGGATCAGAGGGAGGGAGGAAGTGAGGAGCACAGGGGACTGAGGTGATGGTGCACGGGTGCGTTGGTGAAGGAAATTCTATGGGGACTACACTAAGGGGTGGGGTGGGAAGCAAACATTGTTTAAAAAGGAACAATGATGTAAAATATAAATAAATAAATTTATTAAAAAATTATTCCCACTACTTCCCATAAGATGGAGGTGCAGCGAGTCTAAGAACCAGGAGAGGAGAGACAGCCTCCAGAGTCCATGTGCTCAACCTTTATCTATAACAGCAATGACTACTCCCACAGGCTGTAGCCAAGCCAGCACCCTTCCTTCTCCAGGTCTCATGGGTTTCTCGCTTTGCCAAGGGCTGGCGTCATTGGTGTTCCTGTCAATTTGGGCCTCACAGATGGCTACCTTTCCCTGACCAGCCAGATAGTAAGACCGACAAAAGATGTGTGTCTTTGAGAGATAGTCGACTTCACCTGAAGGAAGGAGACAGTAGGAATGTCCCCTGAGAGAGGCAATATGGACACACTTCTGGGTGTGTCCAGTTGACATCCAAGGCCTAGTCCCAGGGGCAAAATAGGCTCTCCTGGAGCCTTCAAAGTACTTTAGGAGCTACGTCAGGGTATTTTGACCTAATATTCCATCTGATTTGTGTGCACATGACTTAGTCTCTGGCCTGGAAGGAGATGAAACCATTTGGGGCCTGGCATGTCTTGACTTGGCAGCTAACTGACGGGGGAGTCAGCCAGTGCCAAACTCCTGGCGCCCCGAGGACTGGCTTCTTGGCGGCCAGGATGCCTTCCATAGCTCCATAGGAACTGGTTCCTGCAGATTGAATTCCTTCACAAAGGCTCCTAAATCCCTTTTAAAGAAAGGGGGGAAAATGTGGGAAGCAAATTCTCAGGCACTGACTTTCTCAGGCTAATAATAGTCCTATAAGTTATCATTAATTAAGCACCTACCATGAACCAAGTCCTTGAAAATACCCAATTTCTACTGTCACTGATGGTGTCGCGTCTACTCATACCAGGTAACATGGATGGACCACATGTGTCAGGCACTGTGCTTCATGGGAATAAAGTGCAGTGGTTAGAGGTGATTCAAACCTGGTTTTTCTACTTACTGACTGTGTGACCTTGGGAAATTTACTGAACCTTTTTGTGCTGCACTTTTTTTTTAATCTATGAAACGGGGATAAGAATAGTAAGATGGGGTCTCCCTGGTGGCGCAAGGGGTTAAGCACTGCACTATGAAACAATCCGCAGCCACTGTAGCATAAGTTTGATCCCCGGCTGGCCAGGGAGCAACCCACATGGCGCAGCAGACCTCTCCTGTGGTCTCGCCCGCTGCTTCCCTCAGCAGTATACTTTGGTCAGTCTGCTTATTCTGTTCCCCACTCTGTCTCTGGTGAATCCTCTCATGCCCCACATCTCTGGCCTGTACCCCAGCTCTTGTATGCATAAATAAATAAATCTTTAAAAACATTTCTTTATAAAAAAATAAAATTTTCAGAGATTAAGACATATAAAGCATAGTATTTACAAAAATATCACTATCATTAACACCTCACTTTTTATTAGCAATAATTTATTTGGTCAGTACTGTTATTATCCTCACTGTATTGATGAAAAAATTGAGGCAAAAGGAGGTCCAGTAAAATACTCACAATTGCGTAGCTAATAAATGACAAAGCTAGAATTTAAACTCAGGCTTTTCTAGCTCCAAAACACTCACTCTTACTTGTCAACTGCACTGCCTCCAGGGAATCCTAGAATGTTAATGTAAACTTTCAGAAGTGTTCCTTAAATTGTTTTCAGTTATTGATTTTATGTGGAAATGTCACATATTCTTACTTAATATGAATAGTCTGCACATCTGGAGAAATGACTTACATTGATCAAAAGGTCAAGGGCCTTCCGCAAGGAATTTAAATAATAAATCTTCCAAAGAAATCTGTGGCAGGTGTGAATTGAAAAGTAACGTAGTTTGCTGGAGACACGTTGGATTGGGCCAACATTCCCTTCCAGGTCTCCCACAGTTTTGCCACATGCTATTGGCTCCACATGCTATTGGCCTTCTCTAGTGTCAGTTTCCTTATTTGCACAGTTGAGTCTCAATGCCCTTCATGAGGCCTTCTGGTATGATGTTTTACTCATTCAGTCAACCTATTTTCTTGAGCACCTAAACATTCCAGGAAGCTGGAAATGCAGCTTCCTGCATTTAGAAGCTGGAAATGCAATCACAAACAACAATATAGATGTGATCTTTGCCTCCACAGTACTTGGAGGGAGGAAGAGACAAGCAAACAGATAATGACCACAAAGTGTTGGCCTGAAAGCACAGTGTTGTGCCTCCCAGAAGAAAACTCATGGTCTCTACAAGGAGGATATTCTAGCTGAGACCCAAAAGTTGAACAGGAGCTAATGTGATGAGGACATGGGGAAGGGGAGAAATTTCTAAAGCGAGGACATGGGTTTATGGATTTGTGTGCACGGTGTATTTGAAGGAGAGAGTAAAGTTAAGTGGGGTTGGGTCTCAGCAGGTGTAGTGGCAGGAAGGCACAGTGCAGGATCTCTATGATTTTGGCAGATGGGTAAAGGAGAGTCCCAGAACCCTCAGTGGCTTTTTCAGACTTTTATTGAGCTTTTTACAAGGCAGGGATGCGGGGGTGCTAGGGGACCAGGAGGCTGGCAGGTCTGTGTCTGCTGCTTCACTCTTTCTGGGGCTCTTTGGCGTTCTCTCATGGTCTCTGCTCTGCTGGTTCTGCTCTCGATCTGCTCCTCTCTTCCTTCTTCTCATTCTCTCTGGCATGCCCATGGCACCGCCCTTATAAGCCCAGTCTCAGCTCAGGTGTGCCCACCTATGCATGCCCACACCCTACTCCAGGTGCCCTCCATCAAGCATGCATGTAGGACTGCAGGGATCCATCATTAATGCTAATTGCAAGAGGGCAGAAAAGCCTGATAATTTTTCACTTACCCTACAGGGGGTGAAGGGAAAGGAAGAGACTAGAGAGGCAGAAAGTCCCTGATTTCATGCCAGACTTTGGCAACTTGCTTAAGGGTTTTGATTTTATCGTTAAGTCATTCAGGAGAATCCCAAGAGTTTTAGGTGGGCTTGCAGTTTAGAAAGATTACCCTGGTCCAGGGGGGAGACTAAATAAGAAAAGAATGAAAGAAGGCAGACCTGCAAAGGGACAGTTACAACAGACTCTGTAACAGAGATAGTGTTGCCCTGATCTAGATAGCAGGCCATGGGGAAGGAGGTGGAACAGGCAGGACAGGGGCTCTGGAAACTTGATGTGGACCAAGCGTGGAGTAGAGAACCAGGTAAGTAGCGCAGCAGCAGGACCACGCAAGACGACTGGGTAGCAGGTGGTGCAGATCTCTACTTGGGCCACACTGGAGCTTGGGTCAGGCCTTCTGCTCTTTGCTCTCAACATATGCACTCCTGGATGATCCCATTGCCCTCTCTAGGCTCACAGTTCATTCAGCCAGTTGCCAACTGGTGGTTCCTTCTTGGCCATCTCCGAGCATCACACTCTCAGTGTGTTCAGCCAGAACCATTTGTCTTTTCCACTCCTACCACTTCTTTTGGGAGCTGCATTTCTGTAAATAGCCCTACCCTTCATGCAGCTCACACTGCCACAGCCAGGGACTGCAAAATCAACACACATCTCTGAAACTTTGGGTTTGGCTTAGCAGGCTGTGCTGAAGGGCAGGAGGGAGAGAGCAATTATCGGCCTTCAAGAGTCTGCCTGTGCTGTTGGCAGGAATGATTCTTTCCTGGGTGTCAATACAAGCCCAGGGTCATTTTTCAGCGTTTGCCAATGGCTGTAATTGCATAAGCCTGAGTGGCTCTCCAGAGAATCCCCGCCGTTCTCCATTCTCTCCTCCTGGACAGTGCTCTATAGACACGCCCCAGGCCATGGATCATGTTTTTCACATAACCCGTTAATTACTAAATAAAACAACCCAGCTTTCAACCTGATTAGCCCAGATTAATGACCAGCAGCGGGTTTCACGCGCCTGCACAATTTATCACTGAAAAGAACTGTGTCTTTAATGATTTAGCTACCTGGCCTAGCAGGGCCTGCTCAGGGCCACAGGCCTCTGAGAGGAGTTAATTGCTGTTCTTCGTTTCTGACCTGGAAAGGCCCAGGTGACAGTTCCCATTAGCCAGGCTTGGCCTGCTTGATGACAAAGCATGGCAGGGGGCCCTTTCCTCCCATTTTGTTCAGAAGATAAATCGAGGTCAAGTATCCCCAGCCCCACCACTCCAGCTGCCAGCCAGAACAGGTTGAATCAACCTGTAAATTTATATGCTTTACTCTCTACCCCTCACCCCTCCCTCCCTGTCTCCCTCCTTCCTCTCTCCTTTTTTCTCTTCGTCTCTTCTTTCCCTGTTGAAAGAGTGAATAATTTTTTTAATTGTTAAATTTCATCAAGAATTCTAGAACCATTCATAAAAATGAGAGAAAAAAGTTACTCCCTCTGGTTACTTTTTTCTATATTTTATCATGATTTGGCCCTCCTGGAAGGGAAATAGAATTGAAAATGCCTTTTATCATTTATCATAGAAAGAGTATTTGGTTAATAGGCTCTTCAAATGTCAGAATTTCCATACAAGCATTGGTCCAATGCTTGCTTTTTCTAGACAAGGAAAATAAGGCCCAAGATAGGGGAAATATCCAAAGAAACTCAGTGACTTAGTGATGGTGCTGGGCTTACCAGGTCAATGCCTGCTGCTTGCTTATTGACCCTGACAACACCACGAGGTAGGGACTTAAGCAACACCATTCAGTTAGAGTCATAACCTGTGAGATGGAAACGACCTTCAGTTTTCAGGTGAGTTGAGGAGCACTTATTTTGTGCTAGAGCGTGCAGCCCAACCGAAACTTCTACACTCTGGGAATGTTCTGTGTCTGTGCTGGTCCCTACAGAGGCCACTAGTTGCCTATGGCTTTAAGAGATTGAATGACATCTGTGAGCAAACACAGTTTTATTTCTTCCTTTCCAATATTTTTTAAATGACACCCACATACTTTTGGGGGGCTCTTTATCTTCCCTCCTTTATTCAAAAGTCTAAAATTTTAGTGTGGATCAATGGCAAAATTGTATTTAACTTCAAACATTTTCAAATCCTAGCACTGCTTTTATTTTTTTGTTTTTTTTTTCTAGCACTGCTTTTAAAAGGTCAAAGTAACAAACATTTGTATATTAACTGTTATAATTAGGAATTAATAATTAGGAATTAGGAATTAATAAAGGAATCCTTATTCTAAGAAGAAAATCATCCCATCGTGAAGCGTAACATTCAGCAGGGTTGCTTTCCTTCTCTGAAGTACTTTATATATATTTTTTTTTACAAGTTTCTTTAGTAGCTATTCTGTTTATGGCAAAATCCCTCAGTTTTTAGTTAACTAAAAATATATTTTGTTCTTTTTCTTGAATGATGTATTAGTTGCATTTACCATTCTCAGTTGACAATTATTTTATTTCTTTGTTTGGCAATTATTCCCTTTGGGTACTTTGTCTTTCTGAGGATTGCAAAAACATGTGTTCTGCATATTTCTTTAGATCTCTCTTCCAGTTCCCTAATTCTTTCTTCAGTTGTACCTAATTGCAGATATAATGTTCATCTAGATTTTTTTCTCAAGTTAGTTGTTGAGAATTCTATTTGGTTGTTTCCCCACATACCTGGACCTTTTTGAGTGTATTTTGTTACTTCCTCATGTCTGTCATCCCCTCTTCTATTTATTTCCTAAGGCATTTTCTTTATTTTAATAATGTATTTTTTATTGTGTCACATAATTCACATATATGAAGTCCTTTGGAGTTTAATGATGCTGTTTGTTGTTTCTTGTGACTCATGTTTATAGTGGTTAGTTGCTTCATGTTTTAAAATTTGACTGTGAGTTCATGTTTATGGGCTTTTTTCTGGGGGGACTTATATGGTCTGGGTGGTAAGTGCATCCTTACAGAGTATGCATTTTCTTCTGCAGGCAACTCTGGGATGCTATAACCCCAGACCATTTTTAAGTTAATTCATCTGCTTGGAGTTTCTAGAGAACATAGCATAAATTTGACCCCTTTTGCAGATAATTTTTATTTTCATCTTCCTTTAATGGACACATTCTTTTTAGTTTGGCCTCTTACTGTGCCTATAGTCCTTGAAGCTTCACACTTTATTTATTTATTTATTTTAAAACTTATTCCAGAATTAATATTACTTTTTTTTTTAAGATTTATTTATTTATTTATACAAGCACTGGGTACAGTCAGAAGCGTGGAAGGGTGAGAGAATTCACCAGAACCAGAGCGGGGAGCAGAACAGGCAGAAGGACTGAAGTACACTGCTGAGGGGCGCAGTGGGCGGCAGGAGGCTGGGGATCGAACTGGCGCTACAGAGGCTGTGGGCAACTTTGCAGCCCAGCGCTCAACCGCTGCGCCACCAGGGGAGGCCCGAAGCTTCACACTTTATTTGGGAGCTCAGTTCCAATTTTGTAGCTTACTTAAATTGGCTGTTCAGTCATCTATCTCCGGCAGGGTCATTAAAATCCAAGTTTGTTTCAGAGATTGACAATTGCTATTTATAGCTGCAGTTTCAACACCAACTCCTTCAGTTTTGGCTCCTGGTAATTTTCCTTACTTTCAGTTCTGAATCTAGAAATATGCATGTTTTTCCAGAATATCTATACATTTTATTTCAAGAGGGATTTTCATGCTCCTCTAGCCACTTGCCAGAAATGTCATAGCATGTTTCTAAAATTAGTCATAGCCACCCTCATTGTTAAACAACACCCTTTTTCTGAAAGGTTGGATTGTGTGTATCTTGAACATATTTGCTAGATCACATACCATTATTATCCTACCTATTACAGAAAAGGGTAGCAAAGTTGGAATAATTTGCCTTTTTTGTGAAAGAAAAGTATGTATGTTATTTTTAAGTATGTTTCCATGAGATGACCAATAGGGTCTTTATGGTTGCTTAACATCTGTCAGTCAAAATATTAAATCCACTTCCTACAGCACATATGAACTGTAACATCTTATAATAAGAGAGAATAGAACAAATGTGGTTTTCTCCATCTACCTGTCCAAGATATGGCTGTCTCACTGACATATCTTAGATGAGGATATCACTAATTTAAATAAAAACTTAGATTATCAAAAAACATATAAAAGTTCTAATACTTTCCCCTCATGCCCAGGATCAATCTTATGCACGAGGAGCATTTTTGGCTGTTTCAAGTTGGGGAAAGTGCTTCTGGTTTCTAGTGGGAAGAGGCCAGGAATTTTGATAAACATCCTGCAATGCAGAGGATAACCCTCTGCAATAAAGAATTGTTTGGTCAAAACTCAGATTGAGAAACACCAAATAAAAGGCAAATTCCTCCCAGTACCAATTCCATTGTTTTAGTTTCATTCCCCACTGCTGCTCTTTACAATGCTTTTGATTTCTATGCACTGGGCTCTGTAAGCTTCTGTCCCCAAATAAACCCATATCCTGTTCATTCCTTCCCCTCAGGGCTTAGCACAGTTCGTGGGTGTCTTGTGTGAATTGTTTTCCAACTGCAGTGTTTCTGATGTAATCAATCTCTCTACCTCAGAACTAGATGGTCCACTGGCTTTGAGAGAAAAGCACGTTTCCTAATCCTTTGCTTCAGGCAATTATTCAGATAATGTCATTATTCTAAACCACCAGAGGGACTTGCAGGTGTGTACTTTTCCTGTGAACGCAAACATGGGGAGACTACAATGTAATATCTTGTATAGTCAGAGTTCTGATTCATAAGAACAAAGATAGGTGGAATGGCGTGAGCATAAGTACAAGAGTGGGAGAAACACAGTAGGGGTACGTGTTGGGCAGGACCTTTGAAAGATCCCATATTTGGACTGGGGGGACCCAGATGGCATAGCTGAACCTCAGTTTGGCTTGGACTAGCTGGTAAGCATGGTCCAGGGCAGACAGGCAAGAAGTGGTATAGGGACTCCAGCATTTATTACACAGTACTTCGAGAAATGTTTTAGGAACTAGAGAGGAGCTTCTAAACTGTTTCTGTTCAATCATAACATAACCCGGGTTCTATCAAAGGAGAGAGATCAGTGGGTGGGAAAAGGAAGCCATTGCTATGAGGTGTGCCCAGAACTCCAGTGTCCTGGGGGCCCGCTCCTGCGTCCAGATGCATCTGGCCTGTGGGTGGCTTTCCATGCCACAGAATGTCTAAGTTAGAGGCCCTTTGGCCTTGGTTCCATCTTGGTCATGAGTTTAAAGATAAAGGAGCCTAGGGTGTGGTGGCCTCTGGTTCCCTTTCTGAGGCAGGCTCTGGTGGCCTCTGGTTCCCTTTCTGAGGCAGGCTCTTATTTCTCAGTGTCCTTCTTGGAGGTAGAAGCCTGAGAGCAGGAACTCTCCTTGCCAGAGGGGTGTGAAGTGGGCCAGAAGTAGGCCTGGGGCTGCCTTGGATGGAGGGAAGTTCAGCTTGTGCCTGGAGAGACTTTTAACCCAAAGTAGAGACCAATTCTTAGCCTCAGGGAACAGCTGCAGAGAGGCTTTGTCAGTCTGGATCAATGTTCTTTCCCACAAGGAGTGAGAAAATGAAATCCATGTTGAATCCTCTCTTGCTGCTAATGAAAAGAAGACAAGGCTGCTGGGGGGAGGGCGTGGGTGGGGAGGGGGTGCGCCAGGGAGCACTGGTGGAGGCGTTTATCCATTGGACTTTTTCTGCTTATGCAATAGATCTTCATTATCTACACTGTCCTGTGGCTCCCCAGCTCCCTGGGGAGATGCTTAATGACATAAACTGCTTAATAAGCGGTGACTGCTGCCCCCAAAGAGCTGATATAAGGGGCAGGCAGTGCCTTCTATCTCCTAGTTCAGAGTGTTTCCTTTCTCACAGCTGATCTCTAAGATACTGGCCAGAGTCAGAGAAAAATGGCAGCTGGCTCTCCACGTGGGCCTCCAGCATTTGTTCTAGAATAGGTTGACTCTAGGTAGGGTCTCATTGTCAGTCACATTCCCACAAGAAGGGAATCAAGGCCTCCATTTTGTGTGTGCTTCAGTGGAGATTTCCTACTTGGGCATTCTTAGGCTTTCCCCAGAAATCACATTTACTTTTATTTGCCAACCACTTTTGTAGCACTCACCATGCCAGGTGATCTAGATGATTTCTAAATATCAACCTACCTTACCTGTGAAAAAGTTTGATACTATTTTCAAGCTGTTTTTATTTATTTATTTATTCATTCATTCATTCATTCATTCATTTATTTATTTATTTATAAAATACTTATTTATTTATTTATACAAGCACTGTGTACAGTCAGAGGTGTGGGAGGGTGAGCGCATTCACCAGAGTGGGGAACAGAACAGGCAGACACTGCTGAGGGGAGCAGCGGGCGCGGCAGGAGAGGTCTGTCGTCAGGGGGACCGGGAACCGAACCGGTGCTGCAGAGGCTGTGGGCAGTTTCCGCAACCCAGCGCTCAACCGCTGCGCCACCGGGGAGGCCCTCAAGCTGTTTTTAAAGATGAGGAAACAGAGTGGAGTCTGCCTGCCACACGGAATACGGAATAAAGCTGCTCCCACATACTACTAATCTTTGTTCTGGGTCCAGCCCTGGCCTCATTTGTCCTCTTCTCACCACTCAGACCCCCACACCCACTCTTCTTTCTCCTGGGGCATCCCTGGCTACTGCTTTGCTCCCCCGGCCGTCCTCAGGCCTGTAGGGGACGCCTACATGTCATTCTAGTATACAACTGACCTTTGAACAACATGGATTTGAGCTGCCTGGGTCCACTTATACTTGGATATTTTTCTATCTGTGGTCTTACATTCATGGGGTCAACCATTGGGGATTTTGGTTGGTTGAATTAGAAGATGTGGATTCAAAGATCTGGCTGTAAGTTAAGTTCTCTGAGCATTGTTGACTACTCAGTTGAAAGGCTCAAACCCTTTTTTTTTCCCCAAGGGCCAACTGTAAATTCTCATGGGTACATTTCTAACTAATTCACTGTCCAAGAATTTCCTTAAAGATCCAAAATCAAGAAGAGCCAATGCTCTTCTAAAGAAATGATCTAAAGAATACGCCAACATTTTTTATGCAGAGATGTTATCCCAATGTTGTTTGTAAGACTGAAAAACTGAAACATTGTTAGTGTTCAATGAATGATAGGGGGGCAGATAACAAATAGGAAGGACTATCATCTAACCACTAAAAATTCCTATTTCAGGGAGCATTTAAGGAGGGAATATGTTTTTAATTAATGTGAAGGGGAAACACAGGAGCTACATTGCATGCAGCACAGGGCTTAACTATCAGTGGTAAATGGATGGGGGTAGAAATATTTAGTTAAATCTTTGTTTTGTTATTTTATTGGTTGCTTTAAGGCTTATATTTTACATTTTTTATTTATCAGTGTACCTTCAAGTGGTAATATGCCACTGCATGTATAATAACAGGACCTGAGGTTACTTCCACTTGCTAATTCCTGCATTTGTGTTGTTGGTGTTGTACATTATACCTCTACCTTTGTGATAAACCCTACAATGCATTATTACTATTTGTGCTTTGAAGAGTCAACTATTTTTAAATAAATTCAAAAAATTAGAAAACAGTCTTTATATTTACCCATGTAGTAGTTTTGGAACTCTCTGTTACTTTGTGTAGGCTCAAATTTGCATCTGATGTCAGTTTCCTTCTGCTCAACATTCTTTCTTTAAAGATTTCCTGTAGCGCTTCAAGCTGCAAACATTTTTTTAAAAAAACTCTCACCTTCCTTTTTGAAATATATTTTTCCTAGGTAAAATTTCTAAGTTAATTTTTTCTTCTTCCTGTACTTTAAAGGTATTGATCCACTGTTTTCTAGTTTTCATTGATTCGCCCAGGAAATCTGTTATTATCTTATCTCTGCTGGTCTTTTGTCTGGCTACTTTTACATTTTCCTGTATCACTGCCTTTAAATACCTTTATTTTAAACATTTCTTTCTTTGTCTTCTGACCTTCATTGTTTCTGAAGAGTTCAACTCTCATTTGTATAATAATTTCCCTTGTAGATAATATGCCTTTACTCTCTAGCAGCTTTTTAGATTTTTCCTCTGTATTGTTCATTTTCAGCAGCTTCACTATTATGTGCCAAATATGATGCATATGTATTTAACCAATGTGTTTACTAAACATTTGGGATCTGTATTTTAATTTTTTTGCTAACTTTGGGAAATGAATCAGCCATTATTTCTTCAAATATTTTTTTCTGCTTCATCTTTTTATACTCTCCCTGTGGGACTCTAATGACATGTATGTATTTTCCTATAAATTACATCATTCTTTTTAACAGCTCTCAAATAGATAATTTCTACTTTCAATTTTGTTAGCACTTTCTCCTGTAGTTCCAGTCTATTGGTAAGCCTCTCCTGTGGATTCGTTCACTTTATACACTATCCTTTTCAGGTTTAGTATGGTCCTCAGTGTTGATAAGATGATCTAGGCAGTCCAGATTATGATCTCTTCCTTTGGAGGACACTCAATTTTGTTCTCTAAGGCAGCTAAATGATCAGAAGCCCTTTTTGATACTGTTAGACTTGTTTCTTTTTCTTTGTGAAAGTGTTTTGTTTTGAGTGCAGTATTGGAATTGGCCCTAATTCTAAGTTACGTTCTTATTCCTAAAGCATGGCTTTTCCAGCTTCTCAGCTGAATCCTCAATGCACTGAATCCACTCTGCTTCAGCCAGAAGCCCAACATCTCTCAACACTGCAGACTTCTGTAGGCCTGTGTATTCCTGAGCCGTGTGCCCCTCCGTTCTTAGCCGCAGATCCACCACCATCAATCCTCATGCAGACTTAGGGGCCTGCCTATCTTGCTTCTCTGATATCCTGCCCCACACATTCTAGCCTCCTCTGCAGCCTGGATCTCCAGTCTTTGCCTCCTCAGTTCAGAGAGATCCTTTGGGCTCACTTGGGCTCTAATGATTATAGCAGGGAGTTCCCCTGAGCAGAAAGCTGGGGTGACCATGGGAAACGCCTGTAATTCACTTCTCTCCAAAAATCATAGTCCTCTCCTGCCTCTTGTTCAGTGTCTGAAAACAGTTGCTTCATATGCTTTGTCCCTGTTTGCAGTTTTTTAAAGTGGGAGGGCAAGTTATGTACCGGTTACTCCGTCCTGACCAAGAACAGAAATCACATGTGATTTTAATTCATTGCAACATTAGCTTTCCTGATGTTACAGAGCAGGAGTGTTCAATTTCTCTTAAAACTATTATAATATTCTTTAACAACTCTTCTTTGCTTAAAGCAAGAAATCATGTCTTGACTGAGTGATTTAACTAAGAAGGTTTACTGGGAATTAACTATAAACTGGCCAAAAGTTCTATAAAGAGAATTGCTTTTTTCTTGCTAAACAAAATCTTTTCTGACTGCAGACTCCCCAAAGGGGAGAGGGTCAGCATTGCACAAACTCATTTTCTCTTATACCTTGGAAATAAATGTGGTATCAGAGCACATGAAACCTTTGTTCCCTATTATACTCATTACCTTTGGTCCAAATACATATTTCTAGGTTAACTGAAAAACTGAGATCTGAATAATAAGTCATGAATAAAAACCTATCTTGGCAAACACTCACTGCCTAGTGTAAAATAGCCCCACCTGTTACTCTTGCCTCTAGCTCTTCTTCTACTTCAGGACACTTAAAATAGTTTGTCATCATACATATATCTGTGTGTCTTATTTTTGGTCTCCATAGATTATGAACTCCATGAGGACCGAAGCCTTGCCTATAATCCCAGTGTCCAGAGCAGTGGCTGAAGCTAAGAATTGTTAGTTGAGTGAATGAATAGGTGAATGAATCTACAAGTCAACAAATCCCTTTGGAATTATACCAAAAAGGATAAAAATACAAGGGCTTAAGGGATTAAAAGAGAAAGGGCTAATTCCTAAATATCTGCAGTTTTTAATCTTCAAGACACAAAGAGGCTGTGAAGAGCTACTTATTAGTAGAAACAGAAATTGTTTCTGGAGAATCGATCAAAAGATGCTGCTACTGACAACTGGGAGTGTCTGGTCTCTCTGTAAGGGGTTTTGTGACACATTTGGTTTTTGTCCCCACACTGTGCTCCCGTAATGGTCCTCCCTAACAGTAGCATGTGCCAGGGGAGGACTTCTTGCTCTCTACAGGAGGGCTCAGCATGCGTGGGCTTTAATAGTTCCCAGGGTGTTGAAGATTCCATATGTGGCCCAGAAAACATCTTGCCTTCTCTTGGTCATGGTGGCAGAAGAAACCAGAAACAAAGACAAGACATTCTTTGATTGAAGGAATCCTGAACACAACTCTAAGGACTGTCAAAACTTTTCTTGTGGGTGGGGAAACTTGGTCTAAGGACCAAGATGGACAGAATTAGACCTTAAGCCACCTAATGAGTAAGGAACATCACAAAGACTTATTTCCCAGGTTTCTGTCTCTAGCTCAGGCTATTATTATGCATTCGTCCCCCTTCCATTTCCCCTTTTGCTCACTCTTGCCAATATCTGGGACTGTGTTTTAGCCTGAGTCACACACACCCCTAATTAAGGGAAAGATGCCTTCTAACCTAGTATGACTGGAGAAAGTCAGAAAAGAAATCTTTCTCTTCATTTGGCAATATTTTAGAAAAGTCAAAATTTCTTGGACAGTGAGACCTTGGCCAAAGTTCCAGGGACTGTTTAGAATCAATAAAAGTGGCAGTGGTGATCAGGATAAGACAGGGAGAGAACTGTCCCAGGAGTTTAAAGTTCTGAACACAGCCTGTCTCTGAACTTTTAGTTGAGGAGGAAAGCCTGTCACTTCTCTCTCCTGATGCACCATCTGAAAAACAACGGGGCTGGAATAAATGATGTCTATATCCCTTCTAACTTGCATGAGTTCTAAACAGCAGCTCATATGAAGAAAATGGATCCTGCCATTGTATAGAGCCACAGAATCTGTTTCTCTGTATGTTTTCAGACGCAGAAAAGATTCCCTTGTTTCTAAAGAAACAAGCATACAGAAAGCTAATCTCACATCCCAAGAAAGCAATCTGGGAATTCTAGTGATGTGGGCATCTGGATAAACCTACCTGTATAAAACCTATTGTATAAAAATACAAACCTTCCTGATGTGGTTTCAATAATAAATGAACACAAAATTATTCATGACTATTACTTGTATCATAGAATGAGAGTTGTATTTGACGAAGGAAAAAATATAGAAAGTTCTTTAAAATGCTTTAGGAGACATCATATTGCCAGTTCAAAGTTTCTATCAAAAATGGTGCTCTGTGATGTCCTTTTAAATTTGTATAGCTCTTTCCAGAGTGATTCTTATAAACATCTTTCATATAGCAGACACAGCTATGGCAAATAGAATCCTAAAGAAGCTGAGTACTAATTATAACCATTAAAAAGTTATCAGCTATTCTTGCCTGGAGACAGCTTCTATTTGACATAACAAGACCTGACACAGAGTATTGCATGTGCATAACTTAAAATATACGAGGCATACTGTTATAGCAACAGAGGAACATGTGCATCTTCACTGTCAGTTTTGCAGAGGAATTCAGCAACTGTCTAACATCTTTATGAGATGTTGTTTAATATGTGGCTAGAAGCTGGATATAATTGACATGAGGGAGTTTACAAAAGCAGAGGGAAACATTCCGGGTGTAATTAAGGAAACTGGAAATTAACAACTTGATGTCATTAGAAATGGAGAAAATGGAAAAAGACAGTCTTTGTCATACTTGACTGTAAAAAATATGTTTTTGTATGAAATTGAAATGTCATTCTTAGGTGAAGCTGGGTTTTTCGGAGTGTACTAACTCTCAGAACATGTAGTGTTGTTCCAGGATGATCTCAGGGTCTTCTCCCATAGAGGATTCTCAGCCCTGGGCAGAGGCAAAGGCGGGGATTTGACCATGAAATGGCCTGTCTTCATACAACTCTGCGTCCTCTGGAAAAGAACACTGCTGTCCTACAAGCTCACTGGGTGGGGAAGAAGTTCCTGGAGAATCACAAGTCAGGAGACCCCTGCTGGGCTGGGGCAGAGACGAACTCCCATGGGCCAGGCCTGTGAGGATCACAGTTGCAGAAGGAGGTGAGGTCCTAGGAGTTGAGGCAGTCTGAGCCTCAACAATTCAGTGTGTGTTTTTTTATTTTTGGGTAAATTCCTAGCAGTAGTATTGCTGAGTCTTATGGCATTCCTACATATATATTTTTAAGGGCTCTCCATACTGATTTCTATAGGTGCTGCACCAATTTACATCCCAACCAATTGTGGATGTGTTTCTTATTCTCCACATCCTTGACAATATTTGTTGTTTCCAGTCTGTTCGATAAAGGCATCTCACAGGGGTGAGGTGATATCTCATTGTGCTTTTGATTTGTCTTTCCCTTATAGTAAGTGATGTAGAATAATTTTTCATGTGCCTGTGCACCATACTATGTCTTCCTTGGACAAATGTCTATGTAGGTTTTAAGCCATTTTTTGATTAAGTTTTTGGTTTTTTTGTCATTGTGATTAAGTTTATGAGTTCTTTAAATGTTTTGTAAATTTACCCTTTGTTGGACAAATGATATGCAAATATCTTCTCCCAGTCTGTAAGTTCTTTCTTTTTGTCTTTATGGTTCTTTCTTTTAAGGTACAAAGAATTTTTAGTTTGAAGTACTCCTATTAGTTTATTTTTTATTTTGCTTCCCTTGCGCTGGAGTTTGTAGGGTAAGTGAAGAAGTATCAGGCTTTTCTGCCCTCCCGCCATTAGGACTGATGATGGATCCCTGCAGTCCTGAATACATGCCTGATGGCGGGCACCTGGAATAGGGTGTGGGCATGCATAAGTGGATACACGTGTGCTGAGAGACTGGGCTTATAAGGGCGGCAACATGGGGACGCCAGCAGAACCACCAGAAGAATCCCGAGAGAGCAGAATCACCAGAGAAGCAGAGAGAATGTGAGAGAATACCAGAGAGGCCAGACAGAGTGAAGACTTGCTGGGGGCTGGGAGGCCTGCCAGCCTCCCGGCCCCCCAGCACCCCTGCCTGCTGTATACCTGGTAAATCCTGATAAAAGCCTGAAAAGCCACTGAGGGCTCCAGGACTCTCTCCTTCTTTACCCTGTCTGCTCAGTCATAGAAAACCTGCACTGTGCCCATCCTGCCCTTACAGAGTTATAACCCCAAATACATCTCTGTGGTTGATGTCCAGTTATAATCTCGTCTGTTTTGTTTTGTTTTGTTTTTAATGTGCTTTATGGTTTCAGGTGTTATACTCAAGTCATTGGTCCATTTTGAGTCCATTTTTTATGTATGGTGTTAAGTAGGACCTAGTTTCATTTCATTTATTTATTTATTTTGCATATGACTGTCCAAGTTTCCCAATAGCATTTATTAAAGAAACTTCTTTCTCCAGTGTATGGTGATGCCTTCTTTATCAAAGATTAACTATCCATATGTATGTTGGTTTATTTCTGGACTCTCTTCTGTTCCATTTGTCTGTGTTTCTGTTTTTGTTCCAATACCATACTGTTTTGATCGCTACCTTTTCTGTGTATTATAAAGCCAGGGAGTGCAATACCTTCATTTTTTCTTCTTTTCTCTCAAGGTTCCTTGGCTGTGTGGGGTCTTTTGTGGTTCCATGCAAATTTTATAATTGTTCTAATTTTTTGAAAAATGGCATTGGATTTTCATAGATATGACATTGAATCAGGTAGTAGGGTCATTTTAACAACGTTTATTCTTCCAACCCATGTACATGGGATATGTTTCCATTTCTTTGTATCTTCTTTTATTTCCTTTGACAGTATCTTACATTTGTCAATTTACACACCCTTCAACCTATAGCCTCTTCTTACCCCAACACTAGCTCCCTTTTCTGCTTTATGTTTCCCCATCACTTTTCCTTTGTAGTTTCACCTCTCTATATTGTTTATTCTCTTCCTGTAAGCTATAAATTCCATATGGATATATAATTTCATCTGCTTTGTTCTCTTCTATTACCAAGAGTAGTGTCCGCCATTTCATAAAACTAAAGAAATAATTGTTGAGTGAATTAAAGAAGTTCATTTCATTTCATTCAAAGGTGTCAGGAGGTCAGTAAAATGTGATTTTTTTTTTTTTTTTTTTTTTTTTTGTGGGACCCTCGCCAGCGGCCGGGGAACGAACCGGCGCTGCAGAGGCTGCGGGCAGCCTCACAGCCCAGCACTCAACCTTTGCGCCACCAGGGGAGGCCCAGTAAAATGTGATATTTAATGTACCTGATCTTATATGAGTTCAATCATTCAACATTTGTTCAAGATTTGCTTTGATCCTATCCCTGAGAGAGCTCATAGTCTTTAGGGAAGACATATGTGCTGTGATAGTGTGATTTATAACAAGAAATATATGTTTGGTCTTCATTCTTATTCCTATACAGGGCTCCTAAAACCCCTGGAATTTTCTGTGATCAGACTAGTAAAGGTATGATACTGAGGTAACTTTTGGGAGCTGGTGGCCAGAGGGCCATGTATATAGAGGGTTGAAATTTTCAGTCCCATCCCCTGATTTCTGGGGAGAGGAGAGAGACTGGAGTTTGAACCAATGATCAAATGACCAATAATTTAATCAACATTGTCTTTGTAATTCAGCCTCCACAGAAACCAAAAAAACAAGCAAGGAGAACTTTCAAGTTGATGAACTAGAATGCATCTATGTGCCACCATGCTGGGTCCAAACTCCAGGGTGACAGAATTTCTATGTTGGGGGACTTCCTAATGTACCCCTTCATTGGCTATTGACTTATATTCTTTAACATCCTTTGTAATACAACAGTAACATAGTGAATAACCTGGTCTCAATTCTGTGAACCACTCAAGTGGAGAGAAGTCTTATGGAACTGACCACTTTTTCTGTGGAATTAAATGCTATCTTTGCCTACATAGTTTCAGAATCAAGTTGAGTTGTAGGATACCCAGCTGGTGTTGGAAAATGACTTGGTGTTGTGTGGGGGAGCCCATAGATTGGAACTGGGATCAGAACTGTACGTACAAACCTCTAACTTTAATAAATAGCAGACCTTGCTGTGCTGCAATAAGAGTTCAAAGTGCAATGGAAGATACAGGAGGGAGAGAGAGGTCCTATCTTATTGATGGCTTAGGGTTATTGGAAGTGGGCTCACAGAGTACGTGGCATTTTTTCTGTGTTTTTGGTAGATTTCTAGTTGTATGATAAGCCTCAGGATCTATCCCTTAAGACAGTGTCAGTGCTGCCTAAAAGCACAGCCTGGGACCTGGTTACATGACTGTAACCCTGACACCTGTTAGTCGAAGAGCAGAAAAACCACGCATGACGGAGCTTTAGTCTCATCTATTTTCTGCCTGGCCTATCCCAGAGGCCTCTGGGGAGAAAACTCAAAGTATCATGTCTGCTAAGTCTAAGCAATGCCTTCAGAAAGTACAAAGTAGAAGTAGAGTCTCATGATGTTATCCCCAGGATCTGTGCAGAGAACCTGGGCAGGAGATCAGAGCCTGACAAGTAGGGCAAGGGCAGGTAGGAGCCAGGGAAGCCAGACCCATGGGCTCCACTGTGAGGGCTGAAGAGAGTGTCATTCAAGAACACAGATAGAGTAACAGGCCCTCAGCCCTGAAAGCCTGTCCTATCTCTGGCTGCTGGTGATCTTGAAGCCCCATTTGTCCACAAAAGGATGGAAGTTTTGTGCAAAAACAATGACTGGTTGCCCTGGTTCTCTGGAATCTGAACTTCTGTTCCCATTTCAAACTTCAGAGTGGAATGGACCCAGTGCCTTGTTTCTTACTTTCTTCCACATTCACTCATATATGTTTAGAGGCAAAAGCAGACATCAATAAAATAGAGATTTGCTTTCTATTCACCATGGTTTGCAACTGTTCCTTCCTTCCTGCTGATTTCTCTTGGCTTCTGAGCTTTCTCACTGGCTTGGGGGCATGATGAAATTTTTTTAATTATTTTTTTATTTTATATATATTTTATATCATTCTTCTTCTTTTTTTTATGATATATGCTTTCTCATCTCAGTTATAGCCCCCGTGAAATTCCCACCACTAGTTCACCTGTGCACCATCACCATAGTCCCTTGTGCTTTTCCCACCCCTGTTTTGATCTGCTTCCTCCTCCCTCCCCCCTCCCCCCGCAGAATGTCTCTGGTTTATAGTTGCTTGTTAATTTTGATTTTCACTTTATTATAATTTTTTCCCCTGATCCCTTATTTGGATCCCCTACATTGCTCCTATAAGTAAGAAAAATGGATGGTGCTGGAAGGGATCATGGTCAGTGAAATAAGCCAGAAAGAAAAAGAAAAACATTGAATGGCATTATGAAATTAAGCTGAAATGGGGAGAAGCTCCTCCCATAGCTCTCTTTGTCTCTGACAATGTGGGGGGGGTGGTGGTCAGCAAGCACTTTCTGGGCATCTGGCACAGTTCTGAGTCTGTGGGGCTGTAGAAGAAGTAGAACCGGTGGCTTGTTAAAATGGCGGCAATCTGTGTCTGGGTACTGGCCACAGTCGGAGTGGCCTATGTTGATTGACACCCATGGAGAGGAGGGCTCAGGTGGCATGTGGAAGGCCGCACCTACTTCACGGTGCTTTCTGAGGTAGGAGTGAGTATGTGGAAATCTGTCTTGAGGTTGCTTCATGGACAGCACAAGAGATGCAAGGTCATGGCCTGTCCCATCTCTGTATCAGGTCTAGCCCTTTCCTGGGGCAGATGGTAACCATGCTCTATTCTATAGCCTTTATGTAGGTCTGCTTCCAACCACTTTGAAGATGAACAAAGAGAACCCGGATCACTGGTCAGGCACAGGAGCCACCTCATAGTTTGGACCAGTGCTTGGCATGTGGCCTGGAGACTGTCCAAGACCTTAACTCACTGTCTTTATTTGTATCGGGTGATGACCCATATACTGACTTTCCATCCCTTTATTTGTGGCAGGAGAGGGCTTAAATAGATAACAGGCCTTGGGGGGGTGGTGGTGGGGAGCCGTATACTCCATGCCTCTGCCCCAAAGAGCTCACCTCTGTTAAGTTAAGCCCTGGAGGGCCTCCCCTGTGGCGCAGAGGTTGAGCGCTGGGTTTCGAGGCTGCCCGCAGCCTTTGCAGCACCAGTTCGATCCCCGGTTGCTCCCCGGCCACCGGAGGAGGGTCCCACATGGCGTGCAGACCTCTCCTGCTGCCCGCTGCTCCCCTCTGCAGTGTATCTCATCACTCTGCCTGTTCTGTTCCCTGCTCTGGCTCTGGTGAATTCTCTCACCCTCCCGCGCTTCTGACCATACCCAGTGCTTGTATAAATAAATAAATCTTAAAAAAAAAAAAAAAAAAAAAAAACAAATTGACTTAAAAAAAAAAAAAAAGTTAAGCCCCTGAACTGGCTTCTCTGGGCTGACACAGAATTCGGTGTTTTTCAGAGGCTATGAAGTTGAGAGAGGTGGAGGGAAAAACTAGGTCACACAGAGCCTGGTTGAGGAAAAAGGGAGAGCTAAGAGGTGAGCCCTCCTGAGAAAGCCTCCATCACCCACCATGGCCCTGGGGGAGGCCACTACAGTAATCTAGGCACAGGGTCAGCAACTTTAAGGCTGAATATAAGCTGGTTCCAAACCTCAGTGTTGGTAACTCATTTGGAAACTTTTAGTTTTGTAATAAAAACTAATCCAGAGAAACACAGTGACAACTAAAATAGCAAGCTCTCTTTCCTTTGTGATGCCATCTCTACCCCCTGCATGCACGGCTCTGCAGCAGAGTCCATTAGGGGCCAGGCAACCTGAGCTAGAATCCTGCTCTGCCACTGACTAGCTCACTGTGTAATCGGCTAGAATCTTAACTCCTTTGTTACTCAGTTTCCTCATCTATAGAATGGAGCTAATAATAGAAACTACTTTCTGAGGAGCAAGTTGGTAAAGTTCTTACAATGATGTGTTATATGGATGTGAAATTAAATCAATGGCTCCAGGTAGACTAGCCAGTCTGCCTCCCTCACCCTACCCTGAGGTTTCCTCTTCTCCAGCCCGGCTGAGCTGCTCTTCCGCTTCCATCTGTGGTTTTGGGGAAATAAAACCTGCCTTTGCCCCAGGCATCTGCTCTCTCTAGGTGAACGCCTGACCCTGGGAGCACCCAGATGCTGGCCTCAGCACGCAGCCCAGTGCTTGTCACTTCCAAGGCCGAGTCTCTTTCTAGGTGAGAAGAATCTTGCTTGCCTCTGTGTCCCCTGTGCTGTTACAGTACATGGCTCAGGAAGAACTCAGGAAATGCTTGTTAGAAATAAGTAAAGCAGCAGCTCTCCTGCCTGCCTTGATTATGCAGGTGTTTCCCTTCACTACCCTCTTCCCTTTCAAAGCAGCAGAGACAGCTCCTCCCAAGGCTCCTGCCTGGGACTATGCAAGTGTCTCTTTCAACAAAATTGTCCTTTCAGGGGCATCTTTTTCTGCCTGCTTGTGTCTGTGCAAGCATCCCTCCATTCCCCTTTTGAATATAAAAAGGAGAGAAAAGGAGAAAGAAAGATGTCCTCCTGCCTAATGATTCCTTATACTGTCCTTCCCAGTGATCTCACAGCAGCCATAGAGGCAGCAGGCCTGGGGTCACTGTCTTTTTTTAGAGGCCCACAATGGGATGCAAGCGTCCAAGCTTCCAATTGTATCCCGTCAGGATGCAGACACAGTATCCACCCAGGGTGCTTCCTGCCAGGCCAGACTTTTCTCTAGCACTTTGTCATTTTATTCAAGGGGTACATTCACCTACTGACGTATTATCCCCTCCCCACTGGGTCCTGATGATGACGTAGAAGCCCAGTGATGGGCTCGGAGAGGTAGGCTGCTCTGCACCCCAGGTCCTGGGCCACAGGCTGTTCTTAGAACAAAGCTGGAAGTGATGATGTGGCCATTTGGACTCATATGCCCTGGTGTCACTATGCCAAAGCCTCCTCCTGCACCAGGCAGGCTGTGCAACAGACATCCTGGCCCTGACCCATTCTTGAGCCTATCCCACCCCATTCCCAAGCCCCCAGGGGGTAGGGGTAGGGAGGAGATTTCTGTGGTAGTTGTTATTTGGTACTTAAGAAGAAAACAAATAGGGGGAAAAAGTGGGCCTTTTTTTTTTTTTCTTTTGGCTACATCAAAATGTTTCTGGCTTCCAAATGGCCACATGGATCTGCCCCATCCTCCCCCCAGATGCAGCCTATCCCTGTTTCTAGGGCTGCAGAGCTGAATCAGCAGCATCAGCTGTGTGGGAGAGGCTGCCATCAAGTCCTGTGACTGGGGCCCTAGGAAGTGCTGAAATCACAGTGCTTCATAATTGCACATCACCGCTCACTTTACAAGTCTCCTCCTCATCCATTATTCATCTGACCCTCATAGCTCTCTGCATAGGACAACAGGATATTACTAGGAGCAAAAATGGATTTTGTAAATCTTGGTGAGCTTAAATTGGCTGTGACCCTGATCACAATGTCTGGTGTGAAAAACTATAGCATAGTAATCTAACGCAGCCCCAGATGGAGATGAGGAGTTAATGCAGGAGACACGATGCACCTGGTACAAAGCCAGCACACCTGGCTCCTAGTTTCACTTGCCGAGTGAACTTGAGCAAGATATGCTCCACTGGGTCTTGGTTTCCCTATCCATAAAGTGAAGTTTATGAGCCCCAGGACCTTGCCCAGTGTTCGGATGAAGCTACATCAAGAGATCACATTGTAGGGTTATTATATACTTAAATGATGAATCCCCCCAGCACACACACACCCCTACACATGCTGAAGTAGGGTAAATGTTGCAATCAACTAATTCATGAACTGTCAGCAGTTTTTTTCAGAGCACTTGGTCCTAACTTCATCATGCACTTTCCCTTGTAAATGGTTCCTACACACACGAGGGGCTCCTGGAACTTCAAGAAGGTTGTGACAGGATGGAGTGGTACCCAGTGGTACCCAGGTAATTGGGTGGGTACATTCTGGCATCTTTGGTATAACCACAGACAGTGATGGTACCCACCAGCCTCCTCTTCACTCACAGTCAGACCCAAGAAACATTGAAGAGCAAGGACCATTTCTTTCTCATTCCTCTGCCTATTGGGAGAGCAGCAGGCCCAAGGCTGTCCTGCATTTTTGCAGGTTCCCACTCTGCTCTGGCAGCAAACATGGTTAGGCTTGGGGCAGACATAGCAACCAAGACTCGTGTTCTCAATGGCATCTTAACCCACAAATACTCTTCAAAGCAAAAATAAACAGAAGCTCAATCAATCAGTCATAATGCCAAGCTCAAGCTAATCTCGTGTTGTGAAGTGCTAAGCCCTGTAGAAATGACAATTGTCATCAGTTCAATGAACAAAACACAAGGTTGAAAAACAGGACTTTCAGCATGTGTTTATCGTCATGGACATGAAACACAGTCACGTAGCCCTTCAAATTGGGTTAAAATTGACTGCCCAGAGAATAACAATAAAGAAAAGTTTGATTTACATTGAAACACTAACATTAGAAGAGCAAAAACTTATGATTATATAAAATACTATTTAAAACAAATTTAGTTTATTATTTGTAATGTGATATTGTCAGAGAGGGGGCTTATTAAAATAAAATGAAAATTCATTGACTAAGCAAAATTATATTGATTGCTTTTGAATTAAATTATTCTTTTAAATTTAAGTGCTTTAAGTCCTTGTTCATACTTTTTTGTAGTCTTCAGAAATTCTAATATATATTGGTTGTATATTAGTGAAATAAATAGATATCAATATAGATTAATGAAATTAATATTTTTTGTATTACAATTGGATATAAAATGCGCATTGTAATTGTGTTAACATTTGAAAATCTTGTAAGAGATACATGCTTTGAAGTATAGATCCTAGAAAAAGACAATTATTTTAATGCCCTAATTTATAAGTGGTAAACTTCAAGAGCTTCTCACTTAAAATGAGAAGAAAAGAAGTTTTCGTTGTCATTCCTGAAAATCAGAACTCAAATTATGGTAGAAATTCTTGCAGCTGCCTGAAAGGAGTATATATTTGGAAAGAATGAACAGAAAGGAAAGGAAAAGAACAGAGATAGGCTCAGGGGTGTCCAGGAGCCTGGGAGGTCTGGGGAGATCTAGGGAGGGCCTCCCCGCATACCCAGGGCACCTCCCTACCCCCGATCCCAGCTTCAGAAAAACCCAGGACCTGCCAAACCAGCACACAGAGCCGGGTCCTCCAGCAGATCAACAACCAGAGGACAGGCGTCATCAGTCACGGTCCGTTTTCCACTGACAAGGTTTCTTAAAATAAGGCTGTGCAAAGCTTGGGAAGCCAAACACTGGGGTCACAGTGGGCGGCAGCTCACACGTCTTCCACCTGATGCCTCGCCTGTTACTGCTAATTCCTTTCACGTGCTGGATATAAAGGACGCTATATATAAACTCTGCACTCCATCAGATTCTTTCATCTACCAATCTGCCAGAACTTCCTGTTTTATGGAAGGCACGGGAGAGGCGAGCAAGGTTAATGACTTGCCTAAAGTCATGGGGAAAGTCAGCAGGGAGAATGGAAATAGAGTCCATCAGCCCTGACAGGCTTCCAACCTTGGTCTTCGCTTCTCCTCCTGTTTCTTTTCTAGGGCAAAACTATGGGGAAACACAATGAAATAATCTTTTTCTTCTCCTTTCCAACTGTTAGAAAATGGCTTTGCTGAGACAGCATCCAATTCCTTTCTAAAGTTCAGTGTGTTAGACCTCTTGAAGGCACCATGTAAAAGGGACCTCCCCACCACTTCTTATCATGGTTGCTGTTGCCGATAGCACCATGGCCTGATGGTTCTCAAGGGTAGCATATCTACTGCAGGGTTTTACTCCTATGTGGACTGCAGAGAAACAAAGCAAAGGAACACACAAAACCAAACCAACTCAAACCTTAGAAATCTGACTGCAGAATTGAATCTACCAGAGGGGTGTGGGTGGGGAGCAATGGCAGGGAGAGGGCCCTGTGGACTATAGTGGAGGACTATGGTGGAGGATTATGGGTTCCTTGGTGATGGGTGTGGTGTGCTGACATGGGTCTGAAGAGGTGTGATCCTATACCTCTGAGTCATATACCATGTTGCCAACCAGCATTACTTCAATTTTTAAAAATAGAATTTTAAAAAGGGATATTTTAGGCTTTCATCCAACACAGCCCTTTAGAACCATAAAGTTCCTTTAAGACTTCTGATCTTGAGGTTTGAAGGCACCCCTTCCACCAATCCTGATTTGTGAAGGCTTGGAGAAGAGGGCACCAAGAAGGCTTGTCTTGGGCACCATTTCGAGGGGACCAACCCTCTGCTGAGTTTAGTATCCTGTTTAAGGGCCTGATGTTGGCTGCTATTTGTTTTTACCATCTCTTACTCCCTGTTCCAAGTTGAACACTTAAAACAATGTCCTGCCTGCTAAACTCCTTCAGCTTGAGAGTTTCCAGGAAAGAGAATGTTAATTTTGTTGACAAATTCCAGTGTCCTGAAGCCCCAGGCCTTAATTCTTTGTGCAAACTCTCCATCCTGAGTTTGCATGCCCCCCTCTGCCCCTAATTAGTCTTGTCATGAGCTCCTAGGCTATTGTTTTAAACAGAACCCTGTGTCCTGGGAGCGAAGGGGTCCTTTGGGGGTGAGTGGTGTTGCATTTGTGTATATTTTAAAAAAATGGTCATCGCTCCCCTGGCTGTGGCCGCCATCATTTTTCAGTGGCGGTGTTGCCATAGAGATGTTGTCTGATCCATCTCTATTGATATCCCCCTTTAAAGGGGGCCCTGAATAGGCACTGAGGTAGGTAAATGTATGCAGTGACATTGAGCGGATGATTCTATTCTGAAAAATTCCTGCACCATTTGTTTCTGTGCTTGTCTGAGGGTTGGGACACCGTGTTGGGTTTTGTTGCACGTGCTCTCCTCACAGGCCTGGAGTTAATGCAGCCCTTGTTTGGAGCCACTGAAGCAGAAATTCCTCTGCTGCCAAGGACAAAAGCTTCACAGGCCACCTCGGAGGCTGCTTTGGGAAGGCTGTGTCTCCTGGGCTCCCAAAGGAAACGGGAGATAACGTGGAACACGGAGGAGTGCCCTCAGAATTCTCCCAGCTCTCCCCCAGACACATCTGGCCCCACCGTGTCTCCTCTGGCCAAGTGCAGGCTTCTCCAAATCAAGGGTTTTAATGTGATTTGCCTTTTTCCAGTCTGTTGAGAGAAATCATCTTGAAGATGTGTGTGCTTTTCTGTCTGTGGTGATAAGTGTGTGTTTGCACAGCTCTCTGCTCTGTCTTTTCCCTTCGGGTGCTGGGAGAGATGGTCTCTTAGCAAAAACAGTTCGTTTCATTTGTTCATGCCTTTATGTTTGAACTGAACAACACCAAGTCTTTGCCCTTCTTGAGAAAAAGGAAGGGCGGAAGGAAGGGAGGAAGGAAGAAAGGAAGGAGGCAGGAAGGATTGATAGGGCGCCCTGCATTTGTCCTGGCACAGTACCGGGCACTCAAGAAGTCCCAGAAATAAATTGTGTTGAAGAACAAATGAGTGAATGCGTCAAGTCAGATACCATGCTAGGAGTTTCCAGAACATTTTTTTTCCATTTGTCCTTCACAACCCTGTGATCCAGGAGTTATTAGCTCTTTTTGACCAAAGCGTTAAGTGAGTTGTCTGAGGCCACGCAGAAGATGAGTGTTGGCCCTCATTTGAATCTGGGCCTTTGGAGGCCCAAGGCAATGCTCTTCTTCCTCCCCACAGCAGCCCAGCCCCTCGCCTCTGTGCTTGGTGACCTCCATCCAGGCACTGGCGCCGTTGTTCTCACTTCAGAACAATGACCTCTCAAGCTCCTTGTCCTGGTGCCTGTCCCTGGCCATTTGGCCATGACTAGACCCTGCTTGATGTTGGCAGCATTATACAAGGGAAGGGTGAGAAGACGAAAGTGGAAACTGCAAAGTTACATCCATTGCCAGAGCTACATAATTAGGTCCAGGGCGGTTTGTGCCACAGCCATTCTGGCCCCCAGATGTGTGCATCTCCACTAAGTGGCTCCATGTGTGGATCGTGTCAGCTGAAGGCTGGGAGGCAGGGGAAGGGAGGGACAAGCTTAGTCTCTGCTTGCATAGCTTGATGTATGGTTTGGGACACAGAACCTCAGTGTCCAGCCAGCCCTTCATTCACTCACCCACTTGCTCCTCACTCTTAACCTCGTCCATTCATTCACATACTCAGTACAGCTTCTGGATAGGATACCGGCCAGGCACAGGATTCTAGCACAAAGGGTGCAGAAATGAATAAGACATGTACCCTGGTTCCCATAAACTCAGAAATGTGTAATTATAGCACCAAAAATAACAGCAGTTAGCATCTGCCTTTTATAGTTTACAGAATGCTTTTACATCTCTTATCCAATTTGCACAATGAACTATGGAGTAGGAATTGCTTTTAAATCCATTTTACGCATGTGGAAAACAACACTCAGAAAAGCTGGACAAAGCCAGCAAATGGTGGGGCATGAGCTCGAACCCCAGCCCTTGGGGTCCAGTTCCCATGTGGCTCCAAATAGCCCCCATCCAAAGGAACCTTTCTTCATTTCTCTACCTGCCTTTTTGTGACCAAGGACTCAGCTGGTTTTTAGATAATGAGGAGCCACCTGAACTAGCTCTGATTCTTTCATAACTGGGGGAGAGCAATATTTTATAGAATTCTCCAGGAAAAATGGAATAGACCATGTTCTTGAGAGTTCAAAATTGGGTTGCAAGAGTTCCACTATTTGGGGCTAAAGTAGTGATTTTGAATGCACATTGGGCCCCATTCCAGAGGCTGATTACTGGGTCTGAGAAAGAGGTCCAGGCACTGAGTTCTTAACCATGTCCATTCTAAGCTAATATGTTCCCTGCTCCCACTCAAAGACCTTGACTTTGGCCTGCTATCCAGGTGCCTCTGATGGGGGATCGGGAGAAGGGAGGTGCGTACTTCAGCAGTGGTCTGGGCTTATGGGATCATGTGCCTAGCTGGGCCCCAGGCTGCAGTGGAGGGACCCCCCCCCCCCATAGACAGTAGAAGATGGCATGGGAATAGCATTTATCTGAAGAGAGGGCTAGTGACTGCAGTTAGAGATTGCCTTAGTGACCTTAGAAGTCCCCAACAGTCAAACATGACACTTTCATGTGTAACATTAGCGAGGTAATGACACTGCACGAGAGGAAGCATGAGGATAGAGGAGACATACCCTCCTTTCATGGAGCTCATGGCCTGGAGAGAATGCACATAGAAATCATTTCAACAGGCAGGCATGGAGAGTGTGGTGGCAGACCCTGACTGCAGAGACTCAGGAAGCTGCACCACAGAGAAGCCACTAGATTGGGTTTTGCAGCACAAATTGGGTATTTCCAGGCATCACTGTGGGAAGTGCATGGCAGGTAGAAGGCCTAGCAAGAAAATGTGCTGGGGAGTGGTAAGATCTGAGTGTCCCCAGAGGGAAACCTGTGGAAACTGAGGCCAGGGCCTCACTTTCACTTTATTCTTCATTCTTATGCTGTTTTGCACTTTTTCTAGAGGCAAGGGAGAACCAGGAAAGGATTCTGAGCCTGGGAATGGCAGGGTCTGTCTTGGGATGTTCATTCAAGCCGCGGGTGGGTGGTGTGTGGCTGATTTCAGTGGGCAGTAGAATCTGAATGGGGAGACCCATTGAAGATGCTCCGGGGCCCAAGGCAGGCAGTGGGTAGGGTTTGGAGAGAAGAGGCCAGAGGGAGGATGCTCCATCCAAGCCCTGGAGGGCAGGAGAGGGTCCTCCACAGCAGGTGCCTTAGGGCTCAGCAGCATCTCCTACAACTGTTCTTCCAAATCAGACCTTTTGGGGCCTCCCCTGGTGGTGCAGCAGTTGAGCGCTGGGCTGCGAAGCTGCCCGCAGCCTCTGCAGTGCTGGTTCAATCCCAGGGCCTCCAGGTGCGGGTCCCGCATGGCACACAGACCTCTCCTGCCGCCCACTGCTCCCCTCAGCAGTGTATTTCGCCAGTCTGCCTCTTCTGTTCCCTGCTCCGACTCTGGCGAATTCTCTCACCTTCCCGCTTCTGACTGTGCCCAGTGCTTGTATAAATAAATTAATAAATCTTAAAAAAAAAAAAATCAGACCTTTGCCTCAGGCTGTCTGTCTCCCCACTCCAGAGCATTTCCCCCCTCCAGGGTCATGCTAGGCCATGCATCCCAGGAACCTCTGCCCCATTGTAGCCAGCCCATTCCCAGCAGGGGCCTAGATGCATTTGAATATTCTGGAGCAGGCATGCCCACAAGTCCAGCCTCAATATCAGTCTCTCCTTGACTGAGTGCTCTGGGCCCCCCAGGACTGAGAGCTATTATATTAGGGAAACAAAGGAGAACCCTTTTAATTAGGCTGCCTGAAAGTCCCTGGAGTGGTGAGAAGAGGAGAGCAGAAGCCCCAGTTGTCCTGGTGATTAGGTATAAGGGGAAAGTTTAAAACATCTGGGTGTATTTATACCTCCAAAGCCATGGCCAAAACACAGGCGGATTTAAAGGAACTGAAATTTCCTCCCCGCTTTTATCTAACACCAGCATCCAGCGATGGTGGAAAGCCCTGGAGTCAGCCCCACCCCATCCCACCCCCGCCCCTGCCCCTTGCTCTCTGGGACACTCACCTGCTCCTCTAATGAAGCCAAGACCTGGAGAGGCAAAGAGGGGGATGAAGTTCCATTATAGTGTTGCTCAAGTTACCCTGTTTCTTGATCAAGCATTCACTTTATACCCAGCTGGCACAGAAGCTCGGGTAACAATAACTGGTAGAAAACTCTTTGGAAGGTTCAAGACTCTAGTAGAGAATTATAAAAACCCATATCCATCTTTCAGTAATATGTAGCCCAAAAAGGAAAGGAGGAAAAGGCCATTCAATTAGAGACCTGTCCTCAAGAATCACTGACAAATGCAAAGGAAAGCCTGAATTACCTTCCTCCCAGGGGTCTCTGTTTTGCAACATCTCACAAAATTCAGGTGCTCCTGAGACCCTGCAGTGATTAACTGTTTAATGTAGCTAACAAAGAAGAAGACCCTTTACTAAAAGTTACACCCAGTATAAGACATAGGTCTTATACTAAATCTAACAGGAAGAATAAGTAAATACAGAAAGTCCTCTCTTGACAAAATGCCCAGGGTTAAGACTCTTCTAGAAGAGTTACCTCTGAAAGTTCTGTTACCCTGAGAGTCATAGAAGACGGGAAGCCACTCTCCTGGCTGATGCAGCATTCTTTTTTTCTAAGAAAGACTGCTTTGCAAAAAGCATTTTGAACAAATTGTGCCATTTGAGAGGAGGCAGGGATAGAACAGAAGCTGGCAAGCTTTAATTTCTCTGCTAATTAATGGTTGATCATCTATCCTTTTATGATTCTTGACCCCAGAAGGAAAATTTATTAGTACTTTTAGATTTTGCACAGTCGTGCTAAATGAGGCATGTAATGCACTAATTTAGTGCCTCGTTAGCATAAGCAGGGCCTTCCCAGTCCTTCCCCCATGGAAAGCTTTCTCTGGAGCTGTGAGGAATTTACCCAGGGCAGACTTGGATTCTTGGGGTTCAGGTGCCAGGAAGGTCATATCCAAGATGAGGGCTTGCCCTACCCATGTCAAACATTGGATCTGTCTTTCATTATAACAAGGCTATTTAAATCCTCATGTCTTCAAAATTCTTCACAATAGCATGCCTGAAAAAATTTTACAGAAGCCTCAGCCTGGGCAGTTGTTTTTCAGTCTTACCCCCACTGATCTAATGACAAAACAAACTTCCCTCCTAGAAGGGGAGTGCTGTTTGTTGAGATAGTGGACAGTAAGTTGCTGTTCCAGTTGAGGACAATTTTACTTGATCTGGGCATTTGGCTTTATCTGCTGTCAGTGCCAGCTCAGTAAATGCCCTGGTTTGCTGCATATATGTTTAACCCCCTGAGGAGCATGTAATGAGGGGTCAGCTTTAGAAGGAGGCAGGGAAATGTGGAGAACTCGCTGGGCAGGAGCTGGGACTCTGCTCCGACTCTGGCAAGGTACAGATCCCTCCATTGCCCTGCAGGAAGTCCTCAATCCCCATCTCTACCCACCAATTCTAACCAACTCCCTCAGGGAATTGGAGAAAAGCACGTGCTTTTTTCATGGAACCCCATTTTCCCATTTGTTAAACAACTGCAAATCTTCATGCCCTCCTGGGTGTAATGCCCCACCACTCAGTGTGCTGAGAGTGCCAGAATCAGGTGTGTCAGCTCCCTTCTCCATATCTTTGGCCCAGCCATTCAAGGTTTAGGAACATTTACCCGAAGAGATAATTAGATAAGTGTATAAAAAGAAGGGTATTTATGATACTGTAAGGGACCAGGCAAATAAAATATACCTATGGGATAGGATAGCATGAAGCTATTACAAAGTAGAATACCACTGACATGAAAAGATGCTCAAGTATTTTGGGTATGCAAAAATCAGGCTTTCTAAATGAGACCTCCCACATGCTGCTAGTTTTATGAAAATATATTCCTAAATGTGCCAAAACAAAGGTCTGGGAGGATTTTTTTTTTTTTTTTGAGCATAAGATATTTATTAATTCTACAATAGGAATGGTGAAGGATTTTCTTTCTTTTTTTTTTTTTTTATAAATTTTATTGTTATATTCCCCATACAATTGCAGCCCCCCCATTCTGACCCCAATCCCTCCCCTCCCGCCCCCGCCCCCCTAAAAGTGTCTCTGGTTCATAGTTTTTTGTTGATTTTGATTTTCACTTTCTTATAGTTATTCATTTTCCTGGTCCCTTATTTAAGTTTTCTAGATTCCTGCTATGAGTGAGACCATCCGGTATTTTTCTTTTTCTTTTTGGCTTATTTCGCTGAGCATGATCCCTTCCAGCGCCATCCATGTTGCTGCAAATTGCATGTGTTTACCTTTTTTGAATGCTGAGTAATATTCCATGGTATATATGTACCACATCTTCTTGATCCAGTCATCTATTTTTGGGCATTTGGGTTGTTTCCAAAGCTTAGCTATTGTAAACAGTGCTGCTATAAACATAGGGGTGCAGGTGTTCTTTGGAATTGATGTTTCTGTGTCCTTTGGGTAAATACCTAGGAGTGGAATTGCTGGATCATATGGAAGCTCTATGTTTAGTAGGTCCAGAAATCTCCACACAGCTCTCCACAGTGGTTGGACCAGTTTGCACTCCCACCAACAGTGCAGAAGAGTTCCTTTTTCTCCACACCCTCGCCAGCATTTGTTGTTGCTAGTTTTTTTAATATGTGCCATTCTCACTGGTGTAAGATGGTATCTCATGGTAGTTTTGATTTGCATTTCCCTGATGGCAAGTGATGTTGAACATTTTTTCATATGCCTGTTGGCCATTTGCATTTCCTCTTCAGAGAAGTTTCTTTTTAGCTCTTCTGCCCATTTTTTGACTGGATTATTTTCTTTGTTGTTGTTGAGTCTCATCAGCTCTTTGCAGATTTTTGTGATCAGTCCTTTATCATTAGTGTTGGGTGCAAAAATGTTCTCAAGGTCTGGGAGGATTTACACCAAATTTTCAGAGTCCTTGGTGGGTAGAATTGTAGGGACTTTTTGTTTTCTTCTGTATTCTTTCCTATATTTCCAATATTTCCTTACAATGAATGTGTATCATTCTTAGCATCAGAAAAAAATAGAAATTATTTAAAGGATATAAAACATTAGCTTTAAATATGTGTGTTCTTTTCACAACTCAGTTTTCACACTCATAAAATGACAACAGTCAACAATCTTGAAGGGTCAGAAAATAAGTGATGGATTTGTTGGTGCGCCTTAGTGAAAACTTTGCATCACCCTAGCAGACATGCATACAACTCCGGTAACGTCATTTTAAGACCAGAGAGACAAAATATGTGCTGATCCCCAATGCAGAGCCCTACTCACCTGATAACAGATTCCAAAGTGCCCTCTTTGATTCTTTAAGATGACTCAGGCCAGCTCCAATATTAGGCCCCCTGTGGAGAGAGACTGGCTTCAGGTCTGAGGCTGGTCATGCAGAGCCAGATGGGAACTGTCTCCTGGCCTCCGTCTCCCTTTCCAGGCACTGATGCTGAGGGTTTGAATTCGTGTCCTGGGGCTCTCAGGTAAGAACTGAGAGAATTCAGCTTACTTTCCTCCTAGTGGAGATCGTCAGCTGTAGAATGAGACTCCCATGCTGACCTGGCTCTGCAGAGATGTCAGGAGTTGGGGTGTCCAGAGCACAGCTGCTTCCTGCACACCAGAACTTCATGCCATGGTCTCTTCTGGGAAAGGTGATGGCAGTGGAAAGCTGTTTTCTCTGGATCCATGGCTCTTGTGGGTTAATTTGTCCAAAGGAAGAGTGGTAGAGATGGGGAGTTAGTGGATGATGTGAATACCACTTTTAACTTAGCTGGAAATCGGTCCAATGCCAAACCACTATTCCCTGAGAACATCCTCAGGGCTGGCAGGAACACTGGTTTCCTATAAGGGATAAAGATTCTTGGAGATCCTGGACCAGGTCTGCCTCTTTCTCATTTGTAAATTCCTATTCCAAGCTGGCTGCCAGATTCTGGACAGGGCTGTGTCTTTGAGTGGGGGAGGGAGAAGAAGAACATAGGAGGGTGGAGAAAGCAGAGGGTGTAGATGCAGAAGAGAAGTGGGAGGACCAGAAACTGGGTAGGGGCCAGTGTGGCTAGTCCTGTAAAGGCATTTAGACTTACCCTACGGCAAAGGGAGGCATTGCCTGTGGACTTTTGTTGTTGTTTCTGAGTGGTGTTTTTGGAAGATTCTCCTCACAGTGGAGAGGGAAGGGACAGCGACTTTAGGGAGAAGACAGGAAGTTTCTCCCTTTTGGTATAAACAGAGGAGCCAAGTCCTTCAGGTCTTCTAGGACTTTGACTGCTCGTACAGCTTGCAGAGAGAAACGTCTGGTCTGGTTGCTCCAGCAGCATGAATTGTGCGTGAGGAAAAGTAAGTCATATCCTTGGTGGTCCCTCTGGGGTGATGGAAGGCTGGCGTACTCCCCACCACCATGCAGGAGAGATCCTGCTCCCACTTGAGAACTGTGACCCCAAAGTGGTTCTAAGAGGATGTACATCCACATTTCCAGCTAAGGGATGTCACAGGAAATAATAAATCTCTCAAAATTTATGGGTCAGGAAATTCCTTCAGGAGAGTAAATAGCAAAGAGGTGAGGAGGCAGAGATGGGGCAGGGCAGGGGAGCAGCTGCTGAGGGTCCTGACACAGAGATAGTGTGTTTGACTGGGGCAGGGTACACGCTCCAGAACTCATGGTTGAGAAGGACTTTAAAGGTAACCAGTAAGATCTCTCTTTTGCTCTTCCCTCATTGAATTCATGGTCCTTTCTCTGCAAAAAGATGAGGATGAATTAAATGACCCGTTGGGACTTTATCCCTTGAGGAAACCAGTGTTCCTGTCATGGCCTGGTCTCTCTGTGCCTCACTCTTTCCAACTGCAAATGCAATCAAATCAACCGAGTTCACACATCACCCAGGTTTGGGCTGAGGATTAATGAGCGGACATCTGGAAACTTCCCTTGGAGGGATACATCTGGGTCCAATTACCTTCTTATTTACTGTCTTTTTACTCTGGAGACAATCCATATACTCACCCAAAGGCACAATAACAGAAGCATGCACACCATCCCAACACACCCTCCAAATTACCCACAGCCCAGCACGCAGTCAGCCAGCACAGATGAATCCACATACACACAAGCACGTGCATGCACACATGTGCCCATTTTCTCCATTTTTCTGTCTGATGTCTGTTAAGCAGCGAATTCCCTTCGCTCTTGGAGATCCTGGACCAGGTCTGCCGCTTTCTCATTGGTAAATTCCTATTGCAAGCTGGCTGCCAGATTCTGCCAGTAGATGGCGCCCAGACCTCTCGGACAACCCGGCCAAATCCAAGGACTGAACTCCTGGCCTCCCCACCCCCACCCTTGGAATGGGCTCACTTGGGAGTCATCTGTAGGAGGCCTGCCAAGGTCTTAGATTTACTATTGGGAATTTGGAGAAGTTTCCCCAGAGGAGTCAGTGGACAAGGAGAGAGGAAAGAGGAAGGGGGCAGAGTCTCCCTGAGGGTGTGGGGTAGATTTAGTCAAAGGCAGGACAAGCTCCTGTTCCAGAGGTCAGAGAGGTCTTTCTTGCAAGGCCCCACCCAGAGGGTCTGAAGCTAGGGAAGGTCACACCCTGGAAGGGGAAATGCTTTCACTGGTGTGAAAACCCAAGAGAACAAAAGGATTCACAGATGAAATGAATGAAGCCAATAACAGCTTCGAAATCTTGTCCATTCCTCCCACTCCCAATCTCTGACTCATCTCTAAGCCCCAGTTTCAGCCTCACCTACCGCGTGAAGCCATAGCTCACCTGCAGCCTCCTGTCAGAATTAATCAACCAGCTGTCTCTTTGGGCCTTCCTGCACTTGTCTCCCGCCCAGTGGCAGCTATCACAATTCACCAAGTGTGAGAGCCACTTGCCTTAGTGTGTGTCACCCCCATGTGACTGTGTCTGCCCCAGGCAAGGGCCAGACCCTGTTTATCCCAGAGTGCCCCCAGGCACAGAACAGCGCCTGCTCTGAGGCCTACAGAGTCCACATGCAATTAAGGACATTCTCTCTAAGAAAACACTTGCGTCTCCCATGGGTGTCACTGAACCTGGGAAAAGTTCTACCAACTGGAAATATGAAGTCAAAGGAGATAATCCCCATGGCTAGATCACAAGACTTGTGTCCTTTCTGTCTGGGGAAGGTCTGTCTCCGCCTCTTTCTCTCTGTCTCTCTGTCTCTCTGTCTCTCTGTCTCTCTGTCTCTCTCTCTCTCTCTCTCTCTCTCTCTCTCTCACACACACACACACACACACACACACAAACACTGCACAGCTCCAGGAAAAGCAGAGTAAGGGAATGCAAAAAATGTGGCGGTACCAGCCGCAGAGAGGTCTGGAAATGCCTTCTTAATTGAGCCTTTCTTGGAGAAGGCTGCATGGAGGAGGGACATTTATATAAGAAAAAAAGGAATAGAGAGGAGCACCGGTGGGTCTGAGATGGGCCCTGCATACTCTATCCTGCTTCCTTTGTGATCAACTTAGAGGCCCCCAAGGAGAGAACCTTTAGTTTCTTTCTATAACGTACCATCTGTCAGTGATGCCCATCAAGAGAATTTCACTCTGTCCTTGAATGGAAAATCTTTCCTACCAGGTTCCCAAGTCAATTTCCCTTCTCTCATTGGAATCATCACGGACAAATTTACTTGCTTGGATAGGGAATATATGTGATAGAGACCGGGCCCAGAAACCTCTGCCTGACATCTTGCCGACATTACGATATGCTAAGTCGTGAACAAGAAAACCCCGTGGGTATTGTTGCAAGTTGGTGCAGGTGAGGAGAGGCAGTGCAGAGAGGTGTGTGGCTTGTCCAAGACACATGTCAGCTCTCATCAAACCTGTCTTCTGGCTTCCCCTCAAACAGCTGGAGGCAAGGGTCCTGGCTCTGCAAACCTACTGACCGCAGGCCACATGCTGGTATCTTCAACTCTCTCTCCTCGGGCACATGTCCCAGGCTGGTCTGTCTGGCTGCTCTGGAAAACCCTCTGGTTAGTGAGCCTCCCTCTACAGAGAGGCTCCTGATAGGGCCCTAAGTATGCTTGCTGCTTCACTGGGAAAGCATGACATGCCAGCTAGCTCCCAGTCTACTTTGTTGTTTGCTTGGAGAAATAACCTAAGCTTTGACTCCCTGACACCTGCTGGCCTTGATCCCCGCCAACTAGCTGAATGGAGACAGGCCCATCCAGCTCCTCCACTCCCAGGCCTCTGAACCAGCCATTTGGACAAGGTTGCATTATGTTTTTAATTAAATGCCATCTATTCTTTTGTAGATAGGTAACACATTCTCATGTTTTTTTTAAATTCAAAAGATACAAAAGTGGAAATTCTCCCTCCTACCTCTTACTCCATGCCCTCATTTCTATCCTGGTATCCATTCGTATCTATTCATTATGCATATAATACAGGTAAATATGTGTTTGTGCATCCATATTCTTTTTTTCTTATATAGATGTCAGTATATTTATCTTATTACACCTCTTTTCTTTGAGTGTTCACATCTTCCAGATTCTGCATGGGGATTTCAATACTCAGTCAATCCTTATTAAAAAAAAAAATCTGTATCCAGATCTCAAAAGATAATTACAGATATATTTTTGTTTATATTTCCCATGTACATTTTCCAGAAATTCAAGAGACTTAGCACTGATCTCTACTTTATAAGGAAGGTAATCATCCTGGGATTGAAATGATTATTCAAAGCAAGTTGCAATTCTGACGTCACCATTTTTAAAACCTATTTTTTAAGCTTCCTTGGCTGGAAAGCAGTGATAATTCAACTTGCTCTTAGGATTTTAAGTGCTCCAAGGTATTAAGTACCTAACATTAAACAGCACAAAAAATATATTTAAAAAAATACCTACTAGCAAAGTGCTAAGAATGACACTCTGTCTTTGCCCACAAGTATCATAAGAAATGGAAATGCTGGTCCCTGGGGGGCTGTCCACAGAGCCTGGGAGTCTAGGACGCTTCAATGATATATGTGCAATAACTTAGTGATACTGCAGAAAAGATCTAAAACAGACATAGTTTTAGAGTATTCATGATAAATGGTTCTTAACAAATTGAAGCTGATTATTTCTCTCCCTCACATTCCCAAAGAGGTGGTCCTGCTTTGAAACACAATTCATTCCTGGAAACTCCATCTTAAAGGGAAATCCTACTTTAATTGTACGGTGAAGGGAATCGCTCCTCAAACATATTCGGTCTCAAGAGAGAACTGAGTGGATATTAGTGACGGGAAGGAGGAAAGAGATCTTAGGCCATGTCTAACAAGGCTGGCAAAAACAGAAAACCTGCTTTAAACAATGCTCTATAAAGAGAACGTAGCTTATGGCAGCAAACAATTGGTGCACTTATTGAATGATATAGTGGCCACAGAAATTTAAAAAAAATGAAAGACTGACACACATAGTAAACAGCTGAAGTACCCCTAGGAGATTTAGAAAGTGGTTCCCCAAATAGATCCTGCTCTGTTGGCCCTCGGTTTCCCTCCCCATGTCCCTTTCCTGAGCCCTCCTTCTGCCTACACATATTGCTCCAGTGTCAGCAACAACTGCTATCCCAGACAAACTTTTTGTGCCTCAGTTTCCTTCACAGGGAAGTAGCCTAGCTGTAGTAAAGGGCAAGGGTAAAAGGTCAGGAAAGGCCTGTGGCTTTCCTGAGGAGGAAAAAACTGCATTTGGCAAATGGCGTGAACCTGCAGCCCGACTGAAGGATGAGCCTCTTGTCCAAGCTTGAAGGACCAGGAGCACCTGAGACTGGAAAACCAAGAGCAGTGACTAAGAAGTTAGCTGTGGGCCAAGTCAGTTGGTGCTTGCTCTGCTTTCCTTGTCCCCCATTTGAAATAGCATATTAAACCTGTAAAGGTTTGCTCTTTGAGCTGATATGTGACTTTGGCTCCCAGAGAACAAATATGGGGAGAAAGCTCATTGCTGAAGTTACCTCCAGATGTGGGTGGGGCATCTCCCCCACAGGGCAGGGATGGGAGACTGGTGGGTAGTCACTGGAGTCTGCAGGATGGTGCAGGTCATTAGTCCCCATCTGATGGCAAGCACAGTGGTGGACGGGGGTGTCTGCAGTTGAGCTTGGGTCCTCCTAAGTGAGCTGATGTCATTCTCCAGGGAAAGTGCCAGAGAGGTCTGAATCAGGACCTTGGAAGTTTCACTTGTCCTGTGTCATCTCCAGAAGAGAGTGATTGGCAGATACCATCTCTCCCCACCAACTTGGTAGTGTAACAGGGTGGTCCCCAGGAAAGGGGGAGGTTCCCTGCCCCACCCAAGGGAGGGTGGAGCTGAGCAGGAAGAGGAGAAGCAGAAGAAGAGACTGAGGAAGGAGCAGGATGGAGCCAGAAGGAGACCTGGAGGAGGCGCATGGAGCCTAGAGACACGTGAAGAAGCTGCGTTTGTCTTTTGGTCGTGGACGGGGTGACACAGATGTGGGTGAGACCCATGGGGAGGTGACCATGGCAGCTTTTATCTTGATGTTGATTTTGCTCTTTTCCTTCCGGGCTTGTCTGGTTGTTTCTGACTCTTTTCTGTGGGTCCCCACTGGAAGATGCTTTAGACTTGTGGCAGGCTTTGGGGCCTTGCTCTGGGCCGATCCCATATGGATGGAGTTTTACCCACGAGGGGACGGGTAACTTTGGGTGCTTCATTTAGAAACTAGACTTTTTGCCTTACCTGTATTGTTTCCTAGTTTTTATTAAAGTTCCTTCCCATTAAAGTGTCATATGTTTTGTGTTGATGCGGCGGATGGCAGAACCCATTTAAAATAGGCAGGTTTGCGGGGTTTGGGCTGCCCCTCTCCCTGTCCTATAACAGTAGGAGCCTGGTGCCACATGGAGAGGCGAGGATTTCTCTTGGGTCAGGTGGGCATGCCCAAGTGAGACAGCACACAGAGCTCCTTGTCTCCTCTGCAGACAGAGGGAAATCAGTGTAAACAAGAGATAACTACAGGGCATACACCCATTCATTGCTTCTCTCCATGCAGGTGAACTGTGGCAGTCTGGTCCATGCTGACTCAAGGTCCACTCCTCTTTCTTCCTTACTAGCAGACCCCAGTTTTATTCAAAGTAGGGATGAGGGCCTCCCTGGTGGCACAAGGGGTTAAGCACCGCACTATGAAGCAATCCGCAGCCCCTGCAGCATGAGTTCGATCCCAGTCGGCCAGGGAGAAACCCACATGGCGCAGCAGACCTCTCCTGTCTCTCCTGCTGCTCCCTTCAGCAGTGTGTTTCACTCAGTCTGCCCGTTCTGTTCCCCACTCTGTCTCTGGTGGATCCTCTCGCCTCCCCGCATCTCTGGCCTATACCCCAGCTCTTGTATGCATAGATGAATAAATCTTTAAAAAAAAAAAAGTAGGGATGAAACTACATTCTCAGTCATCTCTGCGACTGGAGTGGCTGATGAGATGCAAGGTCATGTTGTTAGGGGGAAATGATGTCCTGAGATAATCCCATACAGGCTTTGTGGACCCCACCCCCACTCCAGACTAAAGCCATCAAGACTCTGGGAAAGACAAATCCCATCACCACCAAGGGAGGGTGGCTGGGACCTGAGGGTGGAGTTGGGCAGCCAGGTTGGATATAAAAAACCAAACACGTGGGCCTTGGCCTCTCTCTCTGGCTCGTGATCGCTCGCCTCCTGGCTTCACCGCTCCTGGCTGGCGGCGAACTCTGAGAGCGCCATTTTTGGATTCCTGATCGGCGGATTGGGTAGGACTCATTTAAAACATTGTCTCCCACTTTTCTCCCAGAGCTGTACATTTCCTCATTTCCCCTTCCCTTGTAAATAAACCTTCTATTAACCTTTCACGTGTGCCTGCAGTAGAGCATTGATAAGTCCTTTAAAGCGCGTGGGTGAGGACCCACAGTCAGGCACCCCGTTTTGTATCGGGGTTGCTCTACAACAACGTCACTAGGTGTGTCTTCCACGGGGTTGACTTAGTGGAAAGGACCTTATTGACCTTACCCTCCCCCTTCTTCCTCTCTGGATGGCAGAGATGATGACTAGCACTTAAATGGTCCATGAAGTGACCAGGCCCATGAAGAAGTTTTCCTCTAAGGATGGGATTCTAGTTCCTGATGACTGGAGGACTATTGCTTATCTGAAGACCTCTTTGAGCTGAGCAACCCTCCTCCCCCACAATTTGACAAAGTCACTATGATTTGGACTCTGTTACTAGTAGGCACACAAAATTCCTGGTAGATACAGGATAACTCAGCAGTGAGTGCCTGGTCATTGAGGATGTACGAGCATCAGCTGTGGGGTTGGTGGGGTGAGGGGTCTAGCAGAGTGTGTGGGATGGGAAGAGCAGGAGATCGAACTAGAAACCTTTGTTGTTGACCTTTGGTGACCCGCCCTGTACATACCCCAGGGGCATTCCTTGAGGTGTTCAATCTCAGCCTATTATGGCTATTAGTTCAAAGGTTTTTGTTTGACCCTTGAGACAACATGCTAAAAAGAGAGAAGAATGTCCCCAAAATTAAGGGCCAAACTTGAAATCCTACTTCAAGAACTCAAAGCTCTGTAATAGAAGACTTGGGGTGCTGGGGTGCAGGTGGCTCCCTGGTCACTTCCATTTCAGTGTGACTGCAAATTTTGCCTACAGGGGGCACTAAGGATCTATGGGATCTGTCTCCTCCCTGGCCATGGTCAGTGCTCTCCTCCCTGGCCGGGGAAAGAGGAAGAAATGGGGCTGGGGCTAGGTTATATTGAGTGGGAACTACATCTTTTCCTTTTCTCATTCAATTTTTAGATCTAAAACTTCAGACAGAGGGCCACCCTGGTGGTGCAGGTGGTTGAGCACTGCACTGTGACACTGTCCGCAGCCTCTACAGTGTGGGGTCGATCCCGGCCGGCCGGCCGGGGAGAAACCCACATGACGTGGCAGACCTCTCCTGTCTCACCTGCTGCTCCCCTCAGCAGTGTCTTTCAGTCAGTCTGTCTGTTCTGTTCCCCACTCTGTCTCTGATGAATCCTCTCACCCTCCTGCACCTCTGGCCTGTACCCCAGTTCTTGTATAAATAAATAAATCTTAAAAAAATAAATAAATAAAACTTCAGACAGAGCATCTGGCTTTAAAATTCAGAAGAAAGTGCCCCTCATATTCATGTCTTGCAATGAAAGTTGGACACCTATGTCCCTGAATCTAAGCTGGGGACTGAGACCATCCTCACCACTCATTTAGCAAATGAGAAAACTGGAGGCCAGTGAGGGGAAGTGAAGGGCCGAAGCCTTGCAGGGATTGGCGGCAGGCCACAGGGGGATGAGAATCCAGGCTTTCCAATTTCCAGCCTAATGTTCTTTCCACCACACCCACCACCACCGCCACATTTGTTTTCTTTTCCGGCCCTTGGGGGACTCTGGCAGGGCTGGGGGTCTGATGTGAACTGGAATCTGTTCAATTTCACCTCTCATTGCTCCCGCCAGCTCTGGCTGACAGAGGCAATTAGAACCAGACATCCCAGAAGGGCATTCCAGGGAGACCTCTTAAAATTCCATAGCGGCTGGGGACGTGCCTTTTCCTGCAGGGGTCATCTGGTGTGTAAATACCCAGTTGTGTAAGTCACACACACACTCTCACACACACTCACCCACAGGCAGAAAAATAGGGGAATATTCAGTAGCAATCTCTTTCCTTCCTACCTCCCAAAGAGAAGTCAGGAATTTACAAGCCACCCTGGGAACATCTAATTACTTGCTTCTGAGAGATGAGTGCTGTGTTTGCCCTGGGCAGTGGGTGGCAGAGGGGTGGGAGACATTCTTGTGTTTCTTCCACCCCCTGCAGGTGACTGCTCACCATGGGTCCTGGGAGGGTGGCCAGGGAGTGCTGGTGACCAGCTCAGCCAATACACAATCGCAGACACTGGCTTCAAGGTGTTACCTCCACCTCTCTGGTTGAAAGCTGAAGCTCCAAAAGACAAAATGGGAGACCAAGGGACTCCAGGCAGGACTACTGACATTGACTTACATACCTAGGATACCAGGGGTGGCAACAGGCGTAACTGAAGGGCAGGACTTGATTGTGAGTTGACAGCAGCCCTCGCTGAATTCTCTGGACTCCTGTTCCACAGTTGTTGAGAGGAAGTCCTGCTCTGGCCACCCATGTGCTACTGACAAGTTGTCCCATGTCTGAGGACACCCAGAGGGTCGTCTATGAGATGTCAGTGGGAGATGGTCAAAGGCTTGGGGAAGGCAGGGAACCTGGACGTCTTTTATCTGTGGGTCACACAGGCACCCCTGGTCTAAATGTAGTTTACTGTAGTTTACAGCAGGATAGAAAGGAATAGAAGGACATTCTTCTGACCTGTCTCTGTACCCACATGGTTGCAGAATTTGGACTAGATCTTCTATTTCCCAGTCTATGATGTTTTCAATTCTACTAGACCATCTCCCTTTTGAGGTTGGATATATGCTCGAATATTCTATAAAAACAGGTGTAAAACAATCAAAAATTATAAATTAGTTCATGATTATTACAATATTTATTAGACATGCTCAGTAATTCTGATCATCTCTACTGGTATATCTTGGGCTTTGTGATTAGTTGGTGATTAATCAACAGTCCACCTATTATGCATGATTTCATGTTACCAATTGACTTTCCATCTGTGTGTTACCCATTTTCCAGTGATCCCCACTTGTTGACATCCCTTAGCTTATCTGGATGTGCTGCAAATCTAGTATTCTTTGTTACACTGACATTCAAGGAAAGAAGCGCGAATTCGCCAGATTGATTTTTGCTAAGGAGCTCGTCATTTGGAAGTAGCAGCTCATCCTTTTATTTATCCATTCAGCACCAAGCCTTTGCTGGTGCTGGGAATTATCCACAGTATTGGGGTGAGTGGGGAATAGTGGGATAGAGAACTATGTCTCAGGGAATTCAAAGCTTGGTAAAAGGAGTTAGAACACGCTCACTGTTAGCTCTATGTCTAAGGACAAGTGAAGTGAGATCAGAGGGAAGGAAGTAATTTCTGTGGAGAGTGGGTGGAGGAGCAATCAGGGAAGAGTTCCTGGAAGAGGTAGCTTTAAAATTGTGCCTAGAAATCTCTGATGTATAGAGATTGTGGAGGTGAGGGAGGAGGAGCAGGGCAGGCGGGTGGGGAGTGGCAGGCAGGCAGGACAGCAATGGCTTTTTGGGTAACCATGACAGGATCAGTTTAACTGGTTAGGTCAGTCCATGGAAGCCACAGACGTTGGTGGTGGAGTTTGGGCAGCAGGTGTGGGGAGCTGTCATGACTTTTTGAGTGAGTGATTTGGGTGTCACTCCCTTTGAGAAAAGGTTGCTGGCAGCTGTGTGTGCATACATGTGGCCACATGAGTTTCCCTGACGATCCCTGGAGTAAAACCTGGTGTTAATGACTCCTGTCTGAGCAGTCCGTTGGGCTCTAAAAAGGGTTTTTACCTCCTTTACTCTCTACTCCCCCAACACTGCTGTGAACAACTTTTATGTACTGGAAATGTAGACCACGAGAGGAGTTGCCTCAGGTTGAAGACTGGGTCAAGGCCAAGGACAGGATCCTTGTTCTTTGCCTCCTGATCCAGGCATTTTCTCAGCCCCACTCTGGCAAACCAGGTAAGAAGGGGGTATAATTTCCCTTCAGTGAAAAAATGCATCATGTGCATGCAATTACTTTAATCAAAGAGAGAGGCTAGTGTTTGTGTATATGTTCATGTGTGTGTGTGTTGTGTTCATGTGTCTATTGTGAATGTATGTGTGGTGTGTGTATACGTATGTGTGTGCTCTGGTGTGTATGGTTTGTGCATGTGTGTATTGCACAGGTGTGGTGTGGTGTGGTTTGGTCTGTGTGTGTGTGTGTGGGGGGGCGCATGCCCATGGAAATACTTTTTATTAAGCCACTCTACCTGTCTGATAGAATTCATCTTTCTGTTTCTCTTCTAGAAGCAGAGACATGGCCCTTACCTCCAGGAAGTCAATCCTGAAGTGGTGGAGCCACATGCTCTCCAGCACCACGTTTTTGAACGTTTGAACTATTGTGCCAATAGAGGCGGGGCAGCTTCGGGACCTTGTCACCGATAACAGAATTTACTGAGAGGCCTTTGTCCCAGTGGATCATTTGCCCACCGATGCCATGAAAGGGAAAGGAATCTCTCAGTCAAACCCCTCAATCACCAAGAAAAGTCATCTATCATTTACCATCCTTTGCCTTTTCTGTAGTAATCTTCTATCCAGGGATTTAGGAGACTCAGTTTCCTCATTTGTAAAATTGGCATAAATGCTGAGAGATAATTTCAAACCAGTTGTTCTAAAAGGACCCTCTCAGTTTTAAAAAGATAAAATATGTGACGTGACTTGTGGTTCCAGAATTGACAGGAGAAACTCAGGTGTGGGGATGGAGGGGTGGATTTTTCTATGTCTAAGGGCAGAGACCCCTCTGGGGGCCATGGTGCAGGGGCTCGCTAGCCCTGGTGCTGTGTTTCTCTGGGAGCCTGTGGTCCTAGTGTTAAGAGATATTTAGGCTCTGGGCTCAAGTTAAATTAAAATCAGGAGGGCCTCCCTGGTGGTGTAAGGGGTTAATTCTCAGCACTATGAAGCTACCTGCAGCCACTGAAGCAGGAATTTGATCCCGAGCCAGGTTGACACACATGGCAGAGCAGGCCGCTCCTGTCTCACCTGCTGCTCCCCTCAGCAGTGTATTTCAATCAATCTGACTGTTCTGCTCCCCACTCTGTCTCTGGTGAATCCTCTTACCTTCTCGTGCCTCTGGCCCGTACCCCAGATGTTGTATAAATAAATAAAGTCTTAAAAAAAAGACAGCAGAATTCAATTTAAAAAAATGAAAGGAGGCTGAGACTGGTCCCCTTGGGCGCTTGGTTCAGGGAGGCTCTGGGGAGCTGGGATTTCAGAGTTCATCAGGGAAGGAGAATGAATGCTCTGGCACTGGGCTTAGGGAGGGCCCCGCAAAGAGTGGGGTTACTTTGAGAATGGTGGAGGGAGAGAAAAGGGCATTCACCAGAACCATCCATTTCAAAGTTGTCAGGGCTACCCCATTTACCCTGCCATTTAACTAATAGGAACCCCAATGTGACTTGCCCAACATCACCCAGCTAAGCAGCAATAAAATTCACTTTTAGGTAAAAGTTCTTTCCACCTATGAAGGGCAGGCCCTCTGCAGGATAACGCAGGTGATAGGATGGAGATGAGGACCACAAGGAGCTGGCTATGACCCCAAAAGTGAGCTGGTATAACCTCTCAGAATGAGGCGGCCGGGGCATGGTGAGTGGAAGGCATCTTTTCTCAAAGACAAGGGGCTCCTCTGCACAGCGAGCAGACCTCACAGAAGTCCCTCCATACTGGGGAGCTCTGTGACTCCACCAGAACATTGCAGAGGACTTGCTATGAATATAGGGGGAGAATTGCTTCAAGGTCAAAACTCCTGGGAGATCAGGTATTCACAGCCATGGCAAAGAAGTGGCAGGATGACACACACAGAAGGCAAGACAGGGCAAAGAAAGTACCACAAGCAAAACAGAAGACAGTTAAGGGCTCGACTGATGAAAATGCTTGGGCTGGCAATGGAGAGGGAGATGAGGGAGGGTTGGCTTACCTGGAAATGCCAGAAGAAGGGACAGCAGGGCCCACACAGATGGCCCTGCAGGGCCACAGCCCAGGCTTATGCAGACCGTCTTGGGTTCAAGGTCTGCTTCGCTGCTCGCCAGCTCTGGTGAACAAGACTCAGTGTCTGAGATAGAGCTTCCCTCATTGTAAAATGGGAAGCAGATCCCCACCCACCTTACAGGGCTGTGGAAACAGTTAACTAAGAAGGAAGATGTGGAAAAGTTGAGCAGAGCCAACTCATACTTGTGACCTGTGTTGGTTAATTCAGTCACACATTCAGCAGGTCTGTGCTACAAACCTGCTGCGTGCCTGGAGAGCACAAACTCTTCAATCAGAATTAATCCGTTGGATTGAAAAATAGAAGGAAGAAAATGAATTCAGATTTTCTGTGCGACTTTAAAGCTTGGAAAAAGCATAAGTATGAGGGGAGTTTGTAAACTGGAACCATTCAAAAGATAAATTAGTTGCTGGGTATTCATGATTTTGATGGAGAGTATTCATCTGCCGGTGAATACTAACCGGCAGAATTAAATAGAAAAGTATGGAGAGATATTTCCTCTTGCAACAGGGAAGAAAGACATAGGCTATGATTTCACAGGCCGAGCTGGAGCTATGTAAACCAGCACTGTAACCCCTCATCCCCCATGGAGGGGCTTTGGGGTCCTATTAGACCTACGTTTCAGAACACTGGACACAGGTGGCTTCTCTGGAGAGGTTTTACCCCATTGTCCCTCCATTTGGGATGCTTAGAGTTTTTAGAGTGTTGCGATGGGGGTTGCAGGCTATTTCTGAAAGTTTAAACATCCTATAAAAAAACCACGTATCTTTATGACGAGGTTTATTTGGCTAGAATAGTATCAGTCAGCCGTGGGGATCACAGCCTCTGATGTGTGCTTCGATGAATAAAAAGAAGTAGAAGAAAGTCTGCTTAATAAATTCAGTGTGCTTAGTAGTCAAGAATCTTACAAACATGGGGGCTAGAGCAGTAAAGATATGCTAAAAAACTTTTGAAAATATAATTGGAAATGTTGCAAACCGTTACTTTCATTCAACACTCTCCTTTTCCAGTTTGATATCTGGAGGCCACAGAAGCAAAGAAAGTTGTCTAAGGTCACAGAACTGTTCAGTGGCAAAGTGAGACCCAGAATCCAGACCGCTGGGCCTTGGCCGCACCTGTGTTGCTGAGCATGGTTTTACAATCTCCTGCAGTCAGTGTGCAGGAGTTAGTGTTAGTGAAAATGAGCAACCTTCTGTGGTCCCTGCCTGGATGTGAATGGGGAAAAAAGGTGTAAGGGGCTGGACAGGACCACAGTGCAGGTTTTCTAATCCAGCAGACCGAGCAAAGGAGGAATCAGAATCTTTAGTGTCTTTTGCAGGTCTTTTATTGGGGTTTACCAGGCATATGGCAGGCAGGGGTGTTGGTGGGCCGGGAGGCTGGCAGGCCTCCCAGCCCCCAGCAAATCTTCACTCTATCCGGGCTCTCCGGCCTTCTCTCAGCTTCTGCTTCTCTAGCTTCTCTCTCAGCTTCTCTTGCTTCTCTGCTTCTGCTGGCATCCCCATGAGGCTGCCCTTAAAAGCACAGCCTTAGCCCAGGTGAATCCCATCTAACCTATACCCACACCCTATTCCAGGTGTCCGCCATCAGGCATGAATTCAGGACCGCAAGGATCCATCATCTATCCTGATGGCAGGAGGGTAGAAAAGCCTGACATTTTCTTTACCCTACAAAAGGATTCCACAAAAAGGATTTTCACTGAAACCCTCTGTAGGGTAAGTGAAAAATTATCAGGCTTTCCACCCTCCCGCCATTTATATTAATGATGGATCCCTGTGGTCCCACATGTATGCCTGATGGTAGGCACCTGGAGTAGGGTATGGGCCTGTGTAGGTGGGCACACTTGGGCTGAGCCTGGGTTTATAAGGGTGGCATCACAGGGAACCAGCAGAAGCGAGTAATAGAGCAGCAGAACCAGCAGAGAAGCAGACACCACGAGAGAATGCCAGAGAGCCCAGAAAGAGTGAAAATTCTCTGGAGCTGGGAGGTCTGCCAGCCTCCTAGACCCCGACACCCCTACCTGCCGTGTACCTGGTAAAACCTCAATAAAAGCCTGAAAAAGCCACTGAGGGCTCTAGGACTCTCCTTTACCTGTCTGCCTAGATCGTAGAGATCATGCTCTGTGCCTTCCTGCCACTACACCTGTGCATCCAAGTCCACGCACCTGATGAGTCCTAGTCTAGTGCATGTGTGTTTGATGGAATTTTCCAAGGCCGGGGGAAGACTGACAGGCAGGAAAGCCCTGGGAGAGTCTTGGGGGAGATGAACATCCTCACTTTATCTTCAAAGTTCAGGAAGAGAAATGACAACACTTCCCAGAATTCAGACTGATGCAACCTACAGATGACATATCTGACCGGTGCCCTGCTGTGAGATGGAGATGGAGGGGTGCAGTTGCCAGCGGTCGCTCAGGAGATTCCTTGCTTGTAAACAAGGATGTGGGACATGTAAGAAGCATCTCTCTGGAAAAGAAGCACCTCGTTCATCCAGGTTTTCCAAAAAAGAGGGGATTGTACAGAGGGGTTCAGAGCTGCGAGCTGTTGAGGAAAGGTATGAGATGTGTTCCTGTAAGGGCAGGAACAGGGCACAGTGCAGGTTTTCTGATCCAGCAGACCAGGTAAAGGAGGAGTCAGAGTCCTCAGTAGTTTTTTGCAGGTCTTTTATTGGGGTTACCAGGTACATGGCAGGCAGGGGTGCTGGGGGGCCGGTAGGCTGGCAGGCCTCCCAGACCCCAGCAGGTCTTCACTCTGGGCTCTCTGGCCTTCTCTCGGCTTCTGCTTCTCTTGCTTCTCTCTCGGCTTCTTCTGCTCCTTTCTCGGCTTCTCTTTTGGCTTCTACTGGCGTCCCCGTGATGCCGCCCTTAAAAGCCCAGTCTCAGCCCAGGCGAATCCCATCTACCTATGCCCACACCCTATTCCAGGTGCCCGCCATCAGGCATGCATTCAGGACCGCAGGGTTCTGTCATCTATCCTGATGGCGGGAGGGCAGAAAAGCCTGATACCTTTTTCCTTGCCCTACAGTTCCCCAAGATGACCAGTACTCAGTGAGATGCATTGTAACTTTTTGTCAAGGCACAAACATTTTGGAAAGATCAGGTAAGATGCTTCACAATGGCCAAGCTTCTGTATATTTTCATTGGGGAAGGTTAGCGTTGCCTCGTGTGGCAATCATAACCTCATGATTATACTTGAAACACACAATTTGTTGTTCTGCTCTGGGTGGCTTTTATAACTTCATAAAATACTCTGCTTGGATCCCTTTGAGCTATTTGTCTCTCTAGTTTCCACCAATATGAGATGTATTCTGACCCTGCTTTCTCCCAGTGAGCTGACATGTTCATTCCAACTTGATGTGTTTAACAGTCACACAATTTTTGACTAGAAAATTTGGAAATAATCTTTTGGAAATAATCACCCTCTGCAGTCCAGGCGCTAGGGTGGGCAGAGGGGGTCACAGTGGAGTGATGGCCAAATCTACAGTCCTTACACCAATTGGTAAGTAGTTCCCACTACTCAGAATCTAGTCGGGAGATAGGAAAGTGAGACGTTCCTCCTGGAAATCATGAGGGGTCTAAAAAAATCACATCTCCATGAATATTTAATTACAGGAATGTGCTACAGCATAATTTAAGTAAAAGGAGCTGTAAAATGCAGAAACTGTGTTCCTTGAAATAAAAAAATTTAAGTCTCCTTCTAAGAAGACACCTGAGCCAGAAATCCATGTGTAAGCCATAACTCTGCTTGTAACCAACTCATCACCAGTCCTGTAGAAATTTTTGTCCTAAATGCCTCTCTCAACTCTGCTTCATTTTATCAGCTACCACCGTTTAAGGCTGAGTCACAGATAACATGTGTTTACAGCTGCCTCTTGCACATGATGACCATCAAGAGCTTTCAGAAAAGCAGATCTGATTATACCACCTTTCCCTAGTGAAACCCCATGGTGCCTCCCCATGGTCTTTAAAAGTTAAAATCCTTTCCCTGTTGAGCCCTGCAAGGCCTGGTGTCTCCTGGCCTCTCCGGCACCTGGTCTCTCTTGTTCTAGCCACTCCGCTTTTCCCTTAGTCCTTGTAATCATCAGGGTCCCTCCTACCACAGGACCTTTATACATGCTACCACCACCAAATACCCTTCCTTTCCCCCCTTCACCTGTGTAATGGCAGGAATAGACACGGTGCAGGTTTTCTAGGATCCAGCAGACCGGGAAAAGGAGGAGTCAGAGTCCTCAGTGGTTTTGCAGGTTTTTACTGGGATTACCAGGTACATGGCAGGCAGAGGTACTGGAGGGCTGGGAGGCCTCCCAGCCCCCAGCAGGTCTTCACTCTATGGGCTCTCCGGCCTTCTCTCGGTTTCTGCTTTTCTTGCTTCTCTCTTGGCTTCTCTTTTTCAGCTTCTTGGCTTCTGCTGCTGCTGGTGTCCCCGTGACGCCGCCCTTAAAAGCACAGTCTCAGCCCAGGTGAATCCCATCTACCTATGCCCACACCCTACTCCAGGTGCCCGCCATCAAGCATGCATTCAGGACCGCAAGGATCCATCATTTATCCTGATGGCGGGAGGGCAGAAAAACCTGACATTTTTCCTTACCCTACAACCTGGCTAAAGTTTACTCTTTACATATCAACCTACTTGTCACTTCCCTAGAGAGGAATGTCCTCCACACCCCTATGTGCAATCAAGTCCCCATTTACATCTGCTCTGAACACCATGAACCCCTCTTTTATAACCCTGAAGACAGTTCAACTTTACTTTCATGTGCAAGTATTTGATTGATGTCTAATTCCTCTGTCAGACTATGAACTCATGAGGAAAGAACAAATGTTTATTGTTACTGTGTCCCCCATAATCGGGATAGTGCCTTTATGATAGTGGACACTCAGATGTGTTTGACAGATTCACGTTTGTCCTATAGAGGGAGGATCTCGCGTTTGTCCTATAGTAGGTTCTTAGCAGAGTAGCTGAAAGAAGTGTGGGAAGAAGAGAAGTATTAGGAATCTAAAAAGCAGGGCCCAGTCCCCAAGCCTCTTCACTGGACAAGGCCTGCTCTTCTCTGGACACCAGGGCCTCCTGCCATGGCAGTGGTAAATCTGTTCTGTGCTGCGTGGGGTCTGAAGCCTTGAGCTTGGATCCTGGCTCTAGCTACAATCTAGTTATGTGACACTGAGCTGGTAACTCACTTATCTGAAACAGTATTACTAGGCTTAAATTTTCTCCAAGTTCTAAAGTTTAGAAATCCTTGAGGGATTTTTCAATCTCCCAAGTGAAAATAATCAGGACATAAAGAAAAGAGATAGTTCAGATTAAGGGATGAAGTAAGCCAGTGGGTTCTCAAAGTGTGGTCCCAGGCCCGGCAGCATCAGCATCCCTTGGGAACTCTATGGAACTGTGTCTGCAACCCCATCCCAGACCTACTGAGTGAAGGGTACCAGGGGAGGGACATGGGGAGCCATTTTTTTTTTTTTAAAGATTTATTTATTTATTTATACAAGCACTAGGTACAGTCAGAAGCGCGGGAGGGTGAGAGAATTCACCAGAGCCAGAGCAGGGAGCAGAGCAGGCAGAAGGACAGGAACACACTGCTGAGGGGAGCAGCGGGCAGCAGGAGAGGTCTGCGCGCCATGTGGGACCCTCCTCTGGTGGACGGGGAGCAGCCAGGGATCGAACCGGTGCTGCAGAGGCTGCGGGCAGCTTCGCAACCCGGCTCTCAACCACTGCGCCACCGGGGAGGCCCGGGAGCCATGTTTTAAAAAAAACATCTTTGGTAGTCTGATGAATGCTCAGTTTGAGAACCACTAGGTCAGAGTTGAGGGTGAGAGAAATGTATTGAGGGCAGAGGAGAGGTTAAAGGGCAAGTGTGGCCACTTGGGAGCCTGGTGTGCCTGCAACCAGTTTATGGGAATGTGTGGGGCAGAGGGGGTGAGTAGAAGGACTTAATGTAGGGCTTCCACAGAGAGAAAACCCACTTTTATGAGGGACACTAAGGATGTCATAAACAGGGAGAAACACATCTTGATTTCATGAGCTGTCCCAATACTGCTTGAAATGGGACAAGGCCCGGGGAAATGGGACCATCCGTGCACCTGTGTCCTGGAGCATCTGGCAATCCCAGATTCGGGGAGAGGCCAACGGCACTGAAGAGACTTAGCTGTTTCCTGTCCCCGGAAACACCCTGGGCCTGAGTGACCCATTTGTGCCTGAGCAATCTCTCTCCTAATGAGGAATCCAAATAGACACCATGCAGTTCACAGGAATGCTTTCTGTTCTTGCCAAATAATCAAAACACTTAATAGTTAGGACCTTGAAGGGATGTCTAAACACTGCCCCACCCATCTCACCACCAAGTTTTGAACAATAAATCCAACATCTGGTTTCTTGTCTGTGATGTTACCATTGGGATGCATTTAAGACCAGGGAACCATTGTGTTGTAAATCCACAGGACTTGGAATCCGATGAACTTTTTCTTCATTTTGATGAAGAAAAAATCCTGATGTATTTTGCACATGCTTAGCTGCTATACTCGTTTTTGTTTGCTTGTTTTAGTCAATATGTTATATGTATGTATGCTGACAATAGTTGTCTCTGCTTTTTATTCTTTTGTATCTGCTTATGTTTTTTCAATAGCAACATCATTACCACTTAATATCATTATGATCATTGTTATTTAAAATAACTTTATTGTCATTTAAAAGTGTTCAATGGGAGGATTCCTGGAAGATGACACATATTCATTTATTTCCTCATTTAATTCATAATTATTGAGCCAGGATTGGAGATGTGTCAGGCACTGGTGATACAGCAATGAATAAAATAAAGTTCAGTATTCATGGAGCTTATGTTTCATTTGGGAAGATAGACTACAAATAATAAATTCCTAGATTAGCATATAGTAAGTACAACAGAAAGTTAAGTGCTCTGTTCAAAAAATGAAGCAAGAAAGGATAGGAAGGGCCAGAAAAGAGGTACTATTGGATGGTCACATAAGGACTCAGTGACATGGAACCTACAAGAAACCAGGGAGAGGACAGGCAGATACGCAGGGAAGAGCTTTGCCAACAGGGGGGAATGGCAGGTGCAAAGATTCTGAAATTGGAGAGTGCCTCAAGCGTGGGAGGAAGCAGTGTGGCTGGAGTGGAGGAAGCACTGGAGACAAGAGTAGGATGGATTTGGGAAGACTGTGAAGGGCCAGAGAGAGGAGGACCTTTTAGGCTACTATACTGAATTTTGCTTTTATTCTAAGCAAGGTGGCAATTATAGATTTTACACACAGGACTGCTGTAGTCTGGCTTCCAGATTTTACCAGGAGTGCCCTGACTGCTATTTGCAAACACTAGTATTGGGGCAAGGGAGGAAGTAGGGAAAGCAGTAAGGAGGCTCTTGCAACAATCTGGGCAGAGATCAGGGAGATTTGATGCAGGGTGATAAGTTTAGAGGAGTGAGCAATAAAGATTATGGCGCTCTCCTAAAGATAGACACAATAGGATTTGCTGATTGAATTGGATGTAGGACAGAGAGAAAATGTAGCGTCAATGACTCCAAGGTTTTGACCTGTGCAGCTGGAAGAATGGACTTGTCTTTCACTGAGGTGGGGGAAGACTGGAGGAGAGGTTAGGGAGGGAAGTTTGGGCTATCAGTTTGAGAATTTATATTTAAGAAACTAATTGCACACCCTGGAAACAGTATTTAGAAAGACATACTAACAGATTTTTAGTTTAACTCAAAGACTACACAGAGCTACAGCTTCTAGTAATCCTGGGAAAGATAGACTCAGGGCGAGCAGACTAAAGGCAGGGAACATGCCAGGGGGCCATGGCCATAGCATTGATGAGGAGGCCCCAAACTGAATGAAGAGAGCAAGTGGAATTCAGAGATATTTAAGAGATAGACTTACCTAGACAAAGACGGGATGAAATGCCAAGGTTGAAAGATGCAAACCAATCTAAGCCAAGACGAGGTCATGTAGATTCACAACCCCTTACAACAAAGACTGTGAAATAAGTTCCTAGGTTCCAGCCAACTACCCACTCCTGAAGTCATACCCAGGATGTCAGGACTAGGGAATCATTGAGGAGTTCAGGTGGTTATTATAAGTTCTAATAATAAGTAAGATACGAGTTACTCATTTGAATATTACTTAATAGCATTTAAGCTTCAATTTAAACACTTGCATGCTCTGCATAAGTAAAAACTGAGCAGAGTATGCTGTTACTAGGCCCTACTCTGCTGTGATCTTCTGGAAGTGACTTGCTTTCCTGTTAAAACTTTCAAGCATTCCTTCTGTGCCGTATCTATTACCCAAAGCAATACATAATGAAGTAGACAGGATTATTGGCCTAAATGACAAAACCAGATGTAATACGGAAGAGATTTTTTCTATAACCACACATGGATTTTTGGCCTCACACAGCTGCTCATTGTAAATACGAAGACTCACACGAGGGACTCTAAAGTGGGCTACGTGGGGTGCGAGATGGCCCAGGAGCTTCCTTGGGAGTAAGAGGTGGTACGGGGAGAAACCCTAGGTCTCGGCTTCTGGCACTGGTAATCTTCAACAGTTCTTACAGGATGGAATTTTCAGATTGTGAAAAGGCCACTTTCTAGGAGGCAGTAGGGTAGAGACAGGTGAGCAGTAAAGATCACAGAGCTCTTCCAAACTTGGCTAGAAACCTGGGGCCTAGCACTGCTCTGTCACTTACCAATCCTGAGATTCTGGGCCAAGTCATGTCACCACTCTGAACCTTAGTGTCATTATCCATGAAATGGGGGCAATATATTTCTTTTCATAAACATATTTTCAGGTTTTCTTTTTATCGAGATTATGTTAGCCTCATGAACTGAAGTGAGAAGTAGAACTTCCACCTTTATTTTTCTAAAAGCATTTGTGTAAAATTTGTACTATTAATTCAAAAATGCTTGGTAGAAGTCACCAGTGAAATCTTCTGGACCTGGAGTTTTCTTTGTGAAGTGTTTTTGGCTTGAAGTTTTTTAATAGAAATTGACCCATTTAAATAGTCTGTTTCATCTTGAGTCAGCATTGGGAAGCTATATTTTTCAAATTATTTGATCACATCCTCTGAATGATTGACTTTATTAAATTGACTTTATTAGTTCATAATATTCCCTTTCTATTCTTTTAATGTCTGTAGGAGTTTTAATTGTCCACTCTTTCACTTTGAAATTGGCCATTTGTGATTATTCTCTTTTATCTTAATTAATCTTAATCTTTTCAAAATACCAACTTCTAGCTTTGTCAATTTTTAATATACATGTATATTTTCTTTCATTGCTTTTTTTACTTTATGCTTATTATTTTTCTTCCATATCAGATTTAATGTGCTCTTTTTCTAGTCATTTAATGTAAATGCCTAAGTCATTGATTTTATTTTTTTTTTTTTTTTTTTTTTTTTTTTTTTATAAATTTTATTGTTATATTCCCCATACAATTGCAGCCCCCCATTCTGACCCCAATCCCTCCCCTCCCGCCCCCGCCCCCCTAAAAGTGTCTCTGGTTCATAGTTTTTTGTTGATTTTGATTTTCACTTTCTTATAGTTATTCATTTTCCTGGTCCCTTATTTAAGTTTTCTAGATTCCTGCTATGAGTGAGACCATCCGGTATTTTTCTTTTTCTTTTTGGCTTATTTCGCTGAGCATGATCCCTTCCAGCGCCATCCATGTTGCAGCAAATTGCATGTGTTTATCTTTTTTGAATGCTGAGTAATATTCCATGGTATATATGTACCACATCTTCTTGATCCAGTCATCTATTTTTGGGCATTTGGGTTGTTTCCAAAGCTTAGCTATTGTAAACAGTGCTGCTATAAACATAGGGGTGCAGGTGTTCTTTGGAATTGATGTTTCTGTGTCCTTTGGGTAAATACCTAGGAGTGGAATTGCTGGATCATATGGAAGCTCTATGTTTAGTAGGTCCAGAAATCTCCACACAGCTTTCCACAGTGGTTGGACCAGTTTGCACTCCCACCAACAGTGCAGAAGAGTTCCTTTTTCTCCACACCCTCGCCAACATTTGTTGTTGCTAGTTTTTTTAATATGTGCCATTCTCACTGGTGTAAGATGGTATCTCATGGTAGTTTTGATTTGCATTTCCCTGGTGACAAGTGATGTTGAACATTTTTTCATATGCCTGTTGGCCATTTGCATTTCCTCTTCAGAGAAGTTTCTTTTAAGCTCTTCCGCCCATTTTTTGACTGGATTATTTTCTTTGTTGTTGTTGAGACTCATCAGCTCTTTGCAGATTTTTGTGATCAGTCCTTTATCATTAGTGTTGGGTGCAAAAATGTTCTCCCAGTTGGTGGGGTTTCTCTTTGTTTTTGTTATTGTCTCTTTTGCTGTGCAAAAGCTCTTTAATTTGATATAGTCCCAGCTGTTTATCTTTGCCTTCACTATCACTGCTTTGGGTGATGTGTCTGTAAAGATGTCTTTGATGTGCAAATCACGTAGTGTTTCGCCTATATTTCCTTCTATATATTTTATGGTTTCAGGTCTTATGTCTAGTTCTTTAATCCATTTTGAGTTGATTTTTGTGTATGGTGTGAGGTGGTGGTCAAGCTTCATTCTTTTGCATGTAGCGACCCAGTTTTCCCAGCACCATTTATTGAACAAACTTTCTTTGCTCCAATGCATAGTCTTTGCTCCTTTGTCAAAGATTAGTTGACCATAAACCTGTGGGTTTATTTCTGGATTTTCTATTCGATTCCATTGGTCTGTATGTCTGTTCTTGTTCCAATACCATGCGGTTTTGATGATTATGGCTTTGTAGTATAGTTTGAAGTCTGGGAGTCTGATGCCTCCATTCCCTTCTTTTTTTTTCAGGAGAGCTTTGGCTATTCGGGGTTTTTTGTGATTCCATATGAATTTCATCAATAATTGTTCTATTTCTTTGAAGAATGACATTGAAATTTTGATTGGAATAGCATTGAATCTGTATATTGCTTTTGGAAGGATGGCCATTTTAATAATGTTTATTCTTCCAATCCATGAGCAGGGGATGTCTCTCCATTTCTTTGTGTCTTCTTCTATTTCTTTTAACAGTGTTTTATAGTTTTCTTTGTATAGGTCCTTTACCTCTTTTGTTAGATTTATTCCCAAATATTTGATTTTTTTTGTTTCAATAACAAAAGGGATGGTCTTTTTGATTTCTTCTTCTTCAGATTTATTGTTTGTGTATAGGAAGGCTACTGACTTTTGCGTGTTGATTTTGTATCCTGCCACTTTACTGAACTGATTGATGAGTTGAATTAGCTTTTCTGTGGAGTTTTTGGGGTTCTCTATGTATAATATCATATCGTCTGCAAATAGTGATAGTTTGACTTCTTCTTTTCCTATTTGGATTCCTTGGATGTCTTTCTCTTGTCTTATTGCCCTGGCTAGGACTTCCAGTATTATATTGAAAAGCAATGGTGAGAGTGGACATCCTTGTCTTGTTCCAGATCTTAATGGAATTGCTTTCAGCTTTTCACCATTGAGAATGATACTGGCTGTTGGCTTGTCATAGATGGCCTTTATGATGTTGAGGTATGTTCCTTGTATCCCAAGAATTTCAAGGGCTTTTATCATGAATGGGTGTTGCACTTTGTCGAAAGCTTTCTCAGCATCTATTGATATTATCATATGGTTTTTATATTTCTTTTTGTTGATGTGTTGGATAACGTTGATTGATTTTCGGATGTTAAACCATCCTTGTGCCCCTGGAATGAATCCAACTTGGTCGTGGTGAATTATCTTATGGATACATTGTTGGATTCTGATAGCTAAAATTTTATTGAGGATTTTTGCATCAGTGTTCATTAGGGAGATTGGCCTGTAGTTTTCCTTTTTTGTGTTGTCCTTGTTCGGTTTTGGTATTAGTGTAATGTTGGCTTCATAGAACGTGTTTGGTATTGTCCCTTCCTTCTCAATTTTTTGGAAGAGTTTGTGAAGGATAGGCACTAATTCGTCTCTGAATGTTTGGTAGAATTCATTTGTAAATCCATCAGGTCCTGGGCTTTTGTTTTTGGGGAGGTTTTTGATTACCATTTCAATTTCGCTAATTGTAATTGGTCTGTTTAGGTGTTCTATTTCTTCTTTATCTAGCTTTGGGTGATTGTAGAGTTGTAGGAATTTGTCCATCTCCTCTAGATTGTTAAACTTGTTTCCATATAACTGTTCATAGTAGTTACTGATTATTCTTTTGATTTCTGCTGTGTCCGTTGTGATTTCTCCTCTTTCATTGATGATCCTGTTTATTTGTGCTTTCTCCCTTTTTTCCTTTGTGAGCCTGGCTAGGGGTTTGTCTATTTTATTGATTTTTTCAAAGAACCAGCTCTTGGTTTCATTGATCTTTTGGATTGTTTTTTTAGTTTCAATTTCATTTATTTCTGCTTTGGTTTTTATTATTTCTTTTCTTCTACTGGTTTTGGGGTTTTTTTGTTGTTCTTTTTCTAGATCTTTGAGCTTCGAGATTAGGTTGTTTCTTTGCGTTCTTTCTTGTTTCTTGATGTGAGCTTCTATTGCTATATATTTTCCTCTTATTACTGCTTTTGCTGCATCCCATACATTTAGGATATTGGTGTCCTCCTTGTCGTTCAATTCAAAAAATTTTTTAATTTCTTCTTTGATCTCCTCCTTAGTCCAATGGTCTTCCAGTAGTGTGGTTTTTAATCTCCATGAGGTAGGAAAGTTCCTTGCCTTCTTTTTATGGTTTATTTCTAGTTTGATGCCTTCATGGTCAGAAAAGATGGTTGATATGATTTCAATCTTGGTGTATCTGTTGATGTTTGTCTTGTGCCCCAGTATGTGATCGATCCTGGAGAATGATCCGTGTGCGCTTGAGAAAAATGTATACTCCATTTTTTTGGGGTTTAGTGTTCTATAGATGTCTGTTAAGCCCAATTGCTCTAGGTCTTTATTTAGAGCTTTGGTTTCTTTACTTATTTTTTGTCTTGTTGATCTATCCATTGTTGATAGTGGTGTGTTGAAGTCTCCCACTACGTATGTGTTTTCTCTGATGTCTGTTTTCAGAGAGGACAACAGTTGTCTGATATATTTTGGTGCTCCTTCGTTTGGTGAGTATATGTTAATGAGTGTTATTTCTTCTTGAAGTATTGTCCCCTTGATCATAATGTAGTGACCATTGGGGTCTCTTTTTATCTTTTTGAGTTTGAAATCTGTTTTATCTGATATAAGTATAGCTGTTCCTGCTTTCTTTTTTGGTCCATTTGCTTGTAGGATTGTTTTCCATCCTTTAACTTTGAGCCTATTTTTATCTTTTGTAGCTAAATGTGTTTCCTGGAGACAGCAAAAGGTTGGGTTTTGTTTCTTAATCCAGGCTGCAACTCTGTGTCTTTTTATTGAAGAGTTTAGTCCATTTACATTTAGAGTTAATATTGATATGTTAACATCTGTATTTGCCATTGTGTTTGTCTTTCCTTTGATTTTATTTATTTATTCTTTTAATAACTTTTTTTTTTTTTTGGCCTTCTTTCATTGTTATTCGTCGCTCTGAGGTTCTGGCTTTAGGACTCCTTGTAGTATTTTTTGGAGTGGGGGTTTAGTTGCAATGAAATTCCGGAGTTTCTGTTTGTCTGGGAAGGTCCATATTCTTTCTTCAAAGAGGAAGGAGAGCTTTGCGGGATAGAGTATTCTTGGTTGGCATCTGTTTTCTTGGAGTCTGTTGACTATGTCCCTCCACTCTCTCCTTGCCCGTAGTGTTTCTTCGGAGAAGTCTGATGTCAGCCTGATTGGTTTTCCTTTGAATGTTATCTGTTTCTTCCCTCTTGCCAGCTTCATTATTTTTTCCTTGTCCTGGATTCTTGGGAGCTTTACTATTATGTGTCTTGCTGTATTTTTCCTTTCGTCGTGGAAGTTTGGTGTTCTTCTTGCTTCTTGTATATCAATTTTCAGCTCCTTCTTCACATTTGGGAAGTTCTCTTCAATTATCTCTTTGAATATTTTCTCTGTTCCTACATCTCTCTCCTCTCCTTCTGGTATTCCTATAACTCTTATATTTCCTTTCCTCATGGAGTCAGATAGTTCCCGAAGTCTTTCTTCGTTCTTTTTCCTTCGTACTTCTCTTTCCTTTTCTGTTTTGGTTCTTTTTATTTCTGTGTCTTCAAGATTACTTATTCGTTCTTCCATTTCATCTATTCTGCTTTCATTGCTTTTCCCAGAATTCTTTAGTTCTTCCATTAATTCTTTGATCTCCTGCATTTCTTTTACTTCCCTCTTTAGGGACTCAATTTCTTTCTTCTGACCATTGTTTTCCCTCTCTAGGGACTCAATTGAATTCTTCTGATCGTTGATTATTTTTCCCTTATCATTGTTTTCCTTTATGACTTCTGTCAGTTTTTTAATCACGGCAATTTTAAATTCTCTTTCTGGAAGGCTCAGAAATTCTTCCAAGTTATTGTCGTTGCAATCTGGGGGCTGGCTTTCTTTTTGTGGTGTGCTTTTTCTCTGGAGAGTTGCTAGGTTGCGTGTGGTTCTTCTCCTCCCTACTGTCTGTTTTCTAATTTGCCGTATGCGTTGGGACACTGTGTTGTTGGGACTTGCCGGCATCTTGGGTGGGCTTCTCTGTTCCCCTCTGGTTCTTCCAGGAGTCATCTGTCAGTTTCAAGCAGCCTTTACTGGAGAAAGGTCCCTGTTCTAAAATGCCGATGTGGGGACACACTCCCCTGTGCGCCTGGTCTGCCCCGGCGGTGGGTTCCTGCTTCCCTCTGGGCTTGGACTGCAGGCCAGAGGGGGTCTGGCGTGGGCGAACTCCCCCGCTCACCTCTGGCTCCTGAGGAAGCCTTCTGCAGGTAGTCTTTACTGAAGAAATGTCCCTGTTCTAAAATGGTGATGTGGGACACACTCCCTGCGCTTCTGGTCTCAGGCACACTATTCTGCGCGCCTGGTCTGCCCCGGCTGTGGGTGCTCGCTCTCCCTGTGGGCTCAGACTACTTGTTCAGAAGGGGCCTGGTGTGGGCTAACTCCCCAGCTGGCCACTAGCTCCTTCAGTAGCCTGTGCTGGGGTCAAGTCGCTAGGTGGCACCAGAGATCTCTCCTAGAGCCCTTGGGGAGCTGATTTTCCACCCCGTGGGACAGGGAGCAGAGCGGGGATGGTAGGGTACACCTTAACAGCTTTGGGGTGCTGTGTCTGCCTTGTGCCCCACCGTCGTGGGGAACCCACGCCCCTAATTTCGTGCCCCGGGTCTCAGTTCCAAAGCCCTCAGTTCCAGGACGCGGGCTGTAGCCCAGATCAGTGGCGCGGGAATGGCGCCTTTTGAGTCCCGCTCCCCTGCCTGGGCGCCTTGTTCCTGCTCACTCAGGGAGGGCCTCCGCCCGGGTCTCAGTTCCAAAGCCCTCAGTTCCAGGACGCGGGCTGTAGCCCAGATCAGTGGCGCGGGAATGGCGCCTTTTGAGTCCCGCTCCCCTGCCTGGGCGCCTTGTTCCTGCTCACTCAGGGAGGGCCTCGCCCGGGTCTCAGTTCCAAAGCCCTCAGTTCCAGGACGCGGGCTGTAGCCCAGATCAGTGGCGCGGGAATGGCGCCTTTTGAATCCCGCTCCCCTGCCTGGGCGCCTTGTTCCTGCTCACTCAGGGAGGGCCTCCGCCCGGGTCTCAGTTCCAAAGCCCTCAGTTCCAGGACGCGGGCTGTAGCCCAGATCAGTGGCGCGGGAATGGCGCCTTTTGAATCCCGCTCCCCTGCCTGGGCACCTTGTTCCTGCTCACTCAGGGAGGGCCTCCGCCGTCTCCCCGCAAGCCTAGGTCGCAGGCGCAGGGGCCTGGGCAGCTGCAATCCGAGCCCGCTTTCGCGCAAGCTTACCGGGCGGCCGGGGCTGTGTGCTGGTGCTGGTCTCCTCCTGGGGGGCGGGGCTCTCTTTAATTGCGCGTGGAGCTCACCTCCGCGGTGGGTCCTGCAGGGTTCGCCTCAGCTCCCGTTCACGGGGTGTGGTGGCTGAAATAGTTCCTTTCCACTCACAGTCCCGCTTGCTGCATCCGTTTTTCTTGTTGGGCGTTTTGGTTTGTTGTTTCCCTTGTGCCGGTCGGAGAGTGCCGCCTCTGTGGGCGGGGGAGGGGAGCAGGGTTCTGCGCTTCCCTCCCTTCTCGTCCTCTTTTATGGCAACTTTCTTCTTCGGGCAGTTTGCTGGAGTCGTCCGTTTATCTTCCGTGTCCCAGTTCTCACTGGGACCTGCCGCTTTTCCTCCCTATTAACTTTTTTTTAATGGGAGATCTTACTCGCAGCGTCTCCTCGCCGCCATGTTGCTCCTATAGAACAATTTTCTTTTGAGAATCCTAAGTCATTGATTTTAAACCTTTATTCCTCATTAATATAATCACTTAATCTATAAATTTCCTTCTAAACAGTGCTCTAGTTGCATGTCATAAATTCTGATATATTGTATTTTCATTATCAGTTCAATTTTTTCCCTAATTTCCATTGTAATTTCTCCTGTGTCCCATGTGTTATTTAGAAGTGTGCCATTTAATTTTAAACCATTTGGGGGATTTTCTAGATATCTTATTGTGCTATATTTCCATTTAGTCCCACTTGATTTAGTGAACACATTCTATAACATTTCAGTTGTTTGAAAGTATTGAAATTTATTTTATGGCTCAGCAAATGTTTGCTCTTAGTCAATATTCTATTTGTAGCTAAAAAGGATGTGTATTTTACAATTATTGGGTGTGCAATGTTCTATAAACACCTATGAAGTGTTGTTTGGATATTTATCTTTACTGTTTGCTTTTTGTATAATTATATTAATTACTGAGGGGGGTGTAGAATAACCTCTTTAAAGTACAAATTAGAGTATGTTCATCTCAATCTAAAGTCCTCAAAGACTTCTTAGTGTGCTTAGAATTAAAATCCAAACTTCCTTGTATCTATAAGTGATCACATGATAGTCTCAGCCTTTCCCACAGATCTGCTCTTCTGGTATTCCCCAGCCCTCCCCAGGCCCACATTCTACTCCAGTCATTCTGACTTTTTTTTCTGTTCCCTGAATGCACTAAAATTCCTGCCTGAGGATTTTTGCATTTGCTAGTCCCCTTGTCTGGCATTACAGTCATGAGTCACATAACAAAGTTTCAGTCCGTGATGCACCTCATATATTGACTACAATGGTGTCTACAAGAGGCTAGAGCCATCTAGCTTAGGTGTGTAGTGAGTTATACCATATAGGTTTGTGTAGTTATACTCTATGAGGTTTGCACAATGATGAAATCACCAAATGATGCATTTCTCAGAATGTTCCCTATTGTTAAATGATGCATGACTGTATCTTCACCCAAGTAATCACATGGCAGACTCCTTCACACCCTCAGTCTCAGCTCAAACGTCACAGCTTCAGAGACATTGTCCATATCCTATCTGGAGCATTTATCACAACACTCTGTTTTATTTCCTTTGTAGAACTCTTCACTATTAGAATTAGCTCCATTTATTAATTTTCTTGTATAGTCACAGACCATATAAGTTATTGTGTACTGCATTCCCAAAGCTGACAGTAGGGCTAGCTCGTCATAAATTCTTGGTGGCTGGACGGATGGTGGTTGGAAGGAGGAGTAGATGTACTGTCAGCATTTTATGTCATTCAGCATCTTTCTACATAGCCCTTTCTCTGGCTGTTATGACTAGACTGTGAGTGAGATCTTTATTTTTTTAAAGATATATTTATTTATGCATATAAGAACTGGGGTACAGGCCAGAGGTACAGGGGGTGAGAGGACTCACCAGAGACAGAGTGGGGAACAGGCAGATAGACTGAAATACACTGCTGAGGGGAGCAGCAAGTGAGGCAGGAGAGGTCTCCTGCGCCATGTTGGTTGCTCCCTGGCTGGCCGGTGATTGAACTCATGCTGCAGTGGCTGGTGATAGCTTGATAGCACTGTCTTTAACCCTGCACCACCAGGGAGGTCCTGTGAGTGAGATCTTTAAAAGTAGAAACTCACTGTCCTTTATCCCTGTGTCTCTGACACAACGTAGCAATTGTTTGGTAAATCATTGTTGGACAAAAGCACGCTGGCCCAGATACTTTCAAAATTCTCTGTGTCTCCATCAGCAATCAGTTCACTATAGGTCTGTTCTGCATCAACTAGGCCAGTTTGGCTCAGGATCTTGTACATAACATATGATGGTAAAAACAAAGAAGAAGAGGAAGATAGGAAGGAATTTTTCACAGTTCTGAGAACGCAGTGGTTACTAGTTTCACATCTGGGGTTCCCAAACCAAAATATGAGAAAGTGTCCCTTTGCGCATTTGTTATCCAGAGAGTCAGAAGAACTTCAGATCTTCAGTGGATGGTTCATTTCACCTCCCATCACAAGCACAGGAAGCGGCGGATGTGGAAATGAATTTAAAAGTCATGCTTCTTTCCCTATCGCCATGTAGAACAGAACAGATGCCACAGCAGTAGTCCAGGAAAATGGTAACCAAAGCATTTCCATGCACATCTGATTAACCGTGAAGGCCTAATTGTTTCTTAAATGCTTGTTGGAAATGAATTCTTACTAGTGAAGAAAGAATGAAAAATGTGCAGCACAGACCATGAAATCATTTCCCCCTCCCCTAACTGCTTAACATTCAGTGTTCTTTTCCTTTGAAGGATTCAAATTAACCTGGGAATTTAAAAATGATTTTATCATTGTTCTGTTTTAATACTGAGTTCATTAGAAATAACAGAACTTTTCCCCCACTGGATTGCTGGTTCTGAATCCATAATGACTTATTCATGTGTTTCCTCCCATCCTGCACCATCTGCTTGACTCTGCATTGCACTGAGCAGGTAGACCTTGAGTTGACAAGATGCAGACTTGGAAGTTGCATTGTTTTCTTTTTTAAAAAGATTTATTTATTTATGCATACAAGAACTGGGGTACAGGCTAGAGGTGTGGGGGTGAGAGGATTCATCAGAGACAAAGTGGGGCACAGAACCGGCAGCACCAGTGAGATATACTGCTGTGGGGAGCAGCAGGCGGGACAGGAGAGGTCTGTTGTGCCGTGTGGGTTGCTCCCTGACTGGCAGGGGATGGAACTCGTCTGCAGAAGCTGAAGATAGCTTCATAGTGCTATGCTTAACTCCTTGCACCACCAGAGAGGCCCAGAAGTTACATTGTTTTCAGCTGAGGTGCATAGACAGTGAGATGATCACTTGTCCTTTGTGACCCAAACTGCCTCCCCCTGCACCGCCCTGCACATGCACCACTGTGGCTATGCATGTCCCATGGTAGGTGCCATCCAGGTTGCTCCTAAACTTCATTTCATTTGCTGTGTCTAGAAAGAAGAGAGCAGGGGTTAGGCTGGGTTTGGACATACATTATTTCTGTTTTTGTACAGGAATTGGCTGAACCATTACAGAATATTAGGTATTATAAAGAGTGGAAAATCTACTGCAATTTGGCTTTCTTAGAAAGATATATAATTCTGGAGATGTGTGAACATGAGGACTTACCTATGTTGGACTAAAAACCTGTACTATATTTCAATAATAAAAATCCAGGGCCTTCTTGGGGTGCAAGGGGTTAAGTCTCAGCCCTATGATGCTATCCACAGCCACTGCAGTACCAGTTCGATACCTGGGCAGGGAGCTACCCACATGGCACAGCAGACCTCTCCTGTCTCGCCCACTGCGCCTGTCAGCAGTGTATTTCAGTCAGTCCTCCTGTTCTGCTCCCTACTCTGTCTCTGGTGAATCCACTCAACCCTCCCACCTCTGGCCTATACCCCAGTTCTTGTATGCATAAATAAATAAAAATAAATCTTTAAAAAAATTAAAAAATCCATAAATGCTATATATAGAAATAAACACTAGCCAGTGCCTAAAAGCCTGAGTGGAAATTGACTGATTGCAGGGCTAAATCAAAATTCAAATGCATATAATTTTCCCATCATAATAATTGAGTTGTGGGGGGAAAATCTTTAAGATTAAGAAACTGGAAGTATTTCTTATCTTACATGACTTTATAAAAGATACATTTAGGAGTATGCATGTAGATCCATGGTATACATTAAAAAAAACATTTGGACTCACCATTTGCAAATTAGAGGAAAAGAATGATCTGTTGGGAAAAGCAGAGCTGGAAGAGATTTTTGTGATCAGATGGTTCAAAACTGTCTGTAAAATAAGCAGGTGGACCTACAGCAGGAGTTTCAGACCTCTCGTTCTTGGGCTGGAGCCAGGCTCCTGTAGTGTATTGCATCACCTTGCAAGCTTATTAAACAGGCAGATTGCCAGACCTCATCCTTGGAGACTCTGAGTCAGACAGTCAGCTCTTGGAGCCATCAGATTCAAGGCATTCTCCCAGAAACTCAAGGAGCCTGATACCAGACTCCGTCCTGTGCTTTAGCACCACGGTGGTCAGAGTGACGGTGAAATTGGTATTTGGGTCCCAAGATAGTGGGACTGGGTCTCTATGCTATAAAGGATTTTGAGTCCCCAATAGTTATTCAAATATTGCAATTTGCAGTAGTTACTTCATAGGTCCTTCGTAGTTTCCGTCGTAGTTCCTTTGTAGTTCCTTCAAAGTTCCTTCGTAGTTCCTTAATAGTTTCTTTAGTAGTTCCTTTAGTAGTTCTTTGGTGGTTCCTTCATAGTTTCCTTAGTAGTTCCTTTAGTAGTTCTTTAGTAGTTTCCTTAGTAGTTCCTTCATAGTTTCTACTAAAGAACTACTAAGGAAACTACTTAAGAACTACTAAAGGAACTACAAAGAAACTACTAAAGAAACTACTAAAGGAACTACTAAGGAAACTACTAGGGAACTACAAAAGTAACTACTATGAAGGAACTACTAAAGAACTACTAAAGAAACTACTAGGGAACTACTAAGGAAACTACGAAAGAACTACAAAAGAAACTATGAAGGAACTACTAAGGAAACTATGAAGGAACTACTAAAGAACTACTAAAAAAACTACTAAGGAAACTAGTAGGGAACTACTAAGGAAACTAGTAGGGAACTACAAAAGGAACTACTACGAAGGAACTACAAAAGAAACTATGATGGAACTACTAAGGAAACTACTCGGGAACTACTAAGGAAACTACAAAGGAACTACTAAGGAAACTACTCGGGAACTACTAAGGAAACTACTAGGGAACTACAAAAGGAACTACTACGAAGGAACTACTAAAGAAACTACTAGGGAACTCTAAGGAAACTATGAAGGAACCACAAAAGAAACTACTGAAGGAACTACTGAAGAACTACTAAAAAACTACTAACGAACTACTAAAGAACTACAAAGGAAACTACTGGAAACTACTAGGGAACTGCAAAAGGAACTACTACGAAGGAACTACTTAAGAAACTACTAAAGAACTACTAAAGGAACTACTAAAGGAACTACTAAGAAAACTACAAAGGAACCACTTCCTTAGTAGTTCCTTCATAGTTCCTTCGTAGTTCCTTCATAGTTCCTCTGTAGTTTCTTTAGTAGTTCCTTCATAGTTCCTTCGTAGTTTCCTTAGTAGTTCCTTCGTAGTTTCCTTAGGACTTCTGTAGTTCCTTTGTAGTTTTTTTTAGTAGTTCTTTAGTAGTTCCTTCGTAGTTTCTTTAGTAGTTTCTTCATAGTTCCTTCGTAGTTTCCTTAGTAGTTCCTTTGTAGTTCCTTCATAGTTTCTTTGTAGTTTCTGTAGTAGTTCCTTCATAGTTCCCTAGTAGTTCCTTTAGTAGTTCTTTAGTAGTTCCTTTGTAGTTTCCTTAGGACTTCTTCTGTAGTTCCTTTGTAGTTTTTTTTAGTAGTTCTTTAGTAGTTCCTTCGTAGTTTTAGTAGTTTCCTTCATAGTTCCTTCGTAGTTCCTTCGTAGTTTTCTTAGTACTTCCTTCATAGTTTCTTTGTAGTTTCTGTAGTAGTTCCTTCGTAGTTCCCTAGTAGTTTCCTTAGTAGTTCCTTTGTAGTTTCCTTAGGAGTTCTTCTGTAGTTCCTTTGTAGTTTTTTTAGTAGTTCTTTAGTAGTTCCTTCGTAGTTTCTTTAGTAGTTTCCTTCGTAGTTCCTCTGTAGTTCATTTGTAGTTCTTTAGTAGTTCCTTCGTAGTTCCTTCATAGTTCCTCAGTACTTCCTTCGTAGTTCCTTCAACGTTTCCTTTGTAGTTCCTTCATAGTTCTTTACTAGTTCCTTTGTAGTTCCCTAGTAGTTCCTCCGTAGTTCCTTTGTAGTTTTTTTAGTAGTTCATTAGTAGTTCCTTCGTAGTTTCTTTAGTAGTTTCTTCATAGTTCCTTCTTAGTGCCTTCATAGTTTCTTTAGGAGTTCCTGCGTAGTTTCCTTTGTAGTTTCCATCATAGTGCCTTCGTAGTTCCTCTGTAGTTCCCTAGTAGTTCCTTCGTAGTTTCCTCTGTAGTTCCCTAGTAGTTCCTTCGTAGTTTCCTTCGTAGTTCCCTAGTAGTTTTCTTAGTAATTCCTTCATAGTTCCTTAGTAGTTCCTTCATAGTTTCTTTAGTAGTTCCTCTGTAGTTCCCTAGTAGTTCCTTCATAGTTCCTTCACAGTTTCTTTAGTAGTTCCCTAGTAGTTTCCCTCATAGTTCCTTCACAGTTCCTTCGTAGTTGTTTTAGTAGTTCCTTCGTAGTTTCTTTAATAGTTCCTTCTACCTTCCTTAGTAGTTCCTCCATAGTTCCTTCGTAGTTTTCTTAGCAGTTCCTTCGTAGTTCCTTCATAGTTCCTTCATAGTTTCCTTCATAGTTCCCTAGTAGTTTCCTTAGTAGTTCCTTCATAGTTCCTTAGTAGTTCCTTCAGAGTTCCTTTGTAGTTTCTCTAGTAGTTCCCTAGTAGTTACCTTTGTAGTTCCTTCATAGTTGCTTAGTAGTTTCTTTAGTAGTTCTTTAGTAGTTCCTTCGTAGTTTCCTTAGTAGTTCCTCTGTAGTTTCCTTAGTAATTACCTAGTAGTTCCCTTAGGAGTTCCTTCATAGTTTCCTTAGTTTCCTTATAGTTCCTCTGTAGTTTCCTTAGTAATTACCTAGTAGTTTCCTTAGTAGTTCCTTCATAGTTTCCTTAGTTCCTTCATAGTTCCTTAGTAGTTTCCTTAGTACTTTAGTAGTTCCTTTATAGTTTCTTTTGTAGTTCCTTTGTAGTACCTTAGTGTTTTCCTTAGTAGTTCTTCAGTAGTTCCTTAGTAGTTCTGTAACAGGGTGGTCCCCAGGAAAGGGGTAGGTTCCAGGTCCCTGCCCCACCCAAATGAAGGGTGGAGCTGAGCAGGGAGAGGAGAAGCTGAAGAGGAGATTGAGGAAGGAAGCAGGATGGAGCCAGAAGGAGACCTGGAGGAGGCACATGGAGCCTAGAGACACGTAAAGAAACTGAAACTGCACTTGTCTTTTGGTCGTGGACTGGGTGACACAGATGTGGGTGAGACCCATGGGGAGTTGACAATGGTAGCTTTTATCTTGATTTTCATTTTGCTCTTTTCCTTCCGGGCTTGTCTGGTTGTTTCTGAACCTTTTCTGTGGGTCCCCACAAAAGGATGGGTCCCCACAGAAGGATGCCACAAGTCTAAAGGATGCTTTAGACTTGTGGCAGGCTTTGGGGCCTTGCTCTGGGCCAATCCCATTTGGATGGAGTTTTACCCACGAGGGGATGGGTAACTTTGGGTGCTTGAGTTAGAAACTTGATTCTTTGCCTTTCCTGTCTTGTTTCCTAGTTGTATTAAAAAAAGCTCCTTCCCATTAAAGTCTCATATGTTTTGTGTTGATGCAGCGGATGGCAGTACCCATTTAGAATAGGCAGGTTTGCAGGGTTTGGGCTGTCCCTCTCCCTGCTCAGCTTCACCTTCCACTTGGGTGGGGCAGGGGACCTGGAACCTCCCCCTTTCCTGGGGACCACCCTGTTACAGTTCCTTCGTAGTTTCGTTAGTAGTTCCTCTGTAATTTCCTTAGTAGTTCCCTATTAGTTTTCTTCATAGTTCCTTAGCAGTTTCCTTAGTAATTCCTTCATAGTTTCTTTAGTAGTTCCTTCATAGTTCAACAACTCTATAGTTTTAGCTACACGATCTCATTCATTCATTCATATTACAAATTCCTACCAGTGCCTACCAGGAATGCATCATTCAATGAACTTGGGCTTCTCATAAATCCAATGAGGAATACAGGCAAGGACACAGAATTAGCAACTTAGTGACTGTGGAGAAAAAGCAGGGGGTTAGGAAAGCATGTGGGAGGAGACTCTTGCCCAGATTTGGGAGAGTCAACTGTGCTGATAGTTGAATGGAATCAGTCAAAATGAGAGGAAGATACCTGTTTAGAGCCATCCTCTGGGGAGGTGCACATTTCTACTTTAATATAAAAAATGGGGGTTGGAGAGATTCTGGGGTGGTAACCAAGAGTATTTGTCAAAAAAAGCCATCAAAACCATTCAGTACATAGTGTTAATTTCTTGGTTTTGATAACACTACCACACTTATACAAGATGCTAATATTTATGAAGCTGGGTGAAGAGTATACAGGAACTCTGTGCTACCCTTGTAACTCTTCTGTAGATGTGAAATTATTTCAAAATAAAAAATTTTAAAAGATAATCATCCAGGGTAGAAAAGACAGAGTGCAGCTCTATGCTCATGACTGTGGTGATGGCTGATGTGGGAATATCTGAGAGATTATTTAGGAGGTAGAGTGAAGAAAATTTAGGGATGAGCAAATGAGGAAGGATGAGGGCAGGGACACAAATCACCATTCCTGGGATAAAGACTGGAGGAAACAGGTCTGGGAGGAGGGATAGTAAGATCAGGTGTGTACATGTTGTCCATGGCTTGTGGAGCTTCAGGTAGGGGTACTCATGAAAGCGCTGGATATCAGGGTCTGAGGCTTAGAGGAAGCAACAAGAGATAAAGAAATTTGGGGATCAATATGAAAAAAAATGAGGAAAACATGACCAAGAAAGCAAGTGAAAAAATTGGGGTGGATGGAATTTTCCTGAAAATAGTATATAGAATGATACATAAAAAATGGACAAAGGGGAACCCCTTAAATGAATTAGAGTAAGTTGGAAAGAACATCCAATGAGGAAGCAGAAACATTAGCCAAGTGCGATGTGGAAAGCAAGGAAGGAAGGATTTCAAGGAGGCAGGATTAACTGTCAGAAAGGTTAAGCAAGATAAGAACAGAATGACTGGGTTGTTGGCAATCTTAGTGATTTTAATCTTTATCTTTCCACCCACTGTATGTTAAGATAGTACAAAAGCAACATGTCAAAAAAAAAATACAGTGAATATTTTCAGTACCTACTTTGATGAAACAAGTCCTGAGCAGCTGTCTACCCATTTTTAACAAAAATTCACATGATATTGCTTGCCTGCAAACATCAGTTCAAATAGTGAGCCTGTCACTGGCAGAGTGACTTTGAGCAACTTAATTAACCTCTTGAGTCCCAGTTTCTTCATCTGTAAATTGTAATATGCACCTTGCCCGTTGAGGACCAGCAATAATGAATGTAAACCCCTTCCCATGCGTCTGGCATATAATAGTTGCTCAACAAATGGCAGCCATTAGTATGGGCCTGGCACTCATCTTCTGGGCTCCACAGCACCTGTGCTCCCATCTAGTACATCACTAATTATGATGTACTGAGACAATTTGGTCTTTGTGACTCTTTCAAACATAGTCTGCCAGCTTCAAAAGGGCATCTGATTTGATTAAATTTTCTAGCAGCCAACAGAGCAAACATCCTGGATGGGATTTTCATTTTGCAGGATCAGAAGAAAAAATGGAAGGTAGGCCCTGTCCTAGAGAGGTCCTGAGGATTGCTTTCCTGAGATGGCAGTGGAAGTGAAGGTCTGAAAACAAGATAATTGTGTGCATCTGCAGGGAGCTGAAGTTTCCAAACGTCACAAGCAGTGTAATTCTGGAAATCTCAGGGAAAGCATGGTGAACCAGGAAATCTGGAGAAGACCTTAGTTATTGACAATTTGACCAATTCATCCAAATTCACACAATCTTACTCTACAATTATGGAACATACATCATTTGGAATAAGATGAGAGTGAGAGAGGGGAGAATGAAAAAAGAAAAGAAAGAGGCAGGGGGGAAGAAGGGAGGGTGGGAGGGAAGGAGTCTGATGAAAGGTTGTGTGCAGGTACCAGGTAGAAGAAGGAATCTGGAAGAGTAGTGGCTTGGCTTCCTAGACATGGGAAATTTCAAGTTCTGTAAGAAGCACCTCTGAAGTCAAGTGCAGCCTAGGCTGCCAACAAGTGTGCCCACTGTATAAGCTTCCTAGGGCCATGTGGCACATTACCACAAACTGGGTGGCTTAGAACAACAGAAATATGTTCTCACAGTTCTGGAGGCTAGAAGCCTGACATCAAGGTGCTGACAGAGTTCATTCCTTTGGAGGTTCTGAGGGAGAGTCTGATCTATGCATCAGTCCTGGCTTCTGTTGGTTGCTCCCTCTTCTTGGCTCTCAGCTATGTCTCTTGCATTCTTGTTTCTGTCATTCCTTAGTGTTCTACCCTGTGTGCGTCTGAGCCCACATTTTCCTCTGCATATAAGCCTGGTATGCCCTCATCTTAACTTGAGTTTATCTGCAAAGACCCTATTTCCAAAGAAGGTCACATCCACAAGTGCCAAGGGTTAGGACATCAACATATCATTTCGAGGGAAATAATTCACCGTGATGATCGGTCTCTCCATGCTCTGATTGAACAGAGCCTGGCCAAGCTAAACAGAACCATTCCTTCTAGCCCACACCAGCACTTTCCATGGGGTCAAGTATTGGCTTCCGGTGAATTTCCAACCTGATTTCCTTGCTGCGTGTTTCCCTGGGATGTCCCCGTGCTTGTCCCAGGCAGTTCTAGTTCAGTGAGAGCTGACAGCCCTGGCCAGTCACTCCTCTAGCCTGTGCTTGTAGAGGTTGCAGAGAGGGGCTGTTGGCCTGTGGGTCGTGGTGCCACAATGCAGCATTCAGTGGCTGCTGTGGAGTGCCCAGTGTGTGTGGGCAGCCTGTGGTCCAAGGCCAGCAAAGTTCCATAAAAATGCCCAGGCTGTGCAAAGCCAGCATTCTCCAGGCTCTTTGCTCTCCTTGCTGGTGGTTTTCTTCTTAGTTATCCATCTCCATAACATAGGCCCTTTCTTTCCCTGCTGGGGGCTCCTGATCTTTAACATCTTTCTCACATGCACAACAGAGCAGAGGTCAGAAGAGACACAGCACAGAGAGCAGTGATATTTCAGAGTTCCAAATCTCTCCAGAAAAAGAGAGTCTAGTCAATAGATGGGGAAACCAACTGGGAACGGCAGTGGGACTTGTCTAAGATCATCAGAAAACTATGCAGACACAAGGCGGAGACTGATTCTCTGTCCCCAGCCAGGGCTCCTCCCCTTCAACCTCATTGTCTCTGCCTGTCTCCTCCAGGAATGAGGAGAGTTAACCGCCATTTACTAGCAGGAAAAGTTAGGAAAAATTACTTGAACTCCTCCTCTGCCTCTGTCTACTTCAAAAGGTACCAACTTTTCAAAGGCACTGTGCCCACTTCATCTGCCAGGATGGAGCCGGGACAGGGTTTACTGTCCAGGGCAGGGCAGCAACTCAGCAGTGACCAGAGCCCACACCTCAGGGAGTATTATAGAGATAAAAATGGATTTGGAGCTTGACTACAAATTCAAAATGAGCCAACTCAAACCTCTCATTAAAAGAAAGACTGGTTCATTCTTCACCATTTATTTATAAGACCCAAGTGTTCACTTCAATTACTGTCTTTAAGTTAAGGAGGGGAAAGGATACTTGGAGTCCTTTGAAACTCAAGTCAACAAGAGCCAAATTAAACACTAACTCTCTCAATTCGTGGGCGTTGATGTTGGCACCGCTTGTCTTCAGCTGCCCCTCCCCCACTAGCCCAGTTCTGGCCCAAGCCTCCATGAACAGAACCTGGCGCTCCTGGGCTGCCCTGCACATGGCCTCCTCCTGGCCTCCTCCACCTCTGCTTCCCTCCTGATACCTCGTCTTGTTGACATGCATTCCTCCAGTGCATGCCCTATTAGTATTGCCCATTTTTTTCTTTGTTTGAAATTCCCTCTCCCTCCTCCGTGCATCTTCCTGCTTCTATCTCTACTCTCTAAATTCAAAATCCACTCTCAGGGCCTCAAACAGTCTTGTATCTCTCCAGCCAAATCGCTCCATCACTGGGTTTTGAAAAGCTTGATTTGCCTCTTCTGTCCTGTGATGGACCCTCCATCCACTCACATGTCCACCTATACCTTATTTACCCACCATTCCTATGTGCTGGCCACAGAGCCTGCCCGAGGACCTCTACCCAATGTGGAGGACAGGCACAGAATATGGTAACAGAATGGCTGCCGTCACCGTAGTTGAAATTTATTTTGGAGGCAATGGGAAGTCATGGGAGGATTTTATAGAGACACAGCAGTGATAGGAACAGATCCGCCTTTAAGATTCATGGAGCAATGTGGGTGAGCGGTTTGGTGCAGGGGGAGGTGAGCGGAGGCTCATGGGTAATGATGGTGCCAAAGTGAAAGTCAAAAGGCAAATTAGGATGTTATTGAAATAATTCCAAATGTTAAAGCATGCCCCAAGGGAGTAACAGAAGGAACACAGAGGAGGAAAAATGTGGGCTGGAACCAACAGGAAGGAGAGATTATAGGCAAGGACTCCACATGTCCAAGGCTTCTGGGTGGGATTTTTGTATGGAAGGTGAGATCAACCCCCAGTTCAGGAACTGTGGGAACAGATTAGTTCTGGTGGAAGGTCTGAGGTGCTCCCTTCTGCATGGGTTGTGATTAAGAAGACCAGAGGCAGGAAGATAGGGGTGTATGTGGAGACAGGGATGGATGTGGAGCGGAGATTCCCAAAAGACTACAGATATTTAAGGGCATATTTTCCCAACTTACCCTTGAGGTCAGGAGCAGGACTGAGGATTGCTCCAGTTTGCTTTCTTCCTCTCTTGAACACAGAAAATTCTCATTTGCTTTGTGAATTAACGAAAGACTAAAACTCAAAAATAGATGATGCAGTGGAGAAAAGGCTGCCATATTTATGGGGGTCTGTGCTAATATGTCATATCAGCAGCTCTCTGACCCTGGTTTCGTCACCTACATCATACACTGGAGGTGCTGAGACCTAGGACACATGATGTCACACTGACGGGTTCTCATTCACACTGTGAATCTGTGGAAGGAGCATTGACGTCAGACTCATAGAGTGTGTGCTTGTATTTCTGGGCATCTCTTTGGACAAGTCATTTCCCTTTACTGGATCTTAGTTTTTTCTCTTTCGTAAACTGAGAAGACTGGATTACAGACTCTGGAAGGCCGTGTCCAAGATTAAGATGCCACATCCCAGACATGCCTTGAGAAATACTGATTTGAAGAATCATAATCACACCTGATACCCCCAGGTGGTGGAAGACTCACTAAATGAAGAAAAGGATGGTGAGCTGGGTATCAAATGTCCCTTACTTGAGATAACCAAGCCTTGAAGAATTACTTACTCCAGTATGCCTGTCCCTAGGAGAACAGTGGCACATTCTTTTCTTTCCCCCACAAATAGGAGATTAAGGGCTCTCTTGGAGTTGGGGATATCTATGCTTAAAATGATGAAAAATATCTACATATACTGTAAAATAATGATTCACTTCACATGAAGAATGCAGAGATTTTGTAGTTGAGGGCAGAGGAAGGGCAGGGCTATGGAAGGACTGAAGCTTCTGATGGGGTAGGGCCCTGGTGCGGAAGCCGAATGGCCTCACTGACTCTGCCCATGACTGCACCCAAGCAGCAGAGATACCAAGGGAATGAGCTGGATACCTGATTCAACCGACGTCCTGACTCTGCTAACCTACTCACCTTGGGTGGTCACTCATTGTCTCTTAGCCTCAGTCTCCTCATCTGCATACTGGGAATAGTAACACCCACCCTGGGGAGTGGATGCAGGACCCAGTACAAGTGACAGGGACCCTGAAGTTTAATGGTCTCTATTCTTAATAAAAACATGATTTTTCAATCACTTTCTGCTTTTCCAAACCAAGTCCAAGTTGACTCTAGATGTGTTTTGTGGGTGGGTGGGTGGGTGGGGAGGGGTGGGACATGAGTGACTTGGAGTCCTCTAAATGCGGTGGGGATAGAAAAGAGGACCCTTCCCTCTGTACACATAAGGAGCAGGCTTGCTTCCTGTAGCCTTGGGGAGCCTTTTCTTGCACGTCTGTCTGCCAGAGGCTGGTGGGGCTAGCCACATTTTACAAAATAACCTCTCTGTCTGGGATTGTTGAATGAGACTTTTATGGGGGGCCTTGATAGCTGCTGAGAGCATGGCACTGAGGTAGACACTTCTCAGTCATGGATCAACATTATAGACAAGGATCAATCCATTTTGCCTGCTTCTTACCTGCCCACGGGTGGGGTACTACGTCAGATGAACTGGGGTTTGAACAAAATCCAGGATTTTGTTTGCTGATGTGAAACATAGCCAGAAGATGTCTGTGTTTAAATCAAGGCCCAGCAGGGCATCAGACCTCTCCCACTCTAGGCTGGGAGGAGGTGTCAGAATGTATGTTTATGGGGAGGAGGCGTGAGGACATGGAGGTCATTGTTGGGTATCACCCCAGAGCATGAACGGGATGAGCTCCATTTGGGCTGTTCAGGTCAACATTCCCTGACTTATCACCTACTCTGGGTGCTAGACAAAGGTGGAGCTGAGGGAGTGGCAAAGGTGGGGGGGGTGCTGTGGAGTTTTGCTTCAAGACATATTGGCCAACAAGGAAAAGAGGGGCTCTTCAGAACTATACTGCAAAGCCAGATACAAGCACCAAAGACAAGTGCAGAAAAGCACTTTCATCCTGGCAATCCCAGCCTGCAATCCAGTCCACTGGCCCTCATGCTTCTGGACTCAGACTTTCAAAGACATTCCAACTCCTTTCCTGAGTGATTCCACACACACCTCACCTTAGTCTGGAAGGAAAAGCAGAACCAGCACTTGCCTGGGGGAGAAACTGAACATATTGGTGCCTTTATTCACTCTCTCAGGTGCAATCCACAGGAAAAGCAAGGTTCTGCAGGTATGGAATTTGCTCCTATTTTGATTCATCCTTGACTTTTGTGGTAACCTGGCACAGAGAAAACTTCCAATGGCAGCTGATAAATGAAGGCTGAATGGATGGGTGATCCAAAGATGAACAGATCCAGGCCTGACTGCAGCAGGATTCTAGGGGCCAAACTCCAGAGTCCTCCATCACATAGTTAGCCATCTGCTCTAGCAGTGACGTGAATGCTGACGCTTCTGAGCGCCCGTGTTGGAGCTACTCAGAGCAAGAGGCACTCTGGGAAAGGAGTCCAGCCTCCTGCCTGGGGGAGAGTGGAACTTCGATTCTTTTCTTTTTTTTAAATTAATTTTTGTGGGGTGAAGGCCAGAGGTGCTGGGGGAGGTGAGAAGATCCACAAAAGATAGCGTAGAAAGTAGAATAGGTGAATATACTGAAATACACTGCTGAGGGGAGCAGTGGGCAAGACAGGAGAGGTCTGTTATGCCATGTGGGTTAGCTCCTTGGCAGAGGTAGAACTCAGGCCATAGAGGTAATAGAAGTAATAGCGCTAAGACTTAATCCCTAGTCTACCAGGGAGGTCCTGAACTTCAATTCTTGAACTCACACCGACCTGGTAGCAAAATTTGCCACCAGTACAAACATATCTGTCTTCGGGTCTTATCAGAGACCAGCTGAGAATTGAGGTGATGGCCAGAACAGTGTTGTTGCCCACCTACAGCCCACAGCCCGCCTGTTGCCTCCCTACCCTGTTCCTGCTCCCCACTCACAGCCCCTTCTCAACCCTGCTGCTGTTCCATTCTACCTGATCTTATCACCCTCTTCTTTTTTTTTCACCAGAAATATTTGTTTTTATTTTCAGTCATTATTTACAGTATGGAAAATGTATTAAGACTGGGAAATCACACTTGTAAAATACTTAGCTTAAAAAAAACTCAGACCTTTTCAGAATGGGTCTATCATTGTCTATACATGCTACCAAGTTCTTCTTGGAAAGCAATTTAAATGTCAAGTATCATTGTTTTAAAATACCATTGCATAGTGTTTTCAAAGCAGATTTTTGTTTTTCTATTGTAACAAATATTTATGACAAATAATAGAGGCATGAGTCAACAATCAGGCTAAGTACTTTGCAAATACCACTCAAAAGCATTTTCTATTTTGCAAACTCTACTGATTAAAAATTTAGATTTTATTGTAGATGGTCATTCATCAGAAGAATTAAGCTCTTTCCCTTTTTTTTTTAATATTTTGAATACATAATGTCAAATGACTTTACTGAAGCCACTTTTTAATTTCCCTTAATGAAAGTATTGCTTTCACCCTCTTCTTAACAACTCCCACTTTTCCCCACCTCCTTGACTTTGCTCATGGCTGTCCTTCCATTATCTCTGCTGCTCAAACTGTAGTCACCTCCAAAAGTCCTCAGCAATGAGGTTCTTTCCAATCGCTGCACTCCAGACTAATCTCTCTCTCTGGGGTGTTAGTGGCGTCTGCTGTTTGTACCTCTAGGGAGGGAGCCTTTGATGTGGAGTGGAGCCCATGGAGCCTACTTTGAGGCCTCAGTGAGCTAGTGACTACAAGTGTCTATGTGGGACAGCTGACTTGCTTTGTGGAAAAGGGTCCTGGATATCTTGGTTCTTAGTAAGTTGTTGACGTGAAGACAAGGTGGGAATCTGGCTATAGACCAAGAGAGTGTGCAAGACCCCAAAGTCCTGACAATGTTCCACTTTGATCTTGTCATGTGCTTGTCCCCACACTGGTTCCTTATGCTAACTGTGCTGGGTTGATTTTCTTCCACAATAGCTGCTCAGGCCTTAAAGCTTTGCACAGGTCACAAGGGGCTGTGGATGGGATCCAGACCACACTTCCTGTTCTTTCCCCACACATGCCTGTCCACAAGGGAGTCTGCACCTGGATGCTGACCCCCAGCCCACTCAGGTCTGGCTGTGGCCTTGGGTGCACACCAGGCCTAGGGTGCACACTGGCAGCGTATATCTTGGTAACCCCTGGGCCCAGGGGAGCATATACTTGAGAGGAAAGACTTGAGGGATAGCCTTTGCAGGCCTTGGATGTGGCTAGTGAAATCTTGGCAGGGAATTGAGGGGACCCAGCTTCCCAGGGAGCATAGACTCCTGGTAGCCATATATCCCTGACCTCTTAGACTCGTTGCTTCTATAGATGAGTGTGGCCTATGAAATATAGGATTCCCAGGCTGGTAGCAGCCTTTGGGCCTGAGTCCCATAGCTGGGCAGATGGGGGCAGTGGGCCAGCAAAACATCTACCCCTCACTTGCCCAAGGCCAGATGGTGATGCTCAGGTGGTATGTATCTGGCCCTCCATCTTTGACAACAGACACCCTGTCTTATCAGTGTTATGTTCCTGGGGACAACTAGCACCATCCCTCAAGGCATAAGTGTTCAAGGGGTGCTTTTAAAATTTGCTTTGGCATTATAGGGCAAACAAAGCTAGGTCAGAATCAGGACCCTTGAGTTCTTTTCCAACTCGGTCACAGATAGCTCTGTTGGCCAGACTGAATAGATTCCTCATCCATAAAATAAAGGTGTTGAGCTGAACAGTTTCCAAAGTCCTACTCAGATCTGAAGGTCTGTGGTTTATGACTCTTAGAACTACGTATTTTCTTATCTGTCAGTTGTTCTCAACCCTGGGCACTCTTTAAAAATCACCTAGGAAGCTTTAAAAAAAAATACCAGGGCTTAGGCCCTACCCCTGGAAGTTCTGATTCAGTTGCTCTGGGGTGGGGCCCAGGCCAAAACGCCCCAGAAGATTTGGTATGCAGCCAAGGTGGAGAACCACCTTAAGAGTTAGCTAGGAGTCCCCTCCCTGCCCCTCCACCCACTACCCATAGGCAGACCAGGAAAAATGTAGCAGGACCTATGCTGCCACTGCCAAAGCAGAGCAGCTGTAGGAGGCTAGACGCTAGGATCCTGGAGAGAGGGGTCTCCTGGTTACTCAACAGGAAGATGTGGATACAGAGAGCCAATTTCCTGGTCTTGCTGCCTTGTGTCCCATCCATCTTCTCATCCTCCAGCTGAGAATCCAGAGGGAGGAGGAGAGGGAGCAGGCAGCTGCTTAATCTGGGGAGATTTTCTCAAGGGTTGGGGGAGGCTGACTTTGGCTTGGGTCTTCCTCCTCCATCACAGCTGGGGCTGGAGGGGCCAGCGTGAGTGCTGGGGCTTGGCCCCAGCTGCTGGCAGTTGTTCCCATGTGAGCTCCCTGACAGCTGCTAACCTTCTGACGTGTGCGCGCGCACGTGAGTGTGCTCAAGAAGGAAAAAGAAGATGAAGAGGCAATACATAAAGCCCACAAGGTTACAATCCGCATAGGCCTCAAGACCTCTGATGCCTTTCCAGACCCCCACTTACCTCCCATCTATGCAACTTCCCTCTTCATTGTACCTATAAGCACTTGGTATATCTCTCCCCCTCCCCGCATTGAGATTCCAAGCCAGAAGCAGCTTCAGTAATTATGATAACTATCATGTATCAAGTGCATACTATATGCCGGGCATTCTCAAAAGGTGTTTTAGGTCAATGATTCTATTTAATCCTCAGAACAACCCTTCAAAGCAAGCATATTATTTTTTTCCCATTTTACAGATGAGCAAACCAAGTAACAGAGAAGTTAATATTTACTCCAAGATCACCACCAAGCTTCAAAGTCAGCAAGTCTAATGCCCAAACTTGAGCTCTTTACCTTGTGGCTATTCTGCTTCCTGTTTATAGTTCATTATGGATGGAGATCTGTTTGAATAAATAAGGTCACTTTCAGCTCTGGCACTACTGTTCAGAGTGACATTCAGTGACATACTTTGAGCTTTTGTTTAGACAGTTTCTTCTCAGACACTCAGTGTCTGAGTGGTGGTAGGCCAGTGCCCGGATATAGCTTATAACCTGGTGGCCACAAAGCTTTTTGGTTTGGGTGTGTTTTTTCTGAGCTAATTGACCCAGAACATGCATGACTGTGGGGATGGGGTAATCTGCTGAGAGGGAAGTAACCCTAAGAGCATTCAAGTTCACTGCCTTGGTAGTCCATGCTCTAAAGGAGGGTGTGATCAGTCAGACGGAAATAGGTAAACTGTTCTCTGCATTGTCCAATTGGTACCTCCCCTACAAACTCATTTTAACTCCCAAATTGCTTTTTATGAGCTGGATTCCCTTTCTTGTCTCTCTTTAACCAGATTTTATTCCCATTTTGTCAACTTAGTTGTATAGACAACTCCTTCCATTTCTTTCTAAGTTTTAAATTTTCATTCATTACACACACACACAATTCAAGTTGTTTTTTGTTGTTGTTGTTATTTGTTTTTTACCAGATGGAACTGTATCCTGCTTTAGCAATGTGCTTTGAATGGCTAAGACAATGCTTCTTAAATTTTGAGGTACATAAGAATCACCTGGATGTCTTATCTAAAATGCAGATTTGGGTTCCATAAGTCTGGCACATGGTATGGATCCCCCATTTTTAATAAGCTTCTAAATGAGGTCAATGCTGCTGGTCCACAGACTATACACCACACACATACAGACACACACACACATACAGAAACACACACACACGCACATAATGTAAATATATAGTAATAAAATGTATAAGGCATTATTTTTCCAGATTTATTGATATATAATTAACATATATATCTATATATTCTATGGAATAACTAGCACAGTAAAGTCAGTTAACACAACTACAACTAACATAGTAACCATTTTTGTGAGTATGTGTGGTAAGAAGTTTAATATCTATTCTGTTAGCAATTTTCAAGTATTCGCTATGGTATTATGTGCTCTAAGTTATCCTGCTGTGCATCCTCACAACTGGTTCATCTTATGATGGGAAGTTCATACTCTGACCACCTTCACCCACTTCTCTGCCCCTGGCAACCACCAATCTACTCTGTTTCTATGAATCATTTTTTTTTTAACATTTCACATGTAAGTGAGAATAATATAGTGCTTGTCTTTGACTTATTTCACTAGCATAATACCTTTGGGTTTCATCCACATTGTTGCAAATGGCAGAATTTCCTTCTTTGTTTATGGCTGAGTACTATTCCACTATAGAAATCCTCAAATAATGTTATTTGGATATGATGTTAATGAGAAAAAGGCAATCCCAGACAACACTGAGCAACATGTTATTAGGTTATTCAATTGCTTTTGTTATGTCATTTCACTGAAGTCCAGTTTCCAATAACCTATCAAGAACACTGAGCACTTACTTATATTCATGTACTATATATATATATATATATATATATATATGCATATATACAAATATCAGCACTTTCTTTATTCAACCATCAATGAATATTTCTCTGTCCATTCATTCATCAATGAACAGACACCAAGAATATTTCCATGTCTTGGCTATTGTGAATAATTCTGCAGTGAACATGGGGGTACAGATGTCTTTTTGAGATAATGATTTCATTTCCTTTGGCTATGTACCTAGATATATGTTGCTGAATAATATAGGGAATACCTATATGCTATAGGGATTGCTGGGTAACACTCAGATCAGAACTCTAGGTATAGATACAGGGGTAATTGGAGTATCTGACAACATAATCACCTCTAATGGCACCCATGACCTGTAGAATGAAGCCCAAAGCCTGGTCTGGCATTAAAGCCTGTCCTCTCACCAGGCAGGAAACATGGTCTCTTCCACCTTCTGCTCTTCAGCTCCAGCCTCTAGCAATGGCTTCTCTCCCTCCCCCGGTGCTTCCTCCCTCTTTCTCCTCACATCCTCTCTTCCCAACAGTCCCCTTGCCATCTCTATTTGATGAAATCCTGTCCATCTTTCAGGGTCCTCTCAAAGGGCACCTCCAGCAGGGAAGCTTCTCTGACCCCCTTCATCCCTATCAAAGTGACCTCTCCCTCCTCTGCTTCTACAATGCTTTGAAGTTCTCTACACATCACATCCATCTTGCTCTAAATTCCTTTATGTTCAATTTCTCATTTGTTCATTCACTCATTAAAAATGGCATTTATAATGCTGCCATGCACAGACTTGGTGCCCAGTTACAGCGGAGGACAACACAAGAAGTTCTGTAGAGACAAATAAAGCGGGGGAGGACACTGGAGAAGGAAGGGCACAGGGGAATTATCTTAACTGTGGTTTTCCAGAAAGATGTCTCTGAGGAAGTGAGGTTGAAGTTGGAACCTGAATGAAGGGACTGAGCTGAGAAAAAAAAATCTGGAATGTGCACTGTGGCAAAGGCAAAGCATTTAGGGTAGGAGAGGGTGGTGCGTCCTGGGGTGGAGCTTCCCAAATCTTAGCGTAGAGGGCTTGTTACAATGCAGACAGCGGTTGGTTCGGTAGTTATGGGGGGAAGCCTAAGTGCCTGCATTTCCAACAAGCACTCAGGTCTCATGACCACACTTTGAAGAGTAAGAAAATCAAAGTTGCAGGAACAGGAGGCAGACCCTGTGCCAGGAGCAGAGAAAGAGGGGAGGGTGGCAGGGCCATGCCACACGGAGCTTTTAGAGCCTAGTGCAGAGTTGTTGTTTCCTCTACTTGCCAGGAGAAGTGGCTGGCACAGAGGAATAATATCATCTCATTTTCACTTCAGGTTTACTCTGACTTAGGAGTATAGTAAGGGGAGTGAGGAAGGGAGAGTAAAACTAGAAAGGAGAGGAAAGCGGCCATTGGAGTCTCCAAGTGGGGACTGTGGCTGCATATTGGAAGGTAGCACAGAGGAAATGCGACTATAAAACTGCTTTCACTCTGGGAACCCCTTGAGAATGGGACTGTTTTAATCAATCTCCCTTTTTCATTCAAGCTCCCTGAAAGGGAAGACCCCTGCTGTTCTAAGAAAACTACTCTTGGAGAAGCCACTGGTGACCTTCCTTGAGTAAATTCCACTTGCAAACTCTCTCTTATCTCTTCTCATTAATATTGTACTTGAGGTCCTAGCCAGTTCAATAAGGATTGAAAAGGTGGTGGCGCGGGGGTAGGCATACTGTTGGAGAAAAAGAAGTGAAACTGTCTTTTTGTGAACAGAGCAACCATGGGTATAGACCACCCTAAGGAATCTTCCAAAAAGCTATTAGAACCAATAAATGAATTTAGTAAGGTCACAGGACCTGAGATTAATAGCAGCTAGGAATTGTATTTTTATGTTACCAAGGAACAATCTAAAAAATAAATCTTAAAAAATCTGCCCAGAAGATCATAAAAATACTTAGGAATAACTTGATTAAAGACATTTAAATTTTGTACAATGAAAACTATAAAACAATATTAAGAAATTAAAGAAGACTTGAATAAATAAAGATATGCCATGTAATGGCTTGAAGTCTCATTAATATTAGAGAAGGCTATCCTCCCTAAATTAGTCAGTAAGATCCCAATAAAAATCCCAATAGGCAATTTTGTAGAAATTGACAAGTTGATGTTTTATTTAACTTTGACTACAAATGACCCAAATTAAAGAAAACCTTTTTTTTTTAACTTTTAATAGTGGTAAAGTACACATAACATAAAATTTATTGTCTAGACCTTTTTCAAGTGTACAGTTCAGTAGTGTTAAATACATTCACCTTGTGGTATAACTAGTCTCCAGAACTCTTTTCATCTTGCAAGACTCTGTACCCACTGAAAAGCAACCTCCCCATATCTGCCTTATCCCCACCCCCTGGCAACCAATATTCTACCTTTTGTCTGAATTAATTTGACTACTCTAGGTATCTCATATAAATAGAATCATACAATAGTTGTCTTCTTGTGACTAGCTTACTTAAAGTCCATGAAACTCATCTATGTGTAGGATATATCAGAATTTCCTTCCTTTTTTAAAAAGATTTATTTATTTATTTATTTATTTATTTATTTATTTATACAAGAACAGGGGTACAGGCCAGATGCACAGGAGGGTGAGAGGATTCACTAGAGACTGAGCCAGGAACAGAACAGGCAGACTGATGAAATATACTGCTGAGGGAAGCAGCAGGCGAGACAGGAAAGGTCTGCTGCGCCATGTGGGACCCTCGCCAGTTGGTTGGGATTGAACCCACATTGTGGAGGCTGCGGACAGCTTCACAGCGCGGTGCTCAACTGCCTGCGCCACCAGGGGAGGCCCTGTTTTTAGTTTTTTGAAGAACACCAACCATTTTCCAAACAGCTGCATCACTTTACATTCCTAGCAACAGTGTACAAGGATTCCAAATTCTCCACGTCCTTGCTAAGGTGTTATTTTCTGTTTTGTTTTGAAAGTAGCCATCCTAATGAGAATAAAGTACTATGTCAATGTGATTTTGATTTCTATTTCTAGATGCCAAGCATCTTTTCATGTGTTTATTGGTCATTTGTACAACTTCTTTGGAGACTTGTCTATTCAGGTCCTTTGCCACAAAACAAGTCTTTTGAAACAACAAAGTTAGAAGACTCATACTTCATAATTTTAAGATTAACCATAAGACTACAGTAATAAAAACAGAATGGTAATTGCTACAATAGCGATATAGATGCTTGGACAAAATTGTTGAGCCAGCAACTAGTGGTGCTGAGTCTTAAGGTATCTCCTCCTGTGGAGTCTCTATATCTTTTGCCCATTGCTTTATTGAATCATTTTTCCTTGTAGTTTTCATTTGTTGGACAGTCTTGCTGATTTTTATATTCCTATTGATTTTGATAAAGATACCATGATAATTCAAAAGGGAAACTGCTAGTCTCTATTAATGGTTTTAAAGTAACTAGTCATAAAAAGATATTAACTTTGACCTTTTCCTCATACCATACACAAAAATTAATCCAAAGGAAGACTTGGGCCTGGCTGTAAGAATTGAAATTATAAAACTAGAAGAAAATCTTTGTGACTTTGAATTAAACAAATTTAACAAATTCCTTAGCTAGGACACAAAGAGTACAAATTATAAAAGTCATTCCAATTCATTGAGTTTTATCAAAATTTAAAAATTTGATGAAATCAAATTAAAGATCTTTTGCATAGCAAAAGAGACAATAACAAAAACAAAGAGAAACCCCACCGACTGGGAGAACATTTTTGCACCCAACACTAATGATAAAGGACTGATCACAAAAATCTGCAAAGAGCTGATGAGACTCAACAACAACAAAGAAAATAATCCAGTCAAAAAATGGGCAGAAGAGCTAAAAAGAAACTTCTCTGAAGAGGAAATGCAAATGGCCAACAGGCATATGAAAAAATGTTCAACATCACTTGTCATCAGGGAAATGCAAATCAAAACTACCATGAGATACCATCTTACACCAGTGAGAATGGCACATATTAAAAAAACTAGCAACAACAAATGTTGGCGAGGGTGTGGAGAAAAAGGAACTCTTCTGCACTGTTGGTGGGAGTGCAAACTGGTCCAACCACTGTGGAAAGCTGTGTGGAGATTTCTGGACCTACTAAACATAGAGCTTCCATATGATCCAGCAATTCCACTCCTAGGTATTTACCCAAAGGACACAGAAACATCAATTCCAAAGAACACCTGCACCCCTATGTTTATAGCAGCACTGTTTACACTAGCTAAGCTTTGGAAACAACCCAAATGCCCAAAAATAGATGACTGGATCAAGAAGATGTGGTACATATATACCATGGAATATTACTCAGCATTCAAAAAAGGTAAACACATGCAATTTGCAGCAACATGGATGGCGCTGGAAGGGATCATGCTCAGCGAAATAAGCCAAAAAGAAAAAGAAAAATACCGGATGGTCTCACTCATAGCAGGAATCTAGAAAACTTAAATAAGGGACCAGGAAAATGAATATAAGAAAGTGAAAATCAAAATCAACAAAAAACTATGAACCAGAGACACTTTTAGGGGGGTGGGGGCGGGAGGGGAGGGATTGGGGTCAGAATGGGGGGGCTGCAATTGTATGGGGAATATAACAATAAAATTTATAAAAAAAAAAAACAAATTAAAAAAAAATAAAATAAAAAAAAATAAAAATTTGATGAAAGAAAATGAATATTTGTAAACTATCTCATTGTATTGAGACTATATAAAGAATTCTTAATACTCAATTATAAGAAGACAGACTACCCACTTATAAAATTATAAAACCAGGCCTTCCTGGTGACGCAAGGGGTTAAGCACCACACTATGAAGCAATCCACAACCTTTGCAGCACGAGTTTGATTCCCGGTCAGCTAGGGAGCAACCCACATGGCGCAACAGACCTCTCCTGTCTCGCCCACCGCTCCCCTCAGCAATGTATTCCAGTAGATCTACCTGTTCTGCTCCCCATTGTGTCTCTGGTGAATCCTCTCACCCCCCACATCTCTGGCCTGTACCCCAGCTCTTGTATGTATAAATAAATAAATCTTTAAAAAAATAAATAAAATTATAAAACCATTGGAACAAATATTTAACCAAAGATATGTGAATGCTCTAAAAGCCAATGAAAAAAATGCTCATTATCACCAGTCATTAAGGAAATACAAATTAAACCCACAGAGATATTGCTCTCTATCCCCCTGAATATTAAAAAAATATATATCAAGTATTGGTAAGGATATAGAGAAATTGGAATTTAGAAACTGGAAATATTAAGTGGTCTAGCTTCTTGGTAAAACAACTTGGCAATTTCTTTTATTTATTTATTTTTCCCCTTGGGTTTTTATGGAAGCTTTATTGCACAGGCATGACTGACTCGACAGCTGCTTTTAAAAATTAACTCATGCTTAGCATGAAATCCAGTAATTCCTCTCTTAGGTACTTACCTAAGAGAAATGAAAATGTATGTTCTCTTAAAAAGTAGTGAGTAAATATCCACTGCAGCATCCTTTTTTAAAATTATTAATATACTTTATTTTGCATAATTCTTACATCATTTTTCATTTTTGCACAATGTATGCATTTTCATTTTGGTTATATTCCCCATACAATTCTCACCACCACCCCCTTATTTTGACCCTAATTCCTCTGCAGCATTCTTCGTAATAATCCCAACCTGAAAACGATGCTACTGTCCATCATCGGGTGAATAGATAAATAAAAGACGTATTCATATAGAGGAATACAAGTCATCATAAGACATGGATGATTATAAATACACGTAGAAGATGGAGGAATCTCAAACCCAGGCTAAGAGAAAGAATCCAGACACAAAAGTTGATATGATTCTGTTTGTATGAAATTTAGAGAAATGACAGAACTGTGAAGACGAAAGCAACCTTTGGGTATCAGGGGCTATTCTCAGAATTTGAGACTGACTATAAAGGGTCACAAGAAAAATTTGTGCAATGACGAAAATGTTCTAAATTTGAGTATGGTAGTTATTCCATAACTGTTTTAATTCACTAAAACTCATTGACCCTTGCACTCAAGATGTGTGAATTTTACGGTGTGTTATTTATGCCACAATAAAGTTGTTTTAAGAAAATCTTTAATAGGCAAAACTTACTCAGAAAACAGAACAAAACCCCACAACAATTATCTTGTGGACAACTGGGTGGTTCCTTGTTTTTCTGTTTTTTCTTATACCTTGTGGTTTCCAGCCTGCAGTGTAGACCACTCTCCTCTGCAATTCCAGTAAAAACCATGCCCTCCAGGGCCTGCTTTTCACCCCTTATCTCCAGAACCAGTGACCTCTCTGAGCCTTCTCATGCATGCTTGTGCTTCAGTGGAGCAAGGGCGAGTGATTCTCAAAATTTCACCCCCATTCTGACCTCTTCCCTAAGCTCCTGAGTATCAGACTCAATGATTCTGGATTTTTTGTTTTGTGGAATATCACCTTCTAGTAAGTGCTGTGGGAAGGGATATTACATACTCCACAGATATGATTTTTAAAAATTTATATATAAAATGTTAATTTCTGCCCCTTTCACCAGTTTTTTTCTCTTGGCCTTGTCTACAGCCATACCTCTCTGGACACTCTTGATCTCATCTTCTCTCAGCCTTCATCTGCCCCAGTGTCACCACCATCCACATAAAAACATTCAAGCCGGAAATATGAGGATCAAATATACACCTATCATCAGACCTGGTGATTTTATTGTTGTTTAATTTAAAGTTTGCATTCAAAAATTGTTCAGATTTTAAATGTGCAGTTTGATTAACTTTGGCAGTTATATAACCTGTGTAATCATCAGCAAAATAAGGTATAGAATATCCCTATTCTATGAGCAATTTCCCTAAGGTTTCTTGCTAGACAATCCTTCCCACTGCAACATACCGTCTGGTTTTCTAAAGTGATTCATTAGTCTTGTATGTGCAGTCCTGTTATTCCTCATCTAATGTTGTTGATTGATTCTCAAAAACTGAAACTTTAAGCAAAAGGATGTCTAATGAAACCAATTTTACCAAAGGCTAATTGATATAAACAAAAGTTCCTAGGGCATATTTCTTCAACAGGCACATGAAATAAATGTTCACTATCACTTATCAGGGAAATGCTAATCATAACCACAATGAAATACCACCTCACACCAGTGAGAATGGCCCACATCCAAAAAAAAAAAATTAAAGTGGGAACATAGACTACTACAGCCTCTATGGAAAACAGTATGGAGGTTCCTCAAAATATTAAAAATAGATCTACCATAGAATCTAGCAATACTACTCCTAAGTATCTACCTGAAGAATATAATATCATTAATTCAAAGGGATGCATGCTCTCCTATGTTCACTGTAGCACTATTTACAACAATCAAGTTATGGAGACAACCTAAATGCACATCAACAGGGCAGTGGATTAAGAAGATGTGATATACATAGTCAACAGAATATTGCTTAGCCATGAAAAAATGGACTCTTGCCTGTGGCATATTTTTGGTCACAAAAACATCATCAAACTTCCAAATTAAGATACAAAACACTTATAATATTAAACTACCATTTGTAACCCTTCACTCATTTTCCAAGCCAATGATTCCAGTTCAGAGTGGCAAGTGACTCAGGGTGAAAAGGAGGAATCAACCCTGGTCAGGACCCCCTTCCACTGCAAGGCACACTCACTCACACACTCATGCAGACTGGGACAATTTAGAGGCACTGCTCTTTGAGATGAGGAAGGAAACCATAGTACATGGACAAAAACCTGTGCAAATGCCACACAGATAGTGGTCCCAGCTGGGAATTCTTCTTTTCTCATCAACTTTACAATGACACGATGTGAAAGAAACAATGTGTTTCTGACACATCATGGACCTGATGTGCTTGGACTTCAGATAAATGGGTTCATAAAGTTTGTGCTATTTTGTGTCTGGTTTCTTTCACTTAACATAGTTTTTTTTGCTTTTTGGTTTTTTTGCTACCCATCCATACCATTGCATGAATCAATAGTTTGTTCCCTTTTTTTGCTGACTGGTCTTCCATCCTTTGGATATATCATAGTTTATCCATTCCATTGTTGATGGACCTTTGGGTTGCTTCTAGGTCTGCAATATTTGAGTAAGGTTGCTCTAAACTTTCTTTACAATTTCATTGGGAGCATATTTTTCTTCTACCAGTGTTTTGGGGGGCATATTTTCTCAGGCAGATATCTAGAAGTGGAATTAATTGATCATAAGGTAGATGACCAATATTTACCTCTTTAAGAAGCTGTCAACAAGCCCTCCAAATATCTCTCCCACTAGCAGTATATGAGTTCATTTCTCCATACTCCCATCAACACTTGGTATGGTCAGTCATTTTGATTATGGCCATTCTAAAGTGTGTGAAGTGATATCTCAATGTAGTTTTAATTTTCATTTCCCTGATAACTAAGGCCTTGAGCATCTTTTTATGTGTTTATTGGATGTTCAATTACCTTCTTTTGTGAAGTATCTGTCTCAGTCATTTGCCTGTTACTTCTTCAGATCATTGGTCTTTGTAGTTTTCATTGTTGAATAGTCTTGTTACTATCTTAATTTAAAAAAATTTCTCCTTTTAGTGTCTCCCTTTCCATCCTACAAGGACACTAGCTCAGACCCCTCCTATGTCTCAACCATGACAGGGGAATTCTACCTGGTGTCTTTGACCCTAGTTCTGCCTCTTTATTTATTACGTCTTCGATGAAAGACAGAAAAATCTCTATAAATGATCCCATGTCCTGCCTCTGCTGTCTGTAATCTTCAGAAAACATCAGGCATGGTAGCAAGATGGCAGACCTTCACTTGTGTCCAGATAAGTTCTCAGCCTCACCACCCTCACTAATCTGTAGGCCAGTCATGCTAATTACCTGCAATCACTGCCATGAAATTTCACCAGGATGGGGAGGCTGGGGAGGGGCTTTGCCTGTGTGTACCCCCAACCTAGAAACCCTTTCCACTTCTCTTTCTCTGCCCCTCTTTTTTTCTTCCTGTAAGAGCCAGGTCAAATGGCTCCCCATCCTGGGAAACCTTCTGAGGACTGAGGGTGGGTCCTGCCTCTGTGGTCCCATAATAATGGGGCCTTCATTCATGAGAGCAGCCTGCTATCCTCTCCCTTCCAGTGATTGGGAGACTATTTCCTTTTCCTTTGAACAAACCGAACCCCTGAGAGCAGCTCAGCAATTGACTGGCAAAATCAGAGGCTATTCATTTATATTTTAGCGATATCAAGAAAAAGCTATTCCTCAGTTAAGTTTAAAAAAAAAAAGTACGTGTGGGTTATGGTGGTGGGAGAGCTACGGGGACTACACTTGAGGAGAGAGAAACTCAAATGCTGTCCAAAAATTAACAGTGATGTAAGAAAATAAATCAGGGCCTCCCTGGTGGCGCAAGGGGTTAAGAACCACACTATGAAGCTATCTGTAACCTCTGCAGCACCAAGTTCGATCCCTGGCTGGCCAGGGAGAATCCCACATGGCGCAGCAGACCTCTCCTGTCTCACCCACTGCTCCCCTCAGCAGTGTATTTCAGTCAGTCTGCCTGTTCTGTTCCCCGCTCTGTCTCTGATGAATCCTCTCACCCCCTGCATCTCTGGCTTGTGCCCCAGATCTTGTATTCATTAATAAATCAATCTTTAAAAAAAAAAAGAAATCAATAAATGTTTTTTAAAAATTATGTGGGAAGGTAGGCAGGATGGGATGAGATGGGCAGGTACAGTTCCCTCCATCTACACGGAAGACACCCCCTCTGCTTGAAAAAGCTGGGGTGTGGAGAAGAACTAGTTGGCTGTGCCCACCCCATGGAGGGTGATGCCCTCTGTTCTCCTGCCATCCTGCCACTAATACTCAGCCTCACCCTGAGGGGACCAGACCTGAAGTTGAGCTGCTGCTCAAGCTCTCCAGACTATCCTCTGATTCATTGTTCATCATGGCTTGTCACCTTGTGCAAGACCCAACAAAGACTCCCCATCTATCTCCATCAAGGAGAGGCCTGGGGGCAAGGTGGAGACTCAAAGTTCAACCCACAGGCCTGCAGAATAATTCTGCTTTCCTTCCTTTCCTCACATTCCAGAGACCCCTATGAGAGTTTGTTATTAATTTCCCTACCTATGGTGCCAGGCCTCCTCATTCACACCCAGGAGCCTTTGAACAGGAGGCCAGGTGTTGGCGTTAGCAGCTCATTAAGTTGTAGGGAGCAGAGGGGAAGAATCCGAGGCTGTCAAGCCCAGAGAGTGAGGCTTAAAACACCAAGCCCTCCCTCCTCCTCCCAAGCCTGGCTCTTCAGTCCTCTAGTGAAGGGAACTCACTAGCTTCCAGGACATTCTGTTCCACCTTGGGACACCTTGATAGGGGAGGGCCTCAATTTGGGTCTATAGTTGTTCCCCTGAACTGGTCCCCTCCCATACTGCATGTTCTACCCTGGGCTCCCCCTCCAGGATACTGCTTCAGGTATGAGAAAACAGCCCTCTGCCCCATATCTTTTCTTCTGCAGGCCAAAGGTTTTCCACTCCTACAAATCTTCTCCTTGTGACATGGTTTCAGGTTCCCTCAGCAACCGTCCTGCTGTTACCATGCCATCGGCAAACTTTCCTTGGCTTCTAGGGGGTGCAGAGTGTGGACATTCTCCTCACCAGTGCAAGTCTAGCCATCTCCCAGAGTCAGCTTGTTTTGTTTTGTTTTGTTTGTTTTCATTTAGCTGACCATGCTCTTGGCAAATAGACACAGGCCATAAGCTTACTCAGCTGCAGTGGAGCAGAAAGGACAGTGTCCTGTTCACCTCTGTCTGTCTCCCCCATGGCACCCACTAAAGTCTTTAGGAGTGGGTGGCCCTAAGGAAACTTTTCACTTAGCGAAAGTGAATTGAATTAAGAGAGCTGCCTGGAAGCTTGGACAAGATTATAATTACAGAGATTATAGTCTTGGTAATTGACCACATGGATTTTTTATGGCCCTGCTCTCATCACCAACAGTCACTCCTGAGGTATGAAAGAAGGTTAAAAAGGCTCTTTCAGTTAAAGCAGGTCTACATATTAAATGCTGGTGGGGGCTGATTTCTGTTTGAGAGTATACCCTGGAAACCTAGCTTTTCACCTTTTTTTCCCTCAAGAATGGCTCAGGACCTATTTTGGACCTGCTGTGTCCAAAATCTTGCCTTCTTTAATAATATTACTCCTTGAAACATGTATCTCAGAAATAGTATGTAAATGACTCAAACTGGAGAGCCATTCTTGCATTTTGGGTTCATATGCATATTGAGAGCCTTGTGGAAAGGCTCGAGGTTGGCCTGTGCCTCCTGAGAGGATAAACATTTTCCCAGGAGATCCGTGGTTTGTCTGATGTAGCTGCGAGGCCATTTCTCTGCCAGACCTTGATTTTCCCTTCAAAGTAAAGTTCCAGGAAGGATAGTAATCCAAGGCAGGCCCTCACAACTCCTGGCAGGAGGAGAGATAATCCTTTACAGGTCCTGGATCTTATGTCAGCTGTGGGACCCAGGTTTCCTGTACTTGCCATTAATTCCCCTGAAGATCTTTGGCCTATCTCTCTAGAACCTAGGCCTGGCATTTGCAGTGGGGCATAGGGACTGATTTAGGACACTTGGATTTCTGGAAGCCCTCCCATCTAAGTCAGGAAAACCAAATCTCATTGCCAAGATGTCAATTTTAGAATCAAAAGTACTATTTGGTGTATTGACTTTTTAGCCTTAAAGGATCAGAAAATGATGAAATTTTACTTCTGTAGAAGTAACAAAACCTCAGATGTTATAATTCCTTGTTCTGAAAATCTTTCCTTTTTTCCTTTCTTTCAGTTTTTATGGGGAGCATTGAGGAAAGTTACTGAGTTTGTACACCATAGTACATCAGAGTGTGGACAAATTCTATAGAAACCTAATAAAAAATTAACACAGTTATAAGACAAAAAGTCTATGCAATTTCACACAAGACCATCAGGGCTAAGATTTGATTCCAACTCCTTCTCTCAACACAAGTGATCTTCCTCAGTTTCACAGATCTGTGGGAGCGAGGGTTCCCAAGGGCCTGGGCCAAGCAGGATCACTCAGCGGAGAAAAATGCCCTTTGTGACTTTCAGGTTGCATTTGTCTGTTCCCACACATACCCATGGAATCTGGGGATTAACAGTGAAAAATGACCTATTTTAACAGGTGCACACTTGTGTGTAAGTGGAATTTAGCCGAGCGTGGAATTATTTTAACATGGAAATAAGTTGTGGACATTCAGAAACATCACTCTTTTGACCACACAGGAATCAGACACATGGTCAACATTTGGAAGTTTCTCAATACTTGAAATGGATGTGTTGGTTGGATTTTTCCAGAGGAAGCTGCAATATCACAGGGAAATAAACACTAATGTCTACAAAACATGACTGTTCGTGTTCGAATTCCTTCTTCAAAGCATGTCCCTTTTCTCAAAGGAACAGGGAGCAGAACTTTGTTATTAAATCTATTTAGGGGAAATAATTCCAATCATCCCAAATAACAGTAGGTGCAGTAAAGCCACATTTCTCAGCACAGCGCCTTTCAAAGGTGCCCTGTTCCAGAGAAAGGAGCCCTGGTCACTTGGAGAGGCCTGAACAGAGGAAATATCCTGACTATTTCTGTAAAATGGGGATGGTGAGGCTGCCCACAGCCCCCTCTGGCACTTTGGAAAAAACAAGTTCACCAAACCAATGAGTGGGAAGATCTTGGGATGGAAATCACTGTCCACATGTCTGAGGGTCCCTGGGTCTGTCATTGCTGTGACTGGGACTTCAGCTGCATATGTAGAAAGTTGGAGCACAGAGGAGGAATTACTGGCTGCTGGATGTGTCTCCAGGACAAAATAGTATTTTCCAGGGTGACAGCCGTTCTTTTCTGAGCCTCGACTTTCCCCGGAATATGTTTGGGGAATTTGGATCTAGGAGTCATCAGAGTGATCATGGGGTTGGTAGAAGCACCTTACCTTAATGAATCAAGAATTAAAACGTGTCTTTAAGACAGGTGACACTTTTTAAGGGGAAATGAGACAGTTCTAAAGGTATGATTTCACTGTCTCTTCATTTTATGTGGGTGTGTAAATGTCTTAAATTTCTACACATTTGATTTTTTTTAAGGAAATACATTGGCTGTATCTTTGTTCAGGTCACTTAATCTTTCTAAGGGGAACATCCTACCTTTAAATATCTATATCAGGGCCTTCCCGGAGGTGTAGCTGGTTGAGCACAGTGCTGTGAAGCTGTCTGCAGCCTCTGCAGCACGGGTTCAATTCCCGTCCAGCCAGGAAGATTCCCACATGCCGTGGCAGACCTCTCCTGCCTCTCCCGCTGCTCCCCTCAGCAGTGTATTTCGATTGTCTGCCTGTTCTGCTCCCTCTCTGTCTCTGGTGAATCCTCTCACCCCCAACAACTCTGGCCTGTACCCCAGATCTTGTATAAAAATAAAATAAATCTTTAAAAATTAAAAAAGATCTGTATCTATGTGTAGATGTGTGTGTGTGCATGCACATGTGCACATATATACATGCATTTATGCATATTGCATGATAAGAAAAGTCACCAGCTAAAAGAAAATTTTTCTTGGACTCTTCTATAAACACACGCTCTCCTTCTGAGGCTAAGGATGAAATGCAGTCACTCAGAAACAGTACTGAGTATATGCATAGAAATTGAACTTCTTGGTGTAGGCTAAAGGAAGTAAGAAGTGAGCAATGTTTGATAAGGGGTAGTAATTGTGACTATTTGTTGCCTTCTGTGTGCCAGGTATATGGTGAACCATGTCATCACTTAACCTCTGCAACAACCTTGAATATAGGTATGTCTGCCTTTGAAAAGCAAGGAAGCTGAGGCTCACAGGCCTCACTCACTTGCCCAAGGTCACACAACCAGTGAGTGGGATGTTGGTTTAGTGCTTTGCTCCATCTCTTGCAGAATCTGACCTCTCCCTGCCCCCTGTGGCATGGAGAACAGGGGACAGTGCATGAGTTGGGAAGCTCGGCTGTTCATAAAGACAACTAGCTGGCTTCTGAGCACTTGTGCCTATTTTTATTTCTTCTGAGCATGTGCAGTTTTGTCTCTTTCCCTAGGTCACTTACTCTTTAGTCTTTTCAAGTCTGCTTTCCAGTTCTCAGGCCCATAGCCCTGTCACGACACAGCCTCACATGCACCACTGCAAATTGCCCCAGCTCCTGGTCTGCCCCACCCTCTCTTCCAGCCCAGCTGCCAGACACCAAGCCTGAGAGTGCAGGACCAGCAGAGAGGGGAGTGGAATCAGGGCCTTGCTCAGGAGTGAAGTGTGTCAGACTGTGGGTTGGTTCCTGCAGCAGGGGGCTCCTGGGCCTGGCTCTGGCCACCCAGGAGATTGGGCCTGCCTGGGCAGAACAGCAGCTCCCAGAGGTCCTCTGACTGCCTTGTTTATGGTTGCCCAGACTCCAGGGCCTGGCCCTGTCAGCCCGGGCCTGCCCGCGGCCCTGGGAAGCGACGGGGAGGGGGGTGGTTTCAGTGGCTGATGAAAGCCTCCGAAACCAGAAAGCAGCACACATGAAAGGAGGAAAGAAGAGGCACAAGGCTGACTGCTGGGTCGCAGGCATGACCGGGCTTGTCTTCTACCCGGGGAGAGACAAAGACACCCCCATTGAGTGACTGCCTCTGTTTGGCTGCTGGGGAGTGGTGGGCCAGGCCTGGATGGTGGGTGAGGACAATGCTTTTGGTGTCCTGAATCCCGAGCCATCCCCCTGGCAGAGTGAACTGTTCACATCAATATGCAGGAGTCCTGGGTGTTGACAAACTTTGAACAGTGTAAGCTGAGAGGTAGCACCATCAATTCCTGTCTAGACTAGATTTTTGGAATCCAGGTTTCCAAGATGAAAGGGTCCATTATGAAGACAGGGCATAAATCTCCTATGCCAACAAGACCCACGTTCACCTCAGCTTATTTACAACTTTCTGCCTCCCTTCTGGTCATTGCCTATTCCACAGCAATCCATGTTCAAGTTTTGACAGATTCACTGAATTTATCATACCTGTTATGATAATTATACATATTTCCATGTGGAGGGGCCCCTCACTCCACGCTGATTTGCCCCTTCCCAACTCCCTGCAAAATGTCACTCTTTTACTTGAGACATTTAATGACATCGTGAATGCTCAGCAAGGGATGGTGTTAGTCATAAAGTTTGCAGTGAAACCTGGCTGGGGGGTTGGTCACCGAGTGTGTATTACTAATTCAGTCTCCACCACACCCTTGGTCCCATGCCCAGCACCTTTGTGCAGGAGTTACTCAAGGCTGTGGGAAGCAGCCAGAGCAAGGCCACTCAGGTGGCTCTTTTCAGGGCTCCTTGGAAACCAGAGCTCACCCTCTGCCCAGTCACCTGGGAGAGCACAGAGGCAGCAAACCCTGATAGGGCAGATGGCTCTGGGAGTTAAACACTCAATCATGGGGATCCCACCAGTAATGAGGAGTCAATTCTACCTGTTGTCCAGTTTGGGGTCCAGCGTTCCTGTGTATGGGACATCTGGACTTGGATGGTCCCTCGACACTTAACCACTTAAGACAGGGTCAAGTCACCTATCTTTGAGGCCTCTGTTTCCCCAACTATCAAGAGAAAATTGGACAGGAAGAGTCTTCCCCATCCCTTCCAGCACAGTAAAATGGGGAACCAGCACGTATGGGCTCTGAAATCAGAAAAGTCCATGTTTGTTTGTTTCCAGGCTCTACTATGTGACTATAAGCAGATCCCAAACCCCTTCCACCCTCAGTTTCCAAGTGGGGGTAAATAACGCCTACTGGGTGATTATTCCTGATGTATCGCAATGCTAACAGCACTTAATGTTTATTGTCTTCTTCCTAGGAGCCAGACTCTGCTCTAAGTGCTTTGTATACCAACTCGACTCTGTTGTAAGAGCAGACACCAAGGCCGGGATAAACTGCACCTTTCCCAAGGTCACACACGCATCAGGTACAATGTCTGGGATTTGAACCCAACAGTCAGACCTGAACTATTTTCTCTCTCTCCAAGGGGATCCTCATAAATGTCAGTTTCCTTTTCCCTTCCTCTTTTAGCTCTCCATACTCTTTAATTACATATTTAAAAGTAATATCCACCAATTCTTCATGTTTCATAATTAGTCTTCTTTTCCCATAAAATACCTTGTCTCCTGTCATTCTTCTCCCCCCTTTACTTTCACATTTAGCAGCATTCCAGTTAGAAGGGACAGCATGTACAAATGTCCTGTGGCCAGGGAAGTATGGAGGGAAGATTAAAAGAGAAGAGCAGAGGGCAGACTGAGCTTAGTGTGTTGACAGAGCCCAGACACTGAGTTTTGTGGACTCCATGAAGGCACTTTCAGGAGAAACGAGAAACTTCTGAATTATCTTAAGCCACAGAGTAACATAATTCAAACTCTTTTTGAAATGAAATTTTCATCTTATCAGGAATCTTTCCAAGAGCAGCCATGCCTTGCAAGTCCTCTCAGTCAAAGTTTCTCTGCCTCACATTCAAGGTCTTTGTCCAATACTCAATCGAGGTGTGTATCTGAGTGGGCAAGGGTAGGATGAAGGTCAGTAGTTGGCCTTTGGTGGGAGCTGTTTTTGAGTCAGGTAGCAGGGTGGGAGGAAGGACACTCCAGGCGCTGGGAACAGTAAAGCAAAGGCCAAGAGACAGGGCACACATACTCAGCTCGGGCTGCTGAGTGAGGTGACAGGTGAGCCTGACGGGGCTGGAGTCCTGCAGGAGGGGCACCCCCTCACTTCAAGCAGAGCTTTCCAGTTCCAGTTCTGCTTTTCAGCTCCTGCAGCGCAGCATCTAGCCACTTCTCTGGCTCCCATAAACAGTGTCAGCACCTGGAACTGTGATCTGAACAGCATGGATGCTCAGAGATGCAGGTGGGCCCTGCTAGGGGACGAAGGACCTGGGCCAAGAAGTAATGGCAGGGCCCTGGGGTGTCCATCTTCTGTGACTTCACTCAAACCACCCCCATCATCACTGGTTCACATCCATCACTTCCAAATCCCCTCCTTCAAATCCTAACTCAAACCACCCACTGTCCTTATGCCTCCTCAGAATCCCCAGCTAGAAGGCATTGCTTCCTCTTTGGTACTTAGGTGCTTCCTCAGAACTGTTCCTTGCTGTCCAGCTCCCCTATATACCCACCCCTCACATTATCTGCACTGGCTGTGCCTGCCTCCCTCACTCAGCTCCTCCTCCCTGACTGACATGCACCGATACCCTAACACAGTAACTGCCACCGGTTGGTTGCTTGCACAAGAAGCGCTTGTGGGCTGAGAAGGAGTTGAAAAGTGCCCCTGATGCCTCCCCGGATGCCAGGAACTTTGTGCTGGGGGTGGTGTTTGGTTCTAGGTGGGGCCTGGGACAGCCATTGGCACTACCTAGAGCTGTACTAACCTGACTCGGTGCCCACTTGGCAGCAGCCTCCTTGGCCCTCAAGGATTGCCTGTGACTTGATGGCTGATAAGCGGGCCAAGGAGTGCCCTCTTCACCTGCCTCCCAGCACAATCAGACCTGCCGTCTTGGGTCTGACTCACTCAGGGAGGTACCTTTTCCGCCTTACTGGAGCCAAAATGTATAGCCGCCAGGGAGCCGGGAGGCCTCAGTGGGGCTGTGGGAATGAGGTAAGCTCTTTCTCTGTAGGACTTGGGAGTTTCTGTTTTTTTCTCTTTGAGAATCTCCTCATTTCCAACAGGCTGACACCAGTCATGTGAAACCACCTCGCTCTGCTGATTTGCAAACACTTCAACTCCTTCATCTCTTGAAATAGGGCAAGTCATCAAATGACTTTATGAGGCATTTATTGCTTATCTCTACGTGCCCAGAGGTGTTACTGGGGCTTTTAGGTTTACAAAAGAATTAAAGCCCCACTCTACCATGCAAGTCTCAACGCCAAGCACAGCAGAAACACCCTAACACTCCCACCGCAGCCACGTGGGGGGCTGCCATCTCTTCCCTCACTCTGTCTACACATTCTCGCTGCCAGCTCAAGCTTTTCCTGACACCTGGGATCCCTTGACATCTCTATTCGCATATTCATTCCTCATCCCTGCTTATCCTCTGAAGACCTAGTTCTGGCACAGCAGTCATAGGAAACTATAGGGTGGCGGACACACAGACATTTTGCTCACAATGCCATCGATGCCCGAAGCTTCAGAGAGAAAACCAAACTGAGATAACAAGGCAACTTGGTGTTCTGACAAATTCTATTCCCTAGTTTTCCCACTACATTTTTAAGAAATAGCCGTTGCTCCCAGTACCTCTCTGTTGCATGGATAATTCAGCACTTATGACTTAGAAATACCAAGGTCACTTCCTCCCTCTGAGGATGAGGTCCCCATTTGTATTCTGGTGTGCCCTTCAGGTATGCTTCTGGACAAGGTGAAGGGTGGCCTGACTCTCTGAATGAGATTGCCTGGTCCATGTCTCAAGCATGTCCAACTTTTCTGCCAAGTGTATGAAAACCTCCATTCCCTCTTGAAGAAAAGGACTTTTCTACCTAAGTCAGCTAACACTGGCTTCTACTGCTTGCTACTCAGAATTTCTGCTGATACATGTGTCACATAAGGAGTGATGGAAGGAGTGGTGAGTATTCAGTCTGAAGCAGGGAAATCTCGTGGGAGTTGCTATTTATCTGTAGATAGCTGAAGGGCTGTCGTGTGGAAGAGAAACAGATGCTTCTGTGTGGCTTCGGAAGGCAAAATTAGACCAACGAGGAAAGCCTGGGGGAGAAATATTTCAACTCAACACAAGGCAGAATCTTCCAGGCTAGTTCTCAGGAAAGTGATGCAAAGATTATCGTGAGCTGATTCTGTAGCTAGAAGATACAGGTTGACCATGCACTTGTCTGTGTTCTTGGGGGAGCCCTCTGTGGCTAACTCGCCAGAACCAATCTAGCTCCCAAATCCAAGCTCTTGCTTGAAGCCAATTCTGAACATCTTACTTGGTCATCTGGCAAGAAAAGTCCCTAAAGCAACTTGATTCCCAAACTATTTCTTTCACGCAAATTCGTGACAAAATTTTGTCACAACAAGCAGAACTGGGACTTCTCCTTGGACCCCAATGAATGTGGACCCATGCATTGTCTCACTTTTAGAAGGTGAAGTGGTGGCAGCTGGGAGTATTGCAGCTCCAGAACTTCGTAACTATAGGGTAAATAATTGTCAGGCTTTTCTGCCCTCCCGCCGTTAGGATTACTGATGGATCCCTGAGGTCCTGAATGCCTGCCTGATGGCGGGCACCTGGAGTGGGGTGTAGTCATATGTAGGTGGGTTCACCTGGGCTGAGACTGGGCCTATGAGGGTGGTGTCACGGGGACGCCAGAAGAAGAGCAAGCAAGAAAGTGGAATGGAACCAGCAGAAGAAAGAGAAACAAGACCACGAGAGAACGCCAGAGAGCCCAGAAAGAGTGAATATTTGCCGGGGGCTGGAGGCCTGCCAGGCCCCGTGCCCCCTGACACCCCTGCCTGCTGTGTACCTGGTAGGATCCCAATAAAAGCCTGAAAAACCACCAAGGGCTCGAGGACTCTCCTTTACCTGTCTGCTCGGGTCATAGAGATCCTGCTCTGTGCTCTTCCTGCCTCCACAGTGACCAAGGTTCCGCGGGTATCCACACAGGGAGAGGAGACTGGAGTTTGCAAAGGAGGATCCTACTGCTAGATTGGGGTCCTTGAGATTCAGAGTAAAGATTCAGAGTGTCACCCCACCCCCACTGAACCTCTCCCCTCTGGATACCAAAGGCTGGGGGTGAAGAGGGAAACAAATTAAATGGTAAAAGCTTCTGGGTCTTGAGCCAAGGAACAGCAAGTCCCAACCAAATTTACCGGAGCTTGTTTGAAGGGAAGCATGTCACAGAAGCATAACAATAAACAGTCGTGTCGGGCCAGCCGCGCCACTTCTGCCCCGGAAGAACAGGCTCAGGAGCCGATCTCCTGGGAGGAACCCCCTTTGGTGGAACATTTAGACACACAGGAAGAACACACTCTGGTGGGGCCTTCCTCCCTGCAGCCGCATCCGAGTGAAAGGAAGGTCAACACATGAGGATTCGGAAGCATGAGGTCATGTTGCGGGATATGCAGGGACTTCCCTCCCCTAAGCCATGGTTTACCCAGATTCAGAGCTAATGGCATACCATCCTCTGCCCACTCACCCACTCCTGCTCACCCAGTGTCCCTTATCAAATTCAGCCTGAGACCTCACCCAGCCAAGAAGTCTCCGAAAACAGGCAGAGAGCCCAACAGCCCTTAAGGAGAGCAGCTCCTGGCATCAGCGCCATAGGCCAAACCCTGTGTGTGCTTTGCCCCCAGAGAACTGAGAGCCACAGTGGACTAAAGCCAGGAGACTTGACGTGCTGCTCTGGGGCTCAAGTTTGCCAACAACTGCTCCAGGCCAACATTGTCATCTTAGCAACAAGGATACTGAGGCCTGACCTAGGTAAGCACAACTCCCACAAGAGTCAGGGCAGAGGCAAGAACAGGCCAAAGTTCTTACCTGCTTGAAATCTCTCTATTCAATTTTAAAATTGGGTGGAAGTTGTGTTGGGGTATAAAGTCTGTGGGTATAGGGCCTCCCCGGTGGCACAGCAGTTGAGCGCTGGGTTGCGAAGCTGCCCGTGGCCTCTGCGGCGCCGGTTCAATCCCCGGCTGCTCCCCGGCCACCGGAGGAGGGTCCCACATGGCGCGCAGACCTCTCCTGCCGCCCGCTGCTCCCCTCAGCAGTGTACTTCGGTCCTTCTGCCTGCTCTGCTCCCCGCTCTGGCTCTGGTGAATTCTCTCACCCTCCCGCGCTTCTGACTGTACCCAGTGCATGTATAAACAAAACAAACAAACAAACCAGCAAACAAATAAATAAAGCATGCCTCTATTAAAAAAATAAATAAATATTAAAAAAAAAAAAAGTCTGTGGGTATAGAGGGGTTGGTTCCCAGAAAAGAAGTCTGTGGACTGGGGCAGTGCCCGGAGTCTTCTGTGGAAGCACAGCTCAGGTCAGCCCTGTGAGGAGATGTATGCTGTGGGGTTCTTGCACTGCCCTCCCCTGCATCTGCTGAGCCTAGCAGCAGAGCCAGGCATGCTCTTAAAAAGCAGTGGCATTTCAATTGAGAATCAGATGGGAGCTGGCCTCTAAGGACATTTAACCACAGGTCACAGATCTTGGTAAACTTTAGTTGGCTTGTGAACCACAGGGAGACAATTTTTCTTGCTTCTTTACTTAACTGACGATTTCCTCCTCCTATCATTTATTAATCTGACTGGTTAACCATTGACCCTAAATGCCACCTCCCCTTGTCTTAAATCCTGTTCTCCCTGTTGGCTCAGAAAGGGCTCCCACTAAACAAACCTACTTTTATTCTCTTTCTTTTCAGAGCCAGAGTCAAGTGATAAAGGAGGTGGGGTCAGGGGTACTATGTTTGCTATCAAAGACACACCCCAAAACCTGAGCCCTAGGAGGGAGGGAGTCATTCCTATGTAGGCCAGCCATGCTCAGAAAGAAATTCATCAGCTGCAACACACAAGACAAAAGCAACTTCACTTAATCAGCATGGGGTGCATTTTAGAGAAGAAATTTATAAAGTGTTGACTCATATGATTTCTTGATTATTAAAGAAGGATCCTATTTCCAGCTCCTAAACACAAATACTATTTTGTTTTAATTTTCCCAGTTTAAGGGGGAAAGTTTAGGTAATGAGAACCATGAAAATGGAGGGGGAATGAGAGACAGCTGCTGTAGGAAAAGAACAGAGAGAAGGTCTTGGCAATTTAAGGGAAGAGTCTTCTGAACATAAGGGCCTCAGAGCCTGGACTCAATACCAATTTCTCTTGAACTGTTAGTATCCACTAGAATGTAAACTCCATGAGGGCAGGGATTTTTTTTTTATTCACTGCTGTGTTTTTAGCATCTAGAGCCTAGAATAATGTCTGGCATGGAGTAGGTGGTCAAATACCTGTTGAATGAATGGATGAATGCCAAGTCAGTGGTACCATAACTGATCACAGTCATAGTCTTTCAGCGGTGGGGGGTCAGAGGGAATGGAGGCTCAGTTGTTCATTCAGAAACTGCTGCTAACTGTGACAGAAGCCACCATGGTAAACTTCACGAAGGACAAGAAGCAGAGGGACTCTCTCCTGAACTATTAAGATGAGCTCCATTTGCTCACACGTACATATTTTCATCAAGTGCCAGTGACATGCAGATAGTAATGGACACAGTTCATTCACTGTGGGTTCCCACCTCTCAGGGGACCACAGATCTATAGACAGTTTCTTCTTATTCTAACAAGAGCTGCTCACTAGTGATCACCTATTTTGTGTCAGGAATTTTATATTTATTTTCTGATTTAATGCTTACAATAACCTCACTAGATGGGTATAATTACCCCTACTTTACAGAGGAGAAAATGATAGGTTAGTGACAGTCACCCAGCAGAGATTGGGTTAATCCCAGGCTGATGTCACCCAGAGACAGTATTCTTCCTTCCAGACACACATTTCTGCCTCTAACTAGCTCTGTGATCTTGGAGAAGCCACTTCTTTCTGAGTTTCAGTTTCTACATCCTCAAATTCAGGGAACTGAGCAATATTTTTTTTAAGATTTTTTTTATGCATATAAGAGCTGGGGTGTAGGCCAGAGGTGCAAGGGGTGAGAGGATTCACCAGAGACAGAGTGGAGAGCGAACAGGCGGATCCACTGAAATACACTGCTGAGGGGAGAAGCAGGTGAGTCAGGAGAGGTCTGCTGCGCCATGTGGGTAGCTCCCTAGCCTGGGATCAAACTCATGCCACAGTGGCTTGATAGCACTGAGACTTTAACCCCTGTGCTACCAGGGAGGTCCAAACTGAGCAGTATTATGTACAGAAGCTTTCTACATGTGCAACTCTGAGGAGGTGACTTCATTCCTTAGTGGGACCACAACATAATTTTGTTTTTGGAAATTGAAAGAACAACACCCTTCATTGAGGGCAGCTCAAATGAAAGTCCTGGCTGTACTTTCATTTTTAAAATTAACAGAAGCCCCTTTTGTAACCCAGACCCCACTTTGCCTGGGCTCCCAGCACCCGCCTTTCTCCTCTCACGGCGGGTCTTTACAATGGTCTCGTGTAGCAGCAGGAAGGCACAGAGCAGGTTTTCTATGATCCAGGCAGACAGGTAAAGGAGGAGACCTGGAGCCCTCGGCTGCTTTTTCAGGTTTTTATTGAATTTACCAGGTCCATGGCAGGCAGGGGTTCCAGGGTGGGTGCCAGGAGGCTAGTAGGCCTCCTGGCCCCCCGCGAATCTTCGCTCTTTCTGGGCTCTCTGACATTCTCTCTTGGTCTCTGCTTCTCTGCTGCTTCCGTTCCACTCTCTTGCTTGTTCTCTTCTGGAGGTTCCATTCCTCTGGTGTCCCGTGATGCCACCCCTATAAGCCCCAGTCTCAGTCCAGGTGTACCCACTACGTATGCCCACACCCCACTCCAGGTGCCCGCCATCAGGCATGCATTCAGGACTGCAGGGATCCATCATCTATCCTAATGGCAGGAGGGCAGAAAAGCCTGATCATTATTTACCCTACATCTCATCTTCTCCATTTGTTCCGTGCCATGGTAAAGATAAGCAGACCCTTTCGGGGAGCTGGGTTCAGCGGCATGCTGACATAGGGGTCCAGTTTCTGCGAACTCTTGTTTTCAGGCAGCATCCACAAATATGCTTCCTTTTGAAGCTGAGCTATGGGGAGAAACAGGAGGAGGGGAGCTTGTCACCCAACTGAGGAGATAGAGGGAGTTCAGATTCTTAGCACTAGAAGGAAACTTCATGATAATTAAATGAATGGTTTTCAAGATTTTATTAGCTACAGATCCCAGTGTATTACACAATTAAAAGACTATCCTTCTAGTTAAATCCAGAGTAATGGAGGCAACAATAGTCTTCCTTCTCCCCAAACTGCCCGGTTTATAGGTGAACTCCAGGGGTCTCCACAGAACACTGTTGGAAATTAACTTAATCTGACCAGAACCCCTGAATTTTTCACCCAAAGGCTTATACGGGGAGCCATTTACCAAGCTTGACTACCTGGCTGGTGGCAACCCTGAAGCACACATTCAGGACTGAGCCACCATCTTGATAAGTGTGGGTAAGTGAATTGGTCAGGCCACTGGCCTCTGTGGCTGTCATCTGTGGCCTTAAATGCAAAAGGTGCTTGGGAATGTGGGCACGAAGCACGCATGCCTGATTGTGGACCTCTGGATATGGTGTGGGCGTGCATAAGTGTGCACACCTGAGCCCTGGAGGCTGCGGCTATGAGGGGAGTGTCATTCAGGCAGAGCTGATCTATATATGATAACTCAGTTCCACATCTTCAACTCTCACCTCTGCCCTGTTCCTATGTCATAACCTGATGCTGAGTGGCATTGGCCAGTAGGTAAAAACAAACCCAAGTTTTCCACATCTAAAGAAGGAGACCAATAATCAAGCACAGTATATGTTTCTCAAACTCAATTTTATATTAGAATCACATGGAGAAGAGAGGAGGGGAAAAAAGCACTACAGTCACCTAAACCCCCAATACCCCTCCCTACACCTTCATTCCCCCTCTGCCAGAACAATAATGTTCTCCTGATTTCTAACACTACGTATTTGTTTTGCCTGTTTTTAAAATTGATAGAAACAAAAATGTAGTGTATTTATTCTATGTCTGTATCCTATGATTAAATGTTTTCTTTGCAAGAGTCACGCTTCTTGAGCCTCCCTGGTGGTGCAAGGGGTTAAGCACAGCACAATGAAGCAATCCACGGCCTCTGCAGCACGAGTTCGATCCCCAGCCAGGGAGAAACCCACATGGTGCAGCAGACCTCTCCTGTCTTGCCTGCTGCTCCCCTCAGCAGTGTATTTGTCAATCTGCCTGTTCTATTTTCCACTGTCTCTGGTGAATTCTTTCACCCCCTGCACCTCTGGCCTGTACCCCAGCTCTTGTATGCATAAACAAATCTTTAAAAAAAAAAAAGACTTATGCTTGTTGGGTTGGGTAGCTGTTGTTCATTTATTTTCATTGCTGTGTAGTATTCCATTGTCTGCACATTTTATATATATATATATATATATATATATATATAAAACTAGTTTCTACTATTGCTAAACTTGTAGATCATTTGCATTTTCTTTAACTCTTACAAGTAATACTACTGTGAACATTCTGGTACATGGTTTTTAATACATACAGTAGTCCCCCTTTCTCTGAGTTTCAATTTCCATGGTTTTAGTTACCCAGTCAATCCTGACCCAAAAATATTACATGCAATAAGACTTTTTGAAAGAGAAAAACCACATATCACATAACTTTCTTTACAATATATTGTTATAGTAGTATTGTTGCCAATCTCTTACTGAGCCTTATTTATCAATTAAATTTTAACATAAGAAAAACAGTATAGATAGGGTGGATACTATCCAAGGTCTCAGGCACCCATTGGAAGCCTTGGTATCAACCACAGATAAGGGGGGATTACTGTAGATGTGTGTGTTTCTGTTGAGTGTATATATCTAGGGGTAGGCTTGCTAAGATATGCATTTGTTCAGTTTCAATGGAGAATAGTAAATAGTCTCTAAAGGAGCTATACCACACCTGTGTTTTGTAAAAGCTCTTCCAGTGGTTCTAGAGTTGAGAACCCTGCCTAAGGCTTACAAAGGGGTGAGAAAACCAGCCCCATATCCATCACCCTGAAACTCCTTCCTTATCAAAATCTTGGAGAGGGAAGTGGGAAGGGTAGCACTGACCTTGTTCTAGGACTTGACCTTCTCTTCCTTGTGGGGAACAAAGGGGCTTTATCCACCCCACATGAGATACAGTCTCCACTAGACTCTCCTTTGGAGATTGCAGTGTCTACAGGCAGAAGGAATTGACATCTCTATCTCCAGCCACCTGTTTACCAAGTGTTGAAGCTATAGACCCACCCTGGTGCCACCATCCAAATGAACTAAAGTAGGGCAAGAGACCTTCCTGGAGAGCTGAATGCACATCCTTTGAAGACAGTGGTTAGATATGAGCCTAGAGACAGCGCCTTATTGGTCTGACTGGTGCCAAGAGGGATTGGGAAGGACTATGGAATTTTCTGAATGCCTTCAAAGTGAGAAAACAGGTATCAGCACTCGCCTCCCCACTTTCAATTTCCTGCAGCCTTCTGAATGTGAGTCTCTGACAGAGCCAGCACAGGGCAGGGAGAGGACATTGGCCATGGGGCTGCTCAGTGACTGCCAAGTGAAGGAGCCTGTCACAGAAAGGGAGCTGGGGTATGGACTGACTGCAGACCTGGTCTGAAGGGTGCTGAAGTGACAACCTTGAGGCTGTAAACAGCACGTTCCACTCTTACAGAAATGGCCTATTGGTGGAGGTCACCAGCAGCTAAAGAACCAGAGTGTGGCAGGGACACCTCCCTACAGCACCTGAGGCCAGAAACAACAGCATGACCTTTATTTCCTTGTCCTTCCCCCTGCTCCATTTCATAAAGAGAGGAGCCCAGAAACAGAAAGGATGGAACGAGCCGGCCTAGTGCCTTCCACATACAAATCCTTCCAGGCATAAGGATCATCAGGGAAGGGAAAGCTCTGAAGCAGACATGAGATAGATGATTAAAGGATATTGAATGAAATTTTTTTATATAAAATTAATATAACATGAAATTCACCATTTTAAGCCTTTAAACGTGTACAATTTAGTGGTTTTTAGTACATTCACCTGACGGAGGTTTAATTAACTGAAAATGATGAAGTCTGTCCAAGATGCCATTAAGTGCTGGAAGGAAGAGTGGGAATTTTTCCCTGACTCATTAGATGGGAACAAAGAACATTTTTATGGCAATTCTGTGAACCTTTATTAACACAGACCATCTCTAATCCTATGTCCCAGATGCAACCCAGGCTCATCATGCCCAGAGTGAATGCATCATCTTATTCCTACTCACTCCCTTGGGGAAAGAGGTGGGGACAGAAGAAGGATGTAGCCTGTGTGCAGTCAACCAAGCCTGAATCCTGATGGTCTCCCACTTTCACCTTTGCCTTCCTGTGGGCCATAAAGTCTATATATCCCACACCCTAAATGCCTCTCTGCTTTATCCTCTCTTCTCAGCCCTCACTGCTGCCCCCTCGCACCCGGAGGGTGTCCCTCTGCTGAACAAGGGCAAAGCCTCATCACTGACTGTCCTCCCTCCATGGTGCCTCCCAGATCCATAACGATGCCACTCCCAGAGCTCTCATACCTGGCACCACCTTGTCACTCCAGTGTCAGCATAAGGTCACTTGTCACTTCCATGGAAGGCCTTGTCTGACCACCACCTTTGTTTAATGTTTCATTCTACTTACCCATCGTTGGCATGCTGCTTATCACTGTCTAAAACAATCCTGCTGAGAAATAAGCCAGAAAGAAAAAGAAAAATACCGAATGGTCTCACTCATAACAGGAATCTAGGAAACCTAAATATGGACCAGGAAAATGAATAACTACAAGAAAGGAAAAAATCAAAATCAACAAACAACTATGAACCAGAGACACTCTTTGTGGGAGGGGGGGGGAAGGAGGGATTTGGGTCAAAATAGGGGTTGCAATTGCATGGGGAATATAAAAATTAAAAAAAGATCCTGCTGATTTACTTTTTAAAAAAAAAGATTTATTTATTTATGCATACAAGATCTAGGGTATGGGCCAGAGAAGCAGGGGGTGAGAGGACTCATCAGAGACAGAGTGGGGTACAGAACAGGCAGACTGACTGAAACACACTGCTGAGGGGAGCAGCGGGAGAGACAGGAGAGGTCTGCTGCGCCATGTGGGTTGCTCCCTGGCCAGTTGGGGATGGAACTCACGCTGCAGAGGCTGCAATTGCTTCACAGTGCTGTGCTTAACCCCTTGCACCACCAGGGAGGCCCCTGATTTACTTGTTGACTGGCTTATTCTCATCTCTGTCCCTTGGTCCTAGAACCTAAACTCCATGGGAGTTGAGACCTCACCAGCCCTGTCCTGTCCTGGACCCCCTGCATCTGGAGCTGCTCCATCCTGAAAGAGAGATGGTCACACACCATTAGTGGGGTTGAATTTTTGAACTGTGGCTAGGCCACATAGAGATGTACTCTAAGAATAATATACATAGAGATTTCAGAGACAGGATAAAATCATGTAAATCTCTCATTAATTTTTATATAACTTATATTGAAATAATACTTTAGAACTATTGAGTTCAAAAACAGTATCATAAGGTAATTTTGTTTGTTACTTTTTCCTGCTTTAAATATGGCTACTTGGAAAATTAAAATTACATCTGTGGCTCACATTGCATCTCATTAGATATCACTGCTTTAGACCACTCCAGGTTCAAGTGACAGGTAGGTGCTCACTGCACTTGTTGAATGAAAGAAGCATGATCTTTCTAAGAGCAAGATCTTCCTCATCCCCATGCTAGAAATTCTTTATTGGCTCTCCTTTTTGCCTAAACCAAATTTCTGCTTTATGTCCTGGCAGAGGAGGCCATCATGACCAGGTCCTGCTTCTCACTCTGATTTTATCATCTGCTCTTCCCAGCGTGGGTGCACTGTTTTAATGCACAGGGGTCTTCCTCCATAAGACTGCCCTGCCTCCACTGCAGCTACTGGTGAACTCCTATGCATCTTTCAACTTGCAATTTAATGTCATCCTTTTAGAAACTCCTTCCTTACTCTAGAAGCAGAATGCCCTCGCCACTTGGCAGAACGACCCATTTACTGTGAGGCTCATTATTCCTGCATATTTGATCCCTACAGGTCACTGCATGTGTCCTCATGGGAGATCAGGACTCCCTAAGGATGACCAGGATCAGGCCCTATTTGTCTTTTATTCTTTAAACCTCAGATAGTCCCCATATAAAAGGTGCTCAATACAGGCTTACTATGATAATCTCTAATGTGATTGCATGATGAATTAATGTGCTTAAGACTACCAGTTAGGAAGAAGTTGAGACTTGTTCTGATAATCTACTACATAAGAGACCACCCCCAAATGTAGTTGTTTTATGCTGGTGTGTATCATCATCTCTCATCATTGTGCTTGTTGACCGTGCTCAGCTGCTGTGTGGTTCCCACATGAGGTCTGGTTGCCGTGAGGTGAAGCAGAAAGTGGGATCACCTGCAGACTTGGCTGGGCTGGGCATCCATGATGGTCTCTTCAGTTATATGCTTGATATCTCTATTGGGGTGACAAAATTCTGGGGGACTGGCAGGTGGCCTTTCCACGTGGCTATCTTAGGAGTCCTCACAGCACCACAGTCTCCAGGCAGCTGGATGGCTAACATGCAGAAACTTTCGCAGAGGGAGTGTTGCCAAAGTCCCAGCCGCAGCTGCGAGACTTCTGATGGCCAGCTTTGAAGTGAAGCAGCATCATTGCTGCTGTGGGCAACTAGCCGCAAGTGAGTAACGGGGCAGTGCAAATGCAGGTGGAGGGACTTCCCAGGACATGGATGGGGGAGGTTCCTTTGGAGACAATCTTTGGGGACCAACTCTCTCAAATCTAATCTGAAACTTAAACCAGGAAAGACAAGTGAAACTTAGTTAAGTATCTCTGGGAATAGCACAGGGCAAAACAAACAAACAAACAAAAACCCTTAATGTAAATATATGTTTAAATGTTTTCCACGGTGCTTTGGGTCTCAGGTGTGTATCATACAGGTTATCAGGTCAAGCCTGTAACACTTGAGAGCAAACTAAAAGTTGTGAGTCACTTCCAAAGACAAGACACTTAGAGTTTTAGGAGTCCAAATTCGTCTGGAGAAATCTATAGGAAACCTTTGCTTAATGGCTTCATGGTGGGGCAGCACTTACAGCATTTGGTACAGAGTTTAAGAATGTTCAACACTATCATTTATAATAAAAACAGGAGCATCCAGAGGTGGAGAAGGATAAGAACAAAGAGGGAAGGAAGCACAGTGGCCTCTAGTGAGGGACTATGGGTGATTTGGTGGTGGGTGCACTATAGAGGTGATACCTGATGGGGGTATCCAAATTTTGCCTCAGTTCTAAATAAATAAATAAATAAATAAATAATAAATAAATAAAACCAGTAGGAAAGAATCTAAATACCCAACAGTCTTGATAAGAGTTTCAATGTAACAACACTGTAGATTTTTCCACATGCATTAAACACTGTGTAGGGTAAATGATTTTCAGGCTTTTCTGCCCTCGCCCCCACCATTAGGATTGCATGCCTGATGGTGGGCACCTGCATTTGTTACATTGTTATAAGTTGTATTGTTTACTTCTGTGCAGTATTGAGTGTAGTATTGAGATATTTGCCAAGAGAAACAGAGGCAGAAGCAGAGGCAGGAGAGAAGGGGAGAAAGAAAGCCAGAAGAGAGAGAAGCCCAAAGTGAAGACTTGCTGGGGGTTTGGAGGCCTACCAGCCTCCTGTCCTGCTGCCTGCCATGTACCTGGTTGCTGCACTACATGTAAAAGCTCAATAAAAGCCTGAGAAAGCCACTGAGAACTCCAGGACTCCTCCTTTACCCATCCGGTCTGCTCCAATCAGAGAAAACCTGCTCTGTGCCCCATCCTGCCGCTGCACACTGCTTAAGGAATTTTAATGTCAAAATGCATAGCAAAGTGTTAGGTGAAAATAGAATCAGTACACACAATTTTGTATAAAATATTATTCTAATTATGCAAATACATACATGTATAGAAAAAAGACTAGAAAGGTTTATGTCACAATTTCAACAATGAATATAGCCCCATAGGAGAATTATGGGATACATTTGAAAGTTTTCTTCTTTGTACTTTTTGTATTCTACAAGTTTCAAGCAGTGAACGTAAACTATTGTTATTATCAGAAAAAAAAAATTGAGAGTGAGATGACACTGAACTGGCAAGCTGGAACAAGCTCGTGTTCCCAAGATTTCCCCCAAATGTCTTTCATTGTGGGGTTTCTAGCAATAAATATAATTATCCCTGGTAATTATATCAGCATAACTATCCCTGAGGCCTATCAGCTACTACCTTAGACCAGTACAGTGTGATCTCCTAAGTTTCTTAACTTCTCTAGAATTTAGTTATCTACTCTATAAAATGAGAGGGTGGGACAATAAGATCAAATCTGCAGAATCTCAGGGTTATAGCACTTTCCTTTATCCTATCGCTCTTCTCAATACCTTGATGACTGAAACAAGTCCAATTTTATCATCACTATTTGACCCAGGAGAAATGAGAAGCTCAGCCAGGTAAGATCACCAATTCCTGTTCTCACAGATGGGAAGTAAAGGTCAAGATTCAAAATGAAGTCTTCAGGCTTTCCACCTGAGGCCCCTGCTGCTAAATCAGGGTTCCTTTTCTCTATGACAGTAAACTCCCATCTTGTCATAAAATTCCGACCAAAATTTTTGCTTTCTGAGGTCAAATATACTAAGACTAATCTCTCATCTTCATTTCTGTATTCCAAGGATCTTAAAAGAGCTCTAATGTCTCCTCTGAGTCATACACATCCTCTGTTCTGTCTGTTCTTCCTCAAATGGCGTTGTCTGGGGGCCACATGTCATGTTAGAATCTTACAATTTCAGAATTGGAAAAGAAATTTAAAGGTCATCTGGCCTAAGCTGCACTGTCTCCTCTGAAAGCTAGTCCCTCAACAATGCTCCTGAGAGGGTGCCTGGGGCTAGACAGAATGATAAAGGTGCCCTTTCCCCTACTGAGCAGCCAGACATCTGCCTGGTTACCTGCATTCAAACTGGGAATGTGGAGGCTGCAAAGTGCAAGGCAGAAGGACTCAGCTTGAAAAACAGGACATGGCGCACAATGGAAAGATCGGAGAGTTCCAAAGGGAAAGAAAACCAGAAAGGCCAAGACAACTCACATGCAGAGAAAGCCAGCTTAGGACAAATCGCAAGGGCCAAGAAGAAACCCTTGGGAAAAAAAATCTTTCTCTCCTGAGAGGACTCTATTGTGTGTGCTCTGGGTCAAAAGAGCCTCACTGTGCAAAGGGGCTCCCCCACCTGCTGGGACTCTCCAGAATGAGTTCTTTTTCTTGTCTGGGTTCAGCAAACTTCCTGCTTCCTCTCTCCCGGGGTGCGTGCCCCCTCTGCAGCGTTCAGCCAGGGCACTGGGGCTTGGCAGTGTGCTGGCAGCTTGCCGGGCACTGGCACAAAGTTACTTAGTAAATACCACAGCTTTGATAATTTCTTGCTCCACTAGTCCCTTAGGATTCTTTCCATCTGCATTAAGAAACAGAAGTTGTACTTCCCTTTGCCCACAAATTCCAATGCTTTTATTTTGTGTAGCGTTTACAGGCAAGGATGCTGTTTCTAATGACCATCCATTGAGTCATATATTTGAAAATATATATTTGAAAAAAACAGCAAGGAAAATTTTCAAAAAGGAAAGTTCCATCTTCCCTGAAACTCAATGAAAGCTTTGTTCAGACATACATTTTAAAAAGCAAAACTTCCTTCAGGTTGAAATGGAAATACTTTGTTGGAATCTCTTTTGACCTAAACAAGCAAAAACTATTAAGTATAAAAATGCTATAGTTATTTACCCCTCCAAATAAAATCCTTTTATATTAAGATATGTTCCTTCATTCTCTTCAGTTTTAGGGGATTCACAAGGAGATCTTCTGAGGCCATAGCCCTTCATTTCTGAAATTGTATGAAATCATTTCATATTTGGAATTCTAGTTAAATTTGTATATCAAAGAAGTTATCTCACCCAACTTGGCCACTCCACCCCACTGGAGGTCAGAACCCCGCTAAGGCTGTCTAGGCTCGACTGTGTGCCAGGCTGGAGCACGCTAGGAATTTGGGTGACATTCCTGTTTAATTATCACAAGAGTCACATGAGAGATGTGTAATCTACATTTCCAAATGATGAAACCAAGTTGAGAGGTCAAGAAATGTGCCCAAGTTCACAGAGCTAGTTAGTAGACATGCTGGCTGGAAAGGCTCCTGAATTCTTTTCCTATAAAGTTTCATCCAACCACTCCTTCTTAAACCCCTCATGGTTCCCCAATAACCTATTCCTGTTTGAGTCACCTTTCCATTATTCTGGAGCATTCTTCCTTGTACTGAGCTGAAGTCTGCCTCCTTGTAACCTCCAATAGGTTGATTCCATCCCTCAGGCAGGAGCCAGACTGACATTGAAAATGTTACCCAGAGGGCCTCCCCGGTGGCGCAGTGGTTGAGCGCTGGGTTGCGAAGCTGCCCGCGGCCTCTGCGGCGCCGGTTCGATCCCCGGCTGCTTCCCGGCCACCGGAGGAGGGTCCCACATGGCGCGCAGACCTCTCCTGCCGCCCGCTGCTCCCCTCAGCAGTGTACTTCGGTCCTTCTGCCTGCTCTGCTCCCCGCTCTGGCTCTGGTGAATTCTCTCACCCTCCCACGCTTCTGACTGTACCCAGTGCATGTATAAACAAAACAAACAAACAAACAAATAAAGAAAGAAAGAAAACATGCCTCTATAAAAAAAAAAAAGAAAAGAAAAAAAAAGAAAATGTTACCCAGAGGGCATTATAGGAGGTGCAAATGGGTGGCCTGCTTACTAGAAGTGTTTCCAAGTTCCAGGTCAGAGGAAGTTGAGATGACATACAAGGAAATATCATCCTAGGGTCACACCCAGCCAATAGTCTTTGCACTGTCAAGGATAAGGAAATCTGGGTTTCGAGAACCATTGGAGTTGGTTAATACAGGAGGGGGAAGAAAATGGTGGACACAACCCCCAGCCCACAGGCTCAGTTCATAGAAAGACAGCCAACTCAGGGGGAGACATGTGCTCTGATGAGGTCGATGCTCAAGGTCCCATCTTGTCTTTGTCTGAAGCAACTTCCTGATTCTTGCTTGGCAGGACCTGGTAATACAGGCCCCAGAGGTCATGATTCTGGAAAGGTCATGTGAGACCTCATCAAGTTTCCCAGTCACTTATGTACCTTGCCGCTACAGCCCTTTGTAGATACCCGTATCCTGGGTCATGGTGAGCTGCTTGCAGTGTTCTCTGCCCTTTGTGGTACTTAACAAACCACAGCTCCCAGGCACGTTCCGTCCCATGACCTGTTTTTGAAAATAAAGTCTTGGAGCACAGCCACACCCATTCAGGTGTGTCTTGTCTCTGGCTGCTTCCTCCACAACAGAGATTGTACGGACCTCAAAGTCTAAAATGTTAAAGATCTCTCCCTTCATGGAAAAAAATTGCCAGCCCCTGTTCTAGAGAAGAAGGACAGGATCTTAGCATGCTCAGTCTCCCTAGAGTTATAACCATAATTTCTTTCTATAAATTAGCAATGATTTGTATAACATAAATTAGCAACAAAATCTTTGTCACAGAGATACCGTGAGATATAAAGGAGATATCATATTTGGGGGTCACATATATAATTACCTCACACTGTGCCAGGCATAGTTATTAAGTATTAAATGATGAAGTGAATGAGTAGAGGGTCAATCCACTCACATGAAATGATGGCTGTAAAAGTACTTCACAAACCATAAAATGCTCCATAAGATCAGGGTATCTTATCATCGTCAAATACAAAAATATATTTTGTTCTGGAACAAAGCCTGTGCTCCTCTCCGGTTTTCCTGGTGCTGGCTTTGTTTTATTTTTATTATTATTTTTTAAGATTTATGTATTTATGCGTACAAAAGCTGGGGTACAGATGAGAGATGCAGGGGGTGAGAGGATTCATCAGAGACAGAGTGGGGAACAGAATAGGCAGATTGACTGAAATACACTGCCGAGGGGAGCAGCGAGTGAGGCAGGAGAGGTCTGCTGAGCCATGTGTGTTTCCCCCTGGCTGACGGGGGATCGAACTCATGTTGCAGAGGCTGCGGATTGCTTCACAGTGCAGTGCTTAACTCCTTGCGCCACCAGGGAGGCCCCCTGGGCTGATTTTATAAGTAAAACCTCACAGCTTTAATTTAATTTGATTCGTGGCTCCTCTCCACCCCGTTCTCTTAACATGTCCCTCTAGGTCCTGATCCTTAGGTTAGATCTGTTGCTCCTTAAATAGGAACTGTTAGGTATCAAGGGCTGTGGTGGTTGGGGACTGGGACAGCCTAGCTAAGTTCCAATAACATTTCCCAGATTTCCCTTCTTTGTATGAGTGTCCCTACAGTTGGTCACACGAGAAATTGCATGAGCTTGAGAAAGGAGACTGAGGGAGCAATCATTCCATTTGCAGGCCATTGCAGAACCCCAGGTGCTACCACAGCTCATTGTCACTTATCTGGTCCCTCCTGATCTTGGTGCCAGTTCTGTAGCCTCCCCAGATCCGGCTGAGTCATGGGTCAGTGTGTGTGTGACTCCGAGATAGAGGGCATGTGCTTTTACGGTAGGCCACCCTCATTGTCCGCTGAGATGTGGTGAGAGATAGAAGTAGGTTCTCTTTCCTACTTTAGATAGCTTGTTCTCCTGACTGACTGCCCTGCAGTGTCTTCAGAACTGCCAGGAGACAGAAAAGACAATAGTCTCCCCAAGAATGCTTCACAAGTTGCTCCTTGTGGTCCCTAGTTAATAAATTTCCTCTTTCATATCTTTACTCCCAACAGCTTCTCTCACAGTTGTGTGGCCTATTATAAGGTGTCCTTTATTTCGTATCTTAAGACTGGCTCTGCTTCCCTCATCAAAATTTCTTCAGTAAGAGACTCTAAAGAAGGCGTTCTCTGAATCAGTTCTAGAACTGTTTTCTGGGTCAGGTTCTCTGGTACAATCATTTTTTTTTTTTTAAGATATTCCTGATGCTGATATCAGTGAGGAGGGGGATACTGGTGGGCTATGGTGTACAGTGGTGAAATATTACCTAATGATCACCTGTAAACACTTACAATTAAGTAGGTCTATAAGGCAATACTTTGTATAGCCAAGTAATTGCTGCCATAGAACATTTTCATGAAATTAAGGAGGAGTCATCAGTTGGCTGGTAGCTTCTAAGTGTGCTGGAGAGTTTGGAGAAAGAAAATTATGACCATAGGGTTTTAAGTTCCCAACAGAAGTTCTGGCTAAGAAACCAGAGCTCCTATGACTATAGGGCCACAATTTCACAAAATCAAACCCAAGATCTAATCTTGGACTGAATAATACAAATGAAATCATGACCTCATAGGGTTTCTTATGTTACAATTAGGACATTGACTATGAGACTAGGGAAAAAGTGAGACCCTGAAGATAGGAATAAAGACACATGGGCATCAGATTCAGATGAAGCAGAGGAACTTGAACTCTTGAATTTTGCTGAATCGCCCTTGCCAGTACTAGTAATACTTCCACTCTAACTCAGTCTCCCCTTGTCTGAAGAAATTGCAGTGTGCTTTCATTAAACCTAGCCCAGGACCAAGGATCTAAGGCAGCTTGCAGGAAACTACTGGTTCTGCTTAAGACCTACCCCTACCCCTCTCATTACTACTAGACCTATAATTAGATTCAAATTTCAGCAGATTCCAGGGGTTATGGATAAAAGTGTAATTCATGTGAAAATGTCACACACAACAAAAGAATTACAAAGTTTTACCAATTTATACTCACAGAAACTTGAGGTATGTTCCAATATCAACGAATCTTATTGGTATTAAATCAGGGTAGAAGAAATCTAATGCTGGATCAGACCAAATGTGCCAGTGGTACACTGGGCAGAAACTTCTAATTCTGTGTGTTGCTTTGAAGAATTTAGAGTGGCTCTAACAGTTTAGTAGTATCATTGAACTAAAACCTGTATCCCATCAACCAAGGCATTGCAATATGGTGAGCATACCACTTGGGAGACTCCACTATCTTTGAAGAGATCGGGGTAGTTAATAACTGTAGGGCAGGAATGATATTGGTAGGGCAGGAATGATATTGATAGTGCTGCCATTGAAGTGGCTTCACAAATTCATGGAAATAATGTGGCCCACCAAGGTCCACAGTTAGACTAGGAATCCCACTTGGGTCGCAGAGGTCCAGTGGAAGACAATCACCAAGGATGAGGAGGATTTCATAATGGACAGCAGAGCCAGTATCAGAATGGCTTGACCAGCAGAACTCTTTCACATTGGATCCTGAAAACTGAAATTGATGGTTGAACTACTCAAGTGTTATTTGACTTATATCAATTGAAAGCTCTAGGCAGAGCAAATAAAGGTGACTTGATCACAGTCAAAAATCGTGAACTGCTTAATTCCCAGACTTCAATCAATTCTGAGTCCCAGAAACACTGAATCAAAGAGAGAGTGAATCTCTTAAAAAAGGAACCTACTACTCAGTCCAAAATTTACAGGCATTTTTTTTTCTATTTTTCCAAAGGAACCTGAGGATATTTACCAGTGTGATATTATACTACAAAAAGAAAATTATGACACCTTTCAGGAATTAATAGGTATTGACTCTGAATGCACATTACCTTCAAAAGACTAAAAAGGCCACTTATGGAAAATCAGTCACCAGTGGGTTTTGGGTGTGGATCATCTCACAGTGGGCTCAACATGTCCTTTAATAGCTTGTAGTTATTCTCCCAGTTTCAGAATTAATCATTTTAGGAATAGGCATACTCAGCAACTGGTAGACTCTCCACATGTTTTTTCTTATCCATGGACTAATGGATTGTCTGATAGGAAAAGTTAAATAAAAGCTAGTACAATCATTTCTATCTACAGAAGATTAAACTAAAGAAATATCATAGTTTTAGGGATATTGCAGCTATTGGATGATGAATCCCACCGTCTTCTCTTTCAATTTGCTTATTTGACCTGTACGAAGATAAATGAATCTTGGAGAATATCAGCAGATTATCATAGGCATAATTGGTAATAACTGCACCTCCAATTGCAACTGATTTTCCAGATGTGGTCTTGTTACTGAAGATAATCAACACAACCTCTGGCAGCTATTGATCTGGTCGATGTTTTTTCCCTCTACACCTCTTAATAAAGACAACCAGATGCAGTTTGCTTTCAGCTATATTGCTCAGGCTATATTAAAGTCCCTTCCATACCCACTGTCATAACCTAATATTCCCAGGGACCAGGACATCCTCTCCACTCCATAGGCTAGCACACAGGCCTACTAAGCTGATGATACCATGCTAATTGGCCCTGGCGGGTAGCAAATAGCAGCTATTCAGAACACCTTAGTAAGAAAAACACAAGCAAATGGAGGAAAATGAGTCTCATAACATCCAGGGGCCAGCTATTTCAGTGAAATTTCTGATTCCAGGAACCAGGGCATATGGAGACATTTTGTCCAAAGTGAAGAAGTTGCAGCATCTGGTCTCTCTTACCATTGAGGGAATGGCAAAATGCCCACTAAACCTCTGGATTTTGAAGGCAACTGTGCTGCATTTTGGAATGCTACTTCGACTTATTGAGTAAACTGAAAGGCTGCCAATTTTGAGTGGGATCCAGAAAATGAGAAGATTTTGCAACAGATCCAGCTAGTGTTAGAAGTGTCTGTGGCAGATAAGAGCTGGGTGGGATTTTAGCAGGGCCCCAATTGTAAGTCATAGCACAGATCTTTAGAATTTGAGTGCAGAACTGCTATACTCTGCAGATAATTATTTTTCCTTTATTTTCATCTAGCTCTTGGGCGTAGTCAGAGACCGAATGCCTGACCATGGCCACGAAAGTTACAAGACCTGAGCTGAGCATTGTGTAATGAGTTTTGTCCTCGGAAGTTACCTTTGTCCTTGTTCTTCATGCCCAGCTTTTCTACCCACTGCCTTTCCTGCTGACCTGTGGTAACCTTAGCCACCATCAAATGCAGAGCCTTCACTGTGTGGTTCCTGGTGGATGTCTTTCCTCTGATCCTCAGCTACTCCCTATTCACTTTTCCAGCTTCCACAATAATTGCAATGGTCACATTCCTATGAATTCTCTATTCTGTATCATTCGTTATGGTTCTGCTTTCCTCATTACATCCAAACCAGTATAACTGCCTACTGTATATGTGATTGCATTTACTTCCATGACAGCTCAACCTATTCCCCCCCCCCGCCCCCAGTTTTACTGATTAGATTTAATCCTCCAGTTTTACTGACAAAGTAGCTGAGACCTAAAGAGTTTGCCAAGGGGCTCATGCTCTTTCCGTAGGCATCAGAATCAGATCTCACAAATTTTACTCCAGGACTGTACCGCATTGCAGACTTTGGGTCTTAGAAGGAGAATAAGTTCTTTGCCAAGCTGTATCCAAGGCCACCCTTTGGGTATCTCGTCTAAGTTACCTCTACGGGCTTTTGGCTAAGCCAGCCATTAAGAATCTGGGGTCTGCCCATGCAAGCATTTCCACTTCCTTAGCCCGTCTGGGTTGATATTAAGCATTAAAATATATTTCAAATATACAGAAAATTCCAGGAAATAATATAGCAGACATTCTTGTACTCCACACCTAAAATCACTATATTTGCTTCAGTGAAAATTTATTTCATATTTTAAAAAATATCAAAACAAAATAAGTTTGCTCCAGAATGATTTGCAAATAGCTACCAACATAGGAATAAATGAAAAAAATGTTATGTCCAAATGCAAATAAATGAATATTAATTAAATTAACATACTACATAGTTTTTAAAAAGTAAAATTAACTCAAAAATATTTAATTATTTAATTAGATTATTTAATTAGTAATTAAAATTGATAAACTATATCCATAAGTTGAAGGGGAAAAGCAAGTTGCAAGTAAAAAATAATATCAAAATTATTTACATATATTTTTTAAAACAATCAACTACACCAAACATATTCGGTCCCAAAATCTTTAGAGTCAGGGCTTCTACCCCAGCTCAGTGCATCCTCGTCTCCATCACCACCTCCATTTCCAGCGCAAAGATTTTTCTGCAATATCATTTTAACTCCTTACAATGCCACCTCTTAGAACCAGAAACCCACCCACAATCAGCCTGCTGCTGTAACTCCATCCGGGCTTTACAAAGACCTTTTGAGTGTTGCAGCACATTTCTGTCAAAGCACATTATGGTCTTCCCTGAAAAAGTAACTCATGGTACTTATTTACCAACATGATAGCACTTTAGATTTGAAAGCACTCTGATGGCACAAATACCAACCGCTACTTGACTGGGATGACTTTCAAATCTCTTTGGGTGATAAAACATATCCAAAGACTGGCAATTCTATGTTTTGGAGAGAATGGAGAGAGGTGGGAATTCTAGCACCCTGCTGGAGGGCGGGTAGATAGTGGAGCCACTTTGGAAGACCAGTTTAATGTATTTACTCAAGATAAAGAAATGCCTACTTTTATCACCAATGAGTCCACTCTCAGGAAAATCCCAACACAAATGTGTGTTCATGGATAAGAAAGTTGCCAGAAACACCATTCAGAATAGTCCCTAAACAGAACAACATAAATGTCCATCAAAATCAAAGGGAAATTGTGGTATATTCTTACAGCGTGGTGGTAAAAAATCGCCAGCTACAGCCCATGCTGGCTTGGGTGGTGGTTCCTGATGTTAAGAAAAAGAAGCCAGGTACAAAAGGCACACTAGGATTACTGACCTGCTCTGTGTGTGTGTGTGTGTGTGTGTGTGTATGTGACAATCAAAATGAAATCCTGGTGTTCAGGAATCAGTGCTCCACATTCAGGTAGTGGGAGGAAAGAAATGCAGGTGGTTGGGGGGTGGGAGGGTTCAGTTGCCATGAAAGTCAAGATTAAAGTTATTTTTTGGTGAGAAGAGCTGTGACAAGAAGAGGCTCTGGGGAGCTGACATGTGCTTGGACTTAACCTGGGTGGTAGTCATACAAATATTCACTTTATAATGATTTGTGTAGCTGATAAGTTTTGTGGACCTGTGTGTGTGTGTTGCTTAATGGATTTTAAAACCTCATCTATCACAATAGTCTTATAATTTCACAGTGAAAATGTAGAAGGCGAGTTGCAGGATTCATCTGAGGAATTTCAAATTCTCAAATGCCATCCTGGCTGTCATTGTCCCTATACAATTTCCATTTTCTGCCCAAAAAACAACTTTCTTAGATCTCTTCACTTTCAAAAGAAGCAGGGCATTTTTTGTTTGTTTGTTTTTTCGCGAAGATTTTATCACTTAACACTATTATCGTATGGGTAACCAGATGGAGAGTAAAAATTGGCAGGCTGAGCCCCACCTTCCTGAGTCAAGTGAGACACCATGCACACTCTCACTGTGCACCCCATTTACATTCCGACTTGCAGACCCATGGGGACCCTGGGAAATCACTACTACTAAAAAGTGCTAGGCCCATGAAGTCAGTGATAGCCAGGAGTTTTACTGTGTGATTTGTTCTTTTCCTTTCACAAAAGAGGAAAGTGAGGCACAAAGAAATGGATCAATTTCCCATTTAAGAATTGAAAACTGAGGTGTTGGGCAGAGGTCCTCCGACTCTAGAGTCTGTGCACATAACCACCAGCAGGTCTAGTCCTCTCACCTTCTTGCCATCCTTCCCAACCATTGTCTAATTTGGGGATCAAAGCATTCTGGGTGGATCTTCACATTCCATTTCACTTCAAGGTCAAACAGTCCATTTTTTTCCCTTTCCAGAATATCTCCTGATTCTGTCCTTGACTTTCATTTCCCCAACTTAACATTGGCCAACTTAATTCCCCATGTGGTTTATTACAAAAACCTTCTACCTGTTCGCTATGTCCCCAACTCCCAGTCCTTTGATGGTTCCCCATCACCTGCCTGTTAAGTCCAGACCCTCAGCATGATTGAGCGTGCCCTTCATGACCTGGCCTTTCCTTTCATTTCCTCTCCCTCTCTTTACATATTTCCCCACAGTCATCCCAGACTCTTACGGCATCCCCAGGTAATGTACCCGGCATGCTCTGACCACAGTGCTGCCTTTCCTTGAGGAGCTGTCCCCCTCTCTCATTCCATTCATCCTTCAACACCCAGTGCAAATGTCAGCTCCTCTGGGAGGCAACTCCTGATGCTCTCCAGCCAGAGCCCATATCTCTTGTCGTTTTTATCAGCATCTGTCCTGACTGCTATTTGCACAGCTGTCACCCCCACTAGATTTCTGGTTGAGTAAGGTTTAGAGTTTTGCTAAATTCATGCCAAGATGCTTTTGTGGTTTTAATCTGTTCCCCACTAGACTGTAAACTCTTTAGAACAGGGACTGTGTCTTATTTACCTTCTGATCCCCAAAGTCTGGCACAGAGCCTGGCACATACTAGCTATTCAGTTTGTATAAATGGGTCTGTATCACTCACTTAAGTTTGTATCCAGTGGTGAGGAAGGACTACATGGCCCTATGACATTTTCTTGTCCTGATATTCTGGCTTGGTTCCTCCTAGAGCAAAATGGCTAAAGCAGAAGTCAGGTGGATGGAATCTTTTCCCAGCCAGAAGGAGACAACTGATATTGGAACAGCACAGAGGACTATTCATTTGGGGTGCAAGTCTGGCTGGATGCCCCCCTGAAACAGACTTTTCCTGCCCCAGTCTGGGTCTCCAAAGACTCTGCCAAGGTGAATCAGGACAAGGAGAAGTGGAAAATTCCTCATTCAATTTCACTGAGAAACTTGAACCAGAAATCAATGTTTCAGGCCCAGTCTGTCTCGTTTTCCCAGACAGGACTCCCTGATTCTCCTGTCTGCCCCGAAAGGAGCGGTAGCAGGAGGAGCGCAAAGCTGCTCTAAAGGCTTTCATGTGGCTTTCGCTGCCAGAAACCACCACCCCTCTCTGCATGCCTTCAGAACACAAAATCATTGAGAATCTGGCTTTTCTTCCAGGCAGGGCATAAGGACAATTTTTCAAGGAAAAGCACATGCATAATTGCCGGAGAAATATACATGTCTAATTTCCTTTAAGCCCTTAAAGCTTTCTTCCTTAAATAAATCGTCTCACATGATTCTGTGACCTGAGACCTGGAAGTGGTTTCATCCTGGCTCTACGCCATAGCCTCCAGAGAGAGGGCTTCTATCCCATTTGGACACCCACACGAACACACATGATGCTACTTTGGTCTTCCCAAATAGCCAGGCCAGATGGGGTTGCTGGATTCTATTATCTGTAGGCCTTTTCAAGAGTGGAGCAGGTTCCTGACAACCTGCCTGCCTTATAAATTAAAAGGCAAGGGAGACAGCTATGTTGAGGGTGAGATGAGTCCTGCAAGCTCAGGCAAAGAGATGATGTGGAAGTCTTCGAGAAGCTCAGCATCAGAGTTGGCAGGGACAGTAAGAACTGTCTTTCACAAGCCTCTTAATTTACAGAGCTGGTCACAGATGTCCACAGAGGAAAATCCTGCCACCAGTGTTTCACAAGGACTGCCTGGATTAGATTCCCCAGGGAACTGGTCACAAATGCCATTCTGGCCCATCCCACATTCAGACTGGGGGTTCCCCCAGGAACCTGGGACTTAACTTGCTCCCCATGTGATTCTGATGCACTCTGAAGTCTGGAACCTGTGCTGGGTGCTCAGACCTTTCTGCTTAGACACATTCTGAACACCAACCTTTTCAGTCAGGTGCTCTTCCACCTGACTGTCCGTCCATCTGCCATCAGTTCATCCTGGGCCTCCTCGCCTCCAGCCCACCTGTTTCATCCCCCTCACTTCTCAGCCCTGATCTAGGGCTCCTAGTATACAAGCTGCCAGCCTCAGGGGAGGGGGCAGTAGGCTGTCTCCAGGAGTGTTCCAGCTGAACAGGTTCCCAGAGAGGATCTAATCCTGCCTCCTCCTCCACATGTATGTTCCTTCCTCTGTTTCCCCTTGTGTAGTAACTGATGACATTATTTTTGAAAGCAGGAGCACCTGCTGTTTCCAGAAGTGGAAGCATGGTGTAGTCTCAAGGTGGATTTCTAAGATGATAAGGGCTTTTGAATTTGAGAACTCACTCAAGGCTTATAACAAATTGAGGGTTATTTAAAAAGAAATAACCATTTTACTAAATGTCTGTAGATTTCTGATTGTATATGTTTTAGAGTTTTCATGCAATGAAGCATTTGCCACTTCCAGCCATTAACTATTCATTTATGTGACTTCCTTGGAAATACCTTCATGTGTAAGTGATATTTACTTGAAGGTGGGTCTGCCTATACTTAAAGGAAGCAAAGAAGGAGGCCAGAAGAACATGGCTATGGAAAGGTTGGACCACATTTCTATTTCAACTCTTTAGACCTGGAGAATGTGCCTGCTCCCACTAAGTGGCAGGTTTTTCATCTGGAAAGAGATTGTCAGGGCTCCTCATGGATGAGACATGTAAAGTGTACATAATGTGCCTGATATTGACACAGGGTACATCCCTCTCCTGTTCCTTACTATCACAAAATGTTTTAGACAATATACTGTAAAATGTGTAGGCCTGGTCCCCAGTGTTCTCAGGCTCTTCCTGTTAATGAGAGGGCCCTTCTTGAAAGAACTCTAAGTTCAGAAGAGCAGTTTCTGAGTCAATAGCATGGAAACAATAGTATCCCAACAAGCACCTGGGATGCAGGGGAAGAGAGGGTCAGGGACCAAGTATCTTGCCCAAGTACCTTGCCTAGATAACATCTAAGCTGCCCCCATTCTTACGATGTTGTAATAATAAATCTGACTTGGTGTCCAAGGCCCCTCATACTCACAAGGAAGCTTGTCTTATAGACAGCTAATGTGACTCCTCTGAACCTGCTCTTCTATGTTTACTGCAGCACTATTTACAATAAATAAGCTATGGAAACAACCCAAATGCCCTCACGGATGAGTCATCCAGAACAGATGACTGGATCAAGAAGACACGCTATATGCACACAATGGAATACTACTCAGCAATCAAAAGAATAAACTCATGGCATTTGCAGCAACATGGATGGGGTTAGAAGGGATTATGCTAAGGGAAATAACTCAGAAGGAAAAAGATAAATATCAGATAGTTTCACTTAAAGGTAGAATATAGGGAAACTAAACAAAGGCTCAGGAAAATGATAAAACTTGCAAGTTGACCATAGATCTGAGGCATACAGCAGGGGAAGAGAAAGAAGAGGGGTCAGAACAGGAGACTGGGGGAGGGAAGAGCATAAGGGACAGAAGAGATGGCCTGTGGGTGCTGTGGTGGTGGGAGAGCTACAGGGACTACACCTGATGGGAGAAATCAAATATTGTACCAAAGTGAACAATGGTGTAAGAAAATAAATAAATAAATTTAATAAAAAGCATGATTCCTCTAAGCCTTGTAATTCACAGGCCATGCAGTTACCATGTTCAAGGATATTGTAGCAACATAATTTGGATTCTTGAACTTTTAGCAGGAGTGACAGACAAGCCTTAATGATGGACAAAAGAGAGCTGAGTGATATAGAGAGGCCTCTCTGGCAATGGAGAATCAAGTTGACATGCAGAGAAAGTGAGAGATGAGAGGCTGTGCGGCCCTTGAAGGACAGAAATGAGATGTTTCTGTTCCCTTGTGACCCAACATTACTCACTCTTGTACTTGGAGGTCAGTGACAGCTCCCTGGATTCTTTCAGTAATCCCTCTTTTCATTTTAAATTGTTTGAGAGCTACCTGATCCTTGTTGCTGCCATGCCCTAAATAAGAAATATAATAAAATCAAAGATTTAGTAACATGACTAAATCCTTGGAATTTCTTGGTTCAATGGAATCAACATTTTATAAACAAGTTCCATGTGCCAGGTGCTAGGGCATTCCATGAAAAATTGAGACCCCTTTATTTGTCCTCCACATGTCTTCATTTTATAAGATGTGTAGTAACATAATTAGACACAAGGTAGCTTAAGATTAGCGACCTGAGGGAGGTAAAACTCGAAGCCTGAGGTGTGTACTAGAGCTGGGGAGCAGGGGGAGCTTGGGGGGATGGGAGCTTCAAAGGATGGAAGAGAGCTTCCAAGGATAGGTGCAATTTTATGTCAGAAAGGGGATGGAGGACTTTTCAGCTCAAGCACACTCCCACCATGAGTCTCTGTATCTCTTTGCTCAAATCTCTCAGGAAAGACAATGCCCCTGCTGCTTACTGGCTTACCCACACTGTAGCCCAGTGTCATCCATCCATCTGTGGGCCAACCTGCTGATGAGGAGTAGTGGTTCCTGATACCAACAAGCTTCACAGTTCCCACTCATTCAGTAAGATAGGAGCTTGGGAGAAGGTTATAGTACCTCCTATAAAATGGCCATTGGTTGATTTACCATCCCTAAATGAATCTAAAACAATGTCTACAGAAAGCAGTGAAGAATATAAAGGCTAAAATATGGATCTACAATGTGGGCCTACAAATCAAAGAGTTGGCTATTCCCCAGCAGTTTCACAGGAGGTCCTTTGATGCTGGGAATGTGGGACTCTGGGACCTATGGTAGTTGAGGGCCACTGCCGGTTGACTCTCCTAGAAGCTTCTATTTGAAGTGGTGCTTCCTCCTCAAGATACACATGAATGGAGCAGACAGGACCAACCAGATGGCCTGTTTTTCTCTCTTAGTAGCCAGCAGAGGTGATGCGAGGTAAGGACGTAGGGGAAAGTAGAACAGTAGACATGGCGGGTGAAAGATCTAAGAGCCATTTATAAGCTCACTAAATCATGTACAGAACACCAGAAGGGGGAACTGAATGTCAGCTGAAGCAGGTTCAGGCTGATGCCTCAGGCTGATGCTGGGACACTGTTTTCGCCTTTCTACTGAATCATTCCCTTTGGCCTAAGACATAAATTAAAATAATCCTCCACTGATCTCCTTTCATCCTTCTCCAACTCCTCTCCCAGTTATCTATTCAACTGATGAGGATTCCAAGATTCATACTCCCTCTGGAGAATTGCCCACAAAACATGAGTATCAGTTAATTGACATAGTTTTAGGGAGACCCAGAGGATGACACTTTTTAGGTACTTCTAGGATCTTCAAATCTGCATCTGCTCTTATTTTTATTGCCTTCAACATTGGAAGACTACTGCCTTATAGCCACGGGGGAGGGGGATGGGGGCGGGGGGCCATGTCCTGGCACATTTAATCCACCACCGCCCGCCCCTCTTACTGCATTGTGCTTCCTATATTTCCCCGTCTCCTGGAGACTCTCCCCTAACCTTCAAGGCTTCATTTAAGTCTCTTCTCCTAGGAAGCCTTCCCTGCCTTCACAGCCAGACAAATTGCTCCCTCTTCCAATGCTAGTATCTTCTGTCCTTATCATGAAGATAGCACTTGTCATACTTTACTTGAGTCTTCCCACATGCTCTCTGGTGAAGAGAACCATATCTCCTTCATTTTATGGTGCTTAACACCCTCTAGACTGAGGATTGGTTGAAGGAAAACCTAAATTCTTTCTTTCCACCTTATGGGATACGGAACAGACTCAATTTCCCTAAAGCCCAGTTGGCTGATCTCTAAAACAGAAGCAGAAACCATCTATATCTGCCTGTTCGAACCAGTTGGAGGAGCGACAGAGATAGTTTTGCAAATCCTGGGGGGGCTGGGGACGGGTAGGGGGGTGGAAAGAGGAGACTCCGCACCTCTCACATTGTTCTCAGTGACAGCCCACTGGCCTGGCTCAAGATATAATCATCACGCCCATGCATCGTCTTGCTTCAGTGGTCTGATTACACTGTGTGTGTTGGCTTTGACCCTGTGTGCTGATGCCAGATGCAGCCTTCCTGCCAGTTTGGGTCCCTCCTCAGTCCTGCAGGGCAATAGCACCTGCACTTTCACATGGGATGCCCTAAAAGATCATCAAGGGAAGGACAGAACTAGAGTCACTTTCTTAGGCTCCCTGTATGGTTTGTCTTAATACCCACCCACAGGGAACTGGTGTGCAAAGCCATTTCCCTTCCCAAGTCCTTCACCCACGTGTGCTCACTCTCATTCTCTCACTGCTTCAGCACGGTCCCTCCTGGCAGAGTGCAGGATGCTAAGTGCTCTGGCTGGGCTTTGCAAAGCTTCTCAAAGATGTTCAGAGGAAGGCACCTAGGCCAGACTCCAGGGAGAAGCTTCCTGCAGAAGGTGACACCTGTGCTGACTCTTAAAGAGCTGAACACATGCCCTTGAAAAAGACGGGGAAGACTTTCCTTGCAGTAGGAACAACTTGAGCAAAAACTGGAGGTGAGAACTAGCGAGGTGCTCAGGAAGAACAAGTTGTTCGAGTAGTGGGAGAATGAAAGATAAGGGGTGTGTGGACAGAGAGAAAGACAGAGCAGGAGGCAGGAGGCAGGAGACAGGCTAGGGAAGACCTTAGGAGCCATGGCTTAGGCCCTGTTCTCCTAGACACCCAAAATTCCAATATTAAAAACTGCTAGAGGTATTACATTGAACCTTCCAGAAGAACCCATCCCCAGGCTCCCAGCTCAATGCTCATTTGCTCCTATACTATGCATATGTGCCCTTAGCTTGGTTGCTCTCGTGGCATATCCAGCCAGAACACGCGGTGTTGTGAGCAGCCCAAGCTCCAGGCAGGTCTGGGAAGATACCTTCCTGCTTAGAGGGTTCTGTAGCTGCTGCTGACAGAGTGTCTGTGCAGGAGGGAAGGCCCCCCAGGAGGTCAGCAGCCCACATTGCTTCAAGCCATCCGGACCCCTCCCTTCAGTGGTTAATTTTCACTTTCCATAAAGATGTGTTCGCTTAGGGAACCGGGAGCTGAGGCTCGCCTGATGGGGAGCACATGCCTCTCCCACAGCGGGCGCTTTGATTCTAGCTGAGGCGAGACTGCAAACTTCTAGCTGTCGCTGCGCCAGTGCTGTCTTTGTGAGACTTTCGGGCGTGGCTTTGCATGGCATGCGGGGAGCCCCCTGCCACATGAAAGGCGCACTGGGTCCCTGGGCTGGGGCTGTCCCCTTCCCGGAGGGCGATGCTGGAGAGCAGCCGCCAGCGCTCCCCACCCTGGCTGGGCAGATGCACTCAGCTTCCAGCAAGGAGCCTGGGACTCATACAAAGGAAATGGCAAGGTAGTGAGTCACCCAGAGACTCAGCTGCTGCCTGGGCTGCAGACCCACAACAGGACCTTTGTGCTGTGTCCCAGGAGAACCAGGGCCAGCAGGAGGGAGGCAGACATTTCAGGGCGCTGAGTAATGCTCAGGAAAGGGGCGGTATCTCCGCTGGAAGCCGGACTCACTTCTGGGTGTCCACTACTCTGCAAAGCCGCACATAGAGGGACCCCCGGGCCACTGAGAGAGTGCCTCCTGTCCCCTTCTTGCACACTGCTTGTCCCCTCCTATTTGCAGACATCTGTCTCTTTCTTCAAGGTCTGAGGGGTTTGAGACCCAGGGCATGTCCATTCAACTCTCTTTCTGCCACAATTTCTAACATAGCACTGAAAAGGTGTTGAAAGTCTGTGTAATAGATGGATGGATGTCCAGGCAGATGGATGGATGGATGGATGGATGGATGGATGGATGGATGGATGGATGGATGGATAGGTAGACAAATGGATGAGTAAGTAGATGGAAAAATTTACTCACACAATTACAGCATATAAAGAACTAGTCCGATGTCTTCATAAATAGAGAGATGGAGGCCTAGAGATGGCAATGACTCCAACCAGGTCCATAGTGAGTAGGTGGCAGCTGCAGAATTTGGGTGCCATATTGATGGGCCTACTGTGCTTTGCCAAGTAGCTGCTATTGTGTGGTTCAAGGAATACTGGAGGGCATGACTGATGTGTCAGTTGAGAACCCTTAGCAAAGATAAGACAGGCACCAATGTGTGGAGTGAAGGAGAAAGAGGCAGAGAATAGGAGTCAGGTTCTCAGACCTTAAGGTGATCACAGGACATAGGGTTTGCATAATACAGGGAAAGAGTCAACATTGTCAAGTACTTTGTGTATGCCAGGTACAGCTATTTAACCCTTTACTAGCCAGATAAAGAAGGTTACTGGGAGACCCGTGTCCTCCAGAAGAACCATTTGCCAGCTCAGTCAGGGCATCAGAGCAGTGGTTAATTGGTGGGGTCACCAAGTGCCAGGATGGGGTTCTCAGTCTGCCAGGCCCAGAAACTGTGTTGTCTGTGCCTCTAGAGAGTCTATCAGGACTAATTCACACACACTTAGAGTCTGCCATGTTACTAAGGGTCTGGGCTGCAAGTAATCTGAGTTTTTCTCCCTGCAAGAAGGTGAGCAGGTGCTTCCCAGGGGCATGGAAGTGAACCAGAGGTTTAGAGCTCTAGTCAGGGAGTGGTGATCATCTCTGGCCCTCATTTCAGGAAAGGTGGGGTGTCATGGGCTGCCTGTCTGGTCCCTGAGGATGGGCATACCCAGGACAGCAGCAAAGATGCAGCCTTTCCCTCTGGCCTTTTACTAACTCCATTGCCTACATACTCACCATACTTCCTACTTATGTTTTACAGCTCAAACCAAAACAACAGATTAGCCAAAAGTTTCACCCAGCTGATACAGCCACACTCTGGAGACCATGCCACAGATGCCCTGACGAGATGCAGACAGCCCCAAAGTCCTCGGCCTCCTCTTGACAGACCATGCACAAGGCAGATGCTGCTGCCACCTATGGCACATCCCAATTCCTCAGCAGAAACTGACTTTAATTCAAAAGGATAAGGGCACTGGACACCCAAGCAAAATATCCAAATGAAAGGCAAAAAATCTAGAAGATCAGTAATTTGCTCCAACTCACATGGCTGAAAAGGGATGGTGCCAAGATCCAAACCCATGCACCGCCCCCCGCACCCCCAAGACTATCAACAAAGGCAGCAGTGACAATAAAGGCTCCCGATTGCTGTGGGCTGCGGCATGCCAAGCATATGTGCTCAGCACTTCACATATTTCTTTTCACATAATCCTCAAGCAACACAGGAGGCTGTACTTGTCTTCATTTTTCAGTGAGGGTTGAAGTGCAGAGAGGTAAGGAAATTCGTCCAGAACAGGGCCACCCAGCTGCAGGAGAGAGCTGGATTTTAAACTAATCTGTCTGCTTCTATCCTCAAGCTCCTATAGCCACCACTTCCCCATGGTGGAGCAATGCAGGATTCTGCAGTGACCCACCCCCAGAGAGCTCCATGGTTCTGCCCAAGAGAAGCATTTTGGGATTCCCAGTGGGGAGAGGAGTAACAGCCCTCTCTTGGGGTTAGCAAAGTCCAGAGTTCCGCTCTCAGCATTGCCAGTTTAGGGCTTAGGTTTCTATCAGCTTCCCGGAGAGGAACAATTTCAGGCAGTCTGACTTAGGGTGACTCAGCCCCACGGGACAGGGCCAAACCCAATTAATTGATTCATCTGTGAGGGACATGGGCCAGCAAGAGATTGCGGTTAAGGGCAATGGCTGCCCAGTCAGAGGCAGCCGGGTTGTGATTCCATCTAGCCCGAGACTTTGGACACGCTGTTCACCCTCTGTGAATCCCAGCTTTGACCTCTGAAAATGGGGCAAATAATAGCAACCTTGAGTGGTGACAGGCTTAACAGGCATGTGTGTCAAATGCCGAGGACATTGGTTGATGCTTAGTAGGAGCTGAGTAAATGGTAATAATTCTAATTTTCATTATTTATGTTTGTAAACTGGGCAGGTGTGCCCTCTTAATAAGGTTCCCTCCTCCCTGGTGGGTAGGTCACATTTTAATAAACAGATTCCAGCTCAGCAGACTGCTAGGAAGTTCAGATAAGAGAGCAGAGCCTTAGTCCTCAGCCTCTGTTAGCAGCACGAGGTGCCTGCTGCCCTTCCCTCCCACCCCCAGTGATTTCCCATTTGAACATCCCATGCCAGTTTGGCCTCAGAGCTATCTTCTCCTGGACACAGCTGCTCATCCCATCCAAGTCTCCTTTCTCAATACTTCCCACTGAAAGGCTGTCCTGAGGCCCCTCACCTTCACAGGCCCTGGTAGTAAACTCTGGTATTCCCTTCAAAGCCCTAGTCAAATGTATATTTATTTGGGGGTCCTGCCCAGTTCCCCAGGCAGAGGTAGGTCAACCACACATGGATGCAGAGAGCACATTCCACATACTGAGAGCACATCGCCACACAGAATAGAGAACACAGAGATAGCCTGTCTCTTTCTAGAACTTGAGGGTCTAGTGAGACATTAAACAAAATGAAGAAATAAACCAAATCATCACAGTTTCTGGTAACTGCAAAGAAGGAAATAGCAACTCTGACATGATAGAAAAAAATTCCGGAGATGTTCAGAAAGGGCCTTTCTAGGAAGTGACATTTACACTAAATCTGGAAGGAGGATGAGAATGAACCAGATTTGTCAAGAGCTGGAAACGGAGGGTTCCCTGCATTAGGCACAGTTTTTCTCTCCCAAGGAGGGAAAGAATTTGGTGTGTTTTTCATTGATCAGAAAATCAGGCTGGAGCAGACAGAAGGGTGGAGGTGGCCTGGCAATCAAAGCAGGCAGGGCCTCACTCCTCTGTGCACCCAGCTGGATGTGTGACCATGAGAACAAGACTTGTTACTATTTATTGAGCATCTACTGTATGCCAGCTACTGTGTAGGTACTTTCCATAAACTTTCATTTAAACCTCATTCTCTGTCTCCTACCCCTACATGGTATTCCTTCCCCATGCTGTTTCTATATACTCAGTACTTCTCTGTGGGTTTGTTTCCCTGCAACTGCACCCCCACCCCACCCCATTAGACTCCACCCCCATTTATATGTGTAGGTTAGTGGAAGTTATCAGTTTTTTTCTGCCCTCCCACCATTAGCATCTATGATTGACACCTAAACCTTGTGCGCAGGCCTGATGGAGGCTCCTGGAGTGTGGTGTGGGCATCTGTAGGTGGGCAAACCTGAGCCAAGGGCTGAGCATAAAAGGGCAGCAGCAGAGGTTGGGGTGGCAGAGGACCGTGCAGCAGAGAGCAGTAGAGACCAGCAAGGAGGCCATGAGAGAGTCGAGAGAGTCCAGAGAGGATAAAGATTTGCTGGTCTGGGGGACTGCCAGCCTCCTGGCCCCTTGACCCCCTGCCTGCCCTGCACCCGGTTGCCTTACTACAATAGGGCATCTAGGGACCAAAGCACGTGGCACTAGAACAGAGTGCTGCCCTGTTGGTAGAGTTTTGGGCATCACTGCTCTTTTTTTTTTTCTTTTTTTAGGATTTATTTATTGATTGATTGATTGATTTATACAAGCACTGGGTACAGTCAGAAGCGCAGGAGGGTGAGAGAATTCACCAGAGCCAGAGCGGGGAGCAGAGCAGGCAGAGGGACCGAAGTACACTGCTGAGGGGAGCAGCAGGCGGCAGGAGAGGTCTGCGCGCCATGTGGGACCCTCCTCCGGTGGCTGGGGAGCAGCCAGGGATTGAACCGGCGCTGCAGAGGCTGCGGGCAGCTTCGCAACCCAGCGCTCAACCGCTGTGCCACCGGGGAGGCCCAGGGCATCACTGCTCTTGACCGGGTCTCTAGCAGTTATAATATAGGGGCTCAACACAGACATTGCTGCATTTCATGAAGTCTGTAGACACAAGGCATCTGCCGTGATGACTTAAGAAAGCTTAGTTGCACAGGTGGCATGCTCAGAAGTAGTATTTAGCTCAGCCACTTCCAGGATACTTGACAAGGGGGCAAATCTCATCCCTTTGTATGTTCATGTCTACTACAAAGACATGAGCCTGGCCTACCCTGATGGCGTGGTATGGTATAGGCAGTCCGTGTGTACCGTGCTGCAGGGAGTAGGAATGAGTCTGTTCCATTTACTAGATCATCCCTGAGCACCTATTATGTGCTAGACTCTGCGGCAAATGTTCCACTGAACATAAAATGTCCTGTGTTTCTGCTTACGATACGGCAGGACTGAGTAACAAATTCCATGGAAATACAAGCAGCACTGAACGCTTTGAATGCAGGTCAGAGACTTCGGATTCCACAGGCAAGGAGTAGAAGAGGAGGGAATCTAACATGTGGTTTTCATGTTTGATATTTTTTAAGTAGGAAATTATAAATCTGTTTTGAAAGGGCCATTCTGAGAGAAAGTGAAGAAAACATCCGACAGTGGACCTGGAATCATAAACAAAGAGTGTGGTCAGTGGACCTGGAATCATAAACAAAGAGTGTGGTCAGAGGAAGGCGTTTGGGCGTTTGTGACAATGGTTGGGATTTGGGGCTGCTAATTCCATCTGTGTGATCAGCACGCCCTAGGCTATGAGAGGAAGGGTGCTGAGGAAGGGGCTGGGGGTGCTGGGCATGGTCAGAGCCAGTGCTGTGGCAGTGTCCAGGTTTACCTGAGACTCTAGAAACCAGGAACATCTATGTCACAATGAATGGAAAAATACTGGCCTTGAGTCGGAATTGGGTTCCATTCCAGTCTCCGTCATAGATTAGCTGTGTAACTCAGAACAAGTCACTTCATTTTCTGAACCATTTCCTCAATTGAACCATGCAGATTACAATGTCCCACTCTTCGATTGTAACTAGTAAAAAGATACATGAAGCTAGCTTTCCTGGAACCCAAGACCTTTCTCCAGATGATCACGTGAACTAATCTCTTCTGCCTCCTTGCGTGCACCCATTTTAGGTTATCACACACATGACCTTGGGCAAAAGATGGGCTTTCTCAAAGCAAATGAACAGACAAAACAAAGACAAAAACAAACCCTTGGATTCTGACAGAAGTTACCAGAGAGGGGCGGGGATGGAGAGCAAAGGACAGCAGTGTCCAGTGGACTCTCATGGATGGTTATTCGCACCTTGGTGTTAGGAGCAGTATGGTAACACACCTTTGAAGAAGTTTGTGGACCTGTAATCCTAAAGCATATATGGTGTCGTAAATCAATGTTACCTCAATGAAAGAAATAATAACAGCAAAATAAAAACAAATTTTAAAAATTAAAAGAAAAAGATGGGCTTTCAGCTCTGTGACTGCTAGATCTAGGCACCTCTAGATCTAAACTTCCAAGTCTCTGGGACAGATCAGGACTTTATCAGATGAAGTAACTCGGCATGTTCAGAGCCTTCAAATGAAGCTGTTCTTCCAAAGAAAATCATAGTCAGAGCTATAAAAACTAGAGCCCTGTTGCATATTTACACATACCTGACATGGATCTTGGCAAAGTGTAAAATCTATTCTGGTTTGATTTTCAAGTGAAAATGTTATTTATTGCTCAGAGGCAGATAGTAATGAAGAGGCAATTATGTTTCCGTGTCCAGCTGGTAGCTGACTTTGGGAAGCTAGCCCAAGAAATGGGAGTGAGAAGTGAGAAGACGTGGAGGGCAAGATAGGGAAGAGGGAGAGGAAATCTGAGGGTTCATCCCTGAGTCGGTCAGTCCAGTGCTGGACACCACCAGGGACCCCTAATGAGCTGTGAGGGAATATTTACCCACCACCAGCTTTCATTCATCACAGGTCACCCCATGAAATGTTAACCCACCCCCACCACCCCTCAGGTTCCTTCGAGTGTCAGGGTGGCAAAATAGGTTCCCGGGGCCACCTCACAGTGGTGGCAGAGCAGCCCCACAGACAGGGAGAGGAATGAGGTGCTGGGAGCAGTTGCAGCTGGAGGCCAACACCTGGTTAGTGGAAAGTGGCTGAAAGGCTGAGCTGCAAGCTAGCTGCCTGCATCAGGCTGGAGATTCAGCACTTGGCAGCAAATAGCCTGAACTCACCCAGTCCACCCAGCACTCCCGGTGTGGGGAGGGCGCAGGTCTGATTCTATGCTTAATAGTTTTATAAATTAGGGAAAGACAATTTTCTTAGAATGGAGGAAAATCAAAGAAGAAAAAAAGAAGGAAGGGGGAAGGGAGGGAGGGAGGGACAGGCTAGAATCTCAGGCAAATACAAATTCACAAGCTTTTTTTTTTTTTTTAACAAAGCATGGAGTTTTCTTTCGTTATAATTATAAAGCTAATTCATGCAATAAATGAGTGAGCTACAATAAAATAATCAAACACTTAGAATATACAGTGAAGTGGTATTTCTCCCGTCCCAGATCTCACCGCTCTCTCTCCAGAGGTATGTACTGTTAGGTTTCTTGTGTATTCTTCCAGAAATATTTTATGCATAAGAACACAATTGTATATTTCCTTCTGAAATCACAAATTTAAATATACACACAATGTGAACCCTTCTCCTTTTTCTTTTTTTTCTGCTTCAAAGATTGCTTCAAGTGAATATAGGTGGATCTGGCTCATTTTTAAAAATCCCTTATAATTCTCTGTTACAAGGACATATATTATGTATTGAATTAGGCTCCTGTTGATGAACAGGCAATGCTTTCCCCATTTCTTTTTCTCATTGGATTACAATGAGTTGTTGAACACTCTGCTGTGTCCTCTGTGCACAGTTAAATATTTGAAGGATACATTTCTAGCAGTGAAATTGTCAGAAAAAATATGTGCTGTGAAACCTTTGGGAGAGATTGCCAAGTTGCTTTTAAAGGATTCTCAAGGCTTTACACAAAAAAACTACAGGCCAATCTCCTTAATGAACACTGATGCAAAAATCCTCAATAAAATTTTAGCTATCAGAATCCAACAATGTATCCATAAGATAATTCACCACGACCAAGTAGGATTCATTCCAGGGACACAAGGATGGTTTAACATCCAAAAATCAATCAACGTTATCCAACACATCAACAAAAAGAAATATAAAAACCATATGATAATATCAATAGATGCTGAGAAAGCTTTCGACAAAGTGCAACACCCATTCATGATAAAAGCCCTTGAAATTCTTGGGATACAAGGAACATACCTCAACATCATAAAGGCCATCTATGACAAGCCAACAGCCAGTATCATTCTCAATGGTGAAAAGCTGAAAGCAATTCCATTAAGATCTGGAACAAGACAAGGATGTCCACTCTCACCACTGCTTTTCAATATAATACTGGCAGTCCTAGCCAGGGCAATAAGACAAGAGAAAGACATCCAAGGAATCCAAATAGGAAAAGAAGAAGTCAAACTATCACTATTTGCAGACGATATGTTATTATACATAGAGAACCCCAAAAACTCCACAGAAAAGCTAATTCAACTCATCAATCAGTTCAGTAAAGTGGCAGGATACAAAATCAACACGCAAAAGTCAGTAGCCTTCCTATACACAAACAATAAATCTGAAGAAGAAGAAATCAAAAAAAACCATCCCTTTTGTTATTGAAACAAAAAAAAATCAAATATTTGGGAATAAATCTAACAAAAGAGGTAAAGGACCTATACAAAGAAAACTATAAAACACTGTTAAAAGAAATAGAAGAAGACACAAAGAAATGGAGAGACATCCCCTGCTCATGGATTGGAAGAATAAACATTATTAAAATGGCCATCCTTCCAAAAGCAATATACAGATTCAATGCTATTCCAATCAAAATTTCAATGTCATTCTTCAAAGAAATAGAACAATTATTGATGAAATTCATATGGAATCACAAAAAACCCCGAATAGCCAAAGCTCTCCTGAAAAAAAAAGAAGGGAATGGAGGCATCACACTCCCAGACTTCAAACTATACTACAAAGCCATAATCATCAAAACTGCATGGTATTGGAACAAGAACAGACATACAGACCAATGGAATCAAATAGAAAATCCAGAAATAAACCCACAGATTTATGGTCAACTAATCTTTGACAAAGGAGCAAAGAATATGCATTGGAGCAAAGAAAGTTTGTTCAATAAATGGTGCTGGGAAAACTGGGTCGCTACATGCAAAAGAATGAAGCTTGACCACTACCTCACACCATACACAAAAATCAACTCAAAATGGATTAAAGAACTAGACATAAGACCTGAAACCATAAAATATATAGAAGGAAATATAGGCGAAACACTACGTGATTTGCACATCAAAGACATCTTTACAGACACATCACCCAAAGCAGTGATAGTGAAGGCAAAGATAAACAGCTGGGACTACATCAAATTAAAGAGCTTTTGCACAGCAAAAGAGACAATAACAAAAACAAAGAGAAACCCCACCGACTGGGAGAACATTTTTGCACCCAACACTAATGATAAAGGACTGATCACAAAAATCTGCAAAGAGCTGATGAGACTCAACAACAACAAAGAAAATAATCCAGTCAAAAAATGGGCAGAAGAGCTAAAAAGAAACTTCTCTGAAGAGGAAATGCAAATGGCCAACAGGCATATGAAAAAATGTTCAACATCACTTGTCATCAGGGAAATGCAAATCAAAACTACCATGAGATACCATCTTACACCAGTGAGAATGGCACATATTAAAAAAACTAGCAACAACAAATGTTGGCGAGGTTGTGGAGAAAAAGGAACTCTTCTGCACTGTTGGTGGGAGTGCAAACTGGTCCAACCACTGTGGAAAGCTGTGTGGAGATTTCTGGACCTACTAAACATAGAGCTTCCATATGATCCAGCAATTCCACTCCTAGGTATTTACCCAAAGGACACAGAAACATCAATTCCAAAGAACACCTGCACCCCTATGTTTATAGCAGCACTGTTTACAATAGCTAAGCTTTGGAAACAACCCAAATGCCCAAAAATAGATGACTGGATCAAGAAGATGTGGTACATATATACCATGGAATATTACTCAGCATTCAAAAAAGATAAACACATGCAATTTGCAGCAACATGGATGGCGCTGGAAGGGATCATGCTCAGCGAAATAAGCCAAAAAGAAAAAGAAAAATACCGGATGGTCTCACTCATAGCAGGAATCTAGAAAACTTAAATAAGGGACCAGGAAAATGAATATAAGAAAGTGAAAATCAAAATCAACAAAAAACTATGAACCAGAGACACTTTTTGGAGGGTGGGTGGCGGGAGGGGAGGGATTGGGGTCAGAATGGGGGGGCTGCAATTGTATGGGGAATATAACAATAAAATTTATAAAAAAAAATAAAATAAAGGATTCTCAAGGCTTTACACTCCCACCCAGCAAGGAGCCACCTGCTGTGAGCCTGCTGGGAGTCCCACCTTCTCACCCTTTGTGATCTTTATGAACTTGGCAGGTAAAAGTTGCACCTTATTGTGATGTTAATTTGCATTTATTTAATTATGAGTCAACATTTTATCCGATGGTTATAGATCGGTATATGTCAGATGGTGATAGATCAGATGGTTACTTTCTGACATCGCCTACTTAAGGGCCAAAAGACAGACACACACTGTGTACATGCTATGCCTGAATAAATCACAATTACTCTAAAAATCACCACTGAAAGCTGGTGGGGTGACAGTGGGGAGCAAAGATGGACAGCCCCTGCCTGCAGCATGACCATTGTCCAGGAGGGAGGCATCCAAATGACCCAGAAATCAGCTGCCTTGGTATTGTGAGGGGAACTCAAAAGGCCTCGGGAGGGACCACTCATCTGACCTGGGCACTTTCCACCAACCAGGAGGAGGATTTACAAATGAAAAAGGCAAAAGACGTGGGGCAAAGAATGTTCTCAGTAGGAGGCAACAGGACTGCAAGTGTGACCAAGGCCTGGAGGTGACAGACAGCATTAAATAAAATTCCAATGGAGTGAAAACAAAAGGGGGCTGGGGTAAGGGAAGAGAACAGTGGGATGATGACTGGCCCAGTTCTCTAGGGACTGAGTCCCTGCTCACCTCCAAGAGCTGGTCACCCTGGGTGCCCAGATCAGGCTATAGGGCTGCTTACAAACCGTGCTAAGGATTTTAGACTTTATCTTAAGGGCAGTAGTGAACCACTAGACTTTTCAACAGGGAAGTGAGGTGGCTAGAGTTTTGTTTTTCAAGGTTCATGTTGTAGAGTCTATTTAATTTGAAGAGGGCAGTTAGGTAAGACCAGTTGGGGGCAGGGTGACAGATGAGAGATGCCACCTGTGACTACTGAGCACTTGAAATGTGACTAGTGTGGCTGATGAACTGCATTTTGTTTTAAGTCTAATTAATTTAAATTTACATAGTGACATAGAGCTAATGGCTACTGTACTGGGCAGCAGAAGCCCAGAACAATGCCCTGCTCTTCTGGACGCTGCCGTCCCGTTCCACTTGGGTATTGCCAGAGATAGCCTAGAGACACCAGACATGTCTCTTCTTATATCATTCTCTATTGTAGGGTCTTAGCCAATGCTGCTGCTGCCTTTTTTAAAAGCCAGCTCTTTGTGTTTAATTATAGCTTCTGCCTTGCCACTGGGCCTGTGAGTTCAGCAGGGTCTGGGGTTTTCAGTTTCAGAGACCTGTGACTAAAGCCTTCTTGCTGGCTGGACTCCCCACTGCTCAGCAGGCCTCCTCGCCTAGAGCCCCTCAGCTTTGTGCTGTTAGCAGTCCCTTCCTTCAAAATATTCACTGACTCCCGAAAAGACACAGAAATTGCTTGGTTAAAGTCAAAATAATAAAATCGCTGAACAGACCAGGGCAGCCAGAGGAGAAAGCACTTTTTTCTGGAGTTTGGTCCTCAGGGCTAGTCATGTTGTCAGCTAGGAACTAGCATACACACAAATCCTCAGGCCTACCAGACTGTTGAATGAGAAATTCCAGAGGTGAAGCCCAGTAATCTGTGTTTTACCAAGCCCTTCTCCCTTGGAAGCCCTGCACCATGGTGTAAGAAGTACAGTGGTGATGGGAAGGGGCAGAACAGGGCCAGCTTCCCAGCTGAGCCGAGAGAGCACCCCCTGGCCTGTGGAGGAGCCCAGGCCCAGGCCCAGCACCCACCCTGCAGTCCACAGTGAGTGTCCCATCTCACACCCCTCTGATTTGCAAATGTGACATCATTATTTTATTGGTAATATTATTTACAGAAAGTAGCAAAATATTCTTAAGGGTCAAATAACACTGTTTTGTATTAAAGAGAGAGAGAGAGAAATACTTCTTGTTTGGACTTGACTTGTGTTCAAAACTTAATTAAAGATGGGGCTTCCCTAGTGGTGTAGGGTTAAAGACAGAGCTATCAAGCTACTGACAGCCACTGCAGCCTGAGTTCGATCCCTAGCCGGGGAGAAATCCCACATGACACTGCAGCACAAGTTCTATCCCTGCAGGCCAGGGATCAACGCACATGGCGCAGCAGACCTCTCCTGCCTTGCCCGCTGTTCCCCTCAGCAGTGTATTTCAGTGGATCGACCTGTTCTGCTCCCCACTCTGTCTCTGGTGAGTCCTCTCACACCCCCTCCCCATACCTCTGGCCTACACCCCAATTCTTATATGCATGAATAAATACATCTTTTTAAAAAACCTAAATTAAGGATGACCTTTATGCTAATTTTTAAAAGTTTACAAAATTTACTTAATGAACTCATCCAATCTCTTTGCTTCGACTCCGCTAAAGAACACAATGATTCACGCAGACCTCTCTTCAAAGCTGGATAGCTAAGTCACGGCTTGTTCATCACTTCTCTTCTCTTGGACATTTATTTTCTCTACCAACTTTATTTCCCCTTGAATTCACCCACACACATCCTCCTCCTCCTCCTCCCTACTCCCCACATGTTTCCTGGCTTTGAACAAGGAAACCAAGTAACCAATTTGTTAAAATCCTAGAAAGTTAAGGATGAAGTTCTAAGCAAGAGATTTTCTGCCTTAAGTGTGGGTCTGTGAATAGACACACTGAAATTTCATGGTTTGGTGAAAAAAAGCACAGGTTTATGGTCAGACAAATTAAGGTTCAATCCCAGCTCCACCTCTTACTTACTAAGTCATTAAACTAAGTCTGTTTCCTCGTTTCCTTGGCTATAACGTGGGGCTAAATGAAATAAAGTGCTGTGAGGGTTAAATGAAGTCAGCATGTGTGAAGTAGCTGGCACTTAATAAACACTTACTGTTTGTTTCTACCTTCCTTCCCTTCTCCCAGGATCAAGGCTGAATGTGAGGAGCTCAGGTGTGAAGCCGGCTGACAATCCAGTGCCTCCATGTATGGCTGTTGTAATCTTGGGTACATTTTTTTACCTTCTCTGTTTCTCAGTTTTCTGACCTTAGCATGAAGATGGTAAAAACAATCTCAGAGGACTGCTATGAGGATTACAGACCTCAATACATGCAAAACTCATAGCTGGCATAATTGATGCTGTTAATATTTTTTCAGTTCCCAATTCTTATGACCAAGTGAGACTCCCGAGATGTGACTGCTGATAAGTAAGATGCTCCTGGATTTGGGACTTTCATAGAACACAGAGCCCTTCATATTCCTGAAGTATAAACTCCCATTCCCTCCAGAAACTATCATTCCTTGATTCACATTTTTTATGTTCTGATGGATTTTGAAGGGTCACTCGGTCTACATCACATGATGGTCATTTGCTATTCTTTCCATGAAATGATTCAAAGAAAATATTTTTAAGGAAAGGGAATCAGATTGACCAATTGACTAATTCTCCCACTTTGTTTTATAAGATTTAGGGCGACCAAGCTGGAGATACCATTTCTACACTAGTCTAGTATTTTCATTTCAGATTTTTATCTAATAAACCCGACATTAGAAGAGCAGTTTTGTGGACATGGCTATTGTTATGAATGCAATCCTACCTTTAAACTGGGGTATATAGGCTGTTCTGACAGAATATAGCGGGCTAGATAGAATCCTGTTGGAGAATCTTGGTTTCCTTTTTTACCACTGAATTATCTGAGATTGCAATTCAAGAAGTTCTCTGCAGAAGTGATTATTCTCAATTTATAATATTTTGTTACCAGGAATTGGAAGTACCCAGCTTTTCACCACAGATTTCTAGGTCCTATAGTCTCATGTTTTATTACTTAATTCCACCCTTGGTTTTCTCCTTTCATATGGGGTGAAAGGAGAATCCCCTAAATAAGAGGTGCTCATTTCTTGCCTCTTTATGAAGTGCAGAGAGCCACAATTGCAGATATGTCCACTCCTGCAAGATCCTTCCCAGGACAATCCCACCTGGCTGAAGCTGCTCTCCCAGGAATCTGTTCAGCTCTGTAGGACACAATCTTTGAGTTACTCATTGTCATATTCATGAACTATCTTATTGGTATTTCAAAACAGACTTTTCTGTCAGTGGTTATTAATTCTGCCTGCACATTAAAAGAACCTGAGGGGCTCTTAAGAAATGCAGGGACTAGACTACACCACCACACCAACTGAATCAGATTCTTCAAGGTTGGTCAAGATATCAGTATTTTTCAAAGTCCCCAAAGTGCTGCTAGGGCTGAGATTCATTTCTCCAAATGGATGAAGCTGCGTGAGACTTCCTGGCTCAGAACTGGAAGGTGGACCCATGTCACATGGCTCTGACCCTAAGGCCTTTTTGATTTCAACTTTATTGAGGTATAATTGACCAATGATAAACTGCAAATATCATACATATTCAAAATATGCAGGTTGATGAGTTGTGACATGTGTACACATGCAAACGCTTTACTAAAATAAAGATTACAAACATATCCATTATGTCCACATGTTTCCCTAAGCCCCTTTGTAATCTCTGCCTCCTTTTCCTGCTTAGACACTCCCTTTCCAATCCCTCCCTGGAGCCTGAGCAATTACTGATCTGCTTTCTGTCACCGTAGATTAGTTTGCATGTTCTAGAACTTTGTATAAATGGAATCATGAGATATGTACTTATTTTTGTCTGGCTTCTTTCAGTAAGCATAATTATCTTGAGATTCACTCATGTTGTTTTGTGTTTCAGTAGTTCATTCTGGTTATTTTAATAGCGTATTCCATTATATAGCTACACCACAAAATTTTATCCTGCCATCCTGTTGATGGACGTTTGAGTTGTTTCCAGTTGTTGGCTATTACAAAGAAGTCTGCTGTGAATATTCTTGCACAAATGACTTGTCTGAATATATACTTTCATTTGTCTTAGGTAAAGAGCTAGGATAGGAATGACCTGTTCGTATGAGCAATGTGTACTTAATTTTTAAAAATACACTGTCAAATTCTTTCCCTTAGTATTTGTACCATTCTATATTCCTGCTAGTTGTGTTTGAAAATTCTAATTGCTCCGTATCTCCACCAACCCTTGGATTGGACAATCTTTTTAACTTTAGCCATTCTTGTAGGAGACTAAGGGTGTTTCACTATGATTTTATTTCTCATATCCTTAATAATTAGTGATGTTAAGTATTGTTTCCATGTGCTTACTTATCAGTCATATCTTTTTTTTTGATAAAATGTCTGTTCCAATCTTTTGCAGATTATTTAATTCATTGTTTGTCTTCTTTCACTGAGTTCGAAGAATTCTTTACAATGTCTAGACCTAAGTTCTTTGTCAGATAAATGTATTCTATAAAAATTGTCTTTCCCTTTGCAGCTTGCAATTTCAATTTTGTAACCATGTTTTGCTTTGAACAGCACAAGTTTTTATTTGGATGAAGTTGAATCTATTATTTGCTCTTTTTTAATTTTACAGTTTATGCTTCTTAGATCATATGTAAGGAGTGTTTGACAAAGCTGAGGTGATTAAGGTTTTCTTCTGTGTTTTCTTCTAGAAGTTCTATAGCTTCCGTGTTTTTATTAAGTCTACTTTTAGCACAGGTGAAAAATCTGAGATGGAGTGTTGAAGTAATTGGCTAAGGTTATGGTGAGTCAGACCCCAAATTGGCCCTGTCACATGACTCTTTGTCCTAAGCACTTTTCACTTATTTTCTGGACTTAGTTGCAGAATAGGGTTATCATATTCCTTAATTCATAAGTGTGCCATTCCCAACACTCTAAGGCAAAGCTCCTATTTTTAATTATGTTGTGTTATTTTTACATCATTTTTTTTTCATATTATGTCTAAGTCCAAGTCCATCATTTTACATTTTGCTGTAATACTGGGGCTTCGCTTCTAATTTCACTTCCCAGATTGCTTTACCCATTGGCTTCCTGACAGTGCTTGCCAATGGGACAAATGGTTAGAGATCTGAAGGCAGGAGAAATAGAAGGCTCTCTTGCAGTTTTCCAGTCCCTGTCAGCATCCCCTAGCAGCAGAGTAAAGGTGTCCATGTCCATATTCTTCAGCTCCCAGCACCAGCCAGCTATCCAACTCATGGCCCGTCCCCCAGAGCTCTGAGCTCCATGCCTTCACACCAGTTATGGGGCCCCTTCCTGTCAACTCCTAGATCTAGTAACACCATCTCTGATCTTTGGCTCCACCAGCATTAGGTGTGACATATTCTTCTCTGCAGTTACAGTATTTCAGTTATCTCTTTCTTATCTCTCATCTTCCTAGCCCTTTGTAATCATTATAATTAATTCCCTGTGTTAAAGCCTCTGTTTAAAATATCTAAAGTGGCTTCTTCTGTTTTCCTGATTCAACACCAATGTATTATCTCCACTTTTTGCTGTTATGTCACATAGGCACCTAATCTGGCATGTTTGGTATATACCTTTGGATATGAGTGAATCTTTGTAAGATATGGGTTTTATTTTTCTGTAGTGGTTTTCATTTATATAAATGCTACTGTGCTATATATCTCATTCTAGTTCTTTTTTCTCACTCAAAGTTTTGCTTCTGTTAAGATCTGTTCTTATTGGTGCTTTATTTCTAATTCACTGTTTCTGTTTACTACATAATATTTCAGGATCCACAGCCACCTCTTTTTACTTATCCATTCCCCTAAAGATGGCTTCTGAGATCATCCTCAACTCTCTGCTACCACAAACAACACAACTCTCTGTGTGAGTGTTTCCAGAACATTTCCTCCTGGAGTGAGAGCTTGCCAAATATCACAGGCTTTCTTCAGCTAAGTACACACTTATGGTGCATTAAGGTTACTCTCTGGAATGACTGCAATTACAATGCTTGCAGGACCCTATTTCCTGACATCTTTACCTGTGTTTGGGATCTGATATTATAGTGTTTGCAAACCTAGTGAGTACAGATAATTTTCATAATATTACTTTGACTTTCTTTAGTTATTAGTGAGTTGGGGGGTCACTTTGTATACTTGTTAATCTTAAAATTTCCCCATGTGACTTGTCTACAAGTTGCCTTTGACTATTTTTCTATGGGATTTCCTTTTCTTTTTCTTGTTGGCTTACAGAGGTTCCTATCCATTCTATTTATTACCATAAACATAAGGTATTTGTAATTTGTAATTACAAAATTTCTAATATTGCAAACATCTCTTATCTGCTGCCCTTATTTAATCTTTACCTAATATATTTTTGGTTGAACACAAACATTTAATGTTTTTGCATCCAAGTCCATCAATATTTTGTCCCAAGTCTTGTGCTTTGAGATTCTTCTTTAAAAGTCCTTCACTCCAAGGTAACAAATATGTTCTCTTATATTCTTTTCTATGGTTTCTTTCATAGCTTCATAATTTTACCTCTCCCATGTAGGCCTTTAATTCTTCTACAATTCACCTTTTACACACACCTTTAATGAGGTAGGAATTCTAGTTTTTTCTTCAAAGAGTCACCCACATTCCCAGCACCATTTGATCTTTTCCTAACTTATATGTGGGAAAGTCAACCACTCTCCTTTGTGATAGAAATAAACCTCTCTGATGAACAACATATATCCATGATATATCTAAATTTTTATAGACTGATTTGATTAAACTGAAGCAAAAATTAAAAAAATAATAAGATAAGGAGATCATGTCCTTCAAGAGCCCTCACCAGCTAGTTCCACACAACTCATTTCATCTCCTGTTACCCCACACCAAGACTCTGGACTCTTGCCAAACATGCCTCTGGCCATCCCCTCGGGGGTCCTCCCTCCTGATGCCTTCACACATGCCACCCCTGTGGAATGTCCATGTCAGGCCACTTCCTCCTTCCCCGCGCCACACTGACCTCTCTAAAAGCCACTCCCAGGAATCTCTCCAGAGCCAGCCCTTTTGATGTTTCATTAGCACCGAAGTCTGTACCCAACCTTAATCGTCCTAGGTTCATTAAGCTCAGAATGTGTGTGTGTGTGTATGTTCATATGTGTATCCATTCATGTGTGTGGATATTTGCACAGATTTATTGGTTTTCATAGTTTACAAAGTCCTTTCACATTCACGCTCATGTGGACTATAAAGCTGGCAGAGCAGACAATGTTTCTCCATTTACAAACAAGAAAACAAACTCAGAGAGTTTAAATCTTTTAAAATTTAGGCAATTCACTCAAGCCATGCTGAAAGAACAAGAAATGGCTGGAAATAGACACTAACTCTTCTAAGTCCAGTACTCATTAAATCTCCATTCTCCTTCTTAGCAGGACACAAGTTCTGCTCTGCCATTAGGGGGAATGTTCCTCAAGGGCAAGGCAGGGTTTGAACCATCAGAAATCACTTCTCATCAGATCTAAATGAATTGCAGACAGAGACCACTGCACTTGGAACCTAGACTTGAACTTCTAGCCTCTGACTTGGAGCACTTATGCTCTGCCTAGCTACGGAGCAGAGCCCTCTTGTAATACTATGCTCATCTTTGTCATAGCGCTGATCACAAGTAAAATTAGATACCCCCGTGCCATTAGTGATTAACACCTGCCTCTCCCACAAGTTCCACAGGTCAGGAACCCTATCTGTCTTGTTCTTACTGATATTCTCAATGCTAAGTTCTGTGCTCAAAAAATATTTCTTGAATGCATGAATGAATGATTGAATGACTATTTCCCTTGCCTTCTCAGCCCCTGCCTGAGAACCTGTGTTGAAGAAATAAGCAACTATATTAGCAATGCTGACACCCATCCAACTTAAAGTCCTGCCACCATCTAAACTTACTACAGTAAATCCCTCTGGGGATTCACCTGCATTTGCCATAGACCTTTAGTCTCAGCATGAAAGAAGGTTTGCTTTCCAGGGACCAACTATCACAAGGACATTTCCTCCTGCCCAGCTTCTGCCTCACTCCTGCCGCTTTCCCTGTTGGTCCTCCCTCCCCCAACTCAGCATCCAGCACCCAGTGTGTCTCAGGCCTCCCAAGTTAGGGTCCTCTGTGGCTTCTTCTAGATCCCAGCCTGTCGGTCTACACAAAACAGACTCTCAATAGATGATGATGAATAATGAGTTCTTTATTCCCCTTGGAAGTCAGATTTTAAATCAGTCTCATAGATATGAATGGAAAACAAAGTTGACTGGTAAGGAGGAAAAAATGCTTCCCACTTCCAGTAATGTGCCTACCCCTGCCGATGTCCAGAAATGCCAGCCATCAGAGAACAGCACTTCAGTGGTAAACAATATCTCTTGAATGATTAGTCTGGAAGGAACAGTGGCTCTCAGCATTACAAAGGATGAGAGTCTGATCAAGTGAAACACTAGAATATCCTCCCAGAGCACCCAGGTCCTGCTTAGGTGGGCTTTCCATTAGATATGCAAACCAAATACTAAGACATGCATGGAAACAGAGACACACACATGCACATGTATGACACACTGATTTGAATGTCAGGGTGATTTGGGACATAGGTTTTGGAGTCAGACAAACAGGGTTCAAATTTTGCCTCTCACTTTTGCTAAGTAATTTATCTTAAGCAAGTTACTTCCTCTGACTTTTTTTCCTTCTGTATAAAGTAGAAGAACCCTTACCTCATAGGTTGTTGCAAAGATTAAATGAGGTAGACAACAAACAAAGCACCAGGAATATAGTTAGGGGCAAGAAGTAGAGGTTTTTACTAGTATCAGAACTGAATTTTTAACATTGCAGAACAGAGTATGTGGATGTTGGGATGATGCAGAATAAAGATGACTCAGAGCTAGATTGTGGGGATGTGGAAGAAAATGGTTTGGAAGCGAGAGGGGAGGAGGGTGTCTTAGAGGCCAGTGGGGGCATGTGAGAAGCGGGTTCAGCTCCAGGTCCAGCGCTTGCTGTGGTCACTGCTGAATCGTCCCAGGGGGCAGTCTTGCATTTCCTCCAGATCTTATGCCATGACTGGCTTTTTTTGTTCTTGGCTTTTTACTGAAGTAACCTTGGACACTGTGCCCAGCAGTCTGGGAGGCTCTAGGCAATGACAGGCTGACTCCCGAAGACCCCCGCTCTTCAACACACCTTCCAAACAGCCCATTTTGCTCAGGGGCTCCATGGACAAAGCTTGCTGATGCAGTCAGATGTTTCAGACGTTCATATCAAAAGGCAATTCCCATCTCGTCTCTTGTTTTTTTGACATTGACAAGACAGAGGAATTCTTTCTGGGCTGCGAAGTCTGTTGAGCTTGGGGTAAAGATGACATTTAAGACTTGCTATCATTCCAGATTCCAGGGACCTCTTCCGAACCCATTGAATCAGAATCAGGGGGTGGCTCCCAAGAATTGGGGAGTTTTTAACAAGCTTTCTGTGATAGTCAGGCACACGAAAGCTTGTGAAACACTGATTTTGGACACAATGTAGCTATATCAGTCTCCTTGTAGATATATCAGCCTCACATCACCTGTAGCTACCTGTCACCAAATGATTAAGAAAGTCAATTTCTATTCAAGAAAACAGGAAGCTGACTTTAAAACACACTGAAAAATCACTTTAAAACAACTGCTAAAGACTTCATTTCAACATAAGGATTTTTATGAGAATTCCAATGTGAGTGAGTAAAGAATAGTTGAGTCGAGAATAGTCATAACATAATTAAATGTTAGAAATAGAGATATTTGAACTGACCTGCTATACCTTTCAGAATTTTTTGATTGAAAGCAAGAGAATTAGAATCTCACTATCTTAAACATGGAAAGCATTTAGTAGAAGATACAAGACTGCTCACAGGGTCAGAATCAGAAAATCGGTCTTACAAAGGCCTGGGAAGCAGGAACACATGGGTCTGGAGAGGGAGCTGTTGCAGAGATTCAGCAACTTCAGCAGGTTTCAGGAGCTGCATTTGTCCCTCCAAGATGCAAATTCACAAGAGAGAGCATGATTCCCTAAAACACAGTCACATGACAAGTGGCACCAGTGGCAGGCAGGACCCCGGGGTCCAGTGAGCACTCTGAGAGTGTATGCAGAGGCTGCTGGATGGCTGCTTAGTGCAAAATCAGGTGCAGCTCCCAAGGCACGAGTAGACGGAGCACAGAGGCAAAGCAGCAGATGCGTCCTGCCTTCCTGTGCTGGCTGCTATGACGGGACCTCAGCAGAAGTAATCCAGATGTGCAAACGTTGAGAGAGATGAAAGGAAATCTGAAGGCTTCCTTAGAGCAGCTAGGGGATGTTCAAAAGCTAGAAAGACAGTGTGGAGACAACAGCAAGATTAGGTGTAGTTGTGAAGGCCAGAGAGAATGACCTGAGGTAATGACTTCAAGAAGCCTCACTCCTGGAAGCTGGCAGCGGCAGAGACACTGCACACTCTTGTAAGAAGCAGGGAGGCCCAGATTCAAAGAGGTGCCTATGAGAGGGAACACCAAGGCAGGGACCCCTCACAGTCACTGCTTGGGATCTGAGCCCCCCAACAAAGGGCACCCCTTGATAGGGAGAGTGAGGTGAGAGTACTGGGATGGGATTGCCAGGGATCTTGATGGGAGGGAAGCCTGTCAGCCTCTTGTCAGCTATGGAGGTGTGAATTGTGACAGCAAGAACCTGAAAGAAGTGAGGCAAGATGTTCCAGGGCCCATCCCTGCCACGGCCAGTGTGTATGGGCTTATAGACCTTGGCATTTTTTAAAGAGAAATGTTGAAAATATCAACTTCTTTCTCCTTCACGAGATATTGACTGGTAATACCTACTGAAATCTAATTAAAGCCCAGGGGGAAATATGTTGAAAGTGTAAATGCTAGGATTTAATGAACACCTACTATGTGACAGGCATAATACTATAGATACTTCATGTTATCTCATTTAATCCATAAAAAAATCCAAACATCTCTGTTTTACAGATAAGAATTTGGATGACTTGTTCTCGGTCATACAGATAATATATAGCAAAGTCAGTTTTAGAGCCATATATGTTTAACTGAAAAGCCTATGCTAAATATTATATTAGCAAAATTTTTATTATTCAATTTATAAGCAATTTGAATCATAGAAGTTTCTACAAGTTCTTCTAGCGTGAAATGCATATATATTATTGTATACATAAATATAGGAAGAAAAACTTGCATATCTGTGGTGGTAGTTTACTTTTTACATAGTAATTACTTAATAGGATAGTGGCTTTTTTATAGATAGTTATTTAATGGTATTCATAGAAGCACGTATGTTAGAGATACAAAACGTGGTTATTTTATAATGTAATTTTATTTTTAGCTGACCAACTCTAAAGAGAACCCATCAAAAAATATATACCTAAAATGCCCTTGGCCTACAGTCAAAAAAATACCACAACAATCTACAGATATGGCAGATATAGGAGATATAGCTGGACCAATAGCTTAGTGACCCCAAGGAAGTAAAGGAAGCAGGGGGTCCAAGAGAGTTACCAGCTAATTTAAATCATGAGGCCAAGGCCCTATCATTCATCCACTGGCAAGATTTATTCCCTGAGGGTATCACATCCTGCCACAAAGTCAAGGGAACAACATAGGAAGTTCTGAAGATGGAGGATGCCATCCATGGATGCAATATTTTTGGGGTGGGGTAGGAGATATAAACAGCATTTTCTTAGAAAGCCCTACTCCCTCCAACAAAGCCATCACTGGGCAGGGAATCCAGGTAGTCTCTCTAGAATTTTCTGGAACATTGCGACCATAATCTAACAGCTTACAGCCTAAGTTTCAGGCTAAAGGTGCTCTCTCCTTGGCCTAGGACAAACTCTCTAAGAGTTATCAGTTTTTGGACAGCATTTGAAAAACATCTTCCAACCAGAACACTGACTTACCAATTTCATATTCGGAAGCTGACAAGTTCCAGCACCCAGACATGCAGAAGGGGTCCCTTTTACCTGAGTGTTTTCCCACTCCATCCACTCATACATATCCACTTCCTAATGGTACTTCTGTGTGTTCCTCACCAACACCCAGGCCACTCAGAAGCACAGTCTGTATATGATTCATCACCCTGCTCACACCAGAGCTTAGCATTGTGCTTTATATTTGGCTGGTGCTGAATAAATACCAAGAAAAATGCTAAATAAAACCAATTCTGAGAACAGCTGTACTTAATTCTGAATACTTAATTTAGGAACTCTCTGGCTTATGCCTTGAGGTGCAGATAAACACCTAGGTTTTAATGCCCATACTAGAAGTGTATAAGTATATTGTCTGGCACATAGTAGGTTCAATAAATATCGTCAAATGTGGGAAAAATTAACTGGAGAAGGCATGCATGGAAAGGAAAATTATAACAAACATGTCAGTAGTTCTCAAATCATGAAAAAAACAATAATGAGATTGTGGATGAATGTCTCCATTTCATGCTGAAATGCATTAAAAACCCACAATTCCACAAGTTACATGGAGAACTAAAAACTTCCAATCATTTTACTATGTTATCAACACAGCAGAGAAGGTGCCTTTTAAAATTTCTCAAGTTCTCTTAACTTTTAAAATTTCTAGTTTTTTGAAGAAGAGACCCCATTCATGGGAAACATTGATATAGAATTTAACTATAAACAAATGTACTTTAATTCCTTCCTTCTAGATTGCAAAGGTCAGACTGCTTTCTAAGGTCTGGGTTTTCTTTAGTGAGGAAGATGTGCAAATTAGGAATTAAACGAAAAAGTCAGACCTCCGTGTCTGGAAGCACAGAGTCTTTGCTTTTTAATAGTCCTCTCTTCCATTTGGTTTGAGATAAAGTGGCCCCAATTATTTTAGAATCCTTTAAAGGAAAAGATATCCATAAATTAAGTCACAGCCTTCTCCTTATTTCCCAGAGAAATTAAATTCTTACCTTAAATGACTTAAATCGCATTGCTAGAAGCAGACAAAACTCCCTTCTGTAGTGTGACAAAAGACGGACACAGCAGCACAGAAATTTGGAGCTAAAAAGATAAAGAGAAATAGATATAAACACACACCCCACTAGCAAAATTCAATAGTAAGATCAAAGCTAAACTTTCTCCTTCACAGAGCTCCTGTTAAGATTTTTTTTCCTCTTCTGCACCATAATCTGAGTCTCGGATACTTCATTCCTATTCAGCCTCAAGATCAAACAGCTCACACACATCTGCTGGGGCAGTTTTTCTTTTTTTTTTTTTTTTTTTAAGCATTCAATAATTGATGGGGGTGAGAGGAGAAGAGGAGTTTGAACATCACATAAAGGCAACAGAAAAATACACCCTCTCATTCCTTCTGTCCATGGAAATGAGGGACCTGGTGGGACATGTGTGTGTGTGAGTATAAATCTTTGTAAGAGATAATACCAACATGTTCCAAAGAGAATGTTCTCAGAATACTTTCTCTGGTCATTGAAAATGATCTTTTTGAATAGAAAATATTGTTTTATTTCATCTCTCTCCAGGTGGAACGCTGCCCTGACCGGTGGAGAGCAGTGAAGACCTGACCCTGGGGGCATGTATCTTACACAGGAGCTTGGTGCAGTGAGCAGAAGGCAAAGTATGTGGGCAGAAGACAAAGTGTGTCAGTAGCCAACAGGATCTTCTGTGGAAACACAGGGCAAGAAATCCTGGTTTGTGAGTAGGGAATGGAGAGGGCTTCCTGGAAGAGGTGACAGTCAAACAGGGTTACCTAGGGTTTTGCTCTAGGTAAATGGAGCATATCACAGGCAGAGAGACTGATAGGAGCAAAGTGGTGTTAGAAAAATACAGGCAGTTACAGTGTAATTTGGTTACAGGGACTGGGATTGGGGAGAGATAAAAAATACAGGTACGTTCAAGGTCCAGTGTAACTGTGGTGATAGGACTGGGATTGGGGAGAGCATGGAGACCAGTAAAATTCTGGTTGGGGAAGGAATCAAGGGCGCCATATATGACAATGCTTTATTTGTTTATTCTCACATCATCTTTCCTCCAGTCCTGGCTACAACCTATACCTATCTGTTCCCAAATCACATCCTCCTGTCTCCAAACAGTAAGACTCAGTGGCATGCTAAGGTTATACATGATACAGCTTGAGAAGAACAATGTCCAGTGAAGAAAATATCAAAATAATCTGTGGAGCACTAAGTCTAAATGAGTTCCAAGGTCTGACTTCGTAGTCCCTTCTATTACCTTCTCTGTGGGTGAATTTTCTCTTCCAAGAGCCATGAGATTGCTATTTAAAGGCAAAATATCAGTCCCTCCATCCTTCTCACAGTCATCTTACAGCCAGTCCATTGTATCGGTCTAATACATAATACCAGCTGCTATAACAAATATCCCCACCCCAAATCTCAGTGGTTTCATACAACAAAAGTTTACTCCTGCTCAGGAAAAGGCCAGTGCAGATCAGCAGCTCTCCTAGGTGACTGTCAGCATCAGCCCAGGGGACACAGGCTGTTTCCATCTGCCTGCAGTGTACCCCAGGGCACATCACCTCCCCTCTGAGGACATCAGGTAGTTCATTTATAAGAAGATGCTAATAGACCTTGTCCACCTATCCTATAGGGTTATTGTAACTATCAAATTCTTGGTACAGGTTAGTTACAATTACAAAAGCAGTTAACACTTGCTAAATCCTTACTATGCAAAAGACACTGAACTTTGTGTTTTATAAGTATCATTTCAGTTAATACTCAACAACACTTTCACAGAGTTCTGCCATTATTATAATTGCTAAATGGGTTTGTTTTTGCATCCAGAAGTGAAATATCATTGTAAGAGATCATTTCTTTCTTTTTTTTTTTTTCACCCCCCCACCATCCATTAGAATCCCTCCACATTTGCTGCCACTCCCTACCCTCTTCAACCTCAGGTCTGTTGTCAGTGTTCACTGCTTTATTTATTTATTTATTTTTGAAATAAATTTTATTTTTATATTCCCCATACAATTGCAACCCCCTTATTTTGACCCCAGTCCCTCCCCTACCCACCCCCACCTCCCATAGAGTGTCTTTGGTTCATAGTTTTTTGTTGATTTTGATTTTCACTTTCTTATAGTTATTCATTTTCCTGGTCCCTTATTTAAGTTTTCTAGATTCCTGCTATGAGTGAGACCATCTGGTATTTGTCTTTTTCTTTCTGGCTTATTTCGCTGAACATGATCCCTTCCAGCTCCATCCATGTTGCTGCAAATTGCATGTGTTTATCTTTTTTGAATGCTGAGTAATATTCCATGGTGTATATGTACCACATCTTCTTGATCCAGTCATCTATTTTTGGGCATTTGGGTTGTTTCCAAAGCTTAGCTATTGTAAACAGTGCTGCTATAAACATAGGGGTGCAGGTGCTCTTTGGAATTGATGTTTCTGTGTCATTTGGGTAAATACCTAGGAGTGGAATTGCTGGATCATATGGAAGCTCTATGTTTAGTAGGAAGAGACCATTTCTTGAAAATGTCCATATCCTTCTGCTTACTGACCCTTCTTGCAGGAATATTCTGCCTCAGTTATCAATGTAGTTATGCTCTCCCTTCATTCAGGTATCTGGTGTCAGGTCCTCCGTTAGAGAAAATATTCCTCTCCACCCTATCTATCCAAAGTATTACCATCACCCTTCTTTATCTGTGGCCTGGTTTTTTGCTTTGTTTTGGTTTTGTTCCTTGTAGCATTTTAAACCTCTGACATACTGTGAATTTGCTATCAGTATCCCCCAATTCGACTACAAGTTCCATGAAAGCAGGGTTTTTGCTTGAAGTATTCACTGTTACCTCTTCAGCGCCTAAAACATGGCTTAGCACATAGTAGATGCTCAGTAAATACTTGTTGGGTTAATGTGATTTAGTCCTTATGATGCAAATTAATATGGGAAAATGAACTTTTGTTATTTGACTTTCCTTTCTTTGCAGAGGGGCTGTATCCATGTCACATTGTGATATTTACAGGGCTCTGAGTCTAAAACATTGACTCCTTCAGAGTTTAGGGTGAAGAAATCTACCAGCTGCAACCTGTCAGTTCTCTCCTGGTGAGGGGTTGGGAGGGAGCGGCCTGTCCTCACGCAATTCCCAGGCATCTGGGCTGCCTGTGTGAGCCTTAATCAAGTTATCATATCTGGCCAGTGTCTCCTGGATCCCGTCACTTCTGAATGGGAAAAAATTTGCAGACAAATTTCTAGCAGCAGGAAATTGGTGCTCTCCTGCGAGGCTGCCTGAAAAGCACCCGCAACATCTGCAGCCTCTCTTCCACTCCTGCTGGGAGGTGACTTTGAGCGTCTGGCTTTGGGACTAGGGGTTCTCTGCTCACTCACTTCCAACCTACATGCCCGTTCAAATGCTACTCTGGTACCGGCTCTGCCCCGGGCAGGGTCCAATGAGACATAAACCTATGTCCAGGCTGATGACATCTCTCTGATGTGCTCTCCTGAACTGCTCTCATCAAAGGAGCGGGCTCTGTCCAGAAATCAAAAAGCCCATCACCACCAGCAAAACCTGCCCTCCTCATTGTCCCCATGCTAAGGGCTTTTGATTAAGTGCCAGGAAAGCTCGCTTTGACTTATAAGAACCCTCCATCAGTTCTTCCAGAAAGGAAGGGTTGTGTTGCTTTCTGTCTGTACTTTAGCTTTCTGTGGCCAACGGTATTCAGTTTTTTAATGAAAACTGTGAACAGAAACAAAAAGTACTTTTCCCCCTTCATCAGAAAGGATTGTTTTTTCCCCCTTGGAGACAGTTTTGCTGGAGAAAAGAGCTGAGAGGATAAAGATATTGGCAGAGCTTAATACCATAAATCTGATTAATTTACCTTGTGACACTCTCAACAAAAAAGTTAAGGGTCAGAGTCTTGCCTGCGAGCTGACCTTTCACCTGCAGCCAAGGCGGTCACAATGGGGGCCTGGGCTGCCTTTCACAGCTACCTGCTGCTTCCCACAATGAGATTGGACACAGTTTTCAAGATGATGGAGAACACCTCCAGAGCCAGCGCCTTTGTTCTTCCTGCCTGCCGAGTAGAAAGCATACAGGCCAATGTCTCCTCCTTCCAGCATCCAAATAAGACCAGAAAAGAGTTTGTATCTCTGGACACAGGGAAGGAAGCTAAAGTAGGGAGCTCTCTCTGACTCATAGCATGGATATACTTACTAACTTGCAGAATATGCAAAGATGAAGACATCTTGGTCCTTGTCCTACAGAAACATAGGAGACCATGTCACTAAAGGACCACACCTAACACACAGAAGGTTCTAGATGCATGTCCATGGGATGAATGATTGATCTGTGAGCTTGCCTTGTACAGACAAAGATACTACAAGAGACTGAGTCTGTAATTCCAGATAGAGGAAACTCAGAGAAAGAGCTTCACATGGGGCTCTTAAATTATGCCAATACACAAAGGGGATGGCAAATCGGGTGATCCTCCCTCTTTTCACATTTATGTTAAAAACCACTTCACACTCATCAAGACCTTGTGAGGCACAAACAGCTTCATGGGGGCCCAGGCCAAAGGAGCTCTTTCCGGGAAGGCATGACCCCACAGAGGACACAGCAGGGGTTTCTCTGCTCCTACACGTTGCCACGTCATGTTGCACGCAACTCGTGCCGCCTTCTAGTTTTGCGTTTCATCTCAGCTTTAGCGGAATGTATTAATAGAGGGGAACATCTGGCAGCAGGGCATAATGAAATGGGAACCAGACGCCCAGTCAAGCACCACCAAGAGCTATTTATCCGTGGAATTAACCTTTTGTTCAACATTTGTTTTGTGGTGGGGTTGTGCTATGTTTTTAAATTCACAATTCTCCCAGTCTCGTCTAAAGGCACCCAGTTTTTGCTGATTCAGCACTTCGCACACCAGACTGAAGGCAGTTTTGAACAGCTGGCAGCCATGGGGACTTAAAAACGCTCCAGTGGCCCATCCAGTCTGGCTCCCCAGAGATTTATGAAACCACAGATAGGCCCAGGTGGGCACATGTGAGAATCCCAGGCAGGCCCAACTCCATCTGCAAACTGAAACTGTGTCTAGACTGAAGGCTAGATGTACTCGCCTTCCAAACTCACTTTGAAACAGCTCAAAGTGTGAAAGGAATTTATTGCCACTGAAAGGTCTGGGGCATGCAGGCAAAAAACCAGGAATTTCTCAGGAAGAAAAAAGGAGTGGAAAGGGGGTTGGGGGAGGGAGGGAGGCCCATCAACAGAGCGTGTACATGCTGAATTTGCACAGAGCACATGGGCCCTCCTGAAAACTTGTCTGGTCCCCAGAGTGTTGGTGATGAGAGCCCTTTCTGAGCAGCCCTACCCATCAGGCAACTGATGCCACGTGGTTCAGCTCTAAGAAGGAACATGAGTCCTCACATGTACCTAGGGGGCCTGAAAGATGGTTGTTGCTGTTACTGTTGTCATTTGACAGGGTTTACACAAAGCCCAAGACATAAAACAGATTAAAATGAACTGATTCTGGTTGAAATAGAAGTAGACATCAGGAAACCCACCAGCGGAGACATTGCTACCTTCACCACTCCACCCACTCCCCATATATCCTTAGGTGGCCCACAAAAGACATTGAGGTTGAGACTGATCCACTCTAAGGCCCAAGTGGGTGGAAGGTACTGAAAGGAGGATTGACCCACCAGAGACAGTGACAGCTCCGGCTCCAGAAACAGGTCTTTTTTTCTCTCAGCCAGGTGCCTTTCCTTACACCCAGGCTAGACGTGCAGCCAGATATCACCATTTTCTGATTCTGTAGCTGAGGAAAGACTGCTTCTACAATTACAGGTGAAGCGAAAGAAAGCAAGTTTGGGACTGTGGGTCATCCTCATGCCTGAGCAGCTAGGGAACTCCGTCCACACATGGTTAAAACATTCTCAAACCACTGCAGTCCTAGGCTCGGACATGCAGATTTCATCTGGGCACCATATGTCTGACATCATAGAGGCTACATTTTACATTGAAAATATAAACATCAAAATAAGGGGGAAAGCTGAATTCATTTATCTATTCGATGCTTATTCAAGGAAAGATTTATGATTTATTGATTAAAAAAAGTAAAGGAACAACAACCTAGACAACATCACATAATCTTCCAGGAGACTTGTGGCTTGAGCGGTGGTCAGCCTATCTTCAACAGTATAACCTTGACACCTTGAAAAATGCATCTCGGTGGAGAAATCAATGAGCGAATTTGATATAGTTTGAACAGATGAACAATGTGAGTAGAAGAAGTTTCTTGGCTGTTAGAAAACACTGTTTTGGAAGATTATCCAGACTAGCAATTTAATATCAGATGTTGGCATCTGGAGAGAACTTGATTTGACAATTTGTCAGGAAATATGAAGAGAACCTAAATGGTGGTCAAAAAAAGTAAAAAGTATTGCCGTGGCTCAATGGAGCAATCTTGAAATGTCTGAAAACCAGAGCTGTTCACCCGTGAAGCTGCAGTGATCTCTAGAGCAGCCTGAGCCTAGGAAGGTTTCAGAAGGGTATTTGAGGGTGAAGAAAGGGAAGGTTCTTTGGTAAGCTCATGAGGCTGTCAGTGTGGGGGGAAGCAGGCCAGGGGGTTTGGCTGGTTCCTGTGATGTGGCTGTAGAGCCGAAAGGAAATGGCTCTCCTAACCTGTTATTACAGCAGCTGTGGTTGGACACGGCTGACAGCGAGGCGCTGGCACAGAGCTCAGGAAGCTGGCTGACCCCGGCCATTAGCACGAGTGGGAATAGACAGTGCTTCTCCCAAGCTCTGCAACCAGGACACACCACGGCAAACTCACTGAGCAGACTCGCTGTCCCCGGCTCTCACACCTTTTCTCAGATAGAAAGTTGATGTTGTGCCTTCCTGTTTCTGGTTAGATATTCATTCCAAAAAATTATTTTGAGTTACAGTTTACATGGAGTGATCTCCATATTCCTCATATTCAATCAAGACATGAAACATTTCTATCCAGAAATTTCCCTCATGACCCTTCCTAGTCAGTGCCTGTCCATACACACTCAACAGGAAGCAACCTGGTCTGATTTCTGTCACCACTGGTAGATTTGCTCTTCTAGAAATTTGTATATAAGGAATCATGCCGCGTGTGATTTTCTGTGTCTGGCTTCCTTCACCCAGTATGTTTTGGAGATTCTTTGGAGATTCTTCCCCACTTTCTGAGTAACATTCCATTGTTTGGCTATATCACAAATACTATCATTTGTTGTTTATTCACCTGTAGTCAGACACCAACTTTCAGCTATTACAAATATAAATGAGTGTGACAGTTCCTATAGAAGTCATTCAGGAGACATAGGATTTTATTCCTCTAAATACCTAGGAGTGGAACTGACAAGACATTGAGTAGATGTATGTCCAATTTTTTAAAGAAAGATTTCCAAAGTGGTTGTCTAGAACTTCAAACTTACAGCATGAATACCACAATGGTCCCCATGCTTGGGGATGGGTGCATGATTTGGAGAAGAGGTAGAACGTAGAGCACAGGCAGAGATGTGAGTGCAGTGTTGGGCGTTCTAGTCTGCAAGTAAGGACAACCAGGTCATGTTTTTGCCATTGTGTCTGGGTCTCAGTTTCCTTCTCTGTTGAAGGAGGTGGTCGAACAGATAACGTCCAAGGATATTTCTTGTTTTTTTTAAGAGTTATTTATTTATGCATACAAGAATTGGGGTACAGGCCAGAGGTGTGCGGTGGTGGTGAGAGGATTTACCAGAGACAGAGTGGGGAACAGAACAGGCACACTGATGGAAATATACTGCTGAGGGGAGCAGCAGGCGAGACAGGAGGGGTCTGCTGTGCCATGTGGGTAGCTCCCTGGCCGGCCTGCCGGGGATCAAACTTGTGCTGCAGAGGCTGCGGATAGCTTCACAGTGCTGTGCTTAACCCCTTGCACCACCAGGGAGGCCCTCCAAGGATATTTCTAGTTCCAATATGACATAATGAATCTTCTGCTTCATCACTATCTGAGGAAGCAAAACAAAAATACATTAGTTATTACAGTCTTGAAAAACCATGATCTGTTACCAGAGGGGAATGGTGATGTGGTGAGCAAAGGTTAGAAGGGTACCAATGGACAATGGTGGTAGGTTATGGTCACCTTGGTGGTGGGTGTGGTGTGGTGATGTACATCTGAAGAGGTGTGAACCTGTACCTCTATATGTCTTCTCCTGACCAATGTATGTGGGTGTTATAAATCAACATTATCTCAATGAAAAAAAATACCAAAAAAAGAAGTTGGAAAAAGCCAGCAGTATCTGATTTGTAACCTACTCATAGAATCAATAGCTTTGTTTTCTAACAGTCTCAGGCCGTGTCAATTATGATACTTCCAACTGCAAGTAACAGAAAATCCCATTCAAATTGCCTTAGCCAATAAGGAGGGAGATATTGGTTTATGGATGTGAATCAAACCCCAGAGAGAGAGACCTGGGATCAGGCAAGGAAAGACCAGGGCTCCACCCCGCCCCCCTTGCAATTCTCTTGGCTTTGCCTCCTTCCTGTGATGGCTTCCTTCTTAATTTTATTAAAAAAAAAAAAAGATGATAGCAGTTCCACATACAATCCTATACACCACAGAAGAGAAATGATCATTTCCAGTATAGCAGTCCTCAGATAACACTGTTTTATTCAACATCAATTCATTAGAACATTGACGAGAAGAAAACAATCCTAGAGGATGTTAAATGAAACATCATTGGAGGACCTGCTTTCACTATACATCATTTCACTTAATACCTCAGTTGCCAAGAACCTATTGATGATGTTGAGTGTGGATTTACAGTAGTTCCTTTTTTAAGAATGAGGAAACTTCTTTCCCAGAAGTTGTTAGAAAACTTCCCCTCATGTCTCATTGGTCTGCATTTGATTATATATCTTCTCCTGACCAATTTCTGTGGGTGGAATAATGCCATGAGATTATTTGTGCAGGCTGGATTCTTAGGCCAGTCAGTGACCCATTAGACTATCAGTCTCCTAAAGTTGGTGAGATCAGTTCCTCTTATAGCATAACATTTTGTGGAGAAGGAGTAGACAGCTGAAAACTGGGAGGGAGGCTTGGGGATGGGTAGAGGGAGTTATTAAATAGGACTCTAGCATCTATATAGAGCCCTTCTTCACAGGTATAGAATTCCTGAATCAGAGGTAATTGGAGAAGCATGGTCGATTAAATATAATCACAAACAGGTTGCATGTCCTCCCATCAAATGGTAGCGTCTCTTTCCCCTTCCCTTTAACCTGGGCTCATCTTGTTTTGACCAATAAAATGTGGTAAAAGCAATATTGTTGTGTGCCCTACTGCCTAGGTTTGCAACTTCTTACAATACTCCCGACATCACATAAGGAAACCTAGGTTACTGGATGGTAAGAGACCCAGCTGACAGGAACACAAGTGAGCCCTCTTAGTTCCTCCATCCCGGTCAATGTAAAGTGATTGCAGTCACATGAGTGACTTGGGCAAGAGCAGAACTTCCCACAGAATCATGAGAAATAATAAATCAATGTTTTAAGCCACTGAGTTTGGGATGACTTATTCTATAGTGTTGGGTAACTGAGTCAGGAAGGGCCTTTAAAACTGAGACTGTCTCTCTAGTGGCTGATAGCTATTAGGTGCACTCATGACTTGCTGAAGATCAATAGAACCCATTCTATTTTTGGAGCATTCCACTGGGATGTTTCCCTACTGTGGAGTCCATCCAGCCTTCCTATGTGTCCATCTAATTCTGCAGAATTCATCTGGTATTCTCCCTGCTCCCACAGTTCATTTCGGGAGTTGCAGAGAACAAATTCACCCCTCACTTCACTGGAAGCACTTCAGCTGTCTGCACTTTTATCTAGGCATAAAAGGTTCTTCTCCAAGTTAAACTAGCCTATTCATCAACATTTTTTTTTAAAGATTATTTATGCATACAAGAACTGGAGTACAGGCTAGAGGTGCTGGAGGGAGGGCTGGTGGTGAGAGAACTCACCAAAAACAGAGCGGGGAACATAACAGGCAGACTGACTGAAATGCACTGCTGAGGGAAGCAGCAGGTGAGATAGGAGAGGTCTGCTGCACCATGTGGGTTGATTCCCTGGCAAGGGATCGAACTTGTGCTGCAGTGGCTGTGGACAGTATCATAGTGCTGTGACTTATCCCCTTGTGCCACCAGGGAGCCCCCATCTTCAAGAATTTTATGCCAGATGGAATGGAGGGGGATGAACCTGAAGGATCACAACAGTGAAGAGGTCATTGCAACTACCTGAGGGGATCCTGAAACCTTGGGCCATGGTTAGAACTTCCCCCAAGCAGGGCTATGCAGGCCTATGGGAGCACCAGCCAACTTGGACAGGGTTTCTGCAGAAGACAGTTTGCTGAGCTGCTGGAAGCTGACCAGGGTCTCGAGAAGAGGAAAGCAGGGTATCTGAGCCTTGAAGTCTAAGAGCCTGTTTCTGAGATGTGTGTGTGTGTGTGTGCATGTGTGTGTGATTGACAAGGAAAGAATAGGAGATATTAGGCCAAAAACCAAATTAGCAGGGAATGTACAAAGCAGAAGAAATAGGTGGCAAGTGTACCCAGGCTTTGGTTTTAGTTTAAGAGCAATGTGGCCAGCAAGAAGGGCAGAGCTGGTGCTCACTGGCTGCTGCATGAAGGTCCATGGTGGGACAGTTGGAAGTAAAGACCCAGACCTAGCAGAGAGATACCTCCTGAGAAATATATGCCCTATAGGAGCTGGCCCAAGGACAGGATGGGAAAGGCCACATGATTTAATATCTTCAGGCTGACTTGAGCTTCCCCTCCCCCTTCCCGGTCACAAGCAAGCTTCCAGTCCAGTGTATGCAGAGGAGGCACCCATGACTTCAGGCCTAGGCAACCAGGGTACAAGGTGAGTACGTGTGTTGCCCCAGCAGCCCTTGAGTGCCCTAGCACCAAGCCACATTTCTTTTTTCTCTTTGTGCTGTGGAGCATACTTGAGCACAGGGCTTTTAGGAGGCCTCAATAAATATTTGTCACAAGAACCTCACTGCAGTCAAACAGAAACTGCACGTTGACACTCTTGGAGGAGATTACTCCAAGATACTCCTTAGAGGCTCCAGGTTCTCAGCGACTTCTGACAGTCTCTCACCCTCACCTCTGGGCCTCAGTGGCTCATGGGTAGGGTGGGGCAGAGGGGGATTCTAGGACACCCCCTTGCACTGGCAATTGGAAGGTGGCTCTTTTGAGGGCACTGTGTCACAGGTAGAGGACATGAAAGGTGTGTCCAGTATCTGATTCTTACAGCCCTCTGAGTCCCTGCTTCAAGCTAGTGTGGAAAGGAAGCCCTTCTCTAAGGCCCTGGGCCACGCCACAGGCTCAGTAGCCCAGAGACCAGGCGATGGTGTATCAAGAAGACTAATTTTACTATTCTGTGGAGATACCCATGTCCTCCCTAGAGGCATGGGGTTCCACAGGAGGCCACCAGGGTAAAGGCCAGTAGAAGGGATAATGGTGTTCGAACAGCCTGGGGGATATGGGTGGGGCTGGGGGCAGGAGAAGACCAGCCAGCTAAGATTAACCTGAGCCTTAGAATTAACTCCAATTTAGCTCCTTCGATTTTTTTCATAAAAATGTTAAGCCTTCACTTTCCTGGTTAGTTGATTATGGTATCATAAGCTGCTACACAGGACCCCTCCCCCCACACCCTGAAGAGTAGATATTTACCTGGGATTTTACATTTTTTTCCCCTCATAAATGATCGGCTCCACATCCCTGGATCTGGAAATGAGGAAACAATTAGCAAATAATTACAGACTAAATGTTCTCCATTTTTAGAAAATACATCAAGAGGTCATTGTGAATCGCTAGATGGAAATTACATGAATACACTCCATTTACAACTTAATGAGGTGATAAGGGTGCGACAAGTCCGGGGCTATAAGAACTGTGTGTGCTGAGGTTTATGTTAACAACCAGGGTCACTGTTACCGCTATTTGTCTCAAAATGTGAAGATGTTTTTAATAGGGATAAGGAAAGTAGAAAGCCAGCTATTCACTTAGGGTGAAACTATTATTTTTTTAAAATAATCCTAAAATGCCACACCATCGGGCAGCAAGGTTGGGGAAAAGAGTAATTCAGTAAATGTTATCCCACCAGAATGCTGAATTATCAAATCCAAAAAGAGCTTTTAATAGCAGTTAAGGGAAAAAAGTATCCTCCAGGGAACCAAAAAATCTTTGAGGTGACAAAACTGAGGCCTAGAGTAAGTAAGTGATTTATCCAAAATCAAAGTCATTTATTTTCCATTTATTTTCCACACCACAGAATCACCAGGCTTTCGATGATCTACAGTCACTTTGGCCCAAGCCCGCTGTTGCAGGCAAAGAAAGGGCTGAGCACTATCCCAGTGCCAGGAAGTCACAAGGGCAATCAGCTGCATCTAACTCTTCTGTCCACCCCAAGCAAATGTTGCAGCACGATAAGGGTTAAATCAGACAAGCCCCAAGCTCTTAGATCTGCCTGTGTGCAGAGGTGCATGAAAACCACCAGGAAGAAAGGCCCTCGGACCTGTTCCTTCTCTTATCTTGATGGCAGGGGTATTCAGTGCCCTTTGTGTAACCCCAAAAGCCTGAAGTCTGATGGCAAGGCAAAGTTTGCAAAGACTGTCTCCAAGCTGTAGGCTTTGCAAGTGCTTTTGCAAAGATTAGGCTGTTTGATAAACAGATAAACTTGGAGCTAGAAGGGACTTTAGAGTTTGCCCAACTCAGTTCACTCCACTTTTTTTTTAAACAGAAGAGGAAGTTGCAGCTCAGAGAGGAGGCCAGAACCTTCTACTCAAGGACACACAGCAACAATGAGAGCGCCCTGTGTGGCATGGCCTCACCCAGGAAGCTGGATTTCTGTTCTAGAGTTCTCTTTCCATCTTGGGCCGCAGGGTTTCTGCCTCCGATGCTCAACCCTATTTGTATGAAAAGAACCAGGAGCCAGAAGCATATTGCTGTAAAGGCAGTCAAGTCCTTGGCAGTTAAAGACATTCCCTGTTAAAAAAAAAAAAAATGGTGGTGTCTCCAGTACACGAATCACCTGGGATGCTTGCTTGTCCAACTGCCTGGGCCCCATCCAAGGGCAGGGACTTCGGAAGCCCCCTATTCAGCAAGAAATTCTGATGACTCCAATAGTCACAAGTCTGGGAAGATTTTCCTGAACCCATTAGGAAGCTGTCCTTCCACTTTTTCTCCTGGGTGTGGCATTCAAGGCTCCTCTCACCAGGCCACAAGCTGCCTTTTCTGCCTGATTTCCTGGGAGACTGCCCTTCACATTCTTACGCATCAGGCTCATTGAACTTTTTGGTGTTTAATAAACTGCATTGGTGGCAGTGAGGGCTACAGTTCACTGTGTGCCTCTAGGGGACCACGCACGCACCATCTCATTGCAATGCCTCTCCAAGATATTGTGTCTTTTTTCAATTTCTTTTTCAAAATGGTATTATTTTTGGATTGAGGTAATGTTGGTTTACAACACTCTGTATGATGAGAGGTTCACACCTCTCAAATGTACATCACCACACCACACCCACCACCAAGGCAACCATTTGTCTGTACGCATAGGCTGTATGATTGCAGGGTAAGGTGAAAAATTATCAGGCTTTTCCGCACTGCTACCATAAGCATTAATGATGGATCCCTGCGGTCCTGCATGCATGCCTGATGGCGGACACCTGGAGTGGGGTGTGGGCATGCATAGGTGGGAACACCTCGGCTGAGACTGGGCTTATAAGGGCAATGTCACAGGGACGCCAACAGAAAGAAGAGAACAATTGGAAGAACGAGAACGAGTAGTAGGACAAAAGCAGAAAAGCAGAGGCCACAGGATAACGCTGGAGAGCCCAGAAGGAGTGAAGATTTGCCGGGGGCTAGGAGGCCTGCTAACCTCCTGGGCCACCCTCCATCCCCCCTACACCCGCACCCCTGCCTTGTAAAAAGCTCAATAACGGCCTGAAAAGCCACTGAGGGCTCCAGGACTCTCCTTTACCCATCCGCCTGGATCATAGGGATCCTGCTCTGTGCCTTCCTGCCGCTACAATGATCCAGATAGAGGTTTTTACACCAAACATTTCCTTAAACACAGTGGGAGAGGGCAGAGGGAAGTAAGGAACATGGATATAGTTGGCCTCTCAGATTCCTTCTGAATTAAATAATCTTCGAAGGGGCTTTGAGCTTTTGCTGCCTAACATCTACCCTCAGGACGATCCGAGTCAAGCGGAAGTGAAAACAAATGAAAATTTGAGGACCTTTTATAAGAAAAAGAACACAAAAATATTACAAATAAAATAGTAGATACAAACACAGATGCTTAGAAAGCTGATAAATACCAAATATTTAAAATTCAAAAAAACAACACTGTCCTTTTAGTAATTAGCTGCTTACTCTAACTTTCAGATTTTTTAAACATACATTTCTTACTAACTGCTCTTTTATTGCCTCTTAAAGTGACAACAATTTTGTCATATAATGTTTAGCAGTATGTTTCCTCCAGCATAGTTGTTTGGTGTTTGTTTCTTTATTGCTGAAAGTTACAATGCATAAATCTCACAGCTCCTCACTGGACATACTTGCTTTTGTGGCACTCCTTCAGGTGTGCATCTGTAGACACAGAATTGTGATGAATTCTCTCCCACACAATTCTCATCTTAAAAGAAAAACCAGATGGTCGAGTTATAAGTATAAATAATGCCTTATAAAGTATGGTACTGACAAGCTCTCTCTGGGCATCACTGAAATGGAATCCTCCATCTACAATTGTATACATATGATGATTAGACATATTTTCCACAGGCTGGCTTTTAGCTCCAGATCTAGCCACTGTGCTTCTCCACTCTCCACAAACTCCAGTGTGTAAGTCTGTGCTTAAGTCTCCCAGGCTCTTTGGTCTGCAGCTCCTTGTCAGGACAGCAGGTGAGTTGCCAAGTGGATTCACTTTCCTAGAGTCATCCCTATGTAAGCAATGTTAAAAATAGCTTAACTGTACACACAGGGGACAGCAAATAAGTATATCCCACAAGCCCAAACTAATGTTTACCCACATCTAGGTCCTCTTAGCTAGGTGTACCCTTACTCAGTGACCAACTTTAATGCCACTGGACAGTCTGGAGGGGAATGATGGAAGGGAAGTCATTCTTAACCCATTGTGGTTAAAATATTTGAATTTTGCAGATTTTTACCAAGACAACTGGCAGTGAGAACACGATGGATGAACTGATGCAGATGGAAAACTTAGACTCCATTAGCCTCCCTGTGAACTGCCCCCCCCAACTCATCCCACCTGTGGGAGAGGAATTGAGTCAGTTTAGCCCGTGAGTGAAATCTGATGGAGTCTCTCTGGTCCCACAATATTCTATTTTCCTCTTTATGCAATAACCTCAAACTCCGGGGGAAACTCAGCTATAGAACAAAAGTTGGTGAGTTCAAATACAAAGGATTACTCAGAGTCCTGCTTAAAATATTTTGGTCCTTCTATTTCCTTCTCAGTATTAAAAGAACTCCACCATCAGGTATAATTCTCATGACTTTCGTGTAAGGCAGGTGAGTTAGCAAGGACCATTCTTTATGGAGTTGAAGCTCTGGTTCAAACAGGACCAAAGTCTGGCAAATTAAATATAATTAGAAATACAAGGAAAATGAAAAGAAACCAAACCTTGACATCTTCACTTTATATTTTCAGCTGACCCTAAATATAATCTGCTGTTTTATATAACTGGGGAATACACTTAATAGCAATTTTTCACAAGATAGATGACAGCTACTGTTTAAAACGACAAGTTTATCAACAATCAAATTGCATTGCTCCCTTAATATTTTTTTATCTTAATATTTTTTATCTTCTCTGAGGGATTACAAAGTAAAATAGCTTGAAGATGAAAGAGCATGATTTTCTATTTAAGAGAAGTCCGCTGTTTCTGTTGGCGAGGAGATCATTGATGTACATCTGAAGATAAATAGTTAATAAAGGTGTTTGGATTGCAACATCTGTTGCCATTCTTGGAAGCTAGGACTTAATTGCGGACTGGAGCATCAAATCTTCAGAGGGTTTGTAAGACAGAGATTGATTGGGGTCACCAGGTTACCCAGAAGTAAAATCCCAATCCTTATCTTTAAAATGCAGTGTCCAATTGATTCTCTCTGGATCATTACACACAGCACATGGAGGTAAAGCCAGGAGAGGAGTGGTCAAATATTTTCCTTTTCAAGATACTTTCAAAATAAAGCAGAGTGATGCTTTGACTGTGATGAAGAGTTCAGAAGCAGAGAGTCAACTAAGGCTTAGAGATGGAAGCTGCAGTATTATGTCAATAAATATACCTTTGCATTTATATCCAATGGAGAGGAGCAGCACAGAGAGGACACTGTCTACTCTCCAACTCAGAGTCCTGATCACAAATGCCAAATCTCTCCAGCCAAGGCAGCAGGGTAAAACCTCAGCCTGTAAATCATAGGGTTCACCCCCTCCCCGCCCCCGTCATCGGTAACTCACAAAGTCAGAAGAATAAGTTAAGTGTCCTGATTAAGAATGATCAGCTTTGAAAGTCAAGGGCACTCTTGAACTGAGTCAGGAGAACTGGATTCTGCTCAGGTTTTACCGAGGTGTCACCATATGACTTTGACCAGGTCACCTTTCTTCCTGGACTGCCATGGTGCCATCTTTAACATGATGGAGTGGACTAAATCGTTTCCAATGTTCTCAGAATATGAACTTGAAGTCAGTTATTATTTTAATTGATACCCATATTCTAGGCCTTACTGAATACCTTTCATGGGGTTTTGGACCCAGATTTTGAGAACCCACCACCAAAGACATCACCAACCAACAACAGAGCAGGGCTAAGCTCTGGTCAGAGGGCCTGGGACCAAGGACCAAGGATGTGGTTCTCCACCCCGGACCCTTACCCTGATGGTCAGTATTTCCTGAAGGAAACCAATGAACATAACTCTGGAACCTCTTTATAGATCTCAGAAAATCCTAGAGAAATGGTGGCATCAACAGGAGACAAAATGCTACTTAAATGAGGGCTTTAGGAAATAGAATTTTGACTTTCTGGAGAACTTTAATTTCACTAGATTGTCCCTTCCAACAGATATAGGAACAAAAGTCCACTTGGAGGATAGCTGCTGGGGACTGAAATAACAGGAAACTTATGAGAAAACATTTGATACTAGTAGTGAAAGGAGTCAATATCCTGAGCAGGGTCCTTTCAGAAAGAAAGGTGTAAGAAAACACTAGTGCATATTTAGTGACATATTTTACATACTCAGAAGAGACATTGTGGTAGGCATTGGAGGGTGGGGGGCAAAGCTACAGGATCTACTTTTTGCCACTTGAAAGGTCAGCATTTATGAACTGGGATTCCAAAATTCCAAAGGGCAAAAAGTACTAAAAAGGCCTTCCCTGAAGAACCCTGCCAGTCTCAAAATACCATGAATACATTCTTTTATTAGAACTAAAATATTTTACTCATTTCTATTTCACAATAATCAAATCAGTTTTTTTTTTTAAATTTATTATGCACACAGCTGGGGTCCAGGCCAGAGGTGGGGGTGGTGAGAGGAGTCACCAGAGACAGAGTGGGGAGCAGAACAGGCAGACTGCCTGAAACACACTGCTGAGGGGAGCAGTGGGAGAGACAGGAGAGGTCTGTTCCGCCATGTGGGTAGCTCCCTGGCAGGCCAGGGATCGAACTCGTGCTGTAAAGGCTGCGGACATCTTCACAGTGCTGTGCTTAACCCCTTGCACCACCAGGGAGTGCAAATCAGTTTCTTGCTATGTGGATATCAAAATGCAGCACTTCATATGACAAAAGAAAAAACTTTATTCTGAATAAACTTCACTGACATATTTGTGAAATAATTGTTTTCTGGAATATTATCCCACTTTTATAAATTATTGATTTTTCTAATTGGAAGATGTGCATTTGGAATTGTTAACATAATTTTATTATTTGTCCAATGCTTATTCCAGTCTTAAATTATTTGAAAAGAGAAGAAACATGAACTCTATTCATTGGGCAGTTATTTGTTCCTTTAAACACACACACACACTCACACACTCTTATTCAGATTCCTCCATAACTATTCAAATTTCTCTGGTCTTCTCTGACCACATTATGAGTTTGCTGCCTTAATTAGCTCCTGAACATTTCAGAGATTTAGAAGGGCTAAAGATGGTTTGTTTCCATTTAAGGTTTAGGATGCTTTCGCTTCCTGGTAATCCTGTCATATATTTATGCTGAATTGCATTGTGTCCCAAGAAATGAGTCTCCTACCCAGGAGTCAGCTTGACTTTAACTCTCTTTTCCTTTCTTCCCAGCCAGGATGCTTCAGACGGGCCCAGAACGAAGTTCAACACATTGTGCCAGGCAGCCAGAGAATGGACGCCTTAGTGCTTGCACTAATCCTCCTCTTTACTAAATAAGCAAGTCAAGCTTTGGGGGTAGGAGTGGGAGGAAAATTATATAATTTGAGTTAATTGGTTTGGGGCTACCCAAAGCCCCAGCTGTCTTGAAGGGAATTGTTTGGTCTTCAAGACCCAATTAGTGACATTCAGTTGATGTAAAATAGATTTTATTCTTTTTTTCAAATCATTGTCAAGAGACCCAGCCTCCAAACCATTCCAAAAAATATCCTTTAATCACATCCTCCTAACACATCCTGAAAATATGTCTGGAAATAAGTGTATCTAAATGCATGGGAGAATATAAAGTTGTGCTAGGAAACTGGTTTACTTTACAAGTTCAAGAATGCAATGTGTAGTGATAAGACATGAACTCTTTTCAAGAATCCTTCAGGTCCTATAAAATGTATGTTAACTAATCAAATTGTTCAAACAAATGGCCCAACCTCTATCTTTTCCACCTTAATATGGATTAGTTGAACAGGTTTGAGAAGCTCAATGCTTGACCTTCCTAGATCTGAGACAAAACTGCATGTGACTTCCACTTGATGACCGATGTGTAGAGAATGGCTGTGGCGGTCTGGCTTGCAAGCAATAGCAGTTTGAGTTCTCAAGTATTCAGACAGAGTAAGAATTTTTGCATGTTTAGACTGATCTGAGGAGTGCTGCTTTTCAGTCCAGCAACTTACACAAATGATACTGAATTGGTTTTTGTGGATGACAACAAAAGTCATTCATTCTGTAATGTCCATGCAACCCAGAAAGAAATTAGAAACAAGAATAGTAAAAGGTGAAGATAGCACCTAGGTTTATAGAATTGCTATTTGACATAGCAGTTGTTCAGGACAGTTATTTCCTGTGAGAGGAAATAACTGGAAAGGAACAGAATTGAGACCAAGTCCTAGTCCTCAAAAAACATGTAGTCATGCAAGGTGGGAGTGAGTGAAGGAATTACAGAAACAATTACGGAAGTTGAGACAAGCAAAGGAAAGGTACAGATGCATATGGTGGAAAGGAAGAAGAGGAAGGGAGCGTATCTGCTTAGAGATTTTATAACAGAATGACATTGAAGATGGGTCTTGAAAGCTTGAGAGTCTTGAAAGCTTGAGTGACTCCCACTGACAGAGGAACTACTTGCAGCTTTCTAGATACCTCTTGAACCTCATTTTATTGGAGATGGTCCCAAACAGGGAATAATATGAAGAAAGGAATGAAGACAGGAGGATTTGAAGGGAAAACCTGGAAAATTCTGAACAATGCAATTGAAATGCAACCAAGATCACTTGCAGGGAACAAATGGAGGCTGAGTTTGGAAAGCAAGATCAGGTGCAGAGTCAAGGCCCCAGTTATCAAGGTGAGACATTTGTAATTGATTTCCAAAGCCATGGAAGCCATCTAAGAAACCGAGATGAGAAATGGTGGCATCAGGACAATACTTTCACCCAGGCAACCCTGAGATCAGTGGGCTGTATAGGAAGAGGCAATGAGAACCTAAGTCAAAACTAAGTCCCAACCTCAAAAACAAACCTAGAGAGTGCAGAGAGTGAACCAAGAAGAGGTAAAGTAGCCACGGAGAAGCCAAGGCAAGCTGTCTTAAACACAGTCAACCACAGAACTGAGCCTGAATGAAAGAAGACACTTTCTGGAAAGGTGGTTTTTATTTATTTAAGATATGTGATTGAGCACCTACCGCGTGCTCTATCTGTCATAAAATTTGGGATATAGCAGTGAAATAAACAGACATCTACCTCATGAAGGAAATAATTAACTCTCCCATGAACTTCCATAAGTTCAATCCTGTCTTAAAGCTATCTAGCTGCTGCATAAATTAGGAGACCAAGACCACTACATGTCTGCAGGAGAGGAGGCTCCCTGGAAGGCAGGGAGCAGGCACTGCAGGGCCTCCACACAGCCCTGCCAGGAGAGTCAGCTCAGAGGGGCAACATCAGTAGACAGGTGCATCCCAAAAGCAAGATACAGGAAGAGCCACACTAGAAGCAAGTGAAGTTTAAGACCTTATATGAACTTATACAAAGAAATAAGAGAGGAAACTCAGCAGAAAGCAGCATGGAAAGAAAGGACAGAACTTGGCAGCTTCAGACTCTTTGCCCAAAACTGGTGGTGGTAAGAGGGAGAGAGAGGCATCAGACAAGCCAACATAGCGCCCTCAGACCTGGGCAATCAACTCACTGCCCTCTCTTGTCCTGAAACTGCCAGGCAAGAGGCTGGTTCCAGTTGAAGTCCCTGGAAAGCTTGCCTAAAAGGAAATGATGGGATGAGTTTCCAGGCCCCAGGAGAGGTCAGTTCTACAGGTAAATGAATAAACTGGCATCCTTAGTTACACATCATATGATACAACAGGTTCTGTGGACAGGGTCCCTCAGAGGCTCAGCCAGGGATTGGCCTGGAACAGAGAGAAAAAGCACAGCCAACCCTCATAGTGGTCATTGTATGCCAGATGCTATTGTGAGCATGTCACATGTGTTCTTTTGTCTTCCTTTAGGCATCTGAAGAGGTAGCTATCATGATTCTGAGTTAACAGCCTATATTAAGTAACCCATTCAAGGTCACTGCTAGTAAGTGGAGGAGCCAGGATTCCAATCCAGGTTTTCCTGACTTCTAGCTACAATGCTTGGGTCTCCAGTTTCCCCCCACCCTGGATTCTTGTACATTGCCCAACTCTTGGCACTATTGTCATGCAGTCCATACTGGACGACTGCAATTGGAAGTCCTCTGGGGGAATGACCACTGCAGTCACGCCAGCACCTCACCTTACAAGTATTTGACTGTAGTTGAAGGTGCTCTGTCTGCACTTATGTCACCTGATACTCCTTAGAATCCTGAGGGAAGCAGGGAGGGGAATCATCCTCTCTATTTCCCAGAAAAGGATACACACACATTCATGGAGTTAAGGGGCTTGCCAAGGTCACGGCTGGCTCGGGAGAGACAAGTTCCATGCATCGTCTTCTCACTCCCACCTGGAGACTCTTTCCAAGGAAAGAGGAACCTGGCTTCTTTTTCTCATTGGCATATACATATGGCAGAGCACCCCACATGTGATAGGTCTGAATAGGGTGTCAGGTACTCAGGACGACTTTGTGGGGCCAGCCCCCATCCCAAGAATCTGCTGTCAAGTCTGACCCTAACCTCACAGAACAGCCCCTAGGAATGGGATGTGGAAGGGAACATGGAAAAGCAGACCATAAGGATCATAATACCCAACACCCCCTTCTTTCTTCTGGGTACATCCTGTGTATTAGTGCATTTAGACCTGAACCTTGTCCCCATTTTATAAACCAGGAAGCAAGAAGCAGAGGAAGTTCCCCAGTTTGCCCAAGGCCATGCAATCAGTGTTTTGCACAATCAGATTCCAGTTCCAGAAGCCTCTCACACTCACACTACCCATAAACACACCACATTTACCCTCAGACCAGTAACTTCACATCTGAAGAAACCACTTTCGTCTGAGCCTCCTTTGGAGGCTCACTGCTGGTCTCAGTCTGCTCACCTGAGAAGTGAAGGCTTTGAACTCCATGCTTAGCAGTTTCTGATCTCCAGTGGACCCACGTCTTTGGAAGATGGCCTGCTGGAATAAACTGCCACCCTGGCCTACATTTTTATTTATGCCTTTTCAGTATTACATTAAGAAACAGTTTTAATATTGTAAAACCCTCCAAATAACAAGCAGGAAGCCCACCTATGACTCCTTTTATTCCTAAGAAAGAGGTGGTGCACCCCTAAATACAATCTGCCCAGGTTGATCCTTCATAAGAACCAGGAGTGGGGGCGGGGATGCCTCTGTGGGGTCCTAATCGAGGCTCTTGTGGGAGCAGCCCCTCTGAATCCTTTTCATTAACTCCACACAGGTGCACTGGCCCTATTGGGATTGGACCTGGGTCAGCCAAGCCCATGGGGACCCACAGCTGGAGCCCTCAGGTCAGGCTCCCCTTTTCTCTCAGTTCTCCCCCCACCTCCTCTTTATTTATATGTTTACCACGTCAAACAATTGGGAAGACCAAATTCTAAGCAGTCTTTGTTGTTTCTGCTCCTCCATCCCCTTTAAGTCAAATAGGTGGAATTCAAAAGCCAAGCCATGAGGCGTCGCCAATCTTCTGGAAAGTTCAACAAGGACAGCAGGTATAGATGGCAGGTAGCGAGTGCTACCTTTGTTTGTCAGTACATACATACTATGAGTGCTACGTTTGTCAGTACATACTCAAGGAATAAGGGCACATTTGACTGACAGGGCAGCACTGAGCCTGACACCCCAAGAGGTTTCACCTGGGGAAAGCCCACGGCCAAGCAGGGCCCCTCTTCTGGAAGAGTGTCAACAGCTGGTCAGGCACTCCCCTGCTCCTAGGTCGTTTTGCTTGTTGTTTGTTTTTTAAATTCTGTTTAAGCATTGGCTTACAACACTGTCATGTCACGCCTCTATAAATGTATACCACCTCACCATACCTATCACCAAAGCCCCAATAATCCTCTGCCACAATCCATTGTGTCTCCTCCTCTCTCTGTCCCCCTCCCCACTCTCCTCTTCTGGTAGCCTCAGCTCTGCACTCAGTTTTCAAGGGCTTGATGTTTTTATATGTTTCTTTGCTTTCTCTATGTTCCACATGAGTGGAATCCTATAGTATTTGTCTTTCTCCTTCTGACTTACTTGCTTAGCATAATCCTTTCCACTTCCATCCATGTTGTTGCAAATGGTAAAATTTTATCTTTTTTCTTATCGCTCACTAGTATTCCAAGTGAATATATTCACATCTTCTTTATCCATCTGTCATTGTCTTCTATAGAGGATGGAGGTTTCTCAAAACATTAAAAATAGATGTACAATCTATCTGACCCAGTAATTCTACTCATTAAGAATGCAAAAACAGGGGCCTCCCTGATGGTGCAAAGGGATAAGCATCAGCACTGTGAAGCAATCGCAGCCACTGCAGCACAAGTTCTATCCCCAGCCTGGGAGGTGACCCACATGGTGCAGCAGACCTCGCCTAACTCACCTGCTGCTCCCCTCAGCAGTGTATTTCAGTCAATCTGCCTGTTCTGTTCCCTGCTCTGTCTCTGGTAGATTCTCTCACGCCCTGCACCTCTGGTCTACACTCCAGCTTTTGCATGTATAAATAAATAAATCTTAAAAAAAAAAAAATAGAGGGCCTCTCTGGGGGTGCAGCAGTTTGAGAGAAGCGCTGTGCAGCTGTCCACAGCTTCTGCAGTGCGGTTTGATTCCCGGCCGGCCCGGGAGATTCCCACATGGCGTGGCAGACCTCTCCTGTCTTGCCCGCTGCTCCCTTCAGCAATGTATTTCTATCGTCTGCCTGTTCTGCTCCCCACTCTATCTCTGATGAATTCTCTCACCCTCCCATGCCTCTGGCCTGTACCCCAGCTCTTGTATAAAAATAAATAAATCTTTAAAAAAAAAAAAAAAGAATGCAAAAACACCAACTCGAGTGCATGGGGTACTAGCAATCCCATGTTTATTGCAAAGAAAGGAGGCCTTTATTAGGGCTGTCTCACACACATCTCCATTTGGTTCTAATCCAAGTCTGTGGGGCAAAAGCTGGAGTTAATACAGAATCCTTGAGGCAAAAGAAAACACTGATCCAAGCTCATAGATTCACCTTTTTAGCAAAATTTATTGAACATTGGTTCTATGTCAAGTATTATTTAAAGTTTTGGAGTTAAAAAAAGGGGGACAAAAGTCTCTGCCTTTATAGAATTTAATATATTAGTTTATGAGTTCATCCAATTTAGGAAATGACAACCTCAAACTTTCTGATTTTGGAAAAGATGGGAATACACAATACAATATTATCACCCTGAGAGGCTGTTGGGAGGAGCTATTGTTAGGAAAATCTTTGAGCTCCAAATAAAGTGCATTTTGTTTTATAAAGAAGCAAATTATTGTTCTTTCAACTGTGTATTTTGTGATCTGCAATTTATGAGCTCCCAGAAAACCTTCTGCACCCAAACGAAGTCAGCCCTGTTCTCCAAAGGCCATTTGATTTGTGTTAAATGAGAGAATTAGTTTTTCACTTTTTCAATTTGCAAGGGATAAATGTCCAGCAGGGATGTGCTGGTGAAGTTTTAGTGACTGCATGTCTGGAGAAAAGAGATGATGATAATGATGGTGTCATATAGAAAGTAAGATAGATATATACATACATACATAGATAGATAGATAGATAGATAGATAGATAGATAGATAGATAGATAGATAGATAGACAGAAATAAGTTTACCATACATTTTTAATATAAAATTTAAATTCATGTTATTTTATTTTCGTTTTTAACTGAATTTTCATCATTGCTATATTTAATAACTGGCTGAACATTTCCTAACAATGTAACATCTGACTCTCATGAGCTACTGAGGCATCAGCACAGCACACCCCTGGGTCTTAGCAGTGTCTGGCCATGGCCCTCTATGCCTGCAGTGTTCTGATAGAGTAATGCTACCTTCTGCTGTGAATTGTAATTGCTGGTGAGCTCCTAGAAGACAATCCATCATCTCTGGACCCCTCTCTCAGGCTGCCTCACAGTGAGATAAATGACATGACCAGTTCCCTGGCCTCGGGGAGGAAGTCTTACGATGTGATACTCCCACGAAGCCATGACTTGGAGGCAGGCCTGAGCTCTGCATCAGCAGCAGCACATGCCAGCTGATCCCTTCTGCATTCTCAGCAAAGCCTGATTCCAAAAATCACTAAAAGGAAACCTGAACCACCGGAAACCTCTAGAAGGTAAACAATTCATGTTGAGGCTGGTAGGGTAAATGAAGATTGCTTAGGTTTTTGCTCCATTGGCCTCTGTGGCTATCACCTGCAGCGTTGAACGCAGTAGGCTCTTGGGATCATGGGCTCAGGGCACGCATGCCCTATGGCAGCACCTGGGGTATGGTGTGGGCATGTAAGTGGGCACCGCTGAGATGAGAGACTGAGGATGTAAGGGCAGTGGCACACAGATGGTGGTGCAGCAGCAGAGAGTGACGGAGAACTGCTACAAGTGGATGAGTGAAGGCTGCAAGAGAGAGACCATGAGAAAACACCAGAGAGCCCAGAGAGAGTAAGGATTCATTGGGGAGCCAGGAGGCTCCCCTGGCCTCCCTGTGCCTGGTTACCTCACTACTAATGGTATAGAAAGATCATTAAAAGCCTGAAAAAGCCACTGAAGTGTGCTCCAGGACTCTCCTTTACCTGTCTCCTACATTAGAAGAGAGCCTACCTCGTGCCTTGCTAGCACCACAAGGCATCATTTGCTTTCCAAGGGCAGAGGCCATGGTCTGAGCTCACATTCCATTGACTCTAGGTCACTCCCAGCTGCCTGGACTTCGACTTGGCACATCCCTGGATGTGCACAGAAGGAGGAACTGAGGTTTCCTGTTGATGCAAGTCAATAACAGCAACAATGATCAGTCCAGCGTTCGTGTCCAGGTCAGCATGAGGCAACAATGCAATGAGTCCAGGATCATCAACTCTGCGGGAAGATAGCCTGACTCCATCACCGCCAGCTGTGTGACCTTGGGCAAGTTAACCTCTCCAGCCTCAGCTTCTTCATTGCAATGTGAGAATAATAAACACATCAATCTCTAAAGGTTATTGTGGAATTAAATCAGTTAATAATTGTAGTATACTTAGAACAACGCTCTGAGTGAAGTAATATCCAATAAATCGTAGTTATTTATAGTAATAATAACTTACTAGAGGAAACATTTCTACTGGACTCGTCTACTGGGAGAGATGAGAAGGAGGTGAGGAGGGTTGGGGTATAGAAGAGAGCTCAGTAGAAGAGAAGCAGTACTAGCTGGGAGTTGTACTGGAGGGAACAAGAGTGTGGGATATGGTTTCCAGACCCAGTTCTATCAGGATTGAACTCTGACCAGGTGCAAAATCACTTCCCCTATCTGGACCTCAATTTCTTTGTCTGGAAAATGAGGTCATTCGATAAGATCAGTTTCCTAGACTGGGGTAAGCATCAGAATCTTTATGGATTTTTTTTTTAATCTAGGTTCTTAGCTCCCACTTCCTGTTAAATGAATTAGGCTCTGAGATTGGGAAACCCAGAAGGTGATTTGTTTTTTAAACATTCTAGATGAGTCTGTGGCATGCAGTTAGTGTTTAGAAACCATTGGCTTCAACCAAAAGCACCAACCTCAGAGTTTTTGCACTTACTGTTCCCTTAGCTGGGATGGCCCCTCCCCTAGATGTTTCTTTGACTCACCTTCTCATTCAAGTCACTACATAAACATTACCTGTCAGAGAAAAGCTTTCTATTCACTATGTAATACATTTTCCTTCCACCATCCAACCTCTTAGTGTGATTTTACTTTCCCCTTAGCATATCTCACTCTGTGACTTGATAGTAAACTCCATGAGGACGGGCATGAAATTTTTGTTCACTGCTACATCCTAACACCCTGAAATGGTGCCTGGTACTTAACTGGCACTCAACAAATCAGTTTTGAATTAGCAAATGAGTAACTGAATAAATGAATGGAATGAATCAATGAATAATTATACATCAACTTGGCTTCTTGCTGGCAAGTGAGAATTCATAGCTAACAAAGTGCAGGAAGTAGGTGAAAGCTATTAGTCTGCTCAGCAACTGGAAAATACTAAAACTAAAGGTTCTCACCATAATCGCCCTTCAAAGGTCCCGCAAGTCCCCATGATTATGGGACATGCTTCTAGATATCCCAAGACAATTACCCCAAGGAGAGGTTTTTAAATCTAGCTGAACTCCTCAAGGCTGTTTTGGGGTTTCATTGCACTCACATTTTCCAGGTGCTTACTTTTAGAGAGAAGGAGGGCAGACTTTTCAGTCATTTGCTTTGTGGAGGGTTGGGGAAGCATTCCCAATCTCCATTATAGAACAATATACACCAACAGACATGATGTCATTTGATTTTAAAAATGTGTTTGAGCTGCAAAATGTTTCCAAAAGTATTTTAGGAGGTTTTATAAATGACTAATAAAATTTATTTATGTGGGTTATTATCTAAAATATATAGTAATATATGAAATATTTTTAAGCTAAGACTTTATGGGCTAGCATTCTACTTCCAGACTCCTAGTACTTTAAAAAATTAAATATGCTGATCTGAGTCCTTTAGCTTTAAAGGGAAAATTCCCTTTTCCTATAACATCTTGATTCCATATTTAGTATGTGTAACCCAGACACATAATTTGATGGAGAGGTTTAAATTATCTATTTTATTGCTGACTCTACCAAAAATGTTCAGCATCAATATTCATATCAACAGCCTTGATTTTGACTGATTTGCCAAACCTAAAAGTTCTCTTTCCTTCCAAATAGTATTTCTCTTAAAACTTTGGAGAGAGAGATGAAAGGACAGATAATCCGTGAATTTAAAAAGCATATGTTTCCAATACTAATGATTATTTAGTGAAGCAGTTCCACTAATTATTTAAATCTGGGAAGTACTGTGTTAATAAAAATTGTCAACAGAACTTGTCAGTCTTTAGTATATTAATGTGTGTGTCACTCTCCAGAAAAAAAATTCAGACATTTTAATTCTCCCAAAAGATTTGATCAGAGAACCCTTTAAACTGATTCCCATTTTACTTCTTATGGAACTAGCATTCCTTAGAACACAATTTGGTGCAATGCTCATCTAGAAAGGACTAAGGAACTGGCTTAAATTTTTAGACACTATGATAAGCTTGTTGAGGAAGTTGGAAGACAAGTGTGGTAAGAATTTCCCAGTGATTTTTCTGAACTCATCTGGATATGATTTTGTCCTTTTCACCCTTTGTTAAGCGTGTGAGAAATGAAGAAGATGGCATAGGCATCTTCTTGATTTGGAGGGTGGTTTGACACATGTATGTATTGGCGAAATTCCAGTTTGACCATGATGGAGCAAACTGGTACTAAATGTGCTTTCCCACCTTCAGCACAGATGACACAGGACAAAATAGATGAAGCAACTCTTTTCAGGTGTTGAGCAATAGACAGCAGGACCGTGATCCTTGAGAGAAGGGAGACCCATGAAGAGAGCCATCCACGTTCCTGGCTTTCTGCCTGGGAGTTGCCAGATCGTGTGCCAGGAGTAGACACAGGCCCAGTATGCAGTGACAGAGCAAGGCCCAGAGTTTGGGGATGCTGAAGCAGCTGGAATGACCAGAGGAGAGTAGCTGTGCCAGTTTATCATAGAGGAGCCTCTCTGGCTTCCTGGCAGAGAGCAGGGTTACAATGCATGGGGCAAAACTTCCTTGGGCCTATCAGAGAGCACATTTGAGGGGGATGAAATCTGAGTAAAGACATCAGCAGTGCCCAGTGTTGAAAGACTGGAGTTGCTACCAAACAGTGAAGAGACACCTCATGCATTCGTGTGAGATATCAGAAATTCCACAGTTTTAGAGAAAGGATCATGCTGTCAAATGAGACGATGCCCAGAGAACAAAGCTGAAATAGACCCACCCTAATAAATCCTAGCACAAGCCTCCACATGATTGCAGAAAATAGATATATATTATATAATATAACAAATGTATGTATGAAATATATAAATATAGGAACTGTATGTCTAAAATATAACAATAGAATATACTTAATATATAAAATATATGTATACTTATAATATATAAATTCTAATATATATATGTTCAACTTGATAGGACTTTTTTATGTACTTGTATATAATTTATATTTGTTCTGATTGAAGTAGATTTATCTTAAAGGGTTGACTTCACTCATGCAATTGTGGGGCTTGGCAAATCTGAAAAGTGTATGACAAGCTACCAGACTAGAAATGGGCAGGAATTGATGCTGTAGCCTTGAAATACAATTTCTTCTCTGGGAAACCTGTTTCTCTTTTAAGATCTTTAACTGATTGAATGAGCCCACCCATGTTATCAAGGGTAATCTCCTTTACTTACAGGGGTACTACAATCTACTGATTGTAGATGCTAACTTCATTCACAAAATTCTTCAAAATTCTCACCTAGATTAGTGTTTGATTGTATAACTGAGTACTATGACCTGGCCCAAGTTGATATATAAAACTAACCATCACATCATCATAATACTGACAAAAATAAGATAAAGTAAAGTTAAAAAAAAAAAAAAGAAAACAGATCAATACCTTTCATAAAGCACTTACAAAAATGACTAACAGGGCCTCCCTGGTGGCGCAAGGGGTTAGCACAGCACTGTGAAACTATCTGCAGCCTCTGCAGCACAGAGTTCGATCCCTGGCTGCCAGGGAGCTACCCACATGGTGCAGCAGACCTCTCCTGTCTTGCCCTTTGCTTCCCTCAGCAGCGTATTTCAGTCAATCCACCTGTTCTGCTCCCCACCCTGTCTCTGGTGAATCCTCTCATTCCCTGCACCTCTGGCCTGTACCCCAGTTCTTGAATGCATAAATAAATAAATCTTTTTTTAAAAAATGCCTAACAGATATTATTAAATCAAATCCAGCATAGCAGCATGATCCTTTCCCGAAAGCTGTAGAATTTCTGATACTCACAGGAATGCATGGGGCGACTCTTCACTTACTTAGTATATATGGCTAAGTAGGGTCTATTCCAGGAATGCAAGGTCGATTTAGTATTCAAAAAGCAATAGTTTACTGTACCACATGAATAGAATCATAGAAAAATACCAAATGATCTTTTTCAAAAATAAAAAGGCATGTGACAAAATTAAATGCCTATTTATGATTTTTTAAATCTCTCAGCAAACTAGGATTAAAATATCTGATAAAGTACAGGAATCTGAAATCAACAGTTAAGATCCTATTTAATAGGAAATTATTAAATATTTTCTGTTTAAGATCAGGAACAAGGCAATGATGTTAACCACTTCTATTTAGCACTATGCTAGAAATCCTGGCCAGTGCAATAAGGTGGAATTAAAGTATGAAGATGGGAAGGTAAGAATTAAAACTTTTTTGTAGATGACATGATATGTATATGGAAAATCCTAAGAGAGCTATAAAGCCACTAGTAGAACTAATTAGGGAATTTAGCAACAGAAAAAAGCACAAGATCAAATCTGCAAATATCTATTCTATTTTTATTCTATTTATCAACTAGAAAATTAAAATTTTAAAACACCATTTGTAATGACATCAAAATACATGAAACGGTTAAGAATCACTGACTAAAGATGTGTAAGACCTTAATATTAAAAATTACATGATATTGCTAAAATAAAGCAAATAAACTGAAAGACATACCATGCTTATTAATTGAAAGGCTTAGTATTTGTTAAAATATCCATTCTTCCTCTCCCCAAATTGATTTACAGATTCAACACAATTCAAATCATATCAATTTCTTATAAAGCTATAGATAGGGGCCTCCCCTGGTGGTACAGGCGGTTGAGCGCTGTGCTGTGAGGCTGTCCACAGCCTCAGAGCCAGTTCCATCCTGGCCGGCCGGCAAGAATCCCACATGGCACAGCAGACCTCTCCTGTCTCGCCCGCTGCTCCCCTCAGCAGCGTATTTTGTCAGTCTGCCTATTCTGTTCCCCGCTCTGTCTCTGATGAATCCTCTCACCCTCCTGCGCATCTGGCCTATACACTGGATCTTGTATAAATGAATAAAATAAATTAAAAAAAAAAGCTGTAGATAGACCTAACCTATGATTTAGCAATTCCTTTCCTAATTAATTGCCCAAGAGAAATAAAAACATATGCTCACACAAAGTTTTATGTGAAGAATGTTTGTCATAGCTTCATTCATAATAGCCACAAATTGAAAACAACCCAAATGTTCCTCAACACAAGAATGGACGCATTATGGTATAAAATGGTATTCAATCAAAAATTCACAGATATATCTCAAAAGTACTATTTTGAGTGAAAGATGTCAGACAAGTATCCATACCATATGATATCATTTATATGGAATTCAAGAAGAGGCAAAGGTAATCTATAGAAATAAAAATCAAAATAGTGATTGCTTGGGGAGTGGATATTGACAGGATGGAGGCACAAGACATCTGAAGTGATGACAATACTGTCTATCTTGGTTATTGCTCGGATGAACGGGATGTGATATACACAATTCTACACTTAAAACCTGTGCCTTTCACTGCTCATACATTTAACTCAAAGTAAGAAGGGGTAGTGAAGGAGAGGAGAAACAAAACATGATTAGATTACCTTTTACTTGCAAGCACACATACAATATGTATATAGTGTGTACATTACATTCATTGTGACCTGGGTGGTTGTTGCTCAGAGCACCATACACGTTGGCTCTATTTCAATAGTTACCTTCAAACCTCATACTCTCCATTCATTTATTTATCTCTTGAGTTTTATTACCAAAATACTCACACATGTTTAAAAAGAGAGGAAACAGAAACACTAATCTAAATTTCACACTTAAGAGAATCCAAGCTACATTGTTCATTGTTGACATTTTCAGATTCCATTTCCTGCCATGATTCTCTTCAGGAAAGGAAACTAGAAAGGAAATGACTCTCAACTCCTCCCCAGCCTCCCAAGTCTGGCCATTTGATTTTAATCTAGAGCTTGATTGATAGCAGAAAAACTAAATTTTCCAAGAATTAAAAAAATATAGTTTATTATAGATAGCTCTTTAACTGACTTGATACCATCTTCACAATAAGACCAACCAAGTGATATTTTCAACAATAGCATCTTGCTTCATTACTGAAGTATACTGGTCACATTAAAATGTAACCTCATGGAAATGGATTTCCCCCTTTTCACATCTCTGTCCTTGGTTTCCATGGAAGAGGGCTAATTACCTTTTTAATAGCCCTAATTGATGGGCTTACAGATCATATCTTTCAGACCCCACTTGTGTGTGGTGAGTGTGGGGGTAGGGCAGCTCTCCTTTTCTCTTGACCCCTCTGCTCAGGCCCTTCCTCATTGGAAGGAAGTTTGCTGGCTCATGAAAGGACTCTGCCTTGTGTTTCTCTATTTGCAAGGCTACCTGCAGTCCATTGTGGGCTGACCAGGAAGCCTCGCTTTGTCTTGGCCAATTGACACAGCTGCACACTCGGTAAATAGACTCAGATGTTAAGCTTTTGTTTGAAGGATCTTTTCAGATTAATGCAGAGAGAATTAGTTTTTAAAACTTCAGCCGGAGCCAGGATGAGCAGAATGGAGCCGTGAGCCATTGAATTCACATCCACAAAATGAAACCAACTGTCTTACAAGGGCATTTATCCCTATTCCTTTTGGAGGTAACATGGAGGGGAGAGGCTCCCCTCTGACCATTGTAAGAAGGAGATCTGACCAGCTTCACTCCCCAAAGGGAAGAGTCTGGCCATTGTGAAATAGACTCAATTACTACAAAATATTTGTCTACAATTGATTAGGGTTTTCTTATTTCCAGACTACATGAGGTTGTGATATATGGCATAAGAAGATCCATGATCTACAGCAAAGACAATTTTGACAGACTGGCCTATAGGTGAATGTTCTGGATTCAATGTTTATTAGCACCTCAAATCCTCCTGTCTTCATCATTCATACAAGCTAGTCTAGCCTTCATTCATGTGCTCATTCTAAACCCTTCCCTTTTGAGACTTGAATATCAGCCATAGTTCAGAGCTGATGTCTGGTGTCTTAAGGGTGACACCAGATCTTGGAGAATACCATTCACTTAGCAGAGCTTGGCATTCTAGTCACAACTTTTGTGATTAGAAACTATAGTACTTTATGCTTGTCTGAGAATTACTGACTCATTTTTCTTAAGCTATAAATTGACTATAATTTCTTCTCTTTGCTAACATTTCTGTGTACTTGTAGAGACACTTTGATACTGTGGAATGAAACTCAAGTTGGATGCAGAGAGAGTTGAATTTAAATCTTGACTCTACCACTTACTAGCTGTGAGATCTTGGGCAAGTCACTGCTCTGAACTCAGAACCCCTCATGGTGACAATAAAGACATAATTGGTTGTCTCATGGTGCATTGGGATTAAGAGAGTTTTCTCATATGTGTGAAAAAGAAAAACATGTCTTCTAGAATATTGTACACTCCCCAACATGTCAGCTCTTCATTTCCAAGTCTCTGCTCTACAAAAAAGTAAAACCTTTAAGAGTTAAAAAAAAAAAAAAAACCAAAGGGAAATAGCACTTAGTGACACAATGCATATATGTATGAAGAAATGTTTCTTCATTATCCTGAGCATGTGATAAATGCTAAAGAATAACTTTCCCAGTCTAACTTTGTCAGACACCTCCTTTCCGTCCCCCATCTCCAATATTTGAAGGATTGTCACTCCACCACTACTTGTCACACCCATACCAACACCACCCCACATACACACTCATTGAACTAATGAAAGTACCACTGACAAAGCAGAAGAGATAAATCAGAAAGATGCAGAGAGCCTTCCCAAAGGAAAATAGGCATACACATTGCAAAGAGCTGACATTCCATAAAATAATGGGTAGACAGGCTTGTCTAGAGCATATTTCCTAAAGGAGATTGCCTCCTCCTTGCACCAGGCTTTGAGATTTAAAGAAATGCTTTTCCCTGTTTTGCTTTCCAGAGACTTGAACAATCTGGATTTCCTAGCATGTGTTCTCCAGAAAGCACTTTGTGCTAAAGAGTCAGGCTACTAGGCCTGCCTACAACCAGTTCATCAACTGCTTGTGGTTCCCAAAATACAAGAGGATTGGACTGTATGACCTGAGGGCCCTTCCTGAGTCAAGCATCTAACACTCATTCCCCTGCAGCTTCCTGAAAGGAAGGATGTGAGGGCAGAAAACCTGGGTTTTGAACCAGCTATAACAGTCAGGAAAAATGCTGACAGGATGGGCTGCTTTGTGGAAACCTGGATCAGCCCCTTGGTTAGTTCAGATTTCAAGTTTTGACCAGCCTGCCCTTTAAATGCCAAAATTAACTCTGGAAAATGAGCCTGTACTTTGGGAGGTAACAAGAGAAATATAGTTGATTGAATTTGAAATTCCAAAATATACCCCCAAACTATCCCTTAGTGTCATTATCTTTTGTGACTTAGAAAGAGAAAAAAGAACTCCTCCCTTTGAGAGCTCATTCTGGAGTAGAAAGAACTCAGGAGAAGAACTGCAACACATCTTGGAGAGCCTCAGGCTAATCACCAAACCTCTCTGAGCCTCAGTTTCCTGCTCTGTAAAATGGGGGTAGAACTCCCCCATGAACAGAAGGGTACTGCAAAGAAAAAGGGAACAGGTTGGTTATGCCACATTCCTGCCCCACCCCCTCACTCCCCTCGCTACAGAGCAAAGGTCTACGGTCCTTGAAGGATCGCATCCGTTCAGATGGGTGTTGTACAGTTAACCCTGGAAATGCTACGACCAGAAGTATCAGCACCAAGAATGCTGACATTAAGTGCTCAGGGAGAAGTCAGGTGGAACAGAGTCATATTTGAGAACACTGAAGCAGAGTGAACTGAAGATGACCACATCTTGGAGAATGGAAAAGGACAAATAATTCTAATTCTATACCTGGAGATACAAAGGGAGATTTAACAATAGTCCATGCCATCTGCCTTGCTTTTATCTTCAGGTTTAAGAAAAGCAGTTAAGGAGTATGGGGCTGAGACTCAGGAATCCAGGTACTGATTCTGCCTCTCTCCACCTTGAGCCTCAATCTCTTCACATGCTGGGAGAAGCAACAGGAGCAGATGCTTTCTAGGTCCTTCTATCTCTCACATGCTGAATTGCTTCAGAAATCAGCTTGGTACTTTTTCTCATCCAGGGTCTTTGAAACTGATTTCAGAAAGAATTCTAAAATCAGACTCTCTGTGGAGTTGCCTTTGGTTTGGAAGCTTTGACCTTAAATCTGAGTTTCTAAATCTTACTCAGTTGGCGCTGTCCCAGATTCCTACTTGGCTCAATTGGTTGGAGGTAGACAAAGGTAACTTTGGTGGAAGCCCATGGATTAGCAACTGGATCAGGCAACTGCCTGAGGGAAGGCCCCCAGAGGGACTAGAATTTGAACTGAGTCTTAAGCAATAAACATTCTAGGCCAAGGTAACAACCTCCACAATTGATAGTGTTATACATGTCAGAATGTGCAGCAAATCTCTTGCTGTAAAAAATAGTACCCAAAGTACACAGTGGTTTAAGCCCCATAGACACTTATTCCATGCTCGGATACAGGATGGGTGATTTGGCATTTGCACACTGACTAATTCTCTGTGGTTTTTAACATTTGGCTTCAAAATTTGTCCTGAAGGTCATCTCCACTCCAGGCATGGGGATGGGGCAAAGACCACAGTGATGGCCCTTGTCATGTACACATCCCCCTGACCCCACACTCTGCCATGTCTAGCTGCAAGGGAAATGTAGCCTAGACCCTAGCCCAGGAAGCATGGAACAGCAACATGGAGTAAGGAATTGCCAGCTTCCACCATTACAGTCTGATCCATTCCTCAGATCCTGCTAATTCCAAAGAGATCAAAAAGAAAAGTAACCAGAGACCCAGGCAAGGTGAGGGAGAGGAATTTTCTGGCACCTGGAGCAGCAATCTAACAGCAGTCAGACATGCAGGTTGCTCAAGCCAGTTTTATTTCTGGTGTCACTTTCCTTCTGATGGGACAAAGAGGCCTGAAGCCCCACACGTCTCCACTTCCCTCCCTGCCGCCCCCTCCCCAAACTCCCCATCCTTGTTATTTATGAGGAGAGAGAGGGCGTGTAACAAAATTGACTTTTTGCAGGCAACCATCAGGCCTCCCAGGGTGAAGTTTGGAAACCCCTGGCTTTCCCTGGCATTGCCCTTGGCCCTGAGTTCCTCCTCCTGTCCTGTTTTCAGCCCCTCTTTTTGGGCCAGCTCCAGCAGCCAGGCTGTCATGCGGCCTGACACCTCGGCCCGGTGCCCGGCCTGTGGGCCACACTGGGCTTGAGTTACTGGTAGGAGCAGCTTCAGGAGCCTGGCCCAACCCTGTGACTTTGATGGAATTTCATCATCCTACCCGTGCAACTTGGCTGTCAGCCTGGGAGCAGTGCACAGTGTTGCCCCAAGCTATCCGCTTTCACCAGGGAGAGCCCTCCTCTAGAAGAGAGGAGACACTAATTGGAGGTGCAGAGGTGAGATTTGGGGTTGTTTATCCAGCCTGAGAATGGATCCCATGCCAAAGCCATCTGCCTTCACCCAACTTTTCCAAGGAGCAGAGACAAGATAAAGGACAGAGAGAATTAACACTGGACAACTTGTTAATGATTTTATTGCAGGCTAAATAAAATGTCTCAAATAAAACTACAGGAGACCTTCTCTAACCTCACTGGGCTGTAAATATGTATTAACTCAATTACTATCAGCAATTAAGGCCTAGTTTGGGAACAGTGGCCTGAGACAAAAAAGACATTATCATCCTGGGAAATGAATCCAGAATAAAAGGAATTTATTCCACCTTAGCTAATAAGCAGCTGTATAGGGATGGAAATGAAGGCCTTTGCCTCCGAATTGCTCTTGACCGTTCATACAGGGAGAGGAGAAAAGGTCCGCCTTTACGTAAAGCTCTTGGAAGCACATTAGGGACATTGTTACAATGCAAATTAGGAAGACCGTTGTGTTTGGGTGGTTTATGGGTTTAGTAAAAGGAGTAACATTTCAATTAGTGGGGAAGGAATGAGAACCTGCCTCAAAGAGGCTTAATTGGCAACTTGGCTTTCCCAGAGGGCTTTGAAGTAGCATCCGACATGGAAGGTTTTCAGAGATGGGTGGAGAATAGTGCAGCTACAGGGCCCTGGGTTGTTGGAGAAAGAGGACAGATGGGAATGCTAGGAAGGTAAAAACCATAGCGCTAAGCAAATCCCAGCCCTGCCACGTTCAATCTCCAAGGCTTCTGAAGCATGTTCTCCTCTCTACTTCACCCAGTTCCCTGCTGAGAGGACCCTCCCTTTCTAAGGTAATCAGCCTCCCTGGAACCACCTCGCTTTTAAGGGCTGCAGCCCTAACCTCACCAGTGAGGAATTCCTTTTTCCTTCTCAAGAGTCCCTTTTGCTGGATCTCTAAGTACAGCCCAGCATGCTGGAGAATACAGCTCCTAATTGCTAAGAGTTCTTGGGGGAGGGTGCAATATTGCATACAAATGTGTATCTTCTGAGTGTGTGTGTGTGTGTGTGTGTGTTTTCAAGGGCTAAAGAATCTGAAACTAATGATTCAGTATGACCTGCTCAAAAGGCAAGGGCGAGAACAGGTGACTTATCAAGGTCAACCCTCAGATTTTGCAAGTTGCCAAAGGCCCCCGCCCCCACATTATTCTGGGATGTTGACTTTCTTTGTTGTTACTGCATCGGCAGGAGAGGGTAGTCAGTGAGGCTCATACTCAGGGGTCACTCAAATCTTCATATATCTTGACTGATTTGAGGTTTTATTTCTCAATCCAGGATATGATGATTTTTTTAACATGGAAGAGCCCTCCGAAGAAAATATTACAGATAGTGTGCCAAGATAATTGTTTGAAATGAAATTTGGAAGAAAATTCAACTAACCCTGTGTTTTAGTTGAAAGATAGCAATCTGACCAGGGTTTTGGAGAATCGTCCAAACCAAGCTCTTCTAAGTGGTGGGCTAGACTTACTGAGTTAAAAAAAAAAAAAAAATCAGAATGAAGAACTTCCAAGTGACCCCACAACTCTCTAGGTTCTCTTGAAGTTAACTTTGGGGAGACAAACTCAATGCCCTGACCACGTAAGTATCTATGAATGAGGACTGGATTTTGCTTGAGGCCTTATCTGCGAACCCTGGGAGAGGCAGTAACCTCCCACTTGAAGCAACCGGTCCTAACACCAGGACCCTGAGCCAGTCTTTCTCCCTCTGTCCTTCCGTCTCCTGTGGGTGGCTTCTCCTGGAACGCTGGCTCATATCATTGGAGCCTGTGGTTTGGGAATTGCCATTAGCCAACTACAACAGGGCTGGCCTGCAGAGTTTACTTCGGGTCTGAAAGGGGAATTGGCCCCACCCTCTGAGTAATGCTCATCCCTAGGGAGGTCTCAGCCGGTGGCCTGCTACTTTACAAGTGACCCTTTTCCCACCACCCCCACCCCAGATGTCTGGGTAATGCAGTCCCCAAACACCCAACCTTTTCTCTTGCTACCTCTTCAGAACTGGGACTGGAGGAAATGTGGCATTTGTATGTACCCTGCATATCCCTGTGCACTGGGAAAGGTGGGCCACCAAGAATCCATCCCCATGTCCAACCTCCACGTCACTGTGAGGCGCAAAAGCCAGGGTCTTAGCACAGTGACATCAATTCCCAATTGCTGCCATGAGTAGACTGGAGAGTGCACACCAGTCAGCCAGTCTCTCAGCCACACAGGGCTCTTCCATCCCTCAACCAGTGTTACTGACTACATGCGTCAGGATAGTAAAGAATCTATTTTAACTTCTGGAAAGGATCTTCACAATATTCTAACCAATAAATGCATGAGAAACTCATACCAGAGCGGTAAAGAAACTACTCAGATACTGGAAGGGAATAAAGGACAGAGCTGAGACCCAAACCCCACCATTGGTTGGGACTGAGAGCAGTTATTACTGCCAAGTCTCAGCTTCCACTTTCCAGTGGGCCTGTGCCCTGATGGGTGTGGAAATCAGTTTGTAACACCCTGCAAAGGAAGAGAGAAAGAAGTATGCTGGGGGCAAGAGGAAGCCGGCAAGCACTGCCATGGCTGTTCCTGTAATGGATCATCAAGGCATTGTTGTACACTGGCTCCTGCTTGAAGGAGCATTTTGCATACTTTCTGCCCATGTCCCTAAACCATTTTATCATGATCAAAGCTGCTCTGATGCTGCTTCAGTTAATGCTCAGGAGAAAATTCTCACACTATACCATTGTTTTCAAAACGTACTTTTCAGGGCCCAACATAATTTCTCCTCCCCCGCTGCCAACACCACACAACCCATAAGGGCCAAAGGGATTGGCTTATTTTCCCTGTTTCTATAAGGAGGAAATGAATCTTCAAGAGGTGAAACAACTGGTTCAAAGCCACACTTCTCACAGTGGCTCATGCAGACCTAGAACTCATATCTTCCAGCACTTTGCATTGTTCTGACCCCAGCAGGAAACAACCGGCTGAGCCCACATCTCTCAGTGAATGCCCCCCTTTGGGGGACTATGAAATCCATGTCCCTTTGAAGCACGTGTACTTTCCCCGCTTCTCCTTCTCTCCTCCACCTGTTATGCAGGTGCTGGAGAATATTCTGAGTCCAGATTGGCCTCCCCATCTGGAGCACAGGGTGCCATCGGCGCCTCTGGGGGCCTGATCTACAGCAGGCACAGAGTCAGCACTTCTGGAAGGGGCGAGCAGATCTTTCAGGCACCCATTTTCAAGGAACAGGATGTGAGAAAACACACCAGATACAATCTCATCATCAATTCTGCTGCTTGAGAGTTTCTTCTGGAACAGATGAGGAAAGAAGTGAATAGCTAAAGGTGGAAAAGATGAGCTAATACCGGGCGTTCACTCCTCAGACGAAAGTCTCGCCAGCAAAGTCGATAACAGAAAATATTTCAAAGAGACAAGCAGCAAATAAACCCCCAAAAGAATAAGGAAGAATGACTTGCTCACAGTTGTCTCCAAAAACAAAAATACAAAAGACGTGATGTGTATGCTTATCGCTGATGGAGGAGGCATGAAAGGCCAGAACTCAAGACTTTTTTTTTTTGAGATGAGTTCTTCTTGAAAAATTCTACCTTTGTGGTAGCCTCAAATGGGCTTTTCTGTAGAATAATACATGAAAATATCTGAAAAGTTGTGTGTGTCCACCCTGTGTGTAAAAACCATTATCTTAATTCAAACTCTTACCCATCTTCTGTAAAACGGCAGGGGCCTCAAAACCCATCTCTCTGCCCTGGTCTGAAACGCCCAACTGACTACTTCCTCTCTTGGCTGGAACCCGCCTGGGCCTGCGTCTCCCACAAGATAACATCCACTTTCCATCCACCTTCCATAGCCACACGGCCCCTGCTGCCTTCTCAGTCTCAATTCTCATCATTTTCTGCTTCTCAGTTTATGTTCCGACTACATGGGACCAGCCCACACCATATGGTTTCTCTCTTCCCTGACTTCACTCACCCTGGAATCTCTGCCAGGAGCCCAGCCTGCCCATGGAGGCCTTCCCTAACTTATACCCACCCACTTCCCCTTCTCCCAAAATGCCCTGGGCATATGCCTCAAGCACTTAGAAGGAGCTGTTTTTGTGTTGTGTCTGCCACTATTCTTAAAAAAAAAAAAAAACAAAAAACTTTCTATTGAAGAATAAAATATATCAAACACTGCCCAAATCTTAAATATGCGAAGTTAGATGTTTGTAAATTGTAGCCAGCACCCATGACAAGGAACAGCCTTTATATTTTTGAGGTTAGAGACTGGTTTTGCCCATCTTTATAAACTCAGCACCAAACACAGTGGTCTGCTCACAGTGTCTCTGTGCAACTTGTTGTTGAATGAATTGATGAATTCTTAGCTCCTTGTCTTTTTTTAAATTGATTTATTATTATTGTTTTTTAATTTTATATATTTTTTACATCATTTTTCATTTTTTCACAATGCATGCATTTTCATCTTGGTTATAGTCCCCATATAATTCCTACCCTCCCCCTTGTTTTGACCCTACTTCCTCCTTCCCCCACTCCATAGTGTGTCTCTGGTTTATTGTTGCTTGTTGATTTTGATCAAGAAGATGTAGTACATATACACAATGGAATATTACTCAGCAATCAAAAAAAGATAAACTCATGCAATTTGCAGCAACTTGGATGGAGCAGGAAGGGAACATGCTCAGCGAAATTAGCCAGAAAGAAAAAGAAAAATACTGGATGGTCTCCCTCATAGCAGGAATTTAGAAAACTTAAATAAGGGACCAGGAAAAAAGACTAATTAAAATAAAGTAAAAATCTCCCTGTCTTTTTCTGTCTGAGCTGCCTACCTTTTCAACTAATTCCCACTTGACCCACTTTTCCCAAGGGATAACTCAGAATTTCTAGTCCAGACTTTGAGAATAGAATTCTGAGTAATGGGGGTTGCGCATAAAGGGTGGTGGTTGGTAACAGAGGGGTGGGGACCAGCTTGACTACTGAGCCCAACTATATCTATAAATTGGTAAGATCCAAGGGCTGGACTTTAGCTTTATAGGCTTGAAGCTGTCATCACAGCTGCCACAGCTAGTCACAGTTCTTACTTCAGTTAGGAACAAATGGAGAAGTCACTAGCAAAGAGCACCTATGAGCCTGCTTGCATTAGATGTAAAAAAAAGCAACAAGTGGCTTTTTCTTCTTCCTCCCTCAGCATGTGGTGCCAGGCCACAGCATTGCCTCAAGTCAACAGCTGCCTCTGCCACCTGAGGAGGACAGTGTTGTCCCTATACCCATGAAAGCAGTCGAAAGATGTATGAAATAGAGTGGGTGCTTCCTGAATGTGAATGTCTCATCCATACCCTTCTCTGTAAAGCCCCAACAGGAAAGAATAAATCTACTGTTTACTTAGCACTTACTATGTGCCAGCACCGTGCATATATTACTGCATTTAATCTTCACACTACTCTCTCAAGTGAGGATATTAGCCCCAGTCGACAGAGGGAAAACATGAGCAGCCACAGCTGGAATTTGAACCCATTCCTTGGATTCCAAAGCCTGTAATATGCTGTCTCCTCCAGGTCACTGTGTCACAGGTTGCCTGCCCTGGGTCCCTGGTACTGAGAAGATCAACAGTCCCCAGGGTAAGAAGCCCTGATCTATAGAGCCTTCCCAAGTGACTCCATGAACCTGGGACTCCAGACCAACCAGATGCTTCGCTAGTTGGGCCTCAAGAGCAGGACGAGAGCAGTTCTGCTTTGATGGCATTCTCCACATTCTCAACCTCTCAGCTAGGAGCTCAGGTTCAATGTTATCCAGGGCTGTAGCCTGAAGTTTTTTTTTTTTAAGGTGTGTGTGTGTGCGCGCGCGTATGTGTAGAAGAACTGGGGTGTAGGCCAGAGGAGCAGGAGAGTGCAGGGGGTAGGGTGTGTTTGAAAGGATTCACCAGAGACAGTGTGGGGAGCAGAACAGGGGGATTTACTGAAAAGCACTACTAAGGGGAGCAGTGGACGAGACAGGAGAGGTCTGCTGTGCCATATGTGGGTTAGCTCTCTGGCCAGGGATCAAACTCAGGCCATAGTGGCGATAGCACTGAATCTTAACCCCTAGGCCACCAGGGAGGCCTGAATTCTTGAGGTGGACTTTCTCCTGAAGAGTTAGAACTTCTCATGTATATTTACCCATACCCTTACTTTGAAAGCCAAATTAAGGAAGGGGGCAGATTCATGTGCACTAATTAAAGCATTAATTAAACCAGTAATACCACTCATTCCCAGAGCAGCCAAGGGAGACAGGTCCTTATGAAATGAAGAAGAACCATTCTCCCACAAGAGTGTCCTGAGATCAACATTCCTCAGCAAAAATCTCGACATACAAGAAAGTGTCTCTACCTGGCCTGGAAGAGGGCTACTTTCAAGCAGTAGTGTCATCCAGGGGCTTCCCCAGGGCCCTGGATGCCCCATGAGGGGACATTCTGGCACCCAGACCAATCACCAAGCCAGGGAGTCCAACAAACAAAGTCCATAAGCCCCTGGGCCCACTCTCTGGCTTGAGGGCAGACACAAAGCCACCCTGTTCCCCAGCCCAGACCTCTAATGAGCCCCTCCTGCTCCCTGCCGCTCAGACATCCCCTGTTTACATTCTACTCACCAGCCAGACCTAATCCCTGGACTCCGGATCTGCACTTAATCCTGTTTCTGTATACCCTCTAGATCAATGCATGTTAATAATAGTCATCACTGTGGGTAAGAACCATGTTTGAGGAATTCTGAGCCCTTCAGGTTTGGTGCCAACAGGAGAAAATATGGAAAAGGAAACCCAAACATTTACAAACATTCCAGAATGTTTAGTTCAGGCTGCCCCGTGTAAATAAGAGAGTGCCTAGGACATACTAATTTTCCTGGGACTCACTCATTTTGTCCCAAATAAAGACTGACTTAAAAAAAAATCCGAGTCACCAGTCCCTGCTTCTCTCTCATTTCTCAAGGCCATAAGATCTTTTAACGTAGTTTGCTTCAACACTATTGTATTTCTTCTGTGCTTTGAAATGGAGCCCCTCTCTTTGATGGATATTAGCAAAACGTGCTTTCGTGTCTCTCTAATGAACTTTCCCTTGGAAAATACCCAAAACAAGGAAGATGCTAGAAGTGTAACAATATTTTCTTTAAAGCAGAGAGAGACCCTCTCGTCTGGTTTCCCCTTCTTTGGGCGACCCCGAGGAATCATAAGCCAAGAATCACAGATGGGATCATTTACAGTTTACTTTCAAGCTCCGGCTTTTTCAGATTGTGTTTACGCCGTCAAAGCCTTCAGACGAGGCCGGGTGGGCTTCCTGACGGTCCCATCTCAGTCGGTGGCTCTCCAGACTCTGACTGGGATGAGGTCCGTGCTGATCTGTCAGGAAGTGACTGATGGAGGGGCTTCCCTGTGATGCTCAGCGTAGATGTAAGAGGAGAGTTCAGACATGAGGAATATTCTTTAGGAGACTCCTCAGGCCCTCCTGGAGGTGTCCACGACACAGTCCTGCAGCTATTACTGGCTAAACACAAAGGAAAATCCATCCCAAGTGGAAGAGAGCTTGGAGCCTTAGTGAAAGCCACTTTAGTGGGGGTGCCATTTATTTATTTATTTTTAACAATTGAACATTTCCTGTGGTGAACCATTTTCTAAAACCCCATCATCATTCATTTTCAACCTAAAACTAAGTCACCAGGAAATAAGAGAGCAATGAAACTTGGAGCCATTGGACATGGCTTGGTGGGGTATTTCCTTAGGAGATTGGCTATAATATTAACATTTATGTCAAACAAAATTGTGTGAAGCTGGACAACTTACTATAGATCAAATACAATTATCAAGAGCATCGATTTCTCAGTGAGCCCCAGGAGAGAAGGGGATGGATTGGACCTCAGGACACCTGTGTTCTACCTCATCACTTGCTAGATGTGCAGGCATGGACATGTCTTTGCCTTTGACTCTTTTTTTTAGCCTAGAAACTGGGATCATACTGGTTCTGTCCTTCCTGGGTTTGTTCTGGGGCTCAAACAAGGCCTTGAAGGTAGTAGCACTGAGGGAGTCCTACTATGTGACTGGTTATCAACACTGACCTTTGGTGTGTGGACTTTAGAAGCAGAGATTGTTCAATGTCACCCATAAGTTGTCATTTGTAACTTCCCAGCTCACATTCAGAATTTCTCACCCTTGTGCTTTGGTTCGTATTGCTGGCTCAGCTGGCAATGCCCGCCTCTCACTGTTGTAAACTCCCTCTTCTGTATTTCCAAAATCAACTCCCCTCTCAAAGTTCAGTTCAAATGTTAGTCATAAGCCTCCTCTGATTCTCCTGTCATTGGTAAAAACTGCCCATACCTCTGAGTCCCCATAGTACTTCATCTCTTAGAAGTTTCGGCTGCCTTGTTCATTCTATCGGGTCTGTCCATAATCTGATCTTGCTCATGGCAAAAGTGAGGGGGTGGGGCTGTATCAATGGTATTTCCATACAGAGAAAAGCCTGGCACTTAGTAGGCACGCTGGATTAAGAAATGAGAACTTCTATAGTCACATTCCTAAACCAAATATTACTGAAAACAGCTATAGGCAGTTTTTGCTTTGCACAGTCCCATGTTCTCTGAAACATGTATATATCAGACCTGTGTTCTCACTTTGCAATTACCATAGAAGTGTGCAAAGTGAGAACACAATTCCAATAAGAGTGTGTTTTAGTTCACTCTTAGTGTGCAAAGCGAGGATTGGCTGAGACCTAAACATAAATATATAACATAAGTGTAATCCATCTAATCATGTGAAAAAAAAAAACACCAGCACATCGTGTGCACTGAGGGCAAGCAGCCACATATATTAAACACAGAGCTCATACAGCATCTCATAAATCAGAGTCCTGGCAGCCAGCGGCATGCTTGTCCAGTCTCAGGGCGGGGGGGCCAATCCTGATTGAGTGACGGTGTTGTTCCTATGACAGAACCGTTACCATGGCTTATGGAAGGCTGTTTATGAAAGCCAATCTGAAATTTGGAGCTTAGTTGTTGAAACATGCTCTCATTTCTAATATTTTAGTAATTTCTGGGTCACCAAACAGAATATTTAGACCTTATATAGTCCCAGGATTGCCTTAAAACCTACTAAAATTGAAGAGACAGCCTTTCCTTAGTGTCCTGCTGCATCTCACAGTGAACACTGTGACTGGCACACAGAGACTCACAAAACAATGCTTTTTAAGCCACCAAAGAACCATGAAACTACAGTAAATCCTTTTCAAAGGCTACACATGCTACCATTATGTGCCCTGCAAAAAAAAAAAAAAATAGTTTGAGATGATGGAAGATGATGATAAACATGAGTTTGTGCAACTTTAAGGGAGCCAGGCTGTCTGAGGACGATGAGGCTGACAGAGGGCTGAGCTCAGGGCATGTGCTTTTGCTTTAGCCGCTGAGCCCAGGAGGCTTCAGAGAAGCAGCTGCACTGGTCTTGGTTCTCAGCACCCAGCTCCAATCAAGGTGAAGACTGAATCATGGCAACAGTTCACCAAAGACAAGTCAGGACTGGGATTTGGAACCTGCAAACTAGCTCATTTTCCCAGCAGAGGTCCCTGGCAGGTCAGTGAAGCTATCTGAGCCTAGATCTTGTGGTCAGGTAAGCCATGGCAGAGTGTCTGGAACTTCTGGGGATGCCCCCAGAGCCACCGCTACAATGTGGCAGCCTTGACATATGTCATCACCTCTAATCATTTCCATTCCTTTACCTGTCAGTAGGAACCATAGTCCTTTGGAAGTCACGGGGTTGTTGTGCAGATCAAAAAGGATGTGTGTGCAAACACTTGTGTAAAATTCCAAGCAAGTATAAAGATTTCTTAACGCCACTGTTCGATATAACGGGCATCCTTACTAAAAAGAGAAAAATGCTATGGAGAATGTCTTGTGATCCGGAGGCAGACTGGAGTGATGCACGCCAAGGATTGTTGGCCACCAGCAGGAAGCAGGAAGAGGAAAGAGTCCACCCAGAGGCTGGGTGAGAGCATGGCCCTGCTGCCACCTTCATTCCAAACTTCTAGTCTCTGGAACTTGAGAACAAATGTCTGTTGTTAAAGCCACCCATCCTGCAGCATGCACGGTATGGCAGCCACCAGACATGGTTACCGACCTCTATGCTTCTCTTCCCAGCTCAACTGATACATGCTAAACATGTGTCCAGTAAGACATCTCCAAACTCCAGAATGAATCTCTACTTGTAGTAAGGTTTACGTTTCTTGTTTGTTTCTAAATAGTTTTGTCATAGCTTTAGTAGCTTCTCCTGAAATCTTTTAGGCAACAACAAATCTTTGGGGTTGGTGCTTCTGGAACCAAGTAACTCTGAAGGAGTAAATATTCTTGAACCTGCTGAAGGGGGAGTAACATTCTGCACAAGGGGTGCACTGTAACAGATTAGAACACCCTGATATACATTTGAAGGGAGTACAGTGGATTCAACCCCTCCTCTGTTTTCACCTAACTGAAAGTGAGTCCACAGAGCTTCCTTCCAGCTCAGCTCACCAACAGACACTAAGCTGATCTGGCGCCTGGCGCCCTGCAAGGCCAACCACTGCTACCCTTAGCATAAACACTGAGTGCTCATAGTGAGTGCTGGGCTGGGAGTCAAGGCCCCATGATCCGTTCCTGGTTTCACCACTCACCAGCAATCCCAGACTCTCTTCATCAAGAAAATGGGTGTAACACCTCCACCGCCCAGGGTGGTCCCGACACTTTAGCTAGAACACGGGAAGGGCATGCAAAATGGTGGAGCACTGTGCAAAAGGAGAGTGGTGAAATCATTATCACCCTCATTCCCCCGCCTCCCATCCCCCCCCACCAATGCCTGGGGGTGGTGGAGATCCTCCAACCGGACCAGGATAACTGGATCAAAGTGCCCAGCTGCTAAAAGAAGGGTCAGCTGAAGGGTCTGATCCTCTGGTATTGGCTACCCAGGGGGAGAGCAGTTGAGATGAGCTCTCCCGGTGGGTCATAAAATGAATCTACGTAGGGAGGAAGCAGGATGTATAAAGCCCAGGAGCCTGATCTGTTTCTGAGATCAAACAGAGCAGCATTGTACGGGGGTGTGGAGCTGATGTCAGCGTCTAGAATGCTGGTCGGAATCGCCCTGGTTACGCAGCTGGACCGGAATAAGGCAAGTCTGTATCTGAACTCATTAATTTTTACAACCAACTGAACTGTTCTGCCTTTTTGGGGGGGAGGGGAGTATTGGGGGAGGTGGTGCAAGGGAGAACAAGGGAAAGAAGGGAAAAGGGAGGGGCTAGTATGTATGGAACAGGGGGTTTCCCACCAGCAGACACTATCTCATTATTCCCCAGCAAACCCCACTTTCAAACCTCCAGCCCCCTGGACGGGTAGGCAGAGCCCTGCAGCAGGTCCTGCCAGGGAAGGAGAGAAAGGGGCCAATGAAACGTAAGGATAATTAGAGTGGCACAAGCCGCTCCTAGGAGTTCAAGTTATGTCAATGTTTCCATTATGTGCCTCACTTTTCGGGGGTTTATAACTGAGCTATAAAAACGCACGCCAGCTGAGAATTTGGCAGGCCAGGTCCCAGCAAAGGAGGGACTGTTTTTTAATTCAATTCAGCTGCTCGTAACTTGGGGCTGAGGAGCTCGTTGTACATTTGGATAACCCAAAAGGGCTGGTTTAAAGCATTGAGTACTAATCTGCCTGCTGATATACCTCCTCTTATGGCTGTCATTTCTTCATGCTATGGAAACAGCATTACAGAAATGTTGCTTCCTAAGCTAAGACTCCATAGTCATACCCCAAATGCCAGATGATTTGGTTTTCCTCCATTCCTAAGAAGTATTTGGTCAACCGCCTACCAGCAAGAGTGCAAACTGTCTCAACCAAATCTCAGCACAAAAGACTGTCCAGTCTCTGCCAATGAACTGCTTGGTATAAGAGCTATTCCAAGCACATCCCAACAGTGGGGGCAGTCCTTTCACGTAATAGGATTTGACTTGGTTGGTATTATCCCCATCTCATAGGTGTGATTGTTGGTTTCTCAGGAACAGAATATGAAGAGCTTTCTCTTTGCTCTCTCTTTTTTGTCGTGTAGTCTGATTCAAAGTACCTCCAATCCTGCTAGATCTTTAGCAACAGGTGCAGGGACCAGCCCCCACACCAAGACTTCTTTGATTCTCCTGACAGAAGTCCTGCTCTCTCTCACCTTTGGTGTCCAATCTACTCATTCCTCTAATATTTATCATCTGACTAGTGGGCTGTATTTCAGTTACTTGTGCACATTTATTTCTGCATGAGCCCCTTCTGACTGAGTCCCAAACTTCTTAATCTCTACCTGCTCCAAAGTGCCAAACATAGGAGGACTCTGTTCAGCACATGTAGGTGGAATTAATGACTTAAATGATGAATAATTAGAATGAGAAGCCAGAGATACAAGTGAAGCTCAGAACAGGTAGGGATTCATTAATCCTTTCTTCCTTAATAGATGAGAAAATAGCACATTGATTGATTCCTAACCTTATTACTGATAGTAACACTAAGAAAATGATAAGGTCTGGGGTCAGGATCTCCAATCAGAAAGTAATAACAGATGCTAACTGTAGAATAAATGTACCTATGCACACAACCATTTTAGCATATAATAAAAACAAGGAAAATCACTTATGTGCATGTCTACATACATATATCATCCCACATGAATAAGTGTATTTTGTCAATATCACTGGTTTTGCTCTCCATTGTGACCCAGTTCCCAACCCATCATACTTTTAAAGTGCTTTTATATAAACCGTGACTGAGTAGCTCTGTAAGTGGATGGCATGGATATCACTGTAGCCCATAGAACATTCAATAAAATATTGAGAAATGAATGAATTACCTACGGTAAATGAATTGAGATACATAATGATATTTCTTCATGTGCTAACAAAAATATTGTCAATGATGGTAACTAATTTAGGTTTCATCATAAATGTATAGCTCTGATCTAAGAATTAGTAATAAATGGAATTTCAGTCTTCCCTAGGGATTCAGAGGGCTATGGGCCCATTTTCCTAACCAGGCAATAAGGAAATAGATGTGTGTCAGCACAACTGGGAAACTGGTCTCCCCATTAAATTTGCACTAAACTTGACAGCAGAGCTGGGAGCCCCAAGAATGATGAATGGGTGAATGAGCTAAGGAGATCTGTCAAAGTCAGAGGCTGGGATTGGTTTATAAAGAAACTGGGTCCAGTTGCATTTTCTGGAAGAATTCTAGTATTGCTCCATAATTTTCGTTTGATTAGAACTTTAAAGTCTTCAAAACTTCAGGAGTATAAGTAAAGCCCTTGCCTATAGTTAGGAGGCAAAGCTAATTTCAACTGTAGAAACAAAATCTGAACAAATGCAAGGTTTTCCATTGCAAAAAGAGATATCAAAATCCAAAGATTTATATACACATCACATATATGTAAATATGGGTGGAATTAATTAGTAAAATAATGAATGAATTACAACTAGAAGTCAAGTGTCTGATAGCAGAGGTACAGGAAAAGATCAGAACAGAGATTTATAGATCCCTTTCTCATTGATAGAATGGAAAACAGGATAATAAAACATATCATACATATAATTAATAGGAAGAAATAATTAGAATGACTGAACTATAGGTTAGTGGACAATACCAATGACTTATAATCGGGAAACTTGAGCTGGAAACCAAGCCGTACCACTATATATTGTATCATCTTCATTTTTTTTTTAAGCCTCAGCATTTGCATCTGTAAAATAGAGTTGATAGCACAGATACTTCTGTGCTACCCACATCCCAGAACTAGAATAGGTTGCATCAGTTAAGCGCATGTTTGATCATAAGTAAAAAACAAACAACAACAACAAAAACTGGATTACAATGGCTTCAACAAATGAAAATGTGTTTTTTTCTATAACAACAAGTGGAGGTAGGTCATCCAGGGCATGTTGCTCAGTGATGTCCTTGGAATTTAGGTTCTTTCTATAATTCTACCGTGACATCCTTGTCACATTGGCTCTCTTCCTCATACTTGTCATCTCTCAGTCACAAGGTAGCCACTGTACTCACTGTAGCTTCAACAATATGTACTCATCCAGGAAAAAGGGGCAAAGGGCAGAAGCCCATCCCTTGTGAGTCTTATCAGCCCTTTCACCCTGATGGCGCTTTAGATACTAGGCGTTTGCCCACCTTCTGATCTACCCTTGGCCAAGGGAAGTGAGGCCACCATGACTGGTTGACATTCATCATCATTCTTCTTCTGAAACTGCTGTAGAAAAGTAACTCTCAAGGCAAAGAATCTTTCTGTCCAAACAAAACACCTCAGGGTTCTGATAGCAAGGAAAAAGGGATAGCTGTTGGGTAAGCAACTTAGGACAAGACAAAGGAGCTCAAGACACTGCCTTGCAGTGTGGGGTCCTCAGTGCACCCACCTCAGCGGCAGCATCTGGGAGCTTGTTAGAAATGCATATCCACAGGCCCCACTCTAGACCTCTGAATCAGAAACCCTGGGAATTGGGCCCAGAAATCTGCTTGAACACCCCCCCCCCCCCCGCCCCGGGATTCTGATGATTTTTCAGGTTTGAGAAGCACTGGAATGAAGTTGAGAAAAATAGCAACTAAATTTGAGGACTCGATGATATTACAGAAATGTACTCTTCCTTCATCAAAACACTTCTATGGGAAGGGGAGGGGAGGTGAGGGATGGAAGAGGGAGGGGAAGAAAGGGGAGAAGAAGCAGCCCACCTTTATTGTGTGTGGACCTACCAAAAGAGGGCAATGTTCTAGAATCCTTCATTTATCTCTTCTAACTTGCCCGTTTTCACAGATGAGAACACTGAGGGACTTGTCCAAAGTTATTCATCTGGTGAATGAACAGTTGTAATTCAAAGTTTGGTCTGACTCCAAGCCAGGGCATTTCTCGATTTTATACCTAAAAAGGCACAATGATGGTAAACTTAGAATGACTTCTTTCTAGAAAAGTATTTTAAAAGCAAAATGTAGTGTTCCTTTCGTGGGCATTCAGAGTCCTCTGCAGTATTGTTCTCATCTATCTTCCATCCTTGCTCAATCCCATACACACACCCTGGGTCAAGGGTCACTTTACTCCTCCCTGTTTCTTGGGCATGCCAAAAGCCCCAAGGACTCAACTCAATTCCTACTCCCTGAAATGCCCTCCCTTCCCTTTTCTCCTTGTTGAACTTTATTCTTCTGTAAATAATTAAACAACTAAAATTGACCCCAAGTGTTCATAGTATAGTGCATGAAGCCAAATTGGAGTTCAATAATTGTCTGTGTAATAAATGAATACAAGAATGCTTGGTTTAAATTCTCTTTCATAACAAGAGAAAACTTCAAGTTTTCCTTTCTATCCAACAGCATTTTGCATGCATTTATAATTTCTCAACCTGTCCTACAATTAGATGATATTTATCACTCTGTCTTTCAACAAATATGTGAACTCCCAAAGCCAAGACTAGGCCTTACTCATCTCTTTATCCCCCACAGCACTCAGTATAGGGTCTTACACTTAATAAATGGTAAAAAAAAAAAAATAAAACAACCCACAGAGATAGGATTGAACTATATAACATTAAATGTACATCTGCACTTCAAAGACCTGGATTTTTCAGCTAGCTGATGAATCCTACCATTTTTAATAAACAACAGCCTGTTTCATACCAATGCTGTTGATGTAGGAACAAACCTTTCCTCTGGATCATTCCAGTAATTTTACCTTGCCCAGTGCTTAGCTAATCCAATTCTGAGAATACAGCATCACTGCTGGATGTTGAAATGGAGACATTTGGGGAAGCTGAGTGGAAAACCTCCCAGTAAGAGTTATTTACGCACCTGCTGGATTGCCTATAATAAATGATACCAGCCAACTCACAGTGTGATCCCCTCACATACCCAGTACCCTGACCATTCCCTCACTACCTGAATTTATTGAATGACTTCCAAGGATATTTGGAAATTAAATTTATTTTGCAGCCTCCAGAAAATGGCAAGGGACAATTTTAAAGGTGACACTAATTTGTGGATAATTACATTTCTTCTAAAAGAATAGATTTTATAATAAATTTTGAGTGTTGGGGGAATGGATAGTGAGAGTTAGAGGAAGGAATCACAGAAAATATGTGAAAGGGGTTAATGAAATCTGGCATTTTCTAGTAAATAATGCCACAGGTTGAAAGAAAACTTATAAAGATCAAAAAGGCATTAATAAAATACATTCAATTACTCTGTCACTCCATTTTATCTCCTTAGGTATTCTTCAGTATTATCTGGGCATTCTTTCCAAATAACTAAACAACAGTAACTTACTATAGACCTTCCATACCAAGGTTCCCAACATATGTTAGGCAAAAAGAGAAAGAATAACAAAAGAATAACTACTGTTTATTACATTTTTTACTTTTTAAGAACTTAAAGTTACTTTCAAATACATAATGACATTCTACCCATCATATCCTCCCAGCATGCGGATGATAAACTGAAGAGCATATGGGCAGAGCCACACGATTTATTAGTGATCAAGTCAGAGCTCAAGATGAATGTTCTAATGTCAAATGCTGTTCTCTTATATCTCTGCCCCTCTGCCTACAAAGACTAGGGATGTTTTACATTTTTAAAAAAAGATTTATTTTATTTATACAAGAGCTGGGGTATTTTATTTACACAAGAGGCGCGGGAGGGTGAGAGAATTCACCAGAGACAGAGCAGGGAGCAGAACAGTCAGATTGACTGAAGACACACTGAGGGGAGCAGAGGGTGAGACAGGAGAGGTCTGCACCACCATGTGGGTTGCTCCCTGGGCGGCCGGGAATTGAACCTGTGCTGCAGAGGCTGCAGACTGCTTCACAGCGCTGTGCTCAACCCGCTGTGCCACCGGGAGGCCCTGTTTTACATTTTTCCTAGTATATAATATGCACACTCATGATATGAAAAATATTAAAGAAAGTCTTTATAAACTTTTGGGTAAATGTACCCAGATCCTCTCTGAAATGACCCAAAGAATAATAAAGCAGAAAAGCCTTCAGGAGAGGACAAATATACAGGCAATCCAAAGGCCACCTCATAACCCATATATCTACCAAGAAATGACAGATTCAGGGAGTGAGTGGCAAGGAGACTGAGATCTCTGCCAAAGAGGACCCCTACCACCCCCAGCTGTTATGATTTAGGGCCTGAGACAGCAAGAAAAGACCACTGGCTCAGAGGAGGTAAAAATTTACAAGAGACTTAAGGAAACTTAAAAAGTAATAGCCAAGTTAAATTTTCATTGAAAGTCCTAAAAGGAGAATAAGCATGGCAAAAAAGTCAAAATCAGTGGTACAGAAGAGAAACCCGAAAAATGGCCATGAATGAGAAGAAAAAAGAAAATGATTGAAATAATGAGAAAAATATTGGACTTAAGTAACAGACAACACAGAAACTGTAGATAAGAGATGTTCAAATATAAGAAAATTCTCAGCTACTCATAGATTCTCAAAGCAAATTATTCATGTTCTTTTGAAAAAAGGACTTAAAATATACTGCAACCAATTGAGAAATAAATCAAAATGAAGAATGGGGAAGTTCTGATGATATAGAGCTCATGGTAAATACTAAAATCAATTAAATATAGCACCTAAATAATTTTAAAGTATAATAGTAAGAGTTTTAAAATAGATAACCATACTATTGAAAGAAAAGTAATGTTAAAAATAATAATATATACTTGCCAAAATTCAATTATACACTTAAGACTCGTCAAAAGACTTGTGCATTCCATTATTAGTATATTTTACATCAAAGTAAAAAATAACTGCCAGCAGTTATTAAACTCTAGTTAATGATATTCATACTGATATCATTTAGGGGATATATGCTGATATCTTCAGCTTATTTTAAAATGCAATATTAAAAATGAAGTGTGGATAGATAGATGGTTGGATACATAATGAAAGAAGGACAGTAAAATGAACTAATGGGTATATGGGTCTTCATTGTAAAATTTTTTTGGCCTATTTGCATACTTGAACGTTTTCATAAAACAAAATTGGGGGAGTAATACATGAGTCTATAATTCTAGTTAAATGAATTAAACAGGAACCTAATGAAATAAGAAAGAAGAAAAATGATAGTATATTTATTTCTGAATCTTATGCAGGGGACAGCTAATGGGTAGTACTTTAAAAATCAGTAATTAGAAAATGTAGATTCATATATTTTAAAAATTTCAGGACAATCTAAGTAGAATTTGAAAATATGAAAATATCCCTTACGAATCACTAGGTTTTTTTTTAAAGCACAATTTTAAGTAAATAAGTATTAAAAAATCAAAAAGCATAAGCCACACCTCTGAAGTAAAAACATAGTAACTATGATAGTAATTGTAAAAGGGATAAACTGCCTTATTTGTAAAACTAAACCTATAAACATGCTATCCCAAGATACATACCTAAAATAAAGGGAAAAAGTATTATGATAAGAAAAATAAACTAGCAAATACATCATACACACAAACATACCATCTATAAAGAATCAGAATCACAATATTTTTTATTCAAATGAAATGTAAAGTAGAAAACTTAAATGAAATTTAGATAAATGTTGACAAAGTAAATAACTGATAAAACATAGTTATTTTCAACCTTCATGTCACATAATATAGAATAAAAATAAATAACAGAAGTTTTCAGAAATTCCAGAAAATTGATAGAAATCTAATAATAATGTGAGACTTTAAAACATCATCTTTGGCATTTCAGAAAAATAATACCAATAAAATAATACGTGTCAGGACCTTGAATGCAATTTTGTTCAACATTATTTCATCATAACATTGAAGAGAGAGAGAAAAATCCCAGACAATGTTTAACAAAATGCCATTTTTTCAGACCTTGCTTTTTTAAAACTTTTTTACTAAAAATTACAATTTCCAAGAATCTACAGAAGGTGTTCAGTGAGGATTTACTGTAGTAGTAAGTTAAGAACTTCTCCAAGAACCCTCAATCAGCACAAATTTGAGCACATAACTTTGCTCATTCTAGAGGTTATATTTTCCTTTAGCATCCACATATTGTAGATCTACATTTGGCTTAAGTTGTCGCCAAACCCCACTCATACATGTGCTGCAAACAAACCATCCTCTCTATATGTGCATATCAACCAGACCCATGAGTTACAAAATCTAAAGAGGTTTCATTGTTGATTTGGAGGAAGAAGAAATAGAAAGGGCTCTAAGAATTGGAAAATATTTCTTGTAACTAAAGACTCTAAGATTTTTCAAAGCAGTGGGTCCTACTGAAAGATCAGAATGAAGTTTAGGCTCTTCCAAGCCAGTTTTTCATTCCCTGTGGCTAGATCATGCTTCCACTAACAGAAACAAGTGAGATGGGAAGAGCAGCAAGGTTAAGAGAAAGCTGATGGATGTCCAAGAGGACATTTTGAATTTACCATAATGGTAAGATAGCTTGGCAGGCTATTGGAAACGCAGAATAGGACCTAGGTTAGGGATCTGGATTAGAGAGACCATCACAAAAATGAGTTAAAACCACTGACTCAAGTTACTTAAAAAGAGGGTTAACAAAACCTGATAAAATCAGATGACGGGGCCCTGATGATGTATTAAGCAATGTAAACCCAGCAAAGGTTTGAGATCAGGGAAGTAATTCTAGTTATTAGGAAATTGTCATTCCTAAGCCAATTTCTCCCTACCTGTCTGTGAGCTGATGCTTCTGCCTTCCAGGATAACATAGGATGCATCTGTTCCTTCTTCCGCAGGACAGTAGAGAAAAGCAGAAACAGCATTAGGCCGTCATGCCGATCACAGGACTAGCAGGAAAACCTTTGAGACAACACAATCATCTGAGAAAACCACATTCACCATGCACCCAGGAAACTGGAACACTGCAAAATCAATGCTACACACTCAATATTTGCACAAAATCTGGAGGTTGAAGTTCTTGTTATTACACGGAAGAAAAATATGAAAAACTTCCAGGAAAAAAGGCCCACTTACTATCTAGACTCACCAGATTCATACTTAAGGCCAACAATGTTCTCATCTTCCAGAGAAGACATCTGAGTGGCCAAAAGATAATGCATTTTGGGGCCTCCCTGGTGGTGCAGCAGGTTGAGTGCAGTGCTGTGAAGCTGTCCACAGCCTCTGCAGTGCGGGTTTGATTCCCAGCCGGCCAGGAAGAAACCCACATGGTGCGGCAGACCTCTCCTGCCTCGCCCACTGCTCCCCTCAGCAGTGTCTTTGGTCCATCTGCTTGTTCTTCTCCCCACTCTGTCTCTGGTGAATTCTCTCACCCTCCCGCGCCTCTGACCTGTACCTCAGTTCTTGTATAAATAAATCAATCTTTAAAAAAAGAAGATAATGCATTTTGGCCAATAACATGCTCATATGCTTCACAATCCCCTGGGTCAGAAATTCAAGGTAGGGCCTAGGAACCTTAATTCCTAACAACGCCCCTTCCCTCTCCTACCCCCTCCTCACCTCCTCCCACCCCTCCCCCCCACCACACCACATTGGATCCTACAGAGTCTGAGGATATGGACCCTTCAGGATTAAATGCTTGATCAAACAACATGCAAAGAGTGAGTCCAGATCTTGTCCCCAAGTCAGGGATAGACGAAATGATTCATCCTGCCCCCAGGTCCTTCTGGCCCCTGTTCTTTGCTCAACTCAGCCCAGCCCAGAACTTTTCCTCCTCCCAAAGCATGTCCCTCTGCCATTTTGATTTCTAAAACCTGTTGTAAATACATCTTCCTGATGAAGTCATTGGTGCCATAATACCATAGGAAGGTGCCTGCCATGTGCTTTTCAGCTAAGACAGGGGTATTAAATGATTCACTTTTCTTTATTTAGTTGAGACACTTGTTCTAGACTGCTAAGTAATATAATGTTGTTAATGAGCCAGAATGTGGGGCTCATTTAATTCTAAACTATGGCTTTCTAACTAATTGATGCTTTCTTCTTTCTCATCTCCCTGTCCAATTTTTCTTCTCTCAATACTCCTGGAACTAGAGGGAAGGAGAGAGGGAGGGAGGTAATATCACTTAAGTGTCAGGAAAAACCTACATAAAGGTTGATTCCAGGCAGACTGTGACAGATCAACCAACTTTCCCAGAGAATAGGACTCCCTGTGTTAAGGGCAACCTTCATGTTCATTCCGGGCTTAAGATGAACCTTGAAGCCTAAAGAGCCACAACATGAGGGCCGGTTGTGGTGTCCCCATCTATGAGTTCTCTCGCCTCTGAAGGAGCCTCAGGAGGTCCAAGTCAGGACCATCCAGCCTTGTTACTAAAAGCATTGACCGTGGGCCAAGATCAGCAGCCGTCAGCAGGGAGCTCTTTGGAGATGCAGGCTCCCATGCCCCACTCCATAACCACTGAATCAAAATCAAGATTTAACCTCAAGTGATCCTTGTGCACTTTGAAATTTGAGAAGCGCTGGTCTAGATCTTTCCAAAATAAATCAGAACTTTTCAGGCGTCCTTCAGAGAGACGGACCTACTGGAAACCCTGCCCCTGCCTGCCCCTGCAGCTGGTTTGTTTATTTTTTGTTTTTTTGTTTTTTAATGTGTGTCTGTTATTGTGGGAGAAAAAAACATCTTTTAAGGAAAAAATTTCCAAGGAAACTGAAAAGATCAGGAGTTTCTGAACTTGAACAGTTCAAAAGCCCATCTGTTATTTTATTCAGACAACCACGGATCGCTCCTGCATCACACCCAAGGGCTGCAGGCCTGCCTCTGCCAAGCCACAGCTAACTGAAAACCCAGCAGAAAACACTCTGATAAGGGAGAATCAGGAACACCAAGACCGACGCCCACCTTCTCACCTCAGGGAATCTCAGCATGTGGAGCTGAGGAGCCTTAGAAGTCGTGCCCACTCCCTCGTGCTACAGAACAGGAACTGAGGCCCACCCAGACAAGAGATTTCTTTGAGCAACCTGTGCCCTCAGTGGTTGAGCTGCTGGGATTGTGCCAGATCCCTGGTTTCTGGTTCTACTTCCACCGCACCAGGAGCCCTTGGGAAATTTGTGCAGGGTCTACCTGGAGGCCAGTGTGCAAAAGCCATTTCACAAATTTGCAGAACATGAAACAGTATTCTTCAAAAGCAAAGTAACAACCCATGGTTGTATCCACAGCTGTGGAGAGGTAGTCCCAAGGATCTGGTTCCGCTGCTGGTTGTTAGATTATAAATCCACTATATTCTGCAGAAAGTCATAATTCTGTAAAATTGAGAACTAACCTGAACCTTTCTTAAATGTGGAACTGAACTCATTATCAGACCAAAAGAGGAACGAAATTTTTTTTTTTGCTTCAGAAAACCAATAAATGATTTATTTTTATTATTTTTTTTAATTTTATATATTTTTACATCATTTTTCATTTTTATACACTGTATGCATTTTCATCTTGGTTATAGTCCCCATACAATTCCCACCTCCCTTGTTTTTTTTTTTTATAATAAATTTTATTTTTATAATTCCCCATACAATTGCAACCCCCCCATTCTGACCCCAATCCCTCCCCTCCCGCCACCCACCCCCCAAAAAGTGTCTCTGGTTCATAGTTTTTTGTTGATTTTGATTTTCACTTTCTTATAGTTATTCATTTTCCTGGTCCCTTATTTAGTTTTCTAGATTCCTGCTATGAGTGAGACCATCCGGTATTTTTCTTTTTCTTTTTGGCTTATTTCACTGAGCATGATCCCTTCCAGCGCCATCCATGTTGCTGCAAATTGCATGTGTTTATCTTTTTTAAATGCTGAGTAATATTCCATGGTATATATGTACCACATCTTCTTGATCCAGTCATCTATTTTTGGGCATTTGGGCTGTTTCCAAAGCTTAGCTATTGTAAACAGTGCTGCTATAAACATAGGGGTGCAGGTGCTCTTTGGAATTGATGTTTCTGTGTCCTTTGGGTAAATACCTAGGAGTGAAATTGCTGGATCATATGGAAGCTCTATGTTTAGTAGGTCCAGAAATCTCCACACAGCTCTCCATAGTGGTTGGACCAGTTTGCACTCCCACCAACAGTGCAGAAGAGTTCCTTTTTCTCCACAACCTCGCCAACATTTGTTGTTGCTAGTTTTTTTAATATGTGCCATTCTCACTGGTGTAAGATGGTATCTCATGGTAGTTTTGATTTACATTTCCCTGATTACAAGTGATGTTGAACATTTTTTCATATGCCTGTTGGCCATTTGCATTTCCTCTTCAGAGAAGTTTCTTTTTAGCTCTTCTGCCCATTTTTTGACTGGGTTATTTTCTTTGTTGTTGTTGAGTCTCATCAGCTCTTTGCAGATTTTTGTGATCAGTCCTTTATCATTAGTGTTGGGTGCAAAAATGTTCTCCCAGTCAGTGGGGTTTCTCTTTGTTTTTGTTATTGTCTCTTTTGCTATGCAGAAGCTCTTTAATTTGATGTAGTCCCAGCTGTTTATCTTTGCCTTCACTATCACTACTTTGGGTGATGTATCTGTAAAGATGTCTTTGATGTGCAAATCACGTAGTGTTTCGCCTATATTTCCTTCTATATATTTTATGGTTTCAGGTCTTATGTCTAGTTCTTTAATCCATTTTGAGTTGATTTTTGTGTATGGTGTGAGGTAGTGGTCAAGCTTCATTCTTTTGCATGTAGCAACCCAGTTTTCCCAGCACCATTTATTGAACAAACTTTCTTTGCTCCAATGCATAGTCTTTGCTCCTTTGTCAAAGATTAGTTGACCATAAATCTGTGGGTTTATTTCTGGATTTTCTATTCGATTCCATTGGTCTGTATGTCTGTTCTTGTTCCAATACCATGCAGTTTTGATGATTATGGCTTTGTAGTAGAGTTTGAAGTCTGGGAGTGTGATGCCTCCATTCCCTTCTTTTTTTTTTCAGGAAAGCTTTGGCAATTCGGGGTTTTTTGTGATTCCATATGAATTTCATCAATAATTGTTCTATTTCTTTGAAGAATGACATTGAAATTTTGATTGGAATAGCATTGAATCTGTATATTGCTTTTGGTAGGATGGCCATTTTAATAATGTTTATTCTTCCAATCCATGAGCAGGGGATGTCTTTCCATTTCTTTGTGTCTTCTTCTATTTCTTTTAACAGTGTTTTATAGTTTTCTTTGTATAGGTCCTTTACCTCTTTTGTTAGATTTATTCCCAAATATTTGATTTTTTTTGTTTCAATAATAAAAGGGATGGTTTTTTTGATTTCTTCTTCTTCAGATTTATTGTTTGTGTATAGGAAGGCTACTGACTTTTGTGTGTTGATTTTGTATCCTGCCACTTTGCTGAACTGATTGATGAGTTGAATTAGTTTTTCTGTGGAGTTTTTGGGGTTCTCTATGTATATTATCATATCATCTGCAAATAGTGATAGTTTGACTTCTTCTTTTCCTATTTGGATTCCTTGGATGTCTTTCTCTTGTCTTATTGCTCTGGCTAGGACTTCCAGTATTATATTGAAAAGCAGTGGTGAGAGTGGGCATCCTTGTCTTGTTCCAGATCTTAATGGAATTGCTTTCAGCTTTTCACCATTGAGAATGATACTGGCTGTTGGCTTGTCATAGATGGCCTTTATGATGTTGAGGTATGTTCCTTGTATCCCAAGAATTTCAAGGGCTTTTATCATGAATGGGTGTTGCACTTTGTCGAATGCTTTCTCAGCATCTATTGATATTATCATATGGTTTTTATATTTCTTTTTGTTGATGTGTTGGATAACGTTGATTGATTTTCGGATGTTAAACCATCCTTGTGTGCCTGGAATGAATCCTACTTGGTCGTGGTGAATTATCTTATGGATACATTGTTGGATTCTGATAGCTAAAATTTTGTTGAGGATTTTTGCATCAGTGTTCATTAGGGAGATTGGCCTGTAGTTTTCCTTTTTCGTGTTGTCCTTATTCGGTTTTGGTATTAGTGTATGTTGGCTTCATAGAACGTGTTTGGTATTGTCTCTTCCTTCTCAATTTTTTGGAAGAGTTTGTGAAGGATAGGCACCAATTCGTCTCTGAATGTTTGGTAGAATTCGTTTGTAAATCCATCAGGTCCTGGGCTTTTGTTTTTGGGGAGGTTTTTGATTACCATTTCAATTTCGCTGCTTGTAATTGGTCTGTTTAGGTGTTCTATTTCTTCTTTATCTAGCTTTGGGTGATTGTAGAGTTGTAGGAATTTGTCCATCTCCTCTAGATTGTTGAACTTGTTTCCATACAACTCTTCATAGTAGTTACTGATTATTCTTTTTATTTCTGCTGTGTCCGTTGTGATTTCTCCTCTTTCATTTCTGATCCTGTTTATTTGTGCTTTCTCCCTTTTTTCCTTTGTGAGCCTGGCTAGGGGTTTGTCTATTTTATTGATTTTTTCGAAGAACCAGCTCTTGGTTTCATTAATCTTTTGGATTGTTTTTTTAGTTTCAATTTCATTTATTTCTGCTTTGGTTTTTATTATTTCTTTTCTTCTACTGGTTTTGGGTGTTTTTTTGTTGTTCTTTTTCTAGATCTTTGAGCTTCAAGATTAGGTTGTTTGAGTTCTTTCTTGTTTCTTGATGTGAGCTTCTATTGCTATATATTTACTGCTTTTGCTGCGTCCCATACATTTAGGATATTGCCCACCTCCCTTGTTTTGATCCTACTCCCTCCTCCCCCCTGTAGTGTGTCTCTGGTTTATAGTTGCTTGTTGATTTTGATTTTTACTTTATTATAATTAGTCTTTTTCCTGGTCCCTTATTTAGGTTTTCTAAATTCCTGCTATGAGTGAGACCATCCAGTATTTTTCTTTTTCTTTCTGGCATATTTCACTGAGCATGATCCCTTCTAGAGGAGAAAATTTTTCCTTTTCCTTTTTCTTCTTTTCCACCCCTGGTAATCACCAGTCTCTTCTGTTTACACAGGTTTGGTTGTTTTAGATTCCTCATATAAGTGAGTACTTGTCTTCCAGTACTTGTCGTCTAGTACTTGTCTTCCTCTGTCTGACCTTAACTTTACTCTCTTTTCTGACCAAGCTGCTGCCATCTACATGGGACATATATGTTTCATCTGTGTGAGAAAACTGGCCCTTATGGAACATCTCCAAACCGGTGGTTCGTATCTCCAAAAATCAGCCTTATTTTCCTCAAATACACACAGCCTGACTTGACCCTCGAGACAGAATGGCATCAGTGAACCCTAAAGCCAAAGACTCAGCAAGTAACCCACAACCTTTCAGACCCTAAGGAACTCCATCCTATCCCATACGACATAGTAAGGGCAGTGGGAAACCCACAGGACGAAAGCCACGTCAAGATGGGGCTTCATAAAATCCATTTGAGTGAGCCTCAATTCTCAAACCCCCTTTCTCTGCCTCTTCCATAACCCAAATCACCTCCCAGTCCTGGCCTGTATCTCTGTTTGGCTGCGACCCTCACCCTCAGCCCCTCTCCGTCCTACCCTGTTCAGCCTGGGGCTCACAGCCTTCTGTCCCTAGAGGGGAGGCTTTACATGCAGGGTTCCAGGGGTCAACCCCCTTCTCTCTCACCTCCGGCCCCCCCCTTTTTTTTGGCTCTTGAGCACCCTGTCATTTCTCTAAAATGGAGGAAAGGGGGATGGGTAGAAGAAGAGAAGCAAAGGAACCTTCCTGGGGCCATGGGAGCGACTGCTGTGTTCCCATGGCTGGCTTTCCACTGATCTCGGTGACCCCTGCAGACTCCCCTATGAGTGAGTGTCCCGGAATGTCTCTTTATTAGGTGTCTGGAGAAGTAAAGCTGTCCTGATGCCAGCGCCCCCACACTGAGGACTTTATTAGTTTTTTAATTTTCTGTCTGGGTGCTCCTGCTGCATCAAACTTTCCACAGCTGTTAGGAGCTATTAAATAAGTAGCCTCATCGGGCCTTTCCCTACCCCCAACCCCTTCTTAATAACATGAGAAATTTATGGACCTACTACACGGAGCCTTTAAAATAAAGATACTTTGTCTCTGGTAAGAATTGTTGGGGGTCTGGGTGGGGAGAGGATGTTCTGCCTAAGAAAGGCACCTTGTCTTGTACCCCCACCTTGGCTTAGAGCAGGGCTGCTCTGGCAAGGTGGGGGGACCACTCAGGGATGGGGGGAGCTGCAGAAGGGAGAACCCACTCTGTCAGCCATTCTCCCCAGCCAGGGGGACCAAGGGTAACTCTGACGGTTTTTAAAGCTGACTTGGACTCTCGCCCAGAGTCCGATGCCTGGTTCAAAGCGTTCCCTCCTGAGTGGACATTCTAAGACCTTCCGGGAAGGAAAAAGAACAACTTGTAATGGTGCCCTTGCAGGCACAGGACTGTGGTTCTGTACGAAGGTCAGAGCCATTGCTCATGTCTCCCCCGAGATGGAAATCCTATCTCCACCCACCCCACAGTCTGCTCCCTGAGATGGCCTGGACCCAGGGGTCCACAGGACTCCCCGAGAGTCCATCACTGGTGGGGGTACACCAGTACAGACACACTCAGGCAGCGATATATTATTAAATCGAACAGCCTGCTCCTCTCCCATAGCACCAGTTGATCTGAAAGGTTAGGAACACTCACTAGGCCAGTGGCGTATAGATTTTGGGGCTTGAGGGTCCAGAGAATTCTCAGCAAACCTCCTGGCTCCAGCCTGCCCAGCAATTTTACTTTCCAGTGGCTGCCTTTAAGCCTCCCTTTGAGAAGACCTTATTTGCAGGGTGAATGTGAAAGCCTAGAGAGAAGAAAACCCTTTGGTGATGCCTGCCTCGGGAACAATTTTGCCTCTGAGAGCAAGTTGGTATTCGGGGTTAATCCCTCTGTGGAAACACTGGGTTGAAAGCCCAGAGGAGGTCAGGGGTCTGATTATGGCTTCTGTTTACATATAAACTTCCTGGTCCCAGGAGACAATCAAAGTAGTGGGGGAAGGGAGTGGGGAAGAAAAGAAAGAAAGAGAGAATTTTTTTTAATTAAATGGTCTTCTCTTAAAAAATAAAGTCAACAAAATAAGGCGGAGCTTGTGGAATCAAGGTTTGATTTTAATGTCAATGTACAAATATTTCTTTTAAACTTTTCAATCAGGATTTACATAATGGGGGGACTGAAGAATCTTTTGAAATGAAATACTGATATATATTTATGTGCGTACATATAGATTAAAAAAAAAAAGAACAAGGCAAAAGAAACCTGGTCAGTTATCTCTTATGAGCCAGAGGGACAGTTTTCATTTATTTTTGAGATGGGGCTCTGATTTTTTCTTGGGTTTGGTTTGGTCAGAGAAAATCATCATAAAGACTCCATCACAAAAAGACTCCATCACAAGCAGATGAGTTGAAAACTAGGGTATTTAGGCCAACTTAAAACTGCTATAAACATGTTAAGAAAAGGCTAAATGATAGTATTAAAGCCAAATAACCCTATGCTTTTGGAAGAGTTGAGAGAGCATCTACATGCTCAAGGGAAAACAAAGCAGATCTATGCTGTCTGGGAAGCCATAGGGGGTGGGGGAAGGGGGAGGCACAGGGCAACAGAAAAAAAATGCCAAAATCATGGCCAAAAAAGTAGCTAATTTTTAAGTTCTATAACTTCAGGAGTTTTTTTAAAAGGATGAAATTTAAAGGCAAAATGTTTATTTTTTTTTCTTTTGAGAAAGAAGTAGGGTTTTAAGAGTCTGTCCCAGACGTCTTTAAGAACATTGAACAAAATGTCCATGAAGAAACCATGGAAGTCCTATGTGCTTGGGACATTGACAACCAGATAAAATTCAGGATAGTAGGATTTAAACCTAAAAACACTCCACAATTAAAAAAGAGATGCCAAATACTAAATGACTAGTTTCCTTTAGTGTTTCTAACTGGTTAGTTTTTTTGAGACTTTGAAAATATTAACGTTGCTCCTCACTGTTCACTTATGTCAAATAAAAAATATTTCTTTAAGGGCCTCCCTGGTGGCGCAGCGGCAGCCTCTGCAGCGCCAGTTCATTCCCCGGCACCCACCCACCCCTCCCACCCCCCCCAACCCCCGCAAGGGTCCCACAAAAAAAAAATTCTTCAATAAAGCCCCATCTTTCACTTAGAGCCTCCAACTACAGAATTTTGGGAAGCTAAATATCTAATATTTTGGAAGTGATGCTTAACAAAAGTATCTTTTAAAAGAAAATCAATGTAAATTGGAATGAAATCCTATAGGCCATTAATTGTCCCTTCAAAAGAACAAAGAAAAATTTAAATTCTTTCATTTTCCTCAATGAATTCTGTGATGTTCCAATTCATGAGCCACTTGGTGTCTTTCTTAACCTCTTAGGATTTTTCCTCTTTTATTTCTCTTATTTCCTAAATGATAATGGTATCTTGCTATTTTCGGAGCATCTGCCAGCAGGAAGGTGGCTGTTTCAGTAGCAAGGAGTAAAGAGACAAGAGCAGGAGAAAGAATGACACAGACAAACAATGCAACATCAGAGCAGCAAAGGCAGAAGTTCACCAGCTCCGGAGCTTCGGAAATGCCAGGGCTGAAGACAGGCATTGAGAAGGCACACCTAACACAAAAGGTCGTGTTTCTTAGGGTCAACCAGAGAATCAACTTTTGAGAAGGTGAAGCATTTCGCCAGCTGAAAGGGGAAAGAATTTGGGAACCACTGGCAAAAATCAGAGGCTGTCATGGAGCAAGTGGTGAGTCAAAGGGTGATATCAGACTGTGTTTTAGCGTTAGAAGCAAGGCCTGACAGCAGGCAGCCCTTGAGCCCCAAAATGCAAGTGACTAGGCTCTGTGGTCTGCAATGTGCTCGTAATTTATCAGCCAGCCTGGGCATATTTAACAGTAAAAGTGGGAGAGTCTATTACACTTACAACAGACCACCCGTTAAGCCTGAACTGGGACATTGTCCATCCTAATTATGAATCCCCCCAAAGTCCAGGAGGTAAAGTGCAGCGGGGCCCCCAGTTGTGCTCCTTTTCCCAAGGGGACACCTCCATGGTGTCAAGGAGTAGGGCCCCAGGAAGGCAACCAAGTGTGGGAATGGACTGTTTTCACTCTTCCCCTCTGGGGTATTCACAACACCTATATTATACATATAAATTATATATGAAAATTATATGCAATATATTATATAAATTATGTCACATAGTATAACATAGTAAGATAAAGATCTTGAGAAGCCTGCCATAAATTAAACTGGAGCAGGTCCTCGAATAATATAATTTTTTTCCATGTCATCTCATTATATTGTTGATGAGAGAAAAAAATTTCAATTCCCAGTCAGGGCCACTGTCTGTGTGGGGTTTGTGGGTGCTCCCTACATCTCAGAGTCCCCTCACACTCTGGTTTCCCCCCACATCCCAAAGCTGTATGTGTTAGATTCACTGGTATTTTAACTGTTCCAGTGTGAGTGGGTAGGTGTGAGCATGCCCTGTGATGGCAAGGTGTCTTGTACTTAAAGTTGGTAACTACCTTGAGCCCAGACTCCTGCCACCTGCGACCCTGAATAAATAGGTTGGAAAATGAACGAATGAATGAATCAATGAATACAATTCGTTTAGGATCTTTATTTGGAAGCTTGGTGGTGTTCTTGTGACTAGAAACATACCATGGAAACTTAACTTTTGTTAAACCAATTAGTCTGTGGTAAAAGTGACTTTCTCACACACCATTTCACTTAAAGTTCCCAAGATCCTATCGATGACATTTGGTGAGGACCTAACGTACTTAGCACTGTTCAACCAGGATTTTCTAGAAGTTTTGGATTACCATTAGACCTTCTGTCTTCTGAACACCTAGAACATACAGGCAAACTCGGCTCTAAACCTTTGTTGACAAAATCCAGTGGGAAAGAAAGGTTGGGATTACAAGCCTTCTCTGGGAAATGGAAGCTGGCAGAGTATCTGGAAGCTTCCAGTGCTCCCGAAGATGACACTGACAGATGTTCGGCTGGTGAGGTAATATAAGCACCTACCCAGCACAGCCAAAAAGCCTGCAGAAACAAGTCTGAAGTCATCCCACATGGTGAGATGAGAGCCTTTGAGTTCACGTGTACGGAGGTAGGTCTTTCCATTTCCTCAAATGAGGTGGAGACAAGGATTCATTTGATGTTAAGGAAATAGTGAGACTGTCCCAAGCTCCGCTGAAGCATGAAGAATCTTTATTCCCCTCTAAGCGTTTCCTCCTGGGTGGTGGGGGGTAAGGGAAAGGGGTGAAGACTGAAGTGAAGAGGCTATACTTCATCCATTCTGCCATGTTCCTTAAGGGAGTACCCAAGATAGTATGGGTAACACAGACTCAGTCAGGGCAGTTCAGATGAGAGGATAAGTTCGGGTAAGGGAGGTGACAGACCACAAAGGATAGGAGTCAAGCCACAGGCTACCTGGGCCCCAGGTTAAGCACGTCACCAGATGTGGTGGGGCTGTGTGGATCTGGAGTCCACCAGAGAGGAGCTACCAGTTTCAAAGCCACTCTGCAGCTCTCACCTGGATTACCACAAAATCCTCAGAGACTTCTCCTTGTGGCTAGTCTCTCATCATTCCTGTTTGTTCTTCACTTTGCAGCCTGAAGTACAAACTCATGCTTATCTTTCAGAGCATCCCACAGGGAGATGTCAAATCCACCATGGGCAGAAATTCTTTAGAAAGGTCATGGTGATGGGGAATGGGCAGACAGATCAATGATTCCCATCAACAGTGTTCAAACTTCTTTTCATGGCACACCAGACCCTTCAGGTGAGCTAAGATGATTCCCCAATCTCTCCTTTTCCCCTCCATTTCTACCCACCCTCTACTACATCTTTGGTCCCTAAGCTAGCCACTCTTCTCGTAATCCCTTGCTTTTCCTACTGTTGCTTGCCTATAATACCCTGGCCCCTAGCAGAGTCCTACTCATGACATTTCATCTTTTATTGAAAAACTTTCCCCACCACCCCCTGCACCATCTCTACTCAAGCAGAATTCAAGTCTTCCCCCTGATGGACACACATCACTTTGCTTGGCCACTACTGTGCTTTCAGGGAGTTTCCTTAACTGGACTCCAAGTGCTGGACAGTAGGAAGCTGACACAGCAACTCTTTTTCCCCTGTGCCTACCCCAACACCTGTCACAGAGTCAGTGCCCAGTTAATGTGGAGTCAGACCACAACAAACGAAGCGCTGCCTCCCTTTCCAGATTCAGTTGTCCTCCCTTTATCATATAAAATCTGAAAATGAAAGACAACAAAAAAAATTTCTTTATATTGGAGGCTGAAAAGATGATCAAAATGGGGCCTCCCCTGGTGGCGCAGCGGTTGAGCATCATCTGCAGTTCTGGTTTGATCCCCGGCCACCAGCGAGGGTCCCACGTGGCACGCAGACCTCTCCTGCCACCCGCTGCTCCCCTCAAGCAGTGTATTTTGTCAGTTTGTCTGTTCCCCACTCTGGCTCTGGTGAATTCTTTCACCCTCCCGCGCTTCTGATTGTACCCAGTGCTTGAATAAATAAATAAATAAATAAATAAATAAGTCTCCTTTTTTTGAAAAAAAAAGAATGATCAAAATGTTTGAAATGTGCAAGTGAACCAAGATTTTACAACCCTGATTGAGCAAAAGGTTGTTTGCTGGAGTTCACCAGCCTGTCAATTCATTTCCCAAGAGAAAAGGTAGTTTGAATGGCTTAAGTCTCTTCAAAAAGAACCAAAGCCCATCTACCTCCACCTCCACCCCAATATCTATGATCTAGGAGTCTCCTAGGAAGCAGGCGTAAACACTGGGATGGATAGTCACCTTCAAAGGGTAGGGATTTCTAAGTTGGAAGAGAAAAGTGAGGAAAAAGGAAATCAAGGACTGTGGCAGTCTGGGACTTGAGAAAAGGACCAAAAGTCTTGATGATAAAACACAGAGCTGAAAATAATCCTAAAATCCAAGAAGGACAGAGGGGAAAGATGCAGTCCAAGAAGTGCACATGGCCCAATAGATCTAGAAGACGGAAGTGGGAGGCAAGAGGCAGCTTATCCTCAGGGTGTAAAAGGTAAACAAGAAAGTCATACTTTTGCTGTTCTCTGGTTAATTTCTAGCCATAAAAATATGGCCCAAGACTTTATAGAAATATTAGAACATAATCAATATTTTAGATTAATCAAACAAACAATGTCATTTATGCACCTCTCAAGGCAGAGAGAGTAATGGTTATGAAGAAATTCACACAAATTCTTGTGCCAAGAACAAAAAATTGAGAATAAAGAATCATCAGGGGGATAGTGAGAAATCAAGGATGACAAACATGGGGCATCCTCCATCCCAGCAAAACCAGAGGGAAGAGGAGCAGTACAGCACTTCAGAGGCTTACTGCTGTGGGGGAAGAGCAAGCACAAGGGTCCTGCAGGATGTTTTCATAATGGAGGATGCTTTGGGAGTATTGCTGAGTGATTGTCCTCTGGGTCTAGATCATAACTGCAAAATCAGTCCTTGACATCATCGCCCCCAGGACTTGGAGGGGAGATATCTAGATCAACCTTCATTCTGTCCAAAACCCTCTCCCCATGGGCTGCTTCATGTGCTCAGCCAACTTGTGCATTACCATTTTCAGGTATCTGACTTCTAGAAGGTTCTTTCCTATGATGAGCTATATTCTTCCCATGGAAAGCAGGGGAGGAGTAGGGGGAAGTACTGGGAGATGACAAGTTGGCCACCCTGCCCATGCCTGGCCCTCAGGTTTATGAAGACAGGTTAAAGCTCCAAACTTACCAACCCTTTGCTTGGTGTGACATTAGTCCCAGTCTGTCACTCACCTAGCCAAAGTCCTGGGCCAAGCTGTACTTGGAACAGAGTGCAGAAGTTCCAGAGGACAAGCTTCATCCTCTCTACTGTTATGGGAGGCATCAGATGGTTATTAATACAACAGCAACTCTAACTTGATGCACACAGAAAAACAAGAGATCCCCCTCCCCCAATCAGCTGCAAAGTTTGTGTTGTTCCTGACAAAAACCTGTGGTGAAGGGGTCAAGCCATCATAGCTACCTTGGGGCCAGTGTCACCTTTCTCTCCTCCTCCCTTTCCACTTCAGTCCTTACTGTGCTGATTCTTAACCTTGTTAGTTTCTCTGCCTCCTCCACAGATCTGTTTAAGTGCAACTGTTCACCCTCCCAAGGAAATCCTCACTTACCCCCAATAAGTGCTCCCCAAATAGGAGAATTCACAGAGTGCCATGCAAGACTAAAAGGCACTGAGTAAGGAAAACTTCATTTCCCCTTCAAAACAACAGCCCAACTGGGCATGGAGCAAGGCTCCCAGATGGGGCAGGAGTGCACCATCTCGTGGCCTCCAACACTGGCTTCCAGAGACTTTCCTCATCTTAGGGACCCCACTGGCCTCTCAGCTCAGGAATGCCCCATCTCTCCTAATAAAATCAAAACCAAGCCCTTCGAGCCTGGCTTTGGCCAGAGACTCTTCAAATAGGAGAACAACTTAGAAGGAGCTAGTACAGTGAGATCCAATTGCATGGAAAGAAATGGCTCCTTGCTTTGAGTATCACCTTGCAGTCACGGCCAATTTTAGATTCATCATCTCATTGATTCGCAGCATTATCCAGTGAGGCAGAAGGAAGTTATTTTAATTTTCCAGATGAAGAAACTGAGGCCTAGAGGAGAGAAAGTGAACTTCCCAAATTTATACAACAAATCAGAGAAGAGTTGATTCTAGAACCGCGGTCTATGCACTGGTTCATATTCAGTCTTAAAATGTCCCCACCGCGAACACTTTATGTGCAAACACTTTTCAAACACAATGAAAAGTACAAATAGTTGATACTTTCTGGGGACCTAAAAGGGATCAGAATAATCAGCCTCTGTCCTGCAGCTCCAGCCCTCAACCCATGATGGCATACTGACATCCTTTGTGATAAAAGCCATCTGTCAGGGACCCAGTGGAACACACAGCCACGCCCTGGGGCACTGCAGGCCACTGAGTCAGGAGGAGCATTCCCACGGGTGACCACAGGCTGCCTCAGGCTGTTGCCCTGGGAGAGGAGAGAAGCAGCAAGCAAAGAGCTGCCCGCCCTGCCCAGCCTCTCAGGAGCAATAGCTTAGCCCCGAAGCTGGCAAGCGCCCACCACTTGGGTGTGACTCGGCTGGGTGCCAGCCCTGCAAGCCTGTCCAGGTCTCAGTTCCTGGTAACACCCTCATGCTTCACCCTCTTGCATAGGGGAGAAGAGTCATCAATCTGGATGCAGCCCAACTCAGCAGCTGATAGGAGCAGTGAACGCAGAGGTCTTCACCAGGCCAACAAGTTATTCAAACAAGAGTCTTAAAGCTACTGATTCAAAGGATTGAACATCAGGCTCACAGAATGCATTTTTTCTAAATAAGTGCATCTTCATATTCACAGCAGGACACACTCAGAACTCTTCTAACTAGCAATCTGGAAAGACATTTCTGTAATTAATGTTGGATGAGGATGTACCAAGTGCATAGTTGAGGATGTACCAAGTGCATAGTTACACAAACACCCACAAGAGGATGGCCATGGGTCAGGATGTGCAAAGTGGGATGTGAAGACACCAGAGAGAGTACTATGCTTCCTCAGTTCAAATCAGAGTTCACCTGTACAAAAGCACTGTGACCTCGGGCATGTCGTGCAACATCTCTGTGCCTCAGTTTACTTCCCTGCAAAATGGGGGTGCTACCAGCTAGCTCATAGACTTATGAGAATTAAATAAGATGAATGTGGTAAGCCCTTGCTAAATGCTAGCCATGATTACATATTTTTAGTTAGTCCTTTCCATAACATAAGGAGATGGAAACTATTACTCTCCCCGTTTCCCAGGTGAGAAAAATGGGCTCAGGGGCATTAAACAAGATTCCTGAGGTCACAGAACTAATAAGAGGCAAACTCAAAACCCTAAGTAGCTCTGTCAGGATCCAAGCCCCTTGCTCTTATTTACTGTACTCAACAATGCAAATACCTCCTGAGAACTCATTTCCTTTATAATGGGAGGGAATGTGTGTTTATTAAGTGGAGGGGTTAACAGGCACAACTCAGCAGCTGATAGAAACAATGAGCAGTAGAAATCGTCCCAGTCATGGCTTTACACCAGTTAGCAGAAATAAATAACTGGTTCGACCAAGACATGACTAGGGTCTCCCCAAGGGCCACGGAAAGTCAGGGGAGTGCATGTGCTGCACCCCAGGCCCCACCAACTTCTGCTCTGCCTACAGTCCCTCTTTCTTCTGCTCCATGATGTCTCCATGCATCAGAAGTCAGGCCTCCTGGCTCGCTGGACATTGGCTTCTGTGGGAAGCCAAACTGTGTTACCCTGGCACTGTTCTGATTTCAGCAAAATAAGATCTGTAAGAACAAGAAATGCCCTGGTTCCATCCTTAATAACCAACATGAACTTATAAAAAATGCATTTTTACCCATCTCAGTGGTGCAACTCAAAAGGGCAAAATAAATTATAACTCTAGGTATTTATAGTACTCAGAGTACTAAGTCCTGAGGCGAGATAAGAGATTTTAAGGGAAAGGGGTCCACTAAAACCTAAAACCATGGATTTGTACAAGCATATTTAATACAAAGGCTGGAGATGTCCATTTGAATGTTTTTTTAAAAACATTGAGGAAGCATTAAAAATTGAAGTTTAAAATGTTCTCTTTTTGCATAATATAAACCTACACATTCTTTCTCATCCCATTTTGTTTCATACACACACACACACACACACGCACACATACACACAAACACACACACATACATACACATAGGTACAAACATACCAAAGCAGGAAATACATAAAAACATTGATAGTGGTTAACCTCTGGAGCATGGGTTAATGCTAATTTTTTTCCTTCTTTATACATTTCTGTATTTTGTAACATGTATATCATGAATCTGTATTATTTTCATAATCTGCAAAGATGCCAAAATTATTATTCCAGTTTTAAATTAATGCCAGGGAAACCAATTTGCTCATATCAGCAAGCAGTATTTTAAATTTGTGGAAAAGTCTAAGAATTCAGTTATAATACAATTGGAAAAGAGCTAATTAAGAAAAATCAAGAAATAGCTAATGAATATAGAGAGTAGACTATAATTTATATTGAAAATATAATTTAAATTTTGCAATAAAGTACTAATGATGCATCAGAAACAAATTTGGTTTGGCTGTTTTGAATCTATTTACAAAAGGTATAATGCATTAAATTTATCTCTAAGTGTTAAGCAATAATCTTTAACCTTGTGGAAGGTGGTTTCATAGACCCATTTGAGAATGAGAGAAGACTCTCAAATAACAAACCTTTCCCCCACAAAGAGGAAATGCGTGTGCGTGCGCCTCACAAAAATTTACATAAAAGTTTAGAAGTTTACAGATCCCTGACACCATCCAATTCTTCCCCAACCAACTTCAGCCAATGAAACACATGTTAAGAAACTGCCTCAGTTTGAGTTCTCTGAGTTCTGGCAAGATGGCTGCATAAAAAGCCAGCTTACCCCCCCCAGATGCTCACATTGAAATTGCAGCAAAACAAACAAACAACAAAAAAAAAAAAAAAAAAAAAAAAACAAGAAAAAACAGATGACCACAGCAACACTAAGAGCAACATTCTGCAGGAAAGGGTAGGAAAAACTTAAAGTGAATCTTGTTAATAGTGATAACTGAGCACTATAACCCATAAGAAGGAGGGGCAGCTGCCCCCTACAGTTGCTGACACGAGCACATGCCAATACGGAGCTTCTGAGACCTGGAACCACAAAGATAAGGAGGTACAGGAGTTGGCACACAGAAAGGAGAGCTGCAGGGGTGGGGTTCAGAGCAAGGATTCTTGGCTTGAGCCTGAGGCTCACAACATAGAACAGCTGGAGCCTGAATCAACAGGGAAAAGCAGGTCAGAGCACCTGGGTCTCATAGAAAAGCCCAGGCTGAGATATTCAAAACACCTGCCACTCCCCACCCCAGGGCTAAAACCAAAACAAAGAAACACTTGAACAAACTACAGCTCAAGCACCTGTCAATAACAGGAGCAAACACCCCAGGATAAGGCCCAGGGCTGGAAAAGAAAAGAAAACAACTACTGCCAGTGACCCCATATCTTCTATAAGGCTTGCCCAGTGCTGCATCTAGTGCTTAAAAATAATCTAGCACAGAAGTGTGTATGAGACTGTAAGAGACACTGTAAGGTCAGGAATGGACACTGTGCAGGTTTTCTAAGATCCCATGCAGACCGGGTAAAGGAGGAGTCAGAGCCCTCAGTGGTTTTGCAGGTTTTTATTGGGATTACCAGGTACATGGCAGGCAGGGGCACTGGTGGGCCGGTAGGCTGGCAGGCCTCCCAGCCCCCAGCAGGTCTTCACCCTGGGCTCTCTGGCCTTCTCTCGGCTTCTGCCTCTCTTGCTTCTCTCTCGGATTCTACTCGTTCTTGGCTTCTTCTGGAGTCCCCATGATGCCACCCTTAAAAGCCCAGTCTTTCAGCCCAGGTGTACCCACTTCAGGTGCCCACCATCAGGCATGCATTCAGGACCACAGGGTTCCCTCATCTATCCTAATGGCGGGAGGGCCAAAAAGCCTGATACCTTTTACCTACCCTACAGACACTGAGACTGAGGAGCTGACTGACCCAAAGGAGGGGACATCACTGTGGATCCCTACCACGCAACTCTGACCCCCACAGCAAGGTAGGAAGTCAGAATTCCTGAGTTTCTTGGAGGTGATCTTGTGGTACTGTAGGGTAAGGAAAAATGTCAGGCTTTTCTGCCCTCCCACCATCCGTATAGATGACGGAACCCTGTGGTCCTTCAGGCATGCCTGATGGCGGGCACCTGGAGTAGGGTGTAGGCATAGGTAGATGGGATTCACCTGGGCTGAGACTGGGCTTTTAAGGGCGGCGTCACGGGGACACCAACAGAAGCCGAAAGAGAAGCCGAGAGAGAAGCAGAGATCACCGGAGAGCCCAGATAGAGTGAGGATTTGCTGGGGGGGCTGGGAGGCCTGCCAGCCTCCCAGCCTCCCCAGCCCCCCAGCACCCTTGCCTGCTGTGTACCAGGTAAATCCCAATAAAAGACCTGCAAAAACCACTGAGGACTCTGACTCCTCCTTTACCCGGTCCTCTGGATCATAGAAAACCTGCTCCATGGTCCTTCCTGCCTTACAATTGGCGTAAGTCGGCAAGATGATCCATGCGGACGGGTATGGAGCCCACCGAAGACCTGAAGGCACTAAGGAGTAACAGACTAATAAAAAGATAGAACACACTACAAATGTGTGCCTGTGACAATGCTGGAGGGGCCATGGCGGGACAGAAAGTAGACACCATCCAGGAGCTGTGGGACAAGACCTCAGCTGGAAGAGGAGACGCCAGAGAAGACCAGCCAACGACCCCTGAGGCAGCAAGAATCGTGGGGGAAAGAGGGCCACGATTCTGAGCTCGCAGGTGCTGATGGCAGGGAGAGGCCTAATGTACTTGGACTGACAATACCGCCAGAAGGCGGAGGACCTTGGTAGGTTATGTCTTTTGGGAATCTGGGGGTGGCCAGTGGGATGGCCAAAAGCAGCCTGTGTATGCCCAGCATCTAGGCAAAGGAGAAAAGCCAACTGAGAAGGCAAAAGCTGGTACTGATGCTAAGTTTGAGAAGCCCTGAGTGGCTGTTAAGCAGCCTAAGTATGCTGTAGACCAGTGAGTCTCGTAAAATCACCTGTGGGTGATGCCCTGCTCGTTCTTGAGTGAGAGTGAGGAGCTGAGGAACCCGTCCTTGGGGGACGGGTGGGGAACGTGGCTTGGGGTGGAGCCCAAGCCGAATGCAGAGTTTGGATCCCCGACCCATGTGGTTGTGCAGTGGGTTGGCCTGAGTGCAGGGGTCTGCGAGTCGCATTGGTGGCTATGAAGCCCGAGTGTTGGAGCGTCTGCAGACAGAAACACTGAGGGTTGGTGATTACCCCCAACAGAATAGAATCGCCAATCCCAGAGTGAGTACATCCTGGGGGTGGATGCGGTGTGTGGCTTGTAGCCGAGACTACAGCCAGAAAAGCCCAGGAAGCCTGAAGGCTCCTGGTGTGTTACAGTAGATGCCGTGAGTGATTCCCCTTCCTCGTATGAGCAGTGCCTTTGGCAGCAGATTTGGTGGCTCATCTGCTGGTACCAATGATTGTCTTTTGCCACTAGGTTGGTGCCCTGCCTGGACTTATTTGTGTTCTGTTGTATTTTGTTGTTATATTGTGATGTATTTGCTTTTGTGGGCCATGGCTGCATTGTTTATGTTTGCTAAGAAAATTGTATATATGTAGACTATATGGCAGAAAACCCTGAGGGTGTGAACTGTAAGGTAAGGAAAAATGTCAGGCTTTTCTACCCTCCCGCCATCAGGATAGATGATGGAACCCTGTGGTCCTTCAGGCATGACTGTTGGCGAGCACCTGGTGTAAGGTGTGGGCATAGGTAGATGGGATTCACCTGGGCTGAGATTGGGCTTTTAAGGGCAGCATCACGGGGACACCAGCAGAAGCCGAAAGAGAAGCCAAGAGAGAAGAAGAGAACCAGAAGCAGAGATCACCGGAGAGCCCAGATAGAGCCAGGATTTGCTGGGGGCTGGGAGGACTGCCAGCCTCCCGGCCCCCCAGCACCCTTGCCTGCTGTGTACTGGTTAAATCCCAATAAAAGACCTGCAAAAACCACTGAGGAATCTGACTCCTCCTTCACCCGGTCTGCTGGATCATAGAAAACCTGCACTGTGCCCAGTCCTGCCCTTACAGGTACCCAACTGCCTTGGTACTACCCTTGCTGCTACCAGTCCTCAGATTACTTCAATGGGAACAAAAACAACAGTGAAAAAATCCAGCCATATTACAATTCATAAAATACTGCAATTAAGAAGATAGAACACACTACATATGCTGGAACAAAAAAACCCCAACCCTGCAGAACAGAAGAAGATGAAAGAAGAGTTCAAGGGACAGTTCTAACAATGCTCAGGAAACTAAAAAAAAAAAGAAGAAAAATGGAGGCTATAAAAGATTAAAGATAAAGAAAACATGAGGCAGCAACAATTAGAAATAACAGAGTAGGAGCACTGTCACTGATTTATTGAGGTCCTCAACAGCAGACAAACAAAAACAAATGAAGAAAATTAATAAGATTGAAGTTGCAGTGTTGGAAAACACAAAAATGGAACAATATGAAGAAAAAAGAATTTAAAAAAAATAAAAATAGTGTAAAAGCTCTTTGAGATAACTTAAAGGCACAAGAAAGTATGAAATGTAACCATTTTCAACAAAATGAAGAGAATTTGAGAGACTTATATGTTGCAAGTCAGAATGATAAACAACTAATGGACCTTTATACAGCAGACATTTGATAGCATAAAACACTTTCAAAAACCAGTGGTCATCAATTAATATCCTCAGAACTCTGAGATTAAGGAAGAGAGTGGAGGGAAAGGGAAAAAGGGATATAAAGAATCATCATGGGTCCTCCCCGGTGGTGCAGCAGTTGAGCGCTGGGTTGCGAAGCTGCCCGTCAGCCTCTGCAGCACCAGTTCAATCCCTGGCTGCTCCCTGGCCACCGGAGGAGGGTCCCGCATGGCGCGCAGACCTCTCCTGCCGCCCGCTGCTCCCCTCAGCAGTGTACTTCGGTCCTTCTGCCTGCTCTGCTCCCTGCTCTGGCTCTGGTGAATTCTCTCACCCGCGCTTGTGACTGTACCCAGTGCTTGTATAAATAAATAAAAAATAAATAAATCTTTAAAAAAAAATCATGGCTTGAAATCTATAAAATTAAAAGTTAAAAAAATTAATTGAAAGTAATATATGATCAAATATTTTTATTAAAATATTCTCCATCTCCAAAAGTTTTTATTAGATAATTTCAAACATAGAGAAAAGTTGAAAGAATAGAACAATGAATGTCCATATACCTTCTTCCCAGACTTACTTAACAATTCTTTATATTTTGAGATACTAGATTTGTTTACTTTCCTACTGAAACATTTGAAAATTGTAGACATTCTAGCACATTGCTTATAAATACTTCAGCATGTGCTCCTTAAAAGTAGACATTCTTCTTTATAACAGGCATACCCAAGGATACTAAGAATAATTTCATAATATCTATTACCAAGTGTGTTTCATTATTTATTTATTTTTATTTTCCTACATCGTATTTGATTTCTCCCCTCTGGTGTGGTTCCCGTAGTTCTCCCACCACCATGGCACAAGTGACCCATCACCACAGTCCCTTGTGCTCGTCCCTCCCCTGTTATGACTCCTTCCTCTTCCCCTCCCCGGCTGTATGCCTCAGATCTATGGTCAGCTATCAAGAATGTTTTTAGTGTTATAAACAATCATGAAGATGGTTGTAGGGTAAGTGAAAAAGTATCAGGCTTTTCTGCCCTCCTGCCATTAGGATTGATGATGGATCCCTGCAGTCCTGAATGCATGCCTGATGGCGGGCACCTGGAGTAGGGGGTGGGCATAGGTAGATGGGATTCACCTGGGCTAAGACTGGGCTTATAAGGGTGGCATCATGGGGACGCCAGCAGAGAGCAGAACCACAAGAGCAGCAGAGAACAAGGCCACCAGAGAACACCGGAGAGCCCAGGTAGAGTGAAGACTTGCTGGCAGGCCTCTCAGCCCCCTGGCACCCCTTGCCAGCCGGAGAGTTTTGCCTTAGAGTGCAGTGTGGTGTGGTGCCAAGGATGGAGGAGTGCGGTGGAGAATGGCAGAGCGCTATAGGGCTGCTAGAACCGGTAATGAACCTACCCGGTATGGGTTGGTTGTGTTACAATTGTGAAGTCTCAGAAGAGTGTAAAGAGCCACTAGTGATATTCTGTGAAGATTGTAAAAAATACACTGTTCCAAAAAGAGCAGTGGGCAGAACCTCCCCATCTTGTCTCTAGAGCATGTCTTGGGGCAATAGCTGCCTGCCCCCACCACATCAGGCTGTAGGGTAGGGTTAAAAAGTATCAGGCTTTTCTGCCCTCCCGCCATTAGGATTGATGATGGATCCCTGCAGTCCTGAATGCATGCCTGATGGCGGGCACCTGGAATAGGGTGCAGGCTTATGTAGATGGGATACACCTGAGCTGAGAGACTGGGATTATAAGGGCAGCATCATAAGGATGCCAGAAGAAGAAAAGGAGAAGAGAAGCAAAGACCACAAGAGAACATTGTAGAGCCCAAAAAGAGTGAAGACTTGCTGGGGGCTTGGAGGCCTGCCAGCCTCCCACCCCCTTCCCCACCCCGGCACCCCTGCCTGCCGTGTACCTGGTAAACTCAATAAAAGCCTGAAAAAGCCACCAAGAGCTCCAAGACTTCTCCTTCACCCATCTGCTTGAATCATAGAGAACCTGTTCAGTGCCCACCCTGCTTCTACACAGGCCATGGAGAACATTTAGCCTGAGGCCTTAGAGCGAAGGAGGAGAGCTCAGTGGGCAGCTGTCTTGGCCTGTGGCATCCCTGTAGGGGCACACATGCTCTGACCTTGGCTGGGTGGCAAAGACTCTTCTTTCCCATTCCCTACCACATAGAAAGTCAGCGACCATGTCATGGTGTCCAGCTCTTCACCTCCCAGGCAGACTGCCATCAAAACTCTTGACCAATGCATGGGTTTCAGCTTCCCTCACTTTCTTGCCAACTCCCCCAAACCTAGAGTTAACCAGTAGGGTTGGCAGAGCTGAAAAATCTGGGTAGATCAATATTAATCCTCTTGATGTAGACAAGACTTCTTTTTTCAATTTGTTTTTTCTCATTGCCTTCAATGGTGATTTCTAGATGCCAGAAAAGTGTAGAGTTCAAAAGTTAGAAAAGAAAAAATATCCCAGCCCATAACCTCCACATCAACCCCCATACAAATTCTTTTAAGATCCCCTTAGCATTTGGAACACAGCTCTGTCTGTGGTTCTTCTTTTGATATTATTTAATTATTTGTCTCCCTGACCTGACCAAACTCCTAGAAAAGAACAACCCCTTTCCTTTTCAAATTAGCATCCCTTGTCTAGTAGGTTGAATGGTGCCCCCCAAAAGATATGTCCAAGTGTAACCCTCAGTAACTGTGAATGGGACCCTATTTGAAAAGGGTCTTTGTAGATATATTTAAATTAAAGATCTCCAGATGAGATCAGCCTGGACCATCCACGTGGGTCCTAAATCCAATGACAAGAGATAGGTGGAGGTGAGGGCGATCTGGTAGCAACATCTGTCACCCCATTGTTCACCAGGGTTGACTAGCTGATATGGCTGGCTAGGCCTGTGTCCCCTTCTTCCCTCACTGCTCCGTGTGCATCCCCCCCCGAAGTTCAATTCCAAGAGGACAAACTTCCCCCGAACAGGGAAGGTGCATTCTTTGGTCAAGGGTATATAAGTAGCTGCACTCCCCTGATAGAACCTCCAAACACAGTCTCAAGAGACATGCAGAGGAGAAGGAGAAGGCCATGAGAAGCCACATGTAGAAATTGGAGTGGTGTAGCCACAAGCCAAGGAATGCTTGGGGCCACCGGGACCTGGAAGATCCAAGAAGGAATTCTCCTCTAGAACCTTTGAAGGGAGAGTGGCCCTACCAAAACCCTGTTTCCGAATTCTGGCTTTCAGAAAGGGAATAAATTTCTATTTTAAGTTACCAGATATACAGTAATTTGTTAGAGCAGTGCTAGGAAACCGATATATCCTGGTAGCACCATCCCTGACAGATAGTTTGAGCAAAGTATGCTTGTTGAAGAATTAAAAAGGCTAAGGGTAAGACTTTATACCTCTTTCAGGCCCCACAGACATCTCCATGGGAAGTATCTCTGAAGGCCACTGGACTCTGGCGGACAAATATGTAAGTATCATTATTCTAGTGTCAACTGAACAATTTGTTCCTTTAATGAGGTGTTTCAATCTCACTTTTTATATTCATTGTTCTGCCCTCCTTGATTTTACTGTAAGTGACTGAATTGACTTTTGATGTATTGCCAGCACACCATAAATTATGAGCCTCTTTCTTTAAGGTTGGAAAGGGGAGGAACTCTACTTCCCTGTTCAGTTATTTCAGGCAAGGGTGGGAACAGGTTTTCTGTGCCAGCAGCATCCTGATTATGATTCAGGATGTGCAGCCAAAGGCAAACAGTTCCTCTTCAAATTCAATCAAATAGGAAGGAGCAAAGGCCCAAACAAGAAAAGCCTGGTTCTCTTTGTGTGCACAGCCAAGGGGTCCTGGGAAGCTGGGGAAGGATGACGCCCTATCTCAGCCATAGCCTGACTGACTTTAGTGGTACTTGGGAAACTTCTGCCCATATTCAGAATGGGCTTCCAATCCTGGCCTCACACTCACATTCTAGACAATCTGAAATCCACCATGGTGGAAGTTACTTGCAGGCTACAAGGATAAAGCTTAATGAGAATTAAAACATCTATTTTTATCTCCTCTACTTTGAAAAAAATTTCCATATACAACTTTAATGCTGTGGATTGTGGTTAGAAAGTACCTAAACGATGACTTCTGTGCACACTCTATGTCGTTGATACTGACAACAGTGATTTTTTTCACTCAATAAGTCATGACCCTTTATTAGATTCAGAAATCAATGTAGTGAGAGGTGCCAGTACTTTTGCTTAAATGAAATACAAGAGGCTAGAAAATATCAGTATCTCTTGCCTCTAAGGGTGAGTATTGTACCATGAAATTTTGATTTGGCTCTATATGCATATGTATATGTGGCTAGCTTGTGATAGAAAAGCCATAATCCAAAAAAGTATGAAACCCACTGTCTTGGAAAATCTACCACATGAAACCTGAAAGCATCCTTCCCCTTCATACATGTTCTCCAGAGCAGTGTTTGCAGTCATGATGGGGAACTCAATTAATGGAACAATTCCTCACACACTTTATGAGAGAAGTTGCCATGGGAAACCAAGAAGCATCCATTCACATCAATTCATTGGCATGTCTTCTTGCTTTTCTAGGCCCACTAAGCCAGAAACTTGGCCCCTGGCTTTGGGCCCTTATTTCTCTATCTTGGTATAGCTTCATCTGCCTCACTTCTGTCTTCCTGAGGCCCCCTGTTCTTCCTTTAGTCCTAGAAACCTCATAGCTTTTCATAACTACTCAGAAACAGACTCACACAGCGCTCACCTCTATTCTTTCATACTGTGTCCATTTTCGCCTTTTGCCATTTCACTGGGAAAACAGTCCATCTGGGCTTCATTAAGGGTTCTGTCTCATCCATTAATTTGCTTACTCATAGCCCCAGGATCCAACACTCTGGCAGTGTCCCACCTCTGCACCCTGCCCCCTGCAGGGCCCGCCTCGTGGATCTGCTACAGATTTCTGATCACACATAAAGACTGACTAGAGCTTTCTGGTCACATGTAAGAACTATAACTATTAAGGCCATTTGAGTGATTGACAGGCGGGATCAGGCACCTCGGCATTAGCAGATAGGGTCTAAGCTTGGATGTTGTGGCTTTTCTGGCTGTTGGTCTTGAGGAAATGGATTCACTACTCAAAAATCTCATCTGTACAATCAAGGTAATGCCAGCACCCAATTGCAGAGTGTGGTTGAAATCTGTTTGGTTGTTTTAGTTTTTAGGATTAATGGAAGTCTCTGTGATGAATCGCTCTTGTGTATCTTATGACTAGACTTCCAAAAAAATCTATTCTATCAGTGCTTTCAGGAATCTATAGCACCTGGGGAAAATGTGTAAAACAGAGACTTTCTGAAAAATATGTTCCATCTAACAAGTCAAGCCACTGTTGACACCTTAGAATTACAAAAAGTAAAAATAAAGTAAGAAGGGAGGATGGGGGAAACGAACGGAAATGAAATTCTTCTTCTGGCTGACCTCCTGCAGTTGTGCCACAGAGATCTCTTCATTCTTGCAATAACACCAGAGCAAGCCCATCTTTCTGCCAGCAGCATCTTCCCATCTGGTGGATGTGAAAACCTATGTCAAACAAAAGATTCACTTAATGGAAACCAACTGAACTGAGGAAAAAACTATATTAACATTTTCTTATGGTTCATCTATCCAAATGAGAAATGGTTCAATAATTCAAAACAACTGAGGTTGTATTTGAAGGAATCGCCCCTTGCATCTGAGATTGGGCTTTCTTCCAAGGTGACCATGAATGATGTGGCATAAAAAAATATGCATTTGATTTTAAAATATTCTTGTAAAACCTTCACTAATGCATCTGTAGCATACAGGACAAATACTAATATTTCCATCTTTTGGAATGGTCAAAAACAAACAGATAATTCAGTGAAGAAATAAAGTTGTTAATAAATATGTAAAAAATGTTAAGTTCAGTATTGATAAAAGAAATATATAAAAGCAAAGTGGAAAGTCATATGATTTAATCAAATTTATAAATATTGGTAAAGATAATATCAGTGGAGGAATGATAAACTAGGCACTTCTCTCTGCTGATGGGACTAGAAAAGATAGAGACTAGAAAAGATAAATAGCAATTTAGTAATACAAAGCAATAGTTTTAGAAGTTCCACATTATTTGAATAGTAATTTAAATTCCATGAATATGTCAAAGGGGAATATTCATATATACAGACATGGGGAAATATATATATTCAAAAATCCCCACTAAAATAACTTCTGTAATAGTAAAATTATTGATAGAGACTACATGTCTAACAAGGAAATTGGTAAATAAATGATGGTTCGTTGACATGATAAAATAGTCTGCAGCCATTTAAATCACATTTTTAAACTTTTTTATCATGAGAAAATTGTGGGATATAAAATTTTGCAAATGGAATGTTCCAAAGTAGTTAAGTAGAGACATAGATTTTTAAAAAGTTAAGATCAAACATACTAAAATATTTATAGCAGTTATCTATGGACAGTGGGGTTATAGATAATTTGCATTTGTATCTATTTCCAAACTTTTAAAACCAGGCAGGTAAATCATGGTTTCCACTCTTCAGTGGTATCCCAGGGTTGACTTAGGCCCAGATGTTCAGCTGCCAGCTCCTTTAATGGACAGCAGGAAGAATGGTGCATCACAAGTGATCTGTTCCTTCAAATGTGTGACACAGAGACAGGTGAGTATCTGAAAATAATTAATCAGGACAGTATAGAATTGTGATCAGTGTAAGTCTCCCATATAGTGAATACTCAATAGACTATTTAATTTAAATTTAGCAACAGATAAAAAGACCAAGCAGTCAATGGAATTATATGAATCCTGTAGTGTGGAGAAAAGAAAAGAACAGTCAGGTAAGGTCCACGGAGGCGCTGGCCCCGAGAAGATGTGTAGGAGATGGATGCATTTTTCATGCGCATCCCTGAGCCCATGGTCTCAGTGGCCTCACAGTTCTACATGCTCATTTCAAGACAGACAAAACCTCCCCAAATGTTTATCTTTTTCCTGGGGCAGCAAAAAACAAATGGCAGTAAGATTTTAGGGGTGATCAGTAAGTAGTGACTGTTATACAAGGCAAGGGCATGTCCATTCCTTGGAATAACCAATGCTGGCTATGGTGAATCCTGAGGAACCAGTCTTATTGGATCCTCTGCTGTGCACCACACATTACAGTATAGTCAACACTTGCACATAGAATTTCACACTTACTCTCCTACCACCTGTGTAGTATTCTCAGTTTACAGTTAAGAGAATAGGCCCACTGCAGAGAAAGGACATGCTGAGTTCAGAACTAGTCAGGGATAAAACCAGGGCTTCAATTTAGTCTAGTGCTTTCTTAGGTACTATCAGACTAAGCTGCATTACATTCCTGGAGATACATTTTTCCTCAAAAAATGCTCGCTATTTCTTCCTCTTTGCATAAAAACAAATGATTCCTTTCCAGGCTAACCTCTGTCTCTCCTGTCTTGAAGTCCTTATGGAAGTTAACGTTTGAGGCACTAGAAAGTAACACAAATAAAACACAAAATATGCTGGTGAAAATTTCCAAAAGGGGTAATCACAATCCACACACCACATACATTTTGTGGGTATCTATGAATGGTCTCCGCTGGGTCCCCTTGGCTTTCATCAAATTCGCATAGAATTCTATGAACCAGAAAATATGAACTGAAAGGCAATTGCAACATAACAAGGAGGGGCTGGTCTGGACATAAATTCAGCTCTGAACTTCCTGGTCACTAGGGAGAATCAACAAAGCAATGAAAAGACAAATACTTTATATTAGAAAATAACTACACACACACAGACTAAGGCAACTGGAAGCCAAACCTGAATTGGCCTTTCATAATGTCAAAAAGTGTTTAAAAGACAAGGCATTTCTTTTCAGTAAGAGGGCTTAATTGTTTCAGTGAAGTTTAGGAATCTATACCAACACAAATCATAAAAATATCCATGAAATCCAACGTATTTATTTACAGAAAACTTGAAGCCAAGGGAAAAGAGACTTGCCCCAAATATATTTGAAAAACTGTAACTTTAGCCTCTAGGCCAACGACACCAATACGCTGGAGGTGTTCATCAAGAATTGCCCAAAAACATCCTACACCATCCACACTGATAATAGAAAACTTATGGATTTCATTTTAACGTTCAAATAATTCACTTGCTAGAAAGCTGGGGAATTTCATTTCATAGGCTCTGCTTGCTTAACCTGGTTAACTCTGTTAATCCACTCACTATACCTTTCTTCAGAGATAAAGCACTGGCTAGGGGCTGCCTCCTTCCCCGGTCTATTTCAGAATTATGGGGATCATAATAAATAAAAGGGTTTGATAGTAGAATCAGTCTTTTGGTTTTGGGAGAGTGGCTTTTTCTATTTTGTTTTGTTTTATTTAATCCAAGGGATCTTATTTCTTCACTTTATTTAACCCTGGAGAAAAAGAAGCTAAGAAAACATTTCTGAGTAAGGCTACATTCATAAAGCCAACTGAACCACAAAACCTCCCTCAAGGCCTAAATCTCTCCCCTGCATCAGTTGGTCTGATCTGCTAGTTAAGGGATTCCTTCCTCTGGGCCCTTTGAAATCGCCATAATTAACACTTACACAGAGGTTTATGATACAGTGGGTTCATATGCACAGGAGTCAGCAGACTATGTCCTGCGGGGGGTTTGTAGTTCCAACAGAGACCATATGTCCTACAAAGCCAAAAATATGTCCTTCCAGAGACTGGCCAAGCCCTCGGGCCACTCTTTCCTTAGCCTCAGAAGCGCCTTCCAAGAAGCAACCTCGCCTTTAGATGGTCACTTGGACCTCAGAATGACAAGCATTTGAGATTCCTTCTGGAACACTACCTGCAAACAATACCAACTTACTGGGCTGAAGGAGCATGAAAGGGGCAGGGGGCTATAGGGACAAGATTTAGAAAGTGATCAAAAAGGAGAAAATGAGTCAGGGCCTCCCCGGTGGCGCAGCGGTTGAGCGCTGGGTCGCGAAGCTGCCCGCGGCCTCTGCGACGCCGGTTCGATCCCCGGCTGCTCCCCGGCCACCAGAGGAGGGTCCCACATGGCGCGCAGACCTCTCCTGCCGCCCGCTGCTCCCCTCAGCAGTGTACTTCGGTCCTTCTGCCTGCTCTGCCCCTCGCTCTGGCTCTGGTGAATTCTCTCACCCTCCCGCACTTCTGACTGTACCCAGTGCATGTATGAACAAGCAAAACAAACAAACAAATAAGTAAATAAATAAAACATGCCTCTATAAAAATAAATAAATAAATAAATAAAAAAGAGAGAGACAATGAGTCAAACAGAGAAATAACTCCTTTGACAGAGCTCTCCCACTGAACCAGATGCCCAGAGGAGGATGCCGCCATGCTCCCATGCCTTCCCCTCCCCTCCTGCACCCACAGGGGTAGGGAGGAGTCAGCTGGCAGCTCCTGACAGCAGTTGCAAGCATCTTATCCTGGCTTTACGTGCAGTGGCACCACATCGAGAGCTTGCTATCCACCGTAAAGGAGTACAGCTGAGCCCTGAACAACTTGAGAATTAGGAGTGCTGAGCCCCGTTCCCCTGGATAGTTGAAAATCTGTGTATAGCTTTTGACCTACTAAAATAAAAAAAAAGCTTAACTACTAAACAGCCTGTTGTTGATCAGAAGACTTATCAATAATATAAACAGTCACATCATACATATTTTATATGTGGTATGATTCATATACTGTATTCTTATAATAAAGTACACTAGAGAAAAGAAAATGTTAAAAAAAATCATAAGGAAAAGAAAATACGCTTACATTGTCTGTTTACAGCAAAATTCTTGTACAAGTTCAAACTCATGTCATTCAAGGGTTAACTGTATTTACTCCAGAAAAATCAGCAGAAGCTACACATCAGAGCTGCCCACACACCACCACCCCCATTGCTGACTGCTTAACATTGCCCAGCTCAGCTCGGTACATACAGATCGAAGTGTGTGTGTGTAATTTCAGGATGCGGGGTTTGCAGCTGGTTTCCATCCCACCCCAAACTGAAGGAGCATTGGCTGCTAACAGTTCCCAGCTTAGTCTCTCTCTCTAGGAACTGACGGAAACTAAGGAAGCTGCACACCCCGTAGTGGCTCCTTTCCTGGGACATCCTACGGTGCAACTACTAGTCAGTACTGGGTGAAAAATCCAGTTACCCCTCAATTCAGAACAGCTCCAGCTCCAAAGTTCCCCTTGAGCTCAGCCTAGGTCTCTGTTACAACTGCCTCAGGGAGAAAGAGAAAGACAGAGAAAACACACACACACACACACACACAGAATCAGACATATGAGCATCTCTTCATCTTCTCCTATCTTGAATTTTCTGTTCTGGCTCATTTTTTTTCATTTGTTCTTTCTATAGTGTTTTTCTCAGATAAGTAACTGTGTGGTACCTTTTTTTTTTTTTTTTTCCAAACCTAACTAGCAAGAAGTATTTCAGCTAACTCATATTTTTTGGAGGTCTTTAAGTTTCCGTTGTCAATGAGAGATGGGATGCCCCTCGCTTCCCCTGTCCTTGTACTTAATGTCCTCCACTGTGTTGAAGGGGCGCAAGCATCTCTTCATACCTACCGTTAAGCATTTTACCTGGATGGGCTGAGGTATGGTTTTGGTCCTAGTACAGCACAAGTCATTTTTAAACCCCATATTCTCTTCTCTTGGTTGTCTGACTATCCCTTCCTTCACATTGACCTGCCCTCCTGGAACTCTCATTGAGAACACACCTCGGGTCTTCTGAATCCAGCCCTCTGGTTGCTAATTTTGCCCTCATGCTTTCCATCTTGTGTATTTTCCTTGCATGTTTGGGATATTATTGCACTGATTTCTAAAGTCTGCCTTAATTCATCTGATGAGTAGTTTAAAAGTTCTAGCTCCAGGAATTTTTTTTCACTGTGTTTGAATGTCCTTGTGCTTCTGCTTGGGCATCTTATCCAGCGGTGTGTTTCCTTGAGGGACTGTTCCAGGCTCTCCTCCCGCTCTCTGTCAGCTGAGTGCTCTTAGGCACAGTTATTTTCTTTTGTCTGTTCTTTGAAGCTCAGGGACAGTTCTGGGAAGAAAGGGGTCTTTAGTGGTCCTGTGAGTGATGCACTGAGGGAATCGTCTAGTCAAGTCTCCAGGAGGAAGGAGGCCTCTCAGCAACATTGTCTCTCTAGCCAGGTTTGGCTCCTCAGTAACCGGGCTGGGGGCCCCGTCAGCACTGATGCAGCTCAGGGTCCAACATAAATACAGCCTTCCCCTCCACACTCTGCATCCACTGACTCAAAGGAAAGCCCTGCCCTGGCTGGCTCATCAGGAGTCTAACAGAGCCACGCTGGCCCCTCCAGTTCCCACCTCCATCAGCCACCAGGCTGGACTCAGGGGTTGAGGCAGCTCAGGCGTATCATGTGAAAACCTTCGCCACATCCCAATAACTCAAAGAACCAACTTGATCTGTTGTCCCTGGCATATTCTTAATTGACTCTTAAGATGATTAAACTCTTAGATTTCCACTGATTTCTTTGGCTAAATCTTTAAAGTTGTATACATTCAATAGCTATTTGAATAATTGTATTTAAAATTGTACTCACCGGGAAAGAAATTGGGTGATAAGGCAGATGACAAAGTGCATATGTGCATGTACATATGTATGTATCCCCCACACCCACAGAGACATGAAATGCACCCAGAAAGAAGTTGGCATAGACAGACGCCAAATTATTATCTCAAGATGATGGATTTATGATCTTTTTAAATCCAGGTTGTCTAATATTTCTTGTTTATGAAAGATAAATTATTTCAATCAATTGTTAATTCAGCAAAATATGTATAAAATGTTGACTCTCACAAGCATTTCTAAAGAGTGTAGAGTGGGAGATGGCAAACAACCCCTGGCCTCCCCAGCTCCTTGTCAGTAAAATAAGAGCCCACCTTGAGAACCCCAGGCTCTCAGTGGGTTCATCATCAAGGGTACTAGTAATGTATGGGGGCAAAGAAGAACCACAGACAGAAGCATCCTGCCTAGAGTCATCTAGGACAGCCCATACCTAGCATGGACCAAGGCCTGGAATAGGGTTAAGAAGTCAAACTCAGCTACCTCTGATTCCCCTGGGCTCCCCAACTGTCTAGTACTGTCTAGTACTCCCCAACTGTCTAGGGCCCCAGTGAAATCCTTCCATTTCCAATTGACCAGAATCTCCAGCATTCACTTGCTGGTACATAGTAGCTGCTCAATAAACACCGTTGCATGTTTGAATGGCTTCTCAGCTCCCTAGATATATAATATACATTAGTAGATGGTACTGTTTGCTTTGAAGCCATCTTTGGACTTGCAATTTCATCTAACTGAGGGGTCAAAAGGTATAGGAACATTTCAGCTCAACAAAAGGGGCTTACATTCTGCTTTGTTTAGGAAGATTTCAGCTTCTGTTGGTTCATACAGGAGGCTTTTTCAAAGAACTGAATACCCTGTCAATGGACATGACCCAGCAGCTGGCTACCTCCTTCAAGAAGTGATAGGAGGACTCCATAGCCTCCATGCTGGCTATGGACTGCGAGCACATGTCCTCTAAGTAGCCTTCTAAACAAACTCCATGACAAATGCAATTCCTTATGGGAAACCTTAAGGGAAACCTTATGCAAAGTTGTCTCTCTTCCAAAAATATCCTCAACCTTGACACCATTACTGTGCCTATCAAAGCTTGACTTTGAGGCAGCCAAATATGATTCAAGGGAATAGTTGGGTGTGTCCTTGCAGCAAGCAGGAGAGTGGCAGGCACCTTGCAAGAAAGCCTCCCTTGGGCACCCTGGATTACCTGGGATCAGTGAAGCCAATCTTATGGAACTCTGTCCCTGGACCTCCCACAGATATCTGACAGGCCCAGTATCCAGAAAGGAATGTGGTAGGATGGGTGATATTTTAAGTATACAGCAACAGATACAGCATGGGCACCAGCTACTCAGAAAACCATGTGGTGCTGGAAACATGGCAGAAAACCAGATCTGCAGGCTCCCTGCATTTGGTTGGGAGATCAGAGAGGTGGTCCTGGACTGGGCAGCTGGTACAGGACAGCACTTAGGAAGCCAAGAGCAGCAGATCCTTAACAACTGGTACAGAAGGTTTTCAATAGTTTAAGAACAAGAATGGTCATACCAGTGCAATCAGCTAGACATCAGCCCTGCTCTAAAACCACTCCTGAGCAGGGCTGACCCTCTGGCAGAGGCTGCAACCCCACTGCTCCAAGCCACATTTTATGGAGTTCTTTTATTAGTCTCCCATGTAACCCGTAGCCACATCATAAAATTAAACACCCCATTCTGTACATCAAGTCCACTGACTTCTCGAGCCCTGATTAACACTGGGATTTTCCCTCTGGGGGTTGTATTACAGTAATATTATAACTGACAGGAAAGGATCCTTGTTGGGAGCTATCAGCTCTTCCAGCCCAGCCCAGCTTATGCTGACACTGTGTCACAGTGTGTCACCCTCTGTCTGAAGCCCTTGGCCGGCTTCCTGGCAATCTCTGTCTGCGTCTTTCATTCCTATTCCTCTTCATACCTCCCTGAGGGGTCCTCACCCCTTCCCAAGCCCATCTCTTCTGATCCTGTAGGGGCCAGGCTATGTCAACGCCTGCCTGGAGTCACGGTGGGTCAGGGTAGCCCCAGCTCACCCCTGAGAACAAATTTAGCCTGTAGGTGATGTCCCAGAGGGAGAAGTTATCTTTAGCCTGGCAGAGGTTGTGAGTCAGTCTGGGCCATCATGTGAAACAGTAGGGGGAGGAAAGGGGGAAGGAGAGGAAACCAATACTCGAAGGTCTACAATAGTCGCGCTCAAGTGTACTCAGGTGGTAGAAAGCTAAAAGCTGTGGTGTGCTTCCTGAAACATGAGGCTCTTCCGGGAACACCCTGGAATAATGGTCTGTTTCATTCCATCCCATGAACTACTAACAATTTTAACAGCAAAAAATATAGCTACATTATTGCCAGGCAACATAAAACCACAAGCACACATGTTCTTTGCAAAAAAAAAAAAAAAAAAAAAAAAGAAGCAACAAACTCAGCGTGATCAGTGGTTTTCAATCTTTCCCGTTCATATCTGTTTACTACTTGTTCATTAGTTTCTTGCCTGCAGGTGCTAAAGTTTTAAGACCTAAGAAAAATGCATGGAAAAAATGTATATGGAAAAATCACATTGCCTGAATGGGGAAAGGGCCACTACACTTGGATTTTAAAGTGGGACATCTCAGTCCACCTCAGGATGCCTGAGGGTTCAGCTTGAAAGAACTGTCTCCTATTCCTGAGCTATTCAAGGAAAACTTGGGGCTTTTCCTAATGGAGTTCAAAATAGCATTCCTTATTATCATCCTGATAAAAGAAATCCTTCCTCTGCACTCACCAAAATCTTTCCTGCTATAGTTTCTATCACAGCGTCTTGTTTGACCTTCCTTGTGGAATAATTGATCAGACTCTTTCATCAAAACAAATGAAAATTTGATAGCTATTACAAAGAGCAGGGAGGAGGGGAGCAGAAGTTCTAGTTTGAACCTGAGCTGGAGAGGGCTGTGCCTGAGCAGGTCTGACAACTGGGGAGAGGTGGCACAGTCTCCCGGGAGGAGCTGGTTCAGTGGGAAAGGAGACAGAGAGGTAGTCTTGCTCAGCGGAGGAGAAGAGCAATTCTTCCTGAGGCTTCGGACTAATGTCTGAGTCCAGCCAGAGACAGCGACGCCATAAGGAAAAGCTGAAAAGACCACATGTTGGCATTCTGCAGGAAATCAGACCTTTGCAAGGGCACTCCTGGGACAGCGCACAGTGGGGATGTGGGCGGAGGACCTTTCCGCATGCCCCAGAACTTTGGCTCAGCGCCTGGAGGTGCCCAGCAGTAACTTGAGTAGCCAGTAGGAACAGGCCCAGCCCAGGGCCTCCTAAAATAACATACAGAGGCTGTGAAGAGGGTGAAGACCCTTGCCATCAGCAGCCTTAGGATATAGGGCCACTAAGAAGGATCTGCACTCAAGCAGGAAGACCAGGGAGACTCAGTTTACTTTGGCATGTATTAAATAACTAAGTCCTTTTGTCCCTTCCTCCTCTAGATTAAATGATGGCATTCCTTTAGCTGGTCTACTGTGGGTATTCTTCATTTTAACATTATATGAGTGCAATTTGGTCCTCCTTATTCAACTAAAAGTTACCTGATTCATTTAAATGGCTCTCCCACCTACAAGTATATATAGCAGAGTAGCCAACAACCATCAGCATATTTAAAAATAACAGTAGCCCCCCACCCTTATGTGAGGGGGATGTGTTCCAGACACCTAGCTCATACCAAAAATGATGCCACAGCCCTATTTACATATGCTGTTTTTTCCTGTACACACATACCTAAAAAAAAAAAAAAGCTTAATTTACAAAGTAGGCACAGTGATAGAGTCATAATAACCAATAATAATATAAAACAATTATAGCAATATATTATAATAAAAGTTCTGTAAATGTGAGCTCTCTCTCAAAGCACCTTATTGTACATGATATTTGGGGGCATAGTTGAATGACCACTGGTAATTAAAACTGTGGAAAACTGAAGTGCAGCTTTGAGAGGGCTACTTTGATGAGCATCTATCCAACAAATAATTTGCTGATCTCCATCAGTTATACTTCTATTGATCCACCCTCACAGCATACTGGTAGTTGTAAAAAGGGGCTTACATTTCCTGTCCATATCAAATCTGTGGCCAGCCTTGCTTCATTGGACCCTTTTTCTACAGACCTTAGAACAGACCAATCTTTTTTGCAGGGAGTGTTTAAGACATCCAGAATCTATTACATCACAGGGTTGTTTTGTTTGTTTGTTTGTTTGTTTGTCACTAAACGTTATCCAGAATGTCCAAAATGATTCCTTAATTCTCAAGATCAATGAACCTTTACCCACTTTTCCAGAGGGTAACATGTTGTTCCATAACATAATGTTTCATAACAACATCACCATCACCTACAAATGCATTGAGTGTATTAACAATCTCATGAAGTTGTCATAAAAAATACAAAAATATCATACACATGTGCATACAGCATCTCTGGGGAAAAACTCTTAGTGACGGCTGTCCTAACACTAGGAAGATATAAGTTAAAGAGTCTTGATTGGAGGCAAAGTTTTCATTCATTTTTGAATCACTTTAATTTTAAAATCATATGCATGCATTAGTTTTTCCAATTACATTTTTAAAAGCTATTTCTATGCAAACAATATAAAACAAAGAACAAACCCAGCCCTGGCCCCCTGAGCAGTGACACTGACAGGTGCCCAGAGTTGATACCATCCCCTTTGGAGTCAAATGTCCACCAGCCTGCCTCTGGCCCTAGGGAGGGCCTCGAAAATCACGAAGCTCGTGCAATGATCTGCCTGGCTCCCCTCACAACCCTTCCCATAACTGGGGCAACAAGACTTCCGTTTGGTGACTCTATACTATGCAGAGTCTCCAGGACTAATCCTGTCCCTAATCTGGAGGGATTTTAAGGGACTCTGGGCTTAGATGGCACTGCTTTTAAGTTGTCTTGGCAGAGTGTGGTCCAGACCTTCTCCAGGGGGACACATCATCTCCATTTTTAGCTTCCTTAATTATGAATCCATCAAGGGGCAAATAAGACACTGATAGGATCAGAAGCTTTCCCACGTTGCCCCCAATGTGCAGGGCAGTGAACCAGGCCTGGGCCAGCAGGGAGTAAAAGAGGGAAAGAAAACCCCAGTGCCCTCCAGGAGCTGAGAGCCTAGCAATAAAGACAGATGGAGAGCTGTGCTGCACACAGGCAGGATGAGAGAGTGAGAAGGAAGGATGGCTTTTAGTCACTGGCAGGACGGTAAGGAGCAGTCTAGGAAAGCTTTCAGGAGGGGAGGATACTGTTAAGACTTGAGAGCTGGCTGCTACACATAGAGCCTTTCAGATCAAAGGAGCAGGGTGGAAAGGTGATTCTGTTGTCCCACAATATAAAGGCTCAGCCCTTTTGCATGCCCATTCTTGGGAGAAAGAATATGTGGAAGGGGAAATGTGCTAGGCCCTGAGAACCCAGGACCATCATTCTTTCTGTTTAAAATTGCTTTCCCTCACTGTCCTGTCTGTCTTGTGACACCTACTCATCAAGTCCCACCCTCCATAAGACTTGATGCCCCTACCCCCAAGCCCACTGTGATTTTCCCAGGCAGGATTAGTTATCCCTGCTTCTGCTGCTGCATTCCATTCCCGACCTCCATAAGTGCCAGAGTCTGGGAAACTAAAGATTTGCATAGGTTCGGGTCCTTCTGCATGGGCTCAAATCCTGGCCTGGTTCAAGCCCCTGCCTTTCTGAGTCATCTTGAGCAAGTCACTTATCCTCTCTGGGTCTCAGCTTTACCATCTGTAAAATGGCTTAACAATGACTCCTCCCTCTTGAAGTCACTGTGAGGATTGAACACGTTGATGCCCCCAAAGCATTAGAACATCACTTGCCTCAGCCCCAGCTCAGTGTCTGCTCCAGGGCGGACAGCCCTGGGCTGGTGTTAGTCTCCACAGCACTACCCATCCTCAGGACCCAGAGAAACTGGAGGTGCCAGACACAGGCTCTTGGCGTCTGAATCAGCCTCTCTCTCTCTCCCCACCTCCCCCACAAATTAGGAGGTGGGAGTCACAGAGATGAATACCATTACCTGCAGTTGAATAAGGGGTTATACCGGTGCATTCTGGTCTCCGTCCTCTGAAGACAGAAACGGAGCATCATGAAAGGGACAATAAACGAGGCATGCAGAAAAATCAATGGTGGGGATGAAAATTTGCCACACTTTCGTGGAGAAAAATTCCTGTCACCAGGGACTGCGCGTTTTTATTTTAATGGTATTTTCCTTTGCTTCCCGGGGCCTTGCGCCCTCCCCACGGGGTGTCTGCCGGCTCCCGCCTCCCGGGACGGCCGGCCGCGGCCCTGACCTCGGCTCCCACGCCGCCAGCAGCCGGCCAGCCGGCGGGGGGCGGGCCAGGAAGGGGGAGACGCGGCTCCGGGCACCCAGATCCTTAACTGCTGCTTCCAAAGCCCTGGCTGATCCTAATCAGTGTGGGAAAGGAGCAGGGCCGACCCGCCTGCCGGAGACGCCGCCTCTTTTCATAAACTTTATCGCCGTGCACAGCCGCTGATAAACCACCATAAATAAACGAGCGGCCGGAGTGTGCGGCTGCCGGCGCGCACGCCCGCCCCGGCCTGCAGCTCCCGGGGGAAGTGAATCACACGCCGAGTTGGGAAGAGTTCCATGTTCTCCTCCGCTCCAGACCAGCGCCATAAATAATCGTGCATTCTTCCCCTACCCAGAAATCCCTCACCTTCAGTTTTATGGATTCAATAAAAAGCCCGGGAGTTTTACTTCTGGTTGCCGGGCCACCCTGGCCATGCCCAGGGACTGGAGCGGGTTGCCCTGGGTTATCCTGTTGCCTCTGGTCAGGCCTGGGCTGGCCCTGTGCCCGGGGCCCTGTTACGGCAATCCTCTTTGGCTCCAGCCGCAGCAAGGGGCCAGAACAAGGTAGGTCGGGCAGGGGGAGGACAGAGATGATTTGAAGTCTCTGGTGGCCTTGGATATGTGGGGATGCAGAGCTTGCTTGGCCTGCACCCCAACTATGCAGAGGCAGAGGACAGCATAAGTGCAGGGCCTTTATATTAGGAAAAAGTGTTCAAAGCCACTGTCATTCAGCATAGCTCGCTCAGCATTTGTCATGAGCAATATTCTTTAGTTCTTGAAATTCTGGGGGTGGGGGTGGGGGTGAAACTATGGTGCAATCTGGAAGACTACAGTTTGAGAAGAGTCTATGAATATGAAAGAATACAGAAAGGCCTGGAGAGTAGCACCAAGCGTGCCCACTCAGTCACAAGCCTCAGGCCTGCTCTGCTATGCCATCAGTTTCCTTCCCTGTCTGGGTGATGAGTGAATGATGTTAAAAAAGGACCTCTGGCTTTTCTGCTCTGAAAGGCAGTAACATCCTTCTTATAAATCACTACATATTTGAGATGTTTTGTCACAGGCCCCTCTGAAGAAAACTGTTATGTCTCCTTGGAAGAAGCCAAGGCAGCCAGCCAGGTTCCATAACGACCCCTTGTTAGCAAGAATAATGCCACATGGAGGTTACAGAGGTCCCACCAGTCAGAATGAAGTCAGCCAATGAGGCAAAAAGATTTAAAAACAAAATCTAACTGACTAACGGCGTTAGCTCAGTGCTTCTCAGGGCCGGGAGAGCAAGCTGCCTTGTGACTGCGCTTTGCTTCATTTGGGAGGGACTGGTTGGCTCCAAAGAACTAATCCGGAAAAGCCTCAGCAGGAAGCCAGACTGCTGAGGAAAGGAGTATGATGACAGCTCTGGAGATAGCAGAAGCTGGAAGTCCTGATGAGATGGTCTGGTTTAACTCTCCCAGGGAGTGTGGGTTGAGAACTGCCCCTCCAGCCATGGCCAAGAGGAGGAGTTCACGATGAAACAGAAATGAACAAAGGATTGCTTCTTCCAGGACCCACTTCTGTCCTCAGGGTACGTGTGGCCCCAGACAGGCTTCATTTCCTGCTCTCTGGACAGAAGGCCACTCAGTCTTTTCCCTCATTTGCATCATGTCCAGAAAAATGAGTCACACTGAATTGTCATTTGTTAAGAAGTACTGGCAAGAGGTTCCCAACTGAGATTGAACTTGATTTTTCAAAAAGGAACAAGCACTAACTCAATCACTGGTCTATTATGGGACTGGGATCAACACTGTAGGTCTCAGTTTTCCATCCATGAACCCCAAGGAATCCCATCGATGAATCTGTCTGCGCTATCGTGCTGGGACTCTCCCAGGCATGGGACTATCATGAGTGGAAGTAAAATTTTAAACTTTCCACAGAGAGGAGTAAGGGAAACTATTCTAAATGTGACTCCTCTACAATTGTTCTTGTTTTCGATTGTCAGCTGTTGTGGAGGTCCAAAACCAAGAGGAAAAAAAGGAGAGAATTCGCCAGAAGAGACAGGACTGAATGTCAAGATTGGGCTAACCTGCCGATTATTTACAAGAATAGAAACCCTGAGATGGTGGTTCTGAACGTTTTGCTGCCACCAAACTTTGTAGAATCTGAAGAAAATCTCATGCCCCCTCTAATTTCACATACAAATACACGAGTGTCTTTGTGGATCACTTCACAAACCCCTTAAGCTGCATCCCAGAACCCTGTTCAGAATCTCTGCTCCAGAGGTGAATAAAATATTGACCCTCTGTTTCCTTATCTGTTAAAAGGAAAGGCTACTCAGCTCCAACCAGCTTCATAGAAGAGAAGGAGGAAGATAAATAGACCTGTGCTATTAAGACATATTGGTTCTTTGCCTGGCCGACATGTAATATTGATGCAATCCTATTACCATCATCTGCCAGAGTCATTCTCTATTCTGCTTGGAGGGATCCTTACAAGACAGAAGCAGCCCTGTCTGAAATTCCCGAAGCAAACTCTTCTGGTAAGCCAGCACTGTAAGTTTTCATACTTGCCTGTTAGAAACATAATGAGTCCCCACGGAGACCAAAGGGAAGGCTGGAGGTAGCTCTGCAGGCACTCAAAGGGTAATAATTGCCGGGGTAGGAATGTACCAAATGATACCCTTGTGCCTTTAAAAGTCAGTGTAACTTTCCAAAGAGTTCTCCTTTCTCCCTGAGTAGGTTATAACATTTAAAAAAAAAAAAAAAAAAAAAAAGCTAACTCACTGAAACAAAACCAAGGTTTAGGGAAAAGTTTTTGATGAATTTATCAGCTAATATATTCAATAGAATCAGTCCATTTGATGCAAGGAACCAAGCCTCAATTTCTGTATCACCAGTAAAATGATGCGATTGGATTAGATTTCATGAGCCTTCATCGTCCTGGAGTCACAGACTCTGAGTATCAGATGCCAGCTATGGATTCTGGCTCCAAAAGATACACATGTGCTACCCACGTGCTCTCATACAATTTGACTTACAATTTAGGGAGCTCCCAGAACCTTGGCAGCCCACGGTGGACCACTGGATTCGTGGAAGCTGCCCACTAGTTCTCTAAGGTCTCTTCGGCCTTAATTGTTGGAGATCTTTGGAATCTTCAGACGGTGGGCCAAACCCTTAACCATTTCTCAGAGCCACTACAAACAGAAAAAGGAGCTAAATGTTCTTCTTGCGGCTTCTCTGAAAATAACCATGCTTTAAACATTCATTGTAGGTTGTTTGGAAAGCACATCTCACAAACAGTTCATTCAACAATGGCATGAAATGAAATGATAAGTCCATCGTTTTTCCTGGGGGTTGAGCGTTGGGAGAGCTGCTAATACAAGGCAGGGTCGGGTGTATTGAAAACATGCAGGCAGCACTGTCTTGGGGAAATGAGTGCTGAGGGTTTCGAGAAAGCCTGAGTGAGCAGCCACCTTCCTTGTGTGGGAAGTGGTAGAGGAAGTTATGCAGCCTCTCTATAGACAAAGGACAGAGGGGCTCTTCCTATAGCTGGGTGGTCTGTCTTCCTGTGGTTCAAAAATATTCACTGCCCCGCCCTGGGAGAGGATATTTCTCCTCCTCGTTGACATCAGACGTGGCCTTGTGATTTGCTCTGGCCAGTGAAATGAGCCAAAGTGAGATCTGTCACTTCCAAGCAGAACATTCAAGAGCCAGCTTGAGTTTACCATGAGCTCTTCTCTCTCTACCACAAAACTGGTCCTATTCTGGATCCACTCCACCAGCCTGGCCCCAGAGTGAAGGTCACCTGGGAGGTGTTGCAGTCCCCCTGTCCTAGAGCTGAGGCAAGTATAAGGGTAAAAGTTTGGTTGCATGTAAGCCACTGAGACTTGGGAGTTGTTTATAAGCTCAGCAGAACCAAGCCTGACTTAATGAAACAGCATCCTCCTTCACAGAGAAAGAGAGGTGGGGGTCAGGATGGCCCTCGCTGACCATCAGGGCTGACCAGCCAGTGTCAGCCCTGGCTTTGGGCACACTCCTCACAGTGCAGCCTTCCTTCTCCCTGACAGTGTAACAGCCCTCTATCCACCATCACTCCAGCGTGTCAGAGCTCAGCTAAGAACCAGTGGGCCAGCCCTCATGTCACCTGAAGTAGCCCCCCAAAAGATATGTCTGGAGCCTAAGTCCCAGAACCTGTGAATGTGACCTCATTTGACCTTTGCAGATGCAATTAAGTACAGATCTCTGGATGAGATCAACCAGGATGACCCAGGCACACTCTAAAGCCATGTCCAGTGCCTTTATAAGAGAGGAAGAGAAGTTGGAGGGAGAAATTAGAATAATAAAAGCTCCAGCTGAAAAGCATTTGGAGCCAACAGAAGCTGATAAAGTGAATTCTTCCTTAGAGCTTGGGGAGAGAGCCTGCAGCCTGCAGACACCTTGATTTCAGACTTCTGCCCTCCAAAACTGCACAAGTATCAACTTCTATTGTAATTTCTGTTGTTTTAAGCCACTCAGCTTGTGGTAATTTGTTATGGTAACCATAGAAAGTGAACACTCCAGTTTAGCAAACAATCTTTTCTTCAAGAGTTCCTCCATTTGACATAACCCTGAAAGACAAGAACTATAAACCCATATACTAATGGATGGGCAGAAGGGAGCCTCCCCCCACCCCCTTCTTCATCCCTAGGGCAGGGCCTTAATTATGCTTAAAGGGGAGAGAATGCCAGCTCACAAAACCTGACTGGTCTGCTTCCTCTCTAGAGGAGACTCCAGCAGGGAAAGAGGCTGAGTCCTTGATTATGGGCTGTGCGGAAACTGATGCCCAAAATAAATAACTCCTGGAATCAAAACTCAGGGGACAGTGCATGGAACTTTAGAGTGTCAAGGAAGGAGAACGATTATGTAGTCCAAAATCTTCAAAGTTTTTAAACATATGAAAGCTCTTGCAGGATTATTATTATTATTACTATTATTATTATTATTTTGCATATTTGTGTACTGGGAGATTTTATGAGGACCCTGAAGTCCAGAGAGAGACCAATCTTCCTAGTGTTACAAACTAATTAGGGACTGATTCCCACTGCATCAAGCATAGTAAGGCTCTTCCCCCACAAATTCTGCCCAATCTGTGTGGTGTTCAGACCTGATCATGGGGTCTGATCAGGGGTTCTCACTACCTATCTACTCTGACTGATAAAGGTTTTTCATAAGCCCTCAACTATCCTCATTTGGAGGAGCCACTCAATTTCATTTTAAACGTCTTAAAATGCAAACATACCCCACATCAAATGTCATTTTTATCTTTTTAATTTTTCATGGTTTCTTAAAAATGTTTGCTTTCGAAAGTAATTACCTATAAGTAACTTCTTTGATTTTAGATTGTCTAAAATGTTCTCAGCAATTCTCATAAACACTCAGGAAAATCTGAGCATAGATTGTTTTTGAACGCAATTAAAATTTTATAAATACTCAGTTTCATGATTAATAAAATTGATATCATGCTTCCTTTTGTACAGCTTTAATTCAATCAATACAGACATTAATTTCAGTTTGCCTTTTAACTTCTGGGTTGGGAGGTTCTCGGGAAGCCTGCACACGGAGGAGTGTGCTTGGTAAGTCATGTGGATGGGTGGTGGTGTGTGAAACACTCAGCAAATGGCCTGTGAGCTCCATGACTGTCAGGGGAGCGGCAAGAGACTACACCAGGCACTGAGCCAGACTCTTCTATAGTCATCGCCATAATCTCCTCTAAGCCTTAAAAACCAAGCAGGGCCAAATTACAAATGACTTCACATGCCATTCTTACCCACCCGCACCCTGGACAACCATGGGGGACATTCCTGGTTCTGGATCCCTGCCTCTACACAGCTCCCTTGACATGACTTGGAGCCCTGTGCCAGCCTGTACCCTTTTCCATCTGCTTTATGGCTGAAGGCCAGCTGAGATAGGGCTTTGCTGGGAATGGAAGATAAGGCAGGCAACACTCCAGCACCAGAGTGGCTGGGGATTGTCATCCTAGGAAGTGGCTTAGCTGCACTGACCTCTATACCACCCAGGCCAGTGCATCCTTGTGGGAAGGATTCCAGTCTGCATTGTATCAAACATCTGGGAGAGCAAAGAGTCATTCAAACACATATTTAATTGAAACATAAAACTCTCGCAAGCTACAAACAGGACAGGCATATGTCTCAAAGGGTACCTCGCGACTCATGTGGCAATCATGATACACCCACCCACAGAATGATCCTGAAAAGTCTCCAGGTATGGAAGCCAATCCAGATTACAATCTCCCCCCTCCGCCGAATTCACAGCAACTCCTCCGAGGAGGGTCTGATTATCCCTACTCTAAGCCCTGAACCAGAACGTCAGGTCTCCCAAGTACACCTAGTTAGGAATGGAAGAAACCAAGAAGGCTGCAGCCCAGGTCTTCAAACTCTAGACAATCCCCCTTTCCACTGAGCCCAGCGGAGCTACCATTTGGAAGACTTACCGCTTCTCAAAGAATGATGGAGATAGATCAAGAAGACAAGAAGTCAGCTTGAAAGTGCACCCACAGGTTAAATTAGGGACTATTTGTCAAACTAAATGATAGTAGTCATGAATTGTAATCATTGAGTAAGATGAGAACTGGTAAAACCATACTAATACAAATAAAGAGAGAAAGCGTTTCCTTAAAGTAAAATGGAAATGAAGAAATGAGGGAATTAGAAAGTCATCCTGTGGTAGCCCTCATAGCGATCACTCATTCAACCAAGAAACATCAGCAGATTTTAAAACTAGTGGGTGGAAGTGTGCTGAAAATAGAAATTTGCATAATTTCAGAGTACCTCCACAAAGAAATTCTTACTAATTGCAAAGAGAAAAGGAGTCATTTTTATAATGGAAAAATCCTGACAGGCACCACCTAAATTGAGTGCCTACGGTGAGCAATCACGGATCATAGGTCAAACTGAAATCCAGCCACCTGGTTGAATGCACCATCACCTCTGTGGAATTCTGCCAGAAATACATAGCCTGGGTAGAACCAGGAGGAATATCAGACAAATGCAAAATGAGGGACTCTTTCAAGGTGATCAGTGTGTCATCTTCAAAAGCAGCAAAGTTATAAAAGTCAAGGAAAGATCGAGGACCCATCCCGAGTAAAGAGAACTAAAGACACTTGGCAACTAAATGCAGCTGGTGATCCTGCAGTGGATCCTTTTGTTACCACACATAGTATTTGCTTGTCAAAATTCCAATGGCATCTGAGGACTAGATGGTAGTAATGTATCAATGTTAATTTTAACCATTGCATTATAATTTTAGATGGGAATTTCCTTGTTTGTATGAATTAAATATTCAAGCTCAGGGGAAATATTTTTGTATCACTTTTGCAATTTGGGGTTAAATATGAAATCATTTCAAAATTTAACATTTAGAGAAGAAATTCATACAAAAGCAAGTCAAAGTAGTAACTATTAAACATTCTTTGTCACTTTGCCCAGACAGTAGTCTGGCTTCCTCCACGACAGTGTGGTAACCTGTCAGCTGGGGCAACCTGGCACACTGTGTATGTACAGTAAATGTCTACATACCCATCCTGATCATCCTTTATAGTCAACCTGTAGTTAACAATGGTACTTTCTTTCATTTTACATTTAAATCTGATCCATTTAATGAAAATACTGAAGAACACTGAAAAAGTTTCCCATCTAAAAGAACACTTTAATAAATGTTATGCTGTAAATGCTGGTTTTCGTAAAGCGGGGTCGGGGGTGGGGGGAACACCAGAAATGAATGTGTTATCAGAGTGTAAGAGAAACAAAACTAAGACCATCTTACCACCCCTCAAACAATATACCTTCCTGAATTGGAATTCCTTGTGCTCTCTACTGCCTTCCTGCTGAGTGATGAGTTTCCAGTGAAATATTGTACAGTGTGTCTCTCTTCTTGTCTACCAATGATTGGCTTCTCTCCCTTCCTTCTTCATTGTCTTAATGCACTCAGTATTATCTGGGTCAATCTGAAAGTCTATTTTTCTTGCCAACTTTAGGAAATCTACAACACCCAGTGAACCTATAATCAAGCGTAATATAATCTGGGCAAGACAAAAGAGAAAGAAAATGAAAGCTATGAATAAGAGGAGACATGAAGTTAGCACATACTTTATTCATTATTGAAAACGGAAGGAGTCTGCAAACATTAAGAATTCTATGTAGTGGGCCTCCCTGGTGGCGCAGCGGGTTGAGCTCAGCACTGTGAAGCTGTCCGCAGCCTCTGCAGCTCGGGTTCAATTCTGGCTGGCCAGGGAGATTCCCACATGGTGCAGCAGACCTCTCTGGTTGCGCCTGCTGCTCCCCTCAGCAGTGCCTTCGGTCCATCTGCCTGTTCTGCTCCCCACTCTGTCTCTGGTGAGTCCTTTCACCCTCCTGTGTCTCTGGCCTGTACCCCAACTATTGCATAAATAAAAAATAAATCTTTAAAAAAAAGAATTCTATGTAGTGTGCTAGACCTACTGGACTCTCTAGCTATTACAACTCTGCTTTTTCAAAGAAATGACTTGCCTAGGGACCACTCAGAGTGTTTACATGGCTGCATAGGAAGCTGCACCACCTTCCATTTTCTCTAGTGGAACAAGATGTCCCCAACTCACACTCCTGCCATGTTCCCACAGTTCTTTTTAAATTATTTCTTAGAGCTCAGAAAAAATATCATGAAGAAAAGATGTCACAAATTATAGTTTGATTTCCAAATTCATCTCAAAAACTTCCTGTAATTAGTGTAAAATGAAACCAATATACAACACCTCCCATGCACAGTGACAATAGTAGGGGGAAATGCAGGTATATCCCCCACTTGACGCATCAGCAATCTTTTATGGGCTAGCTTCGGGCTGTAACCATTTTTACGTGTTTCACTAGGAAAAAGCAAACTGAATCCAATTTGTCACTCAAGCCTCTGAATATATTTCTTGCCCATTGTATAGTCCCTTTCTTGTCCCTGATAAGTATGGTCACCCTTTCTCAGCTTCTCAGGCCAGAGCTACTGATTAAGAAGGAAATCTCATCCCCAACAGGCCCCCACTCTCTGATCTACCCTAGTGTGCACACACACGCACGCGCACACACACACACAATCCCAAACTTCATCATTAGAACTGCTGAAGTGACATTTGAAAATGGCAGTAAGTCAGGTGTTCAGAGATCAGAGACTACCTTGGTGTAAGTGTTACACAGTGACAAATGGTTCCACTTAGCACTGTAGACAAGAACATGGTGAGGTATTCATGGTAGACCGTTCTCACTCCCACAGCCGTAGACCCCACGGGTACACTGAACCTTGTATTGCTGTAATTTTATTCCACCCCTCACAGATCCTACTTCACTGAACCAGAAAATATGACATTTGGCCAGAACATGGGGCCTGAAAGGAAATTTAAGAAAGCAGGTATCTTTTGCTATTTCGCCATTAAATTTGTATTTTATTTAGCCTTCTGTTAAAACTTGATCAAGTTTTCTTGTTTAAAACATGTTTACAATATTCTATTTGTCATGATCATGAGGAAAAGCAATAAGAAAGAGAAAACCTGGTGGCGCAGGGGTTAAAGATACAGTGCTATCAAGCTATCACCAGCCACTGCAGCATGGTGCAGCAGACCTCTCCTTTCTCACCCAATGCTCCCCTCAGCAGTGTATTTCAGTGCATCTGCCTGTTCTGTGCCCCACTCTCTCTGGTGAATCCTCTTACCCCACACACACACACCTCTGGCTTACACCCCAGTTTTATATGCATAAATAAATAAATCTTTTTTAAAAAAAGGAAAAAACCTTAATAGCTATCAGTATGAACTCAGTGCTATAGCTATACTTGGCTGTACATTTATTAGATGTGACATGATTTAAATTTCAAAAAAAATAAGCCCATCACCAGCGTGATCTCACTAAACATACAAATGTCCTTGAAATTCTTTTCTGTAACAAAAAAATGAAGGCAAATCTGTCTGGTGTTCTCCCTGTATGTTCTTCTTCAAGGCAAAGTTGCTAAAATAATTTCAGACTTGGTGTAACATTTGCCAGACAGCTGTTCTAAGGAATGCCAAGAAGATAATCCTTGGGTCTATCCTCATCTTTTGTATTTTTCTCCCTTCGGTGAATTCTGGGTTCATGCCAGTTTATAGATACATGTTCTGAAAGTTGAAAGAGTGTCTCTAAGGAGACTTGATGTTACTTGAGGTCTTCCGTGCCATAGCCCAGTAACTGACCTGGTTGAGAAGTCAGTTTGCTGACTCCCAGGCAAAGGCTTTGATGGTAACTTTGTCTGTGGAGGGCAAATACCTATGAAGATGAAGCTTCTACTATGGTAAACCCCAACCCTCTTCCCCCCACATGTGGCTGGTCTAAATGCTTGCTCTCTCTCTGACCCTGAGATAGCTCCCATTCAGAGTGGATGAAACCCTTGGACAAGGAGTTGCAGACTTACTGATCTTAAAACTAGATGAAGACTCTTAAGGTCATTTGGCTCAGCAGCCTCCTTCCCAAACGGTTGATTACCTCCACTATCTGCAGAAATAAGTTTTCTAAAAATGACACCCTTTCTGCCAATGAATATGTTCAGAATCTCCTGGATATTTGAATATATAAGCTCTTACCTTCACCCAAATGAGTCTGTTGAAAGAATTTTAGACATGGAAGAAAGGATTCTGTGTGTTTGCATAGACCTACTTATGAAATCTTGCAGCCAGCCCTTCCCTCGATTCTTCAAAACACTGGTTCTCTGACGCTACTGCTTCTTAAATCTTCATCATCTGTCAGAGAACAAAGAGGACACCGAGGAGCATGCAATATGAACACGGGGACTGGAAAACAGACACAGAGCTCAGGCAGAAACAACATGAGAGAGAAATGTTTGCAACTCTCTTTGAGGTCCCAACAGACTGTTGCAAGAAGCCAGATTTCTGGCCTTGGAGAAACAGTTTTCTCTTGTTGCTTAAGTGTTCTCCAGTTCTACTAAGAAATAAGTTAGTGTATTAGTTTGTTCCGGCGACCATAACAAAATACCACAGAATTTTCTCGCAGTTCTGGAGGCTTGAAGTCTTAAGATTGAGCTGGTGGCCATCTGGTTTCTTCTGAGGTCTCTTCCTTGGCTGGCAGATGCCACCTGCTCAGTGTCTGCACAGGGCCTTTCCTCTGTGCACACCACTCATGCCTCCGCTCATGCTCAACTTTCCTATTCTGATCAGGACAGATAGGTTAATACCACTAAACAGCCTAATTTAACACTATCATCTCTCAGAGGCTTGATTCTCACCTGTAGCTGGATTCTGATGGGGAGTAGGAAGAACTTCAATGGATGAATTTTGTGTTCACAGTTCACCCCATACCAGTTAGGAAGTACTTTTCAAAATAAGGTGTTAAGATCCAACCAATTAGTAGGATTTCAGAGTTTTTAAAACAAGTCAAAGAAGAAGTGTGATTGAGTTCACAGTATTTTCCACCCTGAGTGGGAGGGGTGGAGGGGGGCAGACTTACAGCAAGTGAGAGATGACCCCTAGAAGGAAGGCCACATCTTGTCTCTTCTGGCCACACATCTTCATCTGAGTTCTGAATCTTAGAACTGAGACAAGTACTCCCCAATAGAAATATAATATGAGCCACATGGGCAAATTTTAACTTTATAGTGGCCACATTAAAAAAAAATGTAGAATTAAATTTTAAATACAGGTTTCCTCCCACTATTCAAAAGTAGAATGCTCCTATTTGGCATGCTTTAGTGGCTTATTTTTTGTGATCTGGGAACGCTTTGCCATTAATTTATTTGGAAACATCCTTGAGCGTTCCCAGGCCCCCCAAAATAACTTACTAAACCATACAAAATAAGAATGTTCTACTTTCAGATAGTAGAAGAAATCTGTATACTTTATCTAGTTCAATATATTTAATACATTATTATTTCAATATGCAACCAATATTTTAACATTGTTAATGAGCTATTTTACACTCTTATTTTTATATTCAGTTTTCAGGCTATTTTACTCTGACAGCGCATGATAATACAGACCAGCCACATTTCTAGAGCTTCACAGCCACATGTGGCTAATGGGTGTCCAAGACAGGACAGATCCAAGAGTGGCCAGGCCCACAGTGGCCCAAGAAACAGACAGAGGACCTCCCTGGTGGCGCAAGGGGTTAAGATGCAGCACTATGAGGCAATCCGCAGCCACAGTAGCACTTGGTCGGGGAGGTGACCCACATGATGCAGCAGACCTCTCCTGCCTCCCCTGCTGCTCCCCTCAGCAGTGTCTTTCAGTCAATCTGCCTGTTCTGTTGCCCCCTCTGCCTCTGGTGAATCCTTTCACCCCCACACCTCTGGCCTGTACCCCAGTTCTTGTATGCATAAATAAATAAATCTTTTTTTTTTTAAAGAAACAGACACAGACAGTGAGAGTTTAATGAATGAGCAGGATGGGTCTGAAGTTAAAGAGATTGTTATAAGATCCTCAAGAGCAATCAGTGCTTTCTGGAACTTCTAAGCTGCCTAGAGACTGACTGGAGCCTCATCAGATGTTGTCTTTCCAAATTCCAGAGTTTATGGGCTGATCAAGAGGGACCCTGACCTCCCCCACACCATTCAACTCTGACCTGGTGAAGAGGACCAAGCAAGAACACTCACCTCAACCTTCTATTCTGCCATTGATGGGCTAGAATTTCAGGGAAATCACTTGAGCCCATACCCAGTAGAAATACATAAGCACAATAAGAAATTTGTTACCTGTCCATGCCTCAGTTCCCTTTCAGGCTGGCTTTTCTGGGAGCCCATCCCTAGGGAGGCAGAAAGAAGAGTTTTTCCTGCAAACTAACAGGTGTATTATGACAATATAATATCAGGAAACTGTCATTGAGACAGAAAAGTGGTGGGGAGAAATGTATGATTGGTGTCAAATGACCTTAGAGGATTACTGAGGCAAAACTGTAATGGGTTTCAATATTTAATCCAGCGATAAAGCAAGTGGGCTAAAACTTGCTTTCCCACCACCGCAAGACAACAGCTCCCGTTGTCTCTAGTGACAGAGGTCACCTAAACGTGCTCTTTCTTCAGAAAGAATTCCATGGTTACCTTCACAATCAAGGCTTGCCCTGGCCCATAGTCCTGAAGGTGACATCTCCCTGTTCCATGCTGTGTCTAAAGTCATTTCACTCCTAGAGCACCCCTGGGAGATAGAGCAGAAAACTGAAGCTCAACGAGCTGGCAAAGTCAATGAGTAGTAAAGAATTTTTAAAACAATCTTCTGACCTCAAATCTACATAAATAGTATACAGGGTCATTGACATGTAATGTATGCTTGACATGGAGTCAGGAAACTCTCAATGCAAGTCCATTGGATGATGAATGAAAAATAGAAACTGAACTTCATCTTGAAATTCCTCAGATGGCACCATTTCCAGATTTAAATATGAGATCACAAATCCTCAGATAATGCACACATGTATATTTGCCTAATTAATATTGTTTAGGACCAATAGAAAACATTTTTTGTAGTCTAGATTTCTTTAGAAAATGATTATATAGAATGTCTTCCCTAGTGGTGCAGGGGTTAAAGTCTCAGCACTATGAAGCTATCAGCAACCACTGCAACGTGAGTTCAATCCCTAGCGAGGGACTAACCCATATAGTGAAGCAGACCTCTCCTGACTTGCCTGCTGCGCCCCTCAGCAGTGTATTTCAGTAGATCTGCCTGTTCTGCTCCCCACTCTGTCTCTGGTGAATCATCTCACTGCCCCCACCCCTGTGCCTCTAGCCTATACCTCACCTCTTCCATGCATAAATTAAAAAAAGAAAGAAAATTATTATATAGAAGTAGTTTGTGAACACCGACTTCTGTTTCTCCAGGCTTCTTGCAACCATGTACAGATGTCCCAGCAGTGAGTGTTCAACCCGAGGCAAAGCAGCCTCCACTGGGAAGTAAGTGTATTGTCCACAGATGACTTTGGTCAGCTATCAGCCAGCCAGTCAAGGGAGAAGGCTGGTCAATTCAGCCTCAGCCAAGGATTGTGCTTTCCTCCTTTGCCTGGAATGGAAATTTCCACAGAAGAAGATGCTAGAAAAGTGGGCAAAAGAACTCAATAGAGGTAGTTGGTCAGGGAAAATAAGACAGTTAAGACAGCTTAGAGCCTATAAGCTATTTTTGCCCCTCAAAGTGAAATTCACTTTCCCTGTTTCTAGGAGGAAAAAAATCATAGGTTCTCAGTTACCAGATGTTCAAACTACAGAAATGCAGAGATAACAATAAATACTTGCATATCCCAGACATGACCTAAACCTGCATTGACTCACTTAACCCTCCTCCTCAGTAGCCCCAGCTGGCACAGTCCTGGATGCCACTGCTCATGTGATCTTTGAGAAGCCAAGTAAGTGGCACCCCTCGGAGTGGCACCCCCTGCAGCCTTGTCCATTTTAAAGTGGAAGAAATATCATGGGTCTCAAAGCACCCTTCTTTTCATTGGAGAAGCTGACATTCACTAACTCACCACACAGCAAGAAACTTGACCCCTGAGTGTGTGTCCGCTGCCCGTGCACCTGACAGGTGTAACATCAGGGAAGCTATGCATGATTCCTGTGTCCTTACCTTTAAAGAGCTTACAATTAATACAGGAGACACTGGAGACATAAGTACATAAAAACCAGCACAGCTTCACATTCAGGTTCTGGTTAATGGTTTCATCATCCTCTTGGTTGTACTAGACTCCTTTTTTAAGTCCCTCCTGCAAAAGATCACCACCACACTGTTACATCTCATTGTAGTTGAGGACATGGGCTCTTGTAGTTACAAGAGAACATTGTAGTTACATCAACATTGTAGTTGAGGACATGGGCTCTGAAGTCATATAACTTGGGTGTAATTTCTGTGCCTCAGTTTCCTCATCTTGAATTTAGAGATAGTAACAAAAGTTAGCCTTGGAGTTGTTATGAGAACTAAATGAGTTAGTGTATCTAAAACAATTGAAATAGTACACTGCCCATCGTCAGCACAGAATTTGTGTTTCACAAGAAGCTAGATTATAACATCACTTTCTTCCTATGATATCTAAATACTCCTGCTATAAACCCAAGCCTGTCAGGATCCATGTGATTGATAGCAGTAATTCTAAAGAGTTAGTTGGCACAAGAATCCCCTAGGGTGCTTGCAAAAAATGCAAACTTCTGAGCCACTCCCTGAATTTTGGTTTAGGAGGTCTGGGTGGAGCTCAGGAATCCACATTTTTAACACATACCCACAAGGGATTCTGATGTAGGTGGTCTGGCACCACAATTTGAGAAAGAGACACCTCCTGGATAAAGTCCATTTTTAGATCATTTTCAGTGATCCTGGTCATCTGGTCCTTGTCTACCATTCCAGCCTCACTGCTCAAAAATCCCACCCTAATTCTGCAGAGCAGACCCGCATCAGGAAAAGTAAAAAGGCCACAAAATTCAAACCCAGTTGCATCTCTCCATATGACTGCTGTTTTATATGAGATTTAAAAAAAATCGCTGAGTTGACACCCAGAGAAGTCTCTGCAGCCATGCCTGCAGTTCACCATGGAAACCACATCTCTGTGACTTAGTCCAGAGGGAGTGGAAAAGCTGAGAGGGATGAAGCACATCATGTTTCTGAGTTCCTGGTCTCTTTCTGAATCTCCCTTAGAGACCAGACCCCTTGTTTTCTTCCCTTAAGGTAACTCAAAGTATTATCAGTTCTAAATTTGGGGAAAAGAAGGTGAGAGGGGCAGACCAGAAACAAAAGTAGTCCTGAAGCTCAGGGGGCAACACACTGAGATAAAGGGAAACAATAAGATGTAAGAATTCCCAGGTTGCAAGGCATTAAGTCATCCAAAAAAAAAATCTTGTCCTCAGAGCAAAACAATGTAATTAACTCAACATTAGACTCCTTAAAACTAAGTTTTGACATACTTATCTAAGAACTTTATAATACCCTTTTTCCTCAGTTCTAAAACCCAAACACTTCAAAAAGGTGTTTGGTGTCGGAAAACAAAAGTCCCTACTAAATCCACTTGAAGGAATCTTCCTTCCTAATGAATTCCTGGTTAAATCTATTTGTTTTTAATATCTAAAGTTAACTTCATCAACCACCAGAGGAGCCAATTCCATTCTCTGCTTATACTGGGTTGAATAATGTACCTCCCCCACCCTCTCCTGAAAAATGCACGTTCAGCTGAAAAGTGAAGAGGACCTTATTTGGAAATAGAGTTTTGCAGATATAATTAAAGTTGTAAGTTAAGATGAGGTCATACTGGTTTTCTTAGTATAATCAGGTTGCTATAGCAAAAATATCACAGGCTAGGTAGCATATAAATAATAGAAATTTTCTTACAATAAGCTAAATAAATGTATTTATTTTATTATGGAGGCTGGAAGTCCAGATGCCAGCATGGCTGGATAAGGGTACTTTTTCCTGTTTCCTGGCCAGTGTCCCGGTCAATGTCCCGGCCAGTGTCCTGGCCAGTAGTGGCAGGGGTGAAGGTCTCTTTTATAAGGGCACTAATACCACACATGAGGGCTCCTCCTGCATGACATAAGCATACCCCCAAAGGCTCCACCTACTAATTCCATCCCATTTGGGGGTTAAGATTTCAACATATGAATTTGGGGGAACCCAAATGTTAGGAACAGAGCCAATGAGGTCACTGGTTTAGAGTGAGCCCGAAACCCCATCACTGATGTCCCTAAGGCAGCAAGGAAGGCACCACAGCCAGACAAAGGCACACAGGATGCCACATGAACATGAGGCCGGAGTGATTAGGGCCAAGCCAAGGACTGCCAGCCCTCTGCCCCACTACCCTCCAGACGCCTGGTAGAGGCAAGGACAAAGTCCTCCCTGAAGCCTTCCTTCAGAGGAGCATGGCCTTGCAGACCTCTTAGTGTCAGACTTCTAGCTTTCAAAAGTTCTGAGAACATGTTCTGCAGGCCCAGCCTGTGGCCAGCCTCTCCGGCAACAGAGAAGCCGCTCACTAGGTCCCTTCATGATGACAGAAAATTCATGTTCACTGGCTTTCAGGCTGATCATTGAACATTCATTAAGTCAGCGAAGAATGAAAACAAAGCTCAGATAAGCTTAGATTACAGAAAACAGTAAAAAGCAGCTTTCTTTTTGAATCAGGGAATTTCCTTAAGCAAAGTCAGGGATGGTGTCACGAGTACCTGCTAGAAGCCGGTTCTTCCTTTAATAATACATCCTAGTTTCCTTTAGGGAACCCCACAGCATGCAGTGTTTTTGAAGCCTGTGAAGCCATCAAAGTCCCTTGAGGTTCCTAACTAATGAACAGCACATGACCGTGCTTTTGGTCTTGGACTGTCTTATGGGAATTTTGTCCCAAGCACAGTGATGCTGGAAGGAAATGCAGCGTGTTGTCCATCCAGCTGGGATCCTCAGCGGGACATCCCATGGGATCTGCCGTCTGGTCACTGCCTCTACTACTCTGTCCTCTGGAAAGGTTTCCTCTTCTCTTGAGTGGGTCAGAGCTGATTTTATTGCCTACAACCAAAACTCTATAATGGAGACACCCTCAATCCCTGAACTCAAAGAAAGAGGGGGCAGGCGGAATCTCTGGGAATCTCAAAATGTCAAGATCACCCCCACACCTGCATACACAGCACCATCTGTTGTGAAAGTGCTGCTAAAATTACAATCATTTTGTTTTTCAAAGTGCTTGGTATTTAGATCCTGGCCATAAATTTATTTCAGTAATCAGTACCATACTAGATAAAGGTCCACTCAAAAATTGTCATATTTATTCTTACCAGACAAGACACATCATTATTTTGTGCTTTCTTTTTTATCAACAGGTGCCTCTGGGTCAGAGTTAAGGCTGCTGCCCCAACACTGTGATTCTATCAGCTGATACCTCAAGTACCTTTTCCCCTCCCTTTTCCATTTTTGATCTTTGAGCTTCATTTCAAACATTTGTTATTAGACGCCTAAGATCTCTTGTGGAAATCAGTGAGGTGTAAATGATAAATAAGCAGACACAGATCAAATGATCTCCATAAACCTCATCAAGTGATATCCACAAATGATCTACAATTAGCTTCCAGAAGCATTTAATTTATTCCCCAGACACAGTGTAATTAGAACTGGGAAGAACACAGATGAGATCATAAAATAAAATCCACCTCATCCCATCTTCCTAGACGTTGCTAATATTTTCTTGTGATCCCCAAACTCTGACACCATTTACTTCAGAGATATGCCTGAAATATGTCCTGTCAAATGTCCAGCAGCATTCAGAATGAACCAGAAAAATTCCTAAACCGCCAGAGATCACAGAAACTCAGGGCCCCCTGCACCCTCACTTCTCACAGAAACGTGTGAACAGGGAGGCCACACTGGTCCTGTTTTGTTTTGTTTTCATAATTTTTAACTGAGTGGGTGTGCTCACCTGAAAGAGCTGGCCCATCAAGAGGGGATTTCACTGGGTGACCCCTGGGCCAGAGAAAAGCCATCTTTGTTTTCCAGTCCCCTCTCCTATCCCCGGGGCCTGAAAACAACACCAACACCAACTTCTCTCAAATCTGAGGGGCTATTGTACCAACTTGAATGAGTCAGTGACTCTTTCTTTGCCTTGGGGAGGAGGGAAAAAAGCAAAACAAAACACAGACGGGACTCCTCACATAAACCTGGCCACAGGGCTGAAAAGATTAATATTTTCCATGGTCAGATGAAAGAAGGTATGTAAATGCAAAATGGGTCACTGTACATCATTACATTTCTGTTGCCTGTGAATTAGTTATAGGGTGACAATTTGACTGTTTCCTCCATGTAATTCTCATAACTCCACCTGTCTGACATTTCCTTCCTCTCTGGGTCCCATGTAGAACAGGTCCCACTTTGTGGAAGAGAGGCCACCCGGCAGGGCTTTGAGAACACATTCCAGGGAGGGCTGTTGCTGAGGCACACACAGGAAATTTCGAACACTCACAGATATCAAGAGGTTAATCGCCCACAGGACTTGACCATTCAAGAACTACCCGTGGAAGAACAGAGAAAGTTCTTCATAGGAAAGAAAAAGAATCCCCAATCCTTTCACCTCCTTATAGCCCTCAGGGACAAAAACTCATTGAGGAACTGAACAGACACTTCCCTCCCGATGTGAGTGGGCACTCAGAAAAAAATCACCAAGATTAAAAGCTTAGCACCCATTGTCCAGAAGAAATGCAGAGAGCAGTGAATGCACCAGGAGAGGGGAAATGTGGTGCCAAGAACTGAGATTTATGAAAAAGAAAAAAGAGAAAATGGACAAGAGGCAATGACCTCAAACAAACATAACCTTTGCTGCACAGAGGCGAATGACGGGTGGAATGTTTATGAAGGGCCCATGCCCCCTCCTCACCCCCAACCCCCTTTCTCCTTGGGTCACAGCAAAGGGTTCAAATGACATCACTAGCAACTCAGCAGACTCCAGCACCTACCTCACGTTAAGATAACTTGTTCAAGTGCAGACTTCACTTATTCATTTTCCCCTGTCTTGGATAAATCCAAGGGGGCATAACCTGCCAAAAGTCTGCAAGGATCTTGTTACAACCTAGTGGGGAGAGGACAGACCTTGCCCCCTATCCTGGCTCTGTGGTATGACAGTGTCATAAACAAAGGATGTAAAAGCATCCATCACTGAAGCACAGACAGGAGTGAATGTCATCTGCAGCCAGTGTTTCTCATTTCTCCCTAAAGTATCCCAAGTAGTAGAGGAAAATGAAATCACACCCTCAGAGGCTTGCCAGCAACATCCTGTGAATTCTATCCACCCACCCCCAACCTCCCTCCCACCTACCTGCATGCCCAAACTTTCCCTAAGACCTGTGATTAAGCTAAGAAATTCATGCAGAATTCATATCCTACTATTCCATACTGTCTTTGTTTTGCTATCAGAATATTTCAAATTATTAACTATTATTAACTAACTATGTGAACTTATATCCCATGAAAATCTGCCACGTTTATCCTGTGGATGAACGTATTCCTCTAGGTCACCATCCCCAAAAGATCATGTGCCCGGCTGGTTTGGAGAGCATGGTCTTTCACAATCACTTCTCTTAGAAAAGCAAAGGTCTGGCCAATCATTCTGCGGACACATTTGGGCAGTCTCCCTATTATATTATTTTCAGTTGTCGCCATGAAAGGTTTTTGGGGTTTTTTTGTTTTTTTTTTTTAAATAATAAATTTTATTTTTATATTCCCCATACAATTTCAACCCCCACATTCTGACCCCAATCCCTCCCCTCCCGCCACCCACCCCCCCAAAAGTGTCTCTGGTTCATAGTTTTTTGTTGATTTTGATTTTCACTTTCTTATAGTTATTCATTTTCCTGGTCCCTTATTTAAGTTTTCTAGATTCCTGGTATGAGTGAGACCATCCGGTATTTTTCTTTTTCTTTCTGGCTTATTTCACTGAGCATGATCCCTTCCAGCGCCATCCATGTTGCTGCAAATTGCATGTGTTTATCTTTTTTGAATGCTGAGTAATATTCCATGGTGTATATGTACCACATCTTCTTGATCCAGTCATCTATTTTTGGGCTTAGCTATTGTAAATAGTGCTGCTATAAACATAAGGGTGCAGGTGCTCTTTGGAATTGATGTTTCTGTGTCCTTTGTGTAAATACCTAGGAGTGGAATTGCTGGATCAGATGGGAGCTCTATCTTTAGCAGGTAGAGGAATCTCCACACAGCTCTCCATAGTGGTTGGACCAGTTTGCACACCCACCAACAGTGCCGAAGAGTTCCTTTTTCTCCACACCCTCGCCAACGTTTGTTGTTGCTAGTTTTTTTAACATGAAAGGTTTTTGAAAGGTAAGCGACATTCCTCTAACTTGATGCAAAGGCTGAAGCTGTGCCAATGATGGTGAGGTTGGCTGTCATTTCTCATCTCATGGTGAAACATGACCTGCTCGTGCTTGAGCACTCAAATCTTAAAATGGCCTGTAGAGCTCAGCAGGATCTGGCATCCACCCTACTCTTTAACCTCATCTGGGCCTTCTTCATTCTCAAAGTCATGCCAACCTGGCTGCAAATTCTCTAAGAAGGAAATGGTAGCGCTCTGGATCCATGTGGAAGTTGGTGTTTCTTCTCTGATAATTTGTCCAGGTTGCCAGTTCATCTAGGACTCTCAGGAACATTCTTGCCACCACTCTTTACTCTCTGGTTGGCTCCCCAACATTTATTCCACCCCTCCCCTACTCTATAGCAGTCATTCAGTCTTGTACTGCTGGTCCCGCATTATCTCCAAGATCTAAATCAACTATAGTCGGGCCTCCCTGGTGGTGCAAGGGGTTAAGCACCGCACTATGAAGCAATGCGCAGCCTCTGCAGCATGAGTTCAATCCCCAGCCGGCCAGGGAGCAACCCACATGGTGCAGCAGACCTCTCCTGTCTCACCCGCTGCTTCCTTAGCAGTATATTTTCAGTCAGTCTGCCCGTTCTGTTCCCCACTCTGTCTCTGGTGAATCCTCTCCCCTGCCCCCTGCATTTCTGGCCTGTACCCCAGCTTTTGTATGCATGAATAAATAAATCTTTAAAACAAACAAACAAATAAATAAATCGACCATAGTCATCCTCTTCCTCTTTCCGTGGTTCAGGAGTAGACACATAACATCAGTTCATCCAATCAGACAGAAGTCTGGGACTTTTGTTTGATGATTGGAAGAGAAACAATCTGTGATTTCTTTCTTTCTCTGCACATGACAGAAAGGGAAAGGAAAGGAAGGGAAGGTAGAGGAGGGGAGGGGAGGGGAGGGAAAAGGCGGGAAGGGGGAGGGAGGGAACGGGAGGGGGAGGGATTCCTTAGCTATACCATGTAACCAGAACAGGAGCCTATATTAGAAGGAAACTGACATTTAGAAGGCAAATCAAAAGAAAGTAGATCCTTGGTTATTTCCCTGAATCACTGAACGAAGCAATCTGCTTTCTAGAATGTTTATTTCTAAGAGCCAATGCACATCTTTGTTAGTTAAGACAGTTGAACTTGGGATTACAACAGAAAACTTTCCTGCCCTCATGAATTTTACAGTCTAGTCAAAGACAGAGAAAATTATATTATATAATGAACACTAAACTGGTGGAAACAGAGCACACTGAGAGGCATAAAGCTGACCTAATTCACACTTGGAAGAATTGAGCAAGATGTGATGGGTGGAGAAGCATTAGGCAGGCAACTTACGGGGAAGAAGAAAAAAGGGGGTGGAGGGGCCAAGAGTTGCACTCAGAGAGAACAGTATGTACAATGACTTAAAGTGAAAGAGAACATGGTGCTTTCATGCAACAAAAGGTCTGTCTTAAAAAGCAGCCCTGTGAGCTTGGCACCCTATATCCTGCCAGGGATTCTTTTTAACTGAATTGCAGCCTGATGGCCAGAGCTTGGTGCCAGCTCCAGCCCCAAGGCATCCTTGCAGAAGCAGTGGAGCAGGTACTGAGCCACAGTTTTTGGAGCCACACACAGTTTCCAGACCCCATGCCGCACTCCCAGTACTAACCAAAGATCTCCCTCAATCCATCTGACTCCACTGTTCCTTATCAGCCAGCATTTGCACAAGATATCAGGCCAGCGGACTCTGAAGGTATCCAGTTAAAATCTATCCTTATCATTTGTGGACTCCCCTGTTCGTAGGCCCAAAGTCAATACACATGGTGCACTGGCAGTCCTCCATGGACATTTGAGATGAAAGATTGGAGATGAAAGATCTGAGTCTCCCCACACACACATGCCCTGCTGAGCTCCACCCTGCGCCTTCCTGTTTCAGCTCATACTGGAAGGCAGCCTTTTCACAGTCTATTTAGAGCCACTTTTCTTTCTGCATTTTTGTGCTTTTTTATAAGTGATTTCACTGTTTAAAATAATCCCCAAGGATAGTGCTAACGTGCTGTCTAGTGTTCCTGAGCGCAAGAAGGCTGTGATATGCCTGATGAAGCAAGTCATGTGTGTGTTAGATAAGTTTCGTCCAGGCATGAGTTATAGTACTGCTGGCTCTCACTTCATTATTAATGAATCAATAATATATTGAAATAAGTTGTCTTAAAACAGAAACATATGGTAAACCCGATTACATGTTCCTCAGTTGACAAAAATGTGACCAGAGGTTCATAGGAAGTTAGTACTGAATTTCTCCTCGGAGCAATGGCTCAGTATTTGCTAATTCAGGGTTTGCAGTGACTTTATAGAACAAAATTACACTAAATATTGAGAAAGACCATATAGGCAGTGGATGGGGCATGGATTAGAGGCTGTCTCTCCAGCTCAAATGATTGTCTTTGTATGAGTTAGTATAAGTGTGCTGCTCTAGAAAACAGACTGCAAACATTTTCAGAGCTCATACACAGTGGATGTTTGTTCCTTGCTCACAAATCAGTTTTGAACCAGTGAATAACTCAATCCATTGCCCTCCTTCACTTACCTCCATAGGAATCCAGACTCTATGGACACTGCCATTACAATACATGGTTTTTAGGGGTACCTGGGCATTATCCCTATTCAGTCAAAAGGGGGACAGACCACAAAGCGTGCACCTGAGGTATGTGGATAGGCCAGGCCTGGAAGCAATCTCCTTACTCCTCTCACATTCCATTGACTATCACTCAGTTACATGGTCATGCCTAGCTGCAAGGGAGTCTGAGAAATGCAGCCTGGCCAATAACTAAGAAAAAGAGGAGATTTCCTCAGCTGCTAGCAGCCTCTGCCAGTTTGTTGCTTTAAGAACTCATGTGGAATCAGGTCATACGAAGACCTATTGCAAGAAGGTAAACAATTTGCTCCCTCCCTTTCAATTCTTAAGTATTTGTTCAAAGTTTATTTTGAGGCAAAATGAAGGTAGTTTTACCTCAGTTTTAAAAGTAAGGTAGATGTGGAGGTAGGAGGAAAAAAGCTGTACCTTGTCCAAACCTTGAGGACAGATCCTGAGCCACCTCCTGATGACAGTCCCTCTCTAGTACTGCCTGAAAGTGCAGCCTTTTCCTAATCCTCATGCAAATCAGAGCCCTGGGGTGCAGTCCCACCCTAAGGCTGAGGAGGCAACTCTGGGACCAGGAATATTCCAAAGGAATCAGAGGAGCCAGCAAGCCCAAGCTCGCAGAGAAAGGACGGTCACAGAGGACACCCAGCTCCAGGTAGAGCGTGCCAAGGCCTTGGCAGCTCCCAGAGGCAAGTGATAGATCACACTCAGGGAGGCAAGGCCTGAACTAGACCTGACGTTAGCTGTCTTCGCCCTTTCTCACAGTGTGAGGCCAATTGTGAGGAACCTGAAGAGAATGTCACAGTATGAGAGGGAACTTTGGGTAAAAGCAGCCTGTGTGACCATGGAGAATCGAGCAGTCTCACTCCAGCACACGTGCTAAAAAGGAGGAAGCCCCTCTGAACTTTGGAAGCATTTATGAGGTCCTGTATTTGCAGGCTGCCCGGGAAGCCTCCTCACCTCTTACCTCCTCTATTCCACCTGAAAAAGTAACACAGACAAATGATGTCCCATAAAAAGACACCATAGACCTTGTTCCTCCTCTTTGTATCTCTCCTGAATGCCAAAAGAAAGTTTCCTGTTCTATAAACCAGCAGGTTCACAGAGTCTGGAAACAATCCCTGAAGGAAAAAACAGTAATACAATGATCTATGAGGCAGGTGCTCTAATCCCCATCCTATTAATGAGGAAACTGAGGCTCAAAGGCCTTAAGTAATTTGCCCATGTTCATCAGCTAAAAAGAGGTTGAGTCAGGACCTCTGACCGCAAAACCTGTATTCTTAACCTCTAAGCTCCAGGGCTCCAACACTGGTCACTCACTGGGTGGGGCAGGGGAATCCCTACCTGTCTAACTTCTCCTACTGCAGACTTCCCATCGCCCACTGGGGCCAGGCTCTGCGAGACCCACAGCTGTGCTGACCACCCAGCAGCAGCACTGTGATTGCCGAGCACTGGTTGGGGCCTCTGCTTTCTCCCAGTGTGATTCCCATCCTGATGCATCTGTCAGCTGGGAACCTCAGAGGGCAGGGTATGAGGTCCTGTACAGACACTCTTCCTTGGTCACTTTGCTTCAAGCAGCCCTTGAAGAGACTTGGAATTGCAGCCACATTTCAGATGGCTTCCCTCTAATCCCTCCAGGAGCTCAAAAGGTAGTGTGATTCCTCAGTCAAAGCAGTTTGTTATCTAGGCCAGGGGTCTGGCCCATGCTTTCTTTTGGCAAGCTGCTTGAGCAATACAGAACTGTCGCCTTGATCTTCACCTGTGCAAACAGCGCACATGATGGAGTTGAGCTTCTGCTCAGGCAGGAAAGAGCTGGGGTTTCTTTTCACCCTGGCACTACCAGCCTGCTGCCTGGCCCTCGGCAACATCCCAGCCTTCTCTCTCTTTTCTGAACCTACGTTTTCCTCTTTAAGGGTGGGACATACCTTAGGCGTCTGCCACTTCTAAGATTCTCTGAGGGGGGAAATAGCATTTTTAAACTGTGGGTTCTTCAATGGGTTTCCGTGGGCAGCCTTAATTGATGCAGTTGGCAGTGGATTCTTGGCCCATTCTCTCCGGAGGCAGTCACCATGTCTGGCCTCATTTCAATCCTTTTCAACCTTTTTTTTTTTTTTTTTTTTTTCCTCTTAAAACAAATCCTGTAGATTCGTGTGGGAAGGAACCAGTGAAGACCTTGTCAAGGCTCGTCATTTAGGTTGTTTCTGTATCTTCTCTCTAGATATTTGGGGGGGGGTACATAGGCCAAGCTAAGTGTTGGGGTGTTGCTAAGTCATGTCAAACTCTACCCAACCTTTCTGCCCAACCAACTCTTCTTTCCAAACCTGTGGAGGGCTTGGCAGAGACAGGCTCTTTGGGTGCCACAGCTGGTTTCCCAGGAGCTGGGTCGTGCCTGGCTTCCCAGCTGGGTTGGATTGAGTGACAGGGTGGTTAAGAGATTTGCCAAAAATCACAGAGCTTGGGATAGCCCTCCCAGAGTACATGGGTATTAAGAGCAGGCCCAAGGACACACCACCACGTCCTGGGGTGGAAAGCATGCAAGGAGCCCAGGAGAGTGCATGCACTGGACCTTGGAGGGCTTGTCTGGGGCCTACCCTGCTGAGTATCCTGGGGAGTCCATCACCTTGCACCCCAGGGCATCAGTCTCCTCACCTGGAAGGCTAACAGATCAGACAAGTTGAAGCAAACACATACTAACTTTGTCTACGTTGCCTTCCAACTTTGTATCTCTCTGAATCCTTTATAGTTTAGGGGTCTGAAAATGTCCCCTAGGTCTTTTTCCATTGGCTAGAGTGCTGAGGGCACACCAAAGCACAGCTCAAGTGCAGGGCCCAGCCCCTCCCTTACTCCTCCCCAGCCCAGGCAGGCCAAGGAAATGGAATCAGACTTTCTGATCCATTTACCTCAAAGGCAGCTAAACAATGGCCTTGCAAAGGGGATCCCATGCTCTCTGTGAGCCTTCCAGGTGGGTGACATTAAAGATGTCTCTCTGTCCTTGGAACCAGAAAGCTTTATTTGACTGATATTCAAACTCAAAAAATTTCAGTTTTCCTAGGGCAAAACCTTGGGGAGCTACCCCTTCTCAGCCTTCACCAGGCCCCTCACAGGGAAGGTAGTCACACCTGGTGTCCTGTGACATCACCTCCAGTGGGGAAAGCCAGGCCCAGCCTGCGTCAGGAGTCAAAACAAAGCTCCTTTTCCAAGTATGTTTTCTTCCTCCATGGCCTGGACGGTGAAGTCATTAGGGAGCAGGGGCTGGTGCTCCGAGCTCCGGACAATGTAACCTCCACCCTGGCACCCTGGTCTGGCCAGACACTGCACCCCTGGACTGTTTTCTCATCTGCAAAACAACTGGGGCTCCCTGAGGGGCATCCCCTCTCATAGCAAAAGCATGGCTGTCTCCCTCCTCTGACAGCAGCTGGCCTTAGGAAGCTATGTATTGGGGAGAGGACATCACTGTGGGGAAGTGAATGGAAGAGAACATCAGAGAAGGCTCACCGTGTGTGGGGTGGAGGCAGGAGGGATGAGGATGAGGATTTCAGGCAACTTCCTGCCATCGTCACATTTTCCAGTCTTGTGGTCCTGAGGTGGGGAGGTTTCAGCTCTGGACTGCTCGTGGGCCTGTTCCCTTTGAAGGGAACAGCCTGATGTGTGGCTAAATGGAAGCCTCCACTGGGGATGACAGCTGGGAGTCTCTGGGGATCAATCACACCTTGATCAGAGAGGTACTTATAGAAGCCTTGGCTTCCCCTCCCAGCTGCCCCCTAAACAACAAGCTGTTTGCTATGTCCAGCCCTCACCCTGCACCTGGCTTATTTTACCTACCGCAGGCTGGGGCCCAACTTCTTATCCAGGGTCAGACCTCACCTGCCCTTGATGCAGCCCATCCTCCTCTTCTTAGATGCACTCTTTTCACACCTGCCTTGAAATAAGACCCTGAACTGTCTGTGAAGAAAAACCCTGTCACCCATCGTGCTAGTGTGACAAGGTTTTCTAGAGCTGAGAAGCATGAGGTAAGGCCTTGAGGTTGCAAAAGAATGGGCCTTTCAGTGACCACTGCCAGGCTGCTGGGGAGGATTTTTGGTCCTTAATCTGCCTCCTCCATCATGGTCAAACACAGCATACAGTCACCTGACTATAGTAGGTCTTGGATGCCCCTGGCCCGCTGCTCTTAGACAGGGTGTCTTCATGTGCCCTTCATCACTAACAACAGCTGTGGGGTCCATCCTACAGGGAAGAGAGACTAATAGGTGCCAGGGCAGACAAGTCCACGTGTTTGAACAGTCAGACATCCTTTCTTCCCAACGTGAACCACTGGGCATAGTTGCTGGGCCCTGAGACAAGACCTAAGAGAGGGGCTCTCCACCTAGGCTGAAATTAAAATCCCCCACACACCCCCCAAAATGGTTAAATAGAAATATCTGAGGGTGGGGCCCAGGCAATGATGAACTTTGAGATCCACTGATCTAAAGCAATGCCCCATTTGGCATTGGAGGAAACAGACACCAAGAAAGGGAAGTGATTCGCCCAGAGGTGAATAATCAATTAGGTCAGAGCCCTCATACAGAACTGCATCTCCTAACTGACATTCCTGTCTCTTACCACCACAGTTTTCCTCTGGTTGCTTTTGGAGGAAGGTCTCAATTTCAGATACACATTAAAATTATCTGGGTAAAATGCTTTCTGAGAGAGGGATCAGTAAGCACAGAGTTCCATAGGAAGGGGTATGAGAAGGTGTCATAATTGAGAATTAGGCAAACAGTTAAATAGGGGCTAGAGTGTGGAAGGCTGGGAAGGCCACACACCGGGAATGTGGATTCAGTTGTTGAGGCCACACATGAGAATCACCTGGAGGGCTTGTTAAAACAGATCACTGAGCCCCACCCCCAGAGTCTGATTCACTGGGTCTGGGCTGGGACCTGACAACCTGCATTTCTAACAAGTTCCCAAGTGTTGTTGATGCTATTGGTCCTTGAAAGGCACCAGGAACCCCTGTGCTAGGCCCAGGCAATCACAGACAGTTTGGACTCTTGGCTCCCTTGGAGACTTACTAACACAGGAACATTGATCTGGAATGGAAGGAGAAAACAGGAAGCACAGGGCAGCCCAGAAGCAGAGGCAGGGGCTTCCAGGAGAAACAGTAAATACTGTAAGTGGGGCTGGGCAGCGGGTCCCGGGTGGAGGGTGGTTAAGGGCATGGGCAGGGGGGTGAATGCACAGTATATGGTGACCAACTGGATTTGGAGAGAAGAAAAGGCAGAGTCTGGGGTAAGTGAATTCCGTGACTAAACAGCCAAGGGCATGATGGCGCAATTCTCTGAGCTGATGGGCCAGGATTGAGGAGCAGGCAGGGGTGGCACCAGGGCTCAGCTGGAATACAAACACTAAACCCTTGGCTCAAGCTCTGGACAAGATCATGACCTCTCACTCAGGCCTAGCTAACACCAAAATGATTGCTATTTGGCTCTGTTACCCTAAAAATCACTGTTTCTGCCCTGACTCCTCCCTCGCCTGGGTGTGGGGTCAGGTCGAGTCAGCGTGACCCCAAGCCACCACACAGAGCTTTGGGCCTGCTTCCCATGCACTCAGCTGGAAAAAGGAATGGCAATGGCATTTCAAGGCAAAAAGAACCAAGCATGGTTACATGCCAGCCCTCACTTTTCTCCTGCCTTTATACTCACAGGTGTGTTCCCTATAACAGAGGCACTCAATATTGGCTGCACAGTGGAATTACCTGGGAGCTTTAGAAAGCTCTTGTACCCAGACTGCATCCCACACTAATTAACACACAATCTCAGGAGCGGAACCCAAGCTCAGTACATTGTAAAGCTCCCCCAGTGATTCAAAAGTGCCACCAGGATTGAGAATTACACCCTGCAGGGTGTGTATAGGTCGCCTTAAATACTGCATTTATGAAAGTGACGTTTCCTCCCTAAGGAAATAGTTTAAATGTGTCTGCCATCACCCCACCAGCTCCGCCCTTCCCTCCCCCCACGTAAGGGAACTGCTCAGGGGCAGGTGGCCTTCTGAGTCAGGGGCTGCGGTGTTGGTGACAGTGGAGCGGGGCCGGTGCCATAGCTGCTCTGTGGAGCCCAAGGCCAGCCCTCCGAAGGAGAGGCTGCAACACCGCAGTCCAAGAAGGCCTTCACTCCAGGAGGCTGGCCCCACATGGGGTGGAGTGAGGGAGACAGGGAGACGTGTGGAGAGGGTGGGGCATGGTACAGAGCCAACTCACAGGGAGGTTTAGAGGAGCCCAGAACCCTGGGGGAGGAACAGGGAGTGCAGGCAATGGGAGGGGCTTTGCACTGATTTTGGCAATGCAGGCAGCTCCCACAACTGCCAAGCACCTGTGGGGGAGTTTGTGGGGGGAGGAGTCAGAAGAGGGAAGAGTGACAGAGGCCCCAGCTTCTGGTCTTCCTCCCTGACTCCCGAAGCAGAGAAGATGAAGAAGTTCACTAGAGAAAAAGATTAACTCCAGGGGCCACCAGGATTCAGGGGTCCTAAACCTTGTACAATTTGTGAGTGAGGGCATCTATAACAACAAGTACAACTCAGAAATACAGAGCCTTGGAGAAAACCTGGCCAAATGAGGTTGTCCTTACTGAGCGTCACTCCTCCACCCCCAGGTAAATTTGTTCTGCCAGTGGTTGTGATAGGGTGTTAACTCTTTCATTTCCAAAGCTTTCTGTAGGTACTGTGATCTCTGGGCTGCCCTGTCACGCAGGAGAGGCAGGTCATTCATTTTATTTTTTTTTTAAAGATTTATTTATGCATACAAGAACTGGGGTACAGGCCAGAGGTTTAGGGGGTGAGAGGATACACCAGAGACAGAGTAGGGAACAGAACAGGCAGACTGACTGAAATACAGTGCTGAGGGGACTAGCGGGTTAGTCAGGAAAGGTCTGCTGCCCCATGTGGGTAGCTCCCTGGCCGGGGATCAAACTCATGCTGCAGTGGCTGCCGATAGCTTCATAGGTAGCGTCTTAACACTTTGCGCCACCAGGGAGGCCAAGGACATTAATCTTATTTCTTGGGAAACAAAAGAGCAGAGAGGTATCCATTGTCACCAGTGGTCACCAAGCACAGTCATCCAGATCATGTCATGCCACCAACAAGCCCTAGTGCCAGTCCTGCACGTCTATCATTCACAATCGCCACAAAATCATATTAGGACCTACTGTGTGTCAGGGCTGTGCTGGGCGTGGCAAACTTTCGAAAATGTCAAGACCTTGCCCTCAAGGGCTCCAAGTGTGGTGAGGAGGCTGACTTAGCAGGGATTTGTACAATGAGGAGATCGTACAGGAGACCTGTGAGCGCAGGAGAGAGAGCGCTCAGGCAGTTAGGGCAGATTTCCCAGAGGGGCAAGACGAGAAGGTGCCCTGGAGAATGCACAAAACTTCACCAGCTGGGAAAGTAGTGCCTGCCCTGGGAAAGGCCACAATATTTTTCTGAGCACCTACTGTGTGCAGTCCTTGGGCTAAGCACTACATGTATTAAGTATATACTAAGTATAGTTGAGTCTGCACAACCCTGACAAGATGAATCCTATTATTTTCCCATTTTACAGATAAGTAAGCTGAGGCACAGCAAGATTCAGGAGTGAGTTCTCAATCTCCAAACTGCTGGCTCTGAATTTCAAACCCAAGTGTTCTTATAGCAGAGCTAATGTGGCACAAAACTATAAGGAGACAGACTGGAGCACTTGAGGAACCACAAGAAATTCATTGTCTCACATACAAGAAGCACAAGGGAGGTCAGTAAGAAAGGAAGCTGAGGACACCATAAGGGCAGGATAGATTCTGAAGGGCCCAGAAGAATAGGTGGGTTGGTTCTAATTTGAAAGGAAACCTGCACTCCTATGTTCACTGCAGCATTGCGTACAATAGCTAAGATGTAGAAACAATCTAAATACCCAAAAAGAGGTGAGTGAATCAAGGGGATGTGGGATATATACATAGTGGAATACTACTCAGCTATCAAAAAGATAAATTCATGGCAGTTGAACAACATGGATGGAGCTGGAAGGGATTATGCCAAGTGAAATAAGCCAGAGGGAGAAGATAAATAGTGGATGTTGTCACTTATATGTGAAATATAGAGAAACTAAACAAAAGGTCAGACAAAGACAAACTTTAAAACCAACCCTTGAAAGCTGACCATAGATCTGAGGCATTCAGAGAGAGGGGTGAGAATGGGGGAGGAAAGACCACAGTGGACTATGGTGAAGGACTATGGGTGCACTATGATGACCACACCAAAAGGAGGAATCCTATACTATCAATACTCTAACAAGGATGGAAAAAAAAAAAACTTCAATAAAAATAATAATAATTATATATTTTTTAAAAGAGATGAACTTGAGGCGAGGCATAACTTGCCTTAAAAGGCTTTAGGAAGCCTAGTCTGTGTGTAAGATGTGACTACAGAAGATGGAGTGAAGGTCCTCAGATGACAACAGGGGAACCTTAAGGGTACTATTGCAGAGTTCTGGTGAGCACTGATAGGGTGTCAGCTGAGACCAGGGACCAAACTGAAGCTTTTCTGGCTTTGACACAGAAAGTACTCTGGACCCGGAACCAAAGACCTGAGCTTGGCAACCACATTCCCACTGGCCATCTTGTTGGTCTCAGGCAAATTCTTTACCTCTCTGAGTCACAGTTTCCTTATCCAGAAAGCAGGCATCATAATTCTGGTTCTGTCTGACTCACTCAATTTTTGTAATACTCCGACATTATAATGTACATGAAAAATGGCCCAAAGTATTATCAACAGTACAATGGAGGCTTTAAAATGTCTGTACAATAAAAAATGTGACAACCCAAAGACCAAAGACTTTATATTCATGGACTAAAATGGTTTCCTTTGCTTTGGCAATGGGCCTCACAGCTCATGGAGGGCCCTCTTCCCACCTCACTGGATGCAGCAAGTTCTCCAATCTTCTTCAAGTCACAGACCAAAGGCTATCTACAAAGCCTTTCTTTGCCTTGCTTCAGACCCCCTTCTCTCCATCTCACCTGCTGGTGTCCTACCTGCAGTTAGGTATAATTCCCTCCCTATAAGCTGCCCGTTGGTTGGTGCCTTGCTTATTCTTCCTGGCATCTTCCATTATGCTCAATCTATGTGTCAGCATAAAGGATACACTCAGGATATTTTCCTTGAATGACTAAAATACAGTGTATGTGAACAGATGGTGGTTCCCAGAGACATCTGGGAAGACAGCAATCCTTACCTGGTGAAAAGGTCAGGACAGGAGAGAGTCAGCCACACGCTCAAATTCTGCTTTTCTCCAAAGACAAACAGAAGTAACAATGACATAGCAATCATTGAGTATTAATTCTATGCAGATTCTAAATGTTTCCCTGACTTCTCATTTAATTCTCACAACAACTTTACAAGAAATTAACATTTTTATCCCACACTTAGAACAATGCATAGGGAATGGAATCCAGTAACTTAGAAAAAGAAGCAAGAGGTGAGGAAAGTCAGCATAAGGCAGTTAAATAACTTGCTGAAGGTCACTCAGCTCATAGCCGCAAAGTGGAGTTCCAAGTCCCTCTGGCTTTTCTACTTAAACTGTTCCTTATGAAGGAGAAGATGACAAGTTGTGGTCACCATGAGGGAAATTGTGTGTGGTAAGGAGAGACTTCTTTCCTCTGCATCAGTAGAGGGAGGCTGGAGTCTGAAAATCCAAGAGACACCCCTGTATTGGCCATCCTGCTTGGCCAGGCTTCCCCAAACTGAGGAGTCAAGTCTGAGTCACAGGGCCTCCCTCAGAGCAGGAGGAGTGGCTGCAGAGCCCAAGGCCAGCAGTGCCCGGCTCACAGGGGTTCAAGGAGCTTTATTTACTGGAGCATTTTCCAGACAGTTTCTTATCAGCATTCCTTCTGGAAAATTCTGAGCAATCTGCTTCATTATACTTGCCTTGCCTGACAGAAACCATGTTTATTAAAAAGGATGGGGTAAACTTGCACGTTCTAGGATCTGTCCTCTTGTCCTCAGCTCCGCTGGTTGAGAAGAAAGAGGACACAAGACAGAGATGTGCCAAGATGGGAGCGTGGAGGAGAAAAGCCAGGCCTGAGCCTGGAAAAGGAGAGGGAAGCAGCTCCTGTCTGACTGATCCCAGGCCCCTGCACTGCCCCTGCTGACATTTGATAAATGCTTCCTGTGAAAATGTTTACCCAGGAGGAAATGGATCATGCTTCCCCTTCCTACCACGAGGGTGGGAAAAGGGGCTGCACTGGTCCCATAAATTCTAGCAGCTGCCCCTGTTCACCACCTCACCTCCCTGGTCACCCCAGCGTGGGTGAGACCAAGGTGTCAGACGCAGAAAAAGCTGTGACAGGAGGCAGGTACTCAGCCCACAGACAGGAGGTGGTGTCTGCGGGAGCACATCCTTGTCTATTTGTCACTTTGATGTCCTATTTTTCCCTCCATTTCTTTTCAATTCAGCTGCCATCTGTGCTTATTTTGTCCAGGAAGTCCTATAGGAACCATCGGGAGGTGGCCCTGTTACATTTTTTCCCCTGCTTGGGAGGTGATGTGATGGGCGGATCTAGCAAACTGTCACAGTGGGTCTTAAATCTTGGGAGTAGAGGTGTCCACAACTGCAGAAAATATGTCTCCCAACAATCAGGGTCCCTTGGGTCCAGGCTCAGTTGCCTGATATCTTCTCTAGTGAGACAGCAGAATGTACTGAAAAGAGCCTGTCAGGAGCCACAGCAGCCACAAGGTCCTGAGGCATTACCCCTTCACTCTGTGACCTTGAGACTAGATTCCCTCCTCCATCAAATAGAGACAATAATACCTGCAACAGTTCCTCTGCGGGTCAAGGGAAGGGGCACATGTACAAATACTATAAAATAGTGGTATGATGCATAGTTACTGAAATTTTGTAAGCCGAGAAACTTTGCAATGTTACCCAGATGTAAAATGGGTGCAACAATCTGTGTCCTACTTTCCTGAATGTCAGAATAACAGAAAGGGGGCCTCCCTGGTGGCACAAGGGGTTAAGACACAGCACTATGAAGTTCTCCGCAGCCTCTGCAGCACAAGTTCGATTCGGCCAGGCAGGGAGCACCCCACATGGTGCGGCAGACCTCTCCTGTCTTGCCTACTGCTCTCCTCAGCAGTGTACTTCAGTCAATTTGCCTGTTGTGCTCCCTACTCTGTCTCTGATGAAGCCTCTCACCCCCCACACCTCTGGCCTGTAACCCATTTCTTGTATGCATAAATAAATAAATGTTGAAGGAAGGAAGGAAGGACGGGCGGAAGGAAGGAAGGAAGGAAGGAAGGAAGGAAGGAAGGAAGGAAGGAAGGAAGGAAGGAAGGAAGGAAGGAAGACGAAAGATATTTGCAAAGGTGTCCAAGATCATCAGGCAATTTTCCATTTCACCAACATCCAAATAGAAAATGAAGAATACCCCTAAACTTGTTTTAGTTCTAAACAATGACTATGTCCCCCAACAGTAGTACCTTGAGGCAGTACACCAAAGACTAAATTATTTTTAAATATCACATTCTTAGTCCTTGAAAGCTTTTGATACATATTTCTAGGTTAGCCTGAATATCTCTTTAACTGAAGCACCAATCCCAACAGTAGTTCTATAAAGAATAACTCACAGAGCACATGCATCAGGAGCAGTACAGCAACTGACTTTAAAATCCAGATTCTTGCAATGGACTGAATCAGAGACTCCAAGAGACAAGGCCCAGGACATTGTGTTTTAACATGCTCTTTGGTCTGCTCTTCCCACACTGAAGATTGACAACCGCTAATCTGGAAACCCCATAATGTGTTACGGAAGAGTTATGCAAACCTCTCTGTATGTCCTTCAGTTGCCAATCCTGGACCACTCCCTACCCCCCCCCCACCATCACCACAGTGGAGTGCCTGTCACATGACCCCGTCTCCAAGGCCCCACATTCAGAGCATTGGTTCTGGGAATGGCTATGGGAAAATTTGAAACCAGAGTCACAGTTAAGCTTGAAGGAGACCACAGCAAAGGTTAGCACAAGGAAGCAGAACTGATGTCTGGTACTGAAGTAATAAATAGGCCACTGTGTCCTGAAGTGGGGGAGGTGGCTGCAGATGACCTCAGAGTCCAGGTTTCCAGGCAGCTGACTCAGGTCACATGAACAATGTTAGAAGGAGAAGACAAGCAGGTCCTTGCAGATTCTTGGGACACAAGCGTCTCCTGATGACTTGGATATTTCATTTCAGTCAATCTGCATGAGCTTCTGGGGGCAAATCTCCAATCTCGGAGACCTCAGGAGGGACTGAGGCATTCTCAAATTTGGTTAATTTATAAGTTGATAGGCTCCTATAGTTATTTCTAGATGGGTATTAAGAGTAATATGTGGGGGCCTCCTTGGTGGTGCAAGGGGTTAAGTGACAGCACTATGAAGCAATCTACAGCTATTGCAGCATAAGTTCGATCCCTGGCCAGGGAGGTGACCCACATGGTGCAGCAGACCGCTCTTGTTTCGCCCACTGCTCCCCTCAGCAGTGTATTTCATTCACTACGCCTGTTCTGCTCCCCACTCTGTCTCTGGTGAATCCTCTCACCCCCCACATCTCTGGCCTGCACCCCAGCTCTAAAAAAAGCACCCCAGCTTTTCTTTTTTTTTTAAGAAAAGAGTAGTGTGTGGAGATGTATTTCTCCTTGAGGCTGATCTCCCACTCATTCACATCAAGATGACCTCAACTTACCATATTCCATGATCATTCCCTGCAGCGTAGTCATCCCGCAGGAATGCGGTGAGCATCTGTAATGAAGAAACTTTCCAATTCCATTCGTTCCCTTGACGGCAGCCACAAACCATGTGAGTAACACAGGATGGGCTTGCATCTCCATTCCTCAGGTGAGCACACTGAGACTCAGGGAGGTTAGAATAGTTTGCTGAGTCATACAGGTCTAAAAGTCATAAGTGGAACTCCAGGTCTTCTAGCTGAAATTTCCTTCTCCTACAACTTCCTTAAGTCTCAAGAAGTTAACTTTTGAGATACATCAAAAAGCTGTCTTCTCAGTGCCTTGAACATCTAGAGAGCTCTTCTTATATTCTGCTTAAAAAGATATTTAATACTTTGTCATATAAGTTTGGGGGTCAACCATCCATCTCAGTTTCCCCAGGAACATTCTAGTCTTAGCACTAGAAGTCCCCCATCTCTGGAGTACCTCAGTCTGGGATAAAACACAACACTCAATCACCTTACTGCAAGATCAGACTTCCTCGCTCCCCAGTTGCGCTCCCTACTCTTGTTCCTGTCTATACATGCAGACTCTGATTCTCTCACCCATATCCTATGCTGCCCAAGACTGCGACTCTTCAGAGCAAACATGACTAAGGAATCAATTTCCATCCAGTTGAATTCTCTGGTGATTTCTGATCACAATGGGCTTGCAGGAGAAAGTGTATGGAAAGCCAATAATACTAGATGCTTTCATACCATGGAAGTTAACATACTAGACACTCCTTTAGATGAGTTCGGGAGGCAAGAAAAGAGCTCTCACACACAGGCAACCAGCACAGAGAACACAAATCAACCAGAAGGGACGGCCTTGCATCTCCCACAGGAAGTCATGCTGCTTTGCTGCCCAAGTCAGAAGGAGTGGGAGACCCCACCCTGCATGGTGACAGCTCCTGGCCAGTGAGAAGATACCCTAGCCCAAATGAAAAGCCACTACTCTTCCGACGTCCAGCTCCCTCCCATGCACGCTTGGTTTTTAGTAGCCCCTCTCAATGCTAGGAAAGAATGTTTCTTTCTTTGTTCTGGAAAGTATGGGCCTGCTTCACCATGAGACCCTTTGGATTCCTTTTTGGTATTTCCCAATAAACCCATTTTACCGGTGAAATAACTGACTGCTTATTTGCCCAAGGTCAACTGTACCAATTTCCAAATGACCCTATTCAAGAATTTGGCTCATTGAACACTAATGCCAGAAGGGGAAATGATTCAGGACACAACCACTACACTGCTCGATGGTTAATGTAGAAAGAAGTGCTGTGGCATTTATCACATGTCACAGTGGAAGAACATCTGGCAAAATCCTGGCCCTGTCGCTACAGCTGTGTAAGCTTGGGCAAGCTGTCAAAAATTTCTCTGTACCTAATTTTCTCATGTGTGTGATGGAAAGAACAGAATCTCTTTGGTAGCATTATTATGAGAATCAATACATATGAATCACTTGAGGGTGCCTCATACATAATGCCTGCTGTGATTTGTGCCCCCACTGGGTACATATGGCACAGCCAATCATCATTTGTAACTATCAAATACTACCCAGACCAAGCAGAGGGCAACAGGGATTCATATTTTTTAATTCATTCATATTCCCTGATAATTAGGGAACAAAAGATTAAAAAGCTGCTTTCCCAAAATACATTCTTTATTCTTCACTTTGAGAGTCATTGTACCCTGAAAGCACTATCATTGCCTTTATCCTCAGGATCTAGGCTGCCACAAATAAAAGAGGGAGAAACTACTTAATCATTAATTGCCCCTCACATTAGTCTACAACTTCATATATGTCACCCACTTTTACATGTCACCCACCAGCCCTGTGTATAGACCTTTCCCATTGTAAGTGAAGTGTGTTTGGCTCATGTTTTCTGACTAGTTTTTACTACTGAGCATCCACCACAGAGTGCTTGCTAAGCTGGGTAGTGCAGGGGGTGCAACAAAGTATAGGAAATGGGAGAAGCTGACCCTTCACACTTCTACTCTTTATCTAGGGGACAAGCTATCAGTGCATGAAACAGGACAAATCAAGTGCCAAGTAACCTGGGAACTCAGTAAGGACAAGAGGAGGCAGAGGTCACTGTGAGCTGAGGCAACTGAGAAAGGGAAGAAAGAATGAATTGCAATTTGCTGGGTATGCCAGCATTCTGCACATATATTTATGAGTCCTCTCTAACAGATGGCTATCAGAGTGTGGCCTGTGGCCCTCCAACCTTATCCTCTCACTAGGCTCCAGAGAGCTTCCCACCCCCAGGATCTGGCTTTCTGGTCCTGAGGGCTTTTTCCAGAACAGAAGAGTCCAGATGAGCTAGGAAATTAGCACTCTCTGGGAAATTATTCCCCTTTGGGAGCAGCCTTCAGTCAATGTTTGAGGGGAATTGGTGTTTAAATACCCCAGCTCCCTTGTCCCTCAGGGGGAATTTTTGAGGCATGCATTTTATTTCATTCCCAGACCCTCCCCTGGGACTAAGCTGCAGGCACCCACAGTGGAAGCTGGCTGTCTGCCCTCCCCAACATCACTGCCTGAGCCGCTGCCTGTGCTCTCTCCCACTCCCAAGTAGACCATTTGCACTCGAGTCCTCCTCTCAGGGTCTGCTTCTGGCCAAACCCAAACACCATCTCATATTTCCTGCGAAATTCATTCAAACTGTACCCATTTGACTAATAAGAAAACTAAGACTCAGAGATTAAAGAATTTGTCCATGATTCCATGAGGTGCATGGGATAGAGCTCAGGTTTGAACCCACATCCACCTGTTCTGTCCTGCTGAGAGGACAGATGACCAGGACCCAGCCCCTTCTCCCATCCTCCTGCCCTCCCCTACCACTCACCTCACTCAGGAAACTGGCGACTTGTTCCTAATCAAGGCTGAAAAAGAAGCTAATGACTTGGCCTCGTTCAGTTCTCACTGATGTCCTGTTCATTTTAAAATATCTCAATCCCAGCTCTCCCTGTGGACTAACGACAGGAATGATGGTAACAGAAGTGAGAACAGCCACGTGGAAATGCTGTACTCTGCCCGCCAGGGGGGTGCGAGCCAGGAAATGGGAAGAGACCCATTCTGTGCATGCAGATGCCAAGAAAGTGTTGCCTCTACATTCTTATCCAGACTTTCACAGCCACAGTTCCAACTTGTGGCAATTTGTGTAAATCATCTGGCCTTAAGTGGCAAGTCACTTTTGTGTTGGAATAAGCGGAGGATGTGGCTGGAAGTGGAAACTTACTGACAACCAAACTAGAGCTGGGAAATATAAAAGGTTTACTGCAGCTCACAAAGCTGCCATGGACTCAGGTGAAGTTTGGGTACAGTTAAGAGGTAACTTGACCCAAGTTGTAAGCAAAATGGGATTATCATGGGCAGAAACAGATCATATGAAACTAGCCTAAATTTATCAAAAGCCATCAGCAAGGTTCGATTTATGTCTGGTGTTCTAGTTATCTCTTGTTGCATAGTCCACCATATCAAACTTAGTGGATTAGCCACAACCATTTCATTGTGTCTTGTGATTTTTGTGTGTCAAGAATCCAGGTAGGGTGTGGCTGAGTGATTCTGCTCCACATGGCACCAGTACAGTTAGTTACTCAAAGGTATTCAGCTGGTCCAAAGGGCCTGGGATGACTTCACTGACGTCAGGTTCATGGGTGGACAGGGCTGGAAGACTGTTGATCAGAACATGTCTTCAGTGAACAAAGTAGATGCCAGGTGTCTTTTGATGTCCTAGCTCTGGAGTTACATAGAGTCATCCCACTTGTTAAAGCAGTCCTAAGTCTACCCAGACTCAAAAGGAAGGGACTTGGGCTCAACCCTTTCTCACCCAAAACAGTGTTAAGGTGAAAAGCAAAGGAGGGAAGTCAGAGCCTGTGGCTTTCTCTAAATATGAGACTGTAACTGCGACTTCTTCATCGGGGGACTTTTGATGGAGGGCATGGGTGTGCGCAAGAAGGAACCTGGGGCTGTTAAAACCCTTGCTCTCCTCACAGTGCTCTCTGCTTCTGGCTTTGCTCAGCTGGCAAACAGCTCTGTACTGAGCCCTGCAGTCGTGACGAAGACTGCGCTGAGCTGCTGGTTCCCAGGAACTGAGAATAGAAGGAGGCCATAATTGAAAGGGTTTGACTTATTTGTGGAATTTGCTAATCAAGCAGGACTGAGGAGCCTGACATATTAGTGCCTGCTGCTACTTATCTCATTGAAGATCTGCAGCCCAGGTGAGGCTTTCCTGATGGGTACTCCTGGGGTACCCTATCATGAAAGGCTGCCTCTCCCAAGGCAAGGCCACCCTGTGGGCTCCATTCCTGATGGGACAGAGAAGAGGGGCAGCACAATGCCCTTCAATGCCTTACACAGTGTGACCTCAGAAGAGGCCAACAAGAAATAAACTGATCAATTCAATTGATGATGACTTCTATGTCATATCTGTGCTCTTTCTTTCTCTTTTCCTTTTTTGGGGGTGGTCACTTACTACATTAGAGACCTAGACATGGACTACAGTGAGGGGCTGGTAGTGAAAGAAAGGGAGAAAAGAAAGTGGCTGCTGTGGGAAACAACTCCCTGGCCTTGAGCTATGACCCAGCATAGTGGGGGGAGTGGTCCCACCCCACAGACACCCTCAGCCAGGATCTTGTTACTCAAAATTAATTTGAAATGTTTGATATGGTCCTAGTTGAACTAATTTTTTCCCTCCAATGTGTATAGAATGAATAAATGGGTGAGTAAATGAAGTCAGCATCTGAGGAGAACTTACCAAAGTTCTAGGTACTTTCATGTATACTAATTCATCAGTACTTACAAAGATTCCAAGGAATAGGTTCACTTATCCTGTATTAGCATGGAAGAAACACAAAAGGAATCTAATAAAAACTCAGCTTTTTCAATTTCCCACCCTTCTAGACTATTGCTCAGGCTCCGAGGGGATTCTGCAATCACAGCCCCTCCATTTGGTGGGCTAGCTCCATGTCAGTCAGCCGACAGGTCCCAGTTTTCTTCATCCTCCGCATTCTCCCATCATTTACTTCACACCAGGGACCTCATTCTGTCATCCTCATTGCCTGTCACCTGGGCTATTGTGCCAGCCTGGCCAGCCCTTCTGTCTCAGCCCCCTCCAGCCCTCTGCCATGCTATAACTAGAGAAAGCCGAAACACAGACCTGATCATGTAAATCTTTTCCCTATAAAGTTTCAATCACTCCCTGAAACCTACAAAGTAAATTACCAATGCTTAAACCTGGAATTCTAGACTTTCTATGATATTCACTTGATCAAAATTTCCATCTTATCTGCCACTATTCCCTTTTGTCGCCATTTTATCAACAGTGGTAATTTCATTTAACATTACACATTGCAAAACTCTGAGCATTGTTCTGAGAGAAAAATTCTACATAATATTTTAAATTTTTCTGTCTTTGTTTCAGTGGTAATCTAAAGAAAAATACATATTATATACATTTCATATATGCATTATATGTATATATATAATCCATGTATTTTATATATATATATATATATATAGAGAGAGAGAGAGAGAGAGAGTCCATGTTCGCCTCATTCCTGTTTCACTATTTTAATCTATGTTTTACACTTGTGTTTATAATGCGTGATGTTAATGAACAACTCAAGTGATGGTTTTTAACTTTCAATGCAAGGTTTCTCATACTGGACCACAGAACCTCTGGGGTGCAAGGATGTTTGTTGATGGCTCTTCAAGTTCTTCTCTACATTCCAGCAGTAGGTCATATCACAGGTTCCATTCTAGCCCTATTCCTGTTTCATCATCTTGACTTATGATACCCCTTTGGTATAGAATCCTTTCCCACATCCTCCACTTTCAGTTTCTAGCCACTACCACCCCAAGTTTCCTAGTGCATATCACCAGGGATAGCTCAACCACTGTGTCCCAGATATAAAAAGATTCTCCAAGGTACAATGGGCATATGTCAGGCTATTGCATTCACTTTACATTTAAGAAAATCTAGGCCTGAAAAAGAGAAGGAACAAACCAGGTCTAGAACCCAGGCCTCCTAACACTTCATATGGTGATCTTCATACTCTTCATAGACTGACTGCTTCCTTTGAAGCTTATCATCCATTTTTGCATTGAGTTGTAGAATGGCTACATACAGAGTAAATCCTTAGTTTTCCTACAATCATGACTGACAGAACCATAAAACCACAGTAATTACCTGACATGTTCATATGTCTGAAGCACTGTAATGGAATACCCCCTGGGAACTGAATGCTGGAAGCATTTTGCATTTCTGCATTGGACAATGGAGGCTACTCCAATTAATGCCAGTTAGATACACCCACTCCTGAGAAGCCCAACATCACATGCTGATTTATTGAACTTACTAATGTTCCAAAATCAATTTTTAAACATTTCTGCAAACCAGGAGATTATATAGAGACAAGATTACTGTTAGTTCACTGCTCTGAACTTTGTAGATGTTCAATAAATGTGGACTGAGAGAATGGATTCCCCAGAGGCTAGAAGCTAAAACACCTGACTGGCCATGAGGTCTTGGGAAAATCACTTCCTCTCACTGAGCCATAGACTGTCATCTAATAAAATGGCCATCTAAGTCAACCCATCTGCTCAGAAATAAATCCCTTACAACTCTAAAATTCTACGCTTTTATGAAAATTCTAAATCTATTTATACTATTACATCGGGGGAAAAGATAGGACTAGTATTTACTAACTGATCTGATTTTAAGCTCATTACTTTATGCCTCACTGTACATGTTTTCAGATTTATTATGTATTTTAACTCTTATAACTCACTTTTGAAGAAAATGTGTGCTATTTCTACACTTGCAGTAGCTGTAAGTTTATTAAGTTCAGGAGACTCCAACTTGTGGTCTTGATAGAATTACAATTGCTTTAAGACATTGGGAAATAGACAATGCAAAAGTGTGATTCCCCAAGAGAAAGGATTAGTGAGGTATGCCTTGATTTAAATCCTGAATTTATGCTTGGAGGTAATCCCTATCTGGGGAAAAACACACACACACACACACAGTCTGGTCAAGCAGAAGATACAGATATCAGATATTGAAGAAGCAAAAGTGGCTGGTCATTCAGGATCACAACTCCAGAGAATAGGGGAGAAACACAGAAAATGAGCACCATAAGTCTACAAACATGTCCTCTTGAGTCTTTGCTAAGTAGTAGCCTATGCATCCATAAAGTGAAACTTCACAACACGAGCAAAAGAAATGACCAGAGAGTAGTAAACTAAACAACCCAGCATTCTCACAAGGTGGGGAAATAGTTGTACACCAACCAGGCTAAGTGGAAAGTGCTCCCCTGGGGCATTCAATGGGGGAGTCCAGAAGGGTCCAGAGTAAAATGGTTAAACCCTTCCTAGAGTAAGGTACTCTGGATCTTCCTTAGCAAAGGCTGAACTCAAAGGAATCAAATTACCTCATGAATACCTTAAATACCTGCCAAAATAAAGTCTAACACTCTTTAAAAGAAGACAACAAAATCCAAATACCTAACAATATAGCGTCACAATGTCTTCCATCTAATAAAAAATTACTAGGCTTATGAAGAAACAGGAAAATGTCCTCCCATAACCAAGAGAAAAATCAGTCAATAAAAACAGATCAATACATGACAGAGTTGATGTACAAATATTTAAGTAACTTGACAAGATCCAACAAAGTGTCATTAGAGAGTCCAAATTCAAACCCAGGTCTCCTGACAAATTCATACAGTGCTCTTTCCATCACCTTGTCGTTACCAGGTTTTCTGCATCTGTGGCAATCTGTAATTTTTACCATGACAATTCCAGTGCAATTTTTCTATGTTCCTGGCCTGCACTTTGTTTAGAACTTCTCAAAATTCTCCAGGGATAAATACAGATCTGAAACCTGTGAAGACCAGTCTCTTAACAAGAAGCAGCACAAGCCATCCTCATGGACAAAGAGTCAACAATACTGCAACAGAACCTCCTTTTCTCTCACCCTCACCCACTATGGCACTTGCATGAGAATTGCCAATGTCACTCCTAGGTCATTTCTCTGACCAGTGGAGCTCTGTCCCAGAGTTTGTGGCTTAAGGACACAGGAAAGTGAGTGGACAGTAGGAAAACACACCCAGAAACAATGAGTTGGCAAAAAACTAAGCAAGAAGTAAAAGGGGAACACAAAGTGTCACAGGCTACAGTCCAGCCTAGGTGCATGTCCTGCCCTCCCCCTAATGTAGGGGGTACATGCATTGTGTGCTGCCTTCAATTATTTGTGAGAAAATGGTTTAGGATACATAGACATGGGGTCACCTCCCAGGCTGGGGGTGCAGTTTTTCTCCCTACCATTTACTACACAAGTTGTTACCAAAGCAAATATCAAAGCCCTGCAATTTGCTAATTACAGGCGGGATCCTGGGCTTGTGGGCCCAATTAACCACTTGTTCCTCATTTTCTGTGTGTGACCCGCCAACTGCACCCACAATTACCCGCTTGTCTTTTAACTGCCCTGAGAGCTGGCTGACTCACCTCCAACTCACTCCCACTATCACCTCCAGATGGCCTTTGGTATCTTTTTTGCTTTCCAGGTTCCCCCCACTCACCTATTATCTCTCTCTGCATCACAGGTCAATGTCTGGTTCTACCTGTTGGGGCCCCTATGAAATTTCCTCGTCTTGCTCTTTGCCGAGGCTTGGAGCCTATAAGGCAGGAAGCAGCTTCTGTTGGTCTGGGCATCCTGCCTAGCTCCCCCAAGGAAGCTCATAAGGCTGTGGCCACATTCGGCCTCTGCCCCCAGACAGAGAAGGAGTAAGGAAAATTACAGCTTCTCTGAAGCCGGCCCACTGCCAGTGCTCCTGCCACAGTCTCCATCAGGGCCTCCCATGCTCTACTTCCTCCATCAGGCCGGGGAGATTCACTGGCATTTCTGGAGAAGGGTCCCAGTAGCTTCCAGAATTAGCTCGCCAGTATCCAGAAAGACAAGTTGGAAAAGAAGAAAAAACTCTGGTGACCTTGTGCTTCACTAGCAGGCTACCTATCAAGCAAAAAATTTCCAATAAACTTTTTGATGATTTACAAGTCGATGGCCCTTATCCTTTTTTGTGTCACAAACAACTTGAAAATCTGATGAAACTTCTAGACCATCTTCAGCAAAAAAATGCTCATATTCATGGTCCTAGTTATTTATTTAATCATTCAGCAATTATCTATGAAGCATGCATGTGCCCGGCACTATTACAGGAACTCAAGAAACATCAGTTGACAAAAATAGACAAAAAGTCCTGCTCTCATGGAGTTTACATACTAGCAGGAAGAGACAGGGAAAAAATAATAAAGGTAGTAAGTAAATATACAATTTGCTAGAAAATAAACATATGGGAAAAGAAATCTTTGAGCAGGAAAAGAGAGATTGCTTGAGACGAAGTGTTTATTTTTTATTTATTTATTTATTTTTTTAATTTTCTAGAGGCATGTCTTATTTATTTATTTATTTTGTTTTGTTTTGGTTTATACATGCACTGGGTACAGTCAGAAGCGCGGGAGGGTGAGAGAATTCACCAGAGCCAGAGCGGGGAGCAGAGCAGGCAGAAGGACCGAAGTACACTGCTGAGGGGCGCAGCGGGCGGCAGGAGAGGTCTGCGCGCCATGTGGGACCCTCCTCTGGTGGCCGGGGAGCAGCCGGGGGATCGAACCGGCGCCACAGACGCCGCGGGCAGCTTCGCAACCCAGCGCTCAACCGCTGCGCCACCAGGGAGGTCCCAAAGTGTTTATTTTTAAGTAGGGAGTTCAGTTCATCCACGTTGACAATTGAAATATGAGCCAAGAATTGAACAATGTCAGGCGTTTCACCACCTGGGTACCTGGAGGGAGAGACTAGCAGCCAGAGGGGAGAGCCCAGGAGGAGCTGAAGCTTTAAGAGATTTAAGCTTACTGAGTAGTAGGCTGCACTAGAAAGGAGAGGAAGTTGAGCGCAGAGGGACCCAAGGTCAGAGAAGCAGGGGGATGGAGAGACGCATCTCACAGAGGGCCTTGCAGATGGCAAGGACTTCAGCTTTTACTCTGAGTTAAATCAGAAGCCATTAGTGGGATTTCCGCAAAGCAATAACATGAGCTGGCTCCTGTTAAAAGGCCGCCAAAGGAAGCAAATGGTCCAAGTGTGAGATAATGGTGGCTTGGACCTGTGGCTGCAGTGGAGACCACGAGAAGATAAGATTTCCTGAATAGATGCAGTTCATGTGAGAAAGATGTGCACATATAATTTCACATAAAATCTAGCCATTTACCAATCCCCTAAATTCCATCCACAGGTCCAGGTAAAATGATCAAATGATAAAGGGAAGCGGGAACCCCAAGGAGGGAGGGGAAAATGAAACCCTGTAGAGAAGGAGAATCTAAGCTAGATCAAAAGTGTCATCTAAAATAATAATAATAATAAAGGATATTTAAAGCAAACATGATAAAAATATTAAGGTCTAGTAAATAAGAGTAGTGGATATGTGGGTATCTATTATATCTTCTGTATATTTAAATGAATTCATCAATTGAAAAAGAACGGCTCATCTCTGGGGTTTTTCAGATGGCCTCCTTGTTGCCTGTCGATGCCAAGAGGAGAAATCACCATCAATTCTGCTAGTAATTCTGACTGTGACATCTGCCTGGAAGGACTTTACTCCTCTGGCTTGCTTTCCCTCCTCCCCCTCCCTCCCCACCCCCAGCTCAGAGTCAAAGGTGAGATAAGTCAAGGATTCACACAAACCACTCTCTACCTAGGAGTAATGGCAACTGGGAAGACTGGTTACCCAGGGGAACGAGGCTTCCTGGCAGGGGGCAGCCTTTCAGCAGCAGCCTGGCACTGGCAGGAGGAGGGAGGCTGCTTCCTGCAGAGATGAAGGGGGGAGGGGCAAGCATCAACTCTACTTTGGCCCATATTCAGGAGAGCAGACGGATTTCTTTGTCCCAGGGACTGAATTAGAGAGAAAAGACCAGGTGGGAGGTGCTTTCAGAGTCTTACAGTGGCCCCTGGCTGCCCAGAGGGCCCAGGAGCGGAAAAAGTTTGGATGTAGGACTGCAGTAAGCTGAAACCTGCAGCTGAGGGTGGCTCGGACCCCCAGGAGTGAAGGCTACTGTGCTGAGTGGAGTCTCCTTGCCGGCTTGGCTGGGGACCCCCTGAGGGAGGAGACCTCCTGAGAGTAGGAGACATGGGTGACTTCTCTGCATCAGCCACCTCAGGCCATGGCCCTCAAACAGCCAATTCCTCACTATCTGCAGACCTGTCCCTGAGCCTGGGGGAAGGTCCCCTGCTGCCCCACATTTTGCAGAAACTTGCCTTGTCACAGTTCTGATTAGGTGCCAAGAGAACCATTTCCCAGGCCACAGCTTTAACGAGACCATGCTTCCTAATGACTAGTTTTCTCCTAATTAAATAAAAAGGGGGGGAGAGAAACCAGTGATTATTCTACCTTATAATACCACCTTCCATTTATGTGCGTCTCTCTTCAGAGGAACTCAAAGTGCTTTGTGTATTATTGTATACACTTTTCCCTCGTAATTTCCTTGAGATTCCTAGGGGTAGTTATTATCATACCATTTTACAGCTGGGAAAAGGGAGGTGGCCGAAGTAAAGCAAAGTGCCCAAACACCCTCACTGGCTGTGGTCAGTATGTTGAAGCTCTTGTCAGAAACCTCCTCATATTTGAAAATAAAGTCGCCCCCTGGGAGATAAAGTCAGATAAAGCAGCCCGAATAGACTAGTCATTTACTGCAGATTTTACAATAGTAATTAACACTATTTAATTCTCACAACCACGCCATAAAGCAGATAGTAGTACACCCATCTCACACACAAGAACAATGAGATTCAGAGAGGTAAGCTAAGTGGCTGGAGTTGCAGAATAATAATAGTTGTAGTACCAGTAAAAGCAGAAAGTAATATTTATTAAGCACTTAGCTTGTGCCAGGCATTTGACATTTATTAACTCATTTCAATCCTTACAACACCCCCTCTGAAGTGCTTATTAGTATTATCACTATTTTGCTGATGACAGGACCTAAGCACAGGGGAGTAAAGTGATTTGCCTAAGGCTGCACAGCAAGTGGCAGAGCCATGTGGGAACCCTCACAAACTGCACATGCCCCACCACCCCAGTTTACCCATCTAAAGGAATACTGTCCATTAGGGTTGGCCTGGGGACACCCAGGAACAGTCCATATGACCCAGGTATTGCCCCAGGTCTACTCTGTGCTCGTCACTGTCCTGTGGAGGTGAGTGGGGTACACTTTCTCTGCTCCTGCAGGGGATCAGGCCCCTTGCTTTGTGGGCAGATAGGAGAGAGGGGATCATGGAGGAAGGCTGGCCCTGTTCACGTAGGCAAATGTCTGGCTACTTTTAGTAGTATAAAATGGCACTATGGGGGGCTACTAGCACAAAGGTAGCAGAATCCACAAGTAAGGATTAGCCTAGAGAGACAATCAGACCGGTGGGACATGCATTTGCTGCAGTGTCTGGAGGAAGCAAAGCACCTAACTCTTCCACTCCAGAGAAATGAGCCCCCAAACTAACCTAGAACCTCTGTTCTTTCATGCTCTCTCCCTGAAAGCATCCTCTCTCCAGACTCACCCCACTCCTCCTACCTACTTCCATCCCAAGAAGGGTGTCCCCTAGACAGGGACACAATTTCTAATTCCCACAGCACCTAGCCAACCTGTCCATCAGTAAACCAGCCTGCCAGACTCGGGCTTCAGAGTAGGAGGCCTCCACGTGCCTGGCACACTTCCTGGGACAGTGAAGGTGAGATCCAGCCCCTCTGTGGCCTGCAGGGAAGGCGCTGGCTGGGGGCCAGGAGGCCTGTCCTTCTCACGCCACTCTCTTCTCTTTTCAGATCAACACTAGTAGCATACTGACTACAACCCTGTCCCCTCTCCTCCCCTCCCCTTCCAATAGGTCAAACTGCCAGGGAGCCCTTCCTGAGATAGCAGGGTGAACATTACCAAACCACCAACATGATCAAAATCAACATGGCTTTCACAATTCCTAGGAGACCTGGACACACTGCCCCCACCAGGACCAGCTTTTATCAATCAAATCAGGATTTTTAAGAAGATCCGGGCTTGCCATGATTGACTTCAAAACTTTTCCAGAGAACATTTCTCCACCTTGTTGAGATCTCATGTGCTACAAGAGGATTCTGGAAGACAAGTTACACACTCAGTATCTGCAGCAAGACTGTCTACATCGAAACCCCAGCTCTACCATTTCAAAGTGTGACCCTGAGCAAGCTACTGGACCTCCCTGTGCCTTTCCTGTTGCCTGTAAAGTGGGGATAATAAGAATTCCTACTTCGCACGACTGTTGCAAGGATAAAGTGGGTTATTGCATTAAAGTGCTTAGCACAAAGTAAGCACTCAATGTTAACTACTCTTACATGGCTTCAAAACTTCTTCTCTAGAAAGAACCATTTTTGGTCAACTTCGACTTTGCTCCCCAGTATTTCAGGCAGGTAGAGACAGCTCAGTAACAGGAAAGCCGTGTCCCTTTGGGGAAGAGAGACTGACTCTAAAAAGGAGATTTTGTCCTGAAGTAGTTCAATATTCTCCGTTCCGGTTGACTTCATAATATCTGCAGAAAGACAAAAAAGAAAAGCAGAAAAATCAAGGCCCGGGAACCACCCCCACCCCCACCCCACCCCCACCCCCCGGGAGAATGATAAACCAGGTTCCGTGGGGCCTCCCAGAAAAATCCCTCTGCTGTTTTCACCCTGGCCCACCCGCTGCCGCAACTGCGCTTCCTCTGCAGATGGTCAGAATCTTCAGAAATGTAACACCGGGGGAGCGAGAGATTGTGGGTTCCCAGAGTCTCCCAGGCACGCGGCATCTCTCCCCACCGGCAGCGCCTGAAATACCAGAGAACTTGCCAAAGATGGAACTGTTTTGTTGGGAGCTCGGGTTTCTCCCGCCGCGAGGCTGAGCCGGTGGCGCAGCTGCTGGGAGGTCACGCCCGAGACGCGTCCGCACAAGCCCGGGCCGAGGGCGCAAGGGCGAGGGACGCGCCGCCTTCTCCCGGGACCTGCCCAGTGTCTGGGCCCATCTGCATTTCACTAACAAGCCAGGGGGGCTGGCTTTCCTCGCCCAACGAAGATAGAATTTTTGCAAAACAAAACAAAAATACCCTCGTGGGGGGATAATGCTTCTTTTAGAATGCTGTGAGTTTTTTCTTAAGCTGTTTTGGGATTCAGTCTGTATCAGATCTGAAGTTCTTTTTCAATAATGATAAAAGGAGAAAAACCTAAATTTGCTACAGGAAAGCTAAAGTCTTTTAACCTTGAGAAGTTATTCTTCATTTTCTGTTACTTAAAATATTTGCATTTGTATGCTTAGAGCCCTCTGCATATGCTAAAAATAGAAGTACTGAACAGTTTAACCACCTGTGTTTTCCTTGGATTGCATACTTTCCATCGTAAACAAGAAAACACAGATTGAAAATCCATTCATTCCTTCATAAGAACTGTTTCATTTGGGGTTTATTTGTGTTTTCAATCAATGAGAGTCAAAAACAACCTTTGCAAGATTAAGATATTTCATGCAAAGAAGCTCCAAGATTTCTTTTAAATCCCTTTGCAGCTATTTGGTCCAAGACTTTTCTTATGCCATTAATAACTACCATTTAATTTACTGCACACCTACTATGACATGCACTACCTGTTTTACTGGTCATCTTATTTGTGATAATATTGGAAACTGGTTTTTCTTAATTCCTATTTTACAGAGGAGAAGACAAGCTCAGGAAGAGTGAACAGTAGCTAATATCAGGCAGCTTTTGTGTCTGTGGCACTCAGGTTTGAAAGCTGCAAAATTGCTCTTCTCACACGGTAAACCATTTTCGTTATTTAAATATTTCTAAGTAAATAGGAGCATAGAGGTGTAGTTGATCTTTTCTCTTAATTTTCAATAATTTTTAGGGAGAGAAGCATCCAGTGACAGGCACTGGTTTCTATAGCTCATGGATGGCTTGTTTGCCCTGCAACCCTTGTCCTAAATGAGACAGGTGAAGTCCTGCTGGCTCTGACAGCTGAAGATTTAGCCTCTGAAGAGCCAGAGTCTTCAGCCTGTTGTTGGTTGTGGCATAATGCAAATCACAACTTTCCTTACTCTCTGGTGCCACTTGTCTGTGATTCTCAACACTATCAATAGCTGTACATTAGAATCTGCAGAAGAGTTGTAAATACAGATGCTCAGGCCACACCTCCACAGATTAGGATTTAATTGGTTTGACATGTTACCTAAGCATTGGTATTTTTCAAAAGCTCCCCAAGTGAATACATAGCCAGGATTGAATATTGATCTAACCCAATGAACTACTCCAATTTCATCCACCCCAGTTGTGCTTTTGTAGATGTGGTTACTATAGCTGGAATTCCTTTTTATAAAATCTATTAACACTAGTGCTACTAGAGTTGATCTCAAAACAGATGTGAGCTTTTTACTTTAATTGTGTGATTTGCTTAAACAAGTTAAGGCTTCAAATGCTGTAAGACTGTGTGTGTGTGTGTGTGTGTGTGTGTGTGGATGTTGTTGTTGATAGTAGATGATTCAATCTTCAGGGGTAGAGAAAGAAGAGTTTTACAATAACCAGAAGGTTCTACGCCAATCTGATCCAATAATTGATTGACCAGGTGAAAGAAATCACACAAAATATTTATTTAACCCAAGGGTAATACCCATTCTTTGGAAATAGCCTGTTTTAGACTTGGCCTAAGAGACTAATTGGCATGAGCTGGAGGTGATAGAAGTTTCTAAGTGCAAATAAGAGGTCATCTTGGAACAATTTGAATCCCAGTAGGCTCCAGACTATTTTACATACTATTAGTCTGTGGTTATGGCGTCGATTAGAGGGGGCAACTCTTCCAAAGTACTTCATCTGAATGTGACCCAATAATATAAGTACCCAGGCCAAGCCTAAACATTCCTATAAGTCAAAAAAGATTTACTTCTTCTTTAAGAAAGGACCTATTCTTGGGCCTCCCCGGTGACGCAGCGGTTGAGCACGGGGTTGCGAAGCTGCCTGCAGCCTCTGCAGCGCCGGTTCAATCCCCGGCTGCTCCCCGGCCACCGAAGGAGGGTCCCACATGGCGCACAGACCTCTCCTGCCGCCCGCTGCTCCCCTCAGCAGTGTACTTCGGTCCTTCTGCCTGCTCTGCTCCCTGCTCTGGCTCTGGTGAATTCTCTCACCCTCCTGTGCTTCTGACTGTGCCCAGTGCTTGTATAAATAAATAAATAAATCTTAAAAATAAAAAATAAAAAAAAAACTTAAAAAAAAAAGAAAGGACCTATTCCCCTAGAAGAAATGTAGGGAGTTTGTTTCATAGGGAAACAACTATGTTCCTCACTATTTTGAATGAAACTACAAAACCCCCTATACCACCATTATCAAATATATATATACTTCACTGAGGTCTTTGGTATTACAGATACTTATCAATGGAAACATAATTTTTTCACTCAACCTCTGGTGACACAGTTCAGTTGTATGAAACCTAGTAGGTGGCATTAGTTGATGCTGTGGTCAGAACAGTGATTTCCCCAAACATCTTTGGTGGACTGATATTGAGACAGGAGCATCAAGTGATTCTATGGACCTTTCTCTTTACCTGTTCCTTGCAAATAATCTCTACCATATAAAACTGACCAAAATTCCATTTAGTATAAAAATGTGTGAAATCCCCTTACATCTTAAACTGCTGTGTTTCCCTTTGGCAACAACAAGATTAACACTTCTGTACAGAGAATGGTTTTGATCTTACTCTTCCAGCTACAGTATTTACATTCCAGTAAAGTTCATCTGGATCAGTTAATATTCACATGAATGAATATGCAGCCCAAAATCATGTCCTTAAATGAAGTTATCAGCCAAAGAATGTGGGAGAAGACTTAACCTAATAATCTAAAGATTCTAAAATACCCGAAAGATGCAGAAATATTCATAAGTGTAAATTTCTGTGACTCTGGTCAAAAAAAAAAAAAAAAAGGAAGAAAGAAATCATTTCAGTATTAGAACAAGACAGGTATGAACTGATTAAAGCTTGCTCAAATGAGGAAACTGGGGAAAACATCTTGTCAACCTAGATAGATTGTCCTGAAATAGATCAAAGATGGGTCTGTGCTTTAAAAAATCAAACTTAAAATAAAAAATCAGTCTAGGTAAAAGAAAGGAACTTTGAAATAAGAGGGTTGTTGTCACTTCTTGTGTGGAACTCAGGCGTTGGATCAGAAATGCTGACCTTGGGGAAAAGGCTAATAGTATAGTTTCCAATACAGGAAATGACTTTTTTAAATCTCTGTTACCTTTAATGACATGTAGTCTGAGTTTGGGGACAGAAGTAGCCTGATGACAATGTGTTTCATTTCTGTCTGACCTAATAAACATTTATTGAGCACTTAATATGTACCCTGCACTTATACACATAAAGACAATGAGATAGTAAGATTCAGTCCTCTTTCACTTGCCATCCAGTTACGAGGCTTATGTGTAGACTCATGTAAGGTGCTAACACAACCAGTTTCACAACTGATAATTCTAATTGCTCACAACTTAAGCTAAGGGTGAATAAGGGTTGGCGGTAACTCGGACCTGTGGCCAGTTCTGATCATCAGTTCAGGTCCAAAAAATTTCCCTTAGAGCCAGCCCTGGGCAAGAACTCACGGGAGGTGCTCCGGAGGGCATGGCAATGAATAAACCACGATCCCCATTTTCTAGAGGTTCCCAGACAACTTTCCAGATAAAAAAGAAAACTAGATGAAGAACTTTTTTTTAAATAAATTTTATTTTTATATTCCCCATACAATTGCAACCCCCTTATTTTGACCCCAATCCCTCCCCTCCCCGCCCCCCACCCCCATAGAGTGTCTCTGGTTCATAGTTTTTTGTTTATTTTGATTTTCACTTTCTTATAGTTGTTCATTTTCCTGGTCCCTTATTTAAGTTTTCTAGATTCCTGCTATGAGTGAGACCATCCGGTATTTTTCTTTTTCTTTCTGGCTTGTTTTGCTGAGCATGATCCCTTCCAGCGCCATCCATGTTGCTGCAAATTGCATGTGTTTATCTTTTTTGAAGGCTGAGTAATATTCCATGGTGTATATGTACCACATCTTCTTGATCCAGTCATCTATTTTTGGGCATTTGGGTTGTTTCCAAAGCTTCGCTATTGTAAACAGTGCTGCTATAAACATAGGGGTGCAGGTGCTCTTTGGAATTGATGTTTCTGTGTCCTTTGGGTAAATACCTAGGAGTGAAATTGCTGGATCATATGGAAGCTCTATGTTTAGTAGGTCCAGAAATCTCCACACAGCTCTCCATAGTGGTTGGACCAGTTTGCACTCCCACCAACAGTGCAGGAGAGTTCCTTTTTCTCCACATCCTCGCCAACATTTGTTGTTGCTAGTTTTTTTAATATGTGCCATTCTCACTGGTGTAAGATGGTATCTCATGGTAGTTTTGATTTGCATTTCCCTGATTACAAGTGATGTTGGACATTTTTTCATATGCCTATTGGCCATTTGCATTTCCTCTTCAGAGAAGTTTCTTTTTAGCTCTTCTGCCCATTTTTTGACTGGGTTATTTTCTTTGTTGTTGCTGAGTCTCATCAGCTCTTTGCAGATTTTTGTGATCAGTCCTTTATCATTAGTGTTGTGTGCGAAAATGTTCTCCCAGTCGGTGGGGTTTCTCTTTGTTTTTGTTAGATGAAGAACTTTTGGGGTAACTCATTGCACATGGCAAGTAAAGATCGCTAACTAATTGGTTCTCCCCAAGAGAAATCACATAGACTTTTGAAAAGTTTTAGAACAACAATGCTTTAAAAGCCCAATAGTTAAAACAGCAAAGGACAAATGAGCTTTGCCAATCACTTAGTGAATGGCCTTCCTTCAGCACATTGGGCTGATTAAGAAGTTGTTATTAACTGAGGAACCTCTCTGTGACACAGACATTTAACCCTCCCTGGAGAAGTTTTAGGAGTCATCAATTTGTAATTTAACTGGCTTTTCAGGAAAGCAAAGTACTGGTACATTTCAAAATAGAGATTCACCTAAGAGCCTAACTAACCACCTCTAAGCAAGAGTTGGAACAAAAGGTATCATTGAAGGAAATGCCACATCCTTCCAATCATCCATGTCACTCTTGCAGCTATTCTAAAAGGTGTTTCCAAGCGATCCAGCCTGGATGGTTATTCTTACAGTTCTCACACCCTAGCCAGTAGTGTTTGGGACAGTTCTCGGGTTGGGTCATAGCCTTCCCAGCTAGTTTTTAGGACACTTGCGCTCATATCTCCTTTCCTCTGTGCCTCCCCACTGCTCCAAAGTATAAAGCTGTTTATGGACTATGGGCTGAACATTGCCTGTCAGTGGAAGCCTTGGACTTGGACTGAAAGACCTGGACCATGCCCAGTGTGACTACTAACTAGCTATTGACCTTGGAAAATTAACTGCTTCTATTCGGACTTTATTGTCCCCATCTACAAAGTGAAGAGGATGGATTATATATTCTTTGAAGCCTATTTCTAGTACTCTGCAATTATGTGATTTCCAGCAAATGCCAAAAGAAAAAAATCTCCTTTTCCTCTCTCCCTCATCTCTCCCTCATCTCTCCCTCACTCTTAAAAGAATCAAACAAACCTCAAACTATTGGTATTAGTCCTCTCCCCAGATGAATATTCCTAAGACTGGCATTTTGTCCTAACAATATCAACATGCCACTGACTCCCAACGCCCACTGAACACAAAACTGAGCATTGAGTGTGTCCAGTTCTTTACAGGTTACAGGACAGTTTCACCCTTCCAGAAGAGGGTTCCATGCAGTCACATAGCTGGCTAGTATGTCGTCTCCACTCCACAGAGGCTAGCCACCTCCTCCCTGAGGTGCCACAGGCACAGCTGCAGAGTCTTTGCCAAGTGGGAGGCAGGAAGGGAGCAGTTGGAGTTCAAAACGAAAGAAGGGCAAAGGGAAGAGATGGGGGCAGAGGAAGGGAGAGAAGAAGGGGTACCTGGAGCCCCCATACTGGTGGAGAGTGCTCCAGTCTTAATGTAACCTGGCTTGACACCTCTTGGGATTTAGAACCTGTGGGTCACCTTCCTGACCCTCTGCCGCTGCCCTGCCCTCTCTTGCCCTCTCCCCTTCTTAAGCTGCCCCCAAAAGAATGTCCGTTGTAATCTCTCTCCAGCTGTTTGATCTTTTTAAATGTCTCTCACTTGTCTGTGGCATATGCTCCATCCAAAAAATAGACCTTGGGCATTCAGGATGAGAAAGAGTATTAAATGGCAAAAGCCAGCCTCGTGCCAAGGGTGTGGGCAGCCCCTAGATAGCTCTGATGACCAGATGTCTTGGATTTGCTTGGATGGTCCTAATTTAAAACATTCTAACCTCTTGTCCCCATAAGTGCCTCCACACTTGTCAGAACATGTGTCCCTATTTGGAGTTTGGAAAATAGAGTCACCACATGGTTACCCGATAGCCAAGTGTCAAACAGGCCCAATGTCAGCGTCACTGGCCTGAAAAGAGGACAGTCATGGAACCAATGGATGTGGGGTCAATCAGCTCTGCCACTTAGAATCTTTAGGGCTGTGGCAGCTTTTATTTTTCCTGAGCCTCAGTTTTTTTTTTGTTTTTTTTTTATCTAGACAATGGTTCATTTCCCTGTCAGTCAGCCAGTGGATTGTGACTTAGAAAAACCACTGCTCCTAGGCACTTTATGTCTTCCAGATGTTTCTGACATTCCGCCTGTATTGTCATATTGTTTAGATTTTAGTCAAATCTTGTGTGTTATAATTTAAAGCATTAACTTAAGGCATGGTTCAGGATGCCATCTTAAATAGCCACGATAAGAGCAACCAAATAGCCAAACAGATATAAAATGCCCTTCCTTCTCCCTGCCCGGCCTTTCCAATTGGGCCATTGAGTCCCATTTCTCACGACTCAATTCAAATCCACTCTCCACTGCTCCCTGACCTGTTTCACGTTGACCAAGCCTGCCACAGCTAGATCTGGGGCCATTTGGACCACTATTATATCACCTGCCTCTAACCCACTGGTAACATGCCCAGCTTATGACTCTCCTTGAGGTCCCCTCCCCACCTGGTTCTCAGGGGCCAAGGCAGACAGTGGAAGGCGGGTCCACCATGGAGTCCGCCAAGAGTCATATCTGATTCCTGGTGCCCCAGATCCTTGGGCTGGTCACTGGACCTTTGTCAGTCTCAGTGCCCTCATCTGAACACTAGAATTAGGTTTCCTGTCTCTTCTGTCCATGAAAAGCATTTTCAAAGACATGTTGCTGCCATCTCATTCCCATTCCCATTCCCAAAACCTCAGCTCCTGTTTCCAGGCACATCAAGTGAAAACTCAGCATTCAAAATCCTCCACAATCCCACCATAGCCTAAGTTTCTCAAGTTTATTTCCACCAGCACATGCCAGCTTCTGGTACCAGCCATGCCAGGCTCTGCTCTGCTCACTTGCCCCTGCCTCTGCACATCTGCCTAAGCAGTTCCCTTCACTGTGAGGCCCTCTACCCTCCTAAGGTCTCTCCAGTCTGAGTCACACCATTTCCCCACTGCTGTGTATTGAATTCACTGCCCCCCCCCCATTCATATGTTTACAGTCTGACTTCCCTAAAGTGAACTGTATTTAAAATGGGGTAAAGGTTACATGAGGCTATGTGGGTGGGGCCCTAATCTGATAGCATCAGTGTTCTAATGAGAAGAGATAACTGAGCCTCTTTCTCTTCTCCCCAAACCCCCCTGCGAGCCATGAAGAGGCCTCTCAACAAAAGCTGAATTGGGAAACATCTTGATCTTGGACTTCCTAGCCTCCAGAACTGTGAAAAAAAAGTAATTTCTGTTCTTAAGACAGCTGGTCTATGGTATTTTGTTTTGATAGTCCAAGCAGACTACTATGCCCACCAGCACTGCTCTCCCCTTCCTCAGAACCCTGTGTCACTTGTCATCTGCTCCTCACAAGACAGCACTAAATTAGTAACACTCTATCTTTCTGACTCAGCACATTCCCCTGTGTGCCATTTTGCATCTCCGATAAAGAGAGGAGGTCTTGGCAGTTAGGAGCTTGAAGGTCTGTCTTACCCACCAGCCCAGCACAAAGCATTGCAAGTAGTAGATGCTCAAGAAATGCTTAGCCAGGTAAAGGTGGGCACTGATGGAAGAAGACAGAGGTCCCGAGAGGACAGGGGTCTCTCTGGTGTGTCATGGGGTGCTGGAAGGCACGCACTTGCTCTCACCCACACACCTGTTTCTCTGTGTACATCTTATCTCTGTCACCACAGCAAGACACCAGAAAGGGGCAAATACACAAAAGATGATGCACACAGTTATAACAAGGAGTTTCCCCAACTACCAGCCCAGCCAACAGAGAATTGCCAAATTGAAAATCATTGAAAATGTCATTTATTTGCATGTTTATGTACATTCGCAAAAGCATCCTATACTGAACATTGTAGCAATTGTGTGTGTATATATAGTTTATTGAGCACCTGTTTATGCCAGCCACTACCCAAGTCATCAAGCCATTTGAGACCCACTACCATTAGAAATTATCTCCACTTTACAACTGAGAAAAGTGATACTTGAAAGGTGAAGTAACTTGCCCAAGGTCACATAACCGGTGAGACTGAGCCAGTGATAGATTTCATTTGAAAAGCATCTATTTGCCAGCTCATTCAGCCGACAAACAGGGCAGCCCCCCAAAACAAAATCCCCAAACTATCATTTGTGAGGGATATAGAAAGGAGAAGACAGTCTCTGTCCCTAAGAAACTGTAGAAGGAGAGGACATGCAGATTATTAAGTCGTAGTTGGCCACAAAGTCAGGAAAAAGCAATAGGAATTAAGTGTTTCAGGAAGAAGGGACAGGAATTGTTTCAGGAGTTCAGGAGAGGATTGTGTTGCTGCCTGATAGGGGATACCTGGGAAGGTTTCCAAGAGGAGGTGACCTCGGGATGGTCATTGAAGGACAAGCAGGAGCCAGGTCCAGAAATGGAAAATGCTAGCAGAGTGCTGGGATGCACTGGAGGTTTCACTGGTGAGGACTGAAGACTTGTAAGGGTGGGGCACCCCAGGAAGACAGGTCTAGGTAACAGGGGTAAGACCTCTGGCAATATGAGGCTGACTTCGGGCAAAGCGGCTGGGGTCCCAGGACACATGGCTTACCCACCTTTCCAACTTGCAACTTCCTAGTTAAAGTGCAAAATGCCATCGGGGGTGGTAGGCTGCTAAGATGGGACAAGGACCATTACTTAGGAGGGGAGATTTGGGCTGTGATTCACTGGACATGGATTCTAGAAGTAGCTCTGCTGACACCCAGCAGGGTGACCTTGGATAAGTCAGCTGGACTTAGAAGATCTTGTGACCTGGAAGATTTCTGGGGTCTTCTTGATCCCCACTGTCACCAGGAGCTGGCCTAGAGTGCTGGCTCATCAGTACAGTGCTCCGTGACCCAGGTGACCCATGGAGTGAGGCAATGCCCTGCCCAGCCCCCAGGAAGCTGTTTCTCCTTTGGGGAAATCAGGCTCTGTGGAGCTGCCTGCCCAGAGTGCTCTGATCGCTGAACCTGACTCACGGCGCCTCATGGGGGGGCTGGAGAATGCTCACAGCAGACACCCCCAATGGGAGGGCCTCCCCTCCTGCCTCTCAACCACAGTCCCTCCGGAACTTCCATTCCCCAGGCCCGTCTCTGAGTGAGGTCCCTCGCGGCTTGCCGGGCGTGGGCGACGCCCCGGCTGGGTGCAGGCGCTCTGGGTCCCTGGGGTATACTGGGAGTGGGTGGCGCGCGCTCGGAAGTGCCCCGGGGCGCCTGGGGGCGGGCGGCTCCTGTTTGCCGGCGCGGCGCAGGCGGGCGCAGGGCAGCTGCTGGGAGGTGAGCGGAGCAGCGTTTTCCCACAGTCTAGGGCGGTGACACATGGCGCTCACACATTCCACAGCCGGCGGCCGCGCCAGGCCTGGCCGCGAGTCAAGGCAGGGCCGGAGCTGCAGACGAGCAGGTTCCGATTTTGGCACCCGCCACGCTGCCTTCCCGCCGTCCCCACGCCCGGGGGCGGGCTGGGCAAGGCGTCCAGGGCAGGACATGCTTAACCCCTAGGCGTCCAGACACAACTTCTGAGCGGAGCTTTTGTCAAGCCCAGTGTGTGGCTCATCTAGAAGTGTCTTGTTTGGCCCTCTTGTCTGTGGATTCAGAGAGGACAGCAAAGGGATGTAGATAGGGTTAGTCTCCATCAAATTCGTCTTCTACCCAGGTCTGAAATGAGGGAACGCACCAATCTCTGTGGAAGATCCACTCCCCACACCTCCCTATTTAAGAATGGGCCATGGGGGCCTCCCTGGTGGCTCAAGGGGTTAAGTCACAGCACTATCAAGGCAGCCACTGCCAAAGTTCAATCCCTGGCCAGGGAGGTGACCCACATGGCACAGCAGACCTCTCCTGTCTCACCCACTGCTCCCCTCAGCAGTGTATTTCAATGGGTCGGACTGTTCTGTTCCCCACTCTGTCTCTGGTGAATCCTCTTGTTAGGGGGAAAAGGCAGTCCCAAAGCAAATTCCATACAGGCTTTGTGGACTCCACCCCCACCCCAGGTCAAAGCCAAAGACACTGGGAACTCCAAATCCCATCACCACCAAAGGGAAGGTGGCTGGGACCTGAGGGTGGGGTTAAGCAGCCAGGTGGATACAAAAGGCAGACACGTGGGCTTTGGGGGGGGTCTCCATTTTTGGGCTCTTGGCCAGCTCGGAGCGTCCGGCCAGCTCTGAGAGTGACTTTGGGTTTCCAGGTCGTCGGATCGGGTAGGACGCATTAAAGACTTTATTTCCCTATTTTCTCCCTGAGTTGTACATTTTCCTTATTTCCTTTCCTCTTGTAAATAAACCTTTTATTAACCCTTTTGTGTGTGTCTGTAGTAGAGTATTCATAAGTCCCTTTAAAGCGCGCGGGTGAGGACCCACAGCCAGGAACCCGTTTAATATCGGGGTTGCTCTATAACACTCTCACCCCCAGAGGTGTCTCTGGCCTGTACCCGAGTTCTTGTATGCATAAATAAATAAATCTTAAAAAAAAAAAAAAAAAGAATGGGCTATGGAAACCTTGATCACAGGTCACAGTCATTTGAGAAATGCAAAAAATGGTCAAAAATGAGCTCCCTCCCAGTTCTGGGGTAGGCATTCATTTATATGGGATGGCAAGTCTTGAGCTTCTGTGTGAGCACCCCAGCACTCCCCAGCCCTGTTACCCCTGGAATTGCATGTGACTTCACAGGGTAGATACAGCACTGAAGCTGGAAGTGACAGAGAGCCTTCACTCAGTACAGCTCACAGAGCAAGGAAGCCACCCAGAAACCCCCACAGGAGCTGCCCAGGGGAAAGGAAGTGTTCTGGAAACTGTCTTGTATACATTGTCCTTCATTTCAATGACAACCAATGAGAAAGGTAGTATTATTGCCCCTGGTTTCTGGACTTAAAGAGGTAAAATCAACTTGCTTAAGGTCATGGAGCTAAAAGGTGCCTGGCCCCAGGTTTGTGTAACCAGCAGTGCTTTGTCAACTAGGTCTCAAAGTTTAGCTGCAATTCAGATTACGTTCCGGGACACACCCTCCTCCCCACCACCCCATAGAACACACCTGTACACAGAGCTGTCCAGCCCTAATCTTCTCAGAGCAGAATCACACTTGTTCCTCAGTGACTCTTACTAAGGATCCTCAATGGCTCTGACCTTGGTAGACCTGTAGAATATTTCAAATTTGCCTTTTCTCTGAAATAAACTACCCCATCCTCTGATCCATAATCAACATGTTCTCAACCCTTACAACATAACCCAAAGACAAAGAGGTCAACCATGGAGACTCATCAAGTTCATTCACTCAGTTAGCATTTTTTGTGAACCTACTGTCTGCCAAACACCTAGCAGGGTGCTCATCGGAACAGGAGACGGGTCTAGGAGCAGAAGAGGGGGAACAAGATAAGGCACTAAGATCACAATCCAGAAGACCCACCATGACCATTTGGGATTCCCAATCAGGTAGATTGAAAAGAGAACTATAAAGGGATAATTATATCACAGCATAAGAGAAGTATGGACTAAGTGGAGGTACAAAGGTAAAAATACTGCTAGTTATAGACCCAGAGTTATAGAAAATCCCTAAAGTGCTGACTTTTATGTGGAACGTGATGAATGAGTGTTTCTCCAGACAGACGCAATAGGAAAGGCCATTCCAGGCAGAGGAAATATGGCATGACTATCTTAGAGAGGACACAAGGAATATACACCATAATGAAAAATTGATAAATTATATGTTGCCGAAATTCAAAATGTCTATTCACAAAAAATACATACCAACAAGAAAACAATGAGGCAAACCACAGATTAGAAGCAAATATTTACAAAACTTATATCTGACAAAGTAATTATACAGGCAGAATAAAGAACTGCCACTCAAAAATAAGATAACCCAATTTTTAAAAAATGATCATAGACTACACAGACACTTTATGAAAGAAGATATACAAGTGGCCAGAATAAATGGAAAGCCCTCAACATCAGCAGTCATGAGAAAAATTAAAACCACAGTGAGACACCACACACGTACCTACCAGAATGGTTAAAATTAACAACTGACACCAACACCACCAGATGTTGGAGAGAATATAGAGCAATCGGAACTCACGTCACTGGTCAGAATATTAAATGGTACGGCCACTTTGAAAACTGATAGTTTCTTTAAAAGTTAAACATTTACCGAGGGGTGTACTGGTAAATGTCTAACTAATGATTTCCCAGAATCAAGACAAGCTCTACTTGTAGCATTTGCTGGTTTCCCAAATGTAAATATTCCCACCTTGGCCGATTTCACGCTGCCAACCTGACATCACTGAGCGTTGACTCGGGGAGAGAGGAGCACAGCTGCCTCCTGCCTCCAGCTCACCTCTGCCCAGCTCACCTCTGCATCTACCCCATGACCTAGCACTGCTCCGGGGTAGTTCCCTAAGAGAAATGAAAAACATATGTCCACAGAAAAGAATGCGGATGGCAGCTTTATTCATTAGCACCCAAAGTCAGAAACAAGACAGAAGTTCATCACAAGAGAACAGATAAATCAGCTGCACCATAGTCATACAATGCAGCACTACTATAGACAGAGATACGGAATCCACCAACACATGCACCGTGACAACTCTCGAAAATGGCGTGCCATGTGAAAGAAGTCAGAAGTGAGAAGGCCATCTTCTCTGATGGCATTTATGCAAAATTCTAGAATAGTCAAAACTCACCAAGTTGATAGACATCAGATCTTGGTTACTGGCAGAGGAGAGACGAGCTTGACTGGGAAGGTCCACCAGCAAACTTTCTGGGGCGAACAAATGTTCTGGGTCTTGGTAGGTATTGGACAAAACAAAACACTTAAGATCTGGGCATTTCACTGTCCACATTACACTTTTAAAAGAAAAAGGTAGCACAGCTTAAAAGCCTGGATTTCCCTTTTCTTGAACATTCAGGGTATCTTAGGAGCAGAGGACCACAGCCCAGCATGGGGGGCTACAATGCAGTTGGCTGGGCACCTGGGCCTCAGGAAGTAAACTGTGTTTCTCTTATTCTTTTAGCACTGCTGCATTATTTGCTTTGTCGCCCGCTGTGGCTATGAGGTCCCCCAGCCACAGTGCAGTGTGTGGGCTGGGCGCCAGGGGCACTGAGGTCCTCAGGCCTGGTCCTCCCAAAGCTGGCTCAACTCTACTTCACTTTTTCTCTCCCCTTCCCCAGTTTTGAGGAGTACATTTAAGGAACTTGAAAAGTTAGTTTATCTCCCAGTTCTCTCCATTCTTTCATAAGTTCCTCCAACATTCCCTCCCTTCCAAAACCTTCCATCCCTCTTCTACATAAACACAGATACATGCTAATTATTAAATAGCCCCAAAGTGGTCAGGATTCCCTATCTCCCAGAGGTCTACAGTAACTGGAGCACAAAAATTGTAACTAACCTGTCAAAGCCCATCTGAGATATTTAGCTTAGAGCATTGTTCTGCTGCTGCAGAATTAGCTACGTATTCATGAGAACATTATTCAAAAACTCTGGCTTCATTTTCTTATTTGCAAATAGGCTGAGTAATTCCTACCTCCATGGGCTGTCTATCTGATAAAATGACATAACTGTGGAAAAAAAACCCAGCATGTTTGGGGGACTTAGTTTGGGGCTAGTTCCCCCCCCCCCCATTTTCATTGCAGTTAATCTTCACTATAAATATTTTCATCATACTGCTTTGAACTTTCCATCAGGCACCTAGTGCAGAGCAAAGCTGGGATCCCAGCCCTGGTCTCAGCATTCCTTCCGGTCCTCAGTGCACAGTGCTTCCCAGGCTGGAAATCTCTCTGGCTCAGGGTGCAATAGTGAACTCCACCCTCTCAGGCTACCATTTCTACAATTCTGGAAAAACAGCATAAGAGGGCCAGGTGCAGGAAGATGGAAAGGCTCTTGTGTCACACAAACAGCAACATTCCTTTCACACCTCCTACCTTCCACTCCTTAATTAGTCTTTTACAAACCTAAAGTCTCCTTGACTTTTCAAACTTTTATAAAGAGTTTCTTGTAGGTCTCTTGGAGACTGAATGTGAGGCATTTGTAAAACTGCACACAATACATAGGATTTCCTATTGCTTTTCCATATTTTCTGACGTGCCCTTTCCCATAAACACAATGTACTAGCAGTCATTGTCTACTTGCTCCCCACAGCTCCCCTCAACTCCTTAACTTTGCTCTCATTGACATTCCATCTACTGTAAAAATAGCCGGTTCCAAGGGCCTCCAAACCCTGCTGGTTCTTCTCCTTAATGACCTGATTCCCAAAGTTAAGGTTTCTCCAGTCTCCTTCTTACTGGACCTTCTTTGGACACCTCAGCATGGACTACGCAGTGCTTTCCTGTCCTCTGGGCTGTAGCTTATGCTCCTTCCCCACCTCCCTTCACACACTACCCATCCTTCAAAACTCAGCTCAAATGCCAGCTTCTTTGTGAAACTTTCTCTCAGTCTCCAGCTAGAAGGAATCTCTCCCTTCATCTGAACCACAGGATGAAGTTTCTTTTCTAAACTTCTCTTTTATGTCACTCATATCATCCCCTGTGTCTGGATGAATGAGATGAACAGATCAGCAGATAGGTGAGTAGATGGATGGACAGATAGATGGATAGAAAACATATGAATTGTTGAGTGGATACATAACAGGCTGGCAACATTTTCAAGAGCAATAAAATGCACTCAAACCTCCGTGTTTGTATCCTGTTAATTTATTTATTTAATATTTATTCAACAGCTTCTGTGTCTTCTCTAGTCATCCACAAAACATTTCATTTCTGATCTCAGGACAGACATTGGAAACATTTCATTCAGGCTGGACCACAAATGCTCAATATGTATGGATGACAGAGGGCCAGCTGTATTTTATTTGCTGCTAACCCAAAACCTGTTGAGTTTTTACTAGTGTTCAGAGGTAGATGTCAACATATTTCTTGTTTCTACTTTTGAGGTCCCAACTGAAAGGGCAGTCAATCCAGTCTGTGTGCTCATTTCTCAGATGAGGAACCCCAGGCCTGGGGAAGGATGGTGATGGGCCCAAGATCAGACAGGTAAGGCACAACCTCTGCCTTATTCCCAACTCCCACTTTCTTACTCTGCCCTTTAGACTAAAAAACCTAAAGCAAGGGGGCTGACATTTCCATTCTAGGTATATTTCAAGACTTGCTGGGAGAAGCAGTAAGGTTTGTTAAGAAAAGCCAAGACTTCTCTGAAGAGAACTAAAATTTCTTCTCTACATTCTTTCAATGTTTAATGTTATTAGACTGATGCCACTTACACAATGAAGAGAAAAGTAGTCTGCCTTCGACTACTTCCTGAAAGCTCTGGAAGATTCCTGAGCTGTGTTTGCACAGTTAGCACTTTTCATCATAGAAAATGAAGGATCGAAGACCTGTGTGGTCTTGGCTCTGACTTTTCTTCATAGCAGATTTCTAATAACCTCTAGAATTCCTCTATTATCAGACCAAGAGTTAACCATTTGTCTACTCTGGTGAGGTAATCACTTCTCACCATTTTTACTGAAGAACAAGTTACTCAGGTAAACTGTGCACTATTAATTTTTCTGACTTTACTAAAGAATATTGTGGCTTCTTTATTCCAAACTACAACTCAACCATGCTTGGCATGGATTGGCAGGGATTTCTAAAGTTTTGACTCAAAATTTCTAGAAACACCTTTGGTTCTGTTTAATATCATTTCTTGACAAGGATGGTTAATAGCCTCAGTTCTCTTCCTTTAACAATCCCACTATCTGCCCCAAAACTCTACTCGAATAACAACTTATCTATATATATCATACATACAACCCAGTGGCTATTATAATCATGGGTATTAAAATTTTCTTTCCTTTTTTTTCTTTGTATTTTTTATAAGTAATGGTTTATAACACTGAGCATGATTTGGAGATATAGGTTCATACCTCTTCAGATGTATGTTCATACCCACCCGCCACCAGAGCTCCCATAATCCTCAATCAAAAAATTTTCTTTAATTGTCATTTTCTCTCAAAAAGTCCAAAGATAATAGGAAGAAAGTGGGAGACAACAGCCAAAGAACGGGGACTCTAGGGGAGGGTGTCCTTGCAAGAAATTGACCTCCTTCCCCAGCTCCCAAACAGCAATTATGACTGACCAGCCAACCCGAAACGCGTCCTGCTTTTATGAATTTCCAATCAATACCTAAAATGCCAGAAGTTTCTTTTGAAATTTAAAAGAAGAGAAAGAGGGAGGGAGGAAGAAAAGAAGAAATCCAAACAGTGGACAAAAACCAGGCGCTGCGGCCCCCACTCCAGCTTGAGAAGCGGCAACAATGGTGAGAAATCAATGCCCAGAACCACAAGGCAGCTTTCAGACACCTCTTGACCTTGTCACTTCCTGGGTAATTAAGAGGCACTACAGTTCCGTGTCACTGTCAGGGGCTGAATGTATATCGATAGACAGATATATATGCTCTTAAAAGATTCTTTTTCTACAGCCTTGGTCAGGATCCTGCCAAAGAAAAGGGGGAAAAGAAAAGCATTTTGTCCAGAGCGCACTCAAAGAAACATGAAAGGAGAAACCTAAATTTTTCAGCACAGTCTGCCTCTGACATGGGAAAATGGCGCAGAAAAGAATAGATGGCTTGTTCGCTGTTGTTTTTTTTTTTCTTCGTTCCCTTGAGAGAGTATCTCTGTGAATGTGTGGTAGGCAGCAGGGCACCCCTCAGATACCTGAAGAGCAATCATGCAACCCTGAGGTCTCCAAGACCAGCAGAGAGGCTGCTGGCTGCATGTGACCCCTCAGGTAACCACACCCCTTCTTTGGACCTCAGTTTCTCCAAATGAAGGAAATTGAATTCAGTCCTCTTTGGAGCTGTATCCATGACTGACATTCACTGAGAGCATGAGAAATGGGTTCTGTCTTCTCATGCTGCCAAGAAAATAGGGGAACATGGGAGGCAGGGAGAGCAGGAGTGGACCTCCCCACCAGCCATGGTGACCACTCGGAGCCAGGGAGCCCCACAGTCAGACACTAGGAAATCTACCAATCCATTGGGCAAAGACCATGAAGGCCCTTCACCAGCTCTGACCAGGTGGCTTTTGGGGACACCTGTGTTCTTTCCTGGCAACACATGTCTGGGAGGCCCCACTCAGATTATGGGTCACAGTTTGCTTTGAAAATGGAGACAAGAAGAATCTCCATCATGGGCTGTTTTGATGCCCACATGGCATCTACCTGGGACTATATTTTCTAAGTCCATTAGGGCCTAGCAAGAGTTGGTGGCAGAGTCCATCCTGAGACAACATCAGTAGCATGCCCTCACCAGAATGACTCTTCTCTCTTCGTGGCCCCTGGCACTCACTGACTGGCTCCTCCCCTCTTCCCCAGCCAACCTAGCAGTAATGAAAATGCATGGTTTGTCTGAGCAGGTGGCAGCAACTCCTCTGGACTGTGAACTCCCAGGGGGCAAGGCCTGGGGCTCACCCACCCTTGAATACCTCCCTCCAGCTCCCAGTCCCATGCCTTCACACAGCAGGTCCCCAGAAGAGGGTGGTTTGGAACAGAATTCTCTATATTTAATTTACAAATCGTTATGGTTGTTATGATTACAAAACAAACTACAGACTAAATTTTTGTGGCCCCCACACTCCCATCCCCAGTGTGATGTTATTTGAAGGTGGGATCTTTGGGAAATCATTAGGTTTAGACAAAGTCTTGAGGGGGGACCCCAGGATAGGGTCAATGCCCTCAGAAGAAGAAGACACCAGAGCCTCCTGACTCTACAGAGTGTAAGGACACAGCAAGAAGGCAGCATCAGGAAGGTTGCAGCCAGGGAAAGGGCCCTCACCAGACATGGAATATTCTGGCACCTTATCTTCCCCATCCTTCAGAATGCTGAGAAATAAATGTTTATTGTTTAAGCCACCTGGTCTACGGTATTTTGTTATAGCAACCCAAGCAGACTAAGACAGGGTCTTTGGAAGGGGCAGTTTTGGACGTCAGCTTTTTCACATGCACCTATTAAAAATAAAAATGAAACCGACTAAACCAAAAAAGACATTTTACCAAGCACCTCCCATGGGGGACTAAGGAACCAAGAAAGAACTATTTCCTGCTCAGAACTCAGTCCGGTGGGGGAAATGACCAAGTACAGGAGTCATTACGATCTCAGACATGAAGTAAGCCATTAGTCCTGTTTGAACCACGAAGATAGAGGCCTTGGAGACTTCAGAAAAAAGAGGGATAGGCTGTAGTATAAATGGGGGCAGGGCTGGGGAGAGACCGAAAGGGACAGTTTCCTGCAGTAAGTGGCATCCGAGCCAGGTCTAGGAGGAAATGGTGGAAGCACTTGTGCATAAAGGAAATTGGGAGGGAAGCAAAAACCAGAGACTGCAAGACAGGAAGTGGGGGGAGGTGAGGGGAATTTGGAGACTAGTGACCATAGCCTTGCATTTTATGCAGAGGTGCGATATAATGAGGCTAGAAAGAAACTGTGTTCTGGCTGAAGCAATGATGATAAGAGGCCCCCATCCCACGCCCTCTTTGGAGTCAGGTTTAAAACCATAAGAAACTTGGGTTTTGTATTCCTATTTCTAGTCTCATCTCCACTGAAATGGATCCCCCAATCTCAAGCCCCACCCTCTTCACAAGGAGTGAGGATGGACAGCTGAACAACCAGTGTGGCCTCCCAAGCAGCCGTGGGAAGGGGCTGGCTTGTCTGCTCCCCCTCACTCTCTTCCGCCCGCTGTGAAATCCGTATCAGCTGGAGAAGCCCAAGAGATCCGTCTCCATCTGTTCTGGGCATGGCTGGTGGGAAAGCCTGGGATCTGAGAGGGCAGCTTGGCCCATCAACATGACAGAGGCAGCCAAAGGGGTGGGGGTGGGGGGATGGGGAAGGCACCCACTGCAAAGACATGCTCAGCCAGCCCTGGGAACAGCTGCCCAGTCATGGGGCCAGGAGGCTCCCAGCTTCCCAGCCGTGCTCGAATCACCCATTTTGTAGCCTTGTTGCTAATGATGCAATTAAGTTCATCAGAAAAACATCTGTTCGGATTGCTAGGGACAGTGGGTATGTTCTGAAGGAAACTCACCAGGCAGGGATCTTGGGTGGCTAAACAAGCAGGGGACTTGGGTGGCTAAACAAGCAGGGCCCTTGATGTCCCTAAGAGCCTGGAAACTCCCCTCCAGACTTCATCTGTCTCTGACTAGACCAGGAAGTATCCTCAGCCAAGAACCCAGACAGGCTGGTCCACAGCTGTGCCACTCTCTGCACGTCCCAGGGCTGGCTGCCACCAGCTACCGTCACCCTCCAGAGTTCCCCACAGCTCTGTGAGACTGGGCGGGGATATACTTTTGAGCAAATACTAGATGAGCAGCTGTTTTGTTCAGGGATATTATCTTAGCGGTTTCCTCTAAGAGCAGGGCTGGAAACAAGTCCCATACAGAGGTTCATTCAGGTGATGGTCCTAAGGAACACAAGGGAGGTACGGTGGAGTAGGAAACAGGAGAGGGGGGGAGCCAATACTAGGTGCATTACTGAGGCCACTTCCTTCTGGGCCCAAGTCTCAATCCCTTGGCAACTGCTAATGAGCTTTGTGGAAAGTGTCTCAGAATTGCTGCTGGAGAATGAAAGGGAGAAGAGTTTATCCACACATTGCCATCTCTTTTGGTCAGAGGCTGCCTGTGCAACTCCAGGATGCATGTCATTAAGTATCCATGCACCGCACTGCCAACCCCCAGGGTGGAAATTGAGAGGCAACAAGGTGATCCAGGGTGGGTGCCGCGAGGACACCTACATAAAGCTGCCCAGAGCCTGGGAGCAACTGGGTGTCACCCCATCGCTAGCATCAGACAGTCTGAAGAGGACATTATGGAAAGACTTGGAGAATTGGATCTGCTTTTACCATGTCTGTCCCAGATACATGTAGATAAGTCCTAGGCACAGGCTAAATCCACTTGAGGCTTGTTCCTTACTACTTGCTACATTGGGGTCCTATGGCTGCTCTGATAAATCAACATAAACTTAGTTTCTTAAAATAGCACAGATGTATTATCTGACAGGGCTGAGGTTCTAGTCCAAAATACATGTCACTGGGCTAAACTCGAGGTTGGCCAGATTGTTTTCTTTCTGGAAGAGCTAGGAAAGAATCTGTTTTCTTGCCTTCCAGCTACCATAGGGTGCCTGCATTCCTTGGTTTGTGGGCCCTTTCCATCTCCAAGGCCAGCAATGGCCAGCAGAGCCTTTCCTGCACTGCATCATTCTGACTGGCTCTCCTGCCTGCCTCGTCCACATCATACGGGGCCCACCTAGATAGGCGAGGACAATTTCCCCATTTCAAGGTGGGGTGGCATGCACATTAATTCTATCAGCAAGCCTTATTCTCTTTTAGCATGTAAAATAACAGTCACAGGTTCCAGAGATTAGGTTGCGGACCTCTTTGGGGAACCATTCTTCTACCTACTACAAATACTCTTCTGCCTCCCTGAAAAGAAGAGCCGCGGTATTCACGTGGTTCAGTGAGGCTGAGGTGATCCTTAGAGAAAGAAAGAGAGATCCTGGTTGTCCCCTGAAGCTGTCCGTAGGATCCTAATCTTCCTGGCAAAGCAGCCTGCTTTGCCAAGGACAAGTCCAATAACAGCAGGAGACAGATAACTCAGGAGCTCCAGACTGGACTGGTCCTTCATGGAAAAGACCCTGAACTTCATGGACAAATAGTCTGAGTTCTACTCTTAACTCACTAATAAGCTTGCTTTGTGACCTAGAGCAGGCCACATGACCCTTCCAAGCCTCCATGTCCCCCGCTATAGAGCAGGGTCGGTACCTTAGGGAATTGGCAGGATTAGAAGTCACTTTTGCAACCTCTAAAAATGTCTGTCGGAGACCTACTGTATGACCAGCACTCCTCTAGACCTGCGAATACAGCAGGGAACCAGGCCAAGTTCCAACCCTCGTGAAGCTTATGTTCTTGTGGGTTGTGACAACAGATGCTCAATAAATTGAAGGCATTCTCAAAGAAATACTACCACATCTTAGTCTTTTACTGATTCATGATATGCCAGATGTGATCACAGTTAGGACCTCATTCAATGTTCAAAACAATAACCCAGAGAGATAGGTCAGGTAGGGGCCCACCCCATGGCTCTTCCTGCTGCCCTGGTGAGATCTATGTCCAACCCAAGCACCCCCAGCTGCAGAGCAAACTGCCTCCTGCCCTGTTTCCAGGCTTTCATTAGGCAAGGGTTAGGGAGGGAGAAACCAAAGTCTGAAAAAATTAGAATGGCTCTTCTCTAGAGCTACAGATTCGGTGCAATCTTTTAAAGCCATGGTCACCTGGTGTAAATATTTTAACCAAATTAGGGTGTGAGGTAATTATTGTACCTCTCTTTTTGCATTCAGCACCAACTGCCTTGCTTTAGCATGCAGGCTTCCTTGTCTCTCTCTCCCGCAGAGCTGAGAACTCATCGCCTAGGGAGGACAAGTGAGGTGCTTTGCAATTATTTAGTGGCTGGCAGGAAGTATTTGCTAAATCTGCTCTCTCGCCCATTATAAGGACTCTTGGTGGAGGAAAAGATAGAAAAGCCTCAGGTGGTGTCCCCTTGCATGACAATTTCTCTCTATTCATCTATTGTTTACCTGGGGCTGGCAGGTCTGAGCTACAGCTGGGCGGTCCAAGCGCCCAGGTGACAAGGGTTAGCCACCCCCACCGGTCCTGCTCATCTGGCACGTGCCTCTACACCCCCAGCCCTTTCTCACACTCTGCGTGCTCCACTTCCCTTGCCCCCTCCTTCCAGTGTCAGATCTCCCAGGCTGGCAGGCACTATGCCATAATTCTCAAGAATAAAGAAAACATTTTAGGGTTTGACAAGCCCAACATTTGCATGTCTGTTTTCAGAGAAATACCCATCTGGGGGGATTAAGGCTTTTTTTTCTCTCCCTCCCCATCTAACCCCAAGTATGAAAACATTCTTGACATAGCTGCCTGAAAAAGGATTTCTAAAGAGAAAAATACCACCCATACCCTGTGATTTCAGTTTCTTGGTGTGAAAAACACCCGAAAGGAAGGGGCTGGGGTGGAGAACAGAAAAGAAAAAAAAATCTCTTTAGTCAAATAGCTTGTTAATCTTAAAGTAGGCCAAGCATTAGCTTTCGCCTCTAGTCTCAGGAAATGCACACTTTGGTGTGTGTTTCATCCTTGACCATTATCTCTTCTCTGAGGAAGAGACAGCTACAGCACTAGGCCTAAGGGAAGAGCAGAGACCTGCGGCAAAGAAAGGAGGCCGAGGGATGCTCCTTGGGGTGTCTTACACTGGGACTTAGTCTACACAGCTGTTAAAAGGCTCTAAATTGGGGGGAGCAAAAATGAATTCACCTCATGTGTGGGCAGTCCTGCTCCTCAGGGATTTGCTTCCCCTTGGCGAAGTCCCCTCTTGGTCTACTCTAACATTTAAATGAATTTGTGGAGAAATTTCTAAAAAAAATTGAACAATCAAATAAGGTGCCTCATCCTAAGTTGGTTAAGAATTTAGCTTAATGGGCCTCCCCGGTGGCGCAGCGGTTGAGCGCTGGGTTGCGAAGCTGCCCGCGGCCTCTGCGACGCTGGTTCGATCCCCAGCTGCTCCCCTGCCACCGGAGGAGGGTCCCACATGGTGCGCAGACCTCTCCTGCCGCCCGCTGCTCCCCTCAGCAGTGTACTTCGTAAGTCTGCCTACTCTGCTCCCCGCTCTGGCTCTGGTGAATTCTCTCACCCTCCCGCGCTTCTGACTGTACCCAGTGCATGTATAAACAAAACAAACAAACAAACAAATATAATAAATAAATAAATAAATAAAAAACATGCCTCTATTAAAAAAAAAAAAGAAAAAAAAAAGAATTTAGCTTAAGACCATAACCACAAAGGCACCTCCTCTCATTCAGGTTGGGAAGCTGTGAGCTTACAAGTGACAGGGCCCTTCTGACATGGTGGAATCTATTGCTATTGTCCAAGGGAAGGTGGAGCTCAGCCCCAGAAAGTGATGGAGGACTGAGCTGCTGGTCCAGGCAGGTGCAGCACATGGCAATTAGAAAGTTTTGAAGGAAAGGAAATGTGCATGGCCTAAGTTAAGAACCATCCACCTATTTGTTCACTCAACAGCTGAGCATCTACATTGGGCAGAGCCCCTTGTTAAATGGTGATTCCCTTCAGCCTTGAGAGAGTATGTTGGCTGGCCCACCACACTCTGGAAAGGAGAGATGGTGGAAAGAAGCAAGCATATTGTTAGTTAACTGAGTGGGTTCATCGGAAGAGCCTGAGAAAGCGTCCCAACACAAACCCCAGAGACAGGGCCCAGTGGCTGCTAGGGATAGACAGCCCAACACTCACAGGATGCTCAGAGAGTTCTTTGGCACAAGCTCAGAATGGCATAGGACTGAGGTGGCAGGTATTACGTGTCAGTCAGTAGAGCAGTTTCAAAATCAAGCCAAAGGGGAGACACCAGCAGGAAAGGACCCCTGTCATCCAAAGAGTCAGAGCTCCTGGAAAGCGCTCACCCTGTCCTGCAGGAAGAGGAGAGATTCCCCCAGATGGACCAATGCCTGGACAATGAGGCTCCTGTCAAGCTTCTAGGACAAGGACCAGGGAGGTCAGGGCTGGAGGCCACACAGGACTTGGGCTGCACAGCAACAGTCCAGGCATGCCCTGGGGTCCACCCCCTGCAAGGGTGGATCACTGCTGGACAAGGGTGGGTCTGAAGGGGTAACCTTGAGGAAAGAAAGAGGGTGGGGTGGGGTGACTGTAAACCTCAGAACCTTGCTTTAAAGGGGAAATATTTTCTCCGGTCCTCATTAATCCAACACTACAAAAAAATGTCTGAGATGAGAGAGGTGAGGAATCCAACCAGGGAAGAAGCCCTTGATCTGTGATTCTTATCTCAAAACTGTGGCAAAAAAATGAAAGCTTTTCTTATTCCTTTTCCCAGTCACAGATTAATTTCAAAATTCCATTGTAGGTACGCAGTAGAGTTTATGATATAAAATGACCCATCAATGTTACTGCCTTGGATTTCATGCCTAGATTTCTCTGCAAGCCTTCAGCCTTCCCTCTGCAGGACATAAGCTGAGGCTGGAGAAGTCTGCAGCTGTTTGACTGTCGCCATGATGTCCCAGGTAGTCAGGCTCTAGGAGACAGTACAGGTAGGAAGTCGCTCCCCACTTCTGCCTGCCTAAAAGGAAAATGTGAAGATTTAAAGACATTCGAGCAGAGGACAGAGAGTTCAAAGCCCACTCAACACCAGCACTGTCTGCCTTCCTGTCACCCCCAGGCCCGGCTCGACCACCCAGTTCCTCTCCTACACTGAACTAATTAGTCATTCATAACGCTTAAGTCATTAATTCAGGAAGGAAGCCACGCTAGCTGCCTCCTCTTCTTGCCGGGAGTTGCTGCCATTGCAAAACAGATGAGTAATCAGACATTCCCGGAGCCCTCATTAAGCCCATTGCCAAGAAAGGTGTCTTGCAGCTCATTTGCTGGTGGGGAAGCCACGCTACAGGTCCTGAATCATGCTGGGTCCAGGGAAGAGCAAGGCCAAACTTGCCTGAGTTCAATATTGCATCACTGAGATCAGTGACAGTGAGAGGCTCACGTGGTCACCAAGCCCCACCAACAACCCCCACAGCCCCAGCCTGGTCCTTGTCCTAGAAGCTTGACATAGAGGTATGCAATGGTCAGCTGCTCCTGGGGCTTGGGAAGACCCATGGGTTCAAAGACAGGCATGCCAAGACGGAAGCTAGATACTGGCTAAGACCAATGTCCCCATTGGACAGATTGTGAAACTGAGGCCCAGGAAAACAGTGGCACTTGCCCAAAATCACACAACTCATTAACACAGACTTAGGATAGAAGCCTCATTTCTCAATTCTCTGTCCTTAGCAATTTCCATTACACCAAGTTGCTCCATGTTAAGACTTGAACATTATGGAAACTTGTGAATGGCAAAATAATAAAAACCACCCATGTCCATTGATAGGCAAGTAGTTTACAAAATGAAATATGCGTTAAATAAAATGAAATAAAATAAAATGCTAATCTGCCCATTAAAAAGCTTGGTGTGACGCTCTATGTCTGATAGGGAGCTATTTCCATGACAGTTTTTTCCCCAAAGATTTATTTTATTTATTTATGCATACAAGAACTCGGGTGTAGGTCAGAGTTGGGGGGGGGGTCAGTGAGAAGACTCACCAGAGACAGAGTGGGAAACAGAACAGGCAGATCTACTGAAATACACTGCTGAAGGGGAGCAGTGGGTGAGACAGGAGAGGTCTGCTGTGCCATGTGGGTCAGCTTCCTGGCGGGGGGGATCAAAATCGTTCTGCAGTGGCTGCAGATAACTTCATAGTGCTGTGAATTAACCCCTTGTGACACCAGGGAGGCTCCATGACGCGGTTTTGAAAGAAAGAAGCAAGGTAAGGAATCAGTACATATGGTTTGCTACCATTTTGGAAGAAGGGAAAGGGATATGTGTCTCCGTGTGTTTGTGTGTGTATGTGTGCACTTGCATATGCAAAGAATTCTCTGAAGGTTACACAAGAAACAAACAACAGTCGTATCTGGCAGAGGTCCAAGCAACAGTTACGTGAATAAGAGAAGAGGCACTGATTTTTACTCTTTCTCTTACAACTTGGATTGTTAATATGAGCCTAAGCAACTGATTTGAAATCCAAATGTCTCACCTAGCTCAAGATTGGGAGTCAGGGCTTCTGTTTAGTTACCAACACAGTGTAGGTGCTCAGGAAATAAAAGTCTGAATAAGCAATGGATTGATGATTGGAAGATGAATGAACAAAACATCTTTGTTTTGTTTTGTTTTGTTTTTTCCTGAGCTCCAAAGTAATTAAATATATAGCCTCACATTTGGACCAGCAAGTAAGCGTCTGAAAGAAGTATAATGATCACGCTCCAGTCGGGAAGAAGGATAGATGTCCGAGAACCTGGGCTCAACTGAAATCTCAGCAACCTGTTCCCTGATTAGCAAAATGGAAATAGTAATACCTTCTGCCTATTTTTGAGTAGATAAAATGAGATAATGAGCAGGAAAGGACTTCCTAAGATCTAATGTTGAAACAGGCTGAAGACTGTGTAATTTTAATAGTAATACAAGTGATTTTCAAAGTGCGCTTCTCCAACTGTTGCCCTTCATTCCTCAGGTTTCCAAGAGTCACTTCTATTCCTCAATACTGAGCCTGGCAAGTCCCAGCCCCCACCCCCATCCCAGCTCTCCACCTAGTCTGAATGCATTCCCAGTATCTGCCACAGTTTCTTGGTGCTCAGGAAAAGCTCTGGGAGTGTCTCTTTGATGCCCCTCCTGCCCTTCCCCTTCAGGCAACAAAGGTTCAGACACAATTTGCCTGAGCTCGCAAAGGGACAGTTCCAGGAAGAGAAGGGCTTCGTTCCTTCCTGTCTCCCAACTCTCCGTTCTTTATAAGTTGTTAGGTCACACGTAGAGACCCTGAGAGGAATTGCACCTTGAGTGGAATGGAACCCCCTCATTGTTTACTCCCCAGCCTCTCAATGGGAATTAACTGACATCCAGGAATAGCAAATTTCTTGGGATGGGCAAGTGCCCTAGCAGGTCTCTGCATGGGACAAATGGTCCCCCAGTTCCCATTCTAGGAAGAGAGGCCACCTGAACCCTATCTGGTGTGCATGCAGGGAGAACAGTCTCGTGGGAAAAAAACAGAAGAAACACCCCTCAAAAATGCTCCTCTACAATTGCTGGAAAACGGTCTCCAGGAACCCCCAGCATCACCTTCCACTCTGGAGGAGCTGCTGTCCTATCTCTCCATAGAACGAAGCTCCCCATCTTGTGGATGAGACACTGAGTCTCAAGGGAAGAAGGGAATCAGAGCTCTAGGTTTAGAGCCCAATTCTCCTGCCTGCATTCCAGCTGTTTCCATCTCTACACATTCAGTCTGAGGCCTGGTACATGGCAGGTTTCAGTCATTGCCAGATGACTACCCACAACACCACTTAGAACAGTTGGGACACGCGTCATTTAAGATACCCCTATTGGTTGTCTGAATGGAAGAAGAAAGCAGGGTAGTGCTGGCTGTAGGGAATCACAAGCAGTTTAGGGCAATCACTCATGTACTATTTGGGACTACTAATTATGTACAAGGGCCACAGGAGGCCCCAAGTTGTATTCAATTCCTTCCTATGTCCTTACTCTAAACCCACTCCTACCTTGCACTGCTTCTCTCTTTCCCTCCTTCCCCTCTCCAGCTGTATCACTACTGTGCCTTCCCCCATCACTCTGTCCACCCTCCCTCCATCACCACTGCAAACCTCACTCCAAGCCCAGGCCAGGCTGGCCCTTCACACTGCCGAGCAATGTCTGCCCAAGGATGGAGCTTTCCTTTTCCAGGTCCTTCCTTCTTCCCTTAATGTGCTCACACGTTCATGAATAATTCATCAGTTATTTACCAAACACTGATATGCCAGACGCTCTGATAATATCATGTCATAAGAATAATCATTGAAATTTATGCAGAATTTGTTGAATTTATGCAGAAAAGAGCCAGAGAGAAAAGAACTATTCCCCAAAAATCCTTAAATGAAATAATTTCTAAGCAATAGGGTTAACCATGAAAAGCTTGAGTTTTTATTAACGTACTATTATTTATTAATTATACTCTTCTGTCTTAAATTGTCCCTAGTCACCAGAATGGAATCAATAAATGGCAACATTTTCCCATCTGGTTTCTTAAACCAGATTACAAAGGCGTGGAGTTTTAATTTCACATGCATTAGTTTCTGGGTCCCGGGTCTTTTTTTTTTTCCTCAAAGCAGATAAATGAGGTTCTAAACTTAGGATAATAAGGCTTAACAGTGAGGCGCTTTTTAAAAAGTGAATCATTTCTCAGTTCTCCTTTGCTAATCTCTCTTGGTAACATTAATTATGAGTTTGTGCAGCCTGCCCCAAGGCGAGCTCAGCTTTCCCAGGACAATTAAAGTTACTTAATTATTAAAAACTGTGTGTGCTGCTGCCCAGAGAAAAAGAGGCAGCCGGGCCCAGCTCCCACAGCCCCCCACAGGAGTGACCGGACACTCTGTGGGAACTCGGCTCCTTTCCCTCACCATTGTAAGTCTTTCAATATAATCTATGAAAATCCCCTCTGCTGCCCCCAGCCCCTCCCACTGGAGCAGGAATGATTTAGAGGCCTAGCTCTCTCTCTGCTGATTGCAGCCTGCTGCCTCCTCAGGGCCTCGGGGCTGGACTCCAGCTTCTCCCGGCCAGCGGCGGCCTGGGCCTGAGAGGCCAGAGAAGATGCAGGCCTCGGCCTGGGGATTCACATTGCAGTGAGGCCCTTCTGAGGGCAGGGCACTGGAAATCTCTCAGCTTTTGGCTCTCAGTGGGTTCCTCTTGAGGTCTCTGCCTCAGGGCTTCCACCTCCCAGGAGCATGGAATGTTACCCATTCCCTGCAATGGGTGGAGGGGAAGGAGGTGGGGTGCCATAGCTAGGCTGCATTTGCAGCCTCCATGACCAAGTGTGGACACTAATTTATAACCGCCTTCTTTTTGCATGGTTCTCTGTTTTAGAAAAGAAAGTAGGTTGCTCCGTCCGTAAAGAAACTTGGTCCTGGTTTTGCCATGAGCATCCAAGAGAGATCTGGGGCATTCTAAGCCTTTGCGTCATAGTTGGCCACATCCTATCATATCCAGGGGTCTCCAAGACCTGATTCTTTGTTGAGTCTGACACTAGCCTAGAAAGAAAAACTCAAACTTTTCATCTCACTCGTCTCTATTCTCATTCACTCGTTCATTCATTCAGCAAGCATTCTGTCCTTGCACTGTTTCAGCAGTGGACAAAACAGAGCGGAATCGCTGGCACCCTGGAGGCAGTGTTATTGAATCCTTATCCTATTTGCACATAGGAGGAAACTGAGTCCTAGAGGGGAGGCGCCTGGTCCTGGCTCCCCCCAGAAAGTCACTGTTAGCCAGGTAGGGACCAGTCCTCCTGATGGCAGTGCAAACCTTTCAACAGGTTGCTGTCCATCTCCTTTCCATTCCTGTGCTTTTTTCCCCTTTTCTCTGTTTAGCTCCTTCCCTCCCTAGCTCTCTCCCTGAGCTCCACATCTCCAAAGAAGCATAGAAACAGAAACAGGCTAACTGTGAACATGAGCAATCTCTATCATTGAAAATATCCTAGCAGCCACAATTTTCAAATGTTAAACAAAAGGTGAAATGTTTTTTAATGGTATATTGCATTTAACCAACATATTCAAAAATTGTACTTTCAATTTGTAAGAAAAGTAAAACGTTATTAATGAAGAAAATATTTTGTCCTTAAAATTAAATCCTCAGAATTAAGTGTTTGATATGTACAGAACATTTCAGAATTAGTCTAGCTGTATTTCCAATCCTCTACCCACACACAGCTAGCAGTCGCTGCACCAGATTCACCACGTAAGTTCCCTCACCTCTACCTCTCCCTGTCTCCTCAACACGCAATGCAATCCAGGTGTAGTTGTGAGAATTTACTGCACACTACTGGCAGGGGAAGGCTGGCACAAGTCCTTAGCTATATGAGGACTTTCCTCCACTCCGCTGACACTGTAGAATATCATACAGCCAAGAAAAAACAGATACCCTTTTATGGACACTATGGAAAGAAAGCCAAGATACAGTCACCTAGTGATGGGGAAACGTTCTGAGAAATGTATCATTATGCAATTTCATCAATGTGTGGACATTAAATAGAGTAATTTCAAACCTACACGGCAGCTGACTATACACGTTGTCTATATCATGCATTCTATTCGGACCCATCGTGTACATGGCCCAACATAGCCTGAAACATTGGGAAGTTGCTGCACCCCCCCCTGCAGTGACCCTCAGGGCTAATGGCTGTTGCCATGGTCCCTGAGGTCCGGCGTGGGCAAGGAACCATGCGCGCAGGGGGAGAACAGCAAACTGTGACCCGTGCCTCTATATCATTTAATGAAAAAGGCAAGATACAGCACATGGAACTCTACCACTGTACAGAATACTATCTGTGGTAGTCCATGGTAGAAACTGAAACCATCAGTAGGGAGAACTCCATGGAGGGCAGGGCTAGAAGGGGGCTTTCATACCATGTATGTTTACATTTTCTGAATTTTGAAATTTATAGAGGTATTACTTATTCAAAAATGCAAATCAAAACTGTGGTTAGTGGGCACATTTTGGGTACATGAGGCCTGTCTGGCACAGACTTGTCCCCTGTTCCTCTCACGGGGCATCAGAAGAAGCAAATGCAGACGTCCACTACTCCTGCTGCTTCACAATAGGAAGACGGAGGCTTGGCGGAGGCCCCGGCCAGGAAGACATGACATCAAGTGATTTTAAAGGGCTCTTTTGTTTCCAGAAAGACCACAGTTTCCACTTTGAATACCTGGCCTCTCGTGCGACCTGCAGCCCATAGCACACTGCCCCTGTTGCAAGAGAATCATTTCTCCTCAGGAAGAGCCTCTGGGCTAGAGCTATGCAAGGGAGCACTGTCGGGAAGGACAGTCACCCTCTCTTCCCAAAGGCTATCACTCATTCCCGCAATGTCATTTACAGAGGCAAACACGATGCCTTCCTGTCAGCTGCCCTCTAATGCTTGGCATCTCCAACCTGCATTTGACACAGAGCAAAGGAACTTAGAAAGCACAGCATGTTTGCACCTGTGTGTGCCCACCTGGGTGCACACCTGTGGTCCACACTCAGGCATCCGCTCACTCATTTCTCGTGCTCTCAGCAAATACTACTTGGGCTTCCACAATACCCTAGAATACAGCAAGCAGCTTTGAGAGCCCCGCCCTCATGGAGCTTACAGCCCAGCAGAAGAAACAGGCATTAAGTTAAAAAGAATTCACTCCTACCAGGTCCGATAAGTGGCAAGAAAAGTACATGAAGTCAGGGCACAAGAGGTTGTCTGAGGGGCCAGGAAGTCTCACTCAGGAGCTGGCATTTCAGCTGAGTCTAAGAAACACATGAATCCTGAGGTGACCAGATGTAGCATGAGGAGCCCATTGTTTCTTTGCTCTGTGTCCTTAAATAAAATACTTCCCCCTTTTAAAAGAGTTTCTTTTGGAAATAAATCCAAAATCTCAAAAAAGGATAAAAATAAAGTCATGCCAAAAAACCATATTTTTACCAAGATGATTTACTATGCATGGTTCACATTTACCCCATGTGTGTATCAGTTCTCTCTCCCCATGCACATAGGCACATACACCTCTGAACAATTTGAAGGTAGCCTACATATATCATGGCCCTTTACACCTACATACTCAGAACCCCATGTCCTTTTGGAGCTCAGTTTGTTCCACTGGGATGTGGGAAGATGACCCCTGTGTCTCCCTTTGTCAGCTACAAGGAGCACATCGGAGCAGATCTTGGGCACTTGGAGCAAAATCATTATTATCTCTTTACTAAATGTTTCTGGGAATTTAAAAATAAAAACTCAAATGTCTTCCCAGAGAAATGCCCCAGTCTCAATTCCTTGAGAAGACAGCCTGCTCTTCAGTCAGGTCAGGGGTGAGAGGGAGGGTGTGGAAGGAGAGGGACGGGGGAGGACAGCAGCAGCTCCTCTTGGCCAGCACAGGCCTGAGCCCTGGTTTCTGACTCATCAGCTTCCCCCACAGCTCAGGAGAGGCATCTCAAGGCAACAGTGGCTGACACCACCAACGACCCCCACCCCGGGGACGGCTCCCTCTCCCTGATAAAATGGAACAGAGCCAGCGCAGAAAGCCTCTCCCAGCCTGCTGGCCCTGCACTCGGGAGCACAATGGTGTCCATCCTCTCGGCAGGCTTGAGAGTCATTCCCTTAATGAAAACGATAAATTCGCCAGGCTGGTTGCCAGGCACAAGCAAGGGAAGTACTCTTGGGGCCTGGTGGACCCCAGGGGACCACCCCCTCTGAGCGTGGGACCTGCAGAATCAACAACTGGACAGGGACCAGGCCCAAACCTACTGGCTCAACTTCTGGGCTCAGACTCTGCAATGTGTATTTTGAAAAGCTTCCCAGGCGATGATCCATTAGTTTCATGACCACTGGCCTGGAGACCTTCTGAGATCCTTCCAGCACTGAGATCCCTTGATGGTGTGAGTGGGAAAAGAGACCTAGGACTTGAGATAAGCAGTCTTGGTTAAAGGGTGCTCATTCATCCCTTCCTCCCAGGAATGAAATTGATAACAGTTCCTCCAACTGCAGGCCCTTTACAACAACCAGAGATCGTGAAAGGGAAACGTGCCAGCCCTCAGTAAGTATAAGGCTGTCTTCCAGCTGCCATCATTCTTGGTGTGCTCCAACTATCCCTGCTATCAGCTGACTTCTGTCCTGGAAATTCATGTTCTCCCTGGAGGGGTGAGAGGCAGGAAAAAAATCAATGAAACCGGGAAGTTCAGCTCTTGCGCAGCTGGAAGTTGGCTACTGGCATGATAATGGGTCTCTCACAGGAGTTCAGCCGTGGGCATATAGTTCGCATCCTCTGGGTGAGCCCGAGGGACCAGCTGCCACCCAAGTCAGGGAGCAGGCTGGCTGGTCCTAACTCACTCACTCCTCTCAGCAGCCTGCCTGAGACTTCCCCCTGGGGCTGCCCTGCAGGCTTCTCCCCCTGCCCTGTAGAACTTGCTTATTTTCTTTTACTCCTATTACCTAAACCCTTAGTGGGGTCACCCTGCAGCACACTGGGGGCTTCTTCTTGAATTTCTAGGCAAACACTGCAACCCTGGGACCCTGCAACCTTATCCCTCCCACCATTAAACAGTGAGATTCCAGGGGACCAAAAACTGTGTCTGACTGGGCTCCCTCCTCTCCCCTCCCCTGCACACAGCAACACCCTGGGCAGATAGCAGGCAGAGAGGGAGGGAGGGAGGCAGAAGCGGAAGGGAAAGAGGAAGGAAGAAAGGAAGGGAGGGACAGAGGAAGGAAGGAAGGAAGGCTGGCTGCAATAAATCTGCAATAAAATCCACTTCTTAATTGACCCACTGCCTAGCATCTCTTCCAAGGGTCTGTTCCTGGAATCTCCCTAGTTTGAACTACCTCCCCTTCTGCTCCATCACATGTTAGGGAATAGTGTGGACTTCATAAATGTTTCTCCAGATGTGAAAAGACCCAGCTCACATGCAGAAGGAAAAACTGACTAACTGAAAGGATAAACAACTCTGAATGCTCAATCTGGCTGTTGCTCCAGACCTGGAGGCAAAAGCCCCTCCTCAATGAAGTCTTCCTGGATTTCTCCACCAGGAAATGATCTCTCCCTCCTCTAAAACTACACAGCACATTGCCTGTCCTTCTTTGGCAGATAGGGTACAGTTTTCTGTCTTGTTATACAGCTATTCTGTGGACATGATGGGGGTAATTAAAGGAACCAGCAAAGACTTTGTAATCAGATGGTCCCCAGTTCTAATCCCATGTCATTGTCTTACTAGCTAAGTAAATATGGTGTAGGGACTTACCAGTTCTTATCCTCCTATTCACAAGGAAAATCAGAACAATAACTAGGTCCAGGTTCATTGCATCAGGTTAGCAAAGTGTAGAAATGAACAGAAGTCATATTGTTTCTATATTTCCTTTCTTTGAGATCCAGAGAAGGATTATACTTCTCTACCTTGCTTAAAATTTGGTGTGGCAATATGACATCCTCTGACTAATGCTCTGTGTGAACAGAAATGTTCCTTGTAACTTCCGGTAGAATCATACAGACGTTGGCACAGCTGTCCATGCTCCCTCCACCTAAGGACTCTTGCTAAAAATGTGGCATCATGAGATGGTGGAGAGTCCTTCAGGTTGGCAACTATGAGTAGATGACCCCTTCCCCATAGAGCTGTATTGAAAATGTTGCATCAGTAAGAACAGCTTCCAGCTACTAAGATCTGGGGTTTGTTTGTTACCACAGCATCACCTAACCTGTCCTAACTAATATAAGACACTCTCAGCACAGCTCTGATACATGGTAAGTGCTTGTGAAATACATGATGATTGAAGAAAACTACAAACAAGTGTTTTAACAAGTGAACAAATGAATGGACTAGTAAGTGCTTTCAGACTGATTCTGCTGTCTCAAAGGAATGCTGGTGACAAGCAAGGTGAGTGTCCTGGCTCCTTTATGGTGAGTGTCAATACCTTATGAGGTTACCCCTAGTGGTCAGGTTACTACCTGGGCAATAGGAATAACTTCACTTTATAGCCTTTTTTCTTGTCTCCCTGAGAATGCAATGTCACCGTGGCAAGCCCCACAGGTCCCTGAACACTCTCTGCCACCTCAAACTGAAGGGTGATAGGGGTTGATCGGGGTCCTCAGTCTAGTTATGTTTGCCTTGTGAGACCCCATGTGGAGAGCCAGACTCCCACCAAGTGATCCTTGACAATCCCTTGAGCCTCCTCTCCATCCACAAGGCACACTCCATCTGGGAGAAGAGCCTAAGAAGAGGTATCAGATAGGACTCATATTTGTTCTTCTCTAATCCTGGAAACTGAAGCTACTTTGCAGGGGTCTGCTTAGCACAACCAGGACTGAGGCAGTTGAGGATACACAGACCTCAACCCAAAATTGGCTAAGATAGACATAGACAGCTCTGTCAACTGCACAAGGTGTGTAGCTCATTGTTTTTTCATCCAGCATCTGCTGTGATCCATGTTGCAATTTGGCAACATTTCCAGGATTGAAATTATTATTGTCCATATTTTATAGACTAGGAAGCTTAGGTTCAGAGCGGAGAGAGAAGCATTTCAGGACAATGCATCACACCTCAAGGAGGTAGTTCAGTCACTGATGGCTTGCTGAGGATTTTCCCTCTGCTCACTGAAAGGGAGGCTCAGAGTCCCTTTTGATTTCTTCACATCATTTTAAGAATCCTTTTTCCCCTGCAGATTCCTACTGCTTGACAAAGCACATAGTATGGCTTGTTCACCCCAAAATCTTCAAAGACTGCTCCTCACATAAAGAAATTTAAAAAGAGAGAGAGGAAATGTGGCTCCAGAAAGCACGGCAGAACCCAGAAGAAGGTCAAGAGGTATGAGCATTCTCTGAGGCACAAGGCTCCTGGCACGTGGACAAGGGAGAGGTATGGACCAGAGGCAGGAGAAGCCATGCCCTGGCATGGGATCAGTCGCTTTTGAGTGTGTTCAAGGCCACCACTGGGTACTAGCAAGGGTCAAGTCTGAAAGGCAAGGTGAAAGAACTGGGAGAACAAATGCCAGGTCAGGTGGAGGGAGGGTAGGTGCCCAGAATAGGTGCAGGAAACCCAAGGGCACTGGCACACCCTCTCCTGTGGTGTTTGTGTGGGGCTGACAGGCGTGGTGGCCGCAGTCCTGCAGAGCGGGGTGTTCCTGTCTACCATTTCCTTTTCTAACAGATGAAGGGTTGACACCAGGTTCCCATGCTTACCCCAACTCCGACATTGAAATAGTCTTTGTGAATCCAAGTCTTTCATTTCTCATCTCTAGACCATGGGGGCTGGGCCACATCCAGATTTGCAGCAAACCAGCAAGCTCAGCCACTGTCAGCAGAGCTGCACTGTGTTTTTTAGTGCTTACAAATAGGCAAGGAAGGCAAGTCACTCTTGTGGTACTGGTGGGGAAACTGAGGCATGACATGGTGAAGGCGCTTTCCTAAGTACCACAATTCATAAGTGGAGGCACCCAGATTTGAAGCCAGTCCTACCTGGTTGCAAATCTCAGGCTATTTCTCTGCATCGTGCTGTTCCCCAAGCTCACAGTAAAGATCTGCCTAGAGCAACAACCCTATGGTGTTATTATTTTTTTAAAGTTGGCCACTAACTCAACAGAGAACTAAAAAGGACCAGTGATAAGGGAAGGATCTATCTCCTTCTTTTGCCCAAAAAGAATAAACACTCATAGGAGGGCAGTGGTACGGAAAGTCATTTGCCCCCAATGTCCTTGCCAGAGAAAAACAGATAACCCTTATTTGCAAGTTTAAATATTAACTCAGCACCCAAGGGCGCTGTCCCATGCAAGCAAGACAAAGTTCTTGCCTTTTGCTTCAGATCTCAGAACTGAGCAAAAGGAACCCGAGCATCTACGCTGCAGAACAGGCCCCTCTCCCACTGCCGGGGCTCTCCCCTATGCTCCAGGGAGTTGCAATTTGGCACAGAAACACACAGGGACAGCCTGAAGAAGCAAGTGAAGCCCAGCCTTCAGGTCACATTGCAAGTGTCATAACCAGCAGAACTGAGATCACATGCTGTACCTGCTCTGCTCTGTGCTTGCTTCTGCTTGCACCCAAGCGGTGTCACCCACTCTCACTCCTGGTCCCACTCTTGTGGCTGTCACAAGGCAGAACCAAAGATGCAGCCCCCACTCCTTTGGTCACTTTGAATGGAAGCTGTCTCTTCCAGATGCAAATTTTCTGCTCTCTGGACCCTAGTGGTGTCTCTACCTCTGCCATCTGCCTGCTGCCTGAGAGCCCCGACACCTGAGCCTGTGACCGCCAGGGCTATGGATGCAGTGGGAAGGCAGCTGGGGAGCAGTGAGGGATCGTAGTGGCATTGAGGGCAGCTCTGGCCATTTCCTAAGCAAGCTGACATCTCAATTCTCAGTTACATTGTGCCAACTGGCCTTCCCAATGGAGTTGCAAAAATAAATGACATATCTGGTAATCGACTTTTCTCCCTTAACTAAACCCACTACTCACTTGTATGCTAAAACCTTAGGAAGTAGGAATTGGTGTTGGACAGAAGTGGTGGCCACAAGTTTCTGCAGGGTGGGGTTGTTAGCAATAAATCTCACCCATAAGAGCAGATGAGGAAAAGAAAGAAAAAAAGTATCTTTCTCTTATAAGGGACAATGACCGTCAGGCTGATAACCCCAATGCATGACTGAAAGCCAAAATAAATCAGACCAGACCATAGGCCCTGAAGAAACAAAATGGGCAGCAGGACCACACAGGCCCTTACCAGTCAATTTAGGGGTCAGTTGCTATCTGCAACTAAGCTGTTACTCTGGTTACCCTGTTAGACCCCCAGAACTAATGGCCACCCCAGTTCCATGCCTCCCTCCCCCCCCCACAACACACACACCCGATCACACATCTCAAAGCCTTCATCTCTTAGAACTATTTTTACTTCTCCACCTTGCTCATCCTTACATAAGCTCTATGGCAAAGCCTCACCTAACCTGCCCAGTCTTGACCTTCAATCAGAATTGGTTGCTCTCCCACTTTATCGCCCCTACTTTGAGCACAGCTATTTGACAGCACTTACCACATTCTACTATATTTAGTTGTCTCAAAGATCAGACTTTTAGAATTCTTTAAATTCTTCCTAAGCAGAGTATAGATTCTCCAGATTCTCTAATTCCCAAACCTGCCATATTGTAACTGCTTGGCAAACGTTTATTGAATGAATTAGTGAAAGTCTGGATAAAATACTTCTACAGTTACAAACTATTGCATCCCTCACATGGAAAAGAACAAACATTAGTATTGTATTTTACAGATGAGAGCTAGACCACAAGGTTCACTGTCATTCTCTCACTTAAAAGAGGCTTGTTTTGTGCAAATTCTACTCTGGAGCAGTGTTGCTCAAATTGTAATGTGTGCACAAATACCTCAGGGAGCTGAGTAAATGCAGATTCTGACTCAGTAGATCTGGGGTGGGGCCTGGGATGCCTTTTTAATAAGCCCCCTCATGCCACTGGGGTGGGGGCACTTACCCTCCTGAGGAGGAAGATACCCAGGTATGGCAAGCATGTAGGAGGAACAGAGCCTCCTTAAAGACTTAAGGCAGGAGGAAGGCTAGACAGCATGACACCCCCTTCACAGATATGGAAAGTGTAGGTCAAAGAGACTAAGTGACTTCTCATACGAGCTTGGTGCCGCCTCCCAGCCCCCCACTGCACCGTGTGCACTGGCAGGATCCAGAGATGAAGTTGTCACCCCCTCCTCAGGAAGATGCTGAGGGAGATGCACACACACCAGCAACTATACTGCAATGTCCACTGAGAGAAGAACCAGCAGGTCAGCGGTCGGCGAGCACGTGCCAGCCAGATTTCACCCCCAAAAAGTGCCACATCTTTATTTTCTACCCACAGCCCAATTAGACTGCAGATGGGGGTTTTCGTCCATCAACCCAATCCCTTTTAAAGAAAGAAGGAAGAAAAAAAAAAAGTGGCTTTCAGATTTTTCTTTTAAGCCCTGAACCTCCTCAGTGGAAAGTGCTGCCCTTCCGACCTGTTGATGTAATTGCCATAATTGAAGATTCCAGGCCCCATGTGGGTGGACAGGGCCCCATTCAGCCATCGGGTCAACGAAGTGTAAATCTGCTGAGTCCTTCAGATGCCCCGGCCACAGTCTCCCCCGCCCGCCCCCCTCCAGCCCTGCAGACTGGGCTCCCTGCTTGGCGAGGGCAACCAGGCCCAGGCCAGTCCCCCTGTCGCTCTGGGAACAGTGCCTAATTAAGGGGTCTGTTCTCATCTCCACGGGCCGACTTAAGGCCTCCTGACAGTAATGAGAGCCACACGTGTGGGGCGAGGGGCTGGGAAGGATGGCCCCCCTGCTGTCTTAGCACCCTATTAAACAGCCAGTGGTGAGTGTGTGCACATGTGTGCGTGCACACGCTGCAATGCCGCAACAATCACCGTCAGATCTTCAGAACTACCAGCAGCTGCTCCAATTCTGAAAGAGGAAGGAACGAAAGAGAAGAAATAACTTGCCCCAGGGCACTGTGAGTCAGTGTCACTGGACTCTGGTATCCTGTTGCACCTCACAGCACAGACTTCCCCTTGAGGGTGGGGGCTCCACTGCAGCCCCAGGGGAGCAGATATGGAGAGGCGGGGGAGGAGACGCCCAACTCACCCTTCTGGAGCAGCCAGTTTCAGAGGCTGCCACAGCACAGCACAAGGCTCCCCTGCCCTGGGCTGGGGTTGCTGGCGTCTCCCAGACACCCTTTGATCACAGGACAAAGCAACATCATTGGGACATTAACTGCTGTGGGTGAATCTGTACTTAATCCTCACCCTCCAGGAATGAAAAGAAGCCTCTTGGTAGCCCTCTCTTGCTTTCTTTGAGTCCATGTCTAACTTCCTACTCTTCCCCCTTTCTGCCCCCCACCCCGCCCCCATCCTCCTTTGCTGCCCACAGTCCAGCTGCCCAGCAGCACCTGATTTAGCTGCTCAGCTGCACATTCTGTCTCCCAGTAGAGGTACTTTGCTCAGTACCATGCACCTGGTTAGTTCTCAGTAAATATTCATTACATATAAACAAGTCAAGTTAGTGCATTGTTTTAATCACAGCTTTGTTTTTACAGAGACCCCCAAGGTAAGGTAGGGCAGAAATGCTGAAAACATTAAGGACCAAATCTCAGTGATACTTATTCATTCATTCATTTTGAGACCAAATAGCAGTGAATGACAGGGATTGAATATTTCAGTCATGTCTAATTCTAATTCCTTCATACAGTGATGAATCACAAAAAGGAAGCCAATAAGATCCTGGGTTCTGACATATAAGCGAGAGATCCAGGCATCTTCTAGAGCTTCCTTTCTGCCTCCGCCCTCTGTGCACACTAGCTATCAGAGTGACAGGTCTCACAGCTAGTATCTTGTGATACTCCCACTCAACAACTTTCAATGGTTCCCTATTTCTTCTGCATGGAATTTGTACTGCTTGGCTCTCAGGAACCTCCTCTTTCTGGTGCAGCCTAGCTGACCACCACAGTTTCTAAACCACTTCTTCCCCTTGAGTCAAGTTGGTCTCCTCACCCAGTACAGGACAGGGGGTGGGAATAAGGATGAAATTTGGAGCCAGGGTACCTGGATGCAAGTCTCAGCTCATTTGACCTCTCAGATCCCCCTCTGGGTAAAATGGGGATGAAATAATGTCCACTTCATCAAGTTGGTGGTGTCATGGTACAATGGATGTTAAAGCACTTCTTTCTTTTTTAGTATATGTGCTGCCAAGTGAGCACAAGAATGACACTTGTGCTTCTCTAATCATGATTATTCTCACCTCCAGCACTTCCTTTAATCTCACCACTCTCACACCCAGTCAAGTCCATCCCTGCCTCCTCTGGAGGAACTGGAGCTCTCCCTGACCCATATTTTTAAGGCCACCCATTAGGAGTCCAGATTTGCTCACTGCATCTTACACAAGTTAGAACTCCAGGCATGTGGTTTTCACTTGTACAGCGGTCCTCTCTTATCCATGGGGATAAGTTCCAAGACCCCCGTGGAGACCTGAAACCTCCAATAGTATATATCTTCCGCTTTTTCCTATACACACACATCCATGATAGTTAAATTCATAAATTAGGCCCAATAATTAATAACAACTAGTAATAAAGTAGGGCAACCATAACAAAAGTCATGTGAATGTGATCTCTCTTTCTCTCAAAATATCTTATTGTAGGTAATATTTTCAGACCACGGTTGACCACAAGCAATGCAAAAAAGCACAACCACAGAGAAGAGGGGCTACTGAATAGAATAGAATATATAAGCAAAGCCAGGTTGCTTACCACTTTAAAATAAATACATATGATAGCAAAGCTCTAGATACAAATGGAGGGGGAAATGAGAAACATCACTGAGGAAGGAACAAGACGGTGATGTTACACATCTCAGTTCAGCCAGCTACTGCAGGTGCCCTTGCAGGTCATCCTCATCTTCTTTCATCTTTCTGTAGAATAGAGAGTACACTCCCCAGCTCGTAAGGGGGGAAGTTTGGCATGGGACTTTCCCATCTCTCCCCTCCTGGGGATGAGGAGTAGCAATGAGATGGTGAGGTCATCCGTTCCAGGAGCTGGTCACCCATCAGGGGCATGGTTACACCCTCCCTGCCTGCTCTCACTCTTCTTAGCAGAGTACAGCAGCTTCGGTGATAGGCCTCCTGCACAGGGATCACCCTTACTGCCCACAACCACCACCAAGCTGTCACCCTTTCTCTCACTATTGCTACTCCACAGGCCTTCTGGAAGCACTAGATTAAGTAAGCGCACTCAGCATCTGCTTAGCAGAACATGCAGGTTTCAAAGTCTAGCTCAGAGAGGGAGTAGCAGTATCTACCCTCCTCCTCCTTGACTGAGAAGAGAACCCAGATTTCTGGATGTTACCCCATCATTAGTTAAGCTGCTATTTAATGTGTGTTTAGCACATACTCCTTGAACCTGTTCTCCATCAACCTGAAAGAGGAAGAGAAATGGATTAGAACCCTGACTTCCAGAAAGGATGAAGGACAACTTGGGCCTCCTGACAGCCTTGGTATCATCATTGGATTAAAAAAAAAATTGTAATACAACTGAAGTTAAAAGGATTATGTCCTGATTATAAGGGACACTAAGTAACACAATGAATGGGTTTTTCCATGATAGTTGAGCAGAAGATGACAAAGTGCCCTTTTGTTTTGTTTTATAGTAACCTGTAATAAAAGTTAAGGGCACACTATTAATTTATAGTTCAATGTAGAGGAATTAAAGCAATGCAATTCAAAACTTTTTCTTGATATTGACCCAATTAGATATAAGGACAGGACTTAATTCATTGTCTCAATCATATTTTTTGGCAAGAGATAAATAATAGAATAAAACTCATGCATTCCTATTACTATGGAAATAATTCTGATGTGACCCTTTGGAAAACAATCTGGCACTATAGATTGAGCTCCTAATAATACTTCTCTCATTAGCAATGCCACTTCTTGGAACTGATTTTAAGAAAAAGACATATTTTTAAATCATGTGTTTAAATATATTAAGTCAAGGTGTATAAATAACGAAAAATTTTACAATCATTGGAAATGAAGTTTATGTTATTATAATATTAAATAACAAAGGCAGATTATAAAATTGTGTATATACCATACTCAAAACATGAAGGAAAAGGAAGAAAAATATCAAATAATGGAGTGGTTATCTTCTATCACCTTTCCTGAATTTAAAAATTTTTTTTGTGAGCATATATTGTAATTGAAATTAAAATATATAAAACAACTATGTGTGTGTGTGTGTGTGTATGCGTGTGTGTGTGTGTATGTACGTATATGTATATACTGTCCATAGATTCTCATTGTTTAGATACAGCCTGGCAGACACCAGAGCTGGCAATCTCTTACAAAAATTGAGAGATGCATTACGCCTCACCCAGGTGAGGGGGCATCTCACTCCACCCCAAAGGAAACTTGATAGTGTGTAGAAACTACCTGTTCTAAATTAGGAGCTTGTGTGGTGACTCGACACATGTGACTGTCTGCATTCAGCCATAGACTCCCTGAGGGCAAGAGGCAGATAGTTCCTCTTCTGGGACTAACCAGGATGTGACCACAGCATAGCTTGTCACTGGCAGGAGATCAACCAATGGTTGGGTTGATTGATTAAAGGTTTGTCTAGCTGGTTCACAAAAGACATCATAGATTCTCAATTCATGGTGACTAAATGATTAGATGATGACAGAGATGTAATTTAACTTTTGACTGGGGAGTACTGAAAGAATGAAAACTTCCTACCTACACCACCCTGCTGACCCCCACCATCCCCTGTGGTCTTGCACAGCCCACGGCTGCACACCTGAGTCATTGACCCAGGCCTGATGCAACCTGTTCTCAGGTCTGGCTCCTCACTCGACTCTGAACAACTTGGGACACAGTCTTCCCCTTTTTTGCTGTTTTGTTTTTTAATCTGTTTGCTGTTCATTTGTTTTTACCTGCCTCTCAGGCTATTAGAACAGAGTCTGGGATATAATTCATTCTCATGGCACATGATGGGGATCAGCAAATGATTTCCAATAAAGAGAAAAGTGTACAGGACAAGGATCTCTCAGGTACCAATGAGTCCTTCAGTCCTGGGGAAGGTGCAGCCCCCAAGGGCATTCAAGGGAGCCAGAGAATTAGTAAGAGGATTCCATTTATTGCCTACTGTGTCTCTACTCTTACAGAACACACATGGCATGAGGCAAGGGCTGTGTCTGTCTTTTTTCACCCCAAACTCCAGCAGCTCACACAGTGCATGGGACTCCATAAATATCCCATGAAGGACTAGATGAATAGCCAGGGGCCCCTAGTTTTCAGTTGTGATTTCCTCCAACTGTCATTACTCAGGGAACAGAGGGCACATTACCTGTAAAGCTGTGCAGGCGCCTCTTTACTGGAAGGAGGGGCCCCGTTCTCTCCTCAGATTCCCTGGAGACTTAGGCAAAAGTCACAGCGGCCCCCATCACTGACAAAAGGAGCCCCAGAGGAGTTGCTCCCAGAGCAACAGCAACAGCAACCCCAGCGACCACCTCACAACTGTGCCTATGTCTTCAAACCTCTTTATGTGAACAATTTCCTTAGAAAAGACAGGGAGAAACAGCAAAAGAAAGGAGATTCCCTAAAGTTTTGAGACAGTCAGTTATGAGACATAGAGCTCTATCCTTGAAATTTACAAATTGTCCTTTGTTCAGCTCCATGTCAGCCAAGAACTCAGTGAATTTATAAACCCATGGAGCTCTGGGCCTCTCCCCTCCACCACCAAACCCCCCCCCCCGCCCCCACCTCTATGCTCCCCCAGGTCAGACGTCCTTATTCACTGGGCATTCACAGCTCTTTCTGGAAGCCCCCTTTGGATGCGGCAGCCAAAATCATCCTAAAGTCCTAGTCTCCAATTTGTTACATAAGAATTAACAAGCAGCTTCCCTGAACCCACTGCTAAGGCACAGGCTCAGTAGGTTTGGAGTGGGAACCTAGAATCTGCATTTTTAACAAGGTAACTGTGATATAGCGTGCCCAAGGCCTGTTACTTTGAAAATTACCATCTAGTCCCTGGATAGAACTCTTCCCAGGAAGAGAAACTCTTTCCCAGGATAAAACCTGCTTCCCAGGCCCCAAGTTGAGCTTTCTTCATCCCAACAACTCTCTCAGGCCCCTGGACAGACTTCTTAGGTGCCAGTTACATTGGTATTACTCACCTGTGACTTTTGCTACTTCCCAGCACATCTCACATCTTGAGCCTTTAGAAAGGGTGGGTTGGATTAACAAATGAATAAGTGAAGGAATGATAAGAAAATAATGCATTTAGGGGCCTCCCCAGTGGCGCAGTGGTTGAGCGCTGGGTTGCGAAGCTGCCCACGGCCTCTGTGGCGCCGGTTCGATCCCCGGCTGCTCCCCAGCCACCGGAGGAGGGTCCCACATGGTGCGCAGACCTCTCCTGCCGCCCGCTGCTCCCCTCAGCAGTGTACTTCGGTCCTTCTGCCTGCTCTGCTCCTACTCTGGCTCTGGTGAATTCTCTCACCCTCCCGCACTTCTGACTGTACCCAGTGCATGTATAAACAAAAAACAAACAAAAAAATAAATAAATAAAGCATGCCTCTATAAAAAAAAAAAAAAAAAAAAGAAAAAGAAAATAATGCATTTAGCATCACCACAGAACAATGACCTGCCTTTTAGTATTGCCCCCCAAATTCTCCCAACACTGCCTTGAAGAGCCCAGTACTTGCTATTCAAGAGCATTTTCCCTTCACGGGAGCCAGCAGCAGTGTGGGAAAGAAGTTTCACAAATACAACCTAAGAGAGGCCACCTGGGCACCTAGTAAAGGACGGAAAATCTCGTTTTCCACCTCAAATATTTGTAGCAGAGAAAGAGCACCAGAAACTCCTCTTTTCTACAGAACTCTGGTCAGCCAGGTCAGATTTAGGGCTGGGTGGGGGGACAGAGTGTTTGCTCTTCTACATATCTATTGTTGAGTGAGGGCTTGGGCTGGAAATCCAGGTGGGGAGGTTAAAGGTGAATTTTGAACTAAAATGCCATAAACTCCTTTCCTTTCTCATCACATTTTTCATTCTCAAGGCTGAAAAGGGGAGATCCCCTTCCCCTCCTGCCACAGTGCCAGGCTTTATCAGAACATCAAGCTGCTGGCATTCACCTGAGGCAAGCACAGTGACAGTGATCGGGTTAGGTGTTCAGAACAGCATGCCACCGTGGGGCTGGTGGTGAGAGAGTGGCAGACTCTGCGAGGGGAGACCATAAGGACAGTTTGGGCCATGAGGTTGTCTGGTCCACCAGGTTGGCTCTTCCGTTTTCTCAGAAACAGACATTCAATGCCCACCAGTTATTCAATAACCAGAAATGAAGTAGGTCCTATAGATTCCTGGATCCCCTGGGGGATGGAGCAGGGAGGGTCTATGCTCCTTGATCACCGGCTCCAAGGAGGGGCCTGGGCCAGAAGCTGCTCCCAAAAGGGTGGGTCTTTGAAACAAAAGGTGAGAAAGATGTTCAGAGGCAAGAGGCATCCTTTCTGCAGAGGTGAATCCTGGTTCTGCCTCGCATTTAGTCCAGACAGCCTTGGGCTTGCTCCAGAGGGGAAGTGAGACACGCCCTAGAATGAGCAAGTGTTCAGGCACCTGGTCAAGGACAAATTTACTTTAAAAAAAAGACTGGGAGGGGGCTTTTTGATTATTCGTTTTTGGAGGGAGGAAGGGTGGTTATTTGCTTTTTGATTTGCTTATTTTACTACCCAATATATGCCATTCATATGCCCCAAAGATTTTACAGCTTTAAATATATGAAATATTTTAATGAGAGAATGAAATCTTTTTAATTAGTGCTTAAAAAAAGTAAGTTTAAGGCAAATATTCTTTCCTGTCAACATTTCATAGCAGTTAAGGGAAAAACAGGGTGCAGGTTTTCCATTTAAGCATCATATTGGGGTGGGGTGTTAGATTCTTCTGGAGGACTGCCACCATGAAGTAGCACAGACTGGGTGGCTTACAATAGACATTTATTGCCTTCGAGGCCTGGAGGCTGGATATCTGAAGGCAAAGAGTCAGCAGGGCCATGCTCCCCCAGAAACCTACAGGAGAGAATCTTTGTTCCCTTCTCCCGGCCTCCAGTGTCTGCCAGCAACCCTGAATGTACTTAGCTTCTAAATGCGCCCGCCACTCCTACCCCAGTCTCTCTTCACAAGACCATTTTCTCCCTGTGCTTCTCTATCTATGTGTCTCTTCTTATAATGGATCCCAGTCATATTGGAGTAGGGGGTCAACCTACTCCAGTGTGACCTCATCTTAACTAATTACATCTGCAACAATCCCATTTCCAAATAAGGTTGGATCCAGAGGTCTGGGGGGTAGGTGTGGGGTGTTTAGGACTCCAACAGTTTTTCAACCCATAACAGGTGGCAGCCCCCTGCAGCTTAGTCAACGAGGCTGGTAAAAGGAAAGCACAGAGCCCACATATTTGCATGACTCCATCGGGCCTGGGAAGGCTCTTAACCACAGATACACCTATGATTCCTCACAAAGAAGGGAACAGGCCATTCATTCATCAGTTTAGCAAATATTTCCTAAGCACCCACCCACGGCACTATATACATTGGCAGCAAGAGAGATAAGACAAAATTCCAATTATGCGTAAGGAATATTAGGAATAAGCACTATAGTTTTGTAATTCATTGTTCAGTAGTCTCCAGCCTCTGCCTTCCCCCGTCCCACTCACTGAAGTGTGAGCTGTTTGAGGGTCAGATATCTTGTCCCATGCAGCCTTTGCAGTAGGCCCCACATGCTCATAATTATTTGCAGAAGTGAGTTGCAAGGAGCCTTTGGGAAGAGAAGAACAAAGGCATAAAAGTGGTTAAAGAACAATGTGCCGCCGGTCAGAGGAGACAGAGTCCCAGAGCCAGATTTTATAACTGGGAGGATTTTTGAGAGCATATTAGTTGGTGCTTTTCAAACTGAAATACAAAAGTCAATGGAAAGCTTTCTTTGAACAAAATCTTATGAGGACAGGCAGAAGGTGTCCAGGCAAAAGCCAGATGGTTCTGTAGAAAGACAGGAGGGCTCGTGCTGCTCAGCACTGTCTCTGGCTCTCAGCCTGCACTCCCTGGGAGGAAACTCCTCCCCAGGCATTGCTTGAGAACCAGTAGGTGGGGAAACTGAGGCCTCGAAAACCCCATCTTCAGGGACATGGACATGAGGCATCTACAGCAGAAGCAGGAGTAGAATGAGGGTCCTTCTCTCACCTGCACACCAGCACTCTGTACCACCTCATGTTCTTAATGGAAAGTAGACAAAAAGCTGGGGTTTCCCATCCCTTTCTTCTCATCCAGGCAGACTCCTGCTTCCTGCAGCTTCCACCCAGCCCAGCCCACAATGCATTTCCTAGGCAGAAACACAATCTGTGCCAGCCCGTGGGCATGTGTTCAATCCTCTTTCCCTGGGGGCAGGGGAAGAGACTCCATGACCTTCTAGGTCCCTTCAAGCCCAGTGACACTGCAGCTGTGATTAGCTTAGCTGCTGGCCCTATAACTTCAATGAAGCCTCTAACCCACCAGGGATTTCCCCCACCCCACAACACCCTTCCATAAGGATAAGGCTCATGAGACACAAATGGGAAAAAACTGAATCTAGTTTTTACTGATCCATAGAAATTGACAGAGGCAGAATGAGCTGGGAGGTGCATCGATTTTCAGAAAGGTATTTCTGACTCAATTTGGAACAACATAGAAATTCTTTCTCAAAGAACAGTACCTGATGCCCAGGTTTCTTAGCCCAATGAACATAACCCTGGAAGAATCTTCTAAGGAAGCAGGCTCTCCTCATGAGGTTTTCTGTCCATATCTGAGGTCAGCTTGTTCTCACCCATTGACATTATTCCCCAAAGACTCTCTGAAACCTTCAAGAAAGTTGGCTCCAGACTCATTTTCCTGCTAGTAAAGGAAGGCAGTGGTTTGGCGACATTTCCAGAAATCGTGGAAGTAATGATGGGGCTTAATGTGCGTATTCAAGGCCTCTGGATTCCAGTCAGGATTCTGCCATGCACAACCAGTGACTTGGACCAATCTCTTGATTACTCTTGACCCCTTCTTGGCCCTGTGAATTGGGGGTTTGCTAAATATTCATTCAAAAAGCACTCCGGGGTCACTTCCCCTGTGCCAGTGGTGGTGAAGGGTCTGCTAAGTTGTGCCCCTCCCTTCCCCAGAGGCAGCTCTGAGCTGCAGGCTGCCAGGGCTGGAAAGGTGGCTGTCCCCAGGCGGTGTGTAAGTGATGTTGCTACTCTACAGATTGCAGTGAAGACATTTAATTCCTCCGCATGTCCCTTACTCTTCTGGGCTTCATTCTCTGATTTTATATCCACAAAATGTGACTATGATGTAGTTTTTGTTGTGGTCTTTTTTTTTTTTTTTTTTTTTTTTTTTTTTTTGAATCAGTGGGTTTGGAGTGCAGTTTCCTTGGGTTCACTCTGGGAAAGGTTTCACCAGAGCTCCCATTTCAGCAATAGACAGTGAGTTTCCCAGGCGAGTTTCTCCACGAGACAGAGACAGTAATTATATTTAAAGGGCAGGTTTATCAGGGAAAGGGTCAGAAGAGTAAAAGACACTTGCTTAGACACAAGTGGGCAGGAAGAGCTGCCCCAGAAGGGACAGGTTTGCTGTGAGAGGCCTGCCTGGTTGCAGGCGGGCGGCCTTGAGGAGAGCTGCCTCTGCTGAGGGAGGTCAGTGAAGAGAAGTCCCGACATGGTACAGGTCACCAGCAGGCAGGAGGCTGCTGCCCTGCAGAGGGACAGAGTTGGTGAAAAGCAGCACCTGCATAGTCACAGGTGGGCAGTGGGAGTGCCGCCGATTTGTGGGGGCAGCATTAGGTTTTATCATCTTCAGGGAGGGCCTCATCTTTGTGAGTGGACGGTTTGTGCTCCTCACACTCCCTATAGCTGTCTGATAGTTTCTGGGTGCTGCACCTCCTGATCTAGGCATTGATGCTTAAGGGTCTTGGTTTCTATAACTGGGTTAATGGCTTACACTAATCCCCTCTACCCCTATGTCCTTGTGTGAGTTAGTTTCTTGACCTTTTATCTTCTTTCCAGTTTTTCTATTCTTATCCTTCATCAACTGGATCTAATTTTCTAATTTTCTATCACACCTCCCCTTTTGAGGACTGATTCAACACCTTAAAAACCATGGTCTATGGGGCCTCCCCTGGTGGCGCAGTGGTTGAGCACTGGATTGCGAGGCTGCCCGCATCCTCTGCAGCGCCAGTTCAATCCCCAGCCACCGGTGAGGGTCCCTCTGCAGCACTGGTTTGATCCCCGGCTGCTCCCCGGCCACCAGAGGAGGGTCCCGCATGGCGCACAGACCTCTCCTGCTGCCCACTGCTCCCCTCAGCAGTGTACTTCGGCCCGGCTGCTCCCCGGCCACCAGAGGAGGGTCCCGCATGGCGCACAGACCTCTCCTGCCGCCCGCTGCTCCCCTCAGCAGTGTACTTCGGTCCTTCTGCCTGCTCTGCTCCCTGCTCTGGCTCTGGTGAATTCTCTCACCCTCCCGCACTTCTGACTGTATCCAGTGCTTGTATAAATAAATAAATAAATCTTAAAAAAAAAAAATCACATTTAAAAAAAAAAATGAGAACTAGTTGCTTTATTCACCCTGTATCCCCATTAGAGCCAGATACATAAATATGTTGACTAGAGTGATTGAGTGAATGAATGAATGAACCAATGGGTGATGGGAAATCTTGCCTCCAAAGAAGAGAATTAATCAAATTAGAATTAAGGGGAAGGAAAATGTTTTCTTTTTTAAGATTTATTTATTTATGCATATAAGAACTGGGGTACAGGCCAGAGGTAGGGGGTAAGAGGATTTACCAGAGACAGAGTGGGGAGCAGAACAGGAGAACTGTCTGAAATACACTGCTGAGGGGAACAGTGGGTAAGACAGGAGAGGTCTGCTGTGCCATGTGGGTAGCTCCCTGGCTGGGGATGGAACTCATGCTGCAGAGGCTGCAGATAGCTTCATAGTACTTTGTTTTAACCCCTTGCGCCAACAGGGAGCCCCCAAAAACACTTTCTATGAGCTTATTTCCCCTGTCTCCCAATAAATCAGTACCCTCTTGGATATTTTGCTGACTGCCATGAATGATTTTAGGTTGTGTCTCCCTCTCTGGCTATGGCGTGAAGCCCCTCAGCCTAGTGGGCATGTGTGTTGCCCAGCTGCCACTTCAGCCTCTGACATCTTCCTGTTACACCAGTCACTCAAAAGGGAGCAGCAATGTGGTGTCGCCTGCCACCCCATGCTAAACTGCCAGGCCAAGTGGAATATTTTCATCCAGCTTTCCTCCTCCTTTCTTTTTTCTTTTAAGCTTCTTCTAGTGATAAAAGCTGAAGCAAATTGAAATTGGCAGCTCTGTGGTCTTCAAGCAATAAGAAAAGTACTAGAGATCATGTGAACCACACTTTTGAAAACTTTAAAAAAAATCTAATCTTGCCTCAATAAAAACGACATCATGTCACTGTAATCGGCAAGGGGAAAGGCTAGAAAGTTGCTGGCAGTGGCCCAGCAGAGTTCAGGGGTTCTGTTGACTGGGCTAAATTCCCACGGGAAAGGTAGACGGAGAACACTGCCTTTTAGGTGAGTCTCAAGGAGGAGTGGAGAGGAATAATAACGCTCCCCCTGTAATCTGCTGTAATCACAGCACAGGGCTGGCTTCCTCCACCCCTTCTCCCACCTGCTTTTCTTCCTGATTTAGCCTTTGCCTGTGCTCCTCCCTCTGACAGGTTGACTTTGAGGGAGAGACAACAGCCAACCTAAGAAATCTCTGTGACAACAAATATCCCTGTAAGAGCACAGACCCGGAGCCAAAGAGGGTGGTACCAAATGCCCGAGTTCCACATGAATGTGGAGTCTTTGCAAACTCACCCCTGTGTGGTCTGTCTGAGCCAAAGACAACTGTGAAAATGGCAGGTTGGCTCTTCTGCAGGGGGCTGTGTTAGCCCTGGGAGGGCATTACTGGGTTTACACAGCGCCTCAGTTTACCTTCACTTGGCTTTAGTTACTGTCAGCTGCCAGGCATGGAATATTCATTAGCATTCCCCAGACAGGTACATAAGTGCCACTTAAGAGTGACTCCCTCTGAGACAGGATTTGAGGGATGAGGGGCAGGGGTCACAATTGGAGGGGCTACTTTTCAGGATCTAGCCTTTTATACAGCTTGAAATTTTTAACTAGATGCATTTTAAAGTTAAATCTATCACTAAAGAGACAGAAATCCATTAACAGCAAGTGAACCCGCAGGGATGCCTGCTTCTCCCTGCACCTTTAACTTGACTTCTCAAATTGGGATAACAGGCCCTTCCCCTACCTTAGGTATACAGAGTGGCCCAACCAGGGGAAATCTGGAATTTTAATTTTATTGGCAGGGTTAGGCAGGGGTGGAAGCAGAGATATTATTTTTATATGAAAAGAAATATAGATATGTGTGGACTATAATGCAAAATACACTTGGATGACTAAAAGGACATATTATTTTCCTTTTCCAATTTTTTTTTTAATTGAAGGAACCTTATATTATAACATTATATGAGTATCCAGGTGTGTATCAGGAAACATAGTATTCCCATCCTCACAATAGGCCATATCCCAAAACCCAAGCACAGGGCTAATGAAGGACTTAGTACCAGTCCTTTTCTTTAAAGGACTCTGAGGCCATGGGAGTGCTTGAGGCAGTGTTTACCCCCCCCCCCCCCCCCAGGCAGCACATGGGAGGCAGAGGCAAGATAGTGTCCCTGACTAATAAAGAAGCATTCAGAGAGCAGGGCTGGGTGGCAGAGCTGAGCTTCGAAGAATGGGAAGAATCTTGATTGGCAGAGGGCAGGGAAAGATGGGAGATTGTGAGCAATTGTGGGTGGCATGTTGGCCTAAGCAGAAAGCTGGCCCTGGGGCAAGAGAAGTGTGTGGAGCAGTGCAGAGAGGAAGGCAGGTCCAGATAAAAGAAAACTGGATGAGGGGCCCCAGAGCAAAGACTCTGCATCAGCTTAGACTCAGTGCTGTCAGTCAGAGCTTCTCAAATTCCTTCTGAAAGCCCCACTCCAAGGCAGAGGAGGATACAAGCTCTGGGGGCTCAGGAGGAGGCTTGAAGCTATCGACCACAAAGGAGATATTCTCAGCAATGTTACTTCTACCTTCCAAATACATCTGCAACTCAGCCACCTCTTTGCTACCAAAGGAAGGACTCCCCAAGGTGTCCAGATTAGGTCTTTCCAAGTTGTGTACTTTGGTATGTGGATTATTTAGCACTAAGGTCAATGGAGGCCTTGCAAACTCAAGAGAAACATTTAGCATTCCCCTAACTACCCAGAAAAATGAAGACCAGGGGTATTACCCAAAATTAGGATTTTTATCAGAAATATGCTTTTTATCAAAGAAAATGATCTATATGGCAAGGCAAACATGTAATTACAGATCATCTTTATGTATGATGAGTCCCCCTCTCCTGGTCATGTAAATGCCTCTCCTCCCTCCTTAAAGCCCCAGGCCCCTATCCCATTCCTTAGCTCAGGATAAATACCCTCATTTCCCCCATCTACTTTAGAATCTACATACACAGAGATTCTCTATATATATGTCATTAAGTTGATTTTTTTCTCTTACTAATCTCTCTGATGCTGTTTTGATTATTCCACCAGTCTGAGAAGAACCTGTAAGGGTAGGGGGACATTTGCCCTCTGCCCTACACTACTATTGTGGAACAAGCTGCCTTCCTCTCAAACCTAGATGAGTGTCATAAGTATTTAACATGGTCTCCCATAGCATGTCTCCCATAACATGTCGCCTCCCATAGCATAGCCAAAGTGATCTTTTAATAATCTGAAGCAAATCATGTGATCCTTTGCTTAAAACCTTACAATGCTGTCTGATTCCCCTAGAGCAATAACCACACCATTAAAGTGGCCCCAAGCTGACACCACTTGGCCTCTTCACCCCGCCTGTCTCTGTCTCACTCCCTTTCCCAGCTTTGCTCACTTTGCACTAGTCATTCAGGTCTCTTGGCTTTCCCAGAGCAGACAGTAATGGTCCTGCCCAAGAGCCTTTGCTCTTGTTATTTCTTCCCTTTAGAAAGCTGCTCCCTCCCCTGCTCCAGGCTTGCTCTCCAAGGCATTCCATGAGCAGGTCTTTTAAACCTACAATTCTTTTCTCCCCTCCCCTACCTGATTCCTCTTTATAGGCCTTGTCACCTTTGACCATACTCTCTAACCCACCTAAAATTTAAACTCCAAAAGAGTATGGAGTTTTTACTTCTGCTTTATTACAATGTAATGTTGCATAACTCCTAAAGAAGAGTTCCAATTTATAAATATAGAAGGAATAAGGGAAATCAATAATCACTGCTGGCCTCCTATCATATTAAATGCAAGAAGCAAGACCCTTTGATGGATTCTATGATTAGTAAGCAGAAGTCTATGCAACACGCTATATTTGCACAGTCTTGAAGTGTGGCTCCCTAAGCATTTTGGATATATAGAGGTAAAAATTGTAACTTTCCAGTGGACAATGCTGGCAGAAACCATCTTAACCTTGTAGTTATGGTTAGGTGAAATAGAACATTGTGTGAGAAAGGAAGGACTTGTCACATCTGTGATGCTCTTTCTAATAACAGTTTCTCCAAATAAGCATGAGAAAACATCAGACAGACCCCAATAGAGCACATTCTACTAAACCACTGACTGGTACTCTTAGAAGTGTCATGTATGACAGGAGGCCTACGAAACCAGTCACAGAATGGAGAAGACAAAGACAAAAGGCAACTAAATGCACTGAGGGATCCTGGGATAACAACAAAAATTAGTAGGAGGAAGAATGTTGAATTCTGAAAAAGGCCTGTGCTTATAGCACAGAATCAAGATTATTTTCTTAGTTTTGATGACTGCATGGTTATAAAAGATGGTAATATAGAGTGGTCTCTGTACTATTTTGCAACTTTTCTATAAATCTAAAATGATCTCACAATAAAACACTTTTTGAAAAATATTTATTTTATTTATTCATGCATACAAGAGCTGCGGTGCAGGCCAGAGGTGTGGGGGGAGGGAGGTGAGAGGATTCACCAGAGACAGAGTAGTGAGCAGAACAGGTGGATCTACTGAAATACACTGCTGAGGGGAGCACTGGGTGAGCCAGGAGAGGTCTGCTGCACCATGTGGGTCAGCTCCCTGGCCAGGGATGCAGATAGCTTCATAGTGCTGAGACTTAATCCATTGTGCCACCAGGGAGTTCCACATAAAACATTCTTAAATAGAATTGTCAAGCAAAGTTTGCAGTCTTTTTTCACTGAGTGTGAAGCTTTGGGGCAGAAAGAAGGGGAAAGAAGTCTAGGAGTCATTATTAAAAGTGGAATGTGGCAGAAGGGTCTAGGCAGTTAATTGTTCAAGTGACAAACAAGGAAGGCATCTTTTGACTCCTCCTTCCCCACGATGATTCAGTCAGTCCCAGGCTGTCAGGTCTCTTAACCTCTTGAATCCATTCTCCTTCCCAGCCCATGAGCCCCCTTCAATTAGGGCAGGAGTCCACCCCCCTCCCCCTATCTCTGCTGAGTCTCCCCTTGCCTGAGGCATGAACAAAAGAAGCAGCAAGTGAGATCCTGGGGTAAGGTGCCCCTGAAGGCCCAGAAAGAGATTCCCTTTTGGGGACCAGACAGTGGGAAGAAAACAAATGCATGTGACATGGAAACATAGGGGACTAGCTGCCTCAAGCCTATCAGCAAGTGAAAGGGAAAATCGATAAACCCCCCAAAGCCCGTCTTGCTCATTCCACACAATCTTTACTCTGTGAGAGAAAGCAGCGGGTCCCACACAGGGCATCAAAGACTGAGATCCCCTGTTATCTCCAGTTTCTACTCAAAGAACTCAGCATATTTGGGTATTTTTTTTTTAAATCTCCCCCTTTCATTTATTGTCTCAGAGTAAACACTTGTGATTCATAAATGCCTTAAGAGTGAATCAGTATTCTCCTGTTCAAACCAGCAGAGGCCACATCAAACAATAGCCCACAAGGTATTATTAATCATTAAATAGGCACATATGAGAACACTCAGGCGAGGGAACCATTTTTCTTTTCTTTCTTGCCTTTTTTTTAAGGAAATTAACAAAGAGCAAATCTTGACTTTGACCTATTCAGGAAAAAAAGTGGTGTGTGTGTGTGTGTGTGTGTGTGTGCGCGCGCGCGCGCGTGCATTTTACCATAAAAGACACAGTCAAATTCAAGGCTAAAAGGGCAAATATTTCAGGTGGGAAAACGCTCCTTTTGGGGGGTCTTCCTTCAGTCGGTAAACAAAGGCCTGGATTTCAAATTGTAGCTTTCCCTTTTCCCACATCCCCATGCCTAAGAAAAAATGGATGTTCTCAGCCATGGTTGGTGAGTACAAGAGTCCATGGTAAAATTGCTGTAGCCACAAGCTGATGCAAACTGACAGTGGGAATCCTGGAGCACATCTGCTTTTCAAAGAAGAAACTAAGTCACATCAAACACACCTAGAGGGTTCTCCCTGGTGGCACAAGGGGTTAAGCACTGTACTATGGGGCAAACTGCAGCCTCTGCAGCACGAGTTTGATCCCTGGCCCGCCAGGGAGAGACCCACATGGCGCAGCAGACCTCTCCTGACTCGCCCACGTCTGCTTCTCCCCTTAGCAGTGCACTTTGGTCAGTCTGCCTCTTCTGTTCCCCACTCTGTCTCTGGTGAATCCTCTCACCCCCCGGCATCTCTGGCCTGTATCCCAGCTCTTGTATGCATAAATAAATAAACCTTTTTAAAGATTTATTTATTTATTTATTTATTTATTTATTTATTTATTTATTTATTTATTTATACAAGCACCGGGGACAGTCAGAAGCTTGGGACGGTGAGAGAATTCACCACAGCCAGAGTGGGTAACAAAACAGGAACAGTGGCGAAATACACTGCTGAGGGGAGCAGCGGGCATGGCAGGAGAGGTCTGTTACACCATGTGGGACCCTCCTTCGGTGGCTGGGGAGCAGCCGGGGATTGATCGAACCGGCGCCGCGGAGGCTTTGGGCAGCTTCGCAACCCAGCGTTCAACTGCTGCGCCACCGGGGAGGCCCAATAAACCTTTTTAAAAACACACACACACACACCCCTCTGGAGTACAACCATCCAACCATAGGGGTCCTCCCTCTGTCCCCAAACCCGTACACACTGAATAAAGTCTTCTGTGTTCAAAAATGGGGGTCCTCCCTCTGTGCAAACTAGATCAGTGGTGTTACCTTCCACAGACAGAGACTAAAATTTCAGTGTCTGGGCCTCCCTGGTGGCACAAGGGGTTGAGTCTCAGCCATATGAAGCTATCGCCAGTCATTGCAACATGAGTTTGATCTGCGGCCAGGGAGCTAACCAACATGGCGCAGGAGACCTCTCCTGTCTCACCGGCTGCTCCCCTCAGCAGTGTATTTCAGTAGATCGCCTGTTCTGTTCCCACCCTGTCTCTGGTGAATTGTCTCGCCCTGCTCCCGCCACATCTCTGGCCTGCACCCTAGTTCTTGCATGCATGCATAAATAAAATAAATCTAAAAATAAATATCAGTGGCCTTAAAATAATAGTTCGCCTTACTTCCTCTTAGAAAGCATCTCTGATGGAAAGACAGCTGAATCGACAAAAGAACAATATAGCACATCCTCATGTTAAGCCTACAGAATGAGGATGGCCATGAGTTCCGGTTTAGGCCAGCTGCCCTGACAGAATTGTTAATAGCGCCACCTTTCAAAAATGTCCCAGTTTGGACCATAAATGATACAATCATGTACAAGAATGCTGGACCAGGAGGGGTCTCAGACATTCATCTTCCCTACCAGTCTCATCTCATGTAAATGAGACCTGGGTCAGGGCGGGCCAGTCATGTTGACTCTTTTGGATTAAGCATTGCTCTGGAGCCCTTCCTGCACCTTCCTGGGGTTGTGGGGGGCGGGAGGCAGGAGTCACAGGCCCACAATGATGCCTTCCTCCATCTAGAACTCTTCTCTCCATAGGCCTGGGGCTCCTTTTAATTTTTCAGGGCAGGACCACACCAAGTTCTGCATCCCACAAACACAATTGCAACCATATTCTTAGGTGGTAGAGACCCTCCTCCTTGGAAAAGAAGATGGAGCCAGATAATTTTGTATGTTCCTCCCAGTCCCATACCTGTGGCTCTTACAAGACTAGCTGAATCGTTTGCTCTGTCAAATACTAACAGACCAATGTATCACAGTAGATGTCCCTGCATTTCTTTGAGAATGTTAATTGCCTGTGAATTTTTTAGATGAAAGGAGGTCCTTTGCCGGAGATACATGCACAGCAATGATAAAAGCAGCTGAGAACTCGTGTTGTACTGAAAATATGTCAGGCACTGTTCTAAGCACATTGTATACTTTAGTCCTCATACCAATCATATAAGTAGTACCATGAATATCTCCCCTTTGAACAGATAAGTGAATTGAGGGGCAGAATGGTTATGTCACACAGCGAGCACATGGACAAGCTGGAATATGAACCCAGGCAGTCTGGATCCAGAGGCTTTGCTTTGTAGTCATTCTGATATGATTTTTCCTGATAGGTGTTGAACATTCCTAACAGAAATAATCACCAGGTCCGTCAAATCTCAGCTGTAAAACACTTGAAGTTCGCAGGGGAAGGTGCTATTTAAATATAAGAGGCCATTTCACCTCGGCTTTACAGCTCCCTTTATCAATATCACTCAGCATCGTAAAGCAACAGGTGTGTTGGGGTGCCCTATGAAAACAGGTGTTTTTGTGTGCTTTATTTACACTTATTTAGCCCAGTGTGTCTAGGCATGATTACTATGTACTTCTTTGTTCTACAGAATCTCCATGTGGGGCTGGCATAAAAGGAGAAGTGAGAGCAGGAGTGAAAGGAGGCACTGCTTCTTCCTGGGGGCCATGGGTAGGCTGGTTACCACCCACCCTTTTTTCAGATGTCCTCCTCCTCATTGTCCTGCCCAGTCTTCTAGAAGGACAGTGATCTCCCCACTGGTCTTTCTGTCTTTCTATCTGCTGCCCAGCGGTGGGACCTGCCTGCCTCAATCTTACTTATTAACTATACCTAGATATGGCAGACTGCGATTACAGTAGAATTGTTTGGGAGCTCAGTATCTCACTTCTTCCCACGTACCTTACCCTGGGAATTGCTTTGTACTTTCATATTGCCATGTGGTGATGTGCCTTTAATAACCATCAATAAAGATAGGCCTGGGAAAATATGCACAGCCACAGACTCCTCTAAATTCACTTGAAAGCAACAGAGTAGAGGTGTCTTAGGGTACCCCAATTAGGGTACCCCAATTGCCCGAAGGGGTCACAGGAATAACAAAATTAAACCACCTTTTGATTCCACAACCAAAGAAAAACTGGAAAAATATAGTGACCCTCTGAGAGTTCCATTAAATAGCCAATAAAGCATTTTCTTAAGATGAAGTTTATTCATGCATCAATTCCCCCAAATATTTGTGGGCACCTACTTTGTGAAAGGTATGGAACCATACACTGTAAAGAGTTTCATAGCTCCTTTATCAGAGGAGCAATAGAGCTGAGGAATTTGGGAACATTTTTATAAAATAAGCCTGGGAAGGTACCACTCTATACAGATGGATAGCATTTGAATCACAGGCAGGGATGGAAGTAACTGTCAAGACAGGTGTATAGTCTGTCTTAAAAATGGGAGGTGCTCAAGACCATTCATTGAGTTGAATTAAGGTAAACAGGTGATTGGAAATTGAACGGCTTTAACCCCGACTGTTTTGTCTGACTACTACCCACACAGGTTCACTCAGCATAAATTAAACAAACTGTGACTCCACCCCTCTGTCTTAATGACAGGTGGTTCTAGACACCAAGCCTAGGTATGTCCCAGGTGCCAGGACTTTGAGGGTAGACCAGGAGGATACAGGAAGTTGAACAGCCACCCAGGACAAGGAGATCAAATACTGGAACTTGAGTCGTGGGCCCGCTGGGACTGTGGGGCCTAATGTGATACAGGCCAGAGCTGGATATGTATATGAAACACACGCCCTTGGCAACCTCCTCCGGGAGCCAGCAACACTTGGGAGTTTATCAGGAGACCTCCCTGGGTCGGGCAAGCCTGCCACACACCAGCATGTTACAACAGAGCTCGCTCTCTCAGATTTCAGTCAAGGTTGCCTGTGGAAGCCCTGCAGGCAAAAGAAAAGAATCCTCCTCCTTTTCTTATATAGTGGCTGCCTGAAGAGTGGGGCCAGGGGACCCAAAACGCACTGCATGACACAGGAGGTTGTCCACAGTGGCTTAGGAGCCACTACATCCTACCACAGAAACCCTTGCTCCTTTGATTCTTCCCCTGGCGATGCAAGGATTCCATGGTCTTGCCTCTCCCTTTGTGCTACGTCACCCACCCCCACCTCTTCTCCAAGACCACCACCCGGGCTGGCTCGAGCTTTCTCCCCACAGCACTCTTCCCGTCATCACCCCAAGCAATCAGCCAACCTTTTCTAGTCTGTGGGGTTTTATGTCTATAGCAAAGCAGACAATATAGAACAGAACTAATTAGAGAGAAAAAATAAGGTAGGTTCCAGAATTCTCCATGGGCCCTCACTCATGGACTTGATCTTCCTTCCTGAGATCTTCCCAGGAAGCCTCTCAGAAGGAGCTAGATGCTGAACTAAGCAGCTCTAGCCTCAGTCCTGGGGAGACCAGGGCCATCACTTGTCCACAACCTCTTTAACAGGCTCAGTCATCTTTTGCAAAGTGTGATTCCTTCCCCTCACTTCTCCTTCTCTCTTGGCTGCCCTCCACAAGAAAGGGCCTTTCCTCCTTGTTCCAAAGACCTGTCCTCTGAATTACTGACATTCTATACCAAATTGACACATATTTCCCTTCTTCCCTGTGCTGTAGTTTCTGGAAATCTTATTCTTGCATGTTGGTCTTCTCCTGGCTTCTAAAAAAACTTCCCTGTTCATCTCTTGTCTCTCTAGAGATGGTAATTTCCAAAGAGCCAATAATCTGTCCTCATGCCCCCAGCAGCTCATGCCTAGTCAAATGCCTTTTGCACTGGCCACTTGAATCCTCTTTTTTGGACCCCCAGCAAAGTCCCTCTAGTTTGGATCCTAAACTATATATGAGAACAGAATATTGCAATGAACTAGAAAGTGCCTTGTCAATTGTCAAATACTCTAAGATAGGAGCACAGACACCTCCAGCTCTGTGGGAGAGACCAGTAGGTCCTAATCATGCCAGAACCCACCGGAGTCTCAAATTGCACTTGTAACAGTTACCTGTACTGTCTTATCTTGTTCTCTAAGTCTGAAACCTGAAAGAAAAATATATATTTTACGTGCAAATACCATCAATCAACCACTTAGAAAATCCATTATTTTTCTCACCTCTCCCCCTGTTAAATGTGAAGTCAGCTAGCAGCCCCATGTCTTCCTTTCTTGCTGTCACTATTTTCCTAGTGTCTCATCTCCAGTCCTGATGAAAGTTTACTATTGACAGAACACAGATTCAGGCACTGACCCTGTTCCAGAATATTCCAGAATATTCTCTCCTCCAATCTTCCTTTAAGAACACAAATAAGGGAAACAGGTTGACAATTATAAGAAAGATGGGATGACCTTTGGTTTGGTTGACTGACAGGCAGGCTAATTATTGAGTTGTGGCCCCTGCAAGTGGCTCCCTATATCCTGGAACTCAGGAACCAACATCCATTCTTTTCCAAAGGTTATATATAGGATGATCAGAAAATCCAAGAGAGAATCACAGGGCAGTAAAGCGGGGATGGAACCAAGCTCCGTGGTGGTGGGCATAGTCTACACCCTATCAGCATCACCACCACCAGGTAGCTCAGGTTCTTAACTGGAAAATTCATCTTTGGTGGTAATGTTAATCACTTGCTGTAGATGATATTTCAACATGTTTCCCTCATTCATTGATATAGTGGGGAGGGTTTCTAGACTGGTCAGCAGGAAACCTGAGCCTATTGTGGCTTTACTCTCCCCTCTCTGAGGGGGCTATTTAACCTTGGCCAAGACACCCCTCCAGGCTCAATTTTCCAATATATTCAATGAATGAACCAATAAGTAACCTCTTAGTCCCGTCCTCTGCCTGCCTCCATCCTTTCTATAAGCTGAGAGATGATAAAAATATGTTGTGTACATTCATCCCATATCATATTCAGGACATATGTTTTACCCAAATGCTTTTCCTGGCTAGTTCAGTTTGGGTTTTGATTTTTTGAGAAATTTGATCTGATGTCACAATATGAGCAGCTTTCAGCAAGTCAAAGAAGTCCAAGTCCTAGGTTTAAAGGGGTAAGGCTTGTCCCTACCATCCGGAGCCTTCCAGAAACCAAAGAAACCCTCACACGCACCTGTGAGTGCCCATGCAGTTCTGAGCCTTTCACATAAGGATGCAAGGTAGCATCTTTTTGAGTCCTCAGGAATGCCCTCCCTCAACCCTGGGCTTGCAAGCTCGCCTCACTGCAGTCCTGCTCAGAGGGTAAAAGGTTAGCTAAGAGCACATTTAGAGCCTTCCCTCCACCTCTGCTGCTGTGGTTCAGCCAAATGTGGGCGTTAAACCTTCCAGTGCGCCCTTCCCCCACTCCATTGGGAAAGGCTTTCTTGGCAACCATCCTTTCAGAGCCCATTAGAAAAGTGCACATTCCCTTGGTCTCGCTGTCTCTAGTCAAGTTTTCCAAGGGGGGGTTGGGCAGTGGAAAGCATTACAGGCTGCTGTTAGCCAATGTTGAAAGCTTCTGTTTTCCGCTCCCGCCCCCAGTTTGCAGTTGAGTCCTAGCTTGGCCAGGAACCAACCAGACAGTTTTGTTCAGAAGTAGCAACTCATTTTTATCAAAGATGGAATGCAGAGCTGCAGTTGTTTCTGGTGCCTCTGCATGGCAACCAGGACTCTTGCTCTGAGCATTCCTGAATCTTTTTTTCTCTGTAGGACTTTTGCTTTCTTGTCTGTCCCTTTCTCCATGTAAAAACTGAGTCAGAGCGGCTCAAGTGCCTCAGAATTAAGAGGGTAAAGTTCTGGACAAAGTACTTTTCTTAACATGTCTTTTTAAAATGTAGGTTTTGATGGTGACCACAACTTTGGGTGGTGACCACCTTAAATTTACCCAAGGACCACCACAAGTCAGTGAACTTCTGGCCTCTACCCTGGCACTCGGTAGTGAGGGCCCTTGAGCCAGCGCCTCACCCTCTTTGGGGCTTGAATACCACATGGAAGCATAGTTTGCCTGAATCAGTTTCCCCAACGTTTTGGGGCCACAAAAAGCTTTGAGATTCTGTTGAAAGCTATAGACCCTTTTCTCAGAAGAAAATGATGCATTCATTCATTCATTCCAAAGTATGTCTTAAGTTCCTGCTAAAAATGCCCATAGAGACATAATTTTGAATTTGACTTTTGGGACTTTGTAGGCTCCCAGTGGATCATTCATGAACATAAAGGTAAGAATTCTGGGCTATAAATTTTGCTGCGGTGAGCATATATGGACTCTTATCTAGAAGGACCATAATAGTGACTTTAGTAAAGGATCATAAAACTACCAGTCAGGCAGATGCTAGAAAAGGGAGGCAGCTATGCAGTCATTATGAAAGTGATCTCTGGCTGCCTTCCCCTTCCCTGTGCCCCCACCCGGCACGCGCGGGCTAACACGCGTGCACACCCAGCCTGGGATGTGTTGTTCCTGGGCACTTGGGTTGCACAAAGCTGGCTGCAGCCCTGGGGAGACGACAAACATCTCCTCTATCCTGGACTTTATTTTTCTCACGGTCTCTGAAAGGGCTGTGATCAGGTGATATGTGTGGGACTGCTCCCTGTACAGGTGCGCAGCAGGTACTGAGGGAGGAGAAAATCCGCCCAGTGTGTGCTTACTCAAGGCTCTTTCAATAGCCCTCCTAGGATAGCTCTTGGCAGGGCAGAAACCACGTCGCTGGCAGGCTGCAGGGAATCTGAGTGTGAGAAAGTCAGTCAAGCGGAGGAAAGGGGGAAAAAAGCTTCAAGTCCTCAGGCAAAATACCTTTTTTCTTCTTCTCTGGATCTCTCCCCTTTCTGTAGCTTTAAACAAAACCCACAAACCATTCCGATACCTAGGGACAAAGGGGAGTCTCACTAGAGATGCAGTTATTTGTTTTATGGTTTAAGAGCAAACAGGTGATGCAATAAGTCAGAGAAAATCACCTTTCATGGGGGCGGTAGGGGGGAGGAGACAAACACAGCAGCCCCTGGCTGTATTTAAGGGGCATGATACAGTGGGAAGCGTCCCTTGTGCTCTGCTGGACTCACAGTGGGATCAAAGTGCCCTCCACCAATGAACAGGGCTCAGTTTTCTCTTTGCTTTGGAAGAGGGGGGAGGGACTGTCTATCTAAGACGAGCCTTCCAAATCCAAAAGTCTACTTGAATTTAAGAGCTTAGTTCCCCACCTGCAAGGGCATGGGGAGAGAGAGCCAACTTGGTGCTATTTTCACTGCCCAGGATGAGGATACCGAAAATTCATCTATGAGCACATTTGCAAGAAACTTTCTTCTTCAGTGTTAGGGTAGAGGGTCAAAGATTTCATAGGGTTTTAGGGCTTTATGCGTTTGGGAATTTTGGCCCAGATACAAATTCGTGGCAAACTTTTTGGTTACTTAACCCCTCTCTCTATCTAAAAGTGTGTGTGTATCTAAGTTATTTGCTCATTTTACCAGTCTAAGCACTCCTAAAGTGGCGATAAATGAGTTGCTGATTAACTCTGCCCAACAAGGCTGCTTAGGCGCTGCACTGAGACCCTAACTTGACCATATGCAACATTTTTCATGCACCCTCAGGGACTCAGATGACAGAGTCAGAAACAAAAAAAGACTCTAGAAGGGACAGGCGGTGGCATACCCAAGTAGTTAATTGGGGCCCAGCAGCAGAGAAAATGTCATAACAGAGCTAAGAAGGGGAAAGTCACTGGCTCGCATAGATTTCAGGGGGTACTTGCAAAGAGTTAACATGCATCCTTGGGAAGGGTCAATGTATTTATGCAGGTTTTCTTTTAAAGTTTTTAATGCAGTGTGTGTGCGTGGTTTTTTTTTTTTTTTTTTAAGATGCTTAGCAGAAGCATTTTAAGAAATGTACACGCATGGCAGAAAGAAGGACAATTTCATAGGCTCATCACCTCTCACCAGGTAGATTTCAAACACACAGGGAAACTCCACTTTTTTCAAAAGCAAGAGACAATTTTCTGTCATCACCACTTTTCCATCTGTTTAAAATAGGAAAGAAAAATCCTACTAGTTGGCCCAGGTTGCAGGTTGACAAAGGAGGCATTGTTCATCATTTCTTCAGAACATGATAGGGCACAGCCCACTCTACAGAGTGTTAAGAAAACAGAAAAAATCCCAGAGTAGCCTGAGGGGTAAGAGTAAACTAAGCCTGCCACGAGGTAAAGGTTTGGCTGCAGACTTGAGGGCTGTCCTAGAAGGTGGAAATGAGACTTGGAAGGTAAATCGGGTCAGCGTCATAGCACTTTCTTAGTCTCCAGGTTGTGGGGGAACACCGCATTAAAAGATAGGCAGGTTTCTACTGAACTTGGGTCAGTGGATGTGAGCAGTCCGCCCAGGTGAGCTGGCTCTAGGCAGGTGCTTCCAGGTGAGTGTCCCTCTACACCTGTCACTCAGGAACCTCCTTTAATGTCTTGAACCTTCCAGCTGGGCGCTCTGCCTTCAAATCCTGCAACCAGTTCTCAGGCTTTGGCCAGATACATTTTTCTAAAGAACAATCCTGGGCTTCCCTGGTGGTGCAAGGGGTTAAGACGCAACCTATGAAGCTATCTGCAGCCTCTGCGGCACCAGTTCAATCCCTGGCCGGCCAGGGAGCAACCCACGTGGCACAGCAGACCTCTCCTGTCTCGCCCGCTGCTCCCCTCACAGCAGAATACATCTGCCTGTTCTGCTCTCCACTCTGTCTCCAGTGAATTCTCTTACCTCCCCCCCCCCACACCTCTGGCCTGTACCCCAGTTCTTGTATGCACAAATAAATAAATCTTAAAAAAAAAAATCCTAATGTCTCTTCTCTGCTCCAAAGAATTTCACAGCTCTCCATTGTCTTTTAGCAAGATATTTAAGGGCCTTGTGGTATGGTCACAACTCTCCTCCTTTAGTCCCTTCTTATACTGCTGCCTGTCATAAACCCTGGGCTCCAGAAAACATTTCCTGAATAAAGACCCCAAGTTCCAGAGTCTAGGTCTTCAAAGTCTTGAGTACTCCCACACTTCCCAGCCCCATGACTCCCATTTCCAAATACTCCAATCTTATTTTTCAAGATACAAGCACAGGGCATTTCCTCCAGGAAGTGTTCCAGGATACCCCAATTTATGAATAATTGCCCCAAACCGCCACTGCATTTTACTTCTATCTAGACACATAACTGTCTCTTTTGAAGCTAGGACCTACCAGAGAAATATGCTGGAAACTGATGAAAGCGGCACTCATGAGCACAGTATATTTGCCTGTGGACTTCCTAGAACAGTAGCTCTTTTGCACACCCCTATATCCCCCAGATCAGCGATACTGTGCCCCACACAGGTGTTCAGTGTTTCTTTTCTTTTTTTTTTTTAAAAAAAAGATTTATTTATTTAGTATGCAAGAACCGCGTATAGGCCAGAGGTGGGGGGGGGGGCGGGGGTGAGAGGACCCACCAGAGACAGAATGGGGAGTAGAACAGGCAGATTGACTGAAATACACTGCTGAGGGGAGCAGCGGGTGAGTCAGGAGAGGTCTGCTGCGCCACGTGGGTAGCTCCCTGGCCGGGGATTGAACTCGTGCAGCAGACGCTGCAGACAGCTTCATAGCGTGCATCTTAACCCCTTGCGACACCAGGGAGGCCCTCAGTGTTTCGTTTACCTTCTCCTGATCTCCCAGGCCATCATCTCAGCCCTAAGAGCAAGGGATAATAGAGGAATGACCCGCCATCAATCAGAAAATCAGGGCCTGTCTGCCTCCGGAGATGACTGGAAACTCCTTGCAGGCTGCCACTTTATCTCTCATCGCGGTAATCCCTGGATTTAACACACTGTCTGGCAGCGACTTGTAGTCCGTGTCATAACGAAAGTAAAGGGGCTTGCCCAAGGTCACCCAGAGTCAGGCACCACTGACTCTCACCCTGGACGAGGTCTGCTGAAATCATCTACAGCATTATCTCAGTGGGGGCTGAGGAGGCAGGATGGAATGAAGTGTCTGAGAGAGTGTGCCAGGCTTCCCCGGCCTCCTCGGAGACCGCGGGAGGGTGGCGCGGGCGCGGGCGCGGGGGATGGGGGGCGACATCAAACAAGACGCTCAGTTCCTGGGCTGCTCCCGCCGCCGGAGCCAGGCGGCTGGACGGGCGGAAGGGGTGGGGGCGCGGGGGCCGGGGATCCGGGCCGCCGAGCCGAGGGAAGGAGGTGGCGGTGGAGGCCGGCAGGCCCGGGCCGTGCGCGCCGCCCGCCCCGCGCGGCAAATCCCCCTGGGAGGCCGCCGCCAGAGCCCTGGCGCTCCCGGCCCGGCGCCCGCCACGTGGCACCCGGCAGCGGCGCGGCGGCTCCTCCCGGCGCGCGGCCCGGCCAGCCGGCAGCACGCAGCCGCCTGCGCCGCCCGCCTCCTCCCGGCCGCCCGCCGGCGGCCTCCCGGGCGCGGCGAGGGGGAGCTGCCCGGCCGCCCTGGACCCGCGGAAGGGGCGGGCGGCGCGAAGCCGCTGTAACCACAGCCGCCAAGCGGAGGCAGGAGGCTGACCCGGCCGCTTCCTAAGTGCGGTCAGGCATCTCGTGACCGCGGCGGGCGCCGGGGGCCCCGAGGGGGAGGGAGGGGGAGGGAGGGGGAGGGAGGGGGAGGGAGGGGGAGGGAGGGCCAGGGCGCGGAGCAAACGACAAGGGCCCCACCCCTCCCCCGGGCTGTTGCTGGTGAGGCTGACGGCCAGCGAAAACCCCAAGCCCCAAATCTGGGGTGGCGGGGTGGGGAGGGGGGTGGGCTGGAATGGCTCCCCTCTCCACCCCGGGGCGAGCGCTCCCGCCCGCGAGAGCTGACCTTGGCCCGGAGGGGGCTGGGGCGGGGAGGCTGCGAGCGCCGGGGCTCGGCTCCCAGCCTCGCCGCCCCCTCGGATTCCTGGCCCGGCGGGGGCCGGCGGGGGGGCGCGGGACACACACACACACCCCACACGCAGCGCGCGCCAATGAGCCCCGACCAGGCGCAGGGGGCGGGGTTTTCCCAGGCTCGAGCACAGCAGCTGCTATTTACCTTCTTGGCTTCTCCCGGGGACCAGGAACCAGCCCCCGCGCTCCGCCGCCCGCCGCCGCCCCCCGCCTCCCTGCCCCCGGGGCGCGCGCACACACACTCACACACGCACGCACACACACATCCTCCCGGCCCGGCCGCAGCCGCGGCGGCAATAAAACATCCTGGCACGTGCTCGGGCTCCAGGCGCGCCCTCGCCGGCCGGCTGATGTCAAACTGCAGCTCGGCTGGTGTAGCTCTTAAAGGGCCCGCGCGCCGCGAGTGCCCGGGCTTCTCCAGCCGCCCGCCCGCGGCGCGGGAAATGGAGGGGCTGCCTCCGGGCCAGCCACCTCGACGTGCTGCAGAACCGAGAGCCAGCGGGTGGGAAGGAAAAGGGTGACGAGCCTGCACGCGCGCCCCTGAAGTATTGCCATCAAAGCCCCCCTTGTTCATCTTGCATTTGAAATTCCATTTCCTTTTCTGCCCGGTTGGAAATTATTCTGATTGTTTCCTGGGGAAACGCGGGGACCAAGGCCCTAACTCCAGAGGAGAAATAAGGGGGGTGGGGTGGGGGCAGGGGTCAAAATTCTTCTTGCTCCGAAAAACCTGCAAATGGAAGGTGGAAAGCATTTTTTTTTTCCTGCATGCAAAAAGGGATTTTTTTGATTCTTTTTCTGAATGACCTACCTTTCCCCTCGTCCCGCTGCACCCCCCCCCCCAATGTACAGACTCAGAAAAGAAATCACGTAGAGGTTTCAGGAACTCACACCCTTGCACGCGTTCCCTTCTTTTCACCGCTAGTACAATTTTTTAGCCCTGACCGGCTAAACTTTTAAAAATACGTATTACAAAGGAGCAACTTCTTGTTGTCAAAGCAGCTCTATTACAAATATAAAGGGAAATAAAGAGCAAAGACCTTCCACCAAATAAATAAACTAGTCTAGAGCAAAACCAATGCGGAAAATTTTTCTCTAAAGCAAAGCCCAGCAGGGAGAGTAGTAAAGGGTTAAAATCCTTTTGATTGACGTTGTAGCCTCCGGTGCCCCGGGCTCAGGCGCGCGCCATTGGCCGCCAGGCCTTGCGCCTGGCGGCCAATGGGGGGGCGCGGTCCACGAGCGGTGCCGCGTGTCTCCTCCTCCCATTGGCTGAAAGTTACTGTGGGAAAGAAAGTTTGGGAAGTTTCACACGAGCCGTTCGCGTGCAGTCCCAGATATATATAGAGGCAGCCAGGGCCTGGGGATCACACAGGATCCGGAGCTGGTGCTGATAACAGCGGAATCCCCCGTCTACCTCTCTCCTTGGTCCTGGAATAGCGCTACCGATTACCAAGTAGCCAAAAGATATTATAATAAACCCTCAGCACTTGCTCAGTAGTTTTGTGAAAGTCTCAAGTAAAAGGGACATAAGCAAAAAAAAAAAATTATTTTATGCCAAGAACTCCAAAAATAAAATTCTCTAGGGATTAAAAAAAAAAGCAACTGAAAATGCCAGCTGATATAATGGAGAAAAATTCCTCGTCCCCGGTGGCTGCTACCCCAGCCAGTGTCAACACGACACCGGATAAACCAAAGACAGCATCTGAGCACAGAAAGGTAAGGGCAGTACCTGTATCTCGGCAGCCCCAAGAATTTAAATCGGGGTTGGGGGGTGGGGGGAGGCGCCTTTCTCAAACCCCGGGGTGAAAATGGCAGATCCCATGGGAACTCAGTACTATTTTTTTTTTTTTCCTTTACAGTCCTCGAAGCCTATCATGGAAAAAAGACGAAGAGCAAGAATCAATGAAAGTCTGAGCCAGCTGAAAACACTGATTTTGGATGCCCTTAAGAAAGATGTAAGTGGGTAATGCTGCTTTCTTTTTCTTTTTCTTTTTTTTTTTTGAATTTAACAAATGAAGTAGTACTATTTCTCAGCTGCTAAGAATAAAACAATCTCACCCCAGCCGGGTCTTCCCCGCCAGCACTGAGTTCTCTGAGGCAGTAGTGCCGGGCCGGGGTCAGGAGATGTTGGGCACCCTAGTCGCGGGGTGGGAGGGGGGACCCCCAGCTCTCCAAGGTCTCTCGCGGGTATATCACTTTCTTTGCGTTCCTTCTCTCCTGTGCAGAGCTCGCGGCATTCCAAGCTGGAGAAGGCGGACATTCTGGAAATGACAGTGAAGCACCTCCGGAACCTGCAGCGGGCTCAGATGACGGGTGAGTGCAGCTCCCCGCGTCCCCTTCTGCGGGTGTCCCTCGCCCCGCGGTGATTTCTTCCAGACTTCCGCCCGTGGTTGTGAGAGGCATTCAGCTACATTTTACTGCCTTGGCTTACTCTTGCGTTCCCACGGTCTGGGGCTTATTTATAGCCACAACTCCTAGTTGTTACTGTTCCGGAAAGGGAGGGAGAGACTTTGTAGCGGCCGGGGCGCAGGCAGCTACAGTGGGGGAAGCGGCTGGGGGGCGAAAGGGCTGAGAACCGTGGCGGTTTTGAGCTGTTGGAGCGTGGGGGTCATCTGGTTTAGCACTCGCCGCTCCCGGGTTACAGAAGTAGGAACGGGCGAGGCTCGGTTGGCTGGGGTGTGGGGTGTGGGTGGAAGGGCATTATCCAAGGTCACCTCGTGCGCAGAGCAGGCGTTGGGGGCATATCTGGGGCTGAGATCGCTTTAAATAGAGCGCCTGGGAAGGTCTAGGCTTCTGTTGCTAAATTAGTGTGGAGTGGCTGGAGGGGTTTTCCAAACCCACCCCTGCTTGCCAGAGGCACTTCCACCGGCTGGTGGGGAGGGAGGCGCTGCCCCGGGGGCTCGCGTCCAGGGCCGCTCTGTGACCTGTCTGTCTCCTTCTGGCCCGCAGCCGCGCTAAGCACAGACCCGAGTGTGCTGGGGAAGTACCGCGCCGGCTTCAGCGAGTGCATGAACGAGGTGACCCGCTTCCTGTCCACGTGCGAGGGCGTTAACACCGAGGTGCGCACCCGGCTGCTCGGCCACCTGGCCAACTGCATGACCCAGATCAACGCCATGACCTACCCCGGGCAGCCGCACCCCGCCTTGCAGGCGCCACCCCCGCCCCCGCCAGGACCTGGCGGCCCACAGCACGCGCCGTTCGCACCGCCTCCGCCTCTGGTACCCATCCCCGGGGGCGCGGCGCCCCCTCCCGGCGGCGCGCCCTGCAAGCTGGGCAGCCCGGCTGGAGAGGCCGCGAAGGTGTTCGGCGGCTTCCAGGTGGTGCCGGCTCCCGATGGCCAGTTTGCCTTCCTCATCCCCAACGGCGCCTTCGCCCACAGCGGCCCGGTCATCCCGGTGTACACCAGCAACAGCGGGACCTCCGTGGGCCCCAACCCAATGTCGCCTTCCAGCGGACCCTCGCTCACTGCGGACTCCATGTGGAGGCCCTGGCGGAACTGAGGGGCTGAGGCCACCCCCTCCTTCTAAACTCCCCACCCCTTTCTTACTTTGGGACACTAAACAGAAACTTTGGACGCTGGGAGAGAAGAGACCTTTGTGATTCAGTGGTTGCTTGGTTTTTTTAATTTCTAAAAAGTTACTTTTTTGTAGAGAGCTGTATTAAGTGACTGATCATGCACTATATTTGTATATATTTTATATGTTCATATTGGATTGCGCCTTTGTATTATAAAAGTTCAGATGACATTTCGTTTTTTACACGAGATTTCTTTTTTATGTGATGCCAAAGATGTTTGAAATGCTCTTAAAATATCTTCCTTTGGGGAAGTTTATTTGAGAAAATATAATAAAAGAAAAAGTGAAGACTTTTATGTCTTAGAATTGATTCTTTCGGAATATGTTTTTAAAAGTCATGTTGAATTACAGTAATCTGAGAATTAGGGAATTGGCACTTTCGTTATTAAAAGGACATTTTTTTAATCCCTCAAACGTTTTACCAAACCTTCTAGAAACAAGTTATGTTTAATTATCAAGAACCCATCTGATAGGGTTTCCCTGATCAATTTATGGCCAATCTCAAAGGATTTCAGAAGTTTTCAGTTGCAGTTGGCTAAGTCTTTCAGTCCTAGGTCTCATAGTAGTTCCTTCTGAAGAAGGTTGAATGGGGCTGAATTCATAAAGGTAGTAGGTCCAGTACTATTATTGTCCAGTGCATATTTAGAGAGGGTTCTGTAGCACTAATCCCCTGGGGTAGCTCACCAACATCCAAAGAGTAAACAAAGCTGTAGCTTCCAGCCTTCAAGTATTGGAGTCTTCCTTTAGTCAATTCTCCTTAGGTACAGCTAGACATTCCCTTGTACCAACATCTAAAAGTTTGAAATGCCTCTCTGCACCCTCTTCAAGCAAGCTGAGAAGGTCAACAGATTCCTTCTGCCAAGGGACAGCTAGTTAGACTCCCAAGTGGAGCCCTAGCCCAGATGATTAACACCAGACATATGTTTTTGATAAGTTTCTGTGCTTGGCTTTAATAGAGAAAGCATGTGGGGGCCGCTCTGGCAGGCACACAGGCCATCTTCCCCTTTTAATACAAACAGCAAGCGACCCCTTCGCTTGGTCATGCCCCATTTCCAGGCAAGATGTGGGCTCCAGATAGAAGCAAAGGGGTTGTCTCGGGTTTCAGCTCACATAACCCTCCTTAACAAGTCCTAACTCAAAGCGGACAGCTTTAAACTGTGCCAGGATCTGCAGGGAATTTCTTCCAAATCCCATCACAAAGGCTTGTCAGATTTTGTCAGATTTGGCCAGGTGTTTGACTGCATCCAGGTGTTGGGGAAATGAAAACCACGAGCCCTGCGAGACCAGACACATCAGCCGTGCTGTGGGTCTGGCGGGCGTGCCCTCCTCCCGCACAGCCGGCCAGTCCTCCCGCCCTGGCCCCTCCCGCCGGCCTCCTCGCACCCCCTTCCTTTAGAGCGGCTTCTGGGAGAAGGATGAGGCGGGAGAGATCAATCTTTGAAGCCTTCCTAACAAAGATAAAGCCAACGATTTTCTGTCTTGTTTCAAAAGCTTTACCTCTCCCCCGCCTAGCTCTGGCCTTTCCCACAGGCCAGTGCAGAGAGCCGCTCTATCACAGAAATGATCTGGCAGACAGCAGCCTGTTTTCTACTCAGATACCTTCGGACCCAGCTTCTCGCCCACAGGGAGAGGTTAAAATACTTTTTTAAAAATTTGGCTCCAACTTGCCTCATTTTGTGTAGTGAAAGGTGTCCAGCACACTGTCCCCTCCCCCAGAAATTCACTCACACACACCACCCCCCTTTTTTAATCATACCACTTTCCCACATTTTCCCTCCCTTTTAAGCAAGAACATTAATAACAATTGCTCTATTATAGGACACTCACCACAAGCTCAACTGCTTCATTTTGTAAACCTGTCTTCTGGCTCCACTAAAAGTTCTTAAACTGTACTAGCAAAAACTATCAAGACATGGGGATTTCGCCTTTTTTATGTACATTTATGTACTTTAAAATCCACATACGCACCAGTGCAATCTCCACACCAACCCTAAAGCTAAATCTTATCTGTCTTTCCTGGCACTGAAGGGGAACAACCGAAAAAGTGAATTTTGATTGAGATCACCAAAAGCACATAGATAGATTGGGGTTGGGGTAGCAAATTGAGGAAAAAGAAGTAAACATTTGATTCTTTATAGTTTGGAAAAGTCTTTCTTCCTCCTGAAATTTGGGTGAAGACTACTAGATGAGACTTTTGTTTCTGAACAATTTGGGGGGAGGGGGGCGAGGCCCCAATGGGGATTTTCAGGTTCTTGTCCCAACTATGCCACTAAATTCACTGTGTCACTTTGGATGAGTCATTTCTGCTCTCTGGGATATTTCCAAGTCTGTAAAATGAGTAGGGTTATTTCTAAGACTCTATGCCCTGCACCGAGCCTGCTTCTGGCGTAATTAGCTGGGGAAGAGACGAAGCTTCAAAGAAGATTTCCAATCTTACCTCTCCTCCGTCCCCCCTTCTCCCCCCCTCCGGATTCCTCGGGCCTGGCCTAATTATAAGGCCGCGAGGCACACCCAGCAGCCCAGCTCCCCCGCCCCGGGCAGTGCCTAGGACTGCAGGAGATAAGGCAAAGCTCCCAGCTCCACGCCCGGATGCTGGCCCCCGGCCGCCGCCGCTGCGCGCATTAGCCTCTCAATGGAGACCCTCCGGGCCCCGGCCCCCCGCCGTCCCCGGCAACATCCGGAGCGGGAAAGGCGCTGAACTGGAGGGGCGGGGGGTGGGGGTGGGGGCTCTCCTTGGTCGAGACAGGAACCTCCTCTTAGAGGGATTATAACCGCGACTTCCAGGCGCGTTCCCTGCTCTTGCCCCGTCCCACCTCCAGCGTTCCTCGAGTAGGGACCCGGGGGTTAGACGGGACCCCCTCATCGTCACCACCGTCCCGGGAAACCTGTCATTAAAGTCAATTAACTTTTCCCACACCCATTGGCCGGTTACAACCCGCTGCTCGCTTCCTCCCCAGCCCCTAAGTACAACCAGATGGACGGCCGGGCTGCCCCCGCCGCGCGCCCGCCTGGGCGGCCCGGGGGTTCCAGGGAGGCCGCCGAGGCCCGCGGCCCGGGCGGGAGCGAGCCGGGGCGGCCACGCCGGCCCAGCCCCGGCGGCCCTGCGGCCAAGGTGGTTTGCTTAGCAGGCCGGGCTGCTTTCTGGCAGGAAATGAATAGCTCCCAGATGAGCTCAGGCAACCTGAGAGGTCGTGAGAACGGCGCGAACCCCCGCCTGTGCAGCCGGCAGCCTGCCAGGCCGCGGGGGGAGCGGGCGGCTGCGGCGGCGGCGGGAGGCCGGGAGGCCCGGCGGGCGGGCGGGCGCGCGGGCGGGCGGCGGCGGGGGAGGAGGGCGGGGGAGCCGCTGACACACGAGCCCGCGCCCGCTCCCGCTGACAAGCAGGCAGCCGCCCGCGCCCGGCCGCCTCCCCCGCTTCCCCGCCCCGGGCCCCAGCGCCTCCCAAGCAGCAGGCCCTAGCCGCAGAAATGCGGCCGCCGGCCCCGCCAGGGCCTGGGGGTGGGGCCGCCTGCCAGTGTTTTTCCAGTTCCCCTGGTAGCTCCGGGCCGCATTTAGAAGCCGGGGAAACTGGGCCGAGGCCAGTGTCAGGGCACCAGAGGCCCTGGCGACCTGCAGGGAACTGCCAAGCGGCAGGCCACGCCAGTGCAGGGGTGGGCAGGGAGGGGCAGGGGCATCTAGGCCCACAGGGTCATCCCAAAAAAAGACTGAGCGCCAGACAGCAACTCTGGACTTCTTAAAAAAAAAAAAAAAAAAAAAAGTGAATCTCATTTCTCAGAACCCTGGGCCCCTGCTTAGTGCCCAGCAAGACCACTTCAAGCGATAAAAAGAAAACACTAATTGCCACACCGCACCTGCCCTCACAGAGCTCTCAGTTTAGCTTGGGTGATAGACAAATATTCTAGTGACTCATCCAGGCATGGTGTGGTAAGTGCCAAAAATGAAGTTTAAACAAAGGGCACCTAAGAACAGAGATTAATTCTGATTGGTGAGAAAACCAGGTAAATTTTTATGAGCCATGGCACTGGAAGCCCAGAGGGGAAAGATGAATTCACAAGGAAAAGCTCAGACTTGGAGGGTGGAGCAAAGCACAGATATGTAAATTTATACATCCAGTTTGGAGAAGTAAATCTGGACGTCCAGTTTAGGGACTTCCAGGAAGTTCACCGTGTTGTGTTTTAGTTTTCCAATATATAAGTTGATTTAGAGGTCAACAAAAGAGGGCCAAGTTGAAGGCTTCAGTCCTTGGCTTATTGTGGTATAGTCCAGGATTTAAAAGCACGTGGTCTGGCCTCAGATGGCTTAGGTTGTCAGACCAAAGCAACTTACTTAACCTTTCCGTGCCTTGGGTTTGTAAATTCTGTGCCTCACTTGTAACTTAGGGCTCACAGGGTTGTGCTTCATATGATCATGAGGGTGAAATGAATAAATGCAAACAAAACTTTGAAAATGGTGCCTGGCACATAAACCCTATGGTGCTTATAGAATCAACTCTTATGATTCCTAAACAACCCCAGTAAGGGGTGCCAACCTTAGACTTTGCAGGATTGCAGAATCTGCTTGAAATGGTACTCCACATGCACGAGCTGCTATTAGGCAGGGTGAGGGGCACCCTGGGAACCCCTGCTCTAAATAGGTTCTACTCCCATTTCCCTGGAAATTACCCTCTACAGAACCATGGCTTCTTTCTTAGTTTCTGAACTTGATGTATCCTTTCAATAATTATTGAGCCAGGAACTGTGGGAATAAAGTTAATCTCTGTAGCTATAACGCTCACAGTCTAGAAGGCAAGACAGACCGGTTTAAAAAAAAAAATTACTCTGCACTTAGTGCCATAAAGAGGAGTCATGCACACTGGTGATACAGATAGTCACACGTCATAACAGGTAACTTTTGGCTCCTCCAAATTATGACTAATCTCTGTGAATTCTTACAGAAATTGCTGGCACAGTGAATAATCAGTCAGATTCCACTTAAGGAAAGTTATTGTCAAATGGTTAATTTCAGGATGAATTATTTACCATACTGCTATCTTCTGAGTGAACATGGTCACCTTGATGTGATCAAGGAACTGGACCAGGTGCTGAGCAAGTTCCCTTAAGTATCCGGGCTGCAGTTTCCTGGTTGACATAGTGAAAAAGAACTTTCTGAAGTCCTTTTCGACTCTATGGCCTGTGATTCTTTCTCAATGTGCTTCTAAGAATTCTTTACAGCTTGACACACACTCTGTGGCTCTAAGAACCTATATTGAGCATATTTCAAAACTTTCAACTGAGGTCCTCCGTCATTTTACAACCAAACATTCTCATCTGCATTTAAAGATGTGAAAACAGACCCATAGAATAATCATTGTAGTTTCACGGTTACCAGCAAATAAGCCACGTATTAGATTTTTGAAGACCTGCTGTGCTAGTGAGAAACATGTCCAGTACATGGCCTATCAAAGGAAGCCAGTTTCAGACAGGATTTGGTCACATATCTACTAAGACCCCCTCCTTTGCTCTGTTATCTTGTTGTCATACTTTGAAAATAGAATAGCAAAAGTTAAGAATATTGCCGCTTTCCTTCATCCTCAAAAATTTCTTCCCATCATTTTCATTTGCCCACTTCTTTTCTAAGAAGAGAATGTGGTCTGTTGGTTATCAGGATGCTTCATTTAGAAGCAACTGCCTAGAGGTTTTCCACTAAAACATGTACTGAATTAAGTAAACTTACTGAATTAGTCTAAATAAATAAGAATGTCGGTCTGAATTAGTGAAAAATCTAAAATTTAAATATCCAATAGAGAAAGCAGTAAATCTGCAAATACTTGTAGTGAGTCTGAATTCATAGTTTACAAAAGGGATTGCTTTTATAAAAATAATGCATTAAAGTCTTTTAAAGACTGTATTAATCAGCTTTAACATGGCTCTTGCAATATTTTTTATCTTTTTTTTAAAGATTTATTTTACTTATTTATGCATACTGTGGCGGGGGTGTATGCCAGAGGTGCAGGGGTGAGAGGATTCACCAGAAACAGAGTGGGGAACAGAAAAGGCAGATTGACTGAAATACACTGCTGAGGGGAAGCAGCTGGTGAGACAGGATAGGTCTGCTGCACCATGGGGGTTAGCTCCCGGATGGGAATAGAACTCTTGCTGCAGTTGCTGCCAATAGCTTCATAGTGTTGAGACTTAACCCCTGTACCACCAGGGAGGCCTGGCTCTTGCGATATTATTTAAACTCTTTTTTCAACCCAAATAAGTAATTGGAGTATAAAATAATAGTAAGGCTTTACTGTAGCTAATCTTTCTATGTCCAGATGTTTCCCATTCAAATTTGTCTTTGATCAAGCAGGATCAATGCTTTTTTCCCTATAGAATTGCAGGTATCACTTAATCATAACAATGTTATTTAAGTAGCATTATTTGTAACTTGCTATTTTGTTTTTCACGTATGTGATCTGCGGGTGTTAAATGACCTTTACTAGTCATTTAATGTAAAACATGAAATTTATAAATCCAATTTATGAGAAGCTTCAGCCTAGAGAAAAACTATCATGGTTGATAAACATCACCATTCAAAACTTCATGTTTTCTACTATATAGTCTCTTGTCTGTCATCTTTTTCCTATAGCTATGAATTTGTCCCTCAGACCTCAAAATGTAAAACAGAAATACTACTACCTAACAGGGCCAGGAGAGGACAAATGCAGGGCAAATGCAATGTCAAATCCCTTTCAGAAGCAACTGCTATATATGTCATTTAGGAATACCAGTCAGTGTAGAGGTGCTGAAGGCATTTCTCAGTTTAGTGAATACCCAGTATGTAGCTGGGGTCTGGGATGGGATACAAAACTTGAAGGAAGCCTTCCACAACCCAGATTTTTTTAAGGGCAAATTATCTTTAGTATACAAAGTTATTCTTTCCTAATATTTCATTTTCATGGTGTGGAAGATTTAACATTGTTAAAATGGCCCTTTTACCCAAAATGATACACAGATTTCAAGCACTCCTGTCAAAATTCCTATGGCATTCTTCAAGGAAACAAAATGAACATTACTGAAATTTGTATGGCACCACAAAAGAGTTTGAATAGCCAAAGCAATCCTGACAAAAGTAAAGACTGGAGACGTAAAGCTCCCAGACTTCAGACTATACTACAATGCTATAGTAAGTAATCAAAATAGTATGGTATTGGGATAAAAATAGACACAAAGATTGATGAAATACAATTGTGATCTTAGAAATAAATCCACACTCACATGGACAATTAATCTATGACAAGGATGCCAAGAGCATACAACAGAGAAAGGAAAATCTCTTCAGTGAATGGTGTTAGGAAAACTGGACAACCACATGCAAAGAATGAAACTAGGTCACTATCTCACCCATAAACAAAACTTAATTCAAAATGGACTAAATACTTGGAGGTAAGACCTAAAACCATAAAATGTGTAGAAGAGAAGACAGGCAAAGCACTGACATTAACTTCCATGATGTCTCTGGGGACACAAACTATTGATGCAATGGCAAGGGAAATAAAAGCAAAAATGGACCAACGGAACTACATCAAACTAAAAATCATCTGAATAGTGAAGTAAAGTGCCGTTAAGACTAAAAGACACCCTACTGAATAGGAGAAAATATTTGCACATCATATATCCTACAAGGAACTAATATCTAAGTTCTACAAAGAACTCATACAACTCATCAGCAAGAAAACAAATAACCCAATGCAAAAATGGGCAATAGCGCTAAATAGACTCTTCTCCAAAAACAACATACAGATGGCCAACAAGCACATGAAAAAATGCTCATCGTCATTTATTTTCAGGGAAATGCAAATCAAAACCACAATGAGATATCGCCTCACACCTTATGAATATTCCATATCAAGAAAACCAGAAACAACAAATGTTGACGAGGATGAGTAGGAAAAGAAACCCTCATACACAATTGGTAGGAATAGAGACTGATCCAGCCCCTATAGAGAAACAGTAATACTTCTAAAAATATTAAAAATAGATTTACCATATGATTCAATCATCCCTCTCCTAGGTATCTATCTAAAAAACATAAAAATACTAATTGGAAGGCAATATATGCACTCATTACTATTAACAATAGTCAAGCTATGAAAATGATATAAATGCCTAACAACAGAGGAGTGGATTAGAAACATGTGGTATGCATACAATAGAATACTACTCATCTACTAAAAAAAAAAAAAAACAATGTGGATGGAACTGGAGGGGATTATGCTAAGCAAAAGAGTTCTAAAGGAGAAAGAAAATTATCACACATTTCACTCATGAAGAATGGAAAGAAACAAAGCAAAGAAACGGAAAAAACTAAATCAAAACAAACCCTTAGACTCTGACTGCAGAACTGAGGCTAACAGAGGGGACCTGCAAGGATGGGAGCACAAGGTGGAGGGAGTCCATTGGACTATGGGGAGGACTTGGGTGCTTTGGTGGTGAGCGTGTTATGGTAACACACATCTGAAGATGTGTTAACCTGTACCCTTAAATCATGTACAGTAAGCCAAATGTTACCTAAAGAAAAAATTATTTCTCTGTTGCATAATTAGTCACCACACAATTATTTTCACACAAATGGAATCCTGCAGGACCATCTAGGTATTTCCCCAAAAATCTATATAATAAAGTAATTGTGAAATTGGTCATTTGTTCCTTGAAGAGGACAATAAGTCTCTTAAAAACTTTGAAGTCCAATACTCATCTGTGGTTTTGTTTTCCTGTTTTGAAGTTAGGTGGAAAGGCAAGATGCGGAGGCACGGATTGGAGAGGGAGCAGAATGTAGGATCATCTAGAGAATTCTAAGACTACTTTAGTGAGATGTTTTTGAGAATTCGTTTTAAGTTCAAAACAGGGAGTAGCCTTCCAATGAAGAGACATTTTGAAACAATTTGATGCTGGTCGCAATTCAGATAGGGTAACTGAAAATGTTTTTCTTGCCTCAAGTATTCACATAGCTCCTATATCAAAGCCCAAGGCTGTAGTCATATTTACACATATATGGGTATAAAAATAGAAATTTTATTTCAGATAATTGATTGTCTTAAAATATTGTTTCTAACCTGACATTGGGTTGAATTCAACTTAATTTTTAAAAACTGGAGGTTTTGGAGACTCCCTGGTGGCCTAGGGATTAAGTCTCAGCACTATCGCCACTATGGCCTCAGTTTGACCCTAGCCAGGGAGACTACTGGTTTGATGACTCCTCATGGTCCCCAACCCAGGTATAAGTAGAGTGTGAGCAATGGAGGGAGCCGAGGTACATGGGTACCTACTCTGAGGAGTAAGATACATGGGTGGGGGTTTGTACCCGACTGGTGATCATGGGAAGAAGGGTAAGGGAGTGTGGTACCAGGCTGGGAAGTGAGGACACACTCTCTGCCTTCCAACCCACTGGCCAAACCGTGGCTCCTACTTCCTCCAGTAAAAATCTGTCCTTGATACCATCCAGTCCTTCCATAGATTAGGTTTCTAGTCCTTGTCTTTGCCTGACTTCTCCATTCAAGCTTACTTTCACCTGATTTTATCCTTTCCTTCTTTCTCAGAGACTGTGCTCTGGATCCCATCCCAAGGGGCCCACAAAACATCTGCTTTTATTCCTGAATTTTCAACTTCCCTTGCTTTTGTTACTTTTTCCCTTCAGCATATAAACACAGTTAATCTAAAACCTCAGGAGCCCATTAAAAAGGCAAAGTGTGTTTATTTGGGATCAAAGAGTTGCAATTTGGGGAGCACAGATTCAGGCAGAAAAGCAAATTGTATCCAGGAGGGGGTGGACAGAAAGATGAGGTAATGGGGGGGTGAGGTAATAGATGAGATGAGGTAATGGTCAGGTGAAAGTCAGAAGGTAAAAGAAAATGGTTGGTGGAGGGTCACAAAGAAAAGGAGGTAAGAGTTCACTTTTTTGTCTTTTCAGACAGGATAGTCTCATTCTTGCTGACTTCTTCAAATGTTGACCATTTGGCCTAGTCCATGAGTTAGACCCAATTTAAAGAGAACAGTAAAGTAACTTTTTTTTTTTTTTTGTAATGGCATCTTGGACTCCATTTGTATCATTTTTGCACAACACATTTATTTCTCTACAGTCTTTCAGAGCCAGCTTTTCCAACCTTGCACCTCTCTTGTTCTTCCTGTATGTCTTTCCTCACTTCTCACCAAGGACTCCTGAAATCTCACTCATGGCCTCACTTCTCTCTCACCTCCACCCTGGCAGCCTGGCTCCTATACTCTTCTCTCTATGACACGCTCTGGCCAGGGCATCTCAGTGAACAAACCAGATGGTCACTTTCATGTCCTGTCCTCTGTCAACATTTGTGACAGCTTGACCAAGTGCAGACTCCACCTTTGAAATTCCCTCCTTCCTTAGCCTCTGTGAATTCTATTTCTCCTGAGGCCTTCTCATCATCCATCATGAGATTCCTTCCCCTCCATACCCATCAAGATCATTGGCCCTAAAAAACCTGTTCATGTCCTTTTTCTCTTGTCACCCAGTCTCCCATGGCAGTGATGAACATCTTATGAAGAAGACCATCAAACCTGTATTGTTCTTTGAGACTTTTTTCCTGAGCTCCAAGCCATGGACCCAACTACTCATGGAAATGTCCTCATGGAAGTCAGTATGTCTCAGACTCAATTCATGACCTGAGTCCCCATCTCCATGAGGTGCCCTGCCTGTTTTCCCAGGTTCAATGTGTTTTCTTCATCCCCCTCCATCTCTCTTGTCCCTGTATCTCACTGGTCACCAGGAATATCAGGTCTCTCAAGCCCACTGTTATTCCATTTGTGCAGGAATTTAACGATTTTTACTTTTACTTCCTCCAGGTTGATTTTTTCACTTTCAGTCTTGTCTTCCTCCAATACATCAGCCATATTCTAAGCACCTATCTAAATAACCATGTCTCTGTTAGAAAACTTCCAAGGATTTCCTGTTGCCTCTAAGGCCAGAGAAATCGAATGACTTGTAATTTGCTCCTGTCTGACTCTCTTGCTTTAATTTCTACAAGAAAACCACTTCTGGTTCATGTTCCACACATGGCCAAATCTGCTTCAATGCCTCTAGCCCTTCTTGCTCTTTCTAACGTCTATCCGTGTATATAGTCCCCTGTGCACCAAGTGTCACTCTTCCCCTTGCCCATCCAGAGGTCTCTACTATGTGCTTTTTAGGACTTTGCTCAGTTCAGAAGAGCATCCTCCTGCCCCCAGTTCCCTGATCTGACTTCCCTAGTGTATACACCCCCACCACCACCCCCTACATGCTCCTATCCCGGTACATTCAGCTCCAGGTACTGGATTAAAGTCTCCATTTATCTGTCTCCCCAACCTAAACTATGAAAGTGTACGTTGAATTCAGCATGTGGTACAATACTTGGTGCACAGAAGTCATTGTGGAAGGTTTATATTATTAGTGTAGAAGAAGGATGATATTGATATAATAAAAGCTCACATTTGAATGATACTTTAAGATTCACAAAATGTTTTCACAAACCCCATCTTATTTGATGAGCCATTAATGTAGGTAAGTAGGACTGGGATTGTATTTGCATAGGAAACATGGATAACTAGTTTCATAGAGAGAAGGTGAATTGACTAAGGTGAAAACTAGAAAGTGAGTAAGGCAGGTCTGTGGAACCCATTTCCTCTGCCCAAAGTGCCATACTCCCCTCAGTCTTTGCAGAGGGGGACAGGCTTGAGCCCCATTCTCAAAAGTCTGTCTCTCTGACAACTGACTGCCATTTCTGTGGTCCATGCACTTTCGCTCCATCTATAACCAGGACCAATTTGGAGCAGCTGGAATCTGTTCTCTCCTGCTTTGCTGCCTTATGCATAACTAAAATCTCTCATGTCAGGAGAACTGTATTACCTTCCTTCCTCCTTTCTCCCAGTTGGCATAAGACTGAATGCAAACATCTTTTTTTAAATAAAGATTAATGATCCTCAACACAAATGAATTACCAGGGATTTTCCAGAATTAGAAATTAGGCAGAAAGAAAGGTAAGATAAAGTCTAAACTTAAAAAAGTGAGAAGAGGATCAGATTTTAAAGATCATATTTGTGTTTCTGGTTTATAAGAGTCTTTGTTTAAAATGTGACAGTGACACACTGTGAGCCAGAGAAATCAGTGAGTAAAAGTATATATGGGGGTAACAAGTGATCCCAAAGCACCAGTGACGAGGGAGGCCACTCCAGAAAAGCTGTCAGTGCAGCGAGGCTCTGTTCAACAGGACAGTACAGGCTCTGTGAGCAAACTGTCCCAGGCTCTGTGAGCAAACGAAACAGCTGTTGCCTTTGCAGCCCTACTTTGTTGGCCTTTGCTTTTCTGTGACTGCTGTTTTTTTGCCTCCTAGTTTTGTGGTAGATCAAAATGTGCATCTCTGAAATGAGGGGCACTGGCACCACTATGGGTCTCTGGCCCCCAGATCAGCTCTCTGTGGGGGTGGCTGGTCAATCACTCACCAGGGATTAGGCAGTGGCTATGCCAGGCGCTGTTCCAGGCACCAGAGTTTCTGCAATGAGCAAGATAACAAGGCACCGCTCTCATAGAGTCCATGTGACACCCCGGAAGAAAATAAATGAGGGAGAGATTGATAGCAGATGGTAAATACTATGAAGAAACTGAAATGAGGTGCTGCGATAGAAGAGGACTGGGATGGACAGGACTGGGGGTCTAACTTAGAATGGATGGTCATTCTAATGGATGGTCTTTGAGGAGGTGACCTCTGGAGCCAGGAAAGTTAGTGAAACAAAAGCCCTACCTGATTTTGAAGGCCCGGATGGAAAAATGCTCTCTACTCAGCTGGAAAAAGTTTATAAATAGTTGGGCTACAGGACCCAGGGCTACAAATAGGGGCATAGTCTTTTGCTGCTGATTTTCTGATAATACAATTGCTAAAAATTTCTCTACAGTTTACAAAGTACTTTAAATATTCCAGGTAGAAGTAAGTTCAGAAATAGCTGATTCTACCTGTTCATTTCCCATGTGGAGAAAGGGCTCCTGTGGTAGATTGACTTTGCATCTACTTGTTCATTCCATAGTATCCTCTGAGCTTTGGCTATGTGCAAGGTGCTGAGCCAGGAACCCCAAGGGATGCAGAAATTAACAAAATTCAAAAGGCCTTCAAGGAGATCACAGTCTAGTGTGTGTGGGGGTGGTCACTGTGTATAGACCATGCAGGAGTAAAAGTGCTGAAAGTGATCGTCCCAAAACCCCACTTGGAGGTAGCCTGGGGCCAAGCTAGGACTAGAACCCTGGGATCTTGACTTCCAAGCCCAGGCTTCTTTCCTCCTTCCCCCCAAATCTCTCAGTTTTATCAATACTGTTACTACCTCCTGCAAAAAGTTTCCTCTGTCTCCAGCCAATGATCATCAGTCCATTTGGTTAACATTTAGCTTTCACTTCTCGTCATGGATTCTACCTCCCAGAAACCTTGCCTGATCCTTCCTCATGAACTGTTTTGTTGTGTGCTCACTAGTTCTTGTGCTGCCCTTGGCATTTCCCTAATCGACCCACTTATCGCACTGTCTGTACGCTGTCCTTCGTGGGCACACTGCGTCCTCGGGACCCAGTACAATGCCCAGCACACACCAGGGCCTTGATATAGTTCTGTTGAATAACTAGGCAAATAGACAAATAGAGTGAGCATGAAGCCCCACTCTGTACCCCACGGCAACCTCCATCATCCACACTAACGAAGAGAAAAGAATAATGACATTCTGCTAATGAAGACAGAGATATAGCACAAAGCCATGTTAATACAAACAATGAGACATGGCTTATATTCTGTTTCTAGGCTGAGTGTGGGGCTGCTGAGTTGGAAATGGTTTGTTACAGTCATTAACAATCAAACTTTTCCCAAATGTTCTGTTTCTCAATGATTCTGTATTTCTTTATTTAAAGATTTATTTTATTTACTTATGCATAGAAGAACTGGGGTGTAAGCCAGAGGTGCAGGAGCAAAGAGGATTCATCAGAGACAGAGCAGAGACCAGAACAGGTGGATCTACTGAAATACACTGCTGAGGGGACCAGTGGGTGAGACAGGAGAGGTCTGCTGTACCATGTGGGTCAGCTCCCTGGCCGGGGATTGAACTCATGCTGCAGTGGCTGGTAATAGCTTCATAGCCCTGAAACTTAACCCCTTGTGCCACCAGGGAGGCCCAATGACTCTGTATTTCTTAATGCATCTATTCACCAAATATTTATTGTGCACTCATCATGTGCCAGGCAAAGCATTAGCCACCAGAAATAGAAAGGAGAAGGAGGCGGGCAGGGTCCTTGTTTTCTCAGAATTTTGATTGTAGTTGGGAAAAAGACAACAAACCATTAAACAAACACATTTATAAAGGTAGTTTCTGTCCTGATGAAGTGTCTGAGGAAAATGAAATAAGGCAATGGATGAACTGTGGCTGGGGGAGGGAGCTGTTTTGGGAACAGTGGTCAAAGAAGTTCTCTTAAGGAGGTGACATCTGCACTGGATGACCTGTGAGTGGTAGGAGGATCCAACAAGTTAAACCTCAGGAAAGAACAGTACAGGCTAAGGGCAGGGCAAGGCAAAGTCCATGAAGAGGGGGACTGAAAGGAGTGTGTCTTAAACACGGTGACCCATGGGGGGGCCAGAAAGGCTGGCAGAGGTAAGCTCAGATAGGACCTTGCCGGTCACATAAATTTGATTTTGAGTCAAAGTGCAGTGGAAAGTCACTGCAGCAGCACTGTCCAGTAGAGATCAAATGTGAGCTATGCATGCAATTTAACATTTGCTGGTAAACACCTTTTTAAAACGTAAAAAGAAACAGGTGGAATTAATTTGAGTATCTTATTTAGCTCAATATATCCCAAATATTAGTTCAATATGTAATCCATATGCTAAATTATTAATGGATATTTTACATTCTTTTCTTGGTACTATGTTTTTAAAAGAGGAGTGTGTGTTACACTTACAAGCACATGTGGATGTGGACTAGCCATACTTCAACTGTCCAACAGACATCCATGAGCATACTGGCCAGAGAAGCCCTGGAAGATCTAGAGGTCATCGTCCTCACAGATGTACACACTCACAGCTATCTTTCATCTCTCCCTTCTCCACCCCTATCTGCCATCATAGCTCACTAAGATCTTAGATAATTCTATCCAAACATGGCCACATCTATGCCGTGAACTTTACCCCAGATCAAGGGTATTTTGCACATTGCTTATTGCTACATCTTCTGAATTGGGGTTTCTTCTCCATTTGGTTCATGTCCACCAACCTCACCCTACCAGATCCTTACATCCCTTCTCATCCCTTTCCCTATTTTCCCCTTCAATATCCTCCATAACTCCCACTGCCTCTGAAGTTCAAACTCCTTTGGAAGACACACAAGACCACCTCATGAAACAGGCCGCCCTTCCTTCTAGTCTTCTTTCCCACTGCTTCCTGTAATTAACAGTTAAAATCCAGGTCCCAGCTTCAACTACTTTATTACAATTGCCCCAGTGACTAACTAAAATAATGTTATTTTATTTCTTAAAACATCCTTAAACACCATGGAACAATTGTAGCCCAAAATTGAAAGGTTTCAGGGTTTGTTTCTTTGTTGCCATTTATTATTTCCCTTTAATAGTAATTTTCTTCCTTGACCATAAGTGTTTTGTATTTTTCCTTATTTGATAATTTTTATTTTGCACACACACACACTTGCTCTAAAGGCAGTTCCAGTGATCTATAACATTTGGATATGAGATGCCTACTTGTTGTTTGATTTCTTGGTGGTTCTCATTCCACAAGCCAACGCTTAACAAGAGTGATACTTTACAAATGTACATAATCAGGCTTCACAGGGATGTGTGTGTGTAAAATAATTTTAAGCTAAAGCATATTTAATTTTATTTTGAGCAACCTATGACATCACTTGTACTTACAAGATACACTGTAGACTATTATAAGTTGAGCCTGGGAATTTCTAAATCCTCCTTGACTGTGATTCTATCCTTATAAGAGCATCATAGCCACCATCTTTGAAGTGCGGTTGAAGGCCATGCCTCATGTTTTTCTTTTCACCCTTGATTGCAACATTCAAGTAACTGAATATGTCATTTTTGCAGACCCCACTCCAAAAGAGCTATCAATACAAAATCCACACGCTATCTAGGTGCCAGAGCATGTCACACAGCTGTTCCTCACTATTTCTGGATATGAGATATTAACCCCAGAATTAGATTGGAAGTGAATTGAGTCATCATAAGTTGTTATTGAAGAAAGCCTGCGTTTGCATCTCTGGAAATTAATATTAAAAGGCAAGGAAGCTTGTTCCAGCTGGAATCCCCATTCCCCAAGTCTTATCTATCAACTTGATTTGGCTTGATTTTAATTTGGCTTAAGAGCTTATTTCAGTCCTTTGCATATATTTGGGTATAAATGAGGATCTAATAGCAAACACTTTTTGCTTGCCTAACAGCAGATAGATAAAGGCTCTTCTTCTTGCCAGACCATGCAATCCAGGGTTGGACAAAGAAAACCCACCAACAAGGTCCTGAAGCTTGTGGCTTTGCAGGTTGCCTAGAGTTCTGGTCTCATCTTTTCCTACCTCTTCCCAACACCTACTGAATGCTGTCACTGTGGAGAGACAGATAGATGAGACACCATCTTCTCAGTCTCTGGGGAATTTGAGTGCTAATAAGGACTTTTAAAAGGGGGGCTTCCCTGTGATGATTCAAGCAAAATGAGTGCTGCCTTTTTTTTTTTTAATTGAGGTAACATTGGTTTTTTTATGCTGTCTGATTTGGGGGAGTACGTTCACACCACCCCGATGCATGTCAGCATACCACATCCACTCCCCAAACACCCACAGTCCTTTACCATAGAAAATGAATTCTTCATTTAAAAAAAAAAAAAGGCAGGGGATTCCAGGCAGCTTGGTAGATGAGAGCAGTTGGAGAAGTAGACAAGAGGTTAGAAGAGACTCCAGGGCTGGGTGTGCTTTCCAAAGGAGGACCAAGACAGGCCAGGTCTGACTGGTTTCATGTGCTGATGAGTCACAGCCATCAATCAATCCTTGTCCAGGAAAAGCTGCCTCTTGAAATCCCCTGGAGGGACCAAGTGGAGCCAGAAGAACCTGACCTGGAAGTGAGCCCTGGCCCTGCTCTCTGGGACCTTGGCAATGTTACTTGCCCTCATTTAACTTCAGTTTCTCTATCTGTACAATGGGAGTGTTGGCTCATATGGTGCCAGGGGTTCTCCAAATTTGAGACCACAATGCCCTGAATGGCCTCTCCAAGAGGCCTGTCCCTTGAAAGGAAGGGGTTGATCCATATGTGCAGCCATTATGAATGTGAAACTCTTCATGCCAGATGTTGTAGTCAGAAGCTGGTGATTATGATTCATGAGTATCAAGCGTGTATTTTCTGCTTCAGACATAGAACCCTTTTCAATCTCACATGTGTACCCCTCTCACCCCAATCTCTGCTCACGCTTGATTTCTACCTGCTTTGTACCTCCCTCTCTGTTTGGTTCTGTATGTTTTAATCCTTCATGTTTTCAATAATTGTCTCTAGCATCTCCTAGGTCCTAGGCACTGACACTGTTATGTGGACACTGTGATGTCTACACTGACCCCACTCTGAGGTGAATTTCCTAATCAGAAAGGGAGGAGGAGGCAGCACCTGGTGCTGGCAGGCTGGTCCCAGGAATTTGAGGTTCAGCTCCCCTAGAGTCAGAGGACCCCAGGCAGGACCTGTCCTGCTATGCAGGACCCCACAGCAGCAGCCATCCATCTTCTGAACCTTTGCCAGATTTCCTGGAATGGAGAGTGAGGGGAATTACTGTCCACACTTCAGACTCATCATTTTGAAATACAGCTCGAGATCCCCCACCTCCCCTCTGTTAATAGGAATGCCCTCCCTTTTCCTCTCCAGGCCAAATTGTTTCCCCTTTTTTGACTCTTCCTTACCCTCAAGTATCTTTAGGCTTACTGATGGGCCCACTGGGGAGACCAGTGACTCTGAGAAGTGGAAGGGCAAATGTGGTGGTGCCAGGCGAGCCAAAAGGGGCACTGGGAACCAGCTGCAGACTCGGGCAGCAGAAAGACCAGAAAGACCTCCCTCCCTCAGGGAGGGAGGAGGCCCCGGGCAAAGCCAGCAGGTAGCTGAGTAATCTGAGTCTCAAGATTCAGTTTATCTAAAAGCAAAAAGCATTTCTCTGCCACCCCCAAGTCACCTTCTTTCCCCTCCCTGTGGCTCCTTGTTTGCTTTGAACTGGGAGGGACTATTATGGAGTTTAATCCAGGCTCTGGGCCTGGGGACACCTACCTCCCAGAACTGAGAACAGAACAGAAGGACTGAGGTCCAGCCTAACCTGGAGATGAACACCTGTTGTGGATGACCTTTTACTTCCAGCCTTTGGGATACTACATGCTACCTTCGTTCTTCTTGTCCTGAAGAGTGTTCAGGTATGTAATGAAGGAGGTGGTGAAGGCAGAAAGAGGGAGTATGGAATGGGTGACCCAGAGCAGCCCAAAGTTGTTGCAAACCTCCCAAAGAGAACAGAGAAAAAAAAAATCTCTAAGCTGGCTGGAGAGGATTGTTTGTTTATTTATTGTTATTTCAAAATTACTTTTATTTTATTTACTTATTTTTATTAATGACATAGTATTAGTTTACATGCTTGTTTGTTTTTTCCCAATATAGGATCTCTCCCCTTAGGGGAGAGAGTTGTTGAAAGACAGAGATGAATTGGGCTGAGTGGGTGGGGCAATGGGTATGGACAGAGAGGAGACTTAGGGCATTCCGAGTGTAGTCAGAATCCCCTTCCTCTCCCGTCTACCCATGCCCCCTCCCACTCCCTTCTCTCCTCTTCTTTTACCTCAGGGGTTTGCTGAGCTACTCAGGACCTGGTATTTCAGCCCCAGCTGTAAAGCTTCCTCCCCACTCCAGGAACTGCACAAATAAATCACTGAGAACAGAGCCCGCCTCACCACAGACAGCAATCCAGCTTCTGCTCAACCCCTGCGGCCTCAGACCAGCTCCTGGAAAGGGCCCCTGCCTGATGACACACCCGCACAACCGGACTCTCGAAAACAGTCGGACATGGGAGCAGACCTCCCCGGTGACAACCCCGGTGGGCTGGGTGGCAAGCAGCAAGGTCAGGCTGTGCACACAGTCACCCTCACCCCCGGTAACCCGGGTCCAAAGACACAGGCCTTCTCTCCCAGGGGACCAACCACACAACTCACTGACCTTGAGAAAGTTATTTTAGCCTCCACAGACTTCCCTTTCCCTGTTTTTAAATAGATCAGAGATTTATGCTGGTTAATTCACAAAGAAGCTGCATGGGAAAGACTGATTTGTTCTGACATGTTTGGCTCCCTGAGAGGAACCCAAGGTTCTAGCAGCCTCCTTGAGCCCACCCAGCTACATATGTATGTGCATGCTTGGTGCATGGCACGGACCGAGCCGCATCCCTGCACAGACCAGTAGTAAAGGCCTGGGCACAGAGATGCTGTTTTGTGCACTGCGGGGTCCCCTGCTATGTAGTACCTGGAATACAGTTAATGCTCACTAAAGAGTGACAGCATGAATGCGCTGGACAGGCACTGTGTGTGTCCCCTTCTGATGCTGGTCTCTGTACTCAAAGCTTAGGCACAGCCTGGCTTTCAAGTCTCTCACAGTCTGGGAGGGAAAGGAACACCTAAACAAACACAGCTGAGGTAAACTGCTAATGGGCGCCAGGATAGGAGAATGCAGGACACAGGGAGGCTCAGAAGAGGGGGAGTTCAATTCTGCCCTGTGGCCGGGTGGAGAGGGAAACACAGGAGTCACAGCTCTGAGAAGAAAACGGAAGGTGGTGTTCGCCCTCAGATGTGGAGGGGGCACGTGTCTTCCAGCAGAGAGAAAACATGTTCAAAAGCACAGAGACCAGAGACAGCATTGCGCAGTCAGGGCATCCTGAATTGTCCCTGGAGCTGGACTCCAGAAGGGAGGCAGCCATTAAGAGCTGAGCAGAGGAGAGGAGAGGCTGGGTAAGGAGAGCTGATCCTGTAGCTCATTATATCCCAATATTTTCAAGTGTTTCCCATACTTAGATTCGATATTCTTGTAAGACCCTTAAAATATAATAGCTTTCACTTTTCACCCTGCTGATTGAGAAACTATATAGTAAACATGATAGAGTTAAAAACCCTCAACAATAACTCTGAGATTCTCCCCTTTCATACCTCTCTCCATGGGGTGCATACTTTGAAAAGTGTTTAGAGTGACCATTTGATTGATCATTCAGACCAGCTCACTTTGGGGAATGAAAGTGGGCGTTATGAATTATTGCACCAAAAAACAAGAACTAGAACTGTTCTGAGTAAAGCAGGATGGATGGTCACTTTAGCTAATGTCCTTGGGCTGCCACTGAAGGGCTGCACAGAGGCAAACGGTGTGATCAGAGTCGTGTGATTGGAATTGAGTTACTATCCCACCCTCTTTTCTTCACAGAGCATGAAAGGGAGAGGATAGGATGGCTCACGCTGTCTCAGAGGCCCTTTCCAGCTTAGACATTCCATAAATCTGTGCTTGGAAGACATTTGAAGGGTGAAAGTGTTGGATAAAATGTAACCTCAAGGAAGTTTTGGGGGGCGGACAGCAATTCAACACAAACCATGACGATCCACACCAATATCCTGTGTTTTCAGTTGAAACCCAATAAAAGTGCCCAAGAAAAATACTCCCAAGGAAACTCCGCTCATCCACCCGTCCAGGAAGGGAAAGGTGATGCCCATGAAAACATTCCATTGAAATTAAAGTCTTGCTGCCAGTCAACCTCTCGTGCAAGGTCCAGCCCTCCCTTGCTCTCGATCTCCCTCCTTTTCCTCCCGACTCTGCAGAAAAGCAGGTAAGATGGGATTGCATCTGTCAGAGGATGTGAGCATGAAGTGCTTAAGTTAGTGCTGTTGGTTTGACACCCACAACAATTCTCTCCTTCCTAAAAACCCTCTAGTCCTTACAAACAAAACCCTCACAGCTCCTCATTGCCTAGAGAATGAAACACAAACTCTTCAACCTCTATTTCAAGACCCTGTATGATGGGAAGAGTCTCCTTTTTCAGCTTTGTCTCCATGTTTTGTTCTTCATACACCCTTTCTTACAATCTAATTGGAATTCTTGCCGAAAATACTTTATATTATTCTCTCTAGGTGCTATTTCATATTCTATCACTTTTACTGGTCAACATCCTACCAATATATTTCATCTCTTCCATGAAGCTTGTTTTTCTTCCTCTTTTTCTTCTTTTCTTTCTAGTTACTTAAACAGTTATCTTCCAAGATACTTATGTATTATATTTCTAAATAAGGGTATAATTAATGAGTACTGTGTGTGTATATATACAGTTCCTTTCCTAGGGAACTGATAACGAGTGTGGTTTAAAAAACAGCCTCAAAGAACTTCACATTCTCTTCTGTGTGTTCCCACATTAAGTTAGCTCTGTACAGCTTGGAAATGCAAAGGAGTTAGAATAGCCAAAACACTTTTGAAAAAAGAACGAAGTTGAAGGACTTATGCTACCTAATTTCAAGACTTACTTGAAAACTACACTAGTAAAGATAATACAATATTGGTGTAATGATGAACAAATAAATCAATGGAACATATAAAGAGTTCAGAAAGGGAACCCACATATATAGCCAACTGATTTTTTACAAAGGTACAAAGACAATGTAGTGGAGAAAGGATGACCTATTCAGCAAATTGTACTGGAACAATTGGATAAATGATGTAAAGCAAAAAAACTTTGATCTCTAACTCACATCATATTCAAGAAATAACCCAAAATAGATCTTAGACATAAAGATAAAACCTAGAACAACAAAACAATTGGTAGAAATATAAAAGAAGATCCTTGAGACTGAGGATAAGGCAAAGTTTTCTTAGATATAACACCAAAAGTACAGTACAGTGCAAAAAAATAATAACTGATTTCACCAAAATGAAGAACATCTCTTCAAAGGGTTTTGTTTTGAGAATTTTTAAAAAACTTTGGGAAAAAATAGTGTTAAGGAAATATTTGAAAATCACAGCTTTAACATGAGAATTATATCCAGATTATATAAACTTTCAAAACTCAGTAAAAAAAAAAAACCTTGTTAAAAATGAGCAAAAGATTTAAACATTTTATCCAAAAATACAGATGCGGAATAAGTACACAAAAAGATACATATTAATAGTTATCAGGAAAATGCAAAATAATATCACAATGAGATACACAATTACAATAGATCCACTAAAACTAGTCTGAAACTAAAAACACTAACCATATCAAGTGTTGCCAAAGTCATGGAGGAACCAGAACTCACCTCACTGGTAGGAATGTAAAATGGTACAACCATTTGGAAAGCAGTTTCTTAAGAAGTTAAAGTTATACCTAACATATGAACCAACCATTCTTCTCTTAAATATTTAGCCAGGAGAAGTGAAAGCATGTGTCCATACAAAGACAGCATTAAAGGTAGTTTTATGTGTGATAATCCCAAACTGAAAACAATACAAATATGTATTAATAAGTGAATGGATAAACAAATAGTGGTATATCCATACAATGGGTTATTACTGAACAGTAAAATGGAATAAAGTGTTTATCTGTGTAACAACATGGAAGAATCTCAAAATAATTATGCCAATTTAAAGAAACCAGAAAGCGAGTGCATCCTCTGTGATTCCATTTATATGAAATTCTACAAAACGCAAACTAATCTACGGTGACATAAAGCAAATCATTAGTTGTCCAGAGACTGGGGGAGAGATGCAGATCAGGTGCTGGTCAGGGCTGAGAAGTAGCACAAAGGGACGTGAGGAAACTTTTGAGTCTGCCAGATGTACTCACTATCTTGATTGTGGTGGTGGTTTCCTGGGTATGTGCATATGTCAAAGCTTTCCAAATTGTATGCTCTAAAAATGTTCTGCTATTTTCTGTCAATTATGTCTCAATAAAATTTAATTTTGTAAGACAGATGTGGTATGTCACCGAGGAGTTTGAGTCATGGTCTCACTGAAGAGACATCACTCAAAGGACAGGTTTTTCATTTGTTTGTCTGTTCTGTGCTAACATTGCCCAGTGCAACAGTTTCCACAACCACTTAGTACCAGGCCTAGGCAACTGACAAGATGTGCTGTCCCCACTATCACCACACCTGAGTGTAGTCATCAGGGGTCAGTGGAGAGATAAATCTCCAGTCTGATTTCTTGAGACTTGCAGCCCCTTTATTTCTGAAATACAGGTGGCCCTCAGGATCAGACGTGAGGCCTGGCCCTGGGACCTTACAACTGGAAAGGGCTTTTGGGATCTTCTGGTCCCACCTCCATCAGTGCCGGAACTCCCTCTATTACGGAGTACCCATCTTCTAGTTTCCAGTGATGTTTCTGTGAATGGGAAACTCCCACAGCTAACCATACATAAAACCCCTAACTACATTCCAGTGACAAGAAACCAGAATCGGACAAAAGGAAGTGTGAGTGCTGTCTCTGAAACCCATCAGGAGCCCTGCTTTGTTCCTTAGGAATCTAGATTTGGGAGAAAACCCATGTTTTTTTATAGACAAGAAGCATTTTCTTTGGCCTGTGATGCAGGAGAAATAGCAAGAAGGGGTTAGTGGAGGGGGGCAGGGGCAGGCATGGATGGATTTGATCAGTGCAACTTGAGTTGCTGACAAATTCTTTTACAAAAAGCATTTTGCATTCCTGACCGAATGGGCTGTTTCTGTTCGGCTGGAGTGTTTTATACATAACTGCGAGCACCACTCCTCGTGTTTCATTGCCTTTGCTTTCTGAATTTTGTGCATTTAGAATCAAGCCTGCACCTTCCTCCCTCCTGATGAGCAACAGGTTCAGAGGAACTTCAGCTTCTGGGGAAGAAAAAGTTCTGTATAGAAAGACCAGGACTGTTTCATTTCTCTTTCTCCTCAACATCTTTTTAAACTTGGTCATTTTGGCTACTTCTCTGAAGGGAATAATCTTTTAAGCTCTCCATCCACTCTGTTCTCAGACAGGAGTTTAAACTCCCCATTCTAAGTTTATCAGACAGATCTACAGAGACTTTTCCGGGAGGATGTTTACAAAGGACTTTTAGTGTTGCCAAGAAAGGAGAGAACGGGAAAGATAGAGTTTCTAAAGGGCAGTTTCAGAGGCAGTGAGATTTAAACATAAAAGGATCTTTCTTTCTCTTATTAACAGGTTGCCCAAAGGCCAGTGGTGGGCAAAAGTCGGCCACAGAGAGGAGTTTCCTTGCTGGAGGGGGTGACTCATAATCCCTCAAGCCACTGGGGTGTGCTTCTTAGTAGCCCTGTCCTCTCTTATTTGCAGTTGGAATTACTCCAAAGACTGCAGCCTGCAGTTCTGTTTCTCCTCTGCCTCCTTTAGAATCACCTTCTTTCTCCAGGGGGTCTTTGCCTAGATGTGTTGCTTGGTAACAGTGTCATATCTATGTGACTGTGTAGCAATATCTACGTGACTGTGAATGTCAGAATAAATTCACCTCCTTTGGGGAGAAGGGAATTCTAGAACATGGTAATCATCCCATCCAAAAAATCATGGGATACGGGCACTGGGCATTTGAGTATGGCCTCCATAACATCAGACTTATTTTGAAATTGTGTGACTGTTAAGGTATTTATAACTGAAAGTCACCAATTGCAGAAAATTGAAATGCAATTGGCTTATTAAGTTTGGATTCATATGTGAGAAATTTTCCCCATGATAAAACATAGTTAGATCTGAAGAAGAACTTCGTTTAATGTATCACTTCAGGTTTTTTTTTTTTTTAATTCTAGAAAACCCAACCACTTGTGAAGTCAGTCTTGAGAAACACTTTTTTCCCCTTGATAAGGATGGCTTCATTTTATCCCAGCAAAAGATAAGTTTTCATCATCATAATCAAGCAGGAGAGAAATGATTCCCAGTGAGCTGAATGATAAGTTGCATGATTGTAGTTAATTTTAATGAACAAATTCCATTTTTGAATTGTTAATCTCTATTCCTTTCATGTTAGTGAAAACTGAAATGAAATGGATTTCAGCTCTGAGTTTCTCACTCACTGTTCAATAAACCATCACATTTCAAGTGTCTTTGTAGGTAAGAAAATGACTATCCCATTTGTCATGAGCTAAAGTTTTCATAAGGATGGTATTGTTTTTAGCATAACATACCTCACACACACACACCACATACATGGTATTTTTTAGAGCAGTCCTCAGTTCACAGTATTTTTAAAAGAAGAAAATCATGTGTCTCAGCACATCATCAAGAAAGACCTCCAAGAACATAGGGTAGCAATAAGATTATTGAGAATTAAGCAAAATCCTAAACAGCCTTCATTGACTTGCTACTTCTATCCACCACTGGGTGGTGATATGATTGAAATCTTCATTCCCAGGTAAATTGTCCTCAGATGTCCCCCATCCTCCCTAGGTCACTGATGTCAATGGCTGGGGTTAATGTGTGTGTGTGTGTGTGTGTGTGTGTGTGTGTGTCTTTTGACTCATAGAATGCTGTCCTGATTGAATGTGATCTGCTGCCATGATGACAGGGGTATTGTTCTGCCCTTTTCAATCAACAGTTTTCCATCTACAGGACACAGAGGTGGCTCAGACAGAGGTCACCACAGGGCATGTGGCCAGCACTATGGTTCTGGGCTTGTTTTATGACACCAGGAGATATACATAGTTAGCCCAAGGGAGTGAAATAAGAGTGGACCAATTAAATGTTCATCATGCACATAGCTCCTCTCCACCGCCCCATTTGGAAAACCAAAAATCTTGCAGTTCCCTGATGTGGAGGATCTCAACCTTTCATCATCTACAGTCCTTCTTAACTACAAGTTTTGAAAGATTTTTGCCTACTAATGAGCTACTTTTATTAAACAATAATTCAATTTCACATTTTGCCTTACTAATGATAACAGTTACCTTTAATCCAGACTTACTACAGACCTAATCCCAACAACCCCGTAAGGTGGATATTATCGTCCTTATTTTACAGACAAGGACACTGAGGTTCAGAGAGTTCAAGTAGCTCCATCAACATCAGTCAGCCAGGAAGTGGTGAGCACAGACTTGACCCCAGATCTGTTGTCTACTGTCAAAGGCCAGGTGATTCATCACAATTCTGTTTGGCTCAGCTGAGCTTCTGGTTTGCATGAAGTAGCCTCTGGTGTAACCACACAGTCAAAAGCAAAGAAAAGAGTTGTCTTGAGGAGGCTCCAACTGATTCCCAGGCAAATGTCCATTCCTGTCAAACTCTTGAAATATTGACAATTGTTCACAATTGTTCATCTTCCATGCCAGGACCACCTTGAGTTATCTCTAGAACCATTTGCTATGTCAGGTGGGGCTGTGGAGTGGACATGCACAAGGACAGGGAGCCACAACTCCTCACCCCCTGCCCACCTCCCTGTCCACTGTCCACCATGGCTGGAGATCCCTGGGGGAGGAGAAATTGGATAGGGGTCAGGCAAGACATTCTCCTTATTTTCCATATTTTTCCTCTCTGTGAAGTTACTTTCCCTGATATTCTACCCCTCACTCCCTGAGAAGTAAAGGCTTCAGCCCTGACTAACAAATATCCAAGAGATCTATTGTTTTTTAATAATTGCTTCAGCTGTAGGATGTTACTAGAGTCTGACCTCGTGTCTGGAAGATTTCGAAGATACCACCTGCTGACTGCTTCTGGCCATTTTGAAACAATCTGAGATCTAAAGGTACAGGCCAAGGAATACAAAGAGAGAGGCAGGCCATCAATCATGAGCAGACACCCTGAAGTGAGCTTTCTCACACCCCAGAGGTGGGAGTGGGCGGGGTGAGACAATGTGAACACTTAAATAGACCTTATGGGGGCTTCAACATGAATACATATCACAAGATCTTAGCGACAAGCCTAGACGATGTTGAAAATAATATTTGAGGAGCACTGTGAACCCAGTTTGTCTTTCAGGAGAAACTGCTTAGGAGCTCATGTTTCTGTTGACTGTGAGCCGCCGGGGCGCTGACCAGAATCTATTCATCTCTGTGTCCCCACAGTGCCTCATATACAACTTGGCTCACTGTAGTATTAAGGAAATATTGTCTTTATTACTAAAAATAAAGCCCAGGGCCCTCCAGGGTTGGCCCTGGAGGGAGCCTGGCTCAGAGGCAGGACGGGGGTTGGGGACAGGGAGTTGGGCGGCTGCTGGAGAACCCTCACCCGAGTCTAGCATTTGCCTTGTCACTAGGCTGTTCCAGGCCTGGGCTCTGCTACCACGGTGGTCTAGGGAAATGCTCTGCTTCTTCTAACATACTGGTCCCAACGATCTTTCCAGGTGAGATCTGCAGCCTGCGGGTGCGAGGAGAAACGGAAGCATTTAAAAAACAACAACAACAAAAAAACCCTCCAACAATGGAATAGGAAACCACAAAAAGGAGGTAACTGAAAGATCCAGTGTGTTTTGAGAATCTGGCTTTAAAACAAACTTACATATCAGCAGCTGGTGGGTCACCTGAGCCCTCTTCCCTGCCTCTGGGTAGCTGGGAACACACTTCACAGACATACCCCCACAGGGCTGCTTCAAGATTCTGTGTCCACTGCTCAAAATTAGGCCATAAGAGTGACTCAAAATTCTACAAGCTTTAGAGTGAAATCTACATTATTATGCTATAGTTAGAAATACTTTTTTGACTAAAATAAGAAATAATATATGCACATTCAATAGAATCGTACTATTTTATTAACAGAAACCTGTAACTCCCTTTCAGGCTGGCTTCAGCACAGAAGGTATGCTCTTCCTATTGTTATAGGACAGGGAGAGGGGCAGCCCAAACCCCGCAAACCTGCCTATTCTAAATGGGTTCTGCCATCCGCCGCATCAACACAAAACACATGAGACTTTAATGGGAAGGAACTTTAATAAAACTAGGAAACAATACAGGTAAGGCAAAGAGTCTAGTTTCTAAATGAAGCACCCAAAGTCACCCGTCCCCTCGTGGGTAAAACTCCATCCATATGGGATCAGCCCAGAACAAGGCCCCAAAGCCTGCTACAAGTCTAAAGCATCTTCCAGTGGGGACCCACAGAAAAGGGTCACAAACAACCGGACAAGCTCGGAAGGAAAAGAGCAAAATCAACATCAAGATAAAAGCTGCCATTGTCACCTCCCCACGGGTCTCATCCACATCTGTGTCACCCAGTCCACGACCAAAAGACAAGCACAGTTTCTTTACGTGTCTCTAGGCTCCATGCGCCTCCTCCAGGTCTCCTTCTGGCTCCATCCTGCTCCTTTCCTCAGTCTCTTCTGCAGCTTCTTCTCTCCCTGCTCAGCTCCACCCTCCCGTGGGTGGGGCAGGGTACCTCCCCCTTTCCTGGGGACCACCCTGTTACACTATGACTTGAGGAATGTCCTGTCAGGATCTCAGAAATGGCCGCCAATGCCACCCTCAGAAATAAGTTCCCAAAGCAAGTGACCAGAGTACATTCGATAAAGAGGCAGTTAAAACAGCAGCTGTCACCCATATTCTCCAGTTTGTGTTAGTCACAACAACCTCTGTTGAGTTGATCATAAATGTCTTAAGTATGAATGTGCAAAATAGGCTGACCCCAGCTAACCACCACTTTTGTTTGTTTTATACATTGGGTTCCACACGTGATTGCATTTTGTAAAAAGACTTCTCAGAAAGTTGGCCCTAGACCTTTAAAGGGAAGTTGAGCCTTTTCACCTGTTCTGTGGGACCCACATTTGCATTTCCTGCTCCCCAAAATTTTGAGGCCCACCAACCCAAAGACTTATGTGTATTCTTGAAAAATCCAATAGGAAAACTAGGCCAATACAATTCAACCCAGAAGACACTTAAGCTGGGCTGTTGTGTCAGTAGAAAGGAGCCTGGGGAGAGGAAGCTCTTACTTTGAAGGTCTCAATGAGGGCTTAGTAAATTAAACCTTTCTCTGACTCCACTCCTCTCCCTTATGGGACTTCCACGGGTTTAAAAAGTTCCCTCTTCTAAAGCTAAAAGGCACTAGGGGTTGCTCCCACCATCCACCAGTGTGCACTGAGGAGAGATGGTCATTAAGAAGGCTTTAAGGGATCATCTTCTTCTGCACAACAGCCAGCGATACTGAGACCATTCCTCGAACATCAGTGCCAAAAGGGCCTCTCAGAATGACCTGGGCCAGCCCTGTGTTTATGTATGAGGAAACGGAGTACAAGAGAGGGAAAGTGACTCCCCCAAGGTTACACATGCTTCCTTGACCCTGTGTCCCCTCATCTTTCCAGAATGCTCCATCTCCTCATTCATGATGATGATCAGCTCTGAGGGGAGAGGGTTCACCTTCATTCTGAAAGACATTAGGAGTGATTTATATTTTAAATGTGGTTAATGGTAGAAATAAAATGATAATGAGAAAGCAACACATGCTTTCAAAGTGACTGTTCACAAAGTGAACATTAAGTCTGATATGATCGCACCCATTAGAGATTTCAGCTGAACATTACAGGGGTCTTGCTTGGGAATTTGTCTGATGGATGTGGCAGGGTCAGCTGCTGGGGATAAAGAACCATCACTGAAATGTCCAACTAGACAAAATTTTATCAATTACAGGTACAAGAGAATCTGAAAGGCTACACGTAAATCAAATTATTTCTAAAACGAAGCAGCTATTTTTAAAAATTCTTTTTATACTGCAAGCAGTTTTGCCTTTATTGGCCTGTTTTATCAGTGAAAGGATATTTGGGGAAGGTAGACATTATTGTTTCAGCTGTTGGGTTTTATTAAAGTGAGAGACACTGAGAGGGAGAGCTTTATCAGAAAGGGACCTTAAAGACTATCTAAGACTAACCCTAAGACTAATCCCTTAGCTTCCCAAACGAAGAAGCTGTGGTTCAGAGAGAAGTGACTATCCCAAAGTCATACAGTAATCGACATCAGAACCAGGGCTATGAAAATGCCTCCAGATCCAGGTCATGGCTTTGTTTGAGTACCAGACTATGTTATTATGAGTTACAGGGACAAAATTACAGTACTAGAAATACAAAGAAGCACAATCCATTTCTCTAATCACTTTTTTTCTTTTAAAATTTATTTTCATGTATTAAATTTTCAAAAAAAAATTTAAATAACATACAATAAGACACTTGTAGACTTAGATCTGAATTTCCTGGTAATACATTTTTTAACAGAAGTATAACTAGAGATTCTCCCTTTCTTCCCTTCTAATACCGTCGCTGCTTCAGCACATCAGTCTGAGAAGCATGGCACAGGATTATAGCACCACCAAATCCAACCCTCCTGTTGACAGAGGGATAACCGGAACCCCAAAGAGGGGGTTATTGGCCACAGTAATGGTGGTGTCTAAGAAAGGTCATGGGGGTGGTGCCGGAGAGCCAACCTCCATCTGAGTTTCAGAGATGTTAATGATTTTTGGAAATTTCTTTTAAATTCACTTTTACAAGCATCCTCAGTTGTGTAATAACAGACAGCAGTCTGATCCCCTTTTCACCTCCCCAAAATCTTTGAGCTTTATGGCCACAGAACTTTTCACTTCCATGGTATTTTACTAGGCCAAAGTCCTTTCCTGCCTGGTGGGTCTCATGAAACCACAGCTTATCCCTATGAGGCCAGAGGGCTGAAGAGGAAACTGGGCCTTGAGAGTAGGTCTCAGTCAAGGTCACACAGCCAGGCATCACTGCTGGTGAGTCATCTCCTGCCTATGACTCAGGTTCCTGAAGGCAAGTCCACTCCTTCCTCTCCATGCTGCAGCCACCCCATAAGGACAGCAGCGATAGATAAACCTGCGCCCCCACTGGCAAAACCCCTGCTGGGCTCTTCAGGTGGTGTGGGGGGAGGCGGAGGGGGCGGTGCTCCAGCCCCTGGTCAAAGTGACATCTTTATAAGCATTAAACATCTAACCTAAGGGGATGCAAGGTGATTTTTTAAGGTAATAGAGTCAAGGTTTTCGTATTTTGCAGAGCACTAATGTGTACCTTAACACATGGCCTGCAAACATCACGGTCACCCAGGGGATTCTAAGCATCAGGTTAATACCACTCATGAGTCAAGGGAAATAAGAGAAACTGCAAAATGAGCTTCATGGGTCTGGATAAGGTAAGAACTCAGGGAGGCATAGGGAAAAGTAAAGCAAATGTCAAGAAGCGGCCTGATGTTTAAAGTTTTAAAAGTAATAATAATAATAATAATAGCCTGATATCTTGATTCCATTTAAGTGTGAAAAGCCAGTATGTTGAGGCAGCTGCTGCATCAGGCTCGCATCCTTCTGGGGCATCCACCAAGACGCAGCGCAAGACACAGGATAACTGGAAGCAGAGACCCCAGCTGGGGTGTCGAATGCCTCCACCACGCTCCACCCACCTCACCCCTATTGAATGTGCAATGTTGGCGGTTAGAAAAAGTGTCTCCATCTTGTAAACAGAGCAGATTTGATCTGGAAATCATTGAGAAAACAAACAGACAGCCTCATGTTTACACTGCTCCAGCCCCGGTGAAAGATGAGCCCGTTATGGGAGGATTGGTTTTTTTCAAAAGTGCTATTCTCTTGAAAATGAAAATCCCAAGACATACACATTGCAAGGAAGACCAAAATCCCGACCAAGAGACAAGTGCAGGAATAAGCGTTGCCTAGGCAGGTAACAGACACATTAGTACAGGTATTTGGTTTGTCTTCTGCAACTGAAGAAACTCTTTTTCTGCAAAGTCAATTATTTTTGAAGTGGAATATAACAGTACCGAAAAAACACCTAAACAAGATGCCTTGTTAAGAACATACCTATATAACTATTTCACATTTTCCAAATCCATCCTAAATTATCTGTAGCTTGAACCAGGAATTTAGTCCAGTTCCTTTCACAAACACAATAAATAAATGGAAGCACAGGTGGGGGAGTGACTGACGGAAGGTCACGAGCATGTTAGTGCCAGAGGCAAAAATAGGACAGTGATTTCCTGATTTCTACTGGTTCTTTCAGGATGTGTTTCTTCCAGATGTTGTTGTTTACTAACATTTTTGTCTAAAGTATTTATTAGAGATTGTGTTTTGTATGGAACAGGTAATGAATGGGTTTTATTCCATAAACATGGGCATGAACGAAATGTCATGTGATTTTTCTAAAAAACATTAAGTCTGATTAGGAGCATCCAGTTCCCTGGGTTGGTGAAGACATTCATCACTTCAGTCATTAGAGAATGGGCTCTGCTTGAACTGGCACCCCCATCTGGGCACTGTAGAGGGGTCCAAGCAATGGGAGTGGAACAGATGTAGGGCCTCTGGCTATTGATGTCTTCCCCATCCAAGATTCCTACAGGCTGGCACCTCACCTGCTCTTGGACTGTAGAATGGGGATCCCTAATTCCCCCCGCAGTCTCTCCCTCCCAAGGCTCTGCCTTCACCCTGGGACCGTGGGAGGAAAGAAAGAAGGGTCTTCTCTCTTAGGTATGGGAGAAACTCCCCAGCCCACTTTCCCTTCCCTCATCCAGTTTTCTCTTCTGCTCCCCCACTGTCTCCTTTCCCCATAGCACAATCTTTTCAAAAGCCAGGCAAGAAGGAGACAGATGATCTTGAAGGACCTCTGCCTTCAATCTTATGGGTCCAAGAATCCTGAACCAAGGAAACCTCAAACCTACCTACCTATTTAAGTGAGAGGGAAAAATACCAGTTCCAAAGGGACATTGCAGTAAATTATCCTGCCATTGGTACATGCCACTTTTACCATGCAGACTTCAGATCCTTCTAGAATGAAAACAATATACTTATAGAACATCTCAGTAGTCAGCAGAGCAGTTTCCTACTCACCAGCTTATTTTGTTCTTGAACACTAGAGAGTAGGTCTTATTACCCTATTTTATAGATGAGGAGACTAAGGCTCAGTGAAATGAGTGTTCTTTCCTGGTCCTGAGCAGAGGGTGGCCAGCCATGCATCGCAAACACCCTCTACACTTGGCCTAACTCTTGCTAAACCAGCTCTTGTCAATTCCACCCAGTGATATATTTCTTCCTGGGCTTCAAAACAGCCGGAACTTAGTTGAAACAACCAAATGCAACCTTCAGCATTCTTCTGGGTGGCATGCCATTGTTTTTGTTCACTCAGTTTCAAGGTTAAAAAAAGAAAAAGGACTGAAGATCATAAACAATCTCCCTACTTTTGTTTCTCCTCAGCATTTGGAAGTTTTGGAAAGAAATCTAGTGAATGATGAAAAGAATTGTTTAAATTCCCTAGGGCTATTTGGTCGAGATCTTTGTACCCTGGTGCCAAGACTCCTGAGACTGTCTTCAGTCTCTACTTGTCTCCACTTCCCTGACCTGATTTGTACCTCTAACGGGGCTGTGACATTGACTGGTGTTAACTTCCTTGTCTCCTTGGCGACCCAGGTCATAAACCGACCAGCACTTCTTCTGTTACTTCTGTGGGTTGAATATTTCCCCGCAACCAACACCCCTTTCCCCCCACAAAAAATTCATATACTAAAACCCTAACCCCCAGTGTGGTGGTATGACGAGGTAGGGTCTTTGGGAGGTGCTGAGGTGACATGGACAGAGCCTTCATGAATATAGTTTGTGCTCTTATAATAAGGGCCCTGGAGAGCTCCCTGACCCAGTCCCCCAAGTGAGGACACAGCCAGGAGATGGCCACCGGTGAGGGTGTGTGCTCCCTCACCAGACTCAGAATCTACTGGTGCCTTCATCTTGCACTGCCCAGCCTTTAGAACTGTAGGAAGTGAATTTCAGTCTATGACAGTCTGTTATAGCAACCCAAGTAAGACCATCACTCAGTGCCCCCAGTCAGTAAACATTTATGGAGCAGCTCCTGCATTCTGGACATTGTTCTAGGCACATGGGGGTATAGTCATGAAACAAAGTCCCCACCCTCAGGAAGTTCCATGAGGAGAAGGGGATGACAGATGGTAAATAGAAATAAATAAATAACATTCCAGGTGACGGTGGGGGTATAAAAAAAAATACAGCACTGAGGATCTTCTAAAGAATAGTTTCCAGAAGTACCCCGGGATTCTGCTAAGGGCTCAGATGCATTCCTCCACTATCTCATCTCCCTTTGCTCCATCTGCCAGCAGCAGGGCACAGAAGGTAATCTGCATGAGCCTGCCAGGAGTGCTGCGAAGGACCTTGTCGTCACAAAGTTCCCGTGACACAGGGGCCACCTAGACTGGGGCACATGCGCATGGGGCTGCCACCCTGGGCTGGAAGTCAGCAGCCCCGAGCCCCTGCTTTCCATCCACCACCCATTCATAGTGTGGCTTCCCCACATCATGTCACTTCTTTGGATTCAGGTCTCCTCATTTGTAAATGGGACACAAAAACCAGAAGGTCTTTCTTTCCATCCGTCCAGTTCCTCAGGCACTGCATCCTCTGAGACTTTTTATTCCACATTGTGTTTTATTTTTGGTTCTAACTAGTTAATTCAGAAAAATGACCTGAAGAATGAGTGGTTGACGTGATCAACATCTGACTCAGGAAGATGCTTCTTCTCCAGCTGAGGAGGAAAACAGCCACTTAGAATTCAAAGCCTCTTGCACAGACTTTATCTGGGTAAAGATCATGTAACATATGCCCAAGAGAATTTTTTAAAATAACAATGAAATGAGGTGTACCTCACCACAAACTTTACTACCAATTTACCTTAAACATCACAAGTTACTATTAAGCTAGAGTATCTTAAACAAAGTTCCTCTTGGTGCTGGACTAGGCATATAGAAGAAGGTACTGGAATATGTCCATGGCAGCTGGTAAAGTCTCTCAAGTTACCCTGACCACTCTGGCCTCTCCCTTGGGATCCCCCAGTACCCTGCTCCAGGACTACAGGCTGATGGTACATCTGGACAGACCAGCAGATATTGTTCAATATGTTTAATTCCCCACCCCCACCCCCCAGGACTCTCAAGCTCTATGGGTGGTGGTTTGTGTGTATAATTTGGAAGTTTCTGTCAGAATAAAAGTATGGACACTCTTTGTTCCAGCAATACCACTTTTAATTATTTTTTTTTCTACAAAATAGTTTACATATGCAGCAACAAAAAAGAAGGCCCTACAGAAATGTTTATTGCAGCATTATATGGAACAAAAAGAATCCATAAATAAAAACACTGGGGAAATAATCTTAAAGCCCGTGATAGGAACCTGGTTAGGTCATAGGAACCTGGTTAAGTAGTAGTCTCTCCATGGACTACTGCACAGCTGTTTCAGTGAGAACCCCACAAGAATCATGAACTATCCAGCAGTTTGTTGGCTTACTGTCCCCAGAAGTAGGGACAAGTTTCAGATCCTGCTAAATCAGACCTGCCTGAGTTGTGTTTCCATTGTTCTCATATATCCATCGTCCATGTGTGCCCTTCACCCTTTCGGACTTCTCTCATAGCATCAAACTTCTCTGGCATTTCTGGACCTGACATTTGCACATGCATAGCACATAGGTTGAGGGAGAGAGGGGTCTCCTCTTTCTGCAGTCTTCCAGAAATACTCCACCCCCTTCCTGAGACTGGAATGGTCCTGAGCTGATCACTGAGGCTTACACCAACCAGAACTCACCCCTAGAATTGGGGCTGAGGTCAGCCTCACCCATATTCCAAGGCTGCTCCCCCAGAAGCAAGGGGCAGTGTGGATGAGTGGGGGAAGAGCCATAATACCTTGTAAGGCAGCCATGAAAAAAACGAGATAAATCTAGATACATTGAGATCAGAAACTCTTTTCATAAGACAAGTTGTGGACAGCATGCTGCATATGATTCCATTTAGTTAAAACCTCACTAACCAACTGGGTACAGTCAGAAGCGTGGGAGGGTGAGAGAATTCACCAAGGCCAGGGCAGGGAGCAGAGCAAGCAGACTGAAGTACACTGCTGAGCAGAGCAGCGGGCAGCAGCAGAGGTCTGCGCGCCATGTGGGACCCTCCTCTGGTGGCCAGGAGCATCTGGGGATTGAACCGGCACTGCCGAGGCTGCAGGCAGCTTTGCAACCCAGCGCTCAACCGCTGCGCCACCAGGGAGGCCCTAACCAACATGTTCTTATTGTGCAATAGATTCATGTAAATTCTGGAAAGACACACCCAAATGACAGAGGTGTCATCTGGGTGTAGAGTAAGGAAAGTAAGATTATGGTTAGGAAAGGAGTAAAGGAAGGCTGGGGTTATGGCTTTTAACTCTGTATTTTATCCAACATTTTTAAATTGAAAAAAAATCATCTGGTGTTTGGATTTAAAGTTAAATAGCAAGCAACCTTACATGGGTAGGCCATGGTTGTCTTCTGATTAAGTCTCGACTCTGGCATCCCTCTAGGAAGTAGACTCGCCCAACATTTCCCCCAGGGCTGCCACGTTCGGGCATACAGGTTGAGCACTGCATAACTCCAGGGGGCACCACTCATACAGTGCCTGCTTGACTGCGAAACGTGAGACTTCATCCCCTCCAGCCCCATGCTATATGATCACTATTTCTGTCCTTCTGTGCCATCCACATATGCTGGCCCCTCCCTTAAGAAAGTACCTTTTTACCTTCTCCATCTGCAAACTCTTAGTCTCTTAGAACCTAGTTCAAATATCTGTTTTCTTCAAAGGTCCTTCTCATTTCCCAGCAAAATTTATTCCTCTATTTTGTCTCTGTCACTATGACTTCCCCTATTATATTCATCTGTCAGTCTTCTTAGTGAACATTTTGGGGCCCAAAACTTAATGTCATATCGTTACTTCAGAACTCATTGCATGTCACATGAACAAGCAGTGGCAATTCCACAACCTTGGTTTGTTAGATTGACCAACAGATTTTCTCTACAAGAAAAATGCTTCTCAAACTTTCCTGAGAAATAGCTCCCTTAAAAGATTAATTTTGAATTTTAAAAAGTTCTGAGGGCAACTACTAAGTGAACATTGTATTACAGCAAAAGAATTTTTTTCCCTTGTCTTCTCAAGACTTTCATAGACTAATAACTATTTTTTGAATTCTCCAGAAAGAGAAATAGGAAATCAGTTCCTAACTTATTTGACAATTTTCTACTTTTCCATGTATGCCTAGTTCTCTCTAGAGATTTGTTGCTACTCTTCCTCTCTCCCTGTGTTCCACGCTCCCTTTCCTAGGGAAAGGGAAGTGACTACTCCCTGCCTCAGGCAGTTGCAGGAATAAAAATGGAAGGAAGGTTGAGGCAAAACATTGAGGCCCCTCAATGTCAAGGTAGAGAGGATGCTCTGGTCAATGGTAAGGAGACCCTGGAAGATATCATGCAGTCTTTGTTTTAGAAAGTCACCCTTGAATCATCAGAGAAAAAAGCACTGAGAGGAAGCAAGAGTGGATGGGCAAGAAGACAGGTAGGAGGCTGTTGCCATTGTCCTTCTGTGAGGTTGAAAGAGGGAGGAGTGAGAGAGACAGACACAGACACAGAGAAGGGATGTGGGGAGAGCAGGAGAGAGAGACCTTCTGGAAAAGTTACAGTGGAATTAGAGGACCTAGGAGTTGTCACCAGTGAAATGCATTGGGAAAAGGGTTTAGGTAAAGCCAAGGCCAGTGTGTGACACTGAAGGGGATGACAAACAATGCAGTAATCAAGAAAATATGTTAACACAACATTTCAAAAACATAAAAATTAGTGCAAAGCATTCATGATTTATAAAACATTAAACTTCTGGTAAAGACAGGATCGATCACTAATTTTTTTTTCCTTTTGTCTCAGTCCAAAATGTGACTCAGCAGGACACTGAATATAGGATGACACTCAGGTCACAAAATTATGGCGTGTTTAAAAAAGTTAGTGGGAGAAAAATTGGTTTAGGGTAGAAGTTAGTGGGTTATATTTTAGCAGCAGCTCAGTCTGCAGCTGAGGACCATTTAGTGTAGGAATACAGGATGGTTGCTGAGGTTGGGTGATGGGGGAGGGAGAAGAGAATTTAGACTCAGTGGCGAGGCCACCAAATTCACTCACTTCTCAAAATGAACTGCAATCTTGACTTAGCCTCCGCACATCAAATGGACGGGGTGGGAGCTGGTTGCAGGGATGCACGCACATAAGCAATTCAAGTTGTGCATCGTGCCCACTAGGCCTCCACTCAGGTGTCCAGACAGAACTGTGATCATCGAAATTACACTCTTGTATCCATTCATTTGCCAGTTCCTTCTTCCTCCTCCTCTCCCTTCTGTGTGCCAGCCCTGTGACAGGAAGTGGGGAGGGGGGCAGGAGGAAGAAAAGCCGGCAGCAATGGAGGGTGAAGCGAAGAAATGAAAAGGAAGACAGGAGAGTAAAGGGGTGGGGGGAGAAACAGTAGTATGGAAGGCTAATGTTTTTCTAAATTATGAATAGAGTATTTCACATGAATTTTAAAGTTGAAACTTGTCTCTCCCTACCCCCCAGACTGCAGTGACAAACTAAAGAGTGATGACAGACTGATTCAAAGCTTTTATTCTCCTTTTTTTAAAGTTTTATTTATTTATGCATACAAGAGCTGGGGTACAGGCCAGACGTGTGGGGGGTGAGAGGACTCACCAGAGACAGAGTGGGGAACAGAACAGGCAGACTGACTGAAATACACTGCTGAGGGGAGCAGCGGGCGAGTCAGGAGAGGTCTGGGTATCTCCCTATGGGTATCTCCCTGGCCGGGAATTGAACTCTGTGCTGCAGAGGCTGCGGATTGCTTCATAGGTTGCGTCTCAACCCCTGCACCACCAGGGAGGCCCCTTTATTCTCCTTTTTAATAGGGAAAGAAGGCCCAGATCCAGGATGTACAATAGCCCTCAAGTGATCTCCCAGCAAGCACTCAACTAGAGGGACAGGGCGAGGTGGCTCCTTCGCACTCAACCCACACCCCGCAGCTCAGCTCCACACATGGCTGCGAGGTTCCAGGGAGCAAAACTGTCCAAAGCTCAGTGGCTAAAGAAAATGACAGCCTAGAGAGAAAGATGGAGGGCAGAAGGGAGGGAGTGGGAAGGGAGGGCTCACCAGTGATGATACAGTTGCTACTGTGAATCTCAAATTTAGCTAGAATGACCAGTCCTGGACAAACACACCAGACAAGAGAAATGACCCAGAGGATGCTGAGCCAGATGGAGTGAGTCAGGCAAAGAATTGACTTTCTTCCAAGAGAGCTTTCTGTGAAATGAGCGTTGTGAACAGAAGAGAAAACTGCCCTATAAATTCAAAGCCTGTTGACATTTGCCATCACCTCGGCCTCAGCTGAGCCCTGGAGTCAGAATCCACGCATCCAGCTGCTGGGGCAATGTCCAGCCAGTCTCTGGTGGGGCAACGAAAACTTTGCAGGGGCCTGACAGGCCATGGAGGCATTCTCAGACCCAGCCAGGAGACCCCTGGGACGGATCTTGACCTCTCTCTCTGCAACTCAGTTTTCACACCCACAAATCAGAGCTGACCGTGTGGGGAGTAGATTGAGGTCTTCTGTGGTTCCCAGATGTGCATCCAGCAAGGAACTGTATCAGATTCTCCAAGGGCGGGGTGAGGGGCAGACCATTCAAACACCCTTTCTGGGCCAGCTCTGATTCCAGGTCTACGGGTCTCCAGATAGGTGCTGATCAGGTCACCACTGGACTTTCAGCCCAGAGATGGTCAGAGACAGCCTCTCAAAAAGGTTACTATAAATTACATGGAAGTCATGTGAAGGTGGAGCTTTCAAATGACATGAAAAAGAAAGGTAGGACAGGTGACAGATTTGATAATGTTTAAAAAAAATTCATGATGGCAATTACAATGCACATCAATAAATAGAATTGAAAAGACAATTCAAAAAATTTCCCCTTAACTTCAACTCCTTAAATAACATCTATAGGCAGTGTAGGAGGGGCAGGGAGCGAGGGAAGTCTCTATCTCCCCCAGGATTTACTAAAGTGATTAATGGTGGGGGTCACCACGGCCCCTGTTTGGGCCTGTTACAGTTCGCTAAGCTCCACCAAGCTTAGGTATTAGGGGCTCCTCCACTGAAACATTTGTGTTGAAGGAAGGAGGCGGAGGAAGGGAGGAAGCTTTTTTTTTAAACTCTGGAGATGCCTGAGGCCTAGTCTAAATCTCAGGACACAATTCTGTTTGTCTTGCTTTCCTAGTCACGTTGCTGATGTTCCAGGGTTCTCTGCCCCATTGCTCAGTGTTTGTTTATGGCAGCGAAGTAGAAAATTGTAATGTCTGTAATTGTTATTGGTTTGCTGATTGTGTGACCACCTGGTTTGCTGGAGTTAGGACAAAGGCGGTAAATCCCCCCTCAAAGCTAAAACTGTGTACTTTAGGAGGAGAAAGAGGAGAAGGGGGTGTTTGGATGTCTTTTGTTTGTGTCTGTATGTTGTTTTATAAAAAGTAATTGAAAGTTGAAATTATTTTAATTAAAACAATAAAAGCCCCCTTGGTACACTCTCCATGGCATAAGTTTGCACTCAAAGGCCTTCCTCTTTTTGCAATGAAATGCCCTGAAACTGAGGAATTCCTCAATAAACAACTTCATACTTGACTTGCCATGTATGAAGTTGGATGTGCAGTTTCCAGATGTTTTTCAAAAGGCCCTGTGCCCTGAGGTACACTGCCTGCTCCAAGACACCCCTCTGGTCTGCAGAGACCCCACAGCTGTTTTAGCAGAAAATTATTTTCTTTTAATTTCTTACGATGCCACATTCAACATGTACCTTTCATCCAGAGAGGCCGCTAAGATGTTCAAAGGATTCAGAATTACCAACCCACCCCCTACCCTCTGGAGTCATACACAGAAAATATTTAACATCTGTACTGCTGTACCACCCAAAAGTTTTAAATTGAAGGAAGATGTGTTTCTCGTTCTAAATTATCAAAGGAATTTCCAGAGTGAGCTCAGTTACCTAGGTTGGTCAGGACATCACTACAGAGAAACCCTTCTATTATACCAAGCGCTGGGGGACTGGACAGACAAACAGCCTTGCTCCACATCTGGCCTAGAAAGGGCGCCACAGGTAAGGTGTGTTTGCCAGCCCTCAACTAACACTGGGCAGGTATTAATAGTAATGAAGATGATGAGGATGACTGATTTCACTGGGTGTTTACTGTCATCCAGGACTGGAGTTCAATGGTTCCTGTACACGATTCCATTTAAACCTCTGAGGTACCATTAACAGGTATTACTATTTTATAGAAGGAAAAAATATATGAAGCTTGGGTCACTAATCAAAGATCACAAAGTTGTTAATTTAAAATGTGAATCCAGGTTTGTCCTTCTTGGTGCCTATGGTCTCAGCCACTGTCCCCACTGTGACATCGTGTGGCCCTGGTGCACTCTGGAAAGGTCAGTGCCTTGCCGCTCAGACACTGAGCAGTTTGGCAAGGTGAGACCCTGCCATGTGCAGAGGCCAGAAGTGGGAGAGATGAGGAATTGGTGCTGTCCTTGCTGACGTATGAACGGGTGACCCACTGTCCCATTTTGCCTGGGACTGTCCCAGTTTTAGCACCAAGAGGATATCATCGCAGATGTGGCAGGTGGAATTCTAGGATGACTCCGAAAATTCCATGCCGTGCATGCCACTTCACCCAGTTATTCAATCAAGCATTAAATCTAGGTGTTGATGTGAAGGGATTTTGCAGGTGTAAATAAATTGACTTGAAGACAGGGAGATCAGCTGGCCTTCCCAGAGGAGCCCTTTCAATCTGGGTCTGAGGTCAGAGACGGAGAAACCAGGAGAAGCGAAACCCTAGGGGGTGCACTGAGGCTTTGAAGACGGTGGAGGTGAGCTGGCAAGGAGGCTGAGGAACTTCTGGGAATTGAGGGGTCTCCTGCTGACAGCAGGCAAAGAACTGGGAATTTCAGCCCTACACTGTCAGAAACTGAACTCAGCCAACAATGTGAATGAGTTCCAGAACGGATTTTTACCCAGAGTCCCCAGAACTCAGTCAGCAGACATCTGAATCTCAGCTTTTGAGACTGAGGAGGGAATCCCGCCATGCCCCAGTGTGGGTATTGCTCCAAGTGGCTGAGTTAGTGGGAACTAGCTATGCTGCAATAGAAGTATAATAAAGAAGAGGAAACGCTTCAGTGTCAGGTAAACCAGGACAGTTGGTCACTCTGGACACCCTCAGACCCACATGACAGGTGTCATAAGAGGCACACAGAGGGTGGGGTGTGAAGTGTTGCTGGGGAGCAGGTAGCATTTGTGGAGAAAGTGACCTGTCTCTGGGGTAGGATTTGGGCACAGGGAAAGGATGAAAGATATTTAAGAAGGAGGAACAGCATAAGCAAAGATAGACAGGCAGGAATATGTAATGGACATCGTCCAAGATGCCACCAAGGCAACCATTAAACCCTTGAGAGAGTCAAGTGTTTAGGGACAAAGTTTTTGTAACCAGCATTCAAGAGGGCCATGAAAATGGCAATGAAATTGGCAGCTCGTGGTGGCATGTTTTTGTTTCAGGCATCCTGACTTTGATGCATTCACCCACTACCAGGTGACTTTGAACCCCTTGAAGGCAGGGTATGGCTTATTCAGATGTGTTACCTCACATGCAGTACAGGGTCAAAGGCATCATTACTGTCAGTAAATACTAAGTAGATGATGAATGGTTACATGGACAAAACAATACCATTTCAGACCAAGCCTGCTGCCACTTGTCCCTAGAAATATAAAGAGATTGGCAAGACTGACCCATCACACTCCCCACCCACCTTCTCCAGGACCTGACAGGAGCCTCTTTTGTCCTCCGTGGTCACCTGGGTTTTGATGCCTCCCTGCCAGTCTCCACTCTGCCCCACACCAGCTGTGTGACCTTGGACAAGGCACTTAACTTTTCCATGCCTCAGTTTCCTGGTTGTAAGAAGGACACACTCAGTCCCACCTCGCCAGATGTCTGTAAGGATTAGCATGGAGCCTGGCATAGGATAAATTTCAACAAGTTCAGCTGTTAGTATGATTCGTTTTTATTTTAAGTAGCTATGACACATTTTTAGACGATAAGGGCCCTTACACTCTGCCCAACCAAAGAGCATTTTTATTTTACCAGAAGATTCTTGAAACCAAACAAAACTTTGAGCCCCACTGGGAGGACTGTCCCCAAGGAGGTGGGTCAGAACCGGGACCTCCCAGGGTGGCTGAGCCAGGCCCTCCAGGAGGTGCTCCTTAGAGGAGTCAGTGGTTCTGCATGGGCCTGAGACCATGCCTATGGCAGCCTCAGCCCTCCTCCAGACTGGCTCCGGAATTTGCATTTTCACAAGCCCCCAGAGAGTAGAACTCCTATCATCCCCCATCTGGACAACACAGTGTCTCTCTGACCTTTTCTCATGATTTGCTTCGAAAGTTGTGTTCAAACTCACAGGCAAGCCAGACCACAAAACTCTCAGCTGGCAAGAGAGAACTGCATTTCCAGGGACAGCTGGCTCTCTATATGTTTCAACAAACTGGCATTATCCAAGAGCTCCCATGATCTGAAGTCAGGCTCACAACTCAGCAAAAATAAACTTTCCAGGAAATTTCTGGCACACCCAGTTTTCAAACCCTTCATCTCAGGAATGTTACCCAAGCCGTGGCCTCTTTCCCTAACTCATTCCTAACACCGTTTCCCAGTATGGGATAGTTCTCTTTCTGAACTGACAAAATATACACAGCCACACGGGAGAAGGCAGGAAGGCCGCGTTCAGTGTGGGGCTGCAGGTAATAAGTCTGGAGAAGAGTTCATGATCTCACTGTGGCATAATTAATGTTCTACTTCTTAATGAGAATAGTATTGCAAAAGAGTATCTTAAATCTGGGGGACATCTGCCCTTGGCCATTGAGGTTCAAAGAAGCATATTGTAAGTTCCCAAGGTAGACGCCCAAAGCCCATCCTTCATGTGGTGACAATGCAATATTCTCCATTTTCTTATTTCCCAGGTGAGCAGAACACACACATCTCCTCTGAGAGCTAAAACTGAAATAAGTCACATCCTTTGGATCCATTCATCAGCATTCATGAATGGACTGCTGTGTAACAGCTGCTCTGGGGGATATAACCAAGTGTCCCCCTCACCCCGCAGTGGTGAGTCTCCTTTGCCGCTGGAAACTCACAGCTCAGAAGGGAAGAGGTGTCTCTAGATGTCAGGCAGGGTCTGCCCTAATCATCTATCACTGCATAGTAATTCGCTCCCATCTTCACAGCTTAAAACAATTTCATCTTTGGGACAGGAATTCAGGAAGGACTCAGCTCCTGTTCTGACCTCCCTCCTGTAGCTGGGGAGGGGGGTGTTGAAGGAGTTGGGGGGTGTGGGGGAGCTGGCCAGTAATCTCTCTTCTCATGTAGTCTCAGGGGCTCTCCCTGTTGTCTCTTGGTGTGGGCCTGCCTCAAAGCTTGGTGGTCTCAGGACATGGTGTTTTCAGCTCAAGTTCTCAGAGGTGGGTATCCCAAGAGAATTGGGCAGAGTCGCTTTTGTAACTAGTGTAGAAGTTACAGTATCACTTCCTCTTGAGGGAGAAATGTCAGTCATGCTGTCAAAAAAAAAAAAATGTGGGATGGGAGATGTTGTTTTAACTATCATTGGAAAATATAATCTGCAACAGCATTCCAGCAGAAACCAGATGTCACATCCAAATTAGGATAATTTTAAGAAGCTTAATGAAGCCACCAGTTATAGGAATGTAGGGGAATAAGAGGTAAGTGTGGTATCCTGAGGTGACTGATAACAGAAATGGTTACACCCGCACAGCCAGTTGACCTGGAGGGAGAGATTGCAGGACCTTAGGAGAGGAGAATTCGGAAAGGCCTCACTTTAGATGACAACTCAGCAGGAAAGCAGGCCGGGGAGTAAATGCCCTATCAATCCCTCCTCTCCCGCCATCTCTTGCCAGCACCCTCCCCCACTGACCCCATTGGCTGAACCTAACAAGAAGCTCACAGGTCCAAAGCCCACACTGCCTTGGCTCTGGGGAAGAGACCAGAGTGAAGAAAAGCAAAGAGTACTTCTGTAGAGGCAGCAAAAAATATCTAGCAATAAGAAATATGTATTCCACAAGAAAGATTATCACCTGATAGCTGTAGAGAGGTATGTAACTCTAGTGTATTCTGATGAGAGAGAAATTTTGAGTTGTTTCCATGTAATGTCAAGAAATAGAGACAGGGTGCAGGGGAAATTCCTATCACCAGCAACTCTCTGAGTCTCGTCCTTTATCTTGTGACTTATGAAAGACCAGGCTATTGGAAAGGGAGTTGTCCATGTGAGTAGGCCAGATAGAGGTAACATAGCCTCTGGGCACTGACAGGCCTCCTTCATGGATGGCCCCTGGTGGGGGTCCCCTAGGAAGGAAAACTGACCTGGCCCCGCAACACCAACAACGTACTGGCGGGATGAAGACTTGCTACTTAGAGGCCGGGAGGTCCAAAGGCACCAGTCTGGCTGCCAGTGATGGCCAGTGCCCACCAGAGCAGAACCTATGTGACCCCGGGGCCTGATTCTTCTTCTGCCTCAGTGATCTCATCCTGAACCTCATAAAGCTCTCTCCCTCACGACATTCCCCTCAACTCCCCTCTCCCCCAGTCTAAAGAATCTTCATCTGACCTGGGGATAAGGAAATCTGATTTTTTACCTATTCTTCCAAATCTACTATTTATCATACAAAAAGCAAACTCAAAAGTTCAGGTTCTTGTAACTACACATCCTCAGCTCCTGAAACTCAATGTGCTTCAAGGAAGGGATCCCTGTGCAGAATGCAGGGAACAGGTAAATGATATCTTGGCTTGGGGTCTGGAGAGGGTCACAAGGTGTGTGGTGGGGTCAATGGAGGATGGCCCAGAGCGAACGTGCTATTACAATTCAAACTCAGAAAATACCATTTACAGGAGTGCCCGGGAAAGAGTTCAGTGACTCTTGGAGGCATGGACAATATTTCCACAGGAGGAGAGGGGAAGAAGCACTTCAAGCGGAGAGGAGAGAATGAGCAAAAGAAGGAAAGCACATTCAGAAAATACAGTTTAATGATGAGGCCGACCTCTCCTGTCTCGCCTACCGCTCCCCTCAGCGGTGACTTCGGTCCTTCTGCCTGTTCTGCTCCCTGCTCTGGCTCTGGTGAATCCTCTCACCCTCCCACGCCTCTGGCCTGTACTCCAGTGCTTGTATAAATAAATAAATCTTTTAAAAAAAGAAAATACAGTTTAATATGTTAAGAGTGTGGGGGAGTTGCATGTTGAGGAAATACTTCTAGAAGTGGAGGGTGGGGCCAGGTAATGAAAGACCTAGAAAAAAATCTTCCTTTCTGCACATCATTGGAATCATTGGGTCTGAGTTGTGCTTACAAAGATGAATGCAGGATCAGTGGAGAGTGCACAGGACGCGCACACTTCGACTGAAGTGGTGGACATTCACTTTTGGCCCTAAATCCATCCAAGCCTCATGCCCGTGGCTTCTCTCACCATCTCACTCTACGTGCTCCACAGCTGTGGTCCCTCCCTGACTGCAGACCTGGGTTTCCAATTCCCACCTATATGTCCCACCAACTCCTTAACTCAACTCACCCACAGCTGACCTTATCACTCCCTCTCCCCCACTGCCACACCTTCTGCCCCCCCATGCTCCCCTAGATATGCTGTAGCTCCCAGGTCAGAATTCTCATTTTCCTATACTTCCTCCCCCCACTACCTCATCACTCCCTCCACTCTGCATATATCATAGCCAGATCCTCCCAAGCCTTTTTTCTGTCCCCCTGCCCCCCGCTATTGAATCCATCTCTTTTTTTTATCCTTATTAAGGAGTCCTAAGGTCAAACCATCAGCACCTCTCTCCTGATAATCACAAAAGATTGTAATTAGTCTTCCACAGTTGACCTCTTTCTGCTCCCCCATCATCCAAAGTTCAACCCTCTTCTTTACTACACACTAAATCAGATCATGGTGTTTCCACTCTCAAGACATCCTCTGGTCACTCCATGGCCTAGAGGATCAAGAAAAACTCATTTAGCATATAAAGTCTTCAGAGGTTGATTCCGGTTGCCACTCCAGCTGGTTCTACCTGGCTACTTCCTGGTGTCTATAAGAAGTGACTTCTTGGGCCTCCCCGGTGGCGCAGCAGTTGAGCAGTGGGTTGCAAAGCTGCCCGGGGCCTCTGCGGCGCCCGTTCGATCCCTGGCTGCTCCCCGGCCACCAGAGGAGGGTCCCACATGGCGCGCAGACCTTTCCTGCCACCCGCTGCTCCCCTCAGCAGTGTGCTTCGGTCCTTCTGCCTGCTCTGCTCCCCGCTCTGGCTCTGGTGAATTCTCTCACCCTCCCGCGCTTCTGACTGTACCCAGTGCTTGTATAAACAAAAACAAACAAACAAACAAATAAATAAATAAAACATGCCTCTATAAAAAATAGATAAATAAATAAATAAGAAGTGACTTCTTGGCTCTCTGCATTCAGCTTTGATGTCCTTCCTGGGAGCAGTGAATGATGGGACTAGACCCAAGTGATTCGGACTGGAGAGGCAGGGCCTGTGGACAGGAGGAAGCCCCAGGTGTGTGACTGCGGGGAGTGGAGATGGGAGGGGGAATGAGAATATATCATTTAATTCCTCAAAAATATTATCTGCCATCCATTCAAATAAAGAGGGATATGCTCCCTAAGAAATAATTGAACTGCCCTGTATTTTCGAAGGAAAACAGGCTTCAAAAGCAAAATCAGATTCGGATAAGATCTGATTCTCAAGGGGACTGTTCTGGTGAGCTCTCAGGTGAGTGTTTTCACTGGTTCCTCTCCTGACACAGAGTAGATCAGAGTCTCTCCCTCTCGCCTTATCTCAAAGTTTCAGGGAGGACAGTTGAGCTTAATAAACACTCTTCAGAGCAAGAAAGAGGAGAAGGAATTAAGGGCCAACAGAATCGATAAATCATAATTAATCAAATTCTTCTCCTTCCCCAACTATCTGGCCCTGTTAAATAAACGTGGATAATCCTAGTACAATAAGTTGCGGCTGGCTTTATGATGCCTGGTTACCAGCCTGGATCAGGGACCCAGTCCCAGTTCCAGGTGTGTCACTAAAAATCGCCAGGCAACCTCGGCAATCCTGGCCCTTCCCTGATGCTCTGCTTCCCTCTTTAGATAAGTGAAGGATTGAACTCATTTGCACAAGTCCCGACACACTAAATTCTAATTTCCTCGATTTTCAACCATTAAAACATCTCCCTTTATTTATCTGACCCTGAATTTTACTTTTGAATGCCCTCAGTCCTCCGCTCCTCTTTATTTATTTTTTCTTCTCATTCTATCTGCTCAGGCAAGCAAGACATAGCACTTGCTGGACCGTGTTCCAGGCTCTTGACTTGGGTTTACAGAGTGTGTCCTGCCCACTGAGCCAGTCCAGGAGCCGCCACGACCTGACTCCAGCGGCCTCTCAACCCTGGGCCCGGCTTTTCAGACCCTTTCCAGGCCAGAAGGAGATGAGACCAAGGACCCCGACACTGGAAATATCGTGCTGGTACCAAAATTGTAGTTCTCTTCAACAAGGTCTCCTGCTGGAATGACCCTATTTTTGAAATTCACTTTTTACAAATCTAAGTACAATAAATTCAATACTAATGTCGGTTGTCCTTTCAAAAAAAAAAAAGTTGTCGAACTAAGACCACGCTGTCACTCTGGTGGGAAGGAAATCATTCAGGCAGTCCCTCACCTCAGGGTCCTGGCAGAGTCTTGACATTTTATATCCACTTTCAGGATACTCTTGGACCTCTTGAAGTTAGTGGACCCCGTACAGACTTTGATAGATACATGCTACCAAAGGTCGGGATAGTCACTGCTGAAAGACCAAACATCTGGGTGGTCCACTGAGTTTTCCATGTAAGAAATGATGTCTTGACATCAGCTTAGCTCAGATGGAACAATGAACACCCAGCTGACATCCCAGATGCCCCAGATCACCTGGGAGCATGCATGGCAGGCTCTTCTCCACCGTCTGGAAGCTGTTTCCGATGTTAAAATGCTCTCGGAGATCAGCGACCCGACATGGCCAAACAGACGCGAGTTAAAACTTCAAGGAATCAGCAGCTACTGCAAACTGGAAACAGCAAGTCTGATGGTGATGAGCAATCCTTTCAGCCTTAGCTTTTTCACCAATCTTGGGTGACGTAAAATAGGGAGTCTTGAAGAAATTTTCAGACAGTTGTTTGAAATCTTTTTCTCCCAGGAAAGTCCTTCCAAAGGACACAAGTGTTCAGTTTCCTTCCTAGCCCAATCTCTTAGTCACCCGCCTTTGGCACCGCCGACCCCATCACTATAGATTAAGCATCTCCTAATGTGCCAGTGCCATGCTGGGAAGGCACAGAGCTGAACAAGATGCAGTCCTGACCTGGGAGGGCGCATGGTGCTCCACTGATGCAAAGAATGACAAATGGAATGGTGAGGAAGGGATGTGTGCTGAGGAAAGATACGTGGACCGAGAGCCTGTTCCTGTAAGAAATCAAGGAGGCTGGTTTTGGTTTGCTCCATAAGCCATAGACTATCAGCACCAGGAGATTATCACATATTATCTGTTCCTACCTCCTCATTTTACAAATGGAGAGTCAGGCAGGGAAAGAAGTCACACAGTTTTTTTAATGATTATTTTTATTTACTTATTTTTGCATAGAAGAACTGGGGGTACAGGCCAGAGCTGCAGGGGGTGAGGAGATTCGCCAGATACAGAGTGGGGAGCAAAACAGGCAGATCTCCTGAAATATACTGCTGAGGGGAATAGAGGGCTAGACAAGAGAGGTCTGCTGCACCATATGGGTCAGCTCCCTGGCCGGGGTGGAACTCAGGTCATAGTCATGATAGCACTGGGACAACCCCTAGGCCACCAGGGAGTCCCCACAAGTCACAAAATTTTAAAGCTGAGCCAACAGGTAGCAAATTCTCTTTTTTTAGACTGATGACTTACTGTATATATCTAGAACAGAAATAGATGTGACTGAAACAATCCATTTTGTTTTCCAACCAGAAATATACAAGGTATAGCTCATCAAGATTTGTTAACCCTTAAGAGGACAGTCATTCTCCTGAGATGACTGTACTCAATGCTCTCTGTACTTAGCTTGTCTGTCCATTTTGAAATAGTTCCTCATTCTACTATCCTACTCTTAATCATTATGGTCTTTCACCGAAAACTCATCATTATACTTGTCATATTTGCTATATTTGTACAGCACTTTAGGGTTCAAAAAATATTTTAAAGCCCTTTGTCTCCATTTTGAGAACAAAGTTGTAGGCTTACTAGCCTTAGAGAGATAGGGTCAGTAAGCAGGAGGGGTTCAGAGTGGAGCTAAGGGCATCACTGTGTCAGGGAACAGGACCTGCAAAGCCAGGTGAGGGGAATCAGGATGCATGGCACTGCTCTTGTGGGTCAGACAATAGGGAGTGGCCCTCAAGTCCACGAAGGCCAGTGAGCTGGAAAGAAGTAAGTCAAAAACACGTATTGAATCACTCCTGTGTGCAGGGCTCCTTGCTATGTGGGTCGAAAGGTAAATAAGCAAGGCACCCCCTTCGAAGAATGTTTTGGATTGCTGCACAGTTTTCTTAGGCCACAGGGAGTGGAAGGCATGAGTGAGCAGTAGTCACGGGGTGGAGAGGAGAAGTAGGTGCATGAAATTCCTAAGGTGTGGTCCCAGCTATCAAACCAGGGAAGCAGGAAGGTGCCAGGATCTTCATTGGATGGAGAGCGTGACCACTGGACACTCGGGCAGAGGTGGGGGCTAACATGTCAAGAGCAGGAGGTGGGCACCCTTCAAATGTCGTGCAGGTGGAACTCTTGGACTGTACTTCATTTCAAAGCCATTAAGTGGATTGTCATGAATGAGCTTCTATTCACTTTATAGACAAGGGATTTTAATAATGTTTTCATAGGCTGAGAAAGGCCAAAAGGACCATTTGTGTGATATTTAAAACTTGGGGCTCCATAACTCAGGCTACTGGGGTCTAGAGAAGCAGCTGAAGGCGGTTATCAGGGTGTCCAAGAGTTAAATTATTAACCACCTTCAAATATGTGAAGGGTGCTAAGACTTTCCCACAACTCTCAAATCAAAATCAGAAGGTAATGACCAGACCCAGGGGCTGCCAGGGAGGTGGGAATCAGCATAGAGAATTCTTAGAAACCAACAGTGAAGACAGAAGCTTTAGAAGGGAGGAATAATTTTGGAAATTGTTTAATAGAGACATTAAGCTAGTAGTTAGAACTCCATCCCACTAAGTTGTGCTGCTCCATCTGGACTGCAGCTTCTCCTTTATCATTGAAATAGCCCCGAGCAGTGCTCACAGATTGGCCAGTCCCCAGGGAGATAGCCAGAGGCTCCTAGCATTGTCTCACCTCCCTGTCAGCTCCTTTAATCACTGTTTCCATCTGACTCCCTGGCACTCTCCTTAGCTATCTGGATCCCTCTTCTTAGATCTGTTGACATCCCCCCCATACTTCAAGACTCACCTCACATGCTACTTCCTACAAGAAGCCTTACCTGATCCATCCCCCCAGAAAGGACAGGCTCCCTCGCCTTGACACCTTGTACTTCTTTACACTTTCATTTCATCCTGTGCTCTGATGGTCTGTGTGCTCCCCTGTGCTCCCACCCCCATCTTTCCTTGAGGAATTCCAAGGGCAGAGACATGCTCTTGCATCAGTGTAAGCACAGGCTAGTGCCTGGGGATGCTTGATCGTAGTCAATGGAGATCTCGGGCAGGCACTGTTCTTGTGGGTCAAAATTAGAAGGTAATGATCAGACCCAGGGGGCTGCTGGGGAGGTGGGAATCAGTATAGAGAGGCTGTGTGCTGGGCTCTTGCGGCAGACTCCAACACTTACTTTCCAAGTGTTTGCATCCTTCAATACTTGCTCTGCCACTCACCAGGAGGCCCAGGGAAACTTACATCACCTCTGTGCCTCTGTTTTCTCACTAGCAACATGGGTATATTGTGGTGGTCCATATAATGCCCCCAGCAATGTCTGGGCACTGAGTGCTGGGAAGTGCAGAGAATGATTAAGAAGGCAGGATAGTAAGGAGTCATCTTTTGATTCCAAGGCTGCTCTGATTCATTTGTGCTACATTTCCATCTTGCAAGTCCTCTGTACTTACCTTAGCAGCTCTGTACCATTTCAATTCTGTTAGGTATCTGGTAAGTATCTAGCCATACAGTTAGATGTACATAGGAATGCTAGTAGGCAATTTGGTTTCTTGTTTGTATGTTTTGTTTATATGTGTGTGTGTGTCAGTTAGTTGAAAGGCCGTGAAATCAATCCACTTAATCATAATGCTCATGTGGACTTTATTTAAAACAGAAGCCTTTTCACCCAATTAGTTACACCTCCCAGAAGAAATCATTTTATTGCCAAAATAAATGTTCTTTCCTTATGTCTTCCCAAATGACTTGATTATTTTTTTAAAGTGTGTTTCTGATTTCTGTTGGAAAACAAGTGCCTTCAGAAAGCCCATTTGAGCCCCAGAAGATAATAGTGAGGCAGCCCAGGGTTAGAGCTATTGCAATAGCTAGCCCAGTCCAGGAGCAGTCTCTTTGTACTCTCAACTACCCCAACACACGAGTCACTCCAGCTCTTCACAGTCAGTGGAGTAGGCTTAGGGCTTCTAAATTTGAGATGTACAGGCACAGAACCCATTAAGTCCACTTTCATTTGATCCTTCAGTTATTGTCTAGGGTAATGGAAAGCGAATGCGGCTGGCCGTCCATTTCACAAGTGTAAACACAGAGGAGGAAATTTTGTTCATAACTTTGCTGGGAGGGTGTTTGGTCAAATGCAGTGACCAGAGGTCAGAAAATACTATTTTTTTTCCTCCAGTGAAGAGAAGGTAAGATGAAGACCTGGATCCAGGAAAAAACAAATACATGTGCGCTTGCTCTGTCTCTCTCTCTTCATGTCAAATTAGAGCTAACTTCCATATCTTGAGGTGGGAATTGTACTCTTACTGAAGTTATAGACCAACGCCAAGGTCCCACTATACAGTATCTGTCAATGATGTGTAACTGCTTGGGTGTGAAATGAATGTTGTGGTTCTTGTGACTTGCTTTAAAGCAATAGAATATGGCAAAGTTCGTGGGATGTGACCACGTGACCACATTACGTATAATTGTAACACTTCTTAATCAGCAGACTATCACTTTCTCCCTCACTGGCTCTGATAGAAGCAGGAGGCCATGGAGGGAAGTCTGTGTGGTGAGGAACTGTGAGTGACCTCGAGCTGATAGCCCACAAGGAGCCCTGAGTTCAACAACCCTTGAAGAACTGAACCCTGCCAGTAACCACACAAGCTCAAAGTGAGCCCCTGTTCAGTCAGGCTTTAGGGAGGACAGCCCCAGCCCACCCCTGATTTAAAACTTGTCAGAGTCCTTAAAAGAGAGGACCCAGCTCCACTGTGCCCAGACTCCTGAAACACAGAACCCACAACATAATATATGAGTGCTGTTTAAATGACTAAATCTGAGGTGATTTGTTACATAGTAACAGATAACTAATATAATGAAGCAGCTGGAACCTTCCACATCTAACATGCTGTGAGTGTGATAATTATATTCTTAAGCCATCAGTATTATACACATAAAGAAAACCACTCTGTTATGACATAGACAAATGCATTCCAAGCTGCTGTCACTCTGCTGGGTTGAGAATAATTTCTCTTTCTAAAACTCCTAGGGTATTTGTTCTATATTTAGATTCTCATTTAATCAGTCTTCATTTCAAGGCTTCTTACTCTGATTGCAAACACCAGACTCCTCGTGCAGGTCCTGCATTACACTGAAGTGAATTAAGGATCAACCTGACCAAAAATGGTTCCAGCGGGAAGGACTCCTTGAGAAGGACTCTGAGGACATGCAGTGAGAGGCGATGGTGTCTCTATTTGGCAGTGTAGGTTCTCAGAGAAAGGACTGAGTAGAAGATCTGCCAAAATGAATGAAGCCTGAGAAATAGTTAACCTTGTAAGGGAATCCCATTTCTGCAATTAAAAAATATATATATATGGTCACTTGTATTTTCATAGTGGCTGGGTATTTTGGGCTTCTTTCAAGGTACAGATCTGCTCAGCATGAAGTGCCTTAGTAAGCTGCATATGTCTTTAACACATTTTGGGCCTTTCCAAGTATGTTTTTCTGCAATCCAGACATTTCCGACAAATAAAACTGCCCTTATGGACTGCTACATTTTGAACATGAAAAGAACAGAACCAAGAGTTGGGTGGTGTCTGAGGTGGTGGTTATTAGAATGTTCCACTGTGGAGTTAAGGAAATATGCCCCCACACATAATCTGGGTGTGAGGTGGTGACGAGATCCAAGGAGGTGAACAGACATTCTAAGATCAGAGCATACATGAGGGGCTGTGAGAAATGTTTTTGAATGAATGAATGAATGAATGAATGAATGAATGAAGCATTAATACCTGCCCTTAGAGGCCAAACTGCTATTTCCCCCCAACTGTCCCCAGCACTTCTGCCTTGTCATCAAAGGGTAGTAAGATCCACCACTGCCCTTAAAGGTACACACAGGCAGGAGAGGCAAGCAAGGGCCAAGAGACCACAAAATATAAGATGCAAAATAAAAAGGTGGGGGAGGGGAGTAGGACTCAGGTCAGTCAACCTAGGGGTTTTGGGGAAATTGCAGGAAAAGGAAATTTCTGGTGACTACTCCAAAACCCTAGCAACAGGTTGAATCGGGCAAAGGGTTTGTGGACACTTCTTTTGGACATTTCAAGTTTTGAGAGTTTCCGCTCGCTGCTTATGGCCGACACAGAAAGGCCCCCTGGAGTACCAGATTTCACATAGGGTGGGGTGTCTCCTCCAGGCGGGTCTCCTGGACTCAGACCCAGGCAGCCAGGCCAGGAGCGTCCTTGGCCCGTCTTGACCGAGTCGGAGCAAGCTGATAAGGGGTCTCAGGCGACCCAGGGTCTCTGCGAAGATCCGGCCCCACGGGCGAAGGCGCGCAGTGGTTCGAGGCCTGGGTCTGGCTATTGTGGCTCTCGGCCCCCGCCGCCTTTTGTGGGCCCCGGTCCCATGCGCCCCGCCGAGCGACCGCCTTCTGCAAAGATCACCCCCTCCGCGGCTCCATACCTGGCCCTTTGTCGCCAGCTGTCAAAGAATTCAGAAAATCAAATTTATTTCCCGATTACAGCCGAGGGCCCCTTTGTGCAACGAGGTCTCTTTAACTGTTGAAATTCCAGCAGACATTGTGAAGGCCTTTATGGCGCAAAAGAAAAGCCGCCCCGCTTCTTGCCCCTCGCCCCCACCGCCCCGCCCAGCCCCTCTGACTTCCAAGCCCCTGTGGGAACTCGCGATGGAAGTTCTTCTCTCAATAAAAACGCTAACGAGCCCCAAGACATTGGGGTCTCGAGTGTCCTGCCTGTTAAAGGGAATAAATCAATAGGCATCTTGAGTTCGGATGGTGTGTTTCCTTTTTTTTCTTCTTCTTTTTTCCCCCGGGATGAATAGATGACTGATAACTCCATTTCTTACCAGGCCAGCACTGTCCCCAACTTGCCCCAGCAGGTCCAGTTTCATTTGCACTGAGTTTTCAGCACTATCAGTCCTCTCTCGTGCCAGGGTTTCCCCGAAACTGCTGTCTAATGTAAAAATGCCTTTCTTAGGGCGGATTCTCAGGTGATAAATAATTCTTCAGCACCTGAAGATGCTGAAAATAATGATACCATTATTTTCCTTGATCAGGTTGATATTTCCTAAAATAAATACAAAATATTACCTTGCTTCCTTTCTTCCTTCTCTCTTCTTTCCTCTCCTTTTGGTGTTTGTGCAGGGAAATAAATGTCCCCTTTTTTCCTAAGTAAAACAAATAAAAGAAACATCAGTCCAATAATACTCTCATGTGAAAACAGTTACAAAGACCACTGTAATTCCTGCTCTCCATATAAAATAATATATAGCACTATAAATTATATAGTCATGAAGCAAAGAAACCTGCAACAGGGGAATTTGGGCCATTGATCATAAATTATACATGTTATAAAGTTTGCACAAAGTCTAAAAAAAATAATATATAGCTCTTAGGCAAGAGGGCTTTTTTTTTCTCTACTTTTTTTTTTATCGTGAGAATTTGGAGATGCCTCCCAGTTGTTCTGTGACTAAAGGAAGTGAATATAAATCAATGCCACATTTGCTAACAAACAGCATTCCTCTCTCTATACACATCTGTCTCCTCACATGCACGAGCGTGTGTGCACGTGCACACACACACACACACACACACCCAACACCACACACCACACTAGTGCTTGGTTCACTCTGCTTCCCCATAATTTCACAAAAGAGCAACTCTAGTGTTTTCTGCTTGGCAGGGAGCTGGTGGGCATGGCTCTGGACTGGATACCTACACCAGACAAGGCCTAATCAAATAAGGGAACCACTTGAACTGAACTCCCAGCAGGAGCAGGAGGGAGGCCTGGAGAGGTTACAGGTACTTTTTATCCAGCCTCGCAGGAGAGCACCAACTTCCTGCTGCTAGAAATTTGTCTGCAAATTTTTTCCTCATTCAGACAGAGAGCTGGGGTCCAGGAGACACCGGGTTGATATGATAACTTGATTAAGGCTGGGACAGATGACACGGGGGCACCAAGGCGACTCAAAGGAGTCTGTGCTCTCCTCTTTAACCTCTCCTTGGGAGCCGACAAATTATATCTATTAATGTATCAGCCCCCTGGCATCGCACAAATACAGGGTCTGCTTAAATGTATGTCAATCATTCACAGGGGCCTTTGTGGGATTCCCACCACGTTTTCATTTCTCTTCTCCCTTAACAAAAAAAAAATGTTTAACCTGTTGGATCATTCAGACAGGCTCATAGCCTGCCCACCTCCTGTCAAAGTCACTTGGGAAGTAGAGGTCCAATTGGGCAGCCAGGGTGTTCAGAGGACCCTTTAAATAGGTGGTGGGCAGCTGGAACGTGTCCAAGGAAAGGGACGCTAAACGGAGAAAGGGTTTGGTAACATGTCCAGTGAAGCATGATGGAAAAGCTGGGGATTAGCTTGGACAACAGAAAATGCTGAGAGGACTCAAGATCTGAAGAAATGCTAAGGGAAAGTTTTCTGTGAGCCCAGAAAGCCCAGGAAGAGACAGGAGTTCAGAAAGTGTCAGCAAAGTGCCTGGACAAGCCATGGGCCACAGGCTATGGCATCAGGGGGGCGTGAGGAAGCCTGCTGTATGGCCACTGTGGTAGGAATCAAACCCCCTCCTCCCTGTACCTGAGAAACTTCAGCTTCAAATATTAGGGGTTTTAATTAAAAGTTAATTTAACAAACAATGTGCTGTACAGCTCTTGAGCCAACAGTTCAATGAGTTTTGACAAATGTAACCTATGTATCCATCTCCCAGTTAAGATACGAGCATTTCCTTTACCCCCAGAAATTTCCCCGTGACCTCTCTCCAGTCAAACCACCACTCTTTCACTATTCTGATTTCTATCATTCTAGATCAGTTATGTCTAATCTGCATTTAAACAGAATCATGCAGTATTTACTCTCTAGTGTCTTTGCTTTTAATATTCATCCATGTAGTTTGCTCCTTTTTCATCTCTGAGTAGTATTTCCTAGTATGATGATGACACTTTTGGTCTGCCCATTCTTTTACTGATGGTATTGGGTTGTTCCTGTTTTGAGACTACTGTGAAGACAGCTGCTATGAAAAGCCCTGGACCCTTTTTTATTGCTGGTTTGTAGGATAGGCATATATTCCAAATGCCATTTCAAACAGCACTGCAAAGTAAGGAAAACATGAGGTCATAAAAGGATGTCTATTTTTTTAATTAATTAAATTTTTTTCTTACATTGCTGTAGTCCCAATAGTTCTCCCACCGCCATATCACCCATGAACCATCACTGTATTCCCTTGTTTTCATCCCTCCCCTGTTTTGCCTTCCCCCATTCCCCCTGCAAAGGATGGTCTTTAGTCAAGACTCAGAAGGGTTTCTGGGCCTTGGCAATTCCTGGCTGTTTACCTCATTCCCAGAAAGCACATGCTGCATCTGTGTCCCTCCCGCTGGTGGCAGAAGCCACATAGCAGGACCTTTGTGGGCAGCCTGGGGGGTTTCATGGGTAACACCGTCTAACTCAGCAAAGTGGTATAGGCCATCAATCAAGCTATGCAAATTATTTGAATTCACTTCTGTTGAGCTCCTACTATGTGTTAGGCCCTGTGAGTGCACCAGGGGTAAGGGGAAGAGAGAGATGAATTTGATGAAGCCTCTGTCTTTAAGTGCTTGCAGTTTGAGAGGAAAAATAAAATGAGTAAGAAATGATGAAACCACAGCTCAGTCTTCAACAAACACTGCAGGTCAGCTGTGAGGGTGCTGGGAGGCGGTCAGATGTGCTGCAGAGAAAAGGTCGAGCCCAAGCCTTGAGCAATGGATGAGTCTCCCACCCTGGGAGAATGAGCTCCATCTAGAGAGGAATACATCACGCAGATGGAAAGGATGGGTTTGGACATAGAGCAGGGATTCCTGGGCCCAGGTCCACTGTGTCACCGTGGACAGGACCCCTGGCTATACCAGCTGTACCCCAGTGTGCTCATCACCTCATTTCAGATGACTTGGCACTAAGGTTTTGAAGGCCGTATCAAAGCCATGAAAACAGAACATTGGTGCTGGATGGCCTTTTGGAGTTTGCAGTCCACTCTATCCCAAGGATAAATGCGGAAACTGAGGGCCATGGTAAGAGAATTCACTTTCACAGGGAAAAACTGCTTCCTCTCCCAACACAATCATCGTTTCACTGTACCAGCCTGCCATTTATTAGGCAGTTATTACTATGTAACAGAGATCTATTTCTAATGCCAGTATTGGAGGAATAAAATTAGCACATAGTCTGTGTTCCCATCAGGTTAATCAACCAGGCTTTGTCTATGAGCACCTGTTACATTTGAAGAAACATGCTTTAAAACAGAAGTTATCTAAACTGACCAAAAAGGGAGACCATGTTATGATAAGGTCCTATGTGATTAGGGGTTATTTGTTTTCTGCACCAAGTCATTTATTTCTCTAATTGTTAGACTTTTTGTTTGTTTTCTTGTCCTTTTTCTATGCACAGGCTTGACAACTGTGTAATCATAGAATATTGGCCAAATATTGGCCAAATCACTCTCACCTTTAAAATCACTGGTGCATTAGAAAAACAAAACAAAATAAACCACTGATGTATATTGTATTACCATTACTAACAAACTTTCACTCTGTCTTCCAGTTATTAACAGCTTTGTTTAAAAGGAAAAAAAAAATGGATTTGGATTTATGCAAATTCAGCAGGAATTCATTCCAAATTAATTTGCAAATCAGAGGGAACAAAGATAGCCATGTTCATGATTTCTGCCTTGTGCTTTTTAAATAATACTGAAAATTATAAAGTACCTACCCATGCATAATACTTTAAATTTTTCAAAATATCTTAATATTTATTCTTTTGCTGGAACCCCTGACAAATGGGCAAGGTATGTGTTATCTCCATTTGCAAAGGCCTGGGGAGAAGTGACACAGCCCCCCGGCCTCTGCCAGAGTAAGCAAGAGCCTTGAGTCTCACTGCACCAAGCACCAAGCACGAGCCCCACTCAGCTCCCAAATAAAACACGAGGAACAGCACCTTTAAGTTCACCATGAGCTCTGTGATGACAGATTTTTTAAAAAAACACATATTTCATTTCTCTCTCTCTTCTGCCAGAAACAGCACTGGCTACATCATTTTCTGGACCCACTGCAAAATAAAAATATGAGTCTTTTGTTCATAAAGAAGGTAAAAATACTGCCAGTCAAGGTCTTAAAATATGAATCATTTCCCTTTCTTTTGTGTCTCTCTCTTGACTTGCCATGTGTTTTTATTTGCTATGTTATTGTAAGTAAAGAGAAATTAAATTTTTCATCATTAGTATGACTTATACTGTTCATCTTCAGATTGTACAATGCCAGTTTTAAATACAAATATAAGCACATTGAGTACCACCCGGAATCACCAAACTTACAGAATCTTGATTTTGTTGCCCGTACATACATATGTTTTTTGTTCTTACCAGAACAGTGCAAGTGCTGCTTAAACCAATCAACTGTTTTTATTCACTTGGTAATTCACAAACATCCTCCATTGCACTCCACCTTTGGTTTACTGCTGAGGCCACTGCAAGTACCGGCACCTCCACATGATCCTGTGGCTCCCTTTCCAACCGTCATGGTTTTTAGTGTAAATGATCGGTGAATATGGGGAAATCACATGAGTAAGAACCCTATTGGGCAACCTCATTTTTCAGAAAGCTGCTATCTTCCTTCTGCATTGTTCCACTCTGGTTTGAAACATTCTGCTTCAGGCCATCAGGGCCCACATGCTCAGTTGCATACCTAACATCCTCACCTTGCCTTGGTATCACTGCACTGCTGTGCATGTGGGCCACGGGAGCGCTGTGCTCCTGGCACACCGAGAGGCTCAGTGTGAGGGGCCGGTGAGGAACGGCAGGAGACCTGCGTATTACATAGATTTCCCTTGCTCCATCGTGTCGTTGGACTTCATGTACAAAACAGACGTTCAAAGATGAGATTAAGAATACCAAGACAGTGACAGCAGAGGCTTAAACAAAGCTTTAACCCTTCTGAGCACGAGTCCTGTGCAATCTCATCACTCACAGGCCCTGGTGACCATGTGACATGCAACAGGACCAGCCAGCCCTGGTCAGAGGTCAGTCAACTTTGATTATGTTGAGTACAGAGACTGTGAGGTGCAGATATGTCTCTTGGGGCTCAACTATAGCTAAACTTCTTTTTTTTTTTTTCTTTCTTTTTTTTTTTCTTTCTTTTTTTTTTCTTTCTTTTTTTTTTTAATAATAAATTTTATTGTTATATTCCCCATACAATTGCAGCCCCCCCATTCTGACCCCAATCCCTCCCCTCCCGCCCCCGCCCCCCTAAAAGTGTCTCTGGTTCATAGTTTTTTGTTGATTTTGATTTTCACTTTCTTATAGTTATTCATTTTCCTGGTCCCTTATTTAAGTTTTCTAGATTCCTGCTATGAGTGAGACCATCCGGTATTTTTCTTTTTCTTTTTGGCTTATTTCGCTGAGCATGATCCCTTCCAGCGCCATCCATGTTGCTGCAAATTGCATGTGTTTATATATAGCTAAACTTCTACAGTACCAGGGAGACCCTCTTCCCCACAACACGTCAGGAACAGATAAGATTCAAGAAGCACCATCCTGTAGGAATTTAGAGTGTCCAGGACTGCTTTTCTCGACAGCCACGTGCCTGCAGCTTGGTGACTGGTTGGTGAGGCAGGCAGAGGGGGTGGTACGAGCCAGCTGGACCCAGCACGAGGACAGTGAAAGCAGAAATCTGGTCAAGGAAATGTGATTATGACCAGAAATTAAGGGGGAAGTGCAAAACTTCACCATACTCTAGTGATGCCCTCTTTCTCTCAAAAGATTATGTTTTCAAGAAACTCATCCCTGAAGCTTTCCTGGGAAAGCACACACACAGGGTCCATGATCCCTGGAACAATTTGACAGAGATGAAAAGTGAGGGAGACTCAGCTCTGGTCACGTGATGTGTAGCTCTGGGCAGGTCACCTAACTTCTCTGCTCCTCAGCCCTCTTTTCTGTAACATGAGAATAACGACCCCTCATCCCAGAGGTAGGGTGTTGGCGAGAACTAAACTGGAGGTGTATAAAGTGAGTGGTACACATGTGGAGGTGTCTGTGTCGCCTCGGCCTCTTGGGCTCCGTGATAAATGGTATATGGCACATACAGACCCCATCAGGAAATTTCACTCCAGGGCAAAGTGATTTACAAAGCCTGCTCAGAAGTGGAGTCAATTAAGGTCAGCTTTCTATGTTGCTAAACAACAGGGGATTCTGGGTTCAGTAACGTTGAAAGGCAGGCCCAACACACCCCTTGAAACCGGGCTTTTGAGAGGGTTCAAAGGAATGCGAAACAAAAGCCTCTCTTTGTGATGTTTTCACTCTTCCTTCATTGTCCTCTTTCACCCTCCAAGGGCCTTCATGTAAAGAAAGGGGCTGCTAATGTGGCGAGTGGGAGTTTAAAATTGTCCTGGGCCAACAATGTTGGCACATTCTGCCGGGCCTCATTACAGAATCATCTGAAATGCTTGAGAAGTGTTTCCCACTCATTAGCATAAATAGCAGAAAAACTCTTTCACAAACAAAGCAGGTTCCATCTGCCCCCAGTATGTCCTCACCTTGACTTCAAATGGCCAGTCCCTCCCCCAGCACAATACCAGGGGCGCCGGCCTCCGAGGCCTCAAGCACCCCACTTCAGAACAGCATTCAGTGAAATATCAACACGGTAACCTGCATGTTTATTCATTGGCCAGCCCCCTCCTTTTAATGGAGTCCCTTCTCCATTGTGGCCACTTGATTCTTTCACAGACCTAAAAGGGAGAGGCTTCCTTTCCAAGCTGTTGGGGTCCCTAGCAACCCACACCTTGTGAGTGGGTTGACCAGGCTAATTAGGTTTGTTCTGCCTTTTTGGCCCAAGCGTATTTTGTCAGGTATTCTGCTGTGGGATTAAAGAGTCATTAATCACCCTAGCCTGACACTGACAAGGTGGCTTTTACAATGAAGTCCACTTCCCTGGTGTTAGCAGGAGACAAGGCCAGATCTGTTTTGCATTACACTGCAGAAGAATCGAAGGGCTCCTACTCCCAAGTCGACCTCAGGGGACATCTAGCACGAGCCCCAGTCCTGTAGGAGGCTAGTACCACTGCATCTACCTGGTAGGCAGCCTGGGCTAAGAGCAGCCAGGGGGAGTGGGTTCTGGCATTTCACAGAGCAAGATTATCTATCGCATGACAGAGTTGGGGAGGGGACCCTGTGTACGATCATGTAGCCCTACATTTTACTGAGGCTCAGGAAGAGGGAATAACTTGCCCAAGGACACACAGCAAGTCTCACGAGAGCCGAGATTAGAATGGAAACTCACCACTATTGCCAACATCACTTCTGAATCCACATCTAAGTCTTTTGTAACCATTTTCAACAGAACTGATACTGGTGTGTTTGGCAAGTCAGAGTGCTGAGACTTCAGGGGAGAAAGAAAGGAAGTCATTCCCCTTCACTAAATGCTACAAAAATCTAGGTATTGAGCTAGTTGTTTTATATACAAACTATTTAACTAAATTTACATGTCATTTTATGGGGTGATAATGCATCCAACTATTAGTTCTCACTAACAGAAGTTTTCCTAGGTAGGTGCTTTCATCTCTGTTTTTAATGAACAGAGACACACAGACCTGAAAAGGTTAAGTAATATTCACAGGCTGTTCTTCCCCTGTGCCTTTTGAAAAGATGAGGGAAGGTCCCTGAGTCCAGGTGCTCTTGTGAGCTTCCATTATTATTAATGTAAATCATACATTAAAAGTTTAGTTCAATCATTTGAACATCAGATTACCAGGATTATTGTTTCCCTTTAATCTCTGAGATTTGTGATCACTTTTTCTTTGCTGATGTTTTCCTGTCTTCTCTTTTATCCTTTCGTGAATTTAACAAACATCTACTGAGCACCTATGCTGGGTATTGGGTTTGCTGAGGTTTAAAAGGCAGGGTTGCACCAAGTGACTGGAAAATGATCTCCTCACAATTAAGAGGGTAAACAGAAAAAGTGGGATATAGGAGACAAGGGATTCCATCCAGAAGGGCAGTGAAGGGAACCCCAAGGTGCCCTGGGAGGGTCCAAGGAGGTTAGCTGAGCACCAGGCATGGGGAACCAGCCCCCACAGCTGCAGGCAGAGCTCTAGGGATGCTTGTGCAGAGAACTTGCTAGGAGACCTGATCATCCAGTAACTGTGAAAGGGCTTTAGATCTTTGGCAAAGAGTTTGAACTTTAATTATTGCTTAACACAAAGGAAACAAATCAAATGAAAAAAACAAAACAGTTACTAACTCCAGGAAAGGAAAGATGGTCACAGTTTGCTGAAGGGCTCCATTGTAAAGTAATTTATATTTTCATAATGTAAACACAGAATTTTGAATAAACTACATTAGTATACAACATTATGGGGAGGGTGTGGAAAAGGAAAGGAATGTGTCTATAGCTGATGGGGCAAAGGCAGGGAATAAAAGAGCGAAATTCATCTTTCATAGTGGGAATTCATGATTAAAACAGCAATCAGGGGCCTCTCTGGTGGTGCAAGGTGTTAAGTCTCAGCACTGTGAAGCTATCTGCAGCCACTGCAGCACGAGTTCAATCCCCCGCCAGGAAGGTGACCCACATGGCGCAGCAGACCTCTCCTGACTCGCCAGCTGCTCCCCTTCGCAGTGTGTTTCAGTCCATCTGCCTGTTCTGTTCCCCACTGGTGAATCCTCTCACCCCCTACACCTCTGGCCTGTACCCTGGTTCTTATATACATAAGTAAATAAATCTTTTAAAAATAAACCAAAAGTGAGCAATCATCCCAGAGACAGAAGCAAATTAGAGACAATCCTTGTGGAAATATTTGACTCCAAATTACGTGCACATGATAAAGCTGATGTGTTCAACACATATAAAAGCTAAAATTAGAAAGTCATGGAGTCACTTATGTTAAAAATAAGACATTGTGTTTGTTGTGAAGGTATTAAGGACATCATCAGGAAAATATCAGGTAAAGATACATTTAGACATACCTGGGATGCCCAAGTCCTCTGGGCTTTTAGAGGTGGAGGGAGAGGTGCAGGGAGAGATGCAGTGAGTTTGCAGGGGAGCGAGGGCCAAAGACTTGAGTGGATGCAGCTGAGAAAGGGAAGCAGCCCTGAGGGATCAGTTCTAAGGACAATGAAAGCAAAAGATGTGGTAGAAGATGAGAGAGAGAGAGAGAGAGAGAGAGAGAGAGAGAGAGAGAGAGAGAGAGAGAGAGAGAGAATGAATTACTAAGCCCTGTAGGGTGAGGTGGGTGGACAAACAGACAGCCTGAGCAGACCCAGTGTGAATGCCAGCTTCTTCACTTACAGTCACTTGACTTCAGACAAGCTAAAACATTTCCCACATAGGATTGTGTTTAGGGTTGATTCAAACACATTTATAAAGCCTCTACTAAATACTTAACCTCTATTGGACATTAAATAAAAGCTAGTCCTCTTCTCAGCAAAACCCAGAAGTGCTAGATTTTTTCTCATTTCTTCAAAGTTAGAAAATACCAGCAGAGATGATCTACTCAAGTTTACAGAATAGAATACTTGTGCCTAGTTGACCCACCCACTCAAATATTTCATTCCTGACTGAAATTTCCTGGGTCTGACTTTCAGATTTTGAAAGATGTGGCCAACTCAGTCATGGTAGCCTTTTGTTTATACACGCTTTTTTCCCCATGTCCAATATTTCATAGTTTGAACACTCAGAAAACTACATAGGCAATCTGCTCTTGTTTTATTTTTCTCGAGGTCCTCATTCCATGAATTTCCATCCTTCTGTCTCTTTCTCCCCTCAAAGGCCCTCTTCTTCCTTTCCACCTCTTCTCTGAGGCTCAGACCCTCACCTACGCTCATCCATAAAAGCCTTGCCGTCATCCCTCCCATCACCAGCTCAAGTTAATGTCTACCCCAAAGACTTGAGGTTATTATAACAATTTAAATTATTAAAAACAATTTAATATTTCGGGCCTCTCCAGTGGTGCAGAGGGTTGAGCGCAGCACTGGGAAGCTGTCTGCAGCCTCTGCAACACGAGTTCGATTCCCAGCCAGCCAGGGAGCAACCCACATGGCACGGCAGACCTCTCCTGTCTCTCCCACTGCTTCCCTCAGCAGTGTATTTTGGTCAGTCTGCCTGTTCTGTTCCCCACTCTGTCTCTGGTGAATCCTTTCATTCTCCCACACATCTGGCCTGTATCCCTGTTCTTGTATAAATAAAAAATAAATCTTAAAAAAAAACACAATTTAATATTTCTATAACAAAGGAAAATTTGACTTAGCCTTAGGAAAATTAGAATCAAAGTTTGGACTCCCAGATTTTTGGGGGTGGGGATGGGTTCTCCCATAAGACAGATTTTTAAAAAAATCAATATAAATGACATTTACTTGTAGTATTTTGTAGGCAAAGGAGTACAGGTAAGAAAAAAATCTGTCCGGGGCCTCCCTGGTGGCGCAGCGGTTGAGTGCTGGGCTGCGAACTCCTCGCAGCCTCTGCAGCACAGGTTCGATCCCCGGCCGCAAGTGAGGGTCCCACATAGCATGCAGACCTCTCCTGCCGTGCCTGCTGCTCCCCTCAGCAGTGTATTTTGTCAGTCTGTCTGTTCTGTCCCCTGCTCTGGCTCTGGTGAAATCTTTCACCCTCCCGCGCTTCTGACTGTACCCAGTGCTTGTATAAATAAATAAATAAATCTTTAAAAAAAAAATTTGTCTGAACACAAGAGGTATAATTCAGAAGCTGCCATGCGCTAAGTCAGAACCTCCGAAGAGAAGAGATCATCATTTTTCATGGTTTGACAAGAAGGTTGATTGGAGAACTCATGACTAGGCTCACACCTGCTCTTCACGAAGCACGAAGCCACCTCGCCGAGCCTCCTTGCTCCACTGTCTGGGCAGGCAGCAAGGACTTAGCAGCACCAGGGAGACCAGCTCCCACAAAGCCTTCATGTATGTGTCATCACAAAGCTAGGAGACAATAGTAAACAATATGCTTTATATCCATATCTAATATGAGATATTATTAAAATTATAGCTAATATTTATTTAGCACTTGTCATGTGCCAGGCACTGTGCTAAGTATTTTGTAATCCAATTGAATATGTAGTCCTTATTTAATTCTCATAACTCTTCCATGAAGGAGTCCCTATCATCATTTTCCCTAATTTGCAGATGAAAACAGTGTGGCTGAAAGAAGTGGTGCTTAGCATAGGTTAACCCAGGACTCAAAGAAGTGCAGATTTCCCCTTAAAGCTCCAGTTTGATGGCAGGGCATTTTTTAGAACATTAATTTGTATGTATTTTTCCTGATTTTTCACAAGTCCTCCAAGTGGATAGACAGTCCTCCTCAGTAGTTTCTGTAGGGTAGTAGGCAAAGAAAGACTGAAAAGCAAGCCTCTTGCTGTCTTTTGTAGAAGCCAAAGTGGAGAGAAGCCAGGTATCCTGGAGGGACCTTTGAAAGTAGCCCGGGAGAGAAATTTCTCCCCACCTTGGAGAGCAGTGACTGGATCCAGTGGGCTCAGCCCTTCCGGGTAGGTGGCAGAGCCTCCACTGGGGCACTCTTGGTGCACAAGGGAGCTAAGACTGGGTGGCTCAAGGATTCTCTGCTTCCCCATTGTAATGTGTTGGGGAGCATGGAACAGAGAGTCCCTGAAATGACTGGAAATGAGTTCCTCCATCTGAATTGATGAGGGCATGGGAAAGATTTAGGATTGTTTTAAACACTATAAAGGAAATAGTATTTCTTCACAAATGAATTTAGGTACTAATACCCATACACTGAATCAGGGAGTGGGCAGACAACTACCCTTGAACTTCAACTTGCTGTCTCTTGGGTGGAGTTTGGCAAGGTAGGGGCAGGAGATTGGCTTAAATAATTGAAATACCAAATTTCACCTTCATCTGCTGCACTTCACATTACAAGGAAACTTCTCCACATCCCATGCCCATCCCAGAGGCAACCCACCCAACTCCCCCTCCTGCCTGTGGGAAAACCTAACATGTCAACCAAAGGACCAGTGGAACCCATCATTGCAATGAAGAAAGCATCGGACCAAACACACCTCACTATCAGGGACGCGGTCAGAAATTCTCCCTGAAACCACTCATCTCCTTTCCCCCAGTTCAAATATTTTTTTAAAATTAAGAAAATATCACTTTGGGAAGTAGGTTCATCCAATCCTGCAATCCCCAGAAGGTGTTCATTTACAAACTCTCATTGTACCTTTATTTCCCCTTCCCAACACAACTGGTAATGACATACCTGTGCAACTTTTTGTCTAATATCTGTCTTCTACATAAAAAGTTCCATGGAGAAAGGGAATGTGCCTTACTCTTTGCTGTATGCTTAGCACAGTTGTGGAACACAGTAGATATTCAATTAATATTTATTGTAGGAACCATTGAATAAATGTGTAGTAATCAGAATCAGCCAGTACCTCAGTGACACCCAGGGCAAGCCCTGAGAGGTGGAGGACCAGAGGGGCTGGGCACCTTTCCTGAAATTCCTAACTTGGTTGAAGTGAAACTAAAATCCAAGCACCACACATAGATCTTTGAATGGTTTTCTTCTTTCTTCTTCAGTCTCCACTTTATCGTGGATAGAGAAAGACCAAATCTTAACCACCTGCCTGCATGGCTCCCTGCTTCTTCCTCTGTGTTCTTAAGCTCACCCATCACAAGATTGTCTCTGTTCAGTATAGTGTCTCAGTCTTCCAATGACTCTCTCCCCTCCAACCCCAAATTATCATATTCTTTCTTCTTTTTTCTTGGGTTTGTATTTGAATACGAGAGTCAAGGGCTTTAAGACTCATGCTCGTTCAACAGATATTTACTAAGTACACATAAATATGAATATTGTTCTAGTGCAGAGAATACAGCAATAGCAAAATAGGCCCTCATGGAACATATATTCTGATAATAAAGGCAAACCAATGAATAAAATAATTGCAGAAGTAACAAGTTCTATAAAGAAAACGAAACATGGTAAAGAGTTGGAGACTGGTGGTACAGGCTATTTTTGATCAAGGGCTTTAGAACGTCTCTGAGAAGGCCATATTTAAGCCAGATCTGAATAACAAGAAACGTCAGCCTGCAGAGTTCTTGGGGAAAGTATCCCAAGCAGAGGGGGTTACTGTTGTGAGTCCTGAGGACCTGGCCAGGTGCTGGAGCAAACAGAGCTCACCAGAAGTCAGTGCACTGGGCAAAGGACAGATCACACAGAGTCTTGAAGGTGATAAGTCATTGAATTTTATTCTATGAACATCAGGAAGCTGTCGAGGTTTTAAAATTGGGAAGTGATAGCATCTTTTCAGCTTTTCATATTTCAAAGAGCCCAAAAAGACTTGGTGCCATAGCAGCAAGGTGACAAAATAGGTGGCTGCTGCAGAAGTCAGCCCTGACAGGTGCATCCATGGGCCAGTGGGCATCACTGGAAGCAGTGAGAAGTGACCATGTGGGACCCTCCTCCGGTGGCCAGGGGGATCGAACTGGGCGCGGCAGAGGCTGCGGGCAGCTTCACAACCCAGCGCTCAACCGCTGCGCCACCGGGGAGGCCCGACTTGGGGTATATTTTGGAGACAGAGCTGGCGTGAGTTAGATTGGTGTATGCTGTGATGGAAAGAGAATCACCAAATATGACTCTTAGATTTTTGTCTTGCATACAGATAAAGGCTGGTGTATTTATTACTATGGAGAAGAGATAGGGAAAGCAGCAGCAAACCTGCAGAGACCAAGAGTAACCAAGGGTCACGCTTCTGTACATGACATTCAAGAGTTCTCTGAGACAGCCCTGTGGAGGTGCCAAGCAAGCAGCCACAGGTACACCCTAAGGAACATGCAATAAGTAAGGGATTTCTGGAGCCTAACAGGAAGAGTTGGGCCCAGGCTGACGTAGTGACAGGAAAGCAGAGGTCACCTATTTTCCTGAATCCTCACCCCCGGTTCATTTCAGGCGACATTCCTTTGTGGTTTCAGTACAAGGATCTTTTAGTCTTCCAAGAAGAGGGCCCAGGTCTAATCTGTCAGCTGTAGGGAGGTAGGGCTAACTTCATTGCAAATGTCTAATGAATGTCTTGCCACTTCTGAACAGTATTCATATTGGTGCATCAACAATTACAATCTGGATGTTTTCTTTAATTAGTATAAAGATGGGTTTTTCTTTCTTAAAAAAAAAAAAAGATGTATTTATTTATGCATACAAGAAAGGGGCACAGACCAGAGGTGTGGGGGTGGGGGGCGTGAGCGGATTCACCAGAGACAGAGTGGGCAGCAGAACAGGCAGACTGACTGAAACACACTGCTGAGGGGAGCAGTGGGTGGGTCAGGAGAGGTCTGCTGGGCCATGTGGGTGAGCTCCCTAGACAGGGATCGCTTCATAATGCTGACTCTTAACCCCTTGCATCACCAGGGAGGCCCAAGTTAGGTTTTTCTTAATCTTTCTGTCTACAATTCCAGCCTCAAACAGTCAAGTCTCCAGGGCCTAAAATAGGAAGTGTGGTGAACCCAGCAATTGTCTCCACCCAGGCCTGTCCTCACCCCACCCCCACTTTCTTGCTTGTGGGTGAAGGTCCCTGATGACGTCTGGGGTTGCTGTGCCAGCCCCGGAAGTCCCTGCTTTGAGGCTCTTTGATAGGTGTGGTAGTAAATGTGATTATTTCTAAAGCTGCTTAGTATGGGGTCTTCCCCCTCTTCTGCGTATGTGGATTTCTCATGGAGCTCACCCCATTAAGCACAACAACTCCTTAATTCTAACCACTCTTATCCATTCACTGAGCTGGCACTCAGTAAAATGGGGTGAAGCAACAGACCCATCTGGCTGGTGCCTATCTCCAAGGGTCTAACAGTCTAGTGTGGAGACTAATAAACCTATGGTGACAAACAGCAACTAGCGCACCTAGGAAGGGAAGGATGGTGTGAGACGAGAGACAGACTCTGGGTCTGATCATCTGAGAAGGCAGCCTGGTAAAGGGGGCATTTAAACTAAGACCTGTACAGTGAAAAGCAGCCAGACAGGGAGGAGAGGGCAAATAAGCATTTCAACTAGAGGGAACAACCAAAACGGGGGCCTATGCTTCCCTATCTCTTTTATTTTTTTTTTTATTTTTTTTTTTTTTAATTTTCTAGAGGCATGTCTTATTTATTTATTTATTTGTTTGTTTGTTTGGTTTATACATGCACTGGGTACAGTCAGAAGCATGGGAGGGTGAGAGAATTCACCAGAGCCAGAGCAGGGAGCAGAGCAGGCAGAAGGACCGAAGTACACTGCTGAGGGGAGCAGCGGGCGGCAGGAGAGGTCTGCGCGCCATGCGGGACCCTCCTCCAGTGGCCGGGGAGCAGCCGGGGATCGAACCGGCACCGCAGTGGCCGCGGGCAGCTTCGCAACCCAGCGCTCAACCGCTGCGCCACCGGGGAGGCCCCCCTATCTCTTTTAAACAGAAGTTTCTGAGCATCACGCACCCTTTCCTATATGACTTAATGTCACTTCAAATCTACATTATCTTAGGGCCAGGGATGGAATGGATGGTTGGATCCTCAGTGTCTGCCCAGCACCAACCCCCAGACACCATCACCTGTGTCATTTAACAAAGCCTTCAAGCAGTCCCGACCTTGTCCTCAAGCAAACAAAACCAAGAAGAAGAAACACCTTTCACCTCTCAATTTAGCCATGGATGCCTTTTCTTCTTTCTTTCTTTTTTTTTTTTTTTGTTGGAAACATCTTTACATTACCCTTTTTTGGGCAGTGAGAATGCTAGAAAATACAGTTGATCCTTGAATAACTTGGGGGTTTGGGGTACCCCCCCAACACACACAGTCAAAAGTCAGCATGTAACTATTAACTCTCCCAGAACTAATTACTAATAGTCTGCTGTTGACCTGCAGTCTTACTAATAGCACTCAATTAATGCATATTTTGTATGTTCTATGTACTGTATACTGTAGCCTTACTATAAATTGTTATAGAAAAGAAAATGTTGACAAAATCATAGGGAAGAAAAAAATACACTTCCAGTTCTGTTCCATATCTGTGGATACAACATATTTACGTCATCTTTTAGGAGGAAATCTGCATAGGAATGGGCCCACACTGTTCAAACCCACTTGTTCAAGGGTCACCTGTAGACTAAGGTATTTACACGGGGTTTGCTTTCCATCGCCCTCCCCAAAGGATGGCCCTGGTGAGGAGAACTGGTCTTGAAAAGGGATCCAATGCCAGGGACCCACAGGCAGCAGGCCATGGTTGCCTCACTTAAAAGTTAATTATAGGTAGATTCCAAGTCACCCTGGGAAGATGTGGGCGTGGTGTAATGGAGACAGACACAGACAGATGGGAAGGCCTGAGATAGAGTTGATTCAGGTCTGTGATTTGGGTGGTTACTTAGTCTCTCTAAGCCTCAATTTCCTCATTTGTAAAATAAGGCCACTAATACCTACCTTGCAACAATTGACCACAATCATCTGATAAGCTCCCAGCATGACTTATAGTCAATATTCAGGAAATGCTGGGTCTCCTCCTTTCAAGGCTTGGCGCTTCAACTGAGTCATTACATCTTTTGAAGCTTTCAAATGTGGCTGAAGTCTGTGCGCCTCAGAGAATATTTCAACTACAGGTGCCTCCGTGGTGCGCTCTCAGTTGGAATCCATAATTAAGGCAGCAATGACTGCAGGCTGAGGTGTGTCAGACACGCTCCCTGTCCCCCACCTCCTGCCTCCAAGCCCCATTGAACCAAATCCAAAGGGCTGTAGTTATGGGAGCAATAAGAATAAAAATCCTCTAGCACATGTAGAATATTCAGCAGGTCACAAAGTGCTCTTCTCTCTGGGAACACCAGAGCTGGGTTATTACTGTCCTATTACAATGGAACAAGGAAACTGGCATCCAGAGAAGGGAAATATCAAGTCTTTGGCTAAAAAGCTATTGCTCCTGGGCCTCCCCGGTGGCGCAGCGGTTGAGCACCGCGCTGCGAAGCTGTCCGCAACCTCTGCAGTGCCGGTTCGATCCCCCGCTGGCCAAGGAGAATTCCACATAGCGCGGCAGACCTCTCCTGCCTCGCCTGCTGCTCCCCTCAGCAGTGTATTTCGTCAGTCTGCCTGTTCGGTTCCCCGCTCTGTCTCTGGTGAATCCTCTCACCCTCCTGCACATCTGGCCTGTACCCCGGTTCTTGTATAAAATAAATAAATCTTAAAAAAAAAAAAAAGCAACGTAAGATTTGGGAAAAAAAAAAAACAAAAAAACAAACCTACTGCTCCTACTATACCACTGCATCCCCACTGGCGCAATTTTTGCCTCATTAAAGTTCACTACCATTGACAGTCCTGGCTCTTTGTCAGCAGCAGAGAATTCACTCTTGAGTCTCCCTTCCCCCGCTTTGGGCTTGCTTTTCTGCCAGCTTTTCTCCCTTGACCAATGTCAATTGCTTCCTCCCTGGTCTCAGGTTAGTCTGGTTTAATTCTGGGACTCTGATTTGCATTCCTTGCCTCTGACAATATGCATTCATAAGTGAGATCAGGTCATGTTGGAACCCTCCAAAATTTATGGCCTTTCCTCTGAGGCAGGGATGGGAAGCATCAGTTTGACTTTGGTCTGGGCTTGGTTCTGGCATTTAGCTTGAGGATCAAGGGCACTGGATACTGTGGTCCATCCAGGTAGCCCAACAGACAAAGGTAAGTGAAGGACTGAAAGTGTGCAAAGGTGGGGGCAGGTCACTGTCTGTGGGTTCTCACACATGTGCTGACAATTGCAAGACTGCTCAGGTTCAGGGAACAGGGTTTATTTACAAAGGGAGACTGGAGTAAGGACAGAGTTCCTAAGCCACAGGTAGCCAGCTGTCCTACCCCAGACAGTGTCCCCAGCATGCAGAAGCTGCTCATGCAACATGGTGTTGTTCCTCCAAAGGGAGCCTGGAGCTGGTGAGACCCCGGTAAGTGGTGGACCAGGACCCAGCTAAGCTATAGTAGCTAGGGTGGTCACGGGGTGCAGCAGAGGCCGCAGCGCGCAGCCTGTCTCCTGAAGCCCAAGCCTGTCTCCTCCTGAAGTTTCTTCCATTCTAAGTCAACCTCCTCAACAGACTCAAGACTTCCCAGGCAGCCTCTCTCCTGACTGACTAAAGCCTTCCCAAACCGAGTCAAGCCTCTCCTCACAAACTGGCTTCTCTTCAAGTCAGCTTGCTGAGTCCTCCTAAGCAGCTCCTTTCCCAGTAGCGTCTAGTGTCTCCTAAATCTCTGCTTATATCCCCCTTCAGGGAACCTCCTTTCAAATCTAATTCGTCCATTTTCCAAACCAGCTGTTTCCAAGACGTCTTTGGGGTTGGTGCAAACTTGACCTAATTGGCATCAATGGGAGCTCAAACCAAGTTTATTTTCAAAACCCACTCAGGATTCTAAACCAAACCCTGGTATAGTGCGTCCAACCTGCCCTGTGTTGTCTTTTGCAGAGCTGGGCAGGTGAACTCTGCTGTATCTGGACGGCACTGGCCAGGTTCAAACCAGACCTGTGTCTCCAAAACTGTCACAATTTTTCCTTTTTTCCCTAAAACCCAAACATGGCTGTGCCAGAGTTGGCCATCAGACCTGGCTGCCTCGGCATAGCCCAGGCTGCTGCCGCTCAGCTGGGGCCACTTTGAAAAGACCATTCAGCTCTAACTTCAGGAAAGGGCCAACCAGAAGAAATGGAAAACTAGACTCCATCCTCAAAAAGTTGGGCTCAACCCAGAGTAAAGCTCTAGTGGTTGCAATCATTCCTCCAAAATAGAAAGAGCCAGAGGTGACAGAGATCTTCTGATTCAATAATCTCATTTCTTACAACAAGAAACTGGGGAACAAAGAGGGAAAGTGGTCCCTTTGAGGCCACACAGCTAGCAGAGTAAGGCTGCAAGCCAGACCCGAGCCCCCAGCTCATTTTCTTACTGAACCATGGGGTTCATTCTAAGCACATTCAGTTTAGATGATCCAGGTGGGCTCTACCCTACTACGCCCTCCTGAGGGGTTGCACCATCATGGACATATGTCATGAGTTTTGATGACATGGACTTTCATCTCTGAGATACTGGTCCAGGAAGAGCTGTTTCCAGCAAGGGCTATCCCAGGAGGCCTCCCATGGGCATGACCACCACCCTCACCTGCCCAATGAGCCAGGAAGAGAGGACTTGCCTACCACCGAGTGAAATTGGGGATTCCTGGGATAGGTTTTTGGTTCTCCCCAGCTTGTAGGATCAGCTGGGACAGGGCAAAGACAGTGTGGACAGCAGCATGTTCTCATGTTTAGTGACTCTGCTCTCCTAGGTCCCCCAATAACTGCCCCAACCCCTCCATCCCCTCCTTTATTTCCTCTTCTAGGCCACAACTCCTATTAGCTCCTCCTCTTTTTCTTCCATCACCATCACTGGCCCTCTGCCACCTCCCTCATCTTCTCCATGCTCTGCCACCAAGGCTACCCCATCTCCTCCTCCACTTCCTTTGTCGTCACTGCCTCCACTGTTATCATGCTGCTTCTCCACCCCATCATCACACACTGCCCCTGCATCTCCGACTCTGCTTCCTACTTCTTCCTTTGCTATCTCCACCACCCAGACCACCTCCATTTCTTCTACAATGTGGGCACTATCACCACAACCCCACGCTCCCCCCATCCCCCTACCACCAACACCATCCCACCACCCCAGCTCTGCTCTACCGCCACCTTCTCCGCTGCATCTCCCATTGCTTGTGTCTCTATCCACCAGCAGCTCTGCCACGACCTTGTTTGTAGTGTTAAAAATGGGTCTTCCTACCAAACATGCCTCTAAATCCTTTAACACTTTCCAAAAAAAAAAAAAAAAGAAGTGATGAATCTATAGCCAGTCATTGTGATTTAACACATATTTGAAATAAACCAGGATTATTAACTCACCTCTTTCAGCTCTGCTTATCTAAACACATACAACAGAGATTCTCTCTCTCTCCCACCGCCACACACCCCCACCCCCCACCCCCCCACCCCCGCCCTGCTCGATTACCAGAAGACCATAGGTACTCTTAAATGAAGCAGACAATGGTGGCCTTGTTGCAAAAGGCTGATATTAATAGACTATTCCTTTTGATTTCAGGCTGGAAACATTGGCAGCAAACCAATGTGAGAAAAGAGGGACTGTGTAGAAAAAGTTTAAAAGAGAGATGAAGAAAAAAACCTAACCCAGCTTTGATCAGAAGGGTCTGAAGATGAATTGTGGTCACTTCACAGGTCTCTGGGTGGAGGTTAATGTCATTTTGAGACAAGGAAACTGGGTTATAAAAAAAACAAGGAAGCTGAGAAGGGATGCACTTTCTGATGGAACAGGGCCACCGAGCCCGCCGAGAGGATCAAAGCTGCTCGCCATGCAGAGAATGAAGGATTATTCACTTTCTATTTTTTCACGCCTGCAGCACACATGGGGATCTAATTGGTCAGGATGCGAAATACAGACAGGCAGCCCCAGCAAGCACAGCAGAGCCCAAAGGGGGAGGCAAGTGCTTTCTGCAGCTGCAAACCATTAAAAGCAAGCTTACCACCATGCGTTCCCTTTAATTGCTCTTCTGTGTGTTTCCTCAGCTCACGACCACTGATGTCTGCTTCCCAGCCTTTCTGATCTCAGAAGTGATGAGCTTGACGGCTGTCAGGCCTGCCAGGGTCAGAGAAGGCAGGAGACCAGTCTCAGGGGGGTGGGGGAGGGCATCTCCATCTCGGGAGGGGGTGCTGGGCTGGAAAAGGTGCTGAGTGCTGGCAGGAACTCAGTATGCTCTGGGCAAGCCTCACCCTCCTTTTGCTCCTTAGAGTCTTCAGTTATAAAGCTAAGGACCTCTCTTGGGGGCCATTGTCCCAGCTCTAACCCACAACATCAGGGAGATACAGGGAAAAGTAAAAAGCCATGCCACTTGCAGAGTCTAACCTTGGACACTTTACTCAACCTCTCTGATCCTTAATTTCTTTGCCTTTAAATGGGATATATGCCTGACTACAATATGGCCAGAGGGATAAATGATGTCATAAAATGCTAAACAGGGAGGGAAGTTCCAAAGAGGTTTTCTGTGGGCCACACCTCTCCTTGAACCCTCTCTGCCAGCCTCTTGATGGACTTTAACTCCATGTTTCCCCATGTCTCCCTTTAAGCCCTTCTCAAGGCCTTCCCCATGGTGAAAATGCCCTGACCCCATAGGTCTGCAGAATGACAGAGCCCTGGTCATGCTGAACCCCGGTTGTCACTCATTTTAGGTTCCCATCTTTTCTCTCTTAGATGTCATCCATGGCCACATCCTCCCAACTAACACTGCCATCTCCAGTCCCTCTGTTGCCACTGGCCCCTATTTGACCACCAGTTATCTGCATATACGAAGCTATAAAATGTAGCCCAGCCATTCACTCTCTCCTGAAAACTGCAGTGGCTCACTGCTCTGCCTTGTGCTCTCCCCTTAGCACATAAAACTTTCTTTTTTTGTCTGACTCATCCTTCAGGACCCAACTGAATATTATCTCCTCAGCATAGCCACCTAGTATAGAATGATGGGCCTCTCTGAACATATTTGTGCTTTCATATTGCCCTGCATGGATCATGCAGGACTAAAATCATTTAATCTTTCCTCCACTTCAAGGCGTCTGTCTCTTCTACTGCTACTACAATGGGGCTATGTATTGTTCAGCTTTGTATCTCCTTCCCCACTTTTTTCTCCCTTACCCTCTACAACACTTTGTGCAGAGAAGATGCCCAGTAGATGTTTATTTTCAACAATGAAATAAATCATTCTATGGCTGTCTCCATTATTATTTCAGTTATATTAGTTAAAGCAACAAAAATCTCTACTAATAGCTGAGTATCAGAATAATTTTAAAATATAGGTCAGAAAAGGGTGACTGGCACAGTTGGGGGAGGTACGGCTGTAATTTTGTTATATCTAGTCCAACAATATCAATAAGAAACTTTAAAAAAATTGTGTGCAATGAAGCCAGCTCTCTTATACTTGTTAATAGGGAAGAAAATTGTTACAACTACTTAGAGAAGCAATTTGAATATATATGGAGAGATATCAAAATTTTCATGCCATTTTAATTCAGCAAATTCTTTTCTAGAAAGCAATCCCAGGTGTTTCCATGAGATACAGACTCCAAGACTAAATACAAGAAATAAAATCACAAAACCTTTAGAAGAAAACATAGGCATAGATCTTCACAATCTTGGCCTCGACAATGGAATCTTAGATAGGGTACCAAAAGAATAAATAACCAAAGAAAAAAATATATAAATTGGATTTCATCAAAATTTAAAACTTTTTGCATCAAAGATCACAATTAAGAAAGTGAAAAGACAACCCACATAAGATAAAATGTATGCATTGTCTGCATACATCTGATAAGAGATTTTTTATCCAGAATATTAAAAAGAACATAATTGACTAAATATAACTAACTGAAAACTTACAACCTAACTATAAAAAAAATACAACACAATTTTTAAAATGGACAAAGAATTAGAATAGATGTTTCTACAAAGAAGTTAAGATAAATATACAGATGGCCAATTAACACACAAAAAGATACTAAACATCATTAGTCATCCGAAAAATACAAACAAAAATGTAATGAGATACCACTTCACACTCATTTGGATGGATATTAAAAAACAAACAGAAAAAAAAACAGAAAATAAGAAGTACTGACAAAGATATTTGAAAAATTGGAAAACTCATATATTTATGGTGAGAATACAAAATGAAGGAGATATTTTGGGAAGTTCCTCAAAAAGTTAAGCATGGAATTACCACGTGGCTCTGCAATTCAGCTCCTAGGTATATCCCCAAAGTTGTTGAAAATATATAAGCACACAAAAACTTATACATGAATATTCATAACAACATTATTCATGATAGCCAAAAAAAGTGGAAAAAACCCAATGCCCATCAACTGATGAATGGATAAACAAAATGTGGTATATCTATATAGCTCAATATTATTTGACCAGAAAAAGGAATGAAGTAAGAATACATGTTACAATATGGATCAAACTTAAAAACATTGTGTGAAGGAAAACAGACATAAAAAAACACACTATTTATATAAAGTATCCAAAATAGGTAAATTCATAGATCCAGACAGTAGATTAATTGTCACTATGGCTAGGAGGGAGGGATAGGTGTGGAATTTCTTTTGGGGGATAATAAAAATGTTCTAGAATTAGACAGTTGTGACAGTTGTATAATTGTGGATTGTGATTAAAAATAATGACTAAATTGTGAGTTTTAGGGCCTCCCTAAACCCCTGGTGGCCTAGGGATTAAGTCTCAGGGCTATCACCTCTAAGGCCTGAGTTCAATTTCAGGACAGGAAGCTAACCCATATATGGTGGGGCAGAGCTCTCCTGTTTCACCCACTGCTCCCCTTAGCAGTGTATTTCAGTAAGTTTTCCTGTTCTGCTCCCAACTCTGTCTCTGGTGAATCCTCTCACCACTACACCCACCTCTGGACTATACCTCAGTTCTTCTATGCAAAAAAATGTGAGTTTTAGTACATTAATTGTATCTCAATAAAGCAGTTATTTAAAGTATTTGTTACAGAATTACTTAAACTAGCAAAAAATTGAATATTCAAAATTGTCCTTCTATAAACAATATTATCCAGCCATTCAATTTCATTTATAAAATTTTATGCCATATGGAATGTTTATGAAAATAATGTTCTTTTGATTTTTATTAAAGTAAGATTGATTTAAAACATAGTTTTCAGATGTGCTGCCTTATAATTGGACATCTATATTTGCTACATCATGATCCCTAGTAAGTCTAGTTTCAATTCACAGCCATATAAGTGACCCCCACCTCCTGCTAACCACCATTTTGTTCCTACAATCTAAGAGTTCATTTTTGTTTGATTTGGTGAAAGCATAGGCTGTCTTTCTCCAAAATTAAACAGGAAAACATAATCACAACTCTATTTTTCAAAACTCTGGTATTTTTTTTTAATCTGAAAGGAAACACATCACACTTTTATCAAATGTTGACTACAGATAGTGGGATTTGAGCAATTTATTTGTTCCCCCTGATTTTCTGTATTTCCCAAGCTTTCTTCAAATCATATGTGTTCATTTTTTGTGTGTGTGAATAAAGTAAAACTTTTATTATTTGCAGGTGACATGAGAATATACATGAAAAACCCTAAAGACTCCAGTACAAACTAAGTAAAATAAATAATTTCAGTAAAGTGTCAGGGTACCAAGTCAATCTGCAAAAATCAGTTGTGTTTCTATAGGTAAATAATAAGTTTGAAGAAAAACATCTAGGAAGCAATCCCATTCACATTTGCAACCATATGTGTTCGCTTAAAATAAAAATAAAATAAAAATTTGTTTAAAATAAAAATCGTTTTTAAAAATTTCCTAACTGTTGTAGACAGTAAAGAGTCAGAGTTTTAGCCTCGGCGACAAGAGCCGCTGTGACAAGAGCCGCTGTGACCGCCCTGAGGGAGGCCAAGCTGGAGGACCCGGCGGGCCCCACACAGCTTAATGGAGGAGTCCCAACGGCTCCCCAAGGGCCGGGGCATCGTCTGTACAGGCAGGGAGCCTCTTCTTTTCTTTTTAAGTTGTGCTAGGTTTAAAAAAGAAAATACTTGTGTCATTTCAGAAGTGGCAAGTTGCATGAAGCGGTTCGGTCCCCAGGCCTGCGTAGTTCCTTTGTCTGCCTCCCCCCACCATTTATTTCCTTTTCCGTCTCGCAGTGGCGGCCCTTCAGGCAGTGACACCAACGATGTTGTTACAGGTGTTAGCTCACTCTGGTCTCATTTGCTCTGGAAAGAATTCTGGTCGGATCAAATGCCCCTGTGGAAACTCAAGCTGAATTGTCTTCATTTTCTATCATTTTATTTTAACATCCCAGCGGTCCCAGCCTGTCAGGATCTCCACCGGCAATCCAGCCAGTCGTCAGTTTAAAGCACAGCCATACAGTTCTGGAAAGCGTCCAGCCCCACAGAAGAAATCAGTTTTTCCTTTCCATTTTTCTTTCAAAGAAAGACTGCTCATCTGGAGACAAGGAATAGTGGCTTTTGAGTCAACAGGAAGGTGGGGTTTAGAATTCAGCATTTTAGCCACAGACTTAAAATTAGCCCATGTAAGCTATTGGTGTGCTGGGAAACCAGGGAGATGATCTTTTTTTGTTTGTTTTTGCTTTTACTAATAATAGTACATATTTATGAAGCTAATTATGTTTCTCAATTATAACAACACTTTTGACATGACAGACTTTTCTAACATGAACTCATACAACTGTCTCCACCATCCATTTTACAGAGAAAACTGAGGCACACAGAGGTTAAGTAACTTGTTGAAGTTCACAGTACAGAAAGTCTTTCCATCGCTGAAAGGGTCTCAGAAACTGCAACTTTAAGCAAAATGACTTATATAAAAGCAGTTCCTCAAATAACATCATTCAACTTTGGTCTGTATTTTTAGTTATAACCAATGTCATAACAAAACAATGTTATTTGAGGACCTGCAGTATTGGCAGAGGTAGGATTTGATCTGGGGTAGTCTGGCTGCAGATTCTGTGCTCTCAATGACTTCAGTGCTCAGCCTTGCATTTACAATCATAGTGAATTACCATCAAGCCAGGATGAAAAAAAAAAGAAAGAAAGAAAGAAAGAAAGAAAAAAGCCAGACTTAAAGACTCAATGAGGATCAGACTTATATTAAGTAACTTCTCGGAAGACCAGGTTTTACTTTCTGGAGTTGAGGTGATTTTGCTCCAAGTTGGTCACACCCCCAAATGGGAACTCACTGGGCGCTGCAAGGAGAAACAGGAAAGAGAAAACAACACAGAATGTCTCTTATCAACCTAGGCCTTGTCATAACCAGGGAGACCAGATGGTGTCAACAGTCAACCCACCAAGCCCCATTCGGAATGACACTATTTAGAGAAGCCCAGCAAACCTGGAGAAGAAAATGTTGAGCCACAAGGCACAACTCCAGCCTGTCAATCCCACAGATGAAAGGCACCCTGGAGCGAGACTGGCTAGACTTACGTCAGCCCATGCTTCTGGCTGTGCAGTGCGGCATCTTGACCTTGGGTGTTCTCACAGAGTGAAGAAGCGAGATCCTACAGTTGTAACTGGTGACAAAACTGCCTAGTACGCCCACTCCAGACTCTCCCCAACAGCTATGAGCATGGCCCACCCTTGCAGTGACCAGCTTCTATGTGGGGCAGTGAAGGCTAGTGAGTCAGAGCCTCCCAGGCTGCTGTGGGGGTCTCCTCAAAGCAATCTCATCTGTGTCTGTCATTTCACATTTCCAGATCTCTCTTATATTGGCAAACATCTCCCAAATGTTTCTCCCTGCACCACTCTTTCAAAAAGAATCTAAAGCCTGTTTCTGAACCTTCTCCAGTTCTTCCATGTGCTATGACTTCTCACCCTCCCTTTCTATTATACATCTTGAAATGGCCAACAAGCTTTTGTGGAGCTTTGCTTCCTATGTGTAACGGAATCAATCAATGTGCTTTTTCATACTCTGCTTGCCACACCCTCACACGAGGCTGAAATCACTGTACTAGGGCATTATTTCCGTGGTGTGGTTTTCAGACACCAAAACGTTCCCCTGGGACACTGCTGTTTATTCTCACTCTACCTCAGCCTGCAATGTGACATGGTTCACAGTTAGGTGAGCCACAATTTAGCAACATATACATACACAACCTTGTTTAGCAGGTGTCATTTCACAAACATCACACCATTTATGAAAGTGCTTGGGATGTATCCGGAGTGCCAGTGAGGTCTCCAGGGCCAGGGCCAACTTAGCAGGGAAGCGTGTTCTGTTGTTGCTACCTTGAAATGCTTGATAATTTCTGAACAAGCTAGCTCTCTGCTAGCTCACTGCAAATTATATGGGTGGTCCTGTTCCTGTCTGCTATTGCCACAACTAACACCCCTGTTCACACAAGCACACACACACACACACCATACCACTTGCTTCTCCACATTTCTGGAGCAGAAACGTTTGACTCACAGTAGGACCTTGAGTTTGGTTCTTGAAGCTTTTATAATGAATATGATTAGTTCCCTTTTTTCTGATGAGGAATCTTAGAAGAGTGGCAACCTGTAAAATACAAAAATCTTTACCCAGTTCTGCAGGTAAAACAAAGTGAGAATAGTGACTGTAACTACAGGCCCAGAGCTATGGGCAGTGGTCCACCTCTGGGGCCTGCAGAGGGAGGGGTGAATTGGCTTTATTAGGTGGGGTGAGGAATGGGTATTTTGTGGTGGGACTCTGCAGTGCCCTGCAGATGCCCACACAGGAAAGCAATGTTGCGGTTCTCAGCATCAGAGAATGGAAAGCTGCAGCCCTCAGTCCCTGTGGGCTACAGGCAAATGGGCCATCTCCCATCTGCTTGGGAAGCCATCTCCATCTGGCTTGGGAAGCACTGTCTGAGGAGAAGACATAACTCTTATGTCTACAAGGGACCTTGAGAAGAGGGATCTGAGGTGACTGGCTATCCCAACAGACAGACTCCCTAGAAGATGAAAGAGGAATTTGTAGTTGACACACTATTTGGAGATCTTGAATGAGAAGCCAGCATTCACAGTGTGTGATGACAGAGGCCTGGGACGTCCCCAGGTTCAAGGACTCCCAGAGATGGGACTATGCTCTCGGCAAACATCATGGTGGGATTTGGGGCAAGTGATTTGATCTCTCTGGGTCATTTTCTACATGGGAATACTATTAGGACTGACTGCAGAGGGTTGTTGAGAAGAATAAATTAGATTTACATTAAAGCAATCAGAACAAGGGGCCTCCCTGGTGGCACAAGGAGTTAAGATGCAACCTATGAAGCTATTTGCAGCCACTACAGCACAAGTTTGATCCCCGGCTAGGGAGCTACCCACATGGTGCAGCAGGCCTCTCCTGTCTCGCCTGCTTCTCCCCTCAGCAGTGTATTTCAGTCAGTTCACCTGTTCTGTTCCCCACTCTGTCTATGGTGAATTCTCTCACCTCCCACATCTCTGGCCTGTACCTGAGTTCTTGTATGCATAAATAAATTTAAAATATAAATTAAAAAAAAAAACAATCAGAGCAGTACCTGGCAATTGTTGACACACAAGAGTGGTGGCCATTATTACTACTACCACTACCTCTTCCTCCTCTTCTTCCTGGTCCCCTCTCCTACTCTTCCTCCTCCTCCTCTTTCTGCTACTATCAGGGAAGGCTTCCTAACTCAGTTTTCTAGATGTTGTCTCAAGTCATTTCCTCTTTGGCTTTGTCCCATCAGATTCCAGGTACATTCTTTCAAGAAGGCATCCTAGACTCTGGGAAGCAGAGAGACAAATATTTGGAGGTCTGGAGGGAGAAGAAGGACCACTTATGAAGTGTTCTTACCAAAAAAAAAAAAAGAGCAAGTCTGAACTGGGGCAGCCCTGTAGCTATAACTACCAACTGACAAAAATCCAGGGTGCAGAGAGCCGTATCTGGCAAACCATAGGGGTGCATTCAACAAAGACCATACTGTGGCAAACAGCCTTAGTTTCTTTAAACAACAATAACAAACAAAACCCCAAAATTAAAAAAAAAAAAAACCGTAAAAGTAACCCATAATTTTAAAAAAAATCAACTTTATTTGCATCCCAACTCAAATAAGCAAATTTTTAAAGTGGGACCCACTCGGCCTCAGTGGGATCCAGGGCCCAACTGCCCAGCACCGGAGCTGCAGCTCTTAGTGACAGAGGAAGTTAAGAAATGGGTAGAGGCGGTCAGTTAGGAACAGGATGTCCCAGCCTCTAGATCTGTTTATCACCTGATTGAGAAACACATGGTTGGAACCAGGAGGTTCCAACCCCTCCACAACCTCCCCTTCCCCCAGTCCAGGTGCCCTAGGTCCACTTATCAGTCTGATTTATCAGTCAGAACACCAACACAATACCACAATGCTAAAGCAATAGACCAAAGCAAGTTTCAGGAAGGTAGGCCAGGTAACGTGGGCACTCAGGAGAGAGTTTGGGGAGGCTAGGAGACCCCACAAAGTGAGTGGACTTCGGTAGACTAAGAGAACCCCACAAACTCAGTAGCCTGAGAGAACCCCACAAACTCAGCAGCCTAAGAGAACCCCACAAACTTCAGTAGCCTGGGAGATCCTGTGGGCCCAGCCAATCACAAGAGACACAACACAGAGACACCCCCACTCCTTGCCCAGTACACCCAATAAGCACCTCTCAGCCACTACCCCCTTGATACTCCCTTCCCCGCAGAGAGCTCTCCTGTCCTTCCTCTTGTCTATCAATCAGCTTCCCATTCAGGAACCCTCTCTGCTCAGAGAGCTTCCCTGTTCATCCTGCCTATCAATAAATCTCTTGCTTTCTGTATCTTTGATCTTGACACTGAATTCTTTCCTCGCCCAAGACAAGAACCAAGAAAGAGCCCACCTGGGTTCCTAGGACTCTGGGTCTGCTCCAAAACCCTGGCTCATGAGCTGCTACTTGTCCTTCCCCACTCTCTTTTCCACCATCTTTGCTTTGGTAAACTGAAGCCATCTCACTGTAAAAAGACACTGCCAAGAGATTTTGGTTTGGAAAGGAGCTAGAGGCGGGCTCTTCACTTCCCAGAGCCCCCATCACTGAGTGCTGCATGCTGGGGGGCTGAAAACAACAAATATTTGTTCTTTCACAGTTTGAGCAGCTAGAAGTCTGAAATCAAGGTGTTGGCAAGGACACATGCCTTCCAAAAGCTTAGAGGAGGATCCTTCTTTGCCTCTCCCTAGCTTCTGGTGTTTGCTGGCAATCCTTGACACTCCTTGGGTCCTAGATGCATTGTTTTCGATCCTCTGTCCTCACATGGCATTCTCCTGCGTGTCTCTGGCTTTATATCATCTCCCCTGTCTGCTGGTCTCTTTATGTTCCAGTTTTCCTTTTTATTGGGACACTAGTTTTTGGGAACCAGGGCCCACCTAAAGACTTCATCCTAACTTGATTAAACCTGCAAAGACCCTATTTCCAGATAAGTCACCTTCTGAGGTGCTGAGGGCTAAGACTGCAATCTATCTTTTGGGGGTGGGGAAAACCCAAACCAACCGAAAATAGGTAGCATAAGCTGTTTAGCCTCTCCCAAGAGGCATTCCACACTTGCTGGTCACTCAAGAAGCTCAATACAGAAAAGATTCCTGTAGACTTACAAATTTGGAAGCCCCCAGGCCCTGCTAGATCCTCTGGTGGTGACTGTCAGTGGTCATTAGCGTACTAACAAGTTACAAGGAGCTGAAGTGAAGTTGAATTTAAGTTGGCATTTTCCAAACTTTTTGGAGCATTGTTGTTTAAATAGGATTCTGTGGAGCACACATTGGGAAATCCACATGCTAGAGAGCCAGAGACCAGGGAGGTGTCATGACTTGCATCATGAGGATGTGATTTTTCCTGAATCTATGATCTGGGGCAATTTATTTTTTTTGCTCTGAGGTACAGTTCATTCATCTGTAACATGGGAGTGAAAATTCCTATTACTTAGCATAGGTTCACAGCTGTAACAAACAGACCCCCAAAAGTATAATGGCTTGGAAATGACAGGATATAAGTTTGCTTCTTGCTCAGGCTGAAGCAGGGAACATACCAGCTGAGCAGCCTTTCTCCTCACTAGTATGTGGAAATCCAGGCCTACACACTCTACCATTTTAAATCTGTGACTTCCAAGGTCATCCTGGAGGTTGTCCCTATTCTTCCCAGGCAGAAGGGGATAGAGCTTAGAGAGTGCTTCCTGGGAGGTATGTAAGGACCTGCTCCCTCTCTCCAGGAACAACTTGGTTCTGCTCACATTCCTTTGGCTGGAACCCATTGCTCTGACTGCAGCTCACTGGAAATGGGGCTGGAATACATGGATCCGGATGAACATCTCTTTCTCAGCAGGAACCCAACCCTAAGAAAAGGAAGCACAGACTTCTGGTTGCAAGCGAGCTATCTCTACCACACTTACCTTGCAGGTGTGTTCTGAGGATTAAATGAGGCTTTTGACATATGCAAAGTTCTTGGCATCAGGACTAAACAAATGGCCTCAGTTTAAAAATGAAAAATCTTTGAAAGGGAAGTGTCTTGAGGGGTGAAACAGGAGACAGGCCCTGGGGCACAAGAGAAGTGTGGGCCCTCTCCTCGCCTTTCCTCCCAAAGTATCCTGATGGCTGAGGTCCAGTGTGTGGTAGGGAAAGGGGAGCAGAAATCCTCAGGGTGTCATTCTTCCCCCACCCCCGTTTCCTTTGCAGCCAGATGGAGAAGCGTGAGCTCCAGAGTCTTGACAGCCTCTAGGCTTCCTGGCAGTGGCCCCCAGGACTGTAAACCCCACTTTCCTGTGGTTGCAGAGCCAGCTGAGGGATGGGCAGCACGCCAGCCCCCCTCAGCAGCCCCTGGAGCACACGCCAGTTGCAGACTCAGGATGCTGGAGGGAGGGAACAGGATTCGCACCAGATCGCATAACCAGTCCCCTTGCAAAGACCTCCAGACACTGTGAAAAGCCACGGCTTCATGCTGCTCCTGCCTCCACTGGCCACACAGCACAGGCAAGAACCATCTCTAGATGTCCCTCCCGACCTCTGGACTCCACTGGTCTGCAAGGGACCCTGCCGTCCAAAAATGCATGCTTTCCTTTTACGCCGCCGACATTAAGTATGAAAGCAACTGTACTTCAAATCACACTCAGCCCCACAAAGCAGTCTATCCCAACAACGCTCCCCACCTTTCTCACTTTGCTTTGTGCACAGCTGATCTTCTTTTTAGTGCCACCGCCATTTAACCGTGCTTGACTCTTCTCACTCTGCTTCATATGCTCTTTCTCAGGGATTTGGTTCATCCTGGTGGGGAACATTTCATAGGACTCTAAAATATATGGAAGACATATTTTGTTTTAGAGTCTTAATACCCAGAACATCTGGATCATACTCAGACAACTGGGGAGGTTTTTGCTGATGCACTCAGGCCCCACATACAAGTCCCCTTGCAGACTGAGGACACCAGCGTGCAGTCTGCAGGGGTACGGCTGTGCTCAGCACAGAGCAGTGTGGGTGTGACCCTCAGTGACTTCTTCCCTGGAAATGGCACGACCTGCCGGAGGTACGGTTGACTAGAGTGGTGAGTGCAGTCCAAATTGATTGGTTTTGAGTCCTGCACGGTTCCATGCGTAAATTAAAATGTGACATTATTACACCCTCCACCAGCCCACCAGCGACCTTTAGCACTTTCCCCCTCCACAGCCATTATTCAGCATAATTTGACTGGTTTGAGGCAAGTGGGGAGAGTGGGGAGGGTCAGGCGGGAGCAGGGGAAGGCAGAGTCCAAATTAGAAACAGACTTAAAGAGCATTTGCAGGGAATTAGGCAGAGGGCCAGGAGCGCTTGCTGGCAGCATGCACAGCCCTCTTTAGGGACTGTCAGCTCCTCCTAGGTTTCCACAGCGGATGTTTCCCGGCCAGTGCGCAGCTGGGTTCAGTTGTCAAACCCACAGCCAAGACATCTGAGAAGGAGGCGGAGAGCCTAAGCGCACACGTGTGTGCACACCCCGGCCACACTCACGCATGGTGACCCCAAGGACACAAGACCACAAGATGGTGCCCCACACCCACAAAGGCACACAGTGCACTGCCTACACCCTGACACAGGAGGCCTGGATGGATGCAGGTGCACACAGACACATGCACCCATGTTGAACTGTACCCTGCCCACACTCTCCAAGAGGAGTTTCAGAGCAAGTTTCTACACCCACATCCCCACCCTGCCCCGTGCCCTACCAGTGGCTGTGTGACCTTGGTTTGGCCTTTCGACCGCTCTGAACTTCCATGTCCTCAGCCATCAAGTGTAAATGAAGTTAGCTGTGACCAGCAAGACAAAGGTGAACTCCTGGGTAGCTTATGCCCTGTCTTCAGGTGCGAGGCGTGGTGAGGGTAGTGGTGATGATAATCATGAAGGTAACCACCTTTGGTTCGCATCCTTTCTGGACACCACATAAAGCATTTAGCTGACTTGGTTCTCCATGCAAAGGGTAAAGTACATTAGACACATGGGAGAGTGGTCAGAGAGAGAGCAAAAGTTCCCCGTGGCCAGGAGACAAGCACCTGCAGATAGCTCCCACAACACACCTCTGGGCAACCTGCTGCCCAATGACCCGGGGCCTGTGCCCTGGCCATTAGGCAGCCCAGGGGCCTCAGGCTTAGCTAAGAGTAACCCCGCTCTCCTACTGCCTCCCTCTGCCCGCTATCCCACTATTTCTGCTGCAAAACTTTACCTATCTCCTCCCCTCACCCCACTCAGGGTGAGGAGTAGCTCCCCTCGCCTCCCCTCCCTCCCTCACCTTCTCTGCAGTCTTCCTAATTTGCACTCTTCTGCCAGGCCCTCTAGCTGCTGACACCTACTGTGACTACATAAGCGCTGGTTCTGGGTGGAGATGCGGGCGAGGGCATCAGACATGAATTAGACGTTGCTCCCACCTGTGGGTCCACAACCCAGTGAGAAGGTCAGCGCAACACACACAAGACAACACCAAGTTGATATCGACGTGAGAAAGACATTCTTTCTAATTTTATTGTGTGCTGGGACTTGAAACAGATTTTATGCTCTCTTTCCACCCCTCCCAGAAGTAAAATCAGAACAAAACACCACAGGAAATCCCAGCAGAAAAGGGCAGGCACATCTGGGAGGTCGGAAAACAGTGAAGCACACCCACCTGTGCTGGTCAGCACTCCCTGAGCCAAGTGCCCCAGCGAGGGCAAGAACCAGAATGGTGGCACCAGTGCCCGGAAACCAGCTCCTGTGCAGAGCTGGCCCCGAGGCCCGCGGATCTCACTGCACACCGGAGTGACTGGTGCCAGCATCAGGTGGGTGAGGAGGCAGGGACTCAGAGACATGGTGGTGATGCAGGTTTAGACACAGAACAGACATTTCTAGACCTTCCATTAATTGACGACTATTTAAGCACACCTCCAGTGTGCTAAGTGCTGTGAGTGAAACAATTAGCAAAATGCAGACCCTGCTCGCAGGAGCTCGTGGCAAGTGAGAACCACTGATACACACACAGGCTAGGCCAATGCAGAGGCCCTGTGCTCTGAGGACCAGGTGGGGCATGAGGGGCTCTGGAGCACAGAGGAGCCATCTCACAAGACAGGTGGACAAGAGAAGGTAAGAAGAGGTGGACAAGGGCACCAGGAGGAGCCCAAGGTGGGTGTCAGGTAAAGGATATATTGGAGTGAGGGGAGAAAGGGCCAGAGAGAACATCATGGAAAGGTCTATCCTGGCTCACCTTCTCCCATTCAGCAGTTCAACAAAGAGCATGAGCAGCCATTTGACAGTCTATGTGCATCTTGACACTGCAGTGGGGACCATAACAGACAGGTGGGTTAAAGTTAGGCTGTAACAGTAGGAATGGAGAGAAGTCAACAGATTTGAGAGCTACACTGAATGATGGTGGTGAGGGAAGGGGACTGACCTAAGATGATTCTCAGGTTCTAGCTGGGTACCGAGTGGAGAAATCTTTCCCTGCAGGGGCAGGACGCACAGAAATGGAAGCCGCTTGCAGGCTGGGGACCCTGGGGAAGTGACAAGTCTGCATAGGGCTTGCCCCTTTGGAGGGGCAGTAGGACAGTGGCAATACCCGCAACTAAGCCAGGCTGTGAGGTGGGCACTGGTGGTCATGCAGGGAGTGGAACTCCAGATGAAGATACAGGGAGCATTTAAGAAGGTGGCAGGATATTAGCCATCTACCTGGGTTCCAGCTCAGAAAAACAGAGTTTAGGACAGACTTCTCATCCTAAAGGGACACTGAAGTACCAATGGCAAAAAGACAGCTCATGCCAGATGCCTCAAATTCTGGGAGTGTGGTAGCGAAACAAAAGTCAGCCCCTCCTGCAGGACCGGCCAAGCCCGCCTATGGGACACTCTGCATGCAGATTGCACGGCTGACAAGCCACCCATGCTCACACATAATCTTTCATGTGTAAGATTCATTCCCCCACAGCACTTAGCACAGAGCTGGTCAGATAGTAAGAGTTCAATAAACTCTCACCTAGGAGCACGCGAGCATTCAGCAGAGAGGGAGACTCCAGGGATGGGTGTAGCACTGGGCCCTGACTAAGTTCTCTAAATTGAATCAGAGCCACTGGTCTCTTGGCTGCAACAGAAGAAAGTCCCACCAAGCTGGCATCTAGTATTGACCTTCACTCTTCTGGAGATAAGGTCAAAGGCTTAAAATTTACATCCTTTGAACTCCAGACAAGAGCCCACAACTGGATTCCCTAAAATACTGCCATTTTGATGAAGACCAGGTTGACTGTTTAGAATACATAAGCAGACAATACAAATTGGGGGTGTGAAATAAATGAGAACTGTCAAGATGGAAAGGATGCATTTTCAATGCTAAAGCACATCCTTCTTAGGATGGGCATCATTTGAATAGGTATATTTCAAAAGCTTTTGCCAATGAAAGGCTGTTCAACCAGCAAAGAGGACAACATGAAAGGCAAGGTTAGAGTGATTAGATCCAAGGTTTTTTTCCTGCTGAAAAGCAGTTAGAAGCTCAAGAGAGCTATCACCCAGTGCACTATGGAAAAGAGGGATTGTGGGCTGCAGGAGGTTCCTGTTTGAAAGCACAGGCCCTGCACTTCAGGGCCCTGACCCACCTGTTGGGGAGCTGCTCCAACAGTTCACCTTCACAAGTCACGTGGGCTCTGGGGCCAGCAGTTTCCTTTAGCCTGGGGCATCCACAGTGACAGGGTTCAGCTGAGCCACCCTCAGGGTGGAGAAGTGCCAGCAAGGAGGGAGGTACCTCAGCAAGATCTCCAAGTTCCTGGGGCAAATCTAAGACAGCACCCAGGTCTCTGGCTCAGCTCTGTAGCAGCTCCTCATTTGCGCTGTGAGCAAATTCAATCTCACCTACATATATTTCTCTTCAAATAAAAATGTCTTGTTGCTTGTCATGCCTAGCACTCTACAAGAAGTAGATTTACCTGGGATGAATGATTATAACACACTTTGCATATACAAAAAGGACAGAAAATCCAGAGGCATAAATTTCATCAAATTTGTGCCTCACACAAATTTGTGCATCATTTCTGGTTCAGGACTAGTGAAATGACTCAAATAAATCTATTTTAGGATAAAAATTGATTATGTAATATGTACTGAGTTGAATACATGGATTTTTTGCCTTTTCAGCATTTTAGGAAAAATAAGATATGTTATTATCAAATGCTTGGAGTTTGAAATAGCATTAAAATATTAAACTTAATATTTTTCAATTAGTAAGCAATAAAATAATGGGGGAGGGGAAATGAATCGCAAAGTAACTCCTTATCTTCTCCCAGACGCTATGTCAGGAGTATCTCTGTTGAAACCTGAGATGACCTGAGGCTGTCACATACTATAAAATATGAAGAAAAGATAAACAACAAAGAACGCAGCCTACCCTAGAGCTAAAGTAAGCAGCCGGCCTGTGTTACTCATCTGATGGGCACGAGCCCTCGGATCACATGAGACTGGAGCCAGGTCACCGCCAGGATGGGAGTGCGCCCGGCGGACTTCCTGCCTTTTGGTCCGACAGACTGCCTTCCTGAATTACTAGGCCTAGGAAGCGGCGGTGACGGGGCCAGGAGATGGGGTGAAGTTACACGTGTCGCAGCCCCCCCACCCACGGCCCTCTTCCTAGCTGCCAGCTCACTTCCCCTCTTACAGACCAGTTACCTAATCTGCAACACCATGAGATGGTATCTGGGATCTCTAACGGCTCTGAAATCCCACAGTCCTGTAACGCAGACACAAGATCCGTTAATCAGAGACAGGAAAAGCCAACCGGGACTCCACGTTTGCTTCAAGTCCCAGAGAGCACAGGGACAGCTGCAGTGGAAGACTCAGACAATGAGGTCTGTGCTGTGCACGTAGCTTGAGGGTTTGTCCACACAATGTCACGTCTATGCCTGAGTGGGTGTCAGTAGTAGAGGGGACGAAGCTCACATGGGTTGAATGATTTGCCCAGGTGACCCACCTCGTGTCCAATCCCTAACCCAAGCCAGCTCACCACACTGGGCATTGGATTGTATTTCTGGAAGTTTAAGGCTGGGCAAGGGAACTCTATACTTCCCTCACACTTCACCTTACATTTAGAGAAACACTTACTCCTGACTCTCTCTGCCCCAAGGAGGGATGATTTGCCTGCCTGATGAGTTTGGGAGAATACAGGCCCAGCTCCTCAAGGTCTTAGAGCAGCCCCTTCTGGGGTAGGCCAACACATCAAAAAAAAAAAAAATGATGTTCTCAATGGGTGCTCACAAGTCACACATAACTGGTGGCATGGTATGACTGACTGTACAACCGTACAACCTCAGAGGTTAAGAAAGACTGCCAGGGGTGAAGAGGTCGCCACCTTCCAAATGACTCTGCTTAATTGACTCTCTGGTTGCTAAAAACAACTTCACACCAAGCTAAAATTTGCCCTTTCATAATTTCCTACTTCTTGATACTAGCCACATCTTCTGGACTAAATTCCCCCACCCCATCCCACCCCAACGCCTCATGAGAGCTTTTCCAGTATCTGAATACTGGAAAGTACACTCTTGTTCCCCAGTGGTGTCTGGCTTTTCTCAGTGTGAAACATCCTGTTCCTTTGTTGTTGCTTATATGACCTAGCTTCACAGTTCCCCCATCCTGCCAGGCACCATCCTCTGGACCCCACTCCCCCCACCCAACTCCAGTTTGCTTCTGTCTCTGGGGCGCAGTCAGAAAGAAAAACATTCCCCCGGAAAGGCTCTCAGTCATCTTTTAAATACCCATCTGCCGACCCTCTTGACTGCTGCCTCTCTCAGTCTTTGTTCAGCCTGGTATTGTCTGGTGGGACAGAGCTTCAAGGTTTTCCTCACTCTAGAACACTGTATTTATAACTGTTGTGGACACCTGTTATTTTTTGACTACCCAGTATCCAGAGTCTTCCTAATTTAGAAGAATCTAAGATAGATGAAAGTTAGAGCTCTGCCTCCCCAGAATGGGGTTGTGGGGGAGCAAACACTCTCCACACTTCAAGGTGCCCAGTCAATGGCAGGCTCAAGCCAAGCTTTCAAGACTGACAGGGAGGCTCAAAGATGCAGAGCTTGTCAGAGGTGATCTAGGAACCCCGGGGAGATGCAGTGAGCAGTCTGAGGTGGTGACACAACCAGCAAGAATCAGCTCCAATTATTTGCAGACAAGACCCCATTGGTGAGAGAACCACAGAAGAATGGTGCCCCATGAGCCCTCGCTGCTGCTTGGCAACCACCTTCCCTCCCCAGGCCTCTATTTGAGTAGTTGGTGTAAGGCCCCTCCCAGCTATGATGTGCTCATTCCTGAGTTTTGAATGCATTCTTCCTATGATTAAAAATGTGGTTGCAGAGAGAGCTAGATGATCAGACAAATTTCTCACTATCAGCTCTTCAAAACAGTTCTCCAGAAGTCACTCTAAATCCACCTCAAGGCTCTGAACTCCAATGAGTTTCCAAAATTGAAACCAAGAACAAGATGAAAGGCTTGTGCCTGTCCCTACTGTCATCAGGGATGACTGTTTCCATGGTTACCTGGGAGCACAGGGAGCACCACTCTGAGTCCCTGAGTGTGCCTGGTGGCAGGACAATCTGGGTCTTCATCCCAGCTGCACCCACTGCTATTGGGGGACCCTGGGCAAATGGCTTTCCTTTGCTGGATCTCAGGTTTCCCATGTGGAAAATAAGGCTCTGAATGATTTTTAAGATTCTTTTCAGTTCTGCTTCTCTGTGACCCGGAGTTCCTATTCACTGCTCTCCCTTTATTAAACTTTACAAGTTTACAAATGGATAAACAAAAATAATATATCCATAACATGGAATATTACTCAACCTTATAAAAGAATAAAGTAATGATAGATGCTGCAATATAGTGAATCTGGAAGACATTAAGCTCAGTGAAAGAGCCAGTCACCAAAGACCACATATGGCAGGATTCCATTTCTATGAACTGGTCAGAAAAGACAGATGCAGAGTGAAAGAGAGAAAACTAAAGGTTGCCCAGGGCTAGCAGGAAATGGTTAGTGACTGCCAATAGGTACAAGATTTCATTTTAGAGTGATGAAAATATTCTAGAATTGACTATGGTGCTGGTCACATAACTCTGAGAAATATGAAACGCCTTTGAATTGTAGAATTGAAGCTGGTAATTGGTATATGGATTCTTTGGCAAAAAAACAAAACAAAACAGGAAACAAGCTTATGAGAATTCCAATATATATATATTTTTAAAGATTTATTTATTTTTATGCATGCAAGATCTGGGGTATAGGCCAGAGGTGTGGGGGGCAGGGGGTTGAGAGGATTCACCAGAGACAGAGTGGAGAACAGAATAGGCAGATTGACTGAAATACAGGAATGAGGGGAGCAGCGTGTAAGTCAGGAGAGGTCTGCTGCGCCATGTGGGCTGCTCCCTGGCTGAGGTTTGAACTTGTGCTGCAGTAGCTGCCTATAGCTTCCTAGGTTGCGTCTTACACCCTTGTGTCACCAGGGAGGCCCAAAAATCCAATGTATTTTAAAGGTGTGCTTTAAGTGTAAAGGATAGCCTTGAAAATCAAATTCATTCATAATCCAACAAATCTATGTTATTTGGTTTTCTCAGCCTCTCCCCTAGCCAATTAACCAAAATTAACTGATTGGCTTGAATGCAAATTTTTCATAATCACCCCTTCTCAGAAGGTCTAATTAACAGTTTCATGGTATCAGGAAAAGGAAAGATGGGGTCCGATAAGTTTCCATGCTTGGTTTCAGAGAGTTTGGTGGACCTGCCTTTTTCACTTCCCAGGTTGCAATGCTGCCCTCCGACCACATTGCAAGGCTCCAGAGCACTTGCAATGTGATTGATCTGAATTGAGATTGATATTAATGAATGAGAAAGAGCCTGCAAGGGATCTAAGTATGAAATAGATGCTGGGTTGCAAAGACGTAGTACAAAACAAAAGAACGTGGAATAATAGTTTTTATATTTGTTCATTGTTGAGATAATATTTTCGATTTATTGGCTTAAATAAAATGTATCTTTTTAATTACAAGTTTTATTTATGGAAGACACTTGTTTTCCCCTGCTCCCCACCATTATTCGTCTCCCCTTCTTCCTTAGTAACACACGCATTCCCCAACTCCCCTTGAAGCTGGGTGGGACCCTGTGGACAAGTAGTTGTATGGACTGTGGGGGGGTGCGTCAGGGACTTCTGACATTACACAGATGCACTCTTTACCTTCTTCGTTCCTCCATCCTGTTGCCTAGAGTGTGAGACCTTACCAGCTGGGACCATGCACAGTGGGTCAACAAAATGTAATCTCCTTGCTGGTGGGAGAATCCTACCCCCAACCTCCAACACACACACACACACACACACACACACACACACACTGCTGTAGTGCCAGCACCTAGGTGGTGCAAAATAAATATTTGTCTACTAACTGATTAAATAAATGAACAAGATTGGCTCCCAGTTTTGTTTTGTTATTTACTTAAAAAACTTTATTTTATGTTGGTTACTTTGATGTAGTTTCTAGGAATCTAAGATTTTTCCCAAAATATTATGTTTACTGAGGTAAAGCAGGTTTACATCTTTGTATCTGTTCTGGGAGTAATAGGGTCAAACCTCTACAAAGGTATATTTTCACACCTTGCCCACCACCAGTGCCCCAATAATCCTCTACTATGTCCCATTGCCTCTCTCACTCTTACCTCACCACCGTCCCCCTCTGCTTGCCTCAGTTTTGCATTCAGCTGTTAAGAATTAATTATTGGTTTGGTTTTGACTGACCCTTTGTTACAATTTTCTATATTTCACATTTAAGTGAGACCATCTGGTATTTATCTTTCTCCTTCTGATTTATTTTGTGTAGCATTATTCTCTCCAATTCCACAAATAGCAGACGTTCATCCTTTTTATAGCTGAGTAGTATTCCATTGTATATATGTACATAGATATATACATTTTCCTGATCCACTCTTCTGTCTTTTTGGCACTTAGGCTATTTCTATATCTAACTATTGTGAATAGGGCTTCAATGAACATAGGGGTACATATGTCCCTTTGAATTCATGTTTTTGTATTCTTTGGGTAGGTATCTAGGAGTAGATATGGTAGGTATATTTTTAATATTTTAAGAAATCACCATACTGTTGTCCAAGGGGCTACATCAGTCTATATTCTCACCCACAGTGTATCAGAGTTCCTTTTCCTCTGCATCCTGGAAGCCTGGCCCTCTGATGCCAGGGAGGTGACATCAGCTCCAGACCACCCACCTGGATTTTCACATGTGAGAGAAACAAACATCTACATTGCTTCAACCAAACCTAATCCAAATCAATACAGTATTGAAAATCCTATACTGCTTTATGCCATAGACATTTTACTTAAAACATTAAGCTAAACCTCAGTAAATCTAATCATATTTTAAATGCATTGTGATATTCATCTAGTGAATGTTGTGGATTATTTTACCATGCCAAAATCCATCTGTTTGTTTGTTTAATAAGCTGAGGTTTCAATATTTCAAGTTTCTGAAACCAAGATATGCCTCTTACACTACTTTCATACTGACAAGTTCAAAGCCCTGTAGAAATTCAAGCCAGCAGTGTTTTTCTTAACAGCCCTAGAGTATAGGTGAGTTAGCATCAAGAAGTAACATTTTAGAAGATAGAGATGAGCTAATTTCCCTTCCTGATTAAGGAAAAAAGTTTCCATTTCATTCTCCATCCATCACATTTCCCTGCTTCTAAAGTGAACAGGAAATTTACATCAGGTTAGTAAGATTTTAAGCAAAAACAAATGTCTTTTTTTCATTTTTAAGAAAAACATTGCACTGCATTTATCCAAGATTTCAACCTTGCTGATGTTGAGAAGAATTATGCCTCTATGCATTGCTCCCTGAGTTGGGGGTGGGGGGCGACAAAAACCTTTGTGGTTTCAGGAAGGACACCCAACTAATTAACTCTGGCTTGCAGAGAGGTGGGAGTGAAAGCTCTGTGCCCTATTCTCAGGGGAGCAAGAGAGACCCAGAGGATTTCCATCAACCCCTAGGAGACTGGGTGGCAGGTAGAGAGGAGAGAGGCAAACAGAGAGGACCAACAGGGGCCAACCCTAGCCATTTGCACTTGGGGCCCTTTCCAAAGACAAGGAGAGTGACTGTTACTCATCAGCAGGAAGACAGGAGAACACCCATGTGACTTTTCTCCCTTCCAATTCCTGTAGCCTGGAGGCCTCATTCTTCATTCCAAACTCAGCAGGTTTTGAAGCTGTAGGAGGCCAAATCTCAGCTGCTGGTCATGTTGGATTCACAAGTGGTCACCTGGTCACCATGACAGTTCGACTGGAGGCTCCTGCAGCCGGAGGGCACCCTCTGCTCTGTGACAGGGGAATTCTGGATGAGCAATTTTTTTTAAATTATGCGTATTTTTTAAGTTTATTTTTAATGAAGTACTTTTTTTCAAACATCGTTGTTAATTGTTGAACAGTAATTGATTTCTCCCCTCAGGTGTAGTCCCTATCGTTGTCCCACCACCATCTCACCTGTGATCCATCTCCAATGTCCCTTGGAAAGAGAACAATTTAATCCAATGGCATCCTCAGAGGCCACATCATTATTTCTCCAGACAGGAAGACTAGAAGAATACATAAGCCCAATGTCTGGATATTTCTGATATATTGGGGAAATTTCTAGGCGGAAAGTATCTGATATCTAGGTTTCCTTTTAGTTGAAAATAAATTTTAAATACACCATCGATACAGACTTTCCCAATAATTTCCAAACTGGAACTGAGTGACATACCTTTAAAAACTGTCCAGGGCTCCCTGGTGGCGCAGTAGTTAAAGTCAGCACTATCAAGCTATCCCCAGCCACTGTGGCATGATCCCTGGTCAGGGAGCTAACCCACATGGCGCAGCAGACCTCTCCTATCTCCCCAATGCTCCCCTCAGCAGTGTATTTCAGTAAATCTGCCTGTTCTGCTCCCTGCTCTGTCTCTGGTGAATCCTCTCAGCCCTTACCCCCCCAACCCCACCCCGGCCTATACCCCAGCTCTTGTATGCATAAATAAATAAATGAAATAAATCTTAAAAAATAATAATAAAAACTCCAGGACTACAGGTTACTTGTTGATCATTGATTTGTGCTATCTTGGCAATGATGAGAATTCTGAGGGGTAAGGAGGGGAAAGTAGGTAATAGCATAACAAATGCAAGAAATGGGAATGCATATAGTGAGGTTTGTCAGCAAGGCTACAATATGTAACAATCAAGGGGAAATTCTGAGGAATGATACTGCACAAAACAATGGAGACCAATGGCTTAAGAACCAGACATTGGCCTGCTGTGAATGGGGAGCAACTGACAATTATAGAAGCTGAGCAGGGCATAAACTTAAAAGCAATGTGATTAAATGGATACAGTCGGGGGCCACTGCTAGCAATTTCTGCAGTAGCACAGGCTAGAGACCCTGACTGGGCAATGAATTGGAGCATAGAGGTCAGTGGCCACCTTGGTGGTAGCTGCTCGGGGTAGGTGGGAGCAAGTCTGACACAGATGGCCTTCTGATTTCTGGTTTGGAATCTGGGGAGATGAGAAGGAAGAGAAGTTTGGAAAGTCTGTTTTGGAAGTGAGTGAGGGAGTTTGCGGAGAGCCGTCTGCAGACACTTTTGCAAAGGTGCCTGGGTTTACATGACTCAGCTTTTTCAGGACTGAGAGATAGTGTTCCATGAATCCTCAAACTCTCTTCTCCACAAGCCAGAGGGGAGGAGAACAAACCTGACCCTCAGCATAAAGAAGCTTTTAACAGTAACACTCCTGTCTTCCAAGTCACGATGGCCGCCATTTCTTTTTTCTTTTTTTTTTTTGTCTTGTTTAATTCTTTTTTAAAGATTGATTGATTGATTGATTGATTGATTGATTGATACAAGCACTGGGTACAGTCAGAAGCATGGGAGGGTGAGAGAATTCACCAGAGCCAGAGCGGGGAGCAGAGCAGGCAGAAGGACCGAAGGACACTGCTGAGGGGAGCAGCAGGCGGCAGGAGAGGTCTGCGCGCCCTCCTCCAGTGGCCGGAGAGCAGCCAGGGATAGAACCGGTGCTGCAGAGGCTGCAGGCAGCTTCGCAACCCAGCGCTCAACCGCTGCGCCACCGGGGAGGCCCCTATGGCCGCCACTTCTTCAGCACCTACTGTGCACCCAACACTGGACCCCAAATTTTCCACGCATTCCCTATTTATCCCATAGCATCCCTTTGAGGTAGGTGTTGCCTCATACAACAAGTCATGGAATAACATCATTTCCTTCATTCAATATCACTTTGTTGTAACATTGATGAGAAAAAAAAAAGTCCAGTCAACTCCAAGAGAAAAATGTTACTGGAACAGAAAAATGTTACTTGAGGATAGACTCATCAAATATTGTTTCCTTTAAAGTCAGTTTCCAGGAAGGTATAGATACCTTAAGTGAGGACTTACTGTGTATCAAATGGGCAAGCTTGGAAGACTGAGAAAGAGCAAATTATATATAAGCCCAAATTTTCACAGCTAGAAAGTAGCAGAAATGGTGTTCAAATCAGGCCTACAAATTTCTCCTCGGTGAGATTACACTCAACAACAATCTATCACCTCTAATAGAGGAAAGAAATGAGAATGGAAAGCCAGCCAGTTCTATACTGGTTTCATTTGCAAACTCATTCATTTAGTTAACAACGAACTGCTATTAGGCAAAAAGTATAAAACCAGTGCTGGGGTGGGGACCGTCCTTGCGGTTGTATAAAAACAAATAAACATCTTTGCCTTCAAGGAGCTCTAAAGCAGGCATCAGCAAACCATAGCCCAGAAGCCAACTCTAGCCCACTGCCTGTTTTGTGAATAAAGTTTTATTGGAACACAGCCACACCAGTTGGTTTATATATTGCCTGTGGCTGCTTTTACATCAAAGCTGGGCAGTTGCAATAGAGACCACATGGCCCACAAAGCTGAAAATATTTACTACCTAGCCCTTTGCAGAAAAAGTTGCCTATCCAAGTCCAGAGTCAGAACCAAGAGACAGTAGACTACCATAAAATGTAGATTATTAAAATGGCACAAATAAAGAGTTGTGCGCATGCTGAGGAAATGACTAAAGCCACAGGCAGGACTCATCCAGAAGGAGGGTTCCAAAATGGGATTTGATAAATCAGTGGGAGGTTAGCTGAGATCTCCAGCCCAGAACACAGCCCCCATGGACCTGTGCTCCAGGGTCAGCGGCACACAGCACTAGGAGAGTAGTGATTCAATTCTCTTTCTGGAAGTCACTGTGGTGACCTTGGCCTCTGCTGAACTGTGCAACCTTGAGCCAGTCAGCTAACCTCCTGTACCCCAGATTCCGTGCTACTCCTGCTGGCCTATCAGGCTGTAAGAAGCAAACATGGGGGCTGGGGAGGGGGAATACCTGAATGACTTGTGAAAAGTTTAAGAGCTTGGTAAATCCTATGGACACTTCAGGACAATGTTATGGACTGCCTTGTGCAGCACTTGGAAGCAAAGCTAAACTATCAGCCCTGAATTCAAAACTGCCTCTGTCCCTGGCTGAGCACACTGCAGTCTTTACCTATTCACTCAAGATGCAGTTTGGTGGGTAATAAAGAGCCTTCCTCCCTCTTCCAAGGAGTTGCTCTTCAAATTTGGAAAATGCGGACATCTCACCCCGAGACACTGTAGTGGGCTTCCCAGAGGTGAGGCAGCGTGGAGGTTGAAGCCAATCAGGGTTTGTGTTGGAAGTCTGAGCCCAAGGGGACACTTCGTCTGGAACCACCACAAAGAGGTGCCAGATGCCATGTTCCCTGCTCCTCACCCTTCATCCAGGCCCAGCATCAATGATACTTTTCCACTCACACCCTCGAATCCACATCCCCAGCCCCAGGGGGAGCCGTGGCCAGTCCTTCAATACAGCCACAGCACCTGGCTCGCCTTCTTCCCCACTGGGCCAAACCCTCAGAAACCAGAGCTCACTCAGCTGGCCAGAGCCTGGGCTTCCTGTCCAAGTGTTTGTGGCTGGGCTTCCTGCTGACGGAAGGGCGGCTGCACTTCTCCTCTGACATCCCAAGAGGTGGCTCCCAGGGCGTCCAGCTGGCACCCGGCACAGGAGCAGAGGCTGTGCTCCATGCAGCTGTCAGACGACATTCACGGGGATGCTGGGGTCAGGCCTCCAGAGCTATAAAGGGGATTCCTTTGGGGAGAGAGGAAGCTGTGAATCAGACCAGAAACCCAGAGCTCAAGCTTGTCCTAGGCAGATGGCCAGAACCTGCTCACATACACCCCCAGCTCCAGACGGATGCACCCAGCCATCGCTCAGGCCCCCTCCATCACCACCAGCGACTCTGCCCTGCATCCCTTCATGTGTCCCCAGCATGCAGCTTCCCTCTGAAACCCATGTGGCCTGGGAACAGGGCCCAAACACCTCGATTATAGCCCACCCTGGCTCCGACCTCGTGACCTTGGGGAACTTAACCTCCCTTTCATGAGTGGAAACTGGAGAGTGAGAATATTTCCTTAGCATACCATGTTTATTATCCATATTTTGTGGGCGGTAACATATGAAATGGGGTTAGACTTGTTCTCTCTAGCTCCAGGAGTCAGAACAAGCATTATAGCGGAACAGAAGTCAGTTTGAGTAAGGAAAAACTAACGTACAAAATAGGATGTCCCACAAGGTCATGAGCAGCCCGTCACTGGAGGCATTCAACAGAAATTGCAGACTCAAGTGCTAGATCATCAGCTTTGGTGAGGTGTACACTTGCCTCTGATATGCCATACCAGCCGCCTCCAGAGTACCCAACAAATTGGAACTGCCCCAAATATTTGTACAAGGGAGTTAGAGTGGGGGAGGTAGAGAGCAGAAAAGATCATCAGAGACTAGATTACCCCTTTAGGAGAGCCCAGACATGCTGGCTGGGATGCAGGTATCTGGTTCTATGGCTATTTGATGAGGGTTGTGATGCCCACCCCAAGGGGGTACCTCAATCCCAAACAGGGCTGAGAGACTCTCCTTTGATGATGTGTTTGCAGGCACAAGGCCGTCCTCCTGAGAATTCTAAAATCTAGAAACCCTCTTAAGGACATTTTATCACTCACTTTCAGGGAGTCCTGGAAAATGCAGAGACCCCATTTGAAAGATATGGAGACTAAGGCTCAGAGATGGTAAGTGACTTGTGTGGGCTGAGACTTATCCTCGGGTCTCCCCACTCCTGAATCCAGTACCTCTCTTGACACGCATGTTAATCTGTCTGCCTGCCTGATACAGAGCTTTCGGTCCCTGGAGACTGACGCTAGGGCCTAACATGAAACTTGGTGCTCCGTTAAGCACCCTACTATTAAACAATGCACAGAAACAGAGCTTCCTCAAAAAAAGGATACTCCCTTTACCTGTCTTGCTCTCAGCAGAGAAAACCTTGGGCATTACCACAATAACAGTAACTGGGAGAGGATCTGGAACTACTTCCAGGGGCAAGTTTACTGTTCAGAGGGCACCCACGTGATCACCCTGTTGGAAGCCCATGGCCATTTCCAAAAGTCTGTTTGATTAGCTAAAGATTCTTCAGGTCGTTTGCTTGCTTGCAGTAGACCCATGCCTGTCCCTGCCCAGCTCTCAGTCATGGTGACAAAGCCTGCAGACTATATTTGCAGAGGTCCCAAATAAGCCAGGAGACTGGGGAAGGAGGGGGTAAAAACAAGAATCTTCCTTCCCCTCCCCTTTAATTTGGTAGATCACCTTCATTCCTCTTGGGGAACTCCACCACAGGTCCAGCTCTCTTTGGGTTCTAGAAAACCACCCCCTTCCTTTGACCTTCCAGTTCCAGACTGAGAGTCTTTCCCCATGGCTGCCCCTCTCAAAGTTGCATTTTACTCATGTCTATTCTTTCATCTCTTCCAATGTCTGAATTCCCTTTTTTGAGGTTTCTAGAACAGGTTATGTTTTCTGCCTGGACTCTGACTGATTCTCTGCTAGTGTGGATCTGTTGAGACACCATCCAGAGAGGAAATAAGGGACTCCTCTATCTTGATCACCTTAAAGAGAGTCAGAAAGGCAGGCAGCTAGGAGGTCCTGAGGGAGTCCGGTCAGGAGTAGCTTGGGGTGAGGAGGCAGGCCTGTACACCATGGTCTGCACATCATGGCCCTGCCAGGGGCATAGAGCCAGTCAGGCTGCCTCACCACAGGCCCCTTCCCTCCAACCCCCCACCCTGGGGACCCACCGGTCACAGCATCTTTCAATGCTATGACAGTCAGAGACTCACACATGGGCCATATGGTATGACTCAGCCTCTCAGAGCTCTGAGTGGGCCAAGCTTCCAGATCCATGTCACCTCCACCAAGGCAGGAGAGGAGGTCTCCCTCAGCGACGTCAGCAAAGAAAGCACGTGTCTAGCCTGCCCACTCCCAAGCTTGCAGCATCCGGGACTCAAAGAAAAGAGGTTCATCTTCTCTTCCTTTCCCTCCCCGCCCCCACTGCCCCTGCCCTACCCCCTTGGCCCTTCACTCCCTTATGCCTAGGGCCTCTGGCTGAGACTTTTAACAGCCTTGCCTGGGCAGGGCCCGAAGGGCAGGCTGTGTTTCTGAGAATATTATTCATAAGCATATATACATCTTGCAGGAAGGAAGAAAGCTGCTGTCACCTGCGGATTTATGAGGACCTACTGCATGTTCACCACGGAGCTCAGTACTCTCATGGGTTTTATGTCATTTCATCCGCCATAATGGGGCAGGAGCAGAGCCCTGGCCATCAGGGCCCATTTGACACATCTATAGTGGGTAACTGGGGGCACATTCTGCAGAGATGAGTAAACTGTGGTTCCCACCTTCCCTGAAAATTAGGAACCTAGGGTCTTGAATCAGTCAGACCTGCCTGGGGTTAAATCACAACCACTCAGAATCCAAACCTTGGGCAAATGCCCCTTGGGCCCTGAGCATCAGTTTCCTCGTCTATAAAATGGGCATAATAATAATCTTGTTTCATTGAGTTGTAGAAGGACTCACATAGGTAGCAAATTTAGCAAGCACACAACAAAGGTGAAACACTTCTCAACAAGCATTGACTATATTATTATTTTCTAATTAATAAGTCTAGGATACACCACAGTTTTGTGGTAGCATCTAGGAATGGAAAAGCATTTTTGAAGACAGCCCCACCACCTTCTGTTAATATCGAGGACATCACAAAGCCTTCTGGCTCCGGAATAGGATAAAGCATTGTTCTTCCTTTCTTCTATTGGAAATCTCCAACAACCTTACCCTAGAGGTGTCCCACATGCCCTCAATGCCTTGACAGGCCTGCTGCCAGTTCTCAGAGCTGCTGGACATCCTCTGAGGTCCAAAGTTTGGCATATCTGGGATTGGCGAGGTCACACTGCGGCTGGGCCTTGCCTGGCAGCCCCACCCTTCCTGGCAGCAGGGCCTCCTCCTCCTCAGTAAGCCTGCCAGTGCAGAGGGAGGTGGGCAGTGGTGGAGGGAAGGTCCTATGGGATGTTTATCCTAAGGGAAGCCTGCGGGTAGGGGCAGGAAAGGGGATGGGACAGACTACTCCACTCCACCCCCTCCTGCTGCCTGCTGGGGAGTGCCAAGTGCTCCTCCTAGTGGAGAAGGGACAATGCCTGTTTCTGTGGGACTGCTGAGAGAGGTGGGGTGCCTTTACCAGGCCTCTCATGCCATCCCAATAACACCCCTACAGCGCATCAGAATCGACAACTCCCTTTCCAATGCCCACATTTGACGGTTTTTCAGGGGGCACATTTTAACAGCCCATTTCACAGATGAGAACCTTGAGTCAGTCTCTGATAGTCTATGGCAGAGTTGAGACTAGCAACCAGATCTTTCCATCCTACTTCCCTTGTGTTTTTTAAGTGCACCATGCTCACAACTCACAGAGGGAGAAATGTCTACCTTCTGCTCACCCCCCTCTAACTCCACCCATAAGCAAGCATCACATCTTCTTGAGAAGAGGATCACTCTACTTTTCGTAGCCACTCAGTCTCCTAGCCTAAGTATACCTGGTAGCCTCATTGAACCCATGCATTTCCTGAACTATCATTATGCATTTTCAAATACATCTCAGGTCAGTCTTCCCTTCTGCCAGCAGGTTGACTCCACTGCTCTCCAGGAGGAAAGGGTTTTCTGCTTATTGTGGTTGAATGTAGGACTCAGACCAAAGCCTTCTCCAGGAGATACCTGGACTACACAAGCTGTGCTGAGGCCGAGGGCAGTTCAAGCACTGAGGGCAGGTGCAGTAGGGAGTGACGCCGGTCCTTTCACCTTCATCCTCCTTGCCCTGGCAGAGCCTGGTTGGAGAGGGCCCACTTTAGAGCTGCTCACTCAGCAAGGAGGGATATGCAACCCTAGCCTTGTCTTCTGCCCTGAGAACAATGTAGTCCCTTGATCTTCCCAGGGGCTTGTCTTCTACCCTGAATGTGGCCACACTGGGAGCCCCAGTTCTTGGGGATGGCCTGCAGGCCTGACTTGGAGACCAACTGTGACTGGTGCCTCTCCTACAGAGCAGGGCTGGAGGGGTGGCCCCTTGTCCCCATCCCACAGAAGGGCTCTCTCAGGCCCGGGGGGCCTGCTCCCCGCCCCCTGTTCCAGGAAGAAGACAGCTGGCTCGCCGCCACCCGGATCCTGACATGGCACAGACCTGGGACTGGACTCAAGGACTGGCTAGGAAGACAGTCATCTGTGTTTTCTGGGAAAGCAGCCAGTCTGAGTGCCCTCAGGCTTCCGGGCACCGACAAGAGTGGTGGAGCAGGCACCGCCGCCACCCTCACTCAGCCCTCCCACGCCCCAGCTGGGAGGATACGCCCAGTCTCTGGTCTCTGGGCCAGAACCTCTCAGCAGGAGGGACCTCAGTCCACAGCTCTTGGCCTTGGCCTCTGCTTCATGAACTAAAGTGCATCAAGGGGAGGAGGACATGACCTGAGGCCTCAAGGCTGGGCCCTCTGTGCCTGAGATCACAAAATTCAAATCTTCATTGTCTCATGATGAGCTCATATTGCTAGATTGTGCTCCCCTGCTAGCTGAGCTGAACGAGGGCACAAGAAAGGCATCTGACTTGGCCTCAAAACCCTGCGTTCACTTCCTGTGCTGCCATCTCCCTGTGGGACCACAATCCTGTCACTTCACACCCTGCAGTTTCCTCAGCTGCACACTAATGCACTAGCCTCCACCACACCCAGCTCCCTGGTTGGTTGCTGTAAGATGGTGGTGAAAGCACCCTAGGCACAAAGCTCAAATGGGAGATTCCTATTTGTTAGTAAAATCTCACTGATCTGCTTTAATGCTTCCATTTTCCACAGAGGGGAGACTTGAAGAACAGGGGGAGTGTGAATTTCTGGCCAGCAGATGTGGGTTCTCCTTAGCCATCAACGCAGGACCTCTTATGGCCAATAGAGTGAATGTCCACCGGTCTGAGGGCAGGATGGGAGGGAATGACCCTGAGGGGGATCCCAGCCTGTGATACTAGGGGACCTAGAGCCCACCCCCATTTCTTACTTGTGAGAAGGAGCCACCTGCCTCTAGGAGGATTCCAAGGGCTCTCCTGTCCTCGTTCTGTGGCTGCTCAGTGGCACATGGGAGTCACATTTCTAGGAAAGTATGTGGGGTTTGGACAGACTGTTAAGGAGGTAAAAACTGGCCAGAAGAGAAACTGCTGAAGGGTCTCAGTCAGCTCAGGGAGAACCATGACCCAATAACGTGGGGGATCATGGGAGAGGATTGGGCCTTTCCGGCCCCACAGGGTTCTAGGCAGAACATCTATAGAGGGAAGGTTTTGGCCACTGTAAGAATAAATTTCTAAAAGCTGAGCTCTCCCACAGAGAATGGATGTTGGTGGAGGGTGAACCATCAGGTCCTTGATCAGATTGGACAGACATGGTGGCGCGTGGCCATCTGTAAAGGAGATCATGACTTAAGGACATTGGGGTCGTCACCACTACCCAGGGATTCCAGAGTTCTCTGTTCACTTGGGCAGGACACTAGGTCCTCCCTGGTATTCATTAGCCAGCACAGTGCAAGAGGGTTATTCAGAACAGAAGTGCCTGGCGAGAGCGTGTTGCTGGCACCGCCCAGAGCGCCACACATATTGGACATATTATCTACACGTAGGAGGGGCCGGCATCCATCAGGACAGGCAGTTTAATGGGTTATAAACGGTTTTGTTCCCATGTAACCTTCTGTTTACACATACACACACACACACACACACACACACACACACACGACATCTCTCGCCTTGCTGTGTAAACAGAACCCAAGGAGGCTCCTCATACCCGCTGCCACCAATCATGTGGCCTTCCCAGTGCCAGGAAAAACAAGTCCCACTATGGAAAGAACCCACCCTGAGACATGGCGGGCAAACTGTTCAGGGCTGGGTGGTCCCCTGGCTGCCACACACAAGTTTGGTGCATGGCGTTCACCAGCCAAAATCCACACTCCAGTTGCCGAGTCAGGAGAGGGGAAGGTGCTGGACAGAGGCCTGTTTCTAAGGCAGCTGTTGGTGACTTGAGGCTGGAACCTTCATGGCTGCCATGGAGCGTCCTGTCCACCCAGCCACTCCATCAGCCCAGAACCCAGGCCAGCAGCCCACCAGCTGTAGACCAGCTGTTGGTGTGAGGAAAGCCAGCAAGCAAAAGTCACGGTGGTTGAGGAGCTGTCTTCATTTTCAAAGGAGGCCCAGCCCAGAGCCCTAGGAAAGTGTAGCTCTTAACAGCAGGGTGCTGGCTTCCTTCAGGCAAATTAATGTCGACTGGCCAGATGACGCTATATCTTGTTTTCCTCTGTGCCACAATGGACATGCATGGGAATCCATGACTTTTTAGAGGTCAGGGTGATGAGATGTCACCCAGAAGAAGTGAAGCAAAGCAGTGAAAAGGAATCAGAGTCCGTGAGTTGGGAAAACTCTTCCCCAAGACCTGTCCCACCATCCGTTGAGGCCCTCCCCACAGGAATTGCAGGCTTAACGAGGCAGAAATCACCTGATACCTGCAATTGTCCCTTCCCTTCTTACCCTTCCTCTCTCCCTTCCTCTTCAGACCTTGGACCCATCAATGGAGCTCCTGCTGCTGGTGCTTGCTGTGTAACCCACTCCCCCAGCTATTGTGGCCAACCTCAACTCAAAAGATGCCTCCTCTAGGAAGCCCTCCTTGACCACAAGCTCTACAGCATTGTCCAGCGTTAATTCTCTGCAGAGAAATCTGATGCCTTCCTGTTTACGTGCGTGCGCTCTTAATCCAGCCCCTTTGAATAAAATTTAAACATCAGGAGAGTAGGGAGCAGGCAGGTGCTTAACAAATGCAGTTAAATGACCAAAAGAGAGAATTTCATTTTTAATCGCCAACAGCCCAGAGTGGGTGAAGATTTGATTACGTGTGGAGATAATGTTAAAGCTTGTTTTGAATAACATGGGAGTTTCCCTCAGGTGACTCAGAAGGACCCTGTTCCCTTGGTCAGCACCTACGATTGTGGGGTACTTCATGCTCATAGACACTGACGCCTAATAGAAAAAAATGGGCAAAGCGTTTTCCTGGTCCCTTAAAGAGCAAATGGAATTTTCTGAGAATAACCCTCTTTGTTTCACTTCTCTCTTGCAAGAGGAAAACTCAGGAGATGGGGCTGACAGCCTGCTCTCCCCCCCCCTCCATAATTGCTTCCCTCCCTTCTTCCTCTCAGTCCTGAGTATTTGTCATTCTCTGCTTGTGGCAAATTGCTTTTCACCTTTGAAAACCAAGAATGGTTGCTAACCAACACAGCCTGGAAGTTTTTGCAAGCAGGGGGTGTTTAGAGATAGAAAACACTATTGATCACTCCCCCAAGAGCAGCATCACTGAAATTCAATTTGCTGAGCATTAGTGAGCCCTCCGCCAGGCAGCACCCCCTGGACATCCTGGTGGTGCAGAGGCTGGCCTGCCTTTGAGGAGCTCGCCAGCCAGTAAGAAATGGCTTTGATTCAATAAATGTTTATTAAGCACTTACTAAATGCTAAACACTATACAGCCCACAGTGGCTGGGGACTAGGGCTCCCTCGGGCAGTTTATCATCACGTGGAGAAGGAGACATTCCTGACAGCGTCACCCCTCTGTTCTCAGTTCCGGAGGCAGCATGCAGATGAGGACAAAGGCGGCAGGTGCTCAGGGACTTGGAAGCCAGGCTGTAAGGGGGGGTAGGCAGACAGCAGGGGCTCCGGCAGAGGGACAGCCAGTGCAGAGGTGGGTGTGAACGGGCTGGGTCTGAGTTCTCTGAAAGGCAGGCAGGTGACTGGGGAGGGAGGGAAGCAGGGAGCAGACAGCCTGAGGTGGGGTTGGGCAGCCCAGGCCAGCAGGGAGCACAGAGGCTGACTTTGCAGACTGGCCAGCTGTCCAAGGTAATGAAGAGCTGGGAAAGACTAAGGGAGCAGTTTAAAGTGTTTCAGCTTTATCATGTGTATCAAGTGTTTCAACTTCGGCAGTGGGGAACCCAAGAAAGCAGTGCTTAGGGTGGAAGTGGGGTGACAGCAGAGGAAGCCTAGTCTGGAGGCTGTTGCCAGGTTGAGGACAAGGGCTTCAGGGGTGTGGCAGTGGGTGGGGGTCAACCACAGTAATAGTAACACAGCCCTACCTCCCTGCCCCCATTACATGAAACTCCCACTTCAAACATCCTCTAGCCCCTCTCCCCAGAATGTCTCCTCTACTTCTCCCTCACCCCCACTGTAAAAAAAAAGAAGAAATGTCTACAGAATATGTACATTCAGATATGGTAAGAAAAATGGGTCTGAGAAACCAGAACAACTCATCCTGAAAGCAGGTGCCCCAGCAGTGCTGCCCTGACGCAGAAGATTCACAGCCCCTCCGTGTCCAGGTGTGAGCATGACGCTCCATCTCCCTGACATTCCAGCAGCTGGAAATGGGCTGCAGGCACACCATCTTCTCCGCAGAAGTCCATCCTGACTTATGCCCTGGCAAGGGGTGGTCAGGAAAGAGGGGGCCCCTGGGCTATAGAGGAAGTGTCAATCATGAATACTTCTCGTGCTAGCATGCACCCCTGCTCCTTCAACTGACTTACAGCCCTGCAGCCCTTGGAACACTGGGGCACCTAGTAGGAGTGTTAGGGAGCAGCCCCGATATAAAACAGGTTGCCTAGTGTGCTTATGGTGACCAACGCAAGGAAAGTTACTTTGGGCTGGTCAGCCACGGGTGTAGCTTGGAAACCACATTGGGCGCCAAACTGTTACAGAGCAGCCCCGATATAAAACAGGTTGCCTGGCTGTGGGTCCTCACCCGCGCTTAAAAGGGACTTATTAATACTCCACTACAGGCACACACAAAAGGTTAATAAAAGGTTTATTTACAAGGGAAAGGGAAATGAGGAAATGTACAACTCAGGGAGAAAATAGGGAAATAAAGTCTTTAATGTGTCCTACCCGATCCGCCGACCTAGAAACCCAATGGCACTCTGAGAGCTGGCTGAGCACTGTGAGCTGGCGGAAAGCCAAAAAAAGGGAATCCCCCAAAGCCCATGTGTCTGGTTTTATACTAAACCTGGCTGCTTAACTCCACCCTCAGGTTCCAGCAAACTTCCCTTTGGTGGTGATAGGATTTGTCTTTCCCAATGTCCTGATGGCTTTGGTCTGGAGTGGGGGTGGAGTCCACAAAGCTGTATGGAATTAGCTTTAGGACATCCTTTTCCCCCTAACAGGAGCACCTGGATTTGCTTGGTTCAGTGAGAGGGAGCAAGGAGTAAGAGAAGGAACACAGGTTGGGCAGCCTGGAAGCCTGGATTGCAGTCCAGGCTCTTGTTGCTTTGTGGATCCCTTCTAAACTTCCCTGCTAAGCCTTAGTTTCCCAAAGTGTAAAACAGTGGGGCAAGACAGTTGATGATAAAAGCTCCTATGATCTCTGGCCTCTTATCTCTAGATGTGAGGGGGCCAGTTTCCCCACAGGACTGGGGAGGCAGCAGGCACCCCTGTCTGCCTTCCTACTCAGACCCTGGAGCCAGGCCTTCCTACCAGCTCCCTTGTTTTTTTTAACACCGTGGAAAGAAAAAAATGTCAGCCACAGCTACCAGGCAACCAACAGCTGGGCAACTGAGGGGAGAAAGTCCCTTCCCAGCAGCCTCTCCATCCATCAACACCCCCAGCGTGGCCCAGGGAAGGTTTCAGGGGCTGCCACATAGCAGCAGATGCTGGAGATGGGTCTGGCCATTCCACCCCCTCATCCCTTTCTAACTGGGCTATGGGCAGCTTTCAGGACTTCCTGACTCTCCACTTGCTCACTGCTCACCTTGCACCCAGAAGGAGCCCAAGGCTGTGTGTGTGTATGTATGTGTGTGTGTGTGTGTAGGTGGAGGTGGGAGTTGCGATATTTGTGCTCCACCTGGAAAGGCCATTGGGAAGGGAAACGAGGGGCAGGAAGGCTGCCTCAAGGGCTTTGCTTGTGTTTCCAGGGATTTCTGTGGAGCCTGTGCAGGAAGACAGCTGAGAAGGGGAGTAAGTCAACTGGCCATCGAAACAGAAAGATCAAAGTCAAGGAAAATCAAACCAGCTCTAAGACGGAGGGAGAGCAGTCGAAACAGGGAAGGAAGGACACAGGGACTATGGTAATGGTCATGGGTGCTGCAGTAGTGGGAGAATTATGGGGACTATACATAAGGGGAGAAATCAAGTATTGTATAAGAATGAACAACAATGTTAGAAATTTTTTAAAAATTAAAAAATAAAAGAAAATTGCACCATCTCTGCAGCAGGCAGCGAAAATTAGAGAAAGAAGGCCTCCTGCCTCCACCTCCACCTCCAATCTTCCTATCCTCCCCCAGGTGGTCCTGAAACTTCCATGCCCACCGAGGACCATCCCCCACAACCTCCTCCCAGCCTCCCTGAACAGGCTACCATGATCTCCTCCCCCACCAGCCCCCACAACTTCCTCTCAGCTTCCCCACCCCATCCCCACCCAGAGCAGAGCTGGTCAGACCTGGCACCTTCTCTCGTTAAGCCTCAGAATCATACACCCAGCAAGAATGTTGCTTTTCCTTCCTCCTGCTCTTCTTCAGGCAATCCCAGGAGAAGTAGGAGAAGTAGACCCTACCCAGACAAACCAGACCCAGAAAACCTCAGAGCACACATACCCCACCCCAGTACCAAGAACTATATCTAACACAGTGGAAGAAACGGGAACCAGGAGGGCGGCAGGGTGCTGACCCCCCTGAAAACGCCTTGGCCTAGGCCCCTTGAGGTTGGCAGCACCTCTTTTTGGCTCTAACCCCCTTGGAAGCCAATCCCCGCTACTCACTTCTTTGCTACATTTGGCTGAAAACAGAGCAGAACTGCTGGCTTGGGTCTTTTTTTTTTTTTTTTTTTTTTTTAACCCCACTCCATCATTTTTTTTAACCTTCTACTTAAAAAAAATAATTTTGAGCTATGACATAGTACAAAGCTCTTTTACTTCTTACAGCTTCTTTAAGAAAACAGAGGTACTCACAGTAAAACTAAATGACCAGGTATTTACCCAGCACTTTACTAGCTATAAAATACTTACCTGGATCTGTGACAGCCCCACCTTGTGAGGGGGCAGGTGTTATCCTCCCTACCTTGGGAGGGGGAGACGAGTAGGGAGAGGGAGCTGCTGAATCACAAGGCTGTTCAGGTAAGGACCCAGGTACACAGATTCTGCCATAGGAGATCCAGGCAAGAGTCCTTGTGGCCCCTTGAAGCCACAGCAGCACTGGAGGAGAAGCTCATCTTCCCACAAGTCCAAGTTCTCTCTAACTTTTTGCCTGGACAACCTCACACTCACACTTGGACAACTTCACTGCATGGGGATCTCATTACACCTGAGAACCACCTCCTCAGTTCCCAAAGAGACTTATCTTATTTCCCCCTCCTACCCTGTTTTAAACAGACAGCAACCTTGCAGTGGATATGATCCCCTTTCTGTGAGAAATAAAAGTGAAGCAACACACAGGAAGATCAGGAGCCAGGATATAAACTCCAAAGCCCAAGCTCTTTTCCCTGCTCCAGGCTGCCACCTCTTGAAAGTCTGTGGCCACAATGCAGTTTCCTCTGGGTGGGGAGAAGCCACAGGCCCTGGAGTGGGTAGACAGCCAGTGTGACTTTGAACAGATCTCTTGGACTTTCAGAAAGGGCACTGGACTCGCAGCATGAGCTCTGAGATCCTTCTTGAAATCCAACAGTCCTGGGACAAATAGGAACAATAGATTCTACTGGGCTCAAAAAATCCTTCGTTGTATTCCTTCCACAAACTCCAAGCAGAGTTAGGTGCCAGGGCAAACCCGAACCATACTTCATCCTCATCTTCACTGGGCTCCTAACAGGAAGTGGGGGGCCATGAAGTGACACACTGACTTCTTCTGATCTCCTCTTGCTGTAGGTGAAACTAAGTCCTGGAAGGACAGTCAGAACAACTCAGAGGCTGGAGCAAACTCCTCTCCATGGGCAAGTGACGGCGGCGGGGGGGCGGGGGTGGGGTGGGACTGTACCTCCATTCTCCTGTCTGGTCAAGGAGCCCCTTTAAAGCATAGCTAAAAGAGTTCCTCCCAGCTGGCTTCCTGCATGCTGGGTCTGGGGCTCCATGGACAGGGCATGCACTCCAGGATCTGGTGGGGTTACAAAGCCTCACCTCTGATGCCCAAGGAGAGATGGGAGACTTGGGGAACCCACACATTGAAGCAGAAAGATCCCCTGAGTAACTTTAATTCCATACTCATTCACACAGCACCTACTGTGTGCTGTTTACTGTTGCCAGGGCCAGAAGAGAAAGACAATGTGTTCAAGCTCCAGCCTTCAAGGGGATGCCAGGCCACCCACACAGGCCAGCTTTCTCTGTCTCCGGAAAAGCTGAGGAGGTGAGAAAAGTGCAGACAAGGTGGTATGGGGGGGGGGGAGGCTCTGTTTGGAGGAGCCATTGAATCTGAGTGGGGATCTAAGGAAGGCCACCTGGAGGAGGTGACAGTGGGAGGGGACTGTGATGAGTGGAACTTGGAGAAAAAGGATAGGGATGTTGTATAGAAAGAGCAAAGCAGAGCGGAGCCCAAGCTCTGGCCCAGCCATACTCCAGCTGTGGATTTGCTTAACTTCTGGGGCCTCATGTGTAGAAAGGAGAAAACTATTCTTCACCCCTGGGAAACACCTTCTCGTGTACAACCCCCTCTCAAACTTGCCGCCAAGACCCCTCTTCTATCTCCTCAACCACTTGTTACCAAACATAGCCTTCTGGAAACTGTAAACTTACAAAACAGAAATAAAACCTAAAACAAAAATGCTCAGAAAGCTCTTAGCTGCCAATCAGTGTGTCCCTGATTTACAAATAGGAAAACTGAGGCCCAGGAGTGTTGCATGACCTTCCCAGAGCCACATAGTCAGTCAGTGAATGCAGTGCAAGACTCAACTTCCCTCATCAGTCACAGATGTGATCACATTTTTATGAGAATCCTATCTTTGGATCATCTTCTTTGGGGGAAGAAGGTCAACCTTCCCCACCCCACCTTAAGGTCAGATCAGGTCTTTGAACTTCTGTCCTACTCAGAGCAGCTTCTTGTGTCTGCCCTGTCTGGAGTCCACTGCCAGTATGTGTCCGAGTCAGGACTTATGGGAAAGAGCTGTGGAAGTCAGTCTCAAAGTCTTGGACAACTTCAGCCCCCAGACCAAAGGCCCTCAAGTCAGGAACCTCCAGTAGTCTCACTCATGGGCCCCGTCTGTGTCCTGTGAGCCCAACGGCAGAAGGAGAAGCAGCTTCCTTCCTAAGGCCTGTGTGGCAGACACGACAGGCTGGGGCTTGCCAAGAGCAAGCTAAAGAGTCAGGGAAGCCATGGGGGCAGCTGTACCTACACGTGATGGGGACACCGGGTCATCTCAGGCCAAGAACAATAAGTCTCTCTTGACTGACAACTCACAAGATGCCAATGTTAGTGGTGGAAGCCATCAAGCCTGAGGCTGCAGGGAAGACAGGGTTGGGCCAGAGGGCAGCAGACAATATGAATGACACCCAGGTGGTATTTCCAGGCTGAGTCTATCACATGGGGGAAACAGCTGTTAGGCTGGGGGCTCATGCTGGTGCCGGGTGTCACACTTCCGATCCTCTCTGCAGGATTTGTTTTGATTCCCATAACACCTCTCACGTTGCCTCCGCCCTGGGTTCCTAATCAGCCGGCCTCTCCCTTAGGGGGTGATGGTGAGGAGAAATGCTCTGAGGAGAACTCAAACATCCCAGGTCTCAGAATAAGAGCTACCAAAACTGGAACTGGCGGCTGCTCCTTGGCCCCAGCCTCACTTGGAGGGCATGTGGGGTGCCAGAGTAAACAGACATTTGCAGGCATGCTGGCAGCAGCCCCACCCCCTTTCTAACTCCTATGCACCTTGCATCTTCAGTTGATTGACTGATGCTTCCTTCTGGCTTATTTGACAGGACTCAGGGTCTGGAACCTTGATTTGTTCTTTACTTACAGAGGAATGAATCAACTTAATGCTGAGTGTATGCAGGCCGCCTCAGGGAGGGCAGGGATCACTTCCAGGGCAGGATCTGGGCCGTACAGAAAGACCTCTCTCTACAGCAAGTATCACAGCACCTCAGAGCTGGAAAGCGCTTCTTAGATCATCTACTTGTGCCCTCATGCCCTGTGTCCTCTGCTGAGTGACTGAGACCAGGATGGGGGTCTGCCTACCCTCACAGAGGGGTGAGGGGCACGGTGTAAACCAGGAGCGGGTCAGGGAGGGTTTCCCCTCCTTGGGAGAAGCAGCGAATGGGAAACCCTGAGGAACTGACAGTCTGGGCAGATACAGGAAGAGGATGCTAAGGGAGGCTCCACCCTCTAGGATCTTCCTTTTTAGTCTACCCAGAGCTGTGCTGCAGACTGCACCTGAGTCAGACTACCCCAGGGTCCCCTATGTAAAGGCCAACAGTAAACCATCAGCCCTTATTTTAGGTAGCTGCCAGTTCCTCCTTCAGAAACCATTCCCTCAGCATCCCACCAAGGAGAACAATATCCTGGCTTCTTCTGACCTTCTGCTGCTCTAGGTGAAAACAGGTGCTGGGAAGAGAGAAAGGTAGATGGCATGGGAAAAACGGGGGTGGGCAGAAACACCTGGCCCAGCTGCAGACTTAAGTTCAGAGAACCCAGGGTTACTTATAATGGTCTCTCCAAAGCTTGCTAAAAACTAGGCCAATCAAGCAGTATTTAAAAGCTCCAAATGGGGGTGAGCAGAGCCACAACTCCCCACTTGCACTGAGCACCCACGTTGCCTCAGGAGCTTATAAACACACATTCCTCAGCCTCATCTTTAGACCCACCATTAGCCTTATTTGAACCAGCCCCCACGCAGTGACTCAGACAAGGGGGGAGAGTGCCGCGCACTAGAATCCAGGACCTGAGGCCTCGGTGTGGGCCTTCGGCAAAACACAGTTACTGCACCACCAACAAAATGGATTTATTCAGAAATACGTGTAGTGTCAAGGCAAGACTCACACTTACTTCCCTTCATCAAAGGCCGGCGCCCCTCCCTCAGGTCCTTTGGAGGAGCTGCCAGATAGAGACACCTCCTTCTTCCTTCTTCCGGGGTAGGGAAGCAGCACCACGTCCAGCTGCCGTGTAGCAAGCCATGTCTTGCAGCTTGCTAGCTGCACCTGCCTGGGGGCCCTCTCCGAGCCTCCTGGCCTCCTCATTCTCACACTGGTTGAGTTGTCATTGGCAGTGACATCGCGGGCCTTGGCTGCAACAGCAGCAGATGAGTAGCCTCTAGAAGCTGCACACCCACTTCAGAGGGGCCAAGAGACCACATAGCAGCAAGAGAGCTCCCAGACCCCAGGTCTGACCACACTGCATAGCCCAACAAGGGAGCCAGGTCATGAGGGCCTGGGTGGGAGGGGGTGGGGGGAGAGTGAGGGGCTCAGAGAGTGGGGGCTGCTGACCAAAGGGTGGAAGGCAAGGGGATGGGCTAGATGAAGGGGTGTACGGGCTGGGAGAGTACGAGACAGAGTGGGCCCAAGCGCCCCACAGCACAACGGACACTCACCGAGGGAGGAAGGAAAACTTGAAATAGGCTACACAGGCAGTACAGCTGTGCAAAGAGCACTCACAAAGAGAACTTAGAGAGATGGTAATAGCCACAATTCATCAGCATCAGATTCCGTTTTTTCCCTATAAACTTTGCTTAAGTTCATAATAAAAAAATAAACACAGGCAAATCACACCTACTTCACACAGTCATTTCTGGGTGGTAAGTTCTGTATTAAATTCAAAATTAATATGCGTGGGTGAAACTTCACACACCAGCCAAAACTTGAGCCCTTAGGAGAGAGGGACAGATGCAGGAATTGTTACCCTCTCAAATAGCCCCTTAAAAGAACCCATGTGCCCATCGAGCCCTCTGTTGCCTGCCTACATCCACACTGCTCAGAACATACAGACCTGAGTTCTCAGGCAGGCAGAAGTTTGCCAAATTAAATTGTTCTCACACATTTGTGGGAGATGGGAGCAAAGGGAAGTTTGGTGTGGTGGAAAGAACACGAGACAAGAAGTCAAAATATTTGAGTTCATTAAAAAAACTGACTTATCATTTATTTGACTTACCCCAACAGGGCCTCGGTCCATCCAATTGCACAGTGAGAAAGGCCACATAGCAAATTCCCCCAAAAGTAGCAACAACACCGTCTCATAAATTCTGTGGGTCCTGAATCTGGAAGCAGCTTAGCATTGGTTCCAGCTCCCCTCTCCTGAGGCTCCTGAGTCTGAGGTTCCTCTGAGGGAGAGCTGCCTCCAGGACACTCGAGTGGCAGTCTGCAGGCCCAGAAGATTCATGCCATGGACCTTGCCTTAGGCTGCTCACAAGGCAGCTTGGCTTTCCCTGGAGCAAGTGATTCAAGAGAGAGGGACAGAGATGAAGAACCCGAAACTGAGTCTACTATCTTTGCATAACCTCATCTTGGAAATCCCATCAGTTGCCTTATTCTAGTCTCCACTGGACTAAGTCCAGTCCATACCAAGAAGGAAATTGAGCTCTGTCTTGCAAGGGTGGGAGTTTCAAAAAATGTGGAGAAACATCTTTAGAAGTACCACAGGAATGAGTGTCAACAATGATGGCTAAAATTTTCAGATCTGTGACTATGGCTCCCTGACATCCAGGAACACTAAGCACAGCAACGGCGCTGTGCGCTGTTAATTTAGCCCTTGAACCACCACAAGTTCTTGTCCCATGAAGCCATAAAAAGAAATTCACAGACATTTTAGATAAGTAAGCAGAGAGAAACAAACGTTGTTTAAGAAAGTAAAGAAAAGTTTATTTACAGGAAGAAAGCAAGGACTCCCAGGTATGCTACACTTGGGAGGGACAAGGAAAGCCGTTGTGGGCCTGTGACTAGGGGTATTTAAACCTTTTTCTCTCTTATCTTAGAGTTTACCTCCCCTGTCCAAGGTCTTATTCTCTCAAGTTTTACTGTTTTTGTATAGTCCTGCTGGAATTTCTGACTTTATCTCTGGAGTATGTTTTGGTTAGCACCTCTTAGAATTTACTGTCCTTATCTCAGAAGCCTCTTTAACTCTCTGAGTCCCTGCCTGCACTGTCCCTAAAGCTGCCCAGTTAACCCTAACTTGCCCTGGGACTCAACAGTGGGCATAAGAGGGTCAGAGGTGTCTGCTGACCACTCTCTGGTCTCAGTAGAAAGGACCTGGAGAATGAGGGGTGTTTTTGGACCTGGAGAATGTGGGGGTGTGCTTCTCAGAGGCACATACAGATCAAGAAGTTTGCCATTCTCTTCAACCACCCAGTGCCTTGGGGTAGCTGCTGAAGGAGTACTAAGTGTGCCTGTGTGCAGGACACCTGCTTGGGCACTCTCCTGCTATGGGTAAGGAAAATATCCGAAGTGGTCTGGGGCCAGAAGCCAGATCTAGAAGCCTCCCCAGCCTTGGCCAGGACAGGCCTTCCAGGGGGATCCTCAGGTATTCCTTATACCTCCAAAAGAAAGGGGAGAGATACACTGCAGCATCAGGGGGAAGGAGAGTGTGATAGAGTGACTGGGGCACTAAAAACAGAAACCCTATTTAAATGAGGTTGGGAGGCTAGAAGAGAGTGCTTAGGCTGCACAGGAACCCACATGCTTTGCATCTTTATGATGAGAAGAGATGTTGCCTTGCCACCTCAGCAGAAAGAAGAAAGAGGTTTCTTTTTATGCACAATGAGCCCTCTAAAGGCTATAAAAGGATGCTAGCTTTGGATCTGGGCGTGCACGTGTGTCTCTTGGTGAGACTGCACTTCCCCAATCACCTATTTGTCATTACCAAATAAACCCATCTTTTTTTGTGAAATAACCGGTTGCTTTTTGTTTGGGGTCAACAGTAGTCTTCCCTTTCCTTCTGGCCAAAGTAAGTAGAGAATAGTCATTCTGGATCAAGTTCTCTAGGCTTGGTGCTTGATGGACCCGGGTTTGAACACCTACTCGGTCATTACCAGCTCTGCCCCTAAACTCTGGAGGCTTCTTTCCTTGTCTACAAAATGGGCAGACAAAACAAGTTCATGTCATAGAGCTAGGATAAGATAAGCTTTTAAGGCCCTTAGAACAGTCACTAGCACATAATTAGCAGTCATAAAGAATATTATTATTAATACTAAATTACAAAAGATATCAGTTCATCCAGTTCAAATGCACATCCAGTATGGGAACCCCCTTCTATTTATGCGAACAGATGATAGGGTTCTCAGCCCAGTACCTGAATACTTAGTGAGCCTGGGAGCTCACCCCCATCCTGGCCTCACTATCTCTCCCAGGACCACAATGGGGACCCACAGATGCCAGCTTGTGTCCGCCCCCTTCACCTCCACTCCGTTTGCATTCCAATGGCAAACAATAGTTGTGAATTTCAAATAGTTCTCTAAACATATCAAAGGAGAAATAAGAGTGCACTCTCCTCTTTTAGCTTAGGTGGAATCTCCTAGGCAATCACGGAAACATTTTCCTTCTGACTTTCGTCTTTGCATTTTAGTCAAATCACAATTGAAACATTTGATCCAAAAACCTTGGTGCTAAGGAGATGGTTAAGAAAGAGGTTTGCCCAGAAGGCTAACTAAAACGGTTGACAATGGGAGTATGTGGGTGGGTGAGAGTGTGTGTGTGTGTGCACGCACGTATGGCATGCACACACACACACACATTTCTAACTGGAAAGATGCTTGTGTATAGATATGAGGGGGTGGTATCTGTTGCTCTGTGCACATGCATGTGTATATATGGGGGGGTGCATGCCTATGAGTAGGTGGAGGAAGTTGTGTAGGGTGTGGGTGTGATCAAGACCACCTTTGTGCTCTCTGGCCAGGGCACAACGTTCCCAAAGTACACAGCAGTCACACATTTAGGATCACATTTCTTTTCATGCCAATTCCCCCACTCTTTTCAGGAAGCTGCATTTGTTGGACAGGATTTAGATTTCTCTCACTGAGGTCTCTGGAGAGGTAGTCCAATGATGAACCCAAGAAATAAAATCTCACGTGTCATCTAAAGTCACAAGAGTGTGGAAAACCTCAGCAGAAGCTACAAAGGCTTAAATCCTGCAACCCGCACCTCCTGTAAAGAGAATAGGGTCAGCTCCCCACTCCGTGCCCAATTCTCAGTGTGAATTTTTTAAATCAGCCTTATAAGCAAACATCTGCCGCTCTCCATGTTCTGAATGAAAGGTGAAGATCAGAAAAAGGAATCTTTGTGTTTTCATTAGGTATTTTAGCAAATGCAATGAGGACATTCAGATTCGATTTCCCTGTTTTGTACACACACATAAGTCGTTGCTAAGAGGATTACTGTTCCTGGAGCCGCATCCTTCCTAAAGGCTCGGTCAAAGGAGACCCTTGTTAAACAGCATTTTCTCTAATTCCTCTGGCTTTCTTCCTTGCCTCAACGTGCAGACATCGCGCCTGCTCCTAAATCCACCCACCTCACAGCCTTCGGGAGAGCGCTGGTCCGCGGCCATTCTCCTGCTGCCCCCGGCTCCTTCATAAAGCTGAAGATGAACATTAGCGCTTGGTTCAGCTGCATCCGAAAGGCAAAGGGCAGCTTCATCGAACCCTCGACGCCCCCATAGAAAAATGTAGCCTTTTTGCCTCTGCTCCAGTGAATGGCTTTTCGAGGGTTTTCATTAGGGCCTGGGTCTGCTGGTGCAGAAAGCCTCACAGATGTTGACATTTTTTTCATCCCTGGGTTAAGATGTCTTCCATAAGCTTTTATTCCTCATTTGTTACTTCTTTATTATCCGGGAGGTTTTGCCGCCTCCCTCTTCTGGGTTCTCTGAAGAGAGCAGCGGTAGCTGAGCCTGTCATTATCTCGGCCCTTTTCTCTCGCCTCCAGAGGCAGCCGGGGCCGCGGGCCCCTTTGTGGGGAACAGCAGGTAGCTGAGGCGGGCCGGGTCACCCCTCAGACCCTTTTGTGCAGCCGCCCCCTCCTCCCAAACAGCTTGGCTCTGGGGATGTGAAAGGTCAGGGGCATGCCAAGTTTCCATACCTGAGCTTTTGTTTGGGGCTGGAGGCAAATGATTCTAGGAGTAATTTCTCTCGGAAAGCAGCCCAGAGACTCCCTTCTTCCTTGTTACTATGCACGACTGAATCCCACTCCTTGGGGCTGGGTGTAGGAGAGGGGGGATTCCTTTAGATCATCAGTATCCAAAACTGCTCTCAGAAAAGACTGTCTACCCAAAGATGGTTCAGAGATGAATTTGAATGGAAGCCCGAAGTCTTTGAGAATTTGAGAAAGAGGTTTGTATTAAATATAGAGTGTTTATATATAATATAAAGACAGGCTGAGAAAGTAAGTGGATGGTGAAAAATATTTGCATACAAACCATGATTGTAACAAAGTCCAAGGAACTCTGTTAATGGTAGATAAAATACATAACAAGCAAGAAATTAAAGAAATAAAAAATAAATATTTCATAATGATAAAAGGATCAATTCGACGGGAATACTTGACAATCTGAAGTATATATGTCCCTCATAACAGCTCCAAAGTATGGGTGGTAAAATTTAACATAAGGAGAAACAGATAATTCCGTGACCACTGAATTAACACCCCAATCTCAGAATATCATAGAACATAGATAATGTTAGAACATTGATAGAACATGATAAATATAATCAACAGCGAGATGGAAAATTTGAACAATTTCAGCCACTTCAACATAACTGACATTTGTAAAATATTACATCCAACAATTGTAAGATTACATATTCTTTCAGGTGTACATTGTCTGTTCATCAGGACTCATAATATGTGGAGACAGAAACAAGTCTCAGCACATTTTAAAAGATTGAAATTATATAGGCTATATCTTCTGACCACAATGGATTTAGTTAGAAGTCAATAACTATGTCTAAGGAAATCCCAAATGTTTGAAAATTAAACAACACACTTAAAATAACCCATAAATACAAAAATAAACCAAAAGGAAAATGTGAAAAATTTGAAATGAGAGCAATTTAAATAGGACATAGCAAGATATGAGGCATGCACTAAGTAAGTATAGCAAGAAACGAAGTTTTTAAAGGCTTACGCTAGAAAAGAACAAGTACCGAAAACCAGTGACCTAGGTGTCTGCCTTAGAAAGAGAGGAGTGATTAAACCCAAATCAGGTGTAAGTGTAACAGGGTGGTCCCCAGGAAAGGGGGAGGTTCCCTGCCCCACCCAAGGGAGGGTGGAGCTGAGCAGGAGGAGGAGAAGCAGCAGAAGAGACTGAGGAAGGAAGCAGGATGGAGCCAGGAGACCTGGAGGAGGCGCATGGAGCCTAGAGACACGTGAAGAAACTGCGCTTGTCTTTTGGTCGTGGACTGGGTGACACAGATGTGGGTGAGACCCGTGGGGAGGTGACAATGGCAGCTTTTATCTTGATGTTGATTTTGCTCTTTCAGCTTCTGTCCCAGAGTGGCTAACAGAAGTAAGGAGATGACTCCTTTTAATTGAAAGTTAATTACTGATAATTTGATTTTGCTTTTTCAGGTTCTATTCCAGGAAACCCAAGGATTGCCTGCTTGGTGGCTAACAAGAGATGACTCCTTTTGCTTAAAAGTTTACTTTTGCTCTTTCAGCTGCTGTACAGAATACCCCAGGATTGACTTCTAACAAAAAGTCTTCAACACTGAAAACCCTAAGGTGATAAACAAGGTCATGTAACTCTTGTGGTTAATAAAACTTTTCCTTCTTATTTCCAAAGTCTTAGGTTTGTAGGATGACAATTGGAAATTTTTCTGCCAGCAACACTCCACATTTTTTTTGGACTTTGACTTTTTTTTTTTCTGAGCCTATGGAGTAAAACTGCAGTTACATAACATATTCTACGTGGCATAACTAAAAAAAAAAAAAAAAGCTGTCTTTGTCTATATGTTGTATGTCTGTATGTCCTTGTGTCTAACTCTCTTGACCTCCAGTGATTGACAAATTGGTATACATGGTGCCCATAGACATTGGAAAAAAAAAAAAAAGTCTCCAGTTATGAGAAAAACTAAAGGTTATGGTTTGATTGTCAACATTGTGCTACTGAACTAAGCCGGTGCCTTCATAGAGATTGAACATTGTTGTTTCTGTTATTTTTCTGATATTTATGGCAAAGCTTCCCAGAAATCTAAATTCAAGTACAAATTTGGTAGCCTGTCATTTGGCTGATGCAAGGAAATTTTGTGGAACCTCAGTAGAGCTCCTGAGACACTCCACAAAGTTTCTCCCTTTCCTCCTGGGAAAGGCATTAGATGAATTTGTTCTATTTGGCTCACGGCTCACCTAGTAGAGTAAAACTAGAAGGGAAGCATTGTCACTTGGGAAAATGGTAAAACTTTGGTATGTACAAAATGTTAACAGTGGTTCTCTGTAATGTGTATAAAAAAAAAACCTCTCAGTATCTGGTATGTATGTAAATTGTCAATGATGATTGTCACCTTGTAATATTGTATAATTCAATTGTTTCATATCTACAGGAATTGTTTCTGAAAATATAGGGAGAAAAGGTCTCAACAGATTCCTATTGATGGAACTGTTGAGAGTAAAACTTTTCTACTAAGGACTGAATAGACTTGGAAATACACCTCATATTTACTAAGTTTTCCTTGACATAATAATACTGATGATTTTTTTGCATTTTGCTCTAAATCCACAAAGTTTTCTTGTTTTGAGTAACCAGAATCTGCAGCAAGGTTGCAATTTTTTTTCCAGCAAAGCTAACTTGTCACATTTTCTCTCCCCTTAATACCAACACAGCATACAAATAGTGGTAGTAATTTTTGCTACTTATCTTAGAGTCTGTTTTTGCATAACTTCCATAGAGATTTTGTCTGTTTTAACAAAAAAAATTGGACACGAGTTTGATTGTGTGGCTTTGTGTGGAGTTCTTCCAAAAAGTTGAAACAGAGCTGAACCAAGAAGAGGAGAACCTGTTTGCCTTGTTTGTAGGGTTCCAGAGACCTCCAAAGAAGGTGAGGAAGCTTGCCTCCATTGGCAGGACTGGACAACCCGGCCAACGAAAATGCCCTGGTACCCTCAAGAAGAGGAAAGCCCAGGTGGAGTCTGATGAGACCAACTTTGTACCTGAAGCCTACGTCGACCGGATGCCACCGGTTCGCTCTGATCCTGTGTGGAGTATTTCAACAAAGCCAGCTAAAAATTGCTGTTAGTTATTTCTACCCTGTGATTTTATGCAAAAATAGGAAAAATGGTTTAAAAGTAGATTTAGTTTGCAAACTTTTGCTTTGCTGTTAAAAGTTTGGGATCAAGGTTGAGAAAATTTGTGTTTTTGCATAAGTTGAACCATTTTAACATTTTTTCCCCTGTGATTTTGATATATTTGCTGTCTTGTTTTAGCCAATGCTCCAAATTTTTTTTCTTTTGGCTTGTATAATGGACTATTTTTCAGAATGGAAAACTGTCATACTGGACATTCATAGACAATGCTGCTGACTAATTGTTGCTTCTCTTACACACATTGTAACCCTAAAAAAAGACTGTCTCCTAAGACTAGACCCTGAGATTTGTGCCACCATAGATATGGTGGAATAAAAATTAAAAGGGGGGATTGTAACAGGGTGGTCCCCAGGAAAGGGGGAGGTTCCCTGCCCCACCCAAGGGAGGGTGGAGCTGAGCAGGAAGAGGAGAAGCTGCAGAGGAGACTGAGGAAGGAAGCAGGATGGAGCCAGGAGACCTGGAGGAGGCGCATGGAGCCTAGAGACACGTGAAGAAACTGCGCTTGTCTTTTGGTCGTGGACTGGGTGACACAGATGTGGGTGAGACCCGTGGGGAGGTGACAATGGCAGCTTTTATCTTGATGTTGATTTTGCTCTTTTCCTTCCGGGCTTGTCCGGTTGTTTGTGACCCTTTTCTGTGGGTCCCCACTGGAAGATGCTTTAGTCTTGTGGCAGGCTTTGGGGCCTTGCTCTGGGCCAATCCCATTTGGATGGACTTTTACCCACGAGGGGACGGGTAACTTTGGGTGCTTGATTTAGAAACTAGACTCTTTGCCTTACCTGTATTGTTTCCTAGTTTTATTAAAGTTCCTTCCCATTAAAGTCTCCTATGTTTTGTGTTGATGCGGCGGATGGCAGAACCCATTTAGAATAGGCAGGTTTGCGGGGTTTGGGCTGCCCCCCTCCCTGTCCTATAACATAAGGAAGGAAATAATAAAGAACAAAGCTCAACAAAATACAAAATGGACAATGGGGAAAAGTCAATGGAAGAAAACTGGCTTTCTAAAGAGATCAGTAAAATTAATAACTTATAGCCAAACTGAACAAGAAATAAAGAGAGACGATACGAATTATCAATATCGCAGCTGGAGGGGGGAGGCCGAAAAAACAATTTATCAATATCAAAAATAAAAGAAATAATATTAGTACGGACCCTATAGGCATTAGAAAGCTGTAAGGCTTATTTTTTAACAACTTTGTATCAATGTACTTGACAACTTAGATAAGGTAGATAAACCTATCCCAAGATACAGCTAACCAAAACTGACTCAAGAAGAAGGAAAATTTTGAGTAGTCTCATATCAACTAAAGAAATGAACATATACATAAAAGCTTTCCAATAGAAAATATCAGGCCCAGATGGCTTCAATGATCTATACAGAAGTATTTAAAGTCTAAAAATGCCAATCCTACATAAACTTTTACCAACAATGGAGGAGGAGGGAACACAGAACAACCCATTTTAGAAGGCCAGTAGTTTCCTGACACCACAACCAGATGTAGAGACCACAAGAAAAGGAAATTGCCGACCAATATTTTTCATGAACACAGACATAAAAATCCAGACTTTGGATAATAAAATCTAGCAACAGGTAAAAAAAAGGACAGTACATCATGAGCATATGCTCACACAAGATTAGTTTAAATTTTAAAAAATCAACATAGTCCCCAAATTAATAGCATAAAAGAGGAAAACATGATTATATCAATAAACATAGAAAAAGCATTTGAAAAAATTCAGCACCTATTTATGATAAAAATATAAACTTTAAAAAAATGGAGATGGAGGTAACTTCCTCGACTTGATAATGACTTTTTTTAAACCAACAGCTAAACATCATATTTAATAGTAAGAGACTGAATACCTTCCCTCTAAAATGGGGGGAAAGGCAAGAATGTCCATTCTCATATTGCTTTTCAACAGAGTGCTGGAAGGTCTAGTCAAGGCAATAGGGGAAGGCAAGGAAATGAAAGGCATATAGATTGGAAAGAGAGAAATAAAAGTCTCCCTATTTGCAACTCACATGATTTTTCAAGAAATCTGCAAAAAAAAAAGTTTAGAAGTAATAAGTGAGTTCAGCAAGATTGTCAGATATAAAACATAAAAAATCAAATATATTTCTATTGATATATACTACAATAGGATGAATATAAACACTGAAAATAAACATATAACACCATTTATAAAAACTAACAAAAATAAGTACTCAGGTATAAATCTAACCTAACAAAACATGTATAAGACTTACAGGCTGAAAACTTTAAAATGCTACAAAATAAAGAAAATCTAAGTAAATAGATATATCATACTCAAGAATAGGAAAACTTTACACAAAATTTGTCAATTGTCCTCAAATGGATATATGGCTATAACAAAATTACTAACAAAATCCCAGCAAGGTTTTTCATAGATACTAACATATTCTATCATTTACATTGGAAGGGAAAGGAAGTGTAACAGCTAAAATAATTTTGAAAAAGAATGAAGGGAGAGAAATTATTCTACTTGATTTTAAGTCTTATAAAGCTATAGTAGTCAAGAGAGATATAGATTAATGCAACAGAAGACAGATCCCAGGGCTTTCCTGGTGGTTCAAGGAGTTAAGCGTCAGCACTATGAAACTATCCACAGCCACTGCACCAAAAGAGTTCCATCCCCGGTCAGGGAGTTACCCACATGGCACAGCAGACATCTCCTATCTCGCCTGCTACTCCCCTCAGCAGTATGTTTCAGTCAGTCTGCCTGTTCTGTTCCCCACTCTGTCTCTGGTGAGTCCTTTCACTCCTCTGCACCTCTGTCCTACACCCCAGTTCTTATATACATAAATAATTAAAATAAACCTTTAAAAAAAAAAAAAGAAGACAGATCCCAGATTAGGCCCACACAAGAAATGCCAACTGATTTTTCATAAGGTGCAAAAGCATTGCAACAAAGGAAAGATAATCCTTTAACAGATGGTGCCGGAGCAAATGGATATTCAAGAGCAAAATAAAATATATTTCACATCTTTTGTAAGAATTAATTCATAATGAATCATATATTTAAATCTAAAACATAAAACTTATAGAAAATAACACAGGAGAAAATCTTTAGAACCTAGGACCTAGTGAAGTGTTCTTAAACCAAACTCATACCCCATCAAAGAAAGCATCAATAAATTGGATTTCATTAAAAATTAAAAAAAAACAACTTTTGCTCTGTGAAAAACCCCTTAAAGAGCAAGAAAAGATAAGTTCTAAACTGGGAGAAAATATTTGCAATGTATATATCTGACAACAAGAATCACATCTAAAAATATAAAGTATACATATATATAACTATATAATATGTCTAGACTATAGATCTCAAAATGCAACAGTTAAAAATGAAAACAATCCAATCACGAAATGGGCAAAAGAATTGAAGACATATTTCACTGGATATACAAATGACAAATAAGCATATGAAAAGATGTTAAACACCAAAATGTTCCTAACCGTAGAGACATACAATTCAAGACCATGGTGAGGTATCACTATACATCTATTCAAATAACTTAAATTTAAGGGCCTCCCTGGTGGCACAAGGGGTTAAGCACCACACTATGAAGCAATCCGCAGCCTCTGCAGCATGAGTTTGATCCCTGGCCTGCCAGGGAGCAACCCACATGGCGCAGCAGACCTCTCCTATCTCACCTGCTGCTTCCCTCAGCAGTGTGTTTCAGTCAGTCTGCCTGTTTTGTTCCCCACTCTGTCTCTGGTGAATCCTCTCACCCTCCACATCTCTGGCCGATACCCCAGCTGTTGTATGCATAAATAAATAAATCTTTAAAAAGAAAAAACAAAACTAAAATTTAAAAAACTATGACAATGTCAAATGCTGGCAAGGATGCAGAGAAATTGGATCGCTTATATATATTGCTAGTGGGGGTGTAAAATGGTAGAGATTCTCTATAAAATACCTTGGCAGTTTCTTTGCAAATTAAACATATGTTTACCATACTGCACATTTATTCCAGAGAAATGAAAATTTAGGTCAACATAAAAACCTATATATGATAGTTCTTAGTCCCTTGATTTGTATTATCCCAAAACTGGAAACAATCAAAATGTTCCTTAGTAGATAAAGTGTTAAACAATCGGTCATACTATAGAGCTCTGGGTAAAAAGAAATAAACTACAGGGCCTCCCCTGTAGTAGAGCGCTGGGCTGCGGGGCTGCAGGGCTGCCCACAGCCTCTGCAACGCCAGCTCGTTCCCCGGCCGCAGGGGAGGGTCCCACAAAAAAAAAAGAAAGAAAGAAAGAAAAGAAAAAAAAGGAAAAAAAAAAGAAATAAACTACAGATACATACACAATTTAGACTGATCGAGAGCATGATGTTTAGTGAACCAAGGCCAAGCTCAAAAGGTCACAATACTGCATGATTTCATTTCTATAACATTTCTTGAAATGATAAATTATAGTGATGGGAAATAGGTTAAGAGTTGCTAGAGGTTAAGGATGGTGGGAAGGGGGATGGTTATGATTATAAAAACAGGTAGCAAAAGGGAGATCTTTGTGGTGATGGGAGAGTTCTCTATCTCAACTGTGATAATGTTTAACAAATATATACATACAATAAGGTGACATAAACTAAACCCACACATTGTACCAATGTAAATTCCTGGTTTTGATCATATACTGTAACCACGTAAGATGTAAACATTGAGGGAAACTGGGTGCCTCCTCTTTGTATTACATTTGTACTCCTGTGAATATTAGTATTTCAAAATTTAAAAGTCAAATAAAAATATATTGTATCTCTACATACAAGTCATGAGCAATTTGGAATAAAGATTTTTTTAAATCTGTTTGTAAATAGTATAAAAAAACTTTTGAATAAGTTTAAAGAAAGATGTGCCAGACCTGCACTCTGAAAACTACAAAATATTATTAAGGAAAATGAATGAAAACCTAAATAAATGAAGACGTATACCATGTTCCTAGATTTCAAAACTCAATACTATTAAAATGTTCAGCCAGGTGTTAAGTTCCCATGAAAATTCAGATCACCATGACATTGGCTCCATATAGACAAGTCCACAAGGCCATAAAATGTCTCCAGTATATTCATTCGGACTCCAGTTAAAGAGAGGCAAAATAGTTACTTATGAGAGAGAAAAAGAGAGAGGTGTACTGTAAGCCTATCTAGCACCTTATATTTCTCACCTGTTAACCAGTTGATACTATCAATGCTCCCATGAGTTGGAGTAGCAGAGAAAGTGTACTGGATGTTGATGAATTCCTTCCTGTAGATGAAGACACAGGCTAGAGCTAGCTCTGGGTTCAAGGTCAATGTTCCCTGTCACAAAGTGGCTACAATGTTTTTTTGTGTGACAGGGAAGTGATTGACTGGCCAGCTCTCCATCTCAATTTTTTTAAAAAGATTTATTTATTTATGCATACAAGAACTGGGGTACAGGCCAGAGGTGTGGGGGGTGAGAGAATTCACCAGAGACAGAGTGGGGAACAGAACAGGCAGATCGATTGAAATACACTGCTGAGGGGAGCAGTGGGCGAGTCAGGAGAGGTCTGCTGCACCACGTGGGTAGCTCCCTGACTAGGGATCAAACTCATGCTGCAGAGGCTGTGGACAGCTTCATAGGTTGTGTCTTAACCCCTTGCGCCACCAGGGAGGCCCTCCATCTCAATTTTTTAGCCTATGAGCCTTTTATCAAAATGTCAAAAGTTCTGATTTCCTATAGATTTCAGGAAAGTTGATTTTAATAAGATCAACAAGCTCCTCTGAGTACTAAAAATCATGCACTCTGTTTTTTCCTGCTAATGACTATGAAATTCACTTTGAGTGATCAACTGTTCCTCAGGATAGACTGCTCTTATACTAATGCTAATTAATAACTCTCCTCTCCTCCCATCGCTCTTTGTGACATTGAATTATAGAACACTGATGCTGGAAGGGCTCTTAAGGCACTAAAATGTGGCTCTAAGGTGTTTTCATTTACTGGTGTTAAATTAATTAAATAAGGAGGCCATTAAGCTGATGTGGCTCTAATATCATAGAGGTCTATGTTGGTAAGCCAAAATCTAAGGCTGTAAATGATTCAACATTATAAAATCAAAATGCTAAGGACAGTCAATCACAGATTAGAGAGAAGGCAGAACTCTTACTCCCATCACCCTAAGAGAGGGAGAGAAACAAATTTCTCCTGCTGTAACAGGGTGGTCCCCAGAAAAGGGGGAGGTTCCAGGTTTCCTGCCCCACCCAAATGGAGGTTGGAGCTGAGCTGAGGAGAGAAAGAAGCTGCAGAGGAGACTGAGGAAGGAAGGAAGCAGGATGGAGATCCAGAAGGAGACCTGGAGGAGGCACATGGAGCCGAGAGACACGTGAAGAAACTGTGCTTGCCTTTTCGTCATGGACTGGGTGACACAGATGTGGGAGAGACCCATGGGGAGGTGACAATGGCGGTTTTTGTCTTGATTTTGATTTTGCTCCTTTCCTTCCAGACTTGTCTGGTTATTTCTGATCCTTTTCTGTGGGTCCCCACTGGAAGGTGCTTTAGACTTGTGGCAGGCTTTGGGGCCTTGCTCTGGGCCAATCCTGCTTGGGTGAACTTTTACCCACGAGGGAATGGGTAACATTGGGTGCTTGATTTAGAAACTATATTCTTTGCCTTTTCTGTATTGTTTCCTAATTGTATTAAAGTTCCTTCCCATTAAAATCTCATACGTTTTGTGTTGATTCAGCGGATGGCAGAACCCATTTAGAATAGGCAGGTTTGTAGGGTTTGGGCTGCCCCTCTCCCTGCCCTGTAACACTGCCACCATCAGAGTCTGTTGCATGCCAGACTGTCTTAACCTAAATATGACACCAGCCCAATCTAGTATCAAAGGAAGGGGATTATTATCCATCACATTTATGAGTAGCTGGCCATAGTGTTCTGTCCTGGCCACAGCCAGGCCTGCTCCAGGGCTCCAGGGTATTCTCTAGAAACACATAATAGCATTCCCTTCCATCCCTACCCCACCCCCACCCCAGCCCCAGCTCCAGCCCCTGCTGACACTCAGACTCCAAAGCCACAAGGCTGCAGCCTGAAGCGGCTCCCAGCAGGAGTTGGACAAGGCCGACAAGGTTACAGGTGCTTTTCATACAGCCTTGCAGGAGAGCACCAACTTCCTGCTGCTAGAAATTTGTCTGCAAATTTTTGTGTTCATTCAAATGGATGGATGGAGGCCTGGAGACACTGGGGTGATATGATAACTTGATTAAGCCCCAGGACAGATGACATGGTAGCTCAAAAGCTGAGTGCTCTCCTCCTTAACCTCTCCAAGGGAGACCATAGGCTTTGCTGGTAATTGGCCCATTGTCCCTTCCACTGAGCTTCCTACTGAAGTCTCCTAATCACCATGTCCCTGGGCTCCTCCCTGGGGTAGCTTTAAAGGCTCTCAGACCCACCAGGTCCAGTGAGCTATGAAAAATACCTGTGCAGCAGGACATACCAGAACCATGATTTGAGAAGCTGAAAATGACCTCTACTAGAAACATTGCTTAGTAAGTTACCTTTCCATCCTCCAGTCCTGGTGTAAATTGCAACACATTTAGGGATGAAAGCCTGAGATGGTTTTGTTTAAAGATGGGTTCAGACTTTTAGAATATTATGTACTTGTGAGGGAAATACAGCCCTGATCTTTCATTCTCACCTAGCTTAGTGCGCCCTCTTGGATTATGCACTGAGAGACATTGATCAACCTTTTCCAGATAATCTGGCAACACACTGATGGGAATCTGCTTTGGGTGACCCCCATCTGTGTATGTAAGGTGGTGTGCCAAAAGAGGGAAGGAGGCTATAGACAAAATAAGATAGATTGATATGTAGGTGGATAGATGGATACATTTGCCATGGTGATAGTTATTTTTCCACTGTTTTAAAATCTTTCAACCTTTGTTCACTGATAGACTTAAGAAATTTTAGAACTGAGGAGTCCAAAATCCATTTTCTTTTTAAGATTTACTTATTTATGCATACAAGACCTGGGGTGTAGTCCAGAGGTGAGAGGATGAGAGGATTCACCAGAGACAGAGTAGGGAGCAGAACAGGCAGATCTACTGAAATATACTGCTGAGGGGAGCAGTGGAAGAAACGGGAGAGGTCTGCCCTGCCAAGTGGTTTAGCTCCCTGGCTGGGGATTGAACTCACGCTCCAGTGGCTGGTGATAGCTTGATAGCACTGTGTCTTTAACCCCTGCACCACCAGGGAGGCTCCCAAATTCCACTTTCTTTTTCCTTTTTTTTTTTTTTTTTTTAAGATTTATTTATTTATCCATTTCTCTGGCCTGGTGTGCAGGCCAGAGATGGGGGAGGTAGGGGTGAGAGGATTCACCAGAGACAAGAGTGGGGAGCAGAATAGACAGATCCACTGAAATACACTGCTGAGGGAAAGAGGGGGTGAGACAGGAGAGGTCTGCACCGTGTGGGTCACCTCCCTGGCTGGAGGATTGCTAGGGATTGAACTTGTGCTGAGTGGCTGAGGATAGCTTCATAGTATTGCATCTCAGAATCCATTTTCTTTAGGAGTATGTTAAAGGAATAAAATTCACCACTATCAGGTCAGTACATAAAGCGGATTCTTTTGGTGAAACGTCAAGAAATGGAACCATCAGTGGCATTTTGAAAATAAGCAAAGCACACCATTAAAAGTTAAAGAAATGCTATTTTAAATTTTCATTCATTATGATTTATTTCTTGATCTCCCTAAAAATAAAGAGGGTATGGTATGCCAACATCACTGTTTCTGTTTTGGTCATGGGAATGGAATGTCTTTTGAACTGCTAAAGTAGATAATTCCATGCCTGGAAGAAAAAGGAAAGGCTGGGGAAGGAGATAGAATGGAAGAAAAAAGATTCTCATTTTCCAATAATCGCCAAGGCAAGGAATGTGTAACACTGCCATTCAACACAACAGACACTGCGTCGCAGTGTTGCGCGCGCGCGCCTTATCCCCCTGCACCAGGTGGAGACCGGGAAGCCACTTGGGCCGTCTGACGAGGACCCTTGGGCCCAGGGGCTTCCAGCAATGCTAGGATTCTTTTTTTTTTTTTTTAATCTTTGTTGTTTTAATGCACGTGCAGAGCCGGGTCCCAAGCTGCGCGTTTGGCCTCCAGGCCCGGGCCCTCGGCTGGAAAGGCCTCTCTAAAGAGGGCGTTCCGCTCTGCCCACGGCGCCGCCGGCCATTGTCCGCGCCCGCCCCGCACGGGGTCTGAGGAAAGGGCTATTTAAATGGTTTCCCCGGAACAAAGGGGGCCAGGCGCCGGGCTTCATTACGGCCTCATGGGCCACACCAGCTACCCGCCCCTCCTCCGCAGAGCCTCCCACAGCTCAGGGCCGACGCCCACTTTCTGGTTGGCCCCAGCCCTGCCTAACGCTCCCTTGCTCCTCGCCAACCCCCTTTTCCTCTCCTTCCCCTTTTTCTTTCTTTCCCTTTCCTCACCTCCAGGTCCCACACAAAACTCGAGTTGGTGCCGGGCGCTTCATCCTGTGCCTCCCAACCCAACCGCTCTGGCCTGGCCAAGCTCTGTCCTACCAGATAAATGCAGGATTCACTGAAAAGGCAGCCCAGGGCCCACCTAGAACTCCCCAGTGTGCTTCCCTGCCATCCCACCTCCCACCCTGCCTTGGGTCCCTTTCCTGAGAGGGGTGTTCTTGCTTCCTGGCACAGGGACTGGAGAGCCACAGAGGATCTCCCAGCCCAGGCACACACACTTGTTGAACCACTCTCAGGTCCTCAGGCCCCATGGGCCAGATTTGACTGACCATAACCACAACTGAAGCATTCCAGGGCCAAGGTGAAGTAGATATATGGACCTCAAATGTGTTCTCTGGTCCTCTTGTTGAGCAACATAGAATGTTGAGGGTGAGCTCAACACTCCTCTTTCTAGTAGGTACAACTGAAATTATGAGGATGGTGTCATTAGCACATGGAACCACTTCACCCAAGGGCACCCCTTGGAAAGTGCCTCTGAACTGACGATGATGGGGGCAGGAGGAGGGGGTTGGCAAAGGCAGTGGATGCCCTTTCCCTAAGAGAACTTGCTCCAGATTCCCACTCTGCTGCTCCTCTTCTCCTCACCCCCACCCCCAAGCCCTTCCTCAGAGAGACAGAGTCTGGAACCAGCCCTCTGGGCGGGCCTCATACAGGGCAAATCCTAATCTTTGGAGAGAATGACCCAGAGGCATGCGAGCAATTCTAATGCTTAAGACCTGCAGACAAGCCAAATGGACCATTTAGTGGAAGTCAAATCAAAATAGACAGGTTTTTCTGGGAGGCTGGGAGGGCAATTCTAGATTGCACCATTGCCTTACTACTTTCTGACAGAGGATATAGCCAGTGCCCAGAAGACAAAGATGAAAGAGTATTCACCATTAGAACAAGAGGACAGGCCCTTCCCAAAGGACCAAAAAGCTCACCACCCCAACTCCTCAATGCCATCCTGAGGTTGGTTAGAAGGCTCCCAACACGGCGGCCTACAACGTAGGACTCATGATAACATCTGCTGAGAGCCTGGGCGGACAGGTGGGAAGCACAAACCCACAGGCAGCTGGGAACAGCTTCAAGTCCTGCCAGCCACTTCAACAGAAGACCGTTTGTTCCTTCCCACCTGAAGTGGGTGGTGAGGAAGGTGATTTGCTGCAGAGTGGAACAGACAGCAATTCAAGCTGGGGAACAGAAATCTTCTCCCCGGATCCCAGCACAAAGCTTAGTCAGGACTGCCCCTGGGAGCAGCTGGGGGAAATGTAGGACAGTGGCCAACTGTGGTCCTTCAGATGAGTTAGCACATTCCTAGTCCTCTGAGCTGCCCACTTCATGGCACACTATCTGTTGTACCATGGTCCCAAAGGAAAACAGAAGAAGCATTTGATTGGCATCTCTGAAGCACACTGTGTTTTTCTTCCTGATTAATTTCTGGCAAACCTGCCTAAAAGCCAGTCTGGATGTACCACCTTTTTTGATGTGTATGTCTTTTAACCTTTAGGTATTACTTCTATATATATTTTCTGGTTATTTACATTTCCTTCCTATTTTTTTCTACAGTGCCCATGAAGTAATTATGAAATTATTTTAATTATTGAAAAAGAAACATGAACCCCTTGGAAAGTCTGAGAACTTAGGTATCTCAGTGAGTGTAATTCTACTTGAGACTAAAATAGACAAAAACTTCCCAAAGCAGTTGAAGTGTCTGGCAATTGTGTAGGAGTAGGTATAGGGCACAGGAGAGGAAGGGTCTATCTCCCAGCCCTGTTGTCACTGTGTCCTTTCATATAAGGTAACTTTACTCCTAAGAGGGAACCTTGCCCCAAAGCCTCCAGACTTGATGACTGGTATCCAGTCTGTCCAATGTGAGGGGACACCGTCCAAAATGAGCAAGCAGTCTTCTTGAGGAAATTTCGACAAATTTTCCCCCGTCTTAGAGGGTGGAGGGAACGGCAGTTGGACTGCTGGAATGCTCTTAAATCACTTTTGGTGAGCAGGCCTCCAGCAAGGTGGGCTGAGGCCAGCATGAATGATGCGATACTGGCCCCCTCTCCAGGGCTGGCTTGCGAAGGAGGTGGAAGGCTTCCATAATGAGATTCCCAGCACTGCTCAGTCGACCAGAGGCAGCAACAAAACCTTGCTCTGGCTGGAGAATCCTATGGGCTGTTCTCTTGGAGAACCTGTTTAATCTGAGCAACAGGACCTCAAAGTGAGATGCATTTGTGTGTACCTGGGGAAATCTTTTGGGTAAAGGAAATATGTAAATATTTATTGGTGGTGGTTTTTAAAGTCTGAGGAGGAGACGGTGAAATGAAAATATAACATCAAATGTATTGCAAATAAACTGTCCATTTTCAGTCTAAAGTTTTGCTTTTGAAAAACTTTGTCTCAAAATTAATTTTGTTCAATCCCATCTTACCTTGACACTTAACTACTAACTGATCTGTTTGGAACTCTGATTTTGAACTAGTTAAAAATCTTATTTCATTAAACTTGTTTCTGAAACCTGTATAATTTCTCTCCAGTGGGGTAGGGCCCACTTGCCAATTTTGGATTGGCATCTGACCTCGTCTCCACAGCTCTGATCTGGTACATGTCAAAAACCAGTGTGTAAGGCTAACACCATTTAATCTTTTTTTAAATGTTAGTCTTCAATCTAATTCAAATGCTTTGAAAGCTATGACATAGTTGATGCCTTATAGCTTCTCAGCACCAAATATGTTTGAATAATTGTGGATGATATTGGGCCTCTGGAATTTTAAAGAACAGTTTACTGACACATCAGTTTTATAAGAAAGATGTGTTTTATATTCATATAAATATCTGATCACCATGGACTATTCTCGGTATTATGATTGGCACTCAAAAGCATCATCACAATAACCATTATATTCACTTGATATTTGCTTGGCACTTTACACAATATCTGTTTTATTATTATGCGTGCAGCAAGCATTTAGTGATTTCTTCCAGTGTGCCAGGTTCTGTGCCAGGAATCAGGAATTGACATGAACTGGCATCATTTCTGTTCTCAGAGCCATGTTCAGTAGAAGATGCAAACATGGAAGCAAATGAAGATCATAACATGTGGTGTTAAAAATAGAGAAATGAAACATGGAGCCCAAAGGAGGAAGATACTAGCTCTGCTCAGAAGTGGGAAGAGAAAGTAAGAGGGCTTCCTGAAGGAGGTGGCAATGGGAACGACTCCCAGCTCTCCTTGTCACCCTCCAGGACTGTTACCACAGCCATCTGAGTGGTTCCCCCAGCTCCCTCACAGAAAGGAATCCGTGACAGTTCTCACAGTGCGTTGGTGAATGTGCTCCCGCCCTAGCCTGGAGTTCTTCGGCTGGAATGGGGAATAGCTGTTCTGATTAAAAGTGACAGCTGGCCCTCTGCAAGATGTCAACATGGATCCTGGACCTACTAGAATAAAGAAACACATTCATTTATCAAACATTGATGTTATAAAGGGAAAAGTGCTGGTGACTGCCACTCATGGATTCCACCTCCTGCCCTTTGCTGGTGAATCTCAGAGTGAAGTTGCTCCAGGCTTTTGTACCTGCTGTTTCTTCTGTCTAGAGCTCTGAGACCTGGACTCATCCAAGAATCCCCACTGCTCACCCCCAACCACAGGCACTCATATCATCCTTATGTCATTCATTCAACTAAAGATCATTGCGGCTTTATATCAGTGAACAAAACATCCTGCACCCCAAGGAACTTATATCCTAGTAAAAAGGACAATAAACAAATAAATAAGGGAAATCCAGAGTGTGTTAAACAGTGGAGAGTTAGTGGGAGCTGTTCATTAAGCTGTCCACTCCAGTGGGGAGCACTGTTTAGAATCAACAGGGCAAGGTGCTAATAAAGAGCAGACTTGTAGTACATTTCACAATTATTCTTAAATTTTCAACAGATGGTTCAACTATGTATTACCTGGACCCAGAGCAGATTCCCTACCCTTTCCCTACCCCATCCCTGAATTGCTATGATGCTGAATTAAATAGTAATAAATGCCATGGAGGAAGTGAAGCAGGGAGGGATTCAAAGGGGATGTGAGTGGGGTAGATTGTAATTTTAAAAGAATGATCAGGGAAGCCCTTCTGCAAGTGACATTTGAGTGAAGATCTTGAGGGAAAGATTTCCAAGTAGAAGAGACAGTAAGTGCAAAGGACCTGAGGCAAGAGAGAGTGAGCAAAAGGAAGAATGGAAGAATGGTAGGAGATAGAGGGGTGGGAGGGGTGCTACAGTCTTTGGAGTGATGGCAACCACTGGGTGCAAGATGGGAAGCAAAAGACATGATCTGACTTTTTGAAAGGGCCACTCTGGAAGCTGTGTGTCAAATACACTGAAGGCAGCCAGGGGGCTTGCTGGGGAGCAGTAGAAGCAGGAGGAATCAGTTGGCAGTCTTTTGTAATGGTCTAACCAAAAGATAATCGTGGGTTGGACAAGGGGATAGCAATAAAGGTGATGAGAAATGTCATGTTTTGGAGGTAAATCTCAGGATTTGAAGACTCAATCAAATTGAGGTGTGAGTCTAAAAGAAGGATCCAAAGAGACACAAAGATTCTTTTGGACATACCATTAGCTGAGATGGGAAAGCTGTAATCGAGAGGAAACTTGTGTGGGGTGTGGCAGGGGTGAGCAAGCTCTGCTCTGGAAGAGATTCCTGTCAGCTGCCAGGCAGAGAGGTCTGGCTACAGTGGGTTGCGAGGAGGAGTCGAGGAGTCATAACCTTGGGAGTCAGCATACGCATCTCATGTAAAGCCACAGGGCTGGATGAGTGACGATGGATAGAGTTCCCAGGCCTGAGCCTTGATGTTCTTTGTACTTCCTTTGTTGGGAAGATAAAGAGAAGCTCACAAAAAAGACTGAGATGGCGCAGCCAGCAGCAGAAGGAAAGTGACAGGAGGATGGTGACCTAGAAGCTGTGTGGAGAAGTTTCTCCAGGAGGAGGGAGGGACCCAGTGCTGCTATGGGCCAGGCCCAATGAGGACGAAGGAGTACCCACTGGAGTTAGCAAGAGGAAGACATTGGTGACCTTGACAAGGTGGTTTCAGGAATGACAGCCTGACTCGAATGGATGCAAAGGAGAATGGGGGAGAGGATTTGGAGATGCCAAGTACAGACAGCTCTCTAAGAGTTTAGCTGTGAAGAGGAAAAAGCAGGGCCATTTTTCTGGTGGAAGAAACAAGGCCAAAAGAGGGTATCTTTAGACAGGAGAAGTGGGCAAATGCTGGCAGGAGATCCCAGGAGCGAGGAAGGGACTGATGGTACAAGAGAGACTGGAGGACCTAGAGCAGTGTCACTGAGCAGCCGGGAGGGCATGGGAAGCCTAAGTGGAGGGCTGGTCTCTGCCAGGCACTGAAGAAAGTTCATCCATAGTTACAGGCCAGAGGCAGAGGCAGAGGCACAGGCCTGGGGCACAGGCAATGTGGGACCAAAGCCCAAGCCAATCTCTTCTGACTGCTTTTATCTCCTGAGTGAAATAGAGTGGAGGATGGAAAGTGGGGCTGTAAGTCAGGAGAGCAGAACCCTATCTTTTGTTTACTGTTGTCCCCTAGTGCTAGCGCAGTGCCAGTATAGACTACTTGCTAAAGGTACTTGTTGGAGGATGATTGATTGGATAATTGAATGAATATTCAAAATGGCAATTGACCACAGGACCTGAAAGGAGTCGGCCTTGTCCTAAATGGTCTGCAGCCAAATGCCTGGTGCCATTCTAAGGCACTGTATTCATCGCCGGCAAATTCCAAGGTTGTCTAGACAACCCAGAGACCTCAGGCAAGTTTTCCCCCTTTAGCTACGGCACTTAGAAGGGGGTAGGCTTAGACCACCTTATGAAATGGCCAATTTTATCGAATTTAATGAGTGGAGCCTATTGTGCTTGTACCCATTCCTTGCTCTTTTTCTCTTTCCTAATCACCTTCATATTGTCCTATTTGTTGCCAAGCCCACCAAGGAGGACACCACAGGGCCAATGTCACCACCTGTAGGTAGAAGGGAAAGTTTGCAAACCACAACATATGATCCATTTACTTTTATAGGCATCGTTAAAATTCAATTGCTTAGTCAAGCCCCAGGGAATGTTTTTCTATTAATATTACTAACATTCTATTAATATTGCTAATAGTTTAAACTGGAATCTTCTGGGTCAAGGCAGCGGAGAAGGTCCTCCCTGGGATGGGGTAGGAGGGGCATCCTTCAGGGTCCTCAAGGACCACACAGTCAGGGGCCTGTGTGTGGAGAGCTTCTGCCCTCGCCAGAGCCACAAACCCATGGGAATCTCAGGATACCACTGAGCTGTCCATCCCAACCCCTTCCAACATGGAACCCCCCATGCAGCCCTGTCTGGTGGTCTCCAACTTCAGGATAAAGCAAACTGCCAGAGTAGCAGTGGCCCCAAATGTCTGTAAAATTCTGTGTGTCTGTCACCTTATCTCCTTATCTCACATGCAGATTCCAGCACAGTGCTGGGGAGGGAGAGGGCTGGTCTGGCAACTCTACGAAACATATGACACACTGACCTTTCTGGGAATGGGCACTCACTTCATCTCCCTCATTCAGAGTTTCTCCTTGGAAACATCTTCAGAAAACTGATAGTCTTCCCTGAGATGAAGACTTCATTGACCCTGGGGCACCAGAGGGCATCTCCAACCCCGGGGAAGGTCTTTGCCTTTCCCCTGTCAGACTTGAGAGGAGGCTTGGGGGAGGAAAAAGAATTCAATGATTTAGTAATAAATATTTATTAAAAGCCTACTCTGTGCCAGGCACTGTTCCAGAGGCTGATGAATACAATGCCTGTTCTTGTGAGGGGAAGGACCAGACTCAGGTGGAGGCCTTCATGTTGGAAAACCTGCTTCCCTTGCCCCACTTCCCCCCACACCCCCCATCCCGCCCCCGGGTGTGAGGGACCCAGCCAGATCCATGCTGGGCCAAGATTGCTCCCCTATCTGCTCAGAGTATGTGGTGGCAGTGGGTTCCTTCAGAACTGCTGTTCTCGTGACAGAGCCCAGATGCGTCCCACCGCTGGCCTATAGCACCGGATCTGCCAAGGACATCAGCTGATTCCATCTCCTCAGAGAGACTCACAGTCACTCAGCAATCAGAGAGATCAGCCCCAGCCACGGTTGGTGGCAAACCCCGGCCTGCTCTGGGAGACTCTGTGGGGTCAGCCCCCAGCCACCTGCTTCCTGCCTCAGTGGCCACAAGGGAAATCCCACCTTCTGAGGAGGAGGAGCCTGTCACCCAGATAAGCAGGCCTTTTCAGGCTGCCCACTTCAACAGGAAAACCCACTTTCTAAGAAGCAGGCTCCTTCCTCTAGTTGTTTTGCTGACAAGTAAAAGCAGCTTGAACACCTGCAGACAGTAGTAAAAGGGGGGGGGGATGGGTTAAAGTAAACTCCCCTTACTATTTAAACACCTACCATCTCCTCAAATCCAGGGCGGCTTCCCAAATATAACATTTTTAGAGGAAAGAGAAAACCACCTCAGCTCTACCACTGTTTGCAAACCCCAAACAACTTAGGATATATCATCTCCACATCTCAGACAATAAAGAGAGGCCCTGACATCTGCTTCCTTTAAGGAGCTTGTTAAAAACATAGTGCAGACGTGCTTGTTTGAGGATAAGCAAAGCAATATCCCATTCCTGAATGTCGCAGGGTTGCTCCCCACACTCCCCCCACAAGTGAGGTTCCCGGCTCCAGGGTGGGTCTGTACTTCTGGGGTGGCCTTGTCCAACGAAACAAGCTAAACAAGATGGATTTTCCAAAATCACTTTGAGGGAACTCTTCTCCAGCATCTCAGAGTATATAAACTGTCTTTGTATATAATGTTGGAGGGAGCTCTCCAGGCCAAGTCCAGGCCTTTCAGTGGTAGCATAAAATTTCTGAAGTTTAAACAAAAATCATCAAAATGCAGAGATAGCTACATGAGATACTTCCAAGGCACAATTAATTTCTAGATCAATGAAATTCAAGTAGGGTAGGATAAGAGGAAGAGATCAAAATCTATTTAGGGCACTTTTTCAAATGTACCCTCCCACTACCAGGTCCAGAGCTTCTGGCACATGCCTAGAGGGGCCTCCCCTGACCAAGAGTCACCTCTGTGATACTCAGCCTCTCTCTGACAGGGGTGGCATCGGAATCACCGGGAGGGCTTGGTAAAACACAAACTGCTTAACTTAGCCCCAGAGTTTCTGATTCAGTAACTCTGGGGGTGAGGTCAAGAATTTGCATTTCTAACAAGTTCCCAGGTGATGTTGATGCTGCTGGTCTGGAACTAACCTGAAAACTCTCCAGGTGTTTCAAGGTAGAACACGGTTAAGAACAACTGGTTTTGAAAAGAAACCATTTGCTGTTTATTGCAAAGGAATAAGGTCAAACTTGCCTAGAACCACTACATACAGCTCCTTCAGTGGAATCACTAAAGAATGGGGCAGGGGGTGGGGGGGGTGCAATGGCTTTGAAATGAGCACACAACCAAGATTCTACCTCCATTGGTGCCAGAGACTCCCTGAATCACAGATCTCAGTTGGACTGGAAAATTCCCAGCTAGTATAGGCTGAAATAAAGCTGGGAATCATAAGCTGTTTTTCTAGCTGAAACAGAGTTTAGGAAGAAGGACTGTGTGCTGATCCCAGCCCCACAGGGGCCAGGAAGCCTGTACAGGCTGGTTAGAGCAAAAGTGCAAAGGGAAGGTGGGCACCCTTTGCCATCACTGTGCCCCCCATCCCTGCCTCAGCTCAGACAGAGCTGCCTCAGTCATGGCAGCAGTTTTGCCCATAGAGATGAAGGCCCCATTCTTCAAAATTCAGAAAGGGCTTTGTGGCAACCCCACTTGCAGCGTTTACACCAAAGTCATGCCATTACCTCAAAGGTCAGTAATGATGGCAAACATGATCTCAACAGGAAAATGGCTTGGTTCCAGAGAAGGAAAGCCACAATCTGGGACAAGAAGAATTTTAGAATTTACTTTTATTCCCTGTCATGTTCTCATATATGAGATTATGTCTCATAATTGTATTCCTCCACTACTCCCAGAGCAGGAACCTGTTTGTCAGCACTCCCAGAGCCTAGCCCAGTGCCTGGAAAACAGTAGGTCTATCGTTAATGATAACTAAATAAACCTTTTAGTTTATAAAGACAATACCTCTGTGGGGGAGAGGATATCCTATCCACAAGGGATATGGGAGCCTGGGGACTATGTTCAGCTCAGGGGAGTGCAATTCAGTCTAAGGAGGAATTTGAAGGCATGGAACAAAGATTCCTTCCTCTGGTTCTGCTGGCTTGCCTCACTCTGGTTCTCACTCTTTAGTTGGTGTAATTAAGGTTATTGCCCACAGACTATCTGTCCTAAGCATTCAAATATCATCCTGGTGTTCTTCCAAGAGTTCATGTATCTTCAGACCTTGAAAGGAGCATGTATTTTGGCTGGTTATCATCACCAACTACAGACAAAGGATGCTGAGAATCTTCTCTATGGTGGGGTGTATATTGGGAGATGAGAGAGGTAGGACAAGGGAAATGGGCTTGTATCCATGCCCACTCCCACACACACATGCTCATGGGCCCCAACACCAAAATGCAGACATTAGCTGGTGAGGGGTCGGGAAGAATTGGCTGTGTGTAGAGTTAATAATTCCCCTGAGGTAGATTCTGGCTTATGCTTTGGGAGTTTGCTTTTCTTCTATTTTGTCCCAGATCCAACTCAAAGTGCCCTTTATATGGAAGCCATGACCTTACCAATCCTCTTGGAGTTTCCTACATTCTATTCTCCCAAAATTAGGAGATAGGACAGTAATGTCCTAAGTGCTGGCTGAGATCATAATAAAAACTGAAAAGTGAAAACTTGTGCCCTCAGCATAAAATTGTTGTCAGCACACTGGTTCATCATGTCATTCTATAGCAGACACCCTGAAATTCCTTTTGGAACTCAAAACCAAGATAATTTTTTTCTCCCTTAAGGAATCAATATACTTGTGTCCTTTTTCCCCCCTTGGCCTCAGAGTTAAATTTAATAGTTTGAAATTTTGTATATTTACTTCCCTCCTCTTCCTGTGGCCCTGAAAATAGAATGACTATTTTAATATGTGTTCTTCTGTAAGAACCCAATTTTTCTTTTTTTTTTTTTTAAGCAAAATGCAGGTATCAATGATCTCTGTGTGAAACTGAGGTACATGCAGGATCCTGCACTCAGAGAGGAAACCAGCTGCAAAAATAGTAATGATTTCCCATAAACAAAAATTTCTGAAAATGATTAAAAGGTCATGTGGGGCACAAGCTGAAGACGCAACAATCGCCGCGTGCAAGGGGGCAGCTGGGCCTAAGAGACGAAGCATTTGGGCATGTGTCCAAGCTGTGAGAGCTATTCCTTTTCCAGAATGTATTTAATTTCAATCCTCCATGAAGCTTGGTGTTTCAGTCTCACATTGGTCCCTGAGAAGATAATGATGTCGCTGTGACTTGTAGGGAAATTTTATCTTGCTTAGCTGCAATCCTTTTGCATGGGAGAGCTTATCTAACAAACATCCATTACATGCCCACTGTTTTCAGAATCCTGCCATAATCTCTGGGAAAGGGAGCATCCAGGAGGAAAGAACAGAACCCAGCCTTTACCAGCAAAGGTGAAAGCATTTCCTGCTGACCAGGCTAGCTGGGCCCCGGGTATGTAACCAGGCAGGTCTGGAGTCTCCTGGTCTGCAGGACTTTTAGAAAAGTATTCACCCAAATGGATTGGTGTGAGCGGGGCCTCAGGACTCCTTCTATACAAAGCCCAGATCACACCAAGGACCAGCTCAAAAGCACTTTTCCAGCTCCCAGAAGCCTGGTGTGAAGCATCACCGCACTGTATGGTCCTAATTCCCCTGTCTAATCTTCCACAGCCTTAGTTCCTGGAGCTGCTGTGTTGGGGGTTCTGGCACCAGTGGCCGCGTGAGCCATGCTGGCCCCCTTCCCTGACTTTTTTTAAATATAAATTTTAAAATGTGACTTTGAGATGAAAGCAAGAATGCCAAAAGGAGGCCGATGCTTTCTTGTGTTCAATTACAGCCCTGGGGAGTACCCCACACAAGGAACTGCTCAGAGCTCCAGCCAAGATGAAATCTGCTTTTCCAATAAGCACTTCAAACGGCGGAGGATGTTTTTGGCTGGATGTAGCAACTGGGAGGCCAACAGTTAATAGGGCTGGGCACTGAGGCAGGGCTCCCCGCCATCAGGGGAAATCTGAAGCTGCCTTTCACAGCAGCTCTCAGTGCAACTGAAGTTCCAAGGCACTTGTCTGGCTCCCCAAGACAAGCAGCATGGACCTATCTTTTGACAGATTTTCTATGATTAAAGATTTCAATATCCCTGTTAATTACTCTCCATACAATTTTTTCTTCATTATTATTTCAGGCCAAATTCCTTAAAAATAAGCATGTTCCAAATTATTTTATTGCAATGGAATTTAGTTGACCTGAATATAGCCACATGAGAAATGTTGATAATAATGAAGTGAGGGTATTGATGGTCCTGATGATGATGGATGGATGAGTGGATAGGTGGGTGGATAGGAAGATGGATGATAAATGGATGGATGGATAAATGGGTGGGTGGATAGAGGATGGATGGATGGATGAATGGACGGACGGATGGATAAATGGGTGGTAGATGGACGGATAAATGGGTGGGGGGATGGCTGATGGATGAATGGATGGATGGATTAATGATGAATGGATGGATGGATGATGGATGGATAAATGAATGGGCACATGGACAGATAGGTGGGTAGGTGCATGGATTATAGAGAGGTGAATTGATAAATGGATGACTGGGTGGGTATATAAATGGATACATGAGTGAATAGATGGGACAGGTACACAGGCTAGTGATAGAGGTGGTGACTACTCTATCACTCTATAGAGGTGGTGTGAGATAAGCAGGGGAATTTCAGCAGCTCCATTTCACAAACCTGGAAGCTGAAGATCCTCAAAGCTGATGACTTACCTAAGCTCACCACAGTTGAGCCTGATCTAGAATCCAAGTCTTGTAAGTCATGTTCTTCCCATGACACCAGCCTGTTGCTTCAATAATCTGGGGTGCCCCTTAATTGAATACATGGCAACCTGCCCTGCACTGACACAGAGCTTTCCAGACTCAGCCATAGTCACAAAAACAGTTTATTTGTTTTGGTTACTAGTGTTAGCCAATTATCAAATCACAAAGGAATCATCACCAGGACTCTGGATTCCAATTTCATCCGTGAACTCTTAAGTTCACACCTCAACTTGCACAAGTATGTCCTGACTAGTTAGGTAAAAGTCTTTTGCATGGAAAAGAAGCACCAGGTGTGGAGCAGGAATTTCCAAAAATTTGGTTGTATATAAGATTTAGATTGGTTAAAATACATATTCCCAGATGTTCTGAAGAGGGCATAGGAAGTGCAGGTTTAATAGCCAAACACTTACCTTTTTGAAGTCTTGGTCCAAAAGTTACCCTTTTGTAAGGCCTACCCTGAATATTATATTTTAAATCACAACCACACACCACCTCTCCACTCCCCCCTTTACCCCCACTCTGCTCTCTTTTTTCTCATTGATTATACCATTAGGGACTGAATGTTTGTGTGCCAAATTCATAGATCGAAACCCTAACCCCCATTATGATGGTATTTGAATGTAGGGTCTTTGGGAGGTAATTAGGTTTAGATAAGATCATAGGACGGAGCATCCATATGGAGCTTAGTGCCTTTAGAAGAAGAGGAAAAGACTACAGCTCTCTCTTCACCTTGTGAGGACACACAAGATGGCAGCCATCTAAACACCGGGAGGAGGGTTCTCAGCAGACAACTGATCCGCTAACACCTTGATCTTGGATTTCTCAGCCTCCAGAACTGCAAGAAACAAATGTTGTTTGAACCACCCAGAGTTTGTCATAGCAGCCTAAGCTGACTAGAACTTCATTTTCATTAACTTATTTCTTACTTTATGGTTTCCCTCAAAATGGGAGCTCCACGAAGGCAGTGTCCATTTTGTTCACTGCTGAATTCCACGTTTAAAAGGACTAACAGAGGAAGGGATTCCAATACTGTGGCCGGCAATGCTTTCTTGGGAAACCCAAGTGGTGGGAGAGTGTGAGCTTCGGCGTTAACCAGAGGAGAGTCTTGAATTCCACTTCTCGTCACTTCGGGCAGCTTAAGTCCCCTGAGCATCAGCTCTCTCATGGGAGATGAGACAAGACTTGCATCTGACGGCTGTGACACGAGGTTCCAGTGAGATCAGAGGGCATAGAACATTACTCCACAGACATTACTTCTCTCCTTCTTCCTCAACTTCAGGGTGGAATTTTGCATGCAGTGGCCTCTGAACAGAAAATGTGTCTGAAGCCTCCCCAGTGGGAGGAAAGTACATTCATTCTCTGTTTTTCATCAGGTGGAGAGAGGCAGGGAGGAAGAGTTCATGGAGGTCACTATCAGGGGGAGTGGGCAAGTCATTCCTCTGCAGCTGAGGACGTGCCTTCACTCCCTCCCTACCTCTCTCCCTTCCCACCAGTAGAAGTGAACAAGCAGTTTCTGAGTAAACAGACAATAAATCACTGGCTGGGGCCAGCACCCTCCACAAACAGCATCATTCCAGCTCTCAGGCAGACAGAGAGCCGTGCTTGGAGACTGCAATGTGGATTTTGAGACAGCTCATCAGGCATGCACACCCCAGTAAGCATTTCTCCCGAAACAGCCCAACCCGTTTCCCTGGGGCCCTTGGAGTAAATCCCACGAACTCTGCCAGCCCACCTGGAGGGACTTAAGCTAGAGCACGGGAGATTTGGGCAAGGTGGGAACAAGGATTTCCTGACAGAGATCCTGGAATAGGTGATGAGGTTATAGAGTCTTTTTCTCTGGTTTTATGAAGCAGATAGGATTTGGAAACAGATAGCAAACAGGAAATTTCTGTATACCACGAGAGCTAGAACACATTACAAACTCCAAAGAGAGGGCATTTATGATAACGCTAACTCCTGTGTTTGGGCTGGGAAAAGATCCCCTGGGGGGGATGAGGGGGCGGTGTGGTGATGTCCCTAGCCCCTGGGGATCTGGGGATCGAGATCAGGGCAACTGTCCATATGGAAAACAAGACAATGCCAGGCACACTTGATGGGTTCCAGAACCTATGTCTAAGTTCCAAGAAGGCTGCTAATTTTCCAGTGACCCTGGGCCAGTCCCTTCTCCTGCCTGGCCCTAATTTCTTACCCATAAAACACAAACATCAATTTCTTTGGACCTCCTCAAGCTGATCCTTCATGAGTCTCTGACTTCCAGCTGGGTTCTGGCCAGATGTATTGTTGAGATAGAGGAAAGACTCACTAGATCTCTTTGGTCACCCCCAGACCCACTTGAGATCCAGTCCAAGGTTTCCCTTTTACTTTCAGAGTCTATGCTGGTCAGAGTGGATCTAGATCCATGCTGACATCCCACACCACTTCCCTGGCCTGCTTTCCCCCGTGGGACCCAGGGCCTAATAAGTTAAATTCGCTCTGAACCGGCTGCAGGTGGGGCATTGTGTTCCCAGAGCCCCTGCTGGGTCTGTGCTAGGATGCTGTCCCTTGTCAGCTTCTCGGGAGGGGTCACACATCTGGATTCCAGCAGAGACTAGTATTCTTCAAGTTAAACTGGCTCCATTTGGGCCCAGCCTCCACTCCCTCAACCACCTACAAGAGCTCTGAAAGGGCCTGGCCAGGACTTCTGAGGAATTAGCCTGAAATGGGATCTGCCAAGCACCAGTGTGTGATCGCAAACAAATCCTTTCCCTTCTCCAGGCCTCAGCTTTCCCATCTGGCCTGGCCTAGCTCTCTGCCTTCCACCCAGTACTGGCAGACAGTGTCCCTTCCACCCAAAATCCAAGCAGCCTCTCTCACTGAGGGGCTGTGGGGAGTGTGTCGACTTCACTCTCTGGCCACTATTGGAGAGGGGTAGTGGGGAGGGCCTCACCCAGGAGAACCCAGAAGGACATCTGCAGTTAAGGTTAGAGACAGGTGTGCAGCCTTCTGCCTGCTTCCCAGTATGCTTCCTCCTCTCCTCTCAGAACGAGGGGCCTAGTGATGGGCCAGAGGCACCACCAGCCCAGGGCTGTTCATATTTCTTTACTCACAAAGTCTTTACCCAAATGAAATCTTGCACTAATACAGTCCAGACTTCGTATCAAACATTTGAGGGGGATGGAAGAGCGGAGATGAAATGGAGCACTTAGGACAAGGAGAAGGCCACTCAGGGTCCGGGCTGGAGGTGCGGGAAGAGTGTGCTCTGCCAGTGAGGGACGCTAGAGCAGACGTCACTGTACTTGACCGGGTGCACCTCTCCAGGACAAGCTCCCACCCCTGCTTCAAGAGAGCATTTGGGGGCCTCCCTCGTGGCGCAGCAGGCTGAGCACAGTGCTGTGAAGCAGCCTCTGTAGTGCGGGTTCAATTCCCAGCCAGCCAAGCCAGGGAGCAACCCACATGGCACGGCAGATCTCTGCTGTCTCGCCCGCTGCTCCCCTCAGCAGTGTATTTCAGTCCTTCTGCCTATTCTGCTCCCCGCTCTGTCTCTGGTGAATGCTCTCACCCTCCCACGCATCTCGCCTGACCCCAGCTCTTGTATAAAAATAAATGGGTCTTTTTAAAAAAAAAAAAAGAAGAGAGCATTTGGGTGTGGAGGGGTGAAGATGGGGGGAGGGCGGTGAGAAACAACAATTCGTCAACAACCAGAAATCCCCCTGCACCCCTTTTACACTGCTCCTTACAAAGGACACTGCTTTATCTGTCATAGTAAGTGGAGAGACTTTCTGGTCCCATCTCTTCCCACCCTCAGATAAGAGAAAAGAGAAGAGCAGGCAGCAGGAGAGCCACCAGGAAGAGAAACTCAGAAGGGGAAAGATAAACCTTGGTTCCTGAATCTGATCTAGCACATTTGAGAACTTGGGCCTAAGGGGTTTCCCCAGAACCTAAAGGTTCAGACAAAGCAGGGTGGAGCACAGTGTGGGGGCTGGGGCTCCAGGGTCACCGAAAGCGCACAAAGCTTCAGTGCTGGAGTGAGCCCGGCCTCCTGCCTGGAGGAGGCAGGCAGCGGAGCTGGACGGCTGAAGCAACCTGTTCCCAGCATGGAGCATTTTACTGACGTCAAGCACAGCGGGGCCGCGGCCAGGACTAACTAAATGCAGATGCTTCGGGCAGGGCAGCCTGGGCCAGGAGCCGCGGCAGGAGCAGGGTCCTCCAGCCCGGGAGCTGCTCCAGCCTCAGGAGTCTGAGTCACCCGGCCGCGCGCCAAGGGATGGGCCTCCCGGGTGGCGCGACAGTGCGCCCTAGTGGTGGTGACCCAGAGAGCATGTCCAGGCCCCTGGCGGGACTAGCAGTGGGGCCTGACTGCTTTCCTACAACCAAGGCTTACTGGCCTCACATTAGAATCACTTGGATTGTTTCACTTATAGCAGGAATATAGGGGAACCAAATAAGACATCAGTGTAAAAAAATAGTAACAGTACAAAACACAACAAAGCAAAAACAGACAATTATAAATCAGAGACATTCGGCAGGGGAGGAGGCGGGAGAGGGCTCAGAGGGAGGGAGGGAGGAGCACAGGGGACTGAGGTGATGGTGCACGGGTGCCTTGGTGAAGGAAACTCTAGGGGGACTACACCTGTGGGGGTGGGGGAAAGCAAATATTGTTTAAAAATGAACAATGGGGACTCCCTGGTGGCACAAGGTGTTAAGCATCGCACTGTGAAGCAATTTGCAACCTCTGCAGCTCGAGTTCAATCCCCAGCTGGCCAGACAGCAACCCACATGGTGCAGCAGACCTCTCCTGACTCACACGCTGCTCCCCTCAGCAGCGTACTTCCTACTTGGGTAGATCTGCCTGTTCTGTTCCCCACTCTGTCTCTGGTGAATCCTCTCACCCCCTGCATCTCTGGCCTGTACCCCAGCTCTTGTATGCATAAATAAATAAATTTTAAAAAATGAAATAAGTGGGTGGTGTTAATTACAAAATTAAAGAAGAATCACTTGTGATTAAATTAAATTGGAAACCCTGGGAGCAGGATCCAGGAGCCAATATTATTAAAAACTCTCTGGGTGTTTCCTATGTACCTCCAAGTTCTCTTAAAGCAATAGTTCTCAGACTTGAGCTCAGAATCACCTGGAGGGCTTTGTTAAAACCAGGGTTGGCCTCCCCTGGTGGCTCAGCGGTTGAACACTGGGCTGCAAAGCTGCCCACGGCCTCTGCAGCGCTGGTTCAATCCCCGGCCACTAGCGAGGGTCCCACATGGCACAGCAGATCTCTCCTGCCGCCCGCTGCTCCCCTCAGCAGTGTGTTGCGTCGGTCTGCCTGCTCTGGTCGAATCTCTCACCCTCCCGTGCTTCTGGCTGTACCCAGTGCTTGTATAAATAAATGAATAAATCTTTAAAAATAAATAAATAAGTAAATAAAACCAGGGTTGTTGGGCACCACCACAGAGCTGACCCCATAGGTCTGTGGCAGGGCTTTCCGAGGTAAATCCCAGCTCCTGGCCCCAGAACCACACCTTGAGAACCAGTGCTAAACTTCTGCTAAGCAAACAGTGGACCAAGGCGGGCACAGGGAGCTCACTTGGGAGCTTGTTTGAAATGCAGACTTTGAGACTCCACGTTGGACCCACTGACTCAGGTCTATAGTTATCTAAGGACAGGTGACTCATAGGCCATTCAGGCATAGAGGCGCTACTCGAACACCACTGGGTCTGGGCTCACTCCACCAGGCTGTTTTGAGTGCCAGCAAAACCTCTTTACACTCTCCCCTACCTCTCTGGATGATAGAGCTGAGTGGAATGTTCAGATTGTCGGAGCCAATGGTCTCACATGACAGTTGTGGGAAACTGAGGCCCAGAGAAAGAAGGAACTTGCCTAGGGTCCTGGGTTCTAGTGTGAGTTCTGATCTTCAGCCACAGGTCAGCCACCTCATGAACTCAAGGGGACCTTGAAGGCTGTCCTGTCCTGTCTGCTCAGGAGAGGGAGTAGAGATATAGGAAAAAAGATGAAAAAGACTGGAGTGTAGGGGGCTGGGGGAAGTGCAAGGTGACTCAGGAGGGGCCAGGCTTGAGAGCTGAGTGTCAGTCACTACCCCTTTTTTGTTCATGATTATTTTTTTGACTTCTCAGGGAAGAAAGACCGATAAGAAGCTTATCTTATAGGCACCAGAAGCATATCTGTACATACTGTGAATCCTGTCCTTAAAGTGGACTGTCCAAGTTCTAACTGCAGCTCATGGTGGGTTTCCATCTTTCCTGTTCATCATTCAAGCAGACAATCTGAGGGACATAGAGGGTCCCCATGGAGAAATTAGGCAAATACATGAATAAGCAGCAATGAAATAGCTGTCACAGGACTGTGGAGGTTTTGATGTTCATGGGGGTAGCAGGAGGTTATGGCACTTGGAGCAGGTGGAGCCATGCATGGCCATGGGTCAGAAAAATCAAAGCAGGCTTCCTGGAGGCTGTGTGACTATCACAGCCAGGATATGGTGGAGGTTAAATGTGAACACTGGCCTGTGTGCTTTTGGACCTCACATTCCTCTACCCTGTTCTCAAAAGGTGCGGAGGTGAGACCTGCCCCGTGGCCTGACTGGGATCTGTAAACAGGATGTCTGGTTGGAAAAAGAGACAGCCAAGACCAAAGGGAGAGGGTGGAATGCAGTGGAGGGGTTTGAATTTAAAGTTGGTAAGTTTGGGCTTTTTCATGGATCCCACAGGAGCCATCTGGGTTGTGGATAAGAAAGTGATACTGATGGAAATGTCAGGAAGACTGTGACTTTCTAGAGTCCAGCATATTGCTGATGTGTGGAGTTCTAAGTTTAGGGGCCTGTGGTGACAGAATCACTAAGGGCCTTTACAGGGCCATCACATTTGGTAGGCTGCATTCAACACACTGCCTCCATTCCTATTCAATCCCCAGAAGTTGGGGTGGGGGGAGGTAACAATTTGTAATTGTTAAGTAAAAATGTTTGGGTGTTTGTTTTCCTCTTTTAGTCTTTTACATTCCCAGCTACACCTCCCTATTAGCAGCTTTACAGAAAACAAAGAGACTGAGATTAAACATTAACCAGAATCCCTGAGAATTGCTGAAGTGAACAGCCCTGGTATTAGGAGGGAAGGGGCCCTAGCTCTCTGGGGAATATTCAATCAAGAGAGGACCTGGAGGCAGGTCCCATCCAGAAGGACTGGGAGGCCAGTCAGTTCCAATTGGCACTTTTCATTCTGGCCAACAAAGGCTTCCTGATCCCCGGGAAAGGCTGGCTATGGTGCCAGGGACCTGGGTATGGGGAGGGCTCTAGCAGGCCCAGTCCTGAGAAACCTTCTTCACTTGTGAAAAAAGCTCTTATGAAGGAGGGCCAGGGCCATTGAAGGCCCTGTATGGAATATTTAAACAAAGCCAGCTAAAAATTGCTGTTAGTTATTTCTACCCTGTGATTTTATGCAAAAATAGGAAAAATGGTTTAAAAGTAGATTTAGTTTGCAAACTTTTGCTTTGCTGTTAAAAGTTTGGGATCAAGGTTGAGAAAATTTGTGTTTTTACATCAGTTGAACCATTTTAAGATTTTTTTTCCTGTAATTTTTACATATCTGCTGTCTCGTTTTGGCTAACGCCTCCAGATTTTTTTTTTGGCTTAAACTGATGAACTATTTTTCCTGGAGTGGAGGACTTTTGCTTTCCACAATGGACAAATACCTGGAGAGACTGGTTTTCTTTCACACTGGAACCTGACAAAATGTTCATCTGAGACTGCATCCCAACCTCTATATATTCGATCTTCATCACCATGGAAATGGTAGCAACAAGTGAAAGGGGGGAATTGTTAGGGGGAAAAGGATGTCCCAAAGCAAATTCCATATAGGCTTTGTGGACTCCACCCCCACCCCAGGTCAAAGCCAAAGACACTGGGAACTCCAAATCCCATCACCACCAAAGGGAAGGTGGCTGGGACCTGAGGGTGGGGTTAAGCAGCCAGGTGGATACAAAAGGCAGACACGTGGGCTTTGGGGGCTCTCTCTCCATTTTTGGCTCTCCGCCAGCTCGCAGCATCCGGCCAGCTCTGAGAGTGACTTTGGGTTTCCAGGTCGTCGGATCGGGTAGGACGCATTAAAGACTTTATTTCCCTATTTTCTCCCTGAGTTGTATATTTTCCTTATTTCTTTTTCTCTTGTAAATCAACCTTTTATTAACCCTTTTGCGTGTGTCTGTAGTAGAGTATTCATAAGTCCCTTTAAAGCGCGTGGGTGAGGACCCACAGCCAGGAACCCGTTTAATATCGGGGTTGCTCTATAACAGAATGAGTGTTTTACACCCAGGATCATCTGCTGCAAGTGTTAAAGAATCAATAGACTTTTACTGGTAAAAAGAACATGCAGCCCAGGTGAGGGAGCAGGTGGGCAAAGGGGCGGGTGTGTTGGGAAATGCCTAGTCTGGGAGAGGGGGCCTATCGAAGATGGCCAGGACAGGAGGCAACTTAGACAAGACTGAAAAGTTTAGCACTGAAGGCAGGCTTGATTGGGAAGGTTCTAGGGGCCGTATCTAAAGTCCTTGCCTGCAATGGGAGGGTGGGCTGGCAGGGTGCCTGGTGGCAGGCTGCTGAGACAAGGACTTGTCCTGGGCTGCAGTGGCGGGGAGGAGCAGAGGTGGTGGGCTCAAGGCAAGCCAGAGGCATGTCTTCTAGCCTGTGACTAATTAGGTGGGTAAAGGCAAGGACTGAACTCCCTGACTTAGTGCCATCCTCTGAGAAAGGAATGGTCTCCACCAGGGCCCAACTGGGCAGCAGGAAGCACATGCGTATTTCAGACCAAGAGCCCTGAATACACAGAGCTGGTTGCATAGTGAGGTTAAAGCTGAGAAGTCAAGGGGGATGTTGAGACAGGCCAGAGATCAGCAATGGAGAGTAGCCGCTGGCAACATATAGAACAAGAAGGATGAAAAAGGCAGAGGCCTGGCAGATGCCAGGAGCTATACAGTACGACTGAAATCAGAGGGGGCCTGTATTGCTGAGCCTCAGAGGAGACGTGATCTTCTTCAGATGCTTCCTAGCATGAGAGAGGAGATTGAGGAAGAAATACTTCGCCTCCCTACACCCACCCTCTTGTCTTACACCTGGTACTGGCAAAACCTTCCCCCACCAGCCAGTGGTATCACCAAGGCCCAGCTAAATCTAGAATCCTCACTATTCCCAAAGTGCTTCTAGATGGTTTCTCTTCTCCCAGTGGGGGAGGTATGCACTCCATTTTACAGATGGATATTCGAGGCCCAGGGAGCATCATTCATGCACCCAAAGCCACACAGCTAGTGAGCCATCAGTACAGGGGCAGTGCCACAGGTCTCCAGGCCAGCCCCATTTCTACTACGCCATCAAGCCAAGGGATCAAGGGTCCTGGGAAATGTGTCCCCTGGGCGAGAAGCAGGCAGAAAGGAAGGGGACTGGATGTGAGAAGAGATGGTGAGTGCAGCCTTGAGTGCTTCCCTGGAAGGCAGGCTGGCGTGCGTGGGGGATGTACATGTGGAAGGATCAGCGTGGTTTCTGAGGCTTCCCCAGCCAAGCCAGGGCTGACTCATGCCCAAGTCACACCGTTCCAGGGCTGAACCTCCTGGGTGGGGCAGGGCCAGGCCGTGTCAGGTGACTTGGACCTGTCAGACCCCACAAAGAGGAAAGAGGATGGTGCGCTGGAACCAGCCTGGCCCAGCGAGGCTGTCAGAGCATGGCATTGTCCCCATTCCCAAGTCAACTTGCTGTGTGGCTTTATGCAAGTTAACAGTGTTCTCTGCGTCTTGGTTCTCCATCTGTAAAGTGGGGAGCAAAATCTCCCCTGCTGGGAGAATCAAAACCACATTCGAGCATTTAGTGAGATGCCAGGTCTAGCCAGGGCTTGGTGACACCACTAGCTGGGTGAGGCATTTGAGACAAAGACAGGTTGAGTCCAACACGCTCCTGTTCCCGGGGATTACAGCATTCCTGATGCTGCCTGCAGTAGCAGAAGGCGAATTTCAAGTGGGTTTTCAAAAGCTGCCCAGCCACATCTCTGGCTCCCCACCTGTCACTCTGGCAAGCATCTCCAGTGGCCAGGTCCCTTACGAGGCTCAGCTCCCACTGCCACTCATGTTGTAAATGACAGAGAAGGCAGAGTAGCAGGCAAGACCCCAGCCAAACTGTCTTGTCCCTGAGAGGTTTGGGCCTGTGACTAGTCACAAGACAGCAGGGAGGCAAGGAGTAAACCCCCTTGGGGGCATGGAGGCAGGTGGGTCTGCAGATGGGACTTGGAGAGAGTCAGAGGGAGAGGGTGAAAAATTAGCCCAATGAGACGACATGGACAGCTCTGCACTATGTGCACAACTACAGGATCACCATAATCATGATAGTCCTTTTTCTTGCACAATCATGATAGCGGTTGATGATAATAGTTGCTGTTCTTCATTGGCAAAATAAACCTCCCCCCATTTTTTTTTTCTTTGCTAGACCATAAATCTGAGTGTTGAAACACTGACATAAAATGTAAGGTCCACCCACGTTCTCCCCCAGTCACATGAAGACTGATGGAGCCACGTCCCAAAGGGAGCCTAGGTCCTTCCGAAAGCCTACCCTGGCGAGCTCTGTGCCCCAGTGCAGCAACCTGGGTGACTGCAGACTCAGGGCAGAGCACAGGCCACTGAGTTGGGCATTTGCCCAAGGACAAATGAACCTTTCCCCATGGAAGGTTCAAACTCTTCCTTCCCTGATACCAAACCATAAGAGTAAATTCTTCATCCCTTAGATCCTTGCTCAGAGTCACTGGCAAGTGGGGTACCCAAGTTGGCTTCACAGGACTGCAGGGCAGATAGGGGTGTTTGAGGCCTGCTTGGGTTGGGGCCTTACCTGTGTCCCTGAAATAGAGTGCAAAACCCTCTAGGACTTTTTCCTGAGAAAGGGGCCATATCTTTCATCTCTTTCTCAGAGGAGCTGGCAACCCCCAGGAGTCATGAGCTCCAGGTTAAGACCCTCCATGCTGCACCCCCATTTCCCATACCCCCCTCATGTAAGCAGCTCCCACTTCATGGAGATACTCATAATGGCCAAACTCTCCCTGCTTCTTAAACACTCATGTCCAGTGCATGGGGCCTCTCCACCAAGAATCCCCCCTCTTCCTCACATCTCATTTTCTCCATTCTTTAAGACTCAATTCAAGCATCCAGAAATCCCCCCTTCATCCCCTTATCCCCCGGAAATGGCAGATAATTTTCCAATGCGCCCCCACCAAGGTGTATATCCCGACCCTTCTTCTGTTCTGTGCCTTCTGAGACAGGTCAGAAGGAGAGCACTTCCCCCAGCTTCTCACTGGAATTCTCTTCCCTGCCCCCTACACTTGCACTTAGACCCCTGCTGTGGGGAAGCCCAGGCCAGGGGAGAGCCCTGGGCCCAGCCAGCATCCAGGTGACAGTGACCAGCTCGCCTTCAGTCCCTGCCAGCTGAGGCCTCGTCCTTTGGGCTGACCTGCAGAAACCCTGAGAGATAATAAGCGATTATTGTTGATTTAACCCTTGGTGTTTAGGGTAATTGGCTATTGTGGCAATTGACAAAACACTTCCCTGGAGCCCCTGGACCCTGGCGCTGCTGTCAGAGTCTCTTCTCCCGGGGCTGCTGCTGGCTGGCTGCAGCTCTGCCTCTCAGACAGGAGCACTCTCTCTGCCTGCAGAGCGCTCCCGCCAGCCTGTCAGCCTCACATCCCCAGGCCCAGCACACGGATTGGAGCTCAAGGACACTCAACAAGTGTTTATCCAATGAAACTCAGGTAATAAGAGGTGATTTGTTCGATCAAAAATGAATTCCTAGGTTAAGGAAATACTTGAACTGCAGCTGTAGAGATACAAAATGTTTTTCCCCCCCAATGAATAAAGTATTGGTGAGAATGTTTTCACTTAAACCTTTAGGGTTTTATGACTTGCTCGTGGTCTCTGTTGGGACTTACTGTGGAGTTAACAGATGAGAGGGTGAAAGAGACGGAATAGCCATGATCTCCCTTCAGCTTTTCAGCTTAGGTGGCCATGAAACCACCACATTAAACTTATTTTCACTTCTCATGCTATGACTCCAGGGTGGCCTCAAATAATTCCAAGCCTTCCTCCGCCCCCTCCACAATCCCCTGGGACTTTGAGAGCTCCCCACAGTACACCCAGCCCCGAGGCTGTAACCCCCGCAGGGAGCAGCCACTGAAGCTGCTGTCTCAGAGCAGACCTCTGGCCTTCTCCACCATGACCAACACTTTCTGCACTTTCTTCAGGGAAGGCCCTACAGGCAGAGAAGTTCTGCAGCCCTGCCACCCTCCTGGGAGGCTTCACAACCTTCAGGGCATTTGCCTGGCATCTTTTCACTTGATCTCCTGCCACCAGGACTAAGGTGCACTTGGTAGGGACATGAAGCCCATTTTATGAAGGGAAGTGGTCACACTGGAACCCTGGCCTGGACTTGGGCCTGCGCACCACTGGCCCTCTCCCCACCTGGCCTGTGTGCCCTGGATGACTGAATCATCTACAGATGTCTGGTCATAGCTCACCCCTAGAACATCTGTGAATCTCCTTCACCCACAGTGCCAGCTAAGCAAAGGAGACAAAAGTTTAGTTAAATTAAATAGGATTAGACTGGTAGGTCTGTTGCCAAAAGAAATACACACACACACACACACACACACATAGATATGCCTCTTTGAATGAAGAGGTCTCAGGGTTAGGATGCGTTCTGGAACCTTTCCTCCCACACCTACTGTGTCCAGTCACTGTCTTTGAGGCTGACATTCCTCAAGTTGAGGGATGGGCAGGCAGAGGCTACAGGCTGTGCGCCAGCCAGGTCAGCTTACAGCGAGCTGTCAGCCGGGTTTCTGACGCCCCAGCTAGGCCATAAATAACAGCAATGAAACTGCAGCAGGCCGCCAGGGCCTCCCCCACGATGCACTCCCTCTCCATCAATCTCCCCTAATGACTGCTTGGCAGTCAGGCTTCCGCAGTGACCCAACCCTGGCCCCAAGCATTCTTTGGGGCGCAGCATCCCTTCCCAGGCACAGAATGGGTCAGCCAGGAGCACAGCGCTTTGAGAGGTCCCCGTGTCCTGTCAATATACTTTATGGAGGCAGGAAAATGCTCATCACTCAAAAACGCCTCCCTTCCAAGATGGACTCTAGAAAACAGCCACACCACAAACACTCCCACACAGAGAGGCTTCCCTGAGCTGCAACAGTTACTCACTCTGGAAAAAGCTGGTCTCTGTACTATGCCATGTGGGTGGGCAAAAGCCAAATGATACTGTAGTTCAGTTGTTTACACTTCTTTTGTGCAATTACTTTTTCTTCTCACTTTTTGTTCTTAAGCCTGATTCACCTTAATATCTCACCACCCTAAACATCCTCCTAAAATCACATGACATGCCCTGCCCCTCTCCCCCTCGTCTCAGGTCTTATGATTGAGTTTATGTAAGTAAAATGCTCTATGAGTCCATCCTACCATAAAACAATTTGGTGGTCTTATCAACAGCCTTTTTAAATAGAACTTTAATCATATATCTAGATAAAACAGACTTGACAAAAGGAAATCTGTCAGTGTGTGCATACACACACGCACAACATAAGGTCATGTTTCAGTGACCACTGGGTTGTGAGAGTAGAAGGGAGGGGTGTCTTACAGAGTCTACCCCTTCATTTACATGTGGGAAATGAAACCCCTAAAAGTCTCAGGTCCTGTGAGAGAGCCCAGGTCTCTTAGGGTCTAGTACACTTGGGGGAAGGAGTGACCAAAACCAGTTCTTCCCCAGAGGCAAGCGAGTAAAAACACACCCCTAGTCCAGCCAGGGCACAAAGCAAGACCCCATTGCTGTGCACATGGGCAATGACCCTCTGGCTCCGTAGAGTAACTTTTACTGATTCTCTGGGCCCTTCCCCAGTCTCTGGGTGCTTTTTACTCCTGACCTGGGCACCCATGTCTCTCCCACTGTCCTCCCACTGCTGGAATCACTTTGCATCCTAGGGAGCGCGGCCCTGGGGGAAAGGTTGGCCAGTGGCTGACAGGTGAAGGGTATAAAGCCCAGACCCTCATCTCGAGTTGGGGCAAACGCTGAGAAATAATTGACATCTAGGGCTTTCCTGTGAGCTTGTCTGAGGCTGTGTCTCCTATAATTGTCTGCTGCTGGGCTTCCGCCCCGCCTGGCCTGCTTCTCCACTCCATGTCAGTTTCTCCTTGGCGCACTTCCTAGTAAAAAAAAATCACCTGTGTCTGTGCCACCATCTCAAGGTCTGCTTCTGGGGATCCTAACCCAGACAACAGGAAATGCTTGTGGAACGAATGAAGGGATGGCAACCTAACACCAGACCAAGCATGCTGCAAAATGCCAACATGCAGGGCCTCCCCGGTGGCACAGCGGGTTGAGCGCAGCGCTGCTGTGAAGCTGTCTGCAGCCTTTGCAGTGCTGGTTCGATTCCTGGCCAGCCAGGGCGAATCCCTTATGGCGAGGCAGACCTCTCCTGTCTCACCCGCTACTTTAGTCGGTCTGCCTATTCTGCTCCCCGCTCTGTCTCTGGTGAGTCCTCTCACCCTCCCATGACTCTGGCCAGTACCCCAGCTCTTGTATAAATAGAAAATAAAATCTAAACAAAAAAATGCAAACATGCAGCTAAAAGAAAGCAGAGGCTGTGGAAGCTGCATGGAAGCATCCTGAGGGCTGGAGCCAGGTGCCTCTTTTTAAAACAGCTCATGTAGGTTATTGCAACTTCAGCACCCTCAAAAGACATCCTCATGGGCTATTCCCACATTCTATTTTGAGACCCCAGAGTCCTCTTGAATGACCACTCTAGATTGCTCATCTTCTGGATAACAGTAGTTGCCTTGTTCAATGATAACATATTTAGTTTACACCCTGTAAACAGCTAGTCTGCTAGTGAAAGATACCTTCAGCAGCCCCCTCCCATTTGTCAGCAGCAATTTCAGGGTTCACTTCTTAGTCCACACATGGAGTTGCTCATCTCAAGACGACTTTTCATCATCTCCCGCCTCTTTCCTGGAATTATGGGGGAATGGAAGCTGATAATGAGCCAACTCTTGTCCTGTAGGAGGCCAGCTCTAGATCCATCCTGGAGGCTACTCAGGCAGTCCTTATAGAATTGAGCTCTGTTGTCCACAGCAGCAGATTCCACAGCACCTCAGCCATCATGCTATAACATTCTTGTATTGATTTTCTGGGATCCCCTCCAACTAGATGGTATTCAAGTCCCCACCCCGAGCTCTGCTTTCAGGGACACACAAGCAAAGACAGTATTATTCTTAATGTCTACCCTTCCTGGGCAGCTTGAAGTCATCATTATCTCTGTCAACCCATTATTTACGTCTGGTTCTATAAAGGAGCAAGGCGTGGCCCTCAGGCGCTGCTGAGGTGGCTTCTACTACACCGCCCAGCCCTCTCTTATTAGGAGTCCGTGTCTGATTTTGCCATTTCTTCATCTCTTTATTTTTTGTGCTAGCAAAGTCTCTAGCGGAACTGTCCTCTCCTCCTAATTTATGATCCTTGCCTTTAAGATGCTAGAGTCTGGAAAACCTATGACCAAACTTAATAGACTAGGGCCTAACATAAAAGTAAACAGAGTCTGAGTGGAGGAATGTTCCTTTGACTGAATGCATGTGTTTTCATCAAGGCACTGGAAACATATTTTGGCTCTTGGGAGACATTTTAATTTTTTTCCAGTTAGAACTCTACTGTGGAGAGTCGAGAGGTTGGATAGCAAACTTTGTATGAATGAGTTCTTATATTTCATTTTAAATACAGGATGTGTTTTTGGGCAAATGCAGTGGGTCTAATGCTTATCACAAATGCCCTAAGGCTTTGGTTTGCCATTTATTAGGCTATGCCAATTTCATAGATCAAATTTTTAGGACTCCAGGAGACTTTTCAACTTGCCAGCTCCACAGATGTCAAAACAATATCATATACCCAAGAATGGTGGCTTACACACAGATTTTGGAGCAAAATTGGAATCTGTCCAGGGACTGAATACAAACCTCCCTGTTCAGCCTCTAAGTCTACCCCGGGTAACCCCTTTCCTCTCTTACAAAGTCACGCGTGGGCAGGAGGAGGGTGTGCCCACTCTCGCCTCAAGGTGACAAGGGATTTCCCAAGTAGGTGGAATTCTGTACTGGGCTCCCCTTCCTCCCAGTAATTTTTCAGCCTTGGGGCACAGGAGGCAGGGCTCTGGGTGCCATAGACAATGACATGGCTGGTGGAGATGATAGATCAGCCACAATTTGGGCACGGTCAGCAGAAAAAGCGCAGCAAGTCTGTTGATCATAATCTGCCCCAACTGCCTGGAGGAGCAAGTGGGGAATCAGAGAGCTATCTCTGAGTGTTCTCTACATTCTGAGAACAGAGATGGACAAAAGCATGGTAGGATTTCTTCGAAAGGCCTGGCTGTGGGACCTCCCCAGGACAAGCGGTGATGGGAGTCTCCTAGAGGGAGGGGGTGTTCTTCCAGCTGGAGAGTGCTTCCACCTAGAAGTCAAGGTGGAAGGAACACAGGCTCTGCTCCAATGCTCTGACTCCGCAGACCCCAGACAGGTGTTCTCGGCTGGGACAAGTGATAAAAGGGCTAATGTTGGAGAGTTCTGGTTGCTAAATGGACACGAGAATTGAAGAAGTGCTGTCACTGGGGGGTCAGTCACTCTGTATGGTTTGAGGGCTGGGGTTCCCCAAGAGGAGGCTGATGAGGATGTGGTTGGAGGCTGAGGGTGGCTGGCTGCAGAAAGGTGGGGTTGGGTGATTGCTGGGGTGGTCTCAGCAACACCAGTGATGCTCCTGAAGGTGGCACAGCTCAATGAGGCCGTCTGTAAGAAAAGCAGACCCCGCAGTCCCTCTGCATTGTTGCACAAAGGTTGGTAGTAAGGTGCTGATGATGGGGGAGCACATAATACATGACCTGAAAATACCCCACTTCGGTACATGGACCAAAGTGAGCTGAAGGCAAGGACCCATCAGACTCAGAGTTGTTTTTTAATCTCTCCCTTCACTGCCTAAAATACTTTAGCTAGAGGGCCTATACCAGGAAAGGGAGCTAACACCAGAAATAAATTTTTACATCTGAGAGGCATGGCAAACATTTGTTCATCAAACATTTGCTCTTCCCATCTTTCTGTGAATTGTCTTCCCCTTCAAAGTCCAGACTCCTACTCCCTTCTCCTTGGCACAAGATGTCGTATAACCCCCAGCTGCCTATCTCCACTTCTCATGTCTCTGGAAGTCCAGCATGTACAAAAATTGTTTTCTTTGTTAATCTTTTGTATGTTAATCTAATTACTAGACCAGCCAATGAACCTAGAAGGGAAGAAGGGGAAAGTTCTCTTCCCTTCTGCTAACAGCCCCACCCACCCGGGAACCCTTTGGGCCGCAGGAGAAGGAACAGATGGGAGCTTAGGTGGGGAAGCAAAGGCCCTTGAGACAAATTCACCACCTCAGTAACTGCAAGTTCTGTAAGAGAACTAAAGAGGTGTTTTAAATGGCCTCCAAGTTGAAATCTGTTAGTTTCCCAAATCCACAATTCCCCAAAGCAGAGCTGAAATCTGTTTATGAGGAGCAATGAGCCAGCTTCTTGGCTGAGATGAGTCTGGCAGAAGCACAGCACTATCAGAAGTGCCAGCCTGGGCGAGCAGCATTGCATCACTGGCCTGGGAGTTTCCCTGCTAGTTGGAGCGGAGTGTCCCCCGGCATGAAGACAAAAGACCCAGGATTCCAGACCCAGGAACAACGGCTTCCCTGTCTCCCATGGGACCATTGGCCCAGAGCCCTAGCTCTGTGGGAAGGTGGCCAGGAGTACGCCCCACACCTATAGCAGTACACCATTCATGTTGAACCCTAACCATGACCTCTGTGAAGACCATACCTTGTAAGAAGCAGCTTCTTATAAGAAGTCACCACTGGGGATGCTTTGACTGAGATACATGACTGAAGGCCCGGGATGGCTGAGGGAATATGAAAGGCTCTTGTGGGACAGCAATGTGCCCTTGATCAGGCCAACAAGAATGTTACGGGCAGGCTCATTTAGACATGGCACTTCCAGGGCAGGCTGGGCTGTGCCAGCAGGGGCACTGGGCACACCCAGTGCTTGAGCTGGGACATCCATCTTCTCCTGCCCTGGGTTAGAGAACTTCCAGGTTTTCCAATCTTTGAACTTGGACTGAATGACACCACCAGTTTTCCATGTTCTTCAGCTTACAGATGGCAGATTGTGGTACTCCTTGCCTCCCATTTGTCAATCCTATGATAAGCTTCTCCTTATATCTCTCTATCCCACTGATTCATTTTCTCTGAAGACCCTGCCTCTAGATTTTGCTCCTTCTGTGCCTCTGGAACAGTGACTCTCATCGTGGACAGATCCATCAGCCATCTGATAGCAAATAATTCCTCACCAACAACTCCTGAGAGCAACATGCACAGATAAATTCATTAGACCTCACAGAGAATTTTAAAATTAAATGATCTAACTGTTATATAAATTAGAAATAAAAGGTAGTTTCCAGTAAGATGACCTTCATTTTCATGTGAAAATGCTTGGATAAGCTCTCCCTAGAGACTTGATCAAGGAGTCAGCGGCCTTCACCTACTTCAACTGAGTAAAGGCTTACTTTAGAAGAAGTTGTTCTTTTTTTTTTTTAAAGATTTATTTTATTTATTTGTTTGTTTGTTTATACAAGCACTGGGTACAGTCAGAAGTGCGGGAGGGTAAGAGAATTCACCAGAGCCAGAGGGGAGAGCAGAGCAGGCAGAAGGACCGAAGTACACTGCTGAGGGGAGCAGCGGGCGGCAGGAGAGGTCTGCGCGCCATGTGGGACCCTCCTCTGGTGGCCTGGGAGCAGCCGGGGATCGAACCGGCGCCGCAGAGGCTGTGGGCAGCTTCGCAACCCAGCGCTCTACCGCTGCGCCACCGGGGAGGCCCTAAAAGAAGTTGCTTTTCCTATAACTTTTTGAAATAAGGTTAAGCATTGCCAAGCAGAAATGATTTTCAAAAATTCTGAATAACTCAATAAAATGCCAAAGGAAAAAAAAAATGCAATCTTCCCAGAATGTATATGAGGTGCTGGAAAAGAGCAGCGCTCGAACCACCGCGACAACTACAACTGTGTGCGTGTCCGTAATAGACGCTGCGCAAGGCCCGGCTCTTTCCCCAACAGTACTGCATCCACAGCGGTGTCTGGAAGTAAGTTTGCAGATCGTGTGAGATGCAGGACAACTCGCTGTCCTTCAAGATTGCTCCACCTTGCAGGGTACCACCGAGCTGCGTCACTGAGACAAGCAGAAGGTGGCCGTACCCCCCGGGGACCAGCGCCTCCACCCGCCTGGGAGCCCAGCGAGCCAGCTTTTTCCAGAGTTGCAGGAGACAGAAGCCTCAGTAGCTCCTCCGGCCTACCAGGGAGCGTCAGTGTTCTCGTTTGCTCCCTGGAGAAGCCCCATTGTGACTTCTTTGGATTCACCCCGACGCTGCTGGAGACCAGCGCTGCTCCTTTACACCCCAGGAAAGCCATTCTTACAGATTGTCACAAGGGGGCGCCCGAGACCCCGAATCAGGAGATTTTCAGGTTTGTGCAATGTTAAAATGAAACTACCGGTGCAGGAGAGAGGGGCAAACTGAAAACGCAGTGTGAGAAAGAATTCATGATTGGACTTGTATTGTGCTCAATTGTCTAATCTTTGGCACCGCTGTCTAGTTTTCCAATCTCTGCTGTTAGCACTGAATGATTCTGTAAGTGGCATTTCCAGTCTCCCAAATAATAAAAAAATATCGGCTTGATATATAAACAGCAACTGTAACAGCCTTCCAGAAACTCCCATGGGAACATGTGCAAGGAATGCCATGGCCAACCAATGGGCTGTTCGTACCATCCCCACACCTACCCACACTTGTCTAGAAATAATAGTGGTTTTGGAGAACTTACTGTGTGTGGTTATTTGGTCTTCTTTACACCAATGACCTTAGTTTATAGTCATCAATAACACTGCAAAGTGGATACTGTTGTGCCGGTGATAAACAGATTGAATGAGGAAACTGAGGCACAGAGAGCTTCACTCATTTGCCGACAGTTATACTACAGGCAAGTGACAAGGATTCATAGAAGAATTCTGGAACGTTCAAGGCCCCCCCAGGCGAGGCGTCCCACCTACTGGAAGGAGCTGCTGCTTTGGAATGACTCAGCCATGAATATACTGCAGAAAATGTGGCAACAGGTGGTTGTTTCTTCAAGATCTACTGTGAGCCCTGAGGATAATACAATTTAAAAAAACTCCAAGGAAAAAAAACAGCATTGTGACTGATTCCTGAATCCAACCAGAGCATTCCACTAGCTGGGTCTGACAAGGCTAGTTCTGCTCTGCTGCTCCCAGCCTAACTACAAATAGTGGTAAGACTCAGAACTGGACAAAGTTTTCAACCTTGGCTGAGTGTTGGTGTTACTGGGGAGTTTAAACAACAAATTGGTGGGCCTCCCTGGTGGCACAAGGGGTTAAGCACAGCACTGTGAAGCTATCCGCAGCCTCTGCAGCATGAGTTCGATTCCCGACTGGCCACAGAGCTACCCACATAGTGCAGCAGACTTCTCCTGTCTCACCCGCTGCTCCCCTCAGTAGTGTATTTCAGTCAATCTGCCTGTTCTGTTCCCCACTCTGTCTCTGGTGAATCCTCTCACCCCCCTCCCTCTGGCCTATACCCTAGTTCTTGTTTGCATAAATAAATAAATCTTAGGAAAAAAAAAAAAAACACAAACTGGTATCTGGGTCTTCCCCAGTCCCATTGAATCAGAATCTCTGGTAGTGAAAAGCAGCCCCTCCCCCACTCCAGGTCTGTGCTAGCCCAGGCTTCACCTTTCCTTACTCCCCAGAGTTAGCACAGTCACCTCCCCTTCATGTTTCATGCTTTGGCGCATGTGCCCTTGTCTGATCTCTCCCATCAGAATGAGAGCTCCTGGCCAGCCTGCTGCACATTTAATCCATTTCTGCCCCCCTCACCCCAGCACCCAGCCCAGCCCACACTGCAGGCAGGGAAACCAGGAGGGAGGTGTGCTGTGTGTCCAGGCTATGCTGTGTCTTAGACAGAGTCTGGAAAGAAAAGGGTCGAGGTATATGCAGAAGCATCCACTGACCAGTCGGCCTTGAGATTTAAGCGGAGGAGAGATTGGAGCACATGCCCAGCTCCTGGGTTTGGGATGTCCTCCTGGATGGAGATTCAGGAGGAGCTGGGGACAGAGTTTGGCTTAGATATGTTTGTGGCTACGACACACGAGGCTGCTGAGCAGATGGATATGTCAGCATGGAGAGAGAAGAACTAAGCCCAAGATGGAGACTTACAGTCATCAGCACAGAGGTGGCATCTGACGCTAGGGGCATGCTTCAGTCTGCATGGAGGCTGAGTGACAGTGAGCCCTGGGGAGGCCAGCAGAGAGGAGATGGCTGGGGAAGACTGAAAGAGAAGCTGAGGTTGGAGGAAAGGTGCTCTTCTGACAACCAAAGGAGAAGAACTCCCGTGAGTGAGGGAACCAGAGCAGATGCGGTGAGGAAGGCAAGAACTGAAGCATGTCCTCTACTGCCCAGGCCCTTCACCTCCCTCCTTCCTCCTCAACACACTGCTTTCTCCTCAGAGAGCAGCCATCTTATCTGCTGAGCTAGCAAACCACCGCTCCAGCTCCGAGGCTTCCTGCAGTGAAAGCCAAACATAGGTGTTCCCCTTCCTAAGGGACCATTTATTTCACTTTGATTCCTCCTGGATGCAGCACTGGGGTGAACGCCAGAGACAGGAGAGCCCCATGCACTAGAGGCAGACCCTGCCGCTAGTCTTTCTGGTCACCTGTTTCTATCATGTCCTTCCCCTCTCTGCATAAATTAAAAACAAATTTCCAGGGAGAGAAATAAGAACAGACATTTGGCTTTTGAACAGGATGTCAGGAGAGAGCAGGGCCTATTTCGTAGAATTGGAATAGCGGCGGGGTGGTACCTGAAAGTTGGAATTTCAGGGTGGGGATGAGAGTGAGGTCAGTATTAAATGACAGGAAATCACCAAGGGAGGGATGGTATTTTATTCTCCAGACCATGATGCAGCTTTAACAGGAGTCTTGGACAGCTTAAGGAAGGCCTCGTGAAGTCTCAGATTCGGAGAAGGAGTAATGAAGGGCGAGGAGAAGCAGGAGGAGACTGGGTGGTGGAGCTCTTGCCTCCCCCTCCTCTTCCTTGGAGGTGGAGCTGCATTCTTGGCACCTGAAAACCAGGCTCAGAACCAAGCTTCTGGAGCTGGCTGCCCTGCTGCCCCCGCCTTGTGCCTGCTCAAGCTCCAGCTCTGCTGTCTCTGCTCTCTGCGCCCTGCACCTAGGGCTCCCCTGCTGGAGCCTCAATAGACACAGTGACCCTCACAGAGCCACAGCTCGACTTCAGGTTCCACTCTTGACTGGCATTGTGTGTCAGTCCTGGGGAATCAGAACTCTGCCTGGAAGACAGCTGGACTGTCAGCCAGTGACACCGGGCCTCGTCGCACGCCAGCACCACTGTGCCCTCAGGGTTGCTGTAGGTGCACCTGCTCCAGGCTGCCTGTTGCTGGGCGGCCAGATCCCAGGCGCCCCCTGGCTCCCTGTTGTCCAACCCCGGGGTCTGGAAGCCCAAGCGGTCCCAGGTGACAGGGCAGACCAGTTGCTCCTCCTTCAGGGAAGGCACCACCTGGCCCTTCAGGAAGGCAGGGCCAGCACAGTAGGTCTGGGTGTTGAAGAACCGGTCGCTATACTGGTACAGCCAGTTGAAGAGGTAGGCCAGGTGGCAGTCACACTGCCAGGGGTTGCCAGACAGGTCAAGGTTGAACAGGTTGTAGTTGGTGTCCAAGATGCCCTCAGGGAGTGTGGTCAGGAGGTTCCTGGAAAGGCTGAGCAGCTCCAACTTGGACAGGTTCTCAAAGAGGGCAGGGTGCAAAGACGTCAGGTTGTTGCTGTCCAGGTAGAGCTTGGTCAACTTTTCCAGGTCTCTGAAGACCCCTACCGGCAGATGGGTGATGGCATTGTGCGAAAGTCTGAGGGAACTGAGGCTGGTCAGGTTGGCGAAGGCTCCCTCGGCGATGGTCTCCAGCTGGTTGTGGGACAGGGACAAATCTTGCAGGCCCAGAGTCTGGGCAAAGAGGCCAGTGGGCAGTACCCTAAGTGCATTCCCCTGCAGGCTCAGGAAAGTCAGGTGGCCCAAGGAGGAGAAGACAGAGAAAGGCAGGGACCGGATGGCATTCTGCTTCAGGCACAACTTCTCCAGGTGTAGAAGCTGCGAGAACACTTCCTGGGGCAGCTCCGAAATGGCGTTGCTGTCCAGGAAGAGTTCCTGCAGGTTGCCCAGTTTGCCAAACACTCCCTGGGGCAGGCTGGAGAGGGCGTTGTAGCTCAGTTTCAAGGTCTGCAGGTTGCCAAGCGGGTCAAACAGCTCCTTGGGGAGCTGGGCCAGGTGGTTCTGAGCCAGGTTAAGGGTCTTCAGAAGTCTCAGAGGCTGGAAGAGCCTGCCAGGCAGGGCCTGGAGCCGATTGCCCTGCAACTGGAGGGTCTCCAGGGCATTCATGTTGTGGAAGAGGTCTTCCGGCAGGGCCTCCAACATGTTGAAGTTGAGGGTGAACTTGGCCAGTGAGGTCAGGTTGGAGAAGATGGCGGCACTGAGGTTGGAAAATTCACTGCCGGTGATCTCCAGGTCTTTGAGCCTAGGCAGCCCCCCAAAGGCATCCAGCCCAAAGTGAAAAAGTGGGGTGTTGAGGAAGACCACCTTGGTCAGGTTAGGATTACCCTCAAAGGTCCTGGTTCCCACTGTGGTGAATGAGGTCTCTACGAAGACAATGCCCGTGGCGTGTGGCGGGATGTCACGGGGGATGGTGACCAAGGCCTTGTCGGAGCAGAACACCTCCCAGGTGAAGCAATCACAGCCCACAGGGCAGGACTGGGTGAGCCTGGCCAGAAGCAGGAGGCAGGCCCAGTGCAGCCAGGCTCCAGGCAGCATCTCCTAGACCCGAGTGGGAAAAGAAAGTGGGAGAGGAGCCTTTACCAAGGCAGCTAGTGTGACCAGAAACTAGACCAGCATCTAGAAGAGGGGTCTTTGTTCTGTCAGGAGGCCACCCATTTGGGGAACAGTTTATCATTTCAAGAGTTATTTTATTTTTTTCTTTTTTTTTTTTTAAAGATTTATTTATTTATGCATACAAGAACTGGGGTATAGGCCAGAAGTATGGGAGGTTGAGAGGATTCACCAGAGACAGAGTGGGGAGCAGAACAGACAGAATGACAAAATACACTGCTGAGGGGAGCAGCGGGCAAGTCAGGAGAGGTCTGCTGCGCCATGTGGATCACCTCCGTGGCCAGGGATCGAACTCGTGCTGCAGTGGGTGGTGATAGCTTCATAGTGCTGAGACTAACCTCTTGTGCCAACAGGGAGGTCCCTCAGGAGTTATTTTCATACCACTTCGCAGGAGGCTTGCAAGGCCAATGGCTCTCTCCTCCAACAGCAAGGGTCACCTGGCCTGCCTATGGTCCCCCTGCACCTCAGCGCACTTCAGAGCCTAATTATGAGGAGGTCCTACATGTGCTCTTTGCATGTATGTCTGCTCTTTGCATGTCTATGCAGGGACAAACCAAACTCTTGAGAAAAGGTCTGGCTCCCCCATACTGCTGCTAAATGCTCCCCTCTATCCCCACCATGAGGGCACCCATGGAATTTTCCATTTATTCATCCCAGGTGCAGTAATTGCGCATCAATAGCTTTATTCTTTAAATAAGGGAAGGGGACCAGGTTTTTAATTCATTAAACACTAATTTTTTTCATGTCAGCTTCCACCCACAGGTCATAAATTAGAAATGTAGCTTTTGTTTCTCACTCTTTCTTTTATGTTTGAAGCATTAACCAATATATTAAAAATTGAGAAACGTTACATTAAAAATTCTGATCTAGGGGCCGTGGGCTCACATTCCTACACGACAAGACCAACTAGGGTTTACTAGCCCCACCCCATCAGAGGGTGTGCACCCCAGGTCACTGCTGCTCTCTCCAGCAACATCATTTCCATGGCTAGGAGTATTCAAGTACTGTGAATTCAAGCCCCAACTCCCATCATGTTCCCGCTGTGTGACCTTGGGCACATTACTTATCCAGCTGTGCTTCAAGTTCCTTATTTGTAAAACCTAGAAGGAAGGAAGGGAGGTAGAAAAAGAGGGAGGCAAAGGCCCTCATGCAACATTGCAACATAATCCTAGTTTTTCTCAATTCACCTGTCTTCAGCGAGAATTCACATGGAGATTTCCCCAAAGCCCTTTGCTGGCTGCCTCTCTGCTGCCCTCTGCTGGTTGCCTTTTCCATGGCCTGATTCTGGCTGGCGCCAAAGGGCACCCACTGTGTGCAAAAGTCTTCAAGCAAACACGGTGCTTACAACCGTCCCCTGTACCCCCCTCATTCAGATATTCACTATTTCTCCGTTTTTCCAGAATTTTCTTTTCTTAATCAATAGAAAGCCACAATTTCTCCCTGAGAAAGTGCATACCTCTCTCTTGAGAGTCCTCTGATGCTCACACAGATGCTGAGTAAGCTATAAGGTGCAGGCTGTGGATTTTACATGAAGGTTGGGAAGGACTAAACAAGTGACTGCTCTGCCTGCCCCAGGACACGACAGGGAAAGGAACACACCTCAGTCAAGTATGTGCCTCCGGGTTCTGGGACCCTGGGAAAGGGAGATTTCATATTCTTTCTCATGAGTTGTTTGCAGAGGCTACAGATAAAGCCAGCGGGTCCTGGCTGGAGCGGGATGAAGTAGACATCGCCCCACCCACACCTGCCACCTGGGCTGCCCTGAGGGCTGCCCTTCCCAACCCCGCCCCTCGCCCCCGCACCCGCACCCACACCCGCACCCGCACAAAACCCTGAACGGTTTTGACAAGAGCCTTTCCTGACAGCCTCCCCTGTTCCTTCCTCTCAGCCCTGGCAGTGTCCTCCTGAATGTCAAGCTCCTGGCTGTCCCTTTTTGAGAAGACAGGAGCGTGCTCACAGCTCTGTGCTCAGCTTCCAGCATCATGTTGACTTATGTGGCTCAGTTCCAGCTGCTGAGCTGACCCCTCAGGGCTGGAGTCAGCAACCTGGCAGGCAGAGCCATGCTTCTGGAATTGCTCAAGCCTGGAGTAAATGACCACCAGACAGGCTGTGAGAGCAGCCTCAAGTCCTCCCTCCCCCAGAGGGGAGCCATTCTTATTTATAACAAGCCATAATGTCACTCACACACCCGTCCCTTCCTTAATAACCACTTTTACTCTTGGTTCTCAAAGGGCCAGAGAACATTGGATCACATACACTGGACATAAGGCTCTGAAGGCTACCTGGCGGGATCCTCACAGAAAGAGTGAGCAAAGAACCCTTCTCCATCCTCCTGCCCCCTGCTCCAGGGTGTCTGCAGGGGGTACTGTGGGCATAACCCAGGTGCTTTTCCAGATCCCTCCTGCTAAAGTGGGAGGTGCCCATGAAAGGAAAGCTAAAGCTCCCTGGAGAGAGTGTGCTTCACCCACTGAGACAAGCTGGGCCTCCTCTCCTGCTTGCCTGTGCCTCTAACAGTGGGTAACTTCTAATCCACTGTTGTTAAGAAATAATGTGCTTAGCACTATTTACTACAGGCAAAACCTGGAAACAGCTCAAATGCCCAAAAACGGATGACTAGATCAAGAAGATGTGGCATATATATAATATATACACAATGGAATATTATTCAGCAATTAAAAAAGATAAACTCATGCCTCGCAGCAATGTGGATGGAACTAGAAGGAATTATGCTCAGTGAAATAAGTCAGAAAGAAAAAGAAAAATATCGGATGGTTTCACTTACATCAGGAATATAGGGGAACCAAATAAGACATCACTGTAAAAAAAATAAGAACAGTACAAAACACAACAAAGCAAAAATGGACAATTATAAATCAGAGACATCTGCAGGGGAGGAGGAGGGAAGAGGGATCAGAGGGAGGGAGGGAGGAGCACAGGGGGCTGTGGTGATGGTGCCCGGGTGCCTTGGTGAAGGACACTCTTCACCAATGCACCCGAGGTAAAGAGGGGACTATACCCAAAGGGGTGGAGGGAAGCAAATATTGTTTAAAAATGAACAATGATGTAAAAAATAAAAAAAAATAATATTAAAAAAACAAACAAATAAATAAAATTTAATTTTCAGTTAAATAAAAAAAATTGCAAACAAAAAAAAAGAAATAATGTGCTTTAGAAGTTTCTAACAAAAGCCACCCAATTGATGCATGGAAAATACAGAAAACCAAGCAAGTGCAGACAAATCAAATTCCGGTTGGGTGATGGCAGGTGGAGGGTGAGGGGGACACTAGTGGCTGAGTGAGGGGTGGCCACAAAGCTCTGTAATTTCCAGTAAATCTGGAAATTCCCAGAACAGGGAAACTGCCCAAGCTACAGCAACTGCCCCAAGAGCACACGGCTAAGAAGGGAGAACCACTGGCTGAATATAAGCAAGGTGCTTGCAGCCACCCCTCATGGTAAGGCAGTGCGTGGGGTGGGTGGCAGGCCCACTCCTCACATATGTGCCCATACGCAAGGGAACCTCACCGCCTATCTCTCCCTGCTTCCCCCACCTAACTGTCATGTAGTGTGAGTGGAGACCCCACCCACAGCTCCCCCTGTACCTCAGAGGGTTTGTGCTTCTGTGACATGATCAATCTCAGGAAGATGGACCTAGGGGAGGGGTGACCATCCACACAGCCCACGGGTCTTTGGTCTTGCAAACTTCTCCTCCCTTGGGAAGGAGGAGGCAAAGCCAGAAGAGGGCCTCTAAAGCACAGGGCAAGACTCCTCTTCCCCAGTCTATTGGGGCTGGAGCAAGCAGGAATGATACTCAGAGGATAATAATAATTATTTCCAGTTGATCCACATCCAGCCCAAGCCTCATTCTCCCACGCTGAGTTTGTGTTCTGGAGTCAGACATCGGGTTCAAATCCTATCTCCATCCCTTTTTAGCTGTGTGGCCTTCACTGAAATACTTACTCTCTGTGCTTCAATTTTCCTGGCTTCAAAATGGTGAGCTGCAATATTACCTCCCAGGGGGTTGCTGCAGGGACTCTGTGAGAGAATAGTTGGCCAGTGCTCAGCCTGAGCTTGGCACAGAGTGAGCGTTTAGCAAGATCAGGGTGATCCTGAGTTCAGGCCAGCCCAGCTCTTTTCTGAAGTAGTTAGAGATTGTAGAGGTTATCCCACCACCTCTCGTGGACCAGCGAGATGCCTCTCTACAGCATCTTTTTCTAGTTCTTTCCTCCCAAGCAAGGGAAATGTGTCCTTGGCTAAGTGGAGCAGATTTCAGATGGCTCAGGCCAGGACGTCCGGGATGTGGACCCCTCCTGGCCCACCCTCAAGAGCAGGATCTCTGGGGTGGTCTGGACTGGGAAAGTGCCCCTCGGCATTGTGGAGGCTGGCACCAGGGGGTCAGGGGGGCAGCAGTCAGAAGAAGGAAATGCTGCTTCATTTATGCAGAGACTGGCACATGCCTACAAAAATGTTCCATGTTCTCAGCAAGTCAAGGGAATTTGACTTTTTTTTTGGTTAATTGTTGCAAATGTACTCTTTCCTCTTCTCACATTTCTTCTGCATTAGTACATTTCTGTGTGCGCCACAAACCTGCTTATCATCTACCATGGAACTAACCCTCACTCCTCCCAGAGTGATGGAGCCAGTACCCAGACCCAGCGCCCCAGGCACTGCTGTTTCAATCAGATTTGTCCACACCAGCATCTGCCTTGTCGCCAGCACTGGATTCTGTCACCACCACCCCACCCCCGGGCCCCAGCACAACTAGGAGCAGGAAGAGGGACTTCCAAGTTTCGTCTGGAGGCCCTGATTGCCTCATCCAAGTCCCCAGGGAAGACCTGCTGCTCCCTGCACCCCATCTTCTTTCCATTTGACCTGGGGAAACAAACCAGGTAACTGAGTCCAGCAGACCTGGGCTGGGCTCCTGCTTCTTCCTCTCTCTGCCGGAACCCCCAAACCTGCTGTCCCAGACAGTGAATGGAACCTCCAGAAAACACAAAAATGATGGGTGGTAGAGCTCCTCTGTTGGGGACACCATCTGCGTGCCAGGAGGGTGTTGCAACCCAAACTCCTCGGGGGACAAAAGTTCCTGCATGTGGGACCCTTCCCGACCTTCTATCACTTCAGCTGGCTATTCATCTGTCTCTCCTACAGCATCCTCAGTAATAAATTGGCACTCTCGAGCAGTGTTTCCCTGAGTTCTGGGAGTTGTTATAGGAGGTCATTGAACCTGAGGAGAGGGAACCTCCAGTCAGAGTCAAGTAGGACGGAGGATGGTGATGGACGTCTGGACGTGCTGCTGGGTTCTGCCTTTGGGCTGAACCTGTAAGCTGTGTCGGCTACACTAATTTCAGATAGCTAGTGTCAGAATAAAGTGACTTGCACAACATCCAGTTGGTGTCTGCAGAGAACTGGAGAATTTGGGGAGGTGAAAGACTCATACTTTTTGGTCATAGTGTGTAACTAGAAGCAGATCATAGTAGGAAGCTTGTGGCATCAGAAACAATCTAAATACCCAATTTGATGGATGGTTAAATGACGTCTCCCTGCTTAGTGAAAATGTTCTCTAAGGTCTCTAAAATTATATAGTAGATATATGCTTTAATGGAAAGAAAGCATTCCATATTTTTAATGAAATATATGGGATCCCCAAATGCTAAGTTCCCATTTTTAAAGTACATTTGTGCATAGAAAACAACAGATTATATACAAGGTATTTGCAGTGGTTAGCTCTGAAAACAGAATTATGGATAATTTTAATTTTTCCCTTTGCTTAATTATGTATTTTTATGGGTTTTTTTTTTTTTAAAGATTTATTTATTTATTTATTTATACAAGCACTGGGTACAGTCAAAAGCGCGGGAGGGTGAGAGAATTCACCAGAGCCAGAGCGGGGAGCAGAGCAGGCAAAAGGACCGAAGTACACTGCTGAGGGGAGCAGCGGGAGGCAGGAGAGGTCTGCGCGCCATGTGGGACCCTCCTCCGGTGGCCGGGGAGCAGCCGGGGATCCAACCGGCACTGCAGAGGCCGCGAGCAGCTTCGCAACCCAGCGCTCAACCGTTGCGCCACCGGGGAGGCCCTATTTTTATGGTTTTAAAATAATAAACAGGTATCACTTTGTATAATGCTAAATGTTATTATAAAACTGAGATGATCATATGTAGCATGCAGCCCATTTCCAGGCACATAACCAGGGCTCCCTTGATTTCTTTCCTGCCTTGCAATTACATTGCACAGACTTTAGAAGCTTGTCTATCACCTGCCGTAGTATTCTTGAAGAAGAGACAGCTACCATTCGGAAATAAGAGATTATGAACTGGGTAGTGTCCTTTCATCAAACGCTCCCTACCGATCCCCCTCCAGCCCTTCCTTTTTCTGTTCCTTCCACTTTAGAACGCCAGTGCCACCTTTCCCTGTTGCTACGTGGCCCCATTAACCCTATCCTCCCTGGCCTCAATTCCCCCAGGAAGTCCTCCTTGATTACCTCTCCTACAGCCCCCACAGGTCACTCATGTCCTCCTTTGACCATTTAGGTCCTCTGTTCTGTGAATACTATGGAATGTGGACTTGACTGTGAGCCCATGGGGCACCTGCATCAGGGCAGGGCACAGAAAAGCTACCCAGGCCCTATGTGCTGAATTGAGCCGAATGTTTTGGGGCTCTTGTGTGTCATATTCTGTACCCTGCCTCATGGAGTGAGGAAGCTTGGGCCCTACTGGCACTGTGATTGAGCTCAAATTCTAACATGGCTCCCTATTAGCTGTGTGGTCTCTGGCGAGTCACTTCACGCCTCTCAGCTTCAGTATCCCCAGATGTGATTATAACCGCATCCCTTAGGGTTAAAATTAGTACTCCACTGCATGGTAAATAGGCTAAATCAGATAATAAATATAAAACACTTAATACAGCAGCTGGTAAATGATTAATATTGATCAACAAAAAGTCGCTATATACAAGTTTTATTCCTACAGTGACTATACACTTTAGCATGTAAATCAAGACATTTCTGGGGATAACAGGATAGCGATTAGTGATTGTGTGAGTTTTGAGTATTTACCCAAAAAATACAAAAACACTAATTCCAAAAGATATATGAGCCTCCGTGTTCACTGCAGCACTATTTACAACAGCCAAGAACTGGAATCAATCTAAGTGCACGCGTGCTGAGTGGATAAAGGAAGATGTGGTGTGTAGACCCAGTGGAATCCTGCTCGGTTATATGCATATACATGCATAGTTATAAGATGAAATCCTGTCCTATGCAACGTCAAGGATGGAACTAGTGGGTGTTACTAAATGAAACCAGACAGATGGAGAAAGGTAAACACAGTATGATTCCACTCGCATGTGGTATATAGGGAAAACAAAGAGATGAGCTAAATAAAACAAAAATAAACTTTTGAACTCTAAAACCAATCAGTGGTTACCAGAAGGAAAGAAGGGGGGAAAAGGGGGTAACCAGGAAAAAAGGGAACAATGGTATGGGGAAGAATAGAATTAGACTTTCAGAGGTGAACTAAATGTAGCATATACACAGGTTGATTCTCAACAACAAACTTGTATACATTGAAACTTATATAATGTTATAATGCAATGTTACTTCAATTTCAAAACTAGGAAAAAATCATGAGAGGTGACAAGCATAAGTGAGAGCAGAACCAGGCAAACCCAGACATGTGGTCACCTACTTATCCGCACCATTCACTGTGAGTCCCTGAACACAAGGCCCAGGTCCCTTCATCTCAGAACCCCTCCGGCCTCCTCCCAGGCTGGCTGATAATTTAGGGCTTCTCCTCCCAGGGCGGGAAAGGGATCGGTAGCCTGCCTGGAGCTGGAGACAAACTGACAGCTGGGGGCAGCAGCTAGCTGCCCTCCTGCTCTCTAGTCACGACCCCAGGCCAACCTCCTATCCTAGCTCCACAGACCCAGGGGCTCTCTAGTGACCCCAGGAGACCTACCATTAGGTGCTGAACTGGATGGGCTGCCCTGGATCTTCCTCGGGAGTAGAAGGGCATCTGGCGCACTCTGTGGTCAGTGTGAGCTCCGCCCCAGCACTGATCAAAGTTCCAGGTAGCGGTTCCTCCCCTCACGTGGCCTGGCATTCCCGGAATGTCACCAGGGTCATGGGACAAAAGGAGAAAATCTGGGGCAAGGCCTCTGAAGATAACAAAATGACCCCGAACTACTCCCACGGACAAAATCTGTGATGTGGCCAAATTCCAGCGGGGGTCATGAACTTGGCACTTTAGGGCCCTAGAAAGTTCCCAATAGGTTGCCCCAGAGGTAAGGCTTGGGATTAGCAGTACATAATGGCACCGCTTCTTGTAAAAGTTCAGGCTGGTTCCCAGGAACCCAAGTTTCCAGGGCAGCCAGCCATCAGCATCTGCTTGGCTTTCTCCAAGGGTTGTGGGTTTGTTCTTTTGTTGCATTTGCTTTTCTAATGAACTTTTTAAGCCTTTTCTGAGTTAAAAGGGGGAACAGTTATTGGGAAGTGAACTTTGGCCCAATCTGAAAAACACTGCTTTTCAGCGATCTGAGGATGAAATAAGTTGCTTAGGGAGGGAGTGATTTTCCTGTCTGCAGGTGTTCAACCATGGGTACAAAACCAAGCGAACTCTTTTCCTCGTTATCCAGAATTCCAGAAATCTGTCTGAGTGGAAGGGTCAGTGGATAGGGAAGGACACTGAGGCTTTCCTTGGTCATCATAGGGACCAGCTCTTCAAGATACTGAACATGCCACTGACTCCTATTCTGACCCAGACTCCTGGGACAGGCTCATATCTGACAGAAAGGATCTAAGAGCTTAGGGACCCAAGCAAATATTTTTGGAAGCCCTTTGCTGGGCATAGCAGTGGGTCAAAGAACAGGAGAGGGCCTCGCTGGTGGCCTAGGGCTTAAGTCTCAGCACTATCACTGCTAAGACCTGAGTTTCATCCCCAGCCAGGGAGTAACCCACATGGCGCAGCAGAGCTCTCCTGTCTGGCCTGCTGCACCCCTCAGCAGTGTATTTCTCCCCCCACACCTCTGGCCCACACCCTAATCCTTCTATGAAGAAAAAAAAGGAACAGCAGAGAAAATCAGCCCTCTCTCAAGCCCTGGACCTTGGCCAGCAGCTGTGGCAGCTCCAGGAGCCTGAGACTGAAAGAACCAGAGGGACACTTGGACACAGGGAGGGTGTCAGCTTCACTCAGAGGGTGACTCTGAGAGCTGTAACTCACCAGGCCTGGCGCTAAGCACTGAAAGGAGTGCAAAGGTATGCAGGGTAGTCCTCCCACCCAGAGCCTCGATGGGATACAGGCATGTACATGTGTGAATATGTGCATGCATGTGCATGTATTGAATGCCTGCACGTTAGATGAATGCTGAGCGAGCTTCAATGTCTTTCTGATGACATAGATGAAACTCCAACCAGGGATTCTGAAGGCCTAATTGTAGTGCAAGCTCAGCCTCTAGGTGACTTTGGGAAATTCATTTCTTGACTTGACCTCACTTTCTTCATCTATAAAGAGGATTGAGCCTATTCTCAAGGACCCTTCCAGCACACTAACCTCTAAATGTGTTATTTCTTATTTGATGCCCATTCATTTTCCAAAGGTCTTTTTCCAGCTCAGAATCTACTTTCTTTGAGATGCTATCTTGGTGAGCCTTGCACGCAGGTAACAATTGTAGAATCAACAGGTGTGGTATCCCTTAACCAAGATGTTCACAGAGCACAAGTATCCTGTGTATACCATTTATTGTTGATTCTGTACACCAAACTTGTTACAAGCAGCATCCAGCAAAGACAGAGCCCCAACCCTGCCCACCAGGGCTCACACTCTATAAAACCCTGGGGGGCCCTAGAATACTCTAAATGCACTACCAAGCACCTGGGGCTATTTGTAATGATTCTCTATGCAAGGCAAATTTGAACTACTTCTCGAAAACAGCGTGAAGGCAACAGGTCAGTGAAAATATCTCTCTTTGGGGAAGAGAGGCCTCAGGCAGGGAGATTAGCCTGGGGAAGCATCCTTTCACCCTCTCTGAATCACTGCCACTACTTCCTCCCCAAAACCACCACTGCCCCACCCCAACACCCCTTTCAATTCCAACTGTGGGTCCTGTGAGCTGGATTTTCTAAAGGTGGGGATCCATCCACCCCTGTTTCCCACCCAAGTGATCTAGTTACCCCTAGCTGATGACCCTCCATAAACTTCCTGGACTTGGAGATATCTTGCTTCCACTCTACAGTGACATTCAAAAGGCTGTGGAAATGGTTTGGTTGCCCAAGAAGTGTTCTACAACTGTGTTGTGCCTCTAAATTCTAAAAAGGAGGAACAATATCCACACCAAAGCCAACAACTTCATGAGTGGAGCCTACTTCCTTTAACGGATGGATGAGTTTAATTTTTTCCTGCCTTCTGCAAATCTTTTGATTCTCACAGTCCCGGTGGCAAAGACTTTGTGGGGGAGTGGGAGAGAGGCTTCCATTTTCTTCCTTTAATGACGAAAGCCCAAGACGGCCCCAAGAGGCCTTGTACAAAGCTGAAAAGAGAAGGAATACACACCGCCTGTGGAATAATGTTGCCGCAGAACAAGTGGCTTCAGGCCTGCTCACTGGGGATAATGGCAGGACTTGTGCACAGGGTGTTGTGAGGGTTAACAAGAGGATGCCTGGCAGGAGCTTGAGGGAGCACCTATGCACAAGAAGCATGTCTGGAAAAGAGTGGTTCTACTTTAATTATCTTTAATTATCTTCCCCCCAACAACTCAAATGGAGATGCAGTTGTTGACAAGGTGACCTGGGAGCCAGTGAGCAGAGGGGAAGCAAAGTGAACTCTGGACCCAGCCTCAACTTTGGGGTGCCCAAGTGGCTCACACCAGTCCTGTTGGAAAGGAAACTCCACTCAGCTTCTCCAGCAGTTCCCTGACCAAACAATATGATTCACCTACTGAGGAACAGGGAATCAGATAGTTCCATCCAATCTACTCTGATGAGAGAAGACAATAAATAGGTAAGCTCAGAAGGCCAAGGCCTACCACCCCCCAAGGGCTGCTCCTGATGGGGTAAGGGGGTGGGTGTCATCTGAGGCCTCTGGCCAGTCTTTGTCCTGGAGACATGTTCATATCCTAGGCCTGAAAGGAAGGTACTCCAATGTGATGACCAACACCAGAAAGACCTGAGGCTCTGGGTTCAGATTGTCAGGGCACACAGAATGAGGAGGACTCCTCCCTCACCTGTCTGCCATCTTGAGTGCAGTGTGCTCTTGCACAATGAGATGCTGGTGCCAGGTTCCAAGGGGCACCTTGAGGAATGCAGTGCCACCCATGTCTCCTGTCTGGAGGAGAGCAGGCCTCAGGATCAGTATGCCAGGCCACCATGCAGTGTTGTCCATGCGCCAAGCACTGGGTTCACTTTCTTTGGGGCCCTGGAAAGTCTTGATGCGCATCTACCGGTTACTACAAATATTTCTAAAACACTTTGGACACCCAGATTTATCTCGGTGAGATGATGTCATTTCTCCCAGGTGCCCTGGGCCAGAGTAAAAAGCTATAGAATGCACTAATTCTTACACATCTTCCTAGACCCTTTGTGCTGGGGACTGGAGGGGAGATCTGCTCATCCTGTCAGCAGCATGCTGCCAAGGCCCCTGGGGAGTGCTTACTTGTCTTGTGGGGCAGAGGGACTGAATAACAGCCAGTCAGGATTGATGGGAGATTTCTAGATCCTTATAGCATTGACTGCAGCTCTTTCCAGGAGTAGATATCAAATCCCCATTTCACTACTTTTAACTGCTAAACTGGTAGATCAGTTATCCAGAGGAAGGCAAGCACATCACATGTGTAATTTCTTTCCCAGTGTGACATTATATGTGCCACAGGAAGGGTGGTGAGGGCATGTGATCATGTGACTGTACCTCAAGTTGGAGACCAAACAACTCAACTCATAACCAGACCGCAGACAGGAGAAACTCCAGAAAGTCCGCAGATGCACGACCTGCTAGTCCCCTGCTGTGGAAATTCTGTGTTTGAAATTCTGAAGCTCAGTTGCCAGCTGGCTGTAATGTTGATTGAGTTTTACCATGACATTAGAGGGATTGTGGTATCCATTACACTTGGCTGTTCAATTAAAGGATCTCATCTCTGAACTATTTCACTTCCCCCAAAGGGAGAGTGAAAATTAAAAACAGTTATAGGCATATCATGCCCATAAAAGGCCCAGGCAGAAGGGCCTCCAATGGGCAGCAGGCAGCATGCTGGCAGGGGGGGTGTGGATGTGTGGGCTGTTGTAGCCCAGTTGCTTCTGCCCCGGCCAGCCTGGGGGCCTCTCCAGGTCTGGGGATTTAATAAAAGCTCCTGTCCAGGCCAGAGTGTACCCTCATATTCTCCACCCATGGCAGCTGGGCCTTTGCAAGTGCTGGTTGGGGCGGGGAGCAGTAAGACACCCATCCTGGCTCATGGGAAGCCAGGTCCCAGTTTAGTTCATGTCACCTCCACAAGTGCTGGTCTTGTCCGGTGAAAGCCTGGAGTGGAGGATACCGGTGCTATCCCTTTTCTTGATCTGGATGCTGATGACGCGGGAGTGTACAGTTTGTAACGCTCCGTCAACCCACACATTGGCACGCTCCCCCTTTTCTGTATGTATGTTGTTCTTCAGTAAAATGTTAAAAGAGAAAAAGCCTAGGGGTGAACACAAGGCCCCTGGGTGCCAGGTTGCTTTCTCTATCTGGTACCAATAAGGTGATTTTAAAGGTTTTTAGGGGTCAGGACTTCTATATTATTTTATTCCTTTAAGGGTTAAATTTTTCAAGGTAACATTTCTGTCTGGAAGTATCCTCTGAAAGGTTGGATTTGCATGGTGCCTTTCTTTGTTTTCCAGACAAAAGTCACAAGGGACACGGTGCTGACGGCTCTGACTCCAGGCAGGCACCGAGGAGTGTCGTGTTCCTTCTCTTTCACAGCACCTAGAAAACCAGGATGCTGGGCACCTCTTAAGAAACCAGTTCAGTGGTTTGAAGCCTTCTTTAAGGGAGAGAACTCACCCTGCCTTCAGGAGCAGAAAATCAAGGAGAGACGTTTCATTTGAGGGAACACAAACAAAAGGAGCAAAAGAGGGTTTATCAACGTTCATAATACTTGAAAGAGGGACTGTCCCTGTGGAGAACTATTCCCACAAAGTGGGCAGGCATTGTGATAACTGAGTCTACGGAGGCCAGCAGGAGGGCAGGCTGGGGCAGGTTGTTCTGGGAGGAGTGCTGGTGAGGCTTCGGAGGAGGGGCTTTCTGCGAGAAGCCCTGGGATACAAATGAGAACCCCACAAGGCTTTGCCATGATCTGTAGGCCCTCCCTGGTGGGAAGAAAGTCCCATACGACCTACTTCTCCTGGAGACAGGAGAACAAGGCAGGTCAAGGAAAGGTGGGACCCCTATCTCTCAGGGCCCACAGAGTGGGATCAGGGGATGACTCTGTGCACCCGGAGGTGAAGGCTGACCGATGAAATTCCCAGCTCCTCTGTGGCCCCTCTTTCCCCCAGCCCTGCCTCCAGCTGCCTCTTTAGCACTCATTGGGTGCTTTCATCTGCATCAGGACTGCATGGCTCCTCTTCTTGCAGCAGCAACAGCAGATGCAGGCAGCCAGGGAGCAGGCCAGGGCAATGACGCCAATGACAATGGCAGCGATGGCCAGCCCACTCTGGGCCCGGGTCATGCCCCACTTGCCTCGGTCATCAATGTTCTCAACGGTGGTCATGTCTGTGTAGTCATCCATGGTGGTGAATTCAGTGGTAGAGGAGGTGGTGTCAGGGTAGCTTGATGTGCCTGGGTACTGTGGCGTTTCCGAGTAGGCGGGCCCCTCGGGTGACATGGGACTCTGGGCACTAGGGACTTGGACATTGACATTGATGATGATGAGGGACTGGCCTCGGACATTGGCTGGGCTGAAACATACCGGGAGTGTGTCCGTCCCCAACTTGAGCTTGTTGACCAGGAGCCAGTTGCGCAGCGGGAGGATGTCTGAGTCACACCTCCAGGGGTTGTCATAGAGCCGCAGCTCACACAGGTTCCCCAAGTGATCGAAGATGCCCATAGGCAGGTTCTCTAGCTGGTTATTCTGCAGCTGGATGGTCATGAGGCCATTGACATTGGCAAAGATGTTCCCCGGGAGCTGTCTGAGGCGGTTGTTCTGTAGGGAGATGTTCTGCAGGTTGGCTAACACACGGAAGACATTGGCATCCAGCTCCTGCAGGGCGTTGGTATGGAGGGACAGCTCCCGAAGCTCTATCAGCCCATTGAAGGCCCCCGGGGAGATGTGGTTGATCTGGTTGCGGCTGAGGATCAGGACCTGCAACTGGGGGAGGTTGCTGAAGACATTGTCAGGTAGAGAAGTGATGTGGTTGTCATAGAGCCAGAGCTCACGCAGGTTGTGCATGGGCCCGAAGATCCCTGGGGAGAGCTCCTTCAGGGAATTCCCAAAGAGTGTGAGGCGGTTGAGCTGGGGCAGCTGCATGAAGATGCCAGGGGGCAACTGGGAGATCTGGTTGTTGGACAGATAGAGCCTCTGGAGGTTACGGTTGTTGTGGAAGAGGCCAGGGGAGAGCATACCAATCTGGTTCTGCTGAAGGGCCAGCTCCTGGAGGTTGCCAAGCCCATCGAAAGTGCCCATGGGGATGTCCGAGAGTCTGTTCTCATAGAGCCGGAGCACCTGGAGGTTGCCCAGGCGCTGGAAGACCCTGGGGGAGAGGTGGGTGAGGCTATTCTTGCCGAGATTGAGCTTGGTGAGGCCCACCAAGTGGTCGAAGACACCATCAGGGACATACTCCAGGTGGTTGCCGTGCAACTGCAGCTCCTTGAGGTTGCCGCACTGGGAGAAGTGCGCCGGCTGGATCTGCACCAGCTGGTTGCTGGACAGGAGAAGTGACTCCAGGTTGTCTAGGCCCTGGAAGAGGCCAATAGGCAGAACCTGAAGCTTGTTATTGGCAAGACTGAGGTAACGCAGGGAGCCCAGGTTGCGGAAGGCACCAGGCATGATGTGGGACAGTTCATTCTTCTCGATCCTCAGGGCAATGAGGGCCGAGATGTTGAGGAATGGGGACTCGTTGAGTTCAGTGATGTGTGTGTTGAGAATCTGCAGGCTCATGGCGTTCCAGGGCAGAGGGGTAGGCACTGCCACGATGCGTGCCCCATTGCACTCCACCTGGGAGGTCCTGGAGCAGGTACACTCGCTAGGGCAGCCATAGTAGGCTAGCCCTGCACTCAAGGCCTGGCAGCCCACCAGCAAAAGGAGATAATGTTTCAATGGCATGGCCTCTGCAAGGGGAGAAAGCACACATGAGTCAAGGTCACCTCACTCATGATGCAGCTGTTTGTAAGCCAACATCAACTTTCAATGCCAAATACTGCCTGCCTTTGAAGCTCATCGCAACATACCCAACGTATGTTACCTGTGGTCTGCTCCAGCAGGCTTCCTCTCCATCCCTCATGCCTTCCTACTTCCACGCCTTTGCCCAAGCAGCTGCCCCGACCTGGCGTGCTCTCATCCTCATCCAAATCTTTTCCATACCTCCAAGTCTAATGTAAATGCAATCACTTCTAGGAAGCTTTCCCAGGTTCCGTGAGTCAGCATTAATTGCTCTCCCATGTGGGTGGTCGTCCCAAGCTCCATGATGGCACAGGCCACAACTTAGGGCATTTCTTGTGTTCCTGTTCTTTGTCTCCTTCACTAGCCAATAAGCCTTTCAAGGGCAGGGATATCTGTCTTTCATCCTCTATCCTTAAGGCAGGAACAGTATTTTATTCACCTCTATATAGAGTAAACTCAGAGCACCTGAACTTTCTGGTCCAACATGGCCTCCTTAGAAAGAACTGAGAGGAAATGAGAACAAATAAATAGGGCCTGAAACTGGCCGGAGGGCGGGGGAGAGGTGCTGAGGCCACACATGGCAGCCTTCCAGGAGAAGCAGCAGCTCGCACAGGCAAGAGCACTCTGGTGATCCAGTGGGAAAAAACTGCAGAGGAGCTCAGCTTTTTCCTCCTGAGCCCCACCCTGCCCCGCCCTGTCCCAACACCACTATCACCAACCTGCCCCTTTGGGAAGCATTTCACTTGTGCCCATCCAGGTTAAACACAACCAGCTTTCCAACAAGAGGAAAGCATCATCTCCACCACTTCCTGTCTTGCTGGAAAGAGGTACAGAGGCTCAGCTGATGCCTGGGATCTGCCTCTGGGTCCTTGTCCCAGCAGCCACAAAGAAACATTGAGTGATCTTGGGCCTCCCTGGTGGCACAGGGATTAAGTCTCAGCGTTGTCATCACTATAGCCTGAGTTCAAACCCTGGCCAGGGAGCTAACCCACCTGGCATAGCAGACCTCGCCTGTCTTACCCGCTGCTCCCCTCAGCTGTGTATTTCAGTTAATCTGCCTGTTCTGCTCCCCACTCTGTCTCTGATGAATCATCTCACCCTCCCGTACCTCTGGCTTACACCCAGTTCTTATATGCATAAATAAATAAAATAAATATTAAAAATAAGAATGTGAAGGCAGGAAACATGGAGACTGGTCCCTACACAAACATTTAAGGACCACTAACTAGCTATTTGACCTTGAGTGAAGCTTGAGGCCTCCAAGCTCAGCTTCCTCATCTATTAAATCAGTATGCTAATTTCCGCCTCCCCCACCCCCTGCCCCCAGGTTGTTGTGAGGAGCACACTAGGGATGGGTGTGCGGACCCCCCACGCAGTACTGTGCAAATGGCTGTTCCAATTTCATCCACATCATGGGCTTTATAGACTCAGAGCAGAAAGGCCTCAAAGTGCTTCTAACCTTGGCACTCTTAGTTTAGGCACTAAGGACTTCTGTGACTTCCACCTGCGGTTCATCAGGGTTAAGAACAGCTCGACATACATTGCCATCATTTTATGAGGCTGGGAAGGAAGGAGGGAAATTGAGGCTCAGAGCTTAAAACCTCCATCTCCAGATTACTGGGTGAATTCTTTGAGTGTTCATACAGCACTTCCCCTTTAAATGAGCAAAAATCCTGAGTCACAGGAAGGAATTTCAAATTATACATGTCAAGCACAAACTGGCTGTGTGGAGAAGATATTTCTCTGGCCCCTTTGTCTCCTCAACCCATGGAGTCCTGAATCTAGCCCATGCCTCAGAATAATCCAGGCATCCCAACCTGGCCTCAGCTCCATACATCCTTCTCCTGCTTCCCCAAAAGTTTACTCTGAGGACAGAAGCCAAGTTCATCTTCACCCAGCCAGACCTTGACAGTTCACTTATTCACAGTCCATCCAAGGCCGACCTGCTATACTGTTGCAATAAGGACTTGACTAAGTGTGCAGAACAGGAAAGAAAAGAAAGGAAGAATAACTTGGCCAATGGACTCTAGACACAAACAAATGGGACCAGATTAAGCTATGGACACATCTAAAAGAATAAACTTGTATAGACAAATGTCAGCTCCAGAATCTGAAAGCAGAACACTAAATGCTTAAACAGGAGGCACAGAAAAAAGTGACTCAACATCTACTCCAGGAGAAATATATAGGGCTTTTAATTGATGGTAACAAGAAAGAAGACAGCTTGCAAAAGCTAATGTGACCTCAGATTGCATTAATAAAAGTATGAGTGTAGAACAAAGGAGGGGATGGTCTTACACTGCCCTGATCAGGCCACACCTATAGTGCTGTGCCCAGTTCTGCCCTGAAATTCAAGAAGAAAATGACAATTGCTCTCTTAAAGACTTTCTAGAGAAGGATGAGAGAGAAGGAAATATCTGAAACTCCACTGAAGAGACTGTGGATGAACAACCAGAAGAAGAGATGCAAGAAGCCCACAAGTACTTTTCTTCTATACAGGAAGAGTTGCCCTGGAATTAAAAAAAAAAAAAAGGCACCTTTACTCAGAGTGGCTCCAGAGCTCAATACTAGTGGGCAGAAGCTATGGGATAGCAGATTCCAGTTCACCCCCAAAGAGACCTTGTTCAAGTCAGCATGGACTGCCTCAGAGAAGTAGTAAACTCCCCATCATTGCAAGTGTTTGACTGGAAGCTGAGCAACTACTTGGCAAGGAAGCTGGAGAGAAGATTCTCACACATGGCAGGATATGGCCTAGATGGCAGCTGATGTCCTATTCACCTCCCAAGACTTTAAGATTCTAAGTTTGAATCCCAAAGCAAGGAGATGACATCCATTTGACAGACCTGTGCTCCCAGGGTTGCATGGACAGGTGTGGGAGTTTGCCCATTCTGTAGCATATGTGTGTGGGGGAGAGACTGACCCCCTGGACTGCCTTACCAAAGGTGAAGCTCTAAATTCCCCTAGGGACATCCCAGCTTGCACTGCTATGCCCGGCATGCTTCAAAATGGCCCCACACCCAAGCATCAGAGTTTAAATAAGAACCCATAGCCTGGGCAGATGGGTTCTAATTTGCCCATGTGTAAATGAGGGTGTGAGGCGAGGCACCCTCTGAGGACCCATCTTATACCGTCTCTCATCCTCCGCAGTTGAGGAGGGGGCTTCAAGTCAGCCCCAGGGAGGGTACCCTGAGGCTTGGGAAGAGGAGGGCAAAGATAATTCTCTTATGGGAACAGAGCCACTGTTGTTTAAAGTAGGCCATACTCAGCTTGACAAAAATTTCAGGAATTTGCAGATTTTTCTTTTTATAAATCCTCATGTCTGCAGAGCCCACCCCGGCACCACATGCAGTGGTTTCCTGTTTTCCAGCACTTGTTACTGCCACAGCTGGCACCACCTACTCCAAAGGCCCTCCAGAAAGTCCACCTCAAACCAGCTGCGGAGCCCTCAGGGCAGGGCGGAGTTACCCAGCAGACCTGGGAGTAGGGCCCTTGTATCTCAGCAGTCTTCTCAGACAGAGGCTCAGCAGCCTGCAGCCCTCAGGAGCCCAGCACAATGCAGCCTAATAGCCCACGCTGCCCGGTGCTGCTTGGCAGCTGTGACAAATGCCAGTTAAAGATCCACAAAGTTACCCTAATTACACCCTCCTCCCCAGGTGACCAATCATGTCCTCAGCCACTGCAGTCACTTGGTCCAGCTCCTGTCCTGGGAGGTGCCGCTTGGCGACGGTGCTGGCCTGGAAAGTCAGTGAGACCAGGAGACAGACAGAAGGACAGACAGCTCACCTGGACACCCAATGGCATCCCTTCCCAGGAGCAGAAGCGCTGGGACCGGCACTCTGGGGGTCTCTTAGCAAGAGCAGCCTATGATTCACAAGCAAACACATAATTTGCCTCAAAGCCCTGGGCTTTGTTGGTTGGAGGGTTGGGACTTTTTTGGTTTAATAACATCATTCACATTCACATTCCCTAAATACGATGTTCCCTCGTAGGAGATGCCTTCTTATTTAAATGCCACAGAGCAAAGCTTTTGGAAGGAGCCTAGAGACTGACGCATAACTCTGGTCTTGACACTAAGATGGACCTGAATTTAGGTAAATTCTCCAGGCCTCAGCTCCTTCCTATAAGGACTCCCAAAGGCCCTTGATAACTCTGATATCTTTTGAGGGGGGGCAAAAAGAGAGGCCTGAAGCCTCCCTAACCCATTCCCTTCACCTGCTCTTCATGAGAAGGCACGCCAAAGCACCAGCAATGCCACCTGGCTTGGCCTCACCTTCATACCAAGATTTGAGAAATATCTGCCCACCTTTTCAGGCCCACCTTGTTTCAGAGTTTTCCAAGCAGAATCCCCCTGGTTAATCAGTGCACATTGTCAATAGCATTTCATGGAGTCTGGTTGTTGACAGGGGCCCTAGGGAACTGGTGGTCCTGGCCCTCCCAGCACACCTGGGGAAACTGAGGCCCAGAGAAATTTCCCTCCCTACCCTGTGGCTTTCCCCTCAGAGGTCTCCCTAAGCATGGCCTCAGTGAGATGCTTCCCTGGTCAGTCTGAAGGGTCCTGAGGGAAATGCTGGACTTGAAGTTGTAAGTTGTTGAGGGGTTTTTCCCTCCACATACACACACACGCACCCCTAAGCCAGTGTCAGATTCAACCAAGCTTCTCTTCAGTGCTCAGCCCAACAGCCCTGAAGTTGCCATCTGGCTGAAAGGCTCAGTGTGTACAGACATCTCATTCTTACTAAATAGGGGAACCTCCCCCTTCCCAGCTCAGGACATAAAAATTGCCTGGAAGTACCTGGGAAGCTTGCTGACAGAGCTGACCTCATAGCGTGGTTACTGTGAGGATTAAGTGAGTTAATAGACGTAAAGCACTTAGTCTTCACACAAAATAAGCACCCAATAAATTTTAGTTGTAATTACTGTTCCTCATGCTATTGAGTAAAATCGGGATCTCCAGAGGCTCCACCCACAGACACCCTGGTCCCTAGGTCTGGGGCGCCCAGGACCCTGCATGTTTAACCAGTTCCCCAAGTGACTCCGCTGCAGGTGTCCACAAGCCGCACTCAGCAGCACTTGAGTCTAAATGGCTGGGACCCCTCTCCTGAGCTGCATCACTCACAGCTCAGACCACCAGCCTGCTCCGGCTCCTTGATAGACATTCCCTCTAGTGGTCCTTTCTGCATCCCTGTCAGAAATCTGGGTGTGTGCGAAGCTGAACCCAGGAGTAGATGCTGCTTCCTGAGGCAGTGCTTAGACTGAGCCCAGGGCATCAAAGGTGCCAGGACCTGGTAAGAACACTTGGTCAAACCATCTGGTGATTTTGTGGATAGGAAAATTAGGGACCCACAGGAAGGAAGGGACTTGACCAAAGGTCATCGGTCTATTGAAGATTCCCGACACCTAGATCAGTGTTCTCCCTAATCACAATGCTTGGCGAACCCCTGAACTTTATCACTAGTCTTCCGTATCTTATTACCCATGTGTCTGGCATGCCTAGGATGGGGCGACGAGGTGGCTTTGCTCCCTCTGATGCTCTTGAGTGGTGTGGAGGAGTGGAGGGGAAGAGTGAAAAGAGAAAGTAAAAGTGGAGGGGTGATCCTGTAATCTCACCACATGGCCCCATTCAAGGCTTTGCCAAACCCAAAGCACCCCAGAGCCTGAGACAAGACCAGGCACACCCTCAGCTCCCGCCTCACTCAAGGTTGTTGACCCCCATCTCTAGTGCCTTTCAAATCCAAATTATTGTTCATTTGTTTTTTAAAAGTTAGTAAGAAAAAGCCAATTCTTTCCAGCCCCCTGGGTTAAGGGAGGTAGAACTTGGTTTCTTGCAGAGGCCAAAGCAGGGCTATAATTAGCCTGTCAAAAGTAGCAGGAGATACTGACAAATTTATCAACAGAGCAAGGAGAAGCTCCCCCATGAGGTTCCGATTAAAACAGCCATGGTCTATAGCCCCTTCACAGGGTAACAAGTAGGGGCCCCAAATGAAATAGACATGGATCAGCCTCTCATCGAAGCATTTTAGGCAGTTTCCAAATCCTGGGTCCCAAAGGAGGGAGTGAAACCAGAAGTTGCAGTCGATCCTTCGTGGTCAGGATTCAGAGAAGCAAATTGCTATGTGTAATCACAGCCTCGGGAGTGTTTGCAGGCAGAACCAAGTTGGTACAGGAGAGAAGTCTCCTGTCGCTATTTATTTCTCCACATCTGGATCCACTCCTACCTGCTCCCCATCGCTGCCTCTACTTAGTGAGCAAGCCCAGATACAGTCCCCCCCGCTCTGGAACAGCCTTCCATACATGCAGCTCTGTTCAGAACCCTCCCCCCAGCTCTGCCCACCCTCACATGCCTGTCTCAACACTGTGGAGCCTGCTGGTGACTCAAGACCACAGACAATTGGGTCTGTCTAGCCCTGAATGTGCCCCAGATGTTCAAGTGATGCAGAATAAAAGGAAAGTCTCCATTAGAGAATTCCTGAATTATGGAGACTGAGCGCTACCTGATATAGAGAGATACAATCCCAGACAATCCTCCAGCACCTGCAGTCTGAGTGATAGATTTGTCCCTGGAGGTAAAATGTCTCACTCTCAGGTGCAGGTGAGAAGCTGCAGAAAAGACCTGGGTTTCTATAGCTGATAACTTGGCCTTGCTCCTGCTCTACATTTGAGCAGAGGTACTAGTAAAGGTAAGACAGTCACAGTTTTGAAATCATACCACCCTCAGCACAAATCCACCTCTGGCTGGCAAGAGAGGAGAGCTGCCAGAACAGGGTCACCTAAGCCACACACAAACTTGGAAGCCAGAACAATTCTAAGTCCACAACTGCAGTCCAAATAGGAAATCCAAGCCTATTCTGCTGGAGTTGCTTATGTAACAGATTAAGTCCACAAAAGAGGGTCTTTCCCTGGGAAAGCCCTCAAGAAGGAAGATCTCATTGGTCCTGGACAGACCCAAATGCAGGACAGGTCACAGGTCACCACGGTGTCAGGAAAGATACATGGGGTCCTAAAAAGAGAGCCTTAAAAAAAAAGAAAAAGAAAGAAAGAAATGCTTCCTCCAATGGAGCCAGTATCCAGAATGAGCTAAACTTGATGGGTAATGGGTATGATAGCTTAGTCAAACTTCAACGCATCCTGTCCATCCAAAATATCTTCTCAGCCCCTGGGACTGACATCATGGGATGGTAAAGGCAAGTAGAGCAGGAGGCTAGTCAGGGACCTGCAGAGAGGGGCTAGGGACCCAGGCGCCATGGGCCATGCCTTCCAGCGCAGGCTCCAGCTAGCAATGTTCGGGGTGCGTCCCCAGCCCTGCCCCTTTTGGAGTCTCTCTCCAAGGAACAGGGTTAGCAAAAGGCCAGGTGGGGCAGAGATGGGGAGATGGCCGGCTGGGACCTTGTGGTGTCCGCAGGAGGGAAGGAGGAGGGAGGGGCCGGGCTGCCTACTTACCAGCAGCCACCAACTTACCCGCTGTGGACCAGAGGGAGCCGTAGAAGAGGACTAGAGCTCACGGCTGCAGCATGAGTGCCGCTCGCCCTGCCCTCCCGGTATTTAAGCGATCCCGGCGTGAGTCACCGCAGGGGGCAGTGTCGCAAGGGCGGCGGGGAGGGGCGACAGCGGCCACTGAAGCCCCAGCAAAGCAACAGGGTGACTGGGAGCTCCACCGCCGAAGGGGCTTTCTTAACACAGACACGCACATTTTCCTCTTTTCTACTTTCCCTCCATGTTTCTTTCAGATTTGCTGCTGCCCTGGCCACGAGGCTCTAGAGAAGAGCAGAGGCTCGAGAAAAGGCAGGTTCTTTCTTCTTGCAAAGGTTTTATTTGGAGGTTGTTTCAAATTTATAGAATAGCTGCAAGGGTAATACAAGGAACACGCCTGTTCTCAACAATTTGGGGGAAGCATTTATTTTAAATTCCAAGGAAAGGTGAAATTTGCCCTCCCTCAGCTGTGTCTCCTAAGGACAATGTTTCAGTGAGCTTCTGACATCGTCCGCTGTCCCCTCACTGCTTCCTGCCAGAAGTGGTACACACCGCAGTGAAGGGGCTTATTGGAGAAAGGAAAGGTGCTATGTCCTTCACCTCTGCATGGGCGCCTGCACCTGATGCCCCAGAGAGGGACAAGAAACCCTTTCTATTCAGGGTATCCCCAAGAGGGCGAAGGGAGGAAAGAAAAAAGTCAGGCTGGGGAGTGGCAAGGAGGCTGCCAAACCTCAACTTCTCATTTGAGACGGAACGTCAACAAAGCGTGAGCTGCATTGGGCTGCAGCCACCTGCCCTGCCCTGGCTCAGTTTACCCTCTCAGCCAGCTGGGGAGAGTGATATTTACATACTGCCTCACTGAGTACCCAGAGCCCTAATTAATGCTTGCCCGTGCTTTGAGATCTGCGATGAAAGACTGACATAAAAGTGCGCAGAGTCATTACCGAACAGTCATTTGGGTGGCTCGCGACACGGCCAGCCTGGCAGCCTGAATCATGCGCATTCCTCCTCACCCAGCACCGGGATCCTGGACCAGAAACAAAAAGTGCCCTGTCCATCCAGAGACCTGGGTCCGCAGACAGGCACTGCTCCACACAGCTCGCAGCCCCATCACTTCAGCCACCAACCTCCCTTCCAAATAAAGTTTGTGTGGAAAACACCCTTGCTCTTACTACCCGGCACCTCCAAACCCCAAAATCAGGGTCTTCTGCTTCCTTTCATGGACCTTGCAAGAATAACAATACCCCTCTCCTCATCTTTCCTTCCTGCCTCACCCTTCTATCCAGCCCCTTGGGGCTAGGCCTTGTGACAGAGCTGTGGGCAACCCAGGGATGAATCAGATGTTTCTTGCCCTAAAAAACTGACTCAGGGGGCAAGGGAAGCCGCATGGATGTTCATGAGGCAACTGTGTGAACCAGAGCCACAGGTATGACATCACATCTACACACTGTTTCACTGATACCAGGTTTCCCAACTTCATCTCTGCTGACATTTGGGGCCAGAGAATTCCTTGTGGTGGAGAGTTGTCCTGTGTATTGTAGGGTGTTTAGAGCACCCCTGGCATCTACTGGCTAGATATCAGTGGCAGCATCTCTTCCAAGGCCTGACCACCAAAAATACCTCTACACATTGGCAAGAGTGTCAAAACATGCACACGCACACTCACACAAATGAGAACCACAATCTACTAACTAATCCTGTGAGTGGGAGTTTTACTCCCATTTTACAGATAGGAAAGCTGAGGCCCAGGGCAGTTGACTAATTTGCCTGCGATCACACGCTAAGTGGCAGAAGCCTAGACTGTGAATTGTACGCTATTTCCACCCCCGTTGGGTTGTGTGCTCAGATGCACATCTATTACAGATAGAAGAGTGACTGTGTCTAGACAGATGCAGAGTGAAGACTGAAGGAGGATCAGGGAAGTGAGGTCACTGACAGGACCTTCCTCTGGGTAAGGTTGATAAACGTGGGCACACTTGAAGGGATAGGACTTGAGTTTTATGTAGAAAGTAGCCATAAAGGATGAGATGGATCTGGAAATGTAGGAGAGAGAGGCAAGGAGAATCATCATCAGGACGGAGGGAGCACTATGGACTGCACACTCAGAGCCTTGGAGCCCAGGGGGTATAACAGGCCTCACCAGAGAGGTTGGGCAGCCTCCCTGAGGAGTGTGAGGTTCCTCTGCAGGAACTACCACTGGTTTTGGAGGAAGGAGAGACAGAGTCTGAGCCACACAGCAGGTCATGGCATCTGGCAGGGGTTCAGGATTTCATGGACCGCCCTTGGGTGCCCACAAGGCAAAGCACTCCTGTCATCCCCTTTGGGCCTCATGACAGGATGTGGGCTGAGTCATGCGGGAAGAACCAGCTCCCCAGATTGGGGGTCGTTCTAGGGGTCCAGTCACAGCACCTCTGAGTTTCTGCATACTGACAAGCTCTCCTTCATTGGAACACACGCTCACTACCTCAGAGAAAGCAAAATGGCCCATCAGCCCCCAGAAATGAGATCTATTATGGTGAAAGTAAAAGCCTGAATCACCACCCACAGGCCCTGTAAACTTCAAGGCTCACTTTCCAGGCCCCCTGAAGATCCAGAAGTCCAGGGTTGCCTCAGGGCTTCAGAGAAGTCCCACTGCCCCCACCCACGTATGTTTCTGTGCTCTAGCTAATGAGCATAGAATCCTTGGAATTGGAGGTCATGTGACCTAGCATCCCTGAAGTTATGATGCTGCTCTGTCTACTTCAGGGGGGCAGGGTGTCAGTACCACACAACGAAGTCCCCCTGGTAGGTTGGCAGATAACAAAGATGGAGGGAACACAGGCTGGCCTGGGTGGGCATGGTCTCATGCACTGTTGATGGGAATAGGAACTGGTCAAACAGTGGCTATCAAAATTCAGAATGTGTAAACCAGTTACCAAGGCCCTTGCCACTTACACAGACCTGGCCATATGTGCACACAAAGCTCTATGTTCAAAAGTGCTCAACACACCGTGTGCAATGGCAGGTCATTATAAACACAGTTGTCCACAGGCAGACAGAGACTCCACTGTCATGCCCACAGTAGCAGGTAGCCAGTTTAACACATGGGCTGCTCTTTATTTGTTGAGAAAGAAAAATATATCTAATGCATTTAGCAGATTATATAATATGCTTGCCCTTACTGGTTTTGGGGGAAACTCATAAATGTGTAGCTCCTCAGTTCTAGTTCAGCATGTGAGGGAACCTAGTGAGGAAAGCGTCCTCACAATGTGTCCACCATGCTAACACAAAATGCTAGGAAGTCGTGCAAAGTGTCCCTTTTCCCATCGAATGGCCCTTCTGTGTCCACAGCACTGGACTGGGATGGACACCAGGGCTCATGTCTCTGCCTGCATCCCCACGTCTTTCCCTTCTCAGTAACCTACTGGCTTTCACTGGCTGCTCCCCTCACTGGAGCCAGAGAATGTTGGATGGGCAGCCACAGCTCCCAGTTATTCCCACAGCCCTGACTCATCTGCAGGAGGAAGTTCAGCTTGCTCCTCAGAACAGTGACTCTCAAAGACAAGCAGGCTCCCCTTTTTTGCTCTCTTGTAAGTCTCTCCTAACAGGACTGTGTGGGTTGAAGGGGCACACAGCCACCTAAGGCCATCAATCCAGGTTCCCAGCACAGATGGGGAGAAACGAGAGGGGGCAGTGCAGGTGAAAGGAAATCTCACCCAGTAAATACCAACATCACACATGCACAGACACGCATACATGTAGCTTTATCTATACCTACACACAACGCATAGAAGATCTGGAAGAACACACTCAAAACTGCTGTGGCTGTGGGAGAAGGGAGCAACGATGAATAGGATTTTTTTCTATCTGTGTTGTTTTATGTTTCATTTAAATGAACATACATTCCTGAATTGCCTCTAATTGATCATTAGAACAACTAATTAAAAGGCAAAGAACAAAGTTCTATTATATATTTGTTTACCCTTCTGCTTTTACTTTAATTTGCATTTATTTTATGCTGAATCCATTCCCAAGCCATCAATTTTCATTGTTTCAATTTCTTCTGTGCAACCTCCTCTTCTTGTTTACAAAGAGGCCTGCTCTTTCCAGCAAGCATCCTCTCCCTGTGGCAGGGCTGCAGCGCATTGTTGGAGCTTTGTTCACCAGGATGTGCTCGCTGACCAGAGACTCTACATCCAAACCCATATGTTCAGCTTTACACTCTGCATTTTTAAGCATGTGCAGTAGAAATTCAGCATTCTTTTGGGGTCACAACTCTGCATCCAGCTTTTTTGGGGATCACAACTCTGCATCCAGCCCTACTGTTTGGCCAGGGCGTACCAAGAGCACTGCTGTAATGACGGAACAACAGGAAAGTGTAAAGCGATGTCCTTCAGACACTTGGTGGTTTTTCAAATATACATACCCTTGATGTGCTGGGCAATTTGACGAGTGTTCTTAGACCAAGAACAAAGATTTGAACTCTTGTTTTCTATGATTTCATAGGGTTTTCTGGGTCCAGTGACTAGTGAACCACTTTCAGAGATCACCTAAGTCTGCTCTGGGGAAGAGGGAGAGGGGCAGCTATTGGGAGAATTCAAGGGAATTCAAAGTTCTATTTTTTTAAAGATTTATTTATTTATGCATACAAGAACTGTGGTACAGGCCAGAGGTGCAGGGGTGAGAGCATCCACCAGAGACAGAGTGGGGAGCAGAACAGGTGGATCCACTGAAGGGAATAGCAGAGATACAGGAGAGGTCTGCTGCACCATGTGGGTAGCTCCCTAGCCAGGGATCAAACTCTTGTTGCAGAGGCTAGCAAAAGCTTGATAGTGCTGAGAATTCAACCCCTGCACCACCAGGAAAGCTCCTTTAATTTTTTATTGAAGTAACATTGGTTTACAACATTATTTAGGTTTCAAGTGTGCATCATTATAAATCAGCAATGGGACTGTTCTGATACATTAGGACGCCATAACAAAATGTGCCCAAAGTAGCAAGAGTTTAAAGAAGATGGATTTTTATTTCCCATTGAGGGCTGAAACATATCAGGGACCAAGACCCTCCTTTGTCTAATTGCACTGCCATCCACCATCTATGGTAGCCACCTCATGTCTGAAACAGCTGCTGCAGAACCTGCCTTCACATTCATATTCCAGCCAAAAGAAAGACAAGGAATAGAAAGCTAAAAGCTCAGTCCTTTCCTTGAAAGGTATGGCCTGGAAGCTACACACATCAGTCTGCTGGCATTCCACTGGCCAGAACTGTGGCTGTCCCTACCTGCAAGGGAAATGCAGTCTCTAGCTGAGTACCATGTACAAAATTAAAATTCTTCTAATTATAGAAGTAGGGCCAGCAGCCACTAGGGGGCTATTAGCAGCCCCTGCTACAGGTGATAAAAAAGAAAATATTATGATGGGAACCAGTGAGATTCAGCTTGGGTGACCAAGCAGATGGTGGATTTCATAAGAGAACTAAGACCAGAGGGTAGGGATGGGATGGGGGGTGGGGAGGGCAGTAGGGGACAAGCTGGCAGGTTCATTTTGGTAGGGCTGCATTGGAGGCCTGCGAGACTACAATCTGGACTATCCCTTAAGTCTGAAATCAGAGTCTGAGCCCAGGGGAAGGGTTTGGGTGGAGACAGATAAACGGGAGATGATCCAGAAATGGTGTTTAATCTGGAGTCTTAAAACAGGTTTTTTTAAGTCCATGTAAGGGACTGAGAGGGAGATGTGGCCTAGGAATCTCTGCATGTCAAAGTATATGAGATGTGCTATGATGGGTATTTTTCAGAGGAGACAGCTCCTGTCATTCACCGGATTCTCAAGGAGTCTCAGCAAGGCCGTTGAGAGTTAAAGGCAGACTGGGCCCCTGACATCACCAAAGCAGGCAGAGGAAGAGGAGAGGATCAAAGAGGCCAAGAAAGAGCCTCAAGAGAGAGAGCAGGGGTGGCGAGAGGGAGACTTTGTAGAGGGGCCTTGGGCAGAGTTTAAAAAGAATGTGGTGGTCACTGGGTGAGGCTGGGGGGTCTTGGGAAGGCAGGTCAGAGGTGAGGAATAGAAGGAGAGGGTGTAGGAGGCAGAGTCCTGGAGGGAACACAGGTGTTTTGGGGATGGCAGCGGGTTAAATGACACAGTGAGTGGAAGCACCTGTGGAAAGGGATGGAGGCGAACAGATACTAAGCAAATGATATTTTCTTCTTGAAATGGTTCCTGACACACACCTCAGTGCTCGGGTGTGGTCCCAGCAGCAGGGCAGAGGTGCTTACTGTGACAGGAAGGGATCAAGCTTTTGGAGGTGGTTTCCAACTCGCATCTCTGCTTCTCAAAGGCTGGGGTTCTGTGGAAGTAATCCACCTCCCTGAGGCTCCTTGCTCTACGGGTGAATTCAGAAAACCACCTGCCTCATGTGAGCCTAAGAAGGCTTAGAAGAAAAGCCGTGAGTGAAATGTCCAGTTCAGGTCCTGATCTCGGGGCTATTCAGTAAGTGGGAGTGCCCATCCCCCCCCCCCCCCCCGCATAAGATTGCTGCTTCACAAGAAAAGGGCACCCTTTGAGGATATGACTTTATAGTCGCCCCACTGGCTCCAAAGAGGCAGATCTTAGTCTATGTAAAGTATTGCACACCATCCTCACGTGAAAAGAATGAAGCCAGAAACATTAAAAATATATAGAATCATAATAATGGGACAAACAAGCACAGTCACCTTCTTAAAATCCCTACGGACAGCTCCCAGACTCATCCCCATCCCTACCTGGTTATTAGTGGTGTTTTTGGCAAAGACAAGTGTCATGAGATTGCTCTGTTCCCGGCATTCTGCTGTTGCTTCTGATGATGGTGGTGGTGGTGGTGATGTGTTTAGCGTCATCAGTGCTCCAGGCTGTTTAGTCGGAAGTTGTCAAGCCTGGGAGCAGGGGGTGGAGGAGAGACGATTTCACACGTGAAAAAGCAATCTTTGAACAAACAACACAATTAAAACATAGACAAAGAAGTTGAGTAAACATTTCTTCAAGAAGATAGACAAATGGCTAATAAGCACATGAAAAAAAAAAATTCCACATCACTAATCATTGGTAAAATGCAAACCAAAATCACAAAAGTTACCACTCCGTACCCATTAGGGTGGTTGCTATCAAAAAAAGAAAATAATAAATGTTGGAAAGGCTGTGGAGAAATTGGAGTCCTTGAATGCACAAATAAATAAATCTTTAAAAAAAAAAGAAATAAATCTTTTTTTAAAAAAAAAGTCCTTGCATGTTGCCAGTGGTAATATAACATCGTGTAGTCCCAAAGGATAATAGTACCGATGGGGCCTCAAAAAATGAAAGCTAGAACTCCCATAAGACAGCAATTCCACTTCTATCTAAAAGAACTGAAAGCAGGGATCAAAGCAATATTTATACACTCACATGCTTAGCAGTGCTATTCATGAAAGCCAATATATCCAAGCAACCCAGTGTCTATCAACAGATGATAAACAATTGCATGTAGATGGGAAATGGAATATTAGTCAGCCCTGAAAAAGAAGAAAAATCTGACACGTGCTACAACATGGATAAACCTCAAGGACGGTATGCCAAGTTAAACAAGCCAGTCACAAAATGACAAATGACACATGATTCCATTTATAAAAAGTAGCTAGAGAATTCAAATTCACAGAGGCAGAATGTAGAATGGTGTGTGCCAGGGGGTGGGTGGGGGAAGGAGAATTCAGAGTTAATGCTTAATGGGCACAGAGTTTCAGTTTGGAAGGATGAAAAAGTTCTAGAGGTGGATCATGATTTTGTCAGCACAACAGTCATAGATACACTTAATGCCATTGAACTGTCACTTAAAAACAGTTAAAATAGTAAATTTTTTTGTTTCCCACAAAAAAAATGCAATCCTCAGATCAAATGCTAATGGATTAAATTGAAGATCATTGTTTACCTGGTGAAATATCTTTCCAAGAAATTAAAAATTAGACCTGTCTCAAGACATTATCAAAAATAAAGAACACAGAAACCGAATGCAAGGGAGCTGGCCCTGGCTCACCTAAATGTGAACAGGTGTGAGAACTCATCCTCTTCTGTGGGCTAAATTTAGCTCCCCCAAGGTGTGTGTGCCTCTGAGGAAGGCTGGCCCTTCTGGAAGGACAGGAATAGGAGCCATCTTGTCACCCCTCTATAATTTTGTCATTTTTTCCACATTTTCTGTAGATGATTTGATGATATTTATAACAAGGAAAACATTCCTTAAGTGCTCTATATTTTAAAGATCCTCCTCTATGCCATTCCTTCTGACCGAGGGTCAGTGTTTCTCAAGTGGGACCTCCACTGGTCAGGATTGGGCGCTGAGGAGACATGCTTCTCCCAGGTTGTCATGCCAGTAGGGGCAGAGTGATGGGCTAGGCTCACATCTAAATGAACAGATGCCCCAGCAAACCTTTGTGGTCATCAGCGGGGCTCCAGGCAGACACTCTCCTCAGGGTCTGCAGAGGTCAGCTGAATGAGCTTCAGCCCCCTCAAACTAAAACCAGTCTTGACCTCATGCCAGCCATAGGCCCCTAAAAGAAAGAGGAAGGAAAGCTTTGGCCAGCCAAGATGGATCAAGGGAGGCCTGGTGGGGTGGCTGCAGGATTTTGGAGTATGAATGGGATTCCTAAAAGTTTTGAGGGGTAGATAAGTGTCCTAGGTGAGGGCCACAGGGTAAACAAAGGCCCAGAGTCAAGAAAAGGTGCTGTGTTTAAGGGTGAACCTTCACAGGTAACTGGACTGGGAAGTTCTTGTATGCCTTTTTTCCATAGGTGGCTGGGAGCCAGGAAGGGTGGTGGCTGTTATTATTTTATTTGTGTTATCAAGACAATAGCTTATCTGGACTGAGAGAGGCTGTGTCCGCCTTCTTGACCCATCAGCCTGGACGACCGTCGGAGTCTGGTCAGGTTGCTGACAGGTAAGCTTGCCCACAGTGTCAGAACATGGATTTTCAAGAGATGTATCCATTCCTCTCCCTTGAAGGGATTCAGAGTTTGCAAACAGACAGTTAACAGATGGGGATGGGAAGAGGTTGGCGCTGGTGACAGGAGGAAAAAGGGAAAAGTTCTCTTTGGCCTAAAGCAATTTATTCGAGTTACATTTAATTGTACATTTGAATATGAGACTTCCAAATTTTATGCCACAATAAAACAGAACAGGCTTTGAAATGATTAAACTAGCAACTTGGTCGTCCTCATGGCTAGAGCAGCTTCCAGCGCGTCACCACACCTAATTAAAGGTCAGGGCTGGGCGCTGTAAGAGCTGCTGTGTTTTCCTTAATTATTACATGAGTGAACAGGTCTGTTTTGAGTGCCCTACATGACTGAGGGTTGCCCAGAAACAGGGGGTGTATGGACTCAATCCAGGGAGCCCATTCTTCTCTTGCTCCCCACTCTGAGAAACAGGCCTTGCTCATCACTCCCTCTACACGTTCCTCTCGGGTACAACCCAAAAAGGAACAGGATATGCCTTTAGCCAGATAAACAGGTTTCAGAAAGACATGGGGGCCTCCCCGGAGGCAGCACAGCTGGTTGAGTGCAGCGTTGTGAAGCTGTCTGCAGCCTCTGCAGCGTGGTTCAATCCCCGGCCAGCCAGGGAGAAATCCACATGGCGCGGCAGACCTCTCCTGTCTTGCCTGCTGCTCCCCTCAGCAGTGTCTTTGGTCCATCTGCCTGTTCTGTTCCCCACTCTGTCTCTGGTGAATCCTCTCACCCTCCCGCGCCTCTGACTGTACCCCAGTTCTTGTATAAATAAATAAATCTTTAAAAAAAAAAAAAAGACTTGGAAGGCTAAGAGCCCAGATCTTGGATTTCAGCAGCTCACTTCCCTTTTTGGAGGTCAGTTTTCCCAATCATAACGTGTAGACATTCATGAGATAACCATTTGAAACATCTTATCTTTTCAGAAAGATAAGCGCCTCCCCCCCCCCCCCCCCCCCCCCCCCCGTCTTTCTGGAACTTCATGTCATCTGATAGAGGGAGGAAGGAGGGAAACGGGGTGGGGGGGCAATATTTGATCTTGGTTCATATTTGCATCCATCTTGACTAATTTCAGAATTTCTTGACTCCTTGAACGGCCAATCACACACATGTCAATGCACAGCACAAATCATTGGTTAATAAATGCTGACCAAGACCCTCTGTCCAGCCTTCCCGCACACAGGTGCATAGCATGAACCATGATGGTGGCTGCTGTAGAAGGTAAAAGAGGGTCTTGAGCAGGCAGAAGCTCCTCTTAGGAAACTGACAGGACTAGCAAGGAAACCGAGGGCACTGTAGACAAGAATTTCAAGTGAAGCCTGAGTCTTGTGAAGGAGAGAGGCTCAAGGGGCCTGGGGAATGATTTCACAGCATCTCTTGTCTTCTCAGCCTGGAGTGGGTCTGGCTAACATGTAACTTTAGTCGACAGCGTATGGCGGTCTGTCCCCTTGTCTCAAGCATCACAGTCATTCCTTTGCTCTTAGAGTCTTCAGGACTCACTTCCATCGCAAGATCTGAAGAGACTATTTCAAACTGCAGCCCCTTGGGAGAGCATCTATGGTTCTGCCTACTCATTTGCTTTGAAAAACTCCAAAGTCCAATCGGTGTTTTTAGTCCATTTGCTTTATCCCATACCTTGAAAGAGCTCCATACAGTGTGTCTACATTTCAGAAAGTCAAATTTTCTTTTAGAAATGTTTATCTCAGGACTTGGGTTTCTACCCCCACCCCCTTTGTTAAGGAGCCTGTCAAAAATAAGTAAGTCCAGTAAGTTTTTCCAAATAAAATCAGTATCCAAAGAAGTTGGGTTCTTCCCTTTGTTCAAACAACTGCTTATAATGTGTTATTACCCAGCAACATTTTTTGCCATGGAAGAGTAGTGAGGATGCTCACAGCACTACCAACCCCAAGCCGAGCGCTTGTTGAGAGGGGAGAGGAGAGAGGGCTCGGAAAGGGGGCAGGACCTAGGCGTCATGTCGTCTAGTTAATAGCTATACTCCTCTAGAAAAGAGAACTGAGTCTCACAAAAGTCTCAGTCAAAGGTCGGGATTAACATTCAGTGTTCCGTCTTGCATCACGCTCTTGGCTTTGTTTATATTTTTTTTGAAAAGCAACTTGCTGCTTTTAAGACTGTTTCTTCATAAGAAACAAGACAGCTACATTGAAAAAATAACAACAGTAAGTAAGGCAACTGAAATATCTTTGCTCCTAATAATTATTTCTGGGGGAGTAGGGAGAGAAGGGGAAGGCAGGGAATGCTAAGTCGAACTCATCGCCTGGGTCCTTGCAGCAGCAGCCTGGGTTCTGCGCTTGGCCACTGAAGGCAGGCGTGCCAGGGGGATGCTTGGTACAGCTGGGAGCAGAGAAGGAAGCCAGGAATGAACAAGGAGTTGACAGTGGAGAATCAGAGGACCAGTGATAAAGGCCTCCCCTGAAATGATCCCCCACTTCACCCCTCCTATGAGGCACTTCCTCTCATTCAGGACAAGTCCTGGTCCTCCAGGACAGGGGACTGGGTAAATCAGCTTCTTGGTCACACCTGAGAACTGCTCATCCACCCATCTATTTATCTATTTGCATATTCTTATCTCTTCCGGTTCCCAAAGGATTTGAAGTAGCTCAAATAAAATGTGACAAAATACCCCAAGGTAAAAACTGGCAGTAAAGCAAAACTCAAGGACTAAAAGAGATCCAGGAATGAGGATCTCAAAATCCATTTTTGTTATAATTCTTCCAGCTTGTGTGATTTATGAGCTTTCTGTGTGGACATATGAATGGCAATTTTAAAATCCTTTTTTTTTTAAGTTTCAATGAAGCTGGCATGCAGTTTTGCCTTCCCCTCCTCCCTGCCTGAAATCTAGACAATGGGGCTGCAGAGGCCCCAGGGGAACACATACCACAGGCCACAGACAGTGCAGTGGAACAACAGCCACACCTGGACACACCAGAGACGCAGAGCAGCTGCTCCTCCCTGCATGGGCTGCCTCTGGCTCATCGGCACATGAAGAGTCATCTGCGCCCAGGCTAGAGCTGCGTCGTCAGCGATTCTGTTACATGAGGGCAACTGCAGTTCTGATCCAGAGGCAGCTGAAGCCAAAGAGTTCGTGAAACGGCCAAGGAAGCAAGCAGGGGCTGAGAAGGGAGGGGGGTGGCAGATGCTTGGGGGTCTCCCGGCATGCAATGGTTATGAGGAAGAGGCTGCACCTGCAGGGAAGTCTGAGACAACCAGAGAATCAGACGGGATGGGAGACCTTGCCAGAGTGAGCATAAGTTTTCTAGCGTCTGAGAGAAAAAGAAAACCAAGTTAAAGCACCAGATAAAAGACAAGTGGGACACAGGCCAGATGAGCACTTCCCCTGAGGGCTCTTTTGCAGGGGACACTTTGTCACTTAGTCCAAATGTCCTCCGCAACAAACATCCTAACCATCCCGGGGTGGCCTCAGTCCACGTCTCTCCCCGTGAACAAGCGGGATCACCCTAACATCAGAAATAGATCTCTGGAGGGTCCAGTGTGTGTGGCCCAGACCCTAGTTGTCAGCTCTGGCTTGTGTGAAGGATACGTCTTAGCTGTCAGAGCAGTGCGTAGCCAAGTCTCATTCCAGCAACTCTCCCTAAGTTTCATTCCTCTCGCCTGAGATTTTATTTTTTTTAATTTTATTTATTTATTTTTTATAGAGGCATGTTTTATTTATTTATTTGTTTGTTTCTTTGTTTATACATGCACTGGGTACAGTCAGAAGCGTGGGAGGGTGAGAGAATTCACCAGAGCCAGAGCAGGGAGCAGAGCAGGCAGAAGGACCGAAGTACACTGCTGAGGGGAGCAGCGGGCGGCAGGAGAGGTCTGCGCGCCATGTGGAACCCTCCTCCGGTGGCCGGGGAGCAGCCGGGGATCGAACCGGCGCCGCAGAGGTCGCCGGCAGCTTCGCAACCCAGCGCTCAACCGCTGCGCCACCGGGGAGGCCCTCGCCTGAGATTTTAAACATCAGGTGGCCTTGAAGTCAGCCCTGCCCTCTTGGCCCTGTGTCGAGGTGGAGAGTTTCTCTAGAAAATACAGACCCACCCATGCTGGAGCTCACTTGTATGAAATTGAGTTGCCTAAAAAGGAAGAATCTTTCAATGCTCAACAAAGGAAACTCTTGATCAATCTGAACAGTGGCAGGGATTCCTCGGGGAAAAAAGGAAGATACGGGAATTGGTTTCAACTGGATATTTAAGTGACATCCATAATTCAGTCTATAAACCAAGTGCAAATGCTGGGCTCTGTTTAAGAGGCCGACACTGTGGGTCTGTCAGGAGGATGTGCTGGGGCAGCTGTGCCACTTGCAGTAAGGAGGGGTCCCTAGGAATCAGTCCTGCTTCTCCCACAGCTACCTCCTGAGTAAAGGAGGCCCAGGGGCAATCCCAGCAGGGATCTCCATGTCTCCCTGGCTCCGACAGCCAGTCACTGAGCTGCCCAGGGCGCTCTGGTCTCCCTGATGCCTCAGCCTCCATGACAACTCAGGGGCGGTGGTCCAGGAGTCCCAGGGAGACAGAGCCCGCAGCCTCACCCACCATCGGGTGTGTGGATGTCTGTGGCACTTTACAGTTTAGGAAACTGAATTCGGTTTAGGGAACTGTCTTCCTTTTTTTCCCCTGGAATCCCTGCCACTGCTCAGATTGATCAAGAGTTTCCTTTATTGAGCATTGAAAGATTCTCCATTTTTAGGCAACTCAATTTCATATAAAGTCAGTTTAGGGAACTGAATTAGTTTAGGGAACTGAATCCAGAGATGCACCTAGGGCCAGGCCAAGCTGGGCTTCCTCATGCTGAACTCTGCAGGACACAAAGCACTTTCTCGAAGTGTCTCACCATGACTGGTCCAAAACCAACTATCCCCAGCTGCCAATAGGGGCAGGCACAGGGCCACAGAAACTTAGGAGACCTCTTGCTGTCACACCACAGAACATGAGGCTTTGTGCCCTGGTGCCGGAGGCTGGGTTCTCTGTGTACCGGGACAGGCAGCAGTGGCTGTGGAGTCACAGGCAGTGTTCCCAGTTAGAAGGGAGCCTGAGGCCCAGCCACAACACGGACTGACCTAGAACTCAGAGAGGACCCGGCCAAGCTTCCCTCCAACTAGGCACCCTGAGGACCACCAGCCAAAGTGTGTGTCTGCAAAGCATGTTGCGTATGGTGGGCATGCATGGGAGGGAGGGCACGGGACGGGCACTGACAGTCTTGGAATCTTCTGGGAAAGGACGCTTCTCTTGCCACTTAAGTGCTTAAGTGTTGGGAGGGAAATGAGCAGGTCAGACATTCGAGTGCAACCTGGGGTGGGGACTGGTGACCCCGTGTGTCTCTGAAAGGACAGAGGTAGAAGGGCAATGGAGGGGAATTGATTCCATCAGGACCTAGACTCTGGTTTCCTGTAGCATCAGCTTCAGAAGAACTATCTATTCCAGATCCCCATTTCATAGAAGGAGATGCTCAGACCCAGGAAGAGGAAAGAATTTGTTCAAAGTCCCACGGCTGGTCAGTAGCAGGACAGGGGTTTGAATGCTGCTTGAAAATGCAACAGTAGGGCCTCCCCTGGTGGCACAAGGGGTTAAGAGGAAATCTATGAAGCTGTCCTCAGCCACTGCAGCATGAGTTCCATCCCTGGTCAGGGAGATACATATATGGCACAGCAGACCTCTCCTGTCTCATCCACTGCTCCCCTCAGCAGTGTATTTCAGTCAGTCTGCCTGTTCTGCTCCCCGCTCTGTCTCTGGTGAATCCTTTCATACACACCCCCACTGACACCTCTGACCCACACCCCAGTTCTTGTATGCATAAATAAATAAATCTTTAAAAAAAGAAAGAAAAGAAAATGCAACAGTATTTGCTTCTAGGGATGCCTCACCACTCTTTCTGCCTAATCCAATCCCAAGCCTGAGTGTGGCGTGCGTCTGAGAGGCCCCCTCCTCCACTGATACGCGCCAGGAGCTGCAGACAAACCATTGTCCCTCACCTCTCTCGCTTGTCATCCCTCCTAACTCCAACAGATCATTTAGCAGGCAAGGACTCGAGTTGTGACAAATGACAATAAAGAGAGAGAGGTCAGACACTTGAGTCCCCTGGCAAGGGAAGGGTGGAGTGAAGCGCCCTGGAAGAGGGACCCTGCAAAGGAAGAGACAGGGGAGATGGGGAGAAACTAGACACCCACTTTGGCCAGGCACCAGCATGGGGAGGACTATGTGAACACAGGGCTGAGTTTTTCCAAAGCAATCTAGGAATATAAAACCAGGGAGCCTCTACCATCTGTGAGAAGCCCCTCCCTGGAAACAGCAAGTTGCAAAAAGCCTGCTATTGGGGACGCTGTTTTTACATGTGTTTGTTTGAGGACATGGACTGACCCCCGGGCATTTAGCACCCAAGCCAACACAATGCCTGCAAATTGCTCTTCCACTCAGCACTGGTCAGCTCAACAAGCCATGGTCAATGCCTGCAGTGACCAGTGTCTGGCCAGTGGGTTACACCCATATCCACCCAGTTCAACCCAGGGCAGTGTCGATTAATCACAGACCGTGTGAGGGAGAATGGAGCTTAAAGAGCATTTACCAGCTCACACCTATCTCCATCAAACATCAGAATTCCTTCCTCTTGGGATTGCTCCACCAAAGCCTGAACGCTCCAGGACAGCTCAGCGCCCCACGTGGTGGGTTACTCCAGCCCTGGATGGTACTGAGTTCTTCCTTGGACAACAACATTCTTCTTCCCTGCCCACTCTGTCTCTCCTACCACTTGGCCCTCATTCTATCCTTTGAAACCACATGGAATGAATTCCTATTTCTTCCCCTTGGTTAAACACAATGACCAGCACCCCCAAATCCTTTCTTTTCCAGGCTGAACATCCCTGACTGGCTTCTAATCCTTTCCCCTGTCCCTGGTCCCAATTTCCAGCCTAGGTATTTTCTATTAAACTCTCTCCACTTGATTAACAGAGGCTCTTCAGCATTGAATATTATACTCATTTGAAGATCAACCTCTCACATCACCCTCCTTCTGGAGACCTAAAAGGGTGACTTATCCATATTCCCCTTCTTTTTCCTGTTATCTTGGGCTTGTGCTCCCTGATGCGGGCTTCAGAGACTGGATGGGACACCCACACTGGCTCAGAGGGAGCAAAATCATGGGCACTTGTGGCTCATAATTGATTATGTGTGGCAAATCCTGATTTTTCCTAATGAGAACACTTAGCTCCCTAGGGGAAGTGGGGTGAGGCTGGAACTCCCCAATAACACAGAAAATGTTGAAGCTAATCTCTGTCTAACATGGTTCTGGGGACCAGCTTATCTGGTCCATCTTGAGCCCAGAGAAAGCTAATTCGAGTTCCGTCACCCCACGAGAGAAAGACTACCTGATATACAGTGTTCACCCCAAGGAACCCAGGCAAGATGGGTTCATATAGAATTACAATAAAATGTGTTGGGTGCTATAGGAAAGGCATGGAAATGGATCTATTACAGCAGTGATAGACCCAAAGTGGGTCTCACAGGACTAAAATCAAGGCGTCAGCAGGCTGGGTGCCTTCTGGAGACCCCAGAAGTTCCCTTTTCCTTGCTTCTCAGGTCATGGACCCCTTTCTCCACCTTCAAAGGCAACAGCTTTGCTGCTTCTTCAAATCCCTCCCTCGACCTCCCATCTCCTTGCCTCCCCTGAAGGACCCTTGTGAATACATTGTGCTCACTTGGATAATCAAGGAAAATCTTCATAGTCCTTAACCTAATCGCTTCTGCAAAGTCCCTTTTACAGATAAGGTAACACATCCAGGGTGCTGGGGACTAGGACATGGACATCTTTGGTGCCATTACTCCGTGTACCATAAGGAACAGCTAGCTCTGCTGTGGAAGAGACATTACTTTTGAATGGCTCCTTTAAGGCTCAGCAGGGGTTGCATGCAGGAGCGCCCTGGCAGGAAAAGGAAAGGGAATTTACAAGGCATGGAGACAAGAAAGCATGTCTGGGGCTTGCCCCCTTTTTCCCTTACTTTTCTTTTCTAGAAAGAGTCAGCCTCTGCCTGGTTGCCTCTAGGATTGAGAGGTCACTGCCTTTCATGGAAGCTTGTTTCTTCCTACTGACAGGCCTGAGCAATGAAGACTCTTCATTAAGTGGAACCCCTTCTTTAGGTTTTCACCACTGGAGTTGTTACCAGGCTTCACAGCGCCCACGCGTCGCGTTAGTGAGAGCACAAAGGGGCACTGGCTGTGAGGAGGTTGCTCACGCAGAGGTCTGCTGCAGCTGAGGTGGTCTCTGACACTGCTGCGGATAGGCTGTGGGCAGCGAGCGCCGGGGCAACCCCCACCACCCCCCGTCGAGCAGTCACTGCTCAGAGAGACGCCATTCTCAAAGCAGGATGGTGCCCCGGAATTTCTTCCACAGCTGCCCTACTAACCAGCTGAAAAGAACTTAAAGTGAGACTTAATTTGAAGTGGAAGTGGAAGGGACAAAATGCAGAAATACTGACATGTTTTTGTTTCTCTTTTGATATCACTTCGAACATAAAGTGCTAGCGGTTTGGAGACGGGGAGAAGCCCAACTCTGCCTTCTGCTGGTGCAAGCTGGGGTGCTGGCAGGCCTCTGTCGGGCAGTTCCTGCTGGGGAGGCCAGGGGCAGGGGGTGGGCGTGCTGGGCTGTGGAGGGAGGTATCACAGAAAGGCTGGCCGAGGAGATGCACCCTGCACGGCTATTGTCTCTCTGCTTCCACCGTTGACATCTTTCATCCCCGGGTCTGCTCTGTGCCAGAGGGGACTGTTCTGGGTAACACTCTGGCTGTGGTGGCGATGGTGCAAACCCCACCTTCCACTGGAGTTGTGTCAACAACAAGGGGGCCCTTCCTGCTGAACAGAGCTTTAGCTTATAATGCACATTTATGTTCATTACCTTCTTTGACTCTTATAACATCCAGGTGAAGATGGGGAAACTGAGTCAGTGGGAAACGTCTGTGCTGTTCCCAGCACACGAGGCTGCCTCCCACGGGCTCTGGATGATGCTGCTGGGTCAGGGCCGACCTGCAACAACTGTTAGCAAAGACCACACTTAGAGTTCTATCTCTTTTCTCTCTTTTGATCCTCTCTTCCCACCCTTTTCTCTTCCACCACTTTCTCTTTAGTCTCTCTTCTCCTACTCACCAGCTGAAGCCCTCACAATTGCTTTTTAGCTCACAGGGAGGCCCCCTGCCCAGGCTTGTGGGGCATGAAGCCCTGGGCCAGAATGGGTGCGACGGTGCCTGTGAGTGCCCTCCTGGCACTTGTATTCTCCCGGCCAGCAATTGCAGAGCAGGAGAGCCATGGGGATGGGGCCTTGGTTAAGCTCCGGGCCAGAAGTTGGGAGACTTGAGCTCAAACGGCAGCTATCAGTCAACCGTAGGTGCATTGCTGCCCATTTGAACCCTGTTCTCTTATTAGCAAAGCGGGATGACAATACCTACCTCCCAGGGCCTTGGGAGGTTTCTGAAAACTGACTTCATGGTGCCAGGCATGTATGACATTTGTATCAAAGGTTGGTTGAATGTAGCAGCAGCTGGAACACAGAATCCTCCCAGGGCTGGACTTGGAAATATCAACATCCATGCTGGGGTAATTAAAGCCAGGAAGCACCTGGAAACGTTGAGGTGGAAGGGGCACGGGGAATGGAGTCGCTGGGCAGCAGCTGTACATTGTTTTCCCCTGGGCACCTCCTGCTCTTTCCAGTCCTGCGGATCCAGCTACTGAACTCAATTAATGCTTGTCTCTTTATGGTGTTGATGAAATCATCCTGTAACATTCCAGATGCCGAGAGAGGGTGTGTGCAGCGACTGGGCAGTGAGTCCTGGAATCTCCCTGCCTTTGGCACGCCCTGGTAGTAATGGTGATTTTTAAAAGCTGGGAAGCCCACAGTGACTTCTCCCAAAACAGATGCGGTCAGTTCCAATGTCAACAGGAATTCAAAGCCCAGCCTACGGGAATTCTAGAAAGAGAAGCCAATTACGACATGCAGTGGTGGAGAGGAAAGGTGGGAAACCCAAAATACAGGAGGAACCCAGGACCCAGCACAAGGGGGATTTAATTGTGCCCAGGGAAAGTCAAAGAAACTTCTAGAACTGGAAACTTGGAGACCAGAAATAGACTTTTAGTGAAATGTGTACAATGATCATACCCAGCTGTTTCCTCTCCCTCTTTGGACCCCACTGAGATAGCAGTAAGGATTAAAATAAATCCACAGCATCGCAAGCGATGGGAAATATTACCAACAAACCGGAGATTTCAGCAAATTTGTGAAACAGAACAGTTGGAGGTGGGTGAGGAGAAAGAAACCACAGCTAGTGTGAGCAGAGATTCCATTTTCTTAACAGAGCCTGAGAGACTTGAAACTTGATTACACTAGGTACAACACAGGACTGATGTGAGATGTGGGAGTAAGAGCCAGGAATTATATGGAACATACTATATGGTCTCTGTATCCATACCTAGGAAAACAAGCAAACAAAAAAGTTATTTAAAGCCATTACAAGGGCCTAGAGAAAACAAGCCTCCACAAATATACTGGCTTGTAGAGGTTTCCAGTAAAATACTAAGCTTGCTATCCCGGACACCTAAAATGAAGCTCTGCAGTCAACAACTCTTGCATGTGTGCACAAAGCTCCCAAAGTTGGTTAATTTTGTTGCTTTGTTCTTAAAATATAAACTGACAACCAAAGAGTTAAGAGAAGTAAGCAAGCAACAAACAATAACAACAACCATCCCACAGAAAACAGGCAGAGTTCAGAAAGTAAAAGGACACTTTAAAAACTACAAAATTTTAAACTCCAGCATCCTAAGAGAAAGCCCAATGAAATTTTGGAAGATAGAGTTGAGAAGTCACCAGGAAATAAAAAAGAGAGCTTGAAAAGAGAAGACAAAAAAGACTGAGCACACCAAAAATTATCAAGGAAATAGTATAAAGTAATTTCACAGAACTTAAGGACAAAAATCTTCAGAGGCCCTGGGCATTTCTAGCAGCTTTAATGAAAACAAGCGCTTTACAGGTGTAGGGGCAGGAAGGCCACAGGGCAGGTTTTCCTGATCCAGCACACCGGGGTAAAGGAGGAGAGAGTCCTGGAGCCCTCAGTGGCTTTTGCAGGCTTTTATTTGGATTTACCAGTTACATAGCAGGCAGGGGTGCTGGGGGGCTGGGAGACAGGTAGGCCTCCCAGCCCCCCAGCAAGTCTTTACTCTTTCTGGGCTCTCCGCCATTCTCTGTTTTTCTTGTGGTTCTCTGCTTCTGCTTCTCTCAGCTTCTGCTGGCGTCCCCATGACACCATCCTTAAAAGCCCAGCTTCAGCCCAGGTGAATCCCATCTATGTCCACACCCTATTCCAGGTGCCCGCCATCAGGCATGCATTCGGGACCGCAGGGTTCCGTCATCTATCCTAATGGCGGGAGGGCAGAAAAGCCTGATACTTTTTACCTTACAACAGGGAATATTGTGTGAAAAATCAGAACACAAAGGCCATAAAAAAAGGTCTTAAAGGCTTTCAAGAAGGAAAAATGAGTCAGCTGTAGATAATGACAACAAATTCTTACTAGCAATCATGGTGTGAGAAGATAGTCTGAATTTAGAATTCTATTCCAGCTAAATCAGCAAGCAAGTATAAAAGGAGAATAAATTTACAGGCAGATACTCGAAAAAGAGGACACCCCTGTATTCCTTTTTCTAGGAAGGTATAAAACAAGTGAATAAGTTAGGAATTAGGGAACAATCATGGAAAGCCATGAAGAGTTCTAGGAAACAGCTGAGTGAGAATTCTAGAATACTTTCCAGAAATTCTAGAAAAATGAAGGAAATGCTAGAAAGAAAGTATAAGTGCAAGTACTACTTCACACCATAGTAAACAATATTTATGAAGAAACAACATCAATTTTATATTCATTTTAAAGTTTTTCAGCAGTCACCCAAATTTTAGTCATGTGATAAGCAAATACAAAAGTCATCAATCAACAGAAAGGGGGACATGGGGAGGAAAGGGAGGGGTAGGGCTAGGTGGGAGCACAGCTGTCATACAGAGAAAGGCTCCAATAGAGCTCGTCTGAAGAAGAAGGAACAAGACATGAAGGTAAAACTTAAAATTACAAATATAAGAGCTTTTAAGCTGAATGTCATGAAACTGGTGTTTTTAACGTTAAAACAGTTGACTATCAGGAATTTTATCTGGTTCAACATACTCTAGATGAGCAGAAATGTATAATACTTTAGTAAATAAATTTAATTACAAAAAAATATTTTCAACTAAGTTTTTAAAGATCAAGCCAAAAAGTTAAATGACTTGAGGCTATTGGTCTATGTGTTTACCAGATAGTTAAGAAATAAAACTCATGCTGTGTTTAGAAAGAGAAAAGAAAGACTGAATACTTAATAAATTGTGGAAAATGTAATCATTAAATATGCATGGTTTAATAAAAATACTAAAAGAATGAGAGAGAGAGAGAAATATGAACTGTCAGTCCACCAGAGGCCATGGGTGGGGGGGGGGCACATGCGGAGAAGCAAAGAAAGAAAATGGGAATCAAAAACACAAAATAGGGCCTCCCCAGTGGCGCAGTGGTTGAGCGCTGGACTGCGAAGCTGCCCGCAGCCTCTGCAGCACCGGTTCCATCCCCGGGCCGCTGGGTGAGGGCCCCACATGGCCCGCAGACCTCTCCTGCTGCCCGCTGCTCCCCTCAGCAATGTCTGCCTGCTCTGCTCTCCACTCTGCCTCTGGTGAATTCTCTCACCCTCCCACGCTTCTGACTGTACCCAGTGCTTGTACAAATAAATAAATCTTTAAAAAAAAAAAACACACAAAATAATTTTGCACTTATTTTGCATAATTTGAACATTATAAACCAATGCTCAATAAAAATGTAGTTAAGGAAAAACAATACATCAGTAACCAACTTTAAAAAAATGTAAACAGATCAATTTCAGTTATTAAAAGATGCCATGGAAATGAAAGTTAGAAAAATCCAACTAATGCTGTCTACAAAAGACATACCTAAAATAAAAATAGTGGCCTCCTTGGTGACTGAAGGGGTTAAGTGTCAGCACTGTGAAGCTGTCTGCATCTACTGCAGCACCAGTTTGATCCCTGGCCAGAGAGCTGACCCACATGGCGCAGCAGACCTCTCCTGTCTCACCTGCTGCTCCCCTCAGCAGTGTATTTCAGTCAGTCTGCCTGTTCTGTTTCCCACTCTGGCTCCCGTGAATCCTCTCACCTCCCCCACCCACTGCGCCTCTGGCCTGTACCCCAGCTCTTGTATGCATAAATAATCTAAAAAAATTTTAATAAAATAAAATAGAAATAAAAGAAAAGGTAAAAATATAATGGAAAAATATATACTATAGTGATACTGGAGTGACTAAAAAAAACCATGTACACATACCACATAAAATGGACTTTTAAGGGAATTTAAAAAGAGAATATTATAGGGATAGACTTATACCCACAGGAGCCTAGAGAGGAGAGGACAGACCACACCTAGGATAGGAATTTGCACACACACAAAGCAGCTCCAACCAAGCAAAATTAAAAGGTCTGTAAAATAATTTCTGTTCTTGCTGAATTTATGCAAACTTTCCAAGTTTATTGATTGTTGTAATTATTTAGTAAAATTGGGGTAAAGGTAGAGACAAAAAACTATTTCAGGCTATATCTTTTTGTGGACATCAAATTCTAGTCCTCAAACATTTTGAGCATCTCTTGGTTTTTTCCACCTGTAAACCAGGCTGGATCCGAAATTTTTGAATGACTGAGAGTTAAACATTTTGTATTTTGCCTTTCTTGTCCTACCAGTGGGATAATGAAACACCTTCATTTCCGGGCAATCTTATATTACACCCCGCCCTTACTGCTGCTATACAACCACGAAAGCCTTAAAATGACATCAACAGGTATGGAATCAAGGGTACAGGCTTCCATTACAAAACCCCTTTCAGTAGGAAGCAGCCAGAAGACTACGACACCCTAATCTCCTCTAGAAATGGAAGGCCAAACTCAACAGAGAAGAACATGGTAACAGCAATATCTCTCCTGCGTTGGACAGAAAAACTCTTCCCCCTCTAAATTTTTTTAATCTTAAATAAACCTTACAGATATAAGGGTTAAAATAACAGTGGGGAAGTGATAGGGGTTAGGAAGGAAGAGGACGCACCATGCCTAGGCTAGGAAGCTGCACATCCACACCTAGCCCAGGCTGCACGTGCACACTGTGTGACTACTGGTCTGTTTCATTTCAGCTAAAACTCTTGCTTTGAACTGAGACTCCTGCCCTGATGATGCCTGAAAGAGTGCGGGACATTGACACCCCCAGAAATTAACCAAGCAGACTAGGGTATAGCAAGGTCAAGACAATCGGGAAACTGATAACAAACTGGGGGCTGAATGTGATGAATACCAGGAACATCAACTATGATGGGCTGTTTGATAGACTGACTCACTGATGACTGTGTTTATTCAACTTACTATAAAACAGCCAGCTCTATATGTGATGTCAGGACGGCTTCTTCCGGGTGATATGCCCACCAGCTGGCCAGCTATCTAAATAAATGTGCTGCTTATAGACTTAATTTCTGTCTCTGTTGATTGGCATCTGTATTGACAGGCAGCTGGAACTGGCAATTCAGGCAACAATAGTATATAATAATTTTTTTTTTAATTACATAATCTGAGAAAATTTAAATAGCTATGTAGCTTATTTACATGATAGAATTATAACAGGAACTTTACAAATTCACAAATTTTTCTCCATAATTACTAAATTAAGCAAACCAAAACTTAGTAAGTTTACAGAATTCTTGAATGACACAGTCAAGAAACTTTATCTGATATGTAATATATCTGGAAGACAGGTTTTTTTTTTTTGTCATGCATGTAGAAAATAATTACCAAAACTGACTATATATCAGGCCATACAACAAGTCTCAAAAACGTGCAAAGAATCGGAGTATACAGACAACAGTTGAGTTAGAACACAATCATAGAAAGGCCTTAAAAAACTTGAATTAAAAAGTATATATTCTAAATAACTCAGCTCAAAGAAAGAGTGATAATGGATATGACAAAATACAGAACCAATAACAGAGAATTAACATTAACAACAGTAGCACAGCTTAAAACAGGGATAACCGCAAAAGCAGAGCTCAGGGGAAATTTATAACCTTAAAAAGAAAAAAGAATGAAAATTAGCAGACTATATATCAAATCTGAGAAATATGAGGGAAAAGGAACTAACTGGATTCATAAAAAACAGAGGACGGAAACAACAAGGAAAAAAGAGGACAAAGAATGAAATAGAAAAGGCTGTACAACCCAGAGATGTGACAAAACTCAGAGCTTGTTATACTAAAAGCTGATGAAATAGAAATAGAGATTACAGGATAGATAAAGACCAGAGGAAGTTGGATAAAAATGACAATGGGGAGGGGACAGCAGAGATTTTATTGTTTTTTAAGATTTATTCATTGATGCATACAAGAGCTGGGGTATAAGCCAGAGATGCGGTGCTGGGGGGTATGGGGTGAGAGGATCCACCAGAGACAGAGTGGGGAACAGAACAGGCAGACTGACCAAATTACACTGCTGAGGGGAGCAGCAGGCGAGACAGGAGAGGTCTGCCGGGCCATGTGGCTTGCTCCCTGGCAGGCCGGAGATGGAATTCATGCTGCAAAGACTGCAGGTTGCTTCATAGTGCTGTGTGCCACCAGGGAGGATCCTCTCTCCCAACTTTGTTCCTGCCCTCCCCTAGTTCCCTTCCCTCTCCCGTAGTTCCCTTCCGCCGCTGAATGTCTCAGAGCCAGAATCTGCTTTCGAGTGCTAGCTTTTGAGTTTGGCTTTATTTGACCCTTTGCCCGGTTTCTCTATATTCCACATATAAGTGAAACCATCTGATATTTGTCTTTCTCCTTCTGCCTTATTTCAATTAGCATAGTCCCTTCCAGCTCACTCTATGTTGCTGCAAATGAATTTATCTTTTTTGATTGCTGAGAAATATTCCTTTGTATACATATCCCTTCTTGACCCACTTGTCTGTTTTGGGGCACTTTAGTCAACAATGTAATTTAAAAATGCATGGCTCAGTTTTGTTTGCTTCGGGAATGCAAGATCGAATTTATTTTCAAAGTCTATAAATGTTATGCACCACTTCAACACATTCAAGAAGGAATAAGTATATGAGCATCTTAATAGATGAAAAAATTGTGACAAAAGTTAACATCTACTCATGATTACAATAAGTAGTTAGCAAACTATAGCTAGAAATGCCATATATTTATTTATGAACCAGCACTATTCCATCTGCAATCAGGATGTTTCAAGGATGTTCATATCACCATTTCTAGTCTACATTGTCTTGCAGGTTCGAATCAGTGCAGATAAAATATTTAATAGAAAAGTAAATAACAGTATACTTTTTTTTTTAACTTTTATTTTTTAGAGGCATGTTTTTATTTATTTATTTGTTTGTTTGTTTTTGTTTATACATGCACTGGGTACAGTCAGAGCACGGGAGGGTGAGAGAATTCACCAGAGCCAGAGCAGGGAGCAGAGCAGGCAGAAGGACCGAGGTACACTGCTGAGGGGAGCAGCGGGAGGCAGGAGAGGTCTGCGCACCATGTGGGACCCTCCTCTGGTGGCCGGGGAGCAGCCGGGGATTGAACCAGGGCCGCAGAGGCCGCGGGCAGCCTCGCAACCCAGCGCTCAACTGCTGCGCCACCGGGGAGGCCCAACAGTATACGTTTTAAAAGGAAGAAGCAAACTATTAGAATTATTGTCAGATATAGAACAGTTACACAAAATTAGTTCCATTCCTATCTAATGGCTAATAAACAATTAGAAAATAAAATTTTATTTTATTTATTTATTTTTTTTAGTCCCTGTCCAGTCATCTTCCCCGTATTCCCTCTAAAACCCCAGAGTGCACCAGGCCACTCTTTTAATGAAATTCTGGTACCAACCACATGTTACCTGAGAAAAAGTAAGCTTCCTCTTAGCGTCATATTCAAAGTCCGCCATCAAACACCAGCCCACTTACATCTCCACCTCATGTTCAACCCCTTGCTAGCTGCATTCCTCCTCCCTCCCCTGGGCCCCACTGTTAACGGGCTACGTCTTCCCATGCCACATACTCCTGTGGGAAAGTCCTTCTATCTTTCTGTCACGTAAGCGCCCCTCTGTGACACTGTTCACACCACGCCAGCCAGGGCCAGCTCTTGCCCTCACAATGGGGTTGGTGAGGTGCAGAAAATGTAATTTTAAAAAAGTGTCTTGTACAATAGCAACCATTCAAAAAAGGGGGCAGATTCTAAGTAATAAATCTACAAAATCTGTGCAATATTTTTATGTATAAAATACCTTATTATTGAAAGATTAGAAAAGACCTACATAAATGAAAAGATGAACCATGTTCACAGTCAAGAGCACTAGGTATTGTAAAGAATGCAAATTCTTTCCCTATTTTGTATGTAAATCTCCATGATTCCTATAAAAATACCAGGAGGGTTCTCAATGGAGCTTGACGTGCTGACCCCACAATGTGCACAGAACTGCAAAGGTCCCTGAACAGATGAGACTTTTCTAAATAACAAGGTAGAAGGGTGATCCCACACCAGGAATGATTAAAGATGCATCAATGAAAACAGTGACTATAATAGACAAATAAACCATTGGTTTAGACTACAGAACCCAGAAGCCAAACCATTTATATAGGGAAACTTGACAAATGACAGAGGTGGATTTGCAAATCAGTGGGCAAAAAATGGGCTATGTGATAAATGGTCTGGAACAATAGGATGTACATTAGGAAAAACACAGTTGATTCCCTATGAATCTCACTGTATACAAAATAAATCCCATGTGGATCAGAGACCTAAATGTGAAAACAAAACGATACAACTTTTAGAAGAAAATATAGTGGACTATATTTTATGACTTGAGAGTATTAAAAGAAGAAATTCTTAAACAAGATTTTTTGAAGCACATATTATACAGTATGTTGCTAAATTTGACTACATCAAATAAATGCTTTTGATGAGGAAGCATAAAGTGAAATAAAAATATGTTGCAAAGCATACAACTTTCAGAAGATTAGTGTCCAGAATGTGTAAAGAATTCCTAAAAATCAATAAGAAAGAGACAAAATGCCCCATTATAAATTGATTAATATGTATTCACAGATAATTTTCAGAAGTCCAAATGTTGCATAAACATTTAAAAATAGGGCCTCCCCTGGTGGCGCAGCGGTTGAGCGCTTGGCTGCAAGACTGCCCACAGCTTCTGCAGCGCCAATTCGTTCCCCGGCTGCCGGCAAGGGTCCCACAAAAAAAAAAAAAAATTTAAAAATAAGTTCAAGTTCAATAGTCATCTTGGAAATATAAGATAAAACAATAATATGATACCACTCTTATCAAAACAACTCTGAATAGCCAAAGCAATCCTGACCAAATGAAGAAGAAAGGTATTATTACATTTCCAGACTTCAAACTATACTATAAAGCCATAGTAATTAAAATAGCATGGTGGGCCTCCCTGGTGGTGCAAGGGATTAAATCTCAACACTATGAATCTATCAGCAGCCACCACAGCATGAGTTCGATCCCTGGCCAGGAAGCTAACCCACATGGCACAGCAGACCTCTCCTGTCTTGCCCGCTGCTCCCCTCAGCAGTGTATTTTAGTAGGTCTGACTTTATGCTCCCCATTCTGTCTCTGGTGAATCCTCTCACACCCCCACACACCTCTGGCCTGCACCCTTGCTCTTGTGTGCATAAATAAATTAAATAAATCTTAAAAATAAAAAATAAAATAGCATGGTACTGGAACAAAAACAGACACACAGATCAATGGAATAGCACTAAGAGCCCAGAAATAAATTCACACTATATGGACATTTAATCTGTGACAAAAGAGCCAAGAATATACACCAGAGCAAGGAAAACCTCCTCAATAAATGGTGTTGGGAAAACTGGACAGGTGTGAGCAAAAGAATGAGACTAGACCACTATCTTACAGCATACACAAAAAAATCAACTCAAAATGGATAAAAGACTTGGATGTAAGACCTGAAACCATGTTAGAAAACATAGGCAAGACACTTCACAACACAAGTTTCAATGACGGTTTTGCAGATTAGTCTCTGACAACAAGGAAAACAAAAAAATACATAAACAACTGGGACTACATCAAACTAAAAATCTGCTGTGCCTCGAAAGAAACTATAACCAAAATGAAGTCACATAACTGAGTGGGAGAAAATATTTGCACACCATATATCTGACAAAGGACTGATATTGAAGATCTACAAAGAACTCACACAACTCAGCAAAAAGAAAACAAATAACCCACCCATCAAAAAAACAGGCAGAAGAGTTAAACAGGCAGCTCTCCAGTAAAGACAAACTGAAGGCCAATATGCACATGAAAAAAAAATGTCCATCACTTATCATCAGGGAAATGCATATCAATATTAAATAAGATACCGCCTCTCTTCCATGAGAATGACCCATATGGAGAAGAACAGAAACAAGTGCTGGCAAGGATATGGAGAAGAGGGAATTTTCCTACACTGTTGGAAGGAATGTAGACTGGTCTTATGGAAAGAAATTATAGAGGTTTCACAAAAGATTAAAATGGATTTGCCATTCAACCCAGTAATTCCACTTCTAGGTATCTACCCAAATAACACAAAAACACAAATTCAAAAGGGAAGTTGCACTGCTGTGTATTGAAGCTCTATTTACACTAGCCAAGCTACGTGGAAACAGATAAACTGCCCCAAAACAAAACAGTGAATCAGGAAGATGTGATGTGTTTATATACAGTGGAATATTACTCAACAATCAAAAAAGATAAACTTATGCCATTTGTGGTAACATGGTTGGAGCTGGAAGGGATTATGGTAAGTGAAATAAGCCAGAAGGAGAAAGACAAATACTGGATGTTATCACTTATATGTGGAATACAGAGAAACCAGACAAAGGGTCAGATAAAGACAAGCTTAAAAACTAACTGTTGCAAACTGGCAGTAAAAATGAGACATCTAGAGGTGGTGAGCAAGAACAAATTTGGAAGGAAGCACAATGGACTATGGTGGTGGACTACCGGTGCTTTGGTGGTGGTGTGCTATAGAACTACACCTGTAGGGTCCCATCCTGTACAATGTAAACCAAAGTTACTTCAAAAATAAATAAATAAAACCATTTCTTAAGTATCAGGTTTATGAAAATTAAAACGTATGAAATTATCAAGAGTTGGAAAGATGTGGAGTAATGGGAAACAAAAAGAAAAAAACACCTGGAAAAAAATATCCACCAACAAGAGAACAGATAATTTGTGGTATATTTTTTTTGACTGAATATTGTGCAGTCATTAAAGTGAATGAACTAGTGCCAAATGCTTCATATGATTAAATCTCAAAAATATTAGCTCAGAAAATAAAGTTGAAGAATGCTACATGCAGAGTACCAGCCATAAAAATTTGAAAACAGGCAAATTACTTCAACTTGTTCAGAGTTGTAGATACATGTAGCAAGAATATAAAAGCATGTATAGGGAAGTGAAACATCAATTTTATTAAGTAGATTACCTATAAGGAGAGAAGGTTTCAACTTTTTTCAAATGTTACTCTGTGGGGGGAAAAAAATATTGCTAGCAAATATAGCAAAGCATAAAGATTTAATAAAGTTGGTTGAGGTGTCCTAATTGTCCTCCATATTTCTCTGCAATGTTTAAAGATAATGGCCGAGAGTTTGGAAAGATGTTTTAGTTGGAGGGAACTCCAAAGGCAAGCTCCATGGAAGTGTGTGCTTTGTTTTACCAACTGCCCCCTCCTCCACTTAGAGATTGTGGGTACAGAGGAGGCACCCAACAAGGTTTGCTGTGTGAACACACACACACACACAATACATGCACACACAGGCACTGAGGCATGCTGGAACATGGGGTGAGCCCAAAGAGCTCACCATGACAATAGCCCACTTCTGCAGAGCGCCAGCCATCAGACTTCTCTATTTGGCATCAATGTCTCACTTTGTTCTTGCAATAATAGTAAGAATCTTTTTTATCCTCACTTCACAGGAGAGGAGAGGGAGGCTGAGAGAAATAGGAATCTTGTCTGAGAGCAGAGTGGTGAGGATCAGGGTCCATATTGCGTTTAAAAAAAAAGTGCATTTTTTTTTTTTTTTGCTGTAGATAGTTCAAATTTTGGAGCAGTGGAAATAAACAAGACGAAGTAAGACCAAGGAGCCAACAGTGCAGGAGGCACAAAAACACAAGCCTAGAGTGAAGGCACGCGGGGCCAAGCGGGAGGGGCAGGGTTCCTGTGCAGGACAGCCTGAGAAGGGAGCCTGTAGCTGCCCAGGCATCCAGGGAAGGTTTACCAGGAGGGGTATTTGCACTGGGTCTTGAAGGAAAAGCGAATCTACAAATGCCAAGAACCCAGCTCTTCCTGTTCCACAAGCAATTGGTGTTCCGGAAGATCCATTTCTCTAGACTGTGAGCAGAGCCTGACCACACAGGCTGGAGATGACCCACAGGTGACTTTGAATATAACCTCCAGTCTGAGAAAGTTTGCTCTCACCTTTATATACTCAGAGAAAGAGTCAACTCAAAGCTCATCTTTAGAAATCATGACAGCAGTTGTAATTGCTTGCCCTTTAATAATAAGAGCTAACATTTATTGTATGTAGGGCACTAGGCTAAGTCATCATATGCTTTATTGCCTTTAATTCTCACAACAACTCTATGAGGCAGGTACTATTTATTCCTTTCCAGGGATGAGGACATGAAGGCTTAGAGAATTTAGGTGTCTTGCCCAATGTCCTATGCAGTTAGTAAGTGATGGAGCTGGGATTTGAACCTGCAGTTGTCAACTCTCCAACCATATATTTTAACCACTGTTTCTCACAAGCACAGATATCCAATTAAAGCAACAGGGCTTTTATGGTTTTCAATTGGACGAATAAACAAGAACATGATCCAAGCATAATAAACTAGAAACCAAGCTTACCATTACATCCATGAGCACCTGTCACATGTTAAGTGCTCCATAAATGTTTGTAAAATGATGTGGCATTTAGTTTCAGGAAGTGAAAACCATCCCAGTGTCAAAATGACATACCTCGCCCATATAGGAAGCAAGCAGAAGCTCCCTGGAGACCACACAACATGCAGCCTTGCACACCACGTCTGTCTGAATCAGAGACCCACCCCTACCCACACAGACCTGCTGCTGTGCCTCTGCTACTCCCTCAAGGTCCATTCCACACCCTTTACCCTCTCCCTGGGTGTCGGCCCTCGCCCCCCCGCGCCCCCCCCCCAGGGAAGGCTGTGTTCTTTCTCTCTCGCTCTATAGCAGTTTAAGCCTGAAAATAGTTTTGAATGAATGGAATCCAGCACTCTTCCAAATAGCCCACAAGTCAGAGAGACAAAAAGTGAGGAAAAAAAATAAGACAAGGGAAAGAAGTGGAAGAGTTCTACTTTTCATCTATCTTTTTTCAAGCTCATTTTTTTTTAGTCTTTTTATGAATTTAATTTTTTTAAGATTTATTTATTTATGCACGCAAGAACTGGGGTACAGGCCAGGGGTACAGAGGGGTGAGAAGATTCACCAGAGATAGTGTGGGGAACAGAACAGGCAGATTGACTGAAGTATACTGCTGAGGGGAGCAGAGGGCGAGACAGGAGAGGTCTGCTGTGCCATGTGGGTCAGCTTCCTGGTAGGGATTGAACTCATGCTGCAGTAGCTGTGGATAGCTTCATTGGTTGTGTCTTAACCCCTTGCGCCCACCAGGGAGGCCCTGAATTTAATTTTTTAGATTTATTTTTAGTTGAAATAATATTGGGGTATCCCCGGTCAGGTATCACCACAGTAGTGCACCCACCACCAACTCACCCTTATTCCACCACCTTAGACCATTGTGCTTCCTTCCCTCTTTGTTCTTTCTTCTCAGCCCACCCCCCCTCCCCTTAGTGTCTCATTTCTGTAATTAGCTATCAAGGTTAGTTTTGAAGCTTGTCTTAATCTCACTATTACTTTAGTTACTTTATATTCCACATATTAGTGACACCATCCAGTATTTACCTTTCTTTTTTCACTTAGCATTGTCCCTTCTAGCTCCATTCATGTTCCTGCAAATGGAGAGTACATCTTTTTTGATCACTAGCAATATTCCATCGTGTATATAAACCACATCTGGATCCACTCATTTGTTGTGGGGCACTTTGCTTCTTCCATAATTTAGCTATGGTAAATAGCACTGCAATAAACAAGTTTCTATTTTTCAAATAAAAATAAAGAGAGCAATCTATCCTTTGCCCCAGAAAAAGGATGACTTGGATCATCACTTGAATCACCATATTCATTTTATTCATCAAATTCACAATCAAACCATATACCTACTTAGTGCAGGGGACAGGCCCTGGCCTGGAGCTGGCTGGTTTGTTTGCGCATTTTCTTAGTAAACACTGAAAAGCTCCCTGTCCCGCACCAGGCATAGTGGACAGGTGAGTCGAACACTAGCCCTGCCCCAGCAGCACACAGTAGAGGCCAAGACCTTTAAGCAAGCTGTCATCACTGCGGGGGAGGTGAGATGGGGGGGGGGGGGAGACCAGGACTGCAGCAGCCAGTCTGCGTTCTCCTTAGAGCCACATCTGACAACACTCTGGTTAATTAGTTGCAAGGGTTTTCCACTGACCAGGAACAAGAACTGGCTCTGATTAATTTTCGAAATTGCCGGCAGAGCTCAATCATAACAAACACAATGAATCCGGTTATTATGGCTTGAACGGTTAAAAACAGAAAATAAAGACCCCAGAACAGACTATGGTCTTCACGTGTGCCCTTGGCGACCATCTGGGCCCGGGCCCAGGGTTCTGAACTGTTGGGCACCCAGGCGAGTCGGACAAGTGCCTTGGGGAGGTCTGGTTGGCTGGGGGCTTCGGGGGAGCTGTTGGCAGGGTGGGGAGGCGGACTCCGGGCGTCCAAACACCCCGGGTCCCGGTCGGGTAGGGCCCAGAGCTGCCAGCCGGCGCGCTGCCCCGGGCTGAAGCACCGCGGAGGTTCGGTTCGGCCCACGAGGTCGGGGTGCAGCCGCAGCCAGGTCAAGAATGGCAGCAGCTCACAGTCGCAGCGCCAGGGATTGTGCCCCAGCAGGACCTCCGCCAGCCGGGGCAGAGCCCCAAACACGTCGCCAGGCAGGGTCTCCAGCTGGTTGTGGTCGAGCCGCACCTCTTCCAGGCGGCTGAGGTCTCGGAAGAGCGGGCGGGGCAGGGTCCGCAGCCTGTTGTGGCTCAGCGAAACTTGGCGCAAGCTGCGGAGGCCGCGCAGCAAACCGTCGGGGAGAGAGGTCAGGTTGTTGGAGTCCAGGGCGAGCACCCGGAGCTCGCCGAGGCCGCTGAAGGCGCCTTCTGGAAGCGCGCTCAGACCCGGGCTCGCAGTCACCCCCAGGGCCCGCAGGCGGCTCAGGTTGCGGAAGGCGGCGGCCGGCAGGGTGCGCAGCAGGGAGACGTTCAGCCACAGCTCCTGCAGACCCCGCGCCTCCCCGAAGAGCACCTCCGGGAGCTCTTTCAGCGGGTTCTCGAAGAGGGTCAGGAGAGTCAAATTGTGCAAATGAATAAAGAGTGCCGAGGGCAGGAACTCGAGGCGGTTTCTGGAAAGAGTCAAAGAGCTCAGATTTCGGAGCCGGTCGAAGGTACTGGGGGCGATGGAACGGATGTGATTCCTGTCCAGCTGCAGCTCCACGAGGGCGCGCAGGCTGCGGAACGGCCCAGAATCCAGAGAGGCAAGCTGGTTCGAATGGAGCAAAAGTTTCTCAAGCTTAGCTTGTGCCTCAAGCAATCCCTTGGGCAGATGGGTCAAATTGTTTCCCGATAAATCCAACAATTTTAGGTTCTTCAGATTTGCAAAGAGGCTAACGGGAAGCAAAGCCAGTTGATTTTGGTTCAAAAACAGCTCCTGCAGATTAACCAGTTTCTGAAACATGTTTTGATCCATGTCCTTTAGCTCATTTCGGTCCAAGAACAACTGTTCCAGGAGCACCATCTTATCCAACAGCGCACCTGGAAGATGAGTTATTTTGTCGCGCGACAACCTCAAGGTTTTTAGTTTTACGAGGTCGTGGAAGGTACCAGGGGCAATGGCGGAGATCGGGCTGTCTGACAGTATCAGGCGCTGCAGGACGGTCATGCCGCTGAAGCTGTGGTTCTGCAAGGCGCCGGGGCCCATTCGAAAGAGGAGGATGTGCGTGAGGTTGGTGGGCAGACCGAGCGCAGCGATGCGCGCCACGCTGCCTCCCGAGCACTGCGCGGCGTCCCGGTAGACACACCTGCAGGTGGGTGGGCAGGGGAAGCGCTGGGCGCGCAGGAGCCCCAGCACCGCGCACAGCAGCGCGCTCCTCAGCATGTCCGAAGGAGCGACAGTGGGAGGTCTGTGGGCAATACACAAAAGCAAGTGCTCATATTCGCTCTTGGAACCCCGCGGAAGCATAATCCTCCTCGGGATTATCGCTGACTTTGAATGTTATCCAGTTACAACTCTCTCTCCTTGGGAGCGACTTATCTGCTTGAAAATGCACATTTTCCTGGGTGGTGAGGTCTTTCATTCTACGCTTACAGGTCTCATTCTTTTCCCGCAATGATTTGCTGCCCTCTAAGAGCGTTGACATTAAAGCGCTTTCAAGTTACCAATACACTCGCACAGAATTAATCATTCCCACATTGGAGCCCACAGACATCACAGAGCAGTGTCCGCTGTGAAAGCAGCTCTGCTCTTGACGTCGGGATTTACCCAGAACTTACCCATCGTCCAAAAGGTAGCAGCAAAATCGGTTTAACAGCAGCAACCTCTGCCTAATTCCTGTATCACAATCATGGTATAGCCACGGTATCCACTTATTCTACTAAAATAATGAACACCCCCAAATAGTAAATGCCATCAGTTAACAGTCGCACTGAGAAAAGCAGGTAATAATACTACTTAGTGCCATGCATTATTCTCAGCACTTTGTTTAAATGAATCCATTAAGCTTCACAATAACCGTATGAGGTTGGTACTATTATTATCATCAATTAAGGGATGAAGAAACTAAGGCCCAGAAAGATTAAGTAACTTAAACAGTGTCACTCAGCTAGAATTTGAGAGTAGTATTTCAGAGCAATAATTGCAGAGCCATCATTTCAAAGGTGCTTAATTAAAAATTAATACTCATGGCATTACCTGCGATACATAGCAATGCTAATCCACCAAAACAATTTCCCTAGTGGAATTTTATAAAAATCACTTCTTGTCCTAAATTCTAGTTTTTATGCACACACAGAAAAATCAAGTGCTCCCTTTCCCCATGTTAATTTTTAAAGTATTTGACCTTACCTGAAATGGTAATGCTCCCCAAGGCAAATGAGAGGCTTACAGCTTTGCCTGTAATTTGGCACTTTACAAAGGAAAAGGGAGGTGTTCTTGCATCCGGAGGATAAAGACTTCACCAGAATAGAAGTCATGGAGAGGGCCCTATCTCAGAAGGCATATTCTGGTTTTCAATGACAAATATATTCAAACTGAAAGAGACCATATATAACCCAAATCCTACTGTCAACGCCAACAAGAGCAGCAGTGAATTTTCTCCATAAAAGGTCCAGTATGACTCTAATGCTAGAAGAGTTTAGTGCCACAGCTGGATCATTGCAGCAGCCACACCCCTACACAGGCCCCACTTCCTTTGGTTTTCCTTTTCTGCCACATTGCCCTAGCTCTCTATCCAGTCCTCCTGCTCCCCTTTTTAGGAATAAGACTAAGAATATTTTTGATTCTTGTTCAGTAATGGCACTGCTGGGTTGGTCCACGTTTGAGTTAGCTTGGCAATGTCAAACTGCTTTCCAAAGTAGTTGCACAAGGTATGTGTGTGGAGGTCCTGATGGGCTTCATCGCTCTGCCCACACTTGGAACTGATTTTTTTTTGCCATTTGTATGAAATAATTACCTGTTTTTTTTTCAATTCCCCATTGAAAGTAAACTTGAACATCTTTTCATATTTTTTATGGCCATTTGTGCTTCATCTTCTGAGAATCTTCCCTTTTGCCCATTTTCTACTTGCAAAATGTGCACCTATGTCGTTCAAAACGGAATTGTATTCTTTATGTATTCTGGATATGAATCCTTGGTCAGTTACAGGTGTTACAACTATCTTCAATTACTTTGTGACCTGCCTTTTCACCCTTTTGTGATGTTTTTGTCTGGACAGAAGTCTTCATATAAGTTAGCAATCTCTTTTTATGATCTGTACTTTTTGTCTGTTAAAATAAGCTCCCCTCTCCTCCCAAGTCAGAAAAATCTTACCCTAAAATGCCGTTTCTATAGTTTTGTCTTTACTCCATCTTCACTTCATTTTCATATATGAAGAGTACAATTTTATTTTTTCCCATTAACCAAATATCCTAGTCATATATATTGAACATAAAATCTCCCTTCTTCGCTCAGAGTTACAAGGTCAGCCCTTCCATGGTCCAACATCCCATGAATCTGTGGGTCTGTTTCTGGCCTGTTTGATAATGTGTCTGCCAACACCACAAAGAAGTAACCTTTCTGATATTTAAAATCTGAAAATATACAGTGTTTTGTGAAGGGTGAAGAAATACACTCTCATAATGCAGCAGTAGAAATATATTTTGAGCAAACTGCAGGATGTCTCTGGTTTATAATCGTTTTGTTTTGTAGTTATTTTTTTCCCCTGATATCTTATTTGGTTCCCCTACATTCTTCCTATAAGTGAAACCATCTGATATTTTTTTTTCCTTCTGACTTATTTCACTAAGCATAATTCCTTCTAGCTCCTTCCCTGTTGCTGTGAATGGCATTGGTTTATCTTCTTTGATTGCTGAATATTCCATTGCATATATATACCACATCTTCTTGAAATGTGCTTTTCTCTCTGTGGAAGAGACTCAGAGACCTGAATAACCACAATTACAAATTTGAAGAGGTAGTCTTATTCAAATCCCTAGAACTGTCTGTCCTTCCCTGCAAAATAAACTCAGACTAAAGCACCTAGCAGTGATGTAGGGGCAAGAGGAAGGAGACACTCAGGCAGAATTGTGCTCATACCACAGCCAGCCACAAAGCCAGCAGCAGAGAATGCATGCTTCCTGTAGAATCTTCCGCACCAGGAAACACCTTTTACCCAGGCACAGAGGTCCTACACATTCCTGCCTTCTCTGGAATCTCTGACCACTGGTTAGTTCTATGGTTTCTCCTTGGCATGTTCTTTTCCATGCTCATGGATACCACCATTTCACTTCAGACTTACCGCTTCTTACATATTAGCTCTGGGCATGATTAATCAACTATTAATAGGTTATTGCCTAGTTGTATATGTTACCACTCCCCTCAGATACTAAACATTTGGCTCTATATTCTATCTGACAGATAGGTTTCCACAGGATGGGCATGTACATGAAGTGCTATAGGACGTATAGTATTATGTCTTTCAAAAATCCATAGTTAAAAAAAGGAAGTAGAAAACTATAAAACAAGAAATAAGGAGGGCATATTCAAGTCATTAAAAAGCAAATAATGCATAAAGACAGAGAAAAATGTTATTTCATTCCTTTAAATTTTTATTTCGAATAGTTTCAATCAAAAAAGATCTCATAAGGTTATTTACAGTGCTAAATGTACAATTATGAATGTATGCCTTTTTGACATTAGGGTACCATTCTTGAGCAGCAATACAATTTTAAAAATATAAAGATGCAGTATCATTTCTGATATAAAGTTACTTAAAAAAATCCAAAGTCTTAAGGAATTCACAAATCATAACAGGAAGTAACTATTTTATTAATTTCATGTGCACATAATTACCAAATTTTAATACATTAAAAATGTGTAAATGCCCACATACTGTACAAAAATTAACATCCCACATTTTGTTAAAAGTCCCCAAACGACCTCCCACCAAAAATATACAAAAACCTACTTTCAGATATGTCAAAATTGCATGCAAAAAATCTTAGAATTTGTTTTCTAAAGCTTGAATTTTTTCTATTCTCTGGATATTGTATCTATAGCCATTTTGGGAAAAGAATACTTAAAACAATGATATATTTCATGCCTCTGAAACTGTGTAGTATATTCATAAACACAGGGAACAAAATAAATAAGAGTTAAAAAACTGCGACAGTTTTATTTAAACGCAAGTGCAGTTTGGAAAGCTTTCGAATGTAAGGATTATAAAACTAATATAAAAAATTACTTTGTTGTTGGCTTAGCCACTTCTTATTCAAGCATTATTTGCAGCATTGCTTTACAGCAGTTGGTGCTAAAAGATACAAAACATATAGTTACCACTATTTATATTTGAGGGAAGAAAAAAAAAACTTTAAACAACCCTGAGGGAGACACACATTAAAAATCTTGTTATTTATTTAAAAAGTTAAAAAAGTTACATATCATTATTTAACAATTACTTTCCCAGACATTTCTGTCCTTTAAGTATGTGCATAAATAAAATTTAAATCGGCAATATTTATTAATCTTAATACATCAAAATAATATATGTACAGATTTTTAAATTTTAGGTATGTATACACTCAAATAACTTAATGTGAAATTCAGAATTAAAATCACTGTGTAATGGTGACCTACAGAGAGGACTCAGTCTATCTATGGCACCAAGTAGGACCCATACCTGGATTTACAAACATTCTTCAAATAACATTCTGGAAACCATCAATTACAACTTGAACAACCCCTTGTTTTTGTTCAATCTAATTTCCTATAAACGCTTTCTCACCTACCCAAAAATTTCATTTCTTTGAGAACAGTTTGGACAGATGAGATAAAAAACCTTATAAAATCTAAATGTTAAAAAAAAGGGGAAGGGTGTCAAAAATATAATTCTTTATGACCATGCGCTTAAAGATGTTAAACACTCCTGATAATAGGATTTGAAGGTGCTACTTAACAATGCATTATAAGCTTCAGTACTTAAAGAATAAAATTTACAATTCTAGGAAATCACTGAAGAATAACACTTGTTCATACTGAAAGTGAGTACAGAAATTATAAAATGATTGAGAGAGTAACTATAGAAAACAGTGCTAATTCACAGCTCAAGAGGTCTAAGATGCATAGCTTCATAGAATCATTCATGAAACAATTGTTCGTATCATCTAATGTGTATTAATATCATATTATACTTTGATATGGAAAACTTCAATTATGTTTTTGTTAAAAATTATCAGTGGCAATAGCAAGAACAGTGATCCTGAGTGTAACTTACATTTTTCTACAGTTACCAAACATCATTCAGGTCTCTGCAGCATCAAAAAATGAGAACCACTTGGTCCTATAGTATTGGGTAACATTTTGTAAATTGGTAAATACATATCAGGAAAATAATGATCAGCTAGGAGTAGAAAGCACAAGCATGCTATTGATTAAGGAAGAACATAGGATAATATCACACAGTTTTAGTACTTTAGCGTTTATCATAACTGTGGGTTTTGTCAAACTGCTGGATCTTACCTATGAAGGCATTTTTAAAATCACCTTAATTTTGTTTTGCATTTAAACATTAACCAGGCAAAACAAAGATGAAAAATAATTTCCACATTTCCTCTGGTTCAGTGGATGTCTTAATTCTTTATTTCAAAATGTTTTCCTCTCAGAAATATCCACAACCAAAAAAATATGTTTGATCAAAGTAAGCACTCAATCCATAATGAGTAAGCTCTGACCTCTGGCACCACCTAATGGCATAAAACAAACTCTAAGTTCATATTGCTTTGAAAAAAGTAGCAGTCATTCAAAACCACTCATTTTTCAAGCCTCATTATTGACAGAAGACATATGTCAAACCTCAGGAGGTAAAATTCTAACTAAAAACAAAACAGCAACTATTATCCTATGTCTTAGGTAATGAAGAATGTAGAAAAACTGACTTTTTTAAAATAATAAAACCTGCAGAAAAAACAGACATGAAGGGTATAGAAAGCTAGATCAACATCTACTGTCAAAAGAAATGATCTTATTTCCTAGTGAAAAGGGTTCTTTAACATTTAACTAAAGCCAATTATACTACTGACACCAGACATTGCACAAGATCATTTAATAGCTTAGAGGGACATCTCAAGAAGGCAGTGAAGCACCTTGCTGATTAGAAAAGTAAAACCCAGGCAGTTTGTACAGAAAATATAAAACCATAAATGTAAATTACCTGAGTTGTTCTATAAGCAACACCATAAAACTCACTTCTAACTCTAGGCTATCAAAGGTAACTGGTGTCTGTCTATGTGGGTATAGACTTCTTTGGAAGAAATAATGGGATCAAACAAAAAATATGCTTTGTTTTCTCTGGAGGCTAATTAACAGCCATTTTATTTATCATTCACAAATTTAGAGCCTTGTTTATAAGTGAGGACTTTTTCTACTTAAGGGAGTTGTGAAAATAAATTTAAAGGATATTGTAAAAGTAATTCTCAAAGGCCAATGTCTGAAAACCTACCAAATATCAATTTTCTTCTGCACCCAATATAGAGAATATCACTGAGAAGAACAGACAAGAAAATTATGGAAATGTAGATAACACTTAAGAGTTACTGAATGGATATAGGGACTTTATACAATGATAATCAATTTCACTGATGGGCCAGTATCTTTGCTTTTTTTTTTTTTTTTTTAACCTCTGAAATTAATTACTCTATCAGAAGGGACATAAATTAAAATGGTACCATTCAGACACACAGGATCAGGAAGTCCTAAAATACTTTCTCCTCAAAACTATTTGCATACCACTGAGTCTGATTCATTGCTATGTTATGGTGATGATTTGACATGATCCATTCTCCTTAACTAAAGCTTTAGCTTCTGTTGTTGTTTGAGGTTTTGGTGGCCATTCTGGATCCACCAAGAGCTCCTGAGCTAGATACATATACTTTGCCTTTGGTATCTTCTTTCTACAGCCCAGGGCCCAGGATAAGCAGCATTTTCTCCATCGATCCACTGACTCCTAAGAAAATAAGGAAAAGAAAGAACATCGTAATGAAGTCTGCTTTTTAAAAACAGGATTGTTATAGCACAACACATAAGCAAAGGGAAATAAGAGGAAATAACTTTTAAAAACAAATTTTTAAAAAACATGTAAAAAAGTCAGCTTTCAATTATTTAGGAACATGTATTTTTTTAAGATTAGTTTTTTATTTTTTAATGTAACTTACTCTCTTTTAGAGTTATGTACCTATCCCTCTCATGTACAGGTACATTTTTTAAGAATAAGTTGTAGATTTGGGTTCTATGATTCTATAACACAAAACATCTAACGCACTAAGAATAACTTAAAACTATTCAGAAAGAGAACATATTTTTAGTATTTAGTAGGAGACTCATATTCAATCCCAAACTACATTTTGGTAGTACTGTTCCTAGCAACTCAGTCACTTGACTATTTTGGAAGAAAATCATAATAGTGTTACTGTTAATATCATTTTCAAAACATTTGGTAGGATTAAAAACTTGTTAGGTCAAAATTATAACTCAGATCACACATGTAATGGCAATATCTGTCTTTAAAACCACACTCTCATTAATATAAAAAAGCTTTCATTTCATAATAATGGCTTTCCCATGGTGCTCCAGAGCTAGAAAGAAGTATACAGAGAGGTATAAAATAGTACTTAGTATCACTTCATTATCAAAATCTGTGCTGTCATTGAAATCCCTCTGACCAATCCTGATGTTTTTGATGAAGGCAATCTTAAATAAATAATTCTGGGAGAAGAGTCCCTGGTTTTGGTATAGAAGTGCAAATTCAATAGAGACCATCAAAATTTGTCTTAATTGAAATCTGAAATAAAACTAAATGACAACATAGTTATGATCACCTCTGAAGAAGTCAATTCTTATTTTGGCTATTACTTCTCCAAAGCAAAATTTAAATTTCAAGTTGTTTTGTTTTGCCATCAACATATACCCAAGCTACAACTAGGTCTTATCTCAATTGAAGTAATCTTCAAAAATGGAAATATTCATAGATGTTCAGTGTTCTGACATTAACACCCCAAATACCTTCATGATCAAGAAAGGCAAATTTGCTTTTACATGTATTTTGAAACATACTCTGGTCATGGAAAACAACAAAAATACTTTAAAATGAAAACTGTTTTAACAACTTTTTCATACTTTCACTTGGTAAAATTAAGACAATCACCATGAACCTACTACTCTTTCCTCCTTCTCAAAAACTGCGGGTGGGCATTGTGACAATAACTAACAGTCTCTAAAGGTTGTCTCATTTACTTGTAAACAAAATACAGGATGCTACACAACTACCAAGAATTTAAAGTTCAAAACTGTGATCACAAGTAAGCTATATTAGATTCTGGGAAGGTGGGTTGATGAAATATAGACTTGAAGATTGTCTAGTAGTCTACTGTCCTAACTAAAAAGAAAATTACTACTATTATTATTATTATTATCACCTTAAAAGAAGTCCACAAGGAAACTAGTTGACATTAGGATAGAGACTAGATATAGAAATCTTCAGGTGATCCAAATACAAATAATTTCTTTCCAGTGTAGTCATGTGCACAACAAAACTTAATATTTAATAAGAGATGATGGTTCGAACTATCTTTTCTCCAAAATGTTTAAATTCTTCCGTCTAATTGTAAGAAAGATCAATGTTCCTAAATTAATCTGAAAGCTGTCACTTCTTTAAGGAGGGGGTGGGAGGAGAAACACAGATCTTGTCTGACCAGATGAGATGGCTGGATTGAAGAGCAATGCACAGCAAGCTGAGTTAAAGAAAGTTACAGCCAAATGTATTCACATGTAAGATACAAACATATATCTCTAATTCCATTGTTCCCTACCAGTGGAAAATGAGTCAAGCAATGAAATTAAACCAAATTTCAGTAGTATTCTTTAACATTAAAGACGCATTTTTCTTTCTTTTTAAACCTCGTGTCCCTATTAAAAGCAATGTACCATTTGTTATAACTTAAATAATAAAGTCGTAAGGAACATCAGGGATTCCCCATGCACTATAATTAGACACATATTTTGTTCGTGGAGCCTCACCTCCCCCAGTATCATGCACATACCCTCACTTCTTCAATATCATACACAACTAATACATTATAAACATACCATTTTGCTAGTTTACAAACATAGCATTCAGTCTCAAACGTAACTTCACTAGTAGAGAAAATGAAAGGTGCTACAAGCAAAGTGGAATGAGAAATAAATCAAGGGAGCGAAGATGGTGACAACAAGAGAAAGGCAAGCAACTGTGCAACAAAGAAGTAGGGAGGTATGAGTATAACAGGGGCTTAAGAATTAGAATTCATACAAGATGCCTCAAATAGTATCTACCACAAAAAGTCAGTACTGACAGTAGTTATACTTGTCTCAATTCTGCCATATGACCGTTACGTTAGTTTATATCTCTGTGGTCTCATAAGTGATATGTGTGAGGCAGTATGGCAATGAGAATCAGAAATCCTGATTTCAAATCCCCATTCTGCCATTCATTAGATACATAACCTTAGCAACTCAATTAAATGCTGCTTATGTGTAAAATTAAGTTAAAAACACCTTAAGATTGGGAGGCTCCTAAAGGTGTTATACAGTACTTTGTAGATGACCAGGCATTTTGGACATAACTCCAGAGATAGCAGGTGAAGCTCCTGACTTCCCAATTCAACTCTCCTAAGTTATAAAGTCTAGTCCAGCCTACCTTTGAAAGGTCTAATCCATCTCACTGGTCCCTGGGTCTACATGGCAAAGAAGTAAAAGAAGAAACATAGCTTCTTTGCCTAACATTAATATAGAAGGTTGAGAGTTACAGCCTGAGACCTCAACTGATTTTGTCAGAAAAGAGAACAGAATTGACAAGAGTTTTGTTAGAAAAGAGAACAGAGTAGAACAGGAGTTTGTGGATGAAGAAAATTAAGGCAACTATAAAAGTCCCAGGAGTTTGTAACTCTCACCTTTACTTTCTTTTTGACTTTATGGCAGGGTTTTTCAACCTTGAGACTACTGACATTTTGAATTAGGCACTCTTCATTGTGAAGGAATGTCCTCACAACATTACTACTGGATGTTTCTTTAGCAGTATCCCTGATCGCTACAGTTAGAAACTATGTGTCAACAGCAAACTCCCTAATTGTGATAACCAAAAATGCCTCCAGACACTGCCAAATAAATCCCTTGCCTTGGGGAAGGTGGCAGAGGGAAGTATAACTATTGAGAGACAGCCTTGTGGTAATATAACTGACTGACTAGCTCTAGAATGGTCAGAAATGTGAGTAGTGAAATTACATTAAATATAGAAGTATCAGAAGATGAAAGTGAATCATTCTAAGAACTCTTTTCTAATGCCAATTATTTAAAAAGTTCTTAATCATAATCATAGAAACTGAACATTAAAATTATACGCTCAGTGACTCTCAGAACTAGTATGCCCACAGGGAGGGCACGTTTGAGCCTACCTGCTCTAGATCACGTTCTTCCTTCAGTCTTTCCCCTGAACACTTTGGATGCAAGACTTTACACAAGAGACACAAACTCTTAAAGGAGACAGGCACTTCTTCACAAATACTTAGGAAATAGCTAAATATACAAATATATAAATATTTAACAAATGATAGCATTTTCTGCCATTTAATCTTGGTTGAAAAGTGAGAAGGGACTTCCAACTTAAATATTTTAAAGGAAACTTATGTTACCCATTCTTGACTAAATGGGGATATAAGCTCTCCTCAGAATCTGCGTTTCCTGTTTAGATCAGCAATCACTTTAGAGAAGGCTAAAACTCAATGTAAATGTTTTCCTGGTCCTTAGGCCTTGTCAATATAAATGTCACTTGATAGGAACCAAAGTTAATCCTTTAAAGTAAGGTGCAGTAACATAAGGAAAAAAAAAAACAAACCTAGACACAGATAAGATTTAGCTATATAGGACCTGGTCATACCTACTACTAGGGACAACTGGGCACTATACTCCTTTAACAAAAAGGAACTGAAGCTAATTCCAGACTCATCCCATTATGATAAAATTATCACTGTTCACCATAAAGTACTGGAAAAAGGAAGTGGCACTCTACAGGACCCCTTATAAAACAATCCAATAATATTACACTGGGTATCAAAGCAGCTTAACTACCAAAATAAGAGCTCATGAAGCTGCTCTTTGGATAAAACAAGGCTTAAAAGTGAGTGATCCAACTTAGAAATGCTAGTGAATCCTTTTGAACTTTGAAGACTTTTTGGTGAGTCAGGATAAGTGAAAGATTTAGAACTTACCCACCTACAAACATCAATGGGCAATGCGATGCAGTAAGACTTTTATTGTGTCAAGTTCTCTATACACAAAAGGCTGACTTCGAGTTGTAATTCAATGGTACAGTTTGAAAAATAAGACTAACTTGTATTTTTTTATAAAGAATTATAAACATCTCAACACAAGGAAATGGGTTTTATTTACTTTTTCTCTTTTGCATATATTTCAAATAATTGGTTACTTAATGAATCCAAAAAGTTAAAGTTCTATATCATGGTTTGTATAAAAATGAGCACTGTGTCTCTGGAAATTATTCTGAATGATCAGAATAACAAAACCACCCAAAATAACAGCACAGTAATTGACAAGAAATCAGAAATAATTCCTCAAACTTTTGACCTCAGGACTTCAAATCCATGAAGAAACAATTCCTTTTTTTTTTAATAACTGTTTAACATAAAATTTAGCTTCTAACAGGACTCACAAAAACTTGATATTGAAAACACACAAATGGATAAACTAATTCCCACCACTGAAGACAAGACCTTACAAACATAGAAGATAAGGACTAGAATGGAAAGAAAAGAGACTTATGAAATTTGAAGTCCTGAAAATGTAACAAATGTCTGTTGTGAATTTTCTAGGACTCCTTATAAGAAATGATGAAATGCCAAGCACAGGGAAAAAGGTTGAAGCAACACACAACAGAACAACCTATAGAATGCACAATACACAACTGAAAGAGCCTAGAAAGGGGAAGAATTGAGAGTAAGTGCTGATTTCCAACCTGTGGTGGCTGTGTGGTGGTGAAGCGATATTCTCCTTGTTTGTCTCGATTGAACACAACTTTCCAAAGGACCATGTCAAGGAAGAAGTTCTGAGAGATATTCCAGTGAGTTAAGAATTAAAAATGACTAAGTCATTCTTTATTAATGTGCACATTTAAAACAGCTCACACAATGCTGCATTATTAGTGAAAAACACGATCTGGTTTACATATACAGCAGTTTCCTTTATCCGCGGGGGCTGAGTTCCAAGACCCCCATGGGAACCTAAAATTGCAAATAGTACCCAACCCTGTATATTCTATTTTTTTCCTATATGTATCCACCTGTGATAAAGTTTAATTTATAAATTAGGCACAGAAAAATATTAGGAACAGTAACTAGTAATAAAATGGGATAATAGCTTAAACTACAGTTTAAACTATTAAACGGTTATGTTTAAGTTATATGAATGTGGTCTTTCTCTCAAAATATCTTTTTGTACGTAGTATATTCATACAGAGGTTCATCACAGGTAACTGAAACTACAGAAAGCAAACCGCGGATAAGGGGGGACTACTGCAGAGAATTTCAATTAATACGGCAAAAAGATAAAAAAAACAACAGGCTCTCTGTAATCATAAAATTCTTGATAAAATGGGACTTCTAAATTTTACATAAAATATTGTTTTTAACATGAATCCTCAGGTTTTCCCATAAACACTTACAATCTAGTCTTTTTCTTAGTTATTTTAACTGAATATATAATACCAATGATATATACAGCTGCATCTATAAATGAATATATTATACAACACAATCTTTTGACAGTAAATTAAGAGGGATTATGAAAGGATTCCCTAAAACTTCTTAAAATTCTAAATGTTTTTAAACCTTTTTATCTTAATAAAAAACATTTGAGTGAAAGATGAATTTATACTGTAGAAACACACTAAATACATAGTATCTTGGATGTGCTTTCTAGAGCCCATAAAATAGCAAAAATACATTTCACTGGGTAACTTAAATCATAAGTACCATAATATTTACGCTGCCTATTGAAGCCCAAATATAAATGCCACACCATCTTTTCGAATGATAAAAAATTAAGCAAAATTTGCAGGTCTGTGACTATTATCACCTAAGTACACGTATCTCTTGACAAATTACTTGCTTTTTATTTAAAAATCTAACCTAAAAAACCCCTACCTTAAAAATTACAACTGTATCTCCTATTTCCTATATTGCTACATTAGGGGTGAATTACAATAGTAGTTCTAGGAAGAAACAAGATTTTATTAAAAGAGCAGCAAATGAGTCCTATTTCTTTTAGAGAAGACCTAAGGTAATCCTAATAGGAAAGTAACTATATAATATACAATGAATTGTAGAGTCTTTGAGACCTCTATCAGAATAGTTAAATACTAAGGAGGAAGTTCCAATAATAAATGCTGATTAGGTAAATTCATAATGGTGATTATTTTTAACTGTCAAATAAGTTCTTATGAATATGTACTACATTTCATGGAGAATGTCCCCTCCTTTTCTTCCTTAAATGGGAAAGCTTACTATATCATAGGACTCCAGTAGTACACCCCCACTGATTTCAGTCAATGACTTACCAGTTTATAGGCTGCCTGAGCATCAATCTTCTGTCCTTTCTATCAATCACTAACTTTACTATCTCACCATTTATTGTAGCAGTCTAGTCAATTCATATCCCTTATGTGACCATAGCTCAAAGATGAGAAGAAAAAGTACAATGAATTTAAATAAAATGAAACTGAAGCTGTTTGTGGGCTTCCATAATATTACCTTTCTCAATCCCCTGTTTCCATTAAATCACCAAGAATCCTAAAGCAGCACGGTAGGTGTCTGATTATCTGCAGTGCTTACCTCCACCATGACAGATACAAAGGCATTGATGAGAACAATGATGAGCATAGTTATACGCCACTGATACGGTACACATACTATCTGTAAAACAAAAAAGTTTAAGTTGAAACTGTAGTAGGTAGTTGATATTACAGCACATCATAATTTCCAAATTTACAAAACTCATTATAATATATACACTTTTCAGATGATAAAGCTCAAAGCTTAAGTAACTCAAAGTTAAAAAAATAAAGTGCCCAGAGGCTCCTGGTGGCGCAAGGAGTTAAGTCTCAGCACTATGAAACTATCTGCAGCCACTGCAACACAGGTTCAATCCCCAGCCAGCCAGGGAGTTACCCCACATGGCACAGCAGACCTTTCCTGTCTTGCCCACTGCTCCCCTCAGCAGCGTATTTCAGTCAATCCACCTGTTTTGTGCCTTGCTCTGTCTCTGATGAATCCTCTCACCCCTTTCACCTCTGGCCTATCCCCCAGTTCTTGTATGCACAAATAAATAAATCTTAAAAAAAAAAAAGTGCCCAAGTTAGGGTCAAATTCTATTCATGGAACTCAACAGTCCATGTTCTACTAGATCATGAACGTCTAACAGGTGCCTGCTTAAAAAATAAAATCCTATCTTTAAACAATGAGGTAGATACAGATTGAACTACAAAGTATTATTCAAAACTCTACACTGCTATGAAGACAGATTTGTAAAAGAAGCATACAGATCAACTTAAATACTATCTATGTTTTCACTGTAAGATCTGGGATCAATCTGTAAGGCCTAAAAATAGAAAACAATCCCATTTATGCACACGGTCTTTTAGTAAGCAAGTATTTACTGAACAACTAAGATACTGTGTTAAGTGCCCAGGAGGGCACTTAGGATTCAATGTTTTCAAAAAACACTTATGACTCCAGCAGGGTCTGCAGGGTGGAGACTGTTACAGTGCTTCAGGCAGAAATAATGACAGCCTGAACTAGTGAGGAAGGCAGCATAATATATTCGTATTTGGTCTCTGTCTGGTTGCCCTGCCACCAACACTGAGCTTCTAAATCCCCAAGATTTCCTAGGTATCTTTTTTTGTTTGTTTGTTCTAATGAGAAACTCTTGGTGGCCTCTTGGAGAGCTTCAAGGTAGGGACTGACCACCAGAAAGACTAGGCCATGATTAGAAGCTTTGAACTTCAGCCCCACCCCACCATCTACCCTGGAGACTGAGTTTATTGATCATGCCTATGTAATGAAGACTCCATTATAAAATCCCTAAACTGCAGGGTTTGGAGAGCTTCTGGGTTGTTCAACACATCCATGTACTAGGAGGGTGGTATACCCTAATTTTGTAGGTACAGAAGCTCCTGTACTAGGATCCTTCCAGACACTCCACATAACTCTTTATCTGGCTGTTCATCTGTACCTTTATTCTTTATAATACACCAATAAACAAGTTTTCCCTGAGTTCTATGATCCATTGCAGCAAATAACTGAAACTGAGAAGGGGGTTGTGGGGAACCCCAATTTACAGCTATTGGTTAGAAATACAAACGACAACCTGGGGATTTGCAACTGAAATATGTGGGGGATGGGGGGAGGAGAGAGAAACCGTCTCACGGGATTGAGCCATTAGCCTGACTCACCTATGCTAACTCCAGGTAGTATCAAAATTGAATTAAAGATACCCAGTTGATGTCAGAGAGTTAGAAAATTGGTTTGTAGATGGAACAACCCCCACATATTGATGTTAAAAGTGTTGTGAGTAAAGAAAAAGACGTTTCCTTTTAGGTGGCAAGTAGGACTGGGGTAAAGAGAGAAACAAAAACTCAGAATAAACCTAACAAAACCTAGCAACATAGTGACAAGGATAAGAACACACAAGTAAATATACATCTGACTTGGGCAAATGGTGATATCAAAAAAGATAAGCAAGGCTGAGGGAGAACATGATGAGCTTAGTTTTAAAATGCTGCATGAGGAACCTGACAGATGAACCAGGCCTACAATGTTCAATGGCTATTCAGGTCTGAAGCTGAAGTTATGAGAGCTAGGCTGAAGATACACACAACACTTGGGAGTCTTCAACACATAGACAGCAGCTACAATGGAAGCCCGACTATAAATGAGTTCACCTGAATGTACAGAGTTTAAGACAACAGGTAAGAATAGAAAATTCAATAATTTAAAGAACAGAGGGCTTAGAACCATAAAGAATGAGAAGTCATAAAAGTAGGGACAAAATCAAAAGAGAGAAAGCCCGAAAGAATTCACGGGGGAATGTCTCAGGGATAATGGTATAGTTACCTTGTCAAATATTGCCAGAGTCAAGTAACATTGGGGAAAAAAAAATAAGGGGACAAGTCATTGGACTTAATAAGAAGGTTGTTGATGGCTTTGGCAAGGGCAGTCTCAGTAGACTGGCAGGCGTAAAAGTCAAACTAGTTGATGAGCCTTCTACCTTGTTGGAAGGTGAGCTGAATATAACACACTATCAAGAAATAATTAGGCTGTGAAGTAGAAGATACACATGGTGGGAGAAAAACATAAATGTGTTTTGTCTCAAAGTTCTTTTGCTTAAAGTGCTTATCTAAATCATCTGATGAAATCTGTGGAAAGACAGACACTTCATACACTGCTATGAAGAGCGTAAACTGTCAATCTTTTCAAACTCCAATAACATAGTATTTATAAAAAACAAATTCTAGATACCTTTTAACCAAGCAATCCTACATTCGCACATTTACTTTATAAATGTACGTTGTCTTTCTTAATGAAGTGTGTAGGGACTTGCAAAATAAACCTTGTTTTTATTAGCAAAACATAGGAAAACAACCTGTCCATTCAAGGGGGATTAAATTATGGAAACATCCATGAAACGGAATATTCATTCCATAAATTGGCTCATAAAACTTTCAAAGTTTCAAAGTTTTCTCAAAGCTGTCAATAACATATCAAGGAAAAAAAAAAAAGAGCGAGTTTAAGTTTGGTATCATTCATGCAAAAATCTTATAAAATGATCACAGCAAATCAAATCCTTTCTTTTAGAAAAAAGAATGCATCATAACCAGATGCATTTTTGGAATGCAGTATTAATTAGTTCAACATCTGATTATCAGTCATCCATAATTTACAGCATTCTCCAGGGAGAAAAGTTTTATAAATGTAGAAAAAACATTAGATAAAATTAAGTATATATTTACATTTAAAACACTATAAAAGGGGCCTCCCCAGTGGCGCAGCGGTTGAGAGCTGGGTTGCGAAGCTGCCCGCAGCCTCTGCAGCGCCAGTTCGATCCCCGGCCACTGGGCGAGGGTCCCACATGGCGCGAAGAGCTCTCCTGCCACGCCCACTGCTCCCCTCAGCAGTGTATTTCGTTAGTCTGCCTGTTCTGTTTCCTGCTCTGGCTCTGGTGAATTCTCTCACCCTCCCGTGCTTCTGACTGTACCCAGTGCTTGTATAAATAAATAAATAAATAAAAATAAAACACTATAAAAGGAAGCTTTCTCAATCTGATAAAGTATACACTAAAATAATCAGAAATTAACCTAGTTAGCTTTATCAGATAATTAACTTGCATGTATCATGAAAAGACAGCATTATATCCAGACAGTATCCCAAAATTCAGGGAAGAACAAGTTTCCTTTGAAAGAAAGAGGAAGAAATGGAAATTCCATGAGAACTTACAATTCCCAAGAGTTGTAGAAACTTCACATTCTCATACATAAAATCAAATTAAGTTGGCATTTTATTAGATAAAATAAATACTTAAATTAAGGAGTATATGTCAGAAACCTGCAATCCGCATAATATTTAATGGTAAAATTTTTAACATTCCCTTTAGCTTTAGGCTCAGAAAATGACAAGCACATTGCTGTGAACACAACCAGTATTAATACAATTAAGATACATGGAAAGTATATAGGAAGTGTAAGGAATAAAATGTTAGAAACAAAACATCTGTCATTAAAGACAACGACTAAAACAAAATCCTAGAGAATTTTAAAACTGTAAGAATAAAAGTTTGAAAAGGCTGCTCAATATAAGATGAATATCCAAAATAACTTGACTGCATACCCCAGCATAAAAGAATTAGAATATATAATTTTAAAGAGAATCAAAATCTGCAATTAATACTCCAGGGGCAAAAAAATCTAATAAAAACTTGCCTAAAAACCTTTAAAGAGAAACTATCTAATTTTATTAGAATATATTTAAGAAGACCAAAAGAACAAGCTAAACTTAAATTTTATATGGAGAAAAAGTTCAAGAAAAAGATCAAGTATTTCATTATTTATAATGTTTTTAATGAAAAAAGAATGAAGAAAAAGGACAGTGAAAAAGAGGCAGCATGTGCAGATTGCTCAAGAAGTAGTCTGGTAAAGAACTTATTAAATAATGGGGTCAAAGTGTATAATTTTTCAAAGACCAAAGGCCATTAAATTTGCAGACAAAGGAAAATAAAGCCAAAAGCAAAGAATGAAGAAATGGTAAAGGAAAAATAAAAGTTAATAAAAGCTACTGTTTTAATCATGTTCTTCATACTTCTTAAGTTCTCTCAGGGTTAATATAACTACATCTTAGAAAATTTGGAAAGAGATCCTTGAAAAAAGAAACGTAGATAGTTTAGTCTCTTTCCTTGGTAACATAAAAGGAGGGGAGATATCTTAAGCTCTATCAAGCACCCAGAAGTCTCATCTGGCTGGGTAAATTTCAGATAGTCCTATTGTATCATTTTGTATTATGTCTTACAACTGCTATCCCAAATACTTTAACTCCTCAGATAACCAGTAATAAGTGATATTTTTAAGCCTTACCTGAAGAACCTGGTCAACAGAGGCAACTGGATACAACATGATGAATAATGTGAAAACATACAAAATAATCACAGACACAACAAAAAAATCTGAAAAAGAAAAGAACAATTAAATTAAGTTCCTTTAAATAAAAAGTCATATAACAACAGCTGGCTACTGTTAATTCTAAATTTGATTCTGAATTCTTCTAATTTAGGTGATGATATATATAAATGTGCTCTATTTAATTTCCTAAAGTATGACAGATCATTCAGGCCTCTGCAAAGGATCCATTTGTGATATGAAAATAATCAGCATTTGTAACAATAAGAGAGGTCTTTATGGAGATTTGTATTTTTCCCAATTGATAACTACTTTAAAAGGTTCTGAAGCCAGTATGTAATCCACAAATAGGAGACTAGAGTAAAACAGGTACCAAAAAAGACTGTTTGACAAAATGAAACTACTATTTATAATATGTATACAAAGACAAGTATTGTTATAAAAATCCTCAGTAGGGCCTCCTTGGTAGTACAGGGGCTAAAGTTTCAGTGCTATCAAGCTATTGCCAGCCACTGCAAGATGGGTTAGATCCCTAGCCAGGAAACTAACCCACATGGTGCAGACATCTCCTGTGTTGCCCACTGCTCCCCTCAGCAGTGTATTTCAGTGCACCTGCCTATTCTGTTCCTCACTCTCTCTCTCTGGTGAATCCTCTCAACCCTCACACCTCTGGTCCACACCCCAGTTCTTGTATGCAAAAATTAAAAAAAAAAAAAAATCTAAAAAAAATGCTGAGTAACATTTATTCTCAGAATTAAACTACATTATAACCTTAAATAGTCATTCTAAATTCAATGTAAGTATATTTTTAAGTGAATCCCACTTTTTTCATTGACTTGCTCTGTGAAAACATTTGCACAGAAAATATTAGCTAAAAGTCAGAAACTGAGCTGATCTACTGTTTTAGAAGTGAATTAACCCTATGGATTGCTCTAATAATGAAGAATGAAAAATTCCATCCATAAAATTCCCTGCTGATGGCCATTTGTTAACTGTATACATATATACACATGCATGTATACAAGCATACACTTCTTAATGAGTTAAAAGCTGCTCAGTTATTTCCCAATTACATAGTTCCCTTTTTTTAATTTACAGTTATTATTTGATGTTGGCTTTAAATTCAAACTTTAGTAACACTACATGTCACCAAAATCTCATCATGAACTCTTCGGATTGGACAAAGTGAATATCCTACTTTATGAACTGTAAATGAAGAGTTCAATGCTATTTTTTTTTAAGCTTTATTTTTTGTTTGCATAGAAGAGCTGGGGTGTAGGCCAGAGTTGTGGGGGTGAGAGGACTCACCAGAGACAGAGTGGGGAACAGAACAGGCAGATCTACTGAAACATACTGCTGAGGGGAGCAGCGGGAGAGACAGGAGAGGTCTGCTGTCCCACGCGGGCCACCTCCCTGGCTGGTGATCAAACTCATGCTGCAGTGGCTGCTGATAGCTTGATAGCTGAGACTTTAACCCTGTTCCACCAGTGAGGCCCCCTCAATGCTATTTTTTTAATGTGAGGTCATCTGTAACTACAAACTTTGTTAGCATGTCAGTTCAAAACTACAAGTCAATGTTTATTGTTCAACAGAAACGTTGTATTTTTTTATATATGAATGTGTTGTTTTGTGTATGTGTATGTATTATTAACAGACAGTTGGCTGGCCCTTCTACAGGTTCCATATCCATGAATTCAATAAATCACAGACTTTTTGAAATTATAAACTATGTAGGTAGGCCTACAATGGTTATACCTATACTAAACATGCACATTTTTCTTGTCAGTACTCATAAACAATATAGTGTAAATATTTGCATAGCAGTTACATTGTATTAGGTTTTATAAGTAATCTAGAGATGATTTAAAGTATTTAAAAAGGATATGCATAAGTTGTAATCAAATACTGTGCCACTTTATATACTGGACTTGAAACGGATCTGCCTTGGATATTGAGGAACAACTGTACATGTTTTTCTAGTACCTTAAGCTACTAGAATGTTATACTAACATTCTTCACACAAAGTGGGGATATTTTTTATTATGAGCCATTCACCAACAGGATAAAAAATAACAACTGGGGCCCATGTTAGGTATAACTGAAAACAGGAACTATAAAGTTCTATTCAATAAATGCAACAATTAAATCACTACACAAGGTACAGAGTCATTCAAGTAGCTACTATGATCATTTAAAAGTAATGGTTGGAGGGCCTCCCCGGTGGCGCAGCGGTTGAGCGCTGGGTTGCGAAACTGCGCGCGGCCTCTGCGGCGCCGGTTCGATCCCCGGCTGCTCCCCGGCCACCAGAGGAGGGTCCCACATGGCGCGCAGACCTCTCCTGCCGCCCGCTGCTCCCCTCAGCAGTGTACTTCGGTCCTTCTGCCTGCTCTGGTCCCCGCTCTGGCTCTGGTGAATTCTCTCACCCTCCCGCGCTTCTGACTGTACCCAGTGCATGTATAAACAAACCAGCAAACAAATAAATAAAGCATGCCTCTATTAAAAAAAATAAATAAATAAAAAAAAATAAAAGTAATGGTTGGAAAAAAAAATAAATAAAAGTAATGGTTGGAAGTATGAAAACACACAAATGAAAAAGAATTAGTAAAAGGACAGAAAGAATTGGTAAAAATGTAAATACTAAAGAGACATATGGAGACAAAAATACAAAAGACAAAAGGGTTTGTTTCTATAAAATAATAGCCCATATTGAATGTCTTCAAATCCTATTACATTTTTATCCTAGAAGCAAAAATAGATTTGCAATTTAGTTCCTGACACACTGCCAGAAAGAAAAATTTTACTCAGCCTCAAGAAACTTACATCTACCTTAGCAGTATTTCTTAAATTTTCATCTCTTTTCTACACTCACCCCATTTGATCACATCTCTAAAAATCTGCCAAGATTTCTGTAAGAAGAGAGAGAGTAAATAACTGAATTCTTCCTTTGTGTGGCCTGAGAAGGTAAAAAAGGCTTGAATACCAGGAATTTGACAGGAGAATAAAACTGCGAACAAAGTTACAGAACCACCAAAATGAAAAGATCAATAAAGATCTGAATTAAGAATGGAAAAATCTTAGACAATCCACTTCAGAGATGTATGAGTTTCTAGTAGACTATGTTTCAAGTCCTGGATTCTCCTGACATCTTTGGTGAGTCCTTGGTAATTCTACTGAACTGCAAGTAATACACTTCACCAGACCACAACTATCAAAACAAATTCTATACTGGTGGTAATGAGGGAACAGGGGAATGCTCCTTAAAGATTTAAATTTTGTCACAAAGCTATACAAACATGAATAAGTCATTCACAGTCAAATTGTTTTAACTATAAAATGGGGATATAAGGACTCTGTAGAAAAGAGTAAAAATAGGTACTTGAATTGTAAAAAGAGTAAAAATAGGTACTTGAAATGTAAAGCAATATGTATCTTCAAGTTATAATTAAATTGGTTCTAGTTTATGATAACAGATTTGTTAATGATACCAGATCCCTTTGAAGGAAAATGGCATCAAATTAAGGCAGTAAAGTATTTCTTTTGTATTCCCCTTAGTAAGTGACTCAAAAATGAAACTTTGCTTAGAATCAATACACCCACAATACCTGTGTCTGGCACTTTCTTGTTCTTTGCACAAAAGTACTAACTGGGAGTGTCTGAATTATAACCACAATTTCTAGTCTTTTTATTCCTACCCTTTCTCCTTCCCTTACTCAAAGACAGGTATCTGTCTTTGAACAGCCATGTTATTTGCCTGGGCTTCTTGGTCTCTGTTCCAACCAATTCATGAAAGGCAGATGAGTACTAAAAAAGATACACAGGCCCACAATGGGAGAAATACTAGCAGTTCAGTCTTCTTAGACTGAGAAAGGACTTGGACTTCATAGGAAGTAAACACAGGGATCAAGTAAGAAACTGTAACAAAACTGAAGCTAAATCCCAAGAAATCACATCTAGCTAAGAGAGACTGTAATAATTAAGCTCATAGCATCAAAGTCCTCAGAATGACAACACAGGCAAAAGAGAAATACAGCTGGGTCAAAAACTAAAGTTGAAAATGGCAACTGTACACTGTAATAAGACTTTATTTAGAATCAAAATGAACTATTAGAGAGTAAAAAAACCTGTAAAGAATGCCATAAATGTCTAAAACTGACATAATTTCTAAAAATAATCTCATGATAGTTTTAAAATATTGTATAATTTTACCTTTTAGATATAATTAGCAACAGCAGTTCTTAACACACTAATTGTCTATATTGTAGGAGAAAATGAAAGTTAGCTGTAGTAAAGCCTTAACCTTTCCACATTCATAATCACCTATATTTATACTTTATATTATATACTATTTCATATATTTATTCTTTATTTCTGTCATTTCTTATTTTCTTTTCCATTTTTTTCTTTACTCATCAGTAACAATATTCCAATGTTAGGGAACTCCAATAATAGACAAATAGAAAAGATGAGAAAATTAATAAAATGTATACAAAAAATTTATTGTTTCTACTATATGGGGGAGCATGTTTTGACAGTATGAACTCCCATTTAGCCTTTAATTTTAAAAAAATTTTCCAGGGTCTCCCCTGGTGGTGCTGCGGTTGAGCGCTAGGGTGCAAAGCTGCCCGCAGCCTCTGCAGCACCGGTTCGATCCCCGGCCATTGGCAAGGGTCCCACATGGCGCGCAGACCTCTCCTGCCGCCCGCTGCTCCCCTCAGCAGTGTACTTCGGTCCTTCTGCCTGTTCTGCTCCCTGCTCTGGTTCTAGTGAATTCTCGCACCCTCCCGTGCTTCTGACTGTACCCGCTGCTCGTATAAATAAATAAATCTTTAAAAAAAAAAAAAAAAAGAGAGAGAAGCAAGGTGGAAATCATAATAAATGCCAAACTTACAATTCTTGTAGCAAGGCTGCCTGAAGGGTTTTCCTTTTGAAAAGGCAATTGCCACTATGAGGTACTGAAAACTGGAGATAAAAAACACTGTAGTATTTTCATAATTTTGTATATTATGTGTATCAATTTCAGTTTCATTGTATAAATGTGAAGAATTCCAATATAGGCTTCTTGTTGTATTACAAGCACTAAAACACACAAAAAGTTGAGTATTACTACAAAATATCAATTTCCCCGAAAGAAATCAATTTTACCTCAACTGCCTTAAATCACTATAATAACATAAATAGAAATGAGGTACTAATTACAACAAAAGATCCAACAATATCAAGGTAAGATATATAGAACAATAAGAGCATTAGAAGGTTTTCTTTAGTCAGACATTCTAATCAGTAAAAAATCAGAGGCAATGAACTTCTTTAATTAATAATCCTGCCCTCGCTTTTAATATACCTCTTCCTTTTCTTAAATTTGGGGCACAATTTTTGCATAATAAATGTAAACAGACCTTGGTTTTGATCTCAGCTCTACCACTCTTTAGTTATAACTGAGGAAATACTTATTTTTGAGCCCATTTACTATGGGGAATAAGTAAGACAAGTTGTGTTAATGCTGAGCAAAGCATTTAGCACTGAGATGGCTTCAGTACTCTCTTATCTATGCCTATCTCTTATTTCCACTTCCAGAAGGGCAGGACTATCACAGACACATTATCCATTACTAAAACATAAACCACAATATACATAGGAAAGTGGTAACAAAATGTTAATGTACCACAAAGTGAACTATGGAAAGATTTTTGAGAATAATCCCATCTACTCTTTTTCATGTGCAATATTTATATGGACATATAACAGCAATGTTAAATTTAAGTTTTCTAAAACTTTTAAAGACAAATAATCTCCCTCAATCAAATGAACATAAAAAAAAATGTTTGTATCATTTCCTAAAGTGGGAGTAGAAAAGTTAAAAGCGCAAATATTCTGTGTTTAGAAGAGGCCCTGGTTGATTCATTTTAACTTTTTCATTTTACAGATCAGGAAGGCACATTAGCAAATTAAGAAACAGGTTCAATGTCATCATGTTGGTAGCTGTTATTAACTAGGACCTAGCCTATCCCACAGATATAGTTAACGTGATAATAGTGAATACAAGCCAAATTATTTAAGGGTTTAATCAAGCTGTATACAAACTTCTATATAAATTTTTACTAATGATTACATGCATGTATATTGCACACATTTATTTTTCATTGTTTGACCAACTTACTCTGAATGTGGATGCCATACTTCATACCAAGATTGCTGCTTTACCCAAAAAAATCCGAAAGATTGAAATCCAATGCAAATGATGATCTGAGACAAAACGGAGAAGAGAAGGGCCCCAGATATTAGACCTGAAGGTGGTCTTTGAGCCACAAGTTCCTTCCAGGCAGGATTTAAACTCACTATATTGAGAAAAACAAAAGTATTGTATTTATATTAATTTGTCACTACAAAAGACACTATTAAAGGCATTTAGGAACTTAAAAAAAGTGTTGATTAATTTTTAATACAAAATTGTCCAAAAACCAAGCCAGAAATATAGATATTTCAATAATCTGTCAAACAATTAGGCTATTTCCAAAAAGCCCCAATATTTTTGCATTGATCTACTGAAGTTCTGAGGAAATTTTAGTACAAGTAAAAAGAATACTAGATATATGCACATAAACTTAAGATTAATCACCATGTTATGTTTAAAAAGTTACTTCTGAATCTTCAACTGCAAATTTACAGTTAAAATATGTACTGCTTCCTTTTAACAAGATATTAGTAAAGGTTTGAAGCAACAGAAACATAGCAGTATATTAAAAAAAAGTGTTGGCCATTTATTAAAATAGCACCTACCAATTTCTTCACTATGTTTCCTTTGTCTCTCTGTAATCATGTTACTTTGTTAAAAGATACTGAAACTGTGTAAAAATACTGCTCCTCATTTAACTTTTATTCATTAGCTTAAGCTAACTCATTGATTAAATTATTAATTGGTGAAATTAATAGCTAACTCATAAGTTAGACAACTAGGATTGCCCTCTCTTGCCCCCCACCCAATTTGGTGAAATCAAATCTCTTGCCCCCCACCCAATTTGATTTTGGTGAAATCATTTTTTGGTTATCATAACTGGGATAGTGTTACTGACATCCAGTGGATAAGGCCACAGAGCATCCCACAATGTAGAGAACATCTCCCTACCACTAACAACAAATAATTATCTGGCCTCAAATGTCAATAAGACCAAGGTACCTCCATGGTCTAAATCCATCATTTCTTCTATATATATTATTTAGCATTTTACTGTAAAAAAGAGCTTTCTCTTCTCCAATTATTTACTGATTTCCAGTGTGAACTTGTGAATTCTTATGGCTCCCATCCCATCATCATTATTTATTTTGATGTCAACATCACCAATACTGGAACACACTATTATCTTGTGTTTCCTTACACAATGCAGCCAGATGCTATAGAGTCACTTTTGTGAGAGTCCTGCCAAGAATTCAGAGCTTGAATTCAGTAAAATTCACCAAACACTCAGAACTATTTATCTCTCATAAATAGCAAAGTCATGAAGCTCAAAAGGCTGATGTATTATTCTAGTTTAAAGGAAACTAAAAAGGGGACTCCCTGGTGGCACAGGGGTTAAGCACAGCACTATGAAGCTATCCAAAGCCTCTGCAGCATGAGTTCGAACCCCAGCCAGCTAGGGAGCTACCCACATGGCGCAGCAGACCTCTCCTAACTCACCTGCTGCTCCCCTCAACAGTGTATTTCAGTAAATCCACCTGTTCTATTCCCCACTCTGTCTCTGGTGAATCCTCTCACCCTCCGCACCTCTGGCCTGTACCCCAGTTCTTGTATGCCTAAATAAATAAATCTTTAAAAAAAATGTTTTTAAAAATAAAGGAAACTGGGCCTCCCCTGGTGGTGCAGCGGTTGAACACTGGGCTGCAAAGCTGCCTGCAGCCTCTGCAGCACCAGTTCAATCCCCAGCTGCCGGTGAGGGTCCCACATGGCACAACAGACCTCTCCTGCCATGCCCGCTGCTCCCCTTAGCAGTGTATTTTGTTGGTCTGCCTGTTTTGTTCCCCGCTTTGGCTCTGGTGAATTCTCTTACCCTCCCGTGCTTCTGACTATACCCAGTGCTTGTATAAATAAATAAAATAAATCTTTAAAATAAATAAAGGAAACTAAAAAGGCGAAAGCTAACTAAATGAAAATTGTGAGTGTACATTAGATCCTGCACTAGGAAACTAGGGGAAAAATACGTATGAACGATGATATTAAGACAAAACTTGAATATGGGCTATGGATTAGATACCTAATAAATTTCTTCATCTATGTAACTGTGTTTAATTATGTAAAAGAATGGTCATTTCTTTAAAGCAAAACATGAAAATATTCAGAGGCATAAATGAAATTATTCTTAAATATTTCAAGGAAAAAACTGAGAAAGAATAACAAAAGAAATGGGGCCAAATATAAACAACTGGATAAAGAACACAGTTACAGGGAATCTGGAGATGCATGCACTGCGTTACAATTGTTGATATAAATTTATCAGAGTTTAATAAATCACATCAGAATTTTATATGCTTTGAAATAATAAACAACAAAAAAACCACTCACTTGTAAATACCACTACCAAAATGATTGCCAAATCAATGAAGAGAAACTGGAAGTCTCCAAGATTGCTTAGGATCTGCAGAAGTAATTTTTAAAATTAGTAGGTTTTTAGGAACTATCTGACCCCCAATAATGACAGCGTCAAAATGAGACATTTGGACATGCAAGTTTTTTGACAAGAGGAAACAAACCTTTACTCACAATATTCAATATTCTTGAAAATTAGTATTTTGAAGTTTCCTTAATAGCTAACATCATTCCTCCTGTTTCTTTCTATAAATGTTAAAAGTGGACAGTTTAACAAATACTCCTTGGGATGTTACCAATGGTCATTTAGAGAAAAACCTAAAGTTACATCACTTTGATCATAAAATCCAAAGGAGTACCCATGAACACCACTGTTTATGCTTTTTCTCCAAATGCATAATGTGCTACAAGCTATTATGGAAACATCTCTTCTTACTCTGGACTTTCCCTATGATATTTCGAAGAGTTCTGTAATGCCCAATCTGTTAAAGGCAAAAGTGAATACAATCATCTTTTAAACTCACAAGGCTTTACTGCTTTACCCATAGTTGTTAGCATTAAGTAAAATGCTATTTCATATTACTGAGATTTTCAATCTGCTCCTCAAAATAGAGTAAACTAAAGGGAAATTTACAGATACTATTTATGTAAATTTTGTAATTAATGGATGCACTTAAAATCAAATCTGCATACTCAGTATCTTAATTTAAATGTCATAAAACTAAGTGCCATCTCTGTAAGTAATGTCAGTACTCACCGAATACAGTAGAGTAACACTGAAGTACTGTATAATGCTGTATAAAGCCATAAATTTAAACACACAGAAGGAAGTCATTAGAGCAGCACGGCCTTCCCTGTGAAAATAAATGTTGACATGTCAATAAAATCATTTTAAACTCCTCCTTCAAACCACAATTCTATCTTAACAGATAAACACCAACAATAAATAACTATAACAAAGTACTTTTCTACCAAGAGAGGAGCAGCAGCAATCCACTTGCTACTAATAAGTTACAGATCCAATATACTAATGTACCACTAAACAAATTCCTATCACCTGTGATTTTCTTTTCTATATTATTAGAGCATGTACAAAGAGGTAATATGAAAATTTTCAATTTTCAGTACCTGATAAGATTTGGCACACAGGAAATACTAGGTGTTTTGGAGGTAAAGGGAGATGCTACTGAAGCTTCAAGCTCTGACAGGGAAATGCCTCCATGTGCCCTCTTCAAAGCCTAATGGTTTTAAGAAAAAATTGTTTTAAATTTTGTGAATGTGACTTACGCTAGCAAAAGAACTATAAACCACAAAAAGTATACTTACACCACAATCATTTGCACCATCACCACACATCCCAACAAAGTAACTAAAACAAAAATTTTGTTAAGATTTGATTAATTTCTTCAAACACTCAACATGTAAGCTTTTTCCAATACAGTATTATGAAAAGCAAATTTCTACCAGGTCACTAATATATCCATCCATTACAATTACCACTGGACATACTGTTTTGCAAATAGCACCAGCCTGCAAAATGAAATGCCCCAGGTATGTTTCTATCATAAGATAGGTCAATGAGTTTATCATTTTGGCATCTCAATTTCCTAATCTTTAGAAAAAAGGAGTTGGGCCAGTGTCATCTGTAGTGTGCTTCTTTTTAAGGCTATAAGACAAGATTTCTCCTTTAAAAACTTAAAACAATACAACTATAAACAATAAAAGCTAAAACTATAAAGTCACTCCTATCAAACTGAGTGAATGACTTCCACCTCATAGATAGTATCTGGAAAAAGAACTGTGGATACAGTACTGTAGAAATAATGATGGAATACATGAGCCTAACTCAAAGGCTAGTTATCACCAATCTTAAAGATGACAATTTTATATATTTAAATTATTCATTGGGTTTGAAAATTAAACAATAATTCATGAAAAGTGAAAACAACAACAAACCACTTGTACTTACTCTACATTTTGCAATGCTTCCACTAATTGTGTCTTCTGATCAGGTGCCATACGGGCAAACACAGTGCCATGCAACATCAACTAGAAAAAATATGACTTATTTAAAATACTGTTAACAATGTATTCATTTAGACACATACATAAACCCAAACCACTAACCTTAGGAACAAGGTCTTGAAAATGCTCCAGTATCACTGAAAATGATTTTCCATTCATTGCAAAATGATAACGAGTTACCTGAAGATCCTCTAAGCTATCATGGACCAATTTAATAGGAATAGCCTGTATATAAGACATACACAATATTTAGATAAACTAAGTAACACAATTCTGTTTTAAATATACTTGAGACAAAACTAAATTCTTTCATTTGCAAAGTTTAACACTTATTGGAAGAGGAAATTGAACTTTAAGGTAATCTATCTATAAATTTTATTTTTTAAAAACTTAAGTGAGATGCCTCCCTAGTAGCCGAGGGGTTAAGTCTCAGCACTATCACTGCTATGGCCTGAGTTCGATCCCCCGCCAGGGAGCTGACCCATGTATGACATAGCAGACCTCTCCTGTCTCATTCATTGCTCCCCTTAGCATTGTATTTCAGTCAATCCACCTATTATGCTCCCCACCATGTCTCTGGTAAATCCTCCTCTTCACTCCTCCTTCTTCCCCCAAACCTCTGGCCTACATTACAGGTCTAACAAAAATAAAAAAATTAAGTGAGGCTAAGTACTAGTTTCAACTTGAAATGCTCTATTAAATGAACATTATGTACCACCTGTATCATTTGCCATCATCTTAAAAACAGGATAAAAGTTTGTTTTCTTATCCTTTTGAACCATGCTTCTGGATTTACCTCAGTCTTAATGAATCAAGTTCCAGAACAGATAGCACAGGCTTATGTTTCCAGGTTCTTTTATTTTGTTGTATTTTAATGCAAAGCTTGTCATTTTCAGACTAGAGCCAAACAAGCTTCAAAAGGGAAAATTCATCATGACATTACCTCCGAATCAATTGCTGATGAATTACTGCACTGTGCTACGGTGTCTGCATAATGCCAATTTATCTTGGCAACTTTCCCATCCTTTGGAGGTAATGCTTCAGCAATAATAACTTTATCTTGAGGTAGTATCATTCCACAGTCTCTAGCCACAGAGACAGCAGTCAACATGTTGTCACCTAATTTTTAAAATAATGAAAATATATTAAAAATTAAAATGGAAACTTGAATGTAATAAAATAACAAGTACCTATTGAGACTCTACTACATGAATGGGCTAGACAAATGAAGGTAATATATTGTTCTTGCTCTTGAGCTTAACAAAATCAGAACACACTTATCAAAGGAAGCCTCGAATAATTCAAGCACACAGATGCGAAACAGAATAGTCTCACTCATAATTTTAAAAATCAAATACAGGGGCTTCCCTGGTGGTGTATGGGTTAAAGACACAGCACTATTAAGTTATCACCAGCCACTGCGCCATGAGTTGGATCCCTGGCCAGAAGAGCTATAACCCACATGGTGCAGCAGACCTCTCCTGTCTTTACCGCTGTTCCCCTCAGCAGAGTATTTCAGTAGATCTGCCTGTTCTGCCCCTCACTCTATCTCTGGTGAATCTTCTCACCCCCATACCTCTGGCCCACACCCCAGCTCTTATTTGTACAAATAAATAAATCTTTTAAAATAAATTTTAAAAAATAAATAAATACATTAACTTGTTGTGTTGTGCACTAATTGTACCCACTTGATGCCTGGCACAGTGCTATATACAGAGTAGGTTATCTGTTGAAATAACCTAGTAGTGACTGGTGATCTATACAAGATTACTAGAGCATTATCACATATACACAGTGAAATACAAAAGATTACATAAAACAATAGGCAAGGTAACAAGAATACAATCTTTACAAGATTTAAAGAGAAGCAAGAAAGACAACTTTCGTCATGAGAATAAGAGCTGATGAAAAGCATTGTAAGGACAGAATCAATAGGAAAAAAACTTATGCTAGAAGGAGACAAAAGCTTGGAGACCACTGCTATTAAAACTGAAGGGCAATGTTACTTTATCCCCCAACCCTCACACACTATTTCCATGGGTACCTTCCTGTGACCAGACAGCCCTATTACAGACCCAAAGTCATAATCTGTCATGGAATAGAAAGATGGAGAAGAGATATGCAGATGAAACAATTTTGAAGAAACAGTGAGAAATAAGAATTACAGGGATGCTAATATACTTAGTTATTTGAGCTATATGGTAATAAGTATGCTATAAGATGGATCTCAAGAGTTTGAAACAGAAAAATATACACGGGCTTTTTCTACATAAGTCTTAATGAACACATAAATGTCACAAAGTATCCTAAATCTGATTATTTGCTAAGAAAAAAACAAGCAGAGCTACCACAATTTTAACACAACTAAGGAATGGCAATTATCTAATATTACAACAGTATACCACCACTCATTCAGATGAAAGAATTAAATCATTCAGATGAAAGAATTAAAACAAATGGTTATTTTCACTATTATGTATTCAAGCAATGCTAATAAGTATACTATCATATATAAAAGTGTAACCCTTACAAATATCTAGTAACTATGTTCCATGCATCTGGCACAGTTCTAAAAATTGTAGATTATCCAAAAATGGGTAACTCCTAACCCTCAAAAATCTTATATTCTAGTAGAGAAAAAGAGACTTACAAATAATTAACTATTTTATGACACTATTTTATGACACTCTATATAAATAGTATTTGCTACATCTCAAGAGAGTAGTAAGGTTATCTTATACCTTGGAAAAGTATTCAGAGCTAATATAGAGCAATGTAGGATCAAGCCATTATATAATAACTTTTATAACTTACTGATTCTCATTATTCTATAATTTGAACGCTAAATCACACTCAATATTTTTTTGTATCCATTCGTAAAATCTAACCTGTGACCATGACAGTGCGAATGTTGGCTTTATGCAAATCTTCAAGTACTGCAGGGGTTTCTTGCTTTAATTTGTTCTGCATTATAATTAATCCCATAAAATCCATGTTGTTTTCAATGGCATCTCTACAGAAAAAAAAATTATTAACACGTGATGCTCAGTGAAGAAAACAGGTATTGTTTGCTATGTCGATAAAGCAATTTAAAGAGGCTATAAATTTTAAAATAAAACACAACTAGCTCAATAAACTATGTGTTTGTTTGATTTCAATACCCAAAAAATTTAAATATGGAAAAACAATTTCCAAGAAATAAGTTTTGAAATAAACTTTTATCCTTTGAAACATGGGACTACAAGGATCATTTGGAAATATGTCTTTGTCAGACAGTAAAAACTTCTAGTAGTCATCTTGTAAACTATCCACAAAATGAAAAAGCATAATTAAGTTTATTCTTTAGACTGTCACCAAAACATAGTCTAATTTACATCTTACAGGGGAAAAACTGTAGTACAAGTCCTTTTGATATAACTATACTCTATTATGGCCTCCTCTGGTGGCGCAGCGGTTGAATGCTGGGCTGCGAGGCTGCCCGCAGCCTCTGCAGCTCCGGCTCGATTCCCAGCCGCCAGCGAGGGTACCACATGGCGCGCAGACATCTCCTGATGCGCCCGCTGCTCCCCTCAGCAGTGTATTTTGTCGGTCTGCCTGTTCTGTTTCCTGCTCTGTCTCTGGTGAATTCTCTCACCCTCCCACACTTCTGACTGTACCCAGTGCTTGTATAAATAAATCTTAAAAAAAAAAACTATATTATTTATCAAGTCTGATGAATTTTATAAAACTCTTGATCCTGGAAGTATGATACAAAAACTGTTAGCAAGTTTGAAAATGAGATCCACTTGGGACCCAGATATGGGTCTTTTAGACTATTTTTTAATATTCAACAGTTACCAAGATGCTATTCCTTGAAAGAGTTTCATATCTACTATGCACCAAGTATGGTACTAGTAACTAGGAGGTCAAAAGCAAATACTCTCATGATGTTTTTGTGGGGAAACAGACATGTAAGCAAAGAGATGCAGGAAAAAATATGTGCTTCGGCACTATAATGGGACTAGAAAGTCTACTCAGTGATAGCTACATTCTTAAGAAATTTCAAGTTACTAAAATACTATCAAATAAATATTTTTGCCAACAGAAAAAAATGTGAGGTTAAGGACCAAAATTTCAGACTTGCACCAACCAAGTGGTTTTTCTACCCAAAAATTGTACAAGAAAGTACTTGAAGCACACAGCAATGAAAACTAAACATCTTTGAAATACTAAGTTTAACAATGGTAAACTTAACAATGTTGGTAAGGATATTAGGAAATAGTTATGAAACAATACAAGTGACACTGCTAGTGGGATAAAGAAAAACAAGCTCTGAAATCTAAAAAAGCATTTTAAAGCATAAAGCTGTATCAATGTGAATCTATTGACTCAGAAGCACTGCAGTAGTTCTCCTGAGGCACTAGTTTCTGCTTGCAGGTGTTTCTGCTTCCTAACCCTATGAATGATAAAAGCATTGAAAATCTTACCTTCTAATGAGAAAAACAATAGTCAACTTAAATCTAAGAAATATGTCAAAACCTATTCCTATTGAAAAAATAACAAAAAAAGAAAAAGCCCTATTCCTATAAGTACAATGAAACAATGAAACACAGAGACAGTCTTGGTTCAAAGATGAGGAAAAAAAGGGATAAAGAGAAGGAGATAGGGAGGGACAGAGCATTCTGGGCAGAGGGAAGAGCCTATACAAGGCATTGAGGATGTCGACATATGACAGGCTCAAGAACTATAGACATTTCAAGAGTTAGTTACACTTTATTGGAGGGAAATGGCAAAAGATGAAGATCTAGAGAAAGGAGAGCCTAATGTGCCTTTAATAGGAATTAGGATATAGTATTTATTTTACATATGCATTAGCTTACTTGGTTATCACTTTTTTCCCAAAATGTTAATGCTTAGACCACAGCCCCCAAAGATTCTGTTTTAATAAGTAGAATTCCTAATGTAGTTTTTCCTACATTTCCTTTCAGTTATTATGCACTTCACATCTTTAGTTCTCATTCAGAAAAACAGAACTGTACTAAAATACTGCCTACCTTTCTCACTTAATGTAGCTGGAATAATTAACATAATTATTAATAGCCTGTAATTTAACCTCTGACCTGTTGATGAGTATTATGATACTTACACTATTTAAACATGAACCTTATCTACATGTAGAAATGTTTCTTTTTTTTTTTTTTTTTTAGATTTATTTATTTATCTATACAAGTACTTGGCACAGTCAGAAGCATGGGAGGGTAAGAGGATTCACCAGAGCCAGAGCGGGGAGCAGAGCAGGCAGAAGGACCGAAGTACACCGCTGAGGGGAGCAGAGGGCGGCAGGAGAGGTCTGTGCGCCATGTGGGACCCTCCTCCAGTGGTCAGGGAGCAGCCGGGGATCGAACCTGCGCCACAGAGGCTGTGGGCAGCTCCGCAACCCAGCGTTCAACCGCTGCGCCACCGGGGAGGCCCTAGAAATGTTTCTTTAGGCTGGATTCCTAGAACGGGACTTTGCTGGGTTAAACTGTATAAGCAAATTTAAACTGTGATGGATACTATGCATATTCTTTACAAATATACATTAGTGTAATAGCAATATGTATTCAAACTTTTTCAAATCTTTGCTAACACTTGCCATTATCAATCTTTCATATTTTAGCAACCTTAGGAGAAAAGCAGCATGTTGTGGTTTTATTTTATAGCTCCCCAAGAACTGAATTATCTATCATTTTCATGTTGCATCAGTCATTTGCATGTCTTTTTTTGATATTTATCTGTTTGTATTATTTGCCTCTCCCCTTTTTAAATTAAGTATGTGTGTGTTAATTTTTTTTTTATTGTTCCTTTCTTGATGTATGCTCCTGATTATGAACTCCTAGTAGGAGGCTAACAAGGGACACACATTACAGTGAGGAAAGACAGGAGAAAAAAGCTGACTCTCTGAATAAAAGACCATGGCAGAAGGGAAGGAGAAAGAAGTTATTTGACAGAATTAGCAGAACAATTAATGACTATTCTTTTCACTTACAAAATGCTAATTACACCAGGAAATATGAAACAAAACTGTTATCCTCGAAGGGTAAGTCTAGACCAGTTACAATAAAAGTGACAATCCTTACATGTGAAATCCATGTATATACATAAATAAATGTAATACTGGTAGTATCATTTGCCTGATGGTAGGGGGTAGGGTGGGAGTTGGGGTGAAAATTAGTTATATTAGTTATGTGACTTACATGCAAATTAGCACTTGGTTCCAACCACTATTCAAAAACAAGGATAGCATCAGGGGAAGATTATCTTCTATAAATTATATTACTAAAACATAAGCATGCCTGCCACATAGCATGCACTCAATAAATACTTAGCAATTATAATTAAAAGTAGTTCCTAAAAGCTGTTCTTTATTTTTATCTCAATCACCTAAAACAAACGTATTGTATCTATTTGCACACATTCAATATTTAATATATACACAACTACAATTTATCTTATGTCACTAACATAAAATAAATGATTCATTATTGTAAAAACTATACAAAAAGTTTACCAAGCTTACCTGCTAACATTCTGTACTTTATGCCATGTCAGTTTTGACTCCAATTTTCTGTGTGCAAGAGCAATTACACGGAAGCCCTGTTTAGTGTAATCTTCTAAAACTTTTTCAAAATCAACAGGAACTTTTTTAAAAAGAAAAAAATGTGTCACTGTTAAAACTACTAGTATAGGCTTACACAAATACCAGAATTTTGTTCACAGCCCAATTGTTTCCTTACCTGTTTCAGGTTTACAAAGACTGGCAATGACCTCAGGTGCTCCTTTCATGTAGGCATCCATTTTCTTATCCCCTAGCACCCTTGCAACCACACTCATACGTTGCAAGGCAGAAGAAAATGGGAACTGGCGAACAATTCCTATCTCATAAATAGCCTATATAATTTCAAAAGATGTACAAAGCATTTATTTATCACTTAAGAATTGAAACAAATATGTATAATAAGTAAACATTCTTCACTTACTGGAAGTTCAAACAGCTCCTAAAAACAAAAAAAGAGTACAGATTAAGTTCATAACATACTCAAAAAAATAAACTACCCATAAAACATGTGGGAAATAGCAGCGAACTCTGACTATTTCAAGTCAGTTTTCAAGATCACTTCTCTACCATCTCTTATTTATTAAAAATATACCTTGAATATTTTCAAATATTCTGTTATCCTAAAGATATTAACAGTAAGTGCTTAAATAAGCTAAGGGAATGCATTTAAACATCTGCCTGAATGTAAAACCTTTTACACATTCTTTTTATTAAATTTTAGAAATGTAGATGCAAAGGTGAAAAGGATTAATCACCAGGCACTAAGCTGCATTGTAAACAGGAAGAAAAAGTAAAAGGACTATGAAGTAAATCTCAGTGTTTTCTTTAAAAAAAAAAAAATGCCTGCAACATACCAGGTTTAGTTTCTTTTAAATGCAGTTAAAATTTCATAAAGGAAACACGATTTCATTTTCTACCAACATTCCACACTAAAGATTAAATGTGAGCAACAGTATTATGTAGTTTAAAGCAATTTCCTACCATTTCTTGGTTTCCTGCAGGTACAGATTCAGGAAGCAGTTGTTTTGGAGGACGAACTACAGTGGGCATAATTCGATTATGAAGTGCTGTTTCTTCTTCAGTTGCTTCTTCCAAAATCTGAAAGGAAAATATTCAACATGTGCTTCATAAAATTCAATTCACTGGTTACATCTTTAAATCAAACATTATGACTATTTTCAGTTAAGTAAAACAAAAGTGGCCAAGAAGCAAATGAGCATTACTACATCATTAAATAAATATATATATATATGTATATATGTGTGTGTGTGTGTGTGTGTGTTCAAAGTTCCAGCAACCCATTTGAAGAGAAGAGGCAGAGTACAGAATAAATAAAAACTTTTCTAATTTTTATACTGTTGACTGTAGACACTACTTCTACAACAAAACGTAAGGTTTTTGTAGTTCAAAACTTTTCAGTCTATCATATAGGGGTTCCCTTGTGCTAATAGGAAAGGATTCTATTGCATGGAGCTCAGTTATGGATAACAGAACTACTAAGTCAAGAACATACTTGGGTCCAATGATGTGTTACTGTTTTAGCCTAACACACGCTGAGTTAGATACCATGACTCTAATACCCCTTAAAATTTATTTTTAAAACTCTTAGGGTGAAAAAAATTCAAAAGAGAAAGTGTATTAAGTACATATTCATGGCAAACAATAAACAAATTTGACTCTATTATAACTGGATGAATCAATGGAGAAATGACAGGGAAAGGAACTGCTTCCAAGTAGCCAAATTTTATACAACTCTAAATTATAGAACTCTAAAACTCATTTTAATAGGTCTGAAGTTGAGGTGTATCTTAGGGCATCAATGACATTAAACAGCAGTTACGTGAAAACACTCTCAAGCATCAAGGCATCGAAAGATCTACAAAACATGCTACCACATAAACTTATTCATTTTTTAAAAATACACTAACATATTGGTCCTGCCTGGTGGCGCAGGGGTTAAGTCTCAGCACTATCAAGCTACTGCCAGCCACTGTGGCATGAATTCGATCCCCAGCCAGGGAGCTGACCCACATGGCTCAGCAGACCTCTCCTGTCTGCCTGCTGCTCCCCTCAGCAGTGTATTTCAGTAGATCTACCTGTTCTGCTCCCCCACCCTGTCTTTGGTGAATCCTCTCACCCCACTCCAGGGCCTGCACCCCAGTTCTTATATGCATAAACAAAAATAAGTATTTTTTAAAATCCACTGACATAATACTTAATCTACTGAAAAGCTATTCCTTTGGAGAGAAACTTTAGAGAACATCAAAGATGAAATCAGCCATATTTTGCTTTACTCTTTATAAATGAAGTGTGTCTCTTTTAGGAAATTAAAGTTGATGAGTGTTTGTTATGAGCTTTCAGAAGGTAACAGAGCATATGTTCACTCATTCATCTCCCTCCCTTTCAAAATATTAACAAAATGCCAAAAAAGGAAAAAACCTGTAAAAGTAAACAGAAAGGAAAGCAGGGGAAGAAGATTTCAAAATAGAAAGGTAAACTGAAACATACTGATGGGTATGGCAGCGATGGAAACAGTGACCCAGAATAAACATAACAACGTAGAGTAAAGATAAGAACATTTTTTTATAGCCAGAATAGCTGAATTAAGAAAAAAGTGAAAAAATGAATCAATTAGTGTCACTCATGAGAATATGAAATGCCTACCTTAAAGGAAGGGCTGTTAATATGAGGGAGGGCTACTGTTCGAAAGTAAGTTCTGCCTCTGCAGTATTGTGGGAGTGAGAGGAAAGCAACCTGAAGACTAATTCTGCTCCTCTAAAACTGAATAATGTCTGCTAATGAGTGGTCCACCCACCTCCCAGCAGCCCCAAGACACCACAACCACAAACTCCTTCTAATTAGCCCCTCCATTCAGGGAAAAACTTCAGGAAAACAGACCAACCCATATATGGGAAAGGACAAAACACCTTACTCAGGTAGCCAGAATCATCAAAACAGATCCTCTTTTCTTCAACCACTAAAACGTATACTGTATAATGGCATGTATACAATGTATAATAACTAATGGTAATGAAAATGTATAACAAAACCAAAAGCACGGAAAGAGAAAGATTTAAATGTTGGGGGGGGGGAAGCAAACCCAGAGAAAATAAACAGTTCAGAAGCCAGAAGGAACCTTATAAACTTACTATATCTATAAAGAACTAAATGCTATAAAATAGTAATAACAAGCAATCAAAAGCAAGCACCAAGAAAACAATCAATGGTAAAATAAACATAAGGGAATTATAAACAAACCAAAAACACAGGTGTGTCTATGCATAAGGATATAGAAAGTAGAAGACAGCGACAGAAGATCACTGAAGATATCTGACTATACTTTTTATCTCTGGCCAATCAACTGCACTGCTGAAGAATGAACATCTCACCGTTGCAGTCTACTGCCCTAGTCAGTTAGTTTCTTTATGAACCTAAAGCAGTGGCCTGAGCAGATCACCCTCTATTGAAGGTATTTAAGTGAGTCAATTTAACTAAGATACATCTTTCTACACACTTCTAAGTATTTCTCAGTGATGCATCCTTCAAAACTAGAGTTCCTTTGTGGTACAAGACTGTCAACAAAATAATTAGCAATGATTAGCAAAAACTAATCCTCCTGCAAGGCAATTTTTACTATATTTTACTGAAGTTATTTGTACTTTTAAATATTGAACTTACCCATCCAATGGCTTCAAACATTTTCAGATCAAGTGGGTCACCAGAAAGCGCTCCTTCGATTTTTGTAAGTGAATGACAAGTAGCCATACAAGCAACAAACTGAGATTTTACCAACATCTCATTGCAAACATTTTCTTCTGGCAAAAGAAAACTAAATAGACATGCACTGAATTAGATTCTTAAATCCTAAGACTCAAAACAATATTCCAACAATATTCAGGTTTTGTAATTTTTAAAATGGAAATAAAATGTTTACATTTCTGCATGTAATTTTCACTGTAATTTCTAGCATTTAAAAACATTTTCTTCCTTGAAAGTTAAACATCGTTAAAATACAATTATCTTAGATTCTGAATAATTAACTCAGAGGTAACAATACAGAAAGTATTTGACTCTAAATAATAAACGAAATTTCTACCTATGGCTATATGACAAAAACTTAATGTGTGAGATATTCTTTTAAAAGCAAAACTAAGCTCATAAGAAAGGAATAATATGACCAGTAAGAGAGAGAAAGGGAAACCAGAAGGGAGTGAGCTGAGCTGATGCTATGAGCATCTCAGTATGATGGAAAACGGTGAGAGCCATCTCATTGTCCCAAGCACATGAGTTTTAATAACCAGACCAAAAGAGGAGACAAAGTCCTGGTCACAAATAAAGTGGGAAGTTGGAACTAAGAGAATTCCTTTTACCCAAGATAGCCAGTGATCATAAAGACTCACACCTCTGAGAAGAGCATCCTACAAGAAAATTACCCACAGACCCAACAGCATAACTAAGAATACAATTATTTTTTCCTTCCACCCAAAGTTCAAGAAGAGCAGTTAATGTCTATATAGTATTTAAGTACTGGGCTCTGGTCTAAAAACCTTAAATATATCTGACTCATCTCATGCTCATACCGTAACAGGAAGATTCTTATTATCCCCATTTTATAGATGAAGAAAACCGAAGCAGAGCAGTTACATAACTTGCCAAAGTTACTCAGTGGATGAGTAACAGAGTAAGAATTCAAGCACTGGTTTTAGGGCATAAACTCTGAAACACCACACTACTCAGGATGAGTTTGGACTTTGAATATAATACTATCTCTTGGTCTGGAAATCCTCTAGTTATGACCATAACATTAAACCTTGTATGAAAACATTAATGCTACTTCTGGCTAAAGACTTGACCAAGCACAGCAAAAAGTCTCTGGAGAGGAGCCCCCAAAACACAGCCACAAAAAAGTCTCACAGGAAAGTCTTGCTAAAGATCAATCCATAAACTCAATCCACTCTCAAAAACAATTCCCAAAGACAAAATCAGAATCCCATAAACAATAGAATAGCTAACTGAAAGGATGCAAACAAAGACCAAGATATGAGGGTTGGGGGAAGAAGAAAATTTGAAAAGAAACAAATGAAATGTCTTGTCCAACACATGGTTAGGCTGCCTAGATGGGTAGAAAACAAAAAAATGGGGTTACATCCATAAAAGAAAGAAGCTAAAAACTTTGCAGAATATATGAAAACATGAATTCTTTAAAAAAAAAGATTTATATTTATTTTGCATATAAGAACTGGGGTATAGGCTAGGTGCAGGGGGTGAGAGGATTCACCAGAGATAGAGTGGGAAGCAGAACAGGTGGATCTACTGAAATACACTGCTAAGGGGAGCAGTGGGTGAGGCAGGAGAGGTGTGCTGCGCCAAATGTGGGTTAGTTCCCTGGCTGGGGATCGAACTCTGGTCACAGCAGTGATATCATGATAGTGCTGAGACTTAACCGTAAGGCCTCCAGGGAGGCCCAAAACATGAATTCTTTAAATCAAAGGGCAAAATGAGTCCTACACAAATGAAAAGATTGTGAAAAGTGCACATATCAAGGACAAGACTTTAAAATAGCTATAACAAATCAAGAGAAGTGGAAAAAAATTTCAAAATGCTAAAAGAACACAACTGTCTACCCAGAAATTGATGGTTACACTATCATTCAAGAGCGATAATGAAACAGAAATTTACTAATTAATGTAGTTTTGGAAGATGACAATCTAACCTAGAGGAACAGAAAACAAGAAGCCAGGGTTAGCAAAGATATTCATAAACTTAGTTAAATGTAAGTATGCATACTGTATATAACCAAAGTCAGAATCACAAAATATATGTAACAAATATGTATATTCTATAGTCCATGTGGTTTTGGCTTAGAAACCAGTAAAGACAGCAAGCACTTTAGACTCTACAAATGTGAATATTAATAATTTGAGAAGTAGTAAAAGATTAGGAAGAATAAATTCTGAGAAAATTTGTGTGCAAATTAAATTAGGTTTAGAGTTGGTAGCAATAATTTCAAATATCTGAAATCACAGTAACTGTGAATACAATGGCACAAAAAGATTGATAAGCAAACAGATGGAAGGAAAAGCTACCAAGTCAACATTAGGCAAAAGATGGCATGTTATTTAAATATTAGATGACACAGAATCTAAAGCACAATAATAGGAATTTAAAAGCAAACATACATTATTGTAGATAAAGTCACAATATTTCCAGATTTAACAACTCTGAAATTACAAGAACCAAACAATAGCCTTTCAACTATATAAGCCAAATATAGATTTTTAAGAGAAAAAAGTTACATAAACACAACAGTAATAAAATTTCTAAGTTATCAAAAGACAACAAAAAGCAAAGTGAAAAGATAAAGCAGAGGTGGAGGGTCTTAATGAAAAAGATTAACATCAGGAAAATACAAGACTTCTAACAAATGAGTAAGATAAAGAGTAATAGCAGAACAGAAAAATCAAGATATAAACTGACAAAGTGTTTAAGAATGCTAAATGTTTCTCCTTCCAAAATGTGAAAATATATTCAACTTTGTAAGTATGAGTAAAATGCAAATAAACCCACAATGAAATACCATTTCCTATCCACTCATCTGTAAAAATTAGAAGTCCAACAATACCAAGTTTGGCAATTATGTGAAGCAATGGGATCTCTTATTTACTGAGGGGAAAAGTAAGTTAACACATCACTTAAAATCAGGCAACACCTAACAAAGATGTACAAGCTAATGTAAATGACCCAGAGTTGACATTTTTGAGAAGTTAATTTACTGAAATACAACCAAATGCTCACAAGAAATTGTGACTAAGAATATACTTGCTTCACTGTGAAAGTGGAGGGGGGAGAGAAGGAGAAACTGAAGCTGTTCCTTGGACAGCTGTTATGGTTTAATCATGTAATGGACTACTATTAAATAGTCAAGATTAATAAATTAGATCTATACATTATCAACATGAATACTAGAAACAAAAAAAGCAAAATGTGTAGAATGAATCAGTTTTGTATATTTATAGATAGCTACTGATTACAGGTATGTATACAATGAGAACATAAAAACATGTAAAGATAATAACACACAATTTCAGAACAATGGTAGAGACAGGGAAGGAGACAGATTTAAGATTTTAGTAATATCAGTAATACTTTAAATCTCTTAAATGAAATCTAAAGGAAATATGCAAAGTGTCAATTACTTAATCTTGGTGGTAGGTACACAGCTGTCTGCTATATTACTTTCGGTATTTTTGAGAGTTCATATATTAAAATACTTATTTAAAATCAGCCAACAAATGATCAAGTCTGGCTAATAGTTACCGTGTATTTTCCACTCGTTGAATCCCCCAAAGATCTAAACCATCTTCAGTAAGAGTTCCAGTCTAAAAATAAAAACCACAAATGTAAAAAGTATAAATAATGCCTCTAAAAACAAGAATCATGGAAAATCATGTTATAGACACACAACAGCATACTATATAGCTGTAAAAAGAGGAGGAAAAGGAGAAGAAAGAAAAAGAAGTAAGATCTGTGTACACTTACTTATATAATGACTTCAGGTGGGGGGGGAAGGTACAAGAACATTATTTGTTAAAGTACAGTTCTCTATGTAAAGGGGATGGGAATTATGTGTAGAGGATAGGTTTATACGCTTATATTACTTAACCATTATAATATTTATTTAGAGTTTGACTTAAACAAAATCGAACAATAAAATTGGAGGCATATTTTTAGAAATGCGGGGAAACTGAATGAGGACTGGATATTAGACAATATTTAGGAAATGTTAATTTTGATAAGTGTAATAAGCAGTGATAATTTTTTGAAAATATCGTATCTTCTAGAAATACATACTGAAGTAGGTATAATACAATGTCTGGTGCTGCCACCTTCAAAATGAGGGTATAGATTAAGTACCATTCACAAAATGTTGATAACTGTTAATGCTGCGTAAGAGTACATTATACCAGTAATTTTTTCCTCCATATATTTTAATGTTTCCCCAAAAAGACAAATGTAAGTGAAATTTTCCAGACATATATATGGTCATGGGATATGGCCCATTTTCCTTTTCCTTAATAATGAAAATGTACAAAAAACAAATTCCTTGGAAGAGTCTTTTGGTCAGTTTAATTCTCAAAATAAAACTTAACAAAACTAATTTCAGTTGCTAAGGGGGAATCCAATGTGACATGCAAAGCACATTTCAAACAGGTACAAGATCTGTTATGTTCACATAAAATTTTAAATGACTTCATAATTTTAAAACATAATAAAATCATAGAACAATCAACATATCTACTTAATAACAATAAAATTTCAGTGTATATGTATGAAGCCTATCCTGTTAAATACATGAGAGATTAATAAACCTCACTACTACTACAAGGCACAATTCTGGATATGAATGATTATGCAATTTCAGGTCTGGGCAAATAAGCAATAATCAAAGGACCAAAAATTGAAAAAAATGAGAAAAATACTGAAAAATGTTATGTCAGTAAGTTGAAAAAGAGGAAAATTGAAGGAACATGAAAAAATGTGTGCATATTAGTTGATCAAAAAAATTAAATATTAAAAGCTACAAAATAACCTTTGAATAATCTATGAAACTGAACTAACCTTGTCAAAGCAAACAAGATTCAGCTGTCCACAGATATTTATCCTTTGGGGACTAATACAGAAAATACCAATTTTTTTCAGTCTTCTTTGGGCATACACAATACCAGCAGTCATTGCAGCAGGAAGTGCAGGTGGCACAGTAATTGTAATGATATCAAGAGACTCGATAATTATTGACCCAGCTTCTACCTACAATTAACACAAAAATACATGTAAGACTGGCAATATTTACTGATCTAATGTGAGTATTTCTTTAGGGAAAAATCCACAAACCAACATCTATTAACCATCTAAAGTTTTCTCCCTTCAGAAGTTTTGCAAAAGGAAAAAGTCCAATGAACTGTCAATGGAATGCAGAATGACAGCTATTTAAAGAAAACTCTCGTGTTACAGCTCTATGTCACCCACTATACATCTCAAAGTTCAACGAACATCTGTCAGATATTGACTCATACTAGACAAGCACTGTACCAGGCCACTCTCTACAGGAAAGAAACTTGACAGGATCTCTTAAAAAAAGAGAGAAAAAACAAAGCTTTCAGTATGAGGCCACCTCTCCCTTTTAGGTAATGAGCAAAACAAACAAGAATCAGCAAAGGAATTTCCACTACGATGAAAACATTTTATTATTTACATTTTCTAATATAATAGTTACTACTCTTATATGGTTTTAAAATTATTTCCATTTTCACTTCTTCAGTCTGACTAGTCACATTTCAAATCCTCAGCCACTTGCCAATACCTACAAATCAAATCCTATTGTGTCCCATGTGCATACCTTATGTAAAATGCTATTGATAATAGTGTAGATAAACCCAATGCCAGCCACTGCCACAAGGCATAGGAGAAACAAGTAGGCATCTCTGTAGAGTTTAAAATCAGTTGGTTTGGGATACAATATGGAACGAACAAGTTGTCCTTTGGAAGTACTAAATCCTTTAAAAAAAAGAAGAAAATTATTTTATTTTTATACTAAGAATTATCTTCCAAAATAGGGGCCTCCCTCGTGGTGCAAGGGGTTAAGCATCGCACTATGAACCAATCAGCAGCCTCTGTAGCACAAGTTCAATCCCCAGTCTGCCAGGGAGCAACCCACATGGCGCAGCAGACCTCTCCCGTCTTGCCCGCTGCTCCCCTCAGCAGTGCATTTCAGTCAGTCTGCCTATTCTGTTCCCCACTCTCTCTGGTGAATCCTATAACCCCCCCACATCTCTTGCCTGTACCCCAGCTATTATATGCATAAATAAATAAATCTTTAAAAAAAAAAAAAAGAATTATCTTCCAAAATCTTTTTAAAAACGGAGTAGACAAATATGTTAAAGCATGCAAGAAGAGACAAGTGTTTTCTACCTGTTCTAACTACTATGGCTTTGACAAGTTCTCCAGTGTAGAAACGAGTCTGAATAACAGTAGTCCCACAAAACAAAGTGTGTCGTTTATGTATTTCTGGACTATATAATTCATCTCCCATTCCTTTTATGTCCACTGAAGGATTTGGCAAGTTAGTCTTTGTCACTGGAACACTTTCTCCTTGAGAAAAAAAAAAAAAATCATAAAATTAAAGCATAGAAATCAGTATCAAATACACAAATCTTAGATAACCTAAATGTTATCATACTATTTACAACAGGTATTAAGAGTTCACATATGTGAAAAATAAAGCTTAACCCATTTAACTTTCTATCAATTTCCTTACCCAAAAAACATTAAATCTTGTCTCCCACAGCAATCCCTGAAAGTGATGGATAATTCAAAGGTAATCATTTGGAAATGATTGGGTCAAGTTTCAAATAAGACCAGGTGGTTGTCATAGTCCCAGCACCTTTTCTCTGACCCATAAGAAGTGAACTGGAAAGCACTCTGCATCCTTCCTTACCACTCACTACACATCCATCACCACTCTACACCATCCCCTCATGCCCCCCAAGAAGAGAAAAGGCATCTGGACAAGGGAGAGAATGAGTAGTATGGGAGTTCTGTCAACCAACAACACTCAAGTTCTTTCTAATATTAAATTTTAATTCTCTGTAGGAGTAATATTTCTTGCTTCAAAGGCAGCAAGTGTGTAGAGATATTTATGTATATGAGTTTTAAGACAACTCTTGAAAACGCATTATATAGAATCACCTTCTTGCCAGAGTGACTATGATAATAAAAAAAAATTGTGTGATAAAAGATATTAAGCTTTACCAGCAGATGTGTATTTCCAAAGGAAAGTCATCTTACTGTCCACTTCTTCCCAGTTTAAGAAAAAATACAAAATCTTTATTCCTACTTTTTACTCATCAAAACGGAAATAACATGCATTCTCTGGGGACAAAAACCCTCTTTCCTCTTCCCTTACTATAAAGCATTTGCTCATATGAAAAGTGGCTAGAAGCAAGCCAAGAGATACAGTGAACACCTGCATAGTGATTTAATACAGTAGAGTATGATGCAGAATATGGTCCACTCACGTTCATGGCATTGATGAGGAAAGGGTACAAACCACATAGCTAATCTTGAGATAATCTAAACAGTAACTTAACCCTAGTATTGTTAATAAACCACTCCTCTTACCTGTTAACATGCTTTCGTTTACAATGCAAGTACCATTAATAAGTACTGCATCACAAGGCATGACTGTCCCATTTAATGGAATTACCATAACATCTCCTGGCACAAGGTCTGTAGAAAAGATTTCTTCTATTTCTGTATTTAAAGAAAGAAAAGTCTGTAAAGAATATTTTTTAACTTGGAATAAAAATGCAGCAAAAAGATCTTAACAAAAAGTTAAAAACAGAAGCTAAAAAGGAAAATTCTAATAAAAGAAGACTTTCAACAAATATCTTAGGCTAACAAAGCATGGTGTTTCAGCATATCAGCTAATCTGTCGTCTGACAGGAAAGCAATTGCACAGAGGTGATGCCAAGTCCTCACTAATCAAACAGGTAGGTGGGTTTCAAGGTCAATGATTGATTTTAGTTATCAGTCCTTAGTAAATAGGCATGAGTCCACACACAAGACTCCTCTGCAATGTGTAAATAAAAGCAGATTTCTATAATCTTTGGGAAACAAACAAACAAAAAGGACTGGAAATATCATACTTTCTTTAGTAACATTTCAATATCATTTTTTACAGCATTCTTCTTCTGGTTGCCACCATTTATAGCCCATAAAGTCTCACTGTCTTCTTAAAATTCCTGAAAGCCCTAACATTTATGACTATATTCAAAATAAATTAAACATTGCAATTATTTTCTCTAGCAGGGGTTTTCTTTAGGGCTGCCTCATATTTGCACATTTTCTCTTTCATTCTTTTCCCCTTCTAGATTTAATTCCACGCTCAGAAGAGAATTACACGGAGACAGGTCAGGAAAAACCTATTGTTTGTAGAGTTAGTCTATAGTCTATAATGTTAGTCTATAGTCTTAGTCTATAATGTAGTTTACTAAGTTATGAGAAAGTAAGTTTTAAAGAAATCTAGTGAAATTTAGTACATAGTAGGTAAAATAATCTTCATTTTTAAATAAGATCCCTGTTTTAAAGACCTGACTTTTAAAGCTTTAACTTCACATAAATTCTATTCCTCTCATGGGTATAGGAAACACAGTATCAATAACCTGCTAGACTACATAAATGGGATAAGGAAGATACAAGTTAAATGTAGTCTCTCCTACCAGGCCCAGGACCTTCAGCAACAACAGAGAGGAAAGAGGAGTACACCAATAAGCTACATCTCTGAGGCTGCAGCTAGGGGAGGCAGATACCCCCACCTAAAGCAGCAAATAATCAGAAGCATAGGAAAAGAATCTGCTAAACCCAACTGTTTTTACATGTAGATGAAGTGTACTGAGCCAAAAGAAAGCAAGTTGATTTGGTATTCTTGATTGATCAAAGTAGCTACTGCCAGGGCCTCCCCTGGTGGCACAGGGGTTGAGCGCTGCGCTGCGAAGCTGCCTCAGCCTCTGCAACACCAGTTCGATCCCCGACCACCAGCGAGGGTCCCACATGGCGCGGCAGACCTCTCCTGCCACACCCACTGCCCCCCCTCAGCAGTGTATTTCGTCACTCTGCCTGCTCTGCTGCCTGCTCTGCTGCCTGCTCTGCTACCCGCTCTGGCTCTGGTGCATGCTTTCACACTCCCACACTTCTGACTGTACCCAGTGCTTGTATAAATAAATAAATCTTAAAAAAAAAAAGTAGCTACTGCCTCCAAGGTCAATGATGTTTTGCTACCCTCCCTTTATTTCTTTAATATCTCACCAGACAAACTAATATGTCCAAAATATTTCCTCCCCCCCTACAATACTGCTTCTCCAGTGCCCCTTATTTAATTAAATGGCCTCACAATGCCCAAACCCCTGGTCTAACAATGCTCTATTTCCTTGCAGCCAATAATCATCAAATACTGTTCAATGCCCACATTCAAGTATCTTACAGTCCATCTCAGTTCTCTCCATCTCCACAGCCCTCACCTTGATCATTTCATGCCTTCAATTTTACTCTTCTTAGTCTGAACATAGCAGTCAAAATAATTTTTTCAAAAAGGCAAATATCATCCTATCACTCTCCTGCTTAAAATCCTTCCATGGCTTTCCACTGCTTTTTTGAATGAGTCCAAATCCTTTAACAAGCCATAGAAGACTGTCCATCATCACGTTGCTGCATCTGCCAAGCTGAGTATTTTTCAGTTATTACAATGACCATATGCTTACTAATTCCCATGGCTTTGGGCACTTGGAACCCTCCTGTCTCTTTTTCATCCCCACCATACCATCCTCTCACCTACCTCTGATCTGCTTAATTCAACCACTTGGTAACTTACCAAAGAAGTTATCCCTGACACATACAATAAATGAGCTCTCTAATATCTAAGTTTCCAAATATTTTTCATACTTTATGGTTACTGTTCATAATCTGTCTTTCCCAGAAGACTTAAGTTCAATGATGGCAAGGACTGTGTCCATCTTAGTAACCACTGCATCCCCAGAATACAACATGGTACCTGTTACACTGTAGATAAGAAAATTACAATTATGCATAAACGAATACATTTGGTAGAAAAGCAGAATACAAATCTAAACATGCATTTTTATTTCTTCAGAAATGGCAATTATGTGTATAATACAAAGGGCTTGCTTCATACACCAGTGTTTAATGGGTATCACTTTAATTTTCCATGCATCATCTGAATTACTTACCTTCATTTAATCTGCAAACTGAAACCCTCACAGTACTGTGGGCAGCTACCATATCATGCAACATAATGTATTGCTGAAATAGAGAAAATAAATTTGTAAAGAGCTAAAATAAACACACTCTTCAAGACGTTAAAGAAAAAAGCAAGGGTTCTATTAAATAAGGCAAATGCATATTACTCTGCCTTTAAAATTGTCAAGACTAAATGATTCAAAGATCATTCAATGTTTAGTTCCAAACAAAATAAGCACTTTACTGAGCCGATCCTAAAAATATCAGAATCACCTCTCTGGTATTCTCGTCTATTACAAGAAATTATAGACCCATCCCTAAGCAGTTAAGTGGTAGTTAAGACTATAAACAGCATTTGTCTTCTCCATCTCACAAAAAAAGGGGGTACGGGGAGGACATATTTGTATAACTAAAAAAATAACTACATTACTTTGTACCAAGTACTAATCTATTATTACAAAATACAAATACAGTTTAAAACTCATAATAAATTGTACTTACCTTTCTAATGGAATATAGGGAGGTAACAATTGATACTATAGACATGATCACAATAGCTAGAGCATAGTAATAGTACTCATCAGTGCTCCACAATATAACACTGAACAACTGGAAAATGTAAAATGGGTTGAGAACCTGAAAAACAAGATTTTTAAATTAAACTGAATGCGATATATATAATCATACAGCTTTTCCACCTTTTCATTGGAGTAACTAGCAAAACAGAGTGTAAGTTCTATAGTATCACAGAGCAACATATACTATTACCCAAAGAGTAGAGCAAGATGTACTTAATATAGTACTCGTTGTCATAAAGCTACTAATATTTGGCCAAATAAGCTTAACTTAAATTATCTGTGTCCATTTACATTTATGCCAAACCCAAATTTAAATTCAGCTAGAAACGGACTATGTTAACTTAGTTGTTCTGCACTCTACTTTAAAAATAAAGTATACTTCAAATAATTACTGAACTACTAAGAATGTAAAATTTTAATATTTGCTTTTATGAACTTAAAACACAAATTAATAACCCCTCTGAGTTCTTAAAATTATTGCTTCTGCATTTTTCAAAGCATTTTCACATACATAGTCCCATTTTACTTTACAATCAAATGAAGTAACTAGAGAGCATTTACTATAATTTTATAAAGGAACAGCTGTGGAAGTTTTCTAATGATCAAAACTATTTACTGATGAAACCATGTAACAAACAAGGCTACTCGCTAATACTCTACTTTGTTCTAAAGCAACACTGTATGAGTACTCTCAGGAACCCAACACAGTCAACTTCTGATTTTTAGCCAAAAACCAGAAGGAAGACTGGAACCCTCAGTCAGCTAAGGCAAATTCACTTACTCCATTATTCACATGCCCCAAGTCCTTCATTCACACCTCTTCTAGGACACTTAAAACTGAGTAGTGATTACAACTACTGATGCATTTTCTCCTAGACTAAGAGCAAGTTTCTCAATGTCAATCACCATGTGACCTTTTATATACCAATTTCTGGTGCAATATCTAGTTTCCAATAGCAAATCACAAAACAGCACTTACAGAAAACACGAAAAGGTGTTTTAAAGTAGGGGAAAAGAAAAGATAGGTTGGGGCAAAACCTCCTGCAACTTCCTTTTTGGGGGAGAGGGGAACCACAATTACAGACAAGAAAAGCAAAGCTGGACAAAATAAGAAAGATAATTCATGCCCCAAATTATCTCCCAGGGTTGCTACCTTTATCTTCCAAGTAAAGAAATAAATAAGCCACAAGAAGTTGGTAAACAGAAAATGAAAAATACGTTATTACTTAAATCATGCCTCTTTTCAAATTGGCAAATATATTAAGCACAAATTTGAGACACGTACAATAGTCTTACCTCCTTAATTAGAAGCTTAAAAACAGAAGGCACTTTCACAGTAATTTCATTTACTCCATAAAGCAATTTTCTATAACAGGAAAATAGAATAATAATATTACATTGTATTATTTAGCATTAGTACAATTTAGGGAAGGTACTGCATTAGATAAAGCTCAAACCATAGACTGCTAAAATCTGGAATTTAAAACAATCATTTCATAAGTATTTGTCGTCTTTAAATTCTCTTCCTTCAGTATTTAAATCAAAATAGTCAATACTAAATAACTCAACAGTTATCATTCTCATACTATTTTGTGACAAGTTATCTTTCCTTCCAGTCTACAATAACCATGTCAGTGAAAGCCATTTTCCCCATCTTTCAACACATTAAGTCTCAACAATTTTGAATTGCAATTATTATTTAAAAGAGACTAAATAAATTTGAGGAGTACTGCACCATTTTTCTAATATTGTACTAAGAACATGTATTTCAAAACATGTACATCTGACATTTTTTTAAAAATGTTAAAGAAAAGCTGCTTAAATTCTCCCACTTAAATATCTAAAATTTAAAAGTACCTTCCATATGATAGAATTTTTTTTGCCTTTTATGAAGTATCAGTCTGAATGAATCTTTTTATATTCTAACCCTTTGGAAGAACAATCTATAACTGTTCAACAAATATTTCTAATTTAATTTGAAAATGGCATTTATCTTTAAAATATCTAATATGCTGGTACATTTTAATACTTTAGCAAAAAATAACACTATAAAAAAAGATGTCTTCCAATTTACAAATTTCCACTGTGGCAAATCTGAGCTCATACTTACAATAATATATTTCAGAAAATCTAAGATGCTAATGATTGTAAGACATACCTCTATTTTATATAGCATGAAAAAAGATAAAAGTCTTGTGAAGCAAATGATAGCACTCCACCAACTGTACAACACATCCCCCTTTTAGAGATATTAAAATCTGGGAAAATGTGCATCTTAGAATTGATGAAATAATATGACATGTTTTTATTTATGAATATCAATTTCTAAGTATTAACTTCAACATGTTAATAATTCTTAAGCTGAGAGATGCTCTTACCCAAATAAAGTATCAATTAAGTTGTCCACTACTGTATTTATAATAGTCAAATACCTGCTAGTATGTACAACTACATGATAAAAGGGTGGACTACATATACTACTTTACTTAGGAGTTTTGATAATAGATCTAACTTTAGTTGGATAAAAATTACCTGTAGGCATGCATCCCCTTTGTCAGTCCTGCACTATGCTTTTCATAAATTGACGTACAAGAAACACCTTCATCCAGTCCCCTAAATAAATCCAAAGTTTTTACTTTAAACAAAGTTTAAAATATCCAAATTTCTTAATGCCTCATTTTTCTATATTCCTGATTTTAAAGTGTGAAAAACAGCAACCCTTAACAAAAATTGAGATAAGAAATTTTAAATCTCAAGATCTTAATATAAAATAATGAAAGCTCTAATTTTCAAATGTGGCAAACTTCTAAGTTACTCACTGTATCTATCACATGGTATTATGCCTCTAAATACTGAAGTTTTGATAATATGATCCTCTAAGGCTGTGCTAAAGCTATAAGAGGTAACAAACTAATAAAATTAACTAAGGTATAACTAACTTGAGAATTCCAAACTAAAGATTTTAAAGTTTTTTTACTTGTTATCCATATAGTTTTCCCTCTTTATTTTTTTTTTAACTGCACACTAAGAAATCCTACTTTTTTCTTATACAAAAGCATCACCCAAATCTTCCCAATTTAACACATGCCCAAGAGAAGGAAAGAATTTATAAGTCATAATTTCTAAAATCTGTAATAATTCTAACTGGGAGTCAACAAACATATCTACTTCCCCCCCGCCCCCCAAAATGTCTTAATTATGCTTACTTTAACAGAAATACTAATCACAGATTTTTCTAGAGAGTCTTAAAAATCATTTAATTCTAATGCCTTTTCACTTTTTTTTTCCCCCCAGACAGAAAAACTAAGCTCAATAATTAACTCCTATCATTGGTTAAGAGTTTCAAGTTCTACAAGTTTCTATGGTTGGAAAAAGGCCACTGAGGTTGGTGAGTTTTCTCCAAAGGAAGCAGAGATAAACTTCAAGTCAGTTAACAAAAAAAGCAGAGGGGTAGGGGGTTGGGAGCAGCTCACTGATTCTGCTCTATAAAGTAATGGTTCTAACTAGGAAAGGTCTAACTAGGAATGGTACTAAGCATATGAAAATGCTCAGGTCCATTCCAGAACATCCAATTCTTTAGTGTGTCTGAGAAATAAATCCAGGCATGAATGAGCATTTCAAATATTCACAAGGTGAATTCTTTTTTTACTGCTAATATTAAGAACTCCTTTAATATAATGATACTTAAGGAGTGCTTGTAGTAATCACAATCACTTTAACAAAAGCAATAAAAATAGAACCCTTATGCAACTGAAGTCGTCACAAAAATACCTCTGAAGGTATTACCCCAAGCTGTCCTACCCAATGCTTATTAACACATTTGGCAATTTCCCATCCTTTGCACATAGCAAAGTTAGGTTTCTGTTCATCTATCAACTCCAGCCCTCATTTCAGCAAAATGGGAGGTGATAATTCAGACATTCTAACAGAGTATATAAGGTATAGTCAAAATTTACCCACAACAAGGGTAAATGAACAAACGAACCCTCAACAAGAACTCAGATTCAGTGGGTTTTGGAATCATACTTCTTACTTTCATATAAATTTTGGCAAGATATGTTGCTGGTGGGATTTTATTCTAAAATAGTTAATGAGTATTTAAGTAACAGGAGGGACTTGTTAATGAATATGTGCACCAGTTATGAAATAAAAACCTCCTCAACTTTATGTAACACTAGAATTATTTCTAACTAGAACATTTTCAAGATACCCATAATCCAAACAAGAGAAACACACTTACTTTAAGAAATCAAAATTGTGAAGGGCATCATTCCAGAAGTATTTTACACTGTGATGGGTAAAATAACGAATCTGTAGAACACATATCAAAAAGCATTAACAATTAAATTTATTAACATAAGTCTATCACACAAAGACATATTAAAATCATTCACAAGAGTGACATGTAGTATGTTTTGTTTAATAATATTTAAACTGTGCCATTTATGATTTTTATATGATATACATTTATCTCAAATAACTGTGCAAAATCGTAGGTTTCCCTAATAGCATAAAATGCAACTATTCTGGTTTTTAAAGAAACTTTGATACTTAGATCACAATACCTGTTGTGACTGGGTCTGTGAATATTTACTCATTTCATGCCTATTGTCTTCTGTCAGATTTTCAGATAAATGAACAGCATGGCCATTTGAAATCTTATTGGTCACAGATTTTGGACTTGAAAATGGGTGGGTTTCCAATGAAAGAAAGCGAATTTTTGCACAAAACCACATTTTGAATTCATCCTTAGAAGAGATAAAGACTCAATTACATATATTACATAAATGTCTACCTTTTGATTTCCATTATATATATATTATTTACTCAACTCTAATCAAGAAAGCATTACAATCTACTCGCTAAATGTTAAACCCATTTTATGAAAAGCCATAAATTCAAATGTGAAGTGCTACGCATTATTCACCAATTTATACTACATACTTAACTGATACAATATGCAATAAAAGATCATGAGTAATTTCTTAATTTACACATTTACATGCTGAGGCTAGATAAAGCCTCTTATAAAATGTTCCCAATTCAGATAAAAAAAATCTGGGCTGCAGTAGCATCACATAGTAGAAAGGCAGCAGGTCTAATGAATGAGATATCTGGGATACAATCCTAACTCTCCAGGGACCTTGGCAGGCAAGTATCCAATTTCTCATGTATCAAGAGCTATAAAAACAAGGTGAATTTGATCATTTTTAAGGTTTCTTTAAACTCTAGTCACCATAATATTATTTATTTCAAACACTGATGTTTTCAAAATACTAGGACCAGAATTTTTCATAACATCCTAACAGAGGTACTCTTTCATATTAGTATTTTGAACAAAGCATATATAAAGACATTACAAATAAATACATGAACTTACAGTAGTCCTCAGCAGCACCACTTCACAGTCTTTAATTGCAGCTCTAATACAGGTGGCCTTCACCCGCCACTCAGGCAACCAATAGAGGAGGAGGAGGAGAAAGCCGCCAGTGCAAACCACTCCTAGGGAAACCATGGCAAGCTTCCAGCGACTTAAGTTATAGCCATAAATCTCCTGCATGGAAGTGATCATATGATTAAATATTATGTCAGAGATAAAGTCCAAAGTTGCTCTCTAAATGGGTATCACTGCCTTATCACTGCAAATATCTTCACAACTCATAGTTACCTTTAAATTTTCTTTCTGTTAAGTTCATTTTTAAAGTTACAATTTTTAGTTAAATCTGTTGATATTTTTATATATTATGGTTTCACAATCTATGTTATGCTTAGTAAGTACTTTTCCATGGAAAGTGTATATTCATAGTTTACCAGAACTATGACAGATAGGATTGTTAGATAAAATATAAGATGCCCTGTTAAATTATGTAGAGATTATGTAGAAGTAATTTCATTTCTACATTTGTCTTTTAAATTCTTCCAGAATTTATCTTGTAGTTGTTTTTTATTTTTTGGTGAGTTTTTAAATTTTGTAATAATTTTAGATTTACAGAAAAGTTACAGAAATATTAGAGTTCCTACATACACTTCATCCAGCTTCCCCTAATGTTAATGTCTTGGTACTGTTTTCAAAATCGAGAGATTAACACTGACACATTATTACTACTAACCAAAATGAGCCTTCATTAGCATTTAAACAGTTTTCTCCATTGCTCATTTCTGTTCTAGGATATAAACCAGAATATCACACTGCATTTAGATGTAGTAGCTTTTAGCCTTATTTTTCCCCAATGATTTATTAATTGTCCTAAAACCAGTGACTACTCAATTTGACCTCACTGTCCAGATTATTTCAATTACCTTCCATCCCCCACCAGGCTTAGATAATGAAAAGGGCTCCACTAGACTAAAAACTATTGGATTATTTTCATAAAGTTTTCCTAATCTGCATTGTTTCTTGCTTATCACTGGTAGCATAAAAGTTATATAATAATGAATTTTAATTAATAGGTAACCCAAGACAATGAGGAAAGAAGCACAATGACTTCACTATCATTTTTCGTTAAATACACAATTTTCTACTCCCTCAGAATAATAAATTGCAGAGATAAATTCTTCATATTTCACAAGTAAATTGTAAAAGTTGGTTACCATCTCATCTTCTTGACCCTGGTTGATAGTCTTCCTTTCTTCTTTGTCCATATCTACAGTGGTTAGAAAGGTCTTGTGCTTCAGAACAGCTGAAGATAACTAAGGGAAGAGAGGCAAATATTAGATAGTGAACCACATATTGAGATTTGCAAAATAAATATCAATGATGGTTTGGAAAGTGTTTTTCAGAAAATCTTACTTAATATGTAATAAATTTGTTATGTTTTATCAATATTCTTAAAGATAACCAGTTTTTTTTTTTTTTTTAGAGGCATGTTTTATTTATTTATTTGTTTGTTTGTTTGTTTGTTTTATACATGCACTGGGTACAGTCAGAAGCGCGGGAGGGTGAGAGAATTCACCAGAGCCAGAGCGGGGAGCAGAGCAGGCAGAAGGGCCGAAGTACACTGCCGAGGGGAGCAGCGGGCGGCAGGAGAGGTCTGCGCGCCATGTGGGACCCTCTTTCGGTGGCCGGGGAGCAGCCAGGGATCGAACCGGCGCCGCAGAGGCTGCGGGCAGCTTCACAACCCAGCGCTCAACCGCTGCGCCACCAGGGAGGCCCTAAAGATAACCAGTTTTAATTAATGTGTTTCCTACAGCCTATGTAAACAAAAGCTCACAGTTCACAGTAATTTTTAAGAATACGGAAGAGTCAGAGCCAAAGAGCTTGAGGGCTACTGGTTGATAGAGTAGGCTCGCCTCTGGAAAACTATTGGGAACATTACGTCTTTAATCCCAGATGCCATATTTCTATTCATCTATGCTTTGTATAGCAGGCGCTTGATGTGTCAGGCACTCAAAAAATTCTTCTTGAATAAACGACCTGATGAATATGTGCTAAGACAGAAATAGCTATTTAATGTTTACATGATGTAAATTAATAGCCAAGTAAAAAACCAACTGTTAGGATTTTAACTAATCCTAAGCACAAGACTACCAAAATCTCTTATTTTAGGTAAGCAACAAAATACTGTTATCCTAAAAAAAATACTGTGATCCTAAAAAAGAAGCCTTAGCAGTATCTAGTCAACTTTTCCAAAACAAGTTGCATTATCATTCAAAACACTTTGGACACTACAGTAATAATTCTCAGCCTAGGGTAGTGTTAAAATCTTACAGAGTGGTTCCACCCAGGTAAGACCAATCTATCAAATCGATACAACTTGAAGTGACACTCATTCTCAAGAGCTATTTATTACCTGCTGCTACAGACTGGGGTGAATTAGCACCAGGTTCACACAGAGTTAGGCGAAGAGTGCCTGTTCCCACCAAGAGATGAAAAACCTCATGAGTCAAAGGAATCACAAAAAGTATTCAGAAAGGTTGGCTTCAGTAGTGGGATCAAATTAGCCCTAAATTAAAAGCTACTCCTGTGTAACAAAGCTAAAAGACCTAAAGAATAAAATTGTTTCCATGTAACTGCCTCACACAACAAAATTCAAGGAGATTTGTAGAAAACAAAAGATCTAATTCCAGTAAGTCACAATGTCTGACATCCAATTAAAACTTAACAGTTATACAAATAAGCAAAATACATAATGCGTAAACAACATGAAATGACAGAGACAACAGAACTGGAAAACAAGGACAGTAAAACAGCTATTGTTAAGTGTAGTTCATACGTTCAGAAAGAGGAAAGACTGAACACGTTTGGTAAGAAAAAAGAACCAAATTGAATGTAAAGATTTATACAATTTATTTAATGAAAAATATTAGATGGAAGTAACAACAGAATGAAAAATGACTAGATTTAAACAAACAAAAAAAGGCAACAGCATCTATCAACAGGCTGTGAGACTTCAAATATACATGGAAGGCAGGAAAAACAAAAATATGTAATGGTAATTTCCAAAACTTTTCCCTATCAGATGAAAAGAAACTAAACCCAAAGATTCAGTAAGTCCGATTAACGCCAGGCATAAACATTAAGAACTTATACTAAGACATGCCATTTGTCAAAGTACTGAAACCCAATAAGGTCCATTCTTGACCCCATCATCTCATTACTCTTTTTATTATGAGTTATACTAGAAATTTAGCTTATTAAGGCAAAATTCTTAAGTCTTATCAAATTTTACCAAAGTTGAAATATTTAAAATTTAAATTAAAAGTTGCTCTAAAAATCACCAATTTCCCTTTAAACACATTATACTTCATAGGCTATTACTAAGAATTCAAATTCATCTTTCCCATAAACTTCCAGTAAAAACCAAACACCAATGAGACAACTCCAACAGCTTACATTTAAAACACATACAATTGCAAATATAGATTTAAAATTTTAAGACACAAAGTCCTTAACATTTCACTTCCATGAAAATAAAAACCTATATAAACATATTTAAATACATTGCTCATTGAGATGAAAATGAATTGTTATTCTATGACATATCTAATTAGACATTTGAAGCATTTAATAGCAAACCTGTAAAATCCATTTAAATTAGAGAGGTATAATTTTGATGACTTGCTAGAGTGCATGTATTTTTTCAATCAAGTCAACTTCTAGATCATAGAAAACAAGTTAAGTTTTTCTTACCTATCTCACCTTATCATCATTCCTCCCAATTGCTGATATTAGCAGAGTTCAGAAGCTGGTTCTTAATAATAAAATTAAATATAAAAACTCACTTCAAATAAATTTTCTGCCAAAAATTTGTTTTCATTCTTTTTAAACTGCTTTCAAAATGATTAAGACATAAAACTTAAGATTTTGTAAAACACTGATTATGGCAAAAATGGATTTTCAAAAGTTAGACTCTTTGCCATCTGACTGCCACTAATACAGCTCCCATTCGTTAATTAAATCATATCTAGTTAGCTCACTGAAGTCCCAATTCTACAGTGCATGCCTGAACCTTGATGTCATCTAAATAGCAAGGAGCTTATTGGCTATTGTCCTTAACCAAACCCTTCCTTGCATTTATAATGAACTTGATTTTGTGTGAGTAAAAACAGCATAAGACAAAGTGAAATTAGGAATAAATCTCACCAAATCTAAAGCTAATTTTTGAAAGCTTATTTGTTGGTTTTACATTATATAATTACTACGAACCACTCAAAGTATAGTCTCTAATTAAGAACAGGAGTTAGACAGATCTCTTCTCCTAAAACAAGACGAAGTAGTCTCAACAGGAACAGACCTCCCCAAATCTCTTAACCATTTTTATTTCAAACTCAAGTTTCTCACGGCTGTGTCACAATAGTAGTATAACAGAATATATGGAAGGGTTTTAAGAACAGAATTCCAAAGCATGTGACTCACAAGGTGATTTAGAGAATGATCTGTAACTCAAGTAAAACTTGAAGTAATTTTGAACAGTACATTTTTAATTTTTTACATTCAGACTAACGTAAAAACTAAAATTAAAAATGTACTATTCAAAATTCACAAAACTAAGAATAAAAGGAATTTAAGTGTTCAAATGATGTTCATAAGTTTGTAACATATACTTCCAGAGTTTTAAAATTAAAAAATACACTAAATTAAGATTTTTTGGGGCACTTTGTATTGCTAAAATACAAAATGCATCATCCTACTTTGTTTTGTAATTCTAGATTTTTTTTCTGATAATTAAATATACCTACCTATGTTAAATAAAGAACTGAAAAACCCATCTTCAAGGACCACTCAGCAAAAGGTGTTTTGAAAGACTGTGAAGTAAGCAGTACTACCAGCATTCTGAGCATTATTTCATATTCAAATCTGTAGCATCCACAGAAACTAAGATGACCTCTGCAATTCAAAAGCAGTTCTCCCTGTATAATCAAAATAAAATATACCCTAATACATATAAAATCCTGTCTCTACTCACTGGACAACCTCAATTTCACATCCATGCAAATATTTATACAAAAATAAAAGAAAATCTCAATCCCCTAACTACATAACCAAATTGTGACAACTCTCTGAGGGCAAAACTCCACACTTCAAACCAGCTTCTAACAATAAGAATGACATAATATAATTTAATGAATACATGGAAATTTTACAAGGATACCAGTTAAATTTTAACAAAGCTCTACTCAATAACCATTTTATCACTTCCCATCTTGAACTTTCTCTTATAATACAAGCTTTTGTTTCTGTGTTTAGGTTTAAGGAAAACTATTGTATCCAACATACAACAAACTAAAACTGTATTTACATTTGTAAAGCACAGTCTTTACATAGTTACACTTTTTGTATGTTACAAAACAATGTGAGAGCTATAACTAAATAAATTCTAATTAGGAAAGATAATGTGATTACCTACCTTAGGGTCAATGTTTCTATCACTTTCACTATAAAACTATTTTTAAGGAAGAAATCAACCCTTTATTCAGAGAAACTCCATGGAGTAAGACAGTCATCATTTCACAAAAGAGTAATTCTATTACAATCATCCAGCAGTTAATTAATAAAAAGCAGGAAAAAGTATACCTATGGAGTAACAAATGATATCATGTCTTACTTTCACTTCATAAAAAAGGAAATGTTTCAAAATCATTTACATAGAATGCAATACAGTAAACACTGTTTTGTTTTGTTTTGTTTTGTTTTGTTTTGTTTTGTTTTGTTTTGTTTTGTTTTGTTTTGTTTTGTTTTGTGGGACCCTCGCAGGTGGTCAGGGATCGAACTGGCGCTTGAGAGGCTGCAGGCTGCCCCAGCGCTCAACCGCTGTGCCACCAGGGGAGGCCCACAATACAGTAAACATTTTTAAATGTCTACTTATGAGAGCTTTGCTTTTATTTGTTACTTTGATCTTAAAACTTTTATACTTCCCCATAAATCTTCCTTATGTCACATTCATATTCAATGAATTTCATATTCATATTCAAAATTTCATATTCAATGACTGAAAATTTTAAGTATTCCAATTGCTAAAGTGATTTCTAAATTTTACCACCTATTATATGAAAGGGTGCAGTGGGCAATCATAAATCATAGATAGCACCACTAGGTAAGACCAGGCCTACAGACTGAATATTCCAAACTAGCAAAACTGAAAAGACCTAGAAAGAAAGCTTAGACCCACTCCTATGATAACCAAAAAGTCAAATACATTAATAAAATGGTGACAAATCCAACAATGAAAATGTGCTAGTGAGTCCTAGGGATGGGGTGGGAGTGAGGAAGAGGCTTCAGTGCTTTTAGAATGCTTTCACCATCTACATGCAATAATATGCTTAAAACAGGTTAAGAGGGCCTCCCTGGTGGCTCTGGGGTTAAGACAGCACTATCAAGCTATTGCCAGTCACTACAGCATGAGTTTGATCCCCGGCCAGGGAGCTAACCCACAGAGCACAGCAGACTTCTGTCTTGCCAGCTATTCCCTTGGGCAGTGTATTTCAATAGATCTGCCTGTTCTGCTTCTCACTATCTGGTGAATCCTCTCACTGCCCCCCCCACACACACACACACACAAACCTCTGGCCTACACCCCAGCAGTTCTTGTATGCACGAATAAATAAAAATAAAATCTTTTTTTTAAAAAAAGAATTAAAAAAACAGGTAAGAGAGAAAGCTAAGGATAAGTTCAAATTTCTAATCCTATAACATCTGATCAACCTTGATCTTAACTTTATAGGGGAACCTCTAAAATACTTTTTGGTGATCTATCAGAACAGATCCTTTGCCTAGACCACACACTTAGTTAAAGTCACTTTACCCTAAGAACAAGATGAAATAGTCATTTTTAAGGCTCCTTTATCAAGTATATGTCTAGTAATCTACAGATGATGTTTATTTTTATATCCCCCCCCCCCATATTTTGGTCCCTCTGAGGAAAAGCACTAGCCTGTGATGTTGTATACACAACAGCAAATTCCAAATTATTTTATAAAACGAATTAGGTGAACATGTATGCTATGTTCACTACTACCAGGAACAATAGGAGATATGCAACTTTTACCCCAAAACATAAACAAAAACAAAAGAGCACAGAACTAAGAGTCAGCTTTGACCTGTCCGTAAAAGACAATTCACTCAACAGAACCTATTTTACAAGTTCCTTCACCGTCTTGATTTCAAATTCTTCTCCACTAAATGAGATGTAATTCACATGATACATTCCAACCATGATGATCTTCATTAAATATATAATTTGTATATAGTCTGCTGTTTCACCCTTGTACCACTAGGTGACGTTCCAGCTTTGGTAAGGAAAGAGGATAATTGTTTCCACAAGCCTTAAGGGAACAGCTGTTGATCAAGAGTGATTAAACAGAAATTACATGTAAAATTTTCTTAGAACCACTACAGACACTAACATAGGAAAAGTAGAAGTTGCTGTTTCATGTGTCTCAATAGAAAAATAAGACTTGCAATAAACAGAAGCAAATTATGGTAGGGAGTGAAAAAGGCAGGTACGTTATTATTCCCTTTGTAAAGATTACTCCCAAATTCACAATTGTCTGAAACTAGAACTGAGGGGTCTCACAATGTTGTATAACAGAAGAGAACAGAGCAATAACAATTAAAGAGTACATAAATCTATTCGAGAACAAGATGAGGTAAAGTATAAATGTATGAGGTAAAACATTACTTGCCAATTAAAATGGCAAAAAAAAAAAAAGAAAAAGAAAAAGAAAACCAACACCCTTTATACACTGCTGCTAACAGTGAATCTTTATGTACTACCTTTTTGGAAAACCAACTGCCAGTGTATTAAAATTTAAAACCCCACATACTTTGATCCAACAAACCCAATTAGAAATCATTTTCGCGTATACCTACACATGTATGTTTCATTCATGGTTTCTTCAAACGTCTCTGTATTATCAGAGTACTTATAAGAGTATAAAAGTTTTGTCCTTTTTTCCTTTGAGGGTAAAAGTGGGTACTGACAAGCAAAAACACCTAGCTGAAGCAGGAATATTTTAAAAACAGCACAAAAGCAATCATGTGTCAATAACATTTAATAAAACTGGAACTGACAAATCAAGAGTTCTAGTAACAGTTTGTATAAGCAAAACAAATTCTAAATGAGCCCAAACTAGAAGTTTTCTTCATTAACTCAGCAGAGTTAATTCTGGCTTACTTCAGAATTATTGTATTTTGTTTTCAAGAAAGCAAAATTAGTTTAACTCATGATCTATACTATAGTATGGTTCTCATTTCTTTCTTCCAGACATGAAGATCCTACCACAAGGCAACATAAAATCACCAAGGAACCACCTGTACAAAAAGGTCCAATCCTGCAAATTTACAATTAAAGGGACAGGCACTTTGGATCAGCCTTTTAAAATTAAGTCAACCTGTCTTTTTGCACTTCACTCATTTTTCCTGATTTGAAATCTATCCATGTTGACTTAGCATAGAAAGGTAGCTCAAAGTCCTTGTATCTGCACACAATAACTTATTTCAAAAATCCACCACTTTAAATTGCTGTTGCAGAGATAATGGCCTTATTCACAGTACAACCATCAAAGAAACAAGAACTTTTATCATTTCCTGTGGTCATTCTCTAGCCCCTTATTCAGGATTTTAAAAAATCAATGTACTTGGATACTGTGTCAACCATATTAATAGAAACTGACATCTGTACAGGGATTTTTAGTTTACAGAACACTGTTAGAGTATTACCTACTTTACTTACCAATTGTTAAGTCAATACTGTGCTTTAAAACAAGGGAAAAAATAATCATCAGTTAACCAGGATTATCATTTTCCACTTTCTCTATAAAGTCAAGCATGCAGTGTTTTATCTCAAAAAGTCTAATCAGCAATTAAGGAATGACACGCAGACAGCATCATCTTTCAAGGGACTATTTTCCCATAATTCATTTGAAAACCAGCTATTGTCCCAAAATGTAATATATTCTTTTATAAGGAAAACAGTGACTGGTTTCCCAAGACAGCCCACAAATGACCTTTTCTACCTCCCACAATTCTGCTGAGTGTTACTTCATATTACACTAGCCTGGGTGACAGGGCAGGTAGCCAGGTTACCAAGCCTCCACTCCCTCTGCCCACTTCTTAGTTATTAATACTCCAGGCTTTTCTCTAAGTAACAACATCACCAAAGCACAAGAATGGCACTGCTGGCCCATCTACGGTGGTTATCAAACAGTATTTTCTGCACTTGTCTTTCACAAGCTCCAGACCCACAGATTCAAGCATCTACTACATGTTTTGCACACAACTAAAATTCATAGCTTCATCTTATCTTTCTTCCAAAATTCTGCCCCATCCCACAACCATTGCTTCTATTCCTTTATGTGATTTGACTAAAAAGACATGCCAGGAATTTTAAAGTCATTCTAGTTGCTTCCTATTCCAAACCTATATCCAGCTGGACTAAATTCTATGCTTCTGTCTTAACAAATCCATCACCATGCCCGATCCCCACTGACTCTGCCTTAACTCAGTCCTGATGCCCTCTCTAATCTCTCTCATTCAAATCAATGCACAATCTAGATAGTATCATTTCTCTCTCTGCTTAATATTTCAATTGCTTCCCATAGTCTGCAAAAGCATTTCCCTAACTAGTAAAAAAGTTCCTCCAAAATAAGAAATGTAAAAAGGCATCCTGTGCTCATATAAATTGAAGATACAGATTAAATAAAATCTGGCAGTTTTCTTACCACCAAGATTTTGAAAAGCATTATACCAAACATCTGGATGTGGTTCCCTACCATGAAGAGTTGGGGGGTGGGGGAAAGAGAAGAGGACGATTCATTAGGATGAAAGGAAGAAGAGGACAAAGTCAAAACTAATTCGAAGAAGACTGTCAACACCATTTGCCAATTCACCAGCGGCTATTACTCGCTTCTTACAAACCTTACAGCCCGTCTATATAGAACACGATTTACAGTCCCTCGAAGAACCCTATTGTCTCCTGACTCCTTTTCCTTATTATATACTTTGCTCCTCCTGCCAAAAAGGCCCTTCCCTAACTTAGTCTGACTGAAGAGCTCCTCCTAGTCCTTCCAAACCCTGGTAAAGTAACTTCTCTAAGATTTTATTGTCCCTTCCACCTCTCAGCAGAGGAATTCTCCCACTTTTGTCCTTCCTCTGTACCTGTGAGCACATCTATCCCACAATATTGGACTGCAGACTAATACCATAAAGCTTGGAAACCAGGCTAGCACCCAGAAATGTAGTGAATGAATGACACAAGCAAGACGGGGTATGAGAAAGGAGTAAAACCTTTCCTCTTTTTCTGAGCAAAATTGCACAATAAAGTTAATTTTGTCTGTAGCATGTTCTCATTTCTCATCCCCATACTCCTTTTCCCGGACACCTAGTGATCTCAACCCCCAACACAGCATTTTGTTCTTTTACATCAACTACTTCCTCTCCTCTTTAACCAAAAGTCATTCTGTTTAGAAATTAATAACAAATGAGTTATATCTGCTCAAAGCTGACAAATCTAAGATAAATCTCTAAGTAACAAAATTTTAAAAGAAGTATGACGATGCGAGACACGGTTACTGCAGTCCACCACAGGAAGGCTGGCCAGAATAAAAATCTGGGAGTCTACCTGACTGAGCTTCCCCGTTCTTCACTCTATCCACACCTCATGGTAGCAACAATAGCTGCTACTGGCAAAGACAGAGATGAAGCTGATGCTATGGCAACCCTATGGATCACCCATTCTTCTTGGATTGAAAAGCTGTTTATTTGCTCGAGAGACCAGTTTTGGTCAATTTTTCACTGCTATGGACAGAAAGTCTCACCAACACGTTCACCAATGAATTAAAAAGAATGCCTTTACTCTAGACAAACTGTTGAAATCTCACTCCAGATCACTGCTTGGTTTAGGAAACAGCAAATTAATTTAACAAGAAATGTTGCCCAAATATCCTAGTACTTCAATGTTAAGTCTGTAAACGTTAAATTAGCATTCTAGTAAGAATAATTATGATTTATCACCATCTCTGCTTTCACAGAAAGTCATGTGTTAGAATTTCAAAGTTTATATGTGCCAAGCACTGTGCAAAATGCTGGAAATTACAAAGATTAAATTTCCAACCTCAAGGAGCTAAATATAGTGGGTTAGACAGGTAAGTAAGCAAACATACAAAGCAAATGGTTGAGTGCTGCAATAAAATAAAAAAGAGTAGTGAGGAAGAGGTAGGTAATGCACAGAAAAGACTTTATTTTTTTTTTAAGATGTATTTATTTATTTATTCATACAAACACGGTACAGTCAGAAGCGCGGGAGGGTGAAAGAATTCACCAGAGCCAGAGCGGGGAGCAGAGCAGGCAGAAGGACCCAAGTACACTGCTGAGGGGAGCAGCGGGCGGCAGGAGAGGTCTGCGCGCCATGTGGGACCCTCCTCCGGTGGCCAGGGAGCAGCCGGAGATCGAACCGGTGCTGTGGAGGCTGCAGGCAGCTTCGCAACCCAGCGCTCAACTGCTGCGCCACCGGGGAGGCCCCAGAAAAGACTTTAGAGAAGAACTATCCCTTGATCTAAGACCTCAAATAAATGAGGAAAAAAACAGAAATATAACAGAAGGATGGAATCCGAGCAGAATTACCACATACAGAAATAAGGTGAAAAATCCCAGAAACTGTCAGGAATACAAATTATTTCAACTATTTGGAGCACTGGTGGCTACTAAAGAGGTAGAAATGTAGCTAAGAAAGATGGTACCGGCTCAGATGATGATGAATGGCCTTATTTGACATGATAAAGATACAGATGGACTCATAGGTGATGGAGAGTTTGGACTTTTAAATGAAAGCAACCCAGGGCCATTCCAGGGAGTCACATTCCCAAAGAATCTGGTGTGATGGCATCCTTTAGACTTACACAAGAACTGTATTCACCTACAGGACTATCTCTAAAATGGCAGAACTCATTCATCAATGTATACCCACCATCTATGCCTGTGATTGCCACATATAAACACTAAAAAAAGTATTGGCATAGCTGATGTAACAACGTAATCCTAATAAGCATAACCAAGAAGTCCTAATCAAGTCTCCTTCCTTACTGCGGATAAAATCACAAGTCTTACGTGCTACTATAATTTCTAATCACCACAACTCTTAAGGGAACATGAAAGAGCTCACTGACTATGGGCTGCCCCAAAGATAAGAAACTATTGGAAGGGGAGGGGACAGAATCATTCATGATTATGAAGCTGACTAAGCAGTTAATTCTATCCTTTTTGCCAAAAACTGACTGGATAAGGTCAAAATTATTCATCAACTCATTCTACGGCAGAGGCAATAATTATAAAAATATATATTTTCCTATCAAAAGGACTTGTAATATAAAAATCTATTTTAACTAAGAATTTGCTAGGTTTCTCTTGTCTTTCAAATAATTAAGTGTTCCTGATTTTCCTGTAGTACATTGCATTTTACTTAGTAAACTAAATTATTATAATTGCCATGTAAATAAGGAGTACAATTCTTGTACTTAGAAAAACATGGGGAAATTTAAAGAAAGTTTAGGTAATCATGGAAAAAATTAAGTATGAGGTTAGAAAACTAATGGTTTAAAAAGCTACGGCATATTCTAGAGATAGATGACAACTCTTTGATGTATGAAGAATGAGTGCCAAACATTTAAAGAAATGGATCCAAAGGCTACATAAATAAGAGATATAGCTAGTTCACAAATTCGGTTTTTAAATGAAATTAAGGCATATAAAAACCTATTAGACACAATTAAACATATTTTTAAATTTTGTTACCAGTAAGAAACAATGAGTAACAGTGGGGGGTGGGGAGGGAAGAGGGCGAGGACAAGGACTAACAACATACCCAAAGACATAAAGACAAAAATATACACTGCATGTACATTAGAAACACATGAGATTAAATATCTTGTGTTTTAAGGATGGGCTTTCGAAGACACATGGTATTTTTGCTATGAAAGTCTGAATATAATTCATGTCATTATTGCCTGTTGCTCCAGTTAAAAAACAATACAGCAATCCTCAACTGTATCCCCTCTACACACACACAACTTTCTTTGAATATGTTACATGTTAATAAACTAATATATATAGTAAGTTATCATTTACTGAGCCTCTTAGCCTCACAATTGTCTAAGGTAGGCTTTATTGCCTCCACTTGACAAATGAAGAAACTAAAGAAGGTTAAATGACTGGATCCAGGCCACATAGCTAATAAGTAATGAGGCTGGAATTCAAAAATCACTTGTCTATGGCTTTGAAGTCCACATTTTAACCAATGTACCAGGCAACATGACTTAAATTTTAGGTGCTGTCATGTTTAAGACTGTTGTTTTCTTATCGTGCTATCCCCTGAGTATTGTTTACGTTCAGATACTTTAAATTTCATGGAAAACATTAACAACTTATAAAGCTCTTTCACAATAACGCAAATCTTCCTAGTAGTAAATTAAAATTTTAATTACCAGGGGTATTTCAAATAAAGCTACCTGGTTAGATTATAGAAAGAAATCGGCCCTCCTGCTATATAATTTGAACACTGCCTGTCAACTTTATTTTCAAAATAAACAGCCACTTTATTTCTCTACTATTCATAAACTGAAGCAACCAAACAGTGTTATCACTACTTCCACTCAATCCCTAATCAAAAACAGGCTCTGTTGCTATGACAATGGTCAAAAACTTCACTTAACTCTCACCCTCACCTGATCTAATGCTGAATAAAACAAAGTGCAAAAACCAAGGATAGTAGCAAAAAAGTAAATTTCCATAACAATAGGTTTACTATTTCAAACGTCCAGGAACTGATGTGCCTTTTAAAAGGGTGGCTAAACAAAAATGGGATGCCCATATATACTCATTGTGGCAAGTGTAGCCAATTCAGCAAAGCAACAATCCTTTTGAGAAAAGAATGCCACATATGTTACAGTAAAACAAAATTAATACATGTGCCTTGTAGAGTACTTTTAACCATGTAATCGCCCTTCAAAAGACAAATCAGAAGCAGAACACCTTCATTTTAGCAACAAAGTCTTTAGATGATGGTGTCCATTTTGCAATAATCTCTAAGGTTCCCACATTTCTTAGATTTTTTTAAAAAGTGCTAACTGCCCGACTTACATCTAAAACAGTCATTACATGTGTACGTGTGTTCTACTCATTCAATTCAGAATCATATGTAGGAAACACAGGTTTCTGTTTCTGGATTTACGACTCCATACCCAGTCATTTTGCTCTAATATAACCACTAAATATAGTCCTAAGACACTGATGATTAAAAGTAGTTAATTGTGTGAGTGATTCATACCTCCTATGTCCAGACACCAAGCTCCAAGGATGTTTCTGTCAGATCTACAGGAGAGGAAAGTGTAAACACCTGTCACAAAAGCTTTCCTATGGGGAAGCTGGAACTGAGTTAGCTGTCAACCCAACTTGGTTCCCTCACCCACCGCCAACCTCCCCCCAAAAAGGTCACACACCACCCACCAGAACCTAACTTTGTGATGGGAATGGGCAGAAGGAAAGGTCACGAAGAGCCAGACCCCGGAGGTACTAGAGGAAAGGGCCCTGGACTTCTTGTAGCCCTCACTACTACAAGTCAAAGTGAGAGGCTTAGGCAAGTCAGCAGTCACTTCTCCCCGGGGGCCCCTCTGGGTTTATCAATAAAATGCGGCGAGATTGGCAAAGCGCTCTACGGTTCGGTGGCTAAGAGCGAACTCAACATTCCTTCAGTCAGCGCTCGCACAAACCCATCAAGGGCCCTGCCCATACCCCCTGTCCTCGACCACACCACCTCCCGGTCGTCCTAAAAGGGTGAGTCCATCCTCCCACTGCCAAGCCCCAGAACAATCGCCCTCCCCTCAAGCAGCGTGTTCAAACCAGGCCTTCACACCCACAACGTGGATCCCGCCTCGCTTCACCTGCCCCTGACATTCCGCGGTCGCAGCGCTCAGTCCCCACCCCACACGCCCCTTCCCAGAAAGCAGATGCCCGATTCCGGCTCCGGCAGGCCGACCACAGGCGCCCCTGGTACTCGCCGCTCCCGATCTCACCCTTCCCTCCAGCAACCTCCCCCATCACCACCACCCACCCTCTCCGCGCCCCGCTCACCTCAGGAAGCCGGAGCCGCTTACCGGCCGCCGCCGCGCCGTCTCCTCGGCGGCCTCCCGGCCCGAGCAGCCGAAGGACCGCGGGGGGCCGGGGCCGGGCCGCCGGTCTCGCCGCCGCCGCCTCGCCTCAGCCCAGCCCCATCGCCCTCGGCCGGCGCCGGCGGCCGCGGGTCGCTCGGGCTCGAGGCGCCGCTGCAGCCGCCGCCGCTACCGCCGCGCTGCGGCTCGGGTGAGAGAGGGAGGCTCCGCGGCCCGGGCCGAGCCGGGCGCAGGGGCGTCCGCGCTCCGCTCCTCCGCGCCCGCGGCGGCGGCGTGCAGCCGAGGCAGGGAGAGAACAAGGGAGGGCGGCAGGGGGAGGCGGGCAGGGGAGGGGGCGGTCTGCGCTCCGAAACAGCCTCCAGCCGCCAGCTACGTAGCGGGCCCCCCCCTCCGCCGTGGCGCCCAGATCACGCTGCGGGGAGAGCCGGCGAGCGGGCGGGGGAGCGCGCGCGGCGAGCTCGGGACTCCCGCGCCGGATGTGAGGTCACGTGATTGCCTCATCCCCGCGCCGAGGGCCGAGGGGCGCAGAGGGGACGTCAGAGGGGCGGGGCCGACGGTGTCGGGCGGGGCGAGTGGCTGGCCCCACCCACCCTCAGGGCCTAAGCTCTAGCCCTCCCCCGGCGTGCAAAGAAAGGGCGGGGAAAGGCGCTCCTCAAGAGTTGCGCGTTGGGGAAAGAAATTACTAACTTAGGAGGACGGCTTTTTTTGGCGGGAGGAGGTGAATTTGCAACTCACCGTAGAAAGACAAAATCATAGTCCAAATCCCCATTTTGTGAACAGGGAAACTGAGGCCCTGCGAGGGTCCCCGACTAGAATTCCCCAGAGTGGAGGTGCTAGGATGGAGAGGAAGCCAGATCCTGGCTCCCAGTCCAGGGCTCTTTCCTTTTTCTTTTTTTTTCCTTCTTTTTAAGGTTTATTTATGCATGCAAGAGCTGGGGTACAGGCCAGAAATGTGGGGGGTGAGAGAATCCACCAGAGACAGAGTGGGGAACAGACCAGGCAGACTGAGTGAAATGCACTGCTGAGGGGAGCAGCGGACGAGACAGGAGAGGTCTGCCGCGCCATGCGGGTCACCTCCCTGGCCGGGGGTCGAACTGCTGCAGCAGCTGCGGATAGCTTCATAGTGCTCACGCTTCATCCCTTGCGCCACCAGGAAGGCCCCCCGGTCTCTTTGATTCCTTAACACTCTCCCTCCTCCCAGCCTGCTCCGAAAACGAAGAAACTAGAACCCGCATTTCACAAGCGGCTAGGCTCGCGGGGAAGGAGGCAGAGGCAAGAGAAAGCTCCTCGCGCCCGCTCCAGTGCCTCCGGCGGGAAGGAGTCTCTTCCGTCAGTGCTGAATGCAAATGAAATACTTTCCTCCGCAGAAGATTTATCTACCCGCCGCCCCCGGCCGGACATCCAAATCGCAAGTTTGGTTTTCCCTTTGGCGAGGGCGACCGCGCCGGGTGCGCGTGGAGAGCGCACAAAAACCAGCTGCCTCTGGCTGTAGAAGTCTTTCGACCTTGAGTCTACCTCGCCTACGCCTTTCGGTCCTGCTGTCATTGTTATTACACCTTGCGGCTAACAGAAGCTCTAACTGCTTAAGCTTAAGAAAAAAGACGCTGGCAAGCGCTGTTTCTGGTGCGCTGCTCTCCTGGATACCTGTCCAGGGGCAGGGAGCAGCAAGCCTCTATTTTGTAGCACAGGGCAACATTTAATGGGAGGCTGTCACCCCTGGTCCACTACACATGGTGACGCCTCACCTGGGGCAACACACCGCCCCAAGCCACAGCACGATGACACCTCACTGGGAGCCTGGAAAACGCTTCTCCTGGCTCCCCTCGGTTTCACGGCCCTGGACAGCCTCCTCTCCTTTCCTCACACTATGTAGGTAGTGTGGACTGCATACTGCACTGATGGAGCCACTGCTGCCTCCCCAACCCCTAGGCTCACCTTCCCTTTCAAAGATCTCAGTATTCAAAGGATTGAGTGACATAAGGGATGTGGACATATTGGGCACACTGGTAGAAAATGCGTTGGTGGGGGTGAGCCCGTAAAACCTCCATTCCCACCTCTCTCATCTCCCGGCCATTTCCCCTCAACCTTGAAACAAAATCAAGTTTCTCAAGTCCTCAAAATAACACTGTCAAGCAGAACCCTCCACCCGAAGTGCCCTCTCCAGTCAGCGTCCAAGAAATTGCTTCCCTCCCTTGCATGCAGACCTATTAACAGTGCCCTATCTACACTTCCTCCCTCATTTCTCAACACTTACTGATTTCTCCACCGCCATCCACCACTCTCCCTCACCCTGCTCAAGCAAGAGTGACCCAAGACTGTCATTTCCCCAAAATCTGGCATTCTCCAGACCTTTTTTTCTCTGGATCTTTCTGCTACATTAGACCCCTCAGCTGACAACCACCTTCTGGAATCTTCATATTACCTTGGTCCCCTAAAAAGTGCACTTCTCCAATTCTCACTTCTCAGTAAATAAGGCCTCTGCCTCCTTTGGTGGTATTGTCAAGTGCTATCAATTGTGAGTCTGCACCTTAAATGCAAGACGCCAGTAGAAACCCATAGTTCTTCTCACTCCACTCACTCTGGGAGGATTGCCTCCACTCTCATAGTTTCAGCTATCAGATAGCTGTCTCCAGTACAGACCTCTTCCACAATAATTGGACCCAAAGGGCCTCGCCATTGGCGCAGCGGTTGAGCGCTGGGTTGCGAAGCTGCCCGCAGCCTCTGCAGCGCCGGTTCGATCCCCAGCTGCTCCCCAGCCACTGGAGGAGGGTCCCACATGGCGCACAAACCTCTCCTGCCGCCCGCTGCTTCCCTCAGCAATGTCCTTCGTCGGTCTGCCTGTTCTGTTCCCCGCTCTGGCTCTGGTGAATCCTCTCACCCTCCTGCTTCTGACTGTACCCAGTGCTTGTATAAATAATAAATAAATAAATCTTTAAAAATAATAATAATAATAATAATTGGACCCAAAAATCCAATGGCCTGCCAGGCAAATCTAGCTAGATATTACAAGTGTTGGGGGGAAAGGATGTCCTGAGCTAATTCCATGGAGGCTTTGTGGGCCCCACCCCCACTCCAGACCAAAGGCATCAAGACATTGGGAAAGACAAATCTGTCGCCACCAAAGGGAAGGTGGCTGGGACCTGAGGGTGGAGTTAAGCAGCCAGGTTGGGTATAAAAACCAAACACGTGGGCCTTGGGGGGCTCGCTCTCTCGCTGGGCTCCTGGCTCGCGGCCAGCTCTCAGAGTGCCATTTGGGATTCCTGATCGGCGGATCGGGTAGGACGCATTTAAAACTTTGTCTCCCACTTTTCTCCTTGAGCTGTACATTTCCTCATTTGCCCTTCCCTTGTAAATAAACCTTTTATTAACCTTTCATGTGTGCCTGCAGTAGAGCATTGATAAATCCTTTTAAGCACGCAGGTGAGGACCCACAGTCAGGCAACCCATTTTGTATCAGGACTACCCTATAACACAAGGACACCCCAAACTCAACATGTCCAAAACAACTCATCTTCTGCCTCCATAGGGGCCCCTCCCTCCGCTTTTGGCATCACCAGCTAGTCATCAGGAATTAGAAAGTTGGGAATGAGTGAGTCATTCTTGATTCAGCCCTTGAGTGATTCATACTTGATTCAGTCTTCTGTCTTGTCCCAACACCAAATCCTATCTAATTTACCTCCTTACTATACCTGAAATCCCTACCTCCATTCCCCCTGGCGTGAGCTCAGCTATCCTTTCCAGACTGAACTGTTAACAGCAGCCTTTAAACCGTCTCCTTCAGACAAGCTCGCCTAGCCTCCAGAGTGAACTATCTAGTGTTGCATTGACAACACCACACTGATAAATGGGAGTCTCAGAGCAAGTTATAGGACGCATGATGCTGCCAAAAAGCAAGATCCTGGCCTTTTTATTGATAGAATAATTATACAGCATCAGTTGTGAGGGAAAGGAGGACAAAAAGAAAAGGGAGGAGTGAAACTAGAAAATGTGCTCTGTCATCTATAGTATCAGGGGCTGTGAGTCTGCGCCCCCCCCCCCCACCACCACGCACTTCTCACTTCTCATTGCTTGATGACTTGGTACTGTAATTAAGATCAAGCCCTAGGGGCCTCCCCCGTGGCGCAATGGTTGAGCGCTGGGTTGCGAAGCTGCCCGCAGCCTCTGCAGCACCTGTTCGATCCCCTGCTGCTCCCCGGCCACCAGAGGAGGGTCCCACATGGCGCGCAGACCTCTCCTGCCTCCCGCTGCTCCCCTCAGCAGTGTACTTGGGTCCTTCTGCCTGCTCTGCTCCCTGCTCTGGCTCTAGTGAATTCTCTCACCCTCCCGTGCTTCTGACTGTACCCACTTGTATAAATAAATAAATAAATCTTAAAAAAAAAAAAAATCAAGCCCTAGATCCCCAGCCAGGGTTTCAATCTTATCAACAAGGCATTCCACTGATCAGCTTCTGGGGTCCCTTGTCAAACAGCGGAACTCAGCCTCCCCCCACCCAGGCGTTCCCAGTCATACTTCACCATGCATTACCCTTCCGAGAGTGATCAAGCGTTCTGCTTTTTTTTTTTTAAGATTTATTTATTTATACATACAAGAACTGGGGTACAGGCTAGAGGGGGACGAGGGGTGAGAGGATTCACCAGAGACAGAGTGGGGAGCAGAATAGGAGGATTGACTGAAACACACTTCTGAGGCGAGCAGCGGGTGAGACAGGAGAGGTCTGCTGCGCCATGTGGGTAGCTCCCTGACCGCGGATCACACTCATGCTGCAGTGGCTGCAGACAGCTTCACAGTGCTGCGCTAAACCCCTTGCACCTCCAGAGAAGTCCCAAGCTTTCTATTCTTGGTTGATTTGAAAAGCATCTTGTAAGGTTTGGCTATGACTGATTGACTAGGCAGTTCTGACCTTGTATAGGAATGCAGAATTGCAGGTAACAAAATGGTGGCTGAACAGGCCGCTTAGGAGTAGCAGACCCACATCTAGAATGTGTAAGTTTAAAAAATGCTACAGGTGTTTGCCTCATACTTCTTTTACACTATGTACCTCAAGGCTGGAAGCAGGATGCTGTCAATGCATGCCAGCTATTAAAGACCATGAAGAGTCCCAGATTTTAGGAAGCAGCCAAAATCCCCAAAGTAAGGCAACACACAGGCAGGCAAGGGAAAACTCTAGAGAGAAAAAAAGCAATTGCATGTTTTAAAAAGCTCCCTGCTACTACTGATGTTTTGAGGATGGAGAGAAAACAGTTTGGATATTGACTTGAGAGCACATGCTGAGTCACTGGGAAAAGTTTAAGCATGTTTATAGGCTAAAGGAAAAAATGGATTAGAAAGTGAGAAGCCTGAATCTGAAGAGAAAAGGAATGGAGCAAGTCTTGAGAAGTTCTAGAAGTCTTGCTGATTCTTGGCCCTTGATGATTCTGGGTCCAGGCCCCTGCTCATTTTGGGCCCAACCTTTGCCTCCTCTTATCCTACTTAATTGTTAAAACCAAATCCATGGGGGGCCTCCCCGGTGGCGCAGCGGTTGAGCGCTGGGTTGCGAAGCTGCCCGCGGCCTCTGCGGCACCAGTTCGATCCCCGGCTGCTCCCCGGCCACAGGAGGAGGGTCCCACATGGCGCGCAGACCTCTCCTGCCGCCCGCTGCTCCCCTCAGCAGTGTACTTCGGTCCTTCTGCCTGCTCTGCTTCCCGCTCTGGCTCTGGTGAATTCTCTCACCCTCCCGCGCTTCTGACTCTACCCAGTGCATGTATAAACAAAACAAACAAATAAAATAAATAAATAAAACATGCCTCTATTAAAAAAAAAAAAAAAAGCATGTGGGTGGGACCCGGGCAAGTGGGTCACCCCCTTTGTGGGTCACCCCCTTTAAAAAAAAAAAAAAAAAAAAAAACAAATCCATGATCACAACCCCAAATAGATAATAGTCTTCCTAGTTAGCTCTAACTTTACTTTCCAAAAAGACTGTTTCCCATGTACTCCATCCTTGAAAGCTCCATTTTTGCTTGCCTTCCCCTCTCACGGTCACCTTGCTTCCTATTTCACTCAGAAAATGCAGACCAACAAGAGGGAATACCATACCCTCCTCTTGCCACCCACAAATGTATGCATCAACCCTCATCTGCTCCAGTGTTCCTCCCTTACCTAACCATTTTTACAGAGGAGCAATGCCTCCTCCTGGGAGAGACAATCTTTTGTAGTCTAGTGCTGGGCCTCCCAAAGGTCACCGCTGTTGCCAATTTCAGTGGACACTTTTCAAACTTATCTTATTGGCCCTCTCAGCAACATTTATCTGCCATTCTTGAAACACTTTTCTCTTAGTTGTTTTTTTTTTTAAGATTTATTTATTTATGCATACAAGAACTGGGGTACAGGCCACAGGTGTGGGGGCAGGTGAGAGGATTCACCAGAGACAGAGTGGGGAACAGAACAGGCTGACTCACTGAAATACACTGCTGAGGGGAGCAGCAGGCAAGACAGAAGAGGTCTGCTGTGCCATGTGGGTTGCTCCCTGGCCGGGGATCGAACTCAAGCTGCAGAGGCTGTGGATTGCTTCATAGTGCATTGCTTAACCCCTTGCGCCACTAGGGAGGCCCTTCTCTTAGTTTCAATGATGTTCTTTTGGAATTCCTCCTCCCTCTCTGCCTACTCCATCACAATCTCTTATGGGTGCCTCCTCTACCTAATGGTGCTAAAGGATGCTGTTTCCCAAGATTCAATCCAGGAACCATGTCTCTCTCTTCACAAGTTGTGTAACTTGCTGTTTTAATTTGTTATCTATCGACCTTACAAGAGATGTGGATAGGCTGCAGGAGGTCTATAAATTCCTTAAACTTGAATGCAAAATTTTTTTCCATTTTATATTTTTTATATTTTTAAAGAAAGAAGTATAGCTTCCATCAGCATCTGAAAGGGGTCTGGGACCCCAAAAAAGGATAAGAGCCCTGATCCACACGTGCTCTCCACCATGGCTACAGCTACCATCTATGTGTCCATTAATAACACTCTACCATATATGCACAGCCCAGGTCTCTCTTCACAGGTCCTGTGCCATACCTCCTTGTCATCCTCACATGATGTCTCACTGTTACGTCATGGATTCACTTATACAATGTTCAACTCTTGCCTTTCTTCCCGCCAACCAACTCCTTTCTCTGGTTTCTCAACCTTAGCAAAAGGCACTATGATCAAGCCACCTGCTCCAATACAATGCCAAGTCCTCCAATCCCTCTACACTTCTCTACCTCTACTGCCACCTGAATAGCCCAAGCCATCCTCTCTTTCTCTCAGGACTACTGCATTAGCCTCCAGCTGATTTTCTCACTGTCATGCATATCCTCTTCCAATCCATTTTTACGCAGCAGTCAGAGCTTATTGCTGTGTGTGACTTGGAGCACAGTTCTTTTTTTTTTTTTTAAATATTTATTTATGTATGTATACAAGAACCAGGGTGTAAACTAGAGATGAGAGGGGTGAGAGGATTCACCAGAGAGAGTGGGGGGCAGAACAGTCAGATCTACTGAAATACACTGCTGAGGGGAGCAGTGGACAAGGCAGAAGAGGTCTGCTGTGCCATGTGGGTTGCTCCCTTGCCAGGTCGGGGATCGAATTTGTGCTGCAGTGGGTGGTGATAGCTTGATAGTGCTGTCTTTAGCACAGTTCTTGATGAAGGCTTTCAAATGCCTGCCATTTCACTGAAAATAAAATGTGAACTTTTGACCCACAAGATCCACTGTTGGATGTGGCCTGCCCATCAGACCTCTTTCGCTGGAACTCCTCGTCTTGCTCCTACCCCAAATCTCCTTCCCTACTTCATTCCAACTATAGCAGGTCTTTTCTGAGTTCCTCAAATACACCAATCTCTTTCCTGCCTCAGGGCCTTTGAACTAACTACTCTTTCTTCTCCCCTTTTCCCTTGTCTGGCAAACTCTCATCAGTTCAGCCATTGGCTTAAATATGTATACATCAGTTCTTGAGAAAAACCTTCCCTGGCCATTCATTCTGTTTTGTTTTCTAGTGAACCCCTTATTTTCTTTAAAACCATTATTGCAATTTTTATTTCTGAAGAGTTTATGTATGCATTTAATATCTCTTTCTCCCACCATACTTTAAGCTCTGTAAAAATGGGAACCATTTAGTCGCACTTCCAAAATGTTTCAAGAAAGGACTTAAAAGTCGACATCTTTTTTGGAAGTTGAAATGAGAGTTTGTGTTGAGATTGTGTTTGCATGGCACTTTATGTAAAACTGAAAAAGTATCGGTTTTCCATTCTTGCAAATAAGCAAAAACTTGAAATTATGGGGAATAGACAAATAAATCAGTGCCCCCACACCTGTTCTCCCTCCTTCCAGGCCATCTCTTAGTGCTGCTACTGGAAAAGACTGAGTCAGTTTGGTTTATCACTACATACCCAGCCTATGGGTATATGTGCCTGGCATATGGTAGATATACAAATGTTTATTGTCTGATGAATGAATGAATTTACAATTTACAACAGCTCCTTCAAATGCCTTTTCTGACTCCCAGGCTGTTAAGAATCCCTCTTCTGTGTATTTTTTCACTCCAGTTACCACCTTGAGTAAGTATCTATTCAACACCCCTGTTGTCTATTAGTCTATATTGTAGCCATGTTTTTGTTTCTACCCTTCTAAGTGTTCTCATGTGTTATTTGAGCATCACACTAATGCCCATACTAAGTGAAGTCATTACCATTATCTGTATTTTTCATAGAAAAGAAACTAAGGGAACTTTACATGTATTATCTCATTTAATATTTAGAACAATACTAGGAAGTAGGTTCTATTATCACCCCTGTTGACAGATTAAATTAAGGAAAGCTTACAATTCCATTTTACAGAGTAGGAAAAGATGTTAAATAATGCACATAAGGTCATAGAACTAGTAAATAGTACAGCCAAGATTCAACCCAATCAACTTGGTCTGGGGTCAAACTCTCCCCACAGGACCAGTGAAGTCACAGCGCTCCATTCTGGATCCAGGCTCCTTGTATTATCTATTTAATAATGCTAATTCTCAATTCCCCATGAACAAGACCTAACAAAGCCACCTCCAGACCCTCAGCCCTCAGTGGAGGACCCACCCAACACATGATGCAGTTCATTATAGTAATATGTATGCTAAGTAAGAAGAGAATATGCTATCACTGATTTTTACAATCACTATGTCACACCAGTGATGAAATGGCTATGATTCCCATTTTATGGAGAAGAAAACTGAGGCTCACAACTTCACAAGAAGCAGCAACTTGTCTACCAGCTCTTCTTACTGGCTTTAGGCCCCCTTTGTATTTCCTCTGCTGTTTCCACAAAAGGTTAGAGCACACATGCTTAGATTAGGAAGACTTCACTTTAAGAAAGACTAAAACAATACCCCCACACTCACTGCCTTTCCTAGAAAAAAAGGTAAGTAAAAAAAGGCAATTTAATTATGTTTGCACAGTAAACTCTTTCCTTTGGCTCCTCCTAGGTAATTCTGTCCCTATTTAACTTGAATAATGCAGACAAGTGTGTTTGTGTGTGTGTGTGTGTGTGTTGGAACAGGAACAAGGAGCAGAATGGTGAGTCAGATGCCTAGAAATCAGAGACCAGGGGCCACCACTGATTTGTTTCTGTTGCTAAGCAAAGTGTGTAATTTTTTTTTAAATCTCTGCCACAAAGCACTAGCTATGAGCCAGGCATTCTTCTTAGGCCATAGTGCCCTAGGATATGGTGGATCACATGCCACTGAATACTGTTTACCAACTCTCTGTTGGAGGATTGTCCGCTCATGGCATAAGACCAGGCATGTGCTAGCTAACTGGTCCATTAGAGGAAATAAGCCCTATTTGTAGCACCTGCCAATTTCATGGTGTAAATACTCCCACCACAGCCAATTTCAAGCTACCAACAGTTTAAGCAGCTCATGAAATTCCTGAAAATTTGGCAATCTGCTCTAATGAGCCAATACAAATTGGCTCCTGCACACTGAAGCTTATAGTAGGTCTTTGTGTGGACTGGGAGTGGAAGAAACACAAGCCATCCTTTAAAATGATGGTTTTAGGGGCAAGACCCGCCTCCTAGACTTTACAGGGAATTTTGCTTGTTTAGATGTGATGATTTCATCTCTGATGAGAAAAGAGCAATTATATCGGAAATGAGAAAACTAGGTTCAAGTCTAACTTTCTTAATAGTAACATACATTGTAAGGTCAGGAATGGACCAGTGCAGGTTTTCTATTTAGATTTACAAGGTACCCAGCAGGCAAGGGTGCTGGGGGTCCGGGAGGCTGGCAGGCCTCCCAGCCCCCAGCAAGTCTTCACTCTATCTGGGCTCTCTGACCTCTCTCACTTGGCTTCTGCTGCTGCTTCTATTGGCATCTCCGTGACGCCGCCCTTAAATGCACAGTCTTAGCCCAGGTGAATCCCATCTACCTATGCCCACACCCTACTCCAGGTGTCCGCCATCAGGCATTCAGGGCCGCAAGGATCCATCATCTATCCTGACGGCGGGAAGGCAGAAAAGCCTGACATTTTTCCTTACCCTACATACCTATATATATATTTCTTTGAATTTCAAATTTCAGTGGAAATAATATTGTCCACCTCACAGGATGGCTGATTATCTAACAAGCCCTTTCATATACTTGCTATCTCCTAGGCACTCTTTTAAGTACTTTACAAATTACTAACTTAATCTATCACAACAATGTAAGGTAAGTATAGTTAGCAACTTTTAGATGAAAATACCAAAGCACAGAGAAGTTAACAAAGTTCTCTAAGGTCACAGTGCTAACAAGTAATAGTGGCAGGATTTGAAACTGCCTTGAGTCTAATTTCTTGCCCTCTAAGTTCCCAGGTCAATGCCAGCTACCTGTTTTTATAAATAGTTTTATTGGAATACAGCCATGTTTTTTCATTTACAGATTATCTATAGTGACTTTTATGTTATAATACCAAGATTCAAAATATTTACTATCTGACCCTTTACAGAAAAAGTGTGCTTATCCCTGCTGTATAGTAGGTTGCTGTAGGGTAAAGAGAATGTCAGGCTTTTCTGCCCTTCTGCCATCAGGAGAGATGATGGATCCTTGTCCTGAATGCATGCCTGATGGCGGGCACCTGGAATAGGGTGTGGGCATAGGTAGATGGGATTCAGCTGAGCTAAGACTGTGCTTTTAAGGGCGGCGTCACGGGGACAGCAGCAGCAGCAGCAGTAGCAGTATGAAGCTGAAGCAGAAGCCGAGAAGCAGCAGAACGAACGCTAGAGAGCCCATATAGAGTGAAGACTTGCTGGGGGCTGGGAGGCCTGCCAGCCTCCCAGCCCCCCAGCCAGCACCCCTGCCTGCCACGTACCCGCTGAACCCCAATAAAAAAACCTGCAAAACTACTGAGGACTCTGACTCCTCCTTTACCCGGTCTGCATGGGATCAGAAAACATGCACAGTGCCCGGTCCTGCCCTTACAATTGGCGTAAGTCGGCAGGATCCATGCAGACGGGTATTGGAGCCCTCCAAAGACCTGGAGGGACTAAGGAGTAAAAGACTGCCTGTGACGACGCTGGAGGCGCCATGGCGGTATAGAAGATGGATACGTCCATGAGCTACAGGACGAGACCTGGCGTGAAGGAGACGCCCGAAAGGACCAGCCAACGACACCGGAAAGGACCAGCCAACGACACCGGATAGGACCAGCCAACGACACCGGAAAGGACCAGCCAATGACCCCTGAGGCAGCAGGCCGTTGCTGAAGCAGGGAGAGGCCAATGGACTTGGACTGATAGACTGATGAACTGATGATCTTGGACTGACAATCCCGCCAAAAGGCGGAGGACCTTGGCAGGTTATGTTTTTTTTTGAGAATCTGGGGGTGGCCAGTGGGCCTTGATGGCCAAAAGCAGCCTGTGCATGCCCAGCAGCCAGGTGGAGGAGAAAAGCCAACTAAGGCAGCAAAAGCTGGTACTGATGCTAAGTTGAGAAGCCCTAAGCGGCTGTTAAGCAGCCTGGATATGCTGAAGCCCTGTGAGTCTCGTAAAATCACCTGTGGGTGATGCCCTGCTCATTCTTAAGTGAGGGTGAGGAGCTGAGGAACCTGTCCTTGGGGGACGGGTGGGGAACGTGGCTTGGGGTGGAGCCCAAGCTGAATGCAGAGTTTGGATCCCGACCCATGTGATTGTGCAGTGGGTTGGCTTGAGTGCAGGGGTCTGTGAGTCGCATTGGTGGCCATGAAGGCCGAGTGTTGGAGCGACTGCAGACAGAAACCCTGAGGGTTGGCGATTACCCCCAACAGAATAAAATTGCCAATCCCAGAGCTAGTGCATCCTGGGGGTGGATGCTGTGTGTGCCTTGTAGCCGAGACTACAGCCAGAGAAGGCCAGGAAGCCTGACGGCTCCTGGTGTGATACAGTAGATGCTGTGAGTGATTCCCCTCCCTCGTATGAGCAGTTCCTTCGGCAGCAGATTTGGTGGCTTATCTGCTGGTACCAATAATTGTCTTTTGCACTAAGTTGGTGCCCTGCCTGGACTTATTTTTGTTCTGTTGTATTTTGTTATATTGTGATGTATTTGCTTTTGTGGGCCATGGCTGCATTGTTTGTTTAGAAAATTGTATATATGTGTATAGACTGTATGGCAGAAAACCCTGAGGGGGTGGACTGTAGGGTAAAGAGAATGTCAGGCTTTTCTGCCCTTCCGCCATCAGGAGAGATGATGGATCCTTGTCCTGAATGCATGCCTGATGGCGGGCACCTGGAATAGGGTGTGGGCATAGGTAGATGGGATTCAGCTGAGCTAAGACTGTGCTTTTAAGGGCGGCGTCACGGGGACAGCAGCAGCAGCAGCAGTAGCAGTATGAAGCTGAAGCAGAAGCCGAGAAGCAGCAGAACGAACGCTAGAGAGCCCATATAGAGTGAAGACTTGCTGGGGGCTGGGAGGCCTGCCAGCCTCCCAGCCCCCCAGCCAGCACCCCTGCCTGCCACGTACCCGCTGAACCCCAATAAAAAAACCTGCAAAACTACTGAGGACTCTGACTCCTCCTTTACCCGGTCTGCATGGGATCAGAAAACCTGCATTGTGTCTGGTCCTGCCTCTACAGTTCCCTATTTGTATGGGTGAGACAATGATTATTATTTGGACACTGGTAGTATCTGGAATTAAGCTGGTTCTGAAATTGTGAAATTGTGTTGTGGGCCAATAGGACAAGTAAAAAATTAATGGCTAAGTTGTAACTGTACCCTAACATTTCTACTAAGAACTGTGTCAGTGAATAGCACTAAAGTGTAAACTTTAGAGCAAATGGCCAGTGAAAATGTGTATTAACAGAAACATATTTGACTTCATGAGATCCCTACATTATAGGATTAGAATGAATTCATCCCAATCTGGACTTTCCTCTTGGCGAGACTATATTGGGTTTTTGAAGTTAAAATGCCACAAATCCTTCATGATTTTGCCTTGAATCCTGCTCTTTGTAGACATACACTTTTTGCACAGCAAAGACACCTCTTTTATGAGTTCTGGCATCAAGCTGACATCGCCACACCTGTCTATCCATCTCCTTTCCACGTTGCTGTTGCAGATGCCAACTAGAGAAGCTCCTGAAAGCCTATCATTCGCTGGCCTCCAGGATAGTCATTAAAAACTTAGCCTGACCTTTGCAACCACTTCCTTTGAGCCTCTCGGGGACTGTTAGTCACTTGTGACCTATTTTCAGAGCTGGCAGTTCTGGCTTCTAGAGCAAATGAGGAACAATTCCAGCTACAGGTGGTCAACTATTTCCTTTTGGCTCCTGGCACCGAACAAGAATTGCTCAGTGAAAAGACTGTAGGTCACACTGACACCTGAGTGTCACACTAAAGCCAGTAGATTTTCATCATGCTATAAACCATAATCAATATCTTAAGAGCCAGAGGCTGACAGCTAGCTTATGTTTACTGAAGATAGTTGCTTCCTTATGGTAATCATGAAAAAGAACCATTTGCATTTCTTTTTGGATTTTTTTTTTTATTCAAAGCAAAAAGGCGTCTCCAGCATTACAAATTATTGGCAAATGAAGGCAATACTGATTGAGTTCTTGTGTGGAAAAGCCATTGCCAAAGACTTTCATGAACATTGCAAAAGGGAGTTGATCCAAAACACGCCTCCACTCTGAGGTTACCTGGAATCTAATATAGTCCTCATTCCAAACTTCTGAAAATTCCACAACTGCAGACAAAAGGAAAGAGGACAAGGATTTGAGGTGAAGGACATCAGGGACATCTCACTTTTTCCATGTTGTCCTTTGTCACTACTCTTAAATACACTCAATAGCTTATATTAACAGCAAAGGGCAACCAAAATGAAATCTCTTGAGGCGATATTAGAAGTTCCCTTTACAATGTTTCCAGCTCTGCAATTTCTTTAGGGCTTTTTTTTTTTTTTTATAAAAATAAAGTGTTTTATTTTTTTAATATCTGCATCTACTGTTCTCTGCCTAGCCCCCTCCCTGCTGGGTAATGAGAATTCTAATTATTTCTCTAGTTAACAATCAATTAAATGTATTAGTGATAGCATATGAATTGTTTGATGCTCCAATTCTTATTCTTTTTTTTTTCTTTTTTTCTTTTTTTATTATTTTTTTTAATAAATTTTATTGTTATATTCCCCATACAATTGCAGCCCCCCCATTCTGACCCCAATCCCTCCCCTCCCACCCCCGCCCCCCTAAAAGTGTCTCTGGTTCATAGTTTTTTGTTGATTTTGATTTTCACTTTCTTATAGTTATTCATTTTCCTGGTCCCTTATTTAAGTTTTCTAGATTCCTGCTATGAGTGAGACCATCCGGTATTTTTCTTTTTCTTTTTGGCTTATTTCGCTGAGCATGATCCCTTCCAGCGCCATCCATGTTGCTGCAAATTGCATGTGTTTATCTTTTTTGAATGCTGAGTAATATTCCATGGTATATATGTACCACATCTTCTTGATCCAGTCATCTATTTTTGGGCATTTGGGTTGTTTCCAAAGCTTAGCTATTGTAAACAGTGCTGCTATAAACATAGGGGTGCAGGTGTTCTTTGGAATTGATGTTTCTGTGTCCTTTGGGTAAAGACCTAGGAGTGGAATTGCTGGATCATATGGAAGCTCTATGTTTAGTAGGTCCAGAAATCTCCATACAGCTTTCCACAGTGGTTGGACCAGTTTGCACTTCCACCAACAGTGCAGAAGAGTTCCTTTTTCTCCACACCCTCGCCAACATTTGTTGTTGCTAGTTTTTTTAATATGTGCCATTCTCACTGGTGTAAGATGGTATCTCATGGTAGTTTTGATTTGCATTTCCCTGATGACAAGTGATGTTGAACATTTTTTCATATGCCTGTTGGCCATTTGCATTTCCTCTTCAGAGAAGTTTCTTTTAAGCTCTTCTGCCCATTTTTTGACTGCATTATTTTCTTTGTTGTTGTTGAGTCTCATCAGCTCTTTGCAGATTTTTGTGATCAGTCCTTTATCATTAGTGTTGGGTGCAAAAATGTTCTCCCAGTTGGTGGGGTTTCTCTTTGTTTTTGTTATTGTCTCTTTTGCTGTGCAAAAGCTCTTTAATTTGATGTAGTCCCAGCTGTTTATCTTTGCCTTCACTCTTTAGGGCTTTAAATAAATGTATGAACTTAATTTCACTTTAAAAATATACATATATTTAAAGAAGACTTGGGACCTTACATAACTCAAATATTCCTTCAAGGAGTACCTAATAGATCCTTTGGTCCCCCAAATACTTGATTTTATCTTTTCATTAGAAATTATGTGTTCCTACAAATAAACAAACTTGCTCTGCTTCACCTTTCTCCATACCAATTCAAATATTCACAGACCACAATTTCCAGGTGAGAAGATCAACTTTACCTTTTGATCTTCTACAACATGTGCCCAAGTGGTTATTGTCATTGATATGTAACCTCCATGAAGATAGAAACTTTCTCTCTTTTGTTTGCTCCTCATAGTCCCAGCAATTAGAACAATAACCAACAGGTAGTAGCTATGCTATAAATATTCAGTAAACTAGCCTACAGCCTTAGTAAATGTAGGAAGAGGCTTAAATCCTTAACATTTTTTCAGTAAATTTGACCCTTCTTACAAGAGGCAGAGTTCAAAGAAGAATCTGTAGGAGACAGAGATTTACTGCCAGGAATTGATTGTGGGTGTTGGCTAGGCAAGGCTGAACTCTGTAGGAAGTTTGCTGAAACCCTTGGAAAGGGCAGTCTGGAACTCTGCATCTATTTTTTTTTTTTTTTTTTTTAGAGGCATGCTTTATTTATTTGTTTGCTGGTTTGTTTGTTTGTTTTTGTTTATACATGCACTGGGTACAGTCAGAAGCGCGGGAGGGAGGGTGAGAGAATTCACCAGAGCCAGAGCGGGGAGCAGAGCAGGCAGAAGGACCGAAGTACACTGCTGAGGGGAGCAGCGGGCGGCAGGAGAGGTCTGCGCGCCATGTGGGACCCTCCTCCGGTGGCCGGGGAGCAGCCGGGGATTGAACCGGCGCCGCAGAGGCCGCGCGCAGCTTCGCAACCCAGCGCTCAACCGCTGCGCCACCGGGGAGGCCCCTCTGCATCTATTTTAATTAAGCCACCTCAAACCTGAATATTTATTTGGAGGATTTTGTCCAGGATTTTGGACTAAGTTTCAGTAATATTTAGTAGTTCATCATCTAACACTTGTCAAGGTTTCTCTACATCAGCACTATTGACATTTTCATTTGGATAATTCTTTGCCAGGGTGAAGGTAGGGGTGTCCTATACACTATAGGATATTTAGTAGCATCCCTGGCCTCTACCCCTAGACACCAGTAACTGCTCCCTAGATTAACAATAAAAAATGTATTCAGACATGGCCAATTGGTGCCTGGAGAGCAAAATTGCCCTGATTGAGAACTATTGCCATTAAGTCTTCAATGAAAAACTGACCTCAGCAGTCTTTCCAGTAACTGTTAAGAAGTATCAGGAATTCATCAAAAAGGATGGATGGATGGATGGATGGATGGATGGATGGATGGATGGATGGATGGATGGATGATTCATACTGACTTGAGATGAATAATGATCCCTTTGGACCTGGTGTCAGTATTAGAAGCAGATCTGCTTCTTTATAGATCTTCTCAATTGATGAGGAAAGGAATTCCTGATCTATTCTTTCATTTAAACCCAACAATTCATTAAAAAGAAAGTGTTGCTATTGTAATGTTTATAACAGGAAACTGAGGGCCCTGGAGTAAGAAATGATCAACTTCAAGGCTAATCTCCAATTCAGTGTTGCTCTACCTACTGCTAGGGAAAGCTTCCTTCTCAGTCCCTCTCTGTCTATATAGAACCATACATCCTTACCTAAGTGGGTAAGCACTAGGAATAAAGGTTTACAAGACTAAAGATGGCCTTCTAAAGTGCCAACAACCTAAACCAATCAATATCTAGAAAACAGATTACCCCTTCCCAAATTTAGATTTGACTTTAATCTAATTCAATTCACAAATTTCCATTTTATCTTATTTCCTGTTTACAGGGAATGCCAGGGATAGAGGAATGAGTTAGACTCTAGTAGGATACACTCAATCAAATCCAGAAATTGGGGACATTCTGTAGGTCTATAAATAGGGACTCTTCCAAAACAGGCAATATGTTAAAAATCAACAATCAAAAAACCAAATGATGCAGAAACTGTTTTTGAAAAAAAAAAAAAAAAAAAAAGAACCACAAACATACAACCAAATGTAATGTGTGAACCTTCCTTGGAATCCTAATTTGTAAAAGAAGTTCTTAGAATGAAGAGAACTTTGAATTTGTACTGGATAGAAGATTCTCAGATTTAACAATGGTGTTGTGGTATTAGGAAATTGTTCTTATTAAGAGATGCATGAAGAAGGTATTTTGGGATAAAGTGCCATGATATCTGCAACTTTCAAATAGTCTGAGAACAACAAAACATAGGAGATAGGTAGATACATAAAAAAGTAAATATGGGGCCTCCCCAGTGGCGCAGTGGTTGAGCGCTGGGTTGCAAAGCTGCCAGCAGCCTCTGTAGCACCAACTGCTCCCCGGCCACCGCAGGAGGGTCCCGCATGGCACGCAGACCTCTCCTGCCGCCTGCTGCTCCCCTCAGCAGTGTACTTCGGTCCTTCTGCCTGCTCTGCTCCCCGCTCTGGCTCTGGTGAATTCTCTCACCCTCCCGCGCTTCTGACTGTACCCAGTGCTTGTATAAATAAATAAATAAATCTTAAAAAAATATATATTGTTAAAAAAAAGCAAATATGGTAAAATGTTAACATTTAAAATATTTAAATGGAAGTGGCAGAGGAGTGAACTATTTCAATTTATCTGAATGCCTGAAATACTTTCATAACAGCAAGTTGAAGGAAAAATTGCAAGGATTCTTAATGAACTAATTCTTAAAGAGTGGAATGGCGTGGGTCTGTAGTTATGCTTCAAGGGACTCATAAACTCCCCATAGCTGTGAGCAGCATTCTATGTGCATATATAGCTCTACCTTTCTCTAGGAAGAAGCTCTGTAGCATTTGCCTGATCTTTCCTTGGCATCCAAAGACTCCAGAAAGGCTGAGGTCTTAAGGCTTGTCTGGCGACATTAGGTCTGGTGACTGCAGATGTGTGAGGTTTTTGGACAGTAAGACATTTTCCTTCTGCTCAAATCATGTGTTGAAGAGGGATGTTTAAAGTCATGGTATCTTAGAATTGAAAGGAGCCTTAAGAATGATCTAATTCTGGGGCCTCCCTAGTGTTGCAAGGGGTTAAGTGTCAGCACTATGAAACAACCAGCAACTACTGCAGCACGAGTTTGATCCCCGGCCATGGAGAGGACCCACATGATGCAGCAGACCTCTCCTGACTCACCCACTGCTCCCCTCAGCAGTGTATTTCAGTCACTCCGCCTGTTCTGCTCCCTACTCTGTCTCTGGTGAAACCTCTCACCCTGCACACCTCTGGCCTGTACCCCAGTTCTTGTATGCATAAATAAATAAATCTTAAAAAAAAAAGAATGATCTAATTCTCCCCTCAAGAGGAAGCTCTAAAATAGGTCAACATTAGGCAATTTGCAGTGTTATAAAGAGAAGTGAAGCCCGAGCCTGGCCTGTGTTTCCATTCTGCTTATTCAAAGAACCAGCCTGTTTGTTCAGTCACTTGACCTCTTCTACTTCCTGTATTGACTAGAAAAGCCAACAAACATCTAACAGAGGGTACAAAGCACGACCTGGACCCCACCTCCCTTCCCTCTCTTACATCCCTTCCTACTATGCTACCTCATAGACTAGCTCCTCGCTGGCTGAAGCGTGTCCTTAAGGGTTCTTCTGACACAGTTAGCGCACACAACCATAGAGTTTTTGCTCTGCTGGTTCTTCTCACTGTGCTCTTCTTCCAAACATTTTTCTTGGCTAACTGCCCCTTCTTCAGGTCTGCACAGGCCTCTATGTGTGATGTATTCTGACCCTTGTTGAAGACAGCAATTCCCACCACCACTCCCAACAATACTTGTTTCCCCAAATTATTAATTTTTCCATATCACCTGTCATCTTCAAACACCTTATACACTTTTCTTTTTCATTATGCTTTTTCCACATTGGAATATAAGCTCCACAAAGGCAGAAATTTTTGTTTCATCTACTGATGTAGCTCAAGTGCCCAGGACAGTGTCTGGCACAGAGAAAGTACTCAATCCTAGATATTTTTACTGAACAAATGAATATTCTCTGCCTGCAAATCAGGACTTAATTTCAACTTAAAAGGGACTACAAAGGGTAAAATATTAAGTAGAATAGGTGTGGAATGGGGGTGGGGATAGGTATACTGGATATTTCACATTTAAAAGGTCAGAGTTAAGTTTTTAGCTTGATGAAATATATGAATGGGCTTATGACCCATAACTCAGCTCTGTCTTGCACAATGTCAACTATCCCTGTTCAGTACATAAAACAGATTAACAGCAGCATCTCCTTCTGCCTGAGGGCTTACAATGTTGCAATTCTCTTGTATTAAGTTCCCAAATGTTTAATACTTGAATGATTTTCTAATAGGGTGTCGATTTACTACATCACAGGCATAATTAAAGGCGTCATTCAGGTCTGTTGGGATTAAGTTTAAAGCCCGAAAGCTAAGCTTTCAGAGCCAAGCAAATCAGAAAGCAGCATGTGTGTGATGCAGAAGAACATTTACGCACAAGCGACAACTTGCAGCTGTGTTTTTCTGAACTCTCCACCTTTGCTTCAGGCCCGCTGGGTTTCACCTTGTTGCGAGTGTAAGGAAACTAAGATGAACCCAAGGTGCTGAGCCTGCTGTGGGTCTCACAAACAGTTACAATGCAGTTCTGAAGTTTGGAAGGAAACCCTGACCTAGTATTTTATGGAGACATGTCCCCATCCATCCACAATAGTGGTTGTGGAGATTCATTGCTAAAATTCATCCAAAATTGAGGATAAACCACAGAGGAAGAAGCATTAGTTTCTAGAAACAACACTGGATATTTTGCTGATAACTGTTCATTGCAAACATGCATGTCCTATATTATTATGACCTCAGGTAATAGAGGAACAAATGGACTGAGATAAGAGATTTTGAAAGTTCTGAAAAAATGTGGCTGTTTTCCTTTTGACCCTTTAACATGTTTCATGTATGGGCCTTTCAGAAAGTTTTCCCAGATCACAAAGTCCTTCTCTTGCTTTGAGCCAGGCTCATTCCTTATTTTTGGTGCATGGTTATTGGAGTCATTATTGGCCTCCATTCATAACAATAAACCATTGCCTCTGCTCGCCTATTTCTGAATTGCCAGACATAAGGAAAAAAAGTTAGTGAGTTTACTTTTTTAAAAAAAAAATCCCTTTTTGTGTTTATTGTTGCCATCATTAACTGAAGAATAATTTAGTGAGTTACCACTGTGTGTTTTGAATCTATAAGCACTGCAAAGATAATAGTTCAAAAACACTGTTCCCATCCCAAGGTTTTTATAGTTTAGTACACAGAGAAATAAGAAAACAGGAAATTGAAATGCAAAAAGAGAGACACAATGAAGGAGGTAGGTACAGATTGTTGTGGCGATTTCCTGGGTATGCAAGGAAGACTCTCAATAAGAAGCACCAGGGCTATGAATTTCCACAATTGGATGCAAAAGCAAAAACAACCTTCATGCCACTACCTGGGCAAGGCACTATGAACACTGTGCATCTTTCCTTCATGCTGCATTTGATTCATTTTAATTTAGTTGAACTCATCCTGAAGGTAGAGTCTGTTGCCCTACTTTTTCCTCCATTTGATAATAAGAACATAATCATTCCCTCACATTATTAAAAGTTGGTTGAAGCATTATCACAGCTTTGTTATGATTTGTGCATCCAGTGCCTCATTGTTGGTCATTTACATTGCATGTTGTTTTCATTCATAATAATGTATTTATTCGGCATTTATTAAACTCTTGCCTTTTAAGAGTCAGAAACTGAGCTGAGTTGGAGAATATAAATGCCCCAAAATAGATGACTGGATCAAGAAGTTGTGGTCCATATATACAATGGAATATTACTCAGCAATCAAAAAAGATAAACTCATGCAATTTGCAGCAACATGGATGGAGCTGGAAGGGATCATGCTCAGTGAAATGAGCCAGGGGTAGGAGGAATTACAGTCAAAATAAGAGGGGTAGGAATTGTATGGGGACTATAACCAAGATGAAAATGCATACATTGTGCAAAAATGAAAAATGATATAAAAAATTACCAAAAAAACTGAGTAAGTTCCTCCAGAAACTTAAAAGATAGAAGGAAAATGACTGGAAACAGACCACTCTAATTTCTATAAGATGACAAAAGGAAGAAACCCAAAGAGGAAAGGACTTACAAAGAAGCACATACTCAGTGTGCTGACATTGATATTCTTACAGTTCCAAGATCAAGGTATAGGTAGGTGTGGCTTCTTTTTTTTTTTTAATTTTTTTTTTAATTTTATCTTTGAATATTTTAAGATCCCATTTGTTTAGCATCACATATGAAAGCTGGAGTGATATTGCATGTTTTTGTCTTTTTTTTTTTTTTTAAAGATTTATTTTTATTTATACAAGCACTGAGTACAGTCAGAAGCACGGGAGGGTGAGAGAATTCACCAGAGCCAGAGCAGGGAGCAGAGCAGGCAGAAGGACCAAAGTACACTGCTCAGGGGAGCAGCGGGCGGCAGGAGAGGTCTGCGCACCATGTGGGACCCTCCTCCAGTGGCTGGGGAGCAGCCGGGGATCGAACCAGCGCCGCAGAGGCTGCAGGCAGCTTCGCAACCCAGCATTCAACCACTGCGCCACCAGGGAGGCCCAGGTGTGGCTTCTTGAGGTCTCTCTTTTGATCTTTAGACATCCACCTTCTCACTATGTCCTCACATGGTCTTTCCTCTGTGCTTACAACCGTGCTGTGTGCATCAAAATTTCCTTTTCTTATGACACCAGACAGGCTGGATCAGGGCTCACTCTAAGGCTTCATTGTAACGTAATCATCATTTTAAAGGCCCTGTCTCCAAATATGGTCACATTCAGAGGCATTGGGGTCATGACCTCAATATATGAATTTTTAGAGGACAAATTCAGCCCCAAACACTTAGTGACAAAAAAATTATTCTGGAAGGAGGCAACACTTAGCTGCTTCTAGAAGGATGGTAAAGCATAAAAAATGAAAGATGCAAGATGGATAGATGAATGGATGGATGGAAGGATGCCTGGAAATATGAAAAAGCTATAGCACATCACTTAGAGGAACAAGTATTTCAGATGAGTGCAAGGAATGGAGAAAAATTTTGGGAGAACAGAGGCAATTATAAGTAATTGTGGTGAGACTTATCTTTGTCCATATTTCCGATTATTTCACTGAGATTGACTTCAATGAAATGACTTGGCCAAAAGATGTGTCCCCCCACACCACCCTTCCTGAACCTCCCCACACTCACTTCTCTCCCATGTTTTCTGTGTTGGTACTTAAACAGTCATTGAGGTCACCTGTGGGTGCTGGTTGAAAAAAAGATTTCCTGATGGCTCACACAGAGATTTCACCCTTCTCTCAGGGCTCAGTACTATTGGTCTCAGCAGCCGGTGATCTCTCCAGGAAGCCGTGGGTATACCTGTAGAGCCAGTCACTGCTGTCCCTACTTCTAACAGCTTTCCAACTTCTTTTGAAGACTTGGATTCCTAAGTCACCAGTTTACCCTCAGAGACACCAGGACATACCCTTTGAATAAAGCATAAACAAGGAATTAGATATTATGGATTTAATTTTTCAGTGACCTCTCTCTTGAGCTAGATTATCAATTCCTTGCTTGTTCATCTACTTGAGTCACCAGAGCCCAGCACTATTATTTAAAATAAAGGGAAATGATTGGTAAGTCCTTCTGCTTCCCAGGGCCCTAGTTTTCTTATCTGTAAAATGTGGGCCATATTTTCAGTTTATAAATCTACCAACAACACTAGCATCTTTGCACAGGGCTTTAAAATTCTTTTGACAATCAGGATCCTATTAAATATAAAAATGCCCAATATATATTTAGTGACATGAATGGTAGTGGTAATTCCATGGGAACTGAAAGAAATCTACTAAATGTCAAAGTTTTTCTAATCATTAAATTTGAGAGACAAATTAAGTTTTTTTTTAAAGATTTATTTATACATACAACAGCTGAGGTACAGGCCAGAGATGCGGGGGGTGAGAGGATCCACCAGAGACAGAGTGGGGAACAGAACAGGCAGATAGACCGAAGTATACTGCTGAGGGGAGCAGCGGGCGAGACAGGAGAGGTCTGCTGTGCCATGTGGGTTGCTCCCTGGATGGCCGGGGATCGAACTCGTGCTGCAGAGGCTGTGGATTGCTTCATAGTGCAGTACTTAGCCCCTTGCACCACCAGGGAGGCCCAAAATTAAGATTTTTAAAATAACTTTCAATGACTATATGCTAGAGTTAGTTTTTAATTACTAAATAAAGTCACAACCTGAGAAAAATGGTCTACAAATATATATGCTAGCTTTAAAAACCAGGGAGAATGGCTACCCTCTCTCTGTAGTATTATTCTGCTGTGTTGACTTGGTGGGAAAAAAATGCCCCCCCCCCCCGGTTTTTTTTTATTTGGGTCGACTGGCAAGCACTGAACATGTTCACTATTCATTCTTGGTTTTATCTTTCTGTGATATTTTATGTGAAACTCTATTTCAAAAGATAGTTCTTAGAAGAGTGATCGTGTGTTCTACAAACCATGGAAGCTGCAGACACCGCCTGAGGTCAGTCCAGACACACACCTGTGCAGGTGAAGGTTCGCCCCCTCGGGTGTGCCCTTGGGTAAACATAAGTTCTTTTGGCTGCTGCTACCAACAGGGTTCCAATTTCACTGTGACCACGTCTCTGACGCCAGTGCTAGGGACAGTGAACTTTTAAAAACAATCTTCTCTTTCTTCTTTAATCTGGTGGAAAAACAAAGCCCAGTTAGGAACCAATCAAGTAGAGGAGAGTACCGCTAAATCAAATAAACTTGACTTTCTCTAACAGTGTTCCAGAATCTCTTGAGAGATTCTGGACCTATGGGATGGGCTGTTTTATGGAGCCTGACTAAGGGAGCTATTCCAGGACCTGAAGTACAACTTTTAAGGGGGCATGAAGGAAAAAAAAGGGGGGGGGAGTGTTCCTCTTCTTATGAAATGGAAAATGTCAGGCTGACCTGTTGAGTAGCTGAAGTTGGGAGATAGCCTGTAGACTGAAAGTTTCAGGGAACAGCTGATAAGCACCCTCAGGCCACATGCATCCTGATTTATGCATTTCCAGATGACTGTACCCCTTGCTTTAGTCAATAAATACGCTGTAACCTATTTGCTCCAGGTTCAGACTTTGGAGAGAGATCTCTTCTGGGTCCACCAGTGTAAATAACTTCCCTCCTCCTCTCTGAGTGCTACCTGGTTACCTGACAGAATCCTGCTGTAACACTTATATTACTGTTTTCCTGCTATGTACTCCTGAATCTCAACAAACCTAAAAGTTAGTATCATTCTCCTTTCCCTATAAAGTGACCCAGGGGAAACTGGAGATTATCTGAGTGGGGAGAGAATTTTGAGCTCTCAAATATAAAAGTTTCATTTTACTCATGGAAAACAGGCCCAGAGTAGGAAGAGGTGATCTTGCCAAGGTGATATGGCAGCTTGCAGCAGAGCTAGCAATACAACCCTAGATCTTCATCCAGCCACTATGCCTTCCTGAAGTGTAGTCTTGCCACGCCCCCACCCAATGAGTTCCTCTATTTTTTTCTGTTGCTTTCAGAAGCCTTTTTCCTTCCAGTTAATGAGTCTAAGACTATGAGAGGCATCATTAGCTATTCTTCTATATCCTGTATTTGCAGTTAATGAATCCTATTGATTCTTCAAAATCTTTTTTTTAATTTTTCATTTTTTTAAAGATTTATTTATTTATTTATACAAGCACTGAGTACAGTCAGAAGTGTGGGAGGGTGAGAGAATTCACCAGAGCCAGAGTGGGGAACAGAACAGGCAGACTGACGAAACACACTGCTGAGGGGAGCAGTGGGTGTGGCAGGAGAGGTCTGTGCGCCATGTGGGACCCTCGCCAGTGGCCTGGGATCAAACCGGCGCTGGAGAGGCTGCAGGCAGCTTCGCATCCCAGCACTCAACCACTGCGCCACATGGGGAGGCCCTGATTCTTCAAAATCTTATTCTCTATTCCACTTGCCATCCCCCTAGGCAGCAGTACTTCAGTCCATGCCTCCTGCTGGCCTCCCTGCCTCTGACCTCCCTCCAGTCCAACTAGTAGACAGCTAACATATCAATAATAGCTAGCAGTTGTCATATACATGCCCACACCCCAGTCCTGTTCCAAGTGCTCTACATTTATCATCCCTTTTATTTCGCATAACAGCTAAAAGCTAGATGCCTTATTCTAAACTTATTTTATGAATGAGAAAACTGAGAAACAGAGCAATTTAATATGCTTAAAATTGGATGGCTAACAAGTGGAAGGACTGGGATTAAAAAAAAACAACAACAACAGTTGGTGCCAAAGTACAAACTTCTCACTACTATACCATATTGCTTTTTTCTGAAGCACCAGTATTACCATATCACTCTTCTGCTCAAGAACCTTCAGTGGTTCTCCCCTATCTGTGGGAGCTCGAAGTTCTAGTTTGACCTTTAATGCACTAAATATGTTGGCTCTTGATACTCTTCAGTTAACTTAATTAACTTCTCTGTGTATATATTTCATCATCTATTACCTGAAGATGATCATAATAATAACTAGCTCACAAGGCTGTCATGAGAATGAAGCAGATTCACCCAGGTAAACCTCTATGCTCAGTGCTCAGCACAAAGTGACTTTTGATCAGTGTTTGCTACCACTGGTTACCTTTGGACCCTACTTCTCACAACTTCCTTATAGGCTCCTGTAGCCAAAATGTTGTTGCAAATAAATAGTACTTGTTGAAGAACTGAGTGCTGAGGAGTTTACCCCTCCCAGAAATGCTCACCCCCACCCCCCACCATAGTCAAATCCTTCCAGACTTGTCTCCCTTCTTCAGTGCCCCACATTAAATTTCTGGAACACTTATTTCCAACATAGTTTTTTTTCCACACCACCACTTGTTTAATCATTTGCTAAATATTTATCAAGTGTCTACTCTAGTAATAATAATTGCATTTGACATTAGACTTTTACAAAGGGTTTCATGTCCTAACTATGGTTCTGTAAATCTTTACAAAAGCTGCTCTAGTCCCCGGGACCATGGGCAGCAGGGTGGTGACATAGATGGGACCCTTTGGGGAGCTTACAGTCTCATATGCAAAGCAAGGTCTCTCCACATGTGGAGACAATCCAGAGCAGACAGTGGCCAAGTCTGGCAGAGCTGTTAAGAAAGGGTGTCATCGCCTCTCGGGCACAAGCTTGGCTTCCAATGGAGCCAATGTACACTGCTTCCAGATAGTGCCTGTGGCAGATGCGAACACACCCTTACCCTTACTGTGGGGAAACATTTAGACAGCTGAGAGTCTTCAGGGACTTCTAGAGATCTTGGTGCCATCAGAAACTGAAGGAGCAGCTCTGAGGGAAATGTGGACTGCCGTCTTTCCAGCTAAGGAACGTGACCAGCTCTGCCCTGCATTGTCTTCTTTAAAGGTACCCTGCAAACCACATGGCACCATCTCCTGACCTCAATTTAGTGTCCTGAAGGACAGTACTGAATCAACTCCAGCAACAAATTGCTACAGTATCTCAAACTCTTTCACTTCTTTTTCTTTTTTTAAAAAAAGATTTATTTATTTATGATACAAGAGCTGGGGTATAGGCCAGAGGTGTGGGGGGTGAGAAGATTCACTAGAGACAGAGTGGGAACAGAACAGGCAGACTGACTGAAATACACGGCTGAGGAGAGGTCTGCTGCGCCATGTGGCCCGCTCCCTGGCTGGGGATCTAACTCATGCTGCAGTGGCTGCAGATAGCTTCATAGGTTGCATCTCAACGCCTTGCGCCACCAGGGAGAGAGACATTATAGAAAAATTGTACCACCTGTCTCTTTCATTGGACCAAAGACCTTTGCACTGGGCCAAAAACAATTGTTTTAAGAAACCACTAAGCAAACAATTGTTTGAAAACTGATGATTGTGGGCTTTTTTAGCCTGAGGATAGACTCAGTCAGTTTACTTTACAACCTTTTTTAGAAAAACAGTAATGAATTATGTAGAGCCAGAAACAGTTTAAACCTTTTCTTACTTACCAGCTCTTGATTCGTTAGTCATTTATCTCTTCTTTTCCTTCGATTAAAAACCCGTGACTTTGTCCCTCCTTGGGCAGTTTTAGATTTTCTATTTGAATCCGTGAGCCCAGAATCGCAATTTTTTTTTATCCCAAACAAAAATACTGTGCTTTTTAAATTGCTTCCTGAAATTTTAGTTGAGCATAAACATCTAATTATCAAAGTTATGAACCATAAAAGCACAATAAAATATATTTTAAAGTTTGTATGTAGGGAGAGAAAAGGAGCAGAGTGGTAAGATAGGCTAGTTCCTAGTCTTTTCTAAACTTTCGTTTAGTGGATTTATTTCAGAAGTTTGTAATTATATTAGAAAACCATAAAGCAAATTTAGATTTGACAAAACTAATTTGTTTATCAAGTTGGTGGAAAACTGCACAGCAAGAAACTCTTTCAAATGACCTTAAAACTTAGGAATTTAACTATATATCCTTGCCGGGATATCCCCCAAAGACCAAATGGAAGCATATCAAACAAACTAACCTTAAATGTTTTTAGTAATGAAATGTGAAATGTAGTGTTGGTGTTGTTATCCTGAGACTGTTTTGTCTGTTTGTTGTAATAAAGTAATGGGCAATTATGCTGAATTCAGATTTTGATCAGCTATGACTATCAAAATGTCTTTTGATATTACACATATCCTAGATATCTCCTGATAACATACCAGTTGTGAAATAATCTTGACAAAATGACAACCTGTATTTGATCAACTACCATCTATCCAGTTGCTAGATAAGAGGAAATGCTATGAAGGATGTAGTTTGCATTAAATAATACCACTGGGTACAATCACCAAAATTGTGATGTTTTCATGTAACAAAGGACTAAGCTTCATCAGCAAATATTTTACAAAGAGAAGAAATCAATCTCTGGAGTAGAAGGGATTTGAAGTTGTACTGAAATTTTCACGGAAGACAATGATATGATCTGATCTGCTTCAGAATACCACAGGGAAATTAGAGATAAAAGAAAATTAGCCACCAGTTACTAATTGTTGAATCTAACTGATGAGATCAAAGGGGTTTGTTATACCTGTTTAAGAAAAAAGAAACAACACCCCAAAATGAAGTTGCTTATGCCAAGCCTCATCAAGACTTAATATCTGAACCTAATGGCACTTTTAATTTCTCCCAAAAGTGGAAATTTAAGCTAACCCATCTGGAGTTCCCTGGTCAGCACTAATGAGATAATCTATTCAATGAGATAACTTCACCTGAGGGACAGTGGCTTTTTTCTCCTACTAATATGTCCAAAGTTAACTTGTTTCTTTGTCCATCCTCAAAAGAACCCAAAAATCAGTGTGAGAATTTTCTCCTATAGCCAACCATATTTTCCCTGCTGAGCTGTAGGACCAAGCACAGGGTCTGCTCCTCAGTAACCACTAAATGAATACACTTGAGCTTGAGGTGCTGCTTCAGCTGGAAGAATGACATTTCTCCAGAGTTTGGGGAGTCCCTCTGCACTCTGGGGTCTCACTGGTTATATGGCAGTGTTACTAGGCAACCCCAAAGGGAAATGAGATTGCCTGGGTATGAGTCCTTACCCTCGCGTTTAAAAACTCAGAACAAGACCAATAAATGGTTGGCTTATTTACAAGGGGAATAAAAGGAAGAGGAGCAGAGAGAGAGAGAGAGATTAATTGGTCAGTACATCCTACCGGTAACGCTGTCTGAGCTGGGATCCCAGGGCATGCTGAAGGCTGGAAAACTGAGTTCCCCTCCAGGCCCATAAGTGTTCAGTTTTACACCAATCTTGGCTGCTTACTTCCACCCTTAGTTCCCAGCAATCCCCCTTTAGTTTCTGGGCATGATGGGATTTGCTGTGCTCCTCACCTGGGCTCTCTTTGGCAAAGAGGTGGGGGTGGAGTCCGTAAGACATCAGTGGGTGGAGTTTATTCAGGACCTACTATTCCACCTACAGCGGCAGGAAGAAGATGGCGGGCACTGACTTCTTAGCAGCCACTGTTGCTGGGAAGTTTAGTGTTTTGTTCTTTTCTTTACCTTTATTATTTGTTCACTAAACCTGTGTCACATGTCTGCTGTGTGTGTGTTTGCATTGTTAAATTCAACCTAGTAAATTTAAAGATCGAACTGGTTTTATTAAATAAATTCAAGAATGAGAGCACCATCCCATTTAGCATGTAGAAAGGCACTGAAAAAGTACAAATGGAAGGTTTTTATAGTTAGAAAGAGAGTGAGAAAAGGTTATTAGCAAAAGAAAGATTATTTCAAGCAAAGTCACTTTCCTTTAGGGGAAAGTAGGGGAACTTGTGCAAAGGACCTCACTAGTGCTGACGAGGAAATTCTAGATAGATTGGCTTAGAATTCCAGTTCTGGGAGAGGTTTAAACTACAGTTAGGTTAGGTATTAAGTCTTGGTGGGGCTTGGTACAGATGACTCCATGTTGGTCCTGATATTTCTTTTCTAACAAAGTGCACCACACATATCATAAGGCCTTAATTCCGCCCACAGTAGCCATGTGATCTAGAAGAAAGTAGATTTGAAGTCACATAGACTCAGCTTCAGGACTTGCTTAGCCACTTTCCAGCTGTGTGAACATGACAAATTCCAGCTCTCATCAGTTTCTTCATAAAATGGCAATAGCACTCACTACCATTTTGCTGTCAGAATTAAAGATAACAGAAGGAAATGGTTGGCAGAGTTCCTCGCACATGTTAGCCACTCTACTTATTACTGGAGACAAGGCTGTATGTACTTTGGCCTTTTTCTCTCCTTGAAATAGCTGGTACAGATCCCAGTGATAAGACTAATGTAGTCAAGTAAAGGGAGCCAGCAATTTTCCTCCTGTGGCTAAAAGGGGAAAAAAGAAAACTTCCCCTTAACAAACTTGCCAATCTTTAGGGCTCTTTTTAAGTTCACTTCCAGGCAAAATTAATACCACCTCCTTTCTCCACAGCTTGTCCACGGGTTTATTTCAACACATCATTGGCAGGGTATCATTTAATAAGGTCAAAAACCAAACCTCTTCCCCTTTCCCAGAAGGAAGGTTTGGGAGGCTTGAAAACATAAAGGGAATTGATAAGGTTGCTATGGGAACCAGGCTGTAAGACTGATCACTTTTGCCAGGAATATGGAAGTATTCTATGTCATATTCTAGGACATATTCTATGTCAAAGGTCAATGCCCAAATCAGACATCCCAGCACTAACTGTCCCAAACCAACTCCTCAGTCATAAAAAGCTCATGAAACAGATTATAAAGGGAGCCCCAAATCCATCTTCACAAGCAGAATTCTCCCATCTTACCCACTGCTTCTCTAAGCATATTTCAATAAATCTTCCTTGTCTGTTATCCACTCTGTTTCTGATGAATTCTTTCACACCCTCCTTACCTCCAGCCTATACTCAAATTCTTCCCTACAAAAATCATTAATTCCTTTTAGTGTATTTATTTTTTAAGATGCATTTATTCTGCTTCCATCGTCCCCCCTCCCAGGACAACAGGCTTCAAAATCTTTCTTTTCTCTCCCAAATGTCTGATTCAGCATCTCGTACATTGTACTCCCACAAAAAACTGCTTACTGCCTCAAAAACCTGCCCAACAAGGGTCAACTGTATGCAACCAGAGAATGAGGAAGATCAATGTTTCTCTTCTACTTTATTTTTTTTTTAATTTTCTAGAGGCATGTCTTATTTATTTGTTTGTTTGTTTGGTTTATACATGCACTGGGTACAGTCAGAAGCGCGGGAGGGTGAGAGAATTCACCAGAGCCAGAGCGGGGAGCAGAGCAGGCAGAAGGACCCAAGTACACTGCTGAGGGGAGTAGCGGGCGGCAGGAGAGGTCTGCGCACCATGTGGGACCCTCCTCCGGTGGCCGGGGAGCAGCCGGGGATCGAACCGGCGCCGCAGAGGCCGCAGGTAGCTTCGCAACCCAGCGCTCAACCGCTGCGCCACCGGGGAGGCCCTCTCTTCTACTTTAATAACTCTACATGTTATTTGCACAAATGGTGGTCAAATCCCTTAAATTTATATAGTATTTTTAGTACATTTGTACAGAGCTTTTTTTTTTTTTTTAAAGATTTATTTATTTATTTATATAAGCACTGGCTACAGTGAGAAGCGCAGGAGGGTGAAAGAATTCACCAGAGCCAGAGCAGGGAGCAGAGCAGGCAGAGGGACCGAAGTACACTGCTGAGGAGAGCGGCGGGCGGCAGGAGAGGTCTGTGCGCCATGTGGGACCCTCCTCCGGTGGCCGGGGAGCAGCCGGGGATCTAACCAGCACTGCAGAGGCTGCGGGCAGCTTCGCAACCCAGCGCTCAACCACAGCGCCACTGGGGAGGCCCTGTACAGAGCCTTTTTTGTTGTTATTATTCATCTTACCATTTACACCTTTCAAAAATTCATCAAAATTTCTCATCTTCTCCTTCCACTAATATTATAGAGGTAATAGCATTTTGCTCAATTCTCTAAGACCTTCAAACAGCACTTGACTGTTAGACACACCAGGGTAGGGATTCCTAATCTGGAGACTACACGTTGCAGTTGTCTATGAACTCCTCATATTGCTGCAAAATTACACATCTATGTGTGTATGTGTGCATTTTTGTATAGGGTAATGGTTCATGGTTTTGTTTTGTTTTTTCGAAGATTTATTTATTTATACAAGCACTGGGTACAGTCAGAAGCATGGGAGGGTGACAGAATTCACCAGAGCCAGAGTAGGGAGCATAACAGGCAGACTGACGAAATACACTGCTGAGGGGGGCAACGGGCACGACAGGAGAGGTCTGTTGTGCCATGTGGGACCCTCACCTGCAGCCGGGGATCAAGCCGGTGCTGCAGAGGCTGCAGGCATCCTCACACGGAGCCCAGCACTCAACCACTGTGCCACCGGGGAGGCCCATGGTTCATGGTTGTTAAGTAGGTCCTCATACGGGTCCCTGACCTTACAAAGGAGAACTGCTGCATTAGGTAGAAGAGATACAAAATAATGAGAAACACTAAATGTTCCCTGGGAACCCTTCAGTTGTAAAACATGGCACAGGTAGCATTCACGTCCCTTTTTTCAGCTAGAAGAGGGGAATTTGTGATATTATGATATAATAAGAAATAAATATGTTTGGTCTTCATCCCTGATTCCTGACATAAAGTTTGAAAATATTTATAATTTCTTGAGTGATAGGTGTGAAGAATAGCATTCATTACATGTCATTATTCTAATGGACTCCCCAGGTGACTTGTATGAGGGCGGGGTGGTTGCCTCAGGAACCAACCCAGTGAGTAAAGGGTTAGAATTTTCAGATCTTCCAATTCTGGGGAGGAGAGAGGTGCTGGAGATTGAGTTAATCCCTAATGGCAATGTTTTAATCAGTTATGCTTATATAATAAAACTTACATAAAACGTAGGGTTCAGAGGGCTTCCAAGTTAGTAAACACATCCACCTGTTGTCAGGGTGTATATTCCAGCTTCACAGGGACAGGTGCTCCTGTGCTCAAGATCCTTTTGGACGTCACATTACATAGCTCATCATCTGGCTATATTACGGGGCAGCCCCAGGGGGAACTGAGATGACCTGAGTGTGAGACCTCACAGGTGCACTTAAGAACACAGGTGCACTCAAGAACACATGTGCACTTAAGAACACAGGCACACTTAAGAACTCAGGCATGCTGAGGAAAAAACTTTAAGGCTTATTTACAAGGGGAAGAAGGAGGAGGAGAGTACGAGGAAGTATGGCTACTTAACTCCACCCCTAAATCACAGCAATCCTCCCATTCAGGAAGTCAGATTCACAACATACTGGGATTTGTAATCCATGGGATTGCTTCATTGTAGAGATAAGGTGGAGCCTGTTAAAACATCAAGGGTTGCAGTTCGTTAAGGATGTCATTCATTGGCTCAGAATTTGCTCTTATTCCAACAGCTGTTCATTTGTGCCCTTTCAATACATCAGTGACAATAAGCAAAATGTTTTCCTGAGTTCTGTCAGCCATTCAAAAAAATCATCAAACCTGAAATGGGGGGCATTTTGGCCAAGTGGGGGGCAATTTTGTAGCCAAGTTGTCAGAAGTGTGGATACCCTGGGAGTCCTTTATTTTTACTGTCTTGTGCGACCGAGTCCTTAAACCTAAGGAGTCTGTCACTAAAGCTGGGTAATTGGTGTTGGTGTCTGGAGAGTTGGAGAATGGATTGTTGGTGTAGGGAAACCACATATTTGCTTTAGAAGTATTAACAGTAAAAATGATTCAAGAAAAGGAGACACTCTTCAAGCTATTTTAATGTATCTTATTATTGTATCAAGAATGATCCAATAATGAATATCTTCTAGGAAACCCAGCAGAGAGAGTGGGCATGACGCATAGTGATAGATTTCAATACAGAAAGCTGAGTACATATTGCTAAAAGACATTAATACTGTGCCATTGATTCTGTTTTTCAGAATTAAAAAAAAAAATCTTTTAGACTTTGAAGATAGACTCCCATAAGAAGTAAAGAGAATGTATGCCATGATAAAGATGCTAACTTGTTGCAGTAAGATCTAATAACTTATTCCCTCCTCTAATCTTCTCTCTCAGTACTTCATTAGAGGCAACCTTATTGTGAACTTTGACATGAGCAATTAACCTCCTGAAGTGTCTCCTTAACTTGTGTTAAAAATAGAAAAAAGGGTCAAAAATGGAGTCCTTCATGCTGGACCCCAACCCAGACTTAATACCTATTACAATTTCAACCTTTCCCAAAATTGTAATCTTAAATCAATGATCTGGAGTTTCCTAATCTGCGTTTGTGAAGTGATGCATTCTAAGACCCTCCTGTCTTCCCCTAAGGGAAGATACCTGAAGTAATGTCTTTTTCTAACAACCTGGCCTATCCTCTTTCTTGTCTATGAATATCCTCCATTTTGTGTAAGCCCTTGCAGTATCTAGATGCAGGATGCTGCCTGAATCATGAATAATTTAAAAAGCCAATTAGGTCTTTAGATTGTGATTTTGTTTTATGATAGTTGTTTATCTCTTTTGTTCCACAGTAATCCTCTAATCATCAAGCTTAATCTAGTTTTCCATGCTGAAAAAAGGTGGAATGGCATTTCTTTGCATAGAGATTTAAATTCAAATTCCTTAGCCATGCATGTGGAGCCCTTCAAATTTGACATTATGCACCCCTCTATGGTTCTCTCATATTGCCTGCACACATCCACCCTTTGACCAGGCTGACTTGCTTAGATCCTTCCAAACATCTCTAATAGATTCTGATTATTTATATTTTGACTGTACTGTCTAGAATGAGATCATGTTATCACCTCCCCAAATAGTCCCATCCTTCATTGCTCTGTTCCATGACCCCTCCTGACTCCCAGACCTTTCCCTCCTATAAACTCCAACATTTTATATTTATTACATTTACAATTATGTGACCCTTTACCATAGATTATCTCTTACATTTGCTCATGTTTCATTTGTATAGGCAGGCACATGACCAACGAGTACCAGAAACCCCAAATTGTTAAGAGTAAATACTCTAAAGGTTTGGAGTCTGGCCATTTGTATGAACAAAGACAAAGAAAATTGACTCTGGTTTTGGGATGGAAGGAGAAACTGAAAAATCAAAATGTACCTGATAATCCATCATGAGATCAAGATAGTGGCTGCTATTGTCTGCTGAGGACAAAGAACAGCCTCCCCATGTATGTTTCTCCTCTACATGTCTCTTTCAAGTGTCTTTTCTTTTTTTTTTTAAACATTTATTTATTTATTTATTTATTTATTTATTTATTTATTTATTTATTTATTTATTTATTTATACAAGCACTGGGTACAGTCAGAAGCGCGGGAGGGTGAGAGAATTCACCAGAGCCAGAGCAGGGAGGTCTGCGAGCCATGTGGAACCCTCACCCGGTGGCCGGGGAGCAGCCGGGGATCAAACCGGCGCTGCAGAGGCTGCAGGCAGCTTCACAACCCAGCGCTCAACCGCTGCGCCACCGGGGAGGCCCTCAAGTGTCTTTTCAAGTGTCTCTACATGTCCATATGTCTCCTTCATTCAACTTCTATTTATATATTTGTCTAATTCCCTATTAGAAAATACAGGATAATAAGATAAGGGAAGTCAAATGCTCTGTGTGTGTGTGTTTGTGTGTGTATTTTAGAAGAGTGTTTAGCAATAGAGAAAGAGAAACATTGCCATTCAGCATTCATGAGATCTTTTCAGTTGTTTTTTTTTCCCCCTCCTATCCTCTATTCCCTTTTTTGGAATCAGTCATTAGAAATTATTCATAGGACCCCCAAATGGACTTTGCTTTCTTATGCTTTGGTGCTTTTGTACACATATTTCATTGTGTAAATGTCACTTATGCTTACACCTACCTAGATGCTACAGCCTACTCCATACCCAGGTTATCTGAAGGAACTGCCACTGAATATGTGGCTCATTATTGGCCAAAATATCATTAAGTGACACATGATTGTGATAAATATTTAGCTCTTTTTTTAAAAAAAAAAAAAAGATCTATTTATTTATACATAGAAGAACTGGGGTTAGGCCAGAAAGGGGGGTTGAAAGGATTCGCTAAAGACAGAATGGGGAGCAGAACAGGGAGGTCTACTGAAATACGCTGCTGAAGGGAACAGCAGGCCATACAGGAGAGGTCTGCTGAGTCATGTGGGTTATCTCCCTGGCCGGGGATCAAACTCATGTCACAGTGGCTGGCGACAGCTTGATAATGCTGAGACTTTTAACCCCTGTACCACCAGGGAGGCCCCTAAACATTTAGCTATTTTTTTTAAAAAAAAGATTTATTTAGAGGCCTCCCTGTTGGCACAAGGGGTTAAGACGCAATCTATGAAGCTGTCCGCAGCCACTGCAGCATGAGTTTGATCCCTGGCCAGGGAGCTACCCACATGGCGCAGCAGACCTCTCCTGACTGGCCCGCTGCTCCCCTCAGCAGTGTATTTCAGTTAATCTGCCTACTCTGTTCCCCACTCTGTCTCTGGTGAATCCTCTCACCCCCTGCACCTCTGGCCTATACCCCAGTTCTTGTATGCATAAATAAATCTTAAATAAATAAAATTTTAAAAATTTATTAATTTATACAAGCACTGGGGTACAGGCCAGAGGAGCAAGAGGGTGAGAGAATCCACCAGAGACAGAACAGGAGCAGAACAAGCAGAAGGACCAAAATACACCGCTGAGGGAAGCAGCGGGTGAGACAGGAGAGGTCTGCCGCGACACGTGAAAATCTCCCTGGCTGGCCGGGAATCGAACTGGCGCCGTAGAGGCTGTGGACAGCTTCACAGCGCTGTGCTCAAACCACTGCACCACCGGGGAGGACCAACATTTAGCTATTGATGAGCATTTGGGCTATTTTCAATTTTTTACTACTAGTCAATCATATAGCATTGCATATTTGAGTTTTTATTGAATGGATGCCTAAAAGTATATTACTTGGTCAAAGTTACATACACTTATAATCTTAGTAATAAGTACCAAATTGCCCTACAAAACAAAGGTTGTTAGCTTGCACTCTCACCAATAGTGAATTAAAATCCTGTAGTTGTTTTTTAAGGCATTCTTCTTAAGTTTATTTATTTGTTCCATTTCCCACAGCTTATTCATCCAATTGATGTTTTCCTTTCACAACTCCTGCAGGATTTCTGTGATTCTAGGCTTTGATTGTTGATGCTTTGCAAGGGCTTTTAGAATGACCTAGTTATCTGATTATTCAGTCAACAAGAAATTCATATGTTAGTGATGAGACAGCATGAAAAGCAAGACTATATAACTTGATATATCACACACCTGATAATAAAGATGGAAGAGAAGATGATCTTAGTGTTCATGACAATAATAGATAAAAATTGAACACTTACCAGGAAACGGTGATATATTGGGATGCTGGAAAAGTCATGACGTATTTTTCTATGTTTTTCACTTTTTCAACAAGCCAATAAAATATATATATATATATATATATATATATATATATATATATATATATGACAGATGGTAGATTTAACAGAATCCCAGGAAGAATGATTTGTTGGTATCTCTAAGGAGTTTGCCAAACTGCATGGTCAGAGAGAATAGTCCCCTCAAGACTACCCTCACTTCAGACACCAACTGCATATTTGGAGGGTTCTCAAAACAACCCTCACGTTTAATATTTCGGTAGAATGACTTATATAACTCAGGAAGCTATATACTTGTGGTTTCATTACAGTGAATGCATACCAATTAGAACTATCCACAAAAGAGATGTATAGGAAAAGTCTGAAAGGATTCCAAACACAAAATTGCTGTCATCCTCAGGGATGTGTTACCCTATGGCACTGGTGTGTGGAACAACACACAGAATATTACTAACCAGGGCCTCCCCGGTGGCGTAGCGGTTGAGTGCTGGGTTGCAAAGCTGCCTGCAGCCTGTGCAGCTCCAGTTCGATCCCCGGCTGCTCCCCGGCCACCGGATGAGGGTCCCACATGGCACGCAGACCTCTCCTGCCGCCCGCTGCTCCCCTCAGCAGTGTACTTCGGTCCTTCTGCCTGTTCTGCTCCCTGCTCTGGCTCTGGTGGATTCTCTCACCCTCCCGTGCTTCTGACTGTACCCAGTGCTTATATAAATAAATAAATCTTTAAAAAAAATACTAACCAGGGGAATTCATGTCCAGCAAGTTTATGGTTGTTTTATCAAATAGATATGACTGATTGAATCACTGCTCATGTATTTGAACTCAGTGTCTAGCCATCTCCTCCTTGGAGGTTGAACTGATATCATGTGACATGAAGTCTCAATTCTCTAATTGTATGGTCTTAATTGCATGGCCAGTCCCTGAAATATGCACAAAATATCAGATATAGTTGCAGGGGCCCTCCATGAATAATAAATATACCACTCTTATTCAGTAACTTCCAAGAGTTTAGAGGTTACTTTCCAGGAGCTGAGACAAAAATGAGACCTCTTGGAGACCACATTACTACTACATAACATCTTCATCAAAAATAAATATACACTGTGGTTCATATACAAAGATTTAGGATACATATGTATGTGTGCATTTCTGGACTCTATTTTGTTCTATGTTCAACTAGATGAAACTACAGAAACATTTTACTTTCTATATTTTATATAGGGTATTTTTATAATATTTAATATGTAAATTAATATACATACAATACTTCTGTAGTCAGGAAAAAATGCAAGGGATCAGGAAAGGAAAGGTGTTTGCCTTAGTAGAAATAAAAAAAATACAATGATTGCAATATAACATTGAGGAAATTTCCTAGGAAACAAGGCAAAAGGACAGAGACAGGAGAGGAAAGGTAAGAAATTAAAAGCACTAGTTCCAAAGGTCTTATATCTGAATAACAGTGTTTCCAGAAAGAGAAAAAATAGGGAGGAAATGATCAATGGTATAATTCAGGAGTAGAATAAACTGCCAGATTGAAAGACCTATAAGTAACCAGTACCATTTTAGGAACCTAGAGATTTTACTGCTTCCAGAGAGCATAAAAAGTGGGTCATATGCAAAGTGCAGAGATTAAAATGGTTCTGACTTCTCATCAGTATCACTAGAAGCCAAAATACAATAAAATATTTTAAATTTTGAATAATGCCACTTCCAAACTATAATTCTATATTGTACTATACTATCAATTGACTATGATTGTGGAAAAAATATATTTTCAAGTATGTTAAGGTCTTTTATCTATCATTCATCCTTTCTCAAAAAGCTACTGGAAAATGTAATCCACTCAAAACAGAATAAATCAAACATGAGGATCTAAATCAGAAAAGACACAAAAAGATATGAAGATATATCTCATAATAATAGCTGTGTATCAGATGTAAAGAGTTACAGGTTGCATTTGGAGAAGTATGACTCAAGAATCAGATACAGTAGGAACTGTCATCACCAATATTCCCAGAAACATTATTCCCTCATTTAAAATTTGTATTTTTCACATCTTTACCATATTTTAAGGAAATTCCTGTCTGTCTATGTCCTACTGCTGGAATCAACTGAGATCGCTCATTTCACAAAAACACCCCCATTTCTGAATAAATTCTACTTTGATTCACCCTTGGGAGTTGGACACAGACTACGGTGTTTTTAGAAGCAGAAAATATAAAGCAGTCCTTGCCTTCTGATCCTAGTTCTGTAGGGGAGTTCAGTAGCTGACTCATGGTGCCCATTTCCCAGATGCCCGGATGCAGGTAACACTCATGCTGGGACTTACTTACCTGAAGCTAATGAAACTTAAGCCCCTTACTCATATATGCCCCTCCACACTCCTGTGCCTACTGCAGTATTTGCAATTTTAAACTCCCAATCTTTTTAGTGTCCTCCAAATTTTAAAATCTGCAGACCTCTACTCTTTGCTCTCTGACTTTCCCAAAATGTTTTGAAAACTCAGGAAAGTTGAAACTACACTATAACCTAGGGCTATTCAGGATTTTTTTCCCTGGGAAATCTCACATGCTACTAGTAATAATGCTCTTTTCCTTATATAGCTATCCCAAGCAATAGATTGTTGAGGGATATGCAGTGGGGAGAAGGGGCAACAATGTAAAAGAAAAAAAAAAGAAATTATTAATAGATTAATAGGTCAGCACCGTACTTATAACATTGGAGAAATACTTATTAGAGAATATAGTTAAATAAGGAGTGATGGAGTAAAACAGAGATTGGGAAGAGTAAGGCAGCCAGGTTTCATGCACTGGTGACTAATCGGTGTTTGTTTTATTTATCTTTAAATTCTCTGTGTGTGTGTGTGTGTACACTCTTCTGTAACTATGATACATTTTATGGTTTAAAAAGCAGAGGATGGCCTCCCGGGTGGCGCAGCGGTTGAGTGCTGGGCTGCGAAGCTGCCCGCGGCCTCTGCAGCGCCGGTTTGATTCCCGGCCACTGGCGAGGTTCCCACATGGTGCGCAGACCTCTCCTGCCGCCCGCTGCTCTCCTCAGCAGTGTACTTCATCACTCTGCCTGTTCTCCCCACTCTGGTGAATTCTCTCACCCTCCTGCACTTCTGACTGTACCCAGTGCTTGTATAAATAAATAAATAAATCTTTTTTTTAAATAAATAAATAAAAAGCAGGGGAGATAACTAAAGAACATTGTTTCCTTCCTTTGGTGGGAGTCAGAGGGAGGCAACCAGTGAATATATACAGTCATTGCCACATTGTCATTAGCAAGTTAAGTTCAAAAGGAAACAATGCATTTCCAACAGTCTAATAAGTCTGTGCATGGTTAGAGAGGAAAGTGGTTACTGCAATAAAATCCACTGAGAGTACAGGGAAGGAACAAAATCCTACTGACGTTTTCAGCCCTTCTGGTAGAATGGCATCTTGCTTGAGCCAAAGTATGTTAAGTATCTGATACTCAGTTTTGCATTCCAGGAACTTGATTTTGGATGCTTCCCTTGGGCCTACACTGGAGGGGCCTACATTGGAGGGGCCTTTTCTTTATAACCAGCCCCTTGTGGATGCTTGAGGACAGGGATGGTGTTTTATCCATCTCTAAATTCTCAAAAGCTGTCAAATTCTACTTACAACAACAGGGTTAACAGATTTTTCTGGCTACTCCAGACAGAACGTCCCTTCCTGCTCTAAAGGAATAGGACCTAGTGGTTTGACCCTTAGGGTTATCCCAGATGCTGGGGGATCCCTCAGCTGAGGATGGAAAACTCCTACCTTACTATAAGCTTCTCATACTCTCTTCTGCCGTGGCCTGGCCCGGATCCACCACCCTGGGACAAGCCCTTGCTTTTAGAAAGGACTCAGGGATATAGGAAAGAGCAGAAACAGAACAACACAGGCTTCAGGCAGCTTACTCTGTGGCCTCTGCCTTATCTCCACCTATATAATTCTCTAGTCAAGTCTATAGATAGGTCCAAACATGAAGTGTCCTAGAAATATCTTTCAAAGCCAATCTTGCTCAGCTATTAGAAAGCACTGGTGAGCATTTCATGCTGCTGAACGAGACACTTGTCAATTTGCCCTGCATTGGAGTAACCCCCTCAGAGTTGCAAACATCAAAACATGTAGCAAGGACCAGGCCCTGTGCCCTTGAAGGTCACACAAGAGTGATTTGACCAGTAGGACCTAGATCCTCTCATATCTGCTGCCTGCCCTCATGATGAGCAGCTGGTCGCTGTGTCTGGGGTGACACTAAAGCTGCATAAGGGCTGGTCCACCAGCAGAAATAGTTTAAATTCCAAAAGTTCTTGATGTGTCAGAGCAGCAAGAATGTTTCAACAAGAAGCATGGCCCTCCAAACTTAATAATCAGATGAAGAGGGAGAAGCAGTTAAAAAAAATTAAAAAATGAAATGACAACAATAAGAGAAAAAGATAAGAGAAAAAGATAAGAGAAAAAAACAAACAAAAATAATAAAGCAAAAATATTTAATTGGAGGAAGGAGGGAGAAGCAGGCTAAGGAGACTGAGAAGCAGTCAGACAGAAATCGGGAGTGGTCAGTGTCTAGAAATCAAGAAAACAGATTCCTTCAGGAAGGGGGAAACAGTCCACTGTGCCTGATGCTCTGCTGAAGAGTCAAGGAAGAGGAGGTGGGAGAGGCCCTCGGATACCAGAGGTCCCTGTGCCCTAACTAATGAGCTGTGGTGCAGTGGGAGTCCTTTAAGAAACTGAAACCCAGATGGATGTAGTTTAGAGAGATAGTAACAGAACCAAATCTAGAACAGAGGTGTCCTAGTGGCCACACTTACTGTTCTATCCGGTACATTCTTTTTTTTTTTTAAAGATTTATTTACCTATACATTCAAGAACTGGGGTACAGGCTAGAGGTGTAGGGGCTGAGAGGATTCACGAGAGACAGAGTGGGGAGCAGAACAGGCAGATCAACTGAAATACACTGCTGAGGGGAGCAGCGGAACAGTCAGGAGAGGTCTGCTGCACCATGTGGGTAGCTCCCTGGCCATGGATTGAACTCGTGCTGTAGTGGCTGCGCACAGCTCCATAGGTTGCGTCTTAACCCCTTGCGCCACCAGGGAGGCCCCTATACGGTACATTCTTTATGTCTCTGAGCCATCCTCAGAGTTTTCCATAGTCATGGGCCCAACACTCGTCATAATGTTAGCGTGTGACTGAGGGGTACCCAGGGATCCCAAATGGATAAAGGGTGCATACTCTACCAGGGGTCCAGCCATCCATGAACACATAGGCAAAGGAAATAGATTTTTAGTGTGAAAATTTTTTTAGACATTTATTAATTATGCATACAAGCTGGGGTGCAGGCCAGAGGTGCAGGGGCTGAGAGGATTCACCAGAGGCAGACTGGGGGAACAGAACAAGCAGACTGACTGAAATATACCTGCTGAGGGGAGCAGTGGGTGAGACAGGAGAGGTCTGCTGCTCCATGTGGCAGTGGCTGTGGATAACTTCATAGTGCTACAACTTAAACCCTTGTGCCACCGAGAGGCCCAATTGTATAAGTATTTTTAATAGAATTGGTGTGTGTGGAGAGAGAGGAGAAAGGATTTCAAATAATAGCTTTCAAGTAATAGTTTCAATAAAAGTACAAAAACTACCCATCCCCTCATAGGCAAATGCCCAGGCAAACAGGTTTGGTCAGAGGTGGGGCCACTGACAAAGATAAACAGCTGGGACTACATCAAATTAAAGAGCTTCTGCACAGCAAAAGAGACAATAACAAAAACAAAGAGAAACCCCACCGACTAGGAGAAAAATTTTGCACACAACATTAATGATAAAGGACTAATCACAAAAATCTACAAAGAGCTGATGAGACTCAACAAAAACAAAGAAAATAATCCAGTCAAAAAATGGGCACAAGAGCTAAAAAGAAACTTCTTCGAAGAGGAAATGCAAATGGCCAACAGGCATATGAAAAAATGTTCAACATCACTTGTAATCAGGGAAATGCAAATCAAAACTACCATGAGATACCATCTTACACCAGTGAGAATGGCACATATTAAAAAAACTAAAAACAACAAATGTTGGCAAGGGTGTGGAGAAAAAGGAACTCTCCTGCACTGCTGGTGGGAGTGCAAACTGGTCTAGCCACTGTGAAGAGCTGTGTGGAGATTCCTCAACCGACTAAAGATAGAGCTTCCATATGATCCAGCAATTCCACTCCTAGGTATTTACCTAAAGGACACAGAAACATTAATTCCAAAGGGCACCTGCGCCCCTATGTTTATAGCAGCACTATTTACAATAGCTAAGCTTTGGAAACAACCCAAATGCCCAAAAATAGATGACTGGATCAAGAAGATGTGGTACATATGCACAATGGAATATTACGCAGCAATCAAAAAAGATAAACGCAAGCAATTTGCAGCAACATGGATGGAACTGGAAGGGATCATGCTCAGTGAAATAAGCCAGAAAGAAAAAGAAAAATACCAGATGGTCTCACTCATAACAGGAATCTGGAAAACCTAAATAAGGGACCAGGAAAAAGAATAACTATAGGAAAGAAAAAATCAAAATCAACAAACAACTATAAACCAGAGACACACTATGGGGGAGGAGCAGGGAAAGGAAGGATTAGGGTCAAAATAAGGGGGGTGCAATTGTATGAGGAATATAAAAATAAATTATTAAAATAAAAAAGAAGAAAAAAAATAAAAAAAAAATAAAAAAGAAGTGGGGCCGCTGAGACCCACAAGCTTGCCACAAATCTAGGGGATCTTCCGGCAAGGAACCATAAGAAAGGGGTTAGGCAGGTCCCAGAGAGGTAGGACAGAAGAAAAAGATGAAAAGTCAAAAGACACCTCATGATCCACATACTGAGCTCAAGATAGCAGCTGCCATTGTCTCTGCCAAAGATCAAGAGTACCCTCCCCATGTGTCTCCCCCAAGTATCTCTGCCAAGTCTCTCTACATGTCTCTCCTCTAATATCTCCACCCACATCTCTGCTTCCAGTAGCCCCAGGGTGCAAGCATGATCCCCCCCTTAACTCTGCCCCTAATTCTCAGCAGCCATGTGTTTAAAAAGACTATCTTTTTCCCACAGAATTGCCTTAGACACTACTTTTAATGCATATTATACAGCAGAAGAAAAGTTAAGGAACTCCCTCTGGTATCACTCAGCAAGTAGCTGGCAGATGAAATTGTGCTCAGGCTGCCTGTTTATGGACTTCTACTCTCATGCAGGGCCCTCTGTTACTTCTCTATTTCATGCCCTTCTATGTATTAATGAAAAAACACACGTTAGTTATAAACAAATCAGCCATGAGAAGCAGGAAAATATTAGCCACAATTCCATTGCTGTTAAAATTTCCACAGAGACCCTTCCAGCCTTTCTCTTCTGCATATAGCTGTGCTAGGTTTTTATAACAAAAATTGGATTAAAGGGCCTCCCCTGGTGGTGCAGCGGTTGAGTGCTGGGCTGCGAAGCTGCCTGCCCCCTCTGCAGCGCCGGAGCGCCGGTTCGATCCCGGCCACCGGGCGAGGGTCCCACATGGTGTGCAGACCTCTCCTGCCACACCCTCTGCTCCCCTCAGCAGTGTACTTCGGTCCTTCTGCCTGTTCTGCTCCCTGCTCTGTCTCTGATGAATTCTGTCACCCTCCCACTCTCCTGACTGTACCCAGTGCTTGTATAAATAAATAAGTAAATATTAAAAAAAAAGAAAAAGATTTATTTAAAAAATAAATTTTAAATGAAAAAAATTGGATTAAAATATATTCTGCTTTGCAACATGAATCTTTTTCATTGAACGATAAATCACAAACATTTCCCATGTCAACAAACATAACTTTATGACACAATTTATGACACAATTTTATGTCAACACAACTTTATGACACAATTTTATGACAATTTTATAACTTTATGACACAATTTTTATTGAATGTACAGTATGCCTTCACACAGATTTACCTCCAAATTTCAACCTATACTTTCCAGTGGAAATGTAATTTTTAAACAGAAACAAATTAATCTTTATCAGCATACTGAATTATTCCTTAGGATAAATTCCTAGCAAAAGAATGGTGGTGGTCAATGGAAGAGGTATACCCTCTAAGTCTGAGCTCAGGTAGTTGCCTCAATCAAATGTATGGGAAGCATGTGTGGTCAGAAGGCATTTGATATGACCATGCCCCAGGCCATGTGCCAGTTCTTCATTTTTGAAGATGTCAACTTTCATCTTTTTCAGAGGCTTCCTGCAGGGAATTAGGAGAAACGATGAGAGCTGCTAGCCTAGTAGCATTTTGAATGAACAAAGTCTTCTTTAATTTGCCTTGTGACTGTCACAAATACTAAGTTGCCCTCAAAATGCTCAACCTCCTGTTGGGGAGAGAGGGGAAGAAATGGACCAGGAGCACACAGAGCTAGTTTGAGCATTATACAGACTGTGGCAAGTTGTAGAATGTTCTCTGATAGCCCAGAGAACAGGGAACTTGGGGTGTGGGCAGATGGAATTGAGGAACAAGTGACAAGAGAAAACTTGGACAAAGGCCCAGAGATGCAGGAAGATTTTGGGGTAAAGGTCTTGTAGCTGTAGTAAATAGAATGTTGTGGGGGGGGGGGGTGTATGTGTGTGTGTATGAGAGGATATGATTTAGTATTGTGGCAATGCTGTGAAACTTTGAATGAGACCAAGGCTAGTTCCCATGCTCTAGACAACAGGAAACTAGGGAAGAACTTTTAAAAATAATACATAGCCTTATTAAAAAACAACAACAACAACACACACACACACACTAATACATAGCCTGAGCAAGGTAACAGAGCCAGGAACAAAAACAGACTTTCTATAAGGCCTCCTCTAGATCTCAGTTCTGTGTCTCCTCCCCTCTTGGGTGATTAGGAGGGCAGAGCAGGGAAGACAAAAGAGCAATCCCTCTGCCTGACAAATGGAAATCCATGCTCACAAGCCTGCGGTATGTTCAACAAACATGTCATGACTTTTGACTCAGACAATATTTACCATACTGAGTCTATTGGTGTGAGCCTCCAAATTAAGTCTTACAACTCCAAGCCAGTGGTAGTGATTTTGGGAATTCAGGGTTCCATGGGCAAGGGGTTTGAAAGAGAGGGTGAAGGCTCACAGCACAGTTCCTGGAATGCAGGGGGTCCTGACTTGAGTGCCGGGAGAAGTCACAATGGAGTCAGGGAATTTGTTGCTAGGAGGAGGAAAGAAGACAATGGTGATGGGGCCAGTTTAGGAAGTTTTCCTGGGGTGTAGAAATTGCTAGTTCCTTTTGTGGCTGCTCCTAATATAGCAGTCTGTTGCTCACCCTTTTAATCTCGTGGCCACTGTGACCTTCCCACTGCTGCTGCATCCAGATTGTTGATATAAATTGCAGTGGAAATCCAGCACAGACAGAAGGATACACCCTGCAACATCGTATGTTTTGCTTGCACTCCTTTTTCAAGAGGACAAGTTTTTGGGCCTCCCTGGTGGCGCAGCGTTTGAGCGCTGGGTTGCGAAGCTGCCCACAGCTTCTGCAACGCCAGTTCGATCCCTGGCCACCGGGTGAGGGTCCCACATGGCGCGCGGACCTCTCCTGCCTCCCGCTGCTCTCCTCAGCAGTGTACTTCGGTCCTTCTGCCTGCTCTGCTCCCCACTCTGGCTCTGGTGAATTCTTTCACCCTCCCACACTTCTGACTGTACCCAGTGCTTGTATAAATAAATAAATAAATATAAAAAATTTTTAAAAAAGGGACAAGTTTTAATACGTCAGTGTTTGCATTTATTCTCTCCAACTTGAAGTTTTTTTCTGCTCTGGAACATTTGTCCTGAGGCCTGAGAAATCACTGGAAAGGCAAGTTGTGGAGGGTTTCAACACAAGGCTGGTCTCTCTTGCTTTCACAGAAAGCAAGAAAAAATTCTGTGAAGACCTCAGGACTTGGTACTGCAATTATACTTTGAAATGCAGATGACACTGACTGGAGCAGAGTTGGGAAATCCAGGCGGCAGGATCCCTACAAAGCACAAGGGCTCTGGGGAAGGTCTTGGGGGTCAATTCCTTCCAGTCAGAATAGACTACTGAAAGCAAATAAGCTCTAATTCATCCAATTTTTTCACAACACCGAGAAAGTAGAAGAAACCCGAGTCAATCGATATGCATTTCCATTGAACCTGCCAGTAATCCTCTACCCACCTTTGTACAAGATTCTATTACTGTTATAATTAGGAATGATCTTTTTAGCAATGATTGGTAGGAAAGTTATATCAAGTATTTCAAAACAGAAACCACATTTTTTCAGATTTTCCTTTTTGCATGTAGTAACCTTCTCAAAATAGTATCACAGAATCCAAAAATGTTGCTGGTTCATTCTCATCCCCAGGGCCTCTATGTTGGAAGAGCCCAGGGATCAGTCCCAAGGTCTCCTCTCATCTGTGTCTACCTATTGCTAGCTCATCCTACTAGTGTGGGTTTTCCGTATCATCACCTGCTGATCACTCCTAAATGCCTCTGTCAGATCCAGGTCTTCCCGTGCCTTGACATCCCCTGCCCGTGAGTGTTCAGTAAACATCTCCTACCTCACACTCCACTCAGCCTCCCTTCCCCCAAAACCTTTCTTTCACCATATTCCCTATCTCCATAAATCAAAACTCTGTATTTCCAACCACTTGGGCCTCAAACCTAGAATTCATCCTATATTCTTCTTTCTCCCTCAGTTCATACATAAACTATCAGCAAATCTATTTGCTCTACCTTCAAAATATGTTCAGAGTTCCTCTTACCTGGTCTCTCTTCACCCTCTTAGAGCAAGATGCCATTATCTCACTTCTGGGGGTGTCTAAGAGCCTCCTAACTAACTTCCTACAGCCTGTAGGGATCATTTTACAGCTGAGTCAGATCAGGTCAAAACCTTCCACAGGCTACTTCTGCTCTGGCCCTGTCCCCTCTCTATGACCTGCCCTCTTGCCCTTACCCCTGGCTCACTCTGCTTTAGCCACACTGGCTGGTCCTGGAACAAGGGATGCACGCAACCTCGGCAGCGTCCACTTCCCGCAGCCATCTGTGAAGCTTGATCCCTTCGGTTTCTTTTTAAAGTTTCTACCGAAATAGCACCTTATCAGAGCCCCTCCCCACCCCCACTCTTTGATCTAAAACAGCACTTCCACTACGCGTGTCCTCTCAGTCTTCATCCTGCTTTGTTTTTCTTCATTGAACTTATCACCCATCAGCACTCTTCCACCCCATCCCCAACCCCCAGGCATTTTATTTGCATGTATCAATTGCATCTCTAGAATAAGAATACCTGGCTTTTCCTTCTGTGTGTTTTCATCTTGTTTCTTCATGGCCCATGAAGTCAGCTTAACTTGTTAGTAGCATGAAAGCAAATGGATGGGACGGGAGCAAGTTATTCTGCCATTTTTCTAGATATTTGAGGTGCACGTCAAATCTGGAGCTAATCACCTCCTTGTTTTACCTGCCTTGAGGTTTACAATAATGTTCCCAGCTCCGTGATCACCAGTGATTTCAAATTCACCAGTGTAAGCAAGTTAGGACCTGGTGTTCGCCTCTCTTCCTGGCAGTGTTGTGTTGACGTGCCTGAGAGTATCAGCCAGGACACTCAGGCACGCCATGATGGCAGCCTGGAGAAGTGGTGGAAAGTGGATGGGACGGGTGAGGAAAGGAGGTAGCCTGTCCACATTGAGCCATTCATTTGTTTCTTGTCTGTGATGCTCCCTCCATCATATAACTCACCGAAGGCGAGATCTTTGCTCCTTGGCACCTAGTAGGGCTCAATAATTAGGTGTTAACTGGGGGCACTAAAAGACACTTAGGGTTCATTCAGTTCAAATGCATCATTTTACACATGAAGATACTAAAGCCAGAGAGGACAACTATCTAGAAGAGGCCACACAGAAGATTAATAGCTGTGCTGGAGAACTGTGTGCTAGAGAACTGATTCCCAGCGAAGGCAGTCCACTGGCCTGTGGCCAGGCCCCCCACCTCAGCAGGCAGCACGCATGCTCTCTGCACCCATTACCCAACACTTAGCCTTACTACCTGCAATATACTCTGATGCTAATCTCTGATTCTAATTTCTTTAAAGATTTATTTATTTATGCATACAAGAGCTGGGGTGCAGGCCAGAGATGCAGTGGGATGAGAGGATTCACCAGAGACAGAGTGGGGAGCAGCACAGGCAGATCTACTGAAATGCACTGCTGAGGGGAGCAGCAGGTGAGACAGGAGAGGTCTGCTGCACTATGTGGGTCACCTCCCTGGCCTGGGATTGAACTCGTGCTGCAGTGGCTGCAGAGAGCTTCATAGTGCTAACACTCACCCCTTGCGCCACCAGGGATGACCCTGATTCTAATTCTATTTTGCTTTTGGGAAAATGCTGATGACACACTATTAAATTAATTAAGGATCTATTAGTGGGTTGTGACTGACAGTTTGAAAACAGTGCATTATATACGACAGGATAAAAAAATCTTTTGATCTTTTTCCCTTTTTAAAATACTAAAAAGTCTGGCCAAATGCACAAACACATTTGTTTTAAAACTTTTCAACTTGCCAGAGGAAAGTAATCCATTGACAGTAACTCCATAGTGAACTTGGCCATCCAAAGAAATACAGGAAATAGCTAAGGTCTCATTTCCCGACCCTCGTAATTCATGTATATTAATCTCAAAACATCATCTTACACCTGATTTCATCTCTGTCTCCCTGTTTACTGTTCTGAATGTCATGCTATGCCATGTCATTCTAATTTTCTTGGTTTTGTGTCTTGTTTTCTGCACCAACTCATGCTTATAAATTGCTGCTTTGTACTTGCAGGCAGAACAGTGCATTCCAAAAGGAGGCAGGAGGAATGGTGAGGATTTTCACATAGCTGACTTTGTTTTGACAGTGATGGTATCTGACAGAGTAGGAACTGATTACAACCCAACACCCAGTCTCACTGTACACACCAACTACTCATAGCTGCTGGGGGTGGTGACAGACAGAAGCTGGTCAAGCAGAGGACAGAGAATATGTGGTTATGCAAGGCACAGAGGTCAAGGTCATGTTAAAAATCAAGTATTTAAAATATTGGCTCTGGCACAATCACTGGTCTAAATTTATCCCACTCTTCCAACTCTCACAAGATCAACAGAGCAGCTAGTGTTACCACTCAGAAGAAGGCTGAACAGGGTCCAAACCTGTATCTAAAAAGAAATCTTAAATGAGAGATGCAGAGAATTTGACCTGCTGTGAAAGATGCTCCAGGTAACAGGATATTGTTACAGGAGAACACGGTTATATAAATAAGGTAATGTCACCATCTTCATCGTTGGTGTCATCACCCTTCGGGGTGGCAATTTCACTGAAAATATAACACCGGGCCACACAAACTTTTCTTTTTTTTTTTTTTTTTTAATTTTCTAGAGGCATGTCTTATTTATTTATTTATTATTTGTTTGGTTTATACATGCACTGGGTACAGTCAGAAGCGCGGGAGGGTGAGAGAATTCACCAGAGCCAGAGCAGGGAGCAGAGCAGGCAGAAGGACCGAAGTACACTGCTGAGGGGAGCAGCGGGCGGCAGGAGAGGTCTGCACACCATGTGGGACCCTCCTCCGGTGGCCGGGGAGCAGCCGGGGATCGAACCGGCGCCGCAGAGGCCGCAGGTAGCTTCGCAACCCAGCGCTCAACCGCTGCGCCACCGGGGAGGCCCACACAAACTTTTCTTACAGAGATGGGGAGAAAGAGCAGTGAGTCCAGAAATCCTGTATTGGTTATTCTCTCTGTGCCTCATCTTCCATTCTGGTCCTGCCCTGTGTCCCCTGCATTGTCTACAACTGCACTACCAAGTGTTCCCCTAGCTTCCCGCTGGGTTTAACCAACAGGAGGCAGTGACAAGAGGGTCCAGGTTGACATATTTATTCCTTCTTTCTCCCACCCAACTTCCCTGCCTTGCTCCTGCTTTACTGCTACTCAGGTTCTGAAGAAAAGGTCCCTCTGCCAGGACACTAGCTTTCAAAGCGTCAGTCGTATCATTTCCTTCCCTTGCTCCTCAAGCCTGTTCCTAGTTCCTGGACGCTGCACCATTCTGGCTATACCTTTGTAAACACTTCCTTTATTAAGCTCTTCTTCTTCCTCCTTTCTCCATTTTTTGAGGATGCATCTGTAACCTGCCCAGTCTGGACCTATCTTCTTGGTATGACATCTGTGGATGCTCCAGATGTTGCTCATGCCCTGGATTTCAGAGGTCCAAGTTGGCAGAACACTTTGCTGCTTTGAAATCTGACCTCTGGCCCTGGCATAGGCCCTTGGATCTCTCCCCCTACCCATCAGGTCTTCCTTTTTTTTTTTTTTTTTTGCCTTGTTGCCAATTACTGAAAGCAAGCAGCTCCTGGCTGAAAGAGTCTTAGAGTTTGTTATGCAATTTGGGGCAGGATGAGGGAGGGCCAAAGCTCACAGCAGTAACTTCAGGCTTTGGGGGACTTCTCCCTTTCCAAGTGCTCAGGAGAGGCAGAAATGGGTTGGTTCAAACTGGGCTCTATGGAGAAGTAGACTCTCAGGACTGGAAAGAACATTAAAGGTCTGGGCCAACCCACTCCCTTTGCAGCTAGGGAACTAAGGTCCAGGAAGAGGGGGCTCTCCTGGTATCAGAGGGTCAGGTACTACTGGTAGAAATGGTAAAAATCCAAAGTTCCTGAATAATCATCATCAAATCTTGGTGGATTAACATTTGTAGGACCTGGCCACAATGAACAACCAAGTACAGGCTCTGTCAGTTACGGGGAGGGTTGCCAGAGCCACAGTGGTCCCTGGTGACCTCCAAACCCACCCCTAACCTAGGATGGCTGAGATAGAGCCATAGGCTATGATGTGGGGTGAGGAGGCACCATAAGAAAGTGACCTCTATTAGGGTCACCAATAGCTCCCCACTCCTAACAGAGCAAGCTTCCTGCCAGCAGCTGGCCTGCGGCACAGTCACACAAGGTATGGGCAGAGTGGCTCCATGAGTAATGCTCCAGGGTGGAGTGTTGGCTGTGGCCCCAGCCTGGTGTGCTTTCTGGGCCCGCAGCTACAAGAGATTTCCCAGTCCCTGAGGCTGGATGGGCTCATGTGACTCCACCAACAAAGGCAAGAGAAAGTTATAGTTCACTTCCAGTTCATAGTGAGAAAGAAAGTGCTTCACTGTCTCTCTGTCCATCTGATTGGAAGCAAAGGATTCCAAGATGCTGAGGTCACCACAAGGGCCCAACCAGGATGCTGACATCTCCGGGAGACAGGGGTGCAGGAGGGCCACCCCACCTGCCAACCCACACCACTTGTATGCATGAGAAATAAATAAGCCTTTGTCATGCTAAATACTAAGATGAGGTGTGAAGGATGGTGCACAGCAGCTTGTTAATATGGAAATTAAGTTAATATGGAAATTGAGTCATTTTCCGTGTAACCCACAAATTCCTTTCCTCCCGCAGGTTTGATCTTTTGGAGACATCTTTAAGTCCTTCTTTCTGCCCTATCATGGAAGACTAACTGCACAGTGTCTCCAGTCTACTCTTCCCTCACCACTTCCCCTGCCATCTGTCACCTATACAGCTCCAGTAGCCTCCTAGAGAGTGGGTTTTCTCCCCCTGGAAGTGTTCTTCCCACATAGTCAGAATCATTTCTTTTCTTCCTGCCTGCCTCTCCCTTTCTAATGTAATATTGATTTACAACATGGTAAAGGTGTCAAGTGTATAGCCATTTAAATCAGCATCAGTAGACACTGTGTTATGTTTGTCACAAGAAGTCTAGTTTCCACCCATCATCATACCGTTGATGGCACAGTTACCTGGCTACCACTATTTTGTTCTTATAGCGTAAAGTTTGTTTTTGTTTTGTTTAGTTCATTCACCTGTTTTGTTTCTTTATCTCCCGCGAGTGAAATCAGAGAGTGTTTGTCTTTCTCCATCTGACTTACTTCGCTTAGCATAATAACCTCTGCTTCCATCCATGTTGTTGCAAATGGCAGAATATCATTTATTTTTTATAGCTGAGTAGTATTCCACTGTGCATGTGTACCACATCTTCCTTTATTGTATCAACTGTTGATGAGGAACCATTTCTTTGAAGGGTCCTCTGCTCTTCTTTAGCACTCAAACAACACACCTCATCTTGCTCCTGAATTGCCTGGGCCACTTTCCCTAAGCAAAGTTGCTGGCAAATGGCAACATTCTCTTTGGATTTACAAATGCTCACAGAAGTCTGTTATCTCCTTTATTGTTTTAAAAGGACAATAATTTAAGAGCACTATTTACAAGTTTTTGATAACAACAACAATAATAGCAATGACAGAGATGATAACCCCGCCTTCTTTTTCCATTGTAGAACTTCCAGCCATTCACCCTATCAATTCCTTAAAATAGAGTCCTTCCTATCTTGACTCTTCCCTTTTGGGACATGACCTGGGTTTCTAAGTCTAATCGCCAAGATTCTGGGGTGGTACCCACATAAAGATTTTTTTTTAAGAAAATTGTTTCAGGCTATAAGGGATTTTTTCTGCTGAGAAGACAATACAATTTGTGCTTTTTCCCACCCTGTAGAGGAAGAAACATTTCAGGGGGCACCACACCTAAACATTCTGGGCATTTCCAGCAAATCTCAGCAGATGATAAGATGGGTTGGTGGGGCAGGAACTATTATAGCTGAAGCCTGTATTACTTAGGTTAGGGCTTTTTATTTACTTGCTTTATCAGTGTAGGTGGTCAATTAAGTAGATTGGCCTAGATATTGTCAATTTCTCTTGACTTGCTCTTTAGATCTTAAGGGGTAAAAATCTTTAGTAGAGATAATTGTATATGGTTATGGAATGGTGCCTTAATGATGAGTAAGTGAATTGACTGATTAGCTAAAATGAATGGATTATATTCAGTTTACCTCTTAGCAGGTGAGGCCATAGGTAGAGCCTTAGTCCCAGTCCTTTGATAAGCTGACTGTAAGCAACTTCTAAAAATGAATGCTTCGTTTCATCACTTGTAAGATGGGATTGGACTAGACTAGTGTTTCTCATGCTTCCATGTGGACATGGACCAGGAATCTTATTAAATGCAGAACTGGATTCGGGAGGTCTGGAGTGGGATCTGAGATTCTCATGTCTAACATGATCCAGGTAATTCAGTCAATTCTTCTGGTGCATGAGCCACATTATGAGTGGCAGGAGTCTCCACCACCAAGGTCCCTTCCTTGATGTGCAATGACTGCATTTTTGACCCATTAGAATACTCAACTTATTCCACACTCAGCAGTCAGCCTCTTTATAAAAGTTGGGTTTTCATTCAATCACCAAGACTTTAGTGGCTTCTCGTTTAATCAGAATAAAATCTGACTTTTACAATAGAAAGGTCTGCAAAGTCATGCAAGATCAATTCCCCAACTCCTTTGACTCCAGTTCCTACCACTGCTTTCCCTGATTGCACACTTAAGCCACATTGATCTCATTCCTCTTCCATGCTTGCTTCTGGGCCTTTGCAAATGCTACTGCTCAGGCCCCAACTATTGATAGAATTCATTGCCCCAAGTACTGGTATAGTTTGGTCTTTGTTCAAATGTCTCCTATCAGAAAGACCCTCCTCTGATCACCCTATAAAATTCATTCTCCACCTCCACACTACCACTAACAACCACTTACCCTGCTTCATTTTCACTCATTGAAAATACTGCCATCTAATAACTTGCATGTAGGTTTTTACTGTGTATTTCTTTCTGATTTGATGGTGTATTTCTTTTGATTATTGTGTGCATTTTGTATATATTGTGTTTATTTGGTATATTGTATATATTTTGGTTAATGAGTATATTATATTGTATGTATGTGATTTTATGTCTATTGTATTTTTCTCTTGCTAGAATGTGAGTACCATGAGAAAAGCAATTTTATCTGTTGTGCTCACGGTGGTCTCCCTAGGACCTGATTAGTACCCAACCATCATTTATTGAATAAGTGAATAAATGAATAGAAAAGTTATGGATTAGCTATTTAAAAGGGCCCTATAGCATTTCACCTCTCTGTACCCTGAGAGAACATCTGGGGTTCACTTTAGTCCTGAGCAGCTTCTGTACTTAACTCACCTGACTTTCCTTTGTGGCCACTGCCATGTGACAGGCACATTTCACCCCAAGGGAAGAGAGGACACATCTGTCACCATTCAGATAACCTGACTAACTCTCCTTACTCCACTAGAGCCTTCGCTAGCCTTCTGATTGTGGTTTGCTCCTCATACTGATTTCCCACCATGAGAGAGAACAGTGCAGTTAGGCTGAACCCAAATGCCTGCTTCACCTGGCATTTATACATCTCATTATAAATTGATCATTTGGCATTCTGCTTTAGTCCCTCAGTCTCCACTGAGTGAGTCAGCTTAACTTTGGGACACTGATGGGATCAAGTTTCTGAACCTTCAAGGCCAGAGCCTGGACAGTCACTGTTTCTATAATATGTTGCTACTCTGGGAAGGTTCTCAGCATTAGATCAGCTGGCCCTTCCCAGGCAACACACAGCAAGATTTGTTTAACATATTTTCACAGACTTAGCAAATCCATGTAGATGAAGTTATAGTGAGATGACTGGCTAAATATATAAAGGAATCTTATCATATGTATAAATGTACTCATTATGGCTTTGTCATCTCCCCTCTTCCTAAGATGTAAGTGATGCTGATGGTGCTTTTTGTGTCCTGTGCTGTCCCCAGGGTGTTGGTAGGTGCTAAAGCTGCCCCCATGGGAATAAGTGTTTCTTTAAAGATTTATTTATGCATTCAAGAACTGGGGTGTAAGCCAGAGGTGCTGGGGTGGTGAGAGGATTCACCAGAGACAGAGTAGGGAGCAGAACAGGCAGATCTAGTGAAATATACTGCTTGGGGAGCAGTAGGCGAGACAGGAGAGGTCTGCTGCGCCATGTGGGTTAGCTCCTTGGCCGGCAGGGGGACTTGAACTCATGCTGCAGTGGCTGCTGATAGCTTGATAGCACTGTCTTTAACCCCTGCACCACCAGGAAGGCCCCCATGGGAATTAATTGATGGTGGTATCTCCCACTATAGTTGTAAGAGGAAGTATTGGTGACAGAGTAGCAGTTGGTTTGGTAATCTGTACCTGAAGCCCAAAAGTAAACAAAGCTTTGGCCTCATTTTGTCACCGAGGAATTAGGTAGCCACATCTCTTGCTCAAGGCATATCCTGGTCAGAGCACAGCAGCTGGCCTGGGTGAGTTGCGTCCTGGGTCAGGGAATGGGCTGGTTCTCAACGCTGGCTATTGCTGTGGGTGCTGTAGAGCTGGGTTTGCAAGCTGACTTGGAAGTCAGCCAAGGTCAGATGGGCTCCAGTCACCAACCTATCCTTGGGGTCTCATCCTGGAGAGTGGCAGCTTCTCCAGAAACACCAAGTGCCCTTTTATATTCCCTCCCTACAGCCAACCCACTAGCGCTCCAGGGAGCCTCAGCCTCACAATCACCATGCTGCCACTTTGGAGGATGCAAGTTTCTTTTCGTTTCCAGAGATGATTCACCCTCCCAAGGGTGATCAAGATGACCTCTCTCCCTTCAGCAGGAAATAACTCCCCCAGTTAGTAAAACTCTGGGAACAGTTAATCCATCAGCCAGGGACTGGCTCACTTATTGAAGCCTATTCATGCAGCATATTAAAGTTTATTTGTGCAGTATTAAAATAAAATGTAGATCTATACATAATTAAGTGAAGAGAGGGTGCACTTATATCCTGATCCCAATTTTGCTAAATTATGGATGTTCAGATATGAACATAAGGGCATGGAGAAATAACTGAGTATCATTCATCAAAATGTTAACAATGGTTTTCTCGGGCTGTGAGATTCTGGCAAATTTTAAATACTTCTTTATAGTGTTTAAAATTTTACAATGAGCATGCTTATTTTATAATTAGGCAAAACCCTAAAGTTTGAAAAAAACTTCCATTCAGTTTGTTTGACTTCAGTTGATCGCAAAATGCAGAAGGAGTAGCAGGTACCAAGTACCAGGGCAAGTTGTTAAGAGGGCCAGTAACCCTGCTCAATTTTTGCAGGATCAGCGGGCTCTGGACCAGATGACCTCTATGGTAGGTCTTCCTATTTCCAGCACCTACGATTTGAAGACGCCAAACATATCTCTAGATCAAAACTATTTATAAGAATCATTTCCTTCATAATGAGTTGGAACTTCCACTAACTGCGTGTGTGTTTAGATGACATCATCTCTTAGATTTATGTGAAATGACTCTTTTTCCTTGATGTTATCAAGGACTTTCAGCAGTTGAGTTCCTTATATTTCTTTGTGTTTAAATGATATCTGAAGAAGCTGTCATTTGTCAAGGTTTAATTGTTCCCATTATTTTTTTTTCCTGGCAGGTTTCCAAATATTGCTGGGCAGATTTAATAATGAGATCAGCAAAGATGTTGAGAGCTGGACTTGCTTACAAGTTGCAGGTTCTAGCCCAGATCTCCCACTTTTTAGCTGTGTGACCTTGAGTTAGTCACTTTTTTCTGGGTCCTTTTTTTTTTTTTTTTAAATTTATATAAAAGGGGGAGGAAAAGGAGGTTAAACAAGATGATTTTAAAGATCCTATCCAGGGCCTCCCCGGTGGCGCAGCGGTTGAGCGCTGGGTTGCGAAGCTGCCCGCAGCCTCTGTAGCGCTGGTTCGTTCCCCGGCTGCTCCCGGCCACCGGAGGAGGGTCCCACTTGGCGCGCAGACCTCTCCTGCCGCCCGCTGCTCCCCTCAGCAGTGTCCTTCGGTCCTTCTGCCTGCCCTGCTCCCCGCTCTGGCTCTGGTGAATTCTCTCACCCTCCCGCACTTCTGACTGTACCCAGTGCTTGTACAAATAAATAAATAATAAATCTTTAAAAAAAAAAAAAAAGATCCTATCCAGTTGTGATCTTCTATGATGAGTTTTCACTCTGAGATTATAGTAGAGTATATATTATAATCCTGGCTCAAATATTCTTAAAGCTATCTCAGTATCTAAGAGGTCCAGTGACAATAGAATTGTATTGTTGAACAGACCACAGCATCCATGCTTGAATCCTTTCCCCACCACCCCTGCTAGGTGATTACCCTGTATCTGCTAAAACCTACAGGGTCAAGAAAGCTCACTGCCTCCCAAGCAGCCTATTTTTCTTTTAGTTGGAAAGAGCACTTAAAAAGCATTTCTCAGAACAAATGAATTCTGTCACCCTGTAGCTTCCACCCAGTGTTCCACTCTGGGCGGATTACTTTGCGAAGGGCTTGCAAAAAGCACTTTTCTTTGTATCCCTCACTGCTCCCTTGGCAGCATCAATGAAAGTTTTCAATTCTTGACACTGATCTTGGAGGAGGGAGTCTCCCCCTTCCTATTAGACCCTAAGGCCTGAGCAAGGGTGAGGAGTTCTTTATTCAGAGCTCCAGTGGGGAATGCAAGTTGCATAGACTCCTGTGGACTGAGACAGGTCAGGCATTGTCTTTTTGCTCTGAACATAAGTCTGGGGCCTCACTGCCCTGACCTACAACCTGTGTCTGTGCCTTCCTTTCCTAACATGAACTCTCCCTTCTAGCAGTCCCTCTTTCCGTCTTGAAACTCCCTGCAATCCATTCCTCCACCCCCTAGTTCTTCCCACACCGCTTTCTTAATCACCAACAATCTTAACAGAACTCTCCAGGAGCCAGTCCCCTCTTGTGTCTGCACACTGTACAGCCTCCAGCATTTCTCTCCCCTCTCTCCACTGGATACAGAAAAGGGGGTTCTGAGACACAATAAAGGAAATAAAGGCCATCCAGGATGAAGGGGACTTCCATTTCAGAGTGCAGTTTGTTTTCCCCCCAAATATTTTAGAAAGAAAAGTCTTACACCTCAGGAATTACAAACTTGCTACTTATGTTCTAGCGAGCTAATATTTGCAGCATAGCGGTTAGAGTCAACAATACTGCAAGTTTCAAAGTTGCTAAGAGACTGGATCTTAATTGTTGGTGATATAAGTGTTAGATAACACTAAGGTGGTAATCTTACTGCAATATATGAATGTATCAAATCAACACCTTGTATACCTTAAACTTATACACTGTTACGTCAATTATATTTCAATTAAAAAAAAGAAAAAGGATTAAATATCAATGAACCTACATAAGTAGCTCATGTTTCTTTTGTTAACATTTTTTAATTTTTTTAACAAATTTTAATCTTTTATTGTGTAGGGATACAGAGGTCCCCCGCCTTCTCAATTATACTGTTATGTGCTCACTTATTCAATAACTTGAGAACAGTGTACCTACATGTTCCTGCCTGATTCTTGGGGTTTCCATTGAAAAGAAAGGTGAGAAATGGGAGGGGCTTTAGAGAGGGGCTTCATTTTTTTTTTTTTGAAAGACCAATGACTTCTTTAGTAGATCAGTATTTTGACATCAATTTTAAATACCATTATAGAATAGCCTATAAAAAAGACTAGAAACAAGTGTTGGCAAGGATATAGAGAAAAAGAAACTCTCGTGGGAATGGAAATTGGTGCAGCCTCTATGGAAAATGGTATGGAGATCCCTTAAAAAACTAAAATTAGAGGGCCTCCCTGGTGGCGCAGGTGGTTGAGTGCAGCGCTGTGAAGCTGTCTGCAGCCTCTGTAGCGCAGGCTTGATCCCAGCTGGCCGGCAAGAATTCCACATGGCAGACCTCTCCTGTCTCGCCTGCTGCTCCCCTCAGCAGTGTTTCGTCAGTCTGCCTGTTTTATTCCCCACTCTGTCTCTGGTGAATCCTCTCAACCTCCCGCACATCTGGCCTGTACCCTGGTTCTTGTATAAAAATAAATAAATCTTTTTTTAAAAAAACCTAAAATTAGAAATATCATATGACCCAGCATATCACTCCTAGGTATTTATCCAAAGAATATGAAAACATTAATTCAAAAAGACACACGAACCCCTATGTTCAAAGCCACGTTATTCACATAAGCTAAGACATGAAAATAACCCACATGCCCATGGATGGGTCAATGCATGGATAAGTTGTGGTATATTTACTCAGTGGAATACTACCCTGCTGCACCTCCCCCTGCAGTGACCTTTAGGGCTAACCGTCCCTAGGTCCGGCTGGGCAACCAGCGCGCAGGGGGAGAACAGCAAAACCCTACCTGCTGCACCTCCCACCGCAGTGATCTTTAGGAATGGCTTTCGCCAGGGTCCCTAGATCCGGCTGGGCAACCAGCGCGTGGGGGGGGGGGGGGGGGGAGAACAGCCTGAAGCAGAGAAAGTGCAGCAGAAGTTCCCTGAAAAGGCAGAAGCTTATCAAAAGATAACGACCACCAAGAACCACTACAAGAATGCTAAAAATCTTATCCCGTCTTCCTAGAACTACAAACTTTAATCCCTTATCTGTCTTTCTAAACTTCCTCCTTTCTTCTATAATGGTCATTGCTTGTTATGTAGATCACCTCCCTGATAGTGATAGACTGAGCCAGCGAGCAAGCTAATTTCTTTGATATTCATTCCTGTGCTTTTAGAAAACATATATATACTAGTCACAAACTTAAAGAAAATTACACTCAGATTTTCACTCTTGAAGTGTGTCTGTTTGTCATTTCTTTCGCCGACTCCCTGACCACCCTGCACGCTTCTCTCAACCCTGAGGTGGCCTCATCCTCTACTGCTGTGCTGGTCTGCGGCACTACCCAGCTATTTAGAAAGATGAAATCTTGTCTTTTGAAACAATATGGATGAACTTGAGGTGATTATGCTAAGTGAAGTAAGTCAGGTGGTGTTTTTCATATGTGGAATAAAAATAACTAAAGCAAGTAAACTAACAAAACACAACAAAAATAACTCTTTGACTGTTGGAAAGACATGGTGGTTGCCAACGGAGGAGGAGAAGGAAAGCAGAGGAAAGGATAGAAGTCAATTTGACAGTGAGACTAGCACTAGCACTTTTGTGGTAGGTGTGATGGGGCAGAGACACATTTAGAGCTGTTAAGTTTTAATCCCCAAATTCAAATATTTTCTTAAACAAATGATAAATCAAATTTTAAAAAAATAAATAAATTCTAGCATATGAGGCATGGGAGAGAAAGAAAATGTTACTTTAGAATTAGAAAACTCACAATAAAATGTGCCAAGGGCCTCCCTGGTGGCCTACGGGTTAAGTTTCAGTGCTACCACTATGATGGCCTGAGTTTGGTTCCTGGCCAGGGCACTAACCCACACGGCTCAGCAGACTTCTCCTGTTTCTCCTGCTGCTCCCCTCAGCTGTGTATTTCAGTAGATCTGCCTGTTCTGCTCCCCACGCTATCTCTGGTAAATCCTCTCATCTTCTGCACCTCTAGCCTATACCCCAGTTCTTCTATGCATAAATAAATAAAATCTTTCTTAATAAAACATTAAAACCATACAATAAATTTTTATTTTATTTAAAAATTTATTTATCTATGCATACACGAGCTGGGGTACAGGCCAGAGGCATGGGGGGTGGTGGTGAGAGGATTCAGCAGAGAAAGAGTGGGGAACAGAACAGGCAGACTGACCAAAGTACACTGCTGAGGGGAGCAGTGAGCGAGTCAGGAAAGGTCTGCTGTGCCATGTGGGTTGCTCCCTGGCTGTCCGGGGGATCGAACTCGTGCTGCAGTGGCTGCGGACAGCCTCATAGGTTGCATCCCAACTCCTTGTGCCACCAGGGAGGCCCCATACAATAAATTTTAAAAAATAAATAAAATGTGCCAAGCAAAGGGCTACTAATGTCTTTATCAGTCACAATGTGACCCGAAAAGAACAAGGAGATACATAGTAATAAAAGATTCATTACAAGGAATTGGCTTCTGCAGCTGTGATGGTTGGCTAGGTAATTCTGAAATCCATAGGGCAGATCATCTCGCAAGGTAACTAGGACTCATATGTAGATTTCTTGTATAGCAAAGTCTCAACTCTACTCTTAAGACCTTTCAGTAGAACAAATTAACTCATTATCTAGAATAATCTCCCTTACTTAAAGTCAACTAATTGAAGTCAACTAATCACTTATACAAAATACTGTCACAGTAACATCTAATGTTTGACTGAATAGCTGGGGCCTATAGTCAGTCAAGTAGACCCATTAAAAATGATCATCATGTCCCTCAACTACCTATCTTATAACTTTGGAAGTGACTCACTGCACTTGTATGTCTATTTCTTTTTTCTATTTCTTATAAGAAGAACTGATAAAATGTGCCTTTGTTTCAAGTTTCTTTAAAAATGTTCTCATCCTTTGCCCAGGACAGGAACCCCCTTCTTGCCTGTTAACAAAGAGGCATGCGGGAGCCCAAAGTGGCTGGGTGGCAGTCTTAACTTCCAATTGAATGGAATCATTGTTGCATTTCCTGGTGGGAGCCTGTTTATCCCTGTAGAGCTAACACTTTTGGCCAGTGGAGCCTAAGTAAGTTTACAAGGAATGGAAACAGAAATTTTGTTAGGATCATTAGGAGCAATAGTGACTGGAATTATGCCCATTTTCATCCCGTGGTTCTGGAACCCATATAAACCCTGGCTATGGGAGAAACAGCAGCCCCATCAAACACTGATTTAGAGAACATACAGCTCCTTAGATGACATTGCTTCAGCCCCATGAGGCACTGCCCGCCAGCCGGTGCTATAATCGCATCTTGAAAATGCCATCCCACCATTCTATCAAGTCAATGGCTTCAGAATCATGGGAAACATGGTAAAACTAATTAGGTCCATGACATGGGCCCAATACTGCATTTCATGAGTTATAAAGTGAGTTCTTTGATCAGAAACCCCTCTGTGTGCAATAACATGGTAGTGGATATATGGAGATGTTAGTCCACATATGATAGTTTTGGCAGAATCACTATATGCAGGAAAGCAAATCCATATCCAGATGAAGTCACTATTCTAGAACAAAGTTCTATCAGCCCTTCCATGATGAAAATGGTCCAATGTTATTGTTACCAGGTTGCTAGCTGATCCAAAGTCTCCACTGCTGGCAGATGGGCACTCAGCAGTAGCAAGGTTAACACTGTGAGTGGAAGTTCATGTTTTCTGAATGTTTCCACTTTGTCCATAACCCTGTAGGCAATGACAGGACTAGATTATTAAATTTAATAATCCACTAGATTATTAAATTTTCCTTCTGCTGTGATTATCCGTTGGTGAGCATTCAAATGGGACATCTGCAGGCCTCCATGGTTTTCCTTTGGAGACCCCACCAGGGACAATGAGTTAATTCAATCTACTGAAAGGTAGATTTCAGTAGAAAGAATAGACCTTTCAGAGTAGAAAGAAAAGAGCAGAAATCTATCTGTGAGTCTGAGTCTACTTGCCTGATGGTCTTCCCTATGGAATTCAGACTTACTTACCCAGCTGTCACAGTTGCAGAAGCCAGTTCCTTGCAAGCAAAGAGATCCTTAACTGAGATAAGAAAGTCAGGAGGATGAAGAGCTCTGGAGAGAAAACAGTGCATCTGATTTAGCCAGTCTCAGTCATAGAGGCGTAGAAAACATCCAGGGCAGACGTATATGTTTCCCAGAGGAAACTTGGACAACAGTTGTGAGAAACAGAAGGAATCATTTCTAAAGGAAGAGCTCACATTTTAGAGGGGAGGAGATCCCACAGATGATTTAATGATCCCGTCCAGTTTTGGTGCTCTATGATAAGTCTGAATTCTGGGGTTATAATAACTACAGTTCCAAGTATTCTTAAAGTTACCTTAGTATCTGAGTCTTTCAATAATTACAGATTTACACGGTTGAATAGCACCTCTGAAATCACTGCTGGAATCCCTCCCACACCAGCCCTGCTAAGTGTTCCCTCTGTATTAATAACATCTACCAAGGCAACGTCTTCTCAAGGCAGAGTCTATGTCTCTTTAGTCAAAAAGAGAAAAACAAACAAACCTGATTTTTTTTTTGAGAGAAGTCCAGAATGAAAAGAAAGCTAGGGGGAAGATTTGCCATTAAAATAGAGGAGCAAAGAGGAACAAAGGGAGATTGGTATCAGGGAGCTCACTCATATGCCCAGCAAGATCATGCTGGAAGTTGCCCTCCCCACCTGGTCTCTCCATAGTGTTACTTGACTGTCCTCATCACACATGGCAGCTGGCTTGCCAGAGGGAACTACAGTCCCAAGGTGGAAGCTGTAGTTTTTGTTAATGACCTTGTCTGGGAAGTCACACACCATCAGGTATGAAATATGGCCCCCTGGATCAGCCTTCTTTTTCATGAGAGGGGACTATGCAGGATGTGAATACCTAAAGATGAGGATCATTAAAAGCTGGCTGCCATGCCTGGTGTGACAGAGGTCAGTTAAAACCAGATCCTGGCAGTACGGGCAGGCGGCTAAGGGGCAGGCAACCAGCAGTGGCTGACTGAGGGGCTTCATTTTACTGGTTGTTCTAACCACAAGGTCTATAGGTGGTGTTCTTGATTTATCATATTTTCATCAGCTCAAATAACCTTCCATAGGTAGAAAGTGCATAATTTCTCAAGAGGGACGTATCAGCTGGGATCTTCAAAATAAAGCCATACAAAGCCCCTGAGCTGGGCTGAACCAACTCCTGGTTCATTCCATGTCTATGGGGTACAGTTTTTTGACACCCATTGTCTGTAGCTGCTAATAACTTTAGAGCTGAGCGAGAAGGTATAGTGAAGCCACAACAGGGCTTCGGGAAATGATCCTTCACAAAGCAAAGAATAAAAGAAATCTACAAGACATAGTGGACTGGGATGAAAACAGTCTTTTCACCCTTGGTACACAGAAAGCATACATATGTATGTGTGGCGATGGGCCGCTCTGGAAGAGCCAGCAGGATTTCCACTTTGGCAGCTCTGGTACTGGAGGACTGCTGCAGCTGCTCAGCTGAGCCACAGGGCAGCTGAGTGCCTGACATTTTTCCTTCTCATCACCTCCCACCCCCTGTTGGGGGCTTTCCTGTCACTTTGCCTTTCCGGATAGAATGAGGTGGCTCGGGATACCTGAGATAGCTGGTGCCTAAGCATAAGGCCAGGGAAAACTGGTAGGCACAATGTGGAAGGGCTTAGTAAACATGTGAGAGATAGCCAGGTGCCGAAAGCTCAGCTGTCCCCACTAGGGAAGTGTTGCCTGGAATGTGCTCTCTGGGACACGGGAAGGACAGAGCACCTCAGCCAGGCAGCTGGTCCCCTGTCTTCAATGGGGTTTATTGCAGCAGAGACAGCTGCTTCTGAACAGCGAAGTCATGGTGAAAAGGAAGGGTTTTCCTTCAGGAAAACAAGGACTTCTGTCTCAATTCCACAGGCCCTGCTATTATTGTGCTGGTGACCAGGACAGGTCTCATTCTTTCACCTGTAGTTTCTTCATTTGTGGATAATTATAATCTACTTCCCTGGGACTTGGACACATAGTTATTAATTGTAGAAGGAAGAAGTAAACAATCATCAAATTCCAAACTCCAAAGCACCACTAGGTGAAAGGCTGACCAGGGGAACTTTGGGCAAAAGTGCGTTTTGCTCTCCAGTCATTCCTTGGCTTACCAAGGTCAGATTTGCTGGCACATGGGCTGGAAGCCCAGACACCTGTTTGTCCCGCCTTGCTGCGGGCCTGCCTCTGTATGAGGCCTCTGCACCATGCTCTGTGTGCTGACATTTCATGGACTTGAGTCTACAGGCTGGAGTGTCTGCATTGTGGAATGCAAATCACATGGACACCTGGGTCCTCGCCCAGCTCTTCAGGAAAGCTCGGAGATTAACCCAGTTTGTTTCTTCCCCTTGACTATACACTAATTCACCTGAGGAGCTTGGAAAAAATACCATATCGTTGCCTTTCCTAGACCAATAGAATAAAAATCTTAGGATGGTGCCCCTGCTTAGATTTTATTTTTTAAAGTTCCCTCTAGTGAGTCAAATGTGCACTCAAGCCTGAAATCATTTAACCCTTCGTGACTTCCAGCTCTCAAGAGAGGCTGAGGAGTGGAGTCCTGGCACAAAACACCCTGTTAATGGGCAGCCTCAAAGCTTGTGAACCTCAACCCTTGAAAAGCACCTTACTGTTCTGCTCCCCACTCTGTCTCTAGTGAATCCTCTCACCACCTCCCCCCACCCCCAACCCCTGCCACTGCCCTGCACTTCTGGCCTACGCACACAAAAAAGAAGCTAAAAAACATTTTAAAGTACATTAGTTTCTGAAAAACTCTGTTGTCTCCATCTGTAGACACTGAGGATTCTTCAATAAAAATTGTTCCCTATCCTAAAGGTAGCAATGAAGGGACATCACACAGGAGGACTGCTGGATGATACACTAGCTCTTATTACTCTGAATATTCTCCGAGGTGAGCTCACTGATCACAGATGCTACTACCAAGAAAATAACTTTGCTAACAGTTGAGGAACAGCAGATGGAAAGCAGTCACAGAAAGTTGCATCTACCAAGAAAAAAATCTCTGATCTTCATATCTCTGAGCTTCTGACACCTCAACTTTAAAATGGGGAACTTGCCCTGCCTCTTCTCAGGGTAATGTAAAGTACATGAAAGATCTTGGTAAGCTGTAAGGACTGCTTGAATGAGGGTCTTTCTTAATTAGGAAATCGAGGCTCAGATAGAAATACAAATTCTCAAAAGGACAGGAAATTAAAATATATATCCCAAATTGGAAAGAATCTTCCTGAGTTCCTTGCCAAGGCCTTCTCTGGAACATCCCCATATTTATGGACTGCATGAGGGCATACAATGGGGGATGCAGAGGGACACCTCGGCATAGGACCTGTCCTATTTGCCCTGGCTGGCAAATGCTGTCCCAGAGCCAAGACCTCCTACAGGCACCTGTGCTGTTGCCAGGCAACTATGATGATCATCATACTACTGTTTATTGTGGCTGGTATCTGGAAAATGCCCATAAATATTTGTTGAATGAACTGATTCCAGTATAAGGTGATGCCCATCCTAATCCCACATTCTCTTGAGATCTACAACTTGTCAGGGTAGAAGTAAGAGATATTTCTAAGGATTAATTTAATTGGGAGAAGAAAAGAAATAACCAAACTCACCTCTCCAATTCTAGGATAATATATAATCCTTGTAGCTAAGGGGTAGATATAGTAGGCGTTGATTATAAATATGCAACAAAAATAATTGAGAACACAACTCAGTTTCATGCTACCTTACCAGTGACTGTTATCAACATGTGTGCACAATCAAGCTGGGCATTGCTGTAGGAAGGGTATGTAGAAAGCAGCTGCCCATGGTGTTACAACTGAGATGAAAAGATTGGATGGTGATTGGAGAGATCAGGGAGGATTTGAGGAAGAGGTAGCATTTGAAGCGAGAAGAAAAGGGAAATTAGGAGAACATTCCAAGGAAGGAATCATGTGAGAAATAGAAACTCTAGGCATATTATGATTAAATCACAACAGTTACTGCTTACTGAGCATTTATTCTGCAGGCACTGTGTGGAAAGCTGGACTTACTGTAGCTCATTTGCTCCTCATGTTATCTCCATACGGTTGATTTTTTAAGATTTATTTATTTATGTGTACAAGAGCTGGGGGGTGCAGGCCAGAGGTACAGGGGGGTGAGAGGATTCACCAGACACAGAGTGGGGAGCAGAACAGGCAGACTGACTGAAATACACTGCTGAGAGGAGCAGCGGGCGAGACAGGAGAGGTCTGCTGCACGATGTGGGTAGCTCCCTGGCCGGGGATTGAACTCATACTACAGAGGCTATGGATTGCTTCACAGTGCTGTGTTCAACCCCATGTGCCACCAGGGAGGCCCCGAGGTTAATATTTTTATTCCCGTTCTACACATGAAGAAACTGAAATTCAGATGGTCCCAAACTAGTAAATGGCAGGGACAGGATTCAGACACTATCCTATCCCTTTAGTCTTGCTCTTAGGTAGACAAATATGGATGGAGTTAATTGCTTATGGAGAAATAAAATGAGAGAAAAGGTAGAAGACAAATTATGGAACATCTTGACTGTAGATTCTGGGGAGCTGGGGAAATAGAAGGTTTTTTTAGGGGGAAGAAAGTGATCAGAACTGTGCATTGAGGTCACTTGATGGCCAGAAGGTGGGTGAATTGGAGGTCACTTTTTAGGCTATGAACTTGATATAGGAGTAGGGTGAGAACCACCGCTTGCCATCAAGCTCTGCAGCTTGAAAGTGCGGCCCATAGCTCAGCAGCCTCTATTTCACCTTGTGCTTGTCAGAAATGCACTCTTGTGCCTCACCCAGATCTACTGAGTCAGAACCTACATTTCAACACAATACCTAGCAGATCCTAATGCACACTGAAATTCTTTTTTTTTTTTTTTTTAGAGGCATGCTTTATTTATTTATTTATTTGTTTGTTTGTTTTATTTATACATGCACTGGGTACAGTCAGAAGCGCGGGAGGGTGAGAGAATTCACCAGAGCCAGAGCAGGGAGCAGAGCAGGCAGAAGGACCGAAGCACACTGCTGAGGGGAGCAGCGGGCGGCAGGAGAGGTCTGCGCGCCACATGGGACCCTCCTCCTGTGGCCAGGGAGCAGCTGGGGATGGAACAGGCGCCGCAGAGGCCGCGGGCAGCTTCGCAACCCAGCGCTCAACTGCTGCGCCACCGGAGAGGCCCTGCACACTGAAATTCAACCAGCATTGTCATAAAGGACAGGCACTCCTTCCTTGGAGGGACGGGAGTTACTCTTCCTGGAGGTGCACATCCTTTTTGGATCTGTCTCAGATCTCTTTGAGAACGAGAGGAAAGTCAAGGACCCACACCCCTGAAGAAAGTACATATTCCAACCTGAGCCCTCAAGAGCAAGGGCACCACAGTGTGTCTGTAAGGAATCCCTGAGCCTCAACTCATCAACAATTTAATTGTGAAGGAGTTTGCAGGCGCAGCGGTTGAGTGCGGGGTTGCGGAGCTGCCCGCAGCCTTTGCAGCGCCAGTTCGAGCCCTGGCCACCGGGGAGGGTCCCACATGGCGCGCAGACCTCTCCTGCCACCTGCTGCTCCCCTCAGCAGTGTACTTCGGTCCTTCTGCCTGCTCTGCTCCCTGCTCTGGCTCTGGTGAATTCTCTCACCCTCCCGTGCTTCTGATTGTACCCAGTGCTTGTATAAATAAGTAAATCTTAAAAAAAAAAATTCAAATTAGAAATCACAGGCTGTCATTTTAGAGAACTCTTAAGAGCCTGGGCAAGGTTGGTGGTGGCGGCTGGTCAGGAATGTGGCTCTGTTCCCTCTCCCCCTCCCCTCGTGTATTGTTCTCCAAATCCCGCAGAGATCTATGCAGATACTCTGGAGACGCAACAAGGCCCACCCTGGCTTCCTTGAGCTGGACCTGGCTTGCCTGCCTGCTTTGCTTTAGTCCCAGAAAAGCCCAAATTAGCCTCACTTGTGTTTTTTTTCTCAGGAGGCTCTACATTGTATCTCAGGAAAGGATTATTGTGCTCTGGGGACCCTATCTTATCGTGCCATGTGGGGGAGGTGATGAGTGAAAGGAAAATGGTCTTTGACAAATTGGTTCAATTCAGACAATCACATGACTTTCCAGTAATTGCCCACCACTGCTTCAGTAAGGCTATTGTTTCAGCTCCCAACTATTTAGCCAAGTAGGAGGCTGGGGAAGGTTGGGGAGCGGTCAGAGGTTTGAGAGCATAACGTGGGGAAAGGACTTTTTTGTTATCCTCTGGCATTATGTTGGGAATGGTGATACCCCCAAGGCTCTGGCCCCTTGACTTGGGTTTCTTATCATTAATTGAAGGAATGGAAGCACTTGGGAATCCAGAGGGGTGGGAGGGACTCCTCCTGAGGTGCAAATTGGGAAGGGGTCAGTGGCATTTGAGCCTAATTTGATTCAGCAATTACCTCCTTCATGACTGGACAGGCTGCCTGGCTGACTCCTCCAGAGGGGAGATATGGAAATCTTCTTTTATGGCTCACAATGAAAGCTGCTCAAAAAAAACAAAACCACATGCAGTGAGCCAGGGGCAAAAATGAGTAGAGCTATTGGAGCTAAGTTTCACACAAAGAATTCAAGGCATGACCAGGCACTGCCCTTAGGCAACTTTTCAAAAATTCCTGCATCTCCCGCTTGCTCAACCTGACATCATGGGACTTTTGGAAGATGAGACAGGCAATGGCAGGGCAGTGGCAGCAGCACGTGAAAATATGTGTTATCGATGGGGAACACTTTTCCCCTGTGCTCATGTGGTCATCTGTCTGATATGCCTGTGGGTGGAGGTGGGCAGAGAGGAAGGGAGTGGCTAGTCACCGGCGACAAAAAAGAGCCATGAGGTCATTGGAACCCGTGCTTTCCTTGCTGACCATTGGCAGCAATTGTCTTACTGGCTTGCGTTCCCAGGGGTTCATCTCCGCTCCCACGGCGGGCTCTGATACTGGGATTCCTGCTTAGGACATACATTTTTTTTTTCCTCTTCCATCTGAAAATATGCCATGACAGCCAAATAAGAGGTATATCATTTGGTAAGAAATTTGAGATTTAACTGTTTCCAACTTCTGATGACATCTCCCTCAGGCCTGGTCCTACCTGAGACACCACCCCATCTCATAACTCTCTGCCCAGGCACCCAAGGATCTTCGGTGGCATCTTCCTACTCTTCCACTACCAGATCTACAGAATCAGCAAGAACTAAGAATCCGTTGATAAGCAGACCACTCCAGGGGTTCTGCTGCACATTGAGCTAGTGAATAGTTGAGCCAGCTGTTCTCTAAGGACAGATTTAGCTCTAATATTCTAGATAGAAGTGTTCTGAGCGATGACAGCCTGCAGGGAATACCTACACAGCCTCCCACTTGTACAGGTGACTTAGTAACCATTAGGTCTCAGCCTTCTTACTCTGTGATTCTCTACCTTGACTGTTGTTAGAAATGTGTGGGTTTTAAAAATTACACATAATATGGTTTCCAAGCAGAGGTTAGATGTGTGTGGGTTTTTGCCTCTTCTCAAAGCAGCAAAAAAACACTCTGGAATCTCCAGCAGTGGTTCCAAAGAGTATGTATTGGAATCTGGTCATCTCTTGGGGTTGTCTCCCTTACGAGGGTCAATCACTTGGCACCAGAGAAGACAAATAGCCTTCTGAACAAAGTGGTGTGGGACCCCAGGACTTACCCTGGTAACTTCCTTTAAAAGTGCAGCTCAGTGGGTTATGGGGCCCAATGGATTATGATGGAGGATATGGCTGTTTGGGTGGTGGGTGTGGTGGGATAACATATATCTGAGGTGTGAGACTATACCCCTAAATCATATACGGTGTTGTAAACCAACATTATCTTAAAAAATAATATTCTCTCTCTCTCTCACACACACACACACACACACACACACACACACAATTAAAAAAAAAGTGCAGTCTCCCTGCCTAGGGAAAGGGATATATTCAGATACTACTTTGGGTTCCAATATGGTCAAAGAAAGCTATGGACCCCTAGGGCAGATCGATCTCTGTGAAGACAGGAGAGTGGAGATTCTGGCTCTGTAGCTAGCAGAACTGGAAGTGAGTCTGACTTAGGGTCTGGCTCAGCTGGTGACCCAGGAGGAGGCTGTATAGGTGAACTGCTATATTAGGAGATCAGGCTGGGGGACCCTGGGCCAAGGTGAGCAAAGGGGAAGGTGGAAATCCTTTCTAGAAGGGCCACCCGCTGGGCCTGAAAGACTGCTAGGAGAGGCTGTCAGGCACCAGCTGAGACTGGAGTAGGACAAGTGTCCAACAGTGACACCACGAGGCAGTGAGAAGTCACAGCACAAGTTAATGATAATTGCTAACATTTCTCAAGATTATCTGTCCAGTGTTAATCTAAGTGCCTTAATTCATTTATTTAATAGCAATTAAGTAATTAGTAACAATTCTGTAAGGGAGTCATTAGCATCCCATTACACAGAGAAGGAAGGTGAGGCACATATGTTATACAATTAGAGTAGCTGCCAGCTGAGGATCAGGTTTGGGGGCTCCAAGGCCCCTAGCCCTGACTGCTAGTCAGGTCTTGCTGCCTGCACAACATAGCCCTCTTGAACTGGGACTCGCTAAGTGCTCTTGTGTTCTCAGTGTCTTTCAATTCTCACCACAATCATGTGAGGTGGAAATGTCTTTTATTTCCACTTCACAAATGCAGAAAGTGAGGCGCCGGGAAGTTGAGTCGTGGACTGCTCATCACCCATTCTCTTCCCTCTGGGGATGGAAGCGGGCTGAGTGCACCCCAGCTCCTTTGCTTTTTGCAACTTCTAAGTCTTTAGGGTCCTCTGAAAACTGAAGTCCTGGTGGGAGTTTCACCAGGGGATACTGGGGGCTTGCCACAATAAAACATGTGCACTTCTCAGCGAGGAACTAAAAATTCTATGATGAGGTGGCAATATTTCTGCCTCCCAATTTGTGAAAGCTGCTCATATTCATTTCACCGGACCTACCCCAGATTTACATGAAGGGTGGGCCCAAGTTATGTAAATAAAAACAAAACCAAAAACAAACCACAGGTGATTCTGGCACTCAACCAGGTTGAAAATTATTGACTTTATTTCATAGTCATACTTCACCGTCTGCAAGGAGCAGGCAGCAGTGTTTCCAGGGGCTGTTTCTAGTTTTCAAATCCTCTTGTACGAAAGAAGCCTCCAGTGGCTGTTGGCCTGAGGGAAGGAGCTGGGTAAGGACTGAACAGAGAATTCAAACCCTAGGGCCACGACTTATTGCCAAGTATGCCTGGGTCATGCCCTCCTCTGGCCTTCTCTACTTGCATCATTTATGTTCTTCAAACCCAAATGTCTTACTCTTGGTGAATACTTCCCTGGTCTAACTTCCTCTCCTCCAGCCTCACCCCACCAAAGAACTGCCAAGGTGGGAGCCCACAGCACAAATCTCCTCAGAACCCCACCTACCTCATCCCTTCTGTGTTCCCCTGCACCACCAGGAAGACACACTTGTAGAACTGGGTGTTAATTGTGTTCACCCACCCTGGCCTGACAGGGTGCCTGGGACAGGAAGTGCAAGCTGATGAATATAGGATAAGCACGATGGCAAGAGAAAAGAGTGGAATAAGAAACACAAAAAGGGGCAAAGTGATGAACACAGGCAGAGGATGGTCAGTGCAATCTGATTTAGTGCTGACCCCTTGAGCACATGTGACCTTTGCTCTGATCCAAGAGACGGGAGAGCCTGTTCCGCACTCACCTGATCCCCCTGGACTGTGAGCACAAGGTACCGAGAGAGAGGTGAGGGCATTTATAACATCAACAGAAATCATTTCTTGATCTCTACTAACATTTACAGCATAGGTAGGATAGATGCTAATTATTTCATTTTACAGCTGAGCAAACTAAGGCTCAGAAAGCTAATGAACATGGCTAAAGTCACAGGGCTAGTAAACAGGGAATGAGTTCATGCAAATTCATTCCTAGGCTAAAGAAGCTCAGATTCTTAAGGTTGAAAGACTGCTCCAACAGTCTGGTCAGTGGTGCCCCTCTCCCTGTCCTATAACAGTTCCTCTTCTTCAAAATGTCACAGGGGAGGGATGATGGAGCTGTGATGAATGAAGTCTACGTTGGGGGTTCCTGCAACCACTGCAGCTTGGCAGGACCAAATGGAAGTTCCTTCTTATACTAAGAGGTGGTCGGTTGCACAAACGCATTAGCTCAACGCTCTTCTCCAGCAGACCCATAAAAAAACAGGTGCCCTTTCTACTCTCAGCTCTCCTCTACCACCCTGGAGATGCCAGAGCCAGCACCCTGGATTGAGTGCAGTGCTGCTTCCCCTTCCTCACAGCACTTTCAGCAGAGTGTGCAGCTGGGAGATGACTCACTCAGTGAGTCACCCTTTGCCTCTAGGGATCTATTTCTTTGTTAAAGTATATCAAAGAGGAGCATCCTCTGCTTCTCTCCTCTTGCTCAAGAGAAAGTAGAGCATCTCAAAGTATCTCAGTTCAAAGGGATTTACTCATACAACCTCATACTAAAAATGTACTCACAGCCTAGAAGACATCCAGGTGAGCTGGACTTTTAAGAAAGGAGAGAGCTACAAAATGAATTGCTTCATGCCTGGGGAGTAATAATTAAAAACTGGTATCTCTATGGTCTTTAGGAGTTGAAAAGGTCCTTTCATTTCAGCTTTTGCAGCCCATCAAGGCAGGTAAGAAAGGAGTGAAGATGCGTGCGTGTATGCACCAAGAATAACAGTTATCAGGGTTTCACAGCTGGTGAGTGGTAGAATCAGAACTTGCTCCCAGGCCTCCTGGGTCAGAGGTCAATGACTCTGCCCACAAGTGTCTGACAAAAGCAGGCCTTCTGGAGACCACCCAGGTGCTGACAGCACCAGGCACTTACGTGTTTCAGCCGGGGCAGAGTGCTGGCCTCCCATCTGGGACTGGAGGCAGCACTTCAGAGCCTGGCGCTTTATTGTATTCTATCTTATCTCAATAGGAAAAGGCAATTCAGGGGAAGAATTTCCTTGTCACGGTGCTCAGGCTTTCTATTGTCCAGTTCTCTGGGCTCTGGTTCATCCCCTGGCTCTGACCATTACTCACATCCATGGAGGCGCCTTATCAGGGCTGTCGAAGATATGGGGCCTATTTTTTGCCAGTACCAGACAAACTGGAATGTGTCCACCCTTTGTGCCTGACATCATCCCACAATTAGCCAGCTCAGAGTCCAGCCATGCTGGGTGGGAAGCTGCTTGAAAAGCAGTTCCTAGGGCCTCCCCTGGTGGCACAGCAGTTGAGCGCTGGGTTGCGAAGCTGCCCACAGCCTCTGCAGCGCTGGTTTGATCGGCCACTGGGTGAGGGTCCCACATGGCACCACAGACCTCTCCTGCCGCCCGCTGCTCTCCTCAGCAGTATATTTCATCATTCTGCCTGCTCTGTTCCGAGCTCTGGCTCTGGTGAATTCTCTCACCCTCCTGCGCTTCTGACTGTACCCAGTGCTTGTATAAATAAATAAATAAATAAATAAATAAATAAATAAATAAATAAATAAATAAATAAATGTTTAAAAAAAAAAAGAAAAGGAAAAGGAAAGCAGTTCCTAGTAACTTAGCTGTTTCCTTCACAACACCCTGATTTCAGAGTCCTTTACTGACTAGTGTGATAGAGTCATCTCGTAGTAGAGCTAGCTGACTGCGAGTCTCTCTGCCCCTCCAATTTCTAACTATGAAAAACGTAACCTATAGGAAAGTTGAAAGAATAATGCAATGAACAAACTTACACTATCCATCTGGATTCTCCAGCTGGTCCCATTTTGCCACATTTGCTTTATCTTTTCCTCTCCTTATACATATATACCTGAAAAACATATTTTTTCCATCAGATCATTTAAACACGTCAGAGCACATGGGGAAATCCTCTGGGTTCTCCTCAAGTTGTTGAGTAATCAGAACCAGACAGGTTAGCAAAGTAAAAACCAATTTAATTGCAAATGGGGGGCAGAGTTATAATCATTATGCTGGTCCTACGTTTAGTTGGAGAGAAAGAGGTTTAAGAGGATAAGAGGATAAGGGGGTACAGAGCACTGAGAAGAAAATAGGGACTCTTACATGATGGGGGCAGAGTGATGACATCATATTTACTCTTACAGATGTATTTCTCAGACCGAGAAGACACTGAAAAATCTATACCTGGGTGATACCCCCAAACTACATTCTTCTGGGTCATTAGAGGGAGCAGTGGTCAGTTCTTCAATTAGGGGTAAGGCAAAAAGATTAGGGGGAAGTAAAGAGCTTCTTCTTGGCCTCCAGGGAAATCTGCTGTTCTCAGTTTGAAATAATCTGCAAGTCTGAGCAGGGAATCTTGAGACCAAATCTGATGATGGTATAGTCTAATTTGAGCACCTTCAAAAGTATGTTACCAAATTATACTTCAAAATAGTTCAGGTACATGCTAGGCATAGGGCATCCCTCTACACAATCATAATACTATCACCACTCTCAGGGAAAGAAACATGTTAACTAACTTACGCTACATATTCAAATTTCCCCAAATGTCCCAATAATCCCATATAGCTTCTCACCCCTCCCTTTTATATTCCTCAACTAGAACAATTCTCTAGTCTTTGTCTTTCATGATATTGCCATTAAAAAAAATCCAAAGTAGCTGTTTTATAGACTATGCCAGTTTTGATGTCTGATTGTTTCCTCAAAAGTAGATTCCAATCAAAATATTTTGGCAAGAGTATGTCACAGTAGATGTAGCCTGCTCAGGATTACAGCAGGAGGCACATGCTGTTAGCTTCTCCCATTTGGTAATGTGAATTTGATTACTGGGTTAAGGTGGTATTGTCCACATTTCACCATTGTAAAGAAAGCCATTTCCATTTGTAATTAATAATCTGTGGGGAGATACTTTGAGACAAGGTGAATATCTTGTTCCCAATAACCCTTCACCCAACACTTTTGACAATTATTAAAGTGCTTAGCTGTCAATTACTATTGTAGTGAATTGCTTTTTCAACTTATTTTAATCCAATTTTAAAAGAAATACAAACTCATTATAGAAAAGACGTAAAATACCAAAAAGCATAAAGAAATATAATGTTTTCATACACACAATTTAAGGAAAAAATACATGTATCAATAAATAGCAGAGTTACTTATAAGTTTCCCTTTTTCTAATGTTTACATGGATTTTATTTGGGGGAGGACCTATGCGTTTATAGTTTGTTTTGTCTATATAATAGATATACACCAAAAGAAAAAAATTATAAAGTATTAAAAAGCATTATAAAGGGTGAAATTATAAAAACATCCAAGAGTTACTTATATATTTCCTTTTTCATATGCCTCTTTTCTTATTCATTCTAAGACCTCTCCAAAAAAAAAAAAAATCTGTCCTTTTTATTTTCTTGTCCTACTTTGAAATAGCAACTCAGCTGTCATATTTTCCTAGGAGCTTTCTCCTGCCTATTTCCCCTGGATGAGAGTAGTTTCTATCTGATCTCCCATTATCTTTCTCTGGTCTTATGGGATATGACTGGCAATGAGCTAGAACGATAGCAGTTGCCTGAGCCAAGGGAGTTCTCCTGGAATAAAAGGTGTTTATGCCGCAAACTTTAAGGAGAGTATTTAGGGGAGCTATTTCTTAATTGGGAGGATGCATTTAAATGTTTCCAGCGTCAGGAAACCACTACTACAAGAATTCACATAGTCCATTCACAATGGACTATAATAACTTCTAAGACTCTTCTGACCTTAAAGTAAACAATTAAAAATAATTGCTAATGGTAGCGGGCACTCTCTTGTGTTCTACTATTGTTACTTGACATTGCCTTTGGTAGACTTTTTTTTTTATTATTACTGTGTTATAACTGGGAATTCATGCTGTGAGAATGAGCAAGTCACCTAGGCATCAAATTTTTATATTAAGGTAATTCAGGTCTGTTCTTCAGGCTTTGATTTTATAATTATTTAGGTTTAATGGTAAAATATTACTGCTTCATTAAAATATGTTTAATCTTTCTCAACAGTACAGTTTTGGAGTTTATCTCACTGCTTCCCTATTTTAAATAGTTTTGAAATTAAATAGATTTTAAATCATCCAAATAGATCAGTATGGTAAGTAGTTTCCTTAGAGTGACATTCCTCAGGGAGTGGTCTTGGATCATTGTAAGAGTCACTTTAGGAACTTGCTAAAGATTTCCAGTCCTAGGAAATCACCAGAGTTGAGTCTAAGAAACTGAATCTGTACAGGTATCAGACAAATCAGAGCTTTAGGATATACACATTCCCCAAAGTGCAACTGCTAGTCAGAAGAGCTAAGGAATTGTACTTTTCGTACAAGGCCAGGGTATCCTTGCAAAAGATTGTGGAGGAAGCTACGGTGGGTGTGGGGCCCTTGTTCCTTTTAGACTAGGTTGTGAATTTAGGAAATCCCTGAAACTTGCACTGGAGGGACATACAGGAGAAGTAAAGGATAAAGGGCAAGGTCAAGCCCAGTGCAGAGGAGTAGAACTTGCCAGGCTACCCTGAAGGCAGATGTAAAGTAGAACAGTCTGGAGTGAGAAGGTAGGTTCTACTGTAGCTCAGGAATAAGGCGTAGCCAAGGAGTCCTGGCACCAAGGTTGTACAGCAACCTACAGCTTGTGAAGCTAGTTCTTAATACAGTTTTCAATACACCAGTGGCCCTGTCCTAGCTCCTGTGTCTCATCTTAGCTGGAGATAATCCAGACGAGGAAAAAAAGTATAATCTTATATAATTTTATAGTTGGAAAACATATTTAAAATCAAACCTAATGAAGAAGAATTGTAAGAACAATTAAAACCGGTCTACACACACATAGGACAGTGGGTCTGAGTAGAAACACTGTTGCTTTTCTTCATAAGCCATTTGGAATAATCTGTTTCTCCTTTTAAAAATCATGTACCTAAACTACCTTTTCTTTCCCCCCTAGGCAAAGAACTTCATTAACCTTTGTTTTAAACATTATTTCCAGGCTTCTTCAGCTTAATTAGCTGCAAAGAATGAATTGTGGGGGCCTCCCTGGTGGCACAAGAGGTTAAGTCTCAGCACTATGAAGGTATTGCCAGCCACTGAAGCATGAGGTCCAACCCTGGCCAAGGAGCTAACCCACATGGAGCAGCAGACCTTTCCTGTCTCACCCGCTGTTCCCCTCAAGTGTGTTTCAGTCAATCTGCCTGTTCTGCTCCCCACTCTGTCTCTAGTGAATCCTCTCACTCCCCTCACCCCTGGCCTACACCCCAGCTCTTATATGCATACATTAATAAAATATTTTAAAAAATGAATTGTGTATAAGTGCAAATTGAAAAGAGCTGCAGTGTCCAAGGAGCTCAAGTTCAAAAATATTAGAGATCTAGATTTTACCAGGCCCATGAACAAAATTTTAAAAACAGTCATAAAATAGCAGCTCCCAATAACTTCAAGTTTTATCTTCTTCCAAAGTTGTCTCAATTCAGTTTGCTTCATTCTTGGAAACCTCATCAAAATTCTCCCCAAGACCTGGAACTTGATTATCATCCTTCTCTCCACTAGCAAGCGGTACTTATCTAGTAGCAAGCGGTGCTTATCTATTCACGGACTGGTGGACAGTTTCAGTCTCCTTAAACGAGTCAGGCTGTCTGCCCTCATGAAGCTGCTTTATTTACGATTCTGCCAGCATTCTGTTTTGTTTCAACATGGCCTGTAATAGTGGAAGTGTTCGCTGCCAGAGATGCCTGAACTTTAGGGTTGTTAAAGTGGGTTGCTGTTCCTTCGTTTGTGAACACAGCCACCTTTTCAATACCAGAGACAGTTTACTCCTGACTTCTCCAAGAAAAACTTAGGGTTTTAATCATCTGCTGTTGCTGTTCAATCAAGCACCTTCTTTTCTGAGAACAGTAACTTCCCTAACAATGCATCCTTGTGCCTGCAGTTGGCGTTTCTCCTGGTTCATACTAATGTTTCCCCTTACTGCATCCTCAAAGGGTCCGCGCGTCGGTCTGGGGCCGATGCTCAGGCGAATTGGCTCAGCCCAGCTGTGTGTGTGTGTGTGTGTGTGTGTGTGCACGCGCGTGCAAAATAGCAGCGAGATTCTGAACTACTTTGATTAAATATCCGTGAACCTAGAACGATCTACAATGCACTACAAAGAATGTTAAACGGTCTCTACGCTACGGTGCAATAATCTTGTAATTATCTCCTTAAAAACAGCGCTATGACTAAGGTGGGCGATTATGGGGGCGTGGGCGGGGGGTGTGGCGTGCTCTATGCTTTTGTAAAGGTGTGCACCTATACCCCTAAAACATTTACAATGTAGTAAAGCAACGTTACCCCAATAGTCATAATTACCATTAAAGAAAGCAAAACCACCACTGACGCTGTGAAACGCACGCCAGGAGGTGTCCCCCGCAGCGGCTCCGGCTGGCGGGCCGCGGGTGGGGCGGCGCGGAGCTCACGGGATTCACGCGAGCAGCGGGAGGCAGCGGCTGCGCAGTGCGCACGCGCGGGGCCGCGCGCCGCGTCTCTTCCCGGAAGTCCCGGGCGGCCGTTTAAGGGAACTTGGCCAGGGGGTGGGGGGTGGGGAGGGAAAGGCGGCACGAGCCAGAGGCAGGCCTCACGGTGCCAACCGTGGCTCCTCGCTTCCCCACTCGCAGTGTACGGCGAGCTGGCCACTTCCCCGCCGGGCGCCTGTGGGTGAGCCCAGTGAAGGCTGAAGAGGGACGAGCCGCCTGACTGCCGACCGGGCTAAGCCCGCCGCAGCCACAGCTGCGGACGCCGGCGACCGGGAAGGGGAGCGCGGGGCCCTCCGCTGCCCCACCGCCCGCTGGTAGAAAATTGACGCCGGAAGCGGAAGGGGAGGCCGAGGTCTCCGGCCGGCAGATTAGTCAGCCCGAAGGCGCCTGGCGTTAACGGTCCGCTGAATGACGTGTCCGGTCCCAGAGCAGTCCCGGCTGCCGGCCGCCTTGTTCAGCTTTCAGATTTAGGTGAAGAAAAACGAAGTCAGAGGCTCTCTAGCTCATCGGATTTAGCACCATTTCTCCATTCTCTAAGATCGTCCCTCTCCCCATGAGGACTTCTAGAATAATGCCGACGGGCCCTTGTAAACTTTTTGAAGAAATCTTCCTCAGCCTTGCACCAAATCTTGAGTTCGTTCAAGGCAGAGCTTCTGTGAAAAAAACGTTGACTTGGGGACTTCCCCAGTGGCCTAGGGGTTAAATCTCGGCGCTGTCACCACTACATCCTGAATTTGATCCCCCGCCAGGGAGCTACCCACATGGCAGGGCAGACCTCTCCTGTCTCGCCCGCTGCTCCCCTCAGCAGTGTATTTCAGTCAGTCTGCCTGTTCTGTTCCCCACTCGGTCTCTGGTGAATCCTCTCACACCCCCATCCCCGCCCCCCCCCCATCTCTGGCCTGTGCCCCAGGTCTTGTATGCATAAATAACTCCTTAAAAAAAAAAATCGACTTGGACATTAGAGAAAACAATGTAAATTTGAAGCGTAGAAGAGTAGAGCATTGCCTAATTGGGAAATGGAGGTGGATGACTAAGGGACAAAAAGAAGTGAAGAGAATCTTGGAAGTGTTGACAATTAGTCTTGAGACACTCCAAAACACCTCTTTTTCCTAGTGATTAATATGGGGTTTTTTTTCCCCCTTGCGCTGGAAAATATTTTTCATGTAAGGACGGTTCACTTAAAACCTTCATTTTAGTAGTTTAGCAGGAATGAGTCTTGACCAAAATTACCTGTCAATAATAGAGCCTGTTAGTATTTTAAACAGGTGAAGGACGTGACACGAATCCCCAGATTTGTAAACAAGATCTTAAGGTTTTCAGTATGAAATGGGACCTGCAAAATTTTTAAATGTCAAATGTTGTAATCTCTTCATGTTGCATTAAACATGGGATCTTTGTAACACCGGATCTTAAACAGTAAAATCTAAACAGAAAGGAGTATATGTTACAATAAAACCTTTTTTCAAAGTATATCTGAAATTTTTCTTAACAGTATAATGTCGCTGAGAGTTGAAAAAGATGCCACTCTTTTTTTGTGGGAAACAAAAATTCACTGGCATATTCATAAAAGGGAAAAATCCGGCCTAACTTTTCATTTTACAGATGAGAAAGCCATGACCCAGAAAGGGAAGTGACTTGACAGGGATCACAGTGAACCTGACCTGGGAATTGGAGCTTAGCCATGCTTCTTTCCTTACTGCTTCTCCCTACTCTTTAGGGGCGCTCACACCATTGTAACAACCATAGTGTGAGCACAGAATCAGAAGGCGCACATAAACCTCTTCATTATAATGAAGTACTGCTGGGAGAGAAGGGTTTTGGTTCTTCAAAATCTAGACAGGATTTTAGGAAAATCTTAGTGATCAGAGCGATCCCTAAATCTTAAGACTTCTTTGGGAGATAAAATGGCTAAAATCCTTCCCCCCCCCCGGCCCCCTGCTGCCTGGAACTTAAGCAGAGACTGGATAACCACTTATTGGAATTGTAAAAGTTACATCCCACTGTCTATGGGCTATAATTGTTTACCAATTACCTTTCAGTGCATATCTGGTGAAGTACACGGAGGAAGGAAACTAATCTCTCTCTCGTCATTGTCGAATTTGAGTCAGGTGTTGTGTGTTTCGTGTATCATATGTTAGTTCACTTAGTCTTCACAACAATCTTTCTTGATAGGTATTATTCTTAGTCTGCCTCAGGAATTCACAAAAGTTAAGTAGCATGCTCTAAGCCATGCAGAAAATGGGCAGCATAGCTAGGGCTATTATACCATCTCGCATCTCCAGGTGAGTGAACAGGAGAGGATGATTAGTTTGTCCTCTAGCTTTTGCCCCGGGTAGGAAACCTTTGGCACTGTTCAGGGAGTCTTCAGAGCAAATAACTCCCATTATCCTCTGAGTAGCAGCAAGAGATGAAGCTACAGTGGAGGCCCAGGGCAGGGGCACTGTAGGAGAAAGGCATTTGGTTGCTACCTCTTCACAAAGGCTCCAGAGTTCCAGAGCTTTACATAACAGGCAGATTCCCACTGAACAATGAGGCTAAACCGTGCTTCCAAAATTCCCAGTTTAATAGTTCACTTTGGAAGAAGAGACTTGGGATTTAGCTTTGAGACAAACTTAGAACATGATCATGGGATCTGGTTTGTGAAGGAAGAGACTAAGATGATGGGATCTAGGGGGACAGGAAACATCTGGAGCTTAAGTAGTTCTTGCTGCTCAAAGTCAGTGAGATCATCTGATGTCCTGGGGTGAATGGTCATTTCCTTCAGACCCAACCAATTTCTGATGCCTCACACAGCACGAGTCAGCCTCTCATTGAGAGAGGATGTGCTAAAGGCAGATTCCAGAGATGTTATCCGATTCCCACGTCTTCTTCCTTTCTAAAGATGAGCTTTTCTCCAGCCCTTCTGTTGCCACTCAGACAAGCATGGACCCCATGCTCATACTGTATCCATATCCATACCGCATTTCTGCTTTCTGTAAACTTTTGGGTTGGAAACCAATCAGCTGTCACCTACATGAAGCATGCCAGTCACCTTACTCATGTATCTTCCAGGACTACCAGTTAACCACCGAATTAGGTACCAGCTCTGTAGTGCCCACAGGCTGGTTCTTTCTAGCCTCTTCATGCCCTCTAGAGCCCATACCTCACCCTTCAGTCTGGACATGTCAGATTGCTCCTTCCTTGTCTAGATTCTATCCTTCCTTGTTTTCAATCCTCTGTACAGTTTAAACTGTTGGAATGCCTCCCACCCCGCCTCACCCAAATCTTCATCTTCCCTCAAAATATAGCTTCAGTAATTAAGATTACAATACAAAATTGACTGTAGCAAATTCATTACAAGACAGCTGGGGACCAAAGCAGTTGGATAAAGGGTAGAAATGAGGTGGCTTAAGTTCACTGCTAACTCAGGGGTCACCCAGGAGATTAAGATCTCTGCAGAGACCTGTAGAACCAACCCATTTCCCTGAGGCACCCTCTTCATCATGCTGCTGGACTTGCACTCCCTCATAGGAGAAGCTGGGCAGCTGCAGCTGAGTCATACAGGCTGCCAGGGGCCAGCCAGGAGCACAACTGTGTTTCTTGGCATTTCTCCCAGTTCCCCTGGTGGCAGACTTCTGTGATTGTGCTGGGATTCATATATAGCTCTGTGCTCCACAATGAGATACTTTAATTCACTCAATCAGGATTTATTCACTCTAGTGTTCTACCCACCCTAGTCCCACTCCTTGCATCCTCCCCCTTTCCCATCATCACAGCATCAAAATAGTCCTAAAATGGGATTATTGTCCTTAAATGTAACACCCCCTGCCATGCCTCTTACACTCTGCATGCTCTCATTTACTTCCTGTAGAGTCAGTCCACACCTGATTCCCTCGGCACATACCTTGCCAGGCTGGAGTAAGTCCTGGTACCTAGGATGATTTGCTTTGCTTGCCCGTGCAGTACCGGTGATCTCACAAACTTCTGATTAACCAAGCAGTCCAAGCTCTACCTTCCAGATGAAAATCTGAGTGGGTGACGGGAGGGCAGTTGTTAGGTCCCATCAGAACCTCTGAGTATGTCCCAGAACCCCATGTGTGGGCCCACCAGTCTCATTTCCTGGGCTTAGCCGGGTCTTGCAAAACAGGGCTCTGCTGAGGTCCAAATACATTAGCTCTTAGTAATGAAACCATTTCTGGGACCTAGTAGATATTCAGACTTTGGCTGAAATCTGTAGGCAGAGGGAAACGAGGGTCCAATTTCCTTTGGATGAAAGTTTGTATTATTGTAAGCAAGAGTGGTTGTGGACTTATAATCTTTGGAACAAACTCGGCATGTCCAGGTCTGTCCACACAATACAAAGTCTTAGCTGCATTCTGAGCCATGATGCAGACTAGCCAAACTCAGTGACAACTTCTGGTTCCTCGCTTTCATAGGCAGTCTCTGCAGAAGCTTAAATGAATCCCTGCTCAGTCTTTGACAAATGCTTGATATTGGCCTTGAGTTGATGGGCTGGCTCCAGAAGGCACTACTCATCGGAAGGCAAGTCCACTGACCTCATAGAGAATCTGTGCACCTGGGATCTGAGCATCTCTATGTTGTTTTTGTTCACTTCAAGGTTTACATCTTCAGGGTCCCACTGTGGAGAAAAGACATAAATGGTATCTTGAAGGAAAAGACCTTCCCAATCTCTTCCAATACCTCATCCCAAACAGCTCCTAACCTGGTTCACATGACCCAGGTACTTACAGAGAAGGAGAAACAAGTGATGACAGGTGAACTAGGCCTGTGATTTTCACGCCTGGTGGGGCAAGCCTAACTAAATCAAGGAATTAATGGACAGCTACCCTGAACAGCCCCACTGCCCTTCCCACCTTCTTTCCCCCTGTTTTCACCAAGTCCTCTAGTGAAACTAAGTCATGTTCCTTTTATTCTGGGCACCTCCATGGCTAACTCATTCCTGGATCAGGCAAAAACAACCCACATTTTATGGCCCAAGCAAGTACCCCCTCTTCTAGGATGTCTACTCCGACTGCTATTTGCCCATTGAGCTCTCACCCCCTCTCTCTCTGTACTGCATATACCACTCAGTTTCAGCTGGCAAGGACAATGCTACCCTTTCTGGGCATGCGCCTTGTCCTCTTAGGTAGATGGTGAGCTCTGTAAGGCAGGATGCCAGTCTGCCCTTGCCCTTCACATGGTGTTTCCTCTAAACCGCAGGTTCGCAGACATGTCAAAAACAAGTAAAGCCTCACTTGGAGTGGTGATGACTGCTAGTGATTATTTAATCATTTTGACTCAGTAAGTATGGGAACTGAAATTAGCAGGGGTAGGAGTAAAAGGTTAAAAGAAGAAGTGGACACATGAGCATTGATGAAGCTGTTTCCAAAGTTTTATTGCTCAAATATGATGGATGAGAAAGAACTTCACACCTGGCCAAGAGCATGGGAATTTTTCGTGATCCCAGCCACAGAGGTAGGAGGCGGGAAGGTTCAAGTCTTCCTTCTGCCACTAACTTGCTTCCTCTGTGAGTTTTGGTTTCTCTTTGTGTAAGCTGGGATACTACATAAGCAACTAGTCATACAGTCTCTTTCATTTCAGAGTTCCTGTGACTGATGATTCTGAGTCATACAATCACATTCCACAGTATTAAAAGACCCAGGAAACAACAAAGCAAAGGTCCCTGAGGATGTTTTTCCCCTGGTGAATCTATTTAGACAACGCAAGTAAACAGAGCCAGGCATAGACACGCACTCCAAGAAAAAGGCTCCACTAGCTGCTATACTCAAGCTGAATCACAGAGATCAGCCATTAGAGGTTCTACATAAAGTATTTAGGACTCCCTGAGCCATGAACAAATAATGCCCACATCGAACCAGTGAGAAAGCACAACAGGCATTGCTACTGAAGCAGAACAGGAAGATCTACTGAAATACACTGCTGAGGGGAGCAGCGGGCGAGACAGAAGCGGTCTGCTGCGCCATGTGGGTCAACTCCCTGGCCAGGATGGAATCCATGCTGCAGTGGCTGGCAATAGCTTCATAGTGCTGAGACTTAACCCCTTGAGCCACCAGGGAGGCCCCTCCTCTCTTCTCTGATGATGGACACATGTGCTTCTGATGAATGCTGTTTTCAAGCTGAGGCTGCATTCTACATCATAGTTCTCAGCGTGTGCTCTGGACCAACCACACCAGACGCAATCCAGCTACTCATCAAAATGGCCAATGTGAGGGGTCCACTCTGTTCCCTGTTTGTGCGTTGGAGCCCACAATTTGGCATGTTAAAATCTCCTGAGGTCATTCTCAGCATCCCTTATGTTTCAGAACCACTGCGCTGGCACCCGAAAATGCTTTGTGAGAGTTATTCTTGCTATTCCTGAGCAATTCAGCTGTTAGCAAACAGAAAGAGCTTGCCACTTTGATTGGGTGAGCTCTTTGAAGAGGTTTAAGCCTTTGAAAACATTTAAAATCTCTTTCTTCTGAATTCCAAGGGTGTGTTTTAAAATCTCACTTTAGTAAAAACACTGCTGGAATCCAGACATAAGGAGAATTTGAGCAAATTATGCTCTACTCTTCATCAGCACAACCCTGGGAGATGGAGGCCAGGCATTGTCAGAAAACATGAGTTCGTCTCCCTCCTGGAGGCGAGGGTGGCATGGAGATGGCAGCCAGCTGGCCAGGGTCTCAGGATAATAATGTGGGGACGTGTTTGCCCCATCAACCACTGCACCTACTTCCAGCACCACTATTTGTAGCTGGAAACTATTCTGCTTGGTCATAAAACAAGTTCATGTTCCAAACCATGTTTTTTCCTGGGGTCATGCATCTTCTCTGAGTCCCTCCTGATGGTTTAGGAAAGCATCAGGAGAGCCCAGAAAATTCCCCGATTCTCTTACTTGCCTCTCAGTTTTCACATTCACTTTTTTTCTAAAGGAATTTGGCCTGGACCCAGCTACCCTAGGGGGTCTTACAAAAACAGGAAGTGAAGTCAAGCCACAGGAAGTCCCTTTGGGAACAGAGAGAGCATGATTGTCCATACCTGCTCCGAGTTTAGGGCTTCCCAATACTTCTGCTGCAGAATAAAAAGAGAGATAGAAAAAAGTGTTGGCTTGATTTTACCACCATCACAGAGCAGAGCAGAGCTCAGCGCTAGTCCCTGTCTGCTCTGAGAGCCAGGAGGCAGGCCCTCAGCTGGTCTGGGGGAAAAGGAAAAGCAGACTTCAGCAAGCAGAAAAGCAGGTGCTGCTAGCAGCTACAATTTACTTAAATGTTCAATAGGATAATTGTGATAATTATGAAGGGCTGTTGGTCCTTAGGAAAATTATAATCTATATAGATTTAAAAATTACTATTATTAGAAATTATTGTTATTAAGTATCATAATAAATCCATTTATTAACCACATGGCTGAGATGAGTCAACATAAACCCATAAAATGAAGAAAGAGAAATGCAAATAAAATCTCCACCTTGAAAAAATGGGGTATTTGCTACCAGCCAAGATGCCAATTTTCATCAGCCTTTACTGCACAGTTGGTGACACTCCAAGCCTCAAATATGTCTGAGTCAGAGTTTTGAAGGGAGGCACCATGGTTTACTCTCTCCTCCGGCACCTCATGCAGTCCTGGGAGACTGTGTTTCTGACACCCATTTATGAATCTGCACATGTCTGTTATATTGATCTATTACTGTCTGTTTAACTGAATAGCTGTCAATCTGAACATCCCATAGGATTTGGGATTATTGTTCTGTTAAAACAAAGCTTACTGTTCAATTCTTTTAAATTTCCATTTTAAATAATTTTTAATTATGTTTTTCAATCATATGCAAAGTAAAAGAATAACTGATACCAGTGGACACATCCTATTTTATTTTCTCTAGCTCCCCAATTGTTTTTACTTGCCAAAGTGTTTTAAAGTAATTTCACCTATAAAAATGTCAGCATTTCGTAGATAAGGACATTAAGCAAAACATTATTATATCTAATAAAATTAGTGATAATATCATAGCATTCATTCTTTAATGACATCCTGTAGAGGGAACATATAATGAGAAAGGGGTGAATCTGGAGAAGACACAAAATTACTAAAAACGATGGTTACACACTATCTACAAAAGTCAGAAATTGTAGATGACAATGTAGGGATTGTCATGGGCAATCTAAAACTGAAGAAGAGCGCCTTCTAGTGGAGACGGGCAGGATTTCTTTTTAAGTTTTAACTTAGTGCTGAGGCTGTGCCTAAGGAGTACAATTAATCCAGATCTTTGTAACTAAGGTCTCTCTCCACCCTCCCCCAAAGTAAAAATAAATATTTTATAGTGTTCTCCACACTTCAAGAGAAAAATACATTTTTTGTAGAAGCTTTTTTTCCAAAAACAAAATAAAGTTTGGAATGAAGGAAGAGAGCTTCTGTGAAAAGTGATTAAATAGTCCTCTGAATACACATACACACACACACACACATACACACACAATCAAATTGTGTTAACGGCTTTTCTCCCTGACTATGGAATAAACATTTCCCTACATACTTAAATTATCTCTAGGACATGATTCTATCACCTCCATGAAGCACAGAATTTAGTATTTCAATCCCCTTTATTTTTAAAAGCGTACTTTTTTGTGAAGCACATTTCTGAAATCAAGAAGCACCCAATGGCCCCTATGGTTGAAAGGGAACTGCTAAGAAAAGGAAATCTTTCCCTGTTAAAGAGTCATAGACCTGGAAATGTAAAGTAAATAACAAGTTTCCTTCCTTAATAAGCATATCTAAACAAGGGCTGGCAGCCTGCTAGGCTGATTGATCTCCCAGGCCATCCTCCAAGATCTGTGTCCTTTCCCTTTTCCTGTGTCAAGAATTTGTATGCTAACTAACCAACTTTATCAACGTAAAGTGGTTCTGTATAAAAGAGACTTGTGTCTCTAGACCAATGCTCAGATCTTATGGACTTACCTAGGTCTGAGACCTCATGCATGAGTGATAAAGCTTCTCCTGGCCTCACCATTTCTGAAGTACCACTTGTTCTTCCCCTGCCTGGGTAAAAGGCTAGAATTTATTTCTGCAACATGGTGTCTTCCCCATGGTTCCTGAAGACTTTGAAGTGTGTCTCAGCTATTGAAGAAAGGTCACTTCCCAGGCTTACATTCTAGACAAGGGGAGATGGCTGGGCCTTTACAGACCATTTGGCCAACTCCTTCCTCTTACATTTGGGGAGAAGGGACTTCCCCAGGTTTGGGGAGGTGAGATGGTGCTGGGGCTTGGGGCCACATACAATGTTATTTTTATTTCTTCTGATAAAATTTTGACATTGGCCAGGTACACACTGGCTAAGGGTCCCTCCTGGATTTCATGGGTTCATTTCCTTTTCACTAGGTGGTCCCTGAGTGACTTTTAAAAATCACAGTGTATGCTTGAGGAGCTCATCCTTTTAAGAACCTCCTTATTTTTACTTACACATATTTGTAGTCAGTTAATAAGGGTTCTATAGCATTTACTCTGGGTCAAGCACAGTTTCACTCCCCAAGCTTTCTCTCCTCCTCGGTAAAGCCCTAAATCCCTAAGTTGCTCTTCCTTCCCGGATGCTGTGGGGAAATGGAACGTGAGAGGAGAAAATGCATCACTGGCTATGCAGGGCCATATGCCAGAACAAGGCTTTTGCAGCAAAATGCTCCCTAATTATTCATCACTCTGGGTGGTTTAACTACAAAAAAAACTCTCTGTTGAGGTCTGAACAGGCCAGTCATGAATGGGTGAGTAAGAGAAAGGTTCTGACCCACATGGATGTGTTAGGGGGAAAAGGATGTCCTAAAGCTAATTCCATACAGGCTATGTGGACTCCACCCCCACCCCAGGCCAAAGCCAAAGACACTGGGAACTCCAAATCCCATCACCACCAAAGGGAAGGTGGCTGGGACCTGAGGGTGGGGTTAAGCAGCCAGGTTGGTATAAGGCCAGACACGTGGGCTTTGGAGGGTCCCCCATTTTGGCTCTCCGCCAGCTCGCAGCGTCTGGCCAGGGTTGAGAGTGCCTTTGGGTTTCCAGGTCAGCGGATCGGGTAGGACGCATTAAAGACTTTATTTCCCTATTTTCTCCCTGAGTTGTACGTTTTCCTTATTTCCTTTTCTCTTGTAAATAAACCTTTTATTAACCTTTTGTGTGTGTCTGTAGTAGAGTATTAATAAGTCACTTTTAAGCACGCGGGTGAGGACCCACAGCCAGGCAACCTGTTCAATATCAGGGCTGCCCTATAACAGATGTTTGCTTTATGAAGATGACACAGCATCACTTCAGGATCGCCCCCAGGTCAAGATGGAGATGCCACAGTGTTAAAACACTGAGCATCCAGTGAAATAAGTCAAAAGGAAAAAAAAAAAATCAGATATCACTTATAGGATGACTATAGTGAAACCAAACAAAGGACAGGAAAAAAAAAGACTAAACTTGTATACAACTATAGATCTGATGATAAAAGCAAGGAAGGGGGAAGAAAAGGGGTCAAAACAGGATTGGAAGAGCACAAGGGACCATGGTGACGGTTCACGGATGACATGGCGGTGAGATATTTACAGTGACTACACCTGAGGGGAGAAATCAAATACTGTACAAAAATGAACAACAGGGCCCCTCTTGTGGTGCAGGCTGTTGAGCACAGCGCTGTGAAGCTGTCCGCAGCCTCTGCAGTGTGGGTTCGATCCCAGCCGGCCGGGGACATTCTCACAGGATGCAGTGGACCTCTCCTGTCTCACCCGCTGCTCCCCTCAGCAGTGTGTTTCAGTCAATCTGCCTGTTCTGCTCCCCACTCTGTCTCTGGTGAATCCTCTCATCCTCCCGCACATCTGGTCTGTGCCCCAGTTCTTGTGTAAAATAAATAAAAAATTCTTAATTAAAAAAAAAGAAAGAAGTGAACAATGTAAGAAAATTTTAAAAATTAATAAAAAAATAAGTTGTTCCCAATGTAAAAAAGAAATAAACAAACAACAATAAAAAAACAAATGCTGAGCAGTGGAGACTGGATTGAGCAGCTCTGAACTACAGTCAGAAGGAGGTACAAATGGGGCCTCCCCGGTGGCGCAGCGGTTGAGCACTAGGTTGCGAAGCTGCCCGCAGCCTCTGCAGCACTGGTTCGATCCCCTGCTGCTCCCCGGCCACCAGAGGAGGGCCCCACATGGTGCGCAGACCTCTCCTGCCGCCCGCTGCTCCCCTCAGCAGTGTACTTCGGTCCCTCTGCCTGCTCTGCTCCCTGCTCTGGCTCTGGTGAATTCTCTCACCCTCCCGCGCTTCTGACTGTACCCAGTGCATGTATAAATAAATAAATAAATAAATAAATAAATAAATAAATAAATAAATAAATCTTTAACAAAAAAAAGAAAGAGGTACAAATGTAACAGGGTGGTCCCCAGGAAAGGGGGAGGTTCCAGGTTTCCTGCCCTACCCAAGGGAGGGTGGAGCTGAGCAGGGAGAGAAGAAGCTGCAGAGGAGACTGAGGAAGGAAGCAGGATGGAGCCAGGAGACCTGAAGGAAGCACATGGAGCCTAGAGACACCTGAAGAAACTGCACTTGCCTTTTGGTGGTGAATTGGGTGACACAGATGTGGGTGAGACTCGTGGGGAGGTGTCAGTGGCAGCTTTTATCTTGATGTTGATTTTGCTCTTTTCCTTCCGGGCTTGTCTGGTTGTTTCTGACCCTTTTCTGTGGCTCCCCACTGGAAGATGCTTTAGACTTGTGGCAGGCTTTGGGACCCTGCTCTGGGCCAATCCCATTTGGATGGAGTTTTACCCATGGGGACGGGTAACTTTGGGTACTTGATTTAGAAACTAGATTCTTTGCCTTTCCTGTATTGTTTCCTAATTGTATTGAAGTTCCTTCCCATTAAAGTCTCATGTTTTATGTTAATGTAGAGGATGGCAGAACCCTATATAGAATAGGCAGGTTTGCGGGGTTTGGGCTGCTCCTCTCCCTGCCCTGTAACACAAATACCACGTACAGGTACAATTCCAAAGAGCCACCATGGGAAAGGCCTTGCAACTGTTCCTGATTTGGAAAGAAATTTTGCTATTCAAATGGTGCTCTGAAGAACTGAAGACGTGGTCTAGGGGAGGTCGGGAAGTGGGTATGATCAAGTTTGGGTCAGGAATAGGGCTGCCAGATAAAACACAACACACCCAGTGAAATCTGAATTTCAGGTAACAATGCTGTCGTGTATGTTTATCTCAAATTCAGCTTTAACTGGGTGTCCTGTACTTTTTGCACTCTAAATTAAGCAACCCTGCTAAAGGCTTCCTGGAGGAAGCAGGATTTAGCCAGGGCCTGGAACGGCAAGAGGAAAGGACGGAGATAAGCAAAGGAACCCAGAGAAGGGAAAGCTGAGTGTGCAGAGAAGAACCTGGAGTGCTGGCCCAGCCAGGGTGGGGCGGTAGACGTCCTGGAGACCAGGCTAAGGGTTTGGATTTCAGCTGTGAGCAGCAGGGACCCACAGAAGGCCTTGGCCATGGGCTGGACTTGAGTGTTGGGAAGCCCCTGAGTAGGACAGCAATGAAGGAGAGGAAGGTAGGAGCTCAGGCAGGAGCGCCTATGTGGGTCCCTGTGGGTGGAATAAGGTTTTCCCTCGATTCTGGGCAGTGAGAGTGAAAATGCTTCTTCTGGCGACTGAGGAGGCCAGAGGAGGCGGAACTGCTGTGCTCTCAAATATGTGAACACCTTTGCCGGTGGTTAGACCTTTTGTTTTCCTGAGGGAATTCTTTCTACTTCTAATAATTGACTCAGTATAATTAATCCACCCACCTCCTCCAAAGACCACCATTTGTCCTCAAGCATTTTTCTTTCAAATTCCCACCCTCAGAAAATGTTTGCAGAATGAGTGACCAAAGAGCAAGGTGAAGTGAGATGCACCTGCCGGCTTTTGCTCCTATCTGCCATACGTGCACACAAATCTTTAAGGACTATTGACTGCAGAATAGGCTCTCAAGTACACACTATTCACCACTCAGAGGCCACTGCAGGCTGGAAGGCCTGTGGGTGAATTTTCATTTCCTTCTTTACATTTTCCAAGTTTTCTACAATAAACAATTATTAGATTTAAGACCAGAAAATATATATTAGCAGAAGGTCCCAGGATCACATCCCTGAAAGAAGCTACCTGTCTCCTGCTCATGTACTAAACAATCTGTGCTTGGAGCTTTATGGTACTGTGTGACCCGTTCATGTGTATTTTTAGTAAAATTCTAAGTTATTTCTTCAGAGGTCTCAGTCGTTTTGTGACTAGTAGTTAACATATGTATGAGGGATGAGGCAGGAGGACTGTGCTGGGGATTGGCAGGGTGGGTCTTGGAGAGGGTGGGCTGGGGCAGCTGAACTTCTAAAAACAAATTCCTTTCAATATAGACAAAAGCATTCATTTCCATTTGCCTAATTGAAGAGTGTGACTCTGTCTCTTTGGAATTTACATAGTTAAAAAAAAAAGTCTAAAAGGAGAGCTAAAGGAGTGGGAGAAGAACAGGACTGGAAGGCAGAGAAATGGCTCAAACCAGTCACAGAGAAATTTGACCTCCACTGAGGGTGGGTGATGAAAGCTTCCCTTGTTTCCACAGAGGGAACATCGCTTCCTGCTCTTTCCAGCTCCTCCTGACCACCGTCCCTCTCCTCACCAGACACACTCTGGCCAGGCTCATTCTGTTCCCTTAGGCCTCTGCCAAGCCTGCTGACTCCAGGCTACCAAGCACCTCAGGCATCCTACAAATTCAGAAACCAGATCCAAGACATGCGCGGCCTAGAATGACACATGAACCTGAGCGTCCTCAGTCTAGTGCAGAATTTCTCAGGCCAAAGCCAGCTCTGGGCTCCCAGCTGTGTTCCAGGATCCCGGGAGAGAGAGAGATGAAGGTGGCCCAGGTGCTACTCCTAAAGGCTCAGGCACAGGCTGGAGGGGCACAGCCCCACAGGTCACCAGGCTACACTGCCAACAGTAGAAGTTGTGTAAGAGACAGATGCTCTGGGCACCCAGGAGTAGGAGCCATTCATTTCTGCTATGTGTATATGGGTGGTGGTGGAGTCATGTCACACAGCAGGTGGCATCTGGGTAGGATTCTAACACATGGAAATTGGGCCAGAGAAACCCGCAGGAGGAGAGACCAGAGACCTGGGACGGGGTACAGTTCACAGTCATAGTGAACAGATGAAGGCATGAGGCAGGTGGAGGTGTAAAGGGTCAGGACATCATCCTAAAGACCCTGGATTTTGTCCCAAAGCAATGGCTCTGAATCTTTCAGGTTTCAGGGTCCCCTATGAGCTCACTAAGTTTGAGGAACTGACTCAGGACATGACTAATTGATTATTTTGCCCAATAAGGTCATGAAAATCAAACCCAAAAACCAAGTACCAGCTACCACCAACAATTACCATCTTCTCACCAAAGGATATTTAACTACCATGATAATAGGGGAACACAGCCCAGAATGAAGAACACCCCCCCACCCCCACCAAGGAGAGTCGATACCCTCCTGCTGACACCATGTTCAGAGAGACAAAAGGAAACTTCCTGGTCGAGGGGGCTAAGGGACCCAAGTAACAGCCCAGCTCAGGCCTGAGACTTACACTCTCAGGTGTGGGATCTGAAATGTGACAGATCCAAAATTTTAAATAAGGCAAGGTTTATGAAAGGGCCAGGAATGGTGCCCATGAAGGGAGTGGGGGCCCATGTATGGTCCCCACCCCTTCAGCATAACAGGCTGTAGCTGGTGCTCCTTTTGGGGGTGGAGGAATGCCTCCACGGGCAAATAGGTTTGGGAAACACTGAGACGCTTAAAGTGTTTTTATCATCATTTGTGCATTTTTTTCTACAAGACTTGACCGTGATTCTTCACACTGCAATATGCAGTATTTCCCTGACTAATCTGACGGTGAAAACCTTTTGTCAGCATGATGCAGAATGGGAAACTCCTGGGGCCAGCTGCCAGAGTCCTGCAGGTGCTGATCCATTATTTAGCAGGCGGGAGGGTGGCATGTACAGAGACAGCAGACAGGCAGCTGCGCAAGAGCACCCAAGCACCCGCCGCAGACATAAGCGTGTACCTCGAGGTCGGAGTTGATGGAGGAGGCCTCGGAATCACTGCTGGAAGACACACGGGCCCGGATGACCTGAACCGGAGGGTATGAGGGGGGCTCCTGCAGGGGCGCGTCTCCAGAACTCATCTGTCCGTCGCCAGGCAGCCTGGTGGCACTGCATCCTGCCTGCAAGGTGTGTGAGAAAGGGCAGGTGGGGACACTTGGGTTTATTGATTTGTGACTTGTCAAAATATACACATAGCCCATATTCCTAAGGTACATGAGGGTGTAGAAAGCAATGTCTACCTTACTCTCATCTCCCAGCCAGCCAGCTCCCCCAGAGAGCCAGCAGGTACCCAGTTTCTGCGTATCCTTCCAGATATCCCTTGCATATATGATCAAATACATGTGACAGACAAAGAGCAGGCTCTACACTCTCATGCATCTTGCTTGTTTTCACTTAACAATATGTTTTAGAGATCTCTATCAGGTGGTTTTTTCTTTAGGGGGGGTAGCATTTCTGTAGGTGCTGGAAAGCTACTTAGCCAGTCCCCCACTGATGGACATTTAAGGACATTTAAGCTATTTCCAATCTCTTGCTTCTATAATATCTCTTGCAATAACTTATGTTGCATATCTGAGATTCCTGGGTATTTAAAGGATACATTCCTAGAAGTGCGACTGCTGGGTCCATGAGTATGGGCATTTGCAGTTTGGATAGCAGTTGCCAAAAGTGCACTCCCGACAGGCTTCACCAACTCACACCCACCAGCAACATATGAAAGGGGGGGGGGCCTCCCTGGTGGTGCAAGACACAACCTATGAAGCTATCCACAGCCACTGCAGCATGAGTTTGATCCCGAACCAGGGAGCTGACCCACATGGCGCAGCAGACCTCTCTTGTCTCGCCCACTGCTCCCCTCAGCAGTGTATTTCAGTCAATCTGCCTGTTCTATTCCCTACTCTGTCTCTGGTGAATCCTCTCACCGCCCCCCCCCCAACTCTGGCCTGTACCCTAGCTCTTGTATTTATAAACAAATAAATCTTAAAAAAAAAAAAAAAAGGGCCTCCCCGGTGGTGCAGCGGTTGAGCGCTGGGCTGCGAAGCTGCCCGCAGCCTCTGCAGCGCAGGTTCGATCCCCGGCTGCTCCCCAACCACCAGAGGAGGGTCCCACATGGCGCGCAGAACTCTCCTGCCGCCCGCTGCTCCCCTCAGCAGTGTACTTCGGTCCTTCTGCCTGCTCTGCTCCCCGCTCTGGCTCTGGTGAATTCTCTCACCCTCCCGTGCTTCTGACTTTACCCAGTGCTTGTATAAATAAATAAATAAATCTTTTAAAAAAAGAAAGAAAGTGAGTTGGGAAGATTTTAAGAGAAGCAGAGAGTTGTGAGAGCATCCATCCATCCATCCTCCCTCCCTCCCAGGGCTCATGGGAGGCTTCCTCAGAGTTTCTCAACCTCCCTCAACCAGGGTTTCACACCAGACAGGATTTGGGTCATTCTATAGACACACCACAGGGGAACAACCTGCCTTCTGACCTGCATCTTCCACCAAGTAACCATGTGATCCTGGCAAGAAATGAATCCTCCCTGCGTCTCCACTTCTTGATCTAGGGAAGGAGATGTTGATCCCTGCCTTGGCTCCTTTTAAGGGGTGTCACAGGGCTCAGCTGTAAATGCCCTGGACACATGAGAAGAACAGCTACTCTACTGAACCCCAAATCACATGGGACTCCAGCCCTGGATGGGTTAAAAGTACACAGTCAACAGGATAGGTGGGGGGAAATCCAGCTTTCTGGAAGCAGCAGGAAACCCAGGTGAGGACCCTTGCTGCTGGCCTGAGAAGGTTACTGGAGCAGAAACCTGAGGGAGGCCCCTGGGAGAGAACCCTATGGGTAGGAAGTAAGGTGCAGAGGCCTCCCAGGCAACAGGGATGCTCAATTTTAGAAATTCCCAGGATCTGGTCAAACCTGAGTCAAAAGATAAAAAGGAGCACTCAGTGCTCCAAGCTGAGGCTAAGGCTGTTGATCCCCGTGCTTGCCCTGCCCTCCGCTCCTCAACTAATCGCAACCCAGGCCGCCTCTCCAGGAAACTCTCTCCTAGAATGAGTGTTCGGAATGGTCCCCTGGGAAGACAAGTGACCATCCGGTGGCTCCTGTCACCCACTTCTGGGTGACTGTCCAACAGGACATACATCAGTGGCCACAGGGTACCTGCATCACACAGCCTTGCCCATGGGGAGATTCTCACAAATAAAGGAAAAATTCACTAACCAAGCAGGTACAAAATGGCAGCATGGAATGTGTGTTCACTTTAGTTTGAAACCTATTTCTGTGCTTTTGCAACTACAGGATCTCAGGAAAGTGACTTAAGTCTCACTACAGTTTAATTTAAAATAATAACAAAGTTATTAGCTATTAATACATAATAATGGAAATAATAATAACATTCATCTCCCAGGGTTATGAGAATTTGTGTTAATAATTTTAAAAAGTGGCCATTTATCAAATGTTTACTTGGTGCCAGCCATTACATCAAGCAAGAAGCAATACAGCACAGCAGCTAAGGGCTTTATCTACCCGGGAGATAAAGGTCTGAATTCTGGTTCTACCACTGAAAACTGTGATCTTGAGCAAGTTTCTTAACCTCTCTGAGCCCAGTTTCCTTATCAGTAAAATGAGGATAATAACCATAGGGGTTGGCTGTGAAGCTTAAACAAGAGTTAATCTATGTAAAACACTGAAAACAGAACTTGAGCCCCAATAAGCAGTATGGAAATGTTGTCTGTGACTGTTTACTCAGACAAGGCAAGCAGTTAGCCCTCTGGCAAAGAAGGCAAGCAGTTAGCCCTCAACAAGCACTGAGGCAAGCAGGTAGCCCTCAATAAGCATTCTGCTCTTTGAAGGAGGCTCTAGCGCTGAGGAGGTGCCAGGCTCCCTGCTGGGAGCTGTCTCAGCACTAACTCTCGCCCTCTGGTGGATGAAGAAGGAAGAGGCTGAGAGGAAGTATTGATATTGCTCAAAAAATGTGCAGACAGAAGAAAGTAAAGTAGAAACACACTCTTCTTTCATGGAGTCTGCTCCCTAGCAGGAATCCACGTAAGAGTCACATACTGGTAAGGCTAAAGTGAATGTACTACTGCACTTATTGTTAGAAGTTGCATGATTTTAAAATGTCTACTGCCGGGCGGCCTCCCCGGTGGTGCAGCGGTTGAGTGCTGGGTTGCGAAGCTGCCCGCGGCCTCTGTGGCGCCGGTTCGATCCCCGGCTGCTCCCCTGCCACCGGAGGAGGGTCCCACATGGCGCGCAGACCTCTCCTGCCGCCCACTGCTCCTCTCAGCAGTGTACCTCGGTCCTTCTGCCTGCTCTGCTCCCCGCTCTGGCTCTGGTGAAGTCTCTCACCCTCCTGCGCTTCTGACTGTACCCAGTGCTTGTATAAACAAAACAAACAAACAAACAAATAAATAAATTAAAAAAACCATGCCTCTATAAATAAATAAATAAATAAATAAATAAATAAAAGTTTAAAAAAAAAAAATAAAATGTCTACTGCCAAGCTTTGACCAGATGCTGCCATTTTCCTGAGCTTTTCCAGGGCTCCCCACCCACCCTCCAAATAGAAGAAGGGATTAATGGCTAAAGTGGGCTCTTAATTGCGAAAGCATGCCCTGAAACTTTCTAAATCCCATTTATGTCACACACAGGGTTATTTGCACCAAGGAACAACAACATAAAGTAAAACCTACTTTTCAGGCCCAAACTCTCTCTGCAGCTCAGCAAGGCCACCACCACTGAACTCAGTATTCCAGACACACTTTATTGAGAGCCCTGTCATGATCCCCAGGGTGTGGGCAAACAAGATAGAAGAGACAAAATCTATATCCGGGCAGGAGGCAGACAACCAAGAAAATTGAGATAGTGACTAGTGCTTTGCAGGGCATTTAAAAAGGCATTAGGAAGTAATAGGAGGGCCTCCCTGCTGGTGCAAGGTATTAAGACACAGCCTATGAAGCTGTCCACAGCCACTGCAGCACGAGTTCGATTCCCCGGCAGGGAGCTACCCACTTGGTGCAGCAGACCTCTCCTGTCTCACCCACTGTTCCCCTCAGCTATGTATTTTAGTACATCTGTTTGTCCTGCTCCCCACTCTCTCTGGTGAATCCTCTCACCCCCCACACCTGTGGCCTGTACCCCAGTTCTTGTATGCATAAATAAAATAAATCTTAAAAAAAAAAGAAGTAATAGTGTTATGGGGCAACCCTGATATAAAAACAGGGGTTGCCTCATAATAATAGGATGGGGGTGGGTGGAGGCTACTTTTGAATGGGTGGTCAGGAAGTTCTTTGGTAAAGGTGATATTTACCTGACATTTGAAAATCAAGGGAGAAAGTCATGTAAGATAATCAAGAGGAAGAACATCTAAGCAAAGGAATGGAGAGAAATCCCACAGCCAGGGGACTGAACAGAGCAAGAGAATACTCCTATACTGCAGGGAATAATCACACGCTGGGCTGGGCTTCATGGGTCTTGGAAGTCTGTGTATGGAGTTTAGATTTATTCTGCCCCAAATGGGGGAAGCCAGAGGAGTGCTTTAGACCAAGGGGGTAAGGTGTAATTTACATTTGTAAGAAACCCTCCTGTCTGCTCCCTGCATATGGAGGAGGGACAAGAACAGTGTCAGAGAAGAAAACCCTTAGGAGGCTGCTGGATCTATTGTAAAAGCAGTATTTATAAGACTTGCAAATGGATGGACAGGCATGGGCCTATAGTGAGGGAGAAAGAGGAATTTGGGGCTTGACCAGCTGCACAGATAGTGGTGTCCTTTACTAAGACAAGGACCCTGGGGGAGAGAAGCTGGATGGATGTGGAAATCCAGAATTTCCTTTTTGACCTCGAATGCGAGATGCCCTTGGCAGCCAGGTAGCCAAGACCAGAACCCAGGGGACAAGGGAAGATGGAGACAGACATTGGGAAAATCTGCAAGAGGTACGTAGGGTTTTGGGTCTATGGGACTGAGAATATACCAAGAGAAGAGGGCCTCCTATGGCAGAGCAGGGGGGATTCCAGCTTTAAAGTTAAGCTTATCAGGAGAGCCTGCAGGAGGGATGGGGGAAGAGGGCCTATGACAGTGGGAGTGCGAGAAATTAGAATAAGCTAGTGGCAAGATGAGCTGAATACAATCAGGACTGAATGACCCCGGGATGTTCCAACTTGGAGATCACTAGTAACCTTCACAGGAACCGTCTTAGCAGGATAGTGAAATCATCTTTCTCCCTCTTCAATCCATCTTTCTGAGGATCCTCGAGTGCGGGTCAGAACCCTGGAAGTCATCTGGTGCCCTCAGACTTCTTCACCCCTATATCTTCACCCCTTCCCCCAGGATCTCCTCCCAACTCCCTCCACTCCATCTCTTGCTTTGGCCTTGGATTAGGCCATGACACCTCTTTCCTGGGCTTACAAAGGTTCCTTACTGGCCACCTTGCTTCTAGCCTCCTCTTTTCCAGTCCACTCACTCCCCAATACCGCCTGAATGGTAGCTTTCAAATGCACATCTAATCCCAAAGGCTCCTGGACTTCCATTTGCCTCAGGATGAGATGAGACTCTGCAGTATGATAATTTGTCTCCTCACCACCCTTTCATTTCCTGAACTCTCCTCCATCTGCCCTATCCTCCTTTGGAGAACATTTTTTTCCTCCTTCATCCTGCCCATTCTGTAGCTAAAGTGCCACCTCCTCCAGGAAGCCCTCTCTGATTGCTCCCATTCTGACAACCAGCTGTGACCTAAGACCACTCACCTGCTGCACAGGTTCAATTGTCAGCTCCATGTAGCGACTGATGGCTGCCATTGTCCTGAGTGGCTTGCAGTGTGGTAGTGTGGTGAGAGGCACCCAATCTGAATTCTTTCAAGTGAAGACAGGGAAACAGAAAGAGGGATACTTAAAGTCAGAAGATATTTCTAAAAATATGGTCCCACTTTCTTCAAAAGGATCTTTAAAGTAGTTTGTTTTTTTATGGAATATATCATTTTTTTTGCTTCCTATAAGCTGTCTTTTATCTCTCTTTGAATACACAGTGGTTCAGTGTTTCCCACTTTGCTGCACAGTGGAATCATCTGGGACCTTAAAAAAAAAATGAAGCGAAACAACTGATGTTTGGCCCTCACCCCTCAGACATCCTAAGATTGAATATAGGATGTGACCTGGGTACTGGAAAGTTTAAAAGCCCCCCAGTATGGCAAAGTTCGGGAAACACTGCAGTAGGTGCTAGATAAATGCTTTTATGCCTTAGAAGCACCCAGTGGACTTACTGAAACATAGATTTCCAGACCTCTCCCTCAGTTTCTGATTTGGCAGATCTGGGTAGAGCCCTAGAGTTTGCCTTTCTGACAAGTTCCCAGGCAATGCTGACCCAGGGACCACACTTTGAGGGCCCTTCTGTAAAGGGCCACAGGCTGAAGTCATTGCAAAGGTCTCTACTTCTTCCTTCAGAACACAAACACACAGAGCTCTCTAAGAATTTTAGTGAAAGGAATGAATGAGTAATGGAACAAAAATGACCTCCCTTTAGGTCCTTCATAGGATCTTGACTCTGGTTCAAGCACCATACCAACACTTTAACCTTATAGTCAGATGACCTCAGATTATACTGTTGAACTAGAACATTCGGAGGAGTAGTATTCCCTTTCATTGGTCCAAATGTCTCAGCCAGTGGTTCTGACCCAGGTAATAGGCAAGATTTTTTTTCTGAAAAATTATCTTAGAAAAGATGGATCTGCTTTATGTTCAAGTCTTTACAAACACTCTTGTATTATGAAGCATTTTTTCATTATTTGGACCCAGGGACTTTTGACAAAGACGAAGCACCTCAGAGAAGTTCTGGCTACTTCTAGAAGTTGCCCGATTAAATCAACAAAGGAAGGAGCGAGTTCTCTCAAAATGTGTTCTTGCTGGTAGTACAACATAATTGTAGATGGTGGGTGCTGCTATAAACAATACTTTCAAAGATCAGCTTTTTGGCATTGTCAACTACAAAAAACACAGTGTTGGTGATGATGATGTGGATGTCAGACATGCATACAAAAGTGGGAATACGTGTTTTTATGAAATACAAGGGCAAAACTTAAGATATTTCTAAATTAATATGTTAATTTATGTAGTATATGAATTTAAATATTTATATGAGCAGGTAAATTAATAAATAGCACAGTGGACATTTGATTAAATATACATTGTTAAAAATGAAGTTTTTAAGTGATCAAAAAAAGTTTTAAAAAATGCTGTAATTGTTAAGTGGAGAGTTCTGTTTATTCAGGGCGCCTTAGCAGGGACTCCAGAATTCCCAAGCCTGCCTTGGCAAGGTTCCCCCTCTGCCCACCCAGAATGCAAACACGGCCGGACAGCGATTCACCAGCCAAGGAGACTTGCCTCATTGCTCGCCTCGGGATGTTCTTCCTCTTTCTCTGCACATGTCAAAAGGGCTTGAGTGTCAGGGCTCTCTCTGGCTTCGGAGGTAAAGCCCAAGGTCCGCCTCGCTTTGCTCTTCATCACCCAGGAAAGGAGAATGATCTGAGAGGTGGAGTTAAGGTTCAAGGAAGCAGAGCACTTCAGCCACCAGTGCTGCCTCCCCAGTGTGCCCCCCCACCCCATGTGCTCTCCCCAAGTGGCCCCAGGGAACAGGCCCGAGCTCCCTGGAAGGCAGGACCAGGTCTGCCACTCTAGCTCCTCTCCCCACCCAGGACCCAGCACCCAGCAAGAGCCCATCTCTAACAACCACTTTGTAAATTTGTCCCTCAAAGAATCCTTTTCTTCAAAAAATTCACATCTTTTGATGTTTTGTTTAACATCTTCCCTAAAGGGCTTGGTTTACAGGGACAGTACATGTGGTGGGTTAGTGTCCCCCCAAATTCATTTCCACCTGGAAGCTCGAATGTGACCTTCTTTAGAAAGAAGTTTTTGCTGACATAATTAGTTTGCTGATGTAAATTGCTAATATGATTAATTAAGAGGTGGTAGCAGCAGATTAGAAAAGACCCTAAACCCTATGTCTGGAGGAGGGGGACACACCAGGAGACACAAAGGGAGGAAGACCCTGTGGAGTCAGAGACAGAGATTAAAATAATGCAGCCACAAAGCAAGGAACACCAGGAGCCAAGGAAGCCAGCAGAGGCAAGCAAAGGCTTCCCCCTGGAGCCTAGGAGGAAGCGTGGCTCTGCCTGGATTTGGGACTTCCAGCTTCCAGGATGGTGAAAGGATACATATCTATTGTTTAAAGCATCAAGTCTCCTATAATTTGTTATGACAGCACTAGTTAACTCATACAGTACATGAGAACTTCATAGTTCTGAACTATTTAGCTAGAGCCGTAGGGTGTTTTTACACACATACCAGCACAGCAAAGCCATCACCCACTGCCCTATCACCACCCACAGACTCTCTGAGCTTAATTTGTCCTTGAGGCTGCAGTGCCAAGGTTCCTGGGGTGTGAGCACTTCAGGCCAAGAGCCCTGCCTGGGGAGCCAGGAGAGTGCTCATGGTCAATGACCAAGGGCAGCCCAGGTCAGATTTTCACTCTGCTTCTCCACCTGGGCTCCAGACAGAACAGGCAAGATTGCCCCTGTGTGGCAGGTCAGTTGGCAGAGCCCCATCCCCCCTTGTGAGAATGGCAAGCAGAGATGAAGACAGTCGGCTCCCAGCAGGGTGGGGACTCTTCCGGGCAGAAGCAGGACAGACATAGGAAACTGGGTCTCTGACCCCAGGACCAGGACCCTCCACACCCCTCTCTGCTGTTTCACAGAGCTCCAGCCAAGAGATAGGTCTTTGTATTAAGAAAAAACCCCACAAACACAAAATTGCAAATTGTCTGCCCCAGGCTTCAAACCACCTACCTCCCTGTTGGCTGGGGCAGAGTTTTATCTAGCAAAAGGTCCAAGAACATGGTAGGGCAGGGAGAAGATGAGGCACAGGACTTCTCTGGGCCTGGGTGGATACGGCAAGGTCCAGCGCAGCACGGCCGAGGGAGGTCAGGAACCAGGGTGTGGCCCGAAGCAGGTACTCAGGGCGCTGGTCATGGGCCACGATGGCCGAGGCGTAGAGGAGGCCAGCCAGGGCTGACAGGAGTCGGGTCCACAGGTGGATGGCGGGAAATGCCTTACCCTGGCACTGGGCAGACAGCAGGGGGCTGGGTTGGAAGGAACACTGCACCCCCAACTCCCGCGGAGCTGATTGTAAGACCCAGGCCCTGGCTGCACAGCAGGTTCATGGGAAAACCCTCTACCCATGGCCCTGGGGAGCTGCTTCTGTTGGGCTTCCAGCTTTTGCTCAAGCACTTCTTTTGCCTCATGGATTCCTGTTCATCCCTGGCTTACCCTCAACTCTGCAAAACTCCCCTGACCACCTCCACCTGGATATATGACTTCTGGCTCCAGTACTTTGAGATAATACACTTCTGTTGTGGAAGTTTGTGGTATTTTGCTACGGCAGCCTGAGAAAATGAGGACCGTGGTCAGGGCACTGAGCCAGTTCCTTTGGAAGTCTGCTGACATGGCTTTCCAGCCCTCACACCAGCCTAGAGACCCATTCCAGGGTGGCTGAATGGAGCGCCGTGCTCCCTCACCTCTCCCTTCACCTGGTTAGGACACCTTTGCCAATGAGGTTTCTGGTTGCAAAGCACAGGCTGTGGCTTCCCACCTGCCTCTCCCAGGGCTACTCTCTTGGGATGGCTATTCAATGACTCTCAGGCAAGTCATTGTTATTAGACTAAATGATGTGCCCGTAACATTCCTGTGTTAGCTCACATCACTGTTCCCTCAGCGAGGCCCTCACATCACCAGGACTCCTTGCTTTTCTGCCTCAGTGTCTTTCCCTTTCCCTCTTCTCTGCCTTCTGAGATCCCACCTGCCCGCCGTCAACCTGAGGCCTCCACTGGCACCCCTCAGTCAGGCAGTGTGAACAGTGCTCACCCTGCTCATTTGAACAGTGTAGGAGTCTTCGCTCTGTCTTCCAAAACAACAAACATTTGAGTCTATCTTTCTTGGAGCTTTAAAATATGCTACTTGAGGGCCTCCCCGGTGGCGCAGCGGTTAAGCGCTGGGTTGCGAAGCTGCCCGCGGCCTCTGCAGCGCCGGTTCGATCCCCGGCTGCTCCCCAGCCACCAGAGGAGGGTCCCACATGGCGCGCAGACCTCTCCTGCCGCCCGCTGCTCCCCTCAGCAGTGTACTTCGGTCCCTCTGCCTGCTCTGCTCCCCGCTCTGGCTCTGGTGAATCCTCTCACCCTCCCGTGCTTCTGACTGTACCCAGTGCTTGTATAAACAAAACAAACAAACAAATAAATAAATAAACATGCCTCTATAAAAAAAATAAATAAAAAATAAAATATGCTACTTGACATGGCTGTGTCTTCCAGGAGACTGTGAGCTCATGCTTGTATCCCCGCAGCCCCCATGACTGGTTAACAAGGAGCTTCCCTCCCCCAGGAGCCTGGATGCCAGTAAGATGCTCTCTATACAAGAACCCAGGGGCTGAGAGTCTATTCTCTAAAACCTTCTCATTCCCTAGCGGGATACTTGTTCAGCCAACACAGGGCTTTTTTTCTGAAAGCCTGCTTTTCATTCGCTAGAAGAAATAGAATACAGTGCCGGGCTCTCTGGCAAGGCTCTAGCAGGCCTCAAAATCTTCCCTGAGCTGGGTAAGTATGTGCACGTACACACACACACACACACACACACACACACACACACACACACACACACGGTAACGCCTCCCACTTCTCCATCCCAAAGACCCAGAGTTTCAAAGATGCTCCCAGATGCCCTAAGACCTGCCATAGTGACCCACAGACCCAGACCCAACCCAGCCTTACGATTCTGGAGAGTGGGGGGATCCGGGAAGCCCAGGAGCCAAGGGCAGCAATGCCACCCAGCAGATAGCCAAGGATTTCTGTATTATCCTGCAGGAACAGAAGATACACTCAGCACCCTGAGGAGACTGCTCATGTGCCCATACCAGCCTTTTCTGCTTTTAGTGGGTTCCTTGAAATAATGCAAGGTCTCACGCTATTGGGGCCCTGGGAACCATATACCCCCAAACCTCCTCCAGTCTGCTCAGCCTCACCTGCAGCAGGATTCCCAGAAGCCTCCGCTGTGGCCCACGGATGGGGCTTGAAGCCTTCGGAACACCAACCCAGACAGCCCAGCCTGGACCCAGGCTCAGTGGCAGGGCCAGAGCAAACACACCAGTCCTGAGCCTCCTCCTCCTCTTCCTCTCCTGGCAGCTGGTCCCTGTAACAGACACCAGCATGGACATGGCTCCTGGATCTAGAACTCGACAGACAGCTGAGTGGGGAGAAATGGTGCTGACCCCAGCCTTGTTGCCAGATGGATGCCCAGATGCCTCATATCCTTCAAGGCTCTGTGGTCATGCCACATCTTTGGAGTTTTCCTCCCACTTCTCTCTGGGTCATGCTAACCTGTCCCCCCACAAATCCCTGCTCCTGGCTCTGTTCTTCCCAGGTCCTCTCACAGCCTTTTATGTTTCAAAGCAGGAGTGACACTATTCTTTACCACATGTATCTGTACATACAGCACCGTCTCCATTAGACTGGAACTCCCGAGGACAGGCACTCTGCCCTGGCAGTTTCTCTAATTGCCACCGTCTGGCGGAGCTTGGCATCTGTGCATCCGTGAGTGGACATGTTTGTGACAGGGCGCCAAAACTGTGAGCAGATGAGGAGAGCCTCCCCTCCTGGAGACAGATGTTCCTCTGAATAATCTAATGAGAACATTCTCCACTGGGCAGCATCGAGCAGGTGAGGGCACCTCCTATCACCCCAGTGACGCAAGCATTCCCTCTTTGGACAAGACATTACTCTCCCTTCTCAGGAACGCCAGCCCCCCATCCTCAGGGCTGCTCATGCCACCTCCAGCCCCCTCTGGCCTGTGGTAGCCTCCATTCCTGGCATCCATTTCAGTAAGTTACGAGATTGTCACTGTTTGTACCCCAAAGCCAGGCCCCAACCCTCCTCCGGGCTGTGGCCGTGCTGTTCTTTTCACCTTGAACGCCCTTTCCTGCCCCTTCTCTGCCACCTGCCACCCTCTCCCTGCCTCTGTTCCCCAAAGTGCATCTTGGGCTCCTCTCTAGCAGCTGGAACTATGGTTTCGAGGCCTGTCTCCCTCATCTGAGGTCAGGGAGCTCCTTCACCCATGGAGCCTGGGTGTGAGAGGCGTAGGTGCTCAGCACCAATGAATGAGTGGATGAACGAAGACAGGAACAGAAAGTCACCCACTCACCAGAATGAGAACTGGATTTGGAGCCGCAGACTGGGAAGAGAATGAACACAAAGTTCACCAAGTCAACCGCTGCTAGGTAGGCACCAGTGAAAACCTGGGAGAAAAAGGAATAATAGAGGCTCAGTGTTCAAACATCTTTCAGCAACCGATGTACCTTTCATCCTGGCTCCTCTTCCACACATGTTCCTCTGACATGGTGCTTCCAGGGATACCTCCCAACCTCCAGAAAGATGGTTACCATCTCCATCTGACTGATAAGAAGATGGGGTGCTGCTATGACCAATGCTGGGGTACAGCTGCCCCTCCTGGGGACAGGATAAGAACCAGTCCTCAGTGTCCCCTGCAGGCTCCCCCCAGCACAGTGTAATCGCTGCTTTGGCCCAGCCACTGAACTTCTCTGCGCCTCAGTTTCCTCCTCTGAAAACTGCCTTCTTCGATATGAAGCACATCACAGGCACCAACATGTGCAAAGTCCTGAGAGTGCATCTGGGGGAAGTAAGATGCACTTACCTGTAAGCACACTGCTGTGGGAGCAGAGTTAGTGGTGAGGAGTGTGCATTCTGGTGCTTGGATCCTGGCACTGCTACTTACTAGAGGATAACCTTACAGACGTTACCTAACCTCTCTCTGTCTCAGTTTCCAGAGTTGTGAAACAGAGAATGAGAATACCCATGTCATAGGATGTGAGGATTAGCTGAGTTACTACTTGCAAAGCCCTTAGTGCCACGTAGCTAAGTATTAAATAAACATCAGCATGACTGACCTGAGCTGGGCCTCATTGCATCCTATCAGCTAATGAGACTGGGCACCTGAAATGAAAGGGACTTGTTTCTGAGACAACACTGCTAAAAGCAGGGACTAGATCTCTCCAAACCTGCATCCCAATCACTCAGTCACCCTCCTTCGTGTTTACTTTGGTGGCACAAAGCCATGACTAGCTCCATCAGGTGCCCTGAAATGGGGCCTAGCAAGTTTTCCTTGGGACATGTGTGTTGAGATAGGCCTCTTCGAGGCAGGTTTGCCTCAGAGCATTGGCTCCAGGAAAACTGGAAACTGCTTCTTAGTCTCTCCAGTATCCACCTTCCCAGCTAGGAAAAGAATTCAAATACCCTGCATGAGCTGGCGCTGGCCCCAGGTTTTAAAACCAAGAACAACCACTACTATTTATTGAGCATCTACTGTGTGATGTTTAAGTGATGGGGACAATGGAGTAAATACAAATTCTTGTCCTTCTGGAGGTGGCATCCCAGTGTTAGTATTCTAAACATAATAAGTAAATAAAGTAGAGGTATTTAGGGGTAAACTCTGGGGAAAAAACAGAACAGGAGGAGAGGATCTAGAGCACCTACGGGAGAGGCTTGTAAACAGGTCACTTTTAAGCAGAGACTTGAAGGAGGTGATCTGTGCACCCCATGGTTATGGTGCAAGAGCAGGACTGGGACAGAAAGACCTGCAGAGGCCACAGCCCAATGTGAAACACTCTCTCATAGTAAAGGAGTGAGGCAGAAGCCACTATGACTGCGGTAGGGAAAGGGTGGCCAGGCCTGGCCTGGCCTGAGCTTGTCGCCTGTGGGATCCATGCACCTGGATGGTGAGCTGTTTGGCCAGAATTGCCCCAACTGCATCACACAGACTGGTCAGGAGGCAGCACGCAGCGCACAGTGCCGACTGGTCCCGTCCGGAATTCTTCACACATCTCAGATACAGAAGCCTGTGGAGACAGACAGGGCGTAGGCACCACAGGGGAGTTGTGAGTTTGGGGCACCAGATCTGGTGTCTAAAAACAGCAATTGTGATATTCAGCAGGTGTTTGGGATCTCAGTTTATAGCTGGGAAAAGAAAGACTCGAAAGACTCTTGAGCCTCTGGTCAATTTGCCCAAGGCAGGAGCCAGGCCCCATGAAACCTGGGAATGCCCACCTCTCTAATAAGTGGAATTTCTGCCTGCTAATCTGGCCGACTCCAGTTCATGACCCACCACTTAGTGCTGACAAACCAGCTGTCAGGTTTTATTTCTTGAGAGGAAACAGGAGGGTTATAAAAGTAACCTAATCACTGCAGTCAACTGCAACAGCTAATTGACTAAATTTAGAAGGCAACTTGCATCTTTGAGATTAAAGTGAACCCTTTCTCATCCATTCATGCTATGGGGTGGCCTGGTTTGTGCCAACTGAAATCCAAGTTGATTTCATTTGGATGCATGCTCTCTACATAAGGGGAGAGCAAAGCTCCCAGAAGATGCCTTGGCACTTTGGCTTGACCTCCATAGTATCCCCCACTGCTGGCTTCTCGCCCCCACACACCCAGGAACTAGTGCAGAAAGGGAAGCCAGGCTGGAAGGAGCCAGAGCTCTTTGTGTCTGCACCATTGATGGGATCTCAGAAGCGATGACTCTTCCCTGCTTCATTTCTATGGGGAAACAGTGGCACAATTTCAGCCCTGGTCAGGTCCTTTAACCACAGTATAGTACTCATTTCATGTCAGCTGGTTCTAGGTGTCAGCCCTGGATTAGTGGGTGAGGATGGAAGGATACTGGGTTCCCAAACACTCCCTGGCCTGCCAGATAAAGCCCAAAGTCCACGTTGGGAACAGCAAACTTTGACTTGGGGCTTAGGCTCCTTAAGCTGATTCAAGGCTTAACAGTAAAGACTCTAAATTAGAAACTCTCTGATTTGGAGCCAGATTAGACATGATTTATTTCAGTCCTCCCATTTGAGGGAGAACTTACGGTGGCCTATCAGGCCTATGGTGATAAGGTAAGTAAATGGCAAGCCTTCTGGACTCATGAACGTATGGAGGCTTTGCTGTGTATCCTGTGTCCTTCAACCACTTTCCCAACTCTTAATAAGTACTCATTAAACTTATTTCAGAGCCAGGGATCCCAGGCTGCCCTCACCTAACCCTCATGCAACTCAGAGAAGATGTTTTCCCCAAAGTCCAAGAGGCTCAGGGTGACAAAGTCCTGAAAACAAACGGGTGTGTGAGATCAGGTGAAAAAACAGAGGCTTTGCTCTTAGACTGACCACTGTGGATTACTTAACCTCTCCTTAGTAGCCAGGCCAGTAATGCCCACCTCAGAGGGTAGCTGTGAGAACACACACCCAGGGCCCTTAGTTTCCACCCTCTGAGTTGGAAGTTTAAGCCTCACACCTGCTCTTTTCCAAAAGGATGGGGCTTCTGTTCTTTCCAGTCACCAGGGCCAGTGATCTACCCTCTTGGAACCCAGGGGCTTCCTCACCTAAAGGGGATGAACAGTCCCTGCCCCATGGGTTGCAGCACATCTTATAAGAGCCAGTGAGACACTAGGCCACCGTAAATGTTCCGTGTCTTTTAATTCATACACCACTGACTGGTTAATGGACTGCAGAATCTGTGACAATACCAAAAGCCTAAAAGGAATGTCATTTGGACCATCTGAGGTGAGATGGTGCCAGCCTTCCTTGGGTGCTGGTCCCTTCTCCTCTGCCAGGGAATATGTGGGTGGCACCACCCTTTTGAGCTTGGGACTGGGTAGCCAAAGACCTGTAGGCTACCTTTAGGCAGACTTCACCCTTAGAACACAGGTTATAGTGACCACCCAGCCAAAGTGCTCCAGGTGCTGGACAGACCAGGGCAAAGGCTGTGGCCCGGGCCAGATGCTCACCACCCCCTCTTCTCAGCTAAGAGGTTCTGGAGAAATTGAGGCCAGAAACATTCTGAGACTTGTCCAGTGTCTTTGCCTTCTGCCAGGGGTTGGTGGCAGAGCTGGGGCAATACTGCTTAATGAGTGCTTACTAAGAGCTTTATTCCTGGACTCATTTCATCTTCCCATGTCTCCAGTAAGTTTTCCTCCCCAATCACACGAGGAAAACGAGGCCCAAAGGTTTTGCAGCTTGCCCAGCTCACTTGTGTCAACAGGGAAAGGACTCCAGGTCAGGGCCCCGTTCACTGCACCACCCCGCCGCCTCCTGCTGGCTCACAGCCCAGACTCCCTGAGCTCGGGATTCCTAAGGAAGTATCCGACTTCAGTCTGCAGCGAAATGTTAGTTTCAATCCTGGAACTGTGCTGCCCCTACCTGCTGCCTGCTCCCTCTCTGCTCCTTCCCTCCAGGTTTCCAAAAGGGAGTTAGCAGGAGGGTCGAGCCAGTTCCCATTGCGGCAGACCCGGCCCCCACCACCGCGCCACCCAGTCCCGGCCCCCATTACAGCGCGTGGGCGGCGATCCAGCAGGAGGAGGCGCAGATCCACAGGCCGAAGGAGATGCAGACGCGGTGGCGGGCGAAGCAGCGGTCCAGGTAGCCCCAGTCCCAGAGCGCGGGCGCGGGGCTGGGCGCCTCCCCCATGACCCGGGTCGGCTTCGCCCGGCCCAGCGCCGAGCCTCGGCGTGGCCGGGGACCTGAGCGCACGCGGGGCCGGGGTCGCGGGGAGCCCCGGGGCGCGCCCGCCACGAGCCCTCTTCCCCGAGCCGGGCTCCGCGGCGCCCACACCGCAGGCCGAAGAGGGGCGCTCCCAGCTCGGTGCTCTCGGGCGTCGGCTGCGGCGGCTGAGGCACGAGGGAAAAGTTTCCGGGAGTGCGGGCTCCCCACCCCTCGCGCTATTGTCGGGGGTCCGAGGGCGGGAGGCCGCCCCCCAGCGGCGGCAGCGGGAGCAACCTCTGCACAAAGGCTGCGGTCGCCGCGCCCCCAGGCAGCAGCCGCGCCTCGGCGCGGGGTGGACCCCTTGCTTCGCCGTCACCCGCCTCCAAAACCCCGACACCCGAGCGGATTACAGTGACCTCTCGGGTCACTGTGAGGCTCCTTGTCGGTTCATTAATTCATCCCATTTTCTAAGCCAAACAATACACATACTTCGCGCCTGGCGAAGCGTTTGGTTGCTGGGCATCCCGAGGCAGCGGTGGGTCCTGGGCCGGTTGGTTTAACAGGACACAATGCAGAGGGTGCGCTGGGAGGCCAGGAAGGAGGAAGCAAAAGTGCTGGCGAGCAAATCCCCTGCACCGGCTCTTGCTTTCTTCTCTGCAGCTGTCAAGGGCACCTTCGGCCCCCACTCTGCGGCCAGACCGAGACCTCCAGCAACTAATGAGCTGTCACCTCGGGGATCTGTCCCAGTCCGTCCAGCCTCACTGCCACACATTTCTGGCACACAGGGCTGTTTTCCTGAAAACAACTTATTATTATTATTATTTAAAATCTTCATTGTAGATTTTAGTTTGCTTAAAGAGCATGACTCCATTATTTAATTTTATTTTTTAAAAAAAAATAGCGGCTTAGCTCCCCGCAGCAGTGAACTATGGTCAATCTGCCTGTTCTGTTCCCCACTCTGTCTCTGGTGAGTCCTCTCACCCCCCACACCTCTGGCCTATACCCTAGTTCTTGTATGCATAAATAAATAAATCTTTAAAAAATAAAAATAGCAGCTTATTACAACATCATTCATAGACACATATTCATATACATTTCAGTTTATAGTATATCCAGAGTTGTGCACCCAGCACCACTACCTAATTTTAGAACATTTCCATCACCAGACCAAAAGCTTGTACCCATTAGCAGTTCTTCCTTCCCTATGAGCAGCCCCAGCCCTTAGCAACCACATACCTACCTTCTGTCTCTATGGGTTTGCTATTCTGGACATTTCCTATAAATGCTATTCTGGACATCTCCTATAAATACAATATGCAACTTTTCATAACTGACTTCTTTCACTTATCATGATGTTTTTTAAAGGTTGGTTTACGTTGTAATGTGTGTCAGCATTTCATTTGCATGACGGAGTAATAATAATAAGATAGATGACATTTTATTTAGCCGTTTGTCAGTTGATGGACATTTGTTTTCACTTTTCGGCTTAGGAATAGTGTTGTTATAAACTTTTGTGCATGAGTTTTGTGTATTTGTGTACACTTTTGTATCTATAGTGTACAAGTTTTGTATATCCTTGGCATATACCTAGAAGTGGAATTGCTGGGTCCCATTGTAACTGTATGTTTAAGGTTTCAGTGAACTGTCAGACTGTTTTCTAAAGCAGATACACTGTATTAACTCTTCATTCCTTTTTAAAAGTTATGCTCACTCACAGAAGTGAAACAGTATATGTCAGGCATTGTGCCAGGCACCAGGGACACAATGTTGAGAAAAACAGACAGGCTCCCTACCTTTGTGGATTTTACAGTTCAGTAGGAAAGGGAGAGAGAGAGACATTAAATAAGCAGTTGAGCAAAGAGGTAAAATTAAAATATGTTATTAAACACAGGGACCAAAATTAAAATAGTAACATGACCAAGATATTGTGATATAAAAATCAATTCCAACTAAGACAAAATTAAAGGGAAAATGCATATGTAATCTATAGTTTTCACAGTCTATAAACATTAAATGGCCACCATCTGAAATTCTGGTTCTTTGCTGGTTCGTGTGTGTCCTCTCTGCTCTGCGCTCTTGTCAGCGCTGACCTGTGGTCGCCTACCTCTTCTGCAAGGTTGTTTGCCTATGTGTTCCCCAGTCTTGCTGAACGGAGGCCACGCCCCAGACAGACCTGTGTCTACCGTGGGGCTATCTTGTAGGTTCTGTTTTCTTGAAACGAAGATAACACTATTTCATATGATGCTCTCATTATAAGACTTCCCTCTCTCTCAGGCTCAGTATAAACTTCTGGAGGCTGGGCCTGATTTAATAATACTTCATTCTCCCCCACCCCACCTCAGACCAGGTTATACACTGCAACAGATTTTTTTTAGAATAGTAGTTAGTTCTCAATCTTTTCTGTGACCCCTCAGGAAATCTGAAGACAATGTGAAAAATATGAACATGTGTGCACATCCAGTTTCTCATGTGATCTTGATGCATTTTTGGAGCCCCTGAACTTAAACTATGGATTCCATGGAGGAACAGACCTCAGACAAAATTCTCCTGGTTGAAAGGTTTCATTTCTATGAGTCCCCTGCCTGAGCAGATGGGGTATTGCTGTCCATAGATTATCCCTCTCTCTCAGAGTCACCCTGGCTGCCTGTCAAAAAGCAGACCTATTAAATTCAATCTCGGGGCATGTGCCCTTGGAATCTGCATGGATTAATTTCCCAGAGCTGTGAAGACAGATTACTCCAAATTTCGTGGCTTAATGTGACGGAAATTCAACCCTCACAGTTATGGGGCCAGAAGTCTGAAATCACTAGAGCAGGCTCAAGCTGGCAGATAAAGTACCTGATCCATGTCAACACAGGAATTGTTATTGTGACTGTCTTTCCTAGGTAGAGCTCAGACCTGCTAAAATGTGATTTGAAGGAAATGAGATGAGGAAGATCAACTAACAGTGGGGAGACTCAGAGCTCAGTTCTTGGTTCTCTTCTCTACCTACCCTCTCTTGGGGGCTTTAAATACTGTCCCTATGCCTGTGCTCCTGAATGGGGAGGACCAGAGCAGACTGTCCCCCTAACTTTTGATTCATGTATGCAACTGCTCCTCAACATCTCTTCTTGTGTATATAATTGAACACATCTAAACAAACACTTATTTTTTTCTCCTCTCAAAGCTTTGCACAGTCAGGTTTCCTTACACAGGCTGATTCGGTCTCCTGGTCCTAGAGGGACACAGCTCTGGAGCTTGGACTCCTCCCCTGTTAGGGTACCTCTCAAAGGGTGATAGGTATTGCCCTTCTACCCAGCTGTGAGCGTCTAACAGCCAGGCTTGTTTAGCTCACACTGGTATCCACAGCTTCCAGCTCAGTGCTGGTACTGAACAAGGAAAACCTTTACCAAATGAATAAATTGATTTTAAAGAGCCCATTAAAATGTGATATGCAACAGCATATTTAAATTCTCTGGCAACACCTAACATTGTATGTGCAGGGGGGTGGTGTCAGGGAAGGCTTTCAAGAAACAGAGCTGGGCTTTGGAGAGTAAGTTTGCTTTTGGCAGTGAGGCCTTGGCACCAGTCCCTGAAGAGGCCCTCCTGCAGGTAGGAAGAACTTGGGCCATGGATCCAGGCAAAAATGCAGAGGCCCTGCAGTCAGGTCAGGGAGAAGAGGTAGGAGAATCTGGTGGGGGCTCTGTCAAGTGGGAATCAGGACTTCATCCTGCAGGGAATACCAGGATGAAAGATTCAAACCAACTGCTTCCCTGCCCTTAGGACCCTCCCACATTCTCCCAGGACTTCCTTAGGGCTCGCACACAGGCAGGTTTAGGAAGTGAATCAGTTCCTTTACCAGACTGCTCACAGGCCTGGCAACTGGCCTGCCCAGAAGCTAAGGATAATGTTTTCCTTCTGCCATGGCTCAGTTTGCCAAAAAGAAAAACTAAGAGGACCATAACATGCCCTCCCTCCAGGGCTCAGAGGCATTTCCTGTTGGCAGAGGCATTGCATCCCAGCATTGTCCTGTAGAAGGCAGGACAGTAGCAAGCTGGCCAGTCCTGCAGGAGTGGGCAGCCAGTCATGGCCATGAATCCAGCTGCCCTTGGGGGGGCCAGGCCAGTACCTCAACCGTTTCCTCTTCTGAGGACATGTTGTTAGCTGCCAAAATTCTTGTAAAATGCATTGTTTAGAGGACGGGCTTATGGTTACTACTCACACAATAACCTTAAAAAAAGAAAACAACTCCACATCAGTTTGATTTGCCTGCTATAAATAGAGCAAAATCAATTCTGAAAGAAACCATTTGAAGTAAATGGTATTTGCAAATCTTAATCCATTGTGGACGTGTTGGAGTGTCTTGACTGAAGCAGATGGTAAGGCTGTTGGGGCCCAGGGTTCTATTTAAAACTCTAATCACTTTGCTCTTGTGGAGTTCACTTTCTCCTCTCACACCCTCATTTATTATACCTGATGGCTTCAAGTCACTTCATGGTACTCAGAAGCTAGGCAAGGACTAATGGAATGGGCAGATGTTGAACCACTACAGCAAGGAAAACTAGAATTTTAAAAGAGGCAAATATCAATGAGTGCTGTCTATTAGCAAGGCTACTCACCTTTAAAAGAGCTAACTAAATAGAATTCAGTACAGTAAGTTCTCACTAAGGTCGATAGATTATTGAGAGTAAGCTACTGGAAGTGAAACCATGTATAAGGAAGAAGCCAATTTTACCATAGGCTAATTGATATAAATAAGAATTAATTTGTTATCACAAAAAATCACCAAACTGCTAAATAAAGACCTGTTTTATATTAAGCTCTATGTTTTATATTAAGCTTTTTAATATAAACCTTTTTTTAAAAAAGATTCATTTATTTATTTATACAAGCACTGGGTACAGTCAGAAGCGCGGGAGGGTGAGAGAATTCACCAGAGCCAGAGTGGGGAACAGAACAGGCAGACGGACGAAATATACTGCTGAGGGGAGCAGCGGGCGCGGCAGGAGAGGTCTGCACACCATATGGGACCCTCACCCGGTGGCTGGGGATCGAACGGGCGCTGCAGAGGCTGTGGGCAGCTTCATAGCCCAGCGCTCAACCGCTGCGCCACTGGGGTTAATATAAAACTTTTTAAGTGTTTTATAATAAACATTCATTCGTTCATTCTCCAACCTGTTTATTCCAGTTGAGGGACAGAGGTAACTGGAGCCAGTCCTGGCAGCTCGGGGCACAAAGCAGGAACTAATCCTGTATATTACAAGGGGCATTCAAACCCCGCCCCCAGATTAGGACAATTGAGACACGCCAATGAACTTAACAGGCCATCTTTGGGATATGGAAGGAAACCCAAGTACCTGGAGAAAACCCACATGGACATGAAGAGAATGTACAAACTTTACACTGAGGCCCTAACCTGGAGTCAATTTTTTCCCCTCTTCTATGTTATAGCAAAGCAATGTTATTCAAGGGTCTATTGTGCTTAAATATTTACATTGAAATAATAAATATTTTTTATAAATATAAGCTTTCATTGCAGTTTACAGTTCAGAAAAAGAGTGGTATCCTGTCAAGTCCCTACCTGTCAATATGGGAGTGGGATAATCTCATGTCCCAACAGCCAACACAGCTAAGGGTAGGGAGGGGAAGTAGGTGTCTCTTAATTGTGATAATGATTCTATCTGAGTCTCCTGGTATGGTTCTGTCCTTCTGTCTGCTCTTATGTTCCCACCTGCCAAGTTTTTAATTTGAAAAATTTTGAATCTACAGAAAAGGTGAAAAACTCTACCTAGATTCACCAATTTATTACATGTCACATTTGTTCTGTCTTAAGCTCCACTCAGAAGCACTTAAAATTGCAGATGACAATATCCTTAAATGAATCAGCACGTATCTCCATGGATAGTCTCCTACACTACCACATTTCTATTATCTAATATGTAATCCATATTAAAAATTACCCAACTATTCCAATAATATCCTTTTTTTTTTCATTCACTTGTGTGCCTTTTTAGTTCAAGTCCCACATCTTACAGAACATCCTCAATCTGGAATTGTCTGTCTGCTTCCTCGTGATTAGATTAAGACCAAGTGTTCCAAGAACACCGCTGGGCTCTGTGGCATCGCTTCAGGAGGAGCAAGGCAGCGGGTTGGCACCACTGCTGCTGCTGTTTGGTCACTCGCTTAAGGTGGTGTCTGCCAGATTGCCCCATTGTAAGAGGTACTCCCCCTTCATATGTAATAAATAAGCAGTCTAGGATGATTCTCTACTTCCCCAACGCCTTTCACTCTGGGTGAGTGGGTAGCCTTTGCCTGCAGCCATGATTTTGCTGCTGGCTACACAGTGGTGATTCTATCTTGCCTCCGACATGTTTTCACTGTGGTTCTTTATAAGTTTTTCTTCCTCCTCCCCCCACACCTCTTGAATATTGGCTCAAGAATCTTTTAAGAAATTGTTTTTTGAATAATTCTCACATTATTAGTGTTTTAATACTGTTAGCTATTTTAGAAGTAGCCAAGATGTGTAAACTATAAATATAAAATGTACCCCTAGCCCACCTGGTAAATATCCCTCCTGAAAAATATCTCTCCACTTTGACCCTTGATTATTGGGTCTGGCAGAACTTAGCAATCATTCCCCTTGGAAATTAATTTCTGAAGATGTCACTAGCCACATTTTAAGTGCTTAATATACTCAGTCATTCACACATGGCTGTAGGCACTACTGGACAGTACATATTCCTCCATGACAGCAGGAAGTTCTACTGGACTGCTCTGCAGTTGGATGTCTATGGCAGTCCCATTTTTAAAAGTCAACACTCTTTGGGTGACAATGATGTGGTTTTTTTTTTAAATACATGTGTTAGTGTTCAGTGGTTGTAACAAATGTACCACTGTGGGATACTGATCTTGGAGAAGGTTGTGTGTGTGTGGGGACAGGCCAATATGGAAAATACTCTGTTTAATTTTGCTGGGTGTAAAACTCCTTCACGAAGTAAAAGTTACTGAAAAAAATAAATTAAATCCCCAAACCTGCAAACAATATCCACATTTTCATCAATCATAGAAGAGAGAACTCTGATAAATGTATATCACAGAACACTATAATGAGAAAGAACAAACTACTCTTCATTGAACAGTCAGAATATCCAATCTCACGATATTGGATTCAAGAAAAGATACAAAAGCCCACATACTGTAGATTCTGTTTGTCTATGATACAAAATCAGCGAAAAGGTCAGAATGCAGTTACCCTGGGAAGGGCTGAGGTGACTGCAAGGATGCATGATGGGACTGGTCATTTTCTGGGTCTCCATCAGCTGTTTGTGCACTTAAGGCTTGTGTACTTTATACATGTTACACATCCATAAAACATGCAACAATTCATTCAGTCTACCACCTGCTGGGCATGTCTCACATAATAGGCTTTGATTTTAGATTGCTCAGAATTACTGTTTCCTCTTTGTACTGAGTCTTTGAAAGCAAGACCTTTCCTGTTTGTGTTGTTCTTCACTTTCAACTGGTATAGAGTACATCAAACACAACAGTGAGAGGTGATTATTACAGGTTTTCATTTCTCCACAAAGAGGGCAAAAGGCTACTGAAAAAAGGTGGCACTAAGTAGGTTTCTGGTTTGCTGTCAAGTATTCCAGTTTTCCCACCAAGAAAACATATGTGGCTATTGGCTTCTTGACAAAAACTTCTAATTTCCTAAAAAGTAAACAGATGACAGATGTACAACAGGCTCGATTTTAAATGGGAGGTATATTCCTTGTAATAAAATCCGGGAAGAAATTTCAGAATAATGAAGTGATAATGTTTGCAATTTGTAGGTCCAAAGTACTACTAACCTTTACAAGGGAAGAAATACAAAAAAAATTCTGCGGTATGCTTAACAAGACAACCCGGGCAAGGGTAAAGGTGAAACTAGAAATCCCCTATTGTGTTGTCCTAGTCTGCCCAGACTCTAACAAAGGACTTAGGTTCAGTTAGATTATTTGGTAGGCAATTCCCAAGCAGAAGTGAGGGAGTAAAAGAGACATAGGAGAAAAGCAATGAAGGGTGACTTGAGATGATTTCAGCTGAGGGCAAAAGGGGCTCAACTCCACTGGGGATCTGTGAAGATGCTCAACATCATTTTTCCCTCAGGGGGCGGCCAATCAAAACCACAGAGATATCACTTCACACCCACTAGGATGGCTGCAAACAAATCTGGTGTATCCATTCAACAGAGTATCATTTTGACAATAGAAAAGTGATGAAGTCTTGATAAATGCTGTAACATATTAACCTTGAAGACATCAGGCTAAGTGAAAATCAGTCACAAAAGGTTGTAATAGTGTATGATGCCACTTACACATAATATGCATATCTCTATAGTGGTTGCTTAGGGCTGTATGCAGAATGGGAAAGGACTGAAGGCTGATGGCTAAAGGTACTGGGTATCTTTTTGGAGTGATAAAAATGTAAACCTGATTGTGGTGATTGTTGCACAACTTCGAATGCATAAAACCACCAAACTATGCACTTTGTAATGATGAATTTACACAGTATATACATTTTCTCAGAACTGTTACCAAAATATTCAAAGGCATGTAAGCATATTTAATTACTTTTTCTAAAAAGTCTGATGTTTTAACTTCTACACTGTCATGCGAGAAAAACTCAATCTAAAGTGCATGCTTTGTCTTTTCATTAGGAAAATTTCTGCCACAAGTCAGTGTTCTTCAGTGAATGGACCAAAGTGTGTGTTCATCTCCAATGCTAGTTTCTTTTCTCTTACAAGCTTTTGACTGCCCCACTTCTCAGATAAAAGGGAATGACTGAAAGCAGAATGTTATAGATGATCACAATCTTAAAACATCTTTAGTTTTGTCTCCTCCATTTCAGCTTTGAACTGAATAACCTTTCACCCGATATTTCAACAAAGTAGAACAATATCTTGTACCTTACCTTCCTTGGTTTGAGTGTAGCTTTTGAGAAGTCAGCCAGGATTCCTTCAGTATACACGTCCACTGTGATGTGGCTCTTGCTGACCTCCATTCTGCTGCTTCCTGTTTCAGGGCCCTACTCACGTTGTTATATTCTAGACTGCCCTTCCTGCCACACCAGTAGGTGGTTGATAAATGATTGGTTAGTGAATGAACATAAATTTAAGTATAACTTAAAAATTCTCCAATGTAACGCATTTTCAAAAATATTTTATGGTTAAAGCAAGACTTCTGAACTGAATTCATAGGTGAATTGGGGTTGGGGGAGTCTGTCAATCTTCTAATTTACTTGGCAAAACTGTGTGTGGCATTTTTATGGAGAAAGGGTCTTTAACTTAAGATTTCCAAAAACAGCTATGACACCAACCAAAATAAGGATGAGATAAGGTAATAATGAGGCTCAGAGAAAAAAAGGAGACAAAAATAAACTGAGCGGCTAAAGCAGCCATAGAGCACGATAAAGACCATAGAAGGTAAACTGCCCTACTCTCAGCCTTGCTGGTCGTTAAATACTAAGGACATCAGGGATCCCGATGGCTAAAAGAAAAACTAGCTGACTGCCGCTTTTCTCACTCTCTGGGTCTCTATAAATGAGTGAGCTACAGAAAAACATAGCTTCACTCTGCAGTAGTGGCTCACACTGACAGTGATTTTCGAAGGTTATGATCTTCAGACTATATAAATAGCTCTCTGCCATATTGTGTTGTGTTGAGTGTTTGTAAATTGAGAATTACTAGCCTAAATAATGTATTCAAAAGAATCCATCTAAAATCCCAGCCATCTCTTAGTAAACCAAAACTGTTTCAAGAACGTGGACTGTCCAAATGGCAGTGGATCTATACAAACCAACAAAACATGTATTAGTGGCAATTTAATTTTAATGTTTTCAAAGAATTCCCAACTTACAAATTAGTATGCATTTGTGTGTGTTTACACAAATGAAGAGACATTATTCATTCTCCTCTAGGAGCAGGTTTCTGGGGCTCTGAAGCATCCACATTGGTCAGAGTTGGTGCTCCAAGGGGTGCCTCGGTCTTGATGCTGATGGCTGGCTGTGGCTGTGTGCCACGAGGGCAGGGCCCATTCTACAGCACCACCAGCAACAAGAAGCTTCTTTCTTTTCCAGATGCACAATGCAGGTGCCATTTCTGCTGCAGCCTAATTCATGTATCCAGGTGCTTATAGAGTCTACGGCTCTTCTCCTTTTTATTTCTGTTGCCGTGTTTTTTCCATGGCTTCCCAGTCCTGCTTTCAGAGTCTACAGTGGGTGCCGACACCAGGCCACTGCCAGGCTTGTAGCCCATCACGGCCTGGACTCCTTTGGTCAAAGCTCTCACATTTTCCTAGGAAATAAAAATTTGAAATCTCAGCAGTCTCCTTTAGAGATTCTTCACAGTATTATGGAGAACACCAAGATAAAAGAAATAAATCACGTGATGTATTCCCATCTTTTTAAATGGTCCTTTCTCTTTTTCCTGTTCCTTAAACTATACAATTCTCAGCATTCTGTCTTTGATTAATTCTTTTTCCCCTTCAATTCTGTTTAATCCCATAACTTCAAATGCCATCTATAACTAGACTCAGCATAGCAGCTATTTCTGGAAATCTCTATCTTGACATCAAAACTCAATCTGTCTCAACCCAAATTTAGTTAGAAACTGACTCTTCATTTTTTATTTTGGTTAATGGTATAAGAATCTGCCCAGCTGGCAAGATAGCACACACTCTCTCTCTTTGGCTTCCTCATCTGCCACATATAATTAGTGACTAAGTTCTGTTGGTTTTAGTCTCTAGACCTTTGCTCACCCATTCCCCTCCCTCCTCTCCATCCCAACTGCTTGAACTCAGGTGTCCAGGACCTTCCATTGGACCACTGAAGGGCTGACTCTGCTAATCCAAAGTCCACATTTCTACCAGAGTTCTTGAGCCATGTCTGTATTCCTGTGCTCACAAATCTTTGAGGGCATCCTATAGCCTGGAGAATCAAATACAGATTTTCACACATGGCACACAGTTCACCTACAACACAGGCACCTTACTGATAAGACCCACACTCCCTTATCTTTCTTTGTTCATACCATACCTTCCAAAGGGCACATTTTTATTTGTCCCTCAAAATCTAGCTCAAATATCATTTCTGTAGCTTTTACTCACCAATCACTCAACTCTACTCCCAGTCTCAAGAAAAATTGCTCCCCAATATAGGTTCACAAAGTCCTTGACTGATACCTCTATCCTAGGTCTAACATGTCATTTTTTAGCTTGCCTATCTCCCCTTTGCTAGAATGGGACTCTTGCCAAAATTAAGAATAGTGTCTCATTCATTCTGATGTTCCAGGTCCTTGCATAGCATGTGGGACATAGAAAGTGCTCAAAAAAACTATTGCAAACCTGTGTCCTGTATGATAGCAGTAGGTCTACAAAAAAACCTATGCTCTTTCTGCATACTGGTAAATTTTATTCTAAATATTGGCACAGACTTAGAAAAACTCAAATGAAGAGCCACAACAATCTAAGTTCTATCCTAGCTTTACCATCTAAAACACATACCTTGGATTAAGTCACTTAGCTTCCTTGAGCCTCAATGTCCTCAGTGATAAAATGGGATAATATACACTTGGCCTGAATCAAAATCTATAATGAATTTAGAGGCTGAAACTGCCATGGTGCATTATAAAGAATGTGAGTGTAAAAGTAAACTGCCCTACTCTTACCCTCGATAATTATTAAGTACTAGGGATATGACTTAAACTGCCCTTTGACATACAGGAAAGTTGTCAGGAGAGGAAATCCTAAGACACTTCATTACAAGGACAATTTTTTTTTTCTTTCCTTCATATTGGGAAAAAATACTGGCAAGGATGTGGAGAAATTAGAACCCTTCATGCATTGCTGCTGGGAAACGTAAAATGGCACCAACACTGGCAGTATCTCAAATGTTAAACGTGGAGCTACCATATGACCCAGCAACTCTACTCCACTCCCAAGTATATTCTTAAGAGGACTGAAAATATACTGCCACAGAAAAATCAGCACATGAACTTTCTTTGATAGCCACAAAGCACAACAACCCAAACATCCCATCAACTTATAAAATAGAAAAATAACATGTGATATAGCCATACAATGAAATGTTCAGTAATAAAAAGGAATAAAACAATGATACCACACATGAACCTGATGACAGGGTGCTAAGTTAAAGAAGCCAGTCACAAAAGACCACATAATCTATGTATAATTCCATTTATATGCAATACCCAGACTAGGCACATCTATATATAAAACGAATTAGGGGCTGGCAGTGTCTGGTGGAGAGGAGGATGGGGAGCGACTGCTAATGGGAACAGGGTGTCCTTCTGGAGTGATTAAATGTTCTAAAATTACTGGTGATGGTTACACAACTCTGAATACACTACAATGAATTGTACTTTTAAAAGGATGAATTTTATGGTATGAGAGTAATAGTTCAGTAAAATTGTTGTATAAAATGTCTTGGATCAAAAGTTAAAAAGAAACTTGAAAACTTACCTGATGAAAAAAAGTTTTGTCAACTACATTTTCAATTTGTTTCACTTTTTTATTTCCACCTGGTTGTATTTTTAGTTCATCACATTTCAATTTATTCTCTAGGAGTCGTTGGTGTTGATGCTGAAAGGTTACAGGATCTCTTCCAGGGGGAGGATGACAGTACAGTAGTTTACCCTATAGCGCGACAATATGAATAAGAACAGTGTATCACAAGAGTCACCTGTGTCATCCTTGGGGAAAAAAAAAGTCCTCAGAGGGGACATCTCCAACCAGTGGGAGCTTTTTGCATTTTGATAAACTCATTGAGTTGAATTTTGGTCAACTACAACTGAAAAGTCTTACTACACTGAGGATGATGGATGGAGTATTCTAGAGGTCTCTATCTCTTCCAAGAGCCTTCCAAACTAGAAATGAAAGCTCTTTCTTCTTGGTGCTTTTTACTTTGCATTTCTAAGGTATTTGTCACTATGCTTACATGATTACACTTAAGCTAAATAATTTTCAAAATAAAAACCAGGACACAAGTGGACTGTACTAATAGGGATATCACAGTAGTTCTAATTGTTCTCTGGGTGCAAATTTCCCTCTTTCCACCATAAACACCGCTGAAACTGATTATTTTAACTCATCTTTGCATCCTCCAGTTTATAAATGGTAAGTGAATACATACTTTATCCATTCGAATATTAACTACTTTCTTTTTGAACTGAAGGCAAGAAATTACAACAGCCCACTTTTATTTTTATATTCCAAGAGCTCCACAGATGTGTTACTGAGAGGGGGACAAAAGCCAAACACAACCAGTTATTACTAGGATCCTATGTTTGTTTGTTGAAAGAATTAAGCTTAATACATAAAAATTGCCAGGTACTGAATTTAGTGTTGTGTATGTACACATTATCTCCACACACATACGCTGTTCTATTTATTTTCCATAATAATCTCATAGAAGTTACTATTACTTTCTATTTTAGTGACAAAACTTAGCAAGTCTTTATCTGTAATACATAAGAATAACATCATAGACTTGTGTTTTAAATGAGATAATACAAACAAAACATTTAGAACTATTTCTAGCAGTGTTAGCTTTGAAAAAATGTTAGTAGTTATTATTGTTGTTGCTAGGTAATATAAGGAAGTAGAGATATAAAGGTATACAGCACAAGGAAAACTGCAATAGCTGTAACAGAAACAAGCAAAGGAATCCAGGCAAGGGAAAAACAGGAGGCATACATTTATCACTCTCTCTGGTAACAGGTATTTAGAGATCTTCACCTCTGCTTTTACATTATGTTGTCAGTCATTTCTATGATTTATATGATGCTAACTTCCCTGGATCAAGAATATAACTAGTTGTACACAATCTCAAAGAGAAAATTTCTCCTTTATAACTTAGCAGGCTGCCAAGATCTAAGAACATATTGCACGGAGAAAGCCCTGCTAATTCAAGAACAAGAAGTAGCGCTCACTTACAGTGACGTAGTCCTTCAGGATATAGCGCGCAGATCGAGGCTGGTCTGGCTGCCCATGCGCTGTCATGAATCCTCGCATACCTGTGAGAAGAATTTAACAAAACTTCTTTTTAATACACTAACTAGGCATCCTCATTCTCATCGTCTACCAAAAAAAATCACTTACCATTACAGAAAATATTTTGGTTAACATTATAAGGACAATTGTAATCCAGCAAAAGACTATTATTGTTGTATCTAATATCCTAATAATCACTGAGCACCATGCTGTGATAGTCACATTCACTTTCTCTAGTTATTTCTTTCATCTCTTGATTTAAACATTTATTTACGGAATGCTATGCCATCTATATTATTAGCAGAGCCAAGCAAGAGAGTGAGTTTCTTATTTAATGATACTGTTATACTTTTTCCAGTTTCCCAAGCATACAACAAAGATCCTTTTAACACTAGCTCATGGAGAAGGCAGCAGCAGAAAATGGTGTTTAAAAGGATGTGGGCTCTGGCGAAAAGGCTGGGTTCAAAAGTCTGCTCTCTCATATACTATCTGTGAGGTAATGTTTTCAGTTTATTTTATTTTTTTTTTAAAGATTTATTTATTTATTCATATAAGCAATGGGTACAGTCAGAAGCGTGGGAGGGCGAGAGAATTCACCAGAGCCAGAGCGGGGAGCAGAGCAGGCAGAATGAGGAAGTACACTGCTGAGGAGAGCAGCGGGCGGCAGGAGAGGGCTGCGCACCATGTGGGACCCTCGCCCGGCGGCCGGGGATCGAACCCGGGCTCCAGAGGCTGCGGGCAGCTTCGCAACCCAGTGCTCAACCGCTGTGCCACCGGGGAGGCCCGATGTTTTCAGTTTAAAAGAAAACAGTTAGGATCCTAGTTTACATCATACACAAAAATATATTTAAGCAGATCACAAATCTAAAGGTCAAATAAAAAAAGATATTACAGGAAATAAGTTAATCCTTTTGGGATAGGGAAGGCTTTCAGGCTGTCCCAAGAAAAATGCCAAATCCAGTAAATTTAAAAAAAGGGGGGGGGGGAAGGGGGCGGAAAAAAGTCTTAAAATGTTTAACCTCTCCAGGGCTAAAGAAATTATACACACATATTGGGAACAATATTTGTGGCACATGTAACACAGGGCTACTACAAGTCATCAAGACAAAAGTGATGCACAGAAAAGGCTGATTCCCAGAACTATAGTCAACAAACAAATGCTCGATTTCATTAGTATTTAAAGAAATACAAAAGAAACAAGTTACTCAGCATTGTCTTGGCAACAAACAGTTCCTCCAGACCAGCTTTAAAGTTTGTTTGAAAGCGAATAAAATCACAATTGACTGGAGATACAAAAAACAAAGTGGAATTGAGGTGAATTAATGGAAGTGGAGGAATTGTGGACTCATTTTAATATCATACAAGGTTGGCAAGGATGTTTTGTGTCCTTATCTCTACCAGGCTCTATTGCCACAATATGAGGGTTTTCCCATCCGATGCTCCCCTCACAACACTCGCCTATTCTGATAACCACATTCATTTCCTTCCAACATCTCTTTTCTTCCCTGTTTGAGAAGACTCCAGAAAAAGCCAACAGACTTAGGCTAGAACCTCTGTGTCTGCAAGCAGGTATCATCAAAGCAGCAACTGTCCTAAGGGCTTCCAAAGCTTGTGCTAGCTGCTAAGGTCCCATAAGCTCTCTGGAGTGCTCACACTGCCCATATCTGGCCTCCAATGAGGGGTGGGGGGTGAAGAGGGCCAAGACCAGGAGAACATGAGAAGACAAGTTTCTCTCCAGAGACTGATTTCTATGATGAAGGTTAGGAATGGGCAGATCTGAGGCGGAGACAAGGGGTACAAATAACAATCTTCTCTAACTCTAAGAAACACTTTACATACATAAAATACCACTCTAGTAGTAGTCCACTTTCCCCCCTTACTGTTGAACCCTGAAATCACCACCAAATCACTTATCTAGAGGCCACATTGTGAGGTCAGGCCAACAGAGACAACAAAAACACCAACTCTGAAAGAGGACATGACAAATACCAAGGAAAAATTCCGAATTTGTATCTTTGCAGGGATAATTTTCTCATTAACTTTTTTTAAAAAGATTTATTTATTTATTTGTTTGTTTGTTTATACGTACAAGCACTGGGTACAGTCAGAAGCGCAGGAGGGTGAGAGAATTCACCAGAGCCAGAGCAGGGAACAGAGCAGGCAGAAGGACCGAAGCACACTGCTGAGGGGAGCAGCGGGCGGCAGGAGAGGTCTGCGCGCCATGTGGGACCCTCCTCTTGTGGCCGGGGAGCAGCCAGGGATCGAACCGGCACCGCAGAGGCTGCGGGCAGCTTCGCAACTCAGCACTCAACCGCTGCGCCACCGGGGAGGCCCCATTAACTGTTATTTTTTTGTTTATGTTTTAAAATAAATCACAACTCACATCCATAAGCTGTCAACAGTTCTTCTGATGTTGGAGGTCGATGGGGATCGTCATCCTCTCTAGGTTTTATGATATTAATGCCATAGGTAGCTTCTAAAACATGTCTTGGAATATTCTGGCAAACATAAGCTAGTCAAGGAATTCATTCCCTTAAGCTGAGCCTGTGTTCCCATGACATCTGACACAAGAACATGAGAATTAGCTCATCTATGACAAAACCTTCTCTCCTCTCAGAAATACAAGTATTCATTAAATTTTTTTTTCTCTTTTAAACAAAATCCTAGGTACCAATGAACACTTACAAATGAATCCTTTTAATATTAAAATATTATCTTTGAAATAGGTCTTACAGATGATACATTCAGCCTTGAAAAGCAAGCTTCTAAACAAACTTCAGGAAGTCAGAGGTGAAACTCAATCTTTATTTCTAATCCATATAGCCATGCAAGGAGGGATCATTTTTCCCTCCCTTGTCTAATCACCCACAGATATTTCTTAAGCCACCTATACATTCTACCTTGTACCACTTTTTCATGGTCATGTCCTGTGTCCCCCACAGACTGAATCGAGAAAGGGCAGGATCCAAGTCTTGTTTCATGTTTATATTCCACAGAACTCAATCCAAGTGAACGCATAATGCACATCTAATTATTAATTTATAGGTAAATTAAAACACACAAATGTATAACACCCATGTCTCCAACTATCAAGAATAGTAATATATCACCTATTAAAAACTGTACTAAAAAATTCAAACCTTTCTAACATTACACCAGCTCCTCCATGCTGCCCCCGGGGATAGTTCCTAGGGTACCCTCAGTAGACTCTGCATACTTTTACATACATAGGCATCTATTAATACAAAGCATTGGTCTGGGAGATGAAAATATTTTCAAAAATCGTGTCATCCTGTATATATGTTGTTTTGAGGTTTACCGAGATTGCTATAGGTGGATTCAATAACTCTTTCTAATATTGGGTAGTTTATATTAGCACTATAATCATATTTATTTCACCTGATAAACAAATTTTTACTCATTATTTCTTATGGGAAGAGAAAATAAATAGGGGTAAACTAAAAGCTGTGGCCTTAAGTGTAGTCTTTAAGGATTTTTGCCAATGATGCAGGGCTTGGAATTCTACCCTCCATATAAATCAGTGTGCCAATTTCATGGAGTTTTCCTGGCTTCTGCCTGTACCCCCTAAAGAGTTAACAGACTAACTTGTTAGTTAAGTAGTTTAAAATTCTAGTCTGGGGCCTCCCTGGTGGCGCAAGGGGTTAAGCACCGCACTATGAAGCAATCCACAGCCTCTTCAGCATGAGTTCGATCCTCGGACAACCAGGGAGCAACACACATGGTGCAGCAGACCTCTCCTGTTGTGCCTGCTGCTCCCCTCAGCAATGTATTTCAGTCAGCCTGCCTGTTCTGTTCCCCACACTGTCTCTGGTGAATCCTCTCACCCCCTGCATCTCTGACAAGTGCCCCAGCTCTTGTATGCATAAATAAATAAATCGTTAAAAAAAAAAAAATCCTAGTCTGAACAGTTCTTAACAGATCACTGAATACCTTATCATGGCAGTCCTAGAGGTTTCACATAAGTTGACTCAGTACGAAGCTAAAAGGCATAATTCCTCCCCGGCTATTTATTTACGGGTTGTTAGGTCAATTATTTAACTTCTCTCTGCCTCAGTTTCCCCAAGTTTGAGGAAATGAGAACAGTAGTAACTACTTCAAGGGTTGTTTTAGGAATCAGATATTACAGGGTAAGTATTTAGCAAAGTACACAGCATGTGTCCAGTAAATAAAGCTAACAATTAAATTCTCACAATCAACTGTGAAGGAGCTATTATTGACCCTGTTTTATAGAAAAAGAAAGTCTCTAGGTTAATTAAGTCACTCAAAGAGCCAAATGAGTGTCAGGAAGCAAACAGGTTAACACCTGGAGGTTGAGATCTACACTAGGGCTATTCTACTGTACCAGACTACACTGCTGCACTCAGGACAGAAGTCCTGATGCCATCTCGTGTAAACCTGGGCAGATCACTAGCATGAGACTTTAATATTCTCAGTAAATCAGACTTTAACATATTAAATGCAAGGCAAAGTCTAAAACAAAACAAAACAAAACAAAAGCCCTACTATACACATAAAACCCAGAATCTTTGTAAGCAGAAAGGATATTAATGATATAGGTGGTACATGATCTCTCATCTGGTCAATTGGGAGGATTCCATTGCAAGTCATCTCTGCCTTGGTAGAGACAAAGGAAGGCATCACAAGGCCAGGGCAGTCACATAAGCAGAGGCCAGGTTCCACATAGAGAGTCTGAAAGACAAGCAAGAGATTTATGGAGGGCACACCGGAGCAAAGAAGTTCATAAAATACACAGAGGAACTGGCTGAGAACAGGACACAGAGGCCAGGGCTGTAGAAATACCTGAAAATGCTTGGTGTGACCAGGTGTGGCAGATACAGATACTTTCTTGTTGCCCATGATAGTGTTGATTGTTGAACTCTTACCAACATTTGGGTAGCCCACCTAGAAAAGACCCAGAAGTTAACAGTCAAACACTACAGCTATCAAAGAGCCAAAGATATTCCATAAATAGTGTTAACACTTGCATAAGTGTCTGGTTGCTTCAGAAAATTATATGAAATAGATGCTGTTTGCTATGAGACATTTCCTCCCCCTGTGGTGTAGGTGTATTTATTCAGACTCATCTCCGGTGATGAAAGTCAAGCCAAGCACATTTTCTTTTCACAGGTTTTGCTGTAACAGTAGATGCAACCGTAAACCTCACCCCCTACTGCCCCGTCTACAGGCATTTCACTGTTTCCACTGACTCTCCCACACTATGGGTCAAGCTGAGTATCACAAATATTTTAATTATCACAACAAAGTTATTTTTAATTTTACTAGCATTAGCAAGTTTCTGTCTTGCTGGCTAAAAATTTAAAATGGCACAATAATTTGATGTGGGTTATCAAGCTACTAAAATTTTTCAATTACTGTTGGGTTCATGGTGAGCCAATAACCACTCTCTCTTCTGTCCCTGCTCCCCTATTATCAATAAATCTGAAATTTCATGTTGCCTTAGAGCAGCATATAAAGGAACAGAAGATGTTCTCAAATAAAATGATAAGCAAACTTTTAGCTCATGCCATGCCACCCTTGTTCCATGCCTTTCCTCAAGCTTCCCCCATCCCATGCCTCCAAATTCAGTTTCCTCATTAGGTGGTTCTAAGAATCCTCTATCAATATGACTGGAAAACAGTAAATACCTTTCCCTATGAATATAAAATTTCAAACTTTCCATTGCTGTTACAAGCCTCACAATGGACTTTCACCATTCCATATTTTAAAAAAAAGATTTATATAAGAACCGGGGTACAGGCCAGATGTACGGGAGGGTGAGAGGATTCACCAGAAACAGAATGGGGAACAGAACAGGCAGAATGACCGAAATACACTGCTGAGGGGAGCAGCAGGCCCAACAGGAGAGGTCTGCCATGCCATGTGGGACTCTCACCGGCTGGCTGGGATTGAACCAGCACTGCAGAGGCTGCAGACAGCTTCTCAGCGTTGCACTCAACCACCTGCGCCACCAGGGAGACCACCCCATTCCAGTTTTAATTCTTCCATTCTTCAAACTTCAGCCATCTCCATCACTTGCCATTCCATGAAAACACTTTACCATTCTTAGGGCTTTATTTAAACACTTACCTTATTTGTCTAGAATGCTCTTCCCTCGTCACTTGTTGAAAACCTCACTTACAGTCACATGTCAATGGTGTTTTAATTAAGCACCACATTACAAGGTTTCAACAGCTCTACAATGTGCCTATGTGTGTAACAGGCTATGCCATAATTGAATAATTATACTCCAGGTTTGAATAACTATACTCCATGATGTCTTCACAATAATGAAATCATCTAACAACAGATTTCTCAGAAGGCATCCCCATTGTTGAATGACACATGACTGTACTTCAAAGTGTAACTTCTTACATAAATTCCAGATAACTGCTCATTACTTTTCAACACTCTCCTAATGATTCATGTGTGTATCTTGATCACATGGCATATTACCACTGGTTTAAATACAGTTGGGGAGGAGAGGACCATAGATGCTGCCATCCCCTCCACCCCAGGTTACCCCACTATGTACTACTATGGGGTGCTGAAGTCGTTCCTCTCATAACACTCCTGGCACTTGGATAGCAAGCTCTCTGAGGTGGGGGGCTGTTCCTGTTTTGTCTACTATACTGTTAGGACCTACACCAAAAGTCTTGAGAAAATTCACTCTTTTGAGTTGTACTTTGCCTGTCACACTGCCTATTTCCAGGATACCAAGTGGCAACAAGAGGCAATTGTGTTCCCTATGATGCCAGAAATCTGAGTGGTCTCTGGGGTCTCAGCATCGGTACCAATGGATGGGAAATAAAGATCCTGAAGTGCTGACAATTTCAGGACATATTTCATCTTACCAGTCCAACAGTAAGTTGCCCATCTCTTGCCTTCTTCCCAGTGTGTAGCTCCTTAAAAATCTCCAGTAATTCTTGCTTTGATACCAGGTGGCTAAAATTGTGCATCTGTCTCTTCTGTGGGATTTCCCTACTCTGACCCTCAGAGGCCACAGTACACTTTTCTGCACAGTCCTGGCCAGAGGTCTCTTCTTCAGGGTTGCTGTCCTCTTCTGAACATGTCTGCCAATCTTCTTCCTCCTCCTCCTGGCAGTCCTCATATTCACTATCGTCCTCATCTCTAGTGCCAACTTCTGTCAATGAGACAGAATCCTCGCCTTGGAGATGTTCAGAGTCACTGTGTAGGATTTCAGCCTCACTGCAACTGGAATCTTCTAACTCAATTGTGTTGGGTTCTCCAGCATCTCCATTTACTTGATCCTGATGAAGTAACAGAAACCACAAACATTCAGAAGATTATAATGGTACTTGTCCCTCTAGAGAATAAAGAGTTGGTTATCTAGTATGATCAGAGAAAAAGACAAGTTATAAAGGAGACTGGAAAAGGTGAATACAGAGAGGAGACAAAGTAAGCCTTTCAGTGCAAAGACCCAACCAATCAATCAACTGTGGAGCCTCTGGGGATCGAAGGAGCGGTGGACCTTTACTTTACATATTTTTGTGTTATTTGAACTTTGTACAAATAACGCCTCTTAAGAATGTGAGTATTTACCTCTTACATTGCTGGTGGAGATGCAAACTGGTCCTGCCACTATGGAAACCTGTGTGGAGGTTTCCTCAAAACACTAAAAATGTTTTGAGGTTTCCTCAAAACACGAAATGATTCCATTCCTAGGAATCTACCCAAAGGACAGAAAAACACTAATTCAAAAGTAAACCTGCACTCCAGTGTTCATCACAGCACTATTTACAAAAGCCAACCTATATGCCCCCAAATGATGCATGGATCAAGAAGATGTGGTGTAGGGCCTCCCCAGTGGTGCAGTAGTTGAGCGCTGGGTTGCGAAGCTGCCCGCAGCCTCTGCAGCACTGGTTTGATCCCTGGCCTCCGGGCGAGGGTCCCACATGGCGCGCAGACCTCTCCTGCCGCCCCGCTGCTCCCCTCGGCAGTGTACTTCTTCAGTCTGCCTGCTCTGCTCTCCCTTCTGGCTCTGGTGAATTCTCTTACCCTCCCGTGCTTCTATAAATAAATAAATCTTAAAAAAAAAAAAAAAAGATGTGGTATATCTACACAATGGAATACTACTCAGTGATCAAAAAAGGATAAACTCATGCCATTTGTGGGAAAATGGATGGAGCTGGAAGGGATTATGCTAAGCAAAATAAATCTGAAGGAAAAAGAAAAATATCAGATGGTTTCACTAACAGGAAAATCAAACAAAGGGTCAGGAAACAGACAAACCTTGCAAGCTGAATACAGACTGGAAGAATACTGGAGGGGAGAAGGGATCAAAACACGGGAGGGAAGAGCACAAAGGACTATAGAGATGGCTCATGGGTGTTTTGGTGGTGGGAGAACTATAGGACTACACTGGAGGGGAGAAAATCACATACTGTACAAAAATAATGATATAAGAAATAAATATGGAAAAAAAAAGTGAGGGTTTAAGAATGCCTGTGTCAAAGTGAACTCTTGGGCGATATATTATTTAGCACAGGGCCACAGAATAAAATTAAGCATTTCTCATTAACAATAAAACACTGAACATTCTCTTCGCTCCACAAAGAAGGGTAAATTTCAGCTGCATTCTACAGGTCCATTTCTCAAGAGTGGTTTCCATGTTTAAGGAAACTGCTATTCTTTTGTAATGGCCTTTAATAAAACAAAGCATGGTCGAATACAGATCCCTCAGTGTGAAACACAGAGGTATCGAAACTCAACTCATGTGGAAATTATGCACCAATTAAAGCTCTCCTTTGGAAAGAGAAAGGTAAAAATCATTTATTATTCATACGTGTACTAATTCTTCCAAATGCCTAGTGATAAAAATTGAAATAAGGCAATTTATAGTACCATTAATTCTTATTAACAAGGGTAAAAAGGTTTGATTGATTAATTAATTTTTGTGGGACCCTCGCCGGTGGCCGGGGATCGAACTGGCACTGCAGAGGCTGCGGGCAGCCTCGCAACCCAGCACTCAACCTCTGCACCACCAGGGGAAGCCCCCAAAGGTTTGGATTTAGAAGTGATGCAAACTTTGAATCATTTTCTAGTATTGGAATGAGTAGCATCATGGAAGAGGACACAATGAATGCAGCGAAACAGTATCCTAAATTTTAGGAAAGCAGTGATATAAACAAAAGGCAAGGGAAAACAGGTATGATTTTATGATTATGGCTAGCAACTAAAAAGAAACATGTCTTATACTAGAACCATAGAATTGGAAGCAATTTCTGTGCTAAATAAGCAATGACTGTAAAGTCAGTATGTCTTCACTGAGTTCTTTTGAATCATTTTAAAATATGAAAGAGGCAGAAAACAAAAGTGAACTGAAATAGATGTATTAGAAAAGTTAAGATTAGCAGCAGTTTAGGCTTGGGGAAAGTGATAAGACAACAAAAGGAATCTGGAGTAGTTATATTAAAAATAAAAAGGGAAATCCTTTGGGAACATTTACAGAGGGACAAGAGAAAACTGGGCTAACTCAACTCTAAAATGTCCTGTTTTGTAAAAATTGTAGCGGAAGAACTTAACTTCTGATAGGAGAGAAAACATTGAATATTAATAAGTCCAGATTAGACACTTAGGTGATGAAGATGTGGTGTCACAATGGTAGCTGGTTTGGGAAATCATGGCAAACAGCAGAGACTTGGGAAGACTTGGGAGGAGTAAATGGTACCTATTTTTTAAATAGGAAGAAAGAATATTTTTTACATAGCACACACTACTAATCCAGAGGCTGATCTGGAAACACCTGTACAAGTTGGTTGGTGAGTCCTATAAAGAAGAATGTCCTCAAACAGGAGGCAACAAGGGTTCCAGGAGAACAGATCACAGGAACATGGCAATATCCTTTGGTTAACAAGTCAGGGAACACAGAAGGAGCAACTAATCCCTTTTCTGGGGTTGGTGCATCTGGGCTAAATGATACAGTAATGAATCTTAATTCAAAAACTTCTGCAAGATATCAACTTCCAGGGAAAACTAGAAACAAAAGAAAGAATGGTTGAGAGGACAAAGCATGAAGCCAGAGTGTCTGATAAACACTTATACTTATTTATCGAGAAGGTTAAATGAATAAAATGTATAAAATACTTAGAATTTTCTAAGTATTTTCTAAGTATTTCTAAGGGCAGTATTTTCTATGGGCTAGTTTTTTATGAAAAACTGTAAAACCGATAATTATTATTGCTCTGCCCTTGCAAATATATCTGTACTCTTCACATGGAAATGCCCGCAACATAGAGCTTTCTATGTCCACAAAATGCAGACACTAAGATTCTATTATTATTTTCTTTGGTAGTTATTTTTTATTAGAAAATAAATCCCAAACTTTCTACAAAATTTGGTTAAAAGAGCCAGAAAATAATATGGTGTATCTCAGGGTGACTTCATTTCTTTGTTTTCAAGGTCAAAAGAGTCTGAGGAGTTACCACATTCTCAGTTGTATCTGACTTCTTTTTGTTCCGACTCCTTTTCAAAGCAATTGCAGGTCATTATGAAGTTTCCTATACAACTTCCTAACAACTTCACAAAATTGAAAAATTATAGCTAATTAGTAGTGTGTAGCACTAGACACTGGGTATGGCAGACTATGTGGCAACTGAAGAAAACAACTTTGTGCCTCAATTTAAAAAACCAATCAAATTTCCACATGTTTCCAATGAGAAAAAAACAAAACCACACAGCACATTAATCAGAAACCAAAATCCTCCCCGCTGAAGCCCAACCTGAAATAGTCCCTGGGGTTACCTGAGGGTCAACCAGTTGATTGGCTTCAGCCAAAGCTGACCAGAAAATAACTTTTACATTTTCTTTTTCAAAGTATGTGGCCCAGGCACTTCGCTGCTCAGTGGTCAACAAGTCTGCCTTATTTATCAGAATGACGTTCTTCTTGTCATCATCTATTTCTTTCACATAACATTCCTAGGCAAGACAAAGATGTTTAGAAAGGACTTCAAATGACTAAAAGTTTTTACTGCACACAGTTTTATTTTTTTATTTTTTATTTTTTTTAAAAGATTTATTTATACAAGCACTGGGTACAGTCAGAAGCACAGGAGGGTGAGAGAATTCACCAGAGCCAGAGCAGGGAACAGAGCAGGCAGAAGGACCGAAGTACACTGCTGAGGGGAGCAGCGGGCGGCAGGAGAGGTCTGAGCACCATGTGGGAGCCTCCTCCCGTGGCTGGGGAGCAGCCGGGGATCGAACCGGTGCTGCAGAGGCTGCGGGCAGCTTTGCAACCCAGCGCTCAACTGCTGCGTCACTGGGGAGGCCCTGCACACAGTTTTAAATAATTCCTAATTTAATGATTTTTAGTTACAGCAACTTTACTAATTTCTTTCATTAAGCTTTAAAAAGAAGTTAGGTCACATGTATTTGGAAATAACATAAGAAACTAGAAAGGGTAACAGATGCTTTCTTGGCCTACTGTGTATAACTATTTTTCTTTAAACAATGTCATTCCTCTCTTTAATAAAACGGAATTGGTTGTTTTAAATGAACTTAAAGAGGGCCTCCCTGGTGGCGCAAGGGGTTAAGCAACGCACTATGAAGCAATCCGCAGCCTCTGCAGCACAAATTCGATCCCCGGCCGGCCAGAGAGAAACCCACATGGCGCAGCAGACCTCTCCCGTCTCGCCTGCTGCTCCCCTCAGCAGTGTATTTCAGTCAGTCTGCCTTTTCTGTTCCACACACTGTCTCTGGTGAATCCTTTTACCCCCCACGTCTCTGGCCTGTACCTCACCTCTTGTATGCATAAATAAATAAATCTTTGGAAAAAAAATAAATGAACTTAAAGAACTGCACAATTAGATTTGTCAGCCAGCAGGAAATATTTTTCAGTCAAGTGATGACAGCCAGTAACAATCTCAAATTTTAATGTAAGAAATATTTTTGAAGTCTAAAAGAAAACAAGACTCAACAAGTGAAATTAATTTCCAAGTACAGTTCTTCACAAGAAATATACCAGAGAGGTATAAAAGCTAACTTCTTAAGTGTTTCACCATTAAGATTTTTGCTATTCATCAGAAAACGTAATTTACACTATTACTAGTATGGTCCTCAAACAAAAATAGGAATACTTCACCTGTGTACAGTATTTTATTAATTCAAAGTCTGTTTTAACATCATTATGTGATTTTTCACTCCTTAACTATTATTCCCCATGGTGTTTAACAAACTTAGTTCACTTGTAAAATACCACAGGGAGTAATAACTTCAGGTGTGAAAAGAGAGCACATAATGAGATGGATAAGTGCAAAGTTACTGGGAACATGCTAAAGGCAGTAAAATACTATTTCAACTGGTGCCTCTTAAAAAATGAGAAATGCTGGCAAATGTCTAACAAAGCAGCTTCTAAACTCAAACACAGTAAGTTCATGTAGGTGTCCTGTGCCTTCCAGCACATGCAAACAACTGTTTGAAAAGAGAAAAACATCTGTGTAAACAGTGGCATTATGCAAGCTGTTGACCTCTGGAGGTAAGGAGGCCTAATCAAACAAAACTAGAGTAGAGGACAGAAAGCTCACCCAGAGCAACTACTATCCATCATACTGTCCTCCCACTGCTGCTCCAAGGACTTTCAGTCTGAAATCTTGTCACAGGGTACTCACCAAATCCTCACATCTAAACAGGAGCGGGTTGCGTGCATCGACTATCTGGACCACGATATCACTGAAAAACAAAAGAGAGACACTCCAATCACTTCCTTTTCTAAAATGAAAGGACACACTGACCAAATAATAGTAGCAAAGCTTTCCAAATATTAAAAACCTGACAGATTTAACTTTTTTTAAAGATTTATTTATTTATTTATTTATACAAGCACTGGGTACAGTCAGAAGAGCGGGAGGGTGAGAGAATTCACCAGAGCCAGAGCGGGGAACAGAACAGGCAGACTGACGAAATACATAGCTGAGGGGAGCAGCGGGCGCAGCAGGAGAAGTCTGCGTGCCATGTGGGACCCTCGCCGACGGCCGCGGATCGAATCGGCGCTGCAGAGGGTGCGGGCAGCTTTGCGGCCCAGCACTCAACCGCTGCACCACCAGGGGAGGCCCGACAGATTTAACTTTTTAAGGTACAGTTATCCTGGGCTTATTTATGAGAGAGCTGAAGCTCAGTCACATAACATCTCTAAGGTTACCAGCTACTAAATGATGGAGCCAGAATGGGAGCAGCTGGGACCAGAGGCCATGCTCATGATCCTAACATTCCACTGCTCTAATATGGTCTAGAGAGGCTCATCTTATGTTTCACTGCTAAAACTTCAACTGTATCTTCCAGTAAACTTTCCAGTGAGCTAAAAGAGTATTTCACATCCTTTATCCAAGTTGAGGTGTACCATATATTCAGTACCTAATCCACAGTTGTGTGAAGGCCTGAAAAGAAAACTAATATATTACTTGCATGCAGCTGCTACTATCAAGTCTATGGTATTTAAACCCAGAGGTAACAAGAAAGCAAACCTCTATCACCACTTCCAAGAATGCGTTTAAATAGCCAAAAAAAAAAAGCAAAATATCAACTTAAGTTGTTATACTTGAGCTGAAATGATGAGTCTGACTTCTTCCATTACATCTAAAATATAGCAAGAAGAAAACTCTGTAGCTGAGTGCAAGTCCCTCAAATCCCATAAAAGTAGCAGGGGCTACAGCAGTCCAACACTGCAAGTATTTCATTTCTCTGAGAGGCTCCTCACTTCCTTCAATCTCTGTTGCAAGGAAAAAAGCTTCAAAGGCCAGCTGCAGTTGCCACTGAGAGGAAATGAGCTGCATACGTACCACCAGCTCACAGAAGCCTCCCAAAATCCCACATCTGGTTAGCCTTTTCTGAGGTAACTCTCACATAAGCACACCAAACACTGGGAAATGTATTAAGTCAAGGTGACTCGCTAGGGCAGGGCTTTAACAATCAAAGTGAATTCTCTTTCAGAATAGTTAATTTCCAGCATAATTTTATAACACAAAGGAACACACAAACTTGCCAAATTAGATGAGTATTTTTTAAGTTCTCTAATCGAGTCCCAGTATTCCCTTCTTTAAGTGTAAATTCTATTGCTTTCAAACTGTGAAGATTTAACAGTAAGTTCAAGAATGACTGCAAAAATGGGCAAAGCCTAATGAACTAAAAAAAAAAAAAAAAAAAAAAAAAAAGGTCCATGAACATCATGTCTACCTACCAAAGATGGAGAAAGAATAGTCAGCTTGGAAACACGAATAAGGAAAGACAAATTGAAGAGTTTGCTTTATGTGAATTAGGATGCAGAACAAAGTGCCAAGTATGTACCAGGAAGGGTTTAGGCAATACAATGGAAGTGCCTTATCTCATTGGAATACAGTGTTCTGCCCTCTGTGGCGCAGCAGTTTCCTGCATTTCAATGACATGTTATACATCAAATCTTTTCTAATAACTGCTCTTGGAATTACAGAGGCAGATGGCTTAGCTAGCCTGTTACCAAACAGGAGACATCTGCTGTAGAAGACACATTAATAAATACTTCCTGTTAAAAGACTTGGCTGCAGTCACTTTATTGATAATATTTCTATGCAGCACAAATCTACTTCCATGTGATATATACTACATTCCTTGAGTTAAAAACACGGTCATAGTAATAAAAGGAAAAAAACACATCATAAAAATAACAGAGCAAATATTGTATTCCAATAGAAACTGGAAGTTTCAAAGTACAGGTTCACTCATGGGAAATTAGAGGCTTATTCAGGGGCATTTGAAAGCTTGTAATAGGCCTTTCTAGAAAATTAAATATGAATGAATACTTATGGTTACCTGTTCCCACTAAAACCTACAAAAATGACAAGACTGAAATTCATTAGGACAAAGGGAAAGAATAGCAGTTGTCCACAGAAGTCCTCAGGAAAATAACATCGAGTCCTTCCAAGCCCCATTCAGGCCTAACTGAAGCATAGGGGGCTGCAGGGAGCCTGGGAATCAGCAGCAAGCTTCTGCTTATTCAGGCTTAGAGGTCTGCCTTACTTTAATAGCCCTCTTTCCACTCCGGAGGGAGCAGGATGGTAGAGTGGAGGCATGTAAGGGAATTTAAAAATTCACCCATTTGAAAACACACAATTCGGTGGCTTTTATTTTCTGCACAAAGTTGCATCACCTTGTCAATACCTAACCCCAGAACATTCTCATCACCTTAAAAAGAAATGTAAGTGATTTTTACAAGTTAAATCTAAATCCTGTAACATACTATATGTGCTAAGACTCTTTTCTGAGAATCCCAGTTAAAGTATGCTGTTTCCTAATATTCTTACTGGGTATGAAAAAACAACTCTGAAGCATTCTTGTTAAAAAGCATAATTTCAAATGTGAGGTTCACCTATAGTCCTTGAAAATAATTCACACTCTGAGGAAATCGAAAAGCTCTTAACTATATCAAGGAGGTGAGAATAGTGAGGGTTAAATCATCAATACCTAACAATGAAAACACTTAACATGAAAAAAACCAGAAAAATCCCCCAATTTATCAAAATCTTTCTGTTCTTTATAGAGACCAATTAAACCATCTCTTGGTTTCCCCCAATCCTTGCCAACTGCTCCTTCCTCCATTCACTGCCTTTCTGTTTGTCTGTAACCTTGTAGGAATCTTATCGACTTTGAATTTTACCTAGTCCCAAGTGACCCAAACACAAGGATGTGCACCCCTGCTTCATGGTGCTTTGCTTGGCCTCCCCTATAACACGTTTGCTCTTTGTAGGCAGAAGCCACCTTTTCTCACATCTGCATTTCCCATGTTAACAGGAGGAATTAATACACATCTGCTGAAATAGCTGTAGGGGCTTCAGAACTCAAAGAAAATGTTCACCATTCTCATACACTTACTAGTGTGCTCATTTAATAACAAAAAAAGTATAATTTGAAAGAAAAAAAAGTATCATTCTTTTTGTTTTTATAGTAATTCTCAATAGCCCCTTGATAACTTAATCCCTGCATGACCTGACCTGTTCTCCATACCTCTACTTACCTATTAACACACAAGTTTGATAAAACATGACAATGTCTTCATCAGACAACAAAGAAAATAACTACTTACCTTCTCTCAATCACCCTCCAGAGCTGGCGCCAAAAGTCCAAATTTCTTTCAAAGGGAGTCAATATCAGCTTTTGATCCTCTTCTAGTCTTGCATTAAAAAATAAATTCATTGCATTAAAAAATAAATACACAAACATTAACTGTCAGATTCTTTTTATGTACTTTTTGCTAGGTCAATATGAAAATCAAATTTTATACTTAGGCTATTTAGCCCTGGAAGCTTATCACACAGTCACATTTCTTCTACACATCTCAGCCTGAAGAATGCTCAGGAGAACAGAGATCAACTCCAGGGTGACTAACGGCTTAGGAAGGAAAGGAAACAGAAAAGGCCAGATTTGGAGGAAAGTAACCAACTCACCACCTTTGTGCAAGGATGTATACAAACCAATGTGTGCACACCAATTTGCCCATCAGAAGCAGAAGAAACCAATTTCCCTTTTAAAAGAATCAAGCCTTCAAAATGCAAATAGCAGTGAAAGCAAACCAAAGAACTCCTGAACTAAAATTTCAAGGCTAATCTTCGTATCGTGTAACACTCACCGGACAAGTTGGCGCCTCCATTTTAGGAAGTTATCTTTTTCTGCCTGTTTGAGTTCTTCTGGGCTAGTAGTTCTGTCCCATTTTGGTCTGAGAAGATAACAGAGGGGTGGAAATTCCACGTAAGTTACCAAAATAAAACAGGAGATCTGGATTTAATAATGGCAACTGAGAAAAGCAAGCAGTAAAAAAGTGAATACCAACTTAAAAAGTCCTATATCTGTTCTGTATCTGTTCAACTCACCTCCTTGGTATACACAAGAACTGTCTATTTTCTTCATGCAGCTTCTTAATCCTCTGGCTCTCCTCAAAAGATGGAAGTCCAGTTCTGGCCTCAGGAAGCACAAACTTAATATTAAGCTTCTCTGTTGATAGAAAAGAAAAGCACCATCATTTAAGTGACAATATAATGAATGTTTTTCATTACTTGGAAAACCAGAAATATGAGCACCTATAGTATAATTTAAGCTTTCTTGATTTAGCTGCCTCTAGCTTTAAATAAATTACAATTTCCGAATTAAGTTTTCTACCAAAAAAAAAAGAAAGAAATGAAAGGATTTTTATTAATGCTTTCAAAGGCAATCATTTTTTCAAGCACTGATTTTATAAAACTCCACATGCTGAATGCACTTCATGGAGACATAAACAGCAAGAAGGGACTGTAAAGATTTGGTACAACCCCTCTCTCACTGAACATATGGAGAATAACTGAAGGTTAATGGGAGCGGGTGGGAAAGCAAAGATGCAGCACAATCATTCCAGAAAGAACTGGTGAAGTGCTACATTCCTTCATAATACATAAGATATTCATGAACACCCCAAGTTAATGCTGAACAAGAATTCAAACACATAAGGAAAAATTCTGTCTATTTATAAATTAGATCTCTGCTCCAAGGTTCTACCTTGAGTTGCTCCACGACTCTTCATTCATGACACACAGACACTCAGATTCTGTGGACAGAGATTCCCATGAGGTAAGCACCTGAGTAGTCACATAAGCTTTGTACCATAATGCCAAGGGTAAGGTTCCATTCAAAGATGACAAGATATCTTCAGCAACATCCTTCTTGACCTTGAAGCAAAGACTGTTGCTGCTACCTTCATCAGACTACCAATACCTTCTAAGACCTTGGTCAACAGAGGCCAGTAACCTTGAGTGGAGTCTTACACCATCCTCATTCATGTCATCCTCAACCAACAGTAAAAACACACATCCCTCTAACTGCTTACTTGACAATCCTTTAAAATTAATTCCCCTTTCCAAAGGTGATCTCCCACCCAGTGTTTCCACTTTGCTTTGTTCAAACTCTGTAAAGTCCTCAAGCCGTGCTTCTTCCCTCTTCTCCCAGTCCATCAATCCTCCAGCTTATAACTTCACTTCTTTCCCTATTTGGCTAAAGCCACATGGTACATCCATGCAACCACTCTCTAATAGAACACGAAACTCCTCACCCCACTCTACCCACACTCAAATCTCTGATTTTAGATAAAGCCAACTATCCATTCTCTTTCTCATTTCAGTAGCAACACGATGAGTGCTGCTGCAAGTAATCACACAATAATGCCCATTTTTGTCACTGAGCTGTTTTTACTACAAGCACTTATAACACCAAGGGGTGGGTTCTCCCCCAAGAAAGAATTCTCTAACTGTGCACATATCAACTGGGTGCCCCATAATTCAATTCTATTAGTGTCAGATTCCACAGGTTTAAGGTCTCAGTCCCACAAGACTACCCCACTTAAGATATCAAATCTCTTTGGTATAGAGTCCTAATTAGGAAGATATGGTTGATAAATCATTTGGCCACTGGTAATTAACTCAATCTCTAGCACCTCTCTCCTGGGGGTAAGGGCGAAGAAGGTCCGGAAAGTTTCAACTCTAATTACAGCATTGGTTCCTGGGAGCCCACTAATCATCATTAACATCAACTCAGGTGTGGTTGAAAGGGGCTTGTTATGAAAAACAAAAGATACTCCACTTGCTACTCAAGAAATTACAAAGTTTTAAAAAAAGTTTTGAGTCACTGAAACAACTAGGGATGAAGGCCCAAAACATATTTTTCTCACTGATAAAGTTAACGTGTACATTAGAACCCATAAAAGTGAAGCAGGGCCCCCATAATAAATCTAAATCCAAGTATAAATAATAAATAAATAAATAAATAAATAAATAAATCTAAATCGCACCAGTAATACTCTGACTAAATCTAAGTCAGTCTGTACTTATGGGGAAACATCCGTTAAGGAGACCTAAGACCAACTACAGCTCCTCAACTCACTTTAGCTAGTTGATCTTACCTTAAAAATAGGACTGGTTAGGGCCTCCCTGGTGGCACAAGGGGTTAGGACATACCCACATGGCGCAGCAGACCTCTCCTGACTCGTCCACTGTGTCCCTCAGCAGTGTATTTCAGTCAATCTGCCTGTTCTGCTCCCTACTCTGTCTCTGGTGAATCCTCTCATCCGCCACACCTCTGGCCTGTATCCCAGTTTTGTATGCATAAATAAATCTTTAAAAAAAAAAAAAAAAAAGGACTGGTTAGCCTTCTAAAAAAAAGGCCAGCTTCCTAGCCAATCATGCCATTTCCATATTGCCTCTTTTTTTTTTTAAAAGATTTATTTATTTATTTATACAAGCACTGGGTACAGTCAGAAGCGCCGGAGGGTGACAGAATTTACCAGAGTCAGAGTGGAGAGCAGAGCAAGCAGACTGACGAAGTACACTGCTGAGGGGAGCAGCATGCGGCAGGAGAGATCTGTGCGCCATGTGGGACCATCACCCGGTGGCCGGGGATCTAACCGGTGCTGCTGAGGCTGTGGGCAGCTTTGCAACACAGCGCTCAACCGCTGCGCCACCGGGGAGGCCCCATATTGCCTCTTCTAATACTACAAAACTCTACCTTGCCCGGAGACCCTCAGGAACAGTGCTCCACTGCTTGTAAGGCACTGGACCCCCTAATCTATGGATTGCTTCCCCATGAATAAAGGACACCTGAATATAATGTCACCTGACATTATATCACAATACCATATACTTTATATCACCATAACTTTCCCTTATTTGCTGAAAAGGAGTATTACTGGTGCGATCTTTTAAAAGTAAAGATTTCTTTGTGAACTCTCAGCACTTTTCATTATTTTTGCACTTCTACCTAATGTAGTGGTTCTTCTTTGTTAGGCCAGAGACCCATGAGAACCTACTTAAAAATCAGACCATCACCCCATCCAAAACGCACATATGCGCACACACAAATAATTTTGCAATCTGAGGGGTTCAGACAGCTGAAAAGAATATTCTCTACGCTAAGAATCCCCATTCCTGTGAGTCCCAGCAGAAAACAGCTATCTGAAGGTCATAAAGAATTGAAATAGAATCCTATCACCTATTAAAGGAAAAGAGGGGGGGGCCTCCCTGTGGCACAGGGGTTAAAGTCTTAGTGATATCAAGCTATCACCAGCCACTGTGGCATGAATTCGATCCCCCACCAGGGAGCTAACCCACATGGTGCAGCAGACCTCTCCTGTCTCATCCACTGCTCTCCTCAGCAGTATATTTCAATAGATGCGCCTGTTCTGCTCCCCACTGTCTCTGGTGAATCCTCTCACTCCCTACACCTCTGGTCTACACCCCAGTTCTTGTATGCATAAATAAATAAAAATAAATCTTAAAAAAAAAAAGGAAAAGAGAACATATGGAATAAGTTTCAATGAGGAATTTTTATGGATTTTTGAAAGATTTATTGTAGGCATGATTGATGAAATTATTGACCAGTAGTGACTAGCTCAATCTCTAGCCCCTCTCCTTTCCTGAGAGGTGGGGCTGAAAGTTCGAACCCCTAACCCCTTAATTATATTTGTCTTTCTGGAGACCAGTCCCCATCCTGAAGCCAACCAACAACCATCTCATTAGCATACAAAAAGGCACTCTAATTACTCCAGAGATGTCAAAGGTGTGTTTGAAATCCTTTTGTCAGGAACCTGGATGAAGACTCTCTCTCTTTCTTCTCTCTCTCTCTCTCTGTATTGTGTGTATACTCAGAAACATGTTTTCTTATTTTATCACAGTATCACATTGTCACTACGAATATACGGAATCACCATCAGCTAAGTCCTAATGACTTTCCAAAGAAAAGAAAGTCCTTCTATATTCTTGGTTTATTTCTTCCATTCCCTGCTTTGTTGAGCTTACTTCTTTACCCATTCCCTTTCAGAGGATGTTATCCTTTACCATAACAGGAGAAAAATTAAAGCTATTCAATATGCACCCTGACAATTTCTCATGGACACATTCCTGCAAGTACACGTGCAACTTCAGTTTCCTCCTATTAGTCTCAGAGGAAGCTGTACTTTTGTTTGTACAAGCTAATCCAACTCTACTTTTTGATCCCATTCTATTACCATTTCCTTCCTGATGGAAATTTTGTTCCATTTCCTCATTAATCTCTATTTTTTATGTTTTTAAAATTAACTTTTAATTACACAACACACGAACTCTTTTTGTAAAAAAATCAATAATACAGTAAGGCAAACATTCCTTTTGACCAGTGCCCAAGGTGCTGCCCACGCCTGCAATTCCAGTTCCCTCTCTGGACACTATCAATTAACCTTTCAAGTCTTTTCTAACATACACATACATACATGGATTAATTAGATTACATCTTTAATGCAAAGAGTGCCATGCACGCTATTCTGCAACTTGGTCTTTTCATCTGGTAATAAGTCTTAGAGATCCTTTATAATGGTATACAGAAATGTACCTCATTATTTTTAATTTTAAAACTAGAACTTTCTGTACTTCACAACTGAATTCAACTGGACCTTCCCACACTGTAGTTGAGATATCTGCACTCAGGTTAAAGAGAGCTCATTTGTGAGTTTAGTAGGACCCCCAAAACACATCTAAATAGACACATCTGTATCTAGTCAGTAAAGATGAAAATGTGACCGCTCTCATATGCACTTAGCAAAAAACAACTTACCAGCTACAAACTCTGTTCCTGCAAGTTCAGCAGTTGCAAGGAAGTCATCAAGGGAGCTCTGTTCAGTCACTGACTGAAGATTAAGACGACCCCAATCATAGCCATCATTAAGTTCACTGGTGTGCAACTAGGAATAAAACACAGAATAATACAGTTGCTCGCTTCTGCTCTTGCCATCCAAACAAACTCTAAACTCTCAAGGAACTAGCCTATGACAGGAACCTGTCGCTCTTGGGCGGGGGTTCAATTTTTTGAACAAAATGATACCCCTCAAAAAGGCAGTTTTTATGTCTTTCCCGATGAGAAACACCCAAACGCTTCCACGGAGAAAACGTCAAAAGCCAAATTATTTTAGCATTCAGACCCTTCGGGTCTCCCTCCAGTCTCATTATCGCACTATCCCTACTGTGAAGCGTCTGCCCTTGTGCCCCTGCCTTGCTAGGAGGATCTGCGAATCAATCGTTCAGAAACTTACACTCGTCCTCCGCGGCCGGCTTAGGTATTCCTCAGGAAATATCTCCGTGACCTTTGACCTCGTCTCCCAGCTTCCCGGCCCTCATAACTAGACAGAAAGGCTGAGAAAGATAAAAAGAAGTCTTACCCAGGAGTCGGTGTGGCGGTGACTACGGCTCCGCTGAGTCTGCTGGCGCAGAAGAGCCCGGCCGAGGGAGACCGTACCCGGAGCTCTCTTTCGGCCCATGGCTACAGGGCCGGAGTCCGAAAGGTCTCCGCCGACCACACGCGTGTTCCGGTATTCGGATACCGGAAGTGACGTATGAGCGAGCCCAAGTAGTTAAGGCCCCCGTTGAAAGGAAACTGGAATAATTTGCTCCAACGTGCCCTTTATAGCTCATGCTTGCCAGTTCATTAGAACATAAATGCAAAATGGTGCGGAAACGTAATTTCTTATAGAGGTCCCTATGAATATCTCAAATTTGGATCGGACGATGGACTCAAAGGAATGGTACCTTCCAATTTTGTGCGTCCGCCCTTAGCGTCCGGTGAGGAACTAGGAGACCTGGAAAACGTGTCCGTGCACACGCGCAGCACTAACCTCGCCTCCCGGCTGTTTTCGCCAGAAGGAGGCGGAGCCCTCGGGTGCGGGAGTATTTCTGCATCGTCAGGTGGGATTGCTTCCAGGCGCTTGTTTTCAGGGCCTAGGTGTGTCCATGCGTCTGCCAAGCCCAGCAACTGAATAGCTCTTAGGGTTAAGTCTTTTCCAGCTGCGAATTGGAAAGGAAAGTCCCCGCCTGGGTGGGAATGGAAGCACCAATAATATTTACAGAGCTTGGCAGGGTAGGGGGGAAAAAGAGGCCGATAGGATCTGATATAAATTCCTTATATAATTTTTAAAAAAGTTTAAAGTTCCACTTAACATTGTTAAGAATTTCCTATAAACTAAAGTGAAAACTTTGAACCGGCTCCACTATGCGGCCTGGGCTTTTGTTCTTCACCTTACACTTTGATTTCTCTATAATGGGAATATTTGAAGTCAGGTAGAGTTGTGTGAATGTGGGCCTTTTACCTATGTTCTCATTAGTTGGGAGAACCACGTCAGTGCTCAGAAAGGAAGCAGCTTACCCAAGTAATCGATGAAATATGTGTTTACCCGAAATAAAACCCAGGTCTCCTCATGATAATGTAACATTCCTGGATAAAGAACCCAGGGCATCTCTGACTTTACTGTGCATATGAATCCCCCGATAATCTCATTAATATGCAAATTATGATTAATAATGCCTGGGGTGGTGCTCTGGTCCCTGTAAATCTAGCAGGGTTCCAGTTGATGGTGATATTTCTGGTCAATTCCACGAGGCCACACTTGAGTAACAAAATCTACACCCTTCTGATGCAGATGAAGATAGGGAAGTGGACTGGTTAGTAGTTACACTAAGTATGAGACGAATAATTGGGACCCTATCACTCATGTATCTGTGGGTTCCCTGCCAAGGCCATTATGTGCTATACCTCTTTAATGAATTGGAGTGAGCTTTGGGAAATTGCTGGTAAGCTGTAGAGTAGTTGGTGAGGCTTTCGGGAAGCAGTGTGCACAGCTCAGCAAAGGAATTCACAAGTACATGGTTTTTCCCATTCCCCACCTTAGAAACAGATTATCTTTAAAAACTTAAACATAATCTCTAGAAATAAGATATAGACAAGATCTGTGGAAGGGAATTAGACAGTTCCTGACATTCTCTTGGAACTGAGCAGTTAAAGATAAAGCTAACTCATAAAGTAATATTAAACAGATTTTACATTCTAATGATAATGATGTTGTAATAGGTGATATAAAGAAACTTGCCATCCCATTCTTAAGAGCTCAGTTAGAAACTTGGGACTTCACCCTCATTTTCTTTTTCAGATTTTTTTACCTTCAGAGATTTAGATTAAGCAAATTTTTGTGTTTCTTTATCATTCTTCTCATAGGCTCCAAAAAATCTTGCTATAAAGTGATAATTAAGACTAACGGAGAGTTAAAAAAAGACACATTGTAAGATAAAAATAGTTGACTTATGGGGCCTCCCTGGTGGTGCAAGGGGTTAAGCACAGCCCTGTGAAGCTCTCCACAGCCTCTGCAGCACGAGTTCAATCCCCAGCCAGCCAGGAAGCTACCCATATGGTGCAGCAGACCTCTGCCACTGCTCCCCACAGCAGTGTATTTCTGTTAGTATGCCTGTTGTGTTCCCCAGTCTGTCTCTGGTGATCTGCTCACCCACCTCGGCACCTCTAACCTATACCCCAGTTCTTGTATGCATAAATAAATAAATCTTAAAAAAATAAAATAGTTGACTTACTAGCTGATGAATAAGGAAGGCAGAAATAATTTTAATATTTCCCCTAAGATGTTCCTCCAACCTACCATTGAAAAAGAACTTAGTGAGCCTCAATTTTCTTATCTACTTAATGGGGATAATAACTTCTGTCCTACAGAGGTAGCAAATAAGATTATACTGCAACATCATTGCTTACTATTTTGTGGGAAACCCATATTCAGAGCTGAACAGCTACACCCCCCCACCCCCCGCAATGACTGGTCAATGCAGGTGAGAATCCAGATGTATAATTGATCCATGTTGAGGTATTATGAGACTGGTTCAATGAGGAGGGCATGAGGAAAGGGCAATGAGGGTACAGACAGAACAAGATAGAACAAGGTTCAGACGAATGAAGTGAGGTTGAGGAGGACATGATGATGGCAGTGGTGAAGGTGGAGCAAGGTCCTGGCTGCTGCCTGAGTGAGAGAATTGCAGAGATGAATCAGCCCAGGTCCTTGCTCTCCACCTGCAGAAGCCATTGCACCCACACACTTCAGGGAACAACACAAAACTCTGCCAAGCTTCCATCATCGCTTTGTCATGGCAGTGGAAATGCTCATCCACCAGGCTTGTGTTGGAAGACTGGTCAGATCTTCTGATTCCCCACCTAGCTGAATTCTTCTTCCCAAGCCAGGATTCTATGAACAATTGATCATTGGAGAAGGTTGTATTGATTTTGAGAAAGCAAGCCTCATGTCCAGCTTCCAACTAGCAATACAGAAAGCTTTCCTCATTAGTGATGTTGCGTAACACTTGATGTACTGGGCTAAGTAAGCATGTGTAGTTGCAAGACCTGAAACCCAGGAACAACCCTCAGAGCAGTTTTCCCAATTCCACACAGTCGTACCTCTGGGCTCTGCATCTGTCTGGGGGAGGAAGAAGAGAGTGTGAGTGGGTTTCTGCTTTTTTTCTTTTTACCTCCTAGCCAAAAATGTATCATTGGCAGAAAAATTGTTCCAAGGTAAGCTTGCAGCCCTGTCCCTCCCATTCTCTCATTTGCTACACCACCTTCTTCTACAGGGACAGGAGAACAGTTTGCATAAGGCTGGGAGTTGTGAAGAAAAGTCTGGCAGTCTCTGCAGAGTGAATCAGTAGGGAAACACCCTTCTATTATCTGCTATTCTTAATTCATCCCTGGAGAAAATGAGTGGGTTCTCCCACATGGGTGAGTTTCAACAATTTAGCAGCCATTTATTTGTGATTATTGTAAATGATTCATTTGAGCTGTGTCAATCTAACATGGATTGCTTGCTTGTGCAAGTCATCATGTGTGCAATGAAAGTGTATAGACCTCTTCAGTGACACACGCCATAAGAGCCTGTAGATATTGTATATGAACCCATGAAATTTTACCCAAATCTTGTTATTTTATATGAAATATCTAGAGATTTTTTTATTTATACAAGAACCAGGGTACAGGCCAGATGTGCAGGAAGGTGAGAGGATTCACCAGAGACAGAGCGTGGAACAGAACAGGCAGAATGACCGAAATACACTGAACAGTGGGCGAGACAGGAGAGGTCTGCTGCGCTATGTGGGTTGCTCTGCAGCCGGTGGGGATCGAACTAGCACTGCAGGGGCTGCGGACAGCTTCACAGTGCTGCGCTCAACTGACTGCACCACCAGGGAGGCCCAGAATATCTAGAGTTTTTTATTCACAGATAACTTTGTATTTTTTTTTTTTCTCACAGGCGTCAACGAGAAAGATGACTGTTATTTTTCTGAACCTTTAGAGGCATGTTTTTATTTATTTATTATATTTGTTTTGTTTTTTGTTTATACATGCACTGGGTACAGTCAGAAGCGCGGGAGGGTGAGAGAATTCACCAGAGCCAGAGTGGGGAGCAGAGCAGGCAGAGGGACTGAAGTACACTGCTGAGGGGAGCAGCGGGTGGCAGGAGAGGTCTGCGCACCATGTGGGATCCTCCTCCGGTGGCCGGGGAGCAGCCGGGGATCGAACCGGCGCCGCAGAGGCCGCAGGCAGCTTCGCAACCCAGCGCTCAACCGCTGCGCCACCGGGGAGGCCTTTTCTGAACCTTTAGGTGTAGAAATTGAGTCCCAATCAAGTGAAGCAAAGTAAAACAAAGTAAGGGAGGCTGGCAGTATAATTAATAACCACCAACTCTAAAATCTCACCAGGTTTCATTCTATTCATTCACTCACTATTCATCATGAGGTTCTGAGGAGTCAGTATTGGACAAACCCCACACCCCACAAGCTTACATTTTACAGGTGATCGGTTGGACAGAGGGATGCATCCAATAGATGGAGTCAGTGCGGGGGGAGATGAACTATACCATTGGGCAGGCCCTACTCTACCAGAAGGGCCTTCTGATACTGGGGTTTTACTTTTTTTTTTTTTAAAGATTTATTTATTTATTTATTTATTTATACAAGCACTGGGTACAGTCAGAAGCGCGGGAAGGTGAGAGAATTCACCAGAGCCAGAGCGGGGAGCAGAGCAGGCAGAAGGACCGAAGCACACTGCTGAGGGGAGCAGCGGGCGGCAGGAGAGGTCTGCGCGCCATATGGGACCCTCCTCTGGTGGCCGGGGAGCAGCCGGGGATCGAACCAGCGTTGCAGAGGCTGTGGGCAGCTTCGCAACCCAGCGCTCAACCGCTGCCCCACCGGCGAGGCCCTGGGGTTTTACTTTTTGTCTCTACATGTGGCATCCCCTCCAAATCACTCAATAAATACATTAATAAGTGTTAGCAGGTCATCTTGAATGGTGAGGAAAGGAAGGAAGTAGGACTAGCTTCAGGAAAGGGGACTCCAAGGCATATAGAAGCCACTTATCTTTACGGAAAGGACTGTCATAGGAAAGGAGAGATTTTTTTCCGAGTTGGCACAAGACAGAACTAGAACATGGGTAAAACTACAGAGTCACATTGGTAGGTCAATTTGTTTGAATCTCCTTAAAATCAGAGTGCTTCCAAGATGGAGAGGACAACTTTGGAAGGTAATGAGCTTTCAAGTAAAGACTTGATAACCAAGTGTTAGGATGTCCTACAGCAGGCTCATGCTTCCAAGTGGGTGTTGAAATAGATGACCGCTACAATGCTTAATGACTCCTTTCTTTGTCTCACTCTAGTATCTAAAATAACCCGGGAACAGTGATGGCCTCAGAATGGATGCCTACGTTGGAAATAGCAGGGTGGTGCCTTCACTATGTAACTGTGGGAGAAGTCTACATTTTGCCTCATGTGAAGGTTGAGGGTACAGTGAACTACCATCTGGCAGGTTCAGTTATCCTTAGTTACAAACCCTATTATTATATATGGAAATGTTAAGGTCCCAGGTTTCACTACTCAATGGTAGTGATTTCTCTTCCCTCTACCTGGTCCTTCTTTACCGGTCCTTGCCTCTGGTAGTACAAATGCCAAGCTAACAGTTCATGGGAGCAGGGCTTTATGGCCAACAAGATCACGGTGAGGACATGGTGGGGCCTGGGCTTTGGGGTGAACTCTAGCGTTTGTAGACATCTGACTTGTCTATTGCTCCCCTCTTACTCTTGCAGTGTCTTGTCATGGCATTCTTTGGAGTTGAATGGTATCTTTTGAGAATATATCCATAAGTCTTTATCCTAGGTCACTGTAAATGTCAACTTGTTTGGAAATAGGGTCTTTGCAGATGTAATCAAGTGAAGATGAGGTTGTGCTGGATTAGGGTGAGTCCTTATGCAATGTCAGGTGATCTTACAAGGAGAAACACATTTGGACACACAGATGGGGGAGAACGCCATGTGAGGATGGAGGTAGAGACTGGAATGAGGCAGCTACAAGCCGAGGAATGGCAAGAATTGCCAGCAATCTCCAGAATCAAAGAAGAGGCAAGTAAGACAGAATGCTTTCTTCTATGAGAGAAAAACTATGAAATATGAGAGAAAAACTTCTGTTGTTTTAAGCTACCCTCCTTATGAGAATTTGTTATAGGAAGCCACTACAGCTATCCATAGTCTCAGAACTGGAAGGGACTTTGCTCAGCTGACACTCTGAGAAAGCCAGAAGAGGGGCAGCATCTTGCTCTGGGACCCTCACTGTGTCAGGACTGGGATATGGGTGTCTAAATTCTAGCTCTGATCATAGCATGTCCCTGCTCAAATGCTGCCAGTGACTCACCACAGTCTGGGAGACGCCTCCGCCTGCTATTCAAGGTCCTCCAGAGTCAGGCCCTGACCTGACTCAAACACAAGAGCATAGCTTTTGGAGATCTTAGGCAAGTTTCCTTAGTCCTTTCCTTCTGCCAAATGATGAGAATAGCATGGCTTTCACAACAATGTCGTGAGATGAAATGTCCAGATAGGCCTGAAGCACTTAGCACAGTGTCTGACACATGGCAGGGGCTCAATATACTTGACTTCCTTGCTTTTACCCCGTTTAATTAGTATCAACATTAAGCATCATTTTCAAGAGCCGTTTCCTCCCTCTGAACTTCTTTCCCATCTCTCCCTACAGCAATCTGCCCATGTTCTAATGGTTAGCATGAAATCCACTTCCTCCACGAAGAGGGCCCTGGTCTCACCACTGTTTTGTAAGTTATTTTTCCCTCTGCGCCCCCAGGTTGCTTTGTGTTTGCTCAGCCTTCACTATCTCAGCTCGAACTTACTTGCACCTGTGTTTCATCCCCTATAACGCAACAAATGTGCCTCCTGCGTCCCCAGTGAATCAAACAATACCAGATTATAAATTCCATAAGGGTGAGACCATGTGCATCTCCCCTGTACCTAAAGGGGAGAGACCATTGTAGTTAATATTTGTGATTAAATAGCTGTGACTCTGCCAGTTTATTTGCATAGCCCAGCCAAAGACATGCCAGGTCCACACAACAAAAGATAAACTAAAACATAAGCTGTGTAATATCCTGTCCTCAATTTGAAAATCTCCCAGGATTTATCACACATTTAATATCATTTCTACTTCTTTATGCTATTTCTTGAAAAATATGGACTGCTTCAATGCTCATTGTTTTTAAATGAAAACACCAGAGGGGTGAAGGGTTATGGGCAGTGCAGAGGAACAATGAGCCACCAAACTCTCATGCATCTGAGCATGATCTTGACTGCTAGGGAGACCAAAGTCTCACCGCACAGATCCCATGACAATCATGCTTAACTAGAAGATCTTTGATGGCAGTGAGAGTGTAGGGGAAATGGAAGTGATCAGGTTTTTCCACCCTCCCGCATTTAGCATCAATAATTGACGCCTGTGGTCTTAAACATGTGTCTGATGGCGGCACCTTGAGCGTGATGTGGGTGTGTGTAAATGGGCACCCCTGTGCCGAGAGACTGAGCATATAAGGGTGGCAGTAGAGAACAGCGCGTGATGGCAGAGGACCATGTGGCAGAGCAGTAGAGACCAGCGAAGAGACCACAAGAGAATGCCAGAGAGCCCAGAAAGAGTAAAGATGTGCCTGGGGCTAGGAGGCCCCTAGGCCTCCCTGCCTGCCCTGTACCTGGTTGACTCACTATAAATGCTGTAGAAAGATGATTTAGCCTGAAAAAGCCAACAAGGGCTCCAGGACTCCTCCTTTATCCGTCTGCCCGGATCATAGAAAACCTGCTCTGTGCCTCGCTGGCCCTACAGAGAGGCAGTAACAAGGGGACATTTAATTAAGGGGCTCAGGAAGAGGCAGCTCAGTGAGGACACAGGAGAAGTGTGTTTGGTTGATAGGACTGCTCCGGCTCAGTCCTCCATGAACTTCCTGACATGGTCCTTCATGGAAGGGGACACAGGGTAGGACATGTATTCTACACATTTCTGAGTTCAAAAGCTTCTGGTTTTATGTTTAGATGAAGTAAAGTGCCCTGAATTGCTTTTACCCAAGTTATTAGTGATCAACACTAACCATCACCTGCAGGAGCCATTTCTTGCAGATGAGAGAATTGGTCCTAATCTTAGCTTGGCCACTAAGTAACTATGACCATGTACATGTACTGTTAGGGTCTCATCTTCCTCAGCTGTAAAATCAAGGGAGATCAACTAGATTATCTTGAAGGGCCTTTCCAATTCTGACATTGTACTTCTGTGCTTGTGATTGTGGTTAACATTCATTCTGCAAATATTTACCATATACTAACATGGTATCCGGCTCCAGAAGCAGGTAGTGGTCCAGGATTGGGGCTCTTCTGGGGAGATGTGATACACAGAGACTGTGTATCTGTGTGATACTTCATCTGTGAACTGTGAACTTCATCTGGAAGTTCTTGGATAGGGAGAGAAGAGAAAGATAAGAAACACGGAAAGAATTAATAGTGGAAGAAATGAAGTGGGCTAGATTAAGGCTCCCCAAACTTTCATATGTCTTAGAGGAGTTTAATGCATATTCCTTGCCCTTAACTCCAGAGAGGCTGATTTAGGGGTTGGATTCAGGAATTGGCTCAGGGATTTGAATCAGCCAGAGTTGACTCTGTGAGGAAGACTGATGTAGATCCTGCACCTATTGTGGAAGCTAAGGGACTGATGTGGTAGGAGTCAGGAGTGAAGAGGGCTGGAAGAATAGGAGGTGATCATCACACAGCAGGATTTTGAAGTGGAGAGTACTTAAACCCATGGGCTATGTGCCCCTTTATGGACTTCACAGTAGCTATGCCCTTTGCCTGGCACAGTGCTGTCCGTATGTGTAGTTGTAAATGGTCTAGTTCCCACATTAGAGAAGGTAAAGGATGATATATTCTGTTTAACTCAACATAATCATAATATTATTTAATCTGTAGTTACTATAAACTGAGATCTTTGACATTCTTTTCCTCTTACTAAGTCTTTCAAATACAGTCTTTCACACTTGCATCACACCTCAATTTGGACCAACTGCATTTCAAGTGCTCATGTCATATTGGTCAGCACTGTCTAGAATGTTCTGCCCCGTAACTTTATGAGGTCCATGTCATTCAGGTCTCTGCCCAGGGACACCTTCCATAGCCATGTGGCCCAAACTAGCCATCTTCCACTTCTAACACTGTTTCCCCCTCTCTAAAGACTTACCATGACCTGATATTTTATAAGTTGTTTATTATCAGCCACCCATAGGATATTCCACAGGGCAAAGCCCTGTCTTCTTGAGCGTAATCCCCCATAACTACACAACATCCACAATAGACTCTTAAGAAATGATTGTTGAATGACTTTGAAGATTTCAGCTCCATTATTTGTTGTCTCTGAAGCCAAAGTTCATTCAGTGGGATACTGGGCAGGGATGCAGAGAGGGAGCATCGTACAAGAAATAAGTCACGAGAAAGCCAGCTGGAAGCTTTCTGGGAGCTAAAAGGCTAACTGTCACATGTCAGGCTAGAGGCTGTTTTTCTTTTTGGCTGTGACTTGGTTGTGTGTTGATTCAACCACTGGCTTATGCAGTTCTAGGAGAACCTATCTCTCAAAGTGGCACTTCTTCCAGGCACCAGTAGATGGGGCAGTATCATTAAAAAAAAAAAAAAAGCGCAGTCTGCAATCAGATACAGTTGTTAACCCCTTTCCCAACTCAACTTCACTGTTCTGCTCTGGAACTGCCCTGTTTTAGATCTGAGATGTGGGCTCAGAAATGGTGCCACCAGCTTTCTCAACTGGAGAAATGCAGCCTTGGTTGCGACATGTGTTTTCTGAGCGGGGGTTGGAAGGGTCAGCCTGTCCTCCCCAGGATAAGCAGGCAAGGAAAGCAGGCCAGGCCCAGACCCCACTGGAAACAGCCTGGGTCTCCTCCTTGGTCCATTTGCTTAAAATCTCTTTGTCCTCATGAAGATGAGATGACAACAAACTTTTTAAGAAAGTATGAAAAAATAGTCCACGTGTGGCAGAGACCAGTCCACAGTCTCATTATTGTGGGCCAGTGCATGTGGGATTGAATGCTGGTTGACCCTAAAACACCTGGCTTGCCAGGGGAATCCTTTTGGCCACTGAAGTCCACTGGTCTCCCGCCAATACACGAGGTCTAGGTGGTGGCCCTTGCAGAGACTGATACCAGACTTAGCTCTCTCCACTCTCCCTCCTCCCCACCCCCTCCCATCTTTCTGACTCTTGGACCTCTGAACAATTTGGAAACATTAACTGCTTGAATATAATGTCTGTTTTTGTAGAGTTTGCACTTTGAGATTATGTGCCAGCTGAAGGGAAGTTAGGACAGGTTAAGTTGATGTGCTTTCATTGAAATTTTTTGTTTGGAGCACATACTTCGTTGCATCTTCAAGACATTCCAGAAATTTGAGCAGAAGAGGAATTAACCTTGGCTTATTATAGACCTAACTAGCTCATTGCAATACCACGCCTGCTTATTGCCTCCATCAGTGCGACTTCAGAATATGGCATCAGAGCTGTTCTAACGACTCCTTGCGCCAGTCGCAACCAAGGCTGCATTTTCTCCATTTCTCCAGGGCCAGTCGGCCATGAAAAGACTATTCCTTCCCTCAGAGACTAGGAGGGCTCAAAAAGCATGATCAGGAAATTTTCTTCTCTCGCTGCTACAATCATTAAAAAATTCCACACTAATCTGTGTATTTTCACATTCTATAACTTTGCTCTTCTCTATACCCAGGAAACTCTTTCATCCTTTCCTGCTTGGAGAAATACTGTTCATCTTCAAATGTCACCACTTCTGTGAAGCCTTTTCTGATTTATCTGTTCACAATGAACTGTTGCTTCTTCCAGTTTCTCATGTATTTTGGACCTTTCTCAGGATGTGTGACTCATTCCATCTTCTTGTTCATATGCATGCCTCACTCATTAATTCAACAATAAGTTGGGTGTTGTATGAGACACTGGGAGATACCTACATTGAGCATACCTTGCAGTGGAAGCCCAGAGTTGGGTGGAGTTTGTCCCTTTGTAGAACTGGGTGCTTCCTGGTGCTCCTAGTTCAGAACCTGGCACCAGAAGGTACTCAGAAAAATTACTTAAATTAAAACTCAGCACCAATGATAGAAAACTGGGTTAGAGTTCAAAGAAAGGTTAAAATTTGGCTCACAGGCCTCCCTGGTGGCACAAGGGGTTAAGCACCACACTATGAAGCAATCCGCAGCGTCTGCAGCATGAGTTCGATCCCCAGCTGGCCAGAGAGAAACCCACATGGCGAGGCAGACCTCTCCTGTTGTGCCTGCTGCTCCCCTCAGCAGCATATTTCAGTCGATCTGCCTGTTCTGTTCCCCGCTCTGTCTCTGGTGAATCCTATCACATATCCCCACCCCCCTGCATCTCTGGCCTGAAACCCAGCTCTTGTATGCATAAATAAATAAATCTTAAAAAAAAAATTTGGCTGAGGTTGAGGGCCAGGAGATTTCTGGGAGGGGCTACAATGGTTCTGAAATTAGGGCTGGCACAAAAGCCAGAGATACCTAAGAGCCCCAGTGGACTGGGCCTGTGTGGGGGGATGGTGGGAGGGGTTCCACTGTCTTTCTCCAGGAAGAGCCTACGAGTTTTATCATCTGGATATTTATCACATTCCAGCTAAATGTTTTCTTGCTTTGACTGAGAAGACAGTAGAGGCAAGAAGGTTGTTTCAAGGGCCCAGAAATGAGTTACTAACCAAGGGTCAACCTGGTCAGCTGACTACAACTACATTGTCCAGCTAGCACATGAAAAAAGCATAAAATGTGATTATCATTGTAAGTGGAGGGTGGTCAGGCATTATTTGACACTCAAACAAAAAAAAAAGTCAACTTTTTTCTGTGAATTTTCATTCAAAATGATACAATAAATGTCAACGATAAAATGGCTAGTTGACAACGGAATGACTGTCTGCCAAAGTAAACTGAATTCTAACCTTACACAAGACTTAGAAACTGTATGTTTCTCAGAATCTGCTCTACATGGAGAGCTGACCATGGGAGGTGGTGGTGGTGGCGGGGGACAGTGAAGACAGGGAAGCACCTTAGTTACCTCCTCTGTTGTTCAGTCCCATCATGCCATACCACTCCTCACTTTTCACCATCTGTTGCGTAACTGAGGAGAAAGAGTTCCAAGGTAATGATGTGTCTTGGCGTTTTCTTCGCCCTTTCTTTTTTTTTTTTTTTAATAGAATAAAATCCTGGAAAAAAAATGTCAACAGCATCCAGTCATCCCCAGAGAACGGTCACGCAGGGGAAAAACCAGTATGTCCCCAACCATTTTTGCAAAGAAAACTGTAGTTGAAAATCCCACCTTCCATCGCATCCACCAGAAGTTTCTGGTGGAGACATTCAGTGAGTTGCAATTCAGCTTGGGGGTGGAGTTGCCTTTCCTGCCGGGTAACCCCAGGTCTTGGTGATTTCTGCAGATAAAAGACAGGGTGGTAAATTCGGGATGAACTGCCTGATTGGGCCTGTTTTCGCATTAACTCCACCAATGGCTGCAACTAGGTCCCTTTAAGAGACCAGGAACCCGCCGGGCGTCCAAGCTCGAGACGGATCCTCTTCTCTGCTCCTCCCCCGTCCCTGCGCCGCGAATGGTTTGTGCCGGCCTATATTTACCCGAGGTCTTCCTCCCGGACGGCAAGGATGTGAGGCTGGCCGGCCGGCCACCTCTCGCAGCACCGGAGGGGGCGCGCTACCAAGGAGGGCGGCTGACCGAGGGGAGCCCGGGAGCGGAGTTGGACACCACACCGGGAGGGAAGCAATGAAGTAGCGGCCGTCTCTGGAGCCCACGATGGGCGCGCCCCGTCCTCGGAGCCCCGCGCCGCCCGGACCGAGCCAGCCGGGACAGTGAGCCGGCGGAGCCCGAATCCCCGGCGTCCGGCCGGCGCGAAGATGCAGTGAGCCACGGCGCGGTTGCTGCGCGGGGCCTGCCGCCGCCAGCCCGACCCACCTTTTGATCGCACTTGGGGCAAGCTGCTGATCTGAGACCAGTCCAGCTCGTTTCCAGCACCCCCTGGGGTGGGGAGCTCCGGCCCCTGGGCACACTCGCCGTTGAGTTTCCGCGATTTCTGGCGCTGGCCCTGGGGGAGGGAGGGAGGGAGTGAGTGTGTGTGTGTGTGTGTGTGTGTGTGTGTGTGTGTGTGTGTGAGAGAGAGAGAGAGAGAGAGAGAGAGAGAGAGAGAGAGAGAGGAGGGGGGCAGGGGGGAGGACCCTCTCGACATTCCCGAGGTTTTCCTGCAGATTCTCGCACCATCCCGGCAGCTTTTACAGGGGCTTCTATTTATTTGCACGCGCGCATCTCTCTTTTTAAAGACATTTTCCGCCCCACTCTCGTGCGGTCTTTCTCTTGTTTTGCTTGCCTGAGATTCCGCCCTCGTCCTTTACCAGGCTGGGGTAAATCTGTGTGTGCCCTCCCCGCCCCCCCCCACCGCTCCCCCCCCCCCTGCAGAATATTTCCTATTTCCTTCTCTTTAAAAAACTCTACCCCTACCTCTGTGGGGTTCCCGAGCGCTATACTCTCCCACCCCCACTCCCAACGACTGCGCTACTCTCAGCAGAGTTTTATTTTTCGGAATTGCCGGGCCGAGCCCAGCCGCGGCGGGTGGCTCAGCGGGCTCGCACCCCGCGCTCCGCCGCCGCCCAGCTGCGCCGGGGCGCCCTCCGGAGATGCTGCCGTGGAAGAAACACAAGTTCGAGCTGCTGGCCGAGGCGCCGCCGCGGCAGGCGTCCAAGCCCAAGGGCTACGCGGTGAGCCTGCACTACTCCGCGCTCAGTTCGCTGGCGCGGGCGTGCCCCGAAGGCGCGCTCAGCCGGGTGGGCAGCATGTTCCGCTCCAAGCGCAAGAAGCTACACATCACCAGCGAGGACCCCACTTACACCGTGCTCTACCTGGGCAATGCCACCACCATCCAGGCGCGCGGTGACGGCTGCACCGACCTAGCGGTGGGCAAGATTTGGAGCAAGAGCGAGGCGGGCCGTCAGGGCACCAAGATGAAACTGACTGTGAGTGCGCAGGGTATCCGCATGGTGCACGCGGAGGAGCGCGCCCTGCGCCGCCCGGGCCACCTCTACCTACTGCATCGCGTTACCTACTGCGTGGCGGACGCGCGGTTACCCAAGGTCTTCGCCTGGGTGTACCGGCACGAGCTGAAGCACAAGGCAGTAATGCTGCGCTGCCACGCGGTGCTGGTGTCTAAGCCCGAGAAGGCCCAGGCCATGGCCCTGCTGCTGTACCAGACGTCGGCCAACGCACTGGCGGAATTTAAACGGCTCAAGCGGCGGGACGACGCGCGTCACCAGCAGCAGGAATTGGTGGGCGCGCACACTATCCCGCTAGTGCCGCTGCGCAAGCTGCTCCTGCACGGACCCTGCTGCTACAAGCCGCCGGTGGAGCGCAGCCGCAGCGCGCCCAAGCTCGGCTCCATCACCGAGGACCTGCTCGGAGAACAGCAGGAGCAGGAGCTGCAGGAGGAGGGAGACGAGCACACCGAGGGCTGCCTGGAGGAGGAAGAGGAAGAAGAAGATGGCCACGCGGGGGTGGAGGACCCGGCGGCGGCGGAGGACGCAGAGGCGCAGCGAGCGCTGGTAGTGGCCATGCACTTCGAATGCGGGGACTTGTTAGACACGCTGGAGAGTGGCCGCGAGGAGGCGCTGGGGGGCGGCGGGGTCTCGCTGGGACCCGGGGCTGGGCCGCCGCCTCTGCTCTTGGGCAGCGCCTCTGACATGAAGGCCGAACTGTCGCAGCTTATCAGCGACCTGGGCGAGCTCAGCTTTGGCAACGATGTGCGCAGCCTGCAGGCCGACTTGCGGGTGACTCGCCTGTTGTCTGGCGAGAGCACGGGGAGCGAGAGCTCCATCGAAGGCGGGGGCCCTGAGGCCTCCTCTACCGGGGACCGGTCGGGTCCGGCCAACAGCGCCGACCCAGAAGAACCCCCCACCGGTTGAGCTCTGAGCAACCCCCTGCGCGCCCTTGGCGCCCTACCGTGACTCCCCACTCATCATCTCCACAACCTCCCTCTCCGCCTCTCGAGAAAGGGAGAATGGGACACAGGAGGCCAAAGGTTTCCCCAGCCTCTCCCCAGTCAACGCATTTGGCTCTGCTTGAAGTGGGACTCAGGTTTCGCATGAAGTATGGGGAGATGCTCGAGGGGGCGGGGAACTCAGGAGAGGGAGGTAACCCTCTTAAGTAGGCGGCAAGGGAAGGGCCCGCTGGAGTGAGTGGAGACCCGCAGGCCTGAGGTTTCCTGTTTGGGGCAGCTGGGGCCTGAGTAGGAGGGGTTAACTTCCTCCCCAAATCCCCCTAACTAGGAGGGTCTAACATTGTCATTTACCTGTCATTTAAAACAAGAATTTGCTCTCACAATGTTTGAGGCTTTGATGCCACCTCCTTGTTCCCAATTTTTTGGTGCAAGAACTTGGGTTGTTTACCTCAGAGTCAGACCCTTGAAATTCTGCCAAATTCCTCAAATAACTGTTTGTGGTGGGGGATGAAAGAAAGTTGCATTTTGTTTACAGTTAAAGGAGTTTGCCTTTAGAAACACACCTTCCTCCTGCTCAAAAGCTCTCCTCCATGATACTGTGTGAAATATTTTTGCACTGTTGTGAAGCATTTTTGACATCTTTTATTTTGTACATTAACTGTGTTCTCAGAGCTGAATGTTTATATCTTTTGCTGTGCAAAAGGGACATGTAATATGTTGTTCAGTTGTATATACAGAAATGTGTATAAAACATTTTGTTATTTTTTAAGAGTAGCACTGCCCTGGTTCTGTTTGCACACCAATGGGGAGAGAATAAAGAGGACAATTCAATGGAACAGGTTTAGCCTCTGGAACTGCTACTGAAAGAGCTTGGTGGAGGGGGTGGGAGAGGGTGTGACCATCCCTGGGATGCTGTGGTAGGACAGTCTTGGGCCTTGGGCTTGGAGGTGATTGAATGGGGGGAGGGGGGAGACTACTTTAGGCCTAGTCTGGGGCCATTCTGGCCTTCTGCAACTGAGGCCAGACTTCTCCTATAGCGGAGTATATCCCATATTCTTCATTAGTTAAGTTGTGGGCATGTGAGATTCTTCTAGTCTCTTTGAGTTAACTCTTGAAGATGTAGGGTGAGTTCTGTTCCTCACTCTCAGACCTGTGAGGTTATTTAGGGAGGCGTGACTTTCAATTTCCTTCTAGGTTTTCCCACCTCCTTCTGTTGGTCATGTTAAAAATCAAGAGTAAGGACTATACACTCTTTTCCTTCATAAGCAGCTCAAGGAACCTTAAAAATGAACTCGAGACATATAGAAGTTCCCCACGGGACTCTCTGAGGAGTTGGTTGAGCTTTGTTTTCCTGGGAGGACAAGGAGAGAGGAACATTTGCTAAGTTCCAATCATGGTCTGAGTGAGTCATGGTACAGGTGGGTGGGTGGGGAGGCAGATGGAAGAACCCACTTCCTCCCTTGTACAATCCAGCTTGACCCCTTGGGGGAATGGTGTGGAGGGCAAGGCAACAAGATCCCTTAGAGCTGGGCCTGTGTGTGTGTCTTAGGGTTTTCATGCTTTCTCTGTGTTTGTTTCTGTTGTAAACTCCAAACAGATGTCTCTAGTTTGGCTACACCCCATCAGCTGGAAGTTGTAACAAGATGCCGCCAAAACTGTGCCTTCTGCAAGTTATTTGCCCCTTTGGGCCCCTTTGCTCTGTTGCAGAAATGGATCTCACCCCGGCCTTCTCTGGTGTCCTGAGGCCACTTCACTTTGTTTTCATCATAAATATGATCTGAGCAGCTAGATCCAGAGATCCTAAGGAGTCTGGAATTTGCTGCAAACACAGAGGAAGGGAGGGTGGAAGATTTTTCTTCCTAATTTATGGGAGTGGCTTAGGTCTAAGATTATCTTTAGAAAAGCAAAGCAATGGGTGTGTGTGGTGGGGATGGGAAATAATTATAAAACAGAGTTGCTTCTTATGGGCATTAGGACGTGGTACAGGCCTTTGAGTCTGTTATCGTTTGGTTTGTTTGAGAGTCCCTATCCTCCCTGAATACCTCAGATATATGTCACTGAATGACAGTTGCAAGCTCCCCCCCAAGTAGAGACTGGTTGGGAAAGTCAAGCCACATGTGACCAGACACCCACATTGGTATGCCTTCCATACGGTTCTCACCTGATAGGAGACAACTGTGTGGGCCACTCCTGCGTGACTGGACTTCACATTTCAAATTATTTCCATGCACTGCCAAGTTCACCTGCCACCTGAAACTGATGAGAACATCAAATGGTGGAGATAATAGGGTTAATACTTGGGCCTGGGCAGGGTCTGGTGATCTTCATTCTTATTCTATTTATGCATCCATTGAGAAAGCTAAGGCTGACTTTCATCTGTAACTGATGTGAGGTATGGTGATTGGTCAGAAAGTTCAGACAAATGCCATTTAAGCCAACACCATCAGTAAATGTCAGGCAGCTGTCTCTTTTAAGTCTAATTTCTCCTGCTCTCTGACTTATAAATAGGGAAGGGGGTTTAGGGATGAGGAAGGAGGAAGAAAATAAACACACTGCAAAGGGGTCAGCACCCCTCCTTTCTCCCTCTAGGTGCTCTCCTTCTCTCCTTCCTCTCCTCTACTTTTTGGCTTTATCTCCCATGTGCCCCAGGGCTCTGGCTGATGTAATTCTAGAAGAGATGAGAAGGTGATATATGATTCACCTCTTCTTACATCTCAGTCTTCCAGGGATGATATCACTAGTGTAAGAAGAGATGTTTTGAATGAAAAAGAAAAAAACAACCAAAACCCCAAAACCAATTTGTTCCTGATGCTCAGAAGGAAAAGAGAGGTGTGACAAAAGCAAAACTAGATAGTTAGAAGACATCACTATATCACAGAGCACCTGAGGTCTAGTTCTCTCGTCAATTCTGCTTTTTCTTCTTGCAAAATGAGCCTCGTGTTTCTCCTTCATGTAACCTGATGGTGCTTTCAGTGTTGTGAGACACTTTCCACGTTCTTCCTCAGCCTGAGTACTCCTGTGTGTCCAACAATGCAGCATTGACTGCCTGGAAAACGGGGTGACTTCCGGCGGTGAGAGAGATCGCGGCAGGGGTGGCAGTGTGGGCACACGGAGCAGGCATTCATCAGCCTCTCTCGGCACAAACAGCCCATGTTCAGTTGTATAATTTGCTGTGTTGCCAGGAAAGCGGGGAGAAGTAGGACGGCATAAAATAAACACTAACGTTACAAACTCTCTCACCATTATCGTTTCAGAGAACACCCGCTCCATGTTCACACATGCTTCTCCCTAAAGAAAACATCCCTCTCTCTGCCCACAGTCAGCAGAACAGTAGATTTTAAACGAATGAGAAAGTCTCTGTCGTACTGAGAAAGCACAGTTCCCCTTCGCGGACAGAGCTGTTGTTAGGGTTCTGCTGGTGAAGGGGGAGCGAGCTGGTGGGGAGAAGCTAACCCTGGCACTGCACTGGAGATCAGAAAACCTCCAGGGAGTCACCAAGGGTCACGAGAAATATAAAACTCCTATTAGGAGGTTTGCCCTTGTTTCTAATAGGATTTAGTAATTGAATAAGCGGAGCCCTCTGCTTGGTGTGGTATACGCATCAGGAGCCCTGGCGTCTGCTGGTTAGTGATGCACCACGGAGCTAGGAATGGTGCTGACTGCTGGGGCTGGCAGCTATGCTCGACCTGTGGGAAATGACCTAGGGCTCCAGGCAGGAAGGAGGCCAATGACTGGGTTGCTCTGGATATCTGCCTATGGCCATGCCTGGATCTGGCTTTACCATTAGTGGGGGGCCTTTCCTGCGGGCTCACAGTGCACAGCGTGCCTGGGGCTAACCTTTCCTGGCTCTGAAGTGACCCCACGTGAGCAACCTTGACTAACCACCGTCCAGGTGGCCCTGCACCTTACTAGTCCTCTCTTCTCTCCCTAGGGCTGTTCAGTGGCACCAACAAAGTCCTTGACTCTAACCTCTCGGGAGAGTGGTCCTTCCGACTGCCTCCTCTGCTGACCTCCTCTTCATCTCTCTCCTGTCCCTCTTTCTCCAGTTAATACATCAGTTTCCTCTGGCTTCTACTACCCAGCATCCCCACTCATCCTGTCTTCATTTTTCTCCTTCCCACAAACCTAGTTCAAAAACAGAAAAGAAACCTCAGATTTTCAGAGGAAAACCAATCAAACTATACATTGTCCTCAGCCAGTATCATGCCTGCAATGCCAGGGCATGCTCTGGCTCTGTCCCCTACTTGGAGATGAACAAACCGAGGCATGGAAGGCTATGTCCGGCCCTAGATCACAAAAGGAGGGGCCCAGACCCAGGGATCCAAACCAATGCTCTTTTCAATTTCCTCCAGATTTCATGGTTTATGACCAGATTTTTAGTGTTGGCATGACAGAAATTGGCAGTTGAATTTTTCTTTGTTTCCATTTTTTTTGTACTCCACATTTCATGCAGGGTAGATCCTTGATGATAAACATTTGTGACATCATTCATCAATATACCACTCCCACTACCAAGTATGAGTAGCTACTAGATGCATGAGACTAGAGGCAGAGTCAGGCAGCTCTCTTCCTGGGGAGGATTCTCCAGGGTGGGGTGACAGACCCCAGAGGAACTTGGTCTTCTCTTGTTCCCACCCCTGAGATCTGGCCTGGCAAGGTCTTTCCCTAGAAGAGTAGGTCCAGTTTGAGGGCGGGGGAGCTCTTCCCATTGCATCATGATTATTAGTCATCAATAGTCTTCCTGGTTGGCTGAGTCCTCAAAGGATAGGCATGTGTTTCTAGGCATCACTGATTCACCACACTTAGCACCAACTCTGGCACCTAGTAGGTGCTCAGGAATTGCCAATGAGGGTTAAAGGAGCGGTTCCACTTCGTGCTAGGAGAGTAGGTTTGATAGAGCTCAAGGTCATTACCCAGAAGAACCAAGGTTTTTAAGATATGTATTTGGTAAGGAGTGAAGATTGGGATTCAATCAGCTCCTCAACTCTACATGAGCGAGAGTCAGTTCTCAAATTTTTCCTAGGAATGTTCCTGACTTTCTTAGGGATAGGTGATTCTGGTTTGGACAAGTTATGGTTTAGAATGGAATTGGATTTGAATCAAAATGGAGCCCCATACCTGATCATCCTAACCCCAAGGTTATTGCCAAAGCTCTCTCATTTGTGTTAAATGAAGGTTCAAATCATGTGGTGGGGTAGAGCGCCTGCAGGACAAGCTTTGGGTGTGGTGCTGAAATGAGTGGACTCCTTCAGCATTGACCAGGTCAGGTCATTTTCCTTCTTGGGTCTCAGCATCCTTATCAATAAAATGGGTGGGTGGGGTTAGATAATAGCAGACTTTCAGTACTGATGTTTTAAATTGAGGAAGGAGCCAAGGTTCAGTTCAAGTGTGTTTCTGCCTTATCCATCTTGTAGTGGGGAGAGTAGAAGCAACCTGACTGCGGGCTAGAAACTGTCTAGGGCCCTGTGGGACATCCCTCACTTTTAGGATCTATCAGGACCTGGATCCTCACAGAGTGGAACTTGGAGCTGGCATTCTCTTGGCTGAGCCAGAGCAGGACTTGCCTATTGGCCTTTCCTTTCACTCCCTCAAGAGTTGAGGGGCACAGTGGGTTCTTTTTTTTTTTTTTAATAGAGGCATGTTTTATTTATTTATTTGTTTGTTTATACATGCACTGGGTACAGTCAGAAGCGCGGGAGGGTGAGAGAATTCACCAGAGCCAGAGCGGGGAGCAGAGCAGGCAGAAGGACAGAAGTACACTGCTGAGGGGAGCAGCGGGCGGCAGGAGAGGTCTGCGCGCCATGTGGGACCCTCCTCTGGTGGCCGGGGAGCAGCCGGGAATCGAACCAGTGCCGCAGAGGCCGCAGGCAGCTTCGCAACCCAGCGCTCAACCACTGCGCCACCTGGGAGGCCCCACAGTGGGTTCTTAAATGGGGACTAATGCTGAACCTAAGACTCAGGCTAGGGAACAGTTAGGGTTTATAAAATGGCTTGCCTAACATCATTCAGAAAGTTGGGGCCAGAAATCCGGTCTCCTGACTCAAAGTACTACACTCCTTTCCCTGTAGTTTTTGAGCTGGAGATATGTTAGTTTGGAAGCAACCCAGACACTATCCAAGGAAACTTGGCAGAGTCCCAAACATCTGATCAAAGGCTATGAGGGCAGCAGGTATTTTGTTCTCCTAACAACAGAGGCCAGGCTCAGCTGCGCCAAGTCTGAGAAAAAGAGGGAGTTGATAAGCCGGTGCACACTTTCTTACCTCCCCGTGAGGCAGGCCCCTACCTGCTGCAGGACCCATCCCAGTCCCTTCTTCTAGGGGAATTTGGAAGGATCCTTCTCTTAGGGGAATTTGTTCTTAGCTCTGTGGAGGACTCTTCTTCCACCTCTATTCCAGGGCCAGCCAACAGTGGTTAAAGCGGTCACTAGCTCACTCCAAGATCTTCTACCCTCCCTAACCCTGAGATTGAGACAGCCTCAGCGCTCCTCCAGACCGGGCCCCATTTTACACAGGGAACAGGAGCAGAGAAGGGAAAGGATTTGTTCAGAAAGCTTATGGCAGAGCCTGGATTAGAATGTGGGCTTCCATTTTCCTGCAACTCTGTCTCCAAGTGCCATATGACCTCAGAAAACCTCTAGAGCAGTGCAGGAAGTCCCATTTCCTTGGTGACATTGGCCAAGTGTATGTGTGTAAAGTTCAGGGCTCTCGTCTTTTTGCCATGGGTGAAGTTTCCACTTTTTTTTTTTTTAAAGATTTATTTTATTTTTATGCATATAAGAGCTGGGGTACAGGCGAGATGTGCTGGGAGGCGGGAGTGAGGGGATTCACCAGAAACAGAGTGGGGAACAGAACAGGCAGACTGACTGAAATACACTGCTGAGGGGAGCAGTGGGCGAGTCATGAGAAGTCTGCTGCGCCATGTGGGCAGCTCCCTGGCTGTGGATCAAACTCGTGCTTGCAGTGGCTGTGGTTAGCTTCATAGGTTGCGTCTTAACCCCTTGCGCCACCAGGGAGGCCCTGAAGTTTCCACTTTTGCTTCCTCCAGCTGTTGCTCCTCAGCCTATAGCAGATAGCCCAAGCCCCTACCTAAGGCATATTTTCAGGGAACTGATATCTTAATAGAAGATTCTTGACTATTAAAATTCTTTGAGATGTAAAGACGGAAAGAGAAGGGGTATCTCAGGTGCATGATAGAAGGAGGCTAGAGTGGGCAGGAAGAAATATTTAGGTGTTACAGATGTTCTTCTCTAGCATTATAAACATTTTCCTAAACTTTCCATACTTGCTGTTGAATTTCAGAGAAAGAAAAAGTGATGTGCTGAGGTCACATGAGTTCAAGGAGGGATCGTGGGTAGGGCCACCGGGTCTTGCATCAGCACACTCTCAGTTCTGTATTGCAGTTCAGGGTTTGCAAGTGGTTCCCAGACACCATCTACAGATTTACAGACCCATCAGCAGTTCCTTACCCATGGCTATTTTCTGTCCTCCCCAAGGCTTCCTTGGTAGATCAATTTGTCTTAGCCTTTGCACATCAACTTGCCCTCAGTGCCCCCAATTCCAGGAGAAACCACTGACCATCTGATTTCTAGTAGAGAGCTCATCTCTTTAAAAGAGCATCCCAGGATTAGGTGCTCCTGTTTGTGCCTGGGCCAGACTACACTGCTTGTCCAAATGAGATGTGCAGACCTGCTAAGATGTGTGGGGCCCTTTTTCTCATCTGTTGCCTGTGGGGGAAACTTGCAGAGTCCGTGGCTGGCCAGGCCCTTTGAGAGCTTCTCACATTGATGAAGTCAAAGGTTTCAGTCTTATGTGACCTTTCTGCCATTTCATTCCTTTAACCCTGGTGTGAACAAGCATTCAATACTAGCTGACAGATGTAGGCTAGAGAAGCTAGGGTGGGGAGGAGGGGTGTATTGTGGGTGAAACTGTAAGGTGCAGCTGAAAGAGAACCAGATTTGAGACCCATTCTCATTCTGGTTTTCCCATATGGAAACTCTCTGACCTTGGGCAAGTTTCCTTTTGGGGCCATTTCTCTCTATGAAATGGAAATAATAACATTAACTTAACTGTCTCTCTGGTCATTTTGAGGCTCACCATCTAAATATTGGATGAGTAAGTTCTTTGTTAAGGGCAGTACAGGAAAGGAGTGGTGGCTGCTGGAATATGCAGATTGAAATAGCACAGTTGGGACCAGTGGGCCTCAGTGGGCCTCATTGGGCCTCTCCACAGAGCAAATGTGGACCTGGGCAGGAACATTTTCCATGAAACATATTCCACAACCCAAGGAGGAAAAACAGGCAAGGACAAGGAAGCAATCTATTAAGATAGGAAACAGCAGGTGGGGTTTTAAATGGCATGCTTTATGCAGAAAGATAACCACATGTGCGCTGTGGCTCCATCTCCAGCCTGATCTTTTCCATCAGCCCTGGTGGGAGAGCATGGCGGCTGCCTGTGCTCTCTGGCTGGATTTGTATTTGTTTCCTGTAATGGGATTCATTTTGTCAGCATGTGATTATCAGCCGGATCAGTATTTCTAGTGTGATTAGTGTTCTATATTCAGACCTGCTCTCTTGTATGCGTGTGCACGTGTGCAGGCACACACACACACACACACACACACACACACACACACACACCCTCCCAAAGCTTTCCTCAGATATCTGCAATCCTGATTTCATTTACCTCTCAGATAGATGTTGCTGAAATGGGCATAACCATTTTAAAATAATTCTTTTGGCTATTTTCTAGAAATGTGGATGTTCTGAGGCTCTCTTTGGAGACATTCTACGTAGATTGAACACGCCCAGAGATACTCAGGGTGTTCCTGTCCTGATGAACTGTGTCACATGTGTATGCTCCTGTGGTTCCCTGGGCTGTGCTCAAGGGTGACCCTGAGATGCACTGGAAACGCAGGCTGTTGTGCTTGGCGTTAGTGTGAAATGATCAGTGAAAACGCAGAGCAGAATGAGAGCACTATGCTGATCCCCCCAGCCTTCTGCCAAGGAAAATTTCAAATCACATCACCCTTTCCTTTCCATTGTGCTCTGACTTTTCTGTTTGTGCTCATAAAATGTCCTTAAACTAATAGAAACCACCAATCCCCACCAGGCCTGCTCTGCTTTGCAGGGCACTATGCTGAAAGAGGCCTACTGCTAGGAAGACAGGGGATTCTGATTTGCTTAAGAGAATGTGTTTATGCCTGGTGTCCTCACATAATTATAGGGCAGCCACCTTCTACTCTCAAAAGTGTCCTAGTTTGGATGATACGTGGTATAGGTCCCTCCCCCCCGCCTCTCATTACCTAGGTAAATTTGACCTTAACTTGTGCATGTCTTATTCCTGTTCTCTTCTTCACAGAAGAACCTATATATGCTGTATTTGTTGCATGCCCATTGCCGTGCTGGCTGTGGTGATAAGGTGGGGGAGTGAGATGGTGGTGGGTGGGAGGTGGTGGATCTCCAGAAGTAAGAAGCAGGCTTGCTCACATGAAACTCATAACCCAGCATGAAAGATCAAAGCATGCACTATCTAGCAACATAAAAAGCAGCACAGTCACTCTATGTGTACAGTATTGAGGGGACACAGAGGAGTGGCAGTTCACTCAACTGGACCCACCCAAGAAAGGAGGGATGCTCATAGAGGGCTTCACAAAAGTGATGATCATCTTCTTCAACCATCAAAGTGGTCTCCTCAAAGGCTCTGACTGAGTCATCAAACCTTATCTGACATTGCTTCTATGAGAAGTATAATCTTCCTGAACATTTTTTGGGGACAGGTGTTTTTCAACATCTCCTATCTGCTACCTTTCTTCAGGCTTGTATTGCTAAAGGCCATTTGAGAAGAATATTTCATCTATTTTCTGATTGATGAACTTGACAACAAGAAGGAATAGAATTTAGTGGGAATAACTGAATATAGTAAAGAATGCTAGCTGCTTTAACAAGGAAGCTCTTACATGCTTTTCATGATTAGATTTTTTTTCTTACTTATGCAGATTCAGCACAAACACTCCTGGTTATCAGGCAGTCTTTCAGGGACCCAGGCTCCTTCTAAATGTGACTTTACCATCTTCTAGAGCAAGAGTCATGGGTCAAATTGGGTCTGCTGGCTGTTTTTGTAAAGGAAATTTTATTGGAACACAATCAAACTCATTCATTTACATATTTTCTAGTACTGCTTTGCACTACAACAGCAGAATTGAGTAGTCGTAACATTGTATATGTGGGTTATCTAGTTGGCCCTTTACAGAAAAATTTGCTGAAAGCCTATGTCTGGGAATTGCCTCTAGGTCATTGTATCTGACCAGAGAAGGCCCTCCAGGGGACAGAGAAAAAAATTGTGCATTATCATTTGGAAGTTTTAATGAGCAGGCCTGAAGTGACACATAGAATTCTTTTTTTTTTAATTTAAATTTTATTTTTATATTCCCCATAAATTACAACCCCCTTATTTTGACCCCAAGCCCTCCTTTCCCCACCACCACCCCGCAACCCATAGAGTGTCTCTTGTTCATAGTTATTTGTTGATTTTGATATTTTCTTTCTTATAGTTATTCTTTTTCCTGGTCCCTTATTTAAGTTTTCTAGATTCCTGCTATGAGTGAGACCATCCGGTATTTTTCTTTTTCTTTCTGGCTTATTTCGCTGAGCATGATCCCTTCCAGCGCCATCCATGTTGCTGCAAATTGCATGTGTTTATCTTTTTTGAATGCTGAGTAATATTCCATGGTATATATGTACCACATCTTCTTGATCCAGTCATCTATTTTGGGGCATTTGGGCTGTTTCCAAAGCTTAACTATTGTAAACAGTGCTGCTATAAACATAGGGGTGCAGGTGTTCTTTGGAATTGATGTTTCTGTGTCCTTTGGGTAAATACCTAGGAGTGGAATTGCTGGATCATATGGAAGCTCTATGTTTAGTAGGTCCAGAAATCTCCACACAGCTCTCCATAGTGGTTGGACCAGTTTGCACTCCCACCAACAGTGCAGGAGAGTTCCTTTTTCTCCACAACCTCGCCAACATTTGTTGTTGCTAGTTTTTTTAATATGTGCCATTCTCACTGGTGTGAGATGGTATCTCATTGTAGTTTTGATTTGCATTTCCCTGATTATAAGTGATGTTGAACATTTTTTCATATGCCTGTTGGCCATTTACATTTCCTCTTCAGAGAAATTTCTTTTTAGCTCTTCTGCCCATTTTTTGACTGGATTATTTTCTTTGTTTTTGTTGAGTCTCATCAGCTCTTTGTAGATTTTTGTGATTAGTCCTTTATCATTAGTGTTGTGTGCAAAAATGTTCTCCCAGTTGGTGGGGTTTCTCTTTGTTTTTGTTATTGTCTCTTTTGCTGTGCAGAAGCTCTTTAATTTGATGTAGTCCCAGCTGTTCATCTTTGCCTTCACTATCACTGCTTTGGATGATGTGTCTGTAAAGATGTCTTTGATGTGCATATCACATTTTTAAACAATATTTGCTTCCCCCCACCCCTTCAGGTGTAGTCAGATGATTATGTGACCATAGAGGTTCCTTCACCAGTGCACCCATGCACCATTTCCTCAGCCCCCTGTGCTCCTCCCTCCCTCCCTCTGAGCCCTCTCCCTCCTCCCCTGCAGGATGTCTCTGATTTATAATTGTCCATTTTTGCTTTGTTGTGTTTTGTACTGCTATTATTTAAAATGGTATTTTTTAAAAGGCTATGGTACCTAACAAGATTGTCTGGGAAATTTTCTGGTATGAGTGTTAAAGGAACAAGACATTGTATCATTAGTTATTATTCTTTGATAACCTTAGGGACAGACCAGGATATAGTTGAACTAAATATGTCATCAAGATGAAAAAAAAAAAAAAAGGAAAAGGAAGAAAGGGAGGGGGAAAAAAGGCAACAAGTTGTGTTTCTTTTGGAGATAATCACCACCCTTAAGCAATGCAGGGTTTCAGCTCGGATGCCTGGCTTTGCAACCCATTCTTGGGTTTGCATCTCGTTCTTGGATTTGAACCTTATTCCTGGGTTTGCACCTGTTTTTTCAAGGCTCAGTGTGCTACACTGCACAGAATAGTTCAATCCTCTGAGGTCTGGTACTCACTTGGGATGATTATGTGACCTATGGCATTGTGCAATCCAAAAGAAATCATGACTATAAGTCACCTTTTTTTTATGGATAAGTGTGATACAAGTGTAAGAAATGTTCATTTCTGTCCTCCTGGAGGACCTGGGAGGGCAATCTTGTGGTGGGTCTAAGGCTGTTTGGGGAGCATGCGTGGGACAGATTCTGGCCACCTGGGAGCTAAGCTACCATGTCCTTTTTCAGTTGCCTCCTGGTAGCCCTGCTTCCTCCTGAACATTTTGATGATGGAGACCCAGCAAGGGACAGTTCCCCTGCGAGGCTGTGTTTGAACAGTGATCCCTGCAGCACCTCAATCCTCTCTCTTTCCAAAGAGACTGCCCTACTAAGTCAGGAGACTTTATAACTTATAAGGATGCTCTCTACTGTTTTCTCACTTGATGCATATAACCAGCCAGGGTAGAGGTAGCAGCAACAATAACTCAATTTTCAGATGACAGACCCAGGGATTAAAGAGCAGAATGGATTAGAAAGGGAGGCAACTGACAAGTGGTTAGCACCTACTGCATGCAAGTGCAACTATCTCATAGTGGTGGAGAAAGGAATGGGCAGATCAGGGACTGGAGGCCAGATCTCCAGATTCCAAGTGCTCTATGAGCACAGAATGGCACAGGGTAGAAATTTTATGTATTAGCGTACTGAAGACAGTGTGCAGAAAGGCAGAAGACTAATAGGGAGGGACAGGTGGGGGTGGGGAGGTGAGGTTGTCAGCTGGCAAGTATGAGGCTGTGGGTGGGGTTGGGGCCATGGCTCCCATTATGTGGCTGTCATCAAAGTGCCCAAATAAATAAAGGTTTGCAATTACTGGGAGACGTGGGTTTGGGAATCTCCCAGCAGCAGGGCCCAGATGTTAATTAAACCTAAGATAGGTCATTATCTCTCTCCATTGGATTGAACAGAGGGAAATTGATGCAGACAGCAGTTTGGGGACTTGCCCATATGGCTGTTACGTGTTATTATTTCTGGTTTTTAAGAGACACCCATTCTGGGGCTTTGGGGCACAGCCGAGGGGAAGGAGGCCACTTTTAAGTACTAGTCACTGAAGACAATTCCCACTCCTCCCTCACAGTTAAAGAAGGGCCTGGGCAGGCTCTCAGCATTTGCCCTGTGGCTCCCTGGAGCCACCTGACTTGTGTTCCCACACTGGGGGTGCTACAGAGGCAGAGAGTAGAATGTGAAGACAGAGTGCTGGCACCCTTCAGGTTGTTCCATCCTAAACACAGTACAGATACGCATATTTAGTGATAGGTATGACATGGACACCCACCTGTCTGCATGGACCTTGACCACAGCACTGTCCTACATAGGTCCTGGGGCTCCAGCTTCCCTAAGTGTTAATTCTTTCATTGTTCTTTGATTGCTGGGTCTTGGACACCTCTCTCTTCCTCTCTCTCTCTCTCTCTCTCTCTCTCTCTCTCTCTCTCTATATATATATATATATATATATATATATATATATATATATCCACCATCCCCTCCTACCCCCCAGAGGAAGAGACTGGGTAATAAAAGTGATGCAAGAATGAATACTGCAGGCAGACTTGCATGAATGGATATTTACCAATGGAAATGGACATAGAGTTGAACTTTAAATGACATGAGGTAGAATGAACTTTGGGGTACTAACTCTGCATTGGCCGCCATGGCCCCTGCCCTGGTTGAAAATCTGCACATAATTTTCAGCTCCCTCCAGGCTATTACAACTAGTAATAGCCTGCTGCTGACCAGAAGAAGCCTTATGATAACATCAAAAGTTGAACATGTATTTTGTTTGTTATATGTATAAAGCACTGTATCCTTACAATAAAGGAAGCTAGAGAAGAAGAAATATTATTGAGACAATGAGAAGGAAGAGAAAATACATTCACAGTACTATGCTGTATTTATTGATATTATAGTTTATGCTTATTAAAAGAAAATCCACTTATAAGTGGACCCATGTGATATTCTAGGACCAACTGTAATATGGCACTCTGCCCAGCATGTGCTGTACTAGCTGAATGCCAATCATGAGAAAAGTACTTTTTTAGTCTGTAAGTTAATTTATATAACTCAAAGATTTTATGATAATATGTGCTATTATTCTTAATAATATCTGGACCTTTACTGAAGCACCATTAGGCTTTGCTTTTATGCTTATCTTCACAGGGGCTGCCTTTCAAATACCAAGAGGATGTTCTTGAGTGGCTGGGCAGTGGGTTGGGGGCCTTGGCTAACTTGCATTTGAGCCTGGGGAGAAGTAAGCTGTTCTCTCTCAGCATCTTCCATCAGCAGGGATTTTTTTCACAGTTATAGGAGAGGCTAGGCCATCTGGTCATCTTTTGTAGGTCAAGTAACTATATATTGATGAAAAAGGGTTGTTTGGCATTCAAGTTTTAATTCTAAACATTAAATGGAATGACTGAAACAGAACTGCAGTTACTCTTGTGTTTGTGCACACACACACACACACACTCACGAGTGCACATGCCTCCTAGAGCCTGGATGGCCAGTTGACATAGGCGGACTGAAGGAGGCTTGGGTTAGTGGTTGCTTACTCACAAGAGCTCTGCTAATCTACAAAGCAGAATTAAAGGAAGTGTCACTCTGGCTGGCAGCTTGGAGTAGCCGTTAGTAATCATCTTTAGGCAAAAGCTGTAGAGTGACATGAATTCCTCAGACTGTCTGTGGCTTCAGTCCCTCCAGGGAGTATGGATTCTCAAGGACTCTATAAAGATTTCCTCTTGGGCTTTTACTGTGGTTGGAGAGCTGGGGCTGAAAGCTGCTGAGCTGAGTGTGGCTATGACCTTGAAGACTTGAAGATCAAAGAGAGACCTAGTTACTTCTGAATCTTGACCTTGTTTTTGAATGATTGAACAACAACAACAATAATAATAATAACAATAATCAGAGAGAAAGAAGAGGCTTTGAAATCCTATAGTGACCTAGTTTTGCTGTACCTGGGAGAGGCGAGTAAGCGTGAGTTATTTTAATTCTCTTTAGCACATCTGTTAAAAGGCTGACTGAACATTCAGGGCATGCCTTAGAATAAACAGGCATGCCTGGATTCTAATGGCTAATCCTTTGTGTAGCATGGGGAATGAAAAAACAATGATACAGACTACTGATACAGACCTGGCCTGCAATGTCTGTCCATAGCTAACCTAGTAGCTATCAAATTTCTGCTTGCCCAAACTGGTAAAAAGTCCTCACTTATGAGGGCTTGCCTTCAATATACTCTTGTTTTTCTCCTAAATTAGCATTCACCAGGATGACCACAATCATGTTAAAATCTATTTAAATCATCCAAGAATGTTTATGAAAGACTTTTAGCACACTAATTAAATTTCACAAGTAATAGTAACCAATATTTTTAAGATGTAACTTACCATGATTATTTTTATATCCATTTTCTCATTTGATCTTAAACAACCCTCTGACTTAGGTAGGTATGAAGGCATGTTGGGGGTATTGGCTTAGAATCACAGTGTTTACTGATCATCCAGGCGCTAATTTCCCTTTTCAGATGGAAAAACCAGCTGGAGTGAAGAGACTTCCTGAGGTCTTTTAGTAATAGGAGCGGAGCTAGTGCCAAGGGGGTTGCTTGCAACTATTTTAATGATGCTGCCTAAGATCCAAGACATTGTCTTTTTGATCCTTGGGTTAAATTTGAATGTTTTGGATGGGGGGGTTACAATTGTATGGGGAATATAAAAATAAAATTTATTAATTAAAAAAATAAATTGTTTACCTAAAAAAAAATTTTGAATGTTTTGGGGGAAAAAGGATGACTGCCCTCCATGGGAGGACAAGTAATATTAGCCAATATTTTTTTTTAAGTTATAGCTTACAATGGTCTTAACCATGGGGTTAAGACCAGGACCAGAGCCTTGAATATATGGTCAAGGGGTGGTTTTGAGCTCCTAATTATTCAATTTAAAGCAACATAAAAGACACAGAGCCTAAGATTTGGGGTTTTCAGTCTGAGAGTGGAGCATTCAGTACTGGGAGAGGGACAGAGAACACAATCAGGGCAGGGTTCCTGGGAGTTTCAATGACCAGAAAGTTCTAGAAGGGCTTTTGTTCCCCATTTCCCTCCCTCTGCACTTCCCACCTCCACATCCTGTACCCCTCTCTACCTGGAGCCTCCCTAGATGTTGCCATGGGAGAGGTCCTGGGCTCTAATCCATTTTCCCTGCCTCATCCTACCAAACTTTCAGCATCATACCTCCCTCTCCAGACTCAGAGTGGCTCTCCCATCAGGATAGGACATGATGCCAAGCACTGAAGAATAGGAGGCTCAATCCAGGGTCCTGCCTTCAAGCAGCCTGTAGCTTTGGGAAGGGAGAGTGAGGCAGAAGTAGCAAAACCAGCCATCATTCCCCATGGGAAGCACCTTCATTAAGCCCACAATAAAACAGCATGGGCAAGTGGAGACAAGAAGGGCCATGGTAGAGGACAAGGAGGACAAGAAGAAGGAATGGGATTTGTGACTGGAGAAGGTATTCAAAGCTGTTGGACTACCAAGAGGCATGAGGAGTACCATGGCTCATCAGAGAAGTGACTTGGGGTTAAGTGTGTGTGTGAATGGAGAGATAGACAGGGGTCAGATCATAGAGAGCTTGTGTATCTAACCACTTTGGCCTTTCCATTGAAAAACCTGATTCTGAAGGATTTTAAGAATGGGCAGTGTGTATTCCATGGTGATGTAGAAGTGGTGGTGGGAGGAACAATGGGAATGGGGAGGGTCTAGAGGTGGGGGAGAGGTTCACATAATGATCCAGGCAGGAGATGATGAAGGCCTATGCAGAGGGAGAGATATTGGACTGGTTTCAGAGGCATTTCAAAGTAATCGAGAGTATGGTCAGGGAGAGGGAGATGTCCGACATGTACGGTGTGCTGGAGTGCCTGGTTCTGGCTCCAGACTTAGACTACGGACATCTTTTCCCACTTCTGCATTTGGGAATGTCATGTGGGAATTTTAAATCAGCTGTGGTAGAAATATTAACCCTGTAGGAATCAAGAAAGGCAACAAGCCACATCTTTTCTCCCCAGAGAGCTGAAATAGCTGCAACTTTTCCTGTCTTGGTGACAGAGGGCAGAATCACAGGAAGTGGACTTGGGAGGCTTCAGAGGCATTTGAGATGGACATTAGGCAGGGGACAGGTATGTGATAGGTGGGCATAGGGAAGGCATTTTTGGTGAACTAGCAGTGAGAGCAAAGATCACCTTGTTTGGCAGTGTGTTGACACATAGCAGGGAACTTGAGATGCTTAGGGACCATTTGTGGGCTAATTGCTAGCAGAGTCTTAAATTAGATCTTTATGAGTTGATAGCTCTAACACACAAACGAAATATTCCTTAAATACCTTCAGGTAAGGCCTCCCTGGTGGCACAAGGGGTTAAGCACCACACTATGAATCAATCCACAGCCTCTGCAGCACAAGTTTGATCCCCGGCCATCCATGGAGAAACCCATATGGCAAAGCAGACCTCTCCTGTCTTGCCCGCTGCTCCCCTCAGCAGTGTACTTCAGTCAGTCTGCCTGTTCTGTTCCCCACTCTGTCTCTGGTGAATCCTCTCACCCCTCACACCTCTGGCCTGTACCCCAGCTCTTGTATGCATAAATAAATCTTTAAAAAAAATCCCTTCAGGTACATGATGCAGATTTGCTGTGAACTGGCCTACATTTATCAGGGGTTCATCTTCACATGGAGCATCCCCTGAACCTACTTGTAATGGTTAATTAGTTACCCTAAGAAGACTCAGAAGTTATCCTAGGTAATTGTTTAGCCGGGGTGGAAACTGAGTCTGGAGAGTGCTTGAAGACTTTCTTAAGGTCCATTTTGAACTTCATGAGGATCAGAACTTTGGAGCTGGAACTTGTGATAGTTTTCTGTAGCTGCATAACAACTTTCTCCCAAATTTTTAACAAAAAATTGGCTTATAACGACAATACACATTATCTTGCAGTTTTTACAAATCAGGAATTTAGGAGTGATTTAACAGGGTGAATTTGATTTTTTTTTTTAATTTTTTTTTTAAAGAGGCATGCATTTTTATTTATTTATGATTTATTTATTTGTTTGTTTGTTTTGTTTATACAAGCACTGGGTACAGTCAGAAGCGCGGGAGGGTGAGAGAATTCACCAGAGCCAGAGCGGGGAGCAGAGCAGGCAGAAGGACCGAAGTACACTGCTGAGGGGAGCAGCGGGCGGCAGGAGAGGTCTGCGCGCCATGTGGGACCCTCCTCTGGTGGCCGGGGAGCAGCCGGGGATCGAACCGGCACTGCAGAGGCCGCGGGCAGCTTCGCAACCAAGCGCTCAACCGTTGCGCCACCGGGGAGGCTAACAGGGTGAATTTGATTTGGGATCTGGAATTAGTCAAAGTTTTTCATAAATAGAACCAATAGGATTTATATCTATATAATATGTATTTATGTATATACACCAATTTCTCTTAATAAATCATAATGAATCTCCTTACATATTATATTATGAGATAAAACATTTATAATATAGAATTATATAATAAAAAGAGATTATGAGGAATTGACTCAGATAATTGTGGAGGCTGAGAATCTCCATGACCTGCTGTCTACAGAGACCTGGGTGGTATAATTCAGTCTGAGTTGGGAGGCCTGAGAAGCAAGGGGAGAAAATGGTGTTCTCCACTCTGAGGGCAGAAGATGAGAGGAAATGTTCCAGTTTAAGCAATGAGGTAGAAATGGAAAGGGTGGATTCCTCCTTCTCTACGTTTTGTTATAGTCAGGCCTAAATGGATGATGCCTGCCCGCACTGGGGAAGACAATCTACTGAGTTCACCAACCCGAATGCTAATCTTAGACACATACCCAGAAGTCATGTTTAATCTGGACACCTCATGGCCAGCAAGTTGACATGTACAACTAAATATCACAGGGTCTCTCTTGAAATTGCAGTCAAGATGTCAGCTTGGGCCGCAGACTTCTGACTGGGGCTGAAGTTTTGCTTCAGAGCGCTCACTCACATGCTTGGCACTGTAGTGCTGGTGTGGGTGGAAGGTTTCGGTTTCTCACCAAGAGGCCTCGCTGTGGGGTATGCTTGAGCCTCCTCACAACAACTCTGGCTTCCCTGCTCCTGCACCAGTAATGCAGTGATAAATATAGGAGCCCTGACATCTTTTGTGCTTCAGCTTCAGAAGTCATTACCATCATTGCCATAGCATCCTTAAGGTCATACAAGTGAGACTCAGTCAGTATGGGAGAGGGTAACCCAATAGGCAGGGATCACTGGGGGCCATCTTGGATGTTGGCAAGCACAGAACCCAACATGGGAGATGAATTCAAACAGACACTTGAAGTCAGCAGATGTGGTTCTGCTGTTTGATAGGTAGGGATCCCATTGAAGGCTCAGCTTCCTCATCTGTAAATGGAACTGTAGTTCCTGCCTGGTTTGCTATACTGCATTGTGATGAGGACCAAACTGCAAAGATCAATAGAGAAGATAGTTAGGAGGGTTATTCTCTTGCCATCTGTGGTATGATTAAAAAAAGATAGAGAACCTAAATTCCTGCTTATTGATGACTGTTCAACAAAGGATAGGGGACTATACCTCCTGGGAAGACCACTGCAGTGAGGTGGGTAATAGTAAGGGTTCAAGTCTCAGCTCCACCACTCACTAATGCCATAACTTGGAGCAGATACTAAATTCCTTCATGCCTCAGGTTTCTCACCCATCCCCGTGAAAATGATGGCAGTATCTTCTTAAGTAATAGGGTTGAAGTATTTAATTAAACTATCTAATTCAGGTGAAGGAAGCATTTAGAACAATACCCCCTGACATTTAGTGACTGCTTGATATAAATAATAGCTTTGACTACAGAGTGGCCACAAAGTCTGGACACACAGATATTATTTTATCATGCATTATAATGTAATATCAATAAACCACTTATTATATATCTGCCTGTGTTTCCAGACTTGGTGGCCAACCTATGTTATGCCCTCTGATCCTGACTGTCCTGACTGTAATCTAGTTGGCTGATCTGGGATAGGATTCTAATCTTTCATTAGAGAAGAGAAGACCTTCATTATACTTATTAAAATGTCATTCCTGCCGCCAAGCTTCCCCAGGTGTGGGGTGCTGTTAATGCTGCTCTCACGCGCGTTGCTCACTCCAAAGGGGCCTTTTATTACATGAGCACATGGTGTACAACAGATGCTCTGTGCTATTAAGTTAGTTTTGCAAACCGCAGTGGCCAGCCACATAATGACATAAAGACATACCTTACCTCAAAGGGGCAGGGTACCAGGCAACATGTGGAAAGGGTTCTGACAACTTCTGAGAGTGCCCTGGGAAAGGAACGTTCCAGAGAGAAAGGTCTAGGGCTACAGAAAGGACCCCATGTTAAATAAGACTGAGCAAACAAAACTGAACCCAGAAAGGGATTCTTTGATGCTATATACATTATTGTTTAAAATGACTCTGCAAGTCATTTACCAGACAGTTTGTCAATACCTAACACACTGGTTTGTTTAAAACTTTGGCTTTTTTTTTTTTTTTTTTGAAGATTTGAGACATATCTTTTTTGGAGAACATCTATCACTTAGAGGGAATTTTCTAAACTGTGTACTTGGAACACTAATCCCTAAGCATGTACTGGATGTCACGTTAAAACAATGATCAAATGAACTTGGGAAACCCAGAGTTAAACATAACTAAACAGACTTCCTTGGTATAGAACTCCTCAGAGACTTTAATATGCTAATATGCCCAATGAAACTCTGGAGGGTGATAAAATCTAGTTTTTCCCATATTTATTTGATCATAATCCCATTTTTTTGGGGGGGTCGAAGGCAAGTCGAAATATTTCAGAAAAAGTACTCAGTACAATATAGATTCAGGAAAACATAGATCTAATTTTTGGAAACCTACTGTTTTATCTGCCTGGCACTTCCACTGGTTTCTGGTAACACCCTGCCCCTTTTCTGAGGCTGCTCCCAGCCCTATTCACATGGTCCTCAAGGAAGTTTGCATTTTCTTGTGAGTCCTGCCTTTGACCACAAGTAGCCCACATCCTAGCCATAGAGTGAGCAGCAGATCAAGGCTGGGCACTAAATTTCTTTCCTGGAATTTTTTGGATTTGGGTTCAATACTTCTTTCTCTGGTGGCTGAGGTGGTAGACACAACGTGCAAAGAGCTGTTAATTGGGATGTTTCTACAATCAGAGAAAGTCATTCTGCCAGGAGGTATAATCTTACCAACAGGAGAGAGAAAAGCCTATGGGAGATGGAGAGGACAAATGAATTTGACTGTTTGGCTTTAGTTGTTTTGCACTTCTTATTCTGCTCCCACATTAAGCAGTTTGGATGATTTGTGTCACTGTGGTGTATAGATCAGCGCATTTTCCTGAACTATGTATTACCAGACTATAGTGCGGTAACTTCAGAAACTGAGTGCTTGCCAGCTTTTATAGTAATTAACATGGCTGAGATATCAAATGGAATTTCATTTTTCTAATTATTCATATTTGTTTAATTTACTAAAGTATTGATCTACAATGACAATGATGATGATGATGATAATAATAGTACCCTCCTCATGGATACTTTGAGAAACTGTTCTATGAGATATTCCAGCAGGGCTGCTGTGTTTGGTTGTATGGGAAGCGCACTGCGTAACTCTAGGAGGTGCCATTCACATAGATGACAACACGAATAATTCTCACGGCCTGAGTTGTACGATACACAACCTGCATGACAGTAGATAAGCCCTTGGACTCCAGTATCCTTCCAGAATTTGTTTTGCTTAAATCTTTTGTTTTGCTTAAATTATCAGTCTTTTTGTGTTATTGTTGCTTTTAGCCTAAAGAAATCTAAATAAAACATCTTCTACTGTCCCAGTGTTCTATTTCAATTGTCCTTAATATATATATAAGAGACCTGGCTCTGGGGTGACTCTCCCACAGTATGATTCATCCATTTTGCTGGCTTGTTAGTTCTCATGGAAGGAAGCAGCTTCATACACACTGCTGGGGAGGATGCCAAACATTCTCTCTGCCAAACCTGAACTTTGTGACTGGGCATGCCAGCATTTCAAGATTCCCTTTCCTTCCACATCTGAACCCCAGGGTAAAGAGACCTCACAAATGCATGAAGGGAGCCAGTTGGACATCCTGAACACTTAGTTGGTGGGCCTATAATATCGCCATCTTTCCAGAACAGCTTGTTACTATTTATAAAAGCTTCTAAAATGCCCTTTGCCCTTCTGAAAATTACATTTCTAGGATTTTATAAAAAAGATTTATTTTTATTTATTTATGCATACAAGAACTGGGGTGTAGGCCAGAGGTGCAGGGGGTGAGAAGATTCACCAGAGACAGAGTGGGGAGCAGAACAGGCAGATTTACTGAAATGTACTACTGAGGGGAGCAGTGGGCAAGACAGGAGAGGTCTGCTGTGCTATGTGGGTTAGTGCCCTGGCCGGGGATTGAACTCAGGCTGCAGTGGCTGGCAATAGCTTGATAGCACTGAAACTTAACTCCTGTTCCACCAGGGCGATCCTATTATCTTTTTTTTTTTTTTTAAGATTTATTTATTTATTTATACAAGCACTGGGTACAGTCAGAGGCACGGGAGGGTGAGAGAATTCACCAGAGCCAGAGCGGAGAGTAGAACAGGCAAAGTGACCAAGTACACTGCTGAGGGGAGCAACGGGCGGCAGGAGAGGTCTGCGCACCATGTGGGACCCTCTCCCGGTGGTTGGGGATCGAACCGGCTCTGCAGAGACTGCGGGCAGCTTCACAACCCAGTGCTCAACCATTGCGCCACTGGGGAGGCCTGCGATCCTATTATCTTAAGGATCTTAAAGGTCACCAAAGATTTATGTCCAAAGATTTCATGTTTTAAGCATGAAAATTAGGAATAACCTGAATGATCCAATCTATAGGGATTAAGTAGCTATTAGAATACTATGTAAAAGATGAACTTATTAAAATTATACTTATTGTATTTATGATGATATGGAAATTATGTAGATTTTAGGTTAAAAAATCAGTAAACAAGTGAGTACATATGGAAGGGGAAAATGCTAAGAAAAAAACTGGAGAGAAATAGACTAAAATGTTCATAGTGAATATTTCTGAGGAGTGATACTTGGGTAGTTAATATAATTTAAAATGTTTTTCTAAAATTTATGTCAAGTGTACATATTTGATAGTCTGGGGGAAAATGAAGGTGAATATTTAAAAAGCAAAAACAGAGGGGGTAGTTGTGTCTTTCGTTACTGATTTATCTTTGTTACTTTATTTTTCACTATGAAATATTCCAAAAAGGCCAAAGAGTATAGAGAATAATATCACTGTGCCCACCTGCAGGCTTTGTCAAATTCTGTTAAAATCTCAGGACCATCTGGGTCCAGTGTCCTGATGTCCAGTGACCAGCATACATGGGTCCACAGAATGATTCAGAGTAGGTGCCCATATATGTACTAACTGCCTCTGTCTAGCAGTTTCTGTTTCAGTGGGTGGCATTTTCTGATCTTTCCCTTCAATTCTAGGAGCTCCCTTGTCTGAGGAAATACCAGTGATATCAGAGACTAGACAAAGAGGCTGAACAGAGAATGAGACAAATGTATGAGGTCATGGCTGCATTCCTATGACACAGCAGTTCCACTTCTAGATAGATACCCCACATATATGCACAAATTCTCATGATGGCATTGCTTGCAATAGTGAAAAACTGGAACAGTGAAAGAAAATTGGAAAAACTGCCTGTCCGTTGAAAGGGGAATGGTTACATTCTCATAACAGATACTCTAAAACCATAATTTCGCATAGACACAATAATGGATACTATAAAAAGAGATAGAGAAGTTGTAGTATTTTCATACAGTGTGATACTATGACATCAAATGACATGAATTTGGATTACATAGATGAATCCCAAATAAAAAACGTGTATGTGCAGGTTGGCTTTATGGGATTGATCACCAGGGCAGGAGAGTCTGTTTCTCACTGGTGATTGGCCAGGGTTTGTGGTTTTCCTACTAGCCTGGGACTCAACAACAGGAAGGAAGAAACAAGGACCAGTTTCCAGGAGCCCCATAACAGTTTTATTCACTTACTCAGGTTTCCCAGGTTTTTACTTCACCATTGCACACCAGCCCAGTGAGTTTCAAAGCCAGGATGAACCTGCAGGTGTGTCTCTTTGTAGTCTGGGTGATGGTTTGACTCACAAAAGGAAGACATCAAAAACCATGTTGGGGAGAGAGATTTTGTCTCAAGTTCTGAACTCACTTTAATTCCCATTCTTTCTCCTGCTTTACACTCCTGTGGCAAGGAGTACCAACTAAGTAGTTATATAATCACATATTTTCCATGTGGAGGGTCCTGAGAAGGGATTGTGGGGAGACAGAGGTGAATCTGATATGGTTTCTACAGGAATGGCAAACTCGTGGTTTGGTAGAATCATTCTCCTTTTCTACATGCAGGCCAACAACTCTGATCTATCAAATCATTTCTTCCATTAAACCTGATCATGACCACTCAAGACTCTGTTCCAAACATCCAGGATTATTCAGTAGAGGTGGCACTCAAGCTAGTAAGAGTTAGCAGTTGCTAAGTGCTTGCATTGTGTAGGCATCATACTACATGAGCTATCACCTTAATTCTGCACAACGCTGTGAAGCAGGTGCTGTCATTATCCTTCTTTTGTGGTTTTAGTACTAACCTGACTCAACAGGAAGGTAAAATGATGGCCAAACAGGCTTAGAAAAATTAGGAATCTTGTATTCCCTAAAAAAAGATTCTAAAATTTGAACTCAGACACCCCAGCTCCAGAATTTTTATTCTTGTGTTTGCTATGTATTTCCCATCCCTTGTCTACAACTGTCTGCTGCCTTTCTGAGTATAGGCCTGGTGGACTTGTGGGTGAGCATATGCTAGCATCTCTCCCAGCTGCTCTTCCAGCTCCCTGTTCCAAAGCAATGATCATGGCCCTCATTTCACAGAAGGAAGCACATGTGGACTGTGACATCTCCAAGGTGACAGCTCAAAGGACAGGACGAAATGGAAGTGGGAATAGCAAATTCCCAAACCTACAGCTTTAGGTCAGACCAGGAACCTGGGGGCTTTGGGGGGTTTTAGAGATGCCTCTTTTCATTCTTCAATGCCTAATATTGTTAAATTTTGCAAATTCACCTGAGACTTGGGGCTGAACAGCAATATAAATAATAGATCTGGCTAAAACAAAATCTGATTTAGCAAATGGTAACTCTTACAAAATCTGCTTCAGATTTTGTAAAAGAAGTTGGTGATGAAATAGAAACAGCTGTTAAATGATGATCTCTTAAGAATTCCTACCAAGTCTGACCATCAGCCTGGTTCCCCTTTCTGTTTCCTGAGGCTAGCTAAATGAATAGCTATGATGTTAAATTTGAACAACAAAAGTAGGAGTTTGCAGTTCAGTTGCTCTGTGTGTGTGTGTGTGTGTGTGTGTGTGTTAGAGAGGGAGGACAAGAAATAGTCTGTCAAGCTTTAGTAGGAGGAAAGAAATGATTTGATTACACTCTAAATATTACATGTTTATTATTTCTAAACAGATAATGAACCAGCATAATGGGTTACAAATGTACAATAAAATCTGAAAAAATAAAAACCAAAAACAAAAAACCCAACAAAACACAAGCATAATATCTACATTTTTCCATCTGTCTTAAATAGGTCAATCCAATTAACCTAATTGTTTTCTTTTGATACTTTTCTATTATTCTAGAGAAGGAATAAAGAATCTAAGTAGATTTACAGGTAGACAGGGACAAATAGATGTTACTGATATCTGCCTCCTAGGGATGGAAAACAAGAATATCCACATGTAGCTTATGAAGTATACTGGGTTCAATAGCATCCCCCCAAAATTTATGTCCCCCTGGAACCTGTGAATATGACCTTATTTGGAAGTAGTGTCTTCACAGATATAATCAACTTATTGAGGTAACACTAAATAAGGATGGGCCCTAAGTCCAGTGACCAATGTCTTTGTGGGAGAGAGAGACACAGCCATTGGAAAGAGGCTGCAGGATGAAGCAGAGAGTATGGTGACGCGACCACAAGCCAAGGGATGCCACAGTCACCAGAAGCCAGGAAGAAGCAAAAGATTCTTGTCTATTACATTTAGAGGGAGCATGTCCCAGCTGACACCTTGATTTTGGACTTTTGGCCTCCACCCTGTGAGAGAATATACTTCTGTTGGTTTAAGCCCACTAATGTATGATACTTTGTTACAGCAGCCCTATGAAAGTAATCATAAGGGAATAGGGTTGGAACTTGGACTAGTACTTATTATTCAGCAATTTTTGCTTAGATGAAGGCCATAAAGTGGGTGGAGTGTTCTCCAGTGTCAAATTTCATCAAGTGACCAGAAAAAGGAAACCAAACAGGGCCACAGTTCCTGGAAGTCAAGAATGGGCAACAGCCATGAAAGATCCTATTATCTGCCTGGAGTAATAACTGGTAACCAGAAACCAGAATCCTCTTTTCTTTGGGAAGAACAGCTGCTTGTCCTGGAAATCTGAACTGACTAAATCCAGTAGCATTGGGAGGTCTGCTTCAGACAAATGTTTATTGAGCGACAAGGACAGATAAGTGCCTATTTCTATTTAGGGAAGAGAGTCTGACAGTGGTGTTCGACCCAAACACACTGGAGGCAGCTGGTGGCTTTAAAAAATACAGATGTCTGGTTCTCATCCCTGAGATTCTGATTCAATCAGCTTGGGGGGTGGGTGGCTACCAGGCATCAGGGTTTTTTATTTTTATTTGTTTTATTTATTTTAAGATTTATTTAATTTATTTATACATACAAGAGCTGGGGTATAGGCCAGAGGTGTGTGTGTGTGTCAGGGGCTGCGGGGTGGTGGTTGTGAGAGGATTCACCAGAGACACAGTGGGGAGCAGAACAGGCAGATCGACTGAAATGTACTGCTGTGAGGAGCAGTAGGAAAGACAGGAGAGGTCTGCTGTGCTGGGATTTAACCACTTGTGCTGCAGTGGCTTCCAATATCTTCATAGTGCTGAGACTTAACCCCTTGTCTCATCAGGGAGGCCCTGGCATCAGGATTTTTAAAAGGTGATTCGAATGTGTAGTTATGGTTGAGAAACACTGATAAGGGTGCCTGTGGATTCCAGCTTATTGAGGTGGAACTTCAAAATGATTACAGGAAAATCAGTAAAAACCTGAAAAATATTAAGGAAAGAGAAGATAGGGCCTCCCTGGTGGTGCAGAGCTTAAAGTCTCTGTGCTATCAGGCTATCCCCAGCCACTGTGGCATGAGTTCAATCCCCAGGCAGGGAGATGACCCACATGACATAGCAGACCTCGCTTGTCTCACCTGCTGCTCCCCTCAGCAGTGTATTTCAGTAGATCTACCTGTTCTGCTCCCCACTGTGTCTCTGGTGAATGCTCTCACCTCCCCCCCCCACCTCTGGCCTATACCCCAGTTCTTGTAAGCATAAATAAATAAAAATAAATCTAAAAAAAGAAAAGAAAGAGAAGACAAACTAAAAGATGACATCGAGGATGCAAAATGAGTAAGGTCTGTTAGTATTTAAACAATGCTACAGCTGTTTTGAAGAGAATGGCCCCCCAGGTGCAGCCCCACACTCAATGGATAAGTTGGAATCATTTTGTTTGTTGGCGCCCTCAGCACAATCCTTGGCACAGAGCAGGTTTCAAGAAACATTGTCCAATATTGTGTCTTTAAGGAAAGGAGAGAACAACAGTTCAGATTTCCCTTGGCAGCTTTTCTTTCTCCTTTGAAGGAATTGTGATCATCCAAATGAGCCCTCAAAGTCTTCCTGATCCCTAAGAAGGCAAATCCAATTCTTTAAGTTAAAAAGTTAATTACTATTTGCTAACGTTTGTGTATTCATCTTCGATGGGTTCAATTGTGATTCAGCAGACTTGTGATGCTTGTATGTGGTATGTGAGCACTGTGTAAACCCTGACTAAGCTATGTATATAGTATACTTAGGCCCATTTTAAAGGACTTTAAAGTGTTACACTTTAATTAATCATAGAAGGCCAGTTGCATAACTTTGTTTGGATGACATATTGTTGATCATCTCTGTGATTTACTTGCTGCCAACTTCTTAATTATAAAACACAGCCTCCAATTATGCTATTGTTGTAATAAGAAACACAATCCACCTATAATCTGTTTTTCAGGAATATGCCTTGGTAGGCGGTGGAAATCACCCCTCCTCACATAGGGTTCTCTGTAGACACCATGTAAGGGAGGGAGACATGTAGGGTGGGAATAACCAACAGCCTGTAGGTGAGTAATTTTTTGTCCAACTAACATCATTGCCACCATCTTCTTGTTTGTTTTTGAGCACATATATGTGACTACAGAAATATTGGCAAGGATGAGATCAGGGAGGCCAATTAGGTTTAAACTTATTTTGCCAAAGTTGATACATCAATTGGTAGTGACTACTTGGGCTACTGAGTTGAAAATGGTTCCAAGTCCAAATCTACATTTAGCGGGAAAGAGTACCAAGATTGGTCAGCAATATCTTAATGTGCACGAGAGGAAGGAATGGAAGCTTGAATGCCAAGCATTTCCTGTCCTCAGGTTAGACAACTACCTCTTTTTTTTTTTAAAGATTTATTTATTTATGCATACAAGAGTTGGGATACAGGCCAGAGATAATGTTCAGAGGACTCACCAGAGACAGAGTGGGGAACAGGAGAGGCAGATTGACCGAAGTACACTGCTGAGGGGAGCAGCAGGTATGACAGGAGAGGTCTGCTGTGTCATGTGGGTTGCTCCCTGGCCGGCCGGGAATTGAACTCGGGCTGCAAAGGCTCACACTGCTTCATAGTGCAGTGCTTAACCCCTTGCGCCACCAGCGAGGCCCACAACTACCTCTATTTTTTTTTTTTTAAAGAAAACGTCCCTTAATTAACCAATAGGCCTTGTACTAGTACTTGTAAGTGCTGCTTATTTTCTAAGCAACTGTATACCCAGGTTGGAAATACAGTGGTGGGTGCAAAACTGGGTGACCTTTGGCTAAGAGTCCCAATCGAGAGTTTCCCTAAAAAGGCAAAGCATTTAGTTTGAGACCAATCAAGGTCTGCAGTCTTCTCCAACTAAGGCTGAGCAATCTCTCTATTCCCAATTATTTTATTTTTATTGATTTCATAATAAGGAATTTTGCTCTTTGTGACGTTTTTAAGAATATAGCACAAAAGGCCACACTCTTTTTTTTTTCTGTTTCTCTCATATTGTTTTATTTTATTTTTTTATTTTTATATTCCCCATACAATTGCAAACCCGATTTTGACCCCAATCCTTCCTTCCCTCCCCCCCACAGAGTGTCTCTGGTTCATAGTTGTTTGTTGATTTTTATTTTTTTCTTTCTTATAGTTATTCTTTTTCCTGGTCCATATTTAGGTTTTCTAGATTCCTGTTATGAGTGAGACCATCTGGTATTTTTCTTTTTCTTCCTGGCTTATTTCGCTGAGCATGATCCCTTCCAGCGCCATCCATGTTGCTGCAAATTGCATGTGTTTATCTTTTTTGAATGCTGAGTAATATTCCATGGTGTATATGTACCACATCTTCTTGATCCAGTCATCTATTTTTGGGCATTTGGGTTGTTTCCAAAGCTTAGCTATTGTAAACATTGCTGCTATAAACATAGGGGTGCAGGTGCTCTTTGGAATTAATGTTTCTGTGTCAAAAGGTCACACTCTTTCAAAGAAAAGTGTTTAATGATCAGGCTTGTGCTCAGCAGATTTTAGAAAATGGTTACAGTTCCAGACACTCTTACATCCCTTCATTCAGCAGTGTGATGCTGACAGATTGGATGAGGAAAATTCCATTTTGACCTGAGAGACCAGAGGGATAGAGTTGTCATTCCTGAGATGAGGCTGACTGTGGAGCAGCAGGTTTTAGGGACAGATCATGAATTCAGTTTTGGATATGTGAAGTTCCAGGATGCCTATTAAAAATTCAAATGAAGATGTCAAGTAGGAAGTTGGGTATATGTGTCTGGAAATTGGGGGTGGGTGGAGGAGTGTGCAGAATATGGGCCACAAATAGAAATTTAGGAGTCATCAGCTTACATATGGAATTCAAAAGCATGGAACTGAATGAAGTCCCTAGGGTGGGTGTAGATAGAGAAGGAGTCCAGTGATTGAGTTTTGGGGTAGCTCAAGATAAAGAGGTCCAGAGATGGAAAGGAACCAACAAAGATTGCGAAAGAGCAAAGTGTAATACTGCAGGGATTATGACATGACTGGCATCATGTTCATGTCTTGCCCTCAAGGGTGCTCACATCTACAACTGAGTTTATTTGATATGCACAAATGCAAAGAGGGTGTGCCCTTGAAGAGCTAGCTGGTGGCTCACTAGAAAAGCTTGTATCCATTCATCCCTTGTTCTATATTCAGTGATTCTGTACTCAGTGACTTCTCATGCAGTGCTCATGACAAAAAGAACTTTCCAGAAGGAATACTCAGATCATGAGTGACTGAGAAATCCCCAGCCAGCCTGTTAGCCCAGAGGTTGGGGGTTCCTGGCAGTTTGCCAGGCTTCTTGGAGAGTGATTTCAATAAAAGTGAAGGCATAAACAATTCCCAACAGAGATATTCCCACAGGCACATACAACACATTGTACAGGAAAGTGGGAATGTAAAGGGCCTCTGAATTGTTGAGAGAATAGTGTTGAGGGAGTGACTGGCATCACTGGCATCAGGTTCCTATCTGATCCTCTTGAGTTACTCTATTTTCTCTCTGTTGCATTTAAATGATGCTTGGAAATAAGGTTTGCAAATATGAGACATAGGTTGCTACTGTGGAAACAAAGCAGCAATAATTGTTACTTTGTATTCTGAGCAAAAGGAGGTTAGACATTCTAATTCTAGAGAGCTAAGAATGGACGATACAAGTAATGAAATTAAAATGAGGAAGAAATATATCCTAGGGCAGAAATGAGATTCCCAAGGTTGGTGTTCCCAAGATCCCTTATTTATCCTTGAATACATCAACAATTATAAAGGATTTATTTTTAAAGTCTTGCTTATGTTAAATTACTAATCTATAGACTATACATCACATCTCTGGAAATGCCACTTTCTGGCTGTCTCAAGGGGAAATGGAAAGTTGAAATCACTGGTTTAAGTAATGGAACCAAGGATTAAACTGCAGATGACAAGATATTCCCTCGGCTCAGGCTCTGAAAGTCATTTTCAAGCACAAATGTTCCAACAAGAATGGGAGCAAAATAATTTGTTTCTTTTTTTAAAAATTTATTTATGCATATAAGAACTGGGGTACAGGCCTGAGGTGTGGGGGGTGAGAGGATTCACCAGAGACAGAGTGAGGAACAGAACAGGAGGATTGACTGAAATACACTGCTGAGGGGAGCAATGGGCGAGACAGGAGAGGTCTGCTGTGCCATGTGGTTAACTCCCTGGCTGGGGATTGAACTCGCGCTGCAGCGGCTGCAGATAGCTTCATAGGTTGCTTTTTAACTCCTTGCACCACCAGGAAGGCCCAAGAATTTGTTTCTTTAGGGATGTTTAGTCTCACCTCTACTTCAGTCATTTCACGGCTAGTTCCAATGTTTGTTGCAGTGGGGAGGCATCTAAATCACTATACTCAGCAACAGAAAACTATAGATTGACACGCCCCCCACCCGAAAGACCAAGTAGCCCAAAACCCTCAGTATTGGTCTAAGTATTTCTAGACCCAAGGTTGAGAAGGGACTTACCTGAAGTCATAGGATTTATTAGAAGGGAGAGGAGCTGAAGTGCGGATCTCTTGTGTTCTTTTCATTGTGCAGTGGTACTTCTTAACCCTCTGGGTACCTAGAAAATGCAATTCATTCACTCATCAATAGATATTTATCGCCAGGCTCCTGTTCTATGCTGGGAGTGGCAGGCAGAGGGGCATGGTGCGCAGTGGTGTACAAAACAGATGTGGTTACTGCCTTATCTAGTTTACAGGCCAGTGGGGGAGATAGATGTTGAACAAAGAGTCACACACATAAATATGTTAGTGTAAGCCATGAGAAGTGATAGGAAGGGAAGCAATCTACTGAGCACTTAGACCTGGGGACCTGATCTAGTCTGTTGGGCCAGTGGAAATCTCCCCAAAGGGGGAGATTTGAGTTGTGACTATAAGACAACAGGGGTAGGAATTGGGGGTGAGGGTAAACAGGGGTATGGTAGGGGGAATGTTCCAGATAAAGGGATTAACTACAAAGGTTCTGCAACTGGGAGGAGTTTGGTATAGAGAACCTGTAAGAGCCTGGTGTGGCTGTAGTGGCGGGCGGGGAGGCTGGGCAGGGAGGAGGCACTGGCTAGACCATGTAGAGCTGCCCGTGAAAATACAGCGAGATGGTTTCTTTCTATTTTAAGGGCAATGGAAATCTCAAGCTGGGATCCCTCATGATCAGATTTGCATTTTAAAAGGATCAGAGACCATCCCAGTCATTGGCTCTAGGAAAGCTTTGGCAGAAGCTCAGACCAGGGTGGTAGGCATGGCGATGGAGAGGAACGCACAGGTTGAGTGCAGATATCCCCTTGGACCCTCATGGCTGATACTTCAAAGTAAGAAGAAAAAGTTGGGTTAATTTTCTGGCTGGGAAGTTGAGTCACAGGACCTAGTGAATCACAACTGCATAATGCACAGACATCAGGCCTTCTTCCCGCCTTGCTCAAAGAAGCCTTAGAGCCTCGATGCTCCTACACCATAACGATTTCTTTCATCTGTATCTTTCAAAGCATTCTGCAAAGATGCTCATCATTAGGGCAGAGGTGCACAGACAGCGTGGATTGCCATTAAGCGACTTTGAAAGTCACTGATTTAACCATAATCGCAAGCTTGGATGTAACCCAGGTGGATACAAGGTAATTGGTGGTGGTGGTTTTACCCAAAATAAATAGGAGTCAAAGACCCCTATTGGTTTGAGGATGTGGTCACAGCCCCTCTTTTTAAGGCATCACGTTGAAGGAGAATATTTTCTTTATTCCTAAAATAACTTTGAGTTGCTCAGAATATAAATTTTGTTGCCCATTCAGCCTTTAATATAATTTTTCAAATCAGTCAATTAGTAGGAACTTATTACATGCTTCCTATGGCAACAGAGTGTCTAGGAGCTACTGAGCAGTTGCTATCTTCCAGGCATTGCTCTAGGCTATTTCTGTTCAGTAATGCTGAGGTGAGAAGGGGAGAAGGGCAGGAGGGACTGCCTTACAGGTGAGCTCAGACCAGATGGCCAGTGCCCCAGGACCCACCCCATGGGGCTGTGGAGCTCTTCTCTCTGTGTCCAATGCTTTGCTGGGTACTATGGCAATAAATGCATCACCAGGCATTTTCCAATTAATATTAGACTTGGGAAGCTTTCTTCAGTGGCCGGGCTGAACAATTTCCTTCTATCCTTCCTTATCAACTCTGGTTTCCCCATTTTACCTCAACTCTTGCCATCACTTGAAATTTCCCCTTGTGATAGACCCTATCATTTCTTGGAATACCCTGATGTTCCCATCTTGATTCTCTCTCTCTCTCTCTCTCCCTCCACACACACACACACACACACACACACACACACACACACACACACACGTGTAGGGTTTGAGATGGCCTGTGGGGAAGGGAGGAAGGGGGAGTCCTAAGTTCATACAGCTGCTCCCTCTCCAGATGATGGCCCTAGAGTGTTGACTTCATTGTCATGTTCCTATGGGTTTTCAGGAGAGGCTTCTTTATAGGCTTCTTTCCAGGGCTCAGGAAACCTGTACTGGGGTCCTTGTGGTAAATGGGGAAAGCCCAAGGAGCCCCTCAACATCTTCTGGTCTCCACAGGGTCTGATATTCTATGCTCAGACCCAACCTTCATTCTGGGTCACTCCTTGTTTGAAGACTGGCCTAGGTCTGGCGACTCCGATTCCTGAGAGGAATTGAGGAAGAGTCTTTTCTAGGGACAGGCTAGATATTTTCACTGGATTTGGAGGCAGAAAAACACCTCTTTTGGGGGTTTCTGGAAGGAGCAAACTCTCAGAGGATTGGGGACACTGGAGGGTGACTGGACAGCTCTGCTCTCACTCTTCATCACATCCTCCAGAGTCTGCTCTTCAGCACTCTGATGTCCCTCTGGCCACTTGACAGATGCTTCCAGTCAGTGTGGTGGGACACAGTTCAGTGACTATTTCTCCCCCAGCAAGAAGAGGGTTTATAACAGATGTCACCTCTGAAGCAGTAAAAGAAATCAGGAGCCATAGGATGTGCTGCCCCAGTTCTGTTTGAACAGGTCAACTGAACCATGGTCTGATGAAATCTGTTCAAGCAATTCAGCCCACTACACTGATAATTAGGTGCCATGCTAGACAAAAAGCACTGGATCCTGACAAATGATTATCAAAACTTCCTGAAGGGAGAAGACCATGAGTCTGCATGGCCAGTTGGAATGTGATCTGTCTGCACATGCCCAGTCGTAGCCCAACCCAGAACAAGCTCTGACGCTGCTCTTCTCCTCCCACCTCCTGGACATACCCTTGAAATATTTCCTCTTAACTCCCTTTGAGAGGAAGGCTAAAGTCTCCCATCTGGTGCTGGCTCCCACATGGAGGAGTCTCTAGTAAAGCCTGCACCAAATGAAGGTTGGTTCAACTTGGTTCATCTTCCCCTAGTGTTCTCTGGTGAATTCTTTCTTCAGAGGGCAAAGGACCCACTCTTTCAGGTCTGGATCTGTAACACTGCCACACCATAAACCTCTTGATTGGGAGAGAAATTATTTCATGGGTGGGGCTGGTCAGGCCTCAATGCTTGATATTCTCAGCCCTCAGCATGCAAGGCCAGGAACCTCAGGCACACTCCTGAATCTTCCCCAACCCTGTCCCATTTACCCAATTCCATCTCCACCTGGTAACTTTGAACTCAGATCCACCCCTTTCTAAGGCCTTGCTGAGGTTTCCTCATTTCCCTGATTAGGGGCCTTAGCAACTTCTCCCACAAGCAACTTTTCTAACCCTCAACACTCCCTGACCAGACTCTGAGCTTATGGAAAGCAAGGTTGAGTTACTTTTGTCTCTGCTTTGCTCACAGAATCTCCTTAATCAAAGTTCATCCTTTGGGGAACATTTTTCTGCATGCTTTCCCACCTCCTCTTTATGGTCCAAACTATTAGAATTGCAGTCAAGCATCTCACTGACCAGCCTGACTCTGTGTCTAGGAGGAAACTGGGTTTTGAGAACAGATGGTGTTTTCCAGCCCACCAGCCACCACACCTGCCCTGCGGCTCCCTTTCTTCCCAGTCCAGGGCTGTTCACCCTCTGCCCTGGGCTGCAGTTGCTTCTCCTCTTGGTTTCTGTTACTTCTGCTTCTGCTTCTGGCTTCTAGCTTTGCTTCTACTGTCTCTGCTCTTGCTGCTCCTGGTTCTGTTGCTCTGACTTCAGCTGCAACTTTCTGCACTTTGACTTCTTTGTTTCTCTTCCTTTTGCCTTTTTCCCAGATACTTTTTAAAGTCTGCTCCTTCTGTTCTGGCTTCTCTTCCTTCTGTGACGACTTCCACTGCTTCTCCCCCCTTCTCTCCCTCTCTTCTTCCTCCTGCTTCCTTTTCTTCTCTCTTCTCTGCTGCTTCTTTCTCTTCTGCTTTTTCTGCATGTTCAGCTACTGTCACCTGTGCACCTGCTTCTGCTTTTTCCCCTCCTCCTCCTGCTTTTTCTGTGGCTTTTACTTTGGTTTCAGTTTCTGTTTTCTCCACTTTGGCTCTGGCTTTTTCAGCTTTTATTTCTTTTCCTTGTTCTGTTGCTGCTGCTTCTCCCTCCCGATACCCCATGTCTAAGACTTTTCCTCCTTTCCTTCTCTTCTTCCTTCTCTTCTTTATTCTCTGCTTTTCCCACAACTTTTGCTTCTTTTACTTCTGCCTTCTCTTCTTCCTCTTCCTCTTCTCTCTCCTGCTCAGTTTTGAATGTGCTAACTTTGCAGAGCATCTGAGACATTTGCTGATGTTTTCTCTAAGGTTTTTCAATGCTCTATAGAGCTGTGATAATTCTGGCAATGTGGGACTGGCCGTAGAGTTGCTGTTACTGACAAATATTAATAAGAGGCCCTCGTAGAGGGACAGTGCTTTATAATTTACTCAATATTTACAATCCCACAATTTACAATCCCACAGTGGGTAGAACAGGGAAACATAGCACCATTAATTGGGTAGTACAGAGAGTTCAAACAGGGCCTTACATTTTTACAGAGCTTAAAAAATTCCTTTGCATCTATAATTTCACCTGTTCAAGAAACTCTTAGAGAGGATATTGGCACAGAGAGAGGAAGGGGCTTGGCCATGATCACATGGCAAGTGGCGACACCTAACGAGGATGATGGGCCTCAGCATTCTGTCCAAGATCTTACAAAAACTTTCAGTAAAGCAGTGGGTTCTCAGCAGTGGAGCATTTGACTACAGAAAAACAGTGGGCAGGGGGTGGGCCTTGGACTAGTTTTTTTCATAGTGTTGACGAGCCCTTCCCATTTGGGTCTTGGCATGGGAGAGACATACAGATCTTGTTCTCGGAGTTCTTCTATTCTTAAAGAAAATTCCAGTGAGCCAAATCCAGGGTACAACACCAATAAACATAGGAGTAGCTTTTTAAGAAAAACTCAATTGATGGCCTGAAAATACCATGAAGCCAGAGGACAATTAGACTATGTTGGGCTCCAAACTCTGAGCAGATACCATCCTGGTTGGGAGCCAGGCTCGGGGAATAGAAACACTGGCCCTTCTGCAGCGGTCCTGGCAAGGCCTTGCTAGGCAGCTGGTCTCCAGCCAATTGCTCCCCTCTGTTGCCAGCCCTGCACGGGTCCCAGGAGAATGGAAATGTAATTTGGCAAAATTCACATTCTCATCTTTGGAGACTGGGTGGTGGTGGCATCCTAGTGTGGGTAATAGTAGATTATCAATCAGCCCCATGAGGGTAAGCTTAGCTGCTCTTGCTACCCATCATACGGTTGAGCGCTGGGTTGCGAAGCTGCCCGCGACCTCTGCGGCGCCGGTTTGATCCCCGGCTGCTCCCAGGCCACCGGAGGAGGGTCCCACATGGCGCGCAGACCTCTCCTGCCGCCCGCTGCTCCCCTCAGCAGTGTACTTCGGTCCTTCTGCCTGCTCTGCTCCCCGCTCTGGCTCTGGTGAATTCTCTCACCCTCCTGCGCTTCTGACTGTACCCAGTGCATGTATAAACAAAACAAACAAACAAACAAATAAATAAAACATGCCTCTATTAAAAAAAATTTAAAAAAAATATTTATAAAAAAAAAAGCCAAAAAAAGAAAAAAAATCAATGAAAACTGCTAAAGTATGATAACGCAGACTTTATGGGGTGGGTGATTGCAGTGGGTAGTGGATCTACTACAATGGGGTTTTGCATTGCGGGGGTTTGCAATGATATTAGGCTCAACACAGCAAGTGGGAATTTCTAACGTAGAGTATAAATTCAATGATTGGAATGGAAAACTTCAAGGGTAAGGGAGATTCTGGTTAAAACAACCTAGCCAATGCCTGTGACTTTTGCTGAGGGCAGACCAGGGTGATCAGATGTCATCTGGGGGCTGAAGTAGGAGGAAGGACCAGATTAAAATTCAAGAGTGATCAGATGTGGAGGATGGACGATTCTGGCTAAACTGACTTAGCAGATTTCTCCCTAAAACTGGACAATGCAGAGATGATCTAGGACAGAATCTTTGTCAATGCTTAGGGCTAAGACCAGGACTGAGTAGTTAACAGGTACTCAAAAATATTTGTTACTGATGGCATGCATGCTGAAGCCAGGAAGGGTTTTCACTACTTTCTAAAATTTCTAACTGCAGGATATTAGGTTTGCATGGGTTCTGATTAAGTACTTGGTATCATCATTGGTCCCTACCAATGCCCTCCTCTTGATGGGTTCTGATTAAGTACTTGGTGTCTGGGATGCAGTGGAGATGGGTAGGAGGGGGTCGGGTATCAGAAATACCAGGGAAATGGCTTCTGTGGTCAGGCTCCATCTTAGAGATGGTCCAGAGAATAAGGCGGTTGGAGGTAATTTTAAGGGGGAGAGGCAAGCTGGCTCTGCCTTGGCTTGCAAGAAGGAAGAAGGAAGGAAGAGAGGGAGAGAGGGAGGGCGGGAGGGAGGAAGGAAGTAAAGTTGGCTTGGGCATGGGACAGGGCCTTACAGCAGAAGGGTTATAGGAAACAACCTTGCCATTAAGTCACTCACCAAATATCTCCACGCCTCTTCTTTGTCAACAACTTTCCTAGAAAAGAATTGCATCTGTATGGAGAGATAGAGCTCCTCTAGGGAAGGGGTCCTCAGAAGGAGTGCTTCCAGGAGTGCAGGTGGCCAAGGCACAAAGTCCCATGGCTGCACCCTGCACTGCTCCACCTCTAAGAGAGGAGCAACACCATCCTTGAGGTTCCATTGGGCCCACCTTTGCCTACAAATAAGGACATGCTTCCAGGCACCCCGATCTCAGCTGCAGTGTGGTGCACACAAAGTGCACTGCTGCTCAGAGAGGGCCAGGGAGCTCCTTACTGGGGCTGGACATCAAAGGGTGGGGTGGACCTGGCTAAGCAGAGGCAGCGGCATCACAAGAGTCAGCAGTGCTGTGTGTGAGGAGGGTCAGGGTCATTCTGTTTGACTTGGTGGAAGGTGGGAGCTGAGTTTAGAATCTAATCCTGGGCCAGTTCAGAGATTTCTGTGTCTTCGTCTTTATATTTTTTTTGACTTCCAGTGGAAAGGACTCTGTTGATCACTAGTTTGTGCCACATATCATCATTGGTCCCTACCAATGCCCTCCTCATACCTGTTTAGTCCCGTTTCCCCATCCAGAGGCACCACATTCTAACATGGTTGGCATCTATCCTTTTATTTGTATCTGTTCTTGTATGACGTGTGTTGCTGTGTGTTGCTTAGGATGCATTGACATTTTATTCACTTATGAAAAAAATTTAATGAAGAGAAAGTGGCATATTAATTCAGTCTCACTGGTAAAGTTTGCAGAGGAAAACAAAACAAAACAAAACCTATGAGTATGAATCCTTCTCTATGACAAATTTTCTGCTCTGCAGGATAAATGGCACCCTAGGATGTGTGTTTTAATGTAAATGAGTTGGGTTTCCTCTATCTCATTCTGCTTCTGACTTTTTATTTGGCACTGTGATTTTAAGATCCACCCGCACTGCCATGTGTCTCTGACAATGACTTTTGAATGCTGTGTGGTCCTGCATGAAGTACATCCAAGGACATGTTGCCTATCCAGCCCCCAGGGAGCTTCACGCACTTGCCCACAGTAGTTCCTCAGCAAAGGAGTACCATGCTGAGAGTTGGTACTGGCTTTGAGCTGGCTGGTGGCCTCACAGGGGTGTCACATTGTTCTCAGTCAACGAGAAACTTCTAAGCTCAACTTGGATATGTCCAGCCAAAGCAGAAGTGACTGTGACTTCAGATTCTGGAGGGACCTGCAAGGCTGCTTACAATCTGTCCACATTCTTAGTAACTGTGCAATGTGGTGATGCATGGAACAAATACTAGGTCTCAGTCTTGGCTTTGAAAGGACAATGTGTTCTCTGTGCATAATAGGAAGTTTAGGAAGCAAATCCAGGATGTCTGTTTTCCTGAAGGTAAGCCTGTGAGTAAACATGGTTTTTAGTTTGATGCAGGGACGGGGTGGGGGAGGGGCAACATGTACCCACAGCAACCAAGAGGGAAGAGAAAGAAACAGGAAAAGTGTGTGTGTGTGTGTGTGTGTGAAAGGGTGACCAGGACAGAATGGAGGGTAGGAAAGGGAAAGGATGCAGTTATAGGCGATTATCTTCTTTCCCTCTTACTTATCCATCTTGGCAAACATTTGGCGATAACCTTTTGCTGGGTCCCAGTGAAAGCTTCTAACTGAAAAGCATGCAAAGTAAATAAGCCGCTGTTTTAACTTAGGGGGTTGGCTACTGTATGTGCTTCCTGTGCTTCAGGAGTAGCTGTTTTCCATTTGGGAAATAATCTCTTTTATGAAGACTCCCAAGGATCTGCTCCGTCATCGGCACGTCTGTCCACCTGAATGGTCCAGAGGCGGCAAAGTCACTTGGGCAGCCAGGGAAGTGCTTTGCTCCTCCACACCCTCCTTTTTAGCTCTCCTTTCTGACTTCAGATTGGCGCTGCCTCGGAAGTGGTGAGCAGGGGGTGGGGAGGCCTGTGGAGCAGTCACGGAATTCCAGGCATTTCCTTCTCCAATTCCAGGATCTACAAGGGAGGGCCAAGAGGGACTGCGCAGGTTGCAGACTGACTCCAACAGAGGTCTGGGAGCCCCAAATTCCCTTTGCTTAAATCTTTCTTTGCAAGTCCCATCTCTCAGACAAATATGTTCTCAGACATGACTAGAATGTTCCAAACAGTTTTCTTGAAGCAGGGGCAATAGTGACATCAAGCCGTAGAGCTTTCTGGGAGCTGGGAGCTGCTTGGGCCAGGGAGGGTGGGACCCTTGCCTATTTTGTTCAACACTGTATCTAATATAGTGCCTGGCATAGGCTATAAAGTCAATAAACAGAATATAATTTCAATAAAGTAGTATATAAATTCAATAAAATTTGATGAATCACTGAAATTGAATGACAGGCACCAGAGAAGTCATCTGATTTATTTGTGGGGAGAACGACGTTAACAGAATAGAAAGGATTTTCTTATGTTCATTATTATTAGTTGCTGGCAGATTACTTGATAGATGCTTTGACAGCTAGAATGTTCTTTAGAAGCAAGTAAACATACTCCTTCATGGAAGACTCAGTGGATGCCCAGCCCTGTTTGAGGTGTTAGGACTACAGAACTAATATTTTTGAGTATCTATTTTGAGCTGGGCATTATTTTATATGCTCTGTGTACACTGCCTTATTTAATTCATTATAACCCTTTGAAGTCTCCTTGAGCAGAAAAGGAATGTAATGTTCAGAGAAGCAAATTGCTTGATCCAAAGTAAACCTAACCAGATTGGGAAGCAGCTGAGAGTCCACCTTGCATGTGGTGGAGAGTCAGAGGTGCCCTTCATTCTAAAATCAACCCTACCCTGTAGAGGAGATTTACAGTTTATTCTTGTTACTTTTCTGAATATCTCAATTTAAATTTTTTTATATAATCAGAAAATAAATTGTCTTATGAAAATAAAATAGAATTATAAACAGAATGTTGAATTAAAAATTTTGTGATGAGCATATCATGTGGACACTGACACAGAATTCATGTTAGTATAATTAATAGCAGCATCAGAAAGCAAAGCAAATCCAATGACAAATGGAGAGAGTGGGGGAAATACTATGGAGTAATGCACGTAATTGTTGGGTTTTGGCTTTGAAGCATTCAGAGGTATGCTTCTGCCCTTAAGATTGCTTTGGCAATAAATTCAAATAAGAAACAAATGAGCTAAACCCATCATATTTTTGCAGGCACCTCCAGGCAATGCAAAGGGCAGTAAATTCTGCTAGGTCTGTCTTAACTGGTCAAGGCTTTCCTTGGCCTTCCCTATTTCGGCCTAAAAGACTCTACATCTTCTAGTCCTTCTATTATTTCCATTGCTCAAGATGTTCCAGCCTTACCAACCTTTCTGTCCCTTTGACTTGACAGCCTATTCCGACTCCTGCCTCCGGGAATTTGCACCTGCTGTAACTTCTTCCCAGGACTCTTTCTGCCTAGATTTTTACATGGCTGGCTCCTTGCCCTGTTTAGGGCCCCAAATGAAAAATGTCAGAGAAGCTTTCCCTGATAATCCTACCTAAAGTGTTCCCTCTTTACGTCTCTTCCCTGACAATCCTTGCAATTCTTTATCCCATTACTCTATTTTCTTTATAGCACTTGAAAGTATGTCAAATTTTCTTTTTTTAAAAAAGATTTATTTATGCATGTAAGAGCTGGGGTACAGACCAGGGGTGCAGGGGTGAGAGGATTCACCAGAGACAGAGTGGGGAACAGAATAGGCAGATGGAAATACACTCCTGAGGGGAGTAGCGGGCGAGACAGGAGAGGACTGCTGTGCCATGTGGGCATCTCCTTGGCCGGCTGGGTATCAAACTTGTGCTACAGAGGCTGCGGATAGCTTCATAGTGCTGTGTTTAACTCCTTTCACCACCAGGTAGGCCCTTCTTATTTCTATAATTGCTTAGGTATGTAGTGCTGTCTCTCTCTCTGAACCACACACCTGTTAAAAGAAGGGAGATTGCTTTGCTCACCATTGTTTCCTCAGTGCCTACACCTCACTGTTCATAAAGTATATGATTAATAAGTAGTTTGTTAAATGAATGAATGAGTCAGTTGCACTAGGGGCAAGACAGTAGAAAAGAAACTGGATTGGAGAATACAAAACCCTTGCTCCCTATATTGGAGCCATTGATTCTGCAGAAGCCTCTTAACCTCTTTTAACTTTAAGTTTCCTCTCCAGTTAAAAGGACATAACAGTACCTCTCATCTATGTCTCAGCAAGTTGTGAGGAATGAAGTGAAAGCTCCTAGTGCAAAGCTCTGTCCACTGATAACTTGCTCTGTGGGGATTTTGCATAGTTGTAGAGGATGTAGAGGAACTACATACGGGGTTGCCTTGGGTGCTTCTGTTTTCGTATCAAGCAACCACTGAATATTTCCTGAGCATGTTTAGATGCCCAGAATTCTTAGAGACTGGGGTCTGCATAGGAGGCAGGGCCATGGCTCCTGATTTAATTGGGGAGCAATTAGTGAGCAATGCTGGCCAGCCCTGTATTAGTCATAAGTCTAATAAGCTGAAATGGAGTAAGGCTGAAAAAATAATCCATTAAATGTAGCCATATTTACACTGCTGTTGTCAGCCACACCATTTGTTGGTTTAAAACAAGCCGACTTTAATTTATTACAGTCATTATTTCTGTCTGGGAGAGATAAAGAGCCTGAATTTCATAAGTACATGTGCCATGATTGCAGTTAAAGGTCCCTTGCCCATGCTTGGTGGATATTTTTCAGAGCCAGTGACTCTCAGCAGGGTTGGATTTTTACTAATTCTAAGAAAGAAGCAGTTATCACTCTGGAGCAGTAAAAAGACCCCCAGGAACTGCTTGTTTAGAGATTTACTTTTTTTTTTTCTTGGTCTTAACTGTTACTCAAACACACCAGGAACCTGAATCCTTTGGGAGATAGGACTTGAATAATCAGAAAGAGCTTACAGAGCAGAACAGGGAACAAGTCTCACAAGCCGGATTAGTGTGGCATCTTCTGGGTACAGAGAGGAGTTTCCCCTGCCTAGACTTTTTCTTTCTGCTGAGAGGTCTCAGAAGATGTTGTTGGGAGCATCTGGTGGAGTCCTTGAATGCCACGGTAAGGAAACTTTGTGATAAATTATATTTTTTTCAAAAACCGTTACAGCAATGTGGCTATTTTGCATGGTCTCCTTAAAACACGACTTTGCGTTGAGTTGTAGGGTATCCCCTCTCCTTGAACCTGAGATGGCTCCAGATTCCACCAGCAAAGAGCTCCATCTCTAAGAGTCACCTCTTCTTCAGTCACTAGCTTTCAGCCCAGGTTGTTAGCTGTGTTTCTGGATGGCTGGCTGTAAGTTAGAGCTTCCCAGCATCCCTCCTCAGGTTTGATTAATTTGCTAGAATGACTCACAGAACCCTGGGTAACTTTATTTTTTACATCACCCATTTATTTCAAAGGCTATTATTCAGGAGCTGAGTGGAATCAAATTTGAAGAGCTGCTTAGAGCAAGGTGTGGGGAAGGGCCCAGAGCTCCACATCCTTCTCCAGGGGGCCACCCTCCAACCACCTCCATATGCCCACCGACTCGGAGGCCCACCTCGCCCCATGCTTTGGCACAATTCATTAAATCATTGACTGTCGGCCATTGAATTCAACCTCCAGCCTTCTCCCCTCTTTGGAGGCCAGGAGACTTTGGAAGTTCAATCTTCTAATCACATAGTTGGTTCTCCAGGCAGCCCCATTTCAGGTGGTCCCAAAAGTTACTCATTTGTATGACATAAGACACTTCTATCACTTTCAACACTTAGGAAATTCCAAGGGTTTTGGAAGCTGTGAGTCAGGAATTGTGCATGAAGACTAAATATGTATGAGAAATATATTTTGATCATTTGAATGACTAAATATGTACTTTTCTTATAAATCACAACATCATACCAGGGAATGTTTCCTGATGGCCCTGGTCAACTGCTATATGGTGTCTCAAGTGCCTGGTCACTTGGGAAAACAATTCAGAGCACCAAGGACCCCAGGCTGGCAGCTCTGGGCAGCTGCCCTTCAGTATACTTGGGCACACACCGGGTCAGGCAGAATCCTGGAGCCCTGGACTGCTGGTGCTGATACTCCCTGTCCAAGGGCCAGAGCGGACAGATCTTTTTACACTGCTGACAACGAGACAGTGGAGCCTGGCGCCGAGATATAGTGCTGAGTCGTGTTTCCGACCATCTGACTTGCTCTTGAAAGCACTGCATTCTCCTGCCGCTGGGCTGGCAAAGTCTTGCTTTGGGCATGTTTTCTGGAGCTGGCTGTCTTATTAACCCCAAACTGGGACTTTGGGATCCAGCTGGACCAGCTTTATGGTCAAGAGATGGAATAGTTACAACAAACTGGAACAAATGGATTATCTTTGGTTTTTTATGCAACAACAAAAGCAAAATGTTTCATTTTTGATTTGGTAGTAATACATCTGGGCAGAAGGGCGGCTTGTGAGACCTAGTCCAAGCTTGTCATTTGCAGGGCTGGAGCTGAGGCCAAAGGGACTTGCTCCCCCTCCATTTTGTCCCCCTCCCCCATACTCAGGTATCCCAAGTCCTTGGCTGATCTTTGGTGCACCAGCTTTTGTTCATAGTCAATCCCCCAGGGCTGTTTGTCCTGGTCAGTGACGTGATCAGGTGCTTTCAGGGCAGCAGCAGCCCTCTCGCCTTGGGTGGGTTGCTGGGCACAAGCCACAGAACAGGGACTGTCTTGATCACAGGTCTGGCTTTGCTGTGGATTAGCTGTGTGAACTAGGACAACTGATTTCAATTTTGAGCTTCCAGTTTCCAACTCCAGGAAAAAGGGACAACAGCAATAACACATGCATCAAAAGTCTTAAAATATTCATACTTTTTAACCCAATGATCTGACTTCTGGACAGTTATTCTATAAAGGTGACCCAAAATGCATAAAAAGCTTTATGCTAAAAAATGCTCACTGCTTAATAGTGAGCATAGTGTGCATATTGCATACTGTGTTTAAGAAAATTTTTGATCACATGAGGAGATGGTTATGCTACACTGAGTTTAAAAAAAAAAAAAAAAAGCAAGGGTCCAAAGCAGTATTCAAATTGAGGATGGTCACATTTAAGTCTGATCTTAAGTGTGCAAAAGAAATTTTGGTTGAAAAAGGAAATTAACCAAATGACCAGGGTTGCTCAGGTGGTTAGGGGTGTAGATAAAATTTACTTATCTTTTTGCATTTACCACAATTTTTCCTATAAATATAGTCATAGACATGGATATGTACATGTGTGTACATATGACTTTTATAAGTAGGAAAAAAACCCTGAAAACTTTAAGCATTAAAAAAAAACTTTAAGCATAAAAAAAGGTGTCCCTTAAAGGGACACCTTTAAGGGTGTCCCTGACGGCTCAGGGGTTAAGTCTCAGCACTATGATGCAATCTCCAGCCACTGCAGCCTGAGTTCAGTCCCCCACCAGGGAGCTGACCCACATGGTGTAGCAGACCTCTCCTGTCTTGCCCTCTGCTCCCCTCAGCAGTGCATTTCAGTAGATCCTCCTGTTCTGCTCCCCATTCTGTCTGTCTCTGGCAAATCCTCTCACCCCCATCCCACCCTGTACCTTTGCCCTACACCCCGGTTCTTGGATACATAAATAAACAAATAAATCTTTTTTTAAAAAATGACAGGAACATTTAAAAACCCAACCTGCTTTATAGTCTTCTAGTCCTTTTTTTTTTTTTTTTTTTTTTGACCTCTATTATGGCTCACCACAGCCTGGGGGGTATTCAGGATAAATTTGTATTTTACATGCAAATCAGGATGCTGAGGAGGGAGGGGAAGGACTGTTATTTGCGGATTTGCGGGTGAAGGGGCCAGCAAGGGAGTCAAGTTCCCAGCTTTGGTGACAGAGAACCTGCCTTCAATGTGCGTGCTGCCCTCAGTCACATGGCAAGACCCGCCAAGGATGGGGCAGGAGGCTGTTAGGCAACTTGAGACATGTATCTTGGAGGCAGAGGGCAGTCTGAACTTCTTGACTCCTCCTTTTTCTGGCTAAAGCAAAGGAATGGGAGACAAAGAAGGTACCCACTGAGAGGCTGCCTACTGCTTGGTGCCTGGCCAGACTTGTTAAAGCAGGGCCGAGGCTGTGAACTAATAGGTTGGCAAGAGTGGCATCAACTGGGGTGGAGGGGCTATGGGGGGAGGGTGAAGTAAGGAGTATTGGGTTCTGGGAATGAGGAAGAACACTTCCAAATAGGCACTGCTGAATACCCCTGATCTAGGAGGTCACAGCTGCCTTAGTCTGGGCTGCCCCTAGGGTCATTGGCGTTTGCAATTGCCTTAATCCGTACTTCCTGCTCATTCTGTTTTTCCTTGGGGCCTCAGCATCCAAAGAGGATGCAGGTCAAGTTAGGAGAGTTCAGCCAGAAGGTCACACGCTGTCCCTGGGGCTTCCTTGGAGGCTGCAGGTGCAATGGGCTCACAGACTTTTGTGGCAGGATCTGAGGGGCCAGGTGCTGGAGAAGTGTCCATTTGTCCTCCAGAGCCAGGGATGGGAGGGAGTTTGGGGGTTTGAAGATGTGTTTGAGGGATGCCTCAGCACTCATCCTGTCCAGAACATACTTTTTTGCAATACCCCCTCCTGTTTTTCTCTTTCTGGGCCCTCTCCAACTGTGGGTAGTGGCTGCCTATCTATACCATTGCTGCCTTAGAGATAAGACATCGCCATGTGGCACTGGGGGAAGGTAGTCCCTGACAAGAGGGGAAAGACAGAACAAAATGTTTTCATGCAGTTCATTTGGGTGATGTGGATAGGGAGGGCAAGCTGTGGGGAAGAAGGTCTAAAGGGAGGAAGGCCAGGTGGTTGAGCCTTGAGGCCTCCCTGGCCCTGCCACCCCTTGCCACCTCCTCTTGAGCCTTGGGAAGGTGTGAGGGCACGTAGCAGATATCAAGGCAGGGCATCTTATGGGGAGAGTTGCTGCTGGAGGACTCACGTGTTTACTGATGGCTGGCCAGCCACTTTCATTCACAAACCAGCTCCCTTGATCCCTGGCAATGCTGAGTACTTGACAAAGGCTCTCAAGGGGAAGATAAGTCTGAATCACCTGGGAGTTTGTCTAAAGTGCAGCTTCTCTTAGATATTGTTTCAGGTCTGTGATGTTGCCTATGATCAGTGTTTTAACCAGTTAACCAGTTCCCCAGCTGATTCGGATGTGTGTGGTCCATGGGCCACACTTGGAGAATCACTCAGCTAATAGGTTAGCCTGACTTGCCCATAGCCAAATATAACTATGTGGTCTCCAGAATACACCAGTGGACCAGTCTTATTCCATCTCTGATCCAGAGCCCAAAAGAGGCATCTCCATCACCCATTCTGAGTAGGCAATAGAATGAGCCTTCTCTCTCCCAGGTATTGCTGAGAAGACTTGCTGAGTGTTTCTGCAAGTCTCCAAAAAAAGGAGTTTATATCGTGCCAATTCTCAGTTTGGGGGACCCAGAGTATATATATATAGTGCTTCTTGGCACTTAAATGTAGCCACTTAAGCTAGTGCTCCATGGTGCTATAAATAAACCCTTGAATTATTTCCAAAAATATGTAATAATAATATGTTTGTGTAACCAAAATGAACATTTTCTTTGCTATTGGTGGGAATATATCTACTTAGTAGTATGGTAACATGGGGCTGAATTCATTGCAGCAAGCATTTATTGAGTACCCACCGTGTGTTAGGCAAGGCTGACTTCAGGTTAACACATTTACTTGTTTTAGATGCCTCGGTACACCAGTAAATAAGTTGTTACTCAATTAAAGCACTCAAGTAGGCAATGTTGTTCAAAACATATACTCCATAATGGGAACAAAATAATGACATTGGGAAGAAGAGGTTTGAGACGCTAGTCTGGAAAGCTAGCTCCTTATAAATGACACAGTGAAGCTTGGTACAAAAATAAAAACCGTTTTACCTACCTTTTTTCCTGCTTTTGCTAGAAAAGATAGTCTGTTGCCTCCCATAGTACAGTCTGTTCCTTGGACATGTTTCAGAAATGTTAATTTCATTCAGTCCAGGGCTGCAGGGAAAAGGGATGGCTTCTTGGAGAAAGTGCCACTTTCTTTAGCTGCATTGAGGGAGACCTGGGGGTTCTCACCTTTTCCCCTCTAGCTCTTCCTCTGCTTTATGGCCAGGCCCAGGTGCAGCTTCCTGGGCCTGATTGATGGGGACCTTAAGTGGCTACATTTAAGGCTTCAAATGTTAGCAAAGGATTCTTGTGCTGCGTGAAGGTGGGTGATTCATGTGTTCCTTGTGCCCGAGAGTTCATTAGAATTTAATTAAGCACATTCTTTACTGGCACGAAGTGCAGACTTCTGCTCATGAGCAAGGTGCTTTTGGATTTGGGGATGTATTTTGAGCACACTCTCCTTTGCCTGGGAGATCTCAATGTCTTCGCACCTTCATAAACTGTGTGGTGTGCATGAGATTCACCCTGGAGATTCTGATTCTGTTGGTCTGGGCCAGAAATTTCTTTTTTGCAATCCTTAGAGGTGACTTCTGAATTACTCCAGAGCCTGAGAACCTACATGTAGGCTGGTGATTCTTTTATTTTTTTATTTTTTTATTTTTTAAATAATAAATTTTATTTTTATATTCCCCCATACAACTGCACATGCCCCATTCTGACCCCAATCCCTCCCCTCCCGGCCCCCACCCCCCAAAAAGTGTCTCTGGTTCATAGTTTTTTGTTGATTTTGATTTTCACTTTCTTATAGTTATTCATTTTCCTGATCCCTTATTTAAGTTTTCTAGATTCCTGCTATGAGTGAGACCATCCGGTATTTTTCTTTTTCTTTTTGGCTTATTTCGCTGAGCATGATCCCTTCCAGCGCCATCCATGTTGCTGCAAATTGCATGTGTTTATCTTTTTTGAATGCTGAGTAATATTCCATGGTATATATGTACCACATCTTCTTGATCCAGTCATCTATTTTTGGGCATTTGGGCTGTTTCCAAAGCTTAGCTATTGTAAATAGTGCTGCTATAAACATAGGGGTGCAGTTGTTCTTTGGAATTGATGTTTCTGTGTCCTTTGGGTAAATACCTAGGAGTGGAATTGCTGGATCATATGGAAGCTCTATGTTTAGTAGGTCCAGAAATCTCCACACAGCTCTCCATAGTGGTTGGACCAGTTTGCACTCCCACCAACAGTGCAGGAGAGTTCCTTTTTCTCCACAACCTCGCCAACATTTGTTGTTGCTAGTTTTTTTAATATGTGCCATTCTCACTGGTGTAAGATGGTATCTCATGGTAGTTTTGATTTGCATTTCCCTGATTACAAGTGATGTTGAACATTTTTTCATATGTCTGTTGGCCATTTGCATTTCCTCTTCAGAGAAGTTTCTTTTTAGCTCTTCTGCCCATTTTTTGACTGGGTTATATCCTTTGTTGTTGTTGAGTCTCATCAGCTCTTTGCAGATTTTTGTGATCAGTCCTTTATCATTAGTATTGGGTGCAAAAATGTTCTCCCAGTTGGTGGGGTTTCTCTTTGTTTTTGTTATTGTCTCTTTTGCTGTGCAGAAGCTCTTTAATTTGATGTAGTCCCAGCTGTTTATCTTTGCCTTCACTATCACTGCTTTGGGTGATGTGTCTGTAAAGATGTCTTTGATATGCAAATCACGTAGTGTTTCACCTATATTTCCTTCTATGTATTTTATGGTTTCAGGTCTTATGTCTAGTTCTTTAATCCATTTTGAGTTGATTTTTGTGTATGGTGTGAGGTAGTGGTCAAGCTTCATTCTTTTGCATGTAGCAACCCAGTTTTCCCAGCACCATTTATTGAACAAACTTTCTTTGCTCCAATGCATAGTCTTTGCTCCTTTGTCAAAGATTAGTTGACCATAAATCTGTGGGTTTATTTCTGGATTTTCTATTCGATTCCATTGGTCTGTATGTCTGTTCTTGTTCCAATACCATGCAGTTTTGATGATTATGGCTTTGTAGTACAGTTTGAAGTCTGGGAGTGTGATGCCTCCATTTCCTTCTTTTTTTTTCAGTAGAGCTTTGGCTATTCGGGGTTTTTGGTGATTCCATATGAATTTCATCAATAATTGTTCTATTTCTTTGAAGACTGACATTGAAATTTTGATTGGAATAGCATTGAATCGGTATATTGCTTTTGGTAGGATGGCCATTTTAATAATGTTTATTCTTCCAATCCATGAACAGGGGATGTCTTTCCATTTCCTTGTGTCTTCTTCTATTTCTTTTAACAGTGTTTTATAATTTTCTTTGTATAGGTCCTTTACCTCTTTTGTTAGATTTATTCCCAAATATTTGATTTTTTTTGTTTTGATAATAAAAGGGATGGTTTTTTTTATTTCTTCTTCTTCAGATTTATTGTTTGTGTATAGGAAGGCTACTGACTTTTGCGTGTTGATTTTGCCACTTTACTGAATTGATTGATAAGTTGAATTAGTTTTTCTGTGGAGTTTTGGGGTTCTCTATGTATATTATCATATCATCTGCAAATAGTGATAGTTTGACTTCTTCTTTTCCTATTTGGATTCCTTGTATGTCTTTCTCTTGTCTTATTGCTCTGGCTAGGACTTCCAGTATTATATTGAAAAGCAGTGGTGAGAGTGGACATCCTTGTCTTGTTCCAGATCTTAATGGAATTGCTTTCAGCTTTTCACCATTGAGGATGATACTGGCTGTTGGCTTGTCATAGATGGCCTTTATGATGTTGAGGTATGTTCCTTGTATCCCAAGAATTTCAAGGGCTTTTATCATGAATGGGTGTTGCACTTTGTCGAAAGCTTTCTCAGCATCTATTGATATTATCATATGGTTTTTATATTTCTTTTTGTTGATGTGTTGGATAACGTTGATTGATTTTCTGATGTTAAACCATCCTTGTGTTCCTGGAATGAATCCTACTTGGTCGTGGTGAATTATCTTATGGATACATTGTTGGATTCTGATAGCTAAAATTTTATTGAGGATTTTTGCATCAGTGTTCATTAGGGAGATTGGCCTGTAGTTTTCCTTTTTTGTGTTGTCCTTGTTCAGTTTTGGTATTAGCGTAATGTTGGCTTCATAGAACGTGTTTGGTATTGTCCCTTCCTTCTCAATTTTTTGGAAGAGTTTATGAAGGATGGGCACTAATTCGTCTCTGAATGTTTGGTAGAATTCATTTGTAAATCCATCAGGTCCTGGGCTTTTGTTTTTGGGGAGGTTTTTGATTACCATTTCAATTTCGCTGCTTGTAATTGGTCTGTTTAGGTGTTCTATTTCTTCTTTATCTAGCTTTGGGTGATTGTAGAGTTGTAGGAATTTGTCCATCTCCTCTAGATTGTTGAACTTGTTTCCATATAACTGTTCATAGTAGTTACTGATTATTCTTTTGATTTCTGCTGTGTCCATTGTGATTTCTCCTCTTTCATTGATGATCCTGTTTATTTGTGCTTTCTCCCTTTTTTCCTTTGTGAGCCTGGCTAGGGGTTTGTCTATTTTATTGATTTTTTCAAAGAACCAGCTCTTGGTTTCATTGATCTTTTGGATTGTTTTTTTAGTTTCAATTTCATTTATTTCTGCTTTGGTTTTTATTATTTCTTTTCTTCTACTGGTTTTGGGGTTTTTTTGTTGTTCTTTTTCTAGATCTTTGAGCTTCGAGATTAGGTTGTTTCTTTGAGTTCTTTCTTGTTTCTTGATGTGAGCTTCTATTGCTATATATTTTCCTCTTATTACTGCTTTTGCTGCATCCCATACATTTAGGATATTGGTGTCCTCCTTGTCGTTCAATTCAAAGAATTTTTTAATTTCTTCTTTGATCTCCTCATTAGTCCAGTGGTCTTCCAGTAGTGTGGTTTTTAATCTCCATGAGGTAGGAAAGTTCCTTGCCTTCTTTTTATGGTTTATTTCTAGTTTGATGCCTTCATGGTCAGAAAAGATGGTTGATATGATTTCAATCTTGGTGTATCTGTTGATGTTTGTCTTGTGCCCCAGTATGTGATCGATCCTGGAGAATGATCCGTGTGCGCTTGAGAAAAATGTGTACTCCGTTTTTTTGGGGTTTAGTGTTCTATAGATGTCTGTTAATAGGCTGGTGATTCTTAAGCAGATGCCTCCACTCTGGAGCTCCTGGGCATCTCCTCTTGGGATGTCCAACAGGCAACTCAAACTCCAAGTAGAAGTTTTGAAGTCATCAAAAACAGCTGAAGTTCACATCTTCCATTCATTCTCTCTTCCAAAATATATCTCAGGTCTATTGCCTCCTATAAGGAAATGTCTGCCCTTTTGTGAGCAACATGTAGCTGTCATGGGGTGAAAGCCATTGCTGTGATTGACAGATATCCCCCCCTTGAGATTTCTCTTTAACCATTGCTCCCAGCCCACAGTGGTCTGGGAAAGGATCACTTTTCTCCCCACAAAAACACACATCAAATGCTGGGCTGTTTGGCAACATTTGTTCCACTAAAGACTTTTGATCCCCAAAAGAAGGAACACTGGGTGTAAGGTGACACAAGATCCACCAGTATTCAGGGTGCACCTTGCCCTTTGACGCCTGTAGAGCCAGCCTCATCCTGGCATCCCTTCTGTGACCCTGTGGCAAGCATTATCTCACCAATTACCCAGCAGAGCACTTAGTAAGTGTTTGATTTTGGCAAGTCTCTACCCAAATGACTGGAACAGGGTCTCCTACTTGCCTACTCCACTTCTGCTTCTTGTCAGGAAGAAGACAATCTCCTCTTCAAATAACTGGCACTGGAACTGGCTGTTTCCTTCAGAGGAGACACATCTATTCCAGGACTCTGCTTGGTAGACTTCAGCTCTGCTAACAAACCAAAACATGACATGTTGACCCAGATTTTCACAAGGAATTTATCTCACACCCCTGACTAGTCCCAAGGCCACTGCTTAGCTTCTGGCCCTCATCAGCTCTTGCCAGCATGTAGAAGGCTTCCATCCAACCCTTGACCACAGCCAGTCTTCCCACTATTGCAGGCCCACACTCTTAAAACTACAGAATACCATCATTTAGGGCTTGCAAACTGTTTGGTCTCAGAACTCTTTTACATTGTTAAAATTCACAAACCCAAATAGATTTTGTTTATGTGAGTTATAAAGAGATTTTGTGTATGTGAATTTTAATTTTCACTATTTACCACATTAAAAATTAAACCTGAAGAATATAAAAAATAGCTATTTACTAGGTCCTTTAACAAAACATGTTAACATAAACAACATTTTGAATTAAAAAGTAAATACATTTCCCCAAACAAAGAAAAATTTACTTAGAAGAGTGGCATTGTTTTATTTTTGCAAGTCGTTTTACCGTTTTCCTTAATAATTGACGCTGGAATCTCGTAGCTGCTCTTGCATCCAATTTGTCATTACGTTGTTTATGCTGCAGCATCTGAGGTGAATCTGGCCTTACATGCAGATGAAGTTGCAGAAAGGAAAAGTATTTTAAGAGTTCACCCACAATTTTTGATACTACAGCCAAACTCAAAAAGTGGTAGTTTTTTTTTAAGTTTTATTTATTTATGCATACAAGAGTTGGGGTATAGGCCAGAGATGCAGGTAGGTGAAAGCATTCACCAGAGACAGACTGCTGAGGGGAGTAGCGGGTGAGACAGGAGAGGTCTGCTTCGCCCTGTGGGTTGCTCCCTGGCCTGCCATGTATCAAACTCATGCTGCAGAGGCTGCAGATTGCTTCAAGTGCGGTGTTCAACCCCCTGCGCCACCAGGAAGGCCCAAGAAGTGGTAGTTTCTTATAAGTTAGTCACAATGTGGGATCTGAAAAACCATCAGTAAACATTTTTTTGGTGTTATGTAAAAATTCATTCCTCTTTCTTGGTTTCTAACACCATGCATAGATAATTGAATTATATGCATTTTTAAAGTGTTGATATGTTTTATTGTCCAGTATTTAAAAATCACCATCCTTAATGTAACCATTGGACTATCGTTGGAAGAAACATTTAGTATTGGGAAGCTCTCAAGCTTACAGGGGCAGACACAACTTTTCCAAAAATTCTAATTTTCACTTGAAGCTTGGAATTTGTCATTGGCAACAAATACTGTCAGTTGTTTCCCTGGAAATGACTGCCTCACAAAATTCATTTTCGAGAAAATGTCTGCAAAAACCCAATAGATTTGTTGAATCTATCAAGTAAAATCAGTTGCCTCTATCAAGTAAAATCATATTTTCTGAAAAAAAAAATAAACTAGTCCAGCTCACCATTCAAACTGTCTCACAAGTGATTTTTTTTCTGGAGACAAGCATTCTACTTGCAAATGCAACAGAAATATTTATGGGTATTTAGCAATTCATCACACAAAAGTTTAATACAATGTGCTATTTACAGATTAATAAAGCTAATAAGGCTTAATTTAATAATGTTAACAGTTATATTGTTTCATCAGGGATTATTTTAAGTGAAACTGGATTTTTAAACTTCAATTTTACCATGAGCGCATGATGGTGAGGAGTATAAGGATTGCCAGCATAGTGCAGTGCTTTCTCGTTTGTGCTAAGTGACCAGCAGTTGTATTCACTGTTGCTTTTGTACCATTACTGCAAATGTCAACATGCAGAGAAAAGGCAAATAATGTTTTTGTATCATTATAAAAATAGTTTTGAACCATCAGTGCTTGAAAGGGTCTTGGGAACTCCAGGACACACAATTTGAGAACTGCTACAATAAGCTCATAATACTCAATGATTTCCCCTTCTGTAGGTTAAAATTGGCTAGACCAGGAGAGCCGGTGTCATGAATTTTAACTTTCTATTCTTTGGCTGACTCTGTCCAAAAAGATTTGACTCCTAAGGAAGAGCATCAGTGTCCAAGAGTGCTGTCTGTGGGCAAGAACTTTATGAGATGCCAGCAAATCTAGCTGTGATTGATGCACCTCAGAGAGGCTGCTGGTGGGAAGGGTGACATCACTTGGACAACAGCCACACATAGGGCACCAGAGGCTTAAGAAGCTTTTGTAGAAAGTCCAGTGTACTTTGCTTGAATTCTAAGGCTGTGTGAGCTGCCAGTTCCAGCAATGATCTCATTACAACTGAGTGATTGAGTGAGGCAGGCATCCTCCAAGGAGATCATTGGATTTAGAGTGATTGTCTAATTAAACTGCACAGCAGCACCCTACAGCTGGCGGGAAGGAAGTGTGATTTGGTTTTTGCAGATGGTGAATGACATTTATAGAGGTAAAGTGAATTGGCAACAAGCTTCATAGATTTGGAGAGTTGTAGGGCTAAAAGAGAAGTTAGAGGTCAACCAGATAAGTTGAGTTGGAGGGAGTGGAAAGATTACTTATTTCCAGAAGCACTGGTGCAGCTCAAGAGTCCATCAGGCAGCAAGCCAATTCCTCTCCGATCTCATAAAGGTGGCTCCATGTCCCTTTCTCACATCTTAGTGGAACTGCCTTCCCAAAAGGAAGCCAACCACTCAATTTTTGTTGTACTAGCAATTTTTTTCAAGTGAGATTGGCACTTGAAAAGTCATAAGATATATTAGTTAGGTAATGGGGTTTGTCTCAGCAGCTGGAGGAGATTCTAGATTAGGTTCTTTGGAAACCTAGATCACTTTCCTAGAGTCAGCAAATGACCCTGGATTGGGAAAGATTTTGAATACGTGGGCTGTGAACCTCCACACACATCCTTCTTTTTCAGGGGAAAGATAGGCTTCTTCAATGTGCATTTTCTTGTGTGGTCCCCACAATAACCCTGTGAAACAGGCAGGGCAGTTTTTTTACCCTCATTTTACAGATTAGGAAGATGAGCCCCAGAGAAAGGACTTGACTTTCCAAGATCACATTAGTGAATGGCAGAGCAGGGACTTGAACTCAGGTCTCCAGGTTACAGTCTCAGGCTCTATCCAATAGCATTGCTTCTTCCCCTCAGAGCTGCTTATAGAACCATGGTACTCATGGAAGTGCAGGCGGGGGTGGCAATTCCAGAGGGGAATCATGTCATAGTGACACATACAATATGTCTTTCTCAGCCTCCTTCACTAATATGGCACGGTACCCTCATAAGCACAACAAAGCACACAGACACACTCCAGGACTGTACTCCAACTGCACCTCCTAAACTTTCTTGTCTGGCTGTTCATCATTAAAAAATCATAAATGCTATTGAATTTTCAGTTTTCATTAGGATTCTAAAGAGTAGGGTTAAGAGTGCTAGATTTGAAGGTAGAAGAGCAGGGTTTTTGTTCCCCAGATGTTTCATAGTTGTTTGCTTTTCATTCAAACCATTTGATCTCTCACCCTGTTTTCTCATCTACAAAATTAAGCACACACTCTTTAGCTCACAAGACTGTTTTTGAACATCAAATGACATGATTTTTGTAAAGCTGCCTTATGTACTGTTATTCTCTATGAAAAGATGCAGGGGTTCATGCTCCCAGAAATTAACTATGCTACTGTATTGAGTGGGACCATTCTACCCCCAAAATGGCACAGACTCTCCAGATAGTCATTAGCTAAGGTCCTAGGAATCTCACCATTTGGAAAATATGAGCCAAGAGCTCTCTTGGGCTCTCTCTATTTTGCACAAAGTCACCTTTGACTTGACAATTCTAATGTCAAAAGGGTGGGATTGATCCAAAGGTATGCTTTCTTCTAATTGGTCCTCTCAGAGGGGTGGGGTTTTTTAATTTACACCAAGGTGTGCTATTTTATGGTGATAATTAATTGGCCTTTTCCTGACCTTTCAGCAGCCACTCATCTTCTGCTTCTATAGATCTCCATTAGACATAAACTTACTGTCCAGAAATCTAGCAGTCGCTTCCTTTTCTGGGTCTGAAGGCCCCTAGTGCAGTCTCCTCTGTGCACGGCACGTTGCACTGCATGTTTGTGTACATCCCTATCAGTTGATGAACTTCCTCAGCACACAATTTCTGCCTATGAGCCTTATTTCCACAGCTCCCAGGAATAGTCTTAAAAAGTATGAATGAATGAAGGAAACAGTGAATTTCATATAAATTCTACCTCTGTATCTGCTCCCCAAATGAATCCTCTCATTTCCAACCCTACTATCCCACCTCCATCCCATCCTTTTGCTGAATATTTAAGTTATACTCTTTTTTTTTAAAGATTTATTTATGCATACAAGAGCTGGGGTACAGGCCAGAGGTGTGTGTGTGTGTGTGGGGGTGAGAGGATTCACCAGAGACAGTGGGGAACAGAATAGGCAGATTGACCAAAGTACACTGCTTAGGGGAGCAGTGGGCAAGTCAGGAGAGATCAGCTGCACCATGTGGGTTGCTCCCTGGCCAGCTGGGGATCGAACTCGTGCTGCAGAGGTTGCAGATAGCTTCATAGGTTGTGTATCAACCCCTTGAGCCACCAGGGAGGCCCTTAAGTTAAACTCTTTTCTACAACTCACCTCATCGTCTGCTTTCTTGGGTGGCCTTTCCGCAAAGACTAAACCCAAAAACATCCCCTCCTTGTCTCCTTTACTGCAAAGATATGATGGTGACATAACATCACTGAGGTCTTAATATGTTTCAGATATTGTGATACAGGCTTTATGAGCAAGATTCCATTTAATTCCCCCCACTCCTATTTGTTATACATCACTATGCAACAAACTCCCACAAATGTAGTAACTTACAAGAATGCATATTAATTATCTCATATTTTCCATGGGTTAGGAGTAAAAGACTCAGATCAGCCAGGTCCTCTGCTCCAGGTCTCAAAAAGCCCCAGTCACAGTGTCAGCTGGGCTCCCTGCTAGTCTGGAGCCTCGACTGGGAAGAATCCACTTCCAAGTTCATTCTGGTTGCAGAATCAATTTCCTGGCAGTTTGTTGGGCTGAGGTTTTTGCTGTCCATTGGCTGGAAGCATCTCTCAACTCTTTGTAGCTGCCCACAGCTTCTGTTCTCAGCCTCAGCTGCCTTTTACTGCCTTTTACGTGTCTGTCAGCCAGCTGTTTTTCAATCCTTGAAGCAAGCCTGTGGTGATTAATTGATGTCAATTTGTTGCTGGGCACCTCTTCTTACATAGTCACTGAAGGGCTGAGTTGCTGGCATCATGCTGCTGCTCGTACAACTGCGCATCCTCTGTAGCCGGCAGAGCGCACAATATTGATATTGTTCACAACAGCTATGGTGATGGCAGAGGAGGAACCCTTTCAGGCAAGCAATGGGAGAGAAGCCTGGCCTCTACAGATGGGGACCTGGCCAAGTGTTGGCTCTGTAGGGCAGGAGGGGAGAAGAAGCTGAGTGTGTGTAGGGCGTGCAGGACTCAAGGTAGCAGGGCCAGCTGTGGACTCATGGTCACCTTGGACATCTTCTGCCAGCGCCCATTGTCCTGTTCTTCCATCCCAATACTGAAACAGTGGTCTGTCATTGGTCAGGATTTCCCTTTTCCTTCTGTATTGACCAAAGAATTTTTCTTGGCCTCAGCCTACTGATTACTGGTCTCCTCTCCTGCATTCGAGTCCTGCCAATGCTTTTGTCTCTGAGGTCATATTCCCATTTATCTCTCCTATTAACTTTTTCCCCCAGGGTTGCTTGAGAGGCCTATTGGGGAAACTAATATTGTTTATCTGGCTAATTGTATCTTCTTCTAATACTTGGGCTCACATATTTTACCACGTGATGGTCTCTGGTAAGTGGAAAATCCTAGTTTAAATTAATAATCCATGTCACTTTTTATTTAGCCATTATCCATTCAGTACATGATTTATTTTCCTGAGATGTATGCAGCTGCTTAATTTTTATTTACTTTATCATATCCAGTAACTAGAAAGGCAGAACAATAATCTCAACTGATAGGGAAAAACTCTGGCCTTTCAGAACTTTTTCATAAAGATTAGCATTTTTCAATTAATGCTTGTTGAAGTTATTCCTATTCTTCATTTTCTCCAAGTTTTATATCATGTCACTTCCCTTCCTGAACAAATAAATGGTTGCCCAAACTTGAAGTGTAAGAATCACTTTTGATCTTGCCTCCTCCTTAAGCTGCATGGCCAGCCAACCCCCCTGTGTCTGCTCTATCATTAAATACCTCTAATCGCTTGCATCCACCATGCCTTCCCCTCTTCACTATGAATCACTGCAGTGGTCCTTCTGCCCTCTGTCCCTCTAATCCTTCATTCTGCAATCCATTCCCCAAAGAGCAGCCAGATTCTGAAAAACCTAACCCCCAGGATGCCTTTACCAGGTTTAAAACACACCAGGGACTTTCCCTTTGCTCTCAGAATGTAATCCAAGGGCCTTTCTGTGGTCTTCAAGGCCCTGTATGATATGCCTCCGCCTGCCTCTCCCCTTTTATCTCCTGTCTCTCTGCCCTCCATCACTAGACACACTGTCCTCTGCTTTCAACTCTTTCAACTCTTCCTAATGCCAAGTTCTTTCATGCCTATGTCATTAGAGGCTTTTCAGTTCCCTCTACTCAACACGCCCTTCCCCCAAACTTTTTACATAACTGAATTAATCACATCTTTTAGGTATCAGCTTAAATGTCACCTTCCCTAAGAGGATGTCCAATTCAAAGTGAACATTTCCTGTTATTCTCTCTTACGTCTTTTCCTTCATAGCACTTACCATTTTAATCATCTGTAGTCTCTCCTCTCCACAAGATGATAAGCTCCGTGTCAGTACAGGCCATGTTTTGTCCACTACTATAAGCCAGTGGCAGACATTGAAGTCCATTAAATGAAGTTTTTTAAAAAGGATGAATGAATACGTGTATGAACGAGGATTCCATGAGTTCTTTCCACCTGTGCCTTCCCATGCAAGATTACATAGCTTTTAAACACCGTGGTGTCCTTGCCTTTTTCCTAACTTCAGTACTGCCATTTGTACTTACTTGTGAGTACTGTCTCTGTGGACACACTGTTTTCCCACCACAGTAACATCTTGCTTATCAAGAGAACACCATCTCACATCTTCTTCTACTCAGAACTCCACTGAGAATCAAAAAGAAACAAAAATTCCTCTTCCACGAATCTCAAAAACTATGAATTCCAGCCTTTAGGGTCCCTGTTCTGACCAATTTTTCACATTTTCCCACACTTCTCCTAGGTGTGAAAATCTTTTCTCCAACCTACAGCTAATTAGATGTATGTTTTTTGTCGGTGGGAAAGGGTGTGACTGAACTTGGTGAAATAAATGATGCTTATCTTTTCTAACAGAAGATCTCAAGAAGGGAAATTTAAATGAAATTTCAAAGAGATAATGAATTCTTATTTTGAATGCATTCATTTATCACAGTTTCAGCCCCATGCACACGTGTAGCACGCACACACACGCACAGTTTCCTCTAGCTCTCTCACCCTTAGTCACCACCACACAGGTGACTCCTAGGGAAGGCATGCAGTGCACCCTTCCTTGGTGTCCTGTTGGGAGTCTAAGAGACATCTTAAGGGATTTATTTCCATAGATCTTCCTTGCAGCATCCAGGAAGGCAGGGGGCTTTGGGATTCCTTTAGCTCTGCTTGGGTTGGTGGTTCGGAATCTCAGTCCTCTAGATATCTCGGATTGATTCCAGTAGCTATGGATGAATCCCTTCGACACTAAGGAACTCTTTTTGGCATGCCTTGTCCTGGCAGAAGACCACACACCTGCACCCACTTCTCCAAGGACTCTTCCAAAAGTTCCATAAAGTCAAAGCCTGAGATCTTCTGGAAGATATAACTGTAGAGTATTTACTCTGTTATGTACTTGTTCATTATTCATTTATCCGCACTTAGTGTCGCCGATGTGCCCGGCAGGCAATGTGCTCGGAGTGCAGATATGCACAGGGTGGTCTCTGCCACCTGGGAATTTGCTGCTTCTAAGAACAACCCTTTCTTTCTTAAACAGCCCATCAGATGGGTTTTCTTAGGGAGCCTTAACTTCAGCACTCTCATATTCTTATCATTTGTTCATAATATGTTCACTGATCTCAAAACACCCTGCCCTGATTGATAGATATCTTGCTGCATTATTTGTTTTTTTCTGGCTCAACTGGAACTGCATGCCAGGCACCTCCTTCTCCATCTCTGCTCCTCCCTGTCTGCTGGAGGGTTGAAATGTGAGTTTAGCTTCAGGCTTGTCCTACTGGTGACCACGAGAGTTTTCAGGATGGGAGGCAGACCACTGTTACTGTGGAGGAGGTCTTAGTTACATATTCCTGGGGGGAAAATTGATATATAATGCACACATGTAATATGCACATAGTATATCTTTATATATGTATGCACATGCATGTATACATGCTTTACACACAACATATGTATAAACACACACATATACATATATGTACATGCATGTTTACACATGTATTATACAATATGTATATTTTATATATGTACCATATAATAAACATACAAGTACATATATTTATGCATTATTACACACATATAAAACATGAAACTACACAGTATTTATACAAGTATTATCTATGTATATATGCATATACAGCATATGTATACACACATACACACATGCATGTGTACATGTGGGAGGTCTCCCCAGTTCTCTGCAATCTCTTCACTAGCTATCTCCATAAAGGACTTCATGGACACTCTGGGAGCTGACTGGTTATGTAGCTGTTCAGGCACAAGAAGGCCCAAGCATCTAAGGCACGAAAGTCGTGTGGTCAGAGCTGACGCCACACAACGGCTTACCCATGTATTTTTTATTTAATGATGATTGTTGAGGTAATATGGATATACGATACTGCCTATGTTTAAGAGTAGAAGTCCACATTTCTACAAATTACCACACCGGTCCCACCAGAGCCCCAATAATTCTCCAATATAGCTCATTAGGCCCCCTCCCTGTTCTACTCCTACCCCCCTATGATCCCTTTCTGAGAACCTCAGTTCTGCATTCAGATTTCTATTTTGGTCTTGTCTGCTCCTCTACTTTGTATTTTATATTCCACACAAGAGTAAAATCATCCAACATTTGTCTTTCTCTTTCTGACTTATTTCACTTAGCATAATCCCCTCCAGTTCAAGCTTGTTCTGTATTAGGTTTCTAGGTGAACCAATAAGCCCAACTTACTAAATGGATGGATTTGAAATGTCATGGACAAGAACAGGACTTCTCTCATGAATATGAACTTCCAATAATTCACAAAGGCTTTGACTCTTTCTCCTAAATATCTCTTGGTTATATCCACTTCTCTTCACTCTCTGCCAACAACACACTATCTGGACACCATACCCACACAGCTTCCAACCTGCTTTCTCGACTCTGCTCTTGCTCCCCTCTGGCTCATTTTCCACACAGCATCCAGTGGGACCTTTTAAGTCACAGGTCTGGCTGGGTACCATTTCCCCTCTGTGGCATCCCTAAAACATTGGATTGAGCCCAAACCTCTTCTATCTGACCCATAGAACCCTCCCATCTCGACCTTTGTTAGCTGCTGGCATGTCCTTATTCCTCAGCACTTGTTCCCATGTTCTAATGTTCCAATTACTCATAGGCTATGTTTGCTCTTGTTTCCAGATCTTTGAATGTTACACTTTTCCTGAAGTTCCCTGCCATCCTCTCCCTAAAACATAGTCAATCTAGCCGACACTACCTAGAACTTTATGTCTACCACTATTCCCTCCTATGCTAGCAGAATTAGGAGGCCCTGCAGTTGTTCCCAGAGCCTTCTGGTTCCCTTCTGGCAGGCCAAGAATGTAGCGTGCGCTGATTGTCTGCTTAGTTGTCTGTTTCCCTTACTGGAATGGCAGACCCTTGAAATCTGGATTCTTTCCTATCCACTATCATATCTCCAGTAGTTAACATAGGTCTGCACATACAGTAGGGAGACACTCAGTGTTAGTTAAATTAATTTTGCTAGGGTAGATTAATGGTTTGCTGGGATAGATTAATGCTAAGCCTGATGTCAAGGACAATCTTGATAAAGATGGTGGCACAGTAAGAAAGACCCTTGGAATGTCATGAGCTCTGAGTTTCTTATAAACTCTGGTAAGTCACTTCTCTGAACACAATTTCTAAAATCATAGAATCCAAATCTCAGAGATTCTTTTCAACTTTTTGTGGTCTGTGGTGCTGAGTCATACAAGTTTTCTCTTTCTTTGAATTGCCTGTAAAAGTATCCAAAGGTCATCATGATTCACAGAATCCTCTTAAAATCCATAAATAACATTAAGGACAATACCAGGAACAAAGGCTGCTTTGGTCACAACTGGACTTAGTTCTCAAAATCCAATTGTCAATGTCCCTTGCTGACTTCTCCCTGGAATTGAGGAACCCCTGCCTTTATTTTCTCCTAATTGGCATCCTGAGGCTTCTCTATGAAGACTCTGCAGTATTTTCCCTGCAGAGCTGTAAATTAGTTGAATCCCAAAGATTAGGGGTGAAAGAGTGACTCAGAATCAGGGCCTGAGAAGTTCAGGAAAAGTGTCAGACCTCATGAATGAGCATGGGATGCCTAGAAATTTAGCACAATGGTCCAGAGCCTAGGGCCTGGGGCCACACACTCCTAGGCAGGAGTGGAGAGGAATGGTTAGGAGGGTCCACAATTATTTCAAGGATACACGAATCAAGCATTATGAATCAAGCATTGTCTGTAGTACTCTAAATGAGTACTACATCTTGCAAATATACAGTTTTCCAAGTGTACAACAGAGCTGCCATTGTGCCTAGTGAAATAAACATTTATTTAAAAGTCACTCTGAATTCATACCAGGCGTCAAGTGCTTTCTTCACTCAGTGGACACAGAAGGGATCATGCAATGACTCACAGGAATGCTGGCTGCAGGAAAGGATTGGGTCTGTCTCATACTCCTAACATCTTCTTCAGGGCTGGGTGTCTCTTAGGGGCTTAATAGATATTCCTCAAAATTCAGGGAACTTTCCTTCTGTTTTCAGCTGTGGGTGGCCAGACAGTGGGAGCTGAGGTCACCAAGCCCAGCACATAGGAGCGAGGTGAGGCAGGTAGGACCTGTGCTCCTTCTCATCCTCACACCCAACCTGGACACATCCCTCACCACATCTGATTCCTACCTATGAGTGAAATGAAATGTGATCTCTATGAAAGAAGGCTTTGTTAGTAAAAATAAAAAGTAAATGAAAAGCTAAACATACTTGGTCAGGTTAGGAACCACTGGCTAATGTTTTATAAAGTCATTTGCAATTTCCAAAGAATTGCTTACTATATATCACTGCATTTGGTCCTCAAAAAATGGCTTTGTGGGGGAAGTAGACTCAGAGGCAAAGAGGCTGCCAGCAAAAAATAGTGAACCAGTCTTTAGTTGTACACAGAGGACGGCAGTAATTGTAGAAGACTATCTCTCTTCTGCCCCCCTGATGGGGATAACTTCTGAGAAATGTGTTGTGAAGTAATTTTGATGTGACCATGCTGTATAAACCGTCGCTCGTGGACTGACACATCATTAAGTGACATGTGACTATCTCTATTCTTTCTCCTCTGCCATTAAATAGAAATATCATGGTAGGTTACTCTCTGTTAAGTTATTGAAGTGTGTATTTTTGTGTCTTTTGATTGAGGTGGAAGGTATAAGGGTTGTGAAACATGGTTGAGGTGCAAAACACAGTGGGGATTGCAATCAGAATACTGATTAAATAAAATAAAGTACATTTGTGCAATGGAATTGGGTGCAGTAGTTAGAGGATATAGATCTATTGATATTGATATTTAATGATATTGATATTGAACTGGTTAGTTAAAACAAGACATTTAAAGGGTAGTAGATATTGCATGGTGTTTCCCCATATTTGTAAAATGGTCCCCATTTTTATAAGTGCAAATCATGCCTGGGATAAGTGTCAGTTGCCAAATATGAACTAACTCTGAATGGCAGGATTTTCTGTGGTTTGTACTTCTGTATTGGTTAGAGGATGTGTTATGATGAGCTGTAGATGGCATACTCCCTGCGTCCACTTGCTGATCTCAGAGAGTATGAAGCATCCCATAGGCCAGACGGTTCTATTAGCCAATCCTCACACAATGTGTAAAGCTTATGAAACATCATCTCTTGATAACTAAGGAGACGGAGCTCCTGGCCACAGGGTGAGCTTGGGTGCCACATGTGGCTCAGGTCGTGATGCTCATCACTTCACCCAGCACTGCCTTCCAGGCTCCCCCAGGAGCAGTGGGACTCCCAGCTGGGTGCCCACAGTCCAACGTGCCTGCCTCTCCTTCAGAGGCTGGGCTCTGCACCTGGTTCTCTGTCCTGAGGAGGCACAGGGCTTGTCTCTGTCCTGAGGAGGCACAGGCTCAGAGTATGTCTATAGCTTTTCCACACAAGGCCACTGACTATTCACTTAGCTTCCTGTGGGACCTCGGGCTGACCAGGTGTAAGGAATTCATAGGCAAGGGCCCTGATGTGGACCAAGGGTTCATGAGGTATGAGATGGTATCTAGTCACCTTGCTTTCTGGGCCTCAGTTTCTTCACCTGTAAAATCAAATATTGTTTAAAAATGAACAATGATGTAAAAAATAAATAATAATTAAAAAAATTAAAAAAAAATTGGAATAGTAATGCTGCCCCATACAGGGACATAATGAGATGAAGCCCACAGAAGCTCTTTGTAGACTTTTAAATGGTCTGGTTGGAAAATGTCAAGACTGCAGGGACTTCAGACTTATCAATGGATTCTAGGTGCAGCCCACCACGTTGACCCAGAGACTTAGGGTGACTTCAGCAACCTCTCATCACCTTAGGTTCCGACCTGTGAAAGGGAGTTATTCTGCTCTGTCCCACCCACCAGCTTGCAATCCTCTAGGAGGCGGTGATTTGTGTCATCTCCAGAGATCCGCAGCTCATATTAAACTTTCTCATGAGTAATTATTCAGATGTATGGGGGTGGGGGAGGCCCTGTAGTTGAAACCCAGCTTCCCCACCTTGTTTTTATTTTTATACCCCTGAAGTCCAAAACCAGTGGTCTGAATCACTTACAAACAGAGCCAAAACAACTTTCATGCGTCAGAGGAGGCCACAGGCTCCAACCACGCCTCAGGATGGAATACTAAAAATATCTTCCCAGCGTTATTTTTAGGGCCCTGCAGGCTGCTAACCGCAGGCAGAGGGAGAGCGGAACTCCTAGCTGCGTGCACGCAAAGGGCCCAAGTCAATTTCTGGGGGAGCACTCGGGTCAGTGAAGGATCCGACTAAAGCCCCACATCCTCTTCTCTGACCACAGGGAGGGCTCCATGGGATGGCTCATGCTGCCAGTGCAGCCTTGTTCCTTTCCGGGCACCCAGCCAGGCAGACAGAGTCACCTCTATTTCACCCTTGGCACACTGGGCATTCTCTGCACAGAGGCTTCTGTCAAGTGGGGATACTCATCCCTCATGTTTAAAGTCATTTATGGTGTCCATGGTCATATCCATTACTTTTTCTGATCCTCACGACAATCCTGCTAAATGGGTAGTAGCATATCCCCATTTTATAGATAGGAATGAAAAGGAATATTTGTGCTATTACAGCACACCCATTAGGCAATAGAACGCAAATGAACTCCTGGGGTAAGTCTGAAGGTGGGGTGACCATGGATATCCCAACATGGTTTCCATATCTTCTTTCTCAGTCTCCCACATAGTGGCCGCACCTACCCTCCACTCTAGTCACACCATTCACCATTCATTCATTCCACAAACATTCTCTGAGCACCCACTCTGGGGCTAGGCTCAGAGAAAAATGATGCAACCCTGCCCTGGGGGGTGACAGGACAGGGTTCCACATGGCAGGAAAGGGGCTTGAGGAGAAGTCATGAAGAATGTCAGAGTGAGGGAGTGAGGTCATTTCTTTGGGGGGTCTGAAGGCTGAGTAGGAAATCGAAGAAGAGTAGTTCAGATTGAGAGGAGGGACCTAGGTCAGGCAGGACATGTGGGGGAGCAGAAAGTATATGGGAACTGAAAGCAGGTCAGAGTGGGTATAGGCAGGAAGCAGGGACAGTGAGGCTAGACCACTAGCAGGGTTAGAGCAGAAGGCACAGGGGCTGCCTGAGGGCACAGGGAGTCGCTGGAGGCTTTCGGTGGTGAACAGCATGCCCCTGTATGGGTTTTAAAGACCTACCTGTGGTAAGCTGGGTGGGGGGCTGGAGGGGAGCAAGATTGGGGAGGAGGTCAGCTTGTATAGGCTGTTAAAATAGTTCAGGTGAGACAGGATGGGGTCTTGGGCAGAGGTAAGCAGAATCAGAGAGAAAGAAAAAGACAGAGTCAATTCTAGAACTACTTAAAAGTAATTGAAAGTCACTGGGCTTAGTGACCAATTGGATCTATGGGGACTGTGGAAAAGGAGAGTTTGAGGTAAGCCAGGATTCCCTAATATCTAGGAGTCTGGGACTAGGTTGGTGCCACTCACTAAGCAGGGGGTATGGAGAAGGAGCAGTGGAGGGAAAGGGCAGGCTTATTTTGAATTTATTATCATGAGAAGCTAGTTGGATATCCAAGTAGCAATAAAAAGCAGGAGACCAGAGACAATTGGGAACTCAGAGGAGAAATCAGATTTGGACATACAGTCTGGAAGGGGGTGGAGAGTGGGGTGAATCATCAAAACCAAGTGGACAGCTTCTAAAAATAGATATTAGTATCTGGGAAATTCTGATCTGATAACTGTATACATGTATCGGTAGATTTCAAAAGTTCCCAGGTGCTCCTTCTGATGAGTAGCCAGCCAGGGTTGGAAAACACAGCCACGGAGATGTTACCGTGGAGTGGAGATAGCGGGGACAGTGGCAGATGGACAGACCTGTGGTCTACCCCGACATGGAGGGGCCAGGCAGGACCGAGAGCCTCAAATCAGCCTAACCTCCAGGGAGGAGGCCACCGGGGAAAGCCAAAGGAGGTAGGTACAAAAAGGGGGCCTTGTCAGCAGTGTGAGAGCATGAGGGTATTTGGGGTTGACTTGGATCAGAGCAGACTTGAGGAGGATATTGTCTGGCCAGAATGGACCAGCCTCAAGGAGTGTGGAAGCAGGGAAGTGAAAACTACGAAATGTGATGAAGCAGATGGAATAGCTAGAAACAGAGGGTAAAGGTGGGATCAGATGGAGTTGAGGTAGTTTCTGCCCCAGGGGTAAGGAGGATAAATTGCGTAGGCCCTGGTAAGTTGGATAAGGCCCTGAATAATGGCGGAAAGCTGAGTAAACAGAGAGTGGTGCCCAGGAAGACGAGGGGCTGGGCTTCAGAGCCCAGTGGAAAGATCACCCCTAGGAGGAGGGATGCTTTCCCATATGGGGAAGCAAGGGACCCCTGCCTGGGCCACCGGCCTCCATAGGGCCCAGAACCTTCATCTGCCACATAAAGGTATACTGAAGGGGCAGGCCACCAACAGGACACTGCAGCCTCCCTCCTCCCCATATGCTCCCCAGCCCATGTGCTCCTCCCTGCTGCTCTAGCTGAAGATGCAAGACACTGCCTTGATGCAGACAGCTTCTGTCCCCTGCTGCCCAATCCTTGTCCCCAGAATGGCTTTTCATCTCATCTGTTAAGTGTACTGTGAATGCCCCGAAAGCAGGACTCAAAAGTTTGCCTGAGGTACTTGGTTTTAAATATGTGGCAGGAACATTTGTTGTGTGAATTCATGCATGCACACATGCATCAACAAAAAGCATCGACCAAATACAGTATAGTTTTATATATTAATATATAGTCCTCAACTTAGTATAGTTTGATGTAATGATTTTTCGACTTTGCAGTGGTGCAAAGGTGATAATGTATTCAGCAGAAACCACACTTTGAATTTTGATCATTCCCCTGGCTAACGAGGTGTGCTAAGGTGCTCTCTGGTGGTGCTGGGTAATGGCCGTGAGCCCCAGCCTCCGTCAGCCACGCAAGCGAGAAGGTAAATAACTCACCTCCGCCATGTCTGCTCTATTCTTGAGTCTCATCTGAAGACAGAAATTTTTGACCCTGTCACTATAGCACTCCCATCATCCAGCAACTAATTTTAGTTTAGTGCTTGAAACATTCCTCAGGTTCGGGCTGCTTCCGGCTATGCCTGTTAGTGGCAAGAACCCATCAGTCATTCTGGTTTTCACTTTCAGTACAGTTTCCAAAAATTACATGAGCTATTCAACACTTTCTTATAAAATAGACTGTTTGTCTAGCATTTCTGAGCACGTTTCAGGAAGGCTAGGTTAAATTATCTTCAGTGGGTTAGGAATAAGAAGTGCAATTTTGATTTACAATATTTTCAACTTACAATGGATTGAAAATGGGTGACAACCCCAATATAAGTTGAGGAAAATGTGTATGTATGAGTCATAGTTGTGCGTGCTCACCCCGGGGTGACAGGAGGCCCACCCGGGCCCATGTGTGCTCACAAGACTGCCCCACAGCCCCCCTCTGTGACAAGCTCCCTTGCCCTGGACAGAAGCCCTGTGTGGACAAAGTCCTGGCCCTCCGCATTTCCTGGACACCTTTGCTCTAATTTAGAAATGTCACGAGTCACTTTCGAATTTGAGCATGAGTATAATTCTAGAATGACATATGGTTGAAAGGAAGGAAATTTGCCACCACATGATGAAATTGATGCTCCGTGAGGCTCATTTTTTGTTGTAACAGTAAATGACTTCTAGGAAGATAACAGGAAGTGAAGTATTTCCAGCACTTATCCTTGTTCCCAGTTTGCTCCAGAAACATATGGCAGAAGCAGTGACTCAGTATCAGCTTGCAGTTTTTATTTCATGTTTATAAAAGCGATAAAAGAGTGTCCTGCAAAGCAGGCACTTCAATATTTTCAAGCTTCCGATGCTAGTTCTTGTTTCTACTAGCAAATGTTAGGGCATATTTGCAAAAAACATTTTTAAATGCCAATTCAATATATTTTATTTAGATCCAATAAAAGTGCTCTAACACATAAGTTGCTCTTTTCAAGTCAAAACATTTTTTAAAAAGATTTATTTATTTATACAAGAACCAGGGTACAGGCCAGATGTGCGGGAGGGTGAGAGGATTCACCAGAGACAGAATGGGGAGCAGAACAGGCAGACTGACAAAATACACTGCTGAGGGGAGCAGCAGGCAAGTCAGGAAATGTCTGCCACACCATGTGAGTAGCTCCCTGGCCGGGGATCGAATTCGTGCTGCCACGGATAGCTTCATAGGTGGTGTCTTAACCCCTTGCGCCACCAGGGAGGCCCTCAAAACATTTCTTATTCTTAGATAAAAATAATAAGTAGGTAGATGCTGGCTATCATGAGACAATACTTTTTTTTTTTTTTAACTTTGAATGAAGGCTTTGAGAAGAGATATGTCCCTCTTGTCTGTGCATGATAGTGTGAAGGACCCATATCTATACTATTGCTAATCAAGTCACACACACACACACACACACACACACACACACTGAGCCAGGTCACTGTGAGGCTGAAGTTTTTAGACAATTAGTGTCCCATGGAGTTGCCATTTTCTGCCTCAGAAGGTATCTGGAACCAGATATTTCTAGAACTGTGAGCAATTCCTGGCTTCCAGCCCTCTGCCATTCTCCTGAGCTGATGGTTGTCTGAGGTGCTAAGCAGTTTTGCCCTTTAGGCTTCAGAGTCTGAGTGTTTGTATGGAGACAGATAGACAAGAAATGGTGGGGACAGAAGCCAGGGCTGGAGGAGGAACAGAATCTGGAGAGGAGAGGAAAACAAGCTGAGGCCTCGGGGCTTAGATGAGGAAACAAGAACATGGAGCTGACTGGGCCTTAGAAAGGAGCTGGCAGACTTCAGACTATGGTGTGGGAGGTGGGTTAGAGGGAGGAAGAAAAGAAGGAAAGAAGGGGTAGAAATGCAAGATCTTTCTAGTTCCTGCGTCATATCCAGTTTGGAATGTGCCGGGGACAATCTGTCAGAACACTTGCCCTCCTGACCCTGGCTAAGTCAGTGGCAGTCCTATGGGGACATAGGTTCTATGCAGGAGCATCAACAGAGGCCAGTTGCCAAAGAAGGTGACATCATTGTTGCTCATTCATGATGGGAGATTATTAATAGTGGGGGTTTCATCAGATTCATAACACATGCCAGATGGGGAAACACTCAGCTCCTATTTTGCTCATGCCTGAAATGAGGTAAGATGAATAGCAGCTGAAGCAACAGGGATCCTGGATGACAGAATACTAAGGAGAGACATGAAAACTGTCTTCAAATATTTGAAGGACAATCCTAAGTGTGGAAGAGTGGCTGGCTTACTTCTTGAGAGCTCAGGAGACAAGGGAATAGGTTTCACCTCATTGACACCAAGAACCAGGGTACAGGCTGCCTTGAGAGGTAATGAGTTCCCTACGAAGGGGAGATTCAAGCAGAAGCTGTGGGTCCATTTGTCAGGGATCTCCCTTAGGGGTCACCAATAATTAGGACTTTATGATTATTCCTGCCAGTTACAAGGTGAAGCCTGGTCTAGCCGCCAGTCTCCTCATGGGGCTCCTTTGCATTGCCTAGACAAGGCTCGTGAAATATTGCTCAACACCATCCCCTGTGGTGAGGAGAATCTGTTCCTGTCTGGCCTGTGACCTTAGCTACTACAAGTGACAGAGCCCACAAACCGGCACCCTGGCTTTGACCGTGGGGAAAGGTATCCATAGCTTTATTCTCCTGATGAGGAATGCAGGACTTACAGAGGTTAAGTAACTAGCTGGTAAGTGGACCATCTAGCCCAGGCTATGCAGATTTTAAAAAGACATTCTTAGGTAAGAAGGGTAGTGGAAACAATTACTCCCCCGACTTAATCTGTTTGTAAATCAAGTTCCTTAAAGTGGTGTTTAGTGACACATGATTTTATCCCTAGTCCCCACCCACAGATTTTTTGGTTTCCTACATTCTTCTCTTTCAGCATAGTCCACATAGATTTAGGGACTTGTAATACCTGATGATTGCTTGTCTCATTTTGCAATCCATCCTCCCACCCCTTTCTAGAAATACTTTCTAGAAGGAATGGAAGCATGCAGGTGCACATGCAAATCAAGCAAATTAAAACATTTTTTTGTTTCCACACATTCTGTGAGGTTTGAGGGGGACAACACAATGCTCTGGGTATCTGCATCTTACAACTTAAGTCAGGGATCCAGTAATGTAAATTAGACAGGGTTGATGGTGGGAGAGGCTGGGAGAGGCCAAGAGAGGCTGTGCTGCTGACTCATGGCCTAACTGAGGTCACATTGCCTCTCAAGCTCCACAGATAAAATAAGATATGGGATAGCTGGGCATGCAGGTCATGTCTATGATCTTTTATTTTAAAAAGGTTGTTCTGTGCACGTAACTGGGGAGGTGGCAAGAGCCACATCCCATTACCTTGTGATGTGTATTTGGGAGTCTCAACCTGCTGGATGGTAAATTCCCAACTTAGTTTCCACATGCAAATCACCTCTCCAAGGAAGGCCCAACCTTCTCAGCACCTTTTAGGGAGGGCTTAAAAAGAGTCAAGCATTTTTTGTCACTTCTCTCCTTTTATCAGGAGTCCTCAAACTTAATCCCTAAGGTCGAAGTCTTGCCACATCAATGAAGAGGGAGGTAGGGATGACTTCCTAAAGAGAAATGAAATAAGCGGGGAGGGTCTGGGGAAATGGAGCCTTTTTCAATCAATATCTGGAGAAGGGGATGTAGCAATATCCCCCACCTCCAATTTAATGTTTTCTGATGCCCATATACAAGAATACAATGAGGGATTTAAACATAGATGCAGTGGGTGGTGATTTCATCCCCAAACTGATGAACTTACGGGAAATTTATGCTTAGGAAACTCAGGGTAGTTCCATCACGTTAGGCCCTTAAACTGGAGCCAAGGTATGTACTGCCATGGACATCAAAGGAGAAAACTGCCCCCCTCTGGCTAGTGGGGTCAGAGGAGGGGCCTATGCAGGGCCACCTGTCATAGGCAGGCCTTTATTCCCATCTCAAAATAAATTGATTATTTGGCTTGTGATTCATTTGCTTTTGGTTATTCTGTGTTTTAAAAAAGGAGAGGAGAGAGGGAGGAAAGAAATGTAGGAAAAGGGCAAGTGATTAAAGAAATGCATCTGCATGAATTACAAATAAACGCTTAAGCTTTTACAAAGGTAGAGGTTTGTCAGAGAAAAACTATATCTATGAAGTTAGAGCTTATTGTCATACCACTAACCCTAAGGAAGAGGAAAAACACAATGAACAGAGGGAAAATAGTAGGGAGAATAGGAAAAGTGAAGAAAAAAAGGGAAGGAGGTAAGGAAGAAAGAAAGACAGGGACATCAGAAATTAAATAATGATTTCTTTTTTTTATCACAAAAAATAGTTTAAAATAAAAACAACTTAGTATAACAACTGGTATATTTGATTTTATTCTTTCCCTTCTTCCCCTGGTCTTATCCAAACAGATATGTATCAGGGCAACTCAGACTTTTCCAGCACACGACCCTGTCATTCCTATTACTGTTAATCCTATTACTGTTAATCTTAAAGGACTGAAATTCTCTGTGTCCCATGTGAATGAAGAATGAGGTAAATAGGGGCCTCCCCGGTGGCGCAGCGGTTGAGTGCTGGGTTGCGAAGCTGCCCGCAGCCTCTGCAGCACCGGTTCGATCCCCGGCTGCTCCCCGGCCACCAGAGGAGGGTCCCGCATGGCGCGCAGACCTCTCCTGCTGCCCACTGCTCCCCTCAGCAGTGTACTTCGGTCCTTCTGCCTGCTCTGCTCCCCGCTCTGGCTCTGGTAAATTCTCTCACCCTCCCGCGCTTCTGACTGTACCCAGTGCTTGTATGAATAAATAAATAAATAAATCTTTAATTAAAAAAAAAAAAAGAATGAGGTAAATAAGGACTCTTCTGTCCCTGAAATGAGCTAGAGAAACTGCATTCCCAATCTGGGGTTAATAGTAGGGAAGCTGACCTCTCCCTGGGGTTGAGAAGAGTCACCTGAGAGAAATTAGAAAGTCTAGTCTGTGGCACCCCACACAAATGTGGTGATGTGCAGAAACCCAGACAAGAAATTAATATCTAAACCAGTTCAGAACCAGTGAGATCCAAGGGCCCAAGCAGAGGGAATGGAGACAACTTCGTAACTCTAGCACAAGAACCATCCTTGACAACAACCCCCGCTGACCACCTGTCTCCTGTTAAAACCAAACAGCTATCTACCAAAATGAACCTCAATTTTGGAATACAAATGGCCATAACAAAAAAGGGAATAACCCAAAGAGACTTTAAATAAATAGGTTGAAAAGAGTAAGTGGGAGGTAAGGTAAGGACATGGTGAGTGTGTCCAACATATCTGATAAGTTTTGAAGTGAAGGGGAGCAGAGATGGGACAGTGGCTGGTAAGGGGCGGGAGAGGGACTGGATGGCATTTCAAGGTGGAAAGCACTTGTTGGTGGGAATGACTGAGAGCAGAGAGAGGTTGTGGGTGTGTTGAGAGAGATCAGTGTAGGAGCCAAGTCCTGGGGCAGGTGAGGAGGTGAGAAAGGAGAGGACCTAGGGCAGGAGGGGAGGAACTAACTGTGCAGGAGGAAAGATACCCTGTCCACTCTAGCAGTGGTAAGAAGTTGGTACAGATGTAGGTGTGAATCTAGCTCTGGGGGAGAGGGGAGAGGAAGGTGTTCCTCTGGTGGCTTCTATTAAAGAGACCAAATGAGAATAGTTCTTTGGATGAGAGTGATGGAGTTTGAGGATAAGGGACAAAACAGAGGAGGATAGCAAGCTTTCCTGAAGAACCAGGGCATATTGAAGACAATATAGAGGTGTGTGATGCTGAGTGTGATAGGAGGAGGGGGCGGAAGAGTGGAGGGATTTTCAGGTGAGAGGTCATCTTGCTGTCTTACTGCCTGGGAATGTCCCTATGTCGGGAGGATCAGAGGCAAAGGCAGCCACTTCACTGAAGGTATCTCAATGCCAGCCTCTCAAGGACTGTTCTTGGCATCTGTTCAGTTTCTCCAGAGAGGACAAGTCCAGCTCCTTTCTGGAGGGCACATACCAGGCCACAGATGTTCCCAGCAGGATGGATAAAGGGTGGGGCCTTACTATTCATTATATAGATTTCATGTAGTCCCCTGTTTTCAGCCCATGTATCACCCCCACTGTGCTCCACTGAGCCTAGTGACCCTGAGGTCAAAGTCCATTCTGTATATTTGTTGAAAGAATGTTTCCATTCTCCTGCTTGGGGAACTCAATGTGTGAGGAGGGTAAGGAATGTGGACATTCCACCCACAGGCTTTAGAACAATGTACCTCTTTTCCTGTCTGAACCTCACCCTGACATCTGCAGTTTGGGGAAGATGCTAGTTCAGGCCCTGGATTAATGGTCTCTGGGATTTTGAAATCTTACTGGTTGAACTGTGGAATCAAGTCCATGAAGAGTTTGCCAATTACTAGGTTCTATGTGGTGATGACAAAAACAAAACAAAACAAAAAACAGCCCTTCGTATTGAGTCCTGATGGTGTGTGAGGCATAGCTAAGAACTAATCACATCTGCTGTCTGCCTCTCAGGGGCCCAGTGGTGAGGTGTCCCCTAATCCATCTGATAGGTGGAGAAACAGACTTAGGATACGCAAGTAGTTTTTTCATTCAGAGGGGGAATTCAATACTAAATCTGCCCGTCTCCAAACCTCACGGTTTCTCCTGAACCTTGCTAAAGGATTACTATGGAGGAGGCTCTGACGCAGACACGGAGATTTCACCCCTATAAAAAGTAACCACACCAAGGGCTCATGAGCAATTCACTTAACCTCACTCTGCCTCTAGCATCCAAGTGAGAAATTAGGTAGAGATCAGGGTCACGCTGAAAACAGATGGAGAGTCAAGCTGGACTGTGCTGGGAAATAAAATTAGCACAAAGAAACCATTCGCTATGATCTCTATGATTCAGTGCCCTTTGATAATTTATGAAGTTGTGAGGCATGCCAGCCAGGTGACTGGCTGGAAGCTGCCAGGATACAGAGACACGGTTGCATGGCCTATTTCTCTCTTTGTCCAACCAGCTTCGGTCCTTCTGCCTCCCCCCAGTGGGTCTGGACCTCCCTTCCCAGTACTCCTGGTGGTCTTCCGCGTTCCAGAGGTGAGGACATCAGTCCTTGGGGTTTCCACTGGGAAACCCCTGCCCTCTTGACCCCTCTCCAGCTCCTCACTCTGTAGCAGGAATGACACTCTGCTGTGCTTTTATTCTTATTTATTCTCTAGGTTGCTCTGGAAGGAGGTTTTATTATTCTTATTTTAGAAGATACTGAGGCTCACTAAAGCTAAGGGACTGGTGGTCACACAGCCTCCAAGGGGCAGAGAAAAAAGAAGTTTCTCACCCAGTCTGGGCTACTGGGTGGAGCCTATGCCTGCCATTTCATCACCAAAGTGCTGTCTGGAGACTAAAGACAGAAGATCCTGAAACTTTAACAACTCCCTGATACAACCCATGCCCTCTTTGGATGCCACGCTATTCCATGTGAACCCATCATATACTTCCCATCAGCTTCTCCCTGATTATTACTCCTCAGAATGGACTTGAGCTCTGCCCATCAGCTGCAAACAATCCTAGTAGCAATGGCACCTACATTTAAAACGTATCTTTTTTTTTTTTTAAAGTCAAGTGCTTCATAATTCTCTCTCTCTGGCCCTTTTTCATTAATTCACTCTTCTAGAAGACAAGTTAACAAATAACAAATTCCATGTGGTCATTAGAAGATTTTTTGTTGCAGGGCTGAGAATTGATGACTCTTTTGTCACTGAAACACTTCATACTTGAGACAGAAGAAATTGAAGTCAGTTTCAATGTCATTGCCAGCTGTGCTCAGCACCTTGTATGCCAACCACTGTGCTGAATGCTTTCACCCTGATCCTTACTACACCCTGATGGAGGATGTTGGGCATATCCGGTGATACTCAATTTTCAGATAACCTCACAGAAAGAGGTTGTGTCCATCTTGGCTTCTTCCATGGCACCTGGTAAGAGTCCCTCATATAACAAGGGGCCAAAACTTCTATGAAAAGACTACCCAGGGTCACAGAGCTCATTTGACTCTGAGCTTCTAATGAAATGTTCTCTCCACTAATCCAAATCCCCTTTGTCTGACTGAGCCTAAGGTTTTAAAAACAATAAATAAGCAGATTTTAACAACTTCAAAATTCCAAAGAAAAACAAACAAGAAGCATGAAAGAAAATAAGTTTTAAACAAAAATGAGTTTCCAGAAATCCATGGCACTACTTATTCTCCAACTGCCTCACTTACTGCATCTTAAATGAAAATTACAGCTCTGACGAGGTGAAGAGACTATTTTTTATAGAAAAGTCCACCTGTTTTATGGGCCTCTAGTCCCAGGTGAACTATGGAAGCACAGATGACAACAGTCCAGCCCAAGTCCCCAGCCACTCCCCACTGCCCTGCATCCTGCCTCATGATCCCCTCCTGGCCTGTAGATGCATCTGGGGAGAGGTGTCCCATCCACCCTGTGAAGTGAATTGAATCAATGCATCACACTTCAGGCTTTGGAGTTAATGCGATAAAGCCCCAGCCCAGAGTTGCTACAGAATATTATACACATCAATCACCCACCCCCATCCAGCAGCCTCCTTCCAAGTCCCCAGGCGAATGCTGGAAGTGCTTCTGGGACTGACAAATGTTGGCTAAGGTTTAACTACTTCTGTTTCTCTCCTGATACAAGATTTGGGTTATTGAAATACGCTAGAGCCTCTTGCCTTTTCGGGCTTTTAAAGTATGGAAACTGCTTGGAGTCTACCCTAAAGTGAGAAGTTGGAGCTTTCACTTCCCAAGGGTGGTCTGTCCTGTCCTCATCTCTTCTGTCCTCTTGGAGGTGTTGAGCACAGGCCGCCCTCTCTCCTTCCCACCTGCCTTCTGATCTGAATTTCAGAGTATGGGGGAGAGACGCACATTCACTTCCTCACCGAGGAAAAGGAACCCTGGACAAATCACTTACTTGCCCCAGGGCTCAACATCCGTATCCATCAATCACCTATGATTATCCCATATAGGCATCTGAGGTGCTGCATGTCACTCAGTTCTCCTACCAGCACTCTGAGGGAGTTAGTTATTCTCAGTGCAGGCACTACCATTCAACAAATGATCCTGTCATTCTATACCACCTGAGAAGGGGCCTTATTTTAAGCAAACTGAATCTCAGAGACACTAAATAACTTGCTTAAGGTGAACAGATTTGAGTTGGTAGCTGTGTGTGTTTTTCCCTATCCCTCGGAGCAACTGCATAGACTCAGAAAGAAACCAGGGCTCGAATTATAGGGATCACCACCCATTGTCCTAATTTGTCTTTCAATGACCCAAAGTGGGGAGTGGGTAGGAAGAGAAAACTCTTTTTATGACATCAAAAGATCAGAAGGGTCTTTCCAATATACAGCCCCAGCCTGCTGTAAATTGCAGCAAGATCTCTGGACACACCGGAAGTGGTGTCTGTCTTGGGCTTATGCCACTCACTGCTGTCACTTGCTGCCTGGCTTCCAGTCAAGAGAGGTCCAGTGGGAACTGGTGGGAAGGAGACCTGCTTCTGAGGCTCATGGACCTGACATCAAATACTCGCTTCAGCCTCGTGCTGAGATCACTCATCCTTTTCGGGTATACTTTCTTTATCTTAAAATGAAGAAACTATTGCTTATTTTACAGAGTTTTTGCATGACTGAGAGAAAGTGGCAGAGAACAGTCGGTCATGAAATGGTGCTGATGGGGGTGGAATGGAGGCAGCGGCTATTATTAACCCTCCCCCAGATGGTCCAAGCTCATTTCCCTTTACATTGTTCTCTCTAAAGATAAACAATCAGACCGAAACTATTTGAAGAATTAATATATGGTTGTATATAATTGCCACCAATTGTCCTTGCAGTAAAATATTCTAATTGCTCAGCTAGATTTGGAGGCCAAAAATCATTATTACAAATATTAGGATAATTAAAATTATATATAACAAAATATTTCAAGTTTCTGCCTCAGTTACTTTAAAGCAAATAGGAAAACCCACATGTGTGGGTCACACTGTGTTGAGAGACGCATCCACTTTCTCCATCCTCATATCAGCACGTGCAGTTCAGATATCCTAGAGGCCGGATGAGGACAACAGGGGGAGCAAATTATCAAAACCAAGAAACTCAAAACATACCATCTGATTTGTGCAATTAAATTTGGAGCAGCCCTCTCTAAACTGTGACACAAGTGAACTTATTCCTATCTCCCCCCACTTAGAACAAACAATTCAGATGCCCCACAAAAAGTTTATCCAATTTCTTATTGCTTTGGCTTATTTATCATGTTCCATGAGCATTTGACTAAAATCTGAAAGGAGAGAGGATCCTACCAGTCAAGCCATTACGGCTACTCCACTGACCAGTTCTGCTTTGCAGCAAGGCGCTGTGCAGAGCAAAGGGAGCTGACGTTCCTTTAGCACCTGGATGGTTCTAGCTCTGCCAAAGGTTTCATGCATCTTATCTCTTATGATCTCTTATCCCCTCCTGGCACATCTATGCAAACAGGATGGTAGAAATGTACACAACCTTGACACACAGCATACAGTTTTGATGCCACAAGAGAGAAGAATTTAATTCCAACTAAGAGTCAAGAAAGGCCTCAAAGAGGAGGCAAAATTTGACTAAGGGCTTGAAGAAGGAGCAGAATGTCCAGGTGGGAAGTAGGCAAGGAGAGTCTGGGCATTGAGCACGGAGTATATTGACAAAGTTTAAAGTTTATCTCTTTAGAGATCAAGTAAATCTGCATAGCTGGCTCTTATTTACTGAGGGGGAAATACCCAGGGTGGGGAGACCAGATACCTCTGCAGTATCTACAGTGACTACAGATCAGAGAAGTGCCTAGCAACAGAGGTCTAGCTTTTTGAACAGAGATCTTCTTCCTATTGTTGGCAAATTCAGATTTTCTGGTGGAGGAAGCTCTGAGGATCCCGACAGTATCACAAGGACAGAGGTGAGTTGAAGCCTGGTGCAAACATCCTGGACTGTTAGGAGCAGTCCACATTGTATTGACTTTGGCCCCAACTGATTAGCCAGATCAAGGCTAGGAGAGGAGCAGAGAGCTGGCTCTAATGCCCATAACATGACGCATTAGAGAGGCTTGGTGAATTATGTGTCCATTAGCTAAATGGCCCTGGGGCTTTACACCGTGCTCTTTTTGTAAATCCAAAATAATAACAATAACAGCTCACTATCTTTTCATCCTGCAGGAGAGAGCTAGTATTTCATCCGTCATTATACAATTATAGCTGTTCCCCCAGACAACTCCATTCTAAGCCCCAGGATATAGAAATGGATGGAAAGTCTGTGCTCTATCCTGACCCACCTCATCAGGCCCACAGGAAACAACTTAGTCCCTCTGAGAAGACTGGCAGGCCAATTCAGGAGGAAAGATTGTTTAAGAGCAAAAGCCTTTTAGGGAGGGACCAGGTCACCTCTAGTGAAGCCATGGTGGCCCCAGCTGGAAGAAGCCCCCGTAGCTCACCCTAAGTCCCTCTCCCCCTTTCTAATCTGCTCTGTCCTTTCATGCATGCCCTTCCTGGGCCTGGAGGTGCTGCTAGCTGGCTAGGACAGCAGGGAAGTGACTTTTGCATGACTAGAGAACAGGGCTTCCCTCTGGGGCAGCTGCCTGCTCTGGACAGCTTCAGGCTGAATCCCAAATGTAAGTGTGTGGCTGTGTGGTGGTACTGATTCAGCTCAAGCTGTGGTGTATCACTCCAAGGCGAGAGCCATATTTCCAGACACTGTTTTTCCCCAAAGAATGAAACACATGAGAGAGGACGATACCAACCATTTCTTAGATCTTCAGGATGGTGGAGCCTGGTAACATTGGTACACAGAGAACTATCTGGAATGGAAACCATGCTGTTCTTTGTTACAAGCAACCCAGGTTTCTGCAGGGACTCTGTAATGAATGTGTCAACGTCCCTACTCCCTCACCCCAAACCCAAGCATCCTGAGACTGAAAACATCAATCTTGTTATCAGACAGAAACCTGGCCCTGGGGCTGAATTCTTATTCCTTATTCCTTGACATTTGTTTCATTTTGATGTTTTTTTTTTTCCTTTTTAAGCCTTGCTTCCTAATGTACGCTCTTTTGATTAATTAGTAAGTTAATGAACTATCATCTATTTATAATATGGCTGACACTGATGAACCACTTCAAAGAACTAGATCATGACAGTACCTTACATCTGCTATGTGTTCCTTTATCTGATCTTGCTTCCTCCTTGCACTTAACTGCTTCTCTATTCTTCCCTTAATAAATTTATTTTAAGTACAGTTTTTTAACATTAGTAATAATATTCTTCCAGATATTACTTTTTCACACATTAATTTATACATGCATATATAGTATGTGTTATATATCATATGTGTGTACTGTACTATAGCATGTGGTTATATTTCATTCATTTTTATTGCTATGTGTGGCAAAGCCACAACTGATATATCCAATATCTATTCAAAGGAATTTTGTGGTTTCTGGTTTTCATATTGTATTTGTTAATATGAATGATGCTGGAACATTATTGTTTGAGTTTCTGGATATAGAATTGAAACCATTCTTTTAATGTATACATCTAAAATGAAATTGTAAGGTTACTAGGTATGTAATCTACTACTTTATAAGCTAATGCTAAACTACTTGCCAAAATGGTCTTACCATCAGCATATCTACCAGCAAAGTATATGAGATTCGGTTAGTGGACACTTTTCTGATACCTGCTATCATTAGAGCTCTTAATTTTTGTTATCAGAGGAGGGCACATGGCAGTGGGAATTAATTGCTACATTTTTTGAAAGTAATCTGGAAATGCTTATTAAAAATTTAAATGGGGTTGCTCTTTAACACAAGTATTGCTTTTGAACATGCATTTATTCTAAAAAAGTTGTTAAAGCAATACATGAGTAAACTTTAAGGATATTTATTACACTGTTTTTTGTATTGGCAAAAACTTGAAGTAGCCTGAATAGCCATCAATCGGTAAATTGGTTGAATGTATTATGGGAGATCATACCTGGATTAAAATGCAACCATGAAAAGCAAAACTGACTTAAGTAGGGCTGGGCCATTCCAGTAATGACCACCACTGCAACATGCCTGCACAGTCACACATAGCAGCCACCCTCATAAGTCCCCCTGCTGCTGATTCAGAACCCAGGGGTTCTGTTTTCATTGAGTGCACTGTAAAAGTGAAAGAAGCAAGTTACAAAGTTTTTAATGGTATAATCACATTAGATTTTCTAAAAAAGGAAGTAATAGGTACAAGGATTGCTTGTACTTGTTTGTGTAAGCAAGAAGAAAGGTGTGAAAAAATACCCTGCTATTAATATTGGTTAGTTCAGGAGAACAGTGTGGGGGGTAGAGGAGAGATGAAGGTGGCAGAGCTGGAACCTTATTTAATGTCTTATCTGCAACTCGTCTACCCTCCCCATGTCATCCCTCTGTTTCACATTGCTCAGTGTCTTCATATTTCCACATTATAAAAGTCACAATCAAAATTTCTTATCTGAAATTCAAGATCCATCAAGAGCTGACCTCAGCCTACTTTGTCTCCTACTCATCTACATATGTGGTATGTTTAAGTCAAATTACACTTGACTCGTCTCTAAACATTCCTTGAGCATGTGAACCTTTTTGCCTTTGCTCACTCTGTCAGCTAGAACATGCCTCACTCCCCATCACTACCCATCACTGCCCCCTTTCTCCCCATCACTGCCTAAAAATCTTGTTTATTTTTCACAATCCAACCTTCGTGATTTAAAAAGATATCATTCACCTCCTCCTGGCTTCTGAACCAATTGAGGAGAAGACAAAGGAATAAGCTCAATGGAGACCAGTCTATCATCTTTGTTATGGATAATAAGTCTTCTACTGGAGCATGTGATGTGAGCCAGTTTGACTCTACATATAGAATTTAGAAATAGAATCACCCAGTAGGGTGGGACCAAGGTTGCTCTGCTCTTGCACAACAGAAGACAGGCTTCCTTCACATAGCTCATGCAAGAGAAAGTCCAAAGGAATGGGTAAAGCCTGATCAGTGTGTCCTTTCCAGTAGACACATTAAGGTCTCCTTCTCTGGGGAAGAGATGTTTTCCAAGTGGAAGGACACATCATGCTCCCCCTTGAAGACCTTGGTCAGAAGGCAGGATCCTGTCATCAGTAGCCTCACAGAACCACAGAGAGCAGGAAAGCTGAATCCCCAAAGGAGGGAAGAATAGAAGCTACCAGAAAAAGACAATACATGTGCATTATGTGCACATCCCCAACATACCCTGCTAGAAAAGAAGGGTTTCACTAAATCCTCCAGATCTCCATGTTCTCCAGCCCTCACCCTTCATACAGGCCAGTGTATTGCAAAGCACATGGCTGGCTGCTACCTAGTGTGATCATCTCAGTGTTGTGTGGCAAACCAGAAAAAGATGAAGAAATGGAAGCCTAGCATCAGAATGAATGACCCAAGTTGATGAAGTGTCAGAATTATAGTTTCCAGGTCTGTTTTCTGCCCTCCTCAGCCAATTCATCCTCCCTGACAACCCCTCAGAAGACAGTAGCAAGTTGAAATTAGGCTCCTGATGACTGGAGGCCGAGAGGACCTGAAGTTCAGTGTCACTCCTCTAGAGGAGGCAGGTGGGAGGGATGGGGCTGGGTCCTATGTGTTGTACTCAGAATCATCCTGGTGGCCAGTGCTTCACCCCCAGGCTGGGCTTCCCAGCCTTGTACATTCCCACATCTCCTGGACTGGCCTTCTGCCAGTCCACACAAAGACATAGCAAGAGGCTTGGTTCAGCCCATTTGATGGTGACCTACTTTATAGGGAAAGTAGCAGAAAGAATCTCCTTCCTTGGGGTCCCTGAAATTGGCCCTATAGGCCTCTGAATATGAAGAGGCTCCTGCTGGGAGATAAGCAGAGTCTTGAAATAGAAATCAGTTTGTCTGGAGTGTTGAATCTGCAGCCCAAGAGATTTGGATAATGTATAATTAGTGCTCAAAGGAGAAAATGAACGGAAGGATGAAACGGAAGTGCACATTAAGGACTGAGAGGATGGAGAGGTACTGGACTGATGGATTTGGGGAGAGTTCTGCCCCAGAGGCTCTAAGATTTCCTGGCCTGAGGTCTCACTTGGTGGCTGGTGAATTGGCAATTTTTAATTGAACCTCAGATTTCTTATCCATAAATAAATATTTTTCAGTGTTCTCCTCAACAGTGTTTTGTGTGTGTGACTGTGTGTGTGTGTGTGAGTGTGTGTGAGTGTGTGTAGCCCGAGCTAAGGAGTCCCACTAGTTTACAAGCCAGTCCCTTTTCAACTACTTCCTATTCCTGAGTCTCTTTTCAAGATTCTCACTCACAAAGGATGATACGAGTGCTTGAGGCTCAGAAAGAAAGAGGAACAGACTTGTTAGGGGGGGTGTCTATGCTCCCAGTTACCCTGCCTGGAGCCATGGGTACAGGAAAGCGCCTGTGATGAGAAGTAAGGGGACAATAAAGGGCGTGAGTGTCCCAGGTGCAAGTCTAGGGACCCAGGGGGCTGAGGAGCATCTCACAGGCTGTGGTGGGTCTGCTGAGAGCAGAGGCTGAGAGAAGAGGGAAGCCAGGGTTGCCTCCCTCCCAGCCTTACCCCAGAATGGAGGTGCCCTTCCCTCCTCTGGGTCTCAGTTTCTCAGTCTTGAGTGTGACTGGGTGGGAAAAAGGTGATATTTTATTGTCCCAAGTATTGTTTCTCTCCACCTGGCCTATTCTAAGGTCCTTCTCAGGGGAGTGAGAGATGCCCCCTCTCTCAAGAGATGGCTGGCAGCGGTGACACAGCACTGGCTCTATCAGAATCCCAACATGAATAAAGCAAGGCGGGTCCATGGAGATGGCTCCAGAGGCTCTGGTGCTGGCCTTAGAAGAGAAGGGTGGATGAGGTGTTGGTGGGAGCCTGCTGGAAGGATTCTCCTCAGAAATGTTGCTGTGATAAGTAGCTTCCGAGCCCATGTGAGCCACATTTGTTCTTCTGCAGCAGAAAGGGGCCATTTAGTGAATTACTTCTTTCTCTAACCACTTGGTGCCCTGGGAGAGTTAATTCATTTCACAGAGGCAAGCGATTTACTCCTATAGTTTCACCGTAAGCAGTGCCAGGCCTCCAAAGCTTTGGAAAATTACCCAAACCTCTCCCCAAACGACTGCAATTGCTCAGCCCGCTGAACAGAACCTCTCAAGGTTCTTTGGCTGGTTGCTAGCTCCCTGCTGAGCATTGATGAAACACCTTCATGGTACAGAATGAGGCACCTGGGAGATATGGGAGACAGATGTGCCAGTCCTCCAAAGAGTCACAGAGTCAGTCAGATGTTCCCTGAGGTACTGGGCCAGCCCTGTGCTACCCTCTGTTTCTCCGCTGAAAGATGAGGAGACCCCATTATTCTTCTCTAAGGATCCTTCTTTTTGGCCCACCAGTTTGCACTATAGGCAACCAAGATTCCAGTGCGCGAAGGCAGGGTAAGGAGCTGCCTGGCTCCCCAAAGCCAGTGCCTCCTTGGGTCTAGATATATACCATGAGGAGTATACCGTGGCTTCCTGTGCCCACAGTGCTTCTCTGTCTCCTTCGCTGCTCCCAGCCCCACTTTCCTGAAGGGTCCCCTGACTTCTGTTGCTTCCTAGTTTGGCAAAATTCCAGGGTCTTTAGTCTTTGAGTTCTAATTTGAGCTTTGTGTCTTAGGATCCCTATATTAGCAGACTGCAAGCAGTAGGGTGAGGTCAATTGATAGGTTACAGAACATCAGAGTAGGATGCTTCTTAACAACTGGGTTGTGGGGTAAGGAAAAATGTCAGGCTTTTCTGCCCTCCCGCCATCAGGATAGATGAAGGATCCTTGTGGTCCTGAATGCATGCCTGACGGCGGGCACCTGGAGTAGGGTGTGGGCATAGGTAGATGGGATTCACCTGGGCTTTTAAGGGCGGCGTCATGGGGAAGTCAGCAGAAGTCAAAAGAGAAGCCGAGAAAGAAGCAGCAGAAGCCAAGAGAAAAGCAAGAGAAGCAGAAGCCGAGATAAGGCCAGAGAGCCCAGAGTGAAGACCTGCTGGGGGCTGGGAGGCCTGCCAGCCTACCAGCCCCCCAGCACCCCTGCCTGCTGTGTACTTGGTAATCCCAATAAAAACCTACAAAACCACTGAGGATTCTGACTCCTCCTTTACCCGGTCTTCATGGGATCCTAGAAAACCTGCTCAGTGGTCTATTCCTGACCCTACATGGGTCCACCTATAATTTTACAGATGAGATACTGAAGAGGGGAGAGTGGTGTATCCAAGGTGATGGGGAGAAAGAAGGTTGGAAGATAAAGACGGATTCAGCTCTGCTCCTGACTAGGCCAATGCTCTTTCTGGTTATGTTCTGTTATTAAGTTCCTATGAGTCAATCCCTGGACTAGGTACCAGTCATAGAAAGATGAAAAGATGTGGCAGATGAGAGAGACCCACAGGCACATTATTCCAACCTGGAGACTGCTCAGAGAGGCCTGATCCTGGCTTGGGGAAGCCTTCAAGTTGGAGGTGATGGTGAAAGTACACTGGATGGGGAGTGTGTCCTAGTTCATTGGGAAGGAGAGTCAGGGGATAGTATATCCCAGTGAGAAAAGTTTCATGAACAAAGCATGGCAGGTGCATGGAGATGGCTTCAGGGGTTCTGGGTGCTGGCCTTAGAAGAGAAGGGTGGATTAGGTGTTGGTGGGAGCCAAGTTCTGGCCATATTGCTACACTCATCCAAAATTGATGCCTCTTTTCTCAAGATTCTTCCAACATGCATGGATCTCCCCTGGCAATTTCTCCTTCTATGCATGTACCTATTCAGTGGCTTTCACAAAGGTGGTGAGTATGCTCTTGCAGTCAGAAGACGTCTTCTCAGAAGGTTAGAGGCCCCATCAGACTTTGAGTTATTGGTCTCTCTCTCGGGTAGTGAAATGAAATGGCTGGACCTGTCCCCTTCAGAACTCCAGTTTTTAAGAGGCAGGATGTGGGGACCAAGTCCCAAAGACGTGGCCATCCACAAGGCAGGGTGGTCATCTGGAGAGGCTTTGGCAGAAAATGGCGTAAGTGTGAACAGCAGTCCAAGCTCAGGGGCTCCGGGGTGGCCCACAGGCTGACACCCAGGCCATCACCAGGAAGTCTGGGATAGGACGGTTCAGACAGAGGCCAGCTCTGACCAAGAACTTCCAAACTCTCCCCCAGAATTTGTCCTTGATCCTTACTCACAGTCTGCCCAACAGCCTTGAATGTTTGCAGATATCTCAAACCAGCTTGTCCAAACACAACTCATCATCTTTCCCCCAAATCCTGTGGTTCTTCCTGCCTTACCGAAGAGCAAATAGTGATCTACTGATCACCTTAGGTCTTGCATACATTCCATCATTTCTGTCCCTAAAATGTCTGTCAGCTTGTCCCCACCCCTGCATCCTCACCACACCACCCTGTGCAAATCTTCATTGTCTTTCACACAGACCACCAGCCAGCAAGGCCTCACTGAGTTCACAACCTGTCTTCTCTTCCTCTCCCATCTGTTTTCATTTGGAGTTAGCTTTCCAGAGTGCAAATCACATCACTTAACTTACTGGCTCTTCATTGCCCCAGGGTGAAGTCCAAATGCCTAACCTTGGCCAGCAGGGTCCTCTAGGACCTGACTGCAGTAGCAGCCTAGCATCAGGCATCTTCCAGATCTCCCCACACTCTGCTGAGCTTCCAGGCACACAAGGATGTAGTGGCACCTTATGTAGGGTGATCCCGGTAGTGGTTTTTCTTTTTGTAATGCAAGCATATGACTTTAGCTTTGATTGCTGATGCATCCACTTCAAAGACAACTATGCCCAATAAACACATTACCAGGCACACATTAGGTAAAGAACCAGTTCTTTATCACTCTTCCCTCCTTTTACCCCCTCCAAGACACTCCCCTGTACCCCTTCCCCACACCTTAAGTTCTTTTGCATCAAGATCTTTGGTTGATTTAGACAACTGATTGACCACTTCTTTCTTTTTCTTCCTAACACTGTAATTCCTGCTCTTGTGTTTTAAATTCACCAATAAAGAGTAACTGTAGTCCTCTATCCTAGACCCCAATAACAGCAGCCCCTCAGGCATGCACACTCCTTCTTTTTCTACCTGCAGCCTCCTGTGTGGCCCCAGCTTGCTGTGTCCCTCCGGGACCTATGATAATAAACTTTGTCTTTTTCAAAATGTCCTGATGGTTATTGCTGGGGGAGGGCATTTTGTAATCAAAATAAGAAATGCAATGGCTGGTCCAGCTACAACCCTGGTTCTGAAAGGGGAACCTGGGCCCAGATGAGTGCCCCAGGTTTTTCTAACTGACAGCATCACTATAGATATGGATGTGAGCCCCAAACACCCTAAGTCTGGACTGTGGCCACTGGGCTCCCAGGAGAATGACTGATCTGCTCTCCAGGTCTATAGACCTTGCAAGGAGCAAAGTGACAGCCAGAAAGTGAGCTCAACTATGCTCAGAAGGAGCAAGACTTACTCAGCAGAGACCCTGCTGCTCCATGAGCTGGAGGGTAGATGATGAAATGGTCTCTACTTGACCAGCATCACCAGCTGGTCTCTACTATGAGCAGCTAGGGTGGAGTCATACTTCCCGAGTCCCCAGAACTAACTTGGCATTCCTGGAAGGGAACATCTCACCTTGATTGATGAAGAGGAGACTAAATAAAATTTCACAAACTCTCTTTTTTTCCCCTTAGGATACACATGTCTAGAAATATCAGTCATTTCTATGCCTTCAACGAGGCAACAGATATTTATTACACTACTATGCTTGAAATAGCCATTCTGCTCCACCCTCAATCTCTCCTTTCTGGCCTTTTCCCATTATTTTTGAGAATATATGAAAAATAGGACAAGTGTACTTTTATATTATATTAAGAAACTTAATCCCTGGGGAAAAAATTCTCTATAATGTACACATTAGCCATTAGGAGTATTCACCAGAGTTCCTGGGTGCTAGCAAAAGAAATGGACTCCAGAAACAAAATGAGTTCATTCCAAGGGCATTAGAATTGAACAAAAGGCTGGGGAAGCAAGAAGAAATGAAGTAAGGAGTAAGGTGGAGGAGGAGGGGGTGGAAGGGTAGCAGCCATAATCACATTAAAACCAGTCTAGACACCTAACCTGGGGAAGGTACTTCTGCCCTGCCACTGACCACCAGACATAAGAGGTGGTATCTCCCAGGCCCCATGCCACAGGGCTTTGCACACAGCACACTTAATGTGGCTACCTCCAAAGCCACCAGAAAGAACTCTCCCTGGACCCCTCCCTCAGATCACTTTAGAAAGGTCATTCACCCTGCTGTCCAAGACATCTGGGACCATGACCTGAAGGTCACTCTTGAATTCTTCTTCCTCTCTCTTTTGCCTCATATTCTAGTCAAATCTGACTCTAAATCACTCTATTTTCCTTAACTGCCCATGATTCTCAAACCTGTTCCTTCCCTCTGATTTGTCCTAGTTCAGTCTCCCATTGCCTCTTAGAAGATCCTACCAGCCTTTCTCTGCACTGCTCCTGAGCCAGAAGCCCAAAAACAAAGGTGTGACTTCAGCTTTCAGCTGTTTCCAGCTAGGTAAGCTAACTTATATCAGGCCAATCTTCCGGCCAACTACATTAAAAATATATTTTGAAATATCTATTTGAGATCACTGGAGCCCTACCAAGACCACAGGTGTGAAGGGACAAGAGCCTGGAGAGAAGGGAAGTATGAAGAGGTTAAGCCTGATGTAAAGCCCTTATTAAAGAATTTGCCCTTTTGTAAGTGGTAGTCTGGAGTTTGAGGAACTGAGTAGACCACTCAACTCAAATCCATTGGGGCTACAGAGAGCAAAGTCAGAGTGCAGGGTGTATCAAATCAAAGAGTGTCTAACCTAACTGCTGCTTGGAAATGAGCGTCCTCGCTGGAGGAACAGAATATCCACCAGAGCCCCAAATGATCTCACTACTGGCAATGTCTATTTTTAGCGATGATAGAAATGTTTTGTAAAGTACACTGACAAATACAGTAACCACCAGCTCTATGGAGCTATTGAGCACTTGAAATGTACTAGCACAAATGAGGAGCTACAGTTTTATTTTATGTAATTTTCATTCCAATAGCTACATATGGCACGTAGCTACTGTACTGGGTAGTATAACCCTACATAATATCTGGCTTTCAGTTAAAAAAGGCCAGAAGTACCAGAGGGAAGACTAAAAAAGGGGCACAAACCAACAGAAAGAAATAGACATAAACAGACCCAAAGTATACCCAGATATTGGCGTTAGTGAACTAGATAACTAGATTATTGGTTAAGACTACATAATTGGTCGTCTAGATTTTGCTGAATATTATTCAACACAAAGATAATAATTTAACCAACTTTAAGGTTTTTTCATTTCTCACATAAAAGAAAAGATACACAGGGTAGGTGGCTCCTCTTTCTTCTCTGTCAGCTTCAGTTTTGGCTTTCATAGTTAAGGTAACTCTGTAGTCCATAAGGCAGCTGGAACACCAACCACCACATCCAAGTTTCAAACCACAAGAGAAGGGAAAGAAAAAGGAAACAAGGTCCCACTTAGCTAACTCTTCTCCCTTTATGCAACCTTCCTAGAAATTCCATGCAACAGTCTGCTTAGATCTCTTCTGTCAAAACTTATTCATATGGCTAGCTATAAACAGGAAGCTGAGAAACATAGTCTTTTGTTCTGGAAGTTAAACAGGAGAGTTTTATAAAAAAAGAAAAGGGAAAATAAGCTTTGAAGTAAGTAACTAGCCCTCTCTGTTATAGGTTCCTATTTAAAGACCTGCAACAACTTTCCATGCTAGATACATAAGGCCCATCCCAGTTTGGCCTCTGCCTCTCATTCCAGCTTAATCTCCTGTCCTTCCCTCTGGATATTCTATACCCACAGTCACTGACCACTTCTAAAATACCCAGATGCAAGCCTCTATGCCCTTGCTCCTGCTCATTCTTTAACCTGGAATGCCCTTTCTCTGACAAGTCTGGCTCATTTTCAAAGCTAAATGCAAAGGTCATCCCTTTTGTGTTACCTTTTCCAGCTCTCCGAGTCAGAATCAAAGTCTCTTTCCTGGTTCCCAAAGCACTCGTGCATGCCTGTATTATTGCATTTGCATTGAATTATAGCTGTTGGGTTTCATTCCCTTTCCCTTCTAAATGATGAGTTTCTTCAAATCAGAAATACAACTAATTCTTCATCTTTATTCCCCTACACTTTCCTTGTGTTTATTCATGGTAGATGCTGTCATGTTCTGTCGAACAGAAAAGTAAGAGATAAGGAACAAATTTAGTCAGTTAATAGATCTCAAATGCTTTTTCTTTCTAACATATATAACTAAAGCTCTAGACAACACAGCCTTTACATGACATAAAGGTGATTTGGCAAATTCATTTTGTTATGCCAGAATTGTGTTGTATTACATATTATATGAAATAAACATGCTAAGCTTGGGAATGATCTTATTGTTTTTATGCACACTTCTTGACATGATGGCAGAAAATCAACTTAAGAACAACACAGTTATATGCAGCAGGAGTTACATTTAATTCAGGAGGTAGAGCAAGCACCCCCTTTGCGCTCAGCAGGATGAAAGATACTGCATGAAATCCCCACCATCCTCCCTCCCACACATTCACCAAAAGGAATCTCACTTTTACATACACACATACACACACACACATGCACACACACACCCTAAAAAGGAGTTTATAGTTACAATCTTCCAGGAGTGTGAGACAACCTGGAAAAATGGAATATGGAACCCCAGAATGATTTGATAACAATTAGGTTTCCATAAGTGTTATAATGAATATTACCTATTTACTATAAAATGGCATGTGATATTAGAGTTTAGAGGAAGAAGGGAAAGGTGCAGGCAGGAATAGTGGGAAGAATGGTCTTCCAAGGCATCAGCCTTGGCTACGCAGTGACTATCAGAGCGTGAAGTGCAGGCTGGGGAGGAGAGAGGATGTAAGGTGGATGCAGAGACAGCACCGGAGAGCATGAAATTGCATAGCAAGAAGATTTGACCCTTTTTCATTCTCTTTGGCTTCTTTTGTTTACATCAAAGAGAGAGTCTCCATGACACAGGACAAGTCTCAAGCTTCGATCTTGGCAGACAACAATGCTTAGCTAAAATTTGGCGTTACTTTCTAAGAGAAAAGTGTTCATTTGTATAGGAATCTTCTAGTCAGGGCAAGTGATTCTGGTTTTCCTTCATATATTTTTCACTTTTAAAATCAACTAATTTCAGTACAAAGGAAGAAATCAACTTAAAGAAAACTAGTAAGTTATACCACATGCAGTATGTGGATATTGAAAACATGGTAAAGGTGATACTTGAAAGACTGATGTCTGGGAAATACAATGACAAGAGGTGTGGCGCAGACTTTCCTTATGCCATGAGAGCTGGGTGGGCAGGCAGCCGGGAATCTGCAAGGGAATGGAGAGGGGAATGGAGAGAGCTGGCTGGAGGCTGGGCTTTCCCAGCAGGTGACATTTCTTCCTGTGAACAGGGGAGATCCTGAAGCATTTCGCCTGCCAGCATCAGAACATACTCTGATGTTCTCTGACCGGCCTGTATTGCTGGTCAGGGGCTACGGAGAGGCATAGTTGGAGAAAGAGAGGTAAGAACCAGGTGCAAGTGCTTGAGAGCCGTGCCTTTCAATCCTGACACCCAGCACATCAGAGCCACTGACCAGAGCCCCCTGCATTGCTTTCCAGCTGCCCATGGACACATGTCACTGGCAAGGATGAGACTGTTCATTCCTAGCCTTCGTGCAGAGATGCGATCCTCCCCGCCCTCTCACCCGTCTTCATTTCCGTCCTTTAATTTTATGAGATTGGATTCCACCTTTCCCATCTCTTTTGCTCCGAGTACAGGAAATTTAAAGCAGCCCCCAACGTCCCACAGATTAGAAAAGCAATAAAGGTAGGGAAAAGGGGGCGGGAGGCTGTGTTCTGAATAGCAATCGACGTGACGTTTCCCAGGCTGCTCTGTCTCTGACTAGTCTGACCCAAGGTGCCAAGTGAAGCGACTTTGCAAGGGTGGAGGCTCTACTTCTCAGCATCGATACCATCAATCTAGACCCTGCTGGCAGCAGTGGCTTCCCTGGAAAAACATTTTAAAAAGAAAAGGTCAGAACCATTTGTTTCTTTATGGGAATGAATTCACAAAGCTCCGCTGCTGGTCCCCGGAAGACTCAGCACGAAGCCAAAAGGCTGCTGCAAACCTCCAGAACAAGCTCTCAAGGCAGAGTAAGGCCCGCCAAGGCAAACCTCCCAGACCTGAGCCCCATCTTTCAGGAGCAGTCTCTTGAGGCGAGGCAGGTGCAGGCGCAGAGTGTGTGGCAGAGGTCTAGGGCTGGGTGCCTGGGGTCTAAATCCGTGCTTCTCTCCATACTTGCTTCCATCCCTGAGCCTTTCTTATTTAAAGAAGACAAATGAATACAAGAACATTTGTCTGAGAGGGTTCTTTTGAAAATCAAATGGAATAATACAGAGTGCTTACTACAGCGCGTGGAAGTTAGCAAATGGTGATAAAAAATGGTCATAATGACTATTATAGATAAAATAGGCCTAAAATCTAATTGTTTCAAACGCTTCCACATTTTAGTCATTTAAAGCAATTTATCATTGTTTTCCATGATTCTGCTGATGGAGCAGGCTCAGTTGGGCAGTTCTTGTCTGGGGTGCCTCATGTGCTTGCCCTGAGGGGCTGAGTCACCTGAAGACCCCACGGGACAGGAACATGCAAAATGGCTTCTTTATTTCCAAATCTTGTGACCACCAGCTGGGATGGCCTCAGTAGCTGGGGACTGGCTGAGCATCTTGCTCTCCATGCAGCCCCTTCCTGTGGCTCACTCGGGCTTACTCACAGCATGGTCGTCTCAGAGGAGTCAGCCTTCTTACAGTTAGCTGCTCCAGGGAACATTCTAAGAGATCATGAAGCTGTAAGACTTCTGTGCTCTAGCTTTAGTGACACAGCATCACTTCTGTGACATTCATTTTGTTACATGGAACCAGTCCCAATTCATCATGGAGGGAACCACGCAAGGAGTTAAGACTGAGAGTAGTTCTCTCAGGGTCATCTTGGAGACTAACTGCCCCAAAACCCATCTGCTTCTGGTGATGCAGTGCCAAAAAGAACTTTGGAATTTGAACTGGAACTTTGGGTTCAAGGCTTTAGGTGAGTTACTACCCTCTATAACATGGAGCTAATGCTGGATTTCTTAGGGATTGTGGTGAGCAAATATCATTGCCCATGGGCAGCTGCCAGCACAGTGCCTGGCACACAGGAGAAACTCCCCTCCCCATTTAAAACAGGGAGGGATCTTCACCACCTGCATTCACGTCCTCGTCCTTGGAGGGGCCACCCCAAGACCAGGCTACCGTTACTCCATTGTTCCTGAGCTCTGCATGTGTGTGCCAGGAAGCTTAGTTTAGCTCCTCCCCTGCCGAGTTCATTGTTGGCACTGAATAAATAATGTATAATTCAGAATAAGCATTCAACTCATGCTGCTATACCAGAGTCCTTCTGAATGGAATTTCTGCTAACTCTGGAGTGAGGTTATTTAAAAATTAAAAAAAAAAAAAAAAGGTTAAGTCACCTGATCTAAGAAATCCCAGAAATGCTTTCATTTTCTCTTGACCTCTATTTTTAAAACCTCCCAGGAACCTGTACACATACTCATTTGGGATTTAACACAAATTACCAAGCAGCTGGAGAGAACTCAAGGTGACAAATTACTGACATGGGTTCTTAAAGCTGCACTCAGGGCACCAGAGAAAGCCACTTAGCACCTCAGTGGTGACCTCTGACCCTTCAGTGTGGCTGGGGCCTGCCCGGGGTGGTAGATCTGTTGCCCTGGGGTACCTTAGAAGGTGGAAAGACTGAGGAATCTTATCCTCCTCATTCAAGTTCTTCTAACTCCAAGGAAACTCTTCATCAAGAAGAGAAAGTGAAGGAACTGGATAGAACAGACTCTCCACCCCCTGAACCCAGGGGCATTGTTTTGTTGGACAGGGAAAACAGCATCATATTATTTATGGACATATGTGGGGAGGAGATGACCATGAAAACATGGGACAGAAACCCTCTTGGGGGAGATGTCTGTGATCCTCTCATCCTCCTATGGGAATATGGTCTGTGGAATGAGCACTGACCTAGGAGTCCTGTGGCTTTGCCTTTACTGGGCCAAGACCTCATCCTGGCAAATTCTCCCTTTTATGGGTTTAGCTTCCAGAATATGCTGGTGGAATCCCACCTGTCTCACTCAGGACTGAGTTCTGATTTTCCGGCCCACCATCCCATTGTCTACCAAGCAGCCTCTTAAGTGTACCCTACAAATACCTCCATGACAAATCCATATTCATTATCTACCCATCTCAAACCACGACCTCCTGTTCATTCCTGGGTCTGGTTAGTAATCTCCATCACCCAGCAACCAAGACAGGACCCCTGAACTTCATCATCCCCCAACTAGCCAAACAGCTCAACACCCAGCAGTTCTCTCAAGACTGTAAAGTTTAGCCTTCATCTTCTCCAGCTTCCGCCCACCCCCCGCGCTCCCCGTGCCCCGCAATGCTGAATCCAGGCCCCCACCACATCTCACCTGGAGGATAGGGCTGGCTTCCTGTGGAAACTTCCTCTCTACCTCTCCTTTGCTCAAACAGCCCCAGGATACTCCCTCCTTAGGACCAAAGTCCAGACAAAGGAGGAGTACAAAAAAAAAAGCAACTGATTTGCTGTGTTCCCTGGTTTCTGGGACACATTACTTCTTCCCTATTCTGTGTCCTTTGTTCCTTCATCTACAAAGTGAAGGAATTAGATAAAATAAACTCTTCTAGAAGCTTCTTCCTGCTCTAAAATTCTGTGAGTCTTCTGAGGAAACTTCTGCAGGAGAGATTAAACACTGAGAACCTTATCTGACCACAAACCTCAAGCAGCCTTATCCTATCTGAGGGGAAAATCACCAACTTCTCTTCAGTGTGAATTACTGTCATCAATTTCCTCAGTCCAGTCACCTCAGGAGAAGGTAATACCTTTTTTTGGGGGAAAGATTGTGCTGGAAATAAAAGGCTAGAAGTCTAGAAAGATTCTCTTTAGGAACAACAGATTTTTCAGAGATGGGGCAGTGAGCAGGTTAGAAAATGCCTTGTCTGACAACATGGAACTGATTGGGAGGCACCGGCTATATAGGGTTTTTTTCTGCTTGTAACTTGGGGTAAGTCACTCCACTTCTCTGGACCTGTGTTGCCATTTCTAGTTGGAGTCACTGATTTGTAAGCTCATGTCAAGGGGGATAGGTGAGCCCTATAGGGTTCTAGGATCTGTTCTGGTCCCGAGAAGCTAAGGATATCCCTGTTTTTTCCGAAGTCTTAGTTTGAATGCAGAATATTTATTTTTGTAACTTTTCATTTATAAATAATTTCAAACTTATAAAGAATTTGCCACAATAAGGATGGTAAAGGAATACCTGTGCCATTAATCCAGATTGAACTCTTACTAAAATTTTGTTCTATTTGTCTTATAATTTGCTTTTCCTTCTCCCTTCCTACCTTCTCCCTCTCTTCTCCTCTGTTTAGTTAGCAAAATAGGTAATGTTTTTTCTCATAATCATTTGAGAGTAAATTATATATGTTTTAAAAAGAAGAAATGTAGAAAAAGGAACTATGATGATTTATCCTATGTCTGTCAACTTGGCTGGGTTCAAGTGCCCAGGCACTTGATTAAACATTTTTCTGAGTGTTTATGTGAAGGTATTTTTTGGATGAGACAAACATTTAAATCAGTGGAATTTAAATAAGGCAGATAACCCTCCATAACGTGGTTGGACCTCATCTAATCAATTTTAGGTCTGAATAGCCCAAAGTCCACTGACCTCTGCAAAACAGCAAGGAATTCTGCCTCTGAACCCAAACTACAACTCTTTCTGGGAAACCTACTATCCTACTCTGAGGAATTTGTCTTCCCAAGACTCCAAAATTGTGTGAGCCAATTCCCTCCTGTGCCCCCACACCTCAACACCTACCTACCTATATACACATCTGGTTTCTCTGGCTAGCCGGGATTAACACAGGACCCCTCCCTGCCACCTACAGGAGGAGTTTCTGTGAGCTGAAACTCCTGAGAAATTTCTGAGAGCAGCCCTTCCTCCCAAACAACTCTCTGGCTGCTCCCTTTTATAATGGTCAAAATTCTCTGGAATCCAGGACCCTCCTGTAGGAAAGGAACCTTCTTCCCACAGGTGAGTGCCATAGGTAAGAATCAGAGGAGGCCTGGAGTGGGGCTAGCACCAGCACACACAATCACCCACTTTGGTAATGATTGACATCAACCAGGTCAGGCATTGTTCTGTATGCTTTCCTCACATAATATGATTTAATGATCAAACCCTAGGGAGTAGGTGCTACAATATCCACATTTCACAGGTGAGGAGCCTGAGGCGCTGTGAGGAGAGGCCACTCCTTAACCTGGAGCTGACACTGTGGTTCTGAGTGGTGTATACTGAGAGTTCTACATGCTAGTTCACTTGGTGGTGGTGTCTCTGCGCTGAGCTGGATGGCATTATTCCTATTGTACAGATGAACAGATAAGACTCAGAGAGGTTAAGGAGTTTCATAAGGTGAAACAGCTAGTCTTTCTGACCACATCTTCAGCCCTTGCTAGCCAGTCACCACGCTGTTCCCACCCATATTAGTTGCACAGGGGAGACGGGTGCTACAGGAACTCCCAGCTACCCCTGCAGCTGACAAGCCTCCTGATCCCCAGGTCACTTTTTATTAAAATTATCATGAGTCACCATCATCCCAGGAGTCAATAGACCCCTGTTTGCACAATACTGTGCAGGTCATTAAGGACTCTTTCCTCATTTGTTCCCATGGAACATCAGGGAAGCCTGTAATATCCTCCATTCCACAGAGGCCAAGGGTAAAAGACAGAAAGTAACACCTATCGAGTACCTGCTGAACTTGTGCGTGGCGCTTGGGGCTACAGCAGGCCTCATCCAATTTATTTCTCACCACAATCCTGTGAGATGACATTACTGTCTCCATTTGACAGGTGAGGAAACTAAGCACACAATACCTATTGCCAGGTAATATAGAAAGAACGGGGTTTCCCAGATGATTGTTAAAATTTTTTGCATTGTTTCACTCCCTGTTACTCCTGAGACCTGACTCCCATTAAACTTCACTCTACCTTCTTTTTTAAAAAATTAATTTTTTTTTAAATGGAGGTAACATTGTTTTACAATACTGTATATGACTTAAGGGAACAGGTTCACACCTCCTCAGATGTAAGTCACTACACCATCAAAGCACCCATAGTCCTTTAGGTCCCCTCTTTCTTTTGTTTCCCCTCCCCTTTTCCTTCTCTTCTGCAGTCATGTACTTAGGGCTTATTTTGGTTTAGTTTTGTCAGTTCCTTTGTTTTGTTTCTTTATATTCCACATATGAGTGAAATCATTTGGTATTTGTCTTTCTCCTTCTGACTTACTTCATTTAGCATAATCCCCTCCAGCTCCATCCATGTTGTCACAAATGGCAAGAGTTAATCTTTCCTTTTTTACAGCTGAATAGTATTCCATCGTGTGTTTCTATCCCATATCTTCCTTTCGAAGCAGAGCCCCAAAAGTCTCTGCTTCCGAAATCCAATTCCTTTTTAACTTATTGTTGTAAAGAAAATATTGAGGATGAACTAATCCTCAAGAGGAGCAGAAAGAATGCTGACTCCCTCCTATCAGTTGTATAGAGAGGAAGCATTCCCAATCCAAAGAAACTCTAATCTTGGTCTTGGACTCAGGGACCACATGACTTTGTCATTTGGAACTACAAAGATTGTGAGGCATCCCTCCTGCCTCTGTTCCCATGCCTACCCCAACCTCACTTGCTGTTCCCATCCACTAAGTCCATAAACACAGCCTTCCTCTCCATTCCCCACACATCTGATCTAGCATCAACTAGATGTACCTGCCAGACCTTTCTAGAAGCTGTAGTTCTCTCCCTAGGACCATAACCTTTTCAGAATTATGCCAACAACCTTCCTCCATTTCACCCCACAGGATTAGTTCTCTGTAAGTACCTGCTCCTGCTGTCTTCTGACTTAGAGACCAGTCACTCTGACCTTGCCCACACCCAGACACTCTGCTTGACTTCACCTTGAAATTAATTCAAAATTTCCTTCTTCATTAGACTGAAGACTTCATAAGAGCAGGGACCCCATCTCTTTTATTTACTATTATATCCTCAGGGCCTGTGCATGAAGAGGGCTCAAACGACACTTGTCATGTGTGTGCATTGATGGAGTGGCGAATGAATGAGCTAGCAGCATGAAGACATGGTTTCTGAATAGCTTGTGCTATTTTGTGCCTACTTCCTTAACTCCCAGTGAGCTTTTCCAGTCCCTTGGAGACTGAGGCACAGGGCTGGTAGACTTGTTACTTGCTCTCTGCCATGCTCAGGTTCAGCCAAGGGCACCTCAATCAATTTTTAACCCCCACCCCCACTCCCAGTGTCCTGAGGCCCAGCCTTCTGCCTCTTCCCCACCCTGTGTCACAAGATTGGCCCAGTTTGCCCCCTCCCTTGCATGCCTCTCCCAGCACCGATACTTCCTCACCACTGAGCTTCACCTCACACTCACATCTGCATGGTCTTGTCCAGATCTTCTTCCTGGGGCCACAATGGGATCTATTGACTTCTCCTCCACCCTTAGAGAAGACCCTCCTTAAGGCAGATGTGGGGGTAAGCTAAGGAGTTAAGCATATAACTAAGAACTTCTGGATTCAGTTCCTTCAATACATCTCTTTCTAATGGGCTACTGCCTTAAAAAGGCAGATAAAAAATGCCTCTTTATGCTATTCTCCAACAATCTGTGTTGTCTAAGTTCTATGCTACTGAGTCTAATTTCGATTGATAGAAGCTTTAGACACACCTGACAAGGTAGTGCTTATGTCTGTGGGAAGCTCGAAGGGCTGAGGTCAGCATCACTGTCCTAGGCTCTAGTGTCTGGACCTGAGCATCCAGCTGTGGTTCCTGTGGGACAGTCAGCACCCCATCACTGACTCTCCTAAAACCTTGGTCCCTGTAAATACGAGTCTTGAGCTAAGGTCAGGATTTTGTGTTCTGTCTTCTGACAAGGACATGGGTGAGATCATAGGCGGCAGAGTTGTGCAACTCTTAAATAATACAAATAATTCTGCAGTTTTCCTCCAGGGAAAACACAAGTTATAAGAACACCCACCGTTTCCTCTTAAAACAGCCCTTAGTTATCCAGTGAATTGGGGATCACTGGGGTCAACATTGCCCAAAAATATGCATTGGGTGTGCTTGGCAAATACTGCCCCACAATACACTCTCAGGGGAATTGATGGGAGAAGAAGGAAACACTGAAATTTTATGTTTTACGTACTTTTCTATTTCTCTAGTGTTTTAAACAACAAGCAGGTCTTATAATTAAAAAACATTTTCCTCTGGATGAGTTCTCCTTTAGGAATAGAATCTGATAACTGCAGGATGTCAAGGGGCTCCAAGGTCCTTGGATTCCATCTAGCAGAACCCCCTTTTGACACAGAGAACCTGAGCTGGCCAAGGGGCGGGACTTGCCCAAGGTCACCCAGCTCAAGGTCACACTTCAGAAAGGAGGCCTTCGGAATCTGTTTGCCAGACACAGTCATTTATAAAACTAATTGTTCCATAGCTAATCCAGTGGAGCATGGGCGCTACAGCAAGTGTGGCTTAAAATTTCCCCAAGAAAAAAGAAAAAGCAATTAGGGATGTATGAGAAAGATTGAGTGTGGCCTCTGGAGCTGGTCTTGTTGAAGCTTGGAATTGAGTGAGAAAATGCTGAGAGAAAATGAACAGGGTAAAGGAGGCCACTGGAACTAAAGAGCACCATCTCCCTGTCTGTCTGTCTACTGAGATGTCTCTGTTCCATTGTCTGTACTTGTGAGAAAGAGATAGTGACTGAGTGAAAGAAATCATATCTCAAGAAATGAGGGGTGGGGTAAGTGCGGGATGGGTGACTGGTTGAGCAGGTCAGTTGAGCAAGTAATTGAATGGCTTCTCCTTTCTCAGGCTCCATGACGAAAAGCCCAAGTTGCAAGAAGATGGGAGAGCATGGAAAGGTATGGGCCTAGAGCCCGCAGAGGAAATCCTGAGAGGAGGAGCTTCCTCACAGTCCCTGGTAAGGAGACTTGGGCAGGAAGGTAATGATCCCCCATAACCTGGTTAAGTCAGAGTTGAGAGTCCTTCTTTTCCTACTATCCATTGGTGACAATTGTTAGCTCCTAAGCAACCAGCTGATAAAAAATAGTGAATTTATTCTTGCTGCTGTAAGGGAGAGGACAGCTTCGACAGGGTTTTAAGAGTATCCAACAGGGATTCTGGCAAAGTCAAGATTTGCTTGACAGACTTATAGGGATTCTAAAGTCTGGTTTTAGATGAGTCTTCCACAGGGACAGGGGAAAAGGCAGTGCTCAATTAGGATGGAGTTGGGCTCATCACATAACAGGGTAGGATTGGTGGACACAGCAAGGCAAGGACTCTGGGGCAAGCGGTTCAAAGAACATTGGAGTCTAAACTGTCATTTGATGCTTTCTGTTTAAGAGTTGATAGGTCTTTCTGAAAGTTCCATAAATAAAATTATTTGCAGCTTTTATCTTGCTGGGAGAGAGTTTTCCAGAATAATGATGTTATGTTGCTGAAGTGGAATAAATAATGTAAGCTGGTGGGCGTAGATGTTTCCATTCTCACTGGAAAGACCACCCAAGAGTGTTGGGCTCAGTTTTGGGCAAGCAAATTTAAGGAATGTTAGAAAATTGGGGCATGTCCAAGGTCAGTGACCAGGGCAATGAAGCGAAGGCCTGTGGGAAGTGACCAGAAGAACTGGGAAAGTGTGGGACCTGCCCCAGAGCAGAAGCCTGCTGGTGGGATGAGCTATCATGAAGTATATGGGCACTCAGTGCCTGAACAAAATTGGGGTACCATTAACAAGGAAGAAAGGGGGAGCTAAGGGTTGGACAAAGAAGAGTCTACCACAGTTGGAATTTGTGAAAAGACAGCTCCTGAGATTGATTCCAACTTTTGGTTCTATTTCTAGGTTACTTTTCAGTAAAGTCCTAATTTTTGTAAGTGGCCACTTCTGTTTAAAAACTGCTTTTTTTTACTTTCTTATGGCCCAATTCTCCTTTCCTGCTCCCTGTCTTTGAGGCTACAATTAGTCCCTGGTGACACATTTGGCATGTCACTGCTGTGAGCACGGGCCTGATGAGCTGGGTACAGGCCCAGACTGTAAACGCAGGCAGCTAATTGCAGTTTTAGTCTCTTCCTCAATTTCCCTGCAAAAAATTAAAAAAATAAAAGAGGAAATGTGGAAGCAAAGCATGAACTGAGAAATGCTGATTGCAGAAGATCTTCCCTCTGGTTCTGGCCTGACTTAGGACCCTCATGACTGCAACATGGACCATGTTAGCTTTCAAGAAGCTAAATGGCTTTAAAATCTGTCAAAATTGGTCCTCCTCCCACCAGTGCCTAGGCCTTGTATGCCAGGACATGGCTGGCACTTTGACAGACATTGGGTAAGGCAGAGTCCTCATCCTCATATTTACCAACAACTGTGGGGGGAAAAAAAAAAAAGGTTTGTCTTTGGAAATGGCTTTTCTGTGAGGACCCCAGAGTGCGAACTCCCTTCCTTTATATATATTAAAATGGCTCAAACGCCCTCATTAGTGAGGGTCCCCAGAGGCAGGAGGTCAAGGAAACCCAGGTTGCATTGTGACATTGGGTAAAGTCTTTAGCTCCCATTAGGAAGAAGTGGCTCTGAGGTGAAAACTTTCTTCTTCAGCTGGGATTCTGGAAGAAAAGCTATCATGAGGTTCATTTTTGGCCAAATGGGAATTGGAAGGGTGGTCAGAAGTTTGGCTTATTAGTGTCTGATGAATGTTCTGGTGAGGAAGGGAGAGGAGATCATGTCAGGGTGGAGACAAAAGATACAGGAACCAGAGCAGCAGCCTGGGAGTGTCACCATCCCAGGGGGAATTTAATGTGTGCAGCCTCCCAGGACCAGATAGGACCAGGAAGTCTGGTCAGTACTCAGAGGAATAAAGCATCCCAAGGAAACCAAAGCCAAATTCCAAAAACAGTTTAAAAGGGCATCTCAGAGAGAATTTCATTCATTCAGGTGACTTCTCCAGATACCCCATGCTCCCAGGGTTGAGCGGGGCATGAGGCACATCAAGGGGGTAAGACGTGGCTCCTGCCCTCCTAGAGCACCAGGCCAATGTGGGTGTCAGGGCAGCAGGACACCCTGTTAGGGTTCTAACAGGATCTGTCCAGCAGCCTCCCAGCACAGAGGTGGACAAGGAGGCTGTCTCGGGAGGATCCAGAGAACAGGGCAGCCATCATCCGTCATCAACTGGACAGGGTAGAAGGCCGGGGCAGGGGCATACTGACACGCTGTGGGAAACGCACTGCCAAGGTGAGGCTAGGTAAAGGGCCAGACTCAATCCCAAACCATGTTTTTGAACAGGCAGCCCAGGCAGCTGTCTGACGCCTGCCTGAAGCTGTTGTCTACTCTGAGGGGAGAGGTTTGGAACAGCAGCACAGATGGCCGAGATTTGCCGCAGGCATACTTCTTTTCAGGGGCTCCCTTCAGCGGGTTGTGCCTATTCTTCCTTCTCGCTGGGTCTCATTTTGGCAATTTCCTGGTGCAAATGAAGCATTGGTGGCCTTCAGTGAGGGCATTCCTACTGTCTTTTCTATCATCCTCGTCACTCAAGGACCTCCCATCACCCATGACAAAGTCTAAACCTTACTCTGGTCATCATCATCCTCAGATCCTGGCCCTAGCTTTCTGTCCAGGGCCATGTCTCACCCATTTTCACTCCATAACCACCAGGTCATTGGAAAACTGAGCCTGTCCCCCCAGGTCCTGCTTACTTCCCCTTCCTCGGCTCCAGCTCCACACACCAAATGCTACCCTGTCTTCAGATGCAGCCAACTCAGCCATCTCCTGATATGGGGGAGCATCGTTCCTGTAAGAGGTTAGTACTGCTTCCTCAGAGAGAAAAGGCAGTTCTGACAGTCCCCTGTGGCCCCGGGAAGGGCAGCTTGGGGCCTGTGCCTGGGTAAGGTCTTGCAAATCAAGCTGTGTTGGGGTTAACTCTGCCATGAGTGCTTGAAATCCAACACTTCTCACCATGGAGAGGATAAATGTCCTTCCAAACTCCACCCTCCTAGATGAGAAATGCAGATTCCCCCTACTAACACCACATCTACCACACCCTGCTGCACATTGCAAAGCTTTCTCTAGGAGTTCGACAACAGAGATCCAGATGCTTCTCCATGAGATGCAATGGTGGTGGCAAAAGCATGGCGCCTTCATTCCCCTCACCATTCCTCTGCCTCATCCTCCTCTTCATCATTGTCATCATCAATTGCTGTTAGCCACACAAGGCTTTTACAGGCTGGGGTGTGTTATGCCCATGGTGGGGAGGGAAGGCAGAATCCTGACCCAAGGTGATTATCAGGAAGAGATGGGGCAAGGATGTGCTTGTACTAACAAGGTCCTTGGGTAAAGCAACTTTCTAATTTGTTTAACGAGGGACTAAAGCTTGATTAAAAATGCTGGAGAAAAATTCTCTAGAGAGGAAGAGTGGTGCCAGGGGGCACTGCAAGGGCTCATTTTTCATTCTTTAATGTGGAGAATTGGCAGGAAAAGGGGTGATGGCAATTCCTTGCAGAGAGCAATGTTCCAGATGGCTCCTGAGAGCCAGGCCAGGAAAGATGCTCTTTGGCAGTCTCTTTTACCAACATGACTTCCCAAATGTCCCAGCCAAAGGCAGCATTCATGGGAGGCTTGGAGGAGACTCCTGACAAGCAAGGCTCAGGATGTGTCTATTTACTGAAATAGTCAGCAGACCCTACCTGTCTCCAGAACTAAGTGTGTCAGGAGTCCTTTCAGGAAACAGGTGACCACTGAAATGGGGTTATGGGGTAGAGACAAAGGTGCAGGCAGGGTTAAGGAAGGTTGAAGAACCCTAGGGTGGCAGGATCTGGGAGCTACCACCCTTAAGTTGATGGGGCCTGGACAGGAGTGAGTGGTAGGAATTCTGACAGTGGACTGTGGCTGTGGCCAATCCCCTGAGCTCCCGGGCACCCAGCAGCACTGTGTGCCCTGCGGACAAGCTGGAATGTGGTGAGACTGTGGGTTGAAGGTGTGGGAGGGGGAGGTAGATGGCTGGGGCACGTATCAGTCTGAAGGAACTTCAAATGTGAATTTCCTTCCACACACAGACACACAACAGAGCACCCTGGAGATGAGGCATCCTCTATCCTGTCAGAACCTCTATCCTGTCAGAACCTCTCCTCTAAGGTGGGTAGAGGAACAGAGACAGGGTTGCAGCCCCGCCCTTGCCCAACACTTGATCAGCCTGACTCCCCTGGGTTCCAAGTCATAGAACAGTGCCCCAGGGCGGGCATGTGGCCTCTTTAAATGCTGGGATGTGCCAGGACCAGAACCAGGCCTCCTGCTCCTGGGCCTAAGTGCCAGTTGTGAGTGATGTCGGGGAAGGGTGGCCCCCAGGTAGAAGGCAGTGGGCAGAAGACCCCACTCCAATAGCTAGGTCTGGGGGCATCCTGACCTCACCCAATAGTGTACCTAGGAACAAAATCACCCCAGCCACCAACCCCCTCATCAATATGTCAAGTCCCAGCACATCCTGTAGCCCGTCTCAGGTGTCCCCTCCTCCCCCTCTCATCTTGCCACAGATCACTTGCCCTTTAACACAAATGAGAGCTCATGGCCTCTCTGGAACTTTGCACTTCTCCAAGGCTCTGTTATCTAGAGTTTTAGTTCGATATGTATCTGCCGCCTTGATGACTCCTGACCACGGACTCCTCGGTCTTTTATTGTTCCCTCTTACTCCTACCTTCAGCACCAGTCCAGAGCTGGCTGGTATGTAGCATTCCACAAACACGATCTGGATAGTTGATATCCTGTTGCCTTTCCCCTACCAACATGCTGAGCCATTTTGCTTTCTGGTTTCCCAGCACCAGTACCTTCCCAACAAAGCAGACACACCGCCCCCTCTCCTTCCCAATCTTTTTGGATGAGCAGAACCACCCTGCAGACCCCCTTGTTGGAAACTTCCTGGACACTCACTACTGTTAAAGCTAATTGCCAGGGCTGGGGGTAATTCTCCAAAGCCCAGGAGGTTCTCAGCGGTGGGATGGCATTTAGTGGACAACCCAACCGCCTATAAAGTCCTGTGAACCTGCTCTCACACAACCAGGGTCTCCAGTTACTGTCATCTGACAACCGGATTCTACCCCAGGGCTGCATAGAACAAATATGTTCCCTCTTTCCAAAGCAGCCCTTCACATTTTGGGGCCAGCCCTCCTGTATTCTAGGGTCTTCTTTCTCCAGGCTAAACAGCCTCAGCTCTAACAAGGTTTTCCTTGTCCCAACAAGTCTGTTGTTTTGAAGTGCTCTTGAAAGAACATTCTCCACAAGGTGAAATATAAGTGAGTGGTTATGTTGGTACTGACCCGCCCCCTTGCTGCATCTTAGCAAGGATAAATACTTTCACGTCTCTCCAGCGGTGCGGAGAGACTGTGGGCTCAAAGTGCGCCCACAGAAGGGGCTGGCAGAGTCTGGAGAGTGTGGTTAAGAGAGTGGTAGGAAAACAGAAGGTTGACCCTCAGTTTAATTGTTTTTTTTTTCTTTAAACACAGATGAGTGTAAAACAAGGAGGCTGAAGTCAATAACTCAGTAGGGAACTTTGCTTTGAGAGTTTTGGGGCAGAGCCTGTAGGACCAGCATGTGGCCAATCAGGTAACAGACCATTCAATAGCAAAAGGGGGAAATGGATGGCAGGAAAATTCCTGAAGTGTTCTTGAAGAAGCTTTGCTCTAGTGAAGTACTTCTTAATATGCTTTCCCAGAATCTTCCCTAGCGTTCCTAGAACACCAGACAGCATTCAGTAGGTCTGCTCTCTTAAAAAAGAATTATAAAAAAATCACAGATTCCTTCCCTTCCTTCTCTTTCTCCTTTACCCCCTCACCTTATTTCCAAAATGTATTCAAGGCAGCAAATGCTTTGATGCTTTTGTGGCCTTGTGCTTTCCAAGTGTCACATCACTCTTCTCTTTAGCCAGTGTGCAAGTCCATAATTGTTCCATGATAAAGAGTTTGGGTCAAAGCTGAAACTGCAGTAATAAGGTGTCACCTGTAATCAAATTAAATAACAGCATTAGCTTCATTTAAGCCCCATACATCCACTGCTATCCCATTTTTCAACTTGATATAAAATCCTTCCTAAGGTATATTTTATGTAGAAATATCATCTTTCTAAGGAAAAGATGAAATGAAAAAAAGTCTTTAAGATTGAAGAGTCTATTATATCATCCTAAATTCAATCAGTGATCACTTTTGAAAGGGCAAAAACAGGGCCTCCCTGGTGGCACAAGGGGTTAAGCACCGCACTATCAAGCAATCCTCAGCCTCTGCAGCACGAGTTTGATCCCCGGCTGGCCAGGGAGCTACCCACATGGTGAGGCAGATCTCTCCTGACTCACCCACTGCTCCTCGCAGCAGTGTACTTTGGTCAGCCTGCCTGTTCTGTTCCCCACTCTGTCTCTGGTGGATCCTCTCACCCCCCGTATCTCTGGCCTGTATCCCAGCTCTTTTATGCATAAATAAATGAATCTTAAAAAAAAAAAGAGGGCAAAAACAAACTGATGAGATCGTCTTCATTTCTTTTTGGGACTAAGCTTGGGGATGTGAAGGAGATGAGAACATATGTCCAGGTGGTGCCAACCTGGAAGATCTGGTTTTAAAAGGAGAATGTTTTCTCTCCATCCTAAGCATCATAACACCAGAACCTCCCCTAGCCTCATCCTACATGCCTTCACATCATGTGTAGGAGGAAATCAGGTTTGCTACCTGTTTAAGGTCTGGCATAAGCATGATTCAGCCAAACAACTTACTACATGTCAAAGTAGAAATTCTGACCCTGAGTCTGAGGAAGAGCTGGGAAAGGGAGTTGGGGAAGGCTTCTTAGGGTTATTGTTAATTCTTTTCCAAGTTTTTTCCTGAGGACTGGTGGGGATACTCTCTGGCCAGACCACCCTGCATGGAAGAGCTTTTCCTCCCCCAAAAGTGGGACTTAAAAGCAGGTCTGCCCCTGGGGAGGGAGGAGCTGCCTGGAGTCCAGCACTTGGAGGGGTGGTGAGGCCTGGGGTGCTGGCCTACTCCTCTCCTCTGAACCCGATGAAGTTCAATTTGAAATTACCATCATGACTGATACCCCAAGGGGCCTCTGCAGATGCTGGTGGCGTGGCTTCCCTTCAGTGCTATATCCTGGGAGGCCCCACACTGGAGTTGCTGGTGGGGCCCTGCCCTTCTAAGGAGCATAGAAGGCAGCCCTGGAAAGTCTTACCCCATCACTCGCTGGGTGGTGCCCCACAGTCCAACCAACAAGAATGTTAGGATCAGTCCTTTGCCTGGACCTGGAGGAGCTCAGAAATCAGTTGTCAGGATATTAATGCTATAGTTAATATAACCCATGTTCAAAAGCGAACAGGAATGAGCTGTGCAAGTCTTGGACAAAACTTTGATTTTCAGATAGAGTCCTTGCAGTCACAAGTACATCAAGTCAGTGGCAGAAATGGTTAAAAGCAAAGCGCCTGTGTGGTTTCTGTGGGAGGGATGCGGAGCACAAGAAGGCGTGTTCAAGGGTACAAACTAGAGCAGTGGGAGCCCACCCTGCCAGGGGCTGGGCCAGGGGTTCTGCAGAGGGGGAGGATCTCCAGGCTGGAGGTGGGGCTGGAGATTAAAAGAGGGGGTGCAGGAGTGGTCTCTCGCCGTAGTTGGAGGAAGCCTGGGTTCCTTCTGGAGCTGGAACTTCATGTTTGCTGCTGGACTTCCAGAGTCTTTGTGCACATTCCTGAGACGAGGCTGATTGAGAGGCATAGGGTAGAGTGAGGAGCTATAGAAGGTGAAAACACAGAGAGACTTTGCTGAGGAGAGCAAGGGATGCTCAGAGGGAGAGGTCTCTCCTCAGAGCCCAGAGAAGAGAAGGGGCGGGGGACGAGTCCTGAACCTCACAGGGACAGACCCCTCCTGAAGCCTCTACAACCAGCCAAGAAGAGCAGAAGGTTCATCTCTAATTTGTACTGATTTTTCTGACAAACTCAATTTGAAGATGCAGCTCAATTGCAATCAATAAAGTAAGCCAACCAGAAAATAACCTGCTTTCTTTGGGCCAATGAGGCCATCAGTGACCCCAAAGGAGCCAGAAAGTTTGCAGGCTTCCGGTGGGGCCACAGGGCTTCTATTCTTCTGTTCTTGGCATGGACCAAGGCCTTGATGTGGGACCCAAGAGGGCTTCTTCCTGGTTCAAACCACTTCCCCAGCAGCCTGCAGGGGCAACAGCACCGGATCTGAGTCAGGAGGCCTGGATTCTAGTCTGGTCTCTCCTGCTTGTCTGGGGCATGTCACTTCTCCTGGAGTTGTGGTTTTCTCATGCTTAAAAGGGATGGGGGAAGAGGAAGTAACCCATGCCCACCTTATAGGGTGATGCTGCCACTCAAATAAGATAATGGATGTAAAATCTGTTTTTGTAGATTATATAACCCTGACAGACTCCTCTCTCAGGGCAGGGGTGCTAATGGCAACAAGAATAATGGCAGCTGAATTCCTTTTTATGCACTGCTCCTGTCAGGACTACACCAAGATTAACATTCCTGGTGTTAATGGTCTAACTCCCTGTCATTCACCCCCAGATCTCCACCAGCTCTGAAAGAAGATCTTTTGCTTTGTGAAGGGAGTTCAGATGGGATTCTCAGAGCACCTTCTCCCCCTGCCAAGTCCAGTGACCTCTCCTAGATGCCCCCCTTGAGCACTGGGGGATTGGAGCGTCGGTGTCCAAGGCAAGGCAGGGTTCTCTCTGGCTTCACCTGGAGGAAGGGAGGTTAAAGATTGTCAAAGCCTCTCCAGATCTCAGATTCTAAACCTAAAAAATTCTTTTTCTGACACTTCAGCTGCCTAGTCTCACTTAATCCAGAAAGCTCACAGAGAGGCCTGAGAGGGGCAGGGCGCTACAGCAGTCTCCCTTCTCGTGGTTTCATTTTGTATTTTCAGTTGCCTGTGGTCAGCTGTGGTCTGAAAATATTACACAGATACTTGGGAAGCAAGAGACCACATTATTTCAATATGTTGTTATAATTGTTCTATTTATTATTAGTTATTATTGTTAATCACTTACTGGGCCTAATTTATAAATTAAGATTTATCTTAGGTGTGTATGTGTGGGAAAGAACAGAGTGTATCTAGGGATTGGAACTATGCAGTTTCAGGCATTCGCTGGGGATCTTGTGGATGGGGTGGGTACTGTACCTTGTAGAGATGATGACTGTATGTGCGTGTGTGTATATATATGGCGGGTACATTTATATACTTGTAATTCTGGTTCTACCACTGCCTCTCTTTAAATCACATCTAATAGAATTTTTCTCTGGGATAGACTGAAATGTCCATCTTTTGTAGAGAAGAAAATTGAGCAACGATGTGAATTGCTAGTAGTTAGTCATAGATTCTTTGGACAAGCAGGGATCTTAATCCTAAGTCATCAAGTTCTTGAACATTTTCTGAGCATGCAGGTGGGCCCTGCTCCTGTCTGCAGTGAGGGAGCAGCCTGATCCTGGGGGCAGATGGCTATGGCTTGCTGCGGGGGAGGGAGCAGGAGGAAAGGACAGTGGCCTGGCTTCTGAGTCCATCTGGGATTCTCAGAGCTGAGGTAGCGCTGGGTTCTGCAGGCCTCCATAAGCTTTTACCACCAAAAACACTTTCAGAAGTTACCCTTCACCCTAGCTGCACATTTGGAAAGATTTTGTATACTAAGTTAACATGAAAGTATATCCCCAAAATTTATTAACGAAATACGACTGCTGGGAGGTTTCTAATCTTCACAAGAGCCCCCAAATATGGAATTTATGCAACATTAGTCATAAGTAATGGAACTAGTTTCTTTAGTCAAGTGAGTCTTTTTGTTGGGAAATGTAAATCACCATCAGGCCTTTTGAAACCACAGATACAGACTGTCTCTGAGAATCCTCTGGTAGAGTGAAAACCCAAAAGTTGGCGCTTCTGGCCTGGACCATCTCCCATCTGACAGATGAGGACCGTGAAGTACAGAGAGAAGTGACTTCTTGAAGGTCACACGGGGAATTGGTGGTAGATCTTGGGCCAGAACCAGGTCTCCTGCCCTGAGCCACAGATCTGTTCTGCAGCTCCTGGCCACTCTGCCAGCTTTTAGGCTGGAAGGCAGCACCACAAGAAACCAGCCTCAACCTTCTGGACCTGCTGATGTTTCTAGAGACTCAGATTCAGGTAAGAATAGGGACGCTGTAGGAACTGGCACAGAATCCAAGTTATGCCACATATTATAAAACCCAGCTCGCAACTGAGACTCCATTTCTTAGGTGCCTCTAGCCCAGGTCACAGTGGCTCCCCTAAACTGGCACCTGCTGTCTTCCCCCACATCAGATTTAGCTAAAAATGCGGGGCGCAGTGCCTTTGGGCAATGGAACAGACAGGTGTCCCACAGGGCTTTCTTGACTCTGACTGGCCTTCCTGGGGCTCCCAGGGTGAGGAGTGACTTCACTTCACAAGGCCTGCCAACCGGGGTGACACAGGCAGGTAAAGAGGGAGTGCTGGTGCATTTTCAGTTCAAACTGGATCCTATTTACCACTAAAATAACTTTTTTTCTTTTTCTCCCTGAGGGTACCAGGTGATGTAAATATCGTTTCTTTGTCATTGAAAGTTCAACTTCTTTTGGCAAAACTCTGGGGACCTTGTTACAAGGCACTGGCACCTCTCCCAAGTGCACTCTTGTGCATCAGAGACACGAGAGCCCCATCGTGGGGCCCAACCCCTATGTTACACACACTGGTTCTCCTTCTTACTGCGGAGAGCTGACGAGGACAGAAACTTTTAAGACATGTACATTTAATTTGGGGGTTCCTTAGTAAAACTTCCAGAAAATTTCATTTTATTAATTGTAGTGTGTGCAGGCTGCAACCCCATCCATTCATTCAGTAAACATAAATGGGGATCCTAAAGGTCCAGGCTCCATGCTTGGAACTAGAAAGGAACAATTGAGTGAGTGACAACTGCCTTTTTTTGGGGGTGCCCTTCTTTACCACCTTTTTCATTCTCCTGGTGACACTTGCAATTCCCAAATGCCTGCTTCTCTGGGAATACAAGTCCACACGTGCGTACAGATATGGTGTGAGTCTTATTCATTGTTCAGAGCCCAGCCCCTGGCACAGCCTGGGCACAGCCTGGGCACAGCCATATATTGTCAAATGGAGGCTGGAAGGATGGATTGATTAGTGGATAAATGAAGGAACAAATCAACAGGTAAATGATAGTTGGTTTCACTAAATATTTTTTAATCTTTACTTTCTCATTTTAATGTGTATCTTCACTCCTGCATTCACTTTCTTATAGCTCACCATACTCCTGAGGGATTTAAAGCATCTTCATCAGAAGTGAAACCTAACTCTTTTGGTCCCAGAGAAAAACATTTCAGAATGTGTCTCCATCTTCTTAATTCATCTTAATTCAGAATTGGACAACATTTCCTAAATCCCTGCTCACGCAAGGTGGATCAGGAAGCAAGATTCTCGTCTTCTAGGTGCTTTGAGTGTGGGGTGGTGAGAAAGACACCTGCCCCGGTGACAAAAGTCCTAGGAGGATGAAGGGAATCGTTTAAGGAGCATCTGCTACCTGGAAGCAAAGGGCCAGGAGGGCACTTACTTGCCTGAGCAGAGCCAATGTCTTACTCTTACTTGAACCCCATTGTGCTGGTTCGTCCACTATTGCTATGATAACTTTCTATGAGATTTTATAGGGAAATTATAAAATTTTTTTTTTTTTTTTTAGTTCTCATACAAACTAACTACTTTGACTGTACATTTTACTGGAAGTCAGTGGGCAGAAACAAACACATTTTGAGGATTTTTAAAACTCCTTTTACTGGGCATTCCCGGTGGCGCCGCGGTTGAGCGCTGGGTTGCGAAGCTGCCCGCGGCCTCTGTGACGCCGGTTCGATCCCCGGCTGCTCCCCGGCCACCAGAGGAGGGTCCCACATGGCGCGCAGACCTCTCCTGCCGCCCGCTGCTCCCCTCAGCAGTGTACTTCGGTCCCTCTGCCTGCTCTGCTCCCCGCTCTGGCTCTGGTGAATTCTCTCACCCTCCCCGTGCTTCTGACTGTACCTAGTGCATGTATAAAACAAAACAAGCAAACAAACAAATAAATAAAACATGCCTCTAAAAAAAAAAAACAAAAAAAAAAACTCCTTTTACTTCAGACCACAATGGACACCAAATAATCTGTCAGTTAGTGAGTGCTGGAGAAGGACAGTTCTCCTCAAGATGTCCAGAGCAGGCTTTCCCAGATATGTTTCTTTGGCATGTGGATTATTTTGAGCTGAGATCAATTGAGATCCTGTAGCCTCATGAGAAACTTTCACCGCTCCCTGAAACACCTAAAAGAAGGAAAATTGGGGGCACTGCTCAGGATAGGATTTTTACAAGAAATAACATTCCTATTGGAGAAACCCATCTCTATGCAGGACGAACGTGCAATTACCGAGCTCCTGGTCTCTGTTGTCTGAGTCACCATCTTCTCGCCATGTGGTCCCCTCCCCTGTCTCCTTGAGGCCCCATGCCCCATCCCATGCCTTATCTCAGAATAAATACCCTCATTTTGCCCCCATTGGCTTTAGAACTACAATCATGCAGATTCTAGATTCTCTGTAAGTATATAATTAAATATATTCTTTTCTCTTCTAATCTGTCTGATGTTAATTTGATTACTCCACCAGCCTGAGAAGAAGCCAGAGGGGTAGGAGGGAAATTTCCTCTCATTCCTACACCGGCATGATGTTGAAGAGATCACAGTCTAGTGTAGACAAGTAGACAGGCGATCATAATAACGTAATAAGAGTGTGAGTGAGGTCTAAGCTTGGGGTGCAGTGTCAGTGGAGAGGAAGGCTGCAGGCACCAGGGCCTTCAAAGATGCTTCTTCACAAATCAGTGGGATTTAGACAAAATGGAGATGAAGAGGATGTTCCAGAAAAACAGACCCCTCAGAGCAGTGATCTCCCCCTCAGAGCAGTGATCTCAGGGCAGGAGAGGATACAGCCTGCTTGGGAAACTATGAGTCATTCTGTTAAGGCTGTGGCTTGGAGTGTAATGGAGGGTGGGGGATTATGGAGCAATTGAGAGGTGAAGCTAGAGGTAGGCATGTTGCCAGATCATGAGCAATTTTGTGAGTTGTGCTAAGCAGTTCAGCTTTTATTTGAAATGTAATAGGAAGACAGTCCACTGCAGGATTTTAAAGCAGGAAAGTGACACAATCAAATACAAAGAAAGATCTAGATAGATCTTGTTCTAGAAAGAGCTCTTGGGCACACTGCGGGGTGGTTGGAGAAGGGCAAGGCTGGGGCAGGGAGATCAGCTAGGAGACTGTTATTGTAGCAGGAACCACGGGTACTGCTCTTCCAGACTTGAGGGTGGAGCACAGAGTAAAGGGGGGTACATTAGGGTACTGAGCATTCTGGCAAGACAGACAATTCAGGCTGACAATTCTGGGAAAGAGGGTAGGGTAAGATTTGAGCAAGTGGAGAGGGGTGAGGGAAAGCTTGCTAAATGAGGGTGTTGTGGGACAACGAAGAATAATCGTAGGCTATGTAGGAGTGCCCCCTTCCCTCCTAGTCTCCTAGTGCTCTGAGTGCTGCTGGAAGAACCCAGAGAGAAAGTCTGTCTCCAAAGGGAAAGTCTAGCCTTTTTTTGGTGTGGCCAGCAGGAGGACTGAGGCAACTGTGAGCCTGAGCTTTTGAGTACTAGGACAACGACAATGACAACTGTGAAATGGGGGGAAGTTGGGGTGATTTTAGAGCTACTCAACTAGGTTCTCAACTAGGGCAGTTCTGATCCCTCCGCAGGGGCTACCTCACAATATCTGGAGACACTTTTGGTTGTCACAACTCAGGAGGAGGTGCTTCTGGCATCTAACAGGTAGAAGAGGTCAAAGATGCTACTAAAGGGCCTCCCCGGTGGCGCAGCGGTTGAGCGCTGTGTTGTGAAGCTGCCCGCAGCCCTCTGCGGCACCCGGTCTTCGATCCCCGGCTGCTCCCCAGCCACCAGAGGAGGGTCCCACATGGCGCGCAGACCTCTCCCTGCCGCCCCGCTGCTCCCCTCAGCAGTGTACTTCGGTCCTTCTGCCTGCTCTGCTCCCCGCTCTGGCTCTGGTGAATTCTCTCACGCCTCCCGTGCTTCTGACTGTACCCAGTGCATGTATAAACAAAACAAAACAAACAAACAAATAAATAAATAAATAAACATGTCTCTATAAAAAAAAAAAAAAATGCTACTAGATATCCTACAATG